>NC_057850.1:36556904-39013154 GCF_015237465.2 Chelonia mydas | reverse complement strand
GAAAGAAGCCTCCTTGAAGACGAGATGATATGGCAGTGGTGTCAAACACTTTGAGCCTGAGGGCTGACCATATTGTTTTTAGAGGTGTCAAGCTTAGATGTTCCTAAATTCAGACAGAGTAATTCAAGCTTCTGTTCTCTTAGACTGCCACAACCTAGCAGTTAAGCAGGCAGCAGAGCAGCCACAGCTACTCTCTCCTTTCTGCCTTTTCCCCTCCCTTGTGACGCAGCAGGTACCCAGTTGGAGAGTATCAGCTGTGGGCATATACCCCAGGTAAAGTAAAGCCTCAAACTATGATTCAGTCCAAAGCTCTTTGATCAGAACTGGCTTTATTAACAAAAAAGAAGCAAAACAGGAGCAAAGCAAGTCCAAATGCTTGATCATAGCCACCAGAGGCCTTTTCAGCTTTCAGTAAACTGGGAAGGTGTAGCCCCACTTCAGTTGCTTTCCCTGTGTTTTAAAGCCACACCCCATATCACCCATGTGATGGGGGTAATACTGGCATTCCTTAAAACCCCTTATGCACTTGGGCTCGAGGTGTGCCTTTATACTTTGCTGCATGGAGCTTCTAAGCAGTTGCAGCTGATAAAGGACAGCAGTTGCTCAGTATGCTCCTAACTCATGCCAGAGCTGCACCTGTGGTTTCAGACAGAGCAGTGTGTGGCAGCTGGTGAAACAGTGCCTCTATCTCTTCTCTATACTGATAATACTTCAGTTTAAAAGTTACAGGGCATGTTCAGGGAAACCTTTTTCAATTCTTAAGCAAATATAAATGTTCTTCCTAACACAGTTGTTCTTAAAAGCCAGCTTTTAGAGTCCAAAGAGCCACAAGAGGCTTTTAGGCCATTGATTGAATGCCATTGTGTTATGCCTAAGCGGTTGGAGCTCAGATCTTCTTGCCTGTGGTAACATACTTTTTCTTCTCTTTAAGCATTTAACATAATATATATTTGTCTCATTAAACAGCTGGAAGATATCTGTTTTAAACAGTGATTCACATTTTCTTTTTTCCTTTACACTATGTATCTACACTAAGCTGGATGTCTGTATTTAGATGATGAATTTCACAAGGCCTTTACTGTTCTAATCATTTATTGATGTAGATATTTTTTATAAAGTGCTGATCAGTATTCTCAAACCACATGTGCAAACTTTTAAAACAAGATTATAAACCAAAAATAATGATAAAATAGCATATTGCTGACAAAGGATTCTCAAAGCTTCAATAGCACATCAGGACTCGGAACTGCCTCTCTCCAGGGAATGCTTGGGAGAACAAACTGACACTGCAGGGTGCCCTGAAAGTCATTATATCTGCGTTCTAATAGACCACTGTGGTCATTGGTCTTTTTAGCTGATATTTTCAGAGTAGATGTGGGGAGGCAAGGGGGTGGAGGCTCTTCAATCTTGCCAGGCAAATATGTAACAAGATCCAGTGGCTGGAAGCTTAAGCTAGACAAATTCAGATGGGAATAAGGCATACGTTTTTAACATTGAGGGTACCATTGGAATAATTTACTAAGGATTGTGGTGGATTCTCCACCACTGGAAATTTTAAAATGAAGACTGGGTATTTTTTTTAAAGATATGCTCTAGTCCAACAGGAATTAATTCAGGGAAGTCCTATGGTCTGCGTTATACAGGCAAGCAGATTAGATGATCACAAGTTCCCTTCTGTCTTTATAGTCTATTAATCTAGTCCAAGCCCTGCCTTTAAAACAAGCTCCACCCGTGTTAGTCACCAAAATGAGAGTATGTATGTACTGCTGACAGTATATTGTGTAGATGTGCAAAATATCACTGTGTGCTCTCTGAGCTCTACTGTGCTCTTTGACCTTGACACCCCCTCAATGGGGTTGGATTATACCCATGGGCTCTGCTGAGCTCCTTAGGCTTGGCTCCTTCTTGGTTTGGGAAAAATGAAAGTGGGCAGTATTTCCCAAGCAGGACTTACTTGGGTCACCAATGTGAAACCACAGAATACTGTGTGGATTTGTGATCTTTCCTCTTTTTTCTTAGAGGATGGGTGAGATAATTTAAATGACCAAACTTTATTAACTATCATCATTGGGCATTTGAGTTAACACCTGACTGAGAAGAATGAGTCAGTTTACAACTCCTTAAACAATTGTTCCACGTTCTCTGCTGACTTTTGTAGATATCCCTTCATCAGTTACACTTGGTTCACATATATGTGGTTTACATCTCAGCTAGTATGACAGGGTCGGGCCAGATGGCTACAGGAGAGTGATAGAAGGCAGATATATTAGCCCCAGGTTAAGTAGGTCCCTTTTCCCTGGGTAAGGTAACAGGAAAGGTTCCAGAACAATCAGGAACCTTCTGGAGACAATTAAGACAGACAGGCTGATTAGAACACCTGCAGCCAATCAAGAAGCTGCTAGAATCAATTAAGGCAGGCTAATCAGGGCACCTGGGTTTAAAAAGGAGCTCACTTCAGTTTGTGGTGCACGTGTGAGGAGCTGAGAGTGAGAATGCATACTGTTGGAGGACTGAAGAGTACAAGCATTATCAGACACCAGGAGGAAGGTCCTATGGTGAGGATAAAGAAGGTGTTTTTGGAGGAGGCCATGGGGAAGTAGCCCAGGGAGTTGTAGCTGTCGCACAGCTGTTCCAGGAGGCACTCTAGACAGCTGCATTCCACAGGCCCATGGGGTGGAACCCAGAGTAGAGGGCGGGCCTGGGTTTCCTCCAAACCTTCCAACTCCTGGTCAGACACAGGAGAAGTTGACCTGGACTGTGGGTTCATGAAAATGGCCAAACTGAGGGCTGCTGTGAATCTCTGAGGCGACCAAATCTGCCAATAAGTGCAAGACCCACCAAGGTAGAGGAGGAACTTTGTCACACTAGAGACAGATTTTTTTTTAGGTAAAAGCTGAGGTTCTGGAGAAACAGATAAGAATGAGAGGTCCTGTACAGTATTTCTCCCCCTTTTTATCGATTAATACATTATTTTCATTATGTGAGTCATATCCAGACACTACAGTGATGGAACCAGATAAATGATCAAGAAGAACTGACACACACAATTCATTAGATAAAATAGTTTAAGATCAATATTGCACAAAGGCTCAGGGAATGAAGAGGCCATAAATAGACTCTCCCCTCCCTTGCAACTCTGCTTTGTCAAGGCTGAGGACAATGGGAATCCACGTGCTCAAGAATATGAGAACTCCATAGAGTAAGTGATGCAAATTTCCTAGGTCTCCACTTTCTTCTCTCCCATCTTCCCACGTTATCCAGTGTCATTGTAGGACTATTTTTGTTCTATTTTTACTGAGATTCTATATTTGTGTCTTTTTTCTGACATGTAGTTTCTAGCATGTAGATGTTTGTTCTTCCTGCTGCATGTTGAGCTAACTGGACACTTACAAGTATTGCATTTTTGAACTGTAGTAAATGGTGGTTGTGTTATAAGCTTTCATTTTTGGTAATCTAACTTTGAGGTTCGGAAAACCAAATAAGCCCACAAATGCAAAACTTACAAAGTTTAGTGGCTGAGCCTCATTATAAGAGATATTAGTTTGCCTCTCGTTTCTCTCATGTCCAGAGTTGAAATGCTTTACTGAATATATTTTTTTAATATAGCTGTTAAGTTGGTTTAAAATAAACTCCTTAAAAATGACTGTATTGGTTAAACTAGACTGAAATAGTATTTCCTGATGGCTATCATTTTATTAATGAAAAGAATCATGAGATGCTTTTACAAGAGAGAATAGAAATGTTTACTGTTAATGTACAGCTGTTCATAATAATGTGTTATAGTATTGAAATCTTTTTGTACATTACATAAAGATCATCCAAGAAGAAGCAACTATGTAATTTTTAAACTTGTACACACATTATCAGTCCTTTAGAATTACATTGTTGTTTTAGAAATTGAACAGAATGAAGTGACCTTGTTTTGGTGAAGATACAGTAGCTTTGTTTAGATTTAGTTGACTACCTCAAACTTTTAAAATATTTCTGGTGCTTTCTTTTAACAAAGAAAACATTGTGGTAATAGAAGATTTATTTTTTAAATATTTTAAACATTTAAAAAAAATTACTACTTTCGTGGAGTGATGGCTCAGGTAAGCACCATCCACCAGTCAAGGTAGGTTATGTAATGGGTGGGCATAGTCTTACTTACCTCTAAAGGTTCGCAAAACTGCTATTCATGCCAATTTTTTCTTTTACAAAAATGAGAAGTATGTTATCCAGAAGAAAGCTGGGTTTCTTCTTCGAGTGCTTGTTCACGTTGATTCCAGTAAGGTGTGCGTGCGCCGTGTGCACAATTGCCGGAAATTTTCCCCCGTGTGGAGCCCCCTGGAGTGGCGCCTTCTTGGCGCTCAATATATGACCCTGTTGACCTGGCCCATCCTCAGTTTCTTCTTAGCGTATGTGACAGTTGTTGAAACTGCAAGTGGTTTGCTTACAAGTTCTACTCGCTTCCCCTAGCTCTCTAGCTTAGTTTACCTCAGTAGTTTATAGTTCTAGTTTAATTAGTCAGTAGTTCTGTTAGGAGGGGGGGTTTCCCGTTCACCCTGACGTTTCCCATTGGGGACCTCAGTGCATGCCTCAATCTCCAGGGTTCAAGCCCTGTAAATCCTGCAATAAGCCCATGCTAACTGCAACTCTTATGACGCTTGTTTAAAGTTCTGAGGGAGGCTCACCAAGCCGAAAGGGGCAGGATTTGCAAGGGTTTTCAACCCAGGACCAACAAGGAGCGGGATTTCAGGTTGAAACAGCTCTTCATGGAGGCAGCTCTTAAACCGCAGCCCACCTTGACATCGCAGGACCCAACACCGAGCTCCTTGATGCGCTGCGTGCCACCATCGGTTACAGAATCAGCACCGTGGAAGATTGCCACGCACAGAGACTTGCGGCACTGCTGATCCCCCATATCTAAGACTGTGGGAACTGCCTGGCACCGGTCCCACTCTCTGGCATCGCAGAAGAAGCGTGCCAAGCAGGGTAGAGGCGGATCTCCTGTGAGACCCTCCCCTGCGGTCTCAGCCAATGGGGCTCGTCCCAGAGAGGAACACCTGGCCCTGAGACCCTTGGAGTCGGCTCCGGGAACTTCAGACACGGAAGGAGTACCAGTGAACCCGGGACCGTTGGACTCCCCAATCCACATGGTGGAGGAGGTGGGGCTGCCACCCATTCTGGACACCTTCAAGGCCGTGTGGGACCTCATTGTCATGACGGCACTACAGTCTCCGACTGTCTGCGACAAGCTCCTGTCACCGCCGAGGGCACTACCATCCCCCGGCAACCCAACAATGATGCGCCCACCCGCATCGCCAGGTCACCGATCCTTGGCACCAGAAAGGAGGCACCGTCCTGATATCCGCCGCCGCTTGGAGTCCTGGCACCGCTCTCACTAACGGCACTGATCATCTCTTCACCAGTCCCTGGATAATCGGAGGTCCCGCTCCCAGAGCCAGTCATCATCACGTCACTGATTTCCTCAATACAGATCGAGGTCTCGGCATCGCTCCCCTTCCATGTGGCACCGCTCACCTAGCCAGCTCCGATTGGTACCGCCATGGCCCCCCAGATCCCGGTCCCTGTCCTCAGAATCAGATGCAGGGTCTAAGTACTCACACCAGAGCTGGCATCGGTCAACACATCGATGGCCTGACATGGTACATTGCCATGGCTCGCCCAATTGCAGTGACCAGCACAATGGCCTTTTTGGACCCCTTGGGCATATCACCAGTCCCAGGGTACCTTATCCATGGTCTCCTGGTCGGTGGCATCTGAGCCCAGGCTGCAGACAGCCTCGACCAGCCGCCTTGTGCCCAGAGGTACTGAAGGGATTCCGGTTACAGCACCTTCACCGACACAGACCCCTGCGCCTACAGTGGAACAGGGGATCATCGATGCAGGACAGCAGGTCGAGCAGCAGGTCCCCATGGACCAACAGGCCCAGGATGACCCGGTTCCCCCACCTGCATTCTCGTCCTCTGCCCCGGATGAGGTGGTAGCGGGAACTTCAATCTCAGGACCACCACCCATATATTGTCACACCCACCAGGACCTACTCCGCAACATGGGCTTGCAAGCCAAGGAGGTGGTGGAACAGGAAGATCCAATGGTGGACATTTTGGTCCCAGAAGGTCCATCCCGAGTAGCGCTGCCGCTCATTAGGACCATTCAAAACAACACCAAAACTGTGTGGCAGACCCCATCCTCCATCCCCCCAACGGCCAAGGGAGTAGAACACAAATACTTCATTCCCTCCAAGGGTTACGAGTATCTGTACTCTCACCCACAGCTCTGCTCCTTGGTGGTGTCTGCGGTTAATGAATGTGAAAGGCAGGGGCAGCAGGGACCCACACTCTAAAAACTTGACCTTTTTGGTAGAAAGGTCTACTCCATAGGGTGCATACAGCTCAGGATTGCTAATCAGCTAGTAGTCCTGAGCAGATATAATTTTAACTCATGGAACTCCATGCTGAAATATAAGGAGCTAATACCATCAGAGTTCAGGGATGAGTTTGGGGCCATTGTGGAGCAGGGCAAGACAGTGGCACAGACCTCTTTACAGGCCTCACTGGACACTGCTGACTCAGCAGTGCATATCTTGTCCTCTGGCATAGCCATGAGGAGAACCTCACGGATTCAAGTTTCAGGCTTATGCCCCCAAGGTCAAACAGACTGAGCAGGACCTGCACTTTGATGGGACAGGATTATTTGTAGAGCAAACAGACTCCAGGCTACACAGCCTAAAGGATTCTAGGGTGATGATGAAGTCGCTGGAGATACATACCCCAGCTAGTCAGCAAAAGCACTTTAAACCTCAACTCCCTCAATGTCCTTACCAACCTTGTGCTAGGTAAGACTTTTCTAGAAGGTGAGGTAGGAACAGCAGGCATAAGCCCTCATCATCACGCACCTCCTTGGCCTCCAAGCAGGCCTTTTGAAGATGCGCCCAGGGATGATGTGCCAGACCATTACCGGATCCTCAACCCTGCTTTTGGAATCATCTATCCCAAATAACATTGGACCGCTGGGTTCTCTGCCCCGTAGAAGTGGGCTATTCTCTCCAATTCTGCTCCTCTCCTCCCTCACACCCTCCTTCCACGTCCCTCTTTAGGGACCATTCTCACGAGCAGCTCCTTATCCAGGAGCTTATCCTTATGCAATTGCTCCTCACCGTAGGAGCCAGTGGAGGAGGTTCCTCAGGAGCTAAGGGCTTCTATTCCCACTATTTCCTAATCCCCAAGGCAAAGGGGGAGGTCTCAGACCCATTCTAGATCTGCGTGGCCTCAACAGGTTCATGGTGAGGTTGAAGTTCCGCATAGTCTCCCTGAGCACTATTATTCCTTTCCTGGATCCAGGAGACTGGTACGCTGCCCTCAGCATGAAAGACACATACTTTCACATAGCTATTTGGCCCCCCCCCCCACAATTTCTGTGGTTGGTAGCCAGCCACAAACACTGTCAGTTCATGGTCCTCCCCTTTGGTCTGTTGACAGCCCTCCGAGAGTTCACCCAGTGTATGTCAGTTGTGGCAGTCTTCCTCCGCAGGAGGCAGGTGGAGGTATATCCCTACCTTGATGACTGGCTACTCAGGGGGTACACAAGGGAGCAGGTGGAGTCTCAAGTCCAACTATAGTCAGAGTGACTTTTGAGAGGCTTGGTCTCCTGCTCAATGTGAACAAGTCAACACTGTCAACGACTCAAAGAATAGAATTCATCGGTGCGGTGCTGGACTTGGTGCAGGCAAGAGTGCTCCTGCCAGAGGCCTGATTTCATACCATGACAGACAGTATCCAAAGCCTCAGGTAGTACCCAACCACTACAGCAAGGGGATGCCTGAGTCTCCTTCGCCACATGGCAGCCTGCACTTACGTGGTTCAGCATGCCAGACTGAGGCTCAGACTACTTCAAGCATGGCTCGCGTCTGTATATCACCCAGGGTGCGACAGCCTGGAATCTGTGGTCATGATGCCCTCGAGGTACTCAAGTCCCTCCAATGGTGGCTCGACTATCCCACAGTCTGCAAGGGAGTCCCCTTCAATATCCCCCAGCCCTCCTTGTCCCTAATAATGGGCGCGTCAGCTCTGGCTTGCAGGGGACGCATCTGGGAGAGCTCCAGACTCAAGGATTACGGTCACAGGACGAGCTCTCCCTGCATATCAATATCAGAGAGCTCGGAGCAGTGTGGCTAGTATGCCAAATCTGCCTATCCCGGCTCCAAGGCCAGTGTGTGCTGGTAATGAATGACAACACCACAGCCAGGATTTACATCAATAAGCAGGGTGGAGCCCCCTCTTCCCCCCGTGTGAGGAGGCCCTTCATCTATCGGAGTTCTGCGTAGCCCACTCCATTCACCTGGAGGTGTTCTGTCTCCCAGGTGTGCAGAATGAACTAGTGGACCACCTCAGCAGATCGTTTTTGCAATCACGAGTGGGCCGTCTGTGCAGATGTCATATATTCCATCTTCCAAAAGTGGGAATTTCCCCAGGTCGATCTGTTTACCACCCAGAGCAACAGGAAGTGCCCAGTGTTCTGCTCCTTTCAGAAACAGCCTGGGTTTGATCTTGGATGCATTCCTGCTACCCTGGGGAGATCTTCTCATGTATGCCTTTCCACCATTTCCACTCATGCACAGAGTACTGCTGAAAATCTGCAGAGACAGAGCTGTAGTAATTCCGCTGGCCCCAGCATGGCCCTGCCAGCATTGGTACAACATGCTTCTGGAGCTGTCAATGGAACTCCCATCCTCTTACCAGTCTACTTCAATCTGATCACACAGGACCATGGTTGCCTTCATCACCCGGACCTCCAGTCCCTCCATCTCACGGCTTGGAAGCTTCATGGCTAAACCATGTGGAGCTCCTGTGCTCGGAACCAGTAAGAGAGGTCCTGCTCGGCGGCAGAAAACCATCCGCCAGGGCCACTTATCTGGCCAAGTGGAAAAGGTTCACTTGCTGGTGTGCCCAACATCACACTCCTACACTCCAGGCGTCCTCGAGTACCTTCTGCACCTCAACCAACAAGGCCTGGCAGTGTCATCCATCAGGGTACACCTTGCTGCTATATCGGCTTTCCATCTCGGCATGTCTTGGACGCTCCATATTCGCTGACCCTATGGTAGGTCATTTCCTTAAGGGCCTGAAACAGCTATATCCTTGGGTTAGACAGCCTCTTCCAGCATGGGACCTTAACCTGGTCCTCTCCAGATTAATGGGACCCCCATTCGAACCGCTGGTGACTTGCTCCCTTTTCTACCTGTCATGGAAGGTAGCCTTCCTGTTCGCCATCATGTCAGCCAGGAGGGTGTCAGAGTTAAAGGCCCTGATCTCCGACCTGCCCTACACAGCCTTCCACAAGGACAAGGTGCAACTAAGACCTCACCCGGCCTTTCTCACTAAGGTAGTGTCACAATTCCATATTAGCCAAGACATTTTTCTACCTGTCTTCTATCCCAAGCCACACAACAATACCCAAGAGAAAAGGCTGTACTCATTGGATGTTCGGCAGGCATTAGCGTTCTACATTGAGTGCACAAAGCCGTTCAGGAGGTCGAACCAGCTATTCGTGGCCTTGGCAGACCACATGAAAGGACTCTCGGTCTCATCTCAAAGATTATCTTCCTGGATCATGGCCTGTATCCGCACATGTTATGAGCTGGACAAGGTCCTAGCTCCGTCTCTTAAGGCTTGTTGCACAAGGGCACAGGCCTTGTCAGCTGCGTTTCTGGCCCAGGTCCAGATAAAGGAAATCTGCAGAGCAGCTACTTGGTCCTCAGTGCATATGTTCACCTCACCCTATGCCATCACACAGCACTCTAGAGATGATGCAGCTTTCGGCACAGCAGTGCTCCAATCAGCGATTCCTTGACTCCGACCCCACCTCCGGGGTAGAGCTTGGGAGTCACCTGGTTGGAATCAACGTGAATAAGCACTCGAAGAAGAAAAAACGGTTACTCACCTTCTTGTAACTGTTGTTCTTCAAGATGTGTTGCTCCACTACCCACCCTCCTACCCCTCTGTCGGAGTAGCTGGCAAGAAGGAACTGAGGAGGGGCCGGATCGGCAGGGTCATATGTTGAGCACCATGAAGACGCCATTCCAGGGGGCTCCACAGCTGACCTGACGGGAGCTGCCGGGGGGGAAATTTCTGTTAACTGTGCACGTGGCATGCACACACCTGATTGGAATGGACATGAACAACACATCTCGAAGAACAACAGTTACAAGAAGGTGAGTAACTGTTTTTTGTCTGGGATCACCATATAGTGAGCAGCCTGTTGCATGTGCAGGTTGACCATGCTGGGTGTGAACATGGAACTTGGAATCCAGAATCACTGCTCTTGCACTGATGCCTTTGGCATAATTTGACAAATAACGTAACCTCCCCAGCTTGGTTTCCTCATTTGCAAACTGGGGCAGCCATCATTCTTGGCCTTGGAATTCAGGTTCATCAGCTGAATTCTCTATGCCTATCGTCAAGACGCTCATGTCATTCTTGAACCCAACTCTTCTCATTACTGCACAGTGTCCTCCAATACTACTGTTTTTGTAGACTTTTCTTAATTCTGCACCTGTTTTTCAGAAAAGTTTTCCCCAATCTATAAGCACAACAGAATTGTCTTTTAGATCATTCTCATCTGTGCTAAGAACTCTTTGTTTTTTAAGTTGTAGGACTCTATTTCCCAGCAAAAGTCATGTGACATAAGCAGTGAGGTGCAATAAGAGCTGTCTTAGGATTACTTTAAACAGAATCAGCAAAGAGTACTGTTGCATCTTATAGACTAACAGACCTATTGGAGCATAAGCTATCGTGGGTGAATACCCACTTTGTCGGATGCATGTAGTCTACATGCATCTGATGACATGCATCCAACGAAGTGGGTATTCACCCACGATAGCTTATGCTCCAATAGGTCTGTTAGTCTATAAGATGCCACAGTACTCTTTGTCGCTTTTACAGATCCAGACTAACACGGCTACCCCTCTGATACTTTAAATAGAATGGAAGAATTTGGGTATATAAGGTTCTGTGGCCTTGAATGTGATTTTTATTTGATATATGAGCTGTGACATAGCTGTTGCATGACTGAGATGGGCCTGTAAGCGATGTAGGATACAGATGGAGTTTCTCTGAAACAAAGCCAGAGACTAAATTTGAATGTGCTCATTTAGAGGGTAAAGAATACTTCATAAAACATATGGAAACATTTCTACGTTTTTTCATTAAATAGCTTTTTTAGTCTTTAAGCACTTTTTTATGATTGATCGTGTTAATGTGTCATTTACCTGAATCAAGACCACCTACATATGTGATTTACTAAAAGGGAGGAGGGGGAGAGAAGAGAGGGGAAATGTTGCTATAATGTTATGAAGTATTTACAAAAATAATTTGAGAAATTTACTTTTGTATTTTATTATTCCAAAAATTTTAGTGTATTCCAGTATTTTAAAGTTGAGAAACAATATACTTCTACAGATACGTTTCATTTGCTGAATAATTAATGCTGAAATATATGATTTATTTATGGTTTATGTAGAATAGTAAATAATGAGGACAGAGCAATCATACAGAGTGATCTCGATTGCTTGGTAAGTGGGACTTATTCAAATAAAATTCGTTTTAGTACAGCCAAATGCAGAGTTATAAATCTAGGAGCAAGGAATGCAGGCCATGCATATAGAATGGGGTCCTGTATCCTGGAAGGCAGTGACTCTGAAAAGGATTGAGAGGTCATAGTGGACAATCAACTCAGCATGAGTTCCCAGGGCATTTATGTGGCAAAAAGGGCTAATGCAGTCTTCGAATGTATAACTAAGGAGTAGGTATAGGGAGGTGATTTTACCTCTGTCCACAGCAGGGTTTCTCAAACTGCATTCCACTGTGACCCCTTTCTGACAACAAAAATTAATACATGATCCTGGAAAGCGGGAGCAAAGCCAGAGCATCACTGCTCCAGGCGGGGGGTGGAGAGGAGAGGGGCAAAGCTAAAGCCCGGGCCCCACGGCCCTGGGATGGGGGGCCAATACTGAAGCTTGAGGGCTTCAGCCTCAGGTGGGGGGCTGTAACTTGAGCCCAGCTGACCAGGGCTGAAGCCAAAGCTTGACTCTTCGCCCCTCAGGCTTCGGCTTCAGCCCTGGGCAGTGGGGCTCAGATTTCGGCTTCAGCCCCGGACCTCAGCAAGTCTAATGCCAGCCCTGGCAACCCCATTAAAACAGGGTCGCGACCCACTTTGGGGTCCTGACCCACAGTTTGAAAACTGCTGGTACAGAATTGGTGAGAACCATACTAGAATACTGCGTACAGTACATTTTTAAAAAGAGGTTGAAAAATTATAGAGGATGCAGACAAGAGCCACAAAAATAGTTTAAGGGCTAGAGAAAATGCCTTATATTGAGAGACTTAAGAGTCTGAATGGTATGAAATGAAATTTGAATATTGTTTGAGATGGTATATAATTGTTAGTATCTTCCAGTTTAAAAACTTTCACTAGATCGAATTGTCCAACTTGAATAAGATAACATATGCTTTTCAATATCTGTGTGCGCATGTGCATGCGCACATGCATACACATTTGTTTAATCGATATAGCAATAGTCCCATAGCTATTTCTCAGTTTTGCAGTCAGAGACTATGGGCTTTACTCTTCATTCTGTTACAATAGTGTAACTCCATCAAATTCTATGGAGTTTATAGTAATATAAATGGAATGGAGAACCTTATATTTCAACTTTTTGTGGAAACTTGTCCACTAAAAGAAACTCAAAACAATGTTCACATCATTTTAATTGTTTGTATGCAAATGGCTAAAATCAGCAAGTGACTAAGATTCACAATCTGAGGATGATTCTGGATCCTCACCTGATCATGGATTTTCATGTAGCATTGGTATCCACAGGTGCCTATTTTTTTTCTTGTCCAGCTAAATGAATGCATTATTCCTAATATAGACCTTGTCACAGTTGTGTGTGCTTTTAAGAGCTCCAGGTTTGATTAATAACATGTTACCTTTGAAGGGTGAAGGAAGGTTTGTGATTAAAAGCTAAGACTAACAATTGGAAGTTCTGGGCTCCAGTCCCAGCTCTGCGGGACATGTTGTGTGATATTGGCAAAGGCACTTAATATTGCGTTGTCTGTTTGCTCATCTATACAGTGGAGGTAATGATACTACTTTGCCTCTGTCCGCAGGGAATGGGAGCGGCAGAGCTCCTGGCTCAGTGTGGACAGGGGAGGGAAGACCCACAACATCTTGGCCATTCCCCCTCCCTGCAGGGCAGCTGCTTGGTCCCTGCTCCGCTCTCTGGTCCTCCTTCCCTCTCTGGAGCTGCGTGTGTTGAGGTGCCTGGCCAGCATGCGCTATCAGGGCAGTGAGTGGGAGCCAGCTCTAAAACTTCCCCAAAGCCTCCTTGGGATCCCTTATCCCCACTTTCTGGGGGGCATCTAGCAGCAGCCAAGCTGGGGTGTGTGTGTGTGTGTTTTTCCTCTGAAATCTACATTTTATGTCAAACTTCCAAACAAACAGACAAAAGTAAATAAAAAACCAACCAACAAAAACCCTTTCATTGAACAGCCCATTTTAAAAATTAAGAATTGCAAAGTTTCATTTTAATAGTTTGACAGCTCTGGAGACTGATGTCCTATTTATTCTCAGAACAGGTGCACAGGGTATTTTCCTGCCATTGTGACTCAGCCTAGAGGTGGGGAGCCCCATTCTCACTCTAGATGATAGTTCAGTATAAAGCCTTCTCAAACTGTTGTCATTTTACTGACAGAGCCCCAAAGGAGCTAATTAGGCAGTTCATGTGCTTCTTATGGGCAGCTGAGTCTCATCAATAGCACTGTCACAGTTAGGAAACACGGTGGACAATAGAGTTTTCCCACACTGCAACATATGCACAGGGCTAGAGTGTTGACACTGGGTGGGAGACCCTGGGAACTCTGGGATAGGGTAACTTTAACTTGGGTCTGTGCACTGCAATGTGGATGCCAGAGACCTAGGTTCGAACACGGGTCAGAAAGTCCTTAACCTAGGGTTAAAATGCAGTGTAGATACTAAAGTCCAGGGTTTCCTGACATGGGTCAGTTGACTCAAGTCTCACTAACCCTAGGCATACATTGCTGCGTAGGCATACCCAGTGCTATAGCAGGGTTCAGATCCCTCAATATAAACAATATCTCTTGTCTCAGGAAAGATGTCAGGTTCTTCACCTAGAAGAAAAATCCCTTTGCCTAAACACTAGGTTGCTGGTTTATTAATAAAGAATTACTGCATTTGTGTGAGCAATTCAGTTTTTCTTTTGGAATCATGAAAATCTTCCTCTAGGCTAGAGGTGGGCAAACTATGGCCCGTGGAACCATCCTGCCCGGCCTTTGAGCTCCTGGCTGGGGAGGCTAGCCCCTGGCACCTCCCCTGCAGCAATGCTGCTGCAGGGCTGCAAGCTCCTGCTGCTCTGAGCTGCATGGTAAGGGGACGGGGGGCGGGGTTGGATAAGGGGCAGGAGGTCCCGGGGGGGCAGTTGGATGGGGCAGAGGTTCAGGGGGGCGGGGATGTTCAGGGGGGCGGGGAGCAGGGTGGGTTGGATGGATCGGAGGTTCTGAGGGGGGCAGTCAGGTGGGAAGTGGGAGGGGGTGGATAGGGGGCGGGGGCCAGGCTGTTTGGGGAGGCACAGCCTTCCCTATCCGGCCCTCCATTCAGTTTCGCACCCCGATGTGGCTCTCGGGCCAAAAAGTTTGCCCACCCC
Organism: Chelonia mydas; assembly: GCF_015237465.2. NCBI lineage: Eukaryota > Metazoa > Chordata > Testudines > Cheloniidae > Chelonia > Chelonia mydas. The sequence goes on along the minus strand of NC_057850.1, from coordinate 38,998,429 downwards.
TTCTCTCGTGTAAGTGAAAACAGTTTCATGCTTATATACAGTTTGAAGTGGTGTTTGAGCTCTTCCTTTTAAGTAGTATGCTCTTCCTTTTTAGTAGTTTAGTAGTATCTTATCTATGATGGATTCAGTATTATTTTGTTCTCTGTGGGTAAAGTTTATTTAGCAACCAGACTACCTGCCTTGTCCTTGTTCAGTCTTTTCTTATTCCTCACCAAAAAAGGGTTCTTTAAGGGTCTGATGAATGAGTGTACTATGGTTTATAGACCTGTGAGACTGCGACTTATATCTTGTCCTTACAAACTAGTAGATGCTGTTTTTGAACCCCCTGGTGCCTGTTCCCTCTAGCATATATTGTTAGAGTTCTTTCTTTGTGGCTTTTCCATAAGCCAGGAGAGTTTCAGCTGCAGGCTTTGATGGCAGATATTTCAAATGTTAATTTTTCATAAGGATAAGATAGCGTTAAGAGCTCATCCAAAATGTTTTACTTAGGCAGTCTGAGATATTTCATTTTAATTAGTCAATTTCTTTGCTACCATTTTTTCTGAAAGCCTCACGATCTGCAAGGTGAAGCTTTGTTACACTCCTTGCATGTTTAAAAGGGTTATTCATTTTAGCTAATTCTAAACCTTTTATACATTGGACAAGGTTATTTGTGACGCTTGCTTAAGACTAAAGGCCAAGCAATGTGAGTCCAGAAGCCATCAACATGGATTAAATTTCGTATTTTGTTATGCTGTGACCTAGCTGGAACTACTCTTTCAAAAAATACCAGATGCCCAATATTCCAAAGGGGAAATAGTCTCTACAATATTTTTTGCCAGTGCAGATTTCCTATCTCTGATACCTGAAGTTGAATTAATATGTTTGCAAAGTAGTGTTCTCTCAGTGCTGAGCCCAGAGTGAATGTTCAATTCAGCAAAACAGTGCTTCAGTTTCTTTTTAATTAGTGATAGTACTACCTGTTTGTCATCTTGAGGACTGTCATTTCAAATTAATCTTCTACCCTGGGTTATCTACAGAGGCAACACCCTTTAGAAGGAAAGCTTGCCAGGAACTGGTGTTCTTTCAATGTATTGCCTCTATGGATCAAAACTTGCAGTTTCATCCTCCTGTGTACTTCAGAAATTTAAAAGGATGTGTCCAGAGATAGAGAGAAATGTAGGGATATGGGGCACATCGGCTTATAGCTTCATGGATGCAGGATGCCACATCTGAAGGACATGCTCATAGAAACTGATGGGTAACTCCCTTGGAAAAGGTTCTACCTCTTGCATGGCAAAGCTCCTGATACTTACAGTGTAGATCTGCAGTGGCAATATATTCAGAGAACAAACAACTGATAAGTAACCTCTCTCTTAACTAACACACACACGCACATATATAAAATGTAAGCATTTATATCTTGCACACCATAGTATTCTTACAAATAATATTGTAACCATACTAGGCTTGTGGTATAGTTTTCTCTTTTTATTGGAAAGTTTTATTAGATAAAATTGGAACAAATGTGGAGGTACGTCTGTCCCTATTTAGTCTCTGATTTTTATTATACTGCCTGTGTAACTAAGTATGATACTTCAGGTCTCATGCGTGTTTCTTCATCTAAACTGTTGTCATTCTGGCATGTTTCGTATTTCCTTCTTAATACATGGATATTACAGTATTTCCTTGTACACGATAGACGTACAAGAACTCTTTGTACTTCTGCCTGTACTTTATACAGTTCCTGACGAGAGAAAGTAAATAAATTACCTCAACCCTTAATCAGCTCACTGCTGCCACTGATGACCCAATATTTATGCTGTAATATTGCTGCTGTTGAAGCTCAATCAGTCTCTGGGGGCGTTTTTGTAGTACAGTGCTGTAGGCAATTCTTAGGGTGTGGAACCAAACAGCTTTTTACTGTGGTTTCATTTCCACTTTCATTTCCTATGGGATTTTTATTTCCTTTGGAGGGTTAACCTTTCCTTCAACTGCCTGAATATTTAAATTACCTATCTGTTGTGTGGACAGTGTGTGGAATACAATAAACTGTTTTTCATAGTTTTTATCCTCTCCAATATGTACTGTGTGATGTGTATGCTAAATAGCAACATAATTGCTGTATAACACTTGTGATTTTTTCAGATTGAAGTACTTTAAAAGACATCTCTTTTTGACATTTTGTTTCTTTGTTTTGTGTTTTATACTACTTTTATTTCATGCATTACTAGTAGGAATTTGTTAGAACCATTCTCGCCTTTGGGGAATGTAACTAAGAACTGTCAGCTACGTGCAGTTGAAAAGAAGTTTAATGAATTGTAAAGCTGTGCTGTCCACATTTTCTTTGTAACAAATGCATTATCTGCGAGGAAGTGGTTGGAATAATTCTAAATGAATAGGCCTCTAAAACTGCTAGAAACCTCCATTTTTAACATTAACAACTGTCTTTTAGAAAAATAAAATTTGATCACCAGAAAGATTATTCTTAATCTTTCTTATTAAAACATCTGGATATTTTTGGCCTGGCCCTACAGTGATGACATATTCTGCAGTAGAAATAAAATATGCATTCCACATATGAGAAATGACATCCTTAGATTTATAAGATGATTTTCTTCCTTTCACACTGCACATTGTACAATGTGTGTATTTTTTGTCTGTTAAAAGGGATTTGAATCTTAGCTTTGTGGTATGTATTATGATGGTACATACCTATAATGTTGCTGCCATTTCTAGAGTTCTGCTTCTATCATTTTCTTAAGAGCAACTTTAGGTCACTACTTTTAGTATAAATTGAGTTAGCAAATTATATTAACTTCTTTTGTTTCCTTTATTTTGAAGTATGTCCTACTGTAAATAGCTTACATATTTTACAAGTTCCTCCTTCAGAATATTTTATCTACTATTTCCATGAAATATTTTGGTGGTAGTACAGCAATAATCAACATCTTTTTGCATCAGTCATTATTTTCACAGGTTAGCACGGATGTAATCCATTTTGTGTTTTTTCTTTTTTTGATTGTATAATCAGTTGGTACTTCTGTTGTCCCCCTCACCCCCAACTCCTTCTGTTTATACTCTGCTTAGAATAACAGGTAAACATTTAAGTGAATTCCCTGTAGGATTTCTTTGGAGCATCTGCCTGATTATTAATTCTGCATTATTATTATTTATTATTTGTATTATTGTAGTCCCTAGGAGACCTGCTCATGGACCAGAACCCCATTGTGCCAGGCGCTGTACAAACAGAGCAAAAACAGTCCCTGCCCCAGAGAATTTACAATCTAAGTATTGGTCAGCATGTTGGTGAAGATTATTCACTGTGTGGGACAGAGGTTGTCTGAAGTCTTAAGAAATAGAATAAGTGTAATAATTTATTATTTAAAGTGCAGTGATTCATGGCATAATTGTTAAACAGATATTTACCATATATTTAATTTGTAAATTGGTCAGAAGTGGCATAAACTCACAAAGAATTTGATCATTTCAGTATGTACATTTATGAATATGTCTATACTAGTGTCTTGTCATGTAAACAAAGATGTTTAGCATTAGGGTATTAACATTTAATTTATTTTAATATACCTACAAACAAAAAACAGTTAAGGTTGCTTAAATATAACTCCCTCCCACCGCAAATTCTTAAAAGCAGTGAAATAAGTTGAGAACCTTCTTTACTGTATACCCACACATCACGTTACCTATTCTCAGTGGCGGACTATGAGCATGTCTTCACTTCAGAATTAACTTAAGTTGTAACTCAAATGTTGCCCTAACTCAATTCCCATCCATACATAAAAACCCTTAGTTTGAGTATGGTGGTGCTTTTAATTCAAGTTGGTTGGCATGAGAGGGGGCATAGGCTAATGCAGAAGTAAAAGTGACTTATCAGCTGCTAACACAACCATTCTGCAGTGTGGATGGAGGCTGTTGCCACTTGAGTATTGCTAGTCTTCCCACTATTCATCTTGTGTGTTCATAAAGGACAGACAATTGCTCTCATAATGTGTTGCAAACAAAATTCATAGTGAGGGTCAGCTTATTGCTGTGCTAAGAATCATAGCATTTGCCCACTGAATTCTGAGTGCCACACATGAGTGAGAGCAGTGCTAGTGTGGATGCAGCAGCTGACATGTTGTTTCATAATGTGGCTGCTCTCATTCAAGCTAGTCTAACTCAAGAGGAATAACTCGACTGTAGATAACTTGTGTTTACACTGCAGTGAAGACATAACCTGTACCTTTACAAGGATCTCTTCTAGCTCCGCATTGTAGTGTTTCTAGTGCAGACATACCCTGAATTCCCCTAATTTGCATTCTAATGTAGAACCTTAACTTCTGACCTCTGTAACACTAACATATATTTACTGTAGAAGCGTGTATTGGTCAAGAGTAAGATATTATTTTTTCATGTGGAAAGTGGAAGGTAGGAAGTAATGTTCTGTTACTGTGCAAGCTAGAGAAATTTTGTGTGTGTATATATTGTTTTTCTTTGTTGAAAGAGCTGGAAAGGAATTCCTGGGGAGGCAGTGTGTGCCAGCAAGAATGGCAATTTGAAGTGCGGGCTTAAGATATTGTAACAAGGTTCTCTTTTTCTTTCTTTTTTTTTTTAAAATTAGTTTTACGGTTTTGTGAGGGTTGGTTTGCAGAAGGAAATATACAGTGTACTTTCTTAAAAGGTGGTATAGTAGACCTATACACCTGCTCTGTACCACCACTATTTTGGGTTTGTGCCTATAAAGCAGAAAGGAACCCTTGGAAATTATAATAAAAATGTCTATGGTTGCTTATTATATTGCAAGCTTCGCATACTGTCATGGAGGAGGGGAGAGAGAGAGAGAAACCTTTTCCTAGTGTGACACATGTAATGTTGAATTAATTTCCAAAGGAATGTCTGCTTCTCATTTTTAAGTTGGTACTGTATTTAATGCATACTAGACATATGAAAATGATTATGGAAATGAGGGTATGTGATCTGCGCTTCACTGCCACTTTGATGCATAGTACAGCTTCTGTTAAAGACCGCGTTATTCAACACCTCTGCTAATACAGATATTAACGTTTCCTTTTAAGGGCAGTGATCTATTCTATCTTAATATATTTCTGTACGGGATTTTTTTTAAATATGGAGGCTTGACTGTCTCCAGAGTTAAAGTTGCATTTAAGTTCCACTGTCAGTTTATTTTGACACCTTCCCTCCAATTTTTGATCTGTGTAAGTGATTTGTTTGAAAATATCTGTGTGATGTAAAGGATAATGTTTGGTGGCTGAGGTGGGCTAGAGGGTTCCCAGAGCAGTAGGCAAGTGTGCATAGGTGGTCAGGTAGCTGGCAGGTCATTCCATACCAGAGGCAGTCCAGGGCGGTGGTTGAGTTCTTGCAGGGAACAGTAGCCAGAAGATCCAGTCCAAGGGGCCGGGTAAGTTGATTGGGGAGGCGAGTTTGGATAAGGCAGCAGGGCAGGGTCAGGGGAAGCGGCAAGGCAGTCTGGAGAGCAGCTAGCAGGCACTTGTCTGTTGCTTAGCTTCCTTTTCCTGTTGTGGCCTTTATATAATCCAGGCTCTCAATGAGAGTGCTGACTGTCCGTCCAATCAGGGGCCTCGGGCATGGCTTTTGTGGGCCTGTAGGCCTTTAACACTAAGACTGTTAATCAGGCACTGTGGTTCAGTGTATCGCTGTGGCACAGTGCTTAAAGATGCTGCCTAAGGACGTTGTGGTCCTGTCAGATAACCTGGAAGAATTTTTTTCAGAAAACTTCCTAATTCTATGATATGTAGCTTTCCCATGCTATTAAAAAACAAAAATCCCAACGCCCAATTTGGAAAAAAAATGTTGTCCTCATGTCTTCCCCGAACAGGGAAGTTGGAAAACTCTACTGCTGCCTGCCTTTCTCCTTGTAGGATGCAGAAAATTTATACCAAAACATGCCCCTTGTGTACAGTTCCCCTCATTCCATCGATTCCTGTAACCTGTAGAATTGTGGCATGCCAATTAATTGGAGAAGAATGGTGATGGCTCATTGAGTTACTTCTCTCACAGTGACACCACTTTAGAATGACCTGTGCTATTGATCTGGACCTTACTGTAATCATAGCGATTAGTTAGATCAAGGGGTCTCAAACTTCATTGCATCACGACCCCCTCCGACAACAAAGTTACTACATGACCGCGGGTGGGGGCGGAGCCTGAGCCTCACGGCCCGGGGTAGGGGTCGAGCTCAGGCTTCAGCTTCAGCCAAGGGTCCCAGCAAGTTTATTGCTGGCCCTGGCGACCGCATTAAAATGGGGTCGAGACCAATGTTCCCTCTAATTTTTCCCATCCATGTGCAGAATAAATTTTGTTACATGCACCAATATGGAGGTTATGTGTAACACATCACCTTCATATCGGTGCACGTAACAAAATTCATGTGGTGGGGATGGGACCGAGGGGTTTGGAGAATGGGAGGGGGCAGAGTGTTGGGGTGCAGGAGTCTGAGGACTTCAGCTGGGTGTGCGGGCTCTGGGGTGGGGCTGGGGATGAGGGGTTTGAGGTGCAAGAGGTTGCTCCGGGGCTGTTGCGGGGAGAGAGGACTCCCCCCAACTCTCTCTCACTGCAGCAGCACCTGGGCTGGGGGGTAGGGGTGCCTCTCCCTGCCACGGCAGTTTCAGGGCTGGGACTTCAGGATAGGTGCCCCTCCCTTGGCCCCCAGAGGTCCAGTCGGGGCTGAGTTCGGGGGGGGGGGGGCGCCCCGTGAGAGATCTGGGCCAGGTACCTGTGTTTGGGCCAGGTCACCCTGGCTGTGGCTGGGTCTGGCCTGTGCAGTGCTGCTGCAGCTGGGTCCGGGCCGCATTGCCCCGCCCCGGCCACAGCTGGGTCCAAGCCGGGCCTTCCCGCCCCGGCCGAAAGGTCTGGACCCGGCATAGTTGGGGTTAGGGGGCTGCCCTGGTTGCGACAGGTTGGGGGCTGGGCTAGGTTGGGGCCGGGAGAGGGTCGTCCCTCCCCTGGCCTTGGCAGGTCGCCGGGCGGGTTCCCTGAGCTCCTGCATGGCATTAAATAGGTGGCTGTGCAGCTTACAGGGAACTTAGGTCAAGACCCACTGTGGGGTCCTGACCCACAGTTTGAGAACCACTGAGTTAGGAACAACAATAATTTATAACTTGGCTTGATTGCAACTTCATAAAATCATAGAATATTAGGTTGGAAGGGACCTCAGGAGGTCATCTAGTCCAACCCCCTGCTCAAAGCAGGACAAATCTCCAACTAAATCACCCCAGCCAGGGCTTTGTCAAGCCTGACCTTAAAAACCTCAAAGGAAGGAGATTCCATCACCTCCCTAGGTAACGCATTCCAATGCTTCACCATCCTCCTAGTGAAAATGTTTTTCCTAATATCCAACCTAAACATCCCCCAATGCAACTTGAGACCATTACTCCTCGTTCTGTTGTCTGCTACCACTTAGAACAGTTTAGATCCATCCTCTTTGGAACCCCCCTTCAGGTAGTTGAAAGCAGCTATCAAATTCCCCCTCATTCTTCTCTTCTGCAGACTAAACAATCCCAGTTCCCTCAGCCTCTCCTCATAAGTCATGTGTTCTAGTCCCCTAACCATTTTTGTTGCCCTCCGCTGGACGTTTTCCAATTTTTCCACATCCTTCTTGTAGTTTGGGGCCCAAAACTGGACACAGTACTCCAGATGAGGCCTCACCAATGTCGAATAGAGGGGAATGATCACGTCCCTTGATCTGCTGGCAATGCCCCTACTTATACAGCGCAAAATGCCATTGGCCTTCTTGGCAACAACGGCACACTGTTGACTTATATCCAGCTTCTTGTCCACTGTAACCCCTAGGCCCTTTTCTGCAGAACTGCTGCCTAGCCTGTAGCAGTGCATGGGATTTTTCCATCCTAAGTGCAGGACTCTGCACTTGTCCTTGTTGAACCTCATCAGATTTCTTATGGCCCAATCCTCTAATATGTATAGGGCCCTCTGTATCCTATCCTTATCCTCCAGTGTATCTACCTCTCCTCCCAGTTTAGTGTCAACTGCAAACTTGCTGAGGGTGCAATCCACGCCATCCTCCAGATCATTAATGAAGATATTGAACAAAACCGGCCCAAAGACCGACCCTTGGGGCACTCCACTTGATACCGGCTGTCAACTGGACATGGAGCCATTGATCACTACCCGTTGAGCCTGACATTCTAGCCAGCTTTCTATCCACCTTATAGTCCATTCATCCAGCCCATACTTCTTTAACTTGCTGGCAAGAATACTGTGGGAGACCGTATCAAAAGCTTTGCTAAAGTCAAGGAATAACACGTCCATTGCTTTCCTCTCATCCACAGAGCCAGTTATCTTTTCACAGAAGGCAATTAGATTAGTCAGTCATGACTTGCCCTTGCTGAATCCGTGCTGACTGTTCCTGATCACTTTCCTCTCCTCTTAGTGCTTCAGAATTGATTCCTTGAGAATCTGCTCCATGATTTTTCCAGGGACTGAGGTGAGGTCCCTTTTTAAAAAATGGACACTACATTAGCCTTTTTCTAGTTATCCGGGACCTCGCTGATTGCCATGACTTTTCAAAGATAATGGCCAATGGCTCTGCAATCACATCTGCCAACTCCTTTAGCACTCGGATGCAGCGCATCTGGCCCATGGACTTGTGCTCGTCCAGCTTTTCTAAATAGTCCTGAACCACTTCTTTCTCCACAGAGGGCTGGTCACCTCCTCCCCGTGCTGTGCTGCCCCATGCAATAGTCTGGGAGGTGACCTTGTTCGTGAAAACAGATGCAAAAAAAGCATTGAGTACATTAGCTTTTTCCACATCCTCTGTCACTAGGTTGCCTCCCTCATTCAGCAAGGGGCCCACACTTTCCTTGACTTTCTTCTTGTTGCTAACATACCTGAAGAAACCCTTCTTGTTACTCTTAACATCTCTTGTTAGCTGCCACTCCGAGTTGATTTAGCCTTCCTGATTTCACTCCTGCATGCCTGAGCAATATTTTTGTACTCTTCCCCAATCATTTGTCCAATCTTCCACTTCTTGTAAGCTTATTTTTTGTGTTTAAGACCAGCAAGGATTTCACTGTTAAGGCAAGCTGGTTGCCTGCCATATTTACTATGCTTTCTACACATTGGGATGGTTTGTCCCTGTAACCTCAATAAGGATTCTTTAAAATACAGCCAGCTCTCCTGGACTCCTTTCCACCTCATGTTATTCTCCCAGGGGATCCTGCCCATCAGTTCCCTGAGGGAGTCAAAGTCTGCTTTTCTGAAGTCCAGGGTCCGTATTCTGCTGCTCTCCTTCCTTGCTTGTTTCAGGATCCTAACCTCGACCATCTCATAGTCACTGCCTCCCAGGTTCCCTTAATAGCTTCAAATATAAGTTTTAACTATATGGATAGTTTGAATGGTGGTTAAACTATTTGTTAGCTGGAGAGAAACAAGAGATAAGACTAATGGAAAAATTTCTTAAAGGACCCATTTAAAATTAATTTTAACTTATCAACTCGTAATTGTGAATTCCCAGAAAATTCATTCTGTTCAGAGTGATTCTGTGCTGTAAGTGTGGGATGGATATAAAAAATAATTCATACATAATGAGGAGTATGTCCTCACAGAAGGATAGGCTTGGGCTTATAGCCAGGTGTTGCCCCAATCCTCCCTCACTCCACATACAAAAACCTCTAACCTGAGTTTGAAGGTGCTTTAAACTAGGATTAGCACAACTAAGGGTATAGGCATGAGCTAATGTTTTGATTCAGCACAGGCTGGCAACCCACCTACTTTACAGTGAGAAGGTAGGCCAATCAAGCCTAGGTGCTGTTAGTTCTCCGGTTCTATCCCAGAATTCCACCTGGGTGGTAATTTCTTGTTTAACACCTCCCTTCTTCTGCTCAGCAGTTTAACCCCATGGTTGCCTGTTCCATTTCTGCTTCACTTTCACAACATTTTAACAAAGATGCCACCTAAGAAATCTTCTTCCCATGCTACCAGCATGCTAGATTCTGACACCAGCCTTCTGGTAAAGTGTGATATTAGCAAGACCCATAATTTGGGGAAATGGATCCAAAATGACATTTTTATGTTTAGTGGATAGGAAAGAAATGGAGAGGAAGATAAGTCAGTTGGAAGCTCTACGAATCACTTTGTGGTTTGCAAACTGAATTCCTAAATGACATTCTCATTAAAAGTTATTGCTGCCAAATGCTGTTTGCTTTCGCCTACATGAATCTCTGCATTTCTAATGAATAGCTCCACTTGGAAATTATTTACATAAAATATTGTTCTCACATCAGTGCCACAGACTTCAGCTCCATGCTACGTGGGAGAGAGAGAAAGAACAACAAATAAAATCATAGAACAGCCCAGTTTAATGCATCGCTAAGAACTGTGGGATATCTCACCAGTAATCCATCCCAGCACATGGGCTTGTACAGCAGTACTGTGGATGCAAAGGGGGCTGGCAGAAGTAGTTGTTTGTAGTAGGGACGCTCCACTCATGCTAAGGCTATGTGTACACATTAAGTGCTACAGCGGTAGCTGTGCCACTGTAGTGCTTCAGTGAAGACACTACCTATGCTGACAGGAGGGGTTCTCCCTTAGGTGTAGGTACTGCATCTCCTGGAGAGGCAGTAGATAGGTTGAGGGAAGAATTCTCCCATCAACCTAGCACTGTCTACATGGATGTTAAATCTGCTAAGTTCAGGGTTGTGAATTTTTGACACCCCTCAGCAATGTAGTCATAGCGACCTAATTTCCTAGTGTAAGACCAGGCTTAAGCTAGTGAAAATGTACCCAAAGAGGTTTAATCCCTATTGTAAGGAAAAATACTCAATTTGGTCTTAACCATGGAATCATGACCAGTGCCTAAATAATTTTAGAATTTCTAGATGTAAATTTGTTGAACTAAAAACATCTGTTTTGTCCTTCAGGACTTCCAAATAAAGGTGAATAGTTCTTATTTTAGTAAATTATTCAGCTGAGCATCTAGTGGGTTAACGATATATGAAGGATATATTAAAAGTTCCAAAATCTACAGGACCAAAACAACTGCCAAAAGATTTTCTCTATCAAACTGTGTAAAATAAGTATTATGTTAAACCCACATTGCATGGACATGTAATGAAAGGAAACTACTTATCAATGAATATATACCGAGCAGATAATATGCAAATCCTTGATCCCATTTTCCCTACTTTGATCTTTTCCCCATATTTTTGAATAAGGGATTAAATGCATTATAACTGTTACTGTGGAAATAAAAAGAAAATATAACTATTTATTGAGATGCTTTGCCTTAAAATAGTATAATAAAATGCAAAACAGTGGTAGTCACTTACTGATTTAATTACCAATAGATGCAAGAGATAGTATTTACTCAAAAAAAAAAAAAAAAAAGGTAAAATACCAAGGCATACACAGTTGTGTAGATTCCAAACAAGTAATACAGGACACATTTCAATAACATAAGAAATGGTTTAATTTCATTAACTGTGGTCTAATATGTTGTGCCTCCCACTCTTGGTAAACCGCAGTGGCATTTACTGGCTATTGCTTCAAAGCACTACTGTTTTTCATCCATTTTCATTGGCCAAATGTGTCATAAGAGCATTAACTAAAGTCTGGAAAACAGTTCTCATGGATTTTGCTTTAATGATAAATCTAACATATACTGCACTTGCTGATATAATCAAGTGAATGGAATTTCCAAAATCTTGACTTAATGTCTTTTAAGTATGAAGCAATAATGTTTTTATGAAGTAGCTTTTAAATGGCATTTGTTGAAGTGGAGAGCAGATGGATTAGAAAGGTCTGTTTTTAACTGCAATCAGCAATGATCATAGTATCATATTACAATCACCCTGTAAAATAGACTGTATTTAAAAAAAAAAAAAAGAAAAAAAAATGCATGGTGATGTGTGTTGCCCTTGCGGGTCTGGAGCCGGTTACAGTTTGATAATGTTGCTTCAGCTGTTTTGGCTAACAACGCAGTTTTCAATCTGAGAATTCCTCTGTCAATTAGGTTTTTATCAAGTTTTCTGTTCTATTTTGCATACACTTACGAGGTTTGGGCTGAATATAGAAAGATGATGTTTTTCTTTCTTTCTCTCCATCCCCAAGTACTTTTTATGTGTTATACAGGTGTTCAGTTGTAATGTTTGCCAGGCTGCTACTTAGTAAGAATTAAGGCTACACCAAGAGCATGTTATCCAGTTCTTTCCCTTCCCCCACACATGAGAAAGTAGTAAATGCATATTCAATCTCACCATCTTTGCTACTGCTGTGCTTGCAGACAGTCTAAAACAGAATATTCCTCTAGGTCTCCTAGCACATTTTTGTGTTGTCAGTTTGCTCAGATTATGAATTCTTTTTGGGCCAGCACAGTATTTTCTTCTGTGTCTTGTACAATGCTAAACACAAAAATGAATAATAATTAGGGCTGTCAAGCAATTAAAATTAATCATGATTAATTGAGCTATTAAAAATTAATAATGATTTATTGTTTAACAGCACAATTATAGAATACCATTTAAATATTTTTTGATGTTTTCTACATTTTCAAATATATTAATTTCAATTACAACACAGACTATAAAGTATACAGTGCTCACTTTATTTTTGATTACAAATAGTTGCACTGTAAAAAACAAAAGAAATAGTATTTTTCAATTCACCTAATACAAGTACTCTAGTGCAATCTCTTTATCATGAAAGTTGAACTTACAAATGTAGAATTACGTACAAAACCCCCCGGCATTCAAAAATAAAACAGTGTAAAACTTTAGAGCCTACAAATCCAATCAGTCCTACTTCTTGTTCAGCCAATCGCTCAAACAAGTTTGTTTACATTTGCAGAAGATAATGCTGCCTGCTTCTTGTTTAGAATGCCACCTGAAAGCAAGAACAGGCATTCGCATGGCACTGTTGTAGCCAGCGTCGCAAGATATTTGCATGCCAGATGCGCTAAAGATTTATATATCCCTTGATGCTTCAACCACCATTCCAGAGCATATGCGTCCATGCTGATGATGGATTCTACTCGATGACAATCCAAAGCAGTGTGGACCGATGCATGTTCATTTTCATCATCTGAGTCAGATGCCACCAGCAGATGGTTGCTTTTCTTTTTTTGGTGGTTTGGGTTCTGTAGTTTCCGCATCAGAGTGTTGCTCTTTTAAGACTTCTGAAAGCCTGCTGAACACCTCATCCCTCTCAGATTTTGGAAGGCACTTCAGAATCTTAAATCTTGGGTCGAGTGCTTTACCTATCTTTAGAAATTTCACACTGGTATCTTCTTTGAATTTTGTCAGATTTTCAGTGAGTTTGTTCATAAAATGAACAACATGTGCTGGGTCATCATCCAAGACTGTTATAACATGAAATATATGGCAGAATGCGGGTAAAACAGCAGGGGACATACAGTTCTTGCCGAAGGAGTTCAGTCACAAATTTAATAAACGCATTATTTTTTTAATGTGTGTCATCAGCATGAAAACATATCCTCTGGAAAGATGGCCGAAGCATGAAGAGGCATATGTGCATCTGGCACATAAATATCTTGCAATGCCAACTACAACAGTGCCATGCAAATGCCTGTTCTCACTTTCAGGTGACATTTTAATTAAGACGTGGGCAGCATTATCTCCCATAAATGTAAACAAACTTGTTTCTCTTAGCGATTGACTGAACCAGAAGTAGGACTGAGTGGACATGTAGGCTCTAAAGTTTTACATTGTTTTGTTTTTGAGAGCAGTTATGTAAGAAAAAAAATTCTACGATTTTAAGTTTCACGTTCATGATAAAGAGATTGCATTACAGTACTTGTAAGAGGTGATTTGAAAAATACTATTCATTTTGTTTATCATTTTACAGTGCAAGTATTTGTAATAAAAATAAAGTGAGTACTGTACACTTTGTATTCTGTGTTGTAATTGAAATCGAAATACTTGCAAATGTAGAAAAACATAGAAAAATATTTAATAAATGTCAATTGGTATTCTATTGTTTTACAATGCCATCAATTGTGATTAATTTTTTTAATTGCGATTTCTTTTTTTTTGAGTTAATCGTTTGAGTTAACTGCGATTAATCGATAGCCCTAATAATAATAATAGTTAGTTTGTACTTTAAAGCTCAAAAGTTACTTTAAAGACTTTTTAACTCCATCCTCCTTATCTACCGCTTCCATTCTCTCCTTTCCAGCAAAGGTATAAGGTTAGTCTTCCCAGTTATTTACCAATTCTCTTTGCATCAATGGGAAATTTGCCTGCAGACCCTTTTTGTCTGTTTCAAGTTTGAATTTCAGTGATCCTTTCAGGTTTCCAATATTAGTCATCAAGTTGCATATGTATCACTACATTTTTGAGCTGGTGTATATGAAAATTATTGAAGATTTTTTATTTAAGATTTAGTACTAAGGTCTGAGCATTTGGCATCAGTGATGAGTCAGCCCACTGCCAACAAGAACTGGCTTCCATTGAGCAGTGATTGTATTAGACTGTTCTTCCCAAATGGGATTGACTTTCCAGACAAACCTGCTAGCATTTATTGATTCAGTTATCAAATTCCTCCTGGCTTTTGCCCTTCTGAAAAATCCTCCTTATGCTTTCAGTGTATTGAAAGACCATAATATAGCAGTGTACTGAGTTGGTGAGATGTCCAATGGGAGCTCGCAGAAATAGTAGTTAAGCTTCTTTTTAGATTTAACATCTTTATTATTAGGGAGAAAAAGTAAATGGAACATTAATTCACAAATGACACTTAGGTTGTGTCTACACTGCAATTAAACACTCGTGGCTTTCTGAATCAGGCTTGTGGGGCTCGGACAACAGGGCTGTTGAATTGCTGTGTAGACATTCAGGCTTGGGCTGGAGCATGGGCTGTGGGCTCCCGCAAGGAAAGAGAGTCCCTAAGCCCAGGCTCTAGCCCAAGCCCGGTTGTCTACACTGCAATTAAACAGCCTCGTAACATGAGCCTCATGATCCTGAGTCAGCTGACTCAGGCCAGCCACAGGTGTTTAATTGCAGTGCAGACGTACCCTAAACAGGAAAATGAACACCCAGGAGGACAGCAAATTTAGGACTCGAGAAGTTACAAATATGAACAGAAAAAAACACCCAAGTTTTGTCTTGGATAGTGCATGCTGTTTTTTGTGGGGTATAGTAATCTAACACAGGATTATTCAGTAGGATAATAAGATCATTGGAAAGCAGTAGTGTGAAAAACAATACAAAAACTGATAGAGACAATAGAGGACAACAGATTAGATATGAGCTTGCGGTATAATATGATAGCAGTAAAAATGGTACGATTTTGGATTGTATATTCAGTTATCACTACATATATAAAATATATGGTAATTGTTTTCTATGTGGCTCTCACAAGACTTGTAACGGGATTCTCTTCTCACTATTGGGGCATCTCTTTGTGGCTGCATCTGGGGAATGGCTCTACATGGTCTGATGCCCTTTTCCATCTCTCATTCGCACTGTGGCTCCTCTCATGCTCTGGGAGTTGCAGTGCTTACCCTTTGTGATTCAGGGTACTCCCTTTTAATGGTTTGGCCCTCTGGCCAGGTCACTAGGTGATTTTCCCCCTTCCTGGTTATAAAAGTCTTACTGGTTGACTGACCAGGTATCATTCCCAGCAGTCCTCCAATCCAAGGCAGTGCCACTTCCCCTATGGCTGGTAGGTGAACCTGGGCCCACCCTATTCTCTGGGTTATAGCTCATGGACCTTCTAATCTGCAGACAAGGTTTGCTCCATCCCAAATCTTGCTGCCATTTCCCTGAGCCGTTTCTATTGCGTCTCTCTCAGGCTTCTACGTCAGCAGCCTTCTGAATAAATCCTTCCTTCAGAGAATGAATCTCAGGGGTTCTCCTCTTTTACTGGCTTTCCTTCTTTCGCTCTCTAATGCCCAGCTAGTGACTACAGGGTTCCACACTGCCACCCCTTTCTGCTGCCAGCTTTCTGCCTTATACCAGCCCCTCCTGTGCCTGCTCAGCTGAGCTCCATCCTCAGTTAGGGATTGCATGTCAAACCTAACTCTCCCTTAGGTGAGGCTTATCAGGTTACTTAACCCCCTCTGAGCCACATTAACTCTTTTCGTACTAGTGTGGGATTAACACCCCATCACAAGACAATACCTAGAATGCTGTGTTCTGTTTGGGAATGGAGCACCTATGTACTAGAAATATGTTTCAGACCTGGAAGACAGTCAATAAAATGAAGCAACAGTGATTAACAGAGATGGGCCCAATGAAAACTGTGGAGCAAGGGCTTGAAGTGGTGGTGGCAGGAGGAAAAAGCGGTACTCTCTTAAACTGTTCCATTTACAGTAGATACTACAGATGTTTCAAAATCTAGTTAGTTCTGCTGGGCTCTGCAAGCAGGATGGATTTGATTTAAATCACTAGTGAGGAAGACTTGATTTAATCATGGATTTCTACATAAAAGTGCATTCTTCTTGGTTGTTATAACCTTAATACATATTCTTCACAACTGTAGGTTTCATTTTTGGAAGGTACACACTGTACATTTTTAAAGTGATTTATTTTGAAAACTTTTCAGATTAGTTTTACAGCTATATCAGAAAATGAATGATTGATTGGTTATTTCGTTTGCCAAAGGCAATTGAAGCACATATTTATGAAGTCATTGGGAAGTGAACTATCTCTAATTCAACAGGTTAATCATTAATAGTTGGAGGATTTTCTTGTCATGCTGAATTAGAAGGAGAACATCACCAGGCAGACATTTACATTGTTTTATTTAACTAAAACAACAACATTATGTATTCTGGATTTTTTTCTTCAACAGCAAACATATGCTTGTTTTGTTAAAATATTATATGAATTTTTTAATTTAGTTAAACATTCAAGTTTTTTAAAATCAGGTTTATTTTTGTTAAAATTGTTTTTAACTAAAATAGGTAAATGAAATACTAAAAAAAACCCACAAAAATTAAATCGACTATGCAGCCAGGTTAACACGAGAAACTTTAAAATATTGGCTTCTGCAGCTAACTCAGTTGTCTTCACCTTCATTTTCCTGTTTGTTCATAATCTGGAAAAGAAAAACAAGCTTTCCTGCTTTTTCAGGTCCCAAATGATTTCTCAGTTAGGAATGAATTAGTCCAAAAGAAGAAAATACTCTTTCTACAAGAGCAGAAGAAACTACTGCTGTTAAAAGTGAGATTATCACTTCAACAGTCTCTGAATGCAAGTGCTTAAGTGACTCCATCAGTTCACTGGTGTGACTTTCTTTAAAACATCATCAGCAAACATATAATTCTTGAATGGTTCATCCTGAGCTCCAAAGTTCATTATAATTGGCATTATGGAGGGATGATTGCTGGATGTTCATGTCATAGCCAACTTCTCTTCTTCAGCAGTTAAGGTTTGACCCTGGTACCGAGTATTGAGAATATTTGCAAGAAAATGAGCTGGAGATAGTGCTTGCCCCATTCATTTTTTAATGCTTGTAATTAAACTCTGTCATTGCATATTTCTCTTTTTAAACTCAAAATAAAACAATATTTTATTGTCAGCAATAAAACAGCTATTTCCCTGCATTTTGTTCAAGGCTACAGAAATAGGCTTCAGGGTACTCAGCATGTGTTCAACATTTCTCTTAAGCCCAATGTTGAGAACTTCGGCTGTGACAGTGCCATCTATTTTTTTCACGATTTTGTTCACAAACTGTCATCAGATTAGGCCAGTTCTTGATACAGTGCTCAAAACAGTCCTCTACCGAGTTCCATCACGCGTCTTGGGGGAGAGTTAGCGTGATTCCTCCCACTTTTTTCAGAGCAATTGTGATAAAATGTCTAGACATTTGAAATTTTTTTCACAGTTTGTTATACTGCTGCTTTTTGTAAGTATTCTGCTGTGTGTGAATTTTGTGATGTATCAATTGTTTCTGTAAGGAAGACATTCCCTTCTGTTGTCATCCAGGCACATACAACAGGATCATTGTGGACATTGCTCCACCCATCAAGACTCAGGTGAACAATTTCACCCTCTAGACCTTTTGCACAGTGCTCAATTTCTCTTTCATACACTTTATCCAGCAATTTGCCTGCAACATCTGTTCTGTTGGGTGGACTGTATCCTGGTCTTAATGACGGAACCATGTTAATGAAGTGTGGGTTCTCAATCATACGGAAAGGAGAGTTTGTTGCATAAACAAACTGGGCAATTTTTTCATCAATTACCTCTTTTTGTAATCTGCTGGTTCTTATCACAAACTTATCTATGGTTGTTTCTGGATGATGGAGATTTTTTTTTCTTTTTGCTACAGGTGATATATTGTGTCTATGTGACATACATGATGTGACTGAAACACTATCATTGGCAGATAACTCTGAAACTGTAGAAAATGATGGTGATCTTAAAGGTGGATAGTCTTCAGAATCGTGTATGTTGAAGATGGATTCTCCTAAACAAAATAAGTCAATGCAGTTATTTAATTATTATTACCATACTGCCCATTTAGTATTACTTATTGCATTCACTGACAGTACTACTTTAAAGGTGAAATTGTAAAAGGAAGATCTGCCTATTTCAGTTATTTATTTTTTTCACAATTGCATCTAGAGTAACAACTATATTTTTTGCTCAAACATGAGAATTCAAGAATAGTCCAGAAGGAAGACAGGCAATCCTTAAAAAAGGAGTATGATGAAAGGAACATGTCTGAAGATGCAGGATCTTCAGATTGGTAAATTTAGGTTGGTAACCCTAAATTTACCAATCTGAAGATTCTGCATGTTCAGACATGTTCCTTTCATCATCTTCAATGCAGCTTCCTCCTGAGAAAGAATACTTCTCATGATGTTTCATTCGGGCAACCAGGCCTTGTTGCGTCTCTCCTAGCACTACTCGCTTGTTAGGAACAAAGAGAGGTGACACTCACAATAGACTGCGCAGATCTTTATAATGTGATCGTGTCTCTCCTTTCTTAACTATTTTGAATGGTATTGAAATAGCTAATCTTTCATGAAGATTGGATCTGAATAACCCTGGACTTTGTGGAAGATCAGATCTAAACTTGATGGCATAGGTCCATCACTCTGATTAAAAGATGGATAGGGATTTATAGAGAGATTTTAAGAGGTAAATATATATTAGGGCTAACATTTTCAAACTTGGGTATCTAAAGTAAGGCAACTAAATAAGTAGTCTGATTTTTTTAAAGGTGCTGAGATCCTCTGAACTCTCATTGACTTCACTGGGAACTACAGTGTCTTAGCACCTCTGGAAATCTTTCACAAGTAGCTTTCTAACAAAGGTGGAATAGTACTCTTTACCTTTGGGGATAATTTATATCATGTTCTTAAAACAGGAGCCTTAGAAGGACAATCTCTTCTATAGGTTTCTCTGTGTACAAATTAGAATATCTATGTAATACTGGAAGAACTATAGTGGCTCCATAGTTAAGGTGTGTGGAGATTTATTTATGTAGTACTTTCCAAAGCACTTTCAAAACATAAATTCTCCCCTGTGTGATAGCCTCCATTTTTCCTTTGGGGAAACAGGGACAGAGAGAGATTATGTGACTTGACTTGAATTACACAGAAAATCAGTTCCGAACCCAAGATTAGAACCCAAGTCTCTCGGCATTTAGGCCTATGCCTAGTCTGCTACACTACTGTGCCTCCTAGGAAAAAGTCATTTAACTGTCTTTTTTACCATAACATCCCTACAGCTGGACACGCCACATTGTCTGAGGCCACAGACTCAGGTGAGAAAGAATAGGTCACTCATCTAGGTCCCTCTGAAGTTCTTCATTGTTTTATCTGGACTATATAATTTGGTTCCTCTGAAAGTGTTGCTACCTCACTTGTTCTCCCACATTCCCAGGTTGTTAATATACTAAACACGTGTATTGAAATTTGGGACACACAGCTGCTAATAGTTTGAAAATTAACAACTTATCTCTACTCTTTTATGCTACATAGCCAGTTTTTGATCTGTGATAGTATTTACCCTGTCACCTGATGGCTTACTATCTTCAGTAGCATTTTGCGAAAGACTTTTTCAGAGGCCTTTTGAAAGTTCAAATACATTTTATGAACTCTGATTAAAGAATTTCTAGTAGATTAGAATAGCACAATTTTCTTTTATGGAAGCCATGTTGTTTTGGCCTGATGGTATCACGGACATTTTAGTGTTTTGCAGTCCTGTTTAGTATTATGATTTCAACTAATTTGTCTGGCCCTGAAGTAGTGTTTACTTACCTGTAATTCCTAGGAAAATCAAAGTGCTATTTTAAAAACATAGAACATTTTAATGAAAGAATGCATATTTTTGGTAGCAGCTCAATTACATCATTCTTAAATTCCTTCAGAACTGCTGGATGTTTACGATCTAATCCTGGTGATTTTGCCCTTTAAATTATCCGTTTGTTCCAATATCCTCTCTTTTGATGCCTCTGTTTTTGGAATATCTCACCTTAATTTATCTGAAAAGAGTGGGGGCAGGGTAAATATGTTGGCTTGATCTTACAGGGATGAAGATTGATCCAAAGCATCAGTCAGCTTCTCTGCAATGTCCTTATCCCCCTTAATTGCTCACTGGTTATAGATCACACCCATAGATTGTCTTCTAGACTTCCTGCTTGAAATATAGTGTTAATAATAGGGTTGTCGATTAATCCTATTGGGGGGGAGGGATAGCTCAGTGGTTTGAGCATTGGCCTGCTAAACCCAGGGTCGTGAGTTCAATCCTTAAGGGGGCCATTTGGGATCTGGGGCAAAAATTGGGGATTGGTCCTGCTTTGAGCAGGCGGTTGGACTAGATGACCTCCTGAGGTCTCTTCCAACCCTGATATTCTATGATTCTATAATCGCAGTTAACTCATGCGATTAACTCAAAAATATTAACTGCAATTAAAAAAATTAATCGCGATTAATTGCACTGTTAAACAATAGAATACCAATTGAAATTTATTAAATATTTTTGGATGTTTTTGTACATTTTCAAATATATTGATTGCTATTACAACACAGAATACAAAGTGTACAGTGCTCACTTTATATTATTTTTTATTACAAATATTTGCAGTTTAAAAAGGATAAACAAAAGAAATAGTATTTTTCAAATCACCTCATAGAAGTACTGTAGTGCAGTCTTGATCATGAAAGTGTAACTTACAAATGTAGATATTTTTTGTTACATAACTACACTCAAAAACAAAACAATGTAAAACTTTAGCACCTTCAAGTCCACTCAGTCCTACTTCTTGTTCAGCCAATCACTAAGACTAACAAGTTTGTTTACATTTATGGGAGATCCTGCTGCCTGCTTCTTATTTGCAGTGTCACCTGAAAGTGAGAACAGGCATTCGCATGGCACTTTTGTAGCCGGCGTTGCAAGGTATTTCCATGCCAGATATGCTAAACATTCGTATGCCCCTTCATGCTTCAGTCACCATTCCAGAGGACATGCGTCCATGCTGATGATGTTTGCTAAAAAAAATAGTGCATTAATTAAATTTGTGACTGAACTCCTTGGAGGAGAATTGTATGTTCCCTGTCTGTTTTCCGCGCATTTTGCCATATATTTCATGTTATAGCAGACTTGGATGATGACCCAGCAAATGTTGTTCATTTTAAGAACACTTTCACTGCAGATCTGACAAAATGCAAAGAAGGTACCAATGTGAGATTTCTAAAGATAGCAACAGCACTGGACCCAAGGCCCTCCAAAATCTGAGAGGGGCGAGGTGTGGAGCATGCTTTCAGAAGTCTTAAAAGAGCAACACTCCAGTGCGGAAACTACAGAAGACAAACCACCAAAAAAAAAAAAAATCAACCTTCTGCTGGTGGCAGCTGAGCCAGATGATAAAAATGAATGTGCATCGGTCCGCTCTGCTTTGGATTGTTATCGAGCAGAAGCAGTCATCAGCATGGATGCATAACCTCTGGAATGGTGGTTGAAGCATGAAGGGACATATGGTATGTTAATATCTTTTCACGCTGGTTACAACAGTGCCATGCAAATGCCTGTTCTCACTTCCAGGTGACATTGTAAACAAGAAGCGGGCACTATTATCTCCTGCAGATGTAACCAAGCTTGTTTGTCTGAGCAATTGGCAGAAGTAGGACTGAGTGGACTTGTAGGCAATAAAGTTTTACATTGTTTTATTTTTGAATGTAGGGGTTTTTTTTTTTACATAATTCAACATTTGTAAGTTGAACTTTCATGATAAAGAGCTTGCACTACAGTACTTGTATTAGGTGAATTGAAATATACTATTTCTTTTGTTTTTTACAGCGCAAATATTTGTATTAAAATAAATAGAAAGTGAGCACTGTACACTTTATATTCTGTGTTGTAACTGAAATCAATATATTTGAAAATGTAGAAAACATCCAAAAATATTTAATTTGAAATATTTATTCTATTATTGTTTAACAGTGCGATTAATCACGATTAATTTTTTTAATCACTTGACAGCCCTAGTTTTAAAAATTAACATGGCACATATTAAATGGATTAAAAATTGGTTAAGTGATAGGTCTCAAAATATAATGATAAATGGGGTATTGTAATCAAGTGGGTGTGTTTCTAGAGGGATTCCGCAGTGGTCTGTTTCTGGAGTACTCTGCTTAAAATTTTTATCAGTGACCTGAAAGAAAACATAAAATCATCACTGGTAAAGTTTACAGGCAATACAAAGATTGGGGGAGTGGTAAAAAATGAAGAGGTCAGGTTGCTGATACAGAAGAATCTTGATTGTTTGGTAAGGTGGTTGCAAACACACAATATGTGTTTTAATATAGCTAAATATAAATGTGTTCTTCTAGGAACAAAGACAGTAGGCCATACATAGAAGATGGAGGACTCTATCCTGGGATTCAGTGACTCTAAAAAGGATTTGGGGATAATGGTGGATAATCAGCTGACCATGAGCTCTTAGTATGACACTGTGGTTGAAAGAGTTAATGTGTTCCTTGCAGGCATAAATGGGAATCTTGAGTAAGAGTAGAGAGGTTATTTTACCTATATATTTGGCGTTTGAATACCTTGTCCAGTGCTGGTCTTTGCAAGTTCAAGAAGGATGTTGATAAATTGGAGAGAGTTCAGAGAAGAACCATGATAATGATTGGAGTTCAATGTCTTATGGTGATAAGAGCTCAATCTATTTATTTTAATAAAGAGAAGTTAAGGGATGATTTGATCATAGTGTCTAAGTATCTACATGGGGAACAAATATTTTATAATGGGCTCTTCAGTCCAGCAGACAAAGATATAACACTATCCAGTAGTTGGAAGCTGAAGCTAGAACAGTGGTTCCCAAACTTGTTCCGCCGCTTGTGCAGGGAAAGCCCCTGGCGGTCTGGGCTGCTTTGTTTACCTGCCATGTCTGCAGGTTCGGCCGATCGCGGCTCCAGTGGCCATGGTTCGCTGTTCCAGGCCAGTGGGAGCTGACAGTCATGAAATGGCTTCCTCAGCTGGAGAACCTGGCAAAGAGTTTTGAAATGGGGTCTATGTTACATTGTCTATGTATGCTGTCAAAAACTGGTCTCTTCTGGAAGAAAATGTGGGAGTCTACTCCTCCAAACATGTGCATAACTGGCCTAATAACTGTCTCATGGTAAAAGTCTTATGTGCTGAATTCCCCCGCCCCTCCCCCCCCAAATTGGCAGACATTGTTACTAAAATTAGTGTAACTCTGCTGCCTTTAGAAAATTCTGCTTACTGGTAAGGTATTTTATTTTTGTGCGAATTCCCTACTATTTCAACGTAAGCACCATTGACAAATAACATTAAAGGATATGTGTTTCATTTATTAATGGAAAACTAAGATTTAGTATCTGCTCAGGTTTGTAGATAGCTTTTGCATTTTGTCATCCTTACAAATCAGTGAATTTACCTACGACAGATACTGTAGTTTGAACATTGTGGAGAAGTATGCTGGAAGTTTGCACAGAGTCATTAGCTGTTCAGTTGATTGTTTTCCTTTACTCTATTGCCTTTAACTTATTAAAATATCACCAGGTTTTTTAGTAGAGACTTGAACAAAATAATTCTTTAAGACATTGTTTTCTCTGCATCAATAAAGTTATTTTAACACTTATGTGACTGAGAAGAGCTAAGCATGTCTTCCAAATGTGGTTTTGACAGGAGAAATCTCTCCTATTACATTTTAATGCTGACATGATACTATTAAAAATAAACAAGATTATCAGAATTATAAAAGATAAAGCAGATTTACTCTATACTGTCCTTTTCATCAGGTATACATATCATAGAGAATTCACCTGAGTTAAGCAGTTCATCTTGGAGCTAAACAAATACAGATAGAAAAATGTTATGTAATTACAATAAATGTGACAAAATATAATATATAACT
This sequence comes from Chelonia mydas, assembly GCF_015237465.2. Classification (NCBI taxonomy): domain Eukaryota; kingdom Metazoa; phylum Chordata; order Testudines; family Cheloniidae; genus Chelonia; species Chelonia mydas. The sequence goes on along the minus strand of NC_057850.1, from coordinate 38,974,105 downwards.
AGCAGGAAGTTTTATGATATACTAACTGTAATTGATTCCAGTGATTTGTCTGTTATTGCCAATGCAAATAATTGTAACATCTGTCAAAAACCAACCACTACTATGAAAACCTTTTAACATTTTGCACATAATAAACTATTTTATATATAAACTACCTTATTGTTTATATTAAAAACTAAAAAATATTCAGTCTGTTCCAGCCATTCTAACAAAAACTTTAATAAGTAGACATTGCATTAAAATGACACAATCCAGCAGTTATTTGGTAAGGCCAGCACAATCATAAATTTACCATCCATGCTTTTCCAAAAATACTAACCCATATTGTTCTCTCTGGACCTGTTGCAGGGATGACTAATCCAGCTGCTGAGGTCTCCCTTTATGTGTTTGATGGAACACTTGGCTTGCTAGACTACAGCTGTGTGTTTATGTGCAGTGCACACCTGCAGGGGCCTGACAAATAGCTGTAGTATGCAGAGTATACAAAATTACCCTGGCAGTGCTGCAAATAAGGAAGTTTCTGTTTTGAAGTCCATATGTGTGTGAGCTTGAGATGCCAGCTGGGGTATTTATGTTGCATTGCACAGATGTAAAACTGCCAACTGATTTTATACCAAATAAAGGCTAATCTTTTTATACATACTTGGTGTCAGAGTTATGAAGTGGTACATAAGAATGTTCTCACGACTTAGCTCTTTTAAAATAAAAGCTGACATTAAAAATACTTTCTATTCATATTGTGAGTTCAAGCAAACTGACTGCATTTATTTACGTACGTGTTGTACTATAGAATCTTAAGGGTTTTCTTATTAGTGATGTACACTTGAGTATAAATAATGACTTGATTTATTGTGTGTGCATACAGTATGCTGAATATCCTTTTTTCCTGTAGATCGGTTTAGCTCTGTGTTGAATCCAGTTTATGGGTTCTGAAATGTTAAAGCCAAATTTATACAGCTACTTAACTTGAAAGCTTTGCCTTCCTATTTTCAAGTGTGTTTAATTTATAGCAGACTGAAATTTTTATCAAATAAAACACAGAGATTGAACATTTTTAGCATTGTAAAGAAATACTTTTTTTAAATGTAAGAATTTTTCCAAATGTGTGGGAAGTAGAAATAGCAAAGTTCATTTATTTGCTAAAATAAATAAAAGGTAGTACAGATTTAGGGCTCTATTCTGTTACCACTGAAGTCAGTGACCATACTTTCGTTAGGAACAGGATTGGGGCCGATAGTAAAGAGGAAAAGATAGATGAAATGATGAATTTATAATCTGTTTTTCCATGTAACATTTATTTTTAATGCTTTAAAAACATATAAAAAGTAGTAATTTTTATCGAGGCATATAGTTTGAGTCTGTGTGTTTCTAATACATTCTCATACTTCTGAACACCCACACACTGACTTCAGTTTCAGTTTTGTTTCCCTCTATCCCCAAAATATACTGTTTTGTCTATGACATATCAAATTCTTTTTATGCTTGTGTTTTTGAAAAATTGCTGTTTGAAGGCATGCAAAGTTTTGCTTTTGGGTGTCCTTCTGTCAAATTATACATTTGAAACACATTTATCTAGAAGTGTACAAATAAATACACCGTAGTGAAATGGGCACAGGTCCTATTAAAAAAGGGAGGTACATCTGTGTATACTAGATTGAATTTTGTCCACAGATCTTAGAAATTTTTTTTCCGCAAAGGCAGATGTACAACTTAGATATTTTGTTGTCAGTGCTCACCTTTTTGTTGTAATTGAGACAAAAGTAGATAAATAGCATATAAAACGGACAAACGAGGCTAAGACACTGATCCTGCAAAGACTTAAGTGCATGTTTTAACGTTTGAATGAGTAGTGCCCCAAAGTTAGGCATGTGTGCAAGTGTTTGCAGGATCTGTGTTTAGATCATATAAAAGCATGGCATCAGACCATATTTATTATAACTGTAAAACAATATTTATAGAAGGTAAGCTGGCTAGCATATTTCCTGCCTAAATAAACAATGTTTTCTGTTTATACAACATGACCTAGAATATGATTTTCACCTTTTGTGTTGTGAAAAAGGGTATTTAACAAAACTATTGTTAAATTTGTCAGCAGACATAGACAGTAAGTGACAAACCTTATCCTGATTCAGAAATATAGCATTTTGTTTTTAATTTAGAGAGTTTAGAACAAATCTCAAGGATTTTAGGGCAGAGTTTAGCTGAAGAGATGATGATCATCTCCAATTGGCTGACCAATAGCGTAATGTTGAAATAAACATGCTCTTATGACGGTCCAGCTCAAAGGAAGCTTTGTACTAGATATTATAACTGCTGAGAGCAGAGCGATACGATAGAGAAAACTGAGAAACAATTGAGAAGCACAACTCAAACTGGAAGACAAAAACTTCAAAAGAGACTACTTCTGCTATATGGGATATAAGAAATCCTAATTATTGTTATATACCCTTATTTACAAAGTACTTTTCAAAGAAATGACTAAACCAAAATTATAACACCAGAAGGACCAAACTCTTTATTACTCATGTGAGAGATTATGTTGCAAAGATGGCCTGGTTATTTAGTGTCAAGGCCAGCTCTCTTATAGAAGGATATCACTTCAAACAGTGCTGCCGCCACTGCAGGTTGCAAACACGCAATTGAAGGCTTCTAGTTCTCAGCTCGTGCACAGATGTCTTTCCATAACTTTAGCCAGTAATTTCTTCAAATTGCTCAGTTTATCAGCAGCACATGTCATCAATCCTGGAGCGGTTGTTCAAGTCAAACTACAGAATCCTTAGCTTACAGACGCAGCTGCAAACAGGTGAACAGGCAGAAAGTAATTTGTGCAGCTTGGTGGCTGTCAGACGAAAGACAGACAATCTGTGTTTAAAACAGATTGCAGGCCTTGCATAAGCCAGACAAAAGGGATTTCTACAACTGCAAATAATTCCAAGGTTAACATGTTTTCCTTTCTGCCATTAGGTGATTTGTTAAAATTGGAAACAATGAACATTATAAATCTACAGAGAAACTAGAGATAAGTTGAAAGAGAAAAACAGATCACAAATAAGTTTGTATCCTTCTGTAGAAAAGGATAGAACTGGCATTCATATATAGGCTGCCTCCTTACAAATTAAGCAAAGTTATAAAATAATGCGTTGTAAGATATAAAGATATGTCAGTACACATTTAACATTATAGTAAAGATTTCTAATTGCCAAAAGAAATAATGTTGGAATAAGCATAAGTTCATAGTACTAAATCTTTACATTAAAATTTTGGTGTCTTTTCAGTGGTAAAAAGAAAAGCAAGAAAAATGTATGTTTCCCAGTTTACAGATTGTTAGAATTTGCATTTGTTGAGTCAGAAGTTCTACCAGAATACTTCTGCAGATTTTTTTGCTGACATGCTGCAAAGATGTATAAGGATTTCATTTGAACTTTGTCATTCCAGTGCTTCAAATGTTACAAGATATTACTTGCTAGATTTATAGTTTTACTTTACTAAAAAACTAAGAACATCAAAAGATTTTGGAAGTATTATAAAGAGATTAACTACAACACTAACCGAATTACAGTAGACATTTAAAAATTTGCCAGAGATACCAATTTATGCTTGCTTTCCTGAGCACGAGTATTAGGTGTACTGTGTAGTAACACAGAAGGTCTAATCCTTCCACTTCTCATGATCTATATAAATTTCCATTGACCTCAGAACTTCTTTAGCAGTCTTCCAAGAGGTACTCATCAAGCTAATGTAATACACCCCTTGTTCCTGTTTAGTGAGTAAGTAGTTACGTAGACTAATGTTGACAGGTAATACTATGCTTGGTTCAACTTGTTCTGGCAAAGTTTATCAGCTTAGAGATTTGTAGATGGAAGAAGGTCCACCGCCTAACTTTCTACCATGAGGAAGAGAGTAGTTTTCTGCAGATGCTTTCAAAAATTTTCACGGAATTATATATCAACAACTTTATTTATACTAAACAATCATAATTGGCATGATAATTTTTTAAGAAATTGAGGCTAAGATATTTTCCCTGCTTTCTAAAAAGTATTTAATACTTGTTGAGTTTTGGTTAATGATACAAAATTGCTACATGTGTATAATTGATTTTGGACTCTCTCTCTCACAAATTACAACTTTTGCAGTCAAATGTTATAAAGGTACATTGTAGTAAAATGTAATATGTTCATCCTACTGTAAAGTTAGGCATATAGTACTTACTGCAATCCAATGATGATATTTTTACAGTGGAATAAATACTTCTGAACTGTTAGAATGTCTGTTTTATAAATTTAAATGTACATGTTAATGAATATATATTAATGAATAATCCTTTAGGGAGAGTTATGCTGAGATTGAAATGAAGAATATGACATTTCTTGATAGCTGAGAAATTTAAGGCACTTTAGAGGCTTGTGTTTTATTATACCTAGTGTTTTTCTTTATGAAATGCAAATTCCAAAATGTCCTTGAAATCCATCATATTTTTGAAACATTTTAGGTAATAAGGTATTTTGAATCTTTGACAGAGGAATTATTTGAAATAAAGCATGTCTTCTAACTTGCTTTTATGTCATATTAGAAGAATATATATGATTTTCTTTGTAGTTTAATTTTTTTAAATACACATAGAGGATTTTTCTTTTAATCCATATCAAATCAGAGAGATTTTTAACATCTTGTGAATTAACAAGTAATCATAATTAAAGAGAATTGACATTATTCAGACAGTGAAGCCTAACATAAAAATTATTTCCCTTTTTTTTTATTATGCTGCTAGCATGTCTTTTTTCATTTAGTTGTGCATGGTAAATTTTTTTTGTATTCTGTAGGTGTGATACTATACTTTACACATATACATAATGTACACATATATGTGCTGTATATATTCACTGTGAAAGTGAGATCATCGTCTTGTAAAGGATGGTTTTAATTTGTCTTGGTGAATCAAGTGGATACTGTATTTAGGGAAAAAAATGTACTCATGCAGGTTGCTGTCTGCAGTCCAAATTGCTGATCAGAGAGTCTTTATACACATCGGTAATGTGCTGTGCAGTATAAGCTGAAATACATTCCACAAGGGAGGAAAACGGAATAGGTTACATACGCTGTTCCTAAGTGCAATGAATATAAAACTCCATTACTCACTTTAAGCAGGTGCTTTTTATATGAGGCTTTAAAGAAATATAAAACTGCTGGTGAAATGATTGGTTTGTATGGACACAACTCAACTTCCAGTGCTTTGACCAGATAAAAAGAGTCTAAAAATATTCCTACAACATCCCTTTAATGGTTTCAGGGATTAAAGGTTAGTATCCTTCTGGTGTAAGAAACTGCCACTCCAGATGCTAAAGGTACTGGTTATTTTAACTACTCATAATGATACAGAATATTTTGGGGATAAATAAAAACATTTCTTACTCTTTTTTCCACTAAAATTAGAACACTCTGTTTTTAAGTTTAACTTAAACTATTCATATTTAAATTATTAGGGAGAATTCTGTGATTTTTAACCGAAAACAAATTTTTAGATGTGCACAAGATAATTTGAGTGGATTAGAATGCTACTGAAATTAGAAATAAAAGACATCTTTTGATGTGGTGAAATTGTGGCCTCCCTGGCTACAGAAGGTTAGGAGTGAAGGTTCAGATTCAGGTATTATTTGTTTTTTTGTTTTGTTTTCTTGTTTAAACAGTCAGTAGTTCCCAAGAGAGAACAATGGTTACTTTTAAATAATGTTGGTAAATAACTGCTCAACCTTTTCACATGTAATCCATACCACTTGTTACCTTTTCATTCCCTCAGGCTCCTACCCCAATCACTGTTGTTCTTCCACCTGTCCCATTTCCCATCTAGTGACTGTTTTCAACAGCAATCTGCATTGCCACAGCACTGTGTAGTGTGTATCCCTATTGATGCTTCCCATTGGGTCCCCACCACCTCCACTTATTCTGCCACTATACCTGCTGTTTTTAATGTCCAGCCTATTCTTACACGAGCACCTTGATGACTAATTGGTGTCTTTGCCTGAGACTCAGAATTCATGCTCTGACCTCTTCATTTTTCTTGAAGTATCTTTTCCCATTTCATTCATTTTGAACAGTTCTGTTTCTAGACTTATAAAAGGCAAGCCTGTTACTGGCAAGTTTGGATTTGTTTTCGTCTCAGTGTACACTAACACTTCAAATACATCACTACTATTCTTACATCATCTTCAGCATGGAAGTTCTTGACTTAACAGCTCTACAGCCATAGTTTCTCTGGTTTCATGATGACTATAGACCTTTTCTACTGTAATAGTCACTTAACTATCAATATCTCTGGTGACAGCCTCTCTGATACCTTGCTTCTAGCTTCCTTTACCTCATAAAGGTAAGATAGTAATGATCTTTTACATTTTCACACCATTAACCTCTATACACCTTTAATACCTCTCCCTTACTTTTTCTGATCCTGCCATTAGTCAACATTTCTGTATTAGTTTGTATCTCCTCTCCCCAACCCTTATCCTTTGCATCTCCTGTAGCACTCAGTTTTCTTAGTGAGTCTTTTCTCTTGATCCTTGATTTTATTAATGACCATGTTTCATTAGTCTATTGTCAGTTCATATCTATTACATTGTCCATTTCTTGATTCTGGATCACTTTGCTCTCATCTGAGTTTCTACCAATTCCCCTTCTCCCACATAATGTGGCACACAAATAACTTCAATAAACTCAATTCTATCTGCTGGCATATGGAGAGAAGAAAGTGCTTCTTGGACTTCTATAAAAAAACCTAGGAAGTCCACTGTCTGTCCATTCTCTTCCTAGAGTTCAGAGACATAGTTTCCTGTCATGCGTCACTGAGGAAACTAGTGACTCATTATCCTTGTTCCAGATTATTATTTTAAGTAGTAAGATTTGCTTTGTCCTTCCTTTAGAACAGGGGTTCTCAAACTTCACTGCACTGTGACCCCCTTCTGACAACAAAAAAGACTACACGACTCCAGGAGTGGGGGACTTGAAGCCTGAGCCTGCGTGAGCCCCACCACCCTGGGGAGGGGGACCAAAGCCAAAACCCAAGGTTCGTCACCCAGAGCTGAAGCCCTTGGGCTTTGGCCCCAGGCAGTGGGGCTTAAACTTTGGCTTCGTCCCTGGGCCCCGGGGCTTGGGCTTTGGCCCTGGGCCTCAGCAAGTCTAATGCTAGCCCTGGCGACCCCATTTTAGGATATTGACCCACAGTTTGAGAACTGCTGCTTTAGGAGATTGAAAATATATCTGATCCACTTGTTATCTTCAGGGCAGCTGTCTGTTTCTATTCTTTATATGTTTGCAACTCTGAATCCACTTCCAGCCTTTTTTTTTTCCTCATAAGATCAGCTATCATCCCTTCTCTCTCCATCTTCTCTGGTTCTTTCCCTGTCATGCTCAAAATAGTTGCTACTATCCATTTCATTGCAAATTTGCTCACCTTAATTTTGGTCTTAGTCATTAGTTAACTACTGCTCTCCACTGCTCTTATTCTATTCTATTTAGGTTTTTACACTGTCCTTATCACTGTAGTATCTGAGCAAATTCCAGCAGTGCATTGAGCAGTATGACCTAGGGCTTGTCTTCGCTACTGCACTACATCGGCGTTGCTGCATCGATGCAGCTGCGCTGATGTCGCGCTATGTTGATGGGAGAGCACTCTCCTATCGACGTATTACTCCACCTCAATGAGAGGCGGAAGCTATGTCGGTGGGAGAGCGTCTACCGCTGACATAGCATAGTGAAGACACCTCTTTAAGTCAATGTAAGTTATATTGCTCAGGGGGGTGGTTTTTTCACATCCCTGAGTGACATAGCTTACATCGACTTAAGAGGTAGTTTAGACAAGCTCCAAGATCTGTGACATGTAGTTCATTTTCTTTCATCCTCTTCCCTGGGGGAGAATTGTGATTGCTGTGTAGTGTTTTGTTTTGTTTTTGTTTTTTAAATGTACGTGCTGCTATATGTGTGTGTGAGAAGGCAGGGTCGAAAAAGTGTGCCATGCAGTAGGTGCAGAAGGTGGTGAAGTTTGTGATGGGCTCCTGTAGGAGTTCAGTCAGGTGTCTTAGGCCAGTCCCAAGAAACATTGCCTCTTGCATAGACTAGCACTCTCTTTATGGTAATTCCATTGTGCCTGAGCAGCGGAGTTGTCAAACACAGTCTTCATCCCAGAGTTTAAAGATGATTGTTTAGATATTCTGAGGCCAGGCCATGGAGCAACTTGAAGATAAGGATTGAGGCCTTGAACTTGAGTCTATATTCTGTGGGAAGCCATAGATAGTGAAGGCCAGGTTTTGTGTGCTTATGGTACCTTGTGTTGTTGAGGAGATATGCTGTAGTGTTCTTTACCAACTGGAGTTTTGTAAGGACGACTGGCTTCCTGCCCATGTATATTGGATCGCTGTAGTCCAGCTGAGAGGTGATGAAGGTTTATATAATTGAGGCCCAGTCATCATCTTCCAGGGTCGGATGGAGTCTTCTAGCTCAGGAGGTGGTTGAGATCATTATTTGTGGATGCTGCTATGTGACCCAGGGACCCAGGATCATTCCTAAACTACATAGAGAACTGATCAATAATGGTTGTGTACCTTGGCTGCATACCCTTCAAAGAGCTTTCCTCTTTTTCCCCAGCAACACCTCTGTCTTGTTCAGGTTCAGCTTCAATCAGCTCTTCCAGTTACTGGACTATCTTGGTGGTAATGGTATGGTCATTTGTGGTAGGTAGAGCTGTATACGGCTGGCTCTTCAGTCTGTGTCATCCTACCAATTTACCTATTGGCTGAATGTAGGTGTTGATAGGTCCGGAGAGAGAATTGATGTAGTGGGACTCCACAGGTGAGGTGTTTGGTGGTAGAGGTTCCGTTTCCCATCGCTGCTCATTGGCTGTGTCTCTTTAGGAGGGACTTAAGCCATTTTCACCACAGTTGCCTGGGCCCCTATTGCTTCTCTTAGGTAGGACATGAGGATGAGAATGAAAGTCTTTCCTCTCTCCATTTACAGCAAGAGAGCATCCATCAATGCCACAAAAGTTGTTTTCATCCCATGTCCATGTCCTGGCAATTAGATGAGCTTGTAGCTAGCTTTTGTTTGAGCTTGCTTAGGAATGGAAGGTTTAATACTGAGCAGTCATTGGCTAGAATCATATGTTCAGGGTTGATTTCTTCATTGCCAGTTGCACTATTGCATATTTGAAGGAGAAAGGGAATACTCTTTCCCTGAATGAGACATTAGTATTTGCCACAAGTAACACAAGTTGCTTGTGACTCTTTTCTACCAACCAGGAAGGGCATGGGTCAGATTCACGTATCTTGGGTTGAGACTCCTTTTAGGGTGTCCAATCCTTCTTCGTGAGTGAATGTACTGAAATCTAGGAATGCAGGAAAGCTGTTTGCTGCCTGGGTTGATGGAGTGGATCCATGCTGTTTGAGAAACCTTCCCAAATGCACATGATCTTTTCAGTGGAGTAATACTTTGCAGTGCTTTGTGCTGGTTTCTGTTATGGGCTATAGACACTCAGGACTGATGAAGCGGTTTACCACCTTGGATAGCTACTTAGAGTGGGATATGGCATATTCAGGGGAGGTTGATAGAAAATTTTTCTTGGCCTGTAATACGACTTCAGTATAATCTTTGACATTCTCCAGCCTGTTTGTTTCAGCTTTCGTTTTTCGCCATAGGTGCTTGAGTTTCCAACTTCTCTGTCTCAGCTGGTGCAGAGTATCAGAAAATCAAGGAGATATATGTGGGTGAAGGGAACAAATGAACTGTATGGGAGCCAGAGTGTTCATGGCTGAGGCTAGAGTGGGATGATAATTATTCACCAGATCATTGACATCTTGTCCTGTTTTGGAATGTTGTTCTGCTTCAGCATGCTTTGAAATTTGATTAAGTCTGAGTCTTTGTGTTTGAATCAGGGTCATGTGACTTTCTTGTCAATTGGGAGCTGGGAAAGCCTTAAATAGGTAATAGTCTGTCAAAAACAGTGGCTGGGTTGTGATGTTCTCGATATTAATATCTAATCTGAAGACCAGGTCCAAGGTGTGACTGGCGATGTGGGGCTGGACCAGAGGTGGCTTGTGAAAGTCCTTTGGAGACAAGTGAGGAGATTCTGCACCTGTGGACTTGGCAGCATGCATGTTGAAATTTCCCAGGAGGTAAGACTGACATATTTCTCCAAGAAGGTGTCAGTGAGCTCCTTTATGAACTCTTTAGTCTTTGGTGATCTATAAATGAGCATAGAATCTGTTAGGTTTGGCTCTGGTTTCTATTGTTAGATAAATTATTTTGAATTAATTTGGCTTACCTGAGCCACTTCTTTTCAATCTGATGTTTGAAGAGAAGATGAATGCATTGCCACCTCTCTTCTTGTTCTCTCTAGGTCTGTGATGGACTGAGTAGCCAGGAGGCATGATGTGGGCTAGCATAGGGGTCGCTGTGTCATGTAGCCAGGTCTCTGTGATGAAGTTATATTCGGTGCTTGATTGCTGATGAGATTACATATTTTTCTGTTTGTTGGTGATGGCTCTTACATTGATCAGCATCAATTTTAGCTTAGGTAGTTTTGGGATACCTTCTTCAGGACTGTGCCTGTGTGATGGTCCTGTGCAGTGCACAGGTAGTAAATATTTGGTATGCTGTTTCTCATTTCTGCTCTGCTGTTTCCTTGGACATTTCTTTCAGTTTGGTCTGTAATAGCTGAAATAGTCATGGGATGCTCTGAGTGGAGGGAAGTTTTTCTGTTTCGACAAATGCTGTGGGTAAGACCTGTCTGTTGGATACTTTGGGCATGATAACGTCCTGGGAATGTTTGGAGTTGGACCAGTCTGTTTCTCAGGTAGTGGTGGGTGTGTTGGAAGCATGGTGGCATTACAACAAAAATGATAATAATGGCAACAATAATACTAAGTAGGTTGAGTCTAAGAAAAGGGGGATGTAAATGGCATCAGATGTCTCCGTGAAATAAGCTGTCTGTGGTCATGGTGCCTCTGCTGCCTTTATCTGCTTTGGAAGAAAGGTGCGAGAGGAAGCTAAATAGTTCTTACTATTGAACAGTGTGTGAGTTACAGCTGTAAAAGTGTCCTCCTGGTTAGAAGAAGGTAGCAAAGGCTGAAGGAGCAGGAATGAGGCTAATGGCTCCTTCCCCATAAGAGAAGAGCCTTTTGGGAGCCTAGTTCCTGGTGGCTGTTCTTGAGATAGAGGAAGTGACTTGGAGAGTATCACAGCCTCATTTTCAAATTTTAGAAAATCTCTCTAATTTTTTCTTATATTTTCGAAATGAACAATGGTCCCTACCATGCTGCCATGTCCCCACTGGTAAAGGGAAGGAAAGAACAGCCAGAGAAGTGGGGATCCTGAACCCTTTAAGGGTGGTCAAGCTCCCCTACTGCTGCTGTGACCCTACTGTTGGAGCAGGACAAGTCCCCTTTATGGGTGCTCTGGTGCCTCAGCTATTTCCAGTGGGGCTGGTGGCATGTGGGGTTGGCTGCATTTGGTTCCCACTGCTGCTGTCACCTCTGTGGGAAGGAGAGAAAGGAGCTCTGTCTCCAACTCAGCAAGGTGTTTTCACATCTCTAACAAAGTACAAAACAACCTTGTTAAAACCACAATTCAACAAAACAGGTAAGCATGTACTGAATTTCAAGCAAGTGAGTAGTCTTACTGAAGTTTTGTGTTTAGAGTTAAGCATGTGCTTATATGCATTACTGGATTGAGATGTAAGGGCCTGATCTAACGTTCATTAAGACCGCGGGAATATTTCTGTTGACTTCAATGGACATTGTATTAGTCCCTAAATGTTCTTTCATTTGGGTAAACCCTACTTGCTCTCATTCATAGATTTGTCTCTTTTCACCCAGCTCTTAATCATTCTGATGTTTGTGTGCCAGTTTTCATTTTGTGTCCTGGCCATACCATCATGTCCTGCTATAGAATGCTTTAAATACTGAAGTCCTCTCTTTAAAGTCACCTCAAAAACATTGCTAGAATCCATTTGGGGCCACTTCTGAAAATTTTAATCATGTCTTACTCATTTCCTATCTCATATTTTGCATTTCCCTCTTTTATGATCTTCCTAAATATTACTCTTTAAATTTAATGGGCCTTCAGATACTTAGTTGAGACTTTCTTGCCCTAAGTAGTAGTAATATATCACCTTTATCTTTCATTCCCTTCACTGATTTCCTGTATATCCTACAATTCAGTTCAAAACTACCCTCCTGATTTTTCCACGAATAACTGCAAACTCATTACTTTACCAGTGCATTGGTAATGTACATAAAGATTGCTAAGATCACCAATTGAGGTATAGATATTAAACAAAGAAAAAATTCTTAGGTTAAGTTAGGGCTCACAATAAGTACCAGATTGACAGCCTTGGTGATTGAAGTCTTTAATTGAGCCATAAAGTACCAGATTGTGGCGTGTCCTGCTGATGACATATGGAACGAGGAGGTTGCAACCTTTGTACTCCTTCAAATTTAAGGAGTACACAAAAGGAATGTGAGGAGGCCAGGCCTTGGCCCCAATGAATAATGCTGCCTTACCAATGGAAACCTTGCTACACCATTCTAAGGGGTAACACAGTTGCTGTGTTCCCCAGGAGCTCTAAGTAACATGTCTCCTTGAGACCTTCCTGTACATATCCCTGGAAAAAAACAGCTCTGTGCACTTCTGGAGACTAATAGAATGAACATTAAAGTGAGTTATTGTACCACATAGGGAGTGTAAAATATCAAGGCACAGCTTTGGGAAATCTTTCAGCCAGTTTTCCAGTTCTGTAATATAGAAGAACAACATTTCATGTATCTGGTGGTGGCATGTTTTACACTATGTGAAATATTCCAGTTCATCTAAAACAGAAAAGCTTACACGTGACATACTGAGAGAAGAGTTTGATTTTGCTGAAATCTGCTCCACAGAAAAGCAGGTGTCTTCTACAAAGGAATACAACCAGAAAAGGATAATCTATCTCTGCATTCTTACCTGAAGCAAATGTAAAATCTGCTTGGATCACACTTCATCTCAGTAGTTATGTATACTGACTATCTCCCTATTGTCTAGGGTTGCCATATTGCTGAGGTAAGAAAGAAATTAGGTAAAGAAATTTGTCCGCTGTGATGGGAAAAAAAATATGAGCATGATTGCTCTCTCTTACTTTCATTGAATTTGTTGATGTTGTACAATGGAGTGAAGTGAATCTCAGAGCAATTCTGTTGGAACATAGAGTTCTAGAGAGCAACATATTTTCTCCTCACATTTTTTCCCTGTAGTTTACATGCAAAAATTCCAAGGATCAAAGGACAACCCTGTATATAACTGGCATATTGTACTACCACCTTAATGGCACATTTGAGGACAAAGTTGCAGCTTTGGTACAAGCAGCACTGTTTCCTTTGAAAAAGGCGATGTACTCACACAAATGTTATGTGTTGTGGAAAACAGGAGATACCAAGTATTCTACCTTGTGATTAACACCAAGGGAGGTATTGCTGCTACATAGACTCCAAGGCCAGAAGGAACTAGTGTGATTATCTAGTCTGACTTCCTATATAATACAGGTCACAGAACTTCCCTGAATTAATTCCTGTTTGAACTAGTGCATATATTTTAGAAAAAATCCAATCTTGATTTAAAAATTGCCAGTGATGGAGAATCGGCTATAACCACTGGTAAGTTGTTCAAGTGATTAATTATCCTCACTGTTAAAAATGTATGCCTTATTTCCAGTCTGAATTTATCTACCTCAACTTCCAGCCATTGGATCTTGGTATATCTGTGTCTGCTAGCTTGAAGAGTTCATTATCAAATATTTGTTACCGATGTAGGTACTTATAAACTGTGATCAAGTTGCATCATAACCTTCTTTTTGTCAATCTAAATAGATATGTTCCTTGAGTCTATCACTATACTGTATGTATATCCTTTAATCATTCTCATGGCTTTTCTCTCAACACTCTCCAATTTGCATCCTTACTGAAATGTGGACATCAGAACTGGACACAATAGTCTAGTAGTGGTTGTACCAGTGCCATATACTGAGGTAAAATAATTTCCCTGCTTCTGGAGATTCCCGTTTATGAATCCAAAGATTGCATTAGCTCTTTGGGCCATAGCATTGCACTAGAAGCTTGTGTACAGCTAGTTATCCATCATGACCTGTCACGCTGTCTGGAATGGCTCAGAACCATGAATGCCAAACTCAGGGCAGACTACCAAGAAGCAGAGCAGAGACCCCAAACTGGCTATATGTTCTATAGTTAAATTTCACCAACCCAGTAACAAGTGTGAACTCCTAAAGCACTATAACAGTTTTACCATGGAATCAGAGTCTGTCCCCTTGAGGATTCCAGTCTATCTTGCCATCCAGGCAAACTGGACTTAGTGTTAGATGGTTGCTGTACACTAAAGATCACAAAATATTGAGGTTGCTCCCAGTCCCAAGAGATCAACCACTTACCCCAGGTCAATTTATACGTTAGATCTCATACCAAAGACAACACTAGTAGCCAATCCTATAGTAAGCTATCTAAAGATTTACTAAGAAAAGAAATGAGAGAGTTACTACAAAGGTTAAAGCAGGAAGCCTATATACACAAATGAGTCACATTCTACTGTTCCAAAAGGTGGCAGATTTGTAGTGATCTGTCAGCTCTGAATGTCTTTTAGGGCTAACCCAGGTTGACCCAGGGATTTCTGTTTCATGTATCCAGCCCTGTGAAAGTTCAAACTGCAAAGGAGATGACTGACAATTTTTTTTCTTGTCAGCTAATTTTATTTCCTCCTTCCAGAATTCAGGCTGATGTGACGAACCCTTTCGCATGTAGCCTCTCCATGGGCGTAAGGGGTAGTTAGCAAAATCTTTGTATTGTGATGTCCCACAATGCCCTTCTTGATGGGCAGGAGAAGATTCCTCCATCTGGGTTCACAGTTTCAGAGCAAACATTTTTTACAGTCACAAAGCAAAAACATAAATACTACCTTATAGCTTGTGTTAAAGATATAAGTGAGATTAATGCATGCAGCAATTCACAAACATTTCATAAAGTCTAAACACATTGTTATAAGTCCAATACTCATCTTAACAATACTAACACACAGGTGAAACAGACTGGTTTCCAGCAGTGAATTTGTCACTGTTTAGTTGAAGTCTAAAGCCTTGGCAAGAGTAGGCATCTGGTCTGCCAGAGTCACAACCCACAGGTCTTTTTCAGAGCCATTGCTTCCCAGGAAAGAGCTCTCCCATCTTGTACGTATGGCCTCCATACGTACAAGGCTCCTCAGTGTGTACCTTCACATTTGTCCTTTTTAAAACACATGCTGTTTGCTGTGCTCTGTTTACCAAGAGGTTCAGATCACTCTGTTAGTAACCTGTCTTCATTATTTACTGCTCCCCTGACCCCCCACAAATGTTTTGTCATCTTCAAATTTTATTAGTGATGATTTTATGCTTTCTCCAGGTGATTAATAAAATTGTTAAACAGAATAGGGTCAAGAACCAATTCCTGTGGGACTCCAGTAGAAATACACACACTTCATTATGATTTCCCATTTACAATTACAATTTGAGACTGAGATATTACCCAGTTTTTAATGCATTCAGTGTGTGTACTATGTAAAAAGATCTGATTTGAGGCTTGTATTTGGTTTTCCTTACACGCATAGTTTATAAATGATCTCTTTTATTCCACCCCCCCTTTTTTTAAACGAGGTAGAACAAAATAAGTTGTGACTAAAGTTCTATATCCAAATGTCCCCAAACAAGTTTAAGCAGGAAATTAGCTTGATGCACAATTTTACAAGTTTAAGCAGAAGAGGTTTCAGACTTTGTCCCAGCATTTGTTCATGTATGCAGCATAGTCTTGAATAAACCTAAACATACAATGGATAGGAAACATCAAACTTTTGTAGTGTTGGCAATATTGCTTTTGCAATGGTTTCAAAATTTGTGTTTTTTCTTCAGACGTACACTGAAATATTTCTCAAATCTTACAGAGCATTGTTTGGTTGATACTAGCCATTAAAATGTCATGTGCAGTGTAGTGTAGCTTTGTTGGTCCCAGCATATGAGAGACAAGGTGGGTGAGGTAATATCTTTTCTTTTACCAACTTCCATTTAGAGAGACAAGGTGGGTGAATGTCATGTGTAAGACACAGGAAGTATTTGGCATATGATGGCATCACATCCTGCCCTCCTCCCCAAAACTGCCTTTTCGGTTAATGAAAAATTGTGTGTGTGTGTGTGAGAGTGAGTGTGTTAGATATATACAGCCTGAAATATCTGCATACAGCTGCTAGTTATGAGCAGGTGAGGTCACCTGGGAATGATGTGTATGGTTTTTCCTTTGAGGGACACTGGCAGAGACTCAAAGAATTCTCAGGGGGGGCAGGAGGAACTGCCAAAGGACATGGTGAAAGAGTCTTAGAGAAACAAAACACAGCCATAGAAACTAAGGGAGAACAAGATGCTGAGGAGGAGGGACTGATTTTCTTTGGCAAAAAGACCAAAGAAAATGAGGATGAAGGAGGAGCAAACTGAGTGTCTTGAGGAGCAATGCAAACAATTTTGGTTTTTTTATTACCAAGCTGAGCTAAACTGGTGACTTAGAGGTTTTGCATCTTGTCATCAATCACCTGAACTTGCCCAGTGCTGTCTAAGTTGAGGGAAGTTATTTTTGGCTACTTTGAATGCTCAATGTTTTCTTTCAGGTTTGCGCTTATTGGTGTTATAGTTCACTGAATTAACCTTAACTTCTTCTTTAAAGATGGACACCATACATACCACCCTTTAGCTGTTCAGTATATCAGGTGTTTTAGTGATACATATTTAGTTTAGTAGCTGAACTTCTTAGATATGTGCATTTTAACTTGCCTTTCAAGCCGTTTCATCTAACGTTCTCATTTTTAAAACACCCTTCTTGAAATTTATGTCTTATACCTCTAAGTATGATCTCTCTGGCAAGAATGCCACAGTTATTTTGTAGAAAATGTTAATTAGTGGCTCAACCACACTTACTTCCTGAACCAAAACCTGTGTGTAATTGAAAACTAAATCACCAGTAGCCTCCTATTCTTGTATGCTCCAGAATAAGCCATTATACAAAACAATTATTTTGATATTAAGGAATTTTCTCCAAATGTGCTTTTCCAGCAGTTTGGTTTGGGGAAATTAAATTTGGCCATTATTAGTACACAGTAGTAGATATGGTTACCTCTTTGAATTCTTAACATTGAGTTCACCATCACTAGTCCAGTTAAAACACTGGTAGTGTTTATATATTTGTGAGTTAGTGACTATGAATTAGTATTTTGATGTGCAGATGTTACCTCTTCACAAATATTATTTGGAGCATATTTTTATAATCTTTTTCTATATGCTACTTCCCAACCTCTATTACCTAATGTTTTAAATATATATTTTTATTGAGGGGGAAATAAGGCATATCACAAAGATTTCTACTACAGCTATAAGGACTTTGATTTTACAAACACAGTATATTATCATTGGAAGAAGTGGTTTAATAGATTGGGAAATAATAACTTAAAAAAAGAAATCCTTGGCAAGAAGGAATGATATTAATAAGGCTTGTCACATGAGAAAAAGAAGCAGGATTTGACCAGTAGAGTTTATTTTGGATAGGTCAGTGAGGACAGCTGCCCACTGCACAGCATATTTTGAAAAAATGATTTAGAAGCATTAAAAAAGGTTAGAAAGTGATGGTAGAAAATATAACATAACAGAGTCATCCCTAGTGTAACTGAGTTTGAGTGATGTTACAGAAATGAATTTAGCCTCTTGACTATTGAACAAATCAATGTGAGTTGGAGTATGGTGTCTATCTTTTTCTGTGCCTTATCTTCAGAAATATATAACTGAGATTAAAAACATCCAGAAAAGGACATAAAAGGTTATTTGAAGAAATACATGTAATGACATTTGCAAGTGCTAGGATTATTTTTTTGAAGGACTCAGAATTATAAAGGCCCAAAACTGATCAGACCTTCTTTTGATTGTTTCGTATAAAACAAAAACAATGGAACGCTTGCTAACTTTTTTGAAAAGCATTAGACATTGGTAATGAAATGAATATATCTACAGTTAAATTTGATAGAATTATTTACAGTGCTAAATTATTTGTGTTTATGCATGGGTGTACATAATTGTGTACAAGCATGTACAAATACATTACACTCAAAGAACATTACGGTTGCAAAGTCAAGCACTAAAATTAGGAAATGCCAGGTGTTCTGTGGAAAAAATATGAGATTGTGTAATTAAAGACTGTTTATGCATAAGAGGGCTAGATTAAGGTTGCACAGGCAACCTGAATCCTAGTATTCCTAACTTTTGAGTGCTTGACTTTGCAACCTTATAGTCAGTGATGAGCTGCCAAAAACTTAACAACTCTTTCCCTCCTCACCCCATGAGGGGGTTGTTGCCCACCCCCACCCCCCGGGACTCCTGCCCTATCCAACCCCCGCGTTCCTTGATGCCCCCCCCCCCCCCGACAGGACTCCTGCCCCATCCACCCCTGTCCCCTGACTGCCCCCAGAACTGGGCAGGAGGGTCTTGTGGGCCAGCGTAGTGGGTGCCACCCCCCCCAAGAGCCAGAGGGACCTGCTGGGGGGCGAGGTGGGGAGTCCCGGTGGTGCTTACCTGGGGCAGCTCCCAGGAAGCATCCGGTAGCTTCCTCTGGCTCCTAGGGGCAGAGGAGCATACCTAGGGGTGGAGCAGGGGAAGCGGCCACTCCCCCCACTGATCACATCAAAAGTGGTGCCTTAGGCTCAGACTCCCTGGGTGCTCCGGGGCTAGAGCACCCACAGGGAAAATTTGATGGGTGCAGAGCACCCACCGGCAGCTCCCCACCCTGCGCCTGGCCCCAGATCACTTCCGCTCTGCTTCTCCGCATCCTCCCCTGAACGCAACGCCCCACTCTGCTTCTCCACCCCCTCCCCGGGCTTCCCGCGAATCAGCTGTTCGGCAGGAAGCCTGGGAGGGCTGAGAAGCAGGCAGCAGCGGCTTCACACTCAGGCCGAGGGTGGCGGAGGCGAGCTGGGGTGGGAGCGGTTCCCCTGCGTGCCCCCCCTGCCAGGGTTACCTGCTGCGGCGCGGGTGGCCCTCCTCGCGCCCCCCGCCCCAGCTCACCTCCGCCTCCCTGGGCCTGAGTGCGAAGCTGCTGCCTGCTTCTCAGCCCGCCCCGGCTTCCAGCACAAACAGCTGACTCGCGGGAAGCCTGCGGGGGGCAGAGAAGCAGGGCGGGGTGGCGCGTTCAGGGGAGGAGGCGGAGGTGAGGTGAGCTGGGGCCGGGGGCGGGGTGGGGAGCTGCTGGTGGGTGCTCTGCACCTACCAAATTTTCCCCTTGGGTGCTCCAGCCCTGGAGCACCCATGGAGTCGGCGCTTAAGGTGCCACTTTTGGCCGGTTAAATTTAGAAGCCCTTTTAGAACCGGTTGTCCCTCGCGGAACAAAGGTTCTAAAAGGGCTTCTAAATTTAACAACCGGTTCTAGCGAACCAGTGGGAACCGGCTCCAGCACACCACTGCTTATAGTTCTTTTAATGTAAGGTTTTTTAATGTTAAAAAAAAAAAACCTGAAAAAATAGAAATTACTGGCTCACATTGGTCATCAAGAAGCTTGGAACCTTTAGACCTACAATGCAGACTTTTACCACTTGAGCTGACCGAGGAACTGTTATATGTAGTAGGCTCTCTCTTTGTGGACCAGACACTAGGCAGTTAGGATACACACGGTCAAAGTGGATTTCACAGGTATTTGCTAGATGGCAGAGACATTTGGGGATTTAAGAATTCTGGGTTTTAGTCTGTATTCTAGAGGAGAGTGGGCTATAAACGTTACAGAGTGGAAAGAAGCAAAGACAAGAGACACTCTGCCTTACCTAAGGATGCTGATTAGAACCAGGCCTCTCAGATGAGGTGAGATCAGACCATGGGGATTGCTATCAGGATTGTTTGTTGTTTTCTATGGATTTGTAACTCTTGTGCTTTTAAAAAGTGTTTGTGGTTAAGAAATTCTTCTGCTAAGCTTGTGTTATTGCTTTATTGTCATTTTCTCCCTGAAGGAAGTATCAAGGTGTGGAGAATGTGGGAGCTGTAGAATATTTTTTATAAATATCATATGTCTTCTGATTATCAGTTTGATATTAACCTGCCTGACTGCAAAGCGTTAAATCAAAGGAGGCTGCTAAAGGTGAAACTATCAGGAAAGACTAGACAATGACAAAGATAAGGCTCACTGGGGAAAAAATATGAGAAGCTTCTGATTTCAAGATAACTCCTGACTAGCTCTAGCTAGTCAGGTAACATGTATTCCTCCCAGACTAAAATCTAGGATCAAAGGGATCCTAAACCTGAAAGATGCTAGCCTCAGGAACAAGGATGAGGGAGTTGGTTGTTATCAATCTGAGGCGGACACCCAAACAGACTGAGGCTAGTATACACTTACAGCGATGTGTAGAGTACAGACACTACACATGCAACTAGCATGGGTATAAATAGTAGTGTAGACAGTAAGACACTGCTTAGGTGAGTAAACTACACAAGAGTGCCCTACATGCTTGAACCCCTAGGGTGTATACCTGAGACAGCTCTCTACGTCCCCAAGCAGTGCCTCCCATGTCAACATTGCTATTGTTAGCAGTGTAGCATCCCACTGCCACCCCCAACCAAAGCTTTTCTTCACCATAGTGAAAGGCTCTGGCAGTGGGGAGCTACCAGAGCCTTTCCCTGAGGTGTGTAGCTGAACATCACTGTGATAAGTGTGGAAACAGCCTGCCTACATGTGTAGTGCCTGTACTCTGCTGTAAGTGTAGACTTGGCCTGATACTCACAGACAAAGAGAGACACAGGGACTGTAGCAAACGGGGTGGGTCTCCCAACCCAAATGTTAAGTTTAGGTAAGGAAATGGGCATATAGGACTTTTTGTTGTGTTAATCCATTTTCCTAAATGCTATGTTTCCTTTGGCAATTAAATGCTACTTTTATTTAGTGATGCTGTTTTTGAGTTACTGTAATCAACTGCTGCCACAAGTGCCTGGAGAACGAAGGTTTACAGGTGCCAGACCCGTCAGATTAACATGGTTGGTAAACAGGGGGCTGCAGCCCAGAGATCCAATCTAAGAGTGGTTAAACCATGTGGTTCAATTCAGAGTGAGGTGTAGAAAGCCAGACCTGGCAGTCATCGGACTAAAAGGTGTGTAAGGCATGGCTCACCCAGTGACTGTGGCACTAAGAAACCAGAGCTCCCACAGCCAGACAGACTCCTGGGGGTAGGGGTGGGGGAATAGGTCCAAGCATCTGGGCACTTGGGAAGCTTTTGGCACTGGTTCTGTGGTCTTGGTGGCTAGATTGTGGGTCCCACTGCCCAAGAAGGGTGTCAGACACAGGATCTGCCTCTGGGAAAAACCCAGAGCTAGGGAGACCCAGAGCCAGGATCAGTGATCAGTCATTATCCAGACCCAAAACGATTTAGAAGCACATGGGGCTTAGTGGTTGGATTCAGTCACAACAGACTGGGGTCCGTCCAGAGAGCAGGATGGGGCCAGATTGTGACAGAGGTGGTGTCATCGTCTGCTATAGGTTTTCTTGAACTTTTCTCTGAAGAGTTTGGTACTGGACCAGATGGACCACTAATTTGATCTAATATTGCAGAGGAAGGGATGGTCCAGTGGCTAGGGTGATTGTTTGGGACTTGGGGGACCTAGTTTAAGTTATTGGCTCTTCCCCAGGCTTCCTATATAATATTGGATAAGTCACTCAGTCTCTCTATGTCCCAATTCACCATCTTTAAAATGGAAATATGAGTACTTCCCTACCTCACAAAGGTCTTGTGGGATGCATGTTACAAGATTGTGAGGCACTTAGATACTACAGTGGGAGCCACATAAGTACCCAAGATAGATAGATAGCTGTCAAGGCTGATTTCCCACTCTGGCACTTTGAGTGCAGAAGGTGGGGCCCGTAAGGATTCTAAAAATTAATACTGGCCACTCCAGACTGGCATTAAACTCCCAAGGTTACAGCTTCTCTCTGATCTTGGATGGGTAGATGCTGCCACTACCCAAATGCAAAAAACACACACACCCTTTTGAGAATCCAGGAAGGAGCACTTGGGAATTCCTTCCTGTGGGGTACCCTCAAGCCCTTTCCCCACTCCCCACCAGGGAAGAGCTGAGGAAGAAAACAAAGGAAATCAGCTGTTGCCACCAGCTAATTAAACCACATATGCACAAACCTCTTAGAACACACACACACAAAAATCCTGTTCTTAAAAAAGGTAAATTTTATTAAAAACAAAAAGAAAGAAAATACACCTGGAACTTAGGCTATTGCTAAATTTAAAAAGAGCAAATATAATAATTAAGAATCAAGAATGGTTTTCTTGAGGTCCAGCTTAAAGGTTACAAGCAAAACAAAAGCACCTGGGGTTAGCACAGAGGAGTCCACAAGCCATACAGAAATAAAAGAGATAAACCTAATCATGTCTTCCTACACATTCCCTGATCTACTTACATATCTGGGTTTTCAGATAAGTAGGTTCAAGGTATGATTTGACGATTTTTCATACCTGGTTTAAAGCTTCTTACAGCATTGCTGCTCTCTGTCTCCTCTCTTTGGAGAACAACAGACAGACAGAGAAAGGGAAAGTTTTTCCCCAATTTTAAAAAGTTCTAGCCCTCCTATTGGCTCTTTTGGTCGGGTGCCCACTCCCTTCCTTTTACCTATGGGCTTTCTTAACCCTTTACAGGTAAAGCAAGTAGAGAACAGCTACTAACAGGGGTTTTGTAGCTAACTGGCTGTGGATGTCCATAAAATGGAGCTACCCTATTTATCACAAAAGCAATTTCTATATTCATATCATGTATTGGTGTCTACTTGACTAGAAGTACTAATTATTTGACCTACTACAGTTTATTCTGTGATTATTATAATTTTTGCTCTCTCTATATATCTCTCTCTATATCTGTACCTATATTATATCATAATGGTCCCTTCTGACCTTAAAGTCTATGATTCTGTGATTCTTAACTTCATTTATACATAAGCTGTCCTTAGCAAATTTAATTGCTTTACATAAAGGACTACGCGAAAGAATAAATGGACACAAATCTGACATCAGAACATTCAAAAACCAGTAGGAGAACACTTCAATCTCCCTGGTCACTCAATAACAGACCTAAAAGTGGCAATTCTTCAACAAAAAAACTTCAAAAACAGACTCCAATGTGAAACTGCACTGGAATTAATTTGCAAACTGGACACCATCAAATTAGGCCTGAATAAAGACTGGGAGTGGTTAGGTCATTACAAAACCTAATTTCCCACATACTAATACCCCCCTATTGTTACTCACACCTTCTTGTCAACTGTTTGAAATGGGCCACTCTCATTACCACTACAAAAGTGATTTTTCCTCCCTTGGTATACTACTGTTAATTGAATTGTCTCGTTAGACTGACCTTCCACTGGATATGGCAACTCCCATCTTTTCATGTGCTGTGTATTTATACCTGCTACTGTATTTTCCACTCCATGCATCTGATGAAGTGGGTTCTAGCCCACGAAAGCTTATTCCCAAATAAATTTGTTAGTCTCTAAGGTGCCACAAGTACTCCTCGGTTTTTTTTTGCTGATATAGACTGACACGGCTACCACTCTGAAATAAGGTACTTTGGTACCCTCCACTTTTCCCCATAGCTCCTAATTTAAATAATACTCCCAAAGTTTTCCCCAATACTGCAACCCTTACATGAGTTGTCATTGTGTGAAAGCCCTAATAGGTTCATTTGGAATTCACTGTTACCATTCACGTGATTGTGTTAATTGACTGTAGAGGGATTACTTGTGTAATTTAATTTTTAGTTTATTCCATGGTACAGGTATGTTGCCAAGGACTCTGAGCAGCAAGTGATTATACAAGTCTGACTGAATGTGCTCTAATATTTAGACAATGAAATGTACTAAGCACAGAGTTTCAGATTTAATTTTGAATTTTCTGACTATTGTCATTTTGTAAATTAAGTGCTGGGTATGTTTTTTTTCCTGTTTACTTAAAATAATCAAAAGAGTAATCTTTAATGCAAGTGTCTTTGAGAGCCAATTCAAGAAAATATAATTGGTTAAGTATTTAGGGGACTTAAAATATATATTTATCCAGTTGCCCTACTGTGTCCATCTATCATGAAAATATAAAAGTGCCTTTTTTTTTTTTTGGAAGTATTTTTGCCTGATGGATCATAATAGTTTCTTTGTATAAATATGGATTCTGGCAGAAATACTGTGTGAGCTATGCACAGAAATGATCCCCATAATTAGGCTAATGCTTGCATAATGAACAAAATGCTTGCCAAATCTAATTTTTGAATTCAGTATCAGTTCTGTGTAGGGAAATATTCATTTATAAAATCGTAACTTCAATTTCTCCCCCGCCTCATGCTCTTTACAAGTGTCAAACTAATTTTTTTATAATTTGTAAGTAAATGTAGTTTTTCTGATGGTGAAAGTCTATGGAATAATAGAGCTGACTTGAGCCGGTGTGGGTGGGTGGTGTTGTGTCAGCTTCCCCATAGAACTCTGCCAATGTACCTAAGTCCTGACCTGCAATATCCCCTGCTGTTACAGTTCTAGGCGTCTCTTCAGAAGAGATTGCCAATAGCACTGATTTGTTCCAAACTGTGTCTTAGCTTTCTGTGTGCACAAATGGGGGCTAAGAAGAGACCACCATACGTATTTAACGTGTGACCTAAGGCAAGGTTTGAACTCTGGTTTCCGTAGTGAAATGGCAAGTGCACTAACCTGCTGTGCTACTCAGCTGCACGTATTTAATGTTTTGATGTTGCTACTGAATGAAACCCTGTTTTCTAAGTGTCATCTGAAAATTTAGTCATTTGAGATCTTCAAATTAAAGGATTATAACAAAAATGTTGATAGAGAGCAGTTGAAGTGTCATGGCTCAGTTATAAAATTAAACAAAATTCTATGGATTTGTGTATATACATATTTATTCTAAAAGTTGTAAGTTGCCATATGTGTATAAAAATAAGAACAAATAAATATTTTGTGCATTATTATATGTATATGTATAAAAGTATATAACAATATTCTCTCACTTCACAAAGTCAGCTATGAATAGCAACAAAAATGCTATAAGAACATCTAACGTGGATAATTAAAGTATAATTAAGTTTAAATACCTTAGTGAAGGAATATAAAAATATTTAAATTCAACAGGCTAGTACATTTGCAGTTTTCTTTTATTAGGTGTGAAATCTAAGAATCCCATGCCAACTCTTGAGGGCTCAGTCCAGAATGTTGAATTGAAGTACTGCAGCACATCATTGGTCAAATGTGCCTCTGGGACCGTGGGATCAATAAAAATTTGTGCCAAAGCCCCAGGTATGTGCAGCTGGACCATGTAAAACTTTATTGCCTGTATAGGAGAATTGGCCTTGCTTTTTACAAGGAGAGTTACTGAAACAAGAATTTACTCATTGTTCCTATGAATCAGAGAGGGTTTTTTTGTATTCTCTTTTTTTTAATTGTGCCAAGATGATACACCATGACTATAGTAAATTCAATTTTGATGACAAATAGATAAAATTAAAACCTGTTGGATTTTGAACTAAAAAACCAGAGTCTAACAATATTGAAGAAAATTGATATGAAAACCTGGATTTTCAAATGATACAGTACATTTGTGTTTTGCCTCACTAATTATGAATGTATATTATGATTTTTTTAAAATCTGTCTCATCGTTTTCAAAAAAGACACAAGTAAAATTTTCAGTTGTGGAGTTTTTCAGAGGTTTTGTGATGTAATGAATCTTTACTGCTTCTAGTGAAGAGATGTATATACAGTAAAAATTTTCAACCCATACAAATACCATATGTAGTCAGTGTTTAGAGCTTTTTCAACATAGTAATTATAATTAAATGTGATTTAGGAATTCCCAGGTGATTGTTGAGATAAGTGACTGTTTTATTAGTCAGGAGATAGTAATTTACAAATTATTTAATGAGACTTGATTGGTTTATCTGGGAACATTATTTTAAATTAAATTTTAATTTAAATTCTTCTGCATATAAAAACATTTGCAAAATAACTTTACAAGGAAGTTGTTTACTACTAACAAGTTTATGAATGCTATTCATTCTTTGTATTTTGTCACTTTGTTCTATACTTAAGTATTTAATAGCTATCCTGCTGAGGCTAGTGAAAGTTAGTGTTGAATTATCTTGTAAGAAAAGGTGTAAAGAGTTTAATCTTTATTTAGGTGATGGTGGAAAAGAGAAGCTGATTCCTTTAATTCAAGGCCCTTCTGACACCAGAGACCTACACAGCAGCAAATGGCTCAATGAAAGTAGAAAGCCAGAATCTCTCTTAGCTCCAGATATGGTAGCCTTTACAATCCAGAGTCCACAGTATATGGACTACTGCCATAATTCTGGTAAGTGCAAAACTCTTGTTAAGCTGGTATCACATTACATTTTCATATCCAATGTAGTTTTCGAAAGGGGGATTTGATATAAAATGTGCCAAATGCCCAGAGTTTCTGTTCCACATACTGCACATATTATAACTTCACTCTAGTTCACTCTGAAACTTAAAAACAAAACACACCATTGTAATATATATTCTCTTAGATAGTGCATGCCTAATTGACTTTGTTTGCTTTTTGAAAAAATTATATACTGTCTTCTGCCTACTTTTTTTTTTTAGTTTGACAAAATCCACGTTGTAGATGTTAATTTTATTCCAGTTTCTTATCTAACTAGGGTTTCATATACAAAAGCAACAAGTTAGTTCCTCAGTTGACACTGGATTCAAAATGGCTCATGTAAATCTGTAGCATAAATAATTGCCATTAAAAATTTGTTAATCCACATAGTAAAGAGTGACAACTTTGGAAACAGTTTGGAAACCAAACATTTAGCCTCATCTATCTTGCTACAGTGCTGTGGATTTAAATGGTAAGCAAGTTTAGAGTTTCTGAATAGCTTGTATAGGAGTTGAAGGAAGTTGCTGGTTTGGAGGTTTTGGTAATGCCTGTGTAGGTATGAGCATTCATGTGTCATTCTCATGAATTCTGTGGTATTTAAACAAACCATTGGCCACTGGTGGTCTGTTTAAATGGACTTTGTAAATTTGAAATCCAGTTAGTTAAAAACAATTATATAAAAGACGTTTCAGGTACGGTATTTGGTCTTACATCCCCCTGCTAATATGTGCTGATGTAGTCATCACATTTTCCTATTTTTAAAATGATGTTCTAACCCTTGACACTGTTTTAAAGAATATAGGAAGCTGACAAATATACTGATTGTACCAGGGAAACCATAAAATTAACTTCTCACAAAGCACTGCAAAACAAAAATAAACTTCTAGAGCACAAAGTACACATGGAGGCTACACTAGGATCCCTTTGAATATCTTGTCCTATGTGTGCTGTACGTAGTCTGTTTTTTTTTTGTTTGTTTTCTGTTTTGTCTTCACTAAATTGTCTGTGTATTAAAGCTCTGCCCAGTCAGGTTTCAAATATTTATAGCAGGATTTTTATGATGATTATGTTAGGTAGTTCAAGTAGTGCAATGAACAAGTGCTTGGAGCCATTAACTTTCAAACATCCCCTTTTCCTTCCTTGGAAAAGCTTCTGAACATCTACCTATTCCTCAGCAGTCTTCTAACTTCAATCACTGCACACCACTAACTGTTCATGGCACTTGTTCATAACATTTGTATCGTTTTGTACCTTTTCTGTCTTTTCTTCATAAGTGTCTCAGTTCAAGGATCTCATGTTTGACTAGATCATATGACTCATTTTAAAGGACTGTATATACCTACCATCACTATATAAATTATAATTATTATTATTTAGAGTGTTTAAATATATTTTAGATTACCTTGAAAGTAGTTCCATTTAATATTTGAGATTTTAAAAACAAATTTAATTGATTTTTGGAAGAGCATGTTTGAGAGAATTAAAAGCAAAAAACAAATATAGGGCCAGATTTATGTACATGGACACTGAGAGGCCAGTTAAAGTGAGGCAGCAACAAAATAAGTCCTAATAAGAAGTTACAGTAAGTATCATGTAGGTGAATAATTAACAGATGTGTGAGTTTAAAATGCCATAAATCAAGTAGCTAGTTTTTCTTAGCAAATGGGAGAGTTTCAGAGAAGAGCCACAAGAATCACTGAAGGATTAGAAAACATGCGTTGCAGCAATAGACTCAAGGAGTTCAATCTGTTTAGTTTAACAAAGAGAAGATTAAGGGGTGACTTGATCACAGTTTATAAGTACTTACATGAGGAACAAATGTTTGATAATGGGCTATTCAATCTAGCAGAGAAAGGGATAACGCAGTCCAATGGCTCGAAGTTGAAGCTAGACTAATTCAGATGGCAATAAGACAACATTTTAAGTATGAGGGTAATTAACAATTGGAACTCTTTACCAAGCGTTGTGATGGATAGTCCATCACTGGCAATTTTAAAATCAGGATTGCGTGTTTTTCTAAAAGATATGCTCTAGGAAATATTTTGGAGAAGTTCTGTGGCTTGCGTTATACGAGAGGTCAGAATAGATGATCACAATAGTCCATACTGGCCTTGGAATCCATGAATCTATAAAATTGAATGGCTGCTAAAGAATGTGCAATGCTGAAAATGGACAATTTTCTATCCTTTCCTTTCCTTTTTTTGAATGAAGGCCATGACAGCTACATATGCACAAAGTATTTGTTTTCCATTTATGAGTGTACAAAGGGTGTTGTGAGCATCATCTGAAGCCATGAACAGAAACCATTAAAGCTAAATTGGATAGTTTGAGAGCTATAATAGGTTTAAACTACATTGGGATGGATATGGAAAATGAAGGGATATTGAAAGATTATGATGCAACCAATTTAGAAGAAGAATGGAAAAGTTCCTATGAGAGGAGAAATAGAAACAATTGTTCTCTACTGGTAATTTGATAGTTAAGGACATGGACCAGACAATATATGATCCAGAAAAAGAAAAAAAGGATGCTGTGCTACTCTTCTGGGAATCAAGGCAAGAAATATGACCAGAAAGGCCAAAGATAGATTAATTACAGAAAAATTTCTCAGTGGCCTATATTGGAACTAGTGACACGGGAGATTAATTAGAATAAAGGACAATTTTCCAGATCTTGGAAGAGAATTGAAAATACCTTGCAGATGAAGTTCTTATAGTTCCTTCTGTTGCAAGTATGAGTGAAGGAAGAATGACTAACTTAATTTTGCACCTATGGTGTAGACAGGAGGTTTTGTCATTGTACAGAATGGATTGTTTTCTGTAATGAGAGATGACTGGGTTATACTGTAATTCTCTATTTAGATTGGGAATCAACTTCTGGTATACACAACTAGTGGAGTGGGTACACTGTCTTTAAACGGGGTATAAATTGCTAGGAGGAGACTCTGCACAGTTTAAAAAAAAAAGGTAATATTAATTTGGAAGTACATGCCAAAAATGTTATCAAAAAGTGAATGATAATTAATTAATAATAAACCCTACATTAACATTTTTGTATCTATTTTCAACTTAATGAGGTGATGGTGTGAGGAGTAAGATAATACAGAATTAATATTAAATTACAGTGATTGTAACCTGGTAGAGAAACCTGAATCTCGGTAAAATGACTTTTACAAAAGCATTAACAGGAAAAAGGAAAAATTATACATAATAGCCCATTTGTATTAACAATTTCTTAACAAGGGCTGATTCTTTTGATAGTGGGTTTTTTTTTACATTTGTGTGTTTATAAAAAAGTGTGATATAGCAGTATCAGTTTGCCTTGTGCAGATAGCAAAGTATTTTCTAATATAAAAATAACAGTTAATTGTGATTTTACTAACAACAGTTCTGACCCTTAAATGTAACTTTGTATGTTAACGCTCTTAATTCTGTAATCATTCATCTGTTTCAATAGATTGGTGAGTGGTTTTTTTTTAATAGTCTTTGGTCCCATGAATATCTTTGTAGCATTAGTGCTCCCTCACCTTTGTCTAGATCACAGCATATAATAATGTGATATAATAGAGAGGGGATGACTGGCAGGATTTTCTTTAAGGGACATAAGATTTGATAATGCCCTCCTACCCCTATCTGAAATAGCCTGGGTATATTGACTTTCAAAGCAAGGTGTGGTGCCCATTAGTTTCACCTGGCGTTTGAAGATGGATGGGGGACTTTGAAGATGAATGGGAGTATTGGCACTACTGTGATCGATGCAGCGGTGTCGATTTAGTGTGTCTGGTGAAGACACAATAAGTCGATGGGAGGGTACTCTCCCGTCAATGTCTGTACTCCACCTCCACAAGAGGCGGAAGCTATATTGACAATAGAGCGTCTCCTTATGACTGAAGTAGTGTAACTTAGATGAATTTATAGCATTAGTGTAGACCAGTCCTTTGTGTTGAATTTTGAGCTTCTATTGAAAAGATGGGGTAAACTGTTTTATTTTGTACTCTTAAATAATTGGCAAGGCACTCAGAGCCTTTGTACAGATGCTTTTTATTACTTAAATCAGAAGGCAATAAAATAAATATAATTAGTAAATGATCTTCTTTGAACTGGACTTAAATATTGAATACTACCTTAGTAAAGCAAGGAAGTAAACAAAAGCAATCGTGTTACTTTTGGGTTCATTTGATATAAATTAGTGCATCCAGTAGACAAGGACCAAATTGATGATAAAAGATTTTTCTAGTTTTATGAGGGAATTACTAACAGTGGAGAATAAACATTTTCAAACTATTTTAAATGTTAATTAGGAATTGGTGGTGCCTCATTAACTTAAAGTGACTTTCCTTTCTTTCCCTAAAGTGACTTTCCTTTCAAGCATTTTCAGATACTGCTATTTAAAAATATTTGAAATATTTGCATAATTTCACAAATCTCTGAAAATATAAATACTCAATTTCAGAGTAATTTGAGTGTGTGGATATTTCTCAGCTTCCAAAAAAATCCTATGAAAAAGAGTGCACTGAAATTTTCAAAAGTGTCATAAATTATAACACTAATAACAATGTTATTTGATATTTTTCCTACTATGCAAAGGTTAATTTTGTTCAGTAGGGTCAATTGGAAAGGAAAGGGTGGGCTTAAAATCCAATTTTGCTTTTTTTTTAAGCCCAAGGGTTAAAATGAAGTTATCAATGGCAATTATTTTTCCATTTCACCACTCTGGTCTGGAATATTGTAAATTCTAGCTGAAGTTAGTTTTTTAAAGTTAGAACAATGTTTTATAAATTTTTCAATTTAAATTTAGATGTATGTCTTTAAAAAAAAGTAAAATCTCAATGAACTGCTTGAAGTACCTTTTAAAATATTTTTGACATGACAAGTAAGTAAGACTGCTTATATATTGTAGTGAATAAAGACAATTCACATTTGTGGTTTGGGCACAAATGCGTAAAAATTATACCCATCTATCTTATTACATTTCCTCTCCTATCCCTGAGGACTTTTGCTATGTACTTTATCTATAATTGTTGCCAGTTTTCTGTCATGTTCCCACTGGGCTTTTGGTGCAAAAAACCTTATCCTCTCGATGACAGAGCTTGCCCGAATGATTTCATGCTCTTAGCATTTTTGTTCACAGGAATTAGGGGCAAAATGTAACTACAGCTGAACATAGCGTCTATTTTTGTAATTTTGAAGTTTAGACTCTGTTATTGGAACTAAATGAAGAGATGCAGGTGTTCTCCAGTTCAGGTCCTTTGGGATTTTTTGATGGTAGATGCTTGAAAAGAAAATGCATATGTTTCCAGAGTCAAACAGCAGCTGTGGACAAGGATTTATGTTTTTCTCAGAACTTTGGGATTTCAAAATGTTACATTTAATCACATGCACAGAAAGGAGTGCAAATGTTAAAGATGTTACATATAAAACTATGGATATGATCTCTTTACCATACCAACTAGTTGTGGGAATACAGGAACAAAGTGATCTTTAATCTTAATATCAACAATTTCAAAAGGATTATGATAGTTGCCAGGACTCAGTCTTTTGCGAACTTTGCAGTTGCAGCACAGAGCATTTTTATCCTCTTAATTACTTTTAAAATATAATTTATTCTCATTATTTTGCCTTTAAAAAAAATCATGGTACCAGGTAATATATGTTCCTGAGAGCACAATGTTTATATTGTATTTTTGTTAGGATAAGGTAAATTAGGTTTCAGGCAGTTATATATTCTAAGATGAGTTCCATTAACTATTGCCTGTAGTTTTCAAATTGGGGTGACAGCAACAGTTAAAATACTTGGAGTGTGAGGCTAAAATTAGAAAAGTTCCCAAGTTACAAACCTTGCCAAAATGAATGTTTTACTGGTAATGAGTGTGCTGTCAATTCTGTATATTTTAAGAATTTGAGATTTGTTAGTAAATGAAAAGTGCTGTCTACAAACACATTATCCATGATGAGTAATTGTACTATATCTCATGTGTATAGTTTTTGAAAGTGGAGACTTTTTGTGTGTTAATTGTTCCTTCCTCATAAAAAAGTGACTTGCATAATGTGAGTAAACTTGATAACAAAATCTTTAAACACAGAACAGTTTTTAATAACTTTTTAGTAATTGTATGTGACCCTGATTCACCAGGTGCTTATGTTCTTTAGTCAGGGCCTGCAGCTAACCTGCTTCTCTGCTAGCTTAACCACAGGCAGTCTATTGAGCACAGGTGGGCCTGAATTGAACCTCCTGATTGGCATAACAGCCTGATTGGCTGACAGGATCCACAGACTTGCTCTTAAGGCCAGCGGCAGGGTGCTATCTGCTCAAAATATTTCCCAGCAGCAGCACTTAATTCCGGCCCTGCTCCAACCTTCCCTGACCCCAGGTAACCTGGATCTGACCTTCGGCTCCAATTCCTGGCTCTGACTATGGCTTGACCTTCGGCTGTGGCATCTGCCTTCTGACACTGGTTCTGACCCTCAGCTCCTTTTTCTCAGCACCTGGCTTCTGTTCCCACCATTAGGCAAGATTGCCCACATCCTGCTCCATAACAGTTTGAGCAGCCTAAAAGGAACCATCGAGGGGAAAAAGGGCCTCCTTCCCCGCCGACTTGGATCCCACCAGGACAAACGCCACCCTGTTGGAGATAGTGGGTTGTGTACACAATCTGCATACTCCGCAGGTGAAGAATGTGGCCCTTCAGGTGCAAGCTGCAGCTCCAGCAAACCAAAGATTCCACTGCCAGGTGAATACAGTGGTGATTACAGCAAATTCCACGGATTCCTGAGTCAGCGTCAGCTTCTGTTGGCACTGTGAGCATTTCCCACCAATCAAGCCTGGGTAGGACTTATCAACTTGGTAACAGAGGAGGCTTTGGTCTGGACTTTCCCAGTCCTGGAGAAACCTAACCTGTTCTGGGTTAGTTTGAAAACCATATGCAAGCCATGGTGCCAATTTTTGATGATCCAAACCACACATGCGCAGCACAGACTGAACTCGAAGCATTGTGATGGAGGTGCCAATTGATTGCCAAATGGCCATGGAATTTCAGAGCCTGGTAACAGATACCAAGTGGAATGAGGCTGACAGCATTACCGCTTCCAGCCTAGCCTCAGCAAAAAAAATCAAGGATGAGCTGGCATGGGTGGAGTCCCCACCTGTCTTGGACAATTTAATTGAACCTATGAATAAGGATCGATAGCTGTCTGACAGAGCACTGTGAAGAGCAAAGCTTAGCCTCCTGTGCCCTACTGGTTTCTCTGGCCTCAGCTCTCCAGTCACCAGCTTTGTCCCTCCAGGTTGAGCCCATGCAAATTGACCAAGCCCAGCCCTGCATTTCAGATGCTGAGAAAAATGGAAACCAAATGGTGGGCTTATGCCTATACTGTGCGGAGTCTGGATACATCAAATCAGGCTGTCCTGCAAAGGTCGGACTTGCGTCTGAGCTGGGATACGCCAAGTCCCAGTCCCAACAGAGGGGTATGAGTTGGGCTGGTATTTTTCCCGTCCCTCCAGTACACAACATCAATATATGTCTGCTGGTACTGTGGCAATGGCTAACCAGAACCTGACACATCTCTGATTCCCCTTCCAACTTCCAACACTCCACCATGACTGAAGTCCACTGGAAGCACTGGTGTATTCAAATACCTCCAATAATTTCATGGACTTGGACATTGCACAAGCCCATCCACTGTAAAAGCTCTTTGGACTTGGTGGAGTCTGATGACGAGTCGCTTCTCTCAACATGTCTGGTTACCCAACAGACTGTTCCTTTGGGTCACCACCCTCCAGGGTCATCGAGAAACCTTCCAATTCAGACTCATCCAAGGCCCTGCACTCTCCAGTTATCCTTGGCATGCTCTGGCTCACTGCCCAACACCCTCATATCCGTTGGCCCACAGGCACAGTACGTTTCAACTCCCTGCACTGTCGGTAATCTTGTCTCCCAAAACTCAGATGTGATACAGAAGCCCTCTGCAACTTGGTCTGCCTTCTCTGAGAACCTGAGTCTGAGGCTGTTAGTTCACAGGGAATTTCAGCATCCTCTGTGCTGCTTCCAACAACTTCAGCGATACCTGTTGAATACCAAGTATTTGTCAACATGTTTGTTAAGAAGAATACGGACACCTTCCTGCCCCCTCACAGTTATGACTGCCCCATTAACCTTCAGCTAGGAGCAGAGATCCTTTTCAGTCGCATCTGTTGTCTCACTGAGCCTGTGCTAGAGGTACTCTGGAGCTACCTTCAAGAGAACTTTCAAAAGGGTTTCATCCATCAATCCATTCACATCTCCAGCTGGGGCACTGATTTTCATTGTAAAGGAGGAGGATGGATCTCAGTGGCCCTGTGTGGACTACAGAGCACTAAACAAGATCACCATCCAGAACTGGTACCCTTTCCCCCTCATCAATGAGCTTTTTGAATAATTTTGCTCCACCAAGGTCTTCACAAAGTTGGACCTCCCTGGAGCTTACAACTTGGTGCAGATTAGGAAGGGAGATGAGTAGAAGACTGTCTCCTGCCTTCCTTGACTCTGAGTAACCAGGTTCTGACCTTCAGCTCCAGTTCCTGGCTCTGACTCTAGCTTCACCCTTGACTCTAGCATTTGGCGTCTTGACACTGGTCCTGACCTTCAGGTCCAATTCCTCGCTCTGGCAGCTGGCTTCTGTCTCTGGTTCTGACCCTCAGCTCTGTATCCTGACTCCTGCTGTGACCACTAGGCAAAGCCGCCCAGGTCCCAGTCCCTCACAGTGCCTTGCTGTACCTTGGAGAATAAAGGTTCTGTTTTAGTACTATTGTATGTGGAAAAGAGGTTATTTTCTTTGTTACTACGCTCTTTCTCTACCTGCCAGCTCCCATAATTAAGTTGCTGGTCTCTATTTGTGATGTAATGGTCTGTATTCATGGTACTTGTGATGTAATGAATTGACTATTTAAATTTTATTGCTGGATCAGGTAGGAACAGCAGATGGGGATGCCAAAGAAAAAAAGTTTAATAATAAATATCTTTGCTAATTAGCAACAATGGTAGATTTATGTTTAAAATAATGTCTGTTTGTAAGATTTAAGAATCCTCTGTTTAATTTATTTATTAAGCTGTGTGTGCAATTGCTACTTGTACCAAGGGGGAAGTAATCCCTTTCTTGAGTACAGTCTGTTACTCTACTCACCATGATTGCGACTCCATCTCCTGGGAATAAAATCAGGGTGGGGTGTGCTGTTGTAACAACTAGATCAGTATTATGTCTAGAGACCTGCATAACCCCAACAGTTGGTAAGGAAGATGATCTAATTCTGGATAGGGAGTTGTATTGTACAGCAGGTAGGCAGTTCATTTCAATGATCTCTCCTTTCCCACCAAATAACACTGCAGTTTCCTGAAGCATAGCTTTTTTTTTTTCTTCTCTCTGTTTCTGCAGTGGCCTGTCTTTCCCCTGGATAGGACAGCCTGGAATGCAGCTTTTAGTGTTTTGTGTGACTTAGAAACTCTTGTATAATTTTTGCTAAATAAGCTCCTGAATTGTGTCAAATAAAATGGAAAAACTGCTACTTTTTAACAAGAATAAAGAAAAAAATGAATATACTGGATCAGTGCAATTATTATAGGGGGAGCTAGTAATGACTCCTGTAGGTTACCTATCACTTTCCATTGTAAAAAAACCATCTTGTGCCTTTTTTTTTTTTTTTAGCTGCACTAACACTATTATTATTTGCAGCAGCACATTGAAATTTTGGTTGGGGAAAGCCCGGTGGCAAGAGAAATGCCTTTTCTTTGTGCCATTTGTTGGAAATAGACATTTCTCTTACCTTGCTTGTATTATTCAGGAAGTGTTTGGCAATAAGGCAAAATAATAACTTTTAAGGTTGGATCCATGTGCTCAGGGTCCACAGCGTTCATCTCAGAGTGGAGTGATTTTTGCTTATTGAGAATGGAGATCAGAAATACAAAGTAGAGACTGGAGAGTTTTCTCTGGTAATAGATGAGATTTCCACCAGCATGAAGTGGTACAGTTCTGTTCGGCATGACCACACCGCCCTGGAGTCTTTCTACGTCAGTGTTTGCATCATTAGTGATGAACCACCTCAGCTCATCATAACTGATGCAGAATCCATGTAGCTGTAGTATGTCAACTAAATTTGTGAACCCGAAACTCATGGTGTAGCAGTGCCACAAGGCAAATGTCCAGTGGTGAGATAATTTTGGAACTCTTAAATGCTATGCACTCTGCAATTGAGAGGCACCTTGTTTGAATGTCTTCTCAAGGATGATACTCTCGGTGAATTATATGGCTCTCTATCTATCAACCAAAGCACAAACTCCTGCTCCAGTTGGGGCACAAAAGTAGCTGACCTCTGCAAACTGCTATCACCGGCTTTGGGGATAATATTCTGAGGCTTTCATTTTGGCTATTTCAGATGAAAGGATTGAAGCACCATTAAACAAAACCACTTGTTCATTTGAAAGCTTTTCATCGGGCTCACTTGCCAGAAGAACAGTCACAAAACATTTGGATTACTTAAATTCATGCTTCAGATTACTGGCAACTTGGATTAGCATCAGCTTCATGTTGTTTGCACTGTACTGAAAAATGGTAGACTTGTCTTGTTCATGCTGTGCATGGAATGAAATTGGAGAACCATAGTGGTTTTCTTGTTTTGCCTGTAATTTTGCCACTGGAATAGCTTTCAGTTTCTACATCTGAGGGAAGAAGGGCTTTATATCTTCTCCAGCTTGGACGGGAGAAGAGCCTTCTTGTTGTGCATAAGATCACTGTCTGTCTCTTCAGTAAGCTAATAAAATGCAATGTCATAAGGTGACTGTATAGTTGCTGTGTAACTGGATGGTTTTGCTTTAAGATTTGTTTTGCTCAAGTAGAAAGAAAGACACGTTGAGTGATAAACTGCATCCTTCGCAATCAAGTCCTCCAGAGATATTCTGTGCAATATGTCACCATCTCCTCTTTGAAGTGCTGCCTCCTTTAGGCTACTTGGTCTCTCAGAGGTTTCTGTTTTATAAGGTTTCTTACCTTGTGTGTTTTTCCTCAAGCAAATAATGTGAAAGGACCAATCACTGGAGGACATGATTGCTCTGATGGGTATAGAAGCAGGTGAACATGATGCTCTCTGACCAGGTTCAGAGTCTGTTTTATTTCCTGGGTTCAATACAACTGTGACTTGCAAATTTGACTTGGTTGTGTATTTTTCAAAGCAACCCCTATGATAGAGTATTGGTGGCACATTATCTAAACAAGAAAATTCATCCAGTAACTGTCAACACAATTCATCTGGCTTCTACTTCCAGTATCACAGAATTGTGTCCAGCACTGGTGACTTTTGCATTTTTTAAAATTTTCTTGACAAATAACATATTTTTTCAACGTTTGTGGAAAGTCCTTTTCTTTTTTATGTAAGCTTTAAGACGCTTATATCCAGCATGTTTTCATATTTTGCATCTTCCCTGTAGAGGTAAAATTTCCAAAGTATATTGCTAACATTACCATCACCATTTTTCATTTTGTACAAGTATACAAACTTGTGCTAACTTATAAATTAGATCTAGAGGTTAGTATAAAAATGGCTATTTTTGCTCAGTGAGCACTTTGATTGAAGCCCATACAAAGCTGTATATTGTCATCTCTAACACTAATACTGACCTGTGCATAAGTGTCACTGAGTTAAAAAGCTAGTTTCTAGAATATTTAAAAGGCTAGTACCCCGTGCATAGGCAATTACAACCTTCTACCAGAGAGACTAGTTGATACATTGTATGTACAAAAGCTTGCAAATGGAGAAGCATTATGTTAAGAATTCACTTAAATTTGCACCTACTGTGCAGTACAAACTGTGGGCATGCAATCTACTGCTACTGGTACACAACCTTCAGTGTGAGACTATTCTGATCAGCAAATTTCAGTTGAAAATATAGAAAACTATTATCATTTGTGAGATACTTTAACAATTAAGAACGTGATGTGAAAACATTTCATGTTAGTATATTGCAAAATATTGATATTCGCCATTTTTGCCACATGCTAAAGAGCTACCTCATTTCTGAAGAAAAATTATTTGCCCATGCAAAACCAATAAAAATCTTTTAATACATTATTTAGTAGCTTTGACCAATACCAATAAGGTGTTGAAATTAAAAGAAACAGCAAAAACTGTAGTTATAGTCATGTTACAGTATTTTTGGAACTGTGCAAAAAAAATGACGCTTTCTCATTTTGGATGCCACAGTTTCACCTCACTTACAGGCTTACAGCACCATTTGATAGCTCCACATCATATTTCATCTAATTGCACATAAAATAAACTTTCAAATGGTATATATGGGTATGTGTAGTATGGGTACATTAAACTCCAAAAATATGGCTATTTTTTGGATAATTGCCATATGCCTATGTGTAGTAGGGGGCTTGGAGAGAGTGTCATGCTGAGTTCCTCCCTAACCAGCAGTGCAAGTAGGCCAGTACGCTGTACCAGCAAGCTATTTATAGCCAGTACAACAGTACTGGA
This sequence comes from Chelonia mydas, assembly GCF_015237465.2. Lineage (NCBI taxonomy): Eukaryota > Metazoa > Chordata > Testudines > Cheloniidae > Chelonia > Chelonia mydas. The sequence continues at coordinate 38,935,092 of NC_057850.1, read as the reverse complement.
AAGACACAGTAGCAACCCCAGTGGAGGAGAGGGCTGGAGGTTCTGCTCCTTTCCCCACTGGGAGGGACAGCAGGGAAAGAAGCAGAATGCCGGCAGCTTCTCCGGCGGCTGTGCCACCAGCCCCCAGCCCTGTCTCCAGCGCAGCAGGACTCAGGAGGAGGACAGAGCCCTGCCCCCACCCCAGGTAACATGGGATGGGTTTGGGGAGGGATGGGTAGAGTGTGGGGGCCCCAGGCTGGGGGCGGGGTGATGAGGAGTCACATGGAGGGTCATGTGGGGAGGTCATGTGATCCCTTTAACTGGTGGCCCGCTCTGTACCGGTAAGACATGGATTTTACTTGCACCACTGTCCCTAACCCATCCCCCTCTCCTCTGGATAACAGCTTTCTGTTGATACCTAATGTAGTTAGTTCTGTAGCTGAGGTGGTAAAGGTCTATGCTGCAGTGTTGAAGGTTTAAGGTTCAAACCCTGTTGATGATGCATAATTGGGGAGGACTGTTAGTTGTTACATAATAGAACTTATTTTCCTTTAAGAAGAGAAAAGCCTACGATATTTTGTACCAAAAATATGTTGTGTTGTTTAGGAGGTTTCAAAATTAAACATTTGAAAAATTGGAGATGCTAGACACAAGGTTACATATGGAACTTTAATTCTGCCCTCTTGTGTATATGTATGATGATACAGTCCTTAATTATATGATCACATACTACTGTTTTCTATAGGACCTGTGTCATTCAGTTCATTGACTGGCAGAATTCAAGTTGCACAGGCATCGTTAAATCTGGCATCTCCTAATTGCGAGGGCTTTATTTAGCAACCTAAATAACATCTCTTAGGGTTTTTTGTATGTAATAAATTATATATGGCAGGCCAAACATACGATTTTATTTCAGTAACAATATGGGCTAATACAATTTTCTATAATATATTTGTATGAAGCAGCTTTCTCACTCAAGACACCTCAGAGCATTTTATTAAGCAAGGTGACTAGATGCTGATTGTGCAGAAAGGTTTTGGAAACCTGACAGCTGTTATACTCTCCAGAATTGCTGACACACAGCTTTGGACATTAAAATCTGTTTTTAATTAAGAGAGTATATGTTGGCCAAGATATCGGGATAGCTCCTACTCATTTTGAAAAATTGCCTTGGGATCTTTAACTTGCATCTGGATGCTCACCAGAGATGGGTAGAAAGGACCATGGCTGTTCACTTTCATGTAATGTTTAAATTTCTTCCAACTTTAATAATTTAGTTACATTGCCATAACTATCCTTTTTTTGTGTGACAGAGCTGATGCGTATAATGTTGAATGAGAAAAATATTGCATTGAAAATAAATGCAATACACATAAAACATAAATGTATTTCACATGTTGCTTATTTTTATGTTTTAGGTTAATTATTCACTTTTCAAATGACACTATTTTCTTCAAAAAGTGTAATAATAAATTAAATGTCAGTATATTGTAACTGTTTATTCTTTAAGGGTACTGTATTTTAATGCAGTGTAACCTTTATTAAGTATTTCATATAAAGTTATAAGTGTGCACAAATAGTTGATTGTACTTTGTTTTAATTATTGTTCTGAAACTCTGATTACTACTGAACACTCATACTATTATAATTTTATACCAATGGTTTTCAACCTTTTTTCATTTGTGGACCCCTAAAAAATTTCATATGGAGGTGTGGACCACCTTGGAAATCTTAGACTTAGTCTGTGGACCCTGACTGGTACACGGACCAAAGGTTGAAAACCACTGTTCTTTGGTAACAACAACCTTTCGTGGACCCCTTAGACATAGTCTGCAGACTCCAACTTGAAAACCACTGTTTCATACAATTGAAGTATTCTTTTTAATTAGATGGTTTGTTTTCAACTATAAATATTTTCATCACGCTACTTCTCTGTACTCCATTATTCACCACAGCCCAGCCTCTGTTGTAGATGAAGAGGGAACGTAGATTGTTCTACAAATGTTTTTGGGAAATGGCCACAGATTCAAAAGTTTTGATTGCACACATGCTTACTGAAAATCGTTGTTATACATGTTTTTTTATTAAAACCCAGACTACTTGTTCTGGGACATAATCTCAAATCTACAAAGCAATGAACGTTTTCAGAACATTAACAATATCAATGAAAAAGTGCCTCACTGATTTGTGGCTCATAGGAATTGCCATACCAGATTACAACTGTCGTCACAAGATAAAATTATAAAATTACCATGTGACTAAAGAAATGTAGTGCCATGTGAGATATGGAACAGATCAGAGCTAGGATTAGACAGTCCCAAAACTTCTTGGGATTTAATCAGTAAGCTAATTGTAACTCAAAAAGACAGTGCCAGCGACAAACTGAGCTAAAACAATATTTTTCTATATCTAGAAAAGTTGACCAAGATTTTCAGAAGTGATTAGTGATTGTGGAAACCTCAGTTTTCACTTCAGAAACTATAAAGAAGCCTGTTTTCATAAAGTGCTGAGTACCCACCCTCTGAAAATCAGGCTCCCTTAAATTGGGCATCCAAAAATTGAGACTTCCAAAATCACTATTCATTTTTGAAAATGTTGGCCATTAATCTTTTATATACTGAATAAGTAACATCTGCCTTTTTCTCCAAAGCATCTAAGTACAACTAGTTTGCACTAAATACCAACATGCCTGCCTATATATAACAATGATGCATCAAATAGCTAGGTGTTGTGGGTGCTTTAGAAGTATCTAAGATAGATTTATTATGTAGAATAATAGTGAATATACTACATGCATATTATGTGCTCTTAGTTGTAAATATCTCCATAAAACAGTTTTTAAACAATGTAACTTCAAACACAGGCACCATAAACACAGTAGAATATTTAAGTTACATGCAATGTAGTAATTTTAAGTTGTGACAGGTTCAGGCCAGATGGCTACAGGAGAGTGATAGATGGTAGATATATTAGCCCCAGGTTAAGTAGATCCCTTTTCCCTGGGTAAGGTAACAGGGAAGGTTCCAGAACAATCAGGAACTTTCTGGAAACAATTAAGGCAGACAGGCTGATTAGAACACCTGCAGCCAATCAAGAAGCTGCTAGAATCAATTAAGATAGGCAGGCTAATCAGGGCACCTGGGTTTAAAAAGGAGCTCACTTCAGTTTGCGGTGTGCCTGTGAGGAACTGGGAGCAAGAAGCTGAGAGTGAGAAGGCGTACCACTGGAAGAATGAGAAGTACAAGCATTATCAGACATCAGGAGGAAGGTCCTATGGTGAGAATAAAGAAGGTGTTGGGAGGAGGCCATGGGGAAGTAGCCCAGGGAGTTGTAGCTGTCGCACAGCTGTTACAGGAGCCACTGTAGACAGCTGCACTCCCTCCATCCCCCCAACTCCCTATTTGATACCGCAGGAGTTGACCTGAACTGTGGGTTCCACCAGAGGGGAAGGTCTCTGGCCTGTTCCCCAGTCCACTAGGTGGATCAGCAGAGACTGCAGGGATTGTTGTTCTTCCTTTTCCCCATGCTGACCAGTGATGAGGCTAACTGAGTGAACAGCAGATTTGAGCCACGAAAGTGGCCAAACTGAGGGCTGCCATGAACCTCTGAGGCAAGCAAACCTGCCAATAAGCGCAGGACCCACCAAGCCAGAGGAGGAACTTTATCACCAAGTCTTATTTGAAATTCACTTTTGAAACACTTCCAACATTCTTATTACTTCCCGGCAAGCTAAATGTATTTGGAAAATACACTGTTATGATTATATAATTTAATGAAATGACTACATTTTAAAAATTGTTACTTAACTTGAATTTGATTTGCAGTTAAATTATTTTGAGGAGGAGGGTAGAAACAACACAGCAGGGAGGACAATGTGTTTTACTGAAACAATAGCTGAGTTACAGATTACTATATCTATAACCCCAATCCTGCAACTGACTCTATGCAGGCACTGGCATCAGCCTGAGTAGAAACAGCTGCAGGTTCAGAACCTATGTTTGTACTCAAACAGGTATTAGGCTGCTAACTTACTGAAAATGACTAAGAGAGAATCAAAACAGATTCAGAATTATATTTTCAAGGTCATGCAGGCAGATCTAAAACCCTTTAGGTTGTCATTTTCACGAGGACACCTGGAAAAAGAATTTTATGCATGTATAATGAGAATAGCAAATAACTTAAGGCTATACAATATGAAATTGATGGAAAGGTGGCAGGGTACGTGCCACAGTAATAGCTATCACTGGTGAAATGGACAACATAGTAATGACAATTACAAATCTGTAGACTCAGGAACAGCATGGATGCTAATACAACAGCACTGCAAACACAGCAAATATCCATGCCACCTTGAAGAACCCAAGGGGAGGAAACTCAATATGTTTCTAAAATTACTATGGACACTAAAAGATAACAAATTATACAATTGAAAGTTTTGAAGATCAGTTTATTACTCTCAGAATGATATTCTGAATCAGGTGATGCCTATTTGTCTGGAAAACACTACTGGAATATGTCCTCAAAGTACCACAACTTAAGGCCTGAGAGGATCTACTATCTCGCTAAATATATTAGTATCTCTAAAGATATAGTATAGCCACAAAATGTTTTATTAAAATTATTCATTTTTCTATATCCTGGCATCCTACCCCATTGAGGTGCATATGAATTATATATACCAAAAAAATTTTTAATGTAATTATATTAATGTTTGATTCTGTTGCCATTGAACCAATAAGCAGTCACTCTTACCTGTTGAGAGGGGCATGTGAATTCTCTTCTCTCTCCCTTAACCCATAGGGTATCCCCCATAGGGTGGGGAAAGAAAGAGGGAATTCCACCGTGTGTGCACCAACTCTGTGGCCAGTGAACTGAAAATTAATAAATACAAAGTTAGAAAAAATAACCATTATATTATTTGCAAAACATTTTATATTGTTAAATTATGCTTTAAATATATGTACTGATATGGTTAACTCATACACATTTACTAAAATATATTTTCATGTTCAAAATGTATTGAAAAATAGTTAATAGCTATTTTATAAGTGTTTGATTATAGAATCGCTAAGTTACATTCTTAAGATGCATTATATTACTGCTGAGGGCATTCTGTGCCAAAATATTTAAAATTCTGCACACAATATTTTAAAATTCTGCAAAATTCTGCACATTTGTCAAATAAATGTGGAGGCTGCAGCATGGCATTGGGGAGCACAGGCCACTGGCTACATAGAGGTGGGGATCAAAGTGCAGCGTCCCCTCCCCCCCGCCCAGGACACGGACTCAGTGGTGAGGCGGCACCCAACCTTGACACAGTGCAAGAAGGACCCGGTCTGCCCCAGAAACACCTCAGAGCCCTGACCATCTGTGTGGGCAGGCAGGCTCAGCAAGAAAGGATCGAAGTGTGAAGGAGCTTAACGTGGGGGGGATCCAGGTGTGAGTTCAGAAGGTTCTGTGTGGGGCAATCTGGATGCGGGCGGCTCAGTGGGGGGATTTGGGTTCGGGGAGGATCTGGATGCACATGGGCTTGTTGCGGGGTTCTGGGTGCAATGGTAATGGGACTCTGCAGGGGGGTCCAGATGAAGGTGGTTGGGGCTCAGTGGTTGGAGGGGGTCTGGGTGTGGGAGGATAGAGCTCAGAGGGGGGTGTAGGAGGTTCAGTGGGGGGGGGGTCCTAGATGCTGGAGGAGTTGTGCTCAACGATGGGGGTATTCAGGTACAACTGGTTGGGGCTTGGTGGAGTGGGGATCTGGATGCGGTTGGCTCGTTGGGGTGGTCCAGGTGCCGGGGGATTGGGGCTCATCAGGTGGGGTTCTGAGTGCGGGGAGTGGGGTGAGGCTCGGCAGGAGGGTCTGGGCATGAGGGAAGAGTTTGCAGAGCTTCCTACAGCCGGGGGGAGAAATCTGAGGGTGGATTTGACCGAGCCCCGGATGCCATGCAGGGGAAGAGGAAGTCTAGTTCTCCCCAGCCTAGCCAGGACTAGCAGCTGAGCCCAGCGCAGGGTAGGAGTCACCAGCCCGGTCTTCCCCAGTCCTGCCTATTGCCCCACAGTGATTTACCTCTCTGACAGCTGCCCTGGGCACCTGAAACATACTGCTAGGGATGGTCGCATGACTGCTCTTGTGGTTTCCCTTTGCTTCCCTGTGAGAAAGTCATTTTTCTGTGGGGAAGCAAAGAAATGTGTGAGGTACATAAATTCTGCACATGTGCAGTGGTGCAGAACTCCCCCCAGGTGTAATTATATTCTATCAATTATATTAAAATGTCTGTATTTAAATCAGTCTTCTGAAGACTCATCTGTTGGCAGCGAAAAAATAGAACTTTTGATTCGTGTGCCAATATGATACACAAACTTTAATACTGTTGAACGTTCTGAAAACAAATGTATAGTTTAAGTGGATGGTTAATACATTATAATGCTTGATTTTTAAGTAATGCGATACTACTTGAATTAAGACAGCAATCAGTGAATGAAATTATTTTTAATTTATTAGCCAGGAGTTAAATTCTTATGAAAATAAATGTCAAAGTTAATAATGCTTCTTTATTTTTCGATGGTAACAAAACATGGCATAAGTAATCCTAATCAGCCTGTGAAAGGGATGACTTAACACAACTGTTGATGCACTTGGAGTGAAACATCTTTATCAAGTTAATACAAGAAGCAGTCATGCCCTACTTGAATTACTCATTTATAATAGCTGAGCAGCAGCCTGCATGTGGACTTTGAAATCCTGGGAAAATAAGATGCATGCATGCATTCAAATGTCGAAAGGCTTTACTCTAGAGCAGCTGGAAAATGTTGAAGTTAGTTCAACTACTAGCTGTTGTCTACATTTTTGGTCTTTAGGGAGATGTGATCAGTTTAATTACTGACCAACTTCACTATTACTTGAATGGTCCTGGATTAATGAAACCTTTGGACTTTATAGTTTCAAGAGGCAGTTGACCGCTTAGGGTACAAGTTACAAAATGATTGTCTATTTTTTGCACATTTTTAATGCATAAATTCAGCTGACCTAAAATGACATACTTTTAAAAATACATATGTAATAATTATAGATTTTTCTATATTTATAATACCGTGAATGTTCACCACAGTGTAAAAAATCAAACACAATCCTTTGGGTTTGTAGGTGAAAAGAAGAGAGGTGAGCAAGGCATAAGTGTTGCAGAGGCGATTTCAAAGAGCATTATCTATCTGCTTGCCAAGGGCTTGATTCTAGTCTATTTGATAAAATGCATATCTTTTAAAAGTAGGTATATTTATTTACAGTCTGAGGGCAATAGAATACAGTGTATTACTCTGTTTTGGTAGATCACTTTGTTAGATCTGCCTACGGTCAGGGTTTCCATAACCACGCTCCCTGCAAACATAGTTGTTTAACTGATACCATGTCTAAGTTATCCCGGACGGTTTTTTTTGCTTGTGTTTTTGTCTACCGTACACCTTGATTGGGTTGTCCTATCAAGAATAAGCTTCCTAACTCTCTGTTCTTCACGTGCTGGTCCCTATGTGTATTGCACACATGGGTGCACATGCATGCCGTGAGCCCAAGTTTGGAAATTCTAAAAATCAGTGCCTGTTGCACAACAGATGCAATGAAGTTCTCCTTGTACTCCAGGCCAAGGACATAAGAGGCAGTGTGGACTGATGCCTCTCCATTTCTTTCTTACCATGACATGGGCTGAGTTGGAATCCCTGTGTCCACAGATTTCTCCAGCTTTTATCTTTGATAGCCTGTAAATAGATATTGTAAATAGTTTTTATAGTTTTTACATTGATATTGTTAGAGTTTTCTAGTATAGTAGGTATTGCTAGTTCTTTCCCCATACCTGGGATTCCCTCCGTGCGGTCTGGGACTATCCCCAGAATCCTGGGTTTCAAGAACTGTGTCTCCTGCCCTCGCTCCTGCTCCATGAGTGACGATCACAAACGCTGTCTCTACTGCTTGGGAGAGATGCATGTTGTTGCAATGTGCAACATCTGCTGCTCGTTTTCACCGCAAACATTCAGAGCTCATGAGCATCAGTTAAGGGAACATGTTATGGAGAAGGCTTTGAGGCTTCACTTTGATCTGTGTCAGGGAGATTCCCCCCACAAATTGACCCCATCAGATAAGCAGCGCCCCTCCAAGAACAAACGTAGGAGCAGAGTCTACAGCTGCTAAATCCAAGACCTGTTCTTCCCAGGCTTCCCAGGAGAGTAGGGGGCACTCTCATGGTTGAAAGGACAGATCTCCATTCAGATCTGCCCATAAAAGAAGCCTAAATTTGTTTTCTCCCACCCTGGTGGTACAGGCAGTCTTAGATAGAGCAAGATCACAGTGTCCCAAGAACACTGTGGTTGACAAGAGCTTGAAGAAGTTGGACCTCTTGGGAAGAAAGGCCTTTTCCTCCATGAGTCTGCAATTCTGTTTAGCTAACTGTCAGGCCTTGTTAGCCAAGTATAATTTTAACAATTACTCCAGGGTGGCTGATTTTTAAGGACAAACTTCACCCTGATAAAAGAGCCCACTTTCAGTCCTTCATTGAGGAGGGCAAGTTAGTGGCAAAGACATCCCTTCAAGCTGCAGTGGACACAGCAGACAGTGCATCCAGAGGTGTTGGCCACTGGCATAGTGATGAGGCTTTAGTCTTGGCCTCACTGTTTGGGGCTCCTCAGTGAGGTCCAGAACATCATACAGGACCTGCCTTTCAATGAGTCATATTTTTTCAACAAGGAAACATGAGTCCCTAGACTGATTGAAGGACTTAAGGTTGACTCTATGGTCCCTGGGACTTTATACTCCAGCCCCAAGGACACAATGCCAGAGGCAGGTGTATTAGGACAAGGCCACCCCCTCCACAGACGTTCTAGCACCAGTGTCCAGCTGAACCCCTGTGTAAATGTGAGAGGACTCAGAGGCCTTGGTTTTCAGCCCCCTCTGTTACCACGACCTCTACCCATTCCCAGCCACACACTAAGGTCTTCTTTTGACACTTCTGTCAAGATATGCCCACCTCTGTTGGTGCCACCCACCTCTACATCCCTTATCTTTGTGGGCTGTCTCTCATCTTTCTCCCACAATTGGGCCTCTGTCACAACACTTGGGTCTTAGAAATTATACATCAAGAATATTCCATAGAGTTTCTGTCCCTCCTTCTTCTCAAACCCCCTTCCCTGTCCCCCTTCAGGAGCCATTCTCACAGGTGAGCCTTCAACAGTAGATGGACTCCCTCCTCCTCCTCCAGTGAGGGACAATAGAATGAGTGCCATCTCAGTATCAAGGGAGACAGTTCTGTTCCTCTTATTTCTTAGTCCCTAAAAAAGATAGAGGGTGTAGACCCATTCTGGACGTTTGACAACTCAACATCTTAATTCGAGAGTTGAAATTCAGGATTTTTACACTGGTTTCAATATCATGTAGTTCATGGCTGCCAACATGAAGGACACTTATTTTCATGTAGATATTCCTCTGTCCCACAGAAAGCTCCTTTGGTTTCTAGTGGGTCAGGAACATTTCCAGTTCAGAATCCTTCCGTTTGGACTAGCTAATAGCACCCTGAGTATTCACAAAGGTCTCCTCAGTCATGGCAGCCTAAATCAGGGTTACACAGTTTTCCCATATCTTGATGATATCTTTTTAAGGCCCGGCTAGACAAAGCCCTGACTGGGATGATTTATTTGGGGTTGGTCCCGCTTTGACCAGGGGGTAGGACTACATGAGCTGAGGTCTCTTCCAACCCTAATCTTCTATGATTCTATGCTGATTGGCTTCTAGTAGGTCAGAGTGGCGACTTTGTTCCTGCTCCATCTTCCAGCAGCACTGGGTACCTCTGTGAACAAAGAAAAGTAAGTTTTAACACACACAAAGATGATAAACTTTATTGGAGTGACATTGGGCTCCATTTCAGCAAGAACTTTCCTTCCCACATAAAGATTTCAGTTAATGAGCAAGCCGATAGCACAGATTACTTGCAGACCAAGGAATACAGCCAAGGTGTGCCTTTCTCTTCTAGGCCTCATGGCCTCATGCACTTATGTTATACCATTTGCCAGACTTCATCTATGCTGCCTCTAGACCTGGTTCTGGTTGGTCTACTCACCAGACAAGGATCACATCAATACCAGATTTCAGAGTAGCAGTCGTGTTAGTCTGTATTCGCGAAAAGAAAAGATGCCACAAGTACTCCTTTTCTTTTTATCAATACCAGAGTGACTGTTCCCACCTTGGTCATCACCTGTTTTATTTGGTGGTCAAACCTGGATTGAGTGACAGTTGACATCCCCTTCATCACTCCCAGTGCCAACAGATGTATCCCTTATGGGTTGGGGTGTTCACATGAAGAACCACATCATATGAGGCGTCTGGACTCCAGGAGAGGCCAGACTATACATTAGTCTACGGGAAATGAGGACAGTCAGCCTGGCATGCAGGGCTTTCCTCTTGCTTATTCATTTTCTCCATGTCTAAGTAACATTGGACATAATCACCATGGTCTGTTACATAAAGAAGGTGGAGTAATATCTCTATCTAGTAGGGGCATTGCCAGCAGATCGAGAGATGTGATCGTTCCCCTCTATTCAACATTGGTGAGGCCTCATCTGGAGTACTTTGTCCAATTTTGGGCCCCACACTACAAGAAGGATGTGGAAAAATTGGAAAACATCCAGTGGAGGGCAACAAAAATGATTAGTGGACTGGAACACATGACTTATGAGGAGAGACTGAGGGAACTGGGACTGTTTAGTCTGCAGAAGAGAAGAATGAGGGGGCATTTGATAGCTGCTTTCAACTACCTGAAAGGGTGTTCCAAAGAGGATGGATCTAGACTGTTTTCAGTGGTAGCAGATGACAGAACAAGGAATAATTGTCTCAAGTTGCAGTGGGGGAGGTTTAGGTTGGCTATTAGGAAAAACATTTTCACTAGGAGGGTGGTGAAACACTGGAATGCGTTACCTAGGGAGGTGGTAGAATCTCCTTCCTTAGAAGTTTTTAAGGTCAGGCTTGACAAAGCCGTGGCGGGAATGATTTAGTTGGGGATTGGTCCTGCTTTGAGCAGGGGGTTGGACTAGACGACCTCCTGAGGTCCCTTCCAACCCTGATATTCTATGATTTTATGATTCTATCCCTATGCTTAGAAGCAGTTAGGCTTTGGAACAGATGCATCAGCAACTGCATCACTATCCAAGCTGCTTACCTTCCAGGTGCTCAGAACTCCTTAGCAGGCAACCTGAGCAGACACTTCTCCACAGTCCAGGAGTGTGAGATACACAGTTCTATCCTGAGTGGGATATTCACTCAGTGGGAAATACCTCAGTTAGATCTCAGGGGCTCTGGGAACCAAAACTGCCTGGGCCAGTTGGGTGCTAGGAGAAAAAACTGCCATGACATGGCCAGAGTCAGACACCCCAATGCAGACCCATTCCACTTAAAGGTCTGGTGTTTGGATGGTCATTGGAACTAGAATTAACTTGCTTGGCAGCCATCCAGGCTGTTCTTACTCAAAGTAGGAAAGACTTAACTGAAAACTGCCTCCTAGCTAAATGGAGACATTTCTCTGGGCCTAGAATAAGCAGCCTTCTCCAAGTTCTGAGGGTTCCTAGTCATTTTAGATTACCTCCTGTTTTAAAAAAAACTCAGGTCTTTCCGTTAGCTCACTGCAGGACCATCTTACAGCAATCTGTGCCCTGTCCTCAGTAAACAGGCCATATTTACTCAGCCTATGACAGTGACTTTTCCTCCAGTCTAGTCAGGACTTTTCCTTCAGTCATCAAACCTTCACCTCAAGACCTCAATCTCATCAATCAGCACTCAGTAGGCCTCCATTTGAACCCTTGTCAACATGCTTCATGTCCCACCTGTCCATGAAGGTTACCAGAAGGGTGAACGAGATGGGAGCCCTCATGGAAGACTCACCATATACTGTTTTTCACAAGAAAAAGTCTCTATTTGCCTCCATCCTAAATTCCTCTCCAAGGTTATTTCTGAATTCCATGTCAACCAAACGATCCACTTACCTGTTTTATTCCCCAAATGTCATGCCTCCGCTGAAGAAAGAAGACTTCATGTCCTTGATGTCAGATGTGTGTTGGCATTTGAGCTGCAGAGGACCAAACCTATCAGAAAGTCACCAAGGCTATTTCTTGCCATAGCAGAAAGTTCAATCAGACAAACTATATCCTTTCAGAGAATCTCTTAATGGATTTCTGGGTTCATCATTGCATACTACCAATTAGTACATATCCCACTGCCTGTCAGAATAGGGGCACACTCCAGAAGAGCACAAGATGCCTGTACAGCATCCCTGTTGGAAGTACCAATACTGGATCTATGCAGAGCAGCTACCTGGAGTTCCATGCACACATTCACAAAACATTATGTACTGATTCAGTCCTCCACTGCAGGTGCAGCTTCAAGTACTTCAAGCGTCTTTGCTGCTGGCATCCTTGCACCCCCCCCCCCCCCAGCCTAAATACTACTTGTCAATCACCCACATGTGGAATACACATGGGGACCAGCACTTGAAGAAGAAATGGAGGATACTTATGTATAACTAGAAGTTGTTCGTTATATGTGCTTTATATCTGTATTCCGCTATCTGCTCTCCATTCTCTCTGCTTCAAATCCTGCTGGATTTGCTTTAAGAAGAGGAACTGGAGAATCATTAGCCTCTTATGCTCTTGGTCTGGAGCGTGAAGAGAACTACTGCGTATATGCGGGCCAAAAGACAATTTGTTAGAATTTCCAGACTCTCGTGCATGGTGTCCATGTGTAGAATACAGATAGGCACCACACATTTGAAAGAACTTCCTGTTATAGGTAAGTAACTCATTTTCCTTCACACATTCCTGTGGATCAGAATAGTAACTAAAGGCTTTCCTACACTGTGCTGGCGAAGTGCACTAGAGGAGCGCTGTAAAGCGCTCTAATGTGCCGTGCCCTAACTGTCCTGTGTAGACCCTGCTGGTGCACTCTAAAAGGTAGCTAGTTCACATTAACATAGTCTGTAAATGCAAACTAAGTACCTTTTAGAGTATGCCAACAGGGTCTACTTGGGGCAGTTAGAATGCAGCATGTTAGAGCACTTTGCAAATCACACCCCTCTGGCACGCTTTGCTGCACAATGTAGACAAGCCGTTAGATTGTTTATTTGTTATTAGGAGGTGTGAATCACAACCCCATCAGATAGGTTGAGTTCTGTTTTGCATTTGAATCAGTTTATGTATAAAAAATATAGCCTATCTTCCCCAAACTTACAGCAATTATTTTAAATACAAAATGTATTTTCTGAGAATTTAGAAGTAAATCAATTGATTAGTTTGAGTTAAAATGAATGAAAAGCCATGTCCTTTAAGAAATGTATTATCGGTCAAGTGCTTTTGGTCCTAAATGGTCTCAGTAATAAAATAGCACAGATCCCTCAAACTTTCCTTATAGATAAATTAATTTTATTTGAAGAAATTGGGTTGTAATTCAGCTAAATTATTAACATTTTTGTTTCTAATTGTTAACATTACATAGATAAAGATAGGATAATTTCAGCACACAGGTAATTTTTAAGTGGGGCATTGTGATATCAGAGAATACTGAATCAGTCATCATCATTTCTCTACAGCTAACTTGCAGGCAACAATTCTAATGGTCGTAGTGAGTCACTGGTATGAGGGAGACTGATCACATCTATTGAGTTCTCACTGATAGGTTCCTTAGTCCAACTGTCACTTCTTTTTAAAGGTTCCATGGCTGTATGCTAGCTTCAGTGCTTGAAAGGTTCCTCTGGGAGTGGGCTCCCTTTAACATTGCATCAGTCTCATGAACACTACCCTTAGACTATAAATTAAGGGTCAGGTTTATCCATATGATTTGGGGGTAAATACAATATATCTGTAAGTAAGCAAAGCAGGCACTACTCTGGGTTGTGCAAAATGACCTCACTGCACATTAAGTGGTGAAGACTGTTGTCTGACTTGTTGGAAAAAGTATGTGCCCCTTTAAGGCTAGAGAGCAAGGGAGTGACTTTCTGCTGCAGCTGCAGACCAGGTTAGTGTGGAGATGCTGACCATCCCCCTCAGGTGACTGGAAGAGAGGGGGGACTATATAAGTGCATACCAGTGTAGGTAAAGCCCACTTTTATTTGGACCAGGCGTAGAAACACCCACCTTCTCACACATGGAAGTGGTGGAATACTGGGTTTTGTCAGGATCTGCTGGGGGCATTACACTGGTCACTCCTTTTTCAGGGGGCTGGGAAGGAATTTTTCTCTCACCACCTCAATATGCCAAGGCAAAGTGGGTTTTTTTGCCTTCCCCATAGCAGGTTTCGAAGGCTTAGTTGGGGCAAACATAAAACAGGAATTAGGCTATAATGGCGCAACTCATTACATAAATGTGGGGTGGATGTCCAGTACAGGTACTCCATATTGAAGGGATACAATGATCAGATAAAATGAATTGGTAAAGGATTTAAAGGAGGTATTCTTTAAAGGAGAGGAAATGGGAATGGGGAGGTTCAGGGTTCCTGTGACTGATACAACAGAGAGTCCCCCCTGATTTTTTGTAACCCCTCCCCCAACCTCGTTTGAGGCGGGAATAGTGAGGTCCCAGCAGGGGGTTGGCTGGGGACCAAGATGGGTAATGGGGAGGGTTGACTGAAGCCCCCAGGTATATATTGAAATTATTATGGAGTTATTTGCACTGTACACTTTTATCTGACGAGTACTCCGAGATATTTAAGAATAAAGTTTTGTCCTTTTTAAACCATATACAGTGTTTCCTGTCCTCCTTCCAGCATAGGCAGACAATGGCTGTAAATTAGGGCTGTCAAGTGATTAAAAAAATTAATCGCGATTAATTGCGCTGTTAAACAACAATAGAATACTATTTATTTTAAATATTTTTGGATGTTTACTAAATTTTCAAATATATTAATTTCAATTACAGCACAGAATACAAAGTGTACAGTGCTCAATTTATATTTATTTTTGTTAAATATTTGCACTGTAAAAAACAGAAATAGTATTTTTCAGTTCACCTCATACATGTACTGTAGTACAATCTCTTTATCATGAAAGTTGAACTTAAAATGTAGACTTATGTACAAAAAAAACTGAATTAAAAAGAAAACAATGTAAAATTTTAGAGCCTACAAGTCCACTCAGTCCTACTTCTTGGTCAGCCAATCACTCAGACAAATAAAGTTGGTTACATTTGCAGGAGATAATGCTGCCTGCTTCTTGTTTACAATGTCACCTGAAAGTGAGAACAGGCATTCACATGGCACTGTTGTAGCTGGGGTTGCAAGACATTTACATACCAGATGTGCTAAAAATTCATATGTTCCTTCATGCTTCAACCACCATTCGAGAGGACATACTTCCATGCTGATGATGGGCTCTGCTTGATAACGATCCAAAGCAGTGGCGACTGACGCATGTTCATTTTCATCATCTGAGTCAGATTCCACCAGCAGAAGGTTTTTTTTGTTTGTTTTTTTTGTTTTTGGGTTCTGTAGTTTCCGCATCAGAGTGTTGCTCTTTTAAAACTTCTAAAAACATGCTCTATACCTCGTCCCTCGCAGATTTTGTATGGCACTTCAGATTCTTAAACCTTGGGTCGAGTGCTGTAGCGATTTTTAGAAATCTCACATCGGTACCTTCTTTGCGTTTTGTCAAATCTGCTGTGAAAGTGTTCTTAAAATGAACATGTGCTGGGTCATCATCCGAGACTGCTATAAACATGAAAATATATGCAGAATGCTGGTAAAACAGAGCAGGAGACGTACAATTCTCCCCCCAAGGAGTACAGTCACAAATTTAATTGACGCATTATTTTTTTAACAAGTATCATCAGCATGGAAGCATGTCCTCTAGAATGGTGGCCAAAGCATGGAAGAGGCATACGAATGTTTAGCATATCTGGCATGTAAATAAAATACCTTGCAACGCTGGCTACGAAAGTGCCATGCGAATGCCTGTTCTTACTTTCAGGTGACATTGTAAATAAGAAGCAGGCAGCAGTATCTCCCCTCAGTGTAAACAAACTTGATTGGCAGAATAAGACGTAGGAGTGAGTGGACTTGTAGGCTCTAAAGTTTTACACTGTTTTGTTTTTGAGTGCAGCTATGTAACCAAAAAAAATCTGCATTTGTAAGTTACGCTTTCATGATAAAGAAATTGCACTTCAGTACTTATATGAGGTAAATTGAAAAATACTATTTCTTTTGTTTATCATTTTTACAGTGCATATATTTTTAATAAAAATAATATAAAGTTAGCATTGTGCACTTTGTATTCTGTGTTGTAACTGAAATCAATATTGAAAGTATAGAAAAACGTCCAAAAATATTTAATAAACTCTGGCTGCTTTGTTCTGCTCTGTTGTACTGGTGAATCTATCCTCAGAAGTAAAATGCTTAAAAACGAGTTAAAGTTGATACTACAGACTTTGAATGTTAGAAATGTCTCATAGTAGTATATTTGGGTTTGTTATGAATAACGTTTTTAATTTAAGAAAAACATGGAACTACCAACGCGGGGGGAGGGAGGGAGGAACTACTGCTGAAATGTTGTTAATGTTGAGGGTATGCGTCAGTAAGTTATGGTCAAAATACTTGTAATACTTGATATATTGTAATTACCCCCAAAATGAGCATTGCAAACACAAAGAGACAAGGTGAATGAGATAATATCTTTTATTGGACCATCTTCTTTTGGTGAAAGAGACATGCTTTTCGAGCTCGGTGGCGGTGATCCCTCGGGGTCGAGATGATCTCTTCCACAGGTTTTTATTTTTATGGGTCCTTTGGTGACTGAGGAGTCCAGTCCTTGAGCCGCAAACTTGTTGGCAAACGTTTCAGGTGATGTTTGGAAGGCAGGGTTGAGCCACGATTGCTGCATCACAGTTGTCTGTCCTTTTTTTTTTTTTCTGGTGTTTTTCTGCCACTCGGGCATGGCGATTTTCCTCAAAAGTGATCATTCCTTCTCTGACGAGTCTTCAACAGTTAGCACAGTCCTGGGATACTGTCTCCCAGTGCATGGTATTGATGCCACATCTCTTGACGTTTGACTTGAGGATGTCTTTGAAGCATTTCTTTTGGCCTCTCCATTTGCTTTCTCCTTTGGTGACTTGGGCATACAGCAATTGTTTTGATAGGTGTGCATCAGGCATATGCACACAGTGTACGCTCCACCTCAGCTGGTTCTGGATAATCAGGGCCTCAATACTGAAAGTATTGGCCTCTGTGAGGACACTGACGTTAGTGCAGCTATCCTCCTGTTTTATGCTGAGGATTTTCCGGCGTAAGTGCTGGTGCTGGCCTTCCAGGTTTTTCAGATGTTTTCTGTAGGTCACCCAAGTCTTGCAGCCGTAGAAGAGAGTTGGGATTACCACCGCTTTGTAAATTAAATGTCAAGTGTGTGTTTTGATGTCGTGGTCAGTCATCCATTGAGACAAAGGCAAGGCTGACACAGTGGATTCTATGCTGAATCTCAATGTCTATGTCTGCCCTCTGTGAGAGAAGGCTGCCAAGGTAGGCAAAGTGTTCTGCATTTTCCAGTTCTTCTCTGTCAGTGTAGAACTTCCTTGCTGGGTCTGAGGATTGACTGGGAGCTGGCTGGTGGAGAACTTTTGTTTTGCCGATGTTCAGGGTTAGGCCTAGGCTTTTGTAAGCTTCAGAGAAGCAGTTAAGGGCTGTTTGTAGATCCTCCTTTCAGTGTGCAACTGCAGCACAATCATCTGTGTACTGGAGTTCAGTTATTGTTGCTAATGTTACTTTAGTACTGGGAGGCAAGAGACGTTGAAAAGATTACTGTCAGTCAGATACTGGATGCCATATCCTGTGGTGGACAGTCTTGGATCAGTGTCTGCACAGAGCTTCTCTTCAGGTCTGCATTACAAACTCAGGAAATTCAAAGGTTACATTTAAAAGAAATCCACGTATGTTAAGTTATGGATATATACAGTTACAATACTCAAACTTAATTCTGCACTGTAGTGACACCATGAAGGGAAAAAAATATTTAAAAAGCTAATGCACCTTTAAAAATCAGTGTAATATAATCTGGATGACTATCTTTGTCCTCACCCACAACTGTTTCACACTTGGGGCAATATACACGTTCAAGTCAGCGGCAATGCTATGGGTACCCACATGGCCCGACAGTATGCTATCATTTTTATGGCTGACTTAGAACAACGCTTCCTTAGCTCTCGTCCCCTAACATCCCTACTCTACCTGCGCTACATTGATGACATCTTCATCATCTGGACCCATGGAAAAGAAGCCCTTGAGGAATTCCACCATGATTTCAACAATTTCCATCCCACCATCAACCTCAGCCTAGACGAATCCACACAAGCGGTCCATTTCCTGGACACTACTGTACTAATAAGTGATGGTCACATAAACACCACCCTATGCTGGAAACCTCCTGACCGTTATACTTACCTACATGTCTCCAGCTTCCATCCAGGACACACCACACGATCCATTGTCTACAGCCAAGCTCTATGATACAACCGCATTTGCTCCAATCCCTCAGACAGAGACAAACACCTACAAGATCTCTGTCAAGCATTCTTAAAACTACAATACCCACCTGCTGAAGTGAAAAAAACAGATTGACAGAGCCAGAAGAATACCCAGAAGTCACCTACTACAGGACAGGCCCAACAAAGAAAATAACAGAACGCCACTAGCTGTCACCTTCAGCTCCCAACTAAAACCTCTCCAGCACATCATGAAAGATTTACAGGCTATTCTGAAAAATGATCCCTACTTTCACAGATCTTGGGAGACAGACCAGTCCTCGATGACAGACAGCCCCCAACTCACCAGCAAGCACACACCACACAACAAAAACACTAACCCAGGAACCTATCCTTGCAACAAAACCCGATGCCAACTCTGTCCACTTATTTATTCAAGTGACACCATCATAGGACCTAATCACATTAGCCATGCCGTCAGGGACTTGTTCACCTGCACATCTACCAATGTGATATATGCCATCATGTGCCAGCAATGCCCCTCTGCCATGTACATTGGCCAAACCAGACAATCTCTACGTAAAAGAGGGGGAGGGATAGCTCAGTGGTTTGAGCTTTGGCCTGCTAAACCCAGGGTTGTGAGTTCAATCCTTGAGGGGGCCATTTAGGGATATGGGGCAAAAATTGGGGATTGGTCCTGCTTTGAGCAGGGGGTTGGACTAGATGACCTCCTGAGGTCTCTTCCAACTCTATGATTCTATGAAAAGAATAAATGGACACAAATCTAATATCAGGAATCCTAATATTCAAAAACCGGTAGGAGAACACTTCAACCTCTCTGGCCACTCAGTAAAAGATTTAAGGGCGGCAATTTTGCAACAGAAAAGCTTCAAAAACAGACTCCCACGAGAAACTGCTGAGCTTGAATTAATATGCAAACTAGATACCATTAACTTGGGCTTGAATAGGGACTGGGAGTGGCTGGGTCATTACACACATTGAATCTATTTCCCTAAGTTAATTATCCTCACACCTGCTTGTCAACTGTCTAAATGGGCCATCTTGACTATCACTACAAAAGTTTTGTTTTCCTGCTGATAATAGCTCATCTTAACTAATTAGCCTCTCACAGTTTGTATGGCAACTTCCAACGTATCTGTATGTATATATATATATATCTTCTTACTATGTGTTCCATTCTATGCATCCGATGAAGTGGGCTGTAGCCCATGAAAGCTTATGCTCAAATAAATTTGTTAGTCTCTAAAGGTGCCACAAGTACTCCTGTTCGTTCTATCTATCTATCTATCTATCTATCTATCTATCTATCTATCTATCTATCTATCTATCTAGCACATGCCATCACTAGACATGTGTACTATCTCTATGGGTGTGTTTCACAAGGCTGTGTACACTTTGTGTCAGTCTCTGGGCAGTTTCATTTGGAAACAGAATGCTAGCTATCATCTCTATGCTGCCAAGTGGCAGATGTCCCTCTCAATGCCAGATGTGTCTCCTTCTAAAATCTTAGACTGTTTCTCTGACATCTTCTAATGAATGTCCTGCTGTCAACATGGCCAAAACTGAGCTCTTAATCTTTCCCTACTCTGTCCTTTTTCAGTCACTGCTGGCAACACTACTCTATCCTCCCTGCCATTTAGGTGTATACAGTGGGTATTACCTTAGATTTAGCACTCTCTTTAGTTTCTCACATCTAGGTTCTCATTATCTCACTTCTTGACTACTGAAACCTCCTCCTCTGAAGCCTTGACAAATCCTGTTTTATCCACATATATCTGTTAAACATGTTGCTGAAAAAATAATTTTTCTGGCTCATCACTTTGACCATATTGCTACTCTCTGCATTTCTTTTGTAGCTCCCCTTCTCCACCGCATCAAACACAAACTTCTCATCTTCACTTTAAGGGCTCTTAATGTCCTATTCCCATCCTACCTATCAATCAACTTTTACATGCTATCGAGATATCAACTCCTGACTCTGCTTTGCCAATGATGCCAGCCATAATCTTCCATTTGTTCAAATTTCAGATAGGTACCTTCATGTTTTCTGTCATGACACTTGCCCTGTGCATGGTTAGGAGCTCTCTGTAAACATCCACAAAGGCAGCTCATTGTTCTCCTTTAAGTTCCTCCTTAAAACTCTTCTGCCATGATGCCTACAAAAAACTTGACACTGGCTAGGCATCTGGTGAGATGATTACCATGCTAAGCAGTATTGTCTTGTTACCTTGTGTTCCCTGTGTCTACTTCTTGTATCCACATTTTTTCTCATAATTAAATTATAAACTGTTAGGGACAGGGACGTTCTTTAAGTGCTTATACAGTACCTAGCACAAGAGGGTCGTGATTCAAGAATGCAGACTCTAAACATTACTTTAATATAAATAAATAATTATGATCAAATGGGAACCAGAAAAAGAAGGACTTCTTTCAAAAGTGTTGACTCATGTCTTTTGGCCATTACCTAAGAAATGAGTCTTCTCTGTAATTTTGTATTTCAAGAGCTGCAATCGGCTCTCATGGAATCTGGCCAGACCTACTCGTGCTCTGCCAGGTTCCTGCCTTGTTACTCTCGGCAGCTAGAAGTGTGGAGCATGGAGAGAAAAGAGATGAAATTGAATTGCATGAAATAACAAAAAACCCATGGTATAATGCCCTGGTACTGCATTATGATGTTTGAATAATGATGATATATCAGTATTTTCTGAGTACACTGTCATAATGATTAAATAATAGCACAAATGTCATGACATAATGTGAAGACTTCCCACTGTGATTATTTCACTTTCTGCGGAGGAAGTGAGCCTTCAATATCTTTATCAGTGATTTCGATAATGGCACATTTATAAAGTTTGCGGATGATACTAAGATGGGAGGGGCGGGTTGCAAGTGCTTTGGAAGATAGGATTAAAATTCAAAATGATCTGGATAAACTGGAGAAATGGTCTGAAGTAAATAGGATGAAATTCAATAAGGACAAATGCAAAGTACTCCACTTTGGAAGGAACAATCAGTTGCACACATACAAAATGGGAAATGACTGCCTAGGAAGGAGTACTGCGGAAATGGATCTAGGGAACATAGTGGATTACAAGCCTAATATGAGTCAACGCTGTAACACTATAGCAAAAAAAAAAAAAGAAACATTCTGTTATGTATTAGCAGGAGTGTTGTAAGTAAGACATGAGAAGTAATTCTTCTGCTCTACTTTACACTGATTAGGCCTCAACTGGAGTATTGTGTCCAGTTCTGGGCGCCACATTTCAGGAAAGATGTGGACAAATTGGAGGAAGTCCAGAAGAGAGCAACAAAAATGAGTAAAGATGTAGAGGACATGACCTATGAGGGAAGAGGAAAGTCTGGAGAAGAGAGGACTGAAGGTGGACACGATAACAGTTTGCAAGTACATAAAAGGTGGTTACAAGGAGGAGGGAGAAAAAATGTTCTCATTAACCTGTGAGGATAGGACAAGAAGCAATAGGTTTAAATTGCAGTAAGGGGTGTTTAGGTTGGACATTAGGAAAAATTTCCTGTCAGGGTAGTTAAGCACTGGAATAAATTGCCTAGAGAGGTTGTGGAATCTCCATCACTGGAGGTTTTTAAGAGCAGATTGTTAGGGATGATCTAGATTATATTTAGTCTTGTCTTGAGTGTAGGGTATTGGACTAGAAGACATCTCAAGGTCCCTTCCAGTCCTACAATTCTATGATTCTGCAGCAGCCAGATGCTCAACATTTT
The DNA here is from genome assembly GCF_015237465.2 of Chelonia mydas. Lineage (NCBI taxonomy): Eukaryota > Metazoa > Chordata > Testudines > Cheloniidae > Chelonia > Chelonia mydas. The sequence goes on along the minus strand of NC_057850.1, from coordinate 38,912,880 downwards.
GTTTTGCCTCCCCAATCTGCTGGGACCTGCCTGTAGTTGCAGCTTGTGTTGCAGTTTTCCCCGAAAACGGGACTTAATTGGATTACAGTACTTGTTCCCTGCAACCAGGCAGTAGGGAGTCAAGGAGCCAGAGCTGGAGTTCAGATCCTAGACAGGGAGTAAGGGAAACCAGAAGTTTAGAGCTGGGGAGATCAGGCATTGATTCCATTGCCTCAAAACTCCCTCCTTCCCTGGTTCATACGGGAGAAGAAGATGCTAAGTCGGACTGCCTCGAAAACCTCAATGTGAGTGAAACCTGGTTCTTGGAGAGCATAGTGAGGGGAAAAAACCCTTTCTGTAAAATAGACATGCTTGATAATCCTCAATGAATTTTACATTGGTGATTAATTTCAAGTATGAGCCATAGTTGTGTGTGTTTTTGTGGGTGTTGGTAAATGGGAATAAAGAATATTCTTGGTGATAGAAAACATTGGTATGGAATTTGGTGATTGATGTGGCAGAATTTGGTCCCACTGTACAGAGAGTACACAGAACCCTGGCTAGTAGTTATTACAAGTGACTCTTCCCACTGAAAATACTTAAATATCCAAGGAAATTGGCTTAAAACACTATCTTGTTTAGTTTGCTCAGAATTATTGTCACATTACAGAAAGACCTTGAAAATGAGTCTACCGGCTGGGATATCTCAATTCATTGGTAAAATAATAATGTATCTTTATCTAAATTGCAGTGAAAATGAGATTTAAGAACCTTTATGACATAAAGCATATAAACACAATGTATGCATAACTTGGGAGTATGTGTATATTTTAAAATCATTATTTTATTAGCATAGTTTGTTGGTAACACCGAGATGGTCAGTTGAAACAGATACATTATTTCTCTGCATAAAAAACCTCCTAATCTCAAAATATGTCTGTTTCATATCTAGGATACACTTTATACCACAAGTATTGTACAATGTTTGCTTCTGTAAAAAGCTTGTCTGTAAGAAGCCCATTAATGGTACTATGTGGAACAAACATCAGTAACGATTTCTCTAAATTAGGATTTTCTAGCAGGTCAGATAATAAATGGAAACACTGCTCACTTTTCAGTAATCTACTTTGGAAATTTGCTTTTCTTAGATATTGTGAAGATTCCTTCCCCACTCTGAACTCTAGGGTACAGATGTGGGGACCTGCATGAAAGACCCCCTACGCTTATTCTTACCATCTTAGGTTAAAAGCTGCCACCACCAAAGTGTTACACAAAGAACAGGGGAAGTGCCCACTTGGAAACGTCTCCCCCACCAAGCACTACACCCCCTTTCCTGGGGAAGGCTTGATAAAAATCCTCACCAATTTGCATAGGTGACCACAGACCCAAACCCTTGGATCTTAAGAACAATGAAAAAGCAATCAGGTTCTTAAAAGAAGAATTTTAATAGAAGAAAAAGTAAAAAAATCACCTCTGTAAAATCAGGATGGTAAATACCTTACAGGGTAATCAGATTCAAAACCTAGAGAATCCCTCTAGGCAAAACCTTAAGTTACAAAAAGATACAAAAACAGGAATATACATTCCATTCAGCACAACTTATTTTATCAGCCATTTAAACAAAACAGAATCTAACGCATATCTAACTAGATTGCTTACTAACTCTTTACAGGAGTTCTGACCTGCATTCCTGCTCTGGTCCCGGCAAAAGCAACACACAGACTGAGAGAACCCTTTGTTCCCCCCCTCCAGCTTTGAAAGTATCTTGTCTCCTCATTGGTCATTTTGGTCAGGTGTCAGCAAGGTTATCTTAGCTTCTTGACCCTTTACAGGTGAAAGGGTTTTTCCTATGGCCAGGAGGGATTTAAAGGTGTTTACCCTTCCCTTTATACTTATGACAGATATTAATGTGCATGTCTATATAATGGGCTATCTATTTCAATATATAACCTATATTTGACATAGGATAATATCAAGGAGACTGTTTTAGAGTGGTACACACCACAAGGCATAGCGGTAGTTTTCTCCTGCCACTTAATTAGTTCTGTAGCTCTCGTGGTAGAAGTCTGTGCAGAAACACTGAAGGTTTAGGGTTCAGACTGCTGAACTTGCATGATTGTGGCTTGAAGGGGATTCCACAGTTGTACATAATATAATTTATTTTTACCTTTCCTTAAAAAAACTGGGAAAATAACCTTACAATCTTAATTTTACTCACTTGTGTGCATGCATTTTTTTCACAGTCTTTAATTCCATGGTCACATACTGTTTGTTTCAAAGGACCTTTATAGGTGGAGGGATATGAAATACAGTATCAATAATAATATTTTTAAAAAAACCCTAAAGATATTCAATAATAGGTTTTCTATAAGAGTATGGCATAATGCACAGGATACATCATGATGTGGTATAAAGTTTTTATTGACATTTACTTGGGATGATTTGTATGACTATTACTGTCCCTGCCAAACAGTGTCATAATCCCAAAACTTTGCAAATAAAATTTTTATGCCACATTTTCTCATATTCTTTATGTATTCATTCAAACTATCATGTAAATAGGAAGAACAAAGCACATAAGATGAATAATGTGTATTTTGGAAAATGATCAATCTGAAAGATTTTTTTGTTTAAAATTTTATTATATTATATATATATGCTTAAGAATTAATATATAAAACATAATCACTTTAGAGCTCAATCTAATATTTGGTTGTACTGTATAGCAAAATATCAAATAGGTATTTAAAAATTGTGCAGTTTTGCACTACATTTTTTTCTACTTGTAAGCTAAATTACCTTTTCAGCTAAATCTATAGTAAAGATACATAATGTTATCAGGCTGGAAATCCTAAACTATAAAAGACTATAAAAGACAACAAATGTGGTAGCTGAAATTTGTAGAGAATAGTTAGTTTTTAAGTGTATTAATTAAACAATAATGCTCTGATATTGACTCATTTGGCCATAATGGTAACATTTGTCTTGCACAATAGTATACTGATTCAAATAGATGTTTAGTATTTTCTAATTTTTTTTATTATTTCTCCTACTAAGTGCAGTTTAATACTTAGCTACTGATAGTGTTAATTATTACTGTTACGCTTTAGATCAAAAGAAAGATAACATCGTTTGAATAATTTGATTTTTGTACCTTGGCAATAACTAAAAGTAGTGGACTGAAGTTCAGATTTATATAGTGAATGAGTCTGAGTAGTTTTCTGTGCCATCAGCGGAACAAATTAAACTTTCACTGGTTGAGTGCATATTTCTAAACAGTGTAGTGTGGGAGGATTATCAGCCAGTTAGTCTTATTGGTAGCAGAGCAGATTTAAACCAAATTTTCCCATGTCAGAGGTACTGTACTAAAAATCCCAGAAGTTCTGCTAAGAAATTTATGAAGTGGTATGAAAGTAAATTACTGAAGAGCCATCAAAGCAAGTATGTTATTAATTGACAATTTATTGACTTCATTCTCGGTGCTAGTTTAAAAGGAAAAAAAAGGATTAGGTTTCAGATTACACTTTGAAAGCTGCGTGAGGTCTTTTGCAAAATATTTCAGTTAAGCTGTAATTAATTAACTTAATTAAACAAATATTAGTAAAAGAATAAAAACACACTTATTCTTATGGTTCTATAAAAGTAGTAGTCATGGGATTAATATAAATAACTAACGGAAAGTGTGAATCTGGGTCTGTTTATGACGGAATGCAACACTAGTTATCTTTGATCTTCTGAGAAATGTAGTCCTTGCTCAAGTAAATCTCCCATTGAGATCATCGATTTATTGACTAAGAGCTGCAGGGTCTTTACCCTCCAAGTTAAGGTTAGTAATATACTACTGTTCATCACATTGAAATATTGCAATGTGTCTAAGGGGGTTTAATTCAAACAGCATTGTCATTTACTTTCATTGTTTATTACTTTACCTTAGATTGTGTGAGCTGTGTATTACAGCAGAAAGATTCCATCCCATGATGTATTCTTGTCTCTTCCACTGACTTACTGACCTTGTCTGTGTCACCTAACTTCTTTGTGTGTCAATTTATTTATAAAATGTGCTATAACATAATCTACTTCAAAGGAGTGTTGTGAAACTTACTGTATAGTGCTTTCAGAGTCTCATTTGGAAGGTACAACATGAAGTGTGGAATATTATAATTGAGTGTACTTATATCTTTAAGCATTAGTAAAACTTTGATATTAAAAAAAAAAAAAGTTAATACAATCCAAATGAGATTTTCAGTATTGGCTAGGTAAGTGAAGCATCTAACTCCTGACTTTCAGTGGAAGTGGGGAACTTAACTGTGTTAGTCGTTTTTGAAAAAAATCCCATCTCCAGTCTTTTCGATTCATCTGTAATTTAAATATGTGGTCTCTTGAATTTGTGTGTATGTGAAGATGCATTATATATTTGTGCTCGGCAAATACATTTTCCTATTAGCAGCAATCCCAAAAGCCTACTTCACATAAGACCTGATCAAGTGCCTACTGAAGTCATTAAGACTCTTTCCACTGACTTGAAAGGATGCTAGATCGGGGGGCTCCCAGCATCTTGCAAGATGGGGCTGAGAGAGCTCATTGAGTATGACTCAAAGTGCAATTTCTTATGAAAATATTATGATGAATAAAAAAATTAGAACAGCAACTTTTAATACATTACAACACTAATAATTCTGGAATAAAATCACTTTTATCCTGGAATGGTGTCTCTACATGGGGATCAACTCCAGAATATCTATAGCACGATAGTTTATTCTGCTACGCTTATGCCAGTCAATTTCCCTATGTAGACAAGCCCTTGGAGGTTTACCTAATCAGAAATATTGTTGTTAGCATAGACAGTATCTAAAGGTGTCCTTCCCTTTTTAGTTAGGGGTTTGGAGCAACCTAAAGCTGCTGCCTTAGTATTTTTTGAATCAGCAGTGATCTAATTATTTTCTTTACTTTCTTTACTTTACTATATTCAATTTTACCTACTGTTCACAGTTTTTTAACTTTGATCTAAGCTAATTGCCATTAAATTCAGACCGTTTACTGACTTGGCAAAACAGAACAAGTTAATTCTATTTATCATAATGAGGCCAGTAACTTTGTTCTGTTACTTTCCAGGCTTGTATATGTTTATTTAGCTGGTGGAATACTTGTGAAATTTTGTATATGCTGTTCAAGTACTTTTCCATGTGAAAATCAACTTTTGAAATGTGTTGCTGACTTCTACAGTTGAAAGATTTCCTAAATTAATTAGGGCTGTCGATTAATCACAGTTAACTCATGCGATTAACTAAAAAAAATTAATCACAATTAAAAAATTAATTGTGATTAACTGTAGTTTTAATTGCACTGTTAAACAATAGAATACCAATTGAAATGCATTAAATATTTTGGATGTTTTTCTACATTTTCATATATATTGTATTCTGTGTTGTAATTGAAACCAAAGTGTATATTATTTTTTATTACAAATATTTGCACTGTAAAAATGATAAAAGAACTAGTATTTTTCAATTCACCTCAAACAAGTACTGTAGTGCAATCTCTTTGTCCTGAAATTGCTTTGTCATGAAAGTGCAATTTACAAATGTAGATTTTTTTTTGTTACATAACTGCACTCAAAAACAAAACAATGTAAAACTTCAGAGCCTACATGTCCACTTAGTCCTACTTCTTGTTCTGCCAGTCCTGAAGACAAACAAGTTTGTTTACATTTACAGGAGATAATGCTGCACTCTTCTTGTTTACAATGTCACCAGAAAGTGAGAACAGGCATTTGCATGGTACTTTTGTAGCCAGCATTGCAAGGTATTTACATGCCAGATATGCTACACATTCGTATGCCCCTTCATGCTTCAGCCATCATTCCAGAGGACATGCGCTCATGCTGATGGCGCCCGTTAAAAAAATGTGTTAATTAAATTTGTGACTGAACTCCTTGGGGGAAAATTATATGTCCTCTGCTTTGTTTTACCCGCATTCATGTTATATTCATTTCATGTTATAGCAATCTCGGATGACGACCCAGCACATGTTGTTCATTTTAAGAACACTTTCACTGCAGTTTTCACAAAAAGCAGAGAAGGTACCAGTGTGAGATTTCTAAAGATAGCTACAGCACTCGACCGAAGGTTTAAGAATTGGAAGTGCCTTCCAAAACCTGAGAGGGGTGGGGTATGGAGCATGCTTTCAGAAGTCTTAAAAGAGCAGCACTCTAATGGGGAAACTACAGAACCCAAACCACCCAAAAAAAGGAAAAAAAAAAAAAAAGAACCTTCTGCTGGTGGCATCTGACTCAGATGATGAAAATGAACATGCGTCAGTCGGCACTGCTTTGGATCGTTATCATGCAGAGCCCATCATCAGCACGGACGCATGTTCTCTGGAATAGTGGTTGAAGCATGAAGGGACATATGAATCTTTAGCACATCTGGTACATAAATGTCTTGCAACACCAGCTACAACAGTGCCATGAGAATGCCTGTTCTCACTTTCAGGTGATACTGTAAACAAGAACCGGGCAGTATTATCTCCTGCAAATGTAAACAAACTTGTTTGTCTGAGCGATTGGCTTAAGAAGAAGTAGGATTGAATGGACTTGCAGGCTCTAAAATTTTACATTGTTTTATTTTTGAATGCAGTTTTTTTTGTCCATAATTCTACATTCGTAAGTTCAACTTTCATGATAAAGAGGTTGCACGACAGTACTTGTACTAGGTGGATTGACAAATACTATTTCTATTGTTTTTTTTAAGTGCAAATACTTGTCGTCAGAAATAAATATAAATTGAGCACTGTACACTTTGTATTCCGTGTTGTAATTGAAATCAATATATTTGAAAATGTAGAAAACATCCAAAAATATTGAAATAAATGGTATTCTGTTATTGTTTATCACTGCAATTAATTGCGTGATTAATCACGATTAATTTTTTTAATTGCTTGACAGCCCTAAAATTAATGCATTGCATAATATATAACTGTGTGAAGATAGTTCTTCCACAGTATTTGCTATGCTGTATTTGCCCATGTTGCAAATATAAAAAAGATTTTACAATTTAATAACTAAGCAATTAGCAATGTTGCCGGACACAGAGGACAAAATATTAGGAAGCTCTAGTCAATCTGTGTTACTTAATATAACAAGATTCCATTTTTCTAAGCTGAAGGAACATTATACAATGTATTAATAGCAGTTTATTGTATTTTGAAGTATGGTTCCCCATCTTGTAGAGCAAAACATTTATTCAGTAAAAGCTCAGCTTGATTGTGTATACTGTGGTCTTGATTCACCAATGTGTTGCACATTTATGATGGGATACTCCATTAAAATGAATTAAATTACACCAGAAGAAAACTGGAATAAGACTGAACAATGAATCAAGCCCTATAGATCTTTGATAGTGAATTTATTTGCATATGTAAATAATTTTAAAAAGACATGAACTTTGTGAGAGCTCCTCTAGGCACAACTGAGGACAAGGATACCTCATCCTGTCCAGTCTCAGCATCCTCTTGCCTCAAGATGTCACATGAGGAAAACACTTGAGAAACCCTTGTGGGGTAAAATCTCTAACCCATTAACTCTTCTGTTAGTTTTGGCAAAGTGGTAAGAGGACTTGCTTCCTGCTTGAACCTTATTATTCACAGATTGGAGGCCTGCACGTGCTAGCCAACTCGGGCTAGGGTTGTGGGGCTCTTTCATTGCTGTGTAGACTTCCAACCTTGGGCAGGAACCCAGGCTCTAGGACTTTGAGGGGTTGGAGGGTCCCAGTGCTCAGGCTCCAGCCCGAGCCTAGAAATCTATACAGCAATGAAACACCCCTGCAGCCCGAGCCCTGTGAACCCGAGTTGGCTAGCACAGGCCAGCCACAGGTGTCTAGTTGCTGTGTAGACATGCCATTGAGTCTTAATACCAAAGGGAAAATTTCACCCAAGAAAGATACGTGTTGAAAATAAAACAAGATCTGGTGAAACTAAATATATTTAAGTTAATATATATTAACGAAAGCTGTGGGCTGAGAAATAAAGGAGTAGAATATCGTTCTATAGTAGTAGGAATCTATAGTACAATTTTTATAGTTTATTATTGTTAAGGCTACGTTTTAGTCACAGGTATTTTTAGTAAAAGTCATGGACAGGTCATGGGCAAAATTCATGGCCCGTGATCTGGCCATGACATTTACTAAAAATAGTGGTGACTAAAACTTGAGAGGGGCTGCCCAGAGGCCCTGTGGGTGCTGCGGGAGGGCGGCCTGGATGCTGGGGGGGATTGTGGGCAGCGGCGCATGGCTTGGGACCCCTGCTGGTGCTGGGGGGTGAGGGGGTTGGCAGAGCCGGCAGGCTCCCTACCTGGCTCCAAGCCTCTCCCCTGCCCAGCAGCAGAGTTTGGGCGTGGGAGGGGGCAGGGGATTGGGGCACGGGATGGGGTGAGGCGGGCTCTGGGCGGAGAGCAATGGGCCAATGGGAGCTGCAAGGTTGGTGCCTGGGCGGAGGCAGCACACAGAGCTGCCTGGCCACACCTCTGCCTAGCAGCTGAGCAAGGGGGATGTGCCACTTCCAGGGAGCCCCCAGGTAAGTGCCGCCCAGAGCCTGCCCCAACCCTCTGCCCCCTCCCCCTGCCACACCCAAACTCTTCTGCTGGGGGGGGGGGCCCAAGACTGCCCCAGCAGTCTGAGCTAGGCGTACTGGCTGCTGGAAAGGTCACGGAAAGTCCTGGAATCCGTGAATTCCGTGACCCCTGTGACAAACTCGCAGCCTTAATTATTGCCCTTAAAAGAAAAATCTATTTAACTGTAGAAGCTACTTTTCTAACATTAATGGCCACATGCATCTGAGAGCAGGATGGAGCCATAGAATGCATTAGTAATATAAGAGCTCCTTTACACTCACTGGTAAATGAAATTTCTATAGAAGACAATAGAGATCCTGATACTTCATGACAACAGAATCTAGCCCCCATAAAAGTTTCTTTAGACCTGATGTCAGTGCTTTGTAAATCACATGGTTTAGTATGTTGCCTGTCAGTAAATGTTACCATTGAAACTTTCATGATCTTTGAATCCTTGGCTATTAATTTCACACTCTGTTTCCCACCAAAGAGCGTCTATGAGCTGATAGGCAGTTGCACAGATTTTTCCAGATTCTGATGAGTGGGAGCTTCTTTCTGATAGTAATATTTAAGTTTGCAATGTGGGTGAGGGGAGGGACACATTGGGAATACACATCTGAAAGGTCAGATATCCACTCATACATGTTTACACAAACAAAATGTTACTTTTTGTCTTTATGATTGTTTTGTCTCCTTGAAAATATTATGCCATTCTTTTTCCTTTGTAAAAGTTCAGACCAGAATTCTTTCTCTCTTCTCTATTGTGTCTTCTTGTCAACTGCTCCTGGTGCAGTCTCTCTAGGAGTTCCAGCTTCCTTGTAACTGGTTCGCTTTAATTTGCTTACAATTAGACCAGTCTATAAACTCCTACCCTAAATTGAGTCTGTCAACCCTTAAACTCCAGGGCTTGCTTTCTTCTTTTGTCTCCTCCTTGTAAGTTTTTGAGAGAGAGCCTAGTGTGGGGCTTTTACCCTTTTGCTACCCTTAGGCCTTTCTGCCTCACTTTTCCTCTTTGTCCTGTCTACTTTATAGTTGGGTTTATTTTCTTTATTGGACACAGGTTTGGGTGCATGGTCTCCACGATTGGCAGTTCTGGCCTGTAAGCAGGGAAGACTCTCCTTTCCCTTCTGCATGTGCTTAGTATGGGGTTTGTAAACCCCATTACATTCCTCTATGTTTATCCTTTCCGTGATCTTTTCTACTCTGTTAGCTCTCTGTCCTTCCCTATTTTACTGGTTGGGTGTCTCTGGTTTCCCATGACTTCCTACTTCTCTTGGTCACTTGCCTCAGTTTTTCCTTCCTATCTTGTTTGGTTCCTTTCCATACCCCTCTAGTCCTTTGTGCTATCTGTATTGGGAACCTGCAACATGAAACTTAATTCTTTGGTAAATTTTACTCTGGAGCCCATGGAATGGAATGGAGCAGATAGGCTGTCAGCTGCTAAGTTCTTCTCTGTGGCTTTGCCCTATGTGGATGACAGGTTGATAAGTGAATCTTTAACAAATAATTCCATTTCACTTTGGATAGCCACTGTGCTATGCATAACGAATGGGAACACAGAGCGCGGAAAAGAGGATGTGATGCTAGTAAGATGTCAAAGTAAAGACATGGGCTTTCAGGCAGGGTACAGTGCTTCTTGCAGGAGAGCCAGCCAGATAAACCTCTGAACAGTTGTATGTAGCTCCAAAGAAGTACTGAAAAATCCCTTTAAGCGTCATTTACAGTATGGTATATTAATCCAGAAGAGATACTACCACACTCCCAATTTTTGTCAAATGCCAAAATTCAGTATTTTATTTTTAATTGTACCATGTCTTAAGCACTAGTAACAAAAGCTGCAACACTTTTCTAGTTTAGTTAATAGTGTTAGAAGAAAGTACATTTATTATAACCACTATTTTCTTAGTGTATGTGCAATAAAAAAGTAAAGAAAACACAAACTACTGTCTAGTCAACTGGAATTGCTAGAGATAATGTTACCAGTAGATTAATAGCTTTCAGGGAGTTAAAGAATTTACAATACTGCACAGATTCATTAAATGTTTAGGGTTCTTTTGGTATTGTATATCTATTACTTGATTGATTTTTGAAACTAAATCAGCTGGCAGACAAAATTAAATAACCATGTGTGATGTGGGTTTTCTCATAAGATAGATGCTCACATTTAGAAAGCAAGATGGGGGCAAAAAGCTGTTTCCTCTTTTACTGAATTTCAAGTTTGGTAGCCAGAAAAGTAAAATGTGATATAAAACTATTAAATACAGTATAAACCAAATTAAACCACCCAAGCTGGAGTCTCTGGACCACCCCAGTCTTAGACCACCCAAGGGGCCAACAAGAGTCAGGAAAGGATGCCTGGAAAAGATGGCCTTTCACTAAAGGTCGAACAAATTGTGCTACAAACCTTGGAGATACTTTAAAGTGGTTTCTTCAGCTAATGGGTCATCTGTTGGAGGTGGTCCTTACTGCAAATGTCTGTGTGTACATGTCCTCATTGCTGTACCAATGAGAAAAAATTAGTAATTTAGCAGCGTTTTTCCCAAAGAGAGGTCCCAAGTCATGAAAAATTTGTGTGGTACCCTTTGTGTGTGAGATTTTGAATTGGAAATAATTGATGGATTTCATTTTCAGGACGTCAAGTGAGAAATCAAACTGATAACCCCCACAGATAAAAAACGTTATCCCTTTAGGAATCCAACCCCTTTCCCAGTTGTGAAAAATATTAAACATGAAATCCAGAGGAGCAATAGACTATCAAGCTACAGGTACAACAGGCCAGAAGGCATGGAAATTGGAGAGAGAGAAGCTGAATTATTTATTTTTTGCTTGCTTTGGCTTTCAAAAGAAGACTGCTTGTTTAAATGAGGCACTATCAGATACATGAATTTAAAAAATGATGGAACAAATCAAAAAATTAAAGTTACAAGAAGACATCAAGGGCTCTATTTTACAATTGCCAGGTATAAATAACTCCAACCTCATAAATTTTTAGATAATAAACATCAGATTTTAACAGTAAAATATATCTAACAGTAAGATCTTAATCTTTCTGAAGTCAGAGTTAAGGTGATGATAATGCTGATGAGACAAAGCTTGGAACAACCTAGACAATCAATTTTTTCTGTTATTTGGCTATTAAGTATACCAATCAAGTATATCAACAAGATAGGATTACCAAATAATCTATTAGTATTTTAGTAGTACCTGTGTGTGGCATATTTTGAGTATTTCACCCACCTTCTTTAATTTTCGCCTACTTTCATATTGATAGTAATTCACTTAGAATCTTTGTAAGCAGATTCTTGACAGGCAGTATATTAAGGGGAAATTTCTGGTTGAGGGTTTTGTTAACCTGACATTTCATGGTTTCGCCTCATAAAACTGGCAAAGGACTCTGCACGGAATGTTAATGGGGTGAAGTAATGAATGCAGGATGGGATGTAAGACATGAGCAAGCATAAAGTCCATACTTCAAGGTTCTTGGGGGAGGTCCTTGCAGACAGTAGCTTTACTAATAGATAAAAGCAGTGGGAAGACTTTTAAAGCCAGCACTTGGATCCTCTCCCTCCCCTCCCCACCCCAGTCCTCCCGCAATTTGGGCTTTGAAGCTAAGTGGTGTTAATGTTATGAATATAGGAAAGTCTTTAAAGTAAAGCCATAGACATTTCATAATTTGGTCTTGTAGAAAGGAGCATAGTTGAAATAAACAGTTTTAACACAATTTTATAGCTTCATCTCTTTCTTCAATGTGACAGTCTGTGAATGGGATTTTTTTTTTCCCAGTGGCATATGTATGTCATGGTGACAATTAAATATTTTAAGAGAAAAATGTCACTTTTCTTTTAGTAAGAATGTTAATGCCTTTACTTCCACTTTAAAAATACTATTTCAGAGAGCATCAGGAACAGCTAATTTAAAACACATGAGTTTATTTGTCTCTCTCTCTTTGGGGAGCATTTATTGAATACTTTTCCTTAGCATTCCCATACAACATATTACAGAGAATATTTAGGGTGGGTGCTCTTTGCACAAAAACACACATGCTTTATTAATAATAATATGAAGATCTCAGTGCTTTTTTGCAAACCTCACAATGCTCCTCTGAGTTAGAGACATCATAATATACACATTTAACAAGTATACTGAGTTGTAGAAAAATTGAATTCTCAAGATGACATAGCTAGCCAGTATCAGAGGCAGGGTTAGATGCCAAGTTACTGATTTTCAAGAGAGTTTGGCAGCCAGGCTGATGAGTAGAGGACCGCATGGTCATGCAGTTGTCCATGGTTCAGTATCAGATGCCTGATGGGAAGGACACCAAAATCAGGGTACAAGAGGCAAGTGAGCAGGAGGGGTCCAGTAGATGGCATTCCTTGGCCTAAGAAATAGAAGAAAGAACTTCATACAGGTCTGAAATTGTTGCTGTTTTCATTGGCTCTGATAGCTAACAGATGGATTGTAGACTAGGCTGGAAAGGAATATGTGAAGCAGCTGATAATGCCCCTACTCTACTTGCGCTACGTTGATGACATCTCCATCATCTGGACCCATGGAAAAGAAGCCCTTGAGGAATTCCACCATGATTTCAACAATTTCCATCCCACCATCAACCTCAGCCTGGACCAGTCCACACAAGAGATCCACTTCCTGGACACTATGGTGCTAATAAGCGATGGTCACATAAACACCACCCAATACCAGAAACCTCCTGACCGTTATACTTACCTACATGCCTCCAGCTTTCATCCAGACCACACCACACGATCCATTGTCTACAGCCAAGCTCTATGATACAACTGCATTTGCTCCAACCCTTCAGACAGAGACAAACACCTACAAGATCTCTATCAAGTGTTCTTACAACTACAATACCCACCTGCTGAAGTGAAGAAAAGATTGACAAAGCCAGAAGACTATCCAGAAGTCACCTACTACAGGACAGGCCCAACAAAGAAAATAACAGAATGCCACTAGCCGTCACCTTCAGCCCCCAACTAAAACCTCTCCAGCACATCATCAAAGATCTACGACCTATCCTGAAGAACGATTCCTCACTCTCACGGATCTTGGAAGACAGGCCAGTCCTCGCTTACAGACAGCCCCCCAACCTGAAGCAATTACTCACCACCAACCACACAACAGAACCACTAACCCAGGAACCTATCCTTGCAACAAAGCCCGTTGCCAACTGTGTCCACATATCTATTCAGGGGACACCATCATAGGGCCTAATCACATCAGCCACACTATCAGAGGCTCGTTCACCTGCACATCTACCAATGTGATATATACCATCATGTGCCAGCAATGCCCCTCTGCCATGTACATTGGCCAAACCGGACAGTCTCTACGTAAAAGAATAAATGGACATAAATCAGACGTCAAGAATTATAACATTCAAGAACCAGTCAGAGAACACTTCAATCTCTTTGGTCACTCGATTACAGACCTAAAAGAGGCAATTCTTCAACAAAAAAACTTCAAAAACAGACTCCACCAAGAGACTGCTGAATTGGAATTAATTTGCAAACTGGATACAATTAACTTAGGCTTGAATAAAGACTGGGAGTGGATGTGTCATTACACAAAGTAAAACTATTTCCCCTTGTTTATTTCCCCTCCCACTGTCCTTGTCAACTGCTGGAAATGGCCCACCTTGATTATCACTACAAAAGGTCCCCCCTCCCCCAGTCTGTATGGTAACAAGCATTGTTTCATGTTCTCTGTGTATATAAAATCTCCCCACTATATTTTCCACTGTATGCATCCGATGAAGTGAGCTGTAGCTCACGAAAGCTTATGCTCTAATAAATTTGTTAGTCTCTAAGGTGCCACAAGTACTCCTTTTCTTTTTACAGATAAAAATAAGTTAGTTATAACTGGCATGACACACTTTTTTTTGGACGTAATGATTTATATATTAGATAAATGGGAATGCAGTATGATAGATAATACCTGATTTTTTAGTGGAGCCTCCATTCTTCTAGGTATAATTCTGTGCTCTTAATGAATTAAAATAATATTTTCACAATTTTGTACTCTGTTAACTTATGCTTTTTCTTGACAATATACACTACTTTGGAAAGGGTGTAATATTAAGGATCTTAAGATTTTCAGAATTTTGAGCAACATATAGTTAATATGCATTAATATGCAGTTCCTTTGGAAGTGTTGCTCTATGATGCTTCAGGAAAATGCAGTGACTAGGAAAATCAAGCTTTATCTGGAAAGAGATTTTGTACTTCTGGACATTATTGTAAAAATAAAGTTTCATTCTTGTTTTAAAAAGGTGTTTATCACTGGAATATTGACAAATATAAGTTGATAACAGTGTAGATCTAAGTTCCATCCTACTAGAACATAAGAGCGGCCATACTGGGTCAGACCAAAGGTCCATCTAGCCCACTATCCTTACTTCCTACAGTGGCCAGTGTCAGGTGCCCCAATGGGAATGAACAGAACAGGTAATCATCAAGTGATCCATTCCCTGTCACCCATTCCCAGCATCTGGCAAGCAGAGGCTAGGGACACCATCCCTGCCCATCCTGACTAATAGCCATCGATGGACCTATTCTTCATGAACTTATCTAGTTCTTTTTTGAACCCTGTTATAGTCTTAGCCTTCACAACATCCTCTGGCAAAGAGTTCCACAGGTTGACTGTGTGTTGTGTGAAGAAATGCTTCCTTTTGTTTGTTTTAAACTTGCTACCTACCTGCTACCATTTGGTGACCCCTAGTTCTTGTGTTATGTGAAGGAGTAAATAACACTTCCTTATTTACTTTCTCCACACCTTTTATGATTATATAGACTTCAATCATATCCCCCTTAGTCATCTCTTTTTCCAAGCTGAAAAGTCCCAGTCTTATTAATCTCTCCTCATATGTAAGCTGTTCCATACCTCTAATCAGTTTTGTTGCCCTTTTCTGAACCTTTTCTAACTCTAATATATCTTTTTTGAGATGGGGCGGCCACATCTGCTCAGAGTATTCAAGATGTGTGTGTACCATGGATTTATATAGAGGCAATATGGTATTTTCCATGTTATTACCTATCCCTTTCTTAATGATTCCCAACATTCTGTTCGCTTATTTGAATGCCGCTGCACATTTCAGAGAACTATCCACAATGACTCCAAGATCTCTTTCTTGAGTGGTAACAGCTAATTTAGCCCCAATCATTTTATAGGTATAGTTGGGATTGTTTTCCAATGTGCATTACTTTGCATTTATCAACACTGAATTTCATCTGCCATTTTGTTGCCCAGTCACCCAGTTTTGAGAGATCCTTTTGTAGCTCTCCGCAGTCTGCCTGGGACTTAACTATCTTGAGTAGTTTTGTATTGTCTGCAAATTTTGCCACCCCACTGTTTACTCCCTTTTCCAGGTCATTTATGAATATGTTGACTAGGACTGGTCCCAGTACAGATTCCTAGGGGACCCCACTATTTACCTCTCTCCATTTTGAAAACTGACCATTTATTCCTACCCTTTGTTTTCTATCTTTTAACCAGTTACAGATCCATGAGAGGACCATTCCTCTTATGACAGCTTACTTTGCTACAGAGACTTTGGTGAGCGACCTTGTCAAAAGCTCCTGAAAATCTAAGTACACTATATCCACTGGATCCCCCTTGTCCACATGCTTGTTGACCTCCCTCAAAGAATTCTAGTAGATTGGTGAGACATGATTTCCCTTTACAAAAAACATGTTGACTCTTCCCCAACAAATTATGATCATCTATGTGTCTTACGAGTTTGTTCTTTACTATAGATTCAACCAGTTTGCCTGGTATTGAGGTCAGGCTTACCGGTCTGTAATTGCTGGGATCACCTCTGGAGCCTGTTTTAAAAATTGGCATCACATTAGCTATCCTCCAGTCATTTGGTATGAAAGCTAATTGAAATGATAGGTTACAGATCACAGTTAGTAGTTCGGCAATTTCACATTTGAGTTCCTTCAGAACTCTTGGGTGAATACTATCTGGTCCTAATGACTTATTAAGGTTTAGTTTATCAATTTGTTCCAAAACCACCTCTAATGACATCTCAATCTGGGACAGGTTTCAGAGCGGTAGCTGTGTTAGTCTGTATCAGCAGAAAGAACGAGGAGTACTTGTGGCACCTTAGAGACTAACACATTTTTTTGAGCATAAACTTTCGTGAGCTAAAGCCCACTTCATCAGGTGCATGCAGTGGAAAATACAGTAGATATCTGTATCTATATATAGATATATATACACACACAGAGAGAACATGAAAAAATGGGGGTTGCCATACTAACTCTTAACGAGACCAATCGATTAAGGTGGGCTATTATCAGGAGGAGAAAAAAAACTTTTGAGGTGATAATCAGGATGGTCCATTTCAGACAGCTGAGAAGAAGTTGTGAGTAACAGTAGGGGGAAAATTAGCATGGGGAAATAGTTTTTAGTTAGTGTAATGACTCATCCACTCCCAGTCCTTATTCAAGCCTTATTTAATAGTGTCCAGTTTGCAGATTAATTCCAATTCAGCAGTCTCTCGTTGGAGTCTGTTTTTGAAGTTTTTTTGTTGAAGAATTGCCACTTTTAGGTCTGTAATTGAGTGTCCAGGGAGGTTGAAATGTTCTCCGACTGGTTTTTGAATGTTATAATTCTTGACGTCTGATTTGTGTCCATTTATTCTTTTACGTAGAGACTGTCTGGTTTGGACAATGTACATGGCAGAGGGGCATTGCTGGCACATGATGGCATATATCACATTGGTAGATGTGCAGGTGAATGAGCCTCTGATGGTGTAGCTGATGTGATTAGGCCCTTTGATGGTGTCCCTTAAATAGATATGTGGACACAGTTGGCAACGGGCTTTGTTGCAAGGATAGGTTTCTGGGTTAGTGTTTTTGTTGTGTGGTGAGTATTTGCTTCAGGTTGGGGGGGCTGTCTGTAAGCAAGGACTGGCCTGTCTCCCAAGATCCGTGAGAGTGAGGGATCGTTCTTCAGGATAGGTTGTAGATCTTTGATGATGCGCTTGTAGTCCATCTTTGTGTGGAATGTTGGTGTAGAGGGCTTCTGCATCCATAGTGGCCAGGATGGTGTTTTCTGGAAGGTCACGTCTGGGACAGTTCTTCAGATTTGTCACCTAAAAAGAATGGCTCAGGTTTGGGAATCTCTCTCTCATCCTCACCCATGAAGACAGATGCAAAGAATTCATTTCATTTCTCCGCAATGGCCTTATTGTCCTGGAGTGCTCATTTAGCATCTCAATCGTCCAGTTGCCCCTCTGGTTGTCTAGCAGGCTTCCTGCTTCTGATGTACTTAAACACTTTTTTGCTATTACTTTTTGAATCTTTGGCTA
This sequence comes from Chelonia mydas, assembly GCF_015237465.2. NCBI lineage: Eukaryota > Metazoa > Chordata > Testudines > Cheloniidae > Chelonia > Chelonia mydas. The sequence goes on along the minus strand of NC_057850.1, from coordinate 38,894,962 downwards.
GCTATTCTTCAAATTCTTTTTTGGCCGTCTTAATTTTATTTTTATACTTCATTTGCCAGTGTTTATGCTTTTCTGTTTTCCTCACTAGGGCATGGTCTACGCTGGAGGCGAGGGGGGGGCGGGTATCGATCTAAGTTACGCAACTTCATCTACTTGAATAGCGTAGCTGAAGTTGACGTACTTAGACCTACTCACCGCGGTGTCTTCACTGCGGAGAGTCGACCACTGCCGCTCCCTCGTTGACTCTGCCTGCGCCTGTCGTGGCGGTGGAGTACAGGAGTCGATGGGAGAGCGCTTGGTGTTCAATTTATTGTGTCTAGACTAGACGCGATAAATTGATACCCTCTCCCCCGGATCTATCACTGCCCGCCGATCTGGCGGGTAGTATGGACATACCCTAGGATTTCACTTCCACTTTTTAAAGGATGCCTTTTTGCTTCTCTTTGCTTCTTTTACTTTGCTGTTTAGCCACCGTGGCACTTTTTTGGTTCTCTTAGTATGTTTTTAAATTTGGGGTATACATTTAAGTTGAGCCTCTATTATGGTGTCTTGAAAAATTGTCCATGCGGCTTGCATGGATTTCACTTTTGGTGCTGTACCTTTTAAATTTCTGTTTCACTAACTTCCTCATTTTTGTGTAGTCCTCCTTTCTGAAATTAAATGCTACTGTTTGGGGCTGCTGTGGTATTTTCCCCACCACAGGGATGTTAAATTTAATTATATTATGGTCACTATTACCAAGCAGTCCAGCTATATTTACCTCTTGGACCCACTTCGGATTAAATCAAGAATTGCCTCTTCTCTTGTGGGTTCCAGGAGTAGCTGCTCCAAGAAGCAGTCATTTAAGGTGTCAAGAAACTTTATCTCTGCATCCCATCTTGAGGTGACATGTGCCCAGTCAGTAGGGAAATATTTGAAATCCCCCATTATTATTGAGTTTTTTATTTTAATAGCCTCTCTAATCTCCCTGAGCATTTCATAGTCACTATCACCATCCAGGTCAGGTGGTCAGTAATATATCCCTACTGCTATATTCTTATTATTAGAGCATGGAATTACTATCCATAGAAATTCTATGGTACAGTTTGGTTCATTTAAGATTTTGACTTCATTTGATTCTACGCTTTCTTTCACATATAGTGCCACTCCCCCACCAGCATGACCTGTTCTGTTGTTCTGATGTATTTTGTACCCTGGTATTACTGTGTCTCATTGATTATCCTCATTCTACCAAGCTTCTATGATGCTTATTATATTAATATCCTAATTTAATATGAGGCACTCTGGTTCACCCATCTTATTATTTAGACTTCTAGCATTTGTATATAAGCACTTCAAAAACTTGTCACTTTTTAGCTCTCTGCCATTACATGATGTAATTGAATTTGACTTTTTCATTTGACTGTTTCCCATCAGATCCTACCTGTATTCTTATCATCTTCCATCCTCTCCTCCTTAATAGAACATAGAGAATCTCCATTAATAGATTCTCTTCTAAGGGATGTCTCTGTGCGAGCTACATGCTACTCCACACCTGTCAGCTTTCCCCCAGCCCTTAGTTTAAAAACTGCTCTACGGCCTTTTTAATTTTAAGTGCCAGCAATCTGGTTCCATTTTGGTTTAGGTGGAGCCCATCCTTCCTGTATAAGCTCCCCTTTCCCAAAAGTTTCCCCAGTTCCTAATAAATCTTAACCCCTCCTCCCTGTACCATCGTCTCATCCACGCATTGAGATCCTGTAATTCTGCCTAGCTAATGGGCCCTGCGCGTGGAACTGGAAGCGTTTCAGAGAATGCTACTGTGGAGCTCCTGGACTTCAGTCTCTTACCTAGCAGTCTAAATTTGGCCTCCAGGACCTCTCTCCTGTCTTTCCCTATGTAATTGGTATCTACGTGTACCATGAGTACTGGCTCCTCCCAAGCACTACACATAAGTCTATTTAGATGTCTCTAAAGATCCGCAACCGTAGCACCAGGCAGGCAAGTCACTATGCAGTTCTCCTGGTCATCGCAAGCCCAGCTATCTATGTTTCTAATGATCAAATTGCCCATTACTATCATCCCTTGTATTCATTTCCAAAGAGTAAACTGCACTTCAGTTACTAAACTGTAATTTTAAAATGGAAGCTTAGACTATGAGACACCCCAAATATCTGAAACAACTGAATTCTTAAATTTTGTTTGTTTTGTTCATTGCAGTCTCAACTGAATGGGTAAAATATGTAGAGCTTCAAATAATATGAACTTTCAGAATTGAAGGAAGCTAAAGCAAGTGTAATCTATGTTCAGACTGGCTGACAGGATTTATAAATTCTTGTGGGAGTAAAAGCCTGAAAATACAAGTTGATCTAAAATGGACTTCCAGTCATTAGCAATTGGTAATCTGAATAAGTCTGAGATGAGTTGGAGTCATTTACTACTACCAGCGCTTGAGAAAGATCTTCAAAGGTTTGTGGGGAAGTTCTTACATATGGAACTCACTTATGAGTTTGAATAGACGCATGCAATCTGAAAATTAAATTTAGTACTGTAACTGGGGTAGTGTCCCTTTAAGGCCAGAGTAAGCAGTCTAGGAGGCTAGTTACATCATTCCAGGTGTCTGGAGAAGGTGAATGAAGGCCGTAGAATTAATTGAAATAGACTTTGGATGAGAGGAAGATGGTCCTGAGGAATGTTAGTATCTGAGAAGCGGGAAGAGTAGGACAACCCAGGCCATTGTTCCTTTAAGGGCCTGGGACCAGGAACCTTGTAGAGGGTAGTACAAGCTCCCCTTTGTCCTAGGGCTCAGACAGATGTTTGGAGTTATTAGACTCCTTGAGAAGGGTCAAAGGAACAGTCAGATGACTGAGTGGGTGAATCAGAAAGGAGGCTCCAAGTCTAGTCAAGGAGAGCCTGCTGAGAGCAAGACTCATGCAGGTCACACAGCTCTAGGAGAGCTGTATAAACCAGGGGTAGTCAATAGGTGGACTGCGGGACAAATCTGGACTGGCAGATGCTTTTGAATGGACCCCAACATCTTTTTTTTAAGTTATTTATTTATTTATTATTGACCAAGAAATTTGGACCTTAACAAAAAATAATAGACTACCCCGGAAACACTGAAATTAAGGGGAGAGTTTATAAGCGGGGAATCCAGGGCTAGAATCATGCAGTCTTGAGAAGGAGCACAGTAGAGCCCTGTACCTAAGGCAGAGTCAAATGAGGGGTGTTTTTTTTAAGCTGAAAATTGTTTAATAAATTAGACCCCAGAAGAGGCAGGGAATATTGTTTTAAAGACTGGGTGTGAGTATTTCTGAAATTTAGAAGGAGACTAAGGCAGGGGATTGCAGTGGAACACCATACCACAAAAGTGCACACTCAGAGACTGCATCACGCCTACAAGTATATAGATTAACTCTTACATTGTCTATAAAAACATTATGCTATTTTGAGCCTTAAGCAGCTTGGCAAATCCCTCACACCCCCATCCCTTGCAAATTTAGAAGGCTTATAAGGGAGTTCCCTACATCCACAGGCAGTGGGAGACTTGTTTGGGGCTTCCCTGAGCTGTAGGAGGCTGATGGAGGTCTCCAAGCCTGCACACCGCATGTGAGCTTTAGCAGTTACCGGGGCCAACTGTTACATCTTTCTCCCTCCCCTCATCCCCCGGCCAGGTTTAAGAGCTTGTTCTTGTCTGATAAACTAAAATTGGATAATCAGCTATCAAACAAGCGTATCCAGCGGTTTTCCAAAGACCCTTTTAGGCTTATCAAGAGGGCCGCTGTATTGTGCCAAGCTTAGTGAGTCTTTAGGTTGTTTGCTGCAAGGGAATCCTATGATCCTACTAAGGTTTGAGGATAGAGGGGAGCCTGTGAGCTGCTAAGATTAGTGGTAGATGAGTGGTCCAACAAACCTTCTAAGGCTTGCAGTAGGACGATGAATCTCACAGAGTGATGCACCCAATTCTTCTCCTTCCCGCTTCCCCCATTCTCTCCTTCTCTACTCTTCCCTGCATTTCTGCTCCCCAGTCTCTATGCTTTCCCAGACCACATGCACCACATACACCTTCTAAGATCTCCAGGAAGCATGCACCTTCGGAGAGCTGAAGAAGATTAGTATTTGGGCTAGCAAGGGAGTTGGGGTGGGGTCCGTACAGAGGGAACCTCTCCTCAAATGTGTGGACCAAATAAACTTAATTTAAAATCACTCCCATTTTCCATTCTCGTGTTTGGAACATACAATAAAAGTGTTATGGGAATTTTAACTGGCAACCACCACTTTCTTTAATGTGTCTCCATTTGAAGTCAAGAGAGTTATGCCTATATGCATCAAATTTTCTGTTCTGCAATTTACCGTTTTTATATGAGCGCGTAAGTGAGAGTCATTTGATGCCCTATCGTATGATATTTGTATCAGATCAGTAAAATTGTCATTGTGCCATTATTATTTAAAATCTTAAACTTTCAAAATAAAAATGTAATTGACTAATTTCTCTCTGTGCAATGAAAGTCTAGTAAACTAAATTCCTCTCCTTCTTTTAATGTTTTTTAAAATTGCAAATGACAAAGAAAAAAAGGCCAAGTTCTAATAAACATTTATTTTTAGGGTGTCAGAATGGAGGAACCCGTTGTCTAATGTACTTTAAATTTGGCACAAAATTCTACCTCAGCCCCAGTCCTAATTACCAACTTTGTGGTGCTTTTTCTCTGAATTTTTTAGGGGGAGCCAAAATGGGTTTAAAATGGAAACTCCTTAATTGCTGCTACTCCATAATTTGAAGTATAATTCAATAGTAATGAATTGGTCTCTTTACTTCCTTCATCTTTCTCAGTAAAAGTGGCTAATATCCTTATAAAGATGAACATCTGTTTGGTTCCTACTGACTTTCTGTCTTTGTGATTTGATAAACCAAATCAGTAATAATTCTACTTCATTAAAATGTCAAAGGTCTAGATCTGTCTTTTGCATGATAGAGAGCAGACCTAAAGGCTTTAGAGCTGTCACTAGTGTCTGATTGAATTATGCTGATAATTTATGGACTTGTCTGTAGAAGAACTCCCTGGTGACAGCAAATTCCATTGTTAACACCTTTCTTATCACATTCTTTTTCTCAACTACTTATTTATTTCTGCTTCCTCTCCTGTGGGGTCTGCTGAGGAGAAAGTAATGATAGACTTTCATATGCTGTGATGAACAATTTAACCAGTAGCTACAATGATGGCACTAGGAAGCTTAGGGCAGTGCTTTAAAGTACTGTAGTATCAAATTAGTTTTCATTCTACTTTATTAGTGTAGTAGAGTGAGTAGTTTGTCATACTTTGTTACTCAATATGGAAAATTATCTTAACCTGCTGGGTGGAGTACTGGCTTCTGTTGACTTTACTGCTTTCCTCAAAAGTTTTTAATGGGTTACTTTGTGGCATTGTTATATTTAAAATGTTGGTTTGTACATGTTCTCGGTAAGATAGCGATAGAGTGAAAGGTATACTTGTGGTGATGAAAATGGTGATCAAACAAATTACATTGAAAAGGGGGCAGTTTATTAAATTTCTGATGTCTTGGGGCAATTTTTCTATTATTCTACCTGTATCATATGATAGAATTTGGTATCGTTTTGCTTTTAATGTCTGCTAAGGAGGCAGTGATCAAATGATAAACGGCATCTGTAATCAACAAATATTTTATTTAACTGAAAAATGCTTTCATTTTTTGAAAAGTACCTACAGTACTGCGCTTCCATCCTAAAGCTCTTGTGTGTCAGACCTTTTCCTTTACATGACACACTAGTGAACCCCCTAGCATAAGAATACTAATTGTAGTGAAAATGTGCAATCAGCTCTAATATACATGGCTTTTACTGTTTTTGCAGTACTGGGCAATGATAATTTTAACATAGATATATATATGTATCACCGAGAATTGATTTATACATTTTCAAGTTAATTGTGCTCATGGTATTTTTCTTTGGAGATTAATAGAGAATTGTATTTTTATCTTTTATAACTATTTTAATAGGATTATAGCAAAAGGGGTGCAAAAATTGATAAATTACCTTATCACACTCATTGCTGATGTGACCAAATGGATTTTTAAATTTTTTTTGCGGGAGGAGGAGAAACCCAACTTAATTCCCTGGGAAACTTCTTTAATTCTTATGGTTGGAAGCGTAAAGGGTTGTTAGGTCATCCAGTCAGTCTTGCTGCTGACAAAGCAAGAAGGGGTCAACAGAGCAGGGAGGAATGTTTCTATGTTTCCTCTAATGCATTTTAAAATAATTAATGACATGTCCAAAGTGAAGCCCAATAGGGATCCTTGTTTTTTGCTGATTAGTGCTCATGGATCTTAGATGTTTCTGTTCCCAAATCTTCAAACTTTTCAGTATGAATAAAGCTCTGGATTTAATACTAGATGTCTTGAGACTTAGAAAAGAAACCAAAGATGTGAGAATAAGTAGCAAATATAAAAACTCCTATTGATAAGAGAGAGAATAACTGGGAAAGAGAGAGGTAGGAGAGTTTATGTAGTACTTGAAGCCATTGGAAGATTATCTGTCAGTGACCTGAACTTTCCATGTAATCAAACTAGAGCTTGAAGTGATGGACACCCTGATCATAAAGGCATCTGACTTAAAGGTCCCTGGAAGAACAACAGATCCTTTAAAATGGTTTTTTGAAGGATACATTTTTACTTCAAGGGAATAATGGATTTCATCATTCAACCTGTAATGGAATTAGAGCACATAGTAAGAGTAGCACTGATCTATACAAATTTGTTGACCCAAGGCAAATAAACTTAATTGCTGTCATTTGTGAGGCATTTGAGATAACTTAGCAGAGTAATAAAAACGATGCACAATGAGACTGAACTAGTGCAGGAAGATTTTGAAGTAGCTATTAACATAATAGGTTACTTGCTATAATAGATACTATAGAAAACTTATTGACCAATATACACACTTATTATCTATAGTTAATAACTTGGTTTTGAAGGTTCCATTCCTTCTGTCTATTTATTTATTTATTTGATATCTAAACAGGTAGTTGAACAGAAGTTAAAGGGCATTCTTTTTAACCCCTCAACTCATATTGAAATCAGTAGGAACTGAGGACACTCAACACCTCACAGGATCAGGACCTGCTTTCTTGGCTTTCTGTTATTGCTTTTACCATGATTTTTATGGTGATGTCCTATGAACATTTTAAGAAATTTTCCTTTTGCCCTGCAATAAGCCCCATGTATCAGGGATGAGGTGTGTTCATTTTGTTTTCCATTTAAGGAAAATGCTTTCTGATAACACTCAGCTGGCAAACTAAAGTTAAGCACCATGTGCTGAAAATGTTTATATATTTTATTTGTGAAAAATATACTGAGCATATTGATAGTTTAATTCAGTGTTCAACTACAGTGGAAGCACAGTTATGAATGTCTTGAGAATGGAGGTTGTTCGTAACTCTGAATAGAATATTTTGGTTGTTCTTTCAAAAGTTTACAAATGAACGTTGACTTAATACAGCTTTGAAACTTTACTATGCAGAAGAAAATATTGCTTTTAACAATCATAATTTAAATGAAACAAGCAGAGAAACAGTTTCCTTACTTTGTCAAATCTTTTTTTTAAATTTCCCGCCTTTTTTTACGTTTAACATAGTACTGTACTGTATTTGCTTTTTTTTAATTTTTGTGTCTGCTGCTGCCTGATTCCTTACTTCCAGTTCCAAATTAGGTGTATGGCTGGTTAGTTCGTAACTCTGGGGTTCTATTGTAGAGTCAATTGAAGGAGGACAAGGAAGATGGGTAAATATGAGATAAGTCATCTCTGGCAGAGATGATTTGTAACAATCCCCAGAGACAGGGAATCAACTCAATTCCAGGTTGGCTGGGGAATTTTAATAAAGGTCTACAAATCTCCCCAGAGAGCCTACTCCAATATGCAATTGAATTTTTTTTAATTGCAGTATGCTTGCAATTATTTTAAAGCAATGGCTTTCTAATTAGAAAATAAAACAACCTATCATTGTTCAGTAGCTCCACTCTTTAATCCAAAGGGTTAGTTCCACCTTCTCTCTGCAATCAGGCAGTGGACACCAATGAAAATTTGAAACATTGCCACACATGGAGGCGTCACATTTCTTTCTCTGGTTCAGAAAAAATCTAGTCTTTGTCTTTGAGATTTGACGAAGGGTCATTTAGAGGCATTGTGTATTTTTACGAGGGTCTCCTTCCAGGCATAAAGGACACAATGGGAGAATACGCCCAAACTGACTCTGAGAGAGTGGAACCAGGGATGATTCAAATCTGCTTTCCTGGAGCAAACTCATTCCAGGCTTCTTTCCTTCAGCAGAACAAGTCAGAGGAAAGACTGCTACAGTCTAGATCACAGCCAAAGTGTGTATCTGAGAAATTCCAACTGAGTGGGACAGATGGCTGTGAGGGGAAAGAGTCCTATTTGATGCAATACCTCTTTAAGTCTAGATCACTTTTGGGTATCCTGATCAGAATTTCAGTTGAGACAGTTGTTAGTTTTCTCTTTTTTTTTATCTGAACAGGTACTTAATGTTAACAATGCAGCTCCTTTTCAGATGGCCAGAGAAAATCCATCTGCCTTCAGAGGAAACTCCCTATTAGTTCCAAATTATGAAGAAAACTGACTCTTTTCAATCTTAAAGCCAATTTCATCTGTAATACACCCTACAATTCCCTCTGGCTGTTGGCTAGGGTAATGGCTATCAACATAATCACCAGACATACTCTATGGCTTTGACCCTTTTCTGCCCTTTATATAGGGTAGTGTCTGTTCTGTGAGCTAATGACCAGACATAGATAATAAGGATTTCCTTTCCTTCCCCGGAAATCCACATCAGGCTTGTCATTCTCTGTCCAGTAAGGTTGCTGTGTAGTCAAAATACTTCCCTCCATGCCTCAAAAGTAAGAGCTCTCCTCCTCATCACTCCTTTTGAAATGTGCAAGCCAAACCTCTGGAAGCACCAGCTTCTTCAGAACTTTCTAGGGGTGATTCCTATTTGTTTGCCTCCCCTTCAGAAGTACAAACCTGGTTTCCATTAATATAAAATCATATTAGATAGTGAGTTCTTTCTGTTCAAGAGAGGCTACAGATTCAAATTCTTCCTTCCATCCAAATATCTGGTTTCTAAACTCATTCCTTCCAATCACTGTTCCCTCTAAGCTGTGCACTTGTGCACACGCACACAGATCTAAACACTGCGCACACAAAAATTTGCACAGAAGCACAAAAATTTGCACAGAAGAAATTTTTTGCGCACATGGCCTGTCAAAAATTAGAGGGAACATTGCTTCCAATGCAAATAAAGATAGGCATTATTGTCCTGAGACAACTTCTTTCCACAATATTTAGTTGCCTATTGCAACAAGAAGAGATTTGAAAGTTTGTACTGCTTCTATTTCATACTTCTACATAGGTCACAGAAATCCCTACTGATCCATAACAATAGCAACAACAAATGGCTGAACCAATGCTGGTTATCATCAACAAATGCAAAGTTCTTGAGATAAAAGTAAAATGAGCCATGATTTTCTCATGTGAGAAGACCATAACTTGTGGTCTTTCCATGTAATTTTAGAGACTTCGGTCAAAATTTTCAAAACGGAGTGCTGAAAGTAAGGCTTCTAACTCCTTATGTAGACCTAAATAAGTGGCGTGATTTTCAAAAGTTCTGAGCATCTAGCAGTTCCTGTTAAAGTCAAAAGTCAGTGCAAACTGTTGTGTGTTCAACACTTCAAAATCTGGCTGCTTATCTGGGTCTTCAAAATACACCTATAAGCCTATTTGAAAATCTTGGACTTCATGCTTATTTTTGACACAGTATTGCCAACCATTGTGATTTTTATCACAAGCATCACTTCGGTGCAAGAATTCTCTCTTTCTGTGTTTGTACAGTGCCCAGCACAATGGGGCTCTAATCCTGATTGGACCTTTGGTCACTAACATAATATAAATATTTAATATTACCATGACTATAAGCTTTTATTTGTTTCAGGTTTCACATGACCTCAAATTTGTAGCTTCAAAATGTGCAAAGTTTTCCATTATTCAAAATGCCCCCATATCTCCCATTACTTTCAATGGGACTAAAGTCAAACTGCTTTCAGGAGTAGAATATTGTAAAGGGAAAATGGGACAGTTGAACATAGGGGTTCAGCTGAGGACATATTTGTTACTACCGGTTGGGCGGGCTGTGGTGGTAGTTTATGGAGGGAGAATATGAGAATGGCAGAAGACTGGATGGGATAAGGAAGGGGGACAGAGAGGGAAAGGAGACAGGATAGTGAAAAGGGCGGGGGATAGAATGGCAGCTAAACCACTCCAAGGTGATGAGAATCCCGCTCCGAGAAGCCAGTGGGGATGCCTGCATTCTAAAATATGCATTTCAGGAAAAATTTTGACCCTGAAATGCTTACATACCGTTTGGGGTGGATGTCTTCCACCTAAAGGCTAAAAAAACTAGAAAGCAAATAACCTCCCAACTCCCCAAATTTATATTATTTTTAAATTGTTGTGATGAAGACAATTTAAAGATCTTTAGGGAGCTGACTCAAGATTTTTGAAAACATGGAGTTGACAATACTGTTAATATTATAGAGAAAATGTAAAATGTATATGGTTAGAAGAATTAGCAGAATTATATAATTTTCAGCCACAAATAGCACAGTGATAATAGTGGCATATGATTTTATTGATTTGAATGAGTTTTTTAAAAAATTATGGACTCTGCCATGTATTATGTGCAGAAAGTGGTGTTCATTTGACCAAGCCTCTTTTTTAAAATTTTCTGGAGTCTGTGTTGTTTTAGATGGGGACACATTTTTTAACAAGTTTCAGAGTAACAGCCGTGTTAGTCTGCATTCGCAAAAAGAAAAGGAGTACTTGTGGCACCTTAGAGACGAACAAATTTATTTGAGCATAAGCTTTCGTGAGCTACAGCTCACTTCATCGGACGCATACTGTGGAAAGTGTAGAAGATCTTTTTATACACACAAAGCATGAAAAAATACTGCCCCCCCCACCCCACTCTCCAGCTTATCTAAAGTGATCACTCTCCTTACAATGTGTATGATAATCAAGTTGGGCCATTTCCAGCACAAATCCAGGATTTCCCCTCCCCCCCCCCCCCCACAAACCCACTCTCCTGTTGGTAATAGCTTATCTAAAGTGATCACTCTCCTTACAATGTGTATGATAATCAAGGTGGGCCATTTCCAGCACAAATCCAGGGTTTAACAAGAACGTCGGGGGGGGACAAGGGAAAATATGTTACCTTGCCTAATGACTTAGCCACTCCCAGTTTCTATTCAAGCCTAAGTTAATTGTATCCAATTTGCAAATGAATTCCAATTCAACAGTCTCTCGCTGGAGTCTGGTTTTGAAGTTTTTTTGTTGTAATATCGCAACTTTCATGTCTGTAATCGCGTGACCAGAGAGATTGAGGTGTTCTCCGACTGGTTTATGAATGTTATAATTCTTGACATCTGATTAGTGTGGCTGTTATAACATCAGCCACACTATCAGAGGCTCGTTTACCTGCACATCCACCAATGTGATATATGCCATCATGTTCCAGCAATGCCCCTCTGCCATGTACATTGGTCAAACTGGACAGTCTCTACGTAAAAGAGTAAATGGACACATATTAGATGTCAAGAATTATAACATTAATTTGCAAATTGGATACAATTAACTTAGGTTACCTTGCATAATGACTTAGCCACTCCCAGTCTCTATTCAAGCCTATTTCCCCTTGTTTTTTCCTACCCCCTCCCTCCCCCAGACGTTCTTGTTAAACCCTGGATTTGTGCTGGAAATGGCCCACCTTGATTATCATACACATTGTAAGGAGAGTGATCACTTTAGATAAGCTATTACCAGCAGGAGAGTGGGGTGGGGGGAGGTATTTTTTCATGCTTTGTGTGTATAAAAAGATCTTCTACACTTTCCACAGTATGCATCCGATGAAGTGAGCTGTAGCTCACAAAAGCTTATGTTCAAATAAATTGGTTAGTCTCTAAGGTGCCACAAGTACTCCATTTTTTAACAAGTGCATTTCATTGGTCCTATTTTTAAGTGAAAGATTCGTTATTACTTAGCATGTACATTGCAGGAGCACCCATATTGTGCTAAACGCTTCCCAAATAGTGTATTTAAAAGACAGACCAAGGTTGGAGGGAAAGGGTGTAACGTTCAAGGGAAGTGATCAGAGTGGTGGTGTCTTATCAGTTACATGTCTGTTTGCTTTTGTTAAACATTCTAAAGTCCCCTCCTTCCATAATTCAAACTTCTTATCTTTCACCTTTATCAGTTCCTAGCTTCAATTCCTGTGTCCTTACAACCTTTCCTCTCATCATTAAATCACCCTCCTATCTATAGGTTAACATTACATTCGGGAGATAGATAAATTAAATAGATGAGCTACATGACTTAATCAGCTAGTTTAGTGTAGATGGCATGGAAGAATATGATTTTCTGGATGGATGTAAATGAGAAGGATTAGTGCCTTTGCAGACTAGCTCTGGAAGGTGTTAAATGCACAGCGTGTGATATGAAAGAAAGCAGTGCTAGTTATAAGAGAAGCATTCTGCTTCAGAGCAGCTTCAAACCTGAGGAAGATACTCAGATGTAGAAAACCCAATGCAAGTTATTGAGAGGGAGCATTATATACAGTTAAGCCAGGGAACTAGACACCGGGTGGTCTTAAATATGATTTGCTAGCGGTAGCATTTTAAAGGGAGTTTGACATACAATAGCCTTAATATTTTGAGTTATTTCCTTGGTGCTAACAGCTATATATGTTTAAAATTCCCTGATTGTGTTCAAAAAAGGTCTCTGTGAACAAATTACTGGTAATTAGATAGCTATAATGGAGTTCTTATTTTCTTAAACATTACTGCCCCCACATGGACATAATAAGAACATGCAGTGACTTTAGGGATAGCATTTTGTATATTAAGTAGTTTAAAAAGCCAAATCAAAGTCAACTCTGTAGTTGCCTATTAAATTTCAAGTGGTTTTTTATTGTTTGGTAGTTAAACGAGGTTACAAAAGTGTGTGTAAGAAAAGTATATGTACTGTATCAGCCATGCTGTGAAAAGGGTACTTTGAAGTGCAAGAAAATATACTTTAATAATATTTTATTTATTAATATTTGCAAATGCACTTGCTGTCAACAAGATTTTTATAAAACCTTCCTATTTAGAAATTAAAGCATTTATGCCTCATCTTCTTTATTTTGTAGATTAATTTTACCTAAGCATGGAGCATGTCTTAAATTAAAAACCATTAAAATTTATTTGTAAGGTTATTTTATAAGATTTAGTAAGTAAGTATCCTCAAGAGCTTTCTTACCAAGTGACATCCATTTCTCTTGGCTGTTAGCTAAAACTGAATTAGAAGTCTCTTTTTGCAAGTCCCTAAACAAATAAATCAAATGGAAGAAATGTGTCTTATCTTTGGAAATATCTGTGGCAACATCAATTAAGCTAAACTTGCTGACAGCATTCACTGGCTCACATGAATAAGGAACAACATGTGACTTATCTTTTTCCAGTATTTGCCTGTGGTTCATTGGATCAGTACTACATTTCTAAGCCTGAACTGGTTGGATTTAAAAGATTATTTTTAACAAGCCCCATGTATGTGCAGGGAAATCCAAAAATAAGGAATTAATAAAGTTACGATTTACTGTTGCCACAGCAGATTTTTTTTTAAATGGCCTTTTCCATGCAAGTAGGGGAACAGTTAAAACTTTTTTTTATCAGTTAAAGTGTTACAGGCCAAGTCAAGTGTTCTTTATTTATTCCAAATAGCTCATTCAGTAAATTCTTTGAATGTCCCAAAGGGCTCAGTGTGGAAAGGATGTTTACGAGCACAAAGTCAGTGTTATACTTACACTACATGCCTGTTTAACTCCATTTATTTTTATACACATAACATAGGTTACCATTTGCGGCATAGAAGCACAAAGGCTTTATTTAGTCAGCAACATAGCAAAAATATAAAATTTAAAACACACATTTCTGTCAAAAGTTTTCTTTTTAGTTTCTCCCCCATATTTTCACACTAACATATTTGTAAACAAAAAGGTAAGCTATAAAGTTACACCAAATTATTATATTCTGATGCCCATTCAGTTTTGGGGAACAACTTCCTCCTTCTTCAGTTGTGTTTGGAATACAGCAATCTTGCATTGTTTTACACCTGTATTGAAAGAATGCAATAACATTTACTCTGTTTTTCTACATTGTGGTGATCTAATGAAATGGTACTGTTTAATTCCATGCATAGCAGAGGGAGTGAATGATTCAGAGAGATTAATTTAGAAAATTTCACAAAGTAAGCAAAAATTTTACTGCTTTTTGCTCGAAGAAAGAGTATTTTCAGTTTTCAGTGTGTACACATTTGGAACAGAAACTTCTATGCCTCAGAAGAAATCTTTGTAAATATCAATAATGTATCCATTCTGTAATTCATATCTTCACTCTTCAAGTCTACATTTAGATATTAGTAATCTATTTATAACAAAAAGCAGACCAAGACCAAAATAACATGGATTATAATGAAGAAAATGTTTTTATTAACAAATATGTATTCTTAATTGTTCGGGTCCTGAAATAATAAAATCACCTTGTCTGCACTAGAAATGGTTTGCTTTTGCCAGCCACTCATGAATCAACAATAGAGAGGCTTCAGTCAGTTCCCCTCGGCCCCCAGACTAGGACCTCCCCCCCCACCCACGAACTGTACCGTCTTGCCCTGGTGAAAAGTGCGACCAATGTAAGTTTATTAACCAGTCCACCCCTCTCTCAATGTGGAAGGAACATGTTCAAACTTTTTGTTAACTGAGCTACAATTTTTCATTGACTTCACTCAAACTACACTGTTTTTAGGTAAAATATAAAACAGAATTATTAACTACAGAAAGATAGATTTTAAGTGAATATAAGTAATAAGTGTACAGATCAAAGTACATTACCTAAGAAATAAAACAAAATCACAATCTGAGTTCTATTAACTAGACAGGATTTGAATCAAGCAGTGTCTCATCCTGATAGTATAAACAGTTCACCAGTCTTCCATACACAGGCTGGGATTCCTTCTTTCCCACCTGGGACCACCTCCCCAGTCTAGTCTTTGTTCCTGAGGTATTTCCAGGTGTTGAGTTGTGGGGGAAGTGAGGCCAAGCAATGATGTCACTTTCCCCCTTTTTATAGCTTTTTTCATGTGGAGGGAACTTCATTGTTCCAAGCAAAGTCCCCAAGACAGTTTGTGGAAAAGGACAGATACAAGATGGAGTCCCAAATCACATGATCTAGCCACACACCCTTGTATGCTTCGAAGAGTCATAGCAGCCATTATCCATATACTGGCTTACGTGTCCACAGGAAGGCCCACCAGGTGGGGATAAGCTTCTTCTAAGGCCCATGTGTTACCTAATGGGCCATCAACTTGAATAATCCATTCACAATGTGCTGGCTAGACTGGATATAAACTATCTTGTGGGTGTCACCCCAGGAGCAAACACATTTGAAATACTGGTACATAGTCAATATTCATAACTTCAGATACAATGACTGCACATACAATCTAACAGGATATTAATGTTGAACAGATCAAGACTTTTAGAATGATACTTTACAAGGTATACTTTGCACAAAACATATCATAATTATATCACCAGGGTAAATATAGAATCATAGAAGATTAGGGTTGGAAGAGACCGCAGAAGGTCATGTAGTCCAACCCCCTGCTCAAAGCAGGACCAGCCCCAACTCAGTCATCCCAGCCAGGGCTTTGTCAAGCCGAGCCTTAAAAACCTCTAAGGATGGAGATTCCACCGCCTCCCAAGGTAACCCATTCCAGTACTTCACCAGTCTCCTAGTGAAATAGTTTTTCCTAATATCCAACGTAGACCTACCCCACTGCAACTTGAGACCATTGCTTCTTGTTCTGTCATCTGCCACCACGGAGAACAGCCTAACTCCATCCTTTTTGGAATCCCCCTTCAGGTAGTAGATGGCTGCTATCAACTCTCCCCTCACTCTTTTTTTCTGGAGACTGAATAAGCTCAGTTCCCTCAGCCTCTCCTCAGAAGTCATGTGCCCACTCCCCTAATCATTTTTGTTGCCCTCCACTAGACACTCTCCAATTTGTCTATATCTTTTCTGTAGTGGGGGCCCCAAAACTGGACGCAGTACTCCAGATGTGGAATATTCATAGACTTTAGACTTTAAGGTCAGAAGGGACCATTATGATCGTCTAGTCTGATCACTTCCCTTGATCTGGGAATGAGCCTACTAATGCAGCCCAATATGCCTTTAGCCTTCTTGGCACCAGGGACACATTGTTGACTCATATCCAGCTTCTCGTCCACTGTAATCCCCAGGTCCTTTTCTGCAGAACTGCCGCTTAGCCAGTTAGTCATCAGCCTATAGGAGTGTATGGGATTCTTCCATCTTAAGTGCAGGACTCTGCACTTGTCCTTGTTGAACCTCATCAGATTCTTTTGGCCCAATCTTCCAATTTGTCTAGGTCACTCTGGACCCTATCCCTAGCCTCCAGCGTATCTACCTCTCCCCCAGTTTAGTGTCATCCACGAACTTGCTGAGGGTGCCATGCTTCCCATAATCCAGATCATTAATGAAGATGTTGAACAAAACTAGCCCCAGGACTGACCGCTGGGGCACGCCACTTGATACCAGCTGCAAACTAGACATGGAGCCGTTGATCACTACCCGTTGAGCCTGACAATCTAGCCAGCTTTCTATCCACCTTATAGTCCATTCATCCATTCATTCATACTTCTTTAACTTGTTGGCAAGAATACTGTGGGAGACCATATCAAAAGCTTTGCTAAAGTCCAGATATATCAAGTCCACCACTTTTCCCATATCCACAGAGCCAGTTATCTCAACATAGAAGGCAGTCAGGTTGGTCAGGCATGACTTGCCCTTTGTGAATCCATGTTGACTGTTCCTGATCACCTTCCTCTCCTCCAAGTACTTCAAAATGGATTCCTTGAGGACCTGCTGCATGATTTTTCTGGGGACTGAGGTGAGGCTGACTGATCTGTAGTTCCCCGGATTCTTCTTCTTCCCTTTTTTAAAGATGGGCACTATACTTTCCTTTTTCAAATCGGCTGGGACTTCCTGCGATCGCCATGAGTTTTCAAAGATAATGGCCAATGGCTCTGCAATCACATCAGCCAACTCCCTCAGCACCCTCGGATGCATTGCATGCGGCCCCATGGACTTGTGCATGTCCAGGTTTTCTAAATAGCCCTAAATTGTTCTTTCACCACTGGGGATGCCATATGGGGGTGTCAGGGCATCGCTTTGGAGTACAGAATGTCAAATTGACATACGTGCGTCTAGGGAAGAAGCAGTACTACAGCACTACCACATGCTTCCTTCTAAACCTGACATATATTTAAGCAAGAATAAATGCCATGCTAAGCAGCACTAATTTCCATTACACATTGTGACCCTTTAGAGAGAGCATAGAAGCTAATTGCATAGGAGCCAATGGCAAAATAAGTCCAAAAGAAACAGACATCATAGGTTGGGGGAAGGGAACAGTGATCTAAGTGGAAATAATTGGCATACAGAACTTCAGCTTAGAGAAACCTGAGATCCAAACAGTTTGTAGGCTGTGTCCTGTATTGCTTCTACGGTCCTACATCCTACTGGCTAAAAGTCAACATTGCAAGGAACCTCCATGAGGTGAGCCTTGTAGAGGATTATAGGCCTCTTGTCCCATTCCCACAGGTTTTAGTGAAGGGAAGGTACAATATGGTTGTGACAGGGTGTATAAATTCTGCACCAGTGACAAAGGGGTTAAAGAACTGCAGTGTTTCCAGAGCTGTCAATCATGTAATGGGTGGAGTAAGATTTTAAAAGCAGGAAGATCCAGACAGTTGCTGGGCAGCTCTGGGAGAGAGACCACAGTTCTACAGCTCCCAAGAGGGTCTCCTGGAAAGCTTCAGAGAAACTGCCCTCAAGAAGGTCAGACACCGATCCTACAAGAAAACAGTAGACTCCAATATTCCAGCCAGGCAGGATAAATTTGGCAGTCTCAAGGTGAGCTGTTAAGCGATTGATACTGCTATCCTCAATCCCTTGTGGAGTTAGGGAATCGGGGACTGTACTGAAAGGACTTGGGGAACGGGAGCCAGGAGCCTCATCTGCATCAAACACAATCAAACTATTTGGCTCAATTTAGTATCACTGAGAGTTCTGTTTATGGAGATGGGGATGCCTTACAGGTTTTGCGGCACCTAAATAGCAGGACCTGCTTGTCAGTAACCAGAGAACTGTGACACATGGTGGAGAACACGGGCATTAGATCACTCCTGAGGTGAGGGAAGGCATAAAAAAAATATTACTTATAGGTGGTCTAAGCAAAATGGACTTGAACAGGCTGTTGAAATGGCTGACAGAAAGTCAACAACAGCAGGCTGTGCAGCAGCAGTAACAGCAGTTGCTACAACAGTTAGCTAAAAAGAAGCAGCAACAACAGCAGCTGCTTCTAAGGGGAATAACATCAAGGCAGCAGGACCAACAACAACAGTGATGGCGGACAATGCATTTTATTTAGCAAAACTTGGCAATCTAATCAACATTTAATTTCCTTTCAGTTAAAACTGCAGCCACATTGGTGTAACTTCCCTTTCTGCAGTGTGAAGTTAACACTATAATCACATATAAACACTATAAGAATGAGGCCAAAGACCTCATTAGTGAAGTTAACACTAATGAGAACTAATTGGCCTCATTCTTACAAGCCATTATTGATGTCTGATGTCAGAGTTAAGAGTTTTTAGTCTTCAATTAAATGAAAAAATATGGATCATTGGCTCAAGTCTGGTACATTAGCAAAGAGTAGAACATATAGGGATCAGCAGGAACTCAGTGCAACCACAGTTTCAGCTGATTCAACTACTACTGCTGGCTGTAGCAGTGTGAATGCAAAGGAGGCCACGCATGATTTGCAAGTTCAGCCTGGGAAGTTGCAACAGGGCAGGAAAAGAAAGTGCACCAAAAAAATTCAAGTATGATTAAAGTTACATTGAACTTGGATTTACCTGGACTGGGGACTCCAGATATTCTCAGCCACAGTGTGTCCTATACTGTGAAATTTTATCAAACAACAGTCTTAAACTGTCCCTTCTTCCCCAGCATTTAGAGACTAAACATAAACAAATTAAAGACAAACCAGCTCAGTTTTTCACTCTCAAACTGGAACAGGTAAAAAGCAGTTAAAAAATTCTGCAATTGAATTCTTGCATGGGAAATGTAAATGCGCTTCAAGCCGCATAGCTTGTGAGTTAGAGTCACTGAAACAGGGAAACCACACACTGCTGAAGAAGGTTTAATTATACCTGCTGTGAAAGACAGGATGAAGTGAATTTTTGGTGAAAAGTAGGAAAAAAAACTTGATGCCATGCATCTCTCCGATAACACTGTGTTGTGCTGCCTTGACGATATGACTGAAACAGTTCTTTCTCAGCTTGTGAATCACATTAGAAACAGTGACTAGATGAGTTCACGGACTTAGCTAGCCTAGTTACTCTTTCGGTTTATGTTCGTTATATGTATGAAGGTACCATGCATGAAGATTTTCTCTTTTGTTGTCCCCTGCCTACTCAAACAACAGAAGAGGTTTTTTTAGTTTTTTTGGGTTGTTTTTTTTTTTTTTCTGCTTGTTAACTTCATGAGTGAGAATAGAATTGACTGGTCCTGCTGTGAAGGGATTTGTACCAATGGGGAAAAATCGATGACGGGAGAGCACAGTGGAATTGTGGTTTGCATCAAGGCCATTGCAACAGAAGCCAATGGGTGCACAACATCCACAGAGAGGTCCTTGCTTCCCAAGAAATGCCTGAAGACTTAACGTCATTGTTGTCTGTTGCAGTCAAAATGGTTAACTTTGTTAAGGCTTGGACTTTACATTTAAGAATTTTTGCTACCCTGTGTGATGAAATGGGAAGTGACTATTTGATGCAACTAATGCATACTGAGGTTCACTGGCTGTCGCATGGTAAAGTACTGACACAACTCTTTGAGTTGAGCAGCGAGCTTCACATTTTTTTTCACCGTCCTCCCTCCCTCCCTTTGCGTTGTCTTCTTGCTTAGAAGATGCTGCCTGGCTTCAGCAATTAGTCTACTTGGAGGACATTTTTTCTTGCCTCAACGAGCTCAATTTAGGTCTTCAGGGCTTAAGTGCACTATTTTCAAAACACAAGACAAAATTGAATCTACTACTATTTTGGGATAGCTGCTTAAAGAGAAATGTGATTGACTGCTTTTCAACACTGCAAGAATTTCTCACAACAAATGACAATATGCAGTTACATGAGAGTGTGAAAGCTGATATTATGGTGCACTTGCAACAATTTAGCCAGCAACTTAGAAAATATTTCCTCAGAATGGACAATGCAAATGCTTTGATATGCAGTCCATTTGAGGTGCCTGTATTTCTCCCAATCTCTCATCTGTCAGTGCATGAGCAGGAGAAACTTTTAGATCGGTGTTCTGACAGTGGGGTTAAATTAGAGTTTGTACTCAAACCTTTGGTAGAGTTTTGGGCACAAAGAATGGAAGATTAGCCAGACCTGTCCAAATAAGCTGTGAAATTTCTGATGTCCTTCTCCACAATGTAAGTTTGCTTGTCTGGATTCTCTGCCCTCGCAGCAATCAAGACCAAGTACTATCTGAGATTAAACACCGAAAATGACTTGGAACTGAAGCTCTCTCCAATTTTCCCTGCCATGAGTGATTTGTTTAATAAAAAATAGGGACATCCATTACATTGATAGATAAGCATTTTATTATTATTATTTTTAATTAACATAGATAAGTATGATACATTAATCACCAAGAATTTAAAAATGCCAATAATATATTTTTGTATTACTCAGGTCAGCTGTAGAAATGTGTGAATAGTGAACTTTTCTTTGCCTCTTTTTCTGTATCTTTTTATCATCAACAAAAATACATGATTGACATTTTTTAATGCTTAGTCATGACATAAGAATGGCTATACTTGGTCAGACCAAAGGTCCATCTTGCCCAGTATCCTGTCTTCCGACAGTAGCCAGGTGCCCCAGAGGGAATGAATGGAACAGGAAATCATCAAGTGATCCATGCCCTGTCACCCATTCCCAGCTTCTGGCAAACAGAGGCTAGAGACACCATTCCTGCCAATCCTGGCTAATAGCCATGTATGGACCTATCCTCAATGATAGGCTATTGTGGGTTATGTCAGTTCTGAGTGATTGAGACCAGCATAGAGGCTTCATTTATTTTAATTAATTACAACAAAATGACATTGAAAACTTCCAATTTAATGTTTACAACAAGTGGAAACTTGTTTGAGGGACTATTTTTATCCAAAGCAAAAGTATATATAATTAAATTTTAATAATAATTAATTAATTGTATCCATGACAACATGCTTGGGCATTGTGTTGCATCGTGTTATCCCTTACATACCTTTTTTTCCCCTGGTTTCATAGGTATATTATGACCCTATCTCAGATGGTGGTACCCAGTAGACTACGTTATTTGGAAAGGGGTATGCAGCCTAAAAAGTTTGAAAACCATTGTTGTAAATCCACTGTCCTGCTCTTGTATAGACAAGTATATTCATATACAATAAGATTGGTATGAGTTAGGTAGATCATTTAACAACATGCAGGTTTCTTATTTAGATTGTTTGCTTTTCATGACAAAGCTTGTCAACCTCCTTTAAATCACCTTCTACATATACAGTGTAAAACAGATTATGATAATGCTTTTTTCTTTATGTAGGATAATTTTATGAATTATGTGGCATTGTGAAAAATTTTGCATATGAGGCAATATAGATATACTCTAAAGAGTGTAGTTTTCAGTTTTTTTATTTTGGTTTTCATGCATTTTGATTTCAACACATAATACATAGATACCTACAGAAGGCTCTGGGTCCCCTAACAAATATTTCAAAACACAATCTACAACAAAAATGGAGCTGTGGCTCATGAAAGCTTATGCTCAAATAAATTGGTTAGTCTCTAAGGTGCCACAAGTACTCCTTTTCTTTTTGCGAATACAGACTAATACAGCTGTTACTCTGAAACAAAAATATCAAGGTTGATGAGTGGTCCTGTCCTTTCCCAGCACAGAAAACAAGCTGTGGACAAAAAGTAAACATCCCCGCATTATTTACCACAAAAATCCCAAACCCACACAGACTTCACAATCCTCCCACCCACATACCAAACCCTGAATCCATTGACCCAAATACTCCTGTCTGTTTGCACCTGCAGTGGTGTTGCACTGGGACAGAGGCAATCTCTCTAGTAGGCAGGTGCAAGATCAAAACCTGCACCACAAATTTAACCTGGAAATCTACATGTAGTTAGTGCGTATTTCGGAATATTGGTGTCATGTGCTCACTGAGATACTTTACTTAAGAAATAGAAAGGTGTTTTTTTTTTTTGATAGCTACAGTTTCTAAATGTATTTAAAATGTAATTCCATGTCCCGTATATGGGAGTAATCTAATTTCAAGGTGAGTAGCACGGTTTGCTGTTGAAAGAAACTGCTGCAACTTCTTGACCAGATACAAATGGAAAAAAGCAGTCCTGGTCCTGCTATTATATGATGATCTAAATAGCATCTAGGAATTTAAAAACACCATGAAATCACAAACTTGAGACAATTGATGGACACATACTCTTAATCAAAGGAGCACATATAATCTTTCTCATCCTTCAGTTGATTCCTTCAGCTACCATCACCACCAGTTTTATCTGGTGTGAGCTTTAACCATCTTATACTCATCCATGTGCCAATCTCTACCAAACACACCATAGTGCCTATTTTTGGGCACTGCACTACTGTCATGCAAATAATAATTCCACAAAGACTTTCATCCACCAGGAAGAACAAGGATGCAAAGCATATGTTATAGAATGAAGTTCTCCCAATGCATCCAGAACCTCAATTAACATCTCTAGTGAAACCATGTGGGAGTTTTTTATATGGCCATGGCTTGATGTTATCCTTCTGCTCAGATTGAAAATAGCTAAGAGCAAAGCTGAAGCCTCCTGAACTGAAATAGGCTGTCAGGTCATTCATTTGAGTGCTCTTTGCTTTCCACCTTTGGCTCCACTTAGAAATAGATGAGCAGAGATTAATTCTGCAGAAAAACAACAAAAACATCTCAATTTGACAAAGATTAAAATTAGTATACATTATTAAAAAGAAGAATAAACTGCATAATGCAACAGAAGTGTTAAAAAAAAAAAAAAAAGGTTAAAAATCCTCTCTTGAAAGAGTAAGAATGAGTGACTACTAGGGCTCTTAAGCGGTTAAAAAAATTAATCGTGCTGTTAAACAATAATAGAATACCATTTATTTAAATGTTTTCTACATTTTCAAATATTTCTATTTCAATTACATCACAGAATACAAAGTGTACCGTGTTCACTTTATATTTATTTTTATTACAAATATTTGCACTGTAAAAAACAAAATAAATAGTATTTTTCAGTTCACCTAATACAAGTACTGTAGTGCAGTCTCTTTATCATGAAAGTTGAACTTACAAATGTAGAATTATACACAAAAACCCCTGCATTCAAAAATAAAAAAAGAGCCTACAATTCCCATCAGTCCTACTTCTTGTTCAGCCAGTCGCTCAGAGAAACAAGTTTTTTTACATGTGCAAAAGATAATGCTGCTTGCTTCTTGTTTACAATGTCGTCTGAAAGTGAGAACAGGCGTTTGCATGGCACTGTTGTAGCCGGTGTCGCAAGATATTTACATGCCAGATGCGCTAAAGATTCGTATGTCCCTTCATGCTTCAACCACCATTCCAGAGGACAGGCGTCCATGCTGATGCTCAAGAATGATCTAAAGCAGTGCAGATCGACTCATGTTCATTTTCATCATCTGAGTCAGATGCCACCAGCAGAAGGTTGATTTTCTTTTGTGGTGTTTGGGTTCTGTAGTTTCTGCATCAGTGTGTTGCTCTTTTAAGACTTCTGAAAGCATGGTCCACACCTCGTCCCTCTCAGATTTTGGAAGGCACTTCAGATTCTTAAATCTTGGGTCAAGTGCTGTAGCTATCTTTAAAAACAGCGAGGAGTCCAGTGGCACCTTAAAGACTAACGGATTTATTTGGGCATAAGCTTTCGTGGGTAAAAAACCCACTTCTTCAGATGCAACTTTGCTGATGCTGCATCTGAAGAAGTGACTTTTTTATGCTCAAATAAATCTGTTAGTCTTTAAGGTGCCACCGGACTACTCGTTGTTTTTGTGGATACAGACTAACACGGCTACCCCTCTGATACTTGTAGCTATCTTTAGAAATCTCGCATTGGTACCTTCTTTGCATTTTGTCAAATTTGCAGTGAAAGTGTTCTTAAAACAACCGTGTTCTGGGTCACCATCAGAGATGGCTATAACATGAAATATATGGCAGAATGCAGGTAAAACAGAACACGAGACATACAATTCTCCCCCCAACGAGTTCAGTCACAAATTTAATTAACACTTTTTTTTTAAAATGAGCATCAGCATGGAAGCATGTCCTCTGGAACGATGGCCAAAGCATGAAGAGGCATATGAATCTTTAGCGCATCTGGTACCTAAATATCTTGCGACACCAGCTATAACAGTGCTATGGGAATGCCTGTTCTCACTTTCAGGTGACATTGTAATTAAGAAATGGGCAGCATTATCTCCCGTAAATGTAAACAACTTGTTTCTCTTAGTGATTGGCTGAACAAGAAATAGGGCTGAGTGGACTTGTAGACTCTAAAGTTTTACATTGTTTTGTTTTTGAGTGCAGTTATGTAACAAAAAAACCCTACATTTGTAAGTTGCACTTTCATGATCAAGAGATTGCACTACTGTACTTGTATGAGGTGAATTGAAAAATACTATTTCTTTTGTTTATCATTTTTACAGTGCAAATATCTGTAATCAAAAATAATATAAATCGAGCACTGTACACTTTGTATTCTATGTTGTAATTGAAATAGATATATTTGAAAATGTAGAAAAACCTCCAAAATATTTAATAAATTTCAATTGGTATTCTATTGTTTAACAGTGCGATTAATCACAATTAATTTTTTTAATCACGATTAATTATTTTGAGTTAATTACGTGAGTTAACTGCAATTAATCGGCAGCCCTAGTGACTACATATAACCAAAAATAAAATTTCACTTGAATACCACTGCATGTTTGAAATATTTGTATAGTAGTAACCACTGTCTAAGAGTTTGAGCAGCAGCTCTTCAAAATCTTCCACCTGTACAGAAAAAAGCAAAGTAACCATTCAGTGTCACATAATGGTAAATTCAAAGCAGTTAAACAACTCTATAAACATCTGTTAATTTGTACACAGAACCCTATATTTCAGTCTTTACCATACACTGGTGTTTCTACACTCAATACGGTGATCACAACTGAGTGCTGCTCCACTAAATACAAATTTAGTAACTGGGATGGGAAGAAGCAGCTGGCCAGCACCACTTTTCTCCTACCACCAGAATGTGATGGGGCCAGAGCCTCCGGCTTTGTGTCTCCTGCAGCTCCACTGTAACACAGCATGCATGTTGATATGTCTGTACCTGGTGTCTGGAACTAAACCATTTTGGCTAGGCTTTGGAAGATTTCAGCACATCTTTGTGATGCATGGATTACTCAACCATTTAGTTACTACACTACAGCTAAATTGGAGGGCCCACATACACATCTGAACAGGAAATGTTATCACATGAAATTGTAAATTTCCTTGGAGTATAAACACCATCAAGTATAATTCCATTATTTAAAATGGTCATTATTTCTTAAGGCAAACATACTTGTAATATTTGACTGATTTACTTAAAGCTCTTTCTAATGTTTTCCTTAACAGTTTTAGATATTTGAGATTTGAATAAATGAATGTTGAATTCATGTAAAAATATGACCCAAGAACATACTACAGTTTCTGGAAGTACTGTAATGATGTCATGATATTTTCCTAGCCTTCTGTAGGATTATTTCCTTTTTAAATAAACTTGGTGTTCTCTAATGCTAATGCAGATGTTTTATACAGTTTACTTACACATTTTTGCTAACATTTTAAAATGAAGTTGATAAAATTATAAAGCTAGTGTTCATTTTAAAGCCAAAATAACTGTAGAGAATACTATTTTCTGTTTATTCTGAACATTTTTCTTAGAAGACCCTGTCAAAGACTTGAAAAGCTAGTTTCACTTAAAAATCAGTTTTTCAAGGCAGTATATTTAAATTTCTCACTGTGGCCTGAAGGCATGACTGCAGCTCTCTGTACTGCTAGTTGAGAGATGCAGGTTTATAGATTTACTTACCTGTAATTTCCCAAAATGTGTATTGGGGAAGGTGATGCGGTTCTTTAGGTCTAAGGGAATGTTGTCAAACAGTTTTGTTGGAGCCTGCCATAAAGAGAACCCCTCACTCAGGATCCAAAAGAGAAAGTAAATATGCTGCTGATACCGTGATTCAGAAGTAGTTTGGGAAACTGATTTAACTGCGCAATATTTTGGAGGCATTAAAGTAACTACACAAGATTACATTAACCATTTTTCAAAAGTTGGATATTTGTTAGTATTTTTAATGGCAGTAATTACAAGTTAAAAATTTTACTTGGAAAACAGGGAAACAGTGATATGTGATAGATTATTGAATTCATATGACCTCTCTTAATTAGACTATTTAGCCAATCTGCCACTGCTAAGGCACTGATCAGGTAATGGTAAGTGAAGAGAGAGTGATTATTGCTTGGTTTTAAGAAACCGTTAATTCCTTATTTTAGCCCTCCTCATTGGTAAACAATTGTGATAGTTTGTTGTCTAATATTTTAGGGTGAGTGTCCCTGAATTATAATGAATCTTACAGTAAGATTGCAAACCGTCATGACAATAAGATGTCTCTCTCATATGGCTATTTCAGGACATTGGAGTCACATACACTATCTTAATATCTGGTTTTATTTGCCGGTTCAAAGGTTATAAAGTTGCAGGTTATAAAGGGGAGAATTTTTCCTCTTCAGCTAAACAGTGCAACAGGAAACAACTTTAAAAAAAACCTGTGAACCCAGATATAACCGCTGACATGTGAATTGCAGATAGAAATTAATTGTGCATGCTTTGGCTCTGTTGTAGTGAGTGTGCACTGATTTCTTATGTGAGCTGGTTAGAAGTTAGTTTTCTGCCTTTTGCATTGATTAGCTGAAGAAATATATTAGAGGAGCTCTCCTGTTCACATTTCAGATGTGCAAGAATAAAGCAATATTTATGGTCAACTAGCTTGGGAGTCTAAATGTCTTTAAATAAATAAAGGAAGTCATATTTCACTTATTTTAAAAATACATTCTGAAATTTATATTTCACTCTGCCATAAAGATGTAAGCGTCAGATTTAAATTAAACATTCAATTTTATGTCTTGCTCATACTTTCATTATTCATCTCTCCATTAATGATTAGATAGCAGTCATTAAACTGTTGGCAAAGATATTCCAAAACTGATTTCTCAATTTTGTTCAGTATGCCTTTAAACTCATTGATCCAAATGAACCTCTCAAAGTTCAAAAAAATATATTCAGAGTTACACTTCTACGGAAAGGTGGAACTAGCAGTAGTCTCATCAAGGTTATTCTCATTGGTACTTTGTATTGGACCCTTTCTTTCCCAGCACCAGTTGGTTCACTTCCATAGGAGACACAAACATCATCTTTAGCAATTAAAAGCTGGGTTCCGAGTTTGCTCTCACTTTGGGCTCTTGCATAAAAGGATGAAGTGGTGTTGTCTTATTACTTTATCAAGCCCCTTTAAAACATATTACCTGAAAATATCAGGGACAAATTCTGCCATTTTCTTTTGACCTGAAAAAGAAGTAAACTGTTGTTGCAAAAGCAGATAAAAGTAAGCTGTTCCAGATGTTCAGGAGCAGTACAGAAAAAGGTTCTCAAAGCATCAGTGCGGCAGTAATGTGTAGGAGCATAAAGTAAACCCTTGCTAAGCAAGGAGAAGTAGCTGGGCAAAGAAGAGAAAGAGAAACAAAACAGGAAATCCTGGCATCTTTGACAATCATGGCAGAACTCCCATTGACTTTAATAGGGCCAGGATGTTCATCCACATTCAGATTCCGATCTCAGGCTAGTGTAAAATGTAGAGGTAGAGTAACTCCACTGAACTTCAGCAGCTTAACTGGAGTTACTCTGCATTTGCACCAATGTAAATGAGATCAGAATGGGACCCAAGATCTGTTTTAAGGGTCTCTGTTTACTGAGTTTCATATTAGTGTTGTTGTTACAGCATAATGTTTCTTGGATGTCATTTATTCAGAAACCACATGAAGAATTAAATGCATTTGAAACAAATCAGTTGAAAAACAAAGCAGTGTATAATCAATGTAGTCTTAAAATAATTCAGTTTCACTCTCAGAAGCTTTCTCTCGCTCATCACTCACTAATCAGTGGTATTTATATGGCATTATCACCACAGTTTCCAGATGCTATCTTGATTTCCATTCAGATGTATAGTATCTTAGATGTTTGTAACTGATTAATCTAACAGTGATTAAGGAAAGATGTTATATCCATTGTTTTTAGAGTAACTAGTAAATATAAATCTACCTCTCCTTGAAATAAAGATCATTAGGACTAGTGAGGTAGCAGCTTCACAGTATAATACTTGAAGCTATGATTAACAGAATTCATATATACTATTTATAGAGTTTGCATTTACTTTGCAAGAATGGTATGCAAAGGAATATTTATTTATGTACTTTATTGAATTTACTGAAATTCCACTTGAAAATAAGAGGCATAACACAAACTGAATGTGGGAAAGTGAAGACGAGAACTGAAAGCTTCGCTATATGCAATAGATCTGCTAATATTCCTCAGTCCTTATCTGCAACAACTCTATTGGGGCTTTTCTGGCCAGAGAGCACACTGTACCAAGTTTGAAGTAATATGTCTTTGGTGAACACTTGTGATTTTAGCAGATTTGACCCTGCTCTAAAGAGAGAGTCTAATGCAATAAACTACTATTTCACCTAGCAGATTTTTATTTCCTTCTTTATGAAGTTCTTGGGACCACTGATTTCAACTGTATGTCCAATGTAATCCTTTCCTGCAATGGAACCTTAAGCAGTTCAGAAGACAATATCATAATATATAATTGCAGGCTAAATTATCCTCACTACTTATGCTATGTGAATGTGATACAGTTTGCAGGTATGCAGTATTTACTCTGTGAATCCAGGAGTTCCTTCCTTGTAATAATGTAGTTTCACCCATTCATCCCCTAAAAAGTCAACACATTCCCATTACTTTTCAATACTTGTTCATAGTTTTCCATCTCCAGTAGAAGTAGGTGGAGCCATCCCCAAATAAGCTGTGACTGTCAGTTTCTGTGAATATCTTGTCCCTTAGTGCAAGCATTTCAAAAGTTGTATAAAGAGCTCGAAGAATGAGATAAGCATTCACAAGTTTCTACCCCCCTTCCTCTGTTATGTGTGCAGTTGCTTGGTTGAGGACTGTTTAACTTATATCCTCCATACAAAATCAAGAATTGTCAAAATGGTATCGCAAAATATCTGTGATTGAGTTATGGTGATAAGAATAAAATACATTTAGAAAATGTGCTTTGGCATCTCATTAAAATGAAGCTAATTCTCAGTTAATGGAATTTTGTTATTAAATTTTATTTATTTTAATTTATAACTTGCAAACCTATTTGTATGCATAAACTGAGTGCACGTTCAGCGCAAATGGGCTTTGTATCCATGTCACAGGATTCTCTCACCACTAGGGGCATCTCCGACTGGCCACTCTGGGGATCATCTGTTTCAGAGTTCGATGCCCCCTTGCTGCTCTCTGAATGCCCTACCACCTCTCTCTCTCTCTCTCTCTCTCTCAAACTCAGGGTGCTCTGTCTTTGTGGCTTGGCCCTGTGGCCAAGTCACTATAGTCCTCCTCTTCCAGGGTATCAAAGTCTTTCTATTGCCATTTCCCCAATGGCTGGTCGGGGAACGTGGCCCTACCCTCTTCTCTTGGTTCCAGCCCAGGGATCCTCTAATCAGCAGCCAGGCGCTGCAACATCCTAAACTTTGCTGCCTTTTCCCTGAGCCTTTCCTACATCTTCTGGCTTCACTGTATGTGGGTTTGTCAGCCCAAACCCCCTCCTCCCAGGGAATAATTGAAGATTACAATTCCATAGGTCCAAACACACCTCCCTCTCCCTAGGTAGTGACTGCAGACTACATTCCTGAAGCCCCTTTCTTTTGCCAGCTTCCTGGCTTTATCCTAGCCCAGGCTGTTACTTCTCAGCCTGGCTCCATCATCATTCAGGGGATTACTTAGGCCCCCTAATTCCCCTGAGCTGTGTCCTATCTGATTAATTGGCCCCCTCTCAGCCTCATTAACCCTTTCCAGGCAGGTGTGGGGGTGAATACCCCGTCATACCATTTCATTCTATCATTCACATGTACAAGTATTAGTACACTTCACATGCAAGTAACTCTGCAAAGTTTCACATTGAAAAGAAACTTGTGTCCCCTTAGATAATTTGGCCCCTTTAAGTGTATAGTATCTGAAAGTATTAAACTTCTATTTCTTTGGTACCATGTAACTCAAAAACTGTCAGATTTTTTTCCCAGAGTTTATCAGAAAACATTTGCTCTCAAGCTGAGACCTCATATGCCAAGTTTCAGTTGGAGTGTGCTTGTAAAAAAAAGTTTATGGTGGAACTGCCTGCACAATCTTAACTACACTGTAGTGTCACAAATGTGATACTGTAATGAACTACAGATGGGGTTTTTTTTCTGCCACCCTGTTAGAATAATAATCTTAGCTCAGAAAATGGTTGATTGATTGGCAAATACATTTATTTGGTATTTATTGCCATTTTGAATTTTTGCAGTATTGCATGATGGGTTAGATGAATTAAGTGAGGATTTCTATTTAGAATAAATTGTATACTTCAGGTTACCTTTCCTTTTCTTCTATTTATGTTTTTCTGTCCCCTATAGAAAAGGACAGTCTGAAATCCAGTCTGGTCTGTAAGAACTGTTTGCCCCTTAAAATTATTTTCTTGTGCCTCAACTGCTCTGGTAATATATATTTTTTATTGAGCACCTAAGAAAGTGTGTGAAATCTTCAGTGTGTTTCCTGTTGCCTCTAGGGAACTATAATGTTTAAGAATAAAAGGAAATATAAGAGTTACAGCTGCATATTGTTCAAATTATTTTTAAGAGAAGGTTCATGAAGCATCTACTGGTAAAGTGATTTTACGTTTGCATTTTTAAGTGCAGAACGCATTGGTATCCATAGTCACTATGCTACAAACATTCTACTGCTAGAGAAAGAAGGAAAATAGTTCCCTTGATGTACTGTTACCATAGGGGGAAGAGATCTGTTGCAATTCACTGAGGAATACTACAGTAAGAAATTCCAAAATAACACTGCAGCAGATGATATGAGGTATTTACAGATACAGAAGCTACACTGTACTAGGCAACTTCCAGGCATTTATCAAAGTGTTGGCTGCTCCCATTTTAAGACAGATGAAAAAATAATATATGGTTGTACAAAATTATCTCAATAAATTAATGTAAAAACCCCCACCATAGTACAGACTGGTTCGTGTCAACTCTTGTTTCTACTAGTAATACCACTATATTAGGAAAACTGATGTCATTAATGAAGCCATGAATATATTGCAATTTACTCAAAATGACCCAGCATTCATTTTGTCTAGGTCATTGGTTCCCAACCTTTTCCATATTGTGATCCTATGCTAACAAGAGAAATAAGTTTTCTTATAAGTTTCCTCCCATGTAGCCATAAATAAAAGAAGATGGGTTGCAACACCTAGGATAAGAACCTGTCATTTAGATAATTAAGTACAGCTAATTGTCTTGTAAATTATGGATTTCTTTTGACAAATAATTAGCAGAATGTCATAAGAAAAGTAGGCCTACATAGTTCTTATAGAGAGACGTACTATGTTGAGGTGCTCAGATATTACAGTTACCGCCATGATGTACTAATCTAGATATATTCATGATGTAACAATCTAGAAGTCAAGGGGTTGTATTGCCACATAGTCTTACCATATAATAGGTTATGGTTAACATAAATAAAAATAATACATTTCCTTTCCTATATTGAAATTAAATATGTATCCCATTCTTCTTCCTCTAACTTTCTAGTTTTATACTCTTATTTATTGTCTTGTCCCAGCTGGGAACTGTTATATTTATCTTACAGAGTAATATACGTATCCTGGGCTGGGTTTGTATTTTTGTTAACGGTATATATACAAACCCAGGATACTACAGGATACCCAGCCCAGGATACTACAAACTACATCCATTATTTTCTTCTAATTTTAACTCCTTGTTCTTCTCAAGTTCATGTTTCATTATATCAGCATTTATCTCACTGCTCATGCCCAACATCTCTTTGCTCAAGGCTTGTGTTATCAAAACAGTATCCATTCCTTATTTCTGTGCCTTCATTCAATTGGGATTCTCAGCACCATACTGAATCCCTGATTGGGTACTAGATTTTTCTATTTCCTTATAATCTTTAAAATCTAATGAAGTGGCTCTATGTTTCTGAGCAAGAATGCATGGTTTTACTGACATTAGTATTGAAAATCATTTTGATTACCTTTTGTATGTGTGTTGGTGAGTGCACTACTCCTGGGAGAATTCTGCGCCACTGCATTTGCGCAGAATTCATGTCCCCCGCAGATTTCTTTGCTTCCATGCAGAAAAATGAGTTTCTGACAGGGAAACAAAGGGAAGCTGCAAGTGCAGTCATGCACCACTCCCTACTGCAAAGGTACATGGTTTCAGGCACCTGGAGCAGCTGGTGGAGAGGTAAATCACCTCAGGACTCAGGGATACCCCTTACCCTGAGCCGGGATCAGCTGCTAGTCCCAGCTGGGTTGGAGGCAGGAGGGGATTGGACTTGGAGTGGCTGGGCTCTGTCAGACTAACCCCGAGAAACCTCCCCCAGCTGCGGGAAGCTCAACATCCTCCCCTGCTTCCTGCCCCCATCACTCTTCAGCTGCGGAGGGAGGGGTCATTGTATGGGGAGCTGCTCCCCCATCCGCCCAACTCCCATGCATCTGGATCTCCCATACTCAGACGCGCCCACCAAGCCTCACCCCATATACCCAGGACCCCCTATTCCTCCATACCCGAACCCTCCCCAATGAACCTCAGCCTCTGCATCTGGAGCCCCCTTGCACCCACACCCCCTGCCTCCGGACACCCACCCCTGCACCCAGATCACCCTTCAGTGATCTCCCTGCACTCAAACCCCCTCCCTGATGAGCCCCACGGTCCTGCACCACCCTGAACCCCAACATCCAGACCCCCACACCACTGACCCCCAACTAGCTGCACCCAGATCCCCAACCCACCAAGCCCCATTTCCCTGGCACCCAGACCCCCTGCTGAGACTTCCACATCCAGACCCCTCTGCTGAGCCCCAAACACTTTCACTTGGAAGCCCCTGCAGAGTCCCATTGCCCCTGCACCTGGAACCCCCCCCCCAACAAGCCTCTCTGCATCCAGATCCCCCACACCTCCCACGGGGTTGTCTGCACCCAGATTGTCCCACACCTGGATCCCGTCCCGCCACACTTGGATCCTACCTGGTTGAGCCTGCCTGCCCCACACCTGGTGCAGGGCCCCAGGGTGTTTCTGAGGCAGGCTCAGACCTTGTGCTGTGTCAAGGTCAGTTTCAGCCTTACCACTGAGTCCGTGTCCCAGGGGAGGGGGTTGGGGAGTTTCCAGTGGCCTGTGCTCCCCACTGCTATGCTGGAGCCTCTGCATTTATTTATTGACAAATGAAACTCGCAGAATTTTAAAATATTGTGCACAGAACTTTTAATTTTTTGGTGCAGAATTTTTAATATTTTGGTGCAGAATGCCCTCAGGAGTAGTGTGCAGTCTTTGACCATTTGGGAAGGTCAAGCATATTTTGCCTGCAGGAGTACAAGAAAACTCAATGAGAGCTCATTATGGGCAAGCTGAATCCTATCCCCATTACAGCTATCAGAACTTCCATTCATGGAATCAGAATTTCTTCATTTGCTTTGTTTTAGAGTAGAATATCATCCAGAACTTATAAAGTAACTGGGGGGTGATCTGGGTGCAGGGGTGGGTGTCCGGAGGCAGGAGGTGTGGGTGCAAGGGGGCTCCTTTAAAAACTTATAAAGCTCAGATCCTTATTAGTCAGAGATTGTTAGGGCTGTGATGGGCTTGCCATTTTGCAGTTCCTGAGTAATGAGAAAAATGGGAACTCCTTCCGTTTCGAGTCTTGGCCTCTTTAATAAGGCAGTAATATATGCTGCCTTCCTAAACTTCTTTCCCTCTAAGAGTCCCCCAATAAACACTATATGGTCTCTCTTCACTTGAGAAGACACCAGATTTCAGTAATTTGGCACAGCCCCAATCCCTGGAACCTCTCCCTTTACAGATGAGACTAGAAACCGTCATGGACTAGAAGAGGGCCACAGTTTTTTGATCCTATTCTTTAAGAGGGTTCAAAAGGCCTTGAGCCTAGTTAAATGAACAAAAAATGAAAACACGACTCCTGACCCCATTGACACAATTTTTAATTTTTTTAAAAGTATGTACATTCCATGCTTTGACCCAGAAAGAATTGAACAACTGGAAATTCTCCTTGCCCTACAAGAGAAATTAACTAAAACAATCTCTCTTTTTAAACAGGTTTTGTATTTTTCTTCTTGCCCTGGAAATAAACAAACTGGAAGGTCTCCTTTTTGTTACACAAGGGAAATCAGATTAAACTACAGTCTTTTTAAAGGTTTCAGAGTAGTAGCCATGTTAGTCTGTATTCGCAAAAAGAAAAGGAGTACTTGTGGCACCTTAAACAATCTCAATCTTTTTAAACAATCTCAAAACTCAGGCACTGTCTGGCAGCTTGGCTGTTGATCCAATCACAGCAGCACTAGTATCTTCCTTTTAACTTCTCCGGATTGAGTTTTGGACTCTAATGAGCCCAAGTTACTTCTGAACTCAGCCAATGTTTGCCTCCCCATCCTTGTCCTGCCCAGCTGGCTAGGTCCATGGCCATCCTGGACACATGAGCAGTTAACAGACTTCATCATGAGGGCCTGTTCCAACAATCTAAGACTCGTAGATCACTTGTTTAATCCTATGAGTCCAAGGATGAATGGGCTTGCTCAGATAGAAGCTATTCAGATCTATTTATGAGATATTTTGGTAATGGATCCAAAGTTCTGAGGTTCTTTGTTTATCCAGAAGGTGCCCATAGGACCAACAGTGGCAGTAAAGAGGTCTATCATTTATTTCTTTGATGGGACAAAGCCTGTTAAGAAATTCTCAAGATGGTTTATAGCTTTTGGTGGAAAGATAAAGGCCTGTCCATTTAAGTCCAGAGGGGATTTAAATGGGTAGCATGTCTGAATACTTAATTCTGTGTGCCCACTGAAATTTCTACACCAGAAGTACTTAAACTCTTTCTACTGTGGAAAGGAGGGGTTACCAGTTTATGCAGCATCTACTTGTCATATATCAGTTGTGTAGATCCTCAAAGCTCCTACCCAGGTCTTGGTTAATAGCTTTATGTAATATATTCTCTTGCTACTTAGTCCAGATTAGACTGGATTCTCCATTGAAGGAGAGCTGTGTTTCATTCATTTTTGAATTAGCTGTACTCTGGAGTCTTCTTTCAGAGAGTTGTCACTGTATTTAGTCTCTCTCAATGGGTACCTGCAGAGGCAGTGTCCTGAAGGATAAAAAGAGGTCATTTACCAAAGTAACATGCTTTATTATTGAAATACAAAAGTCTTATTCTTCTTTGTAGTACTACTGTGACATGTTTGCTCACAATTGGTGGTATAGTACTGTACATGTACAGTCAGGCCATGGTACACTGAGTTAGCTATTATAGGGGAAGTGACAGTGACACTTGTATTTAAGTTGACTATCACTTTCCATTATATAAAAAAAAGTTATTTTTAAGAGCTCTGAAATTTCAGTGGTTTTCAGCAAGACATTGACATTTGGCATGGTGATCATCTTGGGTCAGAGATGTGCTTTTTGCTGACACCCTGAAAATCCATTCAGATTTGGTCAAGTTATAAATTGTTGAAAATCTGCTAAATATGAGGCTGCATATCATGCTCCCTCATTTTAGCAACATCAAATGATAAATAGTAGAATGGTTATAGCTAAATAGATGTGTCTAAAACATGAATGTGAGCATGAGAAAGGTTCATAAGAGCTTATAAAGAAATGATCCTTATGTTAAGAGCTACAATTTAGGGGAGAGAGGGCTGTTCTGTTCAGCAGGGTAATAATATCCATCTGTTACCATGTTTTCACAGAGACAAATCAGAAATAACCCAAAAGAGAGCTGACACATATCATGTATGCTGCAGCTGCCCATACATTTGCTAGTCATACTGAATAAGTGGTGTTTCTTCTTTAGCCAACTTCCCAACTCCACATCCCTGTACCCTCAGAAGTCAATGTACATAGTTTTGTTCAAATGGAATAGAAAAACTAGGAAGCAGTTACTGAAAAAATATTTTGTATTTCAAAATTGTATATCATACATGTTAAATATTAACATTTTAGCAATTTTTGGTGAAAACTTGTTAGATCTCAGTTTGTCACATATGCAATAAACTGCATTTGTTTCTAAAATAAGATACAAATTTTTCCCTACCCATGAAGGTATGGGTCTTAAATGATTTAGCTCCAATCTGAGCATCAGAAGGCAGAACTAGGCCCTGAGTTTTTACATGAGTGATGAGAGCATGATGAGAACTATTCTTAACAGCTTGATTGCATATTCTTCATTTTGGGGTCTGATTCTGATCTCACACGTTTTTTTTTTAACAGCAGTGTAACTCCTTTCACTTCAGTGAAGTTGCACCTGATTTACAACAAAAAGCAGCAGAACTTTTGTGTTTAGCCAATGTGTTGAATGAATTTGTGTATTCTGATGTTGTGTCTTCTTTCATTTCATCGCTGGTTTGCAGATGTTCAGATGCATATATAGATGGCCAGACATACTTTGATTTTCATGTACCCCTAAAATTGTTTGTTAGAACATGTGCTTGAAAGTTATGCCACCACAATTTATATATTTTTATGTTAAACAGGTCAAAACATTACATTTATATTATTTGCATATTGTTTTTACTACTAGTACAATAGATGCTTAATTACAATACATAACATACAAGTATTGACCAGTAAACTATGAAATATTTCCTAAAACCAAAAGCTGTTACTTGGAAGGCGAATAGCATTAAAACATAATTAAATATTTAGGATTCTTTGTGTGTGTTTGCAGGAACATGTGCATCTGAGTGATCTGTGGAGAAACTGTATTTTAAAATGCCCAGGTTGAAGGGAAAAGCTGGTTTTAACATTTGTACTGAGGAAAATACTGTGGTTGTTACAAAAGGTATTTGAATATCGGCCTATACAACTAACCTTTTCAGTTGTACTTGTGAGTTTTAAAACAAAAAGAAAACTTTACTAAAGTAACCATAGAACTCTACAAATGTGTGTTCATTTTTCTTCAAGTTTCTGTGTACTGTCTATAACATAACTTTCCCTAGTGAATATTTTTGCCTTTAGGTAGCCTGTGTAATGTTAAATAAAGGTTTATGGTTTTTGTTTATTATTCTATAGGATTTTCAAACAATAGGAGAGAGTTGAGACAAAATATATTTGACACTTTGCTAACATTTCAGCATTACATAAAAATGAAGTTTATAACGGTCATATTGGGCCTGATCCTACTCCAATTGAAGTCAGTTAGGGTTTTGTCAATGATTTTGATGGGGTCATGACTGGGCCTATATTGGTCTTCCCACTCTCCTTAGGAACTAAGTATTCTTTCTGCCAAAACCCATCCCATTTGGTTGTATTTTTTTTTCTGAGATAAAGTAACATGTAAAATATTTGTCTTAAAACTATTAGTGTCTGTAATTACATCTTTTTTAAAAAGCCACTCAAATAAGCCTTAAATAGTGAGACTTGCAGACAGATATCTCAATGGGTAGATGATAAAAAGTTGTTGACTTACTGTAGCTGCCATAATGCAAAATATAAGTGTTCATAGTCACTTAAACTTTGATGTAGATTGATATGTCTGCTCTCCCAGTCTGGTTCAGTGATTCCAGATAAAATGCAGGACACTTTGTCCCTCAGATAAGCCAATCTTACTGGCTTGTCATATATGTTATAAAACTGACAAAAAGTGTGCATGTTTAATTTTTATGCTGTGTAACTTCAGTCTCTAACCCCTGCTTCAGCTCTCATTCTTCACTTTGGGATATAACTGAAAATGATTGTGGTGCCCTGGGATAGCTAATTGGTAAAGCCTGTTTGGAATGTGGCTAAGTGAGCCATTTTGGCAGTAAGCAGAGTAGCAAAGCACACTTTTTCCCTTACTTGTCTCTCAGGCTAAAATTAAACAGAGTTAGATATTTTCACTTTTAGTGATTTACAGTGGATCTGTTCTGAGTCAAGCCATCATAAAGAGCTAATTGCCTGCACACTCTTGTACAAAATAACACTTTATTTGTGTGTAATATGTAGGTCTGTATGTAGTACAGTATATTAGGGGTCAAATAATCTAATGATGATAAATGAAAAACAAGACTTTTTTTCATTCCCCTTCCCCTTTGAAATAATTGGATATTAAATTTATGATGATAAGTTAACCTGCATCAGCACCTGTTTAACATTCATAGACTCCAAGAAACCTCAAAGTCATGAGGTCATTGTTGAATATTTATGATGCAGTTTACGTAGCATGCTAGTGTAATGTTTTCTTAAGCTACTTAGTTACTAAAAAATAAACAAAGCTTGTCATTACAGAACATTTTCATTTGTTTTGTCATCCCTCCCTCAACAAAAATCCCAAATTTATTATAACTAAAAAAGGTGTTGCTAGTTTTTTTTCATAAAGGTGCTACTGTTCTTTTTTCCAGAAAAATATTTAAAATCTTGAGATGAAGTGTCATTTCTGAAGTTTTGCATTGGAAACAATTTAAATATGCATGTTTTTAATTGAAAGGAGATTTCAGGAAGTGTTCCAACAGTAGAGTGTTCTTGCTTTTCTTCCAGAGATTAAATATGTTGAGCACCATCTCTATCAGTCCTGTTCACAAAGTCTCAAGACTGCTTCTTATCGCAGATCATCCACAAAATTAGCTATATCACTGCTGTCATGTGCTCGCTGTTAGTTAGAATAATAATTCCACTTACAGTTGGAATACTCCTGTCCATTTTAAGCAGTGGACTCATTTTGACAAAAAGATGGGAGGGACACAGACCCTCAGAGTACCAGGAGTCTTCCCTTCCAGGAAGACCCCTGCAACAGAAGTCCACACCTACACCTCCACAACCCAGGCTCCGCACACCTCTCCTCCCCAAACAATTTGCTTCCTGAAATCTCCAATCTTTTCTCCCAAAGCACTCCTTCTCCATCAATCATCCCTCTTTCACTCTCCATCCACCAAACCCCTTCATTAGCCTATACTCTCTTCTCCAAACTCCTCCTCTCTTCCACCTGCCCCAGCTCCCCACATATCTGTTATCCCAAGTCTCCACGAAGCCTGTCTCCTTCCCTCCCACCACTTTCCTCCCCAAAGGTTCCTCCCGTAAGCCATAGCCCCCTTTCCCAAGGTTGTGCCCTCCCCCCAAACTCTTCTCTCTGACACCAGTGCCGTCCCCCAGAAATGTGACCGACTCCCTCTCCCATGTCTGATCCTGCCTCTTGGGTGTGCAGGAGGGAAGGAATGAGGAAGAGGAGCTAGAGTTGGTGCTTCTGGGCAAAAGGGCTGATTGCTGAGTTGCACTGCCTACCAAGCTTGGGCACTCTCTGCTCTGTACTTAGAGCTGGAGGTGATGACAGTGGAGGGGGGAGGGAGGGTTGGGTTGGGTTGGAAGGGAACAGAGAGAGCTGCCTGCCTATCAGGGAGACAGAGTTGGGTCCTAGAGACAGGAGATTGCAACTTCTGATGCCTCCTCCCTGCCCAGCTCATCAGCTAGCTTATCCATGGGGGGAGAGAGTTCTGAGTGTAACTGTACTAGGTAACCTCAGACTACAGTAGAACCTCAGAGCTACGAACACGTCCGGAATGGAGGTTGTTCATAACTCTGAAACGTTCGTAACTCTGCACAAAACATTATAGTTCTTTCAAAAGTTTACAACTGAACATTGACTTTGAAACTTTACTATGCAGAAGAAAAATGCTACTTTCCCTTTATTTTTTTAGTTGTTTGTTTAACACGGTACTGTACTGTATTTGCCTTTTTATTTTTTTGTCTCTGCTACTGCCTGATTGTGTACTTCCAGTTCCAAATGAGGTGTGTGGTTGACTGGTCAGTTCATAACTCTGGTCTTCATAACTATGAGGTTCTATTGTACTCCCTCCTCTCCTCTTTGTGCCTGGTCCCCTCCCTCTGTCTTCTTCCTCCAGGTTGGGGCTGAAAGTTGGGGGAAGAAACAAATTGTTTTTCACTCAAGCTGAAAATTGGGTCGGGAGGGGTGATGTACCCCCATATCTCCCTAAAATGTACATCATGACCCTAAGGGTCTGTTCCTTCATATTATCAAATACTGCATAACAATTGTTATCAAGATTTATATTTTGTACTGGTTAACTAGAAAGACGTATGAGATAAATATATGTGAATTGGGCTTTGAAAATGAAACAGAGTATGTCCGTAAGACCAGTTCTTCATTGAAACCTGAATTTAATTCACAGAGGGAGTGAAAAAAGTTCAAACCACTCTTAATGAAATTCAGGAAACTTTTGTGCTTTTTCCTGAAAAAGATAAAATAGTCATTAAGGAGTCTTGAATTAAGTATAAAATCTGCCTCAAAAGAATCTGTTTATGTCTTGATCCTGATGCCAGTGGAGTCAATGAGAGATTTCTATGGCATTTGGGTCAACCCTTAATTTTTGGCTTGATAGTTAAATTTAAAACTAGCTGATTAACTAGAATCCTTTTATGCTTGGATTTCTTGGGAGAGGTCTCATAACAAATATTTGTCTATTTTACATGTACATTTATTTGCCCATCAACATAGAATCTAAGACCACCCCTACACTTACTGGGGATCGACGCTGCTGCGATCGATGCAGTAGGGGTCGATTTACAGGGTCTAGTGAAGACCCGCTAAATTGACCACAGAGCGCTCTCCGGTTGACTCCCTGTACTCCAACAGAACTAGAAGATTAAAGTAAATTGATGGGAAAGCGTCTCCCGTTGGCACAGCATGGTGTAGACACTGCAGTACGTCGACCTAAGCTACATCGTCTCCAGCTATGTTATTCACATAGTTGGAATAGCATAATTTAGGTCGACTTATCATGGTAGTGTAGACAAGGCCTAAGCAGCAAATGCTGAAGTAAAATTTAGTTAGTGGTTAGTAGCAAGCCGAACTTACCTGGCACTCAAACTAAAAGGCAAAATAATTTAATTATTTATCTAGCTACTTGAATTGTTGTTATTGGACTTAAGGGATGAACAACTAAAGAGGTTTGATAAACTAAACTACAATGTCCTCATCCACCTCACCTTTGAGCTTATGGAGCCATCATAGCAACTCCATAGTTAAGGTTGACAGTCAAAATCATGCTTTAATTTGAAATGATTTCCAACCTCCTCGCAGTTTGAGCTGAGTTCATTTTTTGCACTACTAAATCATGTTACCTGCTAACACTATTTTTGTTGTTGTTTTGGGGGGAGTTTGTAATAAAAAAAATTTTCCACTAATTTTTGCCCCAAGGCTGACTCCTCCCCAAATCCTGTCCCTGGGGAAGTCTGTCCAATTCATATTTTTTATTTGACACATATATAGAATCTATCATTAAGGCTAGCTGACATCAGACAATATCTTTTAAAGATGCAGGAATCCCTCACAATTTTGGCGCCTAAAATGTTGATAAATGCTAATTATTGTAATGTACTCCATACCGACCTTCCAGCATTTTCTGTTTGCAGTCTCCAATCTGCTGAAGATCCTGCTGCAAGGCTTATTTATCGTCATTCGCATTGTACACATGTTACTCTTTTATTTTATGTCCTACCACTGGCTTCTCCTTAAATTGAAGATTTATTTTTAAGGTTTATTACTGACATTTAAAACTATCAGATCACAAAGCCTCTTTTAGCTACAGGAGTTCCTCTGTGTGTGTTCCAGCTCAGAGCCTCTGCTATACGGATGATTTATCTTTGTGTATTTTTTGACTGCCTCTTGCACATTGTGCTCCTCAAGTCTTCCTCACTTAACCCCACTTGGATAGTATTTCCTGCCTTATAAAATTCAACAGGTTTGATCACTTTTTATGTAAAATGAATTAAAAATTTAATATTTTAGCTTTTTTAAAAATTTTGTGAAGTATCTTATATCAGTGAATAATATATTTTTGCTGTCTGTGTCTAAAGTGTGTCAATATAAATGAATGAATTGTATAAATTAAATTTAAAATACTGTTCCACCTACTTATGAAATATATACTTTTTTTGGAGAAATCACTTTGTTCTCCTTGAACAGTATTACTACTGAAAATATCTGAGTTTTGTTGCTTCATCTTCCAATAATCAGCTGCTTTTTATGAACTGAATTTAATTTTTCATTGCAAAATTTCAAATCTTATATAAAGATAAACCAAGCAGATACATTAGTCTTCATCATTTCTCTTTGCATTACATTTATCCATTTGGTTTAAAATTTTACAACTTTGCAGTTAAATGGCTATATTAATATAAATGCATATAAGTACATACAAATAAATAACATGCTAGTCATGAATGCAGAATACTTGCTGCATTAACACGTTAGTGTAACTTTAAAAAAAAGTTAATTTTAGTGTCCATGAAAATGCTCCATTTTCTGTGTTTGAAGTTCTTTAGATACAGAATAATTCCAATACACATGCAACAGCCATTCAAATTCCTCCACCCATACTGCTAATGCATCTTCTCCAGGACTGGAAAGTTCCACCTTCAGGGCAGAGAGGATAGTACACTCAATATGTCCGTTTAATTCATAGTTCTCTACCTAGACTGAAGTACTGCCAACCCCAAGCATACAAGAATCATGAGTCAGGCCCCAAATAATCATTAAATTGATTTGAAAATAATTAACTATTAAAATAATACATTTGGGGATCTTTTTATTTGCCTTCTGGTTTTTGAGCTTTAAGAGTCTCTTTCCAAGCTTTTCTCCATAACTGTGAGGGCAAGAAACTCTTATAAAAAATATAACTGAAATTATCGTATAACCCCAGAAACTGGTGTTTTAAGAAAAACACCATATACTGTGAGGCCTATGATAAAATTGTGAGGATTGGTAACAGTTAAGACTGCTGACAATTGTAGTATTTAAAAATGTATTTTAAGAAAAGAAAATGTGTCCAAAATTTGATTGTAAAGAAGAAATGCAGTCATAATACTGCAAGGATAAAGAATGTCATTACATAAACAGATGCTAACTGTAATTGATACAAGAGACAGGTGCACTGGTCTTACAATTGGACAATGTGTGTGTGAAGTTGGATTTCAGTGGGATTCAGACACCTACCTCCCATAGGTTGAAAATCCCATCTTAAGCCTTACTAATCATCACTTAAGACACCATACTGATAATCATAGTTGCTAAATGATTACATTTGTGGGAATTAAAATAAATTGGTACCACATTGCTTATACTGAGGAAAATAAATGAAACTTTATCAAGAACCTATTAAAATGTTAAACATAAATTTTGAATGGCGAGGAATTTTGTGCTAATCATGTTTTAACTAATAAAGTTTTAAGGAATTATTTGTATTTATAATTATTAGCTTTGCTTCTGTGCATACCTATAGTGTTTAAACTTCATGCTATTTTATGTTTAGGTGCCAGTAGTTCATTTCCTTGTGTGTGATGAAAAAGTGTTTTCCAAGGGAGACCTCCCAAACTTTTTGGTCACAGGGGTAACTGATTCTAGGGATTTCGTAAATTGAAGAGAACCCAAGCAAAAATATTTCACAGCACTTCCTATCTGCATAATCTTCTAAAACATTGGTTATAAAAGATGGGAATGCAAATGAATATTAATGTTTAGTACATAACATTTTCAATACAAACTTTTCAAAACTGACGCGTGGTTTGATTGTTTCCTTTTCATGGTTGTTCAGTTTTCTCTTTTCTCCATTCTAACTTTTTTCTTATCTTTTTTTTTTAATCTTCTGGTCAATCTTGTAGGAGAGCCTTTTCTAGTGTGTATAATGTCTCCCTCTCTAGGGTTTTGCCTTGTAATCTCTAGTGGGTCAGTAGGGTATCTGACAATATCCATCCAAATAATGTTTTGCCCAGGACAGAGAGATAATTGAAATCTGCTTTGGGCAGAGCACCAGCTGGAAGAATGCTCTAAGGCATCCCCCTCTGGCTCACTATCGAGAAAGTTGACCCCACCGTCCGATTACAAGTGTTTTCTTTTTGGGGGGAAGAATGGGTTACATTATTTTCTTTGGGCCTGTGGCTACAAGGCTCAATTCTTGCATAGTGTTTCTGTTGGCTGAGAAAAGAGTCTAGGGAGAGAAGTTGTGAGCTTTGGGTTACATTCACGATTTTTTTGTGAAAACAGCTGTGTTTGCAGCACACACACACACAAAAGTACAAAAGCAAAACCAAGAAATTTTGTGCATTTTC
Organism: Chelonia mydas; assembly: GCF_015237465.2. NCBI lineage: Eukaryota > Metazoa > Chordata > Testudines > Cheloniidae > Chelonia > Chelonia mydas. Next base: position 38,850,189 of record NC_057850.1, on the reverse strand, counting down.
TCCATTTTGTTTTCTGCTTCCTTTTCCCCACACCATTTACAAAGCTGCCAAGTTTCTCACTTTTGTGATGTGATGAATAGGGGTTTATATGATATACACAGTTCTGCTGTCTTGTGATTTCCACAATCCACTAATCTTCCCGATAAGTCTCTGCTGGACATTTGGGTTTGTTCTTTCTCCAACTGTTTTACCGTTCTGACTGTGAGAGAAACACAGAAGCCTCAGCAGTTGCTGGGAACAAAGGAGTGGTTATGAATTGTCAGACTGATCACTTGCTGGAACCAAAAGGGATGTGACTACAATTGAGAGGCCCCCACATGTTGTGTGTTCCTGCTGGCAATAAGAATGGTGGTCAGTTGCATTGGCCTTTGTGGCACACTTCATTTTCCATGAGATCTTTGCAGTCTCCACTGTAAATGAAGTGAGCTGTAACTGTGTGTCTGGAGTCTCTTCAACTTTTGAGGTTCACTGTTTGGGTTCATTTTAAATTTTCATCCAGTCTAGTGCATGGGTGATGGAGTAAGGCCTGTCCTTCTCAATAAGGACAATTAGCAGAAATACAGATCCTAGTAAGACCTGGGAAGTCAGAGGTGAACAGGATTATTTGTTCAGGTCCACTCCCCTCCCCTCCAATTTAGGGCAAGCCTCATGAAATGTAGGTGCTTAGAGGAGTTGATTGGCAGATTTTAAGAATCATGAAAGCCAAAGACAGCTGTGAAAGACTTCACCTGAAGGCTGTGAATAGTTTATGGAATCACTGACAATCAGAAATTGTTAACAGCAATCTTATGTGATGTCCAGGGGGCTTTTATGTGAGGAGGTTAATGTGCAGAACTATTTTCTTTCCTCTGTAAGATTCCTTGATTCTCCATTCTTCTTCCACCTTTTCCGACTGTCTTTTTCCACTTCTCTTTATAAAGATATAGGGTCATTTTTTGTGCTTAGAAATGTTTATCGCTTTCAAAATTGCCATTTTACTAAATCACTTATTTAAAATAAAATAAAGGAATATTGTATTATGATATACTATCAACAAAATAAAAAAATTCCATCCTAATCAAAAGAGGCATGTGACAAATTTACAGTACATACAGTGTTCACAATTAAAAAGTTAATTCCATTTTAAAATACTCTATCAGTTTATGTGGTACCTAGTCTTAAAATGGAGATTACCTCTACAACTCGTAACATTTCTAAAACTGGAGTGAACTTTTAAAGTGTAATCACTGCACAATGGTAACTTTTTCTTTTTCAAAAAGGATTTGTATCTACTAAAGAAAATATATATTTGTGTATGTGTTTATATAGTTTATCTTTTTATTTTCATTTTCTCTTTATGCTATCTAGGTGCTGTACTTTTGGCCAGTGTGCAGGGATTAGCCGTCAATATTGATCCAGTCTTGTATACTTGGCTTATGTACCAACCTCAGAAACGAGGTAGTAGACACATCCAACAGGTAGGAATTCTTGAGAAATCAGTTCTTTGTGTATATAAAAATAACCTTTCCCTATACCACATTCTCTCATTTAATGTGAAAATTTTATGTTATGTTACTCCAGACTACGTTTATTATGAAGGATACCGTCATAACCTGTCCCTGTCCCACATTCTGTTTTGATTGGATTCAAGCTCTGAATCCCATATGCTTCACTGACTGATCACTAATCTGGGGGCATGTATACACAGCAGTTGGGAGGTGTAATTCCCAGTGTGAGCAGACGTACATGAGCTAGCTCTGCTCGAACTAGTGCACTAAAAATAGCAGTGTGGCACTGGTTACAGCTGTCCAACCCTCTTGGTGGTAGGTACTCAGGTCCCTAGCCCAACGCTGCAGCCCCTGCCGCTTGGCCACACTGCTGTTTTCAGAGTGCTAGTTCTCCTAGCTGCTGTGTAGGCAAACCTTGCGTGTCTCATGTGCGCTCCCAGGTACAGGCCCCCATCAGATACCCTTCTTAGGTGGTTGGGTGCTGCAATCCAGCCACCAAGATCCCAGAACCAGTGCCACAGCCCTCCCAAGCCCCCAGTTGCTTAGACACACTCCCCACAGAGTCCACCTGGCTGTGGGAACTCGGGTATCTTAGTTAAACCCTTCAGGGACAATGTGGTAGTAAAGCAAGGCAGCACAGTCTTGTTACAGGACTATCTTATCACACACACTTTACTCTTAAGAAGCACAGGAGAATTACAGACTTATGGAAAATAACAACCTTCTAAACACACATTCCCTCAGTCTGACCTCTCCACCCAGTGAGGTGGTCTGAGACCTTAGGCCAAACAGCCCTTCTGGCCTTCTCAGCCTGGCCATCTTGGTCTCTCTGACTTAGAGAAGTAGTTCTTTTAAAGCTGACTGTCTCCTCAGTGAGCTGGGGGCGGGAGCAGGTCCAGGCTCCAGGACTCCCCACCAGTTGGCTTCTCTGTAGAAAAGCATTGAAAGTCAATGGACCTGCTCATAGAAAACCCATTATGTTGGTAGGGAACAGTCATTCACTGTTGATGCCCCTTGACTGTTATTTCACAGCTGCTCAGACAGTTTGTCTACTAGGTGTCAAACCTCTGCTACAAAATCTACACTGAAGGTTGTTCTTCGAGTGCTTGTACATGTGCATTCCATTCTTGCTGTGTGTGTGCCCGCCCCACGCATAGTCATCAGAAATTTTTCCCTCAGTGGTATCCATCAGGGCAGCGTGAGCACTCTCTGCTGTTACCCACCACTGCATGCTGATATAAAAGGTCCAGCTGCCCCAGATTCCGCTCAGTTCCTTCTTACCATCCATGATGGCCGTTGGACTTGCTTGGCTTGCCATAGCAAGTGCTCTTGTTGTGCTTGTTGTAAATTTAATGTAAATAGTTTCTAGTTGACCAGTACTTAGTAGTGTAGCCTTAAACTGTACGAGGCTCCTGGGACATGCAGTCTTGTGCACATACCAGATTATATCTCAGGGTTCTTCAGAGTTGGCTGGCCTCCATTTATTCACCAAGTTGTCACCATCTGAACTCTCTGCTGAATGTGCTCTCTAGCATACTGACATCTCTAGATTGGTGGACAGACTTGGTCAATGTATGTGCAGGCATTCCCTTGGCCTGCTATCAACCTTTGCTAACATTGGTGATGGATGTGGCTGTCTGGGAGTGGGGCTTATCTGGGTCCCCTTACAAACTCAGGGTTTTTGGTCCTTATGGTCTCCTCATGTCTCTACATATCAATGTCAGGGAGGTAAGGGCTGTCTGCCTAGCCTCTCAGGCTTTCCTATCTCAGGTCAAGGGAAAAAGACTGTTTGTCCTCACAGACAGCACAGCAGTAATGTTTTTCTCCAACAGGCAGGGAGGAATCCTCTGTTTTCCACTTTGTCAAGAGGCTATAGAACTTTTGCACTGCTAATTCAATCAATCTCAAAGCCTCTTACATTCCAGGATTGCAGAATGAGCTTGCAGACCACCTAAGCAGATCGTTTGAGTCACCACAAGTGGTCTCTCTCTCCCTGGATGTAGCCAGCTGCATTTTCCAGCAGTGTTCACAACCAGGGCCAACAGGAAATGCCATCAGTTTTGTTCCCTACAAGGTTGCAGTCCCAGTTCCATCATGGACACTTGCCTACTGTCTTGGCTGAAGAAGCTGTGCTACGCTTTTCCTTAATTCCACTTCTACACAGAGTATTGCAAAAGATCAAATGAGACCATGCCCAGGTTATACTAATAGTCCCAGGGTGGTCCTGGCAGCACTGCTTCTCCACTCTCCTGGATCTGTTGGTAAAGGCTCCAATTTCACTTCCTTTGGATCCAGACATAATATTGCAGGATCTTTGTCAGGTGCTCCACCGGAACCTGCAGGTACTTCATTTAATAGCCTGGAGGCTCTATGGCTAAATCAAAAATAGGAGTCTTGCTTGGAGCAAGTTTGCAATGTTCTACTAAATAGTAGAAAGCCCTTCACCAAGACTATTTACATTTTGAAGTGGAAGCATTTTCCCATCTGGTCTTGTCGATTTTGGGTTTCACCAATGCAGTCCTCAATCCAGTGTATCCTGGACTATTTATTACACCTAAAACATTCATGGTTGGTGATTAGTTCTGTCAAGGTCCACCTAGCAGCAGTATCAACTTTCCATCCTTACTTGGACAGTCATTCTAAAATTGCTGATGATATGACAATCAGATTATTGAAAGGCCTGGAAAGGTTGTATCCTCGGAGAAGGGAACTTATTCCTCCATGAGGCTTGAACTTAGTTTGAGCCATTAGCCAGGTGCTCCTTGCCACACCTATCATTGAACATGGGGTTTTTTAGTAGCCATCACTTTGCCAGGAGTATGGCTGAGCTACATGCTCTGATGTCTAAACCTCCTTATAAAATTTTCTTTAAGAACAAAAATATATTTGCTCATCCAAGATTTATCTCTAAAGTGGTATCTAACTTTCCTATTAACATGTCAATTTACTTACTTATGTTTTACCCCAAACCACACACCAATAAGAGGAGCAACCCCTGCACACCCTTGGTGTTAGAAGGCCTTTGATGTTCTACATAGATAGTACTAAACAGTTCCAGTTTTCAACCCAACTATTTGTGGCCATCACAGACCGGATGCAGGGTCTCCCAGTCTCTTCACAGACAGTTTAATTGTGGATAGCATCCTGTATTCATGAATGTTGTGATTTGGCTGGCATTTCCCCAACAAGCAAAGTAGCTGCTCATTTCACAAGATCTCAAGCAGCCTTGGTGGCATTTCTTGCACAAGTCCCCATCCAGGACACTTGTAGAGCAACAACCTGGTCTTCAGTTCACATCTTTGCATCCCATTATGCCAACACTCAGCACTCAAGAGACAATGCTAAATTTGGATGAGTTGTCCTTCTGTGTTACATACATTCCAATCCCTTCTCCTTCTTTATGGCTTATGGGTCACCCAGAGTGGAATGCTCATGTGCATTCACTTGAAGAATAAAAAATGGTTACTAAACTTCTGTAATTGTTCTTTAAGATGTGTTGCACACTTCCATACCATGATCCATCCTCCTGTCCCTCTGCATTGAAGTTGACTGACAAGAAGGAACTGAGGGTGCTGTGGGAGGCTGGGCCCTTTATATTGGAATAGAGTGGCACATGACAGGAGAGGGGACTCAGGCTGCCCTGATGGGTTTTTCTGAGGGAAAATTTTCTAACAACTGTGTGCAGAGCATGTGCACACGAGGAGTGGAATGGATATGTGCGACACAAAGTTACGGAAGATTAGTACCGTTTTTTAGTATTATAAATGGCGGGGCATTCATGGCATTCATAATTTGACACACATCTCTGACTGTCACAGCTCCGATACGTGATCTGTAATTACATGTGTTCTAAATGTATATTTGTATGTTATATACATAGAAGAGATATAGGGAACCAATGTGTTTCTGTCCATCTGACAAGATATTCTCTATGAAGGATTATTAACTATAGCATCTGATTCCCCTTTAATCTGTTAAAGCTTGAATCTGCAGGCTTCTAGGATATGTTGCAATGCCCATCTTTTTTTTGGAGCCTTCTCCAGCAGGGTGCTGGATTGCTGGGCGCTTTTGTTAACATGTTGATATAGTATGTCCTCAAGTTTTTGTGTTCTTTGAGTTATGATATTTTGTATGGTAATATTGGGTGCCACAATCAATGTATCTATCTTTTTTATTTTAAGTTTTGTATAAAATCCATCTCCAGTTTATATAGATACATTAAAAGTTGAAATAAAGTAAAAGAGTAATCTCTCAAAAACAACCCTTCTAGCCAATTACAGAATAAGATTATGAAAGTCATCTGGTTTGGCAGTGTCATAACCATAAGGATAGCCTAAAATTCCTTCTTACCTGTAAGGGGTTAAGAAGCTCAAATAACCTGGTTGGCACTTGACCAAAGGAACCAATGGGGACAAAAGATCATTTCAAATCTGGGGGAGGGCGAGAGGCTTTGTTTTGGGTCCTTGGTTTCTGTGTTCTTTCGCTCTTGGGACTAAGAGGGACCGGACATCAATCCACGTCCTCCAAACCATTCTGAACCAATCTCTCATATTACATAAATGGTAAGTACAGCCAGGCAAGGCGTATTAGTTTATCTTTGTTTTCTCAACTTGTGAATTTCCCCTTTGCTGGAGGGAGGTTTATCCCTGTTTTGTTGTAACTTTGAAACTAAGGCTAGAGGGGGTTCCTCTGTGTTTTGTGCATCTTTTGTTACCCTGTAAAGTTATCTTCCAACCTGATTTTACAGAGGGGATTTTAACCTTTTCTTTTTTTTTTTTTTTAAATAAAATTCTTCTTTTAAGAACTGATTGATTTTTTTTCAGTATCCAAAGATCCAGGGATTTGGGTCTGTGTTCACTTTGTAACCAATTGGTTAGGATATTATTCTCAAGCCTCTCCAGGAAAGGGGGTGTAAGGGCTTGGGGGATATTTTGGGGAAACGGGCACTCCAATTGGTCCTTTCCCTGATTCTTTGTCTAAATCACTTGGTGCTGGCAGCATACTCATAGAATCATAGAATATCCGGGTTGGAAGGGACCTCAGGAGGTCATCTAGTCCAACCCCCTGCTCAAAGCAGGACCAATCCCCAATTAAATCATCCCAGCCAGGGCTTTGTCAAGCCTGACCTTAAAAACTTCTAAGGAAGGAGATTCTACCACCTCCCTAGGTAACACATTCCAGTGTTTCACCACCCTCTTGGTGAAAAAGTTTTTCCTAATATCCAACCTAAACCTCCCCCACTGCAACTTGAGACCATTACTCCTTGTCCTGTCCTCTTCTACCACTGAGAATAGTCTAGATCCATCCTCTCTGGAACCATCTCTCAGGTAGTTGAAAGCAGCTATCAAATCCCCCCTCATTCTTCTCTTCTGCAGACTAAACAATCCCAGTTCCCTCAGCCTCTCCTCATAAGTCATGTGTTCCAGTCCCCTAATCATTTTTGTTGCCCTTCGCTGGACTCTCTCCAATTTCTCCACATCCTTCTTGTAGTGTGGGGCCCAAAACTGGACACAGTACTCCAGATGAGGCCTCACCAATGTCGAATAGAGGGGAACGATCACGTCCCTTGATCTGCTCGCTATGCCCCTACTTATACATCCCAAAATGCCATTGGCCTTCTTGGCAACAAGGGCACACTGCTGACTCATATCCAGCTTCTCGTCCACTGTCACCCCTAGGTCCTTTTCCGCAGAACTGCTGCCTAGCCATTCGGTCCCTAGTCTGTAACTGTGCATTGGGTTCTTCCGTCCTAAGTGCAGGACCCTGCACTTATCCTTATTGAACCTCATCAGATTTCTTTTGGCCCGATCCTCCAATTTGTCTAGGTCCCTCTGTATCCTATCCCTGCCCTCCAGCGTATCTACCACTCCTCCTAGTTTAGTATCATCCGCAAATTTGCTGAGGGTGCAATCCACACCATCCTCCAGATCATTTATGAAGATATTGAACAAAACCGGCCCCAGGACCGACCCCTGAGGCGCTCCACTTGACTCCGGCTGCCAACTAGACATGGAGCCATTGATCACTACCCGTTGAGCCCGACAATCTAGCCAACTTTCTACCCACCTTATAGTGCATTCATCCAGCCCATACTTCTTTAACTTGCTGACAAGAACACTGTGGGAGACAGTGTCAAAAGCTTTGCTAAAGTCAAGAAACAATACATCCACTGCTTTCCCTTCATCCACAGAACCAGTAATCTCATCATAGAAGGCGATTAGATTAGTCAGGCATGACCTTCCCTTGGTGAATCCATGCTGACTGTTCCTGATCACTTTCCTCTCATGTAAGTGCTTCAGGATTGATTCTTTGAGGACCTGCTCCATGATTTTTCCGGGGACTGAGGTGAGGCTGACTGGCCTGTAGTTCCCAGGATCCTCCTTCTTCCCTTTTTTAAAGATGGGCACTACATTAGCCTTTTTCCAGTCATCTGGGACTTCCCCCGTTCGCCACGAGTTTTCAAAGATAATGGCCAATGGCTCTGCAATCACAGCCGCCAATTCCTTTAGCACTCTCGGATGCAACTCGTCCGGCCCCATGGACTTGTGCACGTCCAGCTTTTCTAAATAGTCCCTAACCACCTCTTTCTCCACTGAGGGCTGGCCATCTACTCCCCATGCTGTGATGCCCAGCGCAGCAGTCTGGGAGCTGACCTTGTTAGTGAAGACAGAGGCAAAAAAAGCATTGAGCACATTAGCTTTTTCCACATCCTCTGTCACTATGTTGCCTCCCTCATTCAGTAAGGGGCCCACACTTTCCTTGGCTTTCTTCTTGTTGCCAACATACATGAAGAAACCCTTCTTGTTACTCTTGACATCTCTTGCTAGCTGCAGCTCCAGGTGCGATTTGGCCCTCCTGATTTCATTCCTACATGCCCGAGCAATATTTTTATACTCATCCCTGCTCATATGTCCAACCTTCCACTTCTTGTAAGCTTCTTTTTTATGTTTAAGATCCGCTAGGATTTCACCGTTAAGCCAAGCTGGTCGCCTGCCATATTTACTATTCTTTAGACTCATCGGGATGGTTTGTCCCTGTAACCTCAACAGGTATTCCTTGAAATACAGCCAGCTCTCCTGGACTCCTTTCCCCTTCATGTTAGTCCCCCAGGGGATCCTACCCATCAGTTCCCTGAGGGAGTCAAAGTCTGCTTTCCTGAAGTCCTGCTGTATCCTGCTGCTTACCTTTCTTCCCTGCATCAGGATCCTGAACTCAACCAACTCATGGTCACTGCCCCCCAGATTCCCATCCACTTTTGCTTCCCCCACTAATTCTTCCTGGTTTGTGAGCAGCAGGTCAAGAAAAGCTCCTCCCCTAGTTGGCTCCTCTAGCACTTGCACCAGGAAATTGTCCCCTATGCTTTCCAAAAACTTCCTGGATTGTCTATGCACCGCTGTATTGCTCTCCCAGCAGATATCAGGAAAATTAAAGTCACCCATGAGAACCAGGGCGTGCGATCTAGTAGCTTGTGCGAGTTGCCGGAAGAAAGCCTCATCCACCTCATCCCCCTGGTCAAGGACTGTTCAAGGACAAGATGGAATTTGTGCCTTGGGAAAGTTTTTAACCTAAGCTGGTAAAAATAAGGTTAGGGGGTCTTACATGCAGGTCCTCACATCTGTACCCCAGAGTTCAGAGTGGAGAAGGAACCCTGACAGGCAGTTTGTTCCAAACTCAGACATTGGCCCAGATTCATTGAGGTTCAACACATGTTTTGGAAAACATCCAGGAATTTCAGGCTAGGCCTTAAACAAGCCAAGTTTTGCATCTTCTTTTAGTTGGGAAATCTCCTTCACTTTTTGTTGTCTTCTGTGTTAGGCAGGCCAGTAGCCTGTTAACATTCTCATTGCTGATGTCTTGGTGGGGCAACAGTTTTAAGAGAACATTAAAATTGACACAATGGATCAGACCAGTGGTCTGTTAGTTTAGTTTCCTTCTTCACTGTGGTCAGAACCAGATGGAAGAGAGACCCATAATTACAGAATAAGCTGTCCATAGTGGAAGTTTGTTTGTCTAATGCTTATTTTTGACTCTTACTAAACTCTTGCTCCCATTGACATCTTGTGAAATTGAGTTCCACAGATTAATTAGGTGGTGGGTATCAAACAAAGAAAATGATATTTTCTTTTATTCATTTTAAATTGTTTTTCTTTCAATTTCATTGAGTGTTTCCTTGTCCTTGCAGTATGAGAGGGGGTATAGGTATGCCTGATTTTTCTGCTCTTTCCTATTCATAATTTTTTACAGTTTTGCCATGTCTCCTTTCTAAAATAAGTGGTCCCAGTCTTCTCTTCATATGGAAGTATCTTGAGGCCTTTACTCGTTTTCATCGCTGTTTCTCAACCTTTTCTATTTCTGCTCTTTTTTTTGAGATAAGTGAGCAGTAAGGCTTCTTCTTTCCTCTTCATTCTAAAGCTATCTGTCAAACATCATCGGGAACAGGTGACCTGTCTGCCCACATTCTTGAGTGGTTGTATCAGAAAAGTTTCTACTAGTCCCATTACTACTGGCCAACTTTACCTTATTCTGGGACCTGAAATGCCCCAGAGCTGAAGAAGAACTGTGTAAACTTAAAAGCTTGTCTCTTTCACCAACAGAAGATGGTCCAATAAGAGAGATTATCTCACCCACCTTGTCTCTCCAGTGTTTACTGGGTCAGTTGACTATCCCCATATATTTAATATTGAAGTTCATTCTGTTGGGTCTGATATATGTAATATCTATTAACAGGTTTGCATTTGGATACCCTTGTTCAGTTTTTATTTTGTTAATTATGTTAAATTGTATTTAAATTTGTGTCATATTATATATATTGTACAGCTCTTCAAGAATCTTGGAAATGGAGTGTTTTATAAATAAAATTATTGCCCCAGATTTTCAAACCTAGGTACCTTCATCAAGGTTTAGGCATGTCATTAAAAAGTGGCCTGATTTGTCAGAGGTGCTGAACACCTGCTGTTGTTACTAACTTTAGTAGGATTTATGGTTGCTCAAGACCTCTGAAAATCAGGCCACTTCCATCTAAATGTTTACATATGGATTTAGGAACTTCTGTATAAGCAGCCAACTTTGAACATTTTTGCTATTATTATCATTGTAGTTATGCTTATAACTTGGGTAAAATTATAAAAATATCATTTTCTTTATAATGTCAGAAATGCATCTTCATTTAAAACTATCGCTGCTTACACTGAAATAATCTTGGCAAGGGAACATTTTCCTTCAGATTATATCCATTCTGAACACATTCAAGGATTTAAAGCTTGAGTCTGTGATAAAGCATTGACACTGTACTGAGTAAAATAATGTAGCCAAAGATATGATCACATATCTGTTTTATTTGAAGAGAGTTACAGTTCATTATCTTAAGAACTGATTTGCATAAGAAAACAGAAACATTCTGCACCAACTACGTGTATTTTTCCTCAGTTTAGAGGGAGACAAAAATGCATAACATGCTGCTTTCAGACAAGTATTGTCATAAGTTTCTGTGATTCATGAAACCTCTTTCCCTAGTATACAAGCATCAGTCTTACAATTGCACTTGAAGTGTAGAAAGAAAAAAAAGTTATACTTTTTGTTTATAGCTTTTAAATATTATTTCATTTTAAATATGAGTTACGAAGTCATGATACTGCATACATATCTCATGTATTTCAAATATCCCTGAAAAAAGTAACGAGAGATCCAAACCAGAACTTTGGTCTGAATACACACACAATGCCCCAAAATTTTAGGAAAGTTGTATCCTGTACTTCCTGTAAAATAATGATACAATGAGGAGAAAAAAACTAAGAAATCTAATGCATCTTTAAAAATCAATTTAATCTAATTTGGGCCTACAAATACTATATGCATTAATCTTAATTGTACAGTTATGGTGTCACTACAGGGCAGAGTTAAGGTTGTTTGAGTGCCCCATCTTCTTTTCCATACCTTCCCTTGTTTTGATTTCTTTTAATTTAATCTTAACTCTGGATTTCCAGAATTTGTAATGCTAGTTTTTGGGATAAATACAATATCCCCATGGCGTGTTTTACTTTAAATTATTCATGTGTACTTTTAACTGTAATTCTGTCTTAATATATTTTTGTCTGTGTATATAAAGAGAGGTTGAAAAGATTGGGATCTGTGTAATTTAGATAACAGATTAATAAGGGGGGATTTGACAGAGGCATACGAAGTTGTGAGTAGTACAGAGAATAAATGTGTGCTGTATTTACCTTCGTTCTCATACTACCAGAACAAGAAGACATTCAAATGTACTGAAGGCATTAAATTTGATAAAAGGAAACACTTTAAACAAGCCACATAATCAAACTATGGAACTGATAGTCACAAGATATAATTGAAATGAAGATGTTAATAAGATTCTTTCCTGCTTTAAATATATCAGTTCTACATGCACTATTATCTCTAAAGGGAGTCTTGTAGGGTCCCTGTTTATACATATGCCAGGTTGAAATCTGTATGTATTTTTTTGTTTTTAGCAACAGGTGAGCCATAAAGTTTTATAAGCTCTCATTAATCTTCCAGAAGATTCAAAATAATAATTAGTAAGATTGAGTAATAGTTTTCAGTGACTCAAACAACTAATAATTTGGTTCAGAATGCTATTCTATGTATTGTGTAAAATTAACACAACTATGCATTTTTCTTTGAGAATGTCATGGAAATAATTGTGTCTTTCCTTACTGAGAGTCCAGCCAGGAGGAGCGACTGCAGAAGGAGCCAAACTGGGGCCTACAAACATTCTACGGTTTGGCTCCTTCCGCAGTCGCTCTAGAGAACTACAGTTTTGACTCTCTCTTCCCCTCCCTCCCAGTCTCTTCATCTGTACTTTACTCCACATCTACCTCTTTTCCCTTCCGTTCAATGTCCTCTCTCTCCATTTTTCTTTCCATTCAGCTTACCCCTAAGTAAACCCACCATAATAATAATAAATAATTGTGGAATTGCCATGATGTTTGCTGCCATCAGATTGTTCACTCTGATTGTGTATTATATTTAAGGTTAAGATTTTGTGACAGTTATTTTTAGTAAAAGTCACAGACAGGTCAGGGGCAATAAACAAAAATTCATGGCAGATGTGACCTGTCTGTGACTTTTACTAAAAATAATGAGGACAGAGAGAGCTGGGAGGAGGGAAGGAATGACAGCTGGAGCCCCATGGCGGGGGAAACAGCCCCAAACCCATGGCCATGCGGGGGGGCACAGCCCTAGCCCTGTCCCTGCCACAGCCACCAGAGGTGGGGCGCACAGCCCCAGCTTCAGCCTCACCAAAACCGCAGGGCGGGGGCACACAGAACCAGTTCCAGGTCTGGCTCCAGTCCCAGACGAAGACATGGGGGTGGGGAGCACACAGCCCCAGCTGCTGGGGGCAAGGGAGCACACAGCCCTGGCTCTGCCACCGGCTAAAGGCCTAGGGGGCAAAGAGGGTGCACAGCCTGGCTCTGGCTGAAGCCACGGGTTGGGGGCACACAGCCCCAGTTCTAGCCTGGCTGAAACTGCAGGTTGGAGGTGCAGTGCCCCAGCTCTGGCACCACCCAAAGTCGTGGGGGACCAGGGGATGGCACATAGCCTCTACTCTGGCTGAAGTCGTGGGGTGGGGGTGCACAGCTTCGTCTCCAGCCCCAGATACCTCCGGCCCCAACCAAAGCCACTGGTCAGGGACTCACAGCTCCAGCTCTGCCCCCACTGCTGACAGCTGAAGACAAAGTCACAGAGGTCCAGTAAAGTCACAGAATCTATGACTTCCATGACCTCTGTGACTAAATTCTATCCTTAATTATATCCCTTTCTGTATCCTGTTTGTCTTATTTATTTAGATTGTGAGGTCTTTGGGGCCAGGAACTGCCTATTACTCTCTGTTTGTGCTTGGTACTGTACAGTGGGGACCCATTCTTGGTTGGTCCCTAGAGGATACCATAATAAACATGATTAATAATAACAATAGACTAAACATAGCCAATGTGTGCTATAGCAAATTCCACTTTGCGTTAGTAATTAATTTCATGCAGTTTGAAAATTCACAAATGATTTAATTGTGAAGTGCATTAATAATGATAACCTATACCAAAAATTTAGGATTTTGAGAAGTCATTTATTTATCAACTACACACATATCAACTGTGCTGTCCTGCTCACATTCAGGTTGCATACATCATTTTTGCTCTGACCTCCTTAAACTAGATATGGAATAATGGAGAGAAAGTTAGGAGCAGCATAGCTCTGCTTGTAAGCTTCCTGCATTACTTTGGAGGAAGAATGGAATTTTGGGAGTCTGATGTTGTCAATGTATGGTTTAACAACGTATTAAGTTTGTGTATTTTTTCCTCAGCATGTGAATGTACATGCCAAAATGTGGCTGCTGTTACATATTTGAGTAAGGATCCATGTAGTTCCTGTTGTGACTATCTGGTCAGTGCTCTAGGGGCAAAGGGGGATGTATTCCTATAATCATATTTGATTTCCACATGCATCTATCCATTTTTCATTTTAAATAAAATGAACAATGTGAACTTCGATTTAATATGTTTAAAAAAATCCATGACAAACTTTCTGAATGCCTGCATAAATCTGCATAATGCCTTTGAATTTCTTCATTGGATACTAGTGAAATATGGTATTGATTTTAAGCTACTTTTGCTGAACTGCAAACTCTCAGGAGGGGAAGAACAGTCTGCATCTCTAGCCTTGTTATCTACTTATCAGTGATTGGGCTGTAGTGTGATATAATCCCCTACTAATGAAAGGCTCTGGGATTTTGATTTTCAATAGTAATGCCCCATAATTGAAAAATCTACATCTGGCTGAAATGAAAAACTGAACCATTTTTGTTTATAATTGTAAATTGGATGCTTTTAATGTTTTTAATTATTTTTGTAAAAATATCATAGTAATATTTCTGGAGGAGTAATTATAAAGCTTATTTATTAAGGTATTTAGTATTATGATGTATAAAGAAGCAGTAAAACATGCCACAGTATGCATTGGTGAGAAAGTTATGCACGTTTACACACTAGTGTGTTTTCTATTGATAAGATGGCTGTTTACATTTTTAAAAAATAAATGGCTGCTTTCACCAAAAAATGTATCAGTTGCAGAAATCTGTAGTAGGTGTGGGTATTTACACATGTACCTGTACACATACATTATATATAAAATGGAAGTTATATATCATTTCCTCCATAGGTCATTAGCTGGGTTTGAATACACAATCTTCATTTCCACAGTTCAGACCTCTTTCACTTCAGCTGTAAGAGTAAAGTTGGGCAGGAGATGGTTTTCCCATCCCATGAGACTTTTTGAGATTTCTGAGTTTTCCCATCCCATATTGGGATAAAAGATCACAGAAATATTATCAGCAGTCTGTGGAAAAGCTGGGACTAGAGCTCATGGTCTCCTGGCTTGAGCTCAGTGCATTTTTTCATATACTAAAGAGCATTGTGTGGGAGTCTCTATCCCTCTTCCTCTGAAATCACATGACTGTAGGAGTTTATCACATATTTGCAAGTGCTCCTGCAGAAGGGGCCAAAATCACATTACTTGCATAAATTCAGTAGAGGTGGCAACACTAAAAGCCTTCAAAACTGATATTGATGGTCTTCACAGATGAACAGAGTAGCAAGTATTTCCTGTTGCTAGTTTGTTTTTTTGTCTTTTTCTACAATATGTTATTAGTGCAAACCCTTGCAATATTCTATATAATTAAACAAATTAAGGTTGTTTTTTCTAATGCTCATTACTCTGTGCTGACCCACACTAATTTCAAAGATGTATACTCCTTTCACAGAAGTGAGTGGCTGCAGCAGTGATTCTTGGAAGAGGAAATGTAATCAGCAATCACTGTCAGAAAACCCTACAGGCCATGCAGTAAAGTACCGAATGTCCATAGAGGTCTTACTCTGTGCAAAGAGGTTAGAAAAGATCTGACACAACAAAGTGCAATAATCATTTTTTGGGTGCCTCGATTTTGGGATGTCCAACCTGATATGTTGTAAAGGAAACTGATTTTCAGAGGGTGAATGGTTCAGCATTTTCTAAAAATTAAACCTCTCTAAGGCATCACAAGTGATACATCCCAAATCACTAGTTACTTTAAAAGATCTTGGCCTAAATATTTCACATGTTTTGGGTTTTTTTTTTTAAAAAGTGTATAATTATCATGAGGCCTTGCTAGGGATCCACCCACACGTTGTCTGGATAGAAAGGATCCCTTACCCTCTTAGGTTATTCCTAAGCTGGTGAGAGATTTTAACTTTTATTTTGTAATGTGATTTTCCTTGTTTTTAAAAATAATTTGTAGTTATTATTGCGTATTTGATTAATTGAGACATAGTTTGAATTTTCAATATCTTATTGACTGATAAATATTTTCAAAATATTCATAGCAAAATATGAAGAGCTAACATGTTCAAAACATCAGGAAAGATTTAGCAAGAGCATTCAGCTATAAGAAAAAAAGGAGTTTTTCTAGTTTTCCAGGTCCGATAAGGTGGGTATATTGTTGATCCAGGTGTCAGTAGCTTTATTTACTGAGTAGTAACCCCTCCATTTAATCAAAGTGCTTTACTGATTGGCTGGTGTCAAAAGTTTTGTCCAGTCTTCCTTGACTGATGATGTCATAATGCAGAGGTCAACAAGGTGGGTAGGGAAAATATTGCTCAGTTTTCCACTAGAAAGGTGGAATTTAGTAATATATAATAATATGTACTTAGCAATATATAATAATAATAATATGTAGCTCTTATACAATGGAAATATCAAGACAGGCTTAAAGGTAGCAGTACTTCTAAGCATTAGTCTAATATTTGACACATTTGGGTTAATTTTCAAAGAATTGCATGGGGTTTTAGTCACATAACTCCTATCTAACTTTAATGGATATAAAACCCCATCCACAGCTTTGAAAATATAGCCCATAGTGTTTCCTTTGTGGCTCTGTGTTCTGAAATGTAATGCATGAGGAGGAAAGCTAGTAAAAACGTAATTTTTGTGCATTGTATATAATCCTTATGACCGCTCAAAAGAAAAATTAGCATACACCAGGATACATTGTACTCTAGCCATCTGTTCTACATAAAAATCACATATTTTACATTATTTGGGTATTAAAAATAATCACATCTTTAGTTCTCTAGATTTGTTATACTTCTCTAAAATAGACTTATGTTACCATCACTTTTGTAGTGGCTGGCAATAAGCCACAGATGAAGGGCAGCAAATTCAAAGGATATTTTTCTGTACCTTTTTGATCATTGATGAAACATTGTTAGAAAATAATTTAGAAGATTTTTTTCATTAAAATATTCCACTAGACGTGAGACTCTGTGACAGATGCTATCAGTTTTAAAATTCTATTTATATTAAATATTTAGTTAAATTCAACTAGATTTGGAGCAGGGTTAGTCATTTCTTTGTTAAGGTTGAAATTAGATCCCCATTTGACCAGTGAGCCTGATTTTCTAAGCCCCTTCTCTTTCCTCCTCAAGAAAGCAACCTTTTTGAAATTTTGCATCCCATATCCTACTGCAGGGTAGAGTTTTCTGAGAAGTTTAGTAGAAATCAGGCAGTATTTTAAAGTTATGGTGTTTTGAAAAAATAGCTATAGTTTCCTGTTTTTATTATCTTGTATTTTGTTTGGTTGATTTTGCTGAGCAGAAGTGCCTTTTGGTATTTTGGGACAGTTAATTCAGGGCACAGGTTAAAAAGATATAAGCAGTTTTTAATTGCATAAACAGAAAGTTGTATCATCCTTGTTCCCTCATTATTACCCCATCTACCAAATATTAACATTACCTCCTTATAACAATATTACAAAGTCCCATTCTGTGTTCAAGGGTTCCATTTCCTGTAATCATGATGTCATTTTGATCTCTGTCTCTCTTTCTCTCATATGTAAGCAAATTTGATAAGGGTGCATTATTAAGTTTTAGTGGATAGTCTGTATTTATCTTAAACAAAAAGTGTTTCCTTTCATTACTAACAGCTCTCTCTATATATAATTTATACACCAGTGTTTGTTTCACATAATGTTTAAGCTTTATTTAATACCCCTAATTTAGGTTTGCATAGGGGTACTGATTGTCTTGGCACAAAAAATGTATTACCTGTCTTTCAGTGTTCTATCTCCTCTGCAGACCCTGATACTTGGGCATCAGGTATTTATCATTAAATGGTTTTTGATGTTTTCATAGGAGATATATTTCAGAGTAACAGCCGTGTTAGTCTGTATTCGCAAAAAGAAAAGGAGTACTTGTGGCACCTTAGAGACTAACCAATTTATTTGAGCATAAGCTTTCGTGAGCTACAGCTCACTTCATCGGATGCATACTGTGGAAAATACAGAAGGTGTTTTTATACACACAAACCGTGAAAAAATGGGTGTTTATCACTACAAAAGGTGTTCTCTCCCCCCACCCTACTCTCCTGCTGGTAATAGCTTATCTAAAGTTAAATCCAGGATTTAACAAGAACGTCTGAGGAACAGTGGGGGGGGGGAAGGAATAAACAAGGGGAAATAGGTTACTTTTTATAATGAATCAACCATTCCCAGTCTCTATTCAAGCCTAAGTTAATTGTATCCAATTTGCAAATTAATTCCAATTCAGCAGTCTCTCGTTGGAGTCTGTTTTTGAAGTTTTTTTGTTGAAGGATAGTCACTTTGAGATCAGAAATCGAGTGACCAGAGAGATTGAAGTGTTCTCCGACTGGTTTATGAATGTTATAATTCTTGACATCTGATTTGTGTCCATTTATTCTTTTACATAGAGACTGTCCAGTTTGACCAATGTACATGGCAGAGGGGCATTGCTGGCACATGATGGCATATATCACATTGGTGGATGTGCAGGTGAACGAGCCTCTGATAGTGTGGCTGATGTTATTAGGCCCTGTGATGGTGTCCCCTGAATAGATATGTGGGCACAGTTGGCAACAGGCTTTGTTGCAAGGATAGGTTCCTGGGTTAGTGGTTCTGTTGTGTGGTATGTGGTTGCTGGTGAGTATTTGCTTCAGGTTGGGGGGCTGTCTGTAAGCAAGGACTGGCCTGTCTCCCAAGATTTGTGAGAGTGTTGGGTCATCCTTCAGGATAGGTTGTAGATCCTTGATAATGCGTTGGAGGGGTTTTAGTTGGGGGCTGAAGGTGACGGCTAGTGGCGTTCTGTTATTTTCTTTGTTAGGCCTGTCCTGTAGTAGTTGATTTGTAAGGAGAGTGATCACTTTAGATAAGCTATTACCAACAGGAGAGTGGGTTTGTGGGGGGAGGGGTGAGGAAGGGGAAACCTGGATTTGTGTTGGAAATGGCCCACCTTGATTATCACACACATTGTAAGGAGAGTGATCACTTTAGATAAGCTATTACCAGCAGGAGAGTAGGGTGGGGGGAGAGAAAACCTTTTGTAGTGATAAACACCCATTTTTTCATGGCTTGTGTGTATAAAAACATCTTCTGTATTTTCCACAGTATGCATCTGATGAAGTGAGCTGTAGCTCATGAAAGTTTATGCTCAAATAAATTGGTTAGTCTCTAAGGTGCCACATAGGAGATATATGAATCTGTATGTGAAATCTCCATTTTTAGGAAGTGCTCATCAGGTTCTAAACTCTTGACATTTGTCAAATTTCTAAGTGTTATTGGGTTTTGTTTTTATAATTGTTTTACGATTTGTAAATTTCATATTGTTGCCAACATTGTTAGTTATGGAGGTGAGGGTGTGGGTTGTATGTTTATGCCTAAACACTGTATCCTCCTTTAAAATTATTTAGGGAAGAGAACGGCTGTAAAAACCTGCGTTCAGGATTGTCTGAAGCTGACATATACTGGGGAGGGAGGGAACGGCGGTGGTGACAAAGGAATAACTTTTTTACCTCTTCCAGATTCACCAGTGTCCATAGCACCCTATGCATGTTATCTTCCATTTCTGATTCTTGCAGTTTGCTCAACTTTCAGAAGAAATATTTCTCATCTTGTTATTGCTCTTAAAGGTCTTTAAAAATCTGTTGAAATGAAAAGTGAGAAGTAAAGTATTTTTTTTTCTTCTGTTTAGGATAAAATCTTCAAGGTGTTTCAAATAATCCATGTGCATAGAGAGAAAGAAAACTTACATACTGATGGAGATTTGTTGGATCCAGCTAAAGACATCTGGGCCCAGCCTGCTTCATCCTTTTAGTTGCTAGCAGGCCTTGTAGGCTTTCTCTTTTTTCTCTCTCACCTATTATTTGAAGCCTTTGTAGGCTTGAGATAATAAAAATGGTCAATACCTTTGAAGATGTATAGTGGCTATCCTTAAACTTAGTTTATTTAAATAGGAACAGAGGTAGAAAGGGTGATCTAATGGGTAGTGTACTGGACTGGGAATCAGGAGACCTAAGTATAATTCCCAGCTTTACCATTACCATGCTGTATCCTTGAGCAAGTCATTTAATCTATATGCTGTGCTTTAGTTCCCCATCTGTAAAACTTTGATAATACCTCCCTACCTCCGAGGGGTGCGGTGAAGATAAAACCTATTAGTGATTGTGAAGGTGCTCAGATACTCCAGCGATGAGGGCCATTGTCTTTCTGTCTGTCTAGACAGGCAGGTGACATTACCTCAGCATTGCAACATTCCCTTATTCTAAGGTATCTAGCTACCAAAAGCAAAAGTGGAAATTTTTGAGAATGACAGACTGCTTTATTCTGCTCCCCTTGATACGGAGTCAAGACATCTAGAAATATAAGAGGAAATCTTCTTCAGCTTTATGGAGGATGAACAACAATAATTAATATTCACCCTTCAGAAAGATACTTCAGTGTTTTTCAGTCTGTGCATCATGCCCATTACTTAAATGAACTACTTGAATGAACTACTAAATGAACCTGGGAGGCAGTGACCATGAGATGGTCGAGTTCAGGATCCTGACACAAGGAAGAAAGGAAAGCAGCAGTATACGGACCCTGGACTTCAGAAAAGCAGACTTTGACTCCCTCAGGGAACTGATGGGCAAGATCCTCTGGGAGAATAATATGAGGGGGAAAGGAGTCCAGGAGAGCTGGCTGTATTTTAAAGAATCCTTATTGAGGTTACAGGGACAAATCATCCCGATGTGTAGAAAGAATAGTAAATATGGCAGGCGACCAGCTTGGCTTAACAGTGAAATCCTTGCTGATCTTAAACACAAAAAAGAGGCTTACAAGAAGTGGAAGATTGGACAAATGACCCAGGGATGAGTATATAAATATTGCTCGGGCATGTAGGAATGGAATCAGGAAGGCTAAATCACACCTGGAGTTGCAGCTAGCTAGCGAGGGATGTTAAGAGTAACAAGAAGGGTGTCTTCAGGTATGTTGGCAATAAGAAGAAAGCCAAGGAAAGTGTGGGCCCCTTACTAAATGAGGGAGGCAACCTAGTGACAGAGGATGTGGAAAAAGCTAATGTACTCAATGCTTTTTTTGCCTCTGTCTTCACTAACAAGGTCAGCTCCCAGACTACTGCACTGGGCAGCACAGCATGGGGAGGAGGTGGCCAGCCCTCTGTGAAGGAAGAAGTGGTTCAGGACTATTTAGAAAAACTGGACGTGCACAAGCCATGGGGCCGGATGCGTTGCATCCAAGAGTGCTAAAGGAATTGGCGGATGTGATTGCAGAGCCATTGGCCATTATCTTTGAAAACTCATGGCGTTCGGGGGAAGTCCCAGAAGATTGGAAAAAGGCTAATGTAGTGCCCACCTTTAAAAAAAGGGAAGAAGGAGGATCCTGGGAACTACAGGCCGGTCAGCCTCACCTCAGTCCCCGGAAAAATCATGGAGTATGTCCTCAAGGAGTCAATTCTGAAGCACTTAGACGAGAGGAAAGTGATCAGGAACAGTCAGCATGGATTCACCAAGGGCAAATCATGCCTGACTAATCTAATTGCCTTCTATGATGAGATAACTGGTTCTGTGGATGAAGGGAAAGCAGTGGACGTGTTATTCCTCGACTTTAGCAAAGCTTTTGACATGGTCTCCCACAGTATTCTTGTCAGCAAGTTAAAGAAGTATGGGCTGGATGGATGCACTACAAAGTGGGTAGAAAGTTGGCTAGATTGTCGGGCTCAGTGGGTAGTGATCAATGGAAATTGGAGAGAGTCCAGCGAAGGGCAACAAAAATGATTAGGGGACTGGAACACATGAGTTATGAGGAGAGGCTGAGGGAACTGGGATTGTTTAGTCTACGGAAGAGAAGAATGAGGGGGGATTTGATAGCTGCTTTTAACTACGTGAAAGGTGGATCCAAAGAGGATGGATCTAGACTATTCTCAGTGATAGCAGATGACAGGACAAGGAGTAATGGTCTCAAGTTGCAGTGGGGGAGGTTTAGGTTGGATATTAGGAAAAACTTTTTCACTAGGAGGGTGGTGAAACACTGGAATGCGTTACCTAGGGAGGTGGTGGAATCCCCTTCCTTAGAAGTTTTTAAGGTCAGGTTTGACAAAGCCCTGGCTGGGACGATTTAGTTGGGATTGGTCCTACTCTGGGCAGGGGGTTGGACTAGATGGCCTCCAGAGGTCCCTTCCAACTCTGTTATTCTATGATTCTATGATATGATTCTACTTTTGTGTTTGCATATGACAAGTTTTCTGAGGCAGTAACAATAAGGAACAAACTTTTTCATAAGAGGAAATGTAAACAAGAACTTTTGTATTGAAGCTCCAAAGGGAAGTATGGAAGGACAGTCACTTGTCTGCCTATTATTCTTTGTTTTATCCTTTCATTGAGCATTTTCTTGACCTGTATACTGCAATATATGTCAGATTATTATAGTTGAGGTTAAAGTTGTAACTGTCTTTTAAATAAATTTTCTGTATCATGTAGTAAATTAGGTAGTTGGCATATTTCCACTTCTTTGTACACCAGGAAATATTTGGGATTTTATATTTCTGGCCGGTTATTTTTGAGTTTGGTCTCTTTTTTTTATAGTTCCTGTGCCTGCTTTTGATTTTACATGGTTCTTTATCAGTTCCAGAGTCATACTGACAATGTAGTATAATGAAAAATAAATAACATGTCATTAATGGCTGAAACAATCTGAAATTGAAGATGCTTTGTTTCTGTTGGGTTTTAGCCTCCATTTAGGAAAAAAAAACCCAAAAACCTAATTCTAACAATTTAATTATTTTGAAAAGGAAGTGATAAAAATGCTCATTTTAAAGACCATGAGTTATTATTAATCTATCATAAAATGTGTGTTATCTATAATATTAGTGCATTAGTAAAACTGCACTCGGTGGTCAGGAGTGATCAATTATCTCTGTTTCTGGGATCAAAGCAGCCTAAAACTATAGTATAAAACCTAGCTGATTGGTAGTTAATTCAGTATAGTACTTTATATAAACCATGAAATCAGACCTGCTTTCTGATGTTAGTCAAACTATCATCTTCCGAAATATTTTTAATTACCAAGAAAACATAGACATTCAAAGCAATCTTCATATAATAGAAGTCTACCACTGGTCATGTATTTTCATAATTTGAAGAGAGAGGTTGTATTTTTTAATTATTGGGGTAGCTGGTAGTGACTGCTATATTTAGGTTTCAGAGTAACAGCCGTGTTAGTCTGTATTCTCAAAAAGAAAAGGAGTACTTGTGGCACCTTAGAGACTAACCAATTTTTTTGAGCATAAGCTTTCGTGAGCTACAGTCACTTCATCAGATGCATACCGTGGAAAGTGTAGAAGATCTTATTATATACACACAAAGCTTTTTGACAAGTACTCCTTTTCTTTTTGCTATATTTAGGTTGTCTAACACTTTTCACTATAAAAGATTCTCGTGACCTTTTTTGAGCAGTGCTAACTTCTTCATTGTTTCAAATATGCCTTTGAAATTCAGCAGGGAGAAAGCCTAGGGCCAGAGAAGTGCCTTTTCTTTGTCCCATGAAATTGTGTTGGGTTTAGCCAATTTAAAAATTACCATTTCCCTTCTGTCATTTGCATTGTCCACAAAATGGTTTCAACCTGCCAACATAATAACTGAACTTTAACATTCTAATCTAAATCCAGGCCCATATCACTGTCAAAGCACCATCAGTGACAATACACAATGAACTGGGAAACCTGGGAGCAGACAGCATCTCAGGGGCAAAGAAGGGGATCCAGCCTCAACTTCTCTCGACACCCTACCTAACACATGACCCCAGTGGCTCGCCTTCCCATCTGGGGGCATCATTTAGGGCAGTAACTTCCCCCACCTCCAAGGAGGGGGAAGAGAGAGCTAAGCAAGGCTTTTCTGGGCAATGTTCTGAGTTGAGCACATTGCCCAATGCCCAGTGGTACTATGTCAGACAGGAGCATCCCCTACTTCCTTGTGAGAGTGAAAGAGCTGAGCCAGGAGGTTCCACCAATCATCTCCTGAATCCAGCACATATGGCCTCAGTCTTCCATCTCCTCTCTGGAATAATAAACTTCTGCTTCTGCCAGCTAATGTAATTTAATCCATTAGCTCAAGTGAGAGAAATCTGTGCTGCAATGCTTGAGCTTAATGGTTCAAACATGATGATGGTGCACAATGAGGAGCCAGGGGGAGGGATAGCTCAGTGGTTTGAGCATTGGCCTGCTAAACCCAGAGTTGTGAGTTCAATCCTTGAGGGGGCCATTTAGGGATCTGGGGCAAAAAGTAGGGGATTGGTCCTGCTTTGAGCAGGGGGTTGGACTAGATGACCTCCTGAGGTCCCTGATAATCTATGATTATAGAATTTATTTTAATCTTTTTACTTAAAAAATAAACCAATAATCCCTAGGATATTTCACTGACGAAAAACATTATTAAGGTTGCAAAGTTGAGCACTCAAAACTTAGGAAATGACAGAATTAAGTTTGCCTGTGCAATCTTTAATTACACAAGCACCTTCTTTTTCCAACGGGACCTCAGCTGCACTCAGTGCACAGGATGGGAAGTATTCAGGGAATACAGAGCTCTGTAGTATTCTTGCCTCACTTGCTCTAAACATTTGGAAAGTGTATAGAGATTGAGACAGGAAGAGAAAGAAGGTTCTGTTGGTTAAGGCAATTAATGCCTGCATAAACATTACACACAGGAGCCAAATTAAGGGTGAACAGGCAACCTAATTTGTCGCATGTCCTGACTTCTGGGCGCTTGACTTTGCAACTCAATGTTCTGTAAACAGGTTGTGTGGGTTGTTTTTGTTTTTAATTTAATAAAAGACTTTGAAGGGGAGGCATCATGGTGTAGTGGATAGCCTGGGTACTGCATGGAGTGTTGGAGATCTGGTTTCCATTCCCAGGTCTGCCACGGAGTTGCTGTATGGCTTTTGACAAGTCACTTCATCTCTGTGTCTCTGCTCCCTCTCACCTTTCTATTGTCTGTGTAGACCAGGGGTCTTCAAACACACAGGCCGCATGCGGCCCATGGAGTTATTTCCTGCAGCCAGCCATAGGTGCCGACTCCACCGGCAGCCAAGCTTCTCCCCCTTCCCCCTGAGCGTGCCGCGTCCCCGCTCCTCTGCCTACCTCCCAGCACTTCCCACCACCAAACAGCTGTTTGGCTGCGCTTAGGACTTTCCAGGGGGGAGGAGTGGGGACACAGCACACTCAGGGGAGGAGGCAGAGAAGAGATGGGGCTGGGGCAGGGATTTGGGGAAGGGGGAGGAATAGGGGCAGGGAGGGGACGGAGTTGGGGCAGGGACTTTGGGAAAGGAGATTGGGTCATCGTTTTGCTAGGCACTGTTCAAAAATATAGTAAGGGATAAATCCCTGCCATGAATATCTTACAATCTAGTGCAAAGTTTTTGATGGAACTGGGACTTGCCAAATTCAATTTATTTGGGGGCTATCAAACATCCATTAGATGGGAACAACTTTTCCCATCTCCAGAGATGGGCAGGATTCAAATTAGTGACCTATAATCTGGGAGCATAATATAGTAAAATCTCATTTTGTGGGCAAGTTCGTGATGTAAAGGTAAGGAAGGTGTCATTTCATTAGTGAAAACCTACAGAATCATAATTTCAGAGGTGTCACCCTCTGCACCATGGCAGGTGAGATTTGCTGTCTCTCTGACCCCTGCTCTGTCTCCCAAATTCAGCTCCACTGGTTGGTGGAAATTTTGATAATAAAGTGTCAGAAAAGGGATGAGTTGGATCTCATTTGAAAGCCTTTTCTCCTATGAACACAATGGTACCAAACATGACAGAACTAGAACAATTATGTAGTTATATATTAAAAAAAAGTTTAAAAATCAATGTTTTAAATTATATTTTAACACAGGAATGCATTGCTTGCATAAAAAAGAAATTTATTTTTGGTAATCGAAGGGAAGTTAGCCTTGACATGTAGGACTTAAAACATTTGTTCATCTAAGTCATCATCAGCGTCATCTCCATTTAGGGCATCACTGCTAGACATGTCACAGTGATTCTTGTCTGTGCCACACTTGCACATATCAATACAATGCAGGCTGCTGGGCAAACATTTGCAGGGTGGTGAGCACCTGGTCTTTGCATACAAGCAATTGATTAGCTAATGGATTGATTTGGCAGTGCATGGTATTTCACATCAGTCCATCCTGCATGACCCATTCATGCCCGATAGAGGAGAATCGATTTGAATGCACTCGATCATCCCACTCATTCCATTGCTTGATAATCCTCTTCTTGATAGCACCTGTAAATGCACCTCTGGACGGTGGCAAGTTTTCTTTGGGGCGATCATTGGGGCCAGCAGGTATGACTGGCAGGATGTATACACGGGTCATTTGCTCTGGCAGCTGACCATGTTGAAACGTATTTTTTCCCTGAAAAGATGTGGTATGATATGTCCTAGATATCCAGATCATTTGAGAGTACATCTTCTCCTTCTTCATCTGAAGCCATACTCAATTATTTTTCACCTCTGGAGTGCATTAGTCAATTAAACCAATACTTTATTGAAAACTGGGTTTTTGGCTTCAGAATTTTTGGACATGGTAGGAAAGTATGTGTGTCATGAAGTCAGGAAGCGCTTTCAAGGAACAGTTCTTTGCTGATCCAGACAACACCTGAGGCTGGGACTAGTCTCCATTAATATGCTCCTGATAGCAGACCATAACAGTAGCATGAAGAGTACCTGTGCCATCTGCTGTATCTGCAAAGAAGTCTAAGTTATTGGTAGCACAAAAATATAGACCTTCCCTTGACGAGAACTGGGGAATGTACAATCCTTCATTCAGTTCCATGCAGCTAAGAACATTGCTTGCTATTGCAGTCTCCAGGCAGAGTACTTTGTTGTAGTCAGTGAAGGAGGAAATGCTGTGCATAAGTTGCGCAAGGAATTTGCTACAGGTTTTGGAATGAATTGTTAAACCAACAGCCATTTGTAGTGGTAGATTGTGCATATGCCTCACAGTTGTCATGCGTGTGTTGAAAACCTGCCTTTCACTCAAGCACTCGAACATAAGGCTTTGTGATAAAATGGCAGCCTTGTGCTCCACTTGCTTACTGTCATGCTTGCTGGTGCTGAAGTCACTGTGATCACAGATACACCATTTAAAAAAAGAAAAACAGGTCACTCAGTATTATTTTTTCAGATTTGGTGTGAACTGTGGATCCCTGAAACTCCCACATACTGCAGGACACAATGCTTTTCCGTAAACATTTAGCATCTGGAAACAGTCTTCATATTACTGTTGACATCAGCTCTTTGGATAGCGCCACGTCTTTTGCAGCTTGTAAGTATATGCGCTGTGATTCATTTCTGTGGATAGGATTACTAAAAACTACATCCACATCCCACAGTTCATCTTCAAAAAGTGCTTTCAGAGCTTTTCTGCTAAGCATTTGTTCCTCTTCAATCCCATTCAAAGCACATATTTATCTGTACTTACCATTTGCGTCACCCATCGCCACCACTTTTCCATCCATTTGAGACCTCTGTGATGCAATTTATGAACTGCAGATGAGTTGCACAGTTTACAGTGGTAACATCAGTATTGGTTTCTGATGCTTTTACCTTTTGACACAATATATATGTTATAGGTGTAGCACTTGATGTGACACACAATATCGTATGCATGGGCATCTTTTGGGTCAATGCACTCACTTACCTTTATTTTCCATGCAAGATTCTTGCTAAGAATGACTGCTTCATACAGTTTCAAGTCTGTCTTATGCGTCAAAACTGTGCTTAATGGATACTTTTGGGCTTCTGGACAACTGCAAAAGAAGCAGGTATTCTTCTCGAAACGCATGCCAGGGGACCTAGGATAAGGTGATTCTCGCCCACAACTGGCAGTTGTCTTCGCATCTTGAACTTTTTCCTGATGCTCTATGTACATCTTCTCCAACCTCGCCAAATTCAGTTTATTCATGCATTTCTTATAGCCTGTAAGGTGCTACCAAGTATTTAACCAGGACTTCCACAGTAGTATTCTTCAAAGATTCAGCTACTCTTTGTCTTTCCATTGATTCCTAAAAATGATCAAGATGAGAGTAAAAACGAGAAGGTTGTAATAAATTATTTTGGCATTATAATTATGTTATGTAATATATGTTATGTAACTATGTGCATACCGTTTGTGGATGGATTCCAGTAATTTCTGGCACGATGCTGGTGTCTTCATCAGTGCCTCAGTACAACTCTTGTCATAGTAAATAAAGTTGATAATCAATACCACTGAAACACTTCTTTTTTTTTGCCAATGATGCCAAATCAACTTGACGCATTCCTTCCTTTTATAGTAATTTGTAACATTAAAGAAATTAAGCAGGTATCATTTTCTGAGACTGAACTGATAACACAGTACTGTCAACTGAGGGCCACAGTTTATCTTTGTGAGGGCTGCATGTTTGACAAGAATTTCTTAAAGTATAATTTAAAAAAGTTTTTTTTAAGCATTCTCTTGAATATATAGCTACATAATTGTTCTAGGTTTGTCGTGTTTGGTACCATTGTGTTTGTGGGAGAAGGGCTTTTGAATGATATTCAACTTGTCTCGTTTCCGACAATATTATCAAAATTTCCACCAGCTGGAGGACTTGGAGCAGGAAGCCATGGGGAGGAAGTCTCATCTACCACACTGCAAACAGTGACACTATTGAAATTATTATTCTGTAGATTTTTACAAATCAAAAGTCACCACTCCTATCTTTCTGTCATTAACTTGCCTACAGAACTACACACGCTCCCAGATTACTACAGGTGAAAGGCTCCATAGCTCCAAAGCAATGTTCTGAGGCATCCAATCCCCGTTAATG
Organism: Chelonia mydas; assembly: GCF_015237465.2. Taxonomy (NCBI): domain Eukaryota; kingdom Metazoa; phylum Chordata; order Testudines; family Cheloniidae; genus Chelonia; species Chelonia mydas. Next base: position 38,821,497 of record NC_057850.1, on the reverse strand, counting down.
TTATACTTTGATAATTATGTTTGCTTTCTGAAAAGATAACTTTATTAAATCCTTTTTGGACCGTATGTAGGTAGGGCTTCCACTCTCTGGACATACTGCTAAAATCATCCACACATTGCTATCAGTCTAAAACACGCTCTACATTTTCCACACCCTATTCTTAAAAGGACAGCTCCTATTAAAGAAATACAAATAATGCAAAAGCAACAATAAAACAAATTATTAAACCAAGATTCATATTCATTTTAATAAATACAATTTTCCCAATATAAAATTTTTCTAACAATTACTCTTGTGTCCACTAATTTTTACTTACACATACACGCAAAATTTGTCATATTCACATGAATCATCATCGGGTTTTGAACCCACAACCTTCAGACCTACTGTACAGATCCCTTATACTACAGCTGTAAGAGTAATGGGGGAGATATATGTTGTTGTTCCCTTTGTGAACCAGCTCATGCAGTGTGCTATAGCACTCTCATTGCCAGTGGGTTGCACAAGTATTTGTGAGACAGCAGTGCAATGCTGGGCATCAATATTTCTGGTTTCTATTTGTAGCTGTGCGAATGGATTCTGATCCAGTGGTTATAGACAGCATCAATAAATGTAACAATGTCCTGTTTGGGTCATCTGTGTATACTGAATCCAGTACCTCTGAATGTAAAAGTGGCCTCTTCCACTTGAGATAGAGTCAAATCTCTTTGCACAGAAATACTCACAGTCAGAAACCTCTGTATGTGTAGCTGCTAGAAGGTGATGCAGAAAGATGTTGCAAAGTCAATGAGTCTTGGCTCTGTTATAGCTCTATTCCTGGTTTCTATTCAATTATCTGTAAAATGGTGAATGATAGTTACCCCAAACAAGGTATGAAAGCCTGGCTCATAGTATGGGTTGTGAAAGGCACAGAAATATTAAGAGCATTCAGTGCAAGAGAAAGGAGTAGAACTCATGGGCTCTTGGCTTGCTGTTTAGTGTGCCTAACACTAGACTACAGCGCTTTATGTTCTTTTTCTTTTTTCCCCCCACTTTGCTCCCCAGTATATGTGAAGGCTGGAGTGAAGGCCAAAAGCACATTATTTGTCAGAATGAATACATCATAATATATAATTATCCCATAGGAACTCTCACTGACTTCCTTGTGGCTTCCTGAGGAAATATGTGAACCCTCATGAGTAAGTAAAGTCCAATTACAAGAATACAGTCAACTTGAACTGCACTCAGTCTCACGATTATAATGTTCATCTCAGTTTTTTTAAATTGGGTGGCTTTCAAGTTAGCAGTGTCCTTGCAGCTGGATTTTACTTAGTGATGTGACTGCAAAACAATTACAAAAATTAGAACAGCCTTTGGTGCACTTATTTTTCTTTTATGACAATGTTGTATGAAAGTCTTATCTCTACAATTAATCTTTTAAGTCTTTCCAATCATAGACTCTCAACCTGGAAGCAGTTACTTATGAGCATATATTTATTCCTACATGGAGTCCCATTGAAGTCAATGAATTTTGCAAATCACCTTTTTCTTTTTTTAATTTTGTTTCCCTTCTGGCTGTGTGACAAACCTATACAAATAAAAATGGGAGATGATTTCTGGAGGACAAGCAGGGGAACAGAATATGCCCAAAGTACTATCTAATACACAAAGTTAAGACACTGGAAAAGATAGAGAACTTGTTGGTTTTTTTTTCAAATCTCTTTTGGTTATTAAAACATTAGGAGTTACTTATAACAATGTGAGGTTAAAAAAATGTAAAGTGAAGTATGATTTTTTAAGTAGATAAAACAAACCTTTAAATCTAATCTATTATTTATGCCCTGTTTTGATTTTCCAGAAGAGTTCTTTAAAATTCTCCATGTGCTCATTTAGATTTAAGTGATGCCTACTGCCGGCTACTTTTTTCCTGTCACGAACAGATGATTGGTCTTGAAAACTAAAACGAGCATTGCACGTATTTTAGTCTTGACAGTTATTTTTCTTAGAACTTCCTCCTTCGTGTTCCCAGTTGAGCTAGCTGAAGTCATTGGTGTAAAAGATAGGAATTATTCATGATATAAAAAATTTTAGAAAGATATTGCTGAACAATTTGTATATTAAATGACCCTATGGAATTTTCTCTTTTACTGCAAAGGGGAGAGGAAGTAAGAGAAATTATGACCAGAAGAAACCTTTTCTGCATTTAAAACAATTCAAAAAGCACTGTATAATGGGCACCATTTTTATAGTTTCAATAGCTATTAAATACGCTTAGAGAAATTTTTGTTGTAGTATCTGAGATCCTTCCAGGTTAATTAGATTAGCAATAATGAAGTTTCCAGTGGACTTCGTGGAGTCTCTGGTTTTTCTCCCTTTCTGTGTTATAAAAAGTTCTGCTTGGGGTAGTTTATTGGTTCTTTTTTGGATGAGATAGAGAGGGGATGTCTGATGTGAATATCATTCTGGCTAAGATGGAAAAGCTTTATCAAAGAGATTTATGTAATGTTTCCTAATGGTCATCGGACTCTGGATTAATACATGTCACAACCAAACCTCTTAACTGAGAATGGTTTTGTGATCTTCACTGTCCCAAAGAAATGTAGTTACCCCCTTATTAAAACATGTGAAAGGCTTACTGAAAAAAAGGTCAGTCTTGGATCATTTATACCCCTTTTTCTTTTCTTGTCACCTTCTTCTCTTTTACCTATTTGCAAGAATAATTCCCTCTCTGTCCCGTACCTACTGATAACATCAGCAGTTCCCTAAGAAGCCCTTTGTAAGGATCGCTGCTCTGGCCGCGTAGGTGGTGGTCTACAGACAGTTGTCCCTTATTCCCCACAAGCTAGCTGTATGGGACTTCATGTGCTTTTCTCCAGGCTCTGTGCAACTTCTGCAAGTGTGTACTCCAACCAATGGAACATTTGTAGTTTCAGGAAAGTGCAACAGTATTATATATTACGTCACTGACTGGGGAAGGGAAGTCTTACTACAACCAGGACAAAAGCAGGAAAAGCTAGAGGGGAGGCAAATAAGATTTAAAATTAAACAAAAATAATTATAATTACATCAATATGACTCTCTTATTCAATAAGGCTATAAACATTTTTATGACATTAGTTCACTGAGTATAAATACACTTCAGGTTCCCTGAACTTTAGTTCATTTATTTCCAGACAAATTTTTTAAAGATCAGCAGAAAAATTGGTGTGGTATTAGGTTTTTTTCTCCCTTTGTAACATACAAGGTGTCCTGCCAGCTGTCCTGTTTCAGTACACTGCCTCTTGTTGCAGTGTTCCCTAGTGTGGTACAGCTTTGTGTAAAAAGCTGCTATAATTTTTCATAGCTATATTAAGTCTTTTGTATGTTTACCCTTACTATAACAACACCTACTAGTAATCAAAAGGTTGGTTCTCAATTAGGTTTAGCAACAAATGTGCAGTAGAGTTTATCTCTAAATTTTTGATGTGATAAAATGCTGATGGTAACACTTGAGTGCATCATTACCTTTCCCATCAGATTCATCATCTGATACAGCTGTGGTACTGTTGTCATCTGCTATTTCCCAAGCCACAATTTCCATGTCAGTTTGTGGCTAAACCCCAATATCTTGACAATCCCTTTTTATCCAGTTCAACATTGATCTTTCATCTACTGCATACTTATAACCAGTAGTTTTTTGCCAAAAAACTGACAAGACTGTATTGGGCATCGTCAACAGCATCAGGCTTGATTTTGGAGAGCAAAGATGAAACAGCTGTTTTATTGTCCAGTACTCATGCATTCAATATATGGCCATAATGTTTTCCATCTTTCTCTTGCTATTATAGTCTTGATGCTTTTCCCTACATGTCTAATGGTGGTTCAGAACTAGATTTTGTCTCTTAAGACAATTTTTTCCATCATACCACTTTCATAGAATCATAGAAGTTTAGGTTGGAAGAGACCTCAGGAGGACATCTAGTCCAACCCCCTGCTCAAAGCAGGACCAACCCCAACTCAGTCATCCCATCCAGGGCTTTGTCAAGGCGGGCCTTAAAAACCTCTAAGGATGGAGATTCCACCACCTCCCTAGGTAACCCATTCGAGTGCTTCACCACCCTGCTGGTGAAATAGTCTTTCCTAATATCCAACCTAGGCCTCGCCCACTGCAACTTGAGATTATTGCTCCTTGTTCTGTCATCTTCCACCACTGAGAACAGCCAAGCTCCATCCTCTTTGGAACCCCCCTTCAGGTAGTTGAAGGCTGCTATCAAATCCCCCCCTCACTCTTCTCTTCTGCAGGCTAAACAATACCAGTTCCCTCAGCCTCTCCTTGTAAGTCATGTGCCCCAACCCCTTAATCATTTTCATTGCCCTCTGCTGGACTCTCCAATTTGTCCACATCCCTTCTGTAGTGGGGAGCCCAAAACTGGACGCAGTACTCCAGATGTGGCCTCACAAGTGCCGAATAGAGGGGAATAATCACTTCCCTCGATCTGCTGGCAATGCTCCTACCAATGCAGCCCAATATGCCGTTAGCCTTCTTGGCAACAAGAGCACACTGCTGACTCATATCCAGCTTCTCATTCACTGTAATCCCCTGGTCCTTTTCTGCAGAACTGCTGCTTAGCCAGTCGGTTCCCAGCCTGTACTTTCATCGTGCCTCATAGTCTCTGGTCATATTTTCCAAGACATTGCTTTAATTTGGCATGCCAGCACTCTTTGCCATGTCATATCCAGAAATGCCAAATTGTAGAAGGAAAAGATTCTCAACAGTAGGCAGTAGGAAAGGTGCAATCATTTTTGCCATATAAAATAGTCATAAAAGGATAAGTGGCTAAATTTTCAAAAGAGAAATGCAGTATTACTAAAAGTGTCTTGACAAAAGTGTGTTTTACAAATTTTCCTTTGACCTACCTTTCCGTATGGAAAATAACTTTATGGCATAACCCTTGTCTTGCTTTTTCAATGCTGACTGAAAATTCCTTTTACGTTGCTAGGGGGAGTGACTTTTAGGGCTTTCTGGTGCGTGGCTGGTGTCTGATTGGCATATCCTGGGGTCTTCTGTTTGTCTACAGCAGTGGGGCTGCTCTTTTCTGTCTCACATCCCACTGTAGGTGCATTCAGGTTGGTTTCTTTGGGGTATAATTAAAGCATGCTACTTCCTCAGTAGATGCTGGATTTTTCTGATGAGTCGTTTGTTTTTCTTACACTAACTTATTTTCCTAGTGGAGTTCCTAAGCATAATTAAAGGTGTTTAGCAGTCACTCGTCCATGGACGATATTTTGTGTGTATGCACATTGCTTAATTCAGTAATCTGTTTTCCATTGGGGGAAATTTACAAGCACATAACCCCTGCCTCACACAAACTGTTTCCCACAAAGATTCCTCATGCAACGTGTGAGGTTTCTTTATTCTCAGCTATATGAATTACATTATCACTCTGATATCAACACATTTAAACAACAACAAAAAACTTGATTAAAGTATGTGTAACCTTGCTGTCTGGTCTTCAGAGAAACTGTATCATCTGTAAATAATAAACAAAAGCAAAATCAGCATTGGGAATGTGTCGTAGTTCTCTCCTACTAATGGTCAGGCATTGGGAAAAAAAATCTCCTATTTCCCAGCGACTGTTGCCAGCTATGGTGTAGCTTCTAAGACAATTTGAGGGGCTATTTACTTAAAGAGCCTAATGATCAATTTTGTAGCAATGACCCACAGTCCTGTCATTTTGATTTTTTGAATAACGTACATTAAAAAGAAAATGTGTCTTGATGGCTTGAAGACAAAACTTAGAGCCAGGTACTCTGTTTTCTAATCTCAGCACTGACACTGACTCACTGTTTGGCTGTGGGTAAATCATTTAATCTCTCTGGACCTGTTTCTGCACTCCATAAAATGGGAAACTAACACTTACTTTAGGAGTGGATTCTAATACCCTTATTCATATTAAGCAATATCTTACTTCATGTGTAGCTTCATTGATTTTACTTGGACTGCCCAAGAAATAAGATATTATTCAACATTAGTAACTGTAAGAAGGTGGTCCTTCGTATTTAAGTTATAGATTTCATCCTTTTTTTTTTTTTTTTTGCTATAAAGCACCTGGTATACACATGGCATTGTGTAAATAATAATAATGTTTACTTCATCCAGCATTTTGAGGCTTAATTAGTCAAAGTTTGTAAATTGCTTTGTATATAAAGGACTGTACAATTTATTATTATTATTTATTAAAATGTCTTAGAATTCATATCTCACACCAACATCTTTCAGTTTCTGGGACCCTCAAACATCCAGACTTCAGTCTTTCTTTGGTCATTGTCATTTGTCCAAATGTATTATTTAAGTTTTGGTTAGTTTACAGATAAAATATTACAATTTTACTGTCTTTGACATTTTTATATTTCAGAGCATTTTCAGGAACAAAGAAAGAGTTGCATGCAGAAATCTGTCTCTAAAAACATTTCAGGATTTTAATCTATTTCATACATACTGAAGGAGTTCAGTCTGCAAATTTTTTACATTATATGTGCTTGAATTATAATTTCAAGTTATTTTTCTAGGAGTTTTTTGGGGGGAAGTAACAGTTTAACACTTTCTATGATGATGTAATGTTCTATCATATATGTTCATTGTCTCTGAATTAGTCACCATGTAGAACTTGCTTTTTTCCTGTTTCTAGCAGCCTGTAGGAACTGTTCCCCTTGGTATGTCAGTAACAAGAAAAAAAGAGGACGAGGTGTCAGTTGGAAGCACGCCTTTGGCAAAGCAGCAGTCAAATCAAGCTTCTGAGTATGCCAGCAGCCCTGTCAAAACAAAAACTGTAACAGGTACGTTCTCTTTTTAATTGAATCTAGCCATTTCGTCTTTCCACCCCTACATAACACACAAGCATTTTTAGCGGCATCACACTTTTCAGACTTAAACAGTTCATTTTAAAATGTTCATTTAATTTACAATTTATGTAATTAAAAATCATCAGATTTTTCATTTCTAAAACACATTTTATTTGCCTCTTGTTTTGCTATTAATATTGAGGTCCATGCTCTTTCAGACAGTGCTCTTGCTAAACTGGGTGAAGGAGATGCACTTACAGTAGAATTTTAATGATTGTCTTGATATATATTGTTAATGGGACTACTTACATAATCTCATTCTGGCTTGTTAAGAAGTCTTATGTTTAAATAAAGTACAATGCAGTACTTTCAATTCCACTTAGTTATGGAAAATGTATTAGCCACCACTTTGTTTTCTGTCTTTAACAAAAACTTAAATGCTGGAGTAGTTTGTGGTCGTTAACAAATGTCTATGCTTATGTTGTAGTGTGCTGTTACTGATTGTCAACAGACATGACAATCTGTTCATTTCTAGGCCATCATAGCGTGCTTCAGTTATTATAAAAAGACACAAGCCAACTAATTGATTTTATCCATTTAAAAAGTGTAGTAATCCTTATAAAATACACGGGGCCAAATTCTGCCTTCATTTACACTGATGTATATTCCATATAGAACTTATCGTTGTCCTCATTGCTATGTACTTCTGTCAGCACTATATGATTGACATCTTTAGGAATCTGGTTTGGAATCTGGCAAAAATGATGCATTGGTTAATAGGTTCCCAGTTGATGAGTGATTTTTCTGCAGAATTTGTTATAATGAGCACTACTCCCTCTGAAGATTTGTTGTCACTACAACCTGAGTAAATGAGATGTTTCTTCTTTTGCTTTAAGTGCTTGTTATCTGCACCTATCAATCTGCTCTCATTGATACCCAGGATTTCAAGTTTATAGTTGTCCATCTCCCTCATGATCGCCGAGATCTTTGATATTTGAAACATTGTTCTCATGTTCCAGTAACCAACTCTGAAGTGTTTTCTTGTGCTAGCATCAAAGTTTTTGGGTTGTCATGCAGCATTAGGGGTCGGCAGAGTTAATTTTTAACAGAGTGGTAGCCTGGTTCCATTTCTGTAGCCAGTAAGATGTTTCTACAAAGCCAAATTGTTAGCCTTGTGTTCAGTCCTCCCCACTTTACCTGGGCTTGGGACCAGCAGCCACATCAGTGTGCAGCAGATGGGCTTATGTTGCAGAGCTAGCAGCTGAAACTGCTGCTGTGATAGGAAACCACAGAGCTGTTTACCAAGTGACTAAAACTCTGTGTGAAAATTTCAAAACAGGACATGACCAATAAAAAGCAAAGATGAAAAAATGCTTACAACTGAGGTAGAACAGAAAAACAGATACTCAAAGCATTTCAAAGAAGTACTCAGTAGACTCAGCCCCACCACAGCACCGGATTTGATGAAACGTGAATCTGATCAGCTTGACATTAACATTGATCCAACAGAGGTATCAGAAGCAAAGGCTGCAGTCAAAGAGCTGAAAAATAACAAAGCAGTGGAGGATGATCAAATTACAGCAGCAATGCTAAAAGTACTTGATACCCCCTTCTAATGAAATTGACAGAATTGTTCAATGAAGTTTTGGGGAAAAAGAGCCCTCTTGATCAGTGGAAATATGGAATCATCTGAAATATCACCAACGAGCAGCTCATTTGCACCAGAATCAGAAGGGAGTGCTGGAGATATTTGGGGCATATACTTTGGATGACAACACACAGATTTCCACATGAAGCGTGTCAAGTGAATATGAACTGATTTAAGGAAATGAGGATGCCTTAGAGCCAGGGCTGGCTCTACCGTTTTTGCAGCCCCAAGCTCTGAAAAAACCTGTTGCCGCCGAATTGGTGCCGCGGATGGCAGGAGAGAGAAGCTGCTGCCGAATTGCCACCGCCACGGAAACTCTGCCGCCCCTTTCCGACTGCTGCCCCAAGTATCTGCTTGGAACGCTGGTGCCTAGAGCTGGGCCTGCTTAGAGCAGTGGTCCCCAAACTGTGGGGCACGCCCCCCTAGGGGGATGCGGAAGAACATATGGGGGGCGGGGCAGGGCCTGGGTCAGCTCCCCCCCTCCTTTGCTCTGCTCTGGCCTTGTTCCAGCCCTGCCCCAGGGCCAGCTGTGGCTCTGCTCCCAGCCATACCTCTGGCCCCACAGCAGTCCCCAACTCCCGCTTCCAGCTCTGGTCCCACTCCTGGCCCCGGCTCCCAGTGGGGGCGCAGCCCAGGTAAGGTGGGGGCATGACCGAAAAAGTTTGGGGACCCCGCCTTAGAGAAACCTTAAAAAGAATCCTTAACAGGAAAGGCAGGATAGTTGAGTGAACACCACAGAGCAAATGGAAGCAGCAACAAACGACAGAGATGAATGGAAGAGATGGTTTCCACGCTATGTGTCAACATTGGTGTGGGAAGGAAGTATATATAATAACTCTGTGTGTCTGTGTGTGTGTATTTTTCCAATTATTCAGTAGAATTACTCAAGTTTTTCACTGATATAACTGAAATCAGAATCTGGTACTCTAATTCTAGTGCTTTTTAATTGCTATTTTGTTACTGAATTTATGCATTTGAAAAGGAGCAGTGACAGAAAATATGCCTTTACAGTGGATATTACAGATATGGCTATGACATCATTGATAGTGAAAACATTTGAAAATTGTTCAAAGATTTAGGCCACTTCATTATTTCACATATATGTGGTCTTTATTTACTATTACTAAGAATATATATTTTCTAGTATTCTGCTATAGGTCAGCATCATAAATTAAATTTTGCTTCAGAACATTTATTTTCTCTTGTGGCTAATTACATGATTCCACACTTACAAGACACAGAGTTAAAACTTTCTAGTGAAATTTTTGTGATTTTGAATGTTTGATTGGCAATTAAAAATCGGATTTGAAATGTTTTTTATAAAGCTTTTATCACATAGACACTAATAGAATGAATATGGTATGATGAAATAACATGATTTTGGCAATTAATTGATCTTTAACTATTCATGGTAAAATAGGCCCAATGGCCTGTGATGGGATGTTAGATGGGGTGGGATCTGAGTTACTACAGAGAATTCTTTCCTGGGTATCTGGCTGGTGAATCTTGCCCACATGCTCAGGGTTCAACTGATTGCCATATTTGGGGTCGGAAAGGAATTTTCCTCCAGGGCAGATTGGAAGAGGCCCTGGGGGGTTTTCACCTTCCTGTGTAGCATGGGACACGGGTCACTTGCTGGAGGATTCTCTGCTCCTTGAAGTCTTTAAACCGTGATTTGAGGACTTCAATAGCTCAGACATAGGTGAGAGGTTTATCGCAGGAGTGGGTGGGTGAGATTCTGTGGCCTGCATTGTGCAGGAGGTCAGACTAGATGATCACAATGATCCCTTCTGACCTTAATATCTGAGTCTATGAATACTAAACTAATAAAGGAAACTCTTTTGTTTAGCTGTCTCGTATTTGAAGAATTAAATCGATTTAAAAAGGGCAAAATATTCATTCAGTATGCTTTCTTGTCTGAAGAAAATCCACTTTTGAAGGATACTTCAAGAATTTAGTTTATTGGAGTTTTTGTTTGCACAAGACATCGAAGCTATTCTAATAATACATGTGTGCTTTTAATGGTAATATTGATATGAGAGATTGTTCTGTAACTAATTATGAAGCCACAGTGTGTGTTCTGAAGTTGATTATACTGTTGTCATAAATATGTGACTGTGACTGAAATTATGTTAATATTTGTGAATATAATTTCAGTAATGAACCATTGATCAAAAAACAAAATAGAGTAAAATGGTGACAGGAACCCAAGCCGAATACATCTATTTTTTCATAAACAGAAAAGGAAATTTTGGGGAAATTAACACCATATTCGTGTTAGATCAGAAGGGGGGATTACAAACTGGATTTTCAAAGGGAAATAGGAAAGGGAGTTGGGAGTGATAAAATAGGAAGGTAAAATCTCTACCCTTTGCTTCTTTCAAATCTTTCATAGAATCATAGAATATCAGGGTTGAAAGGGACCCCAGAAGGTCATCTAGTCCAACCCCCAATGGTCCTCAGGACCATTCTACAGTGATGCCTATAAGAAAGCAGTCAATTAAAGGTGGTTTGATGGACAAACAGGATGTCTGTTGGCACTTTATCGATTTATTATTTTTAAAAGATTGTATATGTACGTTGTGAGAAAACAGAGGGAGTGAGGGAACTGCATGCAGGAGACTAGAAGCCTGGAGCAGGTTTGCTAAATGAACCAACCAGAGATATCTGGTGCAGGGAAGGAACCTCAAGCAACTGGTTCCTTATAAGAGAGCTATTGCTGCTCTGGAAAGATGGGACTGACTCTGAGAAGCTGCAAGGGAGTCAGCTTGGTTAGGGCACCTGCAAGCTGATAATAGAGACACTGCGAGGAAACCTTTTTCCACTCCCCCGGCACTGAGGTAAGACATATTTCTGGGGACTCTGTGAGTGATTGGGGAAATTCATTTTTTTTTTGTTTGTTTGCATTTTTGGAACTTTGTAAATAAAGAAACCAGACACTAAGAAGGACTGTGATTGAAGGAGAAAGACTATGGGGGGCGGTGAGGGGGTTGTTTAAAGACCCCTGAAAAAGGGGAAATGCGCAGCACTGCACAGGCACCCCGACCACCAGACATAAAAATGTATATATTTGACTATATTCCTCTTCCACCCCACCCTTCATATGCTCCTTATCTCATTATATTGTAAGCTCTTTAGGGCAGAGACCTTGTCTTCATATGTGTTTGTTCAGAGTCTAGCAAAATGGGACTCGTATTTTGATTGGGGTTTCTGGGTGCTGCCATAATTCTCCTTCCTCTTTTAGCCTTAATCCCATTAATATGGGGTTGGCTCTTTGAATACTTTTTCTCCATTCCAGTCTTTCTTGACTCAGTTCCTCAGAAACTCCACCACTAATCAGATCTCTTTGTATGACATCTATCCACCTAGTTTTGGGTCTTCCAACTCTTTTCTTACCCTCCACTTTGAAGTTTAATATCCTGTTCTTATTTGAGTGATTACACATGTGCATTCCTCTCTTGATGTGTGCATGCCCCACAGTTGCCATAAATTTTTCCTTGGTGGTACCCATTGGGGTGGCTCAAGTATCCTTTACTGCTGTGCAATTCTGGTGCCAGTAAGAAGCACCCAGCCAACCCCATGTCCTCTCAGTTCCTTCTTACCTCCTGGGATGGTCACCGGAACGGCTCTTCTTGTATTTGCAAGTTCTCTCAGTGGACTTTCCTCTATATTTTAAATAGTTAGTTAGTTTTAGTGAAGTTATTAGTTAAGTAGTTAGATTTCAGTGTTTAACAGTTTTTTGGCCAATTCCCAGTGCCTAGGGATGCCTCAGTCACCAGGCTTAAAGCCCTGCATTTCCTGCAACAAGGCTATTCCTGAGTGACCCACACTCAAGTTATTTTAAGTGCCTGGGGAAGCTCATACTGGGGACCATTGACAAATCTCCAAGGACTTTAAGTCTCGCCCGAAGAAGGATAGGGAGGCCAGGCTAAAGTTTCTACTCATGGAGGTGGCACTGAGACCTCCATCTGAGTCAGGGCAATCAGACTCAGCACCCAGTGCCTTGGCATCAGTAAGGAATGCTCCTCCTACTGTACCAGAATTCACATTATCAGTTGTCAGTGCTTCCATTCATCCTGTCTGCAGCTGCTTGCATATTCACAAAATGTATGGCCGTATTGGCAGCTTTCCTCAGGAGATTAAGGGTTCTGGTCTACCTTATCTGGATGACTGGCTAGTCAAAGACTGGTCCATGGCTCAGGTTGTGTTCAGAGTTCAAATCATCCAGTTGATGTTCATAGCCCTAGGCCTTCTGATCAATGCAGACAAGTCTACCCTTGGTCTGGTACAGAGGATAGAGTTTCTTGGGGCGTTATTGAACTCTACCTAGACCAGGGTGTTCCTTCCCAAGTTACAATTCCAATCAATCCAATCCCTGGTGACACATCTCAAAGATCATCCAATCACAATAGCCTGAAACTGTGTCAGGCACCTAGGCCACATGGCCTCATGCACATATGTGGTACAACACAGAAGACTGAATCTCAGACCTCTCCAGACACGGCTGGCCTCAATATACTCATCAAGCTGTCTCCATCTGGACACTGTGCTCACAGTACACTCACAGGTTCACATCTCTTCGAATTGGTGGTTGGATCCTCTCAACGTTTGTGCAGGCGTTCCCCTTTATCCGCCCTCAACCTTCATTGACTCTGGTCTCAGACGCATTAGCTTGGGGAGATCACCTGGGGCTCATCTGAACTCATCTTTGGTCTCTGGAGAAATCTCTCTCTTCATATCAATGTCAGAGACTCAGGGCGGTTTGTCTTGCCTGTGAGATATTCCTGCCTCATAGTGGGGCAGAAGCTTATTTGTTCTTACAGACAACATTGGATCCATGTTTTACCTACATAAGAACATAAGAGTGGCCGTAATGGGTCAGACCAAAGGTCCATCCAGCCCAGTATCCTGTCTGCCAACAGTCGCCAATGCCAGGTGCCCCAGAGGGAGTGAACCTAATAGGTAATGATCAAGTGATCTCTCTCCTGCCATCCATCTCCACCCTCTGACAAACAGAGGCTAGGGACGCCATTCCTTACTCATCCTGGCTAATAGCCATTAATGGACTTAACTTCCATGAATTTATCTAGTTCTCTTTTAAACCCTGTTATAGTCCTAGCCTTCACAACCTCCTCAGGCAAGGAGTTCCACAGGTTGACTGTGCGCTGTGTGAAGAAGGACTTCCTTTTATTTGTTTTAAACCTGCTGCCGTTAATTTCATTTGGTGGCCCCTACTTCTTGTATTATGGGAACAAGTAAGTACTTTTCCTCATTCACTTTCTCCACACCACTCATGATTTTATGTACCTCTATCATATCCCCATAGGCAAGGAGAGAGCTCACTCTTCTCTCCTTTGTCAGGAAGCAGTTCACCTGTGGGAATTTTGTAAGCCCATTCAATCAACCTCAAGGCCTCTTAACTTCTGGGGGTGTAGAATGAACTGGCAGATCACATGAGCAGGTCTTGCTCCAGTCACAAGTGGTCTCTTTGCCCGGATGTACCTAGAGGCATTTTCCAGCAATGGGAGACTCCCCAAATAGACCTGTTTGTGAACAAGGACAACAGACAGTGTAACCAATTCTGCTCCGTTCAAGGCCGCAGTCCAGGTTCTATTATGAATGCCTTCCTGCTACCCTGGATGGGACAGTTTTATTATGCTCTTCCCCAAATCCCACTCCTACACAGAGTGCCATTAAAGATCAAGTGGGTTATATTTATAGCCCCACCAACATTGGTTCTCCACTTAGACCTCTCAGTGGTGACTCCAATCTTGCTCCCATTGCACCTGGATCTGATCTCTCAGGACCATGATTGGCTGCTCCACACAAACCTGAGTTCCCTTCATTTAACAGTCTGGAAGCTCCATGGCTAAATCCCAGAGAATAGGCTTGCTCAAAGCAAGCTCACCAGGTCTTATTAAGTAGTAGAAAGCCCTCCACCAGGACTGCCTGCCCATCAAAATGGAAGAGGTTCTTGTTCTGGGCTTCCCAAACTAGAGTCTCACCGATGCATTCATCCATCCAAAATATACTCAAGTATTTGTTGCACCTGAAACTGCAAGGCTTACCAGGACCCTCTATCAGGTCCACCTGTCAGCAATATGCGCTTTCCACCCTCAAGTGGACAATCACTCTGTTTTTTCAAATGCCATGGCAGTCAGATTCCTCAAAGGCCTAGAAAGGTTGTACCCCGAAGTAAGGAAGCCAGTTCCTCCTTGGGACTTGAACCTGGTCTTGTCAAACTTATGGGACCACCATTTAAGCCTTTAGCAATGTGCTCCTTACTATACCTCTCTTGGAAGGTGGTTTTTTTTTTAATTGCCAACATGTCTGGCAGAAGAGTTTCTGAACTGTACGGAGCTACCATAGACAGTCTTTTTTAAAGAAAGGTGTATTTATGTTCTCACCTGAGTTTCTTCCGAAAAATAGTTTAGCAATTTTATAGTAATCAAGAAGTTTACATACCTGGCTTTTCCAAAGCCTCGTGGAAATAACAATGAACGACTACAGTAATTGGATGTTAAACACACTCTGGAATTCTTCATAGAAAAGACTAAACTGTTTCAGCATTCCACCTTAACTGTTCATGGCTGTAGCAGACAAAATGAGAGATCTCCCAATGTCTGCACAGAATTTCATGTATCTGTACTTGTTGTGATCAGACAGGCGTTTAGCCGCCCAGTAATCTGACTGCTCGTTCCACGGGATCACAAGCAACAGTGTTCTTAGTACAGATCCCCATCCAGGACATTTGTAAAGTAACAACCTGGTCATCGGTTGTTACTTTAACAACCGATGACCAGGTTAACGTTTTAATTTTCATTGTATTCAAGACCTGTGCTTACAGGTGCTGCCTTTAAATAAATATTAAATAATAACTTTGTGGGAGCCCTCATTGCCCATCCCACTCTTTTACTCCAAGCTTGTTTGCTCTCAGTGTTGATCCTCATATTTCTCTCAGGCTGGAAACCATAGGCTAAGGAGGAATACTTTTGCATGGAACCAAGAAACTCAGAGCAACTTCATAAGTGTGAAGCTAGTAGTTGGGAGAAAGAAAGTGGGACGTGTGAGTGCTTGAGCCAGGGTTGTGAGAGTCTTTATAAAATGAAGAAGGGTGTACTCAGGAGTGGGAAGGGAGGTGGGCCTGCTACGTGGAAGAGTAGGAGGGAACTAGGATAAATGCATATTTGGCATTGAGGACTGGTTAGTTTGCAATTATAGAATTTTAATGGCTCTTCAAAGTTGTTATGGGGGGAAGGAGTGAGGGTAGGGGCAAGTGTGTATTTGTACTGAGTGAGTTTTTCAAAACTTGGATTCTGAATTGCACCTACAAAAACTGCGCAAACTTTCCTTTTGCACAGGTAATTGCTCGTGCAAATATTTACTTGCATGCCCAAATGCAACATTAGTATGTGGCAGTTGCCTGTTTATGCAAGCATCTACATTTTATCTGGACATAACTTTGGACTTGCGTTTTGAGAATTCATCCCTATGGCTGGCTCATTCTCTTTTTCAGTTCTCTAGCTGATTCTGACCTTTGACCATTGCTACTATCTTCTTCATTATGGAATCAGATTTCCCATTGCTGGCAATGGTCAAACCAAAAATTACTAGTCAAAAAGTCTGTTGTTCAAAATCTGGAGGTGTCAAGAATGGTAATGTTGTTGATTTTACAAACAACCTCTTTTTTTTGTAGCAAAAATTTTGTTGCAAAAATTGATAAATGATAAATAATGGTAATAATAAAGCCAAACAACTGTTTCATGGGTCATCAAAGTACTCCTTAGTTTTCTAATGAAAAACTGCTCAATTTAAATTAAAAGTGGATGTTGAGAAGTTATGTTTTTAATTATTTAGCAAAATGGACATTACTGCAGCAAAAAAGAAAACTTCCTTGTTAGATTTCATTTATATTAGGAATCGCTCACTTTAATCATGTACTTTATCTTACTAGTTTAGACTAAATCCCATTCCTTTTATGATTAATCGGGTATTTAGTTTCATTGTAAAATAATTTCATGGCACAGAGTTTGACACTAATGAATAAAATATGATAGCTTTGTTTCTCTCAGGAGATAGAGTGGTTTGACTAAGTATTCTGTTTTCCTTTTTGAATTAAAAGTAGTTAGTCTTTTGAAGAATGCATTATGGAATTTGGCATAGTTAATTCTTGCTTCGTTAAAGACTTTCAAATTATGTGAAAGTGGGAAATATTATACACGACAAGCAAAGCTACAGCACTGTTTGTTTAAAAAACGATCTTTTCAAAATTTGTTCTTTTATCTTTTTTAAGATTGCAATGTACATGACAAAATGTTTGGTTCTAATCCTAGACTTCAGCTTTTAAATATGTGCACGTTTTTGCATGCTCTGGAGTTGCAGGTGTAGAATGCATGATGTACAGATATAGATAGGAGTTGCATCTGCACACGGGTATGCAGAGCTCTGGTTTGCCCATGTACAATTCGTGCACATGTGGTTTTATGTGCACATTTAAATTTAAGCCTCAATGAAAAAAGTAAAAGCTAAAAGATTGTTGGTGAATAAAAGTGATTTAAAGGGACATGATGTCTACCTCAAATAGTGATTTAAAGGGACATCATGCCCACCTCAAATAGACCCCTAATGGTAAAGAGAGATAGTAGGGTTCTGGAAATGTTGTCACTCTTAGCCTCTGTACCCCCCTATTTTTCATCAATAGCTTGTTGGAAGTGGATGGGACAACATATGCTTTTGTTTTAGGGTTCATATTGTAGCCTGTTGAGCAGAATTGGTTTCTGGTTAGAGGATTTAGGGAGGGAAGATCTGGCCTGTCAGTGGAGTTGGAGAATGCTAGACTTGAACTCCCATTTCCTATAGTCTGTGGTTGACTAGCTAGAAAGATCTCTGTTGTGGATGTGAGGCCACAGGAGATGGTAGTTATGAGAATTTGGAAAGGTTCAGCTGTAGAAGATGAGGTTTCCTCATCAAAAGAATTACAATTAACTCTTTACCCTTTCTTTCAGCTCCTCTTTTCTGCTAGAGATGTATAATATATATTGGAATATGAATGATACGTAGTATGCTAATCTTTAAATTGTATATCTCTGCCTTTTTTCCATTTCTTTAATCCTTTCACTGCCATCTCCTAGTTTAATTGACTCTGTCTACCATATTTCCAGTTTCATGTTACCTTTTTATATCTAGACTTTTCTCTTACCACTCCTCTTCCTCTCTCCCTTTTCTCCATAAAACAAGGAGTAAAAATCACACTGATTATAGGTCGAGGCTTTTGTTATACTCGTCGTCAGACCAGTTTCAAAAAACACTTCTTGATAGAAACACTGATTATTTTAAGATTGGTATTGTTAGCCATCGGGGCTAGCTATGCATGTCTTAAATGGTTAGAAAGCTGGGAGTCCTGCATTAGTGTAAGATGTGTGTGTAGTCCTTGCTGGTTGAGAGAGATAGCGTCTTAAAAGTCTTGATTTTACCTGTTTCTTTTCCAGCATGCTCTTAGAAGCCAGTCTGTTGAGAACAACTGGAAACCAAGCCTATATATTAACTGACAGCAGCTTGGAATTGCTGTGAAATAATTTAAAACATGGATCTCTAATTTTACCAGATTATGACATAAAGGCTGCTGAAACCTTGCCAGAAATGAAGTATGGTAAAAGAGCAAAATTGTTACTTATATGGCACCTAAGTGCTCAACAAATAAATAAGACAAGTATCAAGCTACTGTTATTATTTATCAAGCATCCAGCAATATCCTAGACAAGTCACAAAATAAGAAAAAACAATAGAATGTACAGTCTAGAGTTAACATGTGACAGTAATGGTAATTTACACGGAAAGAACAATGGAGAAGGGGAGAAAAAAAGGTGCAGGTGACAGTAAGTTCACACAGTTACTCAGTAAGGATGTAGATAGTTGCCTGACCTCCCTTATTTATTTGTTGTTTACTGATCCTCTCTGTTCTCGGAGGTGAGATAATGCAGTGATGAGGGTGCAAAAGTTATATTCGCCGTTTGTCTTTTTCCATAGATTGTTGGGTTTTTCCCTTCTTCCTTTGACTGTCTCTCTCTCACCATCTCTACATGGAAAGGCTGGGACTGGGTTTAATAGACCTGTAGAAAAATAAGTTAGTGTTGAAGTGGTGAATGTGTTTTAAAGGTCCTATGGCTGGACCAGTGATGAGGAGAAAAAACATTGTTGCACAAAAAAATGTAAATGACCCTACCTCCCCACTTTAAAGCATTCCTTCCCCTTTTCTCTTACTTTTAAATATCCTTTAGTTCTCTCCATTCCTGGTTTTCTGCTCTCTCTTTCCTCTCTGAGTTTTGCTCACTGTCTTTTCCCCTAATATTCTGTTTGCTGTATTTTCTTCTTCCTCCTCTTATCCTCGGTTTATTCTCTTGCCTAGCTAACCCATTGCTGTCTTTCTTGTGTTCACTCCATAGACTGCAAAAAGAAAAGGAGTACTTGTGGCACCTTAGAGACTAACAAATTTATTTAGTCTCTAAGGTGCCACAAGTACTCCTTTTCTTTTTGCGAATACAGACTAACACGGCTGCTACTCTGAAACTCCATAGTCTGACCATCACCACCTTGTTTTGTTTCACCTTTCTCTTCTCCCACATCTAGATATGCATGTCTTTCTTGTAGGTGCTCCTCATCCATATAAGCTCCACAAAACCATTTCCACTCACTCCCACCTTCCTGAATCATCTTCTCTGATCTTTGTTCCCTCACTATTCAAGGCCTCCTAAATTTCCCTTTCTGCTTCCAAAGTGCACCATAATCTTTGCTTTCACCACCCAGAACTCCTTTTTGATATCTGTTCTTCCCTTCTTTGAAGGCCCCATTTCAGCCTCCACTCTTTTCCTTCTCTAAACTGAGGCCCTATCAAAGAAGAGAAAGGCCAGCTGAGTTCTTCTCTCAGCTCCACCAGCCACCCAGATCTTCTGCTCACATTCTCAGCAGCTATATTAGCTGAAAGAAAAAAATAGGAGGTTAGCTGACTTGCAGCCAGCTAGAGAAGTATATCCATCATCAGGCGGCCTTAGCAAAATGTTCACGTATATAATCTGTATGACAAGGTGGGTGAGAAAATATTATGGATCACTGTAACAGGAAACACCAGCTGTGGGGAAGCTTGAATACCAATACTTTTAAGCTTCCAGAAGTGCTAATATGGCAGGATACCAACTACAATTTCAGCTGAATCTTTTGTAGTGTTCTGTAAAAACTGTATTTGTTCATCTCCATTATTTTTTAAATTTTCAGTTATTTTCACTTTTTCTCTGAGAACTGAATTACTTAAAACTAATTAAATTAAAAATGTTTAAACCTGCTTCTGAAATAGTAAGTTGTAACCCTGTGGCTGACATCTCAAATGCATCAGTCAGTAACACAGTAGTAGAGAATTGTTTTTATATAGAGCATTTCATATGCAAATATCCAAACACTTGAAGGAAAATCAATTGGAAATTGTTCATGCTGCAAGTGACTGTATAAGCAAATGTTATACACTCATCAGTAGCTCACATACAGCCACTGGTATTAGAAACTGTTTTAATGAGAGAAACAATTTTGTCAGATTGTCAGGATTGTCTTGCTCTTCTTTTCATTAAATATCTTGAAATCGTTAATTTCCATGTGGACACCCATCAGTCAGAGAAATGGGACCTTGATTTAATACCTCATCCAAAAGATGAATGCAGTGTTGTAGCCGTGTTGGTCCCAGGATATTAGAGGTACAAGGTTGTTTAGCATAGGTAGCTAGCATATATTCTCTTTGGTCATAGCTGTTAATGGGCTACTCCACCTTGAATGGTCCCTTAGAATATGTACTAACTACCTATGCTAAACAATCTGTTCCACCTTGTACTTCGCTGTGATGCTCAGTGTACCTGTCCAAGACCTGAAGAAGAGCTCTGTGTAAGCTCGAAAGCTTGTCTCTCTCACCGACAGAAGTTGACCCAATAAAAGATATTCCCTTGCCCACCTTATCTATCCAAAGGATGACACCACTAGCTGTATTCTGCTGGTACTGCACTGCAGACTCAGCAGTGAGCATTACACCAAGTCCAAAGTTGAGACATGAACCGAGAACTTTCTGCTTCAGCATGAAGAGCTCATGCCAATAGAAAAGAACGTACACTACAGTAAGCCATTCCAGTTTTAGAATCTCTTATTCATTTTAAGGAAATGTCAGTGTATTGTTCTGAGAAGGCAGAACATAGTTCATTCTAAATCAAAAATACCTAAAATGTTTTAAGCATCCCAAATTTGATTGACTGAAATATTTTGTAGAAAGTTTATTCTTATTAATATTTGATTGCTGATGATTTCTATAAAAATCAACATTTATCAATATAGTTGGTAAACACTTGGTAGTATCTGTGATACTGCAGTTATTTTTTAATAATTGGTGCATCTTGCATACAATGGTAACTGTTGGTAAGCATTCAGTTTTAATGGTGACTACTGCACCACTGCTACACAAATAATTTTCTCTGACTGCTTCACATTATACATATGGTATTTTTCTGTTTAATATAAATTATTATTACTTCCAAGAAATGTGAGGGAAAAGGGGAAACTGTTTCATTCATTAGATATGGTACTTGTCACTTTCATTGATGTATTTTAATTTAATCCTTTTCACTTTTGTAAATCCTAAAGTCATGCAGTATGTTACTGTGATGGGTTTGTGGCCTTTGGGGTGTCACCTGATCTGCTGGGGTTTAACTGAGCCTCCCCTGCTCAATCAGCCTGGGTTCCCTCTTTACTCTTTTGCTGGATTAGGCTCTCCGGCCTCTTGCAGCACACACAGGTAGGGCCACACCCTGTTGGAGACACAGACAGAAGTCAGCTCTGTGTGAGAGGACTCCCCCAGCACTTACATGCCCACTCCCTACTACAAAAGGTGAATTTTACGTGAATATAAGAGATAACAGACAGAACAAAGCAGATTACTGACCAGATAAAGCAAAATACACAAGCTAAGCTCAATATACTTAAGAAACACGTTACAAAATGTAAAGTTTCTGTGGTTCAGAGTTCCAGTTATATTTCTTTTCAGACTGGAGCCCTGTCTCAGTCTGGACTCCCCTCCCCCACACGTTCCTTCAGGTGGCTTTAGCAGTCTTTCTTCGTGCGCAGAAAAGCCATGGAGAGGTGGAGTCCCCTTTGCCTTTCTCCGCACCCTAAAACAGGGTTTACATAAGGTGGGAATCCTTTGTTTCCCAAACTTGACCCCTCCACCCCCTTCCAGTGGAAAGTTACAAGTAGTCCCAGATAATGTTTAGTATCAGGTGACAAGACCACCTGACTCTGTAGTATCCAGAGTCCATGAGTCAATGGCAGTATGAATGGCCCGCAGGAAGACCAAGCCTTTTCACAGTCCATTGTCCTTGCTAATGGGCCATTGGCCCTGCCTGGCTTTTCCACTGTTGTACCTGAAGTGTTAGCAGTGGGCATCACCCAAAGTAGCATAGCTGAAATACAGATACAGAAATGATACAGGCATACAAACTGGATAATCACATTCAGTAAATTATAACCTTTCCAATGATACCTTACAAGACCCATCTTGCATAAGGTACATCTCAGTTATGTTATATTCTTATCATAAGCATATTTTCATAAAGAATATGGAGTGAAACATCACAGTTACATTTTGCAAATTAAGTGTGGAACTTTCTCAGTATTATCATAGAATATCAGGGTTGGAAGGGACCTCAGGAGGTCATCTAGTCCAACCCCCTGCTCAAACCAGGACCGATCCCCAATTAAATCATCCCAGCCAGGGCTTTGTCAAGCCTGACCTTAAAAACTTCTAAGGAAGAAGATTCCACCACCTCCCTAGGTAACGCATTCCAGTGTTTCACCACCCTCCTAGTGAAAATTTTTTTCCTAATATCCAACCTAAATCTCCCCCACTGCAACTTGAGACCATTACTCCTTGTTCTGTCATCTGCTACCACTGAGAACAGTCTAGATCCATCCTCTTTGGAACCCCCTTTCAGGTAGTTGAAAGCAGCTATCAAATCCCCCCTCATTCTTCTCTTCCGTAGACTAAACATCCCCAGTTCCCTCAGCCTCTCCTCATAACTCATGTGTTCCAGTCTCCTAATCATTTTTGTTGCCCTCCGCTGGACATTTTTCAATTTCTCCACATCCTTCTTGTAGTGTGGGGCCCAAAACTGGACACAGTACTCCAGATGAGGCCTCACCAGTGTCGAATAGAGTGGAACGATCACGTCCCTCGATCTGCCGGCAATGCCCCTACTTATACATCCCAAAATGCCATTGGCCTTCTTGGCAACAAGGACACACTGTTGACTCATATCCAGCTTCTCGTCCACTGTAACCCCTAGGTCCTTTTCTGCAGAACTGCTACCTAGCCATTCAGTCCCTAGTCTGTAGTGGTGCATTGGATTCTTCCGTCCTAAGTGCAGGACTCTGCACTTGTCCTTGTTGAACCTCATCAGATTTCTTTTGGCCCAATCCTCCAATTTGTCTAGGTCCCTCTGTATCCTATCCCTACCCTCCAGCGTATCTACCTCTCCTCCCAGTTTAGTGTCATCTGCAAGCTTGCTGAGGGTGCAATCCACACCATCCTCCAGATCATTTATGAAGATATTGAACAAAACCAGCCCGACGACCGACCCTTGGGGCACTCCACTTGATACCGGCTGCCAACTAGACATGGAGCCATTGATCACTACCCATTGACCCCGACAATCTAGCCAGCTTTCTATCCACCTTATAGTCCATTCATCCAGCCCATACTTCTTTAACTTGCTGGCAAGAATACTGTGGGAGACAGTGTCAAAAGCTTTGCTAAAGTTAAGGAACAACACGTCCACTGCTTTCCCTTCATCCACAGAACCAGTTATCTCGTCATAGAAGGCAATTAGATTAGTCAAGCATGACTTGCCCTTGGTGAATCCATGCTGACTGTTCCTGATCACTTTCCTTTCCTCTAAGTGCTTCAGAATTGATTCCTTGAGGACCTGCTCCATGATTTTTCCAGGGACTGAGGTGAGGCTGACTGGCCTGTAGTTCCCAGGATCCTCCTCCTTCCCTTTTTTAAAGATGGGCACTACATTAGCCTTTTTCCAGTCGTCCGGGACTTCCCCCGATCGCCATGAGTTTTCAAAGATAATGGCCAATGGCTCTGCAATCACATCCGCCAACTCCTTTTGCACTCTCGGATGCAACGCATCCGGCCCCGTGGACTTGTGCACATCCAGCATTTCTAAATAGTCCCGAACCACTTCTTTCTCCACAGAGAGCTGGTCACCTCCTCCCCATGCTGTGCTGCCCAGTGCAGTAGTCTGGGAGCTGACCTTGTTCGTGAAGACAGAGGCAAAAAAAGCATTGAGTACATTAACTTTTTCCACATCCTCTGTCACTAGGTTGCCTCCCTCATTCAGCAAGGGGCCCACACTTTTTTCGACTTTCTTCTTGTTGCTAACATACCTGAAGAAACCCTTCTTGTTACTCTTAACATCTCTTGCTAGCTGCAACTCCAGGTGTGATTTGGCCTTCCTGATTTCACTCCTGCATGCCCGAGCAATATTTTTATACTCATCCCTGGTCATTTGTCCAATGTTCCACAGCTTGTAAGCTTGTAAGATTATGCTGATCAAAGTAATGTTCACTATCTACCTGATGAAGCATTGATTATGATAATATATAGTAAGCATGAACTGTAGTTTCATAGTTAAAAACAAAGGTCAAAATCTTCAGCTTTGCAGGAGTAGAATTCTAAGACACACTTTTGGTCTCCCAGTCCTCAGGCTGGCACAAATTATAGAAGTGTAACATCCACTGGCCCATAATGCATTGATAGAATACAGTGTACTCTGGTCCCTCCCCCTGTCCCAGTACACTCTGACACACCACTTATATCAATGGGAATGGGTGGTATACCTCTGGCTACCCTGGCTTTATGCCACTCTGGGTATATATGCCACCAAGGATATCCCCAACATCTCTTTTAGGTAATCTTTCCAGCATTTTTGTAGTGCTGAAGCAGATAAAAAGAGCCAGAATGAATCCTGGAGATCTGGGCCAAATCTTTACTGCTTAGAGTTTCCCTAGAGTATTTTATTTTAACTATTCTATTCTCAATACACTACTACAAAGTATAGAGAAGTTATGTTTAAGATCACTATTAAAATGGAGATCTGAACTAAGTAATTTTGTTTTATCGTGATTAAATGGTAATAGACATAATTTAGGCAATCTCAAACTTTTTGACATTTGTTAGAAAATGTGTTGTGCAGGCAGTGACCCCTTGTAGAAATACTCCGTAAGTTTATAAGTACAATTTTGATCTCAAGTTGGGCAAAATTTCTATTGATTTATAGCGTGGCAGGATTTGACCATTTGTTAGCAAATTAAGTACAAGTGTGCATTTTGTCTGAGATACAGTTAAAATGCTGAACTAGATTCCTCCTAAAATGAAATCCTGAAATGCAGAAAACTGGCAGCTGTGAAGGTAAGCTGGTTGGTGAGAAATCATTGACTTATCTGAAGTATTTGAATTAGGAGATCACATATTTCTGCTCCAATGAACTAAATGATTATCATTTTTTCATGCCTGCTGTGCAGTGGATGACCACTGATTTAAATGAACAAGAGCACTCTTTGCATCTGAATGAAAGTAAACAGACACCAGAGAGATACAGTATAGTATATGTATGTACATCTGAAGTACCTTTCCCTCTGATTTCTATGCTTCTGTAAACACATTTAAAATTTTATGAGAATAAAAAATTTCCCTGGACTCTAATCGCATACTGTAGCTTTTACATGAATGGGCAGCAATTCAGCAAAATGAATTGAACCATATTATTTTGTAAAGAAGACAGTATTTTAGCAGGCAGAATTAATGAGGGAGCTCACAGTAGTTACTCCTAATGCCCAGGAATCTAAAATGTTTTATGTTGTATATCAATGTCTTCACTTTTGACTTTCTGCGCCAGCCAAGAGCACTGCCAGTTGGGGTCTTTGAGAATGTTGGGGACATAAAGCACTGCAGTTCTGTCATCTTATATGTCATGACATTCATAACCAAGAGGGACATCAGTCTTTTGGAAATAGTTTTCAGAAATTGCTTAATTTTAAATTTGGAATTAAAAAAACCCTATATTTTTATTTTTAAATTTATTCTGTGAATATAAGTGTCAAGGTTCCTCCCCCACTCTGAACGCTAGGGTACAGATGTGGGGACCTGCATGAAAATCTCCTAAGCTTATCTTTACCAGCTTAGGTCAAAAACTTCCCCAAGGTACAAAATATTCCACCCTTTGTCCTTGGATTGGCCGCTACCACCACCAAACAAATACTGGTTACTGGGGAAGAGCTGTTTGGAAACGTCTTTCCCCCCCAAAATACTTCCCAAAACCTTGCACCCCACTTCCTGGACAAGGTTTGGTAAAAAGCCTCACCAATTTGCCTAGGTGACTACAGACCCAGACCCTTGGATCTGAGAACAATGAAAAAGCATTCAGTTTTCTTACAAGAAGACTTTTAATAGAAATAGGAGTAAATAGAAGTAAAGAAATCCCCTCTGTAAAATCAGGATGGTAGATACCTTACAGGGTAATTAGATTCAAAACATAGAGAATCCCTCTAGGCAAAACCTTAAGTTACAAAAAAGATACACAGACAGAAATAGTTATTCTATTCAGCACAATTCTTTTCTCAGCCATTTAAAGAAATCATAATCTAACACATACCTAGCTAGATTACTTACTAAAAGTTCTAAGACTCCATTCCTGGTCTATCCCAGGCAAAAGCAGCATATAGACAGACAGAGACCCTTTGTTTCTCTCCCTCCTCCCAGCTTTTGAAAGTATCTTGTCTCCTCATTGGTCATTTTGGTCAGGTGCCAGCGAGGTTACCTTTAGCTCCTTCACCCTTTACAGGTAAGAGGAGTTTTCATCTGGCCAGGAGGGATTTTAAAGGGGTTTACCCTTCCCTTTATATTTATGACAATAAGGCAAATCAAAGAGCGTGTCATGCATTTATCTGGGAATGTTCTTGCAAATCTCAGATTGAAATGCTGAGTTTAAGATTTAATAAGAATTATTACATGACATGGTTTATGGAATGTATTGATAACTACAAAAATAGTTCACACAATATTGTTTGTGAAAATAAGTATTAAATTTATAAGCAAGATTTACCTGAAAGTAAGCCAGTCAGTGAAATAGCCAGAACAGAACACATAACTAAATGAGTATGAAGTTTAACAATTGTTCACAGGTAGGGACACTTTCTCTGGGCCGCCAAGAGCAAGAAAATAGCTTTAAGGATTTTCCTAGTTGGGACTCAGCGTCCTTCATGCGCTGGAGGAAAGCATAGTGGGGCTGATTGGCTGGATAGAAGGCTGTAGCAGAAACCTGTTGGCTCATGCGCATGTGTGTGCGTGTGGGGGGGCTTATCAACCCTTTCTCCTGCCCAGGATGTCAATCTGTTAGAATAAGATCTGGTTTCTAGGTCTTGCTGTTGGCATCATACTAGTCACTTTTTGGGTCTGGGAAGGATTTTTTCCTTGTCCTGAGTGGTGTGGGTTTTTTCACCTTCCTCCCAGCATCCCAGGATCCGCTTATTAGGGTAGGTCATAAAGGTGTTTGTGTCATAACCTGACAAGTGTGCACTGCAGGTAACCAGTGCTGTTTAATAAACAAGAACCAGTGCTGCACACTTCCCTAATAAACTGGAATTTGAATCAGGAGTAGATGAGGAATTAGTTTGGGACTCCTAATATCTGGCATCAACTCCCTTTCCCCATAACCTCAACCCTTATATGAGGGAAAGATGGTGGGGCCCCAGGAGTGCTGCAGGCACCAGGTTAAAGGTTTGGAGGGTGGCAAATCTGAGGTCAATCTTCCCCTAGGTGGTCTGGATTACAGAAGAAAGGTTGACCTGCCCTGGAAGAGATACTTTCCCAGATATGCTAATAACATTGTAGCCTAGCTAAAGCACATTCCTGATGTCTTGTCTTGTTTTCCTATGGTGTCCAGGGCAATGCTAGTTACATATTTTATGTTTTAGTATTTAGTTCATACTCGTTTAAAATTCTGAAGTTTAAAATATTACAGAATAATCAAGTAAGCATGACTATAAGTATGTGTAAGTAACTTAGTATTACTTCTTCCTTAATTGATTTCTCAAAGAAGACAGTTCTCCAGCTGCTATGTCCCGCTCCTTAATACTTATCTTTGGTCCAATTTAGCAAGGTACTTAAAGCTTGGGTTTTTAAAGCTTTAAGTACCCAGTTGGCTTCAATAGGGGTATTCTTCTGCCTAAAATTAGGCATGTGTTTAGATATCTTGGTGAATCAGGGGCATTGTGCATTATCAGGTTCCTTAAAATACTCTGTAAGGTTGTTGAGCCCACTACTTTTTTTTTGTAATGTCATGGTTAAGATGGGTATACTCTATGTAGCTGAAGTGGTTGTAAATGCTTCTCCGCTATTCTGTATCTTGGCTCTATTTCTAACTGAGGTTCTTTCTCTTCCAAGTCAGCTCATATACTTCCATTGAGGTTGTTTTTCTTTCTGCTGATCTCTCAGTTTATGAAATTTCAATTTAAAAAGTTCTGACGTTGAAATCTAGCACCTCCTCTCTCACATATATAAATGTGGAGTCAATCAGAAAAAAAGCAGTTCCTTCTTAAATACGAATTGCACGCATTCAATCCAAAATATTTTAAATATCTGAAAAGAATGGTGTAAAAGTTAAACTTGTCTGAGTAAGGTGTAAATGTGTGCTCTATTTAGGATTTGTGGTGCTTATTTTGCAGCTATTTAATAAACCAGTGAATTCATAACACTTACATACTGTAGCACTTTTCTTCTTCAAAGCATTTTACAAACATTAACTAATTAATACTTAGCATAGCAAGCAACCACAGTTTCAGTAAATACTGGAAAAATATTTTCATTATTGGAAACATCCATTTCTCTGCTTACAATTTATTGTTTCACTAAATTTCTATACAAATGCATATAAATCTACAGTTTAACTGTCTAGCTGTAAAAAATATACTTCAACATGTATACTGATTACCTACACACTTCTATTTCTAATTGAGTTCCCATTGTATAACTACAACCCTTGCCTAAAAGTTTGAGTTCAAATGTAAACATTACAAATGATAGTTTCCAGATGAAATGTAGCATATCATTTGCCTGTTTTGTAGAGTGACTTAGCAAAGTATACAGTTTTGTATGCTATGGAATGCACATTTCAGGTGTCCAGAAGGTGTTCTATCCAGAATGATAGTGAGGGTGACAGTGATAATATGAAACTTAGCACACATCACCATGCATCACCACACATAACCACAGTAGGTCGATATTTTTAGACTCCCTGCCTGACTAAAGTAACAAATAACATAACTTCTGCAGAAAGTCTTTCTGTGATTGCACTGCCATGTTGTTATCACATTCATCTTCATTTGCTGACACCCATTGACTCTAGAGGCAGAAATATGGAATTAGGAATCATGGACTCTTGTGTTGTAATACTGTCTCTATCATCGACTCACTCAGTGACCTTGGGTAAGTCACTACATCCCTCTGCTACATCTCTGGTTTTCCCAGATATCAAATGGGATAATATTTACTTTGCCTACTAGACAAGATGTGTGTGGTGAGAATCAAGTGTTAGCATAAATGAAGATAATAATCACTTTTATCATAGTCATTAATAAGAATAAAGTAGAATGGAAAAAACACTGAAAGTCCAGTAGAGAAACTGAAGATCTATAGATTGCATTGTGTTGATTGCTGGTAAATTTTACCAAGACCTGGTATCAAAATATACAGTATATTGGTAAGCATAACTTGTTAAAGCTCTGTTCTAAGGCAAACCAATGTAGAAGAGTCTAGGGGCAAAAGTATCCATGAACAGGCAATCATGCAAACCCCAAATTGCAAGTCATATATCTGAGGTCGCCAAACTTCATGACTGCCTGAGTCATGTACGACAATCTTCAGAAGTTCAAGAGCCAGGGTGTGCCTGCTGGGAATTGGGACTTCAGCCCCTTGGGAGTGCCTGTGGAGTTTGGGGCTTCAGGCACATGGGGAGGAGGGTCTCAGAGCTTCAGCCCCAAGGTAGGTGCCTGCTGGGGCTTGGGGCTTCAGCCCTGCTCCTGTTAAGGCCCTGAGCCTCGGCAGGCGCGCCCTGCAGGCCTGAAGCTACAAGATTTCCCTTCCTGCTGGGCAGAAGCCAGAGGTAGGGTGACCAGGTGTCCGATTTTGGACCAGAACACCCAGTCAAAAAGGGATCCTGGTGCTGCTGACCAGACAGTTGACTGTCTGGTTCGTGATGCCACGCAGCGGGGCAGGCAGGCTCCCTGCTAGCCTCCATGCCGCTTAGCTCCCAGGTCGGGAAGCAGCCAGCATGCCCGGCTCCTAGCCTTAGGGGCTGCCAGTGGGGGTCCGCATGCTGCCCCGCCCCCCACCCAGAGATGCAGCTCCCATTGGCTGGGTCAGGGCAGGGGAGGAACTAGACATGAGGGAGCTCTGATTTCATGCTGTACAGTGGTTACAAGTATATTATTAATTCTACTCCCTTGTAATAAAAAAAAAGTCTAATTTAAGTGTTTAAGTGTAAAGCAGATGTAGGTGTTTCTAAATAGCTCATTTTTCTCCCTTTGGGGTAGTGAGAGGGAGCTATTCTTAGGGAGCAAGCCTCAGTAAGTCTTTTATTCAAGTGTTTTTGCTTCTGTATAATATATGTAACAGAACTCAGACCATTTTAGAAAAAGGAAAGGGGGGGAAAGAGAAATATTTTAGACAGTTTTAAACATATGAAGAGACCTAATTGAATGATAGGATTTTCCACAAGAAAATCTGTGATCCATTCAAGTTTTTAAATCTTTTTTTAAAAGGTATTTTGAGACTGATTTTCCCCTTGACTGCCTTTAAATCACATTTCTAATCCCTTAGATCCCTTGATCAATTACTCAGTGGCTTACGTTTTAGCAAACTCCTAGGTTTTATCATTTTTCTTCCTGATTAAAAAGCCAGATGTATACAGTAACTTAAATGCACACATAAACATAATTACATTAAGACCCCCAACACAATTGCTTGTAACATTTTAAACTATTATAAATATAATGTTTCAGAGTAACAGCCATGTTAGTCTGTATTCACAAAAAGAAAAGGAGTACTTGTGGCACCTTAGAGACTAACCAATTTATTTGAGCATAAGCTTTCGTGAGCTACACCTCACTTCATCGGATGCAATGTAATGATGTGCACAGAAGGTTTAAAAAAGATTTTTTTAGATTGTAAACTCCTCAGGGCCGGGTCCTCCTTATATTTGTAAAATACTTTAGATATGTATGGCACTTTAGAAACAATAAATCTCACTAGAAAAAATGTTTCCAGGGTAGCAGAAAGATAAACTTATTTTTTTCATGATGTTTTATTTGAAATATCTGTTTCTATCAGTGTTTTTCATTGTCATGCCCATTTGATATCTGTGGATAGCTAGTACTATGAAAGAGCTAAGAAGCATTTACTTGTAATGCATTTTACATGGTCCTATATTCAATTTAGCAACTTATGATGAGGCAACTTTGCACGAGTGTTGCACAGCCCACCAGCAGTTCCTAGACCACAGTTGGAGAACCTCTGACCTAAAGTCCTAACGAGGAAATTTCCATTTGTCCTTTCTGCCACAAACCATACAATTCCAAAAAAGTTCTGCTCTATTCCTTGAATATTAATATATTCTTTTAAGAAGTTATCTGTTTTTTATAACTCGTAACCATCTTAAAGGTAAAGATTCTAAAGCGACAATTTCCCAGTGGATTAAAACTCCAATTAAAGAGGAATATGGCAGTTTCAAAAGGACATTTGTTTCTGGAAGGGTGTCTCTTATTCATTTGTATCCTCCTGGAGAGACCAGAATTAAATGATGGCCTATTATGATTAATTTTGCAACACTGACACTTGAAGCCTTATTAAACACTAGAAATAGATATCATCCTTGGAAAATTCTTCTTTTTGTTCCGAATCCGGAAGACCATACATTTTTGGGGGTTTTATGTTTTGTTTGTTTTTTAAGTCTTTGTCCCTGTGTGTCTCCCTCTATGTACATACTTTGCTGCTGTTTCTAAATTTGTTCTTTGGCTGGAAAGCTTTTGTTCTCTCCTGCTGTTTTCCCTGCTTTCCTTCTCGACTGCTTCCTACATCCTAATAGTATGTATAAATTGGCATGTATGCTCATGAGACAGTGGGACAATTTTGTCCTACATGTATATTGATTTTCTCTTAGACTCCACATTGGCCAAACTCTAGCAGGCTCCTTTTCCTTCTTAATTTGTAAGGTTTTGTTTCAGCCAAGGGATTTTCCTCTCAGGCCTTTGATGCCCAGCTCTTGCCCAAGGTCTGGCTTCACTGTGAAGAAGAAATTTTGCTAGATTTTCACAAGGATGTGATCAAATCAACAATAGCCATTGAGTGTCATAATTGTCCTTTGAGATTCCCAACTTAGAATTGAGACAAAAAATTGAGCTGACCCATGATGGCTGGCCTAGATTGCAGAGCAGGGGCTGGGAGGGCAGGTCACTTCACACTCCTGGCAATGTCACCACAAATGCCATCTAATAATAGTCCTCTCTTATTGGCAGGTTGCCCCTGACCCATCCCAGCACTTCTCCAGCATTGGGATTGTTCAGAGAGTTATTTGGGTCTGTCCACAAAAGGCGATGCTGGACAGAAGGCTTCTTTCTGTTCCGCCCTTCAGCAGACACTCCCATCCCTACTTCTTCCTCTGGCACTGAAAAATCACCCCCTTTCTTATCTGTCCTTTCTTTCACATCATTGGTTGAAGGAATTATCATTTCTGTCTGGATGGAGTTTTCTTCATTGAGCATTGCTTTAAAATGGGGGTGTTAGTGTTATAGTCATCGCTGGAAACTCTGGGACTTTGAAGCAATTGTTCAGGATTGAGTTGCACAGGTATATCTAGACTTTGAGGCAACTGTATAGGCACCGTCTCTTGGAATACAATCTCAGTTTCATGGTGCACTTATTTTTTATCTTTGATTCATTGGATCACAACTTCAGGTCATTGTTCTTGGCAGCAGGGTTTCAGTTCCCCTCAGCAGGAATAGAATTAATAGGAAGTGTCGGGGGTTTGGGGTATGGGGGAGGTTGGTTGATTCTCCCAACTCACCAGATAATGAATTGGGACAGTGCCCCCTGTTCTGGGAATTATGCATCAATCTACTTTCATTGTAGGAGGGGACTGGATTTGCAAGGAAGTCCAAGCTTGTTGATTGCCTTTTGCGGAACCCTGCAAGGGGTTGTTGCAGCTTTGGTTGGGCTTTGAAAAGGCTGTAGGCATTGCTTAGGCCTTGGAAAAATGTAGACCAGATAAGACCTTAGTTTTAAGAGGGCTGGGTTAGGCCTGGGACATGTCAGGATGCTCTTGATATAAGTATTAATTTCCTGGAATTCTAGTGACAGCTCAGGGATGGTTGATGCTTTCCCCCACTTTCATTGCTTCCAGACTTTTAAGAGTTACAGTAGGACTCCTAATTTATGAACTGTTTGTGGATTAAGGAGTTGATAAAATCAATAAGTTTATAAAACTGATCTTCTCAAAATTATCATGGGTAAGCTGCATTAATCATTCAGTGATAGTGTACATAATGAATAGTAAAAAATGTATACAGTGTGTCTAATTGTTCTTTAAGAGAACTGCATCTTTTCTCTGCTACCAAATATTTCTTTTCAAACTGCTGCTTGAACATTGGCTGGACAGCAGCAAAAAGATTCCTTTGGTGGCAGAAAAATGGTTCCTATGACTTACTGTTCAGTAAATCAGTGTTCTGCTGTACCATGTTTTACATTTAAAGTTGCAGTTACTTAGCCAAAAGATTCTAATCTATCTCTGTCTTTATTGGCCCATTTACAATTGTTCTGTTGCGCAGGAATAGTTCCATATTGGAATGGCAAGAGTGTTTCATATTAGGGTTTGCAAAATTTTGAGGGGAAGCTTGCTCAGAGCCTGTTGGCATAATGCTTTACCATAACTGTAGGATGATAGTCGATGTATGTTCCGAAACACACACACAAAAAATCTCCATCTGACATTCATTATCTATTTGGAAGTGAAATGTATCCAAGTGTTCTTTTTTTGAGTGCTTGCATATATCCATTACACTGTAGGTATCTGTGCATCTCATGCACCAGTGCTGGAGAGTTTCCCTAGTGGTACCCTTAGGTTCTGCTCCACCTATCTCTGGCTTCTCATGTTTGAGTAGGTGGGTAAAAAGGATAGAGCCACCCCACCTCTCCTTTAGTTCCTTCTTGTCATTTGTGGTCAGAGCATTGTGTGTTCACAGTCTTGTTCTGTTATAACAAAGTTTGGGTACTTTAGCTCACTTTTTTGCCTACTGATACTGCTTTTCGTCCCTTGGACTCCGCCCCCCCCATGCTCCTTTGTTTAAAAAAATGAATCGGAAAAGAAAAATGTTAAATCAGGCGGGCCTTGTCCAGTACGACGGGGGCCAATGCCAAGGCTTCCAGGTTTCAAACCTTGTTCTGGTTGTTGAAAGTCAATGCCTGTTGATGAACCTCATTCTCACTATCTAAAGAGCTCAGTAGAGGGCCACATAAGAGGTGTTTGATTTGCTGGGTCTTCAAGAGCAGAACAAAAAAACTGACAGAAGAGTGATGTTAGATATCTCTTCAGCGGGTGTCTGAACCTGCTTGGTTGTCAAAGGGGAGCTCAGTGATGACTCCTTCCGAGAGTGCTCCCCAGCTTTGCCAAAAGACAGATGCTTTAGAAGTTTCCTTGTCACCTAGAAAGTTGTCTAAGACATTGGAGCTATTCCAGCCTCAGAAATATAAGAAGTCACCATTGGGTCCTTCTAAATCCAGGGTACGGTACTCCTCTGGAGAAGGTCACTCCAGTACCAATGATAGAGCACATCCTTCAGCTCCACTCCCCATTAATACCTCACACTGACAGATAGACTTGAGCCGTTAACTCTGATACCTGCCAAGGACCATCAAGCATGCCTGCTTCTTCAGCTATGACAATATATCAGTCATCTTTGATCATGGTGGGACAACCATCTATATTGTACCAATAATGCCAGAGGCCTATGTGGCAGTGAGGGACATATTCTGCTTTGCGATACTTCCATCTCTATTGATTCAGAGCAAAGACCCTCTTCTGGAACTCTCACAGGCATGCCACTTGTTGGCTCTGATACACTCTGCTGTGGGCCCACTGACTTTAGGCCTGATACCACATTCATTGGCCTCCTCCATGTCCATTTCTAGACCTCTGTTTCCAGCTCCATCTCATCGCATGGCCCCAGTAGCTAAGAAGCGTTCCATGCTTCATCTGGTACTACATTCCTAGCGTAGATCATGGTCACAGTCTTCGAGGACATCTCTCAGTTTGACACTGCCTTGGCTTTCCAAATACTCTGATTCTTTGTTGGAGTCTGAGGTGGGCTGTTGAGTCTCACACTTCTGAGAGTCCAGAACTTCCTCCAGTCCTGTTCTCTTACTCAAGGAAGGCAATATGAGAAAAATAGAGCCAGAGTTTGGGAAGCCTGGTCCAGGCACAGCTGGGCCCCAATACTATATCAGCCCCCTCATTAGGTGTATTGGATGCCTTGGGGGATGCTTCCAGAATCAAAATCTTCACTTCCACTCCCCCGTAGAAGCATATAACCTAGAAGAGAGGCTTTTTCTGCTGTTACCAAGAGGACTTTGACACTGATCAATGTACTGACACAGATTTAGCAGACCTGCCTGAACTTGCTTTGGAATACCAACCTATCTCAGCAGCACAGGACAAACCTTGGGAGGTTCCCCCCTTGCATGTCATCAATGCATCATCCTCATCATCAGATACCAGACAACTGTAAAGTATACCAAGAGCTCCTCAGGGGAATGGCTGCTTCTCTTGGTATTGCAAGGAAAGTTGTGGAGGAAAAACCCCACAAACTAATGGATATTTTGCACCCAGCTATGGTAGGACAGCCAGCCCAACTTATAGATGAGGCTACCATGCAGCCTATTAAGACGATGTGGCAAATCCCTTTGTCCAGTCCACTGGCACTAAATTAATGGAATATAAATACCAGGAGTATTATTCCAAGCGTAGTATGAGTTTTACTCAAACCCTATGCTGGGCTCTCTAGGAATAGCCTCTGTAAACAAGAGGTATCATCAAGGCTGGTTTAAGGCCTATCCCCAAAGAAAAGGATACAAAAAACTAGATCTCTGTGGGATAAATATTTATGCCATGGTAGGCTTACAGTTCTGCATTACCAATCACCAGGCCTTCATGGCCTGATATGACTATTCTAACCCTGAAAGCTGTGTCTTATTCTCATTTTTGTGATTAAAAAAAATATATATATTTGGTTAGATAATATCACTATGGAATTTTGCCAACAAAAATAAATCCGAAGCATTAAAAAATGGCATTCATGCATTTCTTGTCGAGTAAGTGATAAAGAAAAAAAAACAAACCCTGTTACCCCTTGATATTTTTATACTTCTGATCTTCTGATTTCCAAATGTTGAAACATAGATGAGTAATTAATTTTCTATGATGTTAGCATTAATCCATCAGATTCTATTTGCTCAAATAAATTTGTTAGTCTCTAAGGTGCCACAAGTACTCCTTTTCTTTTTGCGAATACAGACTAACACGGCTGCTACTCTGAAACCTATTTGATATTATAAATCTGTCATTTTAATCTACTCTAGCATCCTGAGTTAATGATTTTTAAGAAAGTATCTAAAAGTCCATAAGGTACAGTAAGTCTGTGGTGAAGACTCATTTGTAATCAGACTGAGGGTTGCTAAGATTCAAGATGATTGTTTACTGCTCTGGAAAGTAAAATTTAACACTAGTTATTTTCTTTTTTGTGTTTATTGTTTTGCTATCATTTAAACAAATGCAGCCTTAAAATCAAAGTGTACCATATGATAATTTTAAAATCTTGCCCTATACTAAACTTTAATTCAGCAACTTTCTATTCAGCATTAATTTAAATCAGAAAGTAAGTTTATTATTTCCAGCTGTTAATAAGTATATTTTCACTATACGTTGTCCCCTCAGGAGTGCTTTGGTACAGCTGACTCGTTTTGACACTCCTACTGACTGAAATGTGGAACAGTAATATTTTCATTGACATTGAACTTGTTTGTTCACCATTACCTTCCACTCCACTGATTTCTCCCCATTCTCTCTCTCTCTCTCTCTCTTTCTCTCTCAGGAATCTTTGCCTGTCTATGAAATTTCCTTGTAGTTAAGTTACTATTCTCTCTGTTATCCAGATGGGCATCTCTCTAGGGTCCATCAACTGGTCTGTTTTTTTTTCCCCTTCACATTTGGGCTCTTACCAAATCCTGATGCTTTCTTCTGTAAAATATCTCTAATATTCATTTGGTTTTATTCTCTCCAACTCAGCTGGCAACATCCACTGCCCATGTCCTAGTTCTTCTTCAAGTAGACGCAGAGACGTATTTCAAGTAAGCGTGTGCACACCCCATGGCTCAGAGCCAGAGACTTTTGCCTAGCAGTACCCATAGAGGGGTGGCATTTGCCCCTCTTGTCTGTAGCCCCTCCCTGGGCTATATGAGGTGGTCTGACCTTCCTCAGTACTTTGTCGCCACCCATCGGCTAGAGTGGAGCTCTGTGCGGTTGTTCCTTCACAACCTTGGAATTTATCTTTTAGCCTAGTTTTCGTTATAAATAGTTAAGTTAGTTAGTGGTGTTAGTTAAAGATTATAGTATATATTTTAGTGGAAGTGCTCTCCAGTGATGTCCTCGCTGAGGTTAAAGCATTGCCCTTTGTGTGGAGTGGTGATCCCTTACTTACTTTTACCAGCTTAGGTTAAAACTTCCCCAAGGTACAAACTACAGATGCGTTGCTTGCTTTGCCTTGGTGAAGCACACCTTAGGGAGTGCTATTCGATCTGCAGATCGTTCAAGAAGAGGACTCAGGTGGTGTTCGACCTTAGCCTTAAGCAGCACCTGCTTCAGCAGGCCATGAAGCCTGACCTGGTACTGAGGCCTTCCTTGGGCTGCAGATTGCCCTTCGGCTTGGAGAGTGCTGCTGCCTCCCATTTGTTGCAGGGACCTCAAGGCCGGGATGGAGGCCCCTGGCCCAGCACCTACTGGCCACTAATGTCTTACCCATACCAATGCTGCCTGGGGCCCAGTGGGAAGCTCCTTGCTCCCATAGGTCTCACTTGCTCCCATAGGTCTCACACAGCATCAAGAGCAAGATCCCCTACTTGTTCAGCATTAGTGATTGCAGACCAGCCACAAGTCCAGATGTCTAAGTTTCCCCCTTCCTGTGGAGTCACTGGAATTTCTTCATCTGGACACATTGCCCAAGGAGCAGGATCTGCCTGTAGTCCAGCCAACAGCTTATGCGGTGTTGGCTGGTTTGTCCTCTCCTTCAGTCCTAGAGGACTTCAAGGTATACCAGGACCTGTTACGTCAGGTTGCCTCATCCCTGGATATTCAGGTGGACTTACTGTAGGAGAATATCCATAAACTTATGGGGAAATAACTGTGATGGGTTGGATCACAGAAACCCCCTTTGGGACTGCCACCTGATGTCCTGAGACTATTTCTAACCCATTTTCCCTGCCAGCTTGGGACTTCAGAACCTTGCCTCTTTGAGCCAGATATGTGAGCCTGCTACAAACATAGACCCCAATCTGAACCACATCCCCTGCTGCAGACTTAACTGAAAACAGCTTAAGAAGCGTTCCTGTCTCCAACACTCAGATGCCCAGCTCCCAATGGGGTCCAAACCCCAAATAAATCCGTTTTACCCTGTGTAAAGCTTATACAGGGTAAACTCATAAATTGTTCGCCCTCTATAGCACTGATAGAGAGATATGCACAGATGTTTGCCCCCCCCCCACCAGGTATTAATACATACTCTGGGTTAAATGATAAGTAAAACGTGATTTTTTAAAAACACAAAAAGTAGGATTTAAGTGGTTCCAAATAATAACAGACAGAACAAAGTGAATTACCAAGCAAAATAAAATAAAACACGCAAGTCTATGCCTAATACAGTAAGAAAGTGATTACAGAAGAAATCTCACCCTCAGAGATGTTCCAGTAAGCTTCTTTTACAGACTAGCCTCCTTCTAGTCTGGGTCCAGCAATCACTCACATCCCTGTGGTTACTGTCCTTTGTTCCAGTTTCTTTCAGGTATCCT
The DNA here is from genome assembly GCF_015237465.2 of Chelonia mydas. Lineage (NCBI taxonomy): Eukaryota > Metazoa > Chordata > Testudines > Cheloniidae > Chelonia > Chelonia mydas. The sequence continues at coordinate 38,782,795 of NC_057850.1, read as the reverse complement.
TTGGGCGTGGAGAGGCTATCTCTTGAGCCAGCTGAAGACCAAATGGAGGGGTCTCCCAGGGGCTTAAATAGACTTTCTCTTGTGGGTGGAGACCCCTTCCTCTCTCCTATGCAAAATCCAGCTCCAAGATGGAGTTTTGGAATCACAGGAGCAAGTCACATGTCCATTCATGACTCAGTTTTTACAGGCAGCAGCCATTGCCCACATGCTATCTTAGACTCAGACTCAGATATTAAGGTCAGAAGGGACCATTGTGATCATCTAGTCTGACCTCCTGCACAATGCAGGCCACAGAATCTCACCCACCCACTCCTGCGATAAACCTCTCACCTATGTCTGAGCTATTGAAGTCCTCAAATCACGGTTTAAAGACTTCAAGGAGCAGAGAATCCTCCAGCAAGTGACCCGTGCCCCATGCTACACAGGAAGGCGAAAAACCCCCAGGGCCTCTTCCAATCTGCCCTGGAGGAAAGTTCCTTTCCGACCCCAGATATGGCAATCAGTTGAACCCTGAGCATGTGGGCAAGATTCACCAGCCAGATACCCAGGAAAGAATTCTCTGTAGTAATTCAGATCCCACTCCATCTAATATCCCATCACAGGCCATTGGGCCTATTTTACTATGAATAGTTAAAGATCAATTAATTGCCAAAATCATGTTATTTCATCATACCATATTCATTCTATTAGTGTCTATGTGATAAAAGCTTTATAAAAAACATTTCAAATCCGATTTTTAATTGCCAATCAAACATTCAAAATCACAAAAATTTCACTAGAAAGTTTTAACTCTGTGTCTTGTAAGTGTGGAATCATGTAATTAGCCACAAGAGAAAATAAATGTTCTGAAGCAAAATTTAATTTATGATGCAGACCTATAGCAGAATACTCGAAAATATACATTCTTAGTAATAGTAAATAAAGACCACATATATGTGAAATAATGAAGTGGCCTAAATCTTTGAACAATTTTCAAATGTTTTCACTATCAATGATGTCATAGCCATATCTGTAATATCCACTGTAAAGGCATATTTTCTGTCACTGCACCTTTTCAAATGCATAAATTCAGTAACAAAATAGCAATTAAAAAGCACTAGAATTAGAGTACCAGATTCTGATTTCAGTTATATCAGTGAAAATCTTGAGTAATTCTACTGAATAACTGGAAAAATACACACACACAGACACACAGAGTTATTATATATACTTCCTTCCCACACCAATGTTGACACATAGGGTGGAAACCATCTCTTCCATTCATCTCTGTCGTTTGTTGCTGCTTCCATTTGCTCTGTGATGTTCACTCAACTATTCTGCCTTTCCTGTTAAGGATTCTTTTTAAGGTTTCTCTAAGGCGGGGTCCCCAAACTTTTTCGGTCATGCCCCCACCTTACCTGGGCTGCGCCCCCACTGGGAGCCGGGGCCAGGAGTGGGACCAGAGCTGGAAGCGGGAGTTGGGGACTGCTGTGGGGCCAGAGGTATGGCTGGGAGCAGAGCCACAGCTGGCCCTGGGGCAGGGCTGGAACAAGGCAGGTGAATGTCTCCAGGAAGACTTCTTATGTAGATTGGAGTCTTCCAAGGTGCATTGTCAGTTAAGTGTTTCTTGATTGGGCACTTAATTTGCACATTCCTTTCTCAAGAAACTGACCAAATGCTTTACTAAGGCTACTTGAACTCAAACAAGTACACAGCCAGTATTCATAACTTTGAATACAAAACTGATACATGATACATGTCCCCTTTCATGAAATACTGCTTTTCAAGCAGGTCAGTTCTCTGCTAGAGTTGGGAGTGGTGGAGGAGATTCAGTGAGAACACTGTGATCATGGGTTCTACTCCGAGTATTTCCTGATACCAAAATCCAAGGGCAGGATGAGGCCCATCCATAACCTTCGCAGTCTCAACAAGTTAATCAAATACCTGAGGTTCCACATGGTCATTCTATCAACTATCCTCCCTGCTTTGTCTCAGAATGACTGGTTTGCTGCTCTGGACCTTTAAGATGTCTACTTCCATGTGGCCATTCGGCGGAGTGACAGGAAGTAACTTTGCTTCATGGTAGGAGACTGCTGTTTCAAGTAAATGATTCTCCTATTTGGTCTCACTTCTGGCGGGCAGGTCTTCACCCAAATGCCTGGCAGTGGTCATGGCGTACCTCAGGAGGAAGGGAATCCATATCTCCCCTCTCCTCAGTGACTGGTTGCTGAAGGGCAGCTCCAGAGAGGAGATTCTCGCCACATCCACACCCCATTATGCTTACTCGACCGTTTTCTAAATACAGTAAAGTCAACCTACAGTAAAGTCAGACTCAGCAAATAGAATTTATTGGGGTCCTGTTAGATTCCATTAAATTGAGGGCATTCCAGGAGATTCAGCAGCTGTGCCTCAGTTTGCAATCACAACCATCCATAACTGTGTGTGCCTGAGCCTGTTGGACCACATGTCTGCTTGTACCCAGGTCATCTATCTTGCCAGGTTAAACCTTTGTGCTCTTCACATGTGGCTTAGGACAGTTTACCGCCCTGACCTGTGTTCTCTAGACAGGTTGGTTCACCTTCATCCATCAGTCCTGGAGTCCTTACACTGGTGGAAGTCCCCATGCAATGTGTTGCAGGAGGTCCCCTTCACTCAGCCCTCTCTGACCAAGTCAGTGGTTACTGACACGTCCCTTTTGGGTTGGGGAGTACCTCTGGACTTGCTGTGGAGGCAGGGTCTGTGGTCAGAACATGAGGCCTCGCTCCATACCAACCTGTTCGAACTTTGGGCCATCCACAATGCATGTTGTGCATTCCAGGACTGCATCAGGCATTCAGTGGTTCACATACTAACACGAACAATACCACTGCAATGTACTATGTGAACAAACAAGGAGGCGCTCACTTCAAATTACTCTGCTTGGAGGTGATCAGCCTGTATCAGTTCTATATTGAAGAGGAAATCACCCTGATAGCTGTCCACTTACAGGGGTCCAGAACCATCTTGTGGATCATCTCAGCAGAGTTTTCTCTCTGAATGGTCCCTTGGTGAATCCATGTTGACTGTTTCTGATCACCTTCCTCTCCTCCAAGTTCTTCAAAATGGATTCCTTGAGGACCTGCTCCATTCTCCTTCTTCCCTTTTTTAAAGATGGGCACTATATTTGCCTTTTTCCCAATAATCCGGGACCTCCCCCAGTTGCCACGAGTTTTCAAAGATAATGGCCAATGGCTCTGCAATCACATCAGCCAATTCCCTCAGCACCCTCAGATGCATTGCATCCAGCCCCATGGACTTGTGCATGTCCAGCTTTTCTAAATAGTCCTTAACCTGTTTTTTCACCACTGAGGGCTGCTCACCTCCTCCCCATACTGTGCTGCCCAGTGCAGCAATCTGGGAGCTGACCTTGTCCGTGAAGACTGAGGCAAAAAAAGCATTAAGTACTTCAGCTTTTTCCACATCATCTGTCACTAGGCTGCCTCCTCCATTTAGTAAGGGTCCCACACTTTCCCTGACCACTTCCTTGTTGCTAACATACCTGTAGAAACCCTTCACATCCCTTGCTAGCAATTCCAATTATGCTTTGGCCTTCCTTATTACACCCTTGCATGCTCAATCAATATTTTTAGACTCCTCTCTAGTCATCTGTCCAAGTTTCCACTTCTTGTAAGTTTCCTTTTTGTGTTTAAGCTCACCAAAGATTTCTCTGTTAAGCCAAGCTTGTCGCCTGCCATATTTGCTATTCTTTTTGCACATCGGAATGGTTTGTTCCTGCACCCTCAATAAGGCTTCTTTAAAATACAGCCAAATGTCCTGGACTCCATATTAGCCTCCCAGGGGATCCTGCCCTTCAGTTCCCTCAGGGAGTCAAAGTCTGCTTTTCTGAAGTCCAGGGTCCGTATTCTGCTGCTCTCCTTTCTTCCTTTTGTCAGGATACTGAACTTGACCATCTCATGATCACTGCTGCTCAGGTTGCCACCCACTTCTACTTCCCCTACCAATTCTTCCCTGTTTATGAGCAGCAGGTCAAGAGGAGCACAACCCCTAGTTCGTTCCTCCAGCACTTGCACCAGGAAGTTGTCACCAACACTCTCCAAAAACTTTCTCGGAGGTTGTCCAAGAGTTCCTACTTAAGAATAGGAAGACAAGAACGGCCTAATTGGCTAAGTGGAAGAGGTTTTCCATGTGGTCTTTGGCCCGTGGGAGACATCTGGTGGAGGCTTCCATCCAGGACATCTTGGAATACCTGTTACACCTTCAGGAATCAGGCCTAGCATGCAGTTCTCTGAGAGTGCACTTGGCAGCAATATTGGCACTTCATCCCCCTGTCTAAGGAAAATTGGGTTTCTCCAATGCCATGGTGACAAGATTTCTGAAATGGCTCCCTCACCTGCATCCTCCAGTCTGAGAGATTGTCGTCTTCTAGGACCTGAATACGGGTTTAGCAGCTCTAATGGATCCTCCTTTCAAGCCCCTTGCTTCCCATCCACTGCCGCTCCTATCTTAGAAAACTGCATTCTTGATAGCCATTACCTCTATCAGGAGGGCATGTGAGTTGCAGACCCTGATGGCGGCACCTCCTTCCATGCAGTTCTCGAGACACAAGGTTACAGTTTGGCCACACCTGAAGTTTGTATCCAGGGTGGTCTCTCAGTTTCATTTGAACCAGGTGGTGTATTTTCCAGGAGGAGCAACGGTTCCATATGCTAGACATTAGACACTGTCTAGTCTTCTATCTGAACAGAACTGAACAGTTTCATGCCTTGCCTCTTCATGTCATATGCAGACCCCATAAAGGGATATGCAGTCTCTGCACGAACCATCTCTAGATGGATAACATCTTGCATCAAGACTGATTATGAGATAGCGTCAGCTACGCCTCCTCAGCAGATATGTGGTCTGCACATACATTTGCAGACCATTAGGCAATTGTTGCTTCTTCCAGAGCTGATGCTAATATCAGCAGAGCAGTCCTGTGATCCTTACTCAGGTACACTCTGAACCCCGCCTCCAGATTGGGGTACTGCTCATTAGTCACCTACTTGGAATACACATCTACATCTACTCAGAGAAGAAGAAACAGTTACTTTCTGTAACTGTGGTTCTTCGAGATATAATGCAGACATGTATTCCACAGCTCACTCTGCATCCCGTCTGCATTGGAGTCTTCCCCTGGATATTCAGTGCGAAGAAACTGAGGGGGGTCAGGGCAGCGCTACCTATTATAGCTAGAGGAGGGGCTACAGGCATGAGCGCCTCCCCTGTACAGATACTGCTAAGCAAAAGTCTCTGGCTCTGGTGGATGCACACACCTACTTGGAATGTCTGCAGCACATCTCAAAGAACCCACAATTACAGTAAGTAACCATTTCTTACCTCCTTTCATCCTCACTGTCATTGCAATGTCCTGCTCTATAGTCTCCCATGTCTTTTTTTTCTCTTTCCGTTCCAGTATAACCCAAATGCTGCAAGCAAAATAATCTTTCCTTCCCGCTTTTCAGACTGTCTCTTCACCTTTTCTTGATTTCCTTACCTACCACATAAAATTCAGCTTTCTCTCTTTTTTCAAGACAGTCCATAAATTACAATCTATCAAATTTTTGAAATTGAGTTTTTAAATGGATTTTGCCGAAATTATTAGCCAGCCATAGTTTTTTTACCCTCTCACAGCTTTTTACCGGAAAAAAATATCACCGATGAATTTCTAAGAGCTCATGCTGTTGCCTCAGTGTCTCCCCCTCTCTTGCCCATGCCCCTTTTGGGGTGCTTTAGAATGTGATCTTTTGCCTTGTCCCTATATTTTCAAAGATGATTGAAATTGTCTAATGGCCAAACTTCTCTCAGAAGGGCACACAGTCAGATTTTGCCTGATTCAATTTGAAGATGCATGTGCGACGGAAGGAGGCAGTTGGTTGGTTGCTTTTTGGCAGAGTTTGTATGCTCCAGACTGCTATAGGTATTAGAATTCTACCGATTTTAAATTCATTTTAAAATGAACTAGAAAGAATTATTAATTTATGCCTACAATTTCCTCTGGTCGTTCATGAATGGGGTAGAATAGAGAAGTTGAAGAAGCTAAGTACATCGAAAGATGTTGCAAAATCTCAAAGGGATAATTTAATATTTGTTTGTGGAAAATGCATAGAATTGCTACTCCTGCTGAAAAAAAACGTTATTTGGTGGGTCTATGTAGCAGGATCACTGCCTAATAAGCTTAGGGTGGTTCTGCAGTGGCCTTGCCTCAGTTTCCTCTTGTGAGGGTTTGGCTGATCCAGTGGCTTGGCCCCCCAGCTAAGACTTTAATGAAAGTCCCCCGATTCTGGAGTATACCAGTCAAAAAGACCAGTACAAAAAACCCAGAGTCTATATCCCAGCCTCAAGCTGAGTACAGCCCCTGCATCCTGAGGGGCTGGTCTGTCTAACACCCTAGACACTCTTCATAAAGCCCTCTGGTTCAGTATTCAGCCACTCCCAGGCTCTGTTCAGTCTGTCCCCGTCAGCCCTTCCTGGGCTCCTTTGGGTCACTCCTTACTCTTTCGCTGAGCAGCAGCTACCAGGGCTTTCTTCCTGGAGGGTTCCTCCTAATCTCTCCTCTACCCCACTCCACCTCTGAGTAGGGTTACCATATGTCCAGGTGTTCTCGGATATGACCTCTTTTTTGTTCCTCCAATGTCCGTTCAGGTAGATTTTTGATATATGAACAAATGTCCATGATTTTTTCTTGCTCGTCCTGTTTCCAACATTGATTTTGGTAGAACTTCAGTTCCTGGTGTGCCCTAATAGTGACGTGTGTGTTTACTGGATTTGCCACCATTATTTCTGCTGCTGCCTTCAGACCTGGGGAGTTAGATAGCAACGCCCAGCTCTGAAGAGAGTGCCGCCGCCATCAGCTCAGAAGTAAGGGTGGCATGGTATGGTATTGCCATAGAAACTGTACCCTCCCCCTCTGGCTTCCCCTCCCACTAGCAGTATCCTCTATTAGGGAACTTGAAAGAGAGTAACCCAACCTCCGAGGACTTTCTTTCCCTAAGAGATCTAATTGAGCCACATGACCCATAAAATCATATGATCATTCCAGCTCTCACCACTCAGGGAGGTAAGCTAATTGTGTCACAGGTGGGGCTGAGACCCATCTCCTCTTAAAGGGCCAGACATTCTGACAGTCTGGTGGTTTGATTCTGCTGGGCATACTTGTAAATTAATTCCTCGTTTAAATCATTTTTATATTCACATGTTATAACTAAATTAAATATATTATTAATATAGTATGGTGCAGTTACTTTTTGTTTTTTCCTTATTAGAAAATTTTATTTTTTGCAACATTTTATTATGCTTTTTATGCATTTTAGAATTTTCTTAAGCCCATTAGATTTTTAAAAGTTTAGGAACAATATTTAAATGATGGTTTAGTTTTCTTGAATATTTTGGCATGCTTGCTGAAAAACCTTTCCTTAAATTAATAATTAAAGATTCCAAGTCAAAGACTGAATTTTAACATGGACACTGTCTTGCTCTTTGCAACAAGTTTACAGAACTAAATCTTTGTTTAGATTACCCAGGCAGCAAATTAAGTGGAAAACTTATTACTAGTACATCATCAAATATGCCATCACACGTTGAAAATGGACTTTAATTGCTTAGGTCAAGCATGCTTCGTAATATTTTTTTAGCAGCTTATGTTGGAAAAATTTAGGATGTCTCTAAATGCAGTTAAAATGTTGAATTTCTCACCACAATTAATTGATAGTATTCCCTTCCCAAGCTTAAATCTGGTAAATAAAACAATACTCGTTTGCTCAAATTTCTGCTGTACAGTGTAAACACTGAAATGCACATTTTGAATTCGGGAGCGGAAACAAACTATTTATAGACCTTAAAGAAAAAAATAATATACTGTCAGTAGTACTAGTAATCAGTTACTGAGTGAAGGTACATATCATCCAATTAACTAGTGTATGTTGTTTGCTTTAGAATCTAGGCCTTTGTCACTTCCATTGAAACCCATGCTGACCTCATCTGAGAGCTGCAGAAGTCCTGAGGAGAAAATGAAAGAATTTATTGGAATAGTGTGGAATGCAGTTAAACGCCTTACACTTCAGGTAAGATTAAAAGGGAGTGAGAAAAGTTATGTCTTCCCACATTTTATGATACTTTTCATGCACTTTAGCACTTTAAAAAAAATCTCTGTAAAAACAGCTTCCCAGTTTTATTATCGTATTTTACTTTAAAAATACTAGAGACTGAAAATTGAAATATGGCTGTTTGGTAAATTCACCAGGGATTCATAGAATTTAAAATATGTGTATTCGATGGACTTATCTTTCTACTTAACTTTAAAAGGAGAAGAATCTTGAACAACATTTGTATGAAGAATTAAACTTTTTTTATATCACACATATGGAGATCTTGCACCAGCTTTAATTGGCCCCACAGAGCAGTTTTCTTTCTAAAAATAAACTATTTGAGTGCTTTTAAGTATGGAAATAGTATGTGTAATTAATGCAGTCATAGTGGTATCTCATCTACTTAAATTTTTGCCTCTTTGTCAAGATAACAAGTAGACCGCTCAGACTAAACTGTACAATTCTGTATAATCTGCATAAATTTGAGCTTAATAGAAGCAATGCTTTTTTATAACCATGTACATATATACCCCCACACACACAAATAAACTATGTTAAAAGAATGTTACTAAAGTTGCAAAGGCAAGCATTCAGAAGTTATGAAATGCCTCAATTAAGGTTTCCTGTGTAACCTTAATTCGACTCCCTTGTGTGCACACATTATGATACAGTCTTGAAGTACATGATCACATACATTTTTCCCCTAGCCAGTATCATTTCTCTCCCTGAGTCCTAGCTCCTTGTCAAATCTGTTTTTCATCCCCATGTGTGCACAGAGGCAAATGTGTATGTATATACATACGTGCACATGTGTGCACATGCACACTGACACTCAGAAATTATCTAAAGTTAGCATAATATTTGTGGAATGCCTAACAGATTTTTTCTTTATTGAGACCATTCAATGGTATAAAATATGACAGCAACACATTGTTCATGTACTTAAAAATTATTATTGGGGAAGCATAACCATTGGATCTTCCATTACCCCTTCTGCATACCAATTTATTCACTTGTATATCACCAAATACCAATGCCTTCACTTTACTTATTCCTTACTCAGAGAAGACTCTCATTGACTTCATTATAGGATAGGGTGTGAAAATTGGAGTTTTTCTGAATAAGGGCGGGCTTCAGGATTGTCGCTTAATACATAACCTCCCGAAGTTGATGGAATACTATCTATTGATTTCATTGGGCTTTGAGTCAGGTCCTGGGTTCATAGTTTCTAAGCAGATTTGTCTCTCCCCTCCCCAGTATCATTTTCACAACTGGGAAAGAGGACAGCTGGAAAAGAGGAGTCAGATATTTCCTTGTAAGCAAAGTATTTTTATGATGTGTTTGTACAGTGTACAACACAATGAGGCCCTGATCCTGGATTGAGGCATGAAGGTTCTATTGCAATACAAACAAATGATGATGATAATAAAGGAGTGAGTTATGAATGAGAGAATTGAGTGGTGAAGGGCATGGGGTTTAGGGGTGTTTAGGAGTGTTAATTGTCTCCTCTGTCCGAAATTTCTCTTGGTGACCTTCTCTGTTTTATCAATAACATTTCTGGGGTTTTGCAACCAGGAAAATGAAACGTTAGCTCATGTGTTGAGGTGTATGAAAGATATTGACAAATTAAAATAAATACTCAGTTTTTCATTTTTGCAAAGAAGTAAAAAATGTTGGAATTATGTATTGTCTGGGGTTTTTTTGCAAAAATTAAAGGAGGTTGTGCAAATAGATTTGTGAGTTCTCAAAAAAAAAATTCTGCAAGTGAAGATAAACTGTTGTATAACAAACATGTATTAGCTCAATTCCTTGATGTTAGGATGTTGGCAGATTTTTTTAATGCTAGATCCACTTTCTTATTTTTCAAATAATTTCTTATCTACAGTTTGTAATTTTGGTTATATTTTTGTGAGACAATCAGATGTCTTCTCATTTTGAGCGCCATGAATATGAAACTGTATTATTTATCTGTTTTAATATTGAAATAGTTCTGTAAAATCACAAAACACTTTACAGAAATAAAAAGGACACTGTTGTCCCACAGAACTTAGCACCAGATTTTTAAATGTAGCTAGCTGCCTAAAAATGTAGATTGGTGTCTAGTGGGGTTTTCAAAAGTACCTAAGATCCAACTCCCTTTGTGACTTGGGCACCTAAACCCTTTTGAAAATCCCATTAGGTACCACATATCTGCATCTTTAGATGCCTAAATAACTCTTAAAAACTTGGCCCTTAGACTCTAGGCTCCAATCCTGCAAAGACTCACACATGCTTAATTTGCTGCCCTGCACATACTCCCATTTGAAGTCAAAGGAAACTCTCACAAGGCATGAAGCTAAATGTGTGCAAGTCTTTGTAGGATTTGTGTCTAAGTGTACTGTCCTGCAAACCTTTACTTCTGTGAGCTGCTGATGTAGATATTGAGAAGATCATGTACAGTCAGTGTGCTCATTTGCATAAGTAAGAATTTGCAGGATTAGGACCCATATAAGACAAAGGAAATGAGGGTAACTGGTAAAGAAAAAGGATAGGAAAGGGAGGATCACAAGTTAGAACAAACAGATAATGTGTGCCCTATTATATAAGAATGTAAGAATGGCAATACTGGATCAGACCAATGGTCCATCTTAACCCAGTATCCTGTCTTCCAAGAGTGGCCAGTGCCAGATGCTTCAGAGGGAATGAACAGAACAGGACAGTTTATTGTGTGATCCATACCCTGTTGACCAGTCCCAGCTTTTGGCAGTCAGAGGTTTAGGGACATCCAGAGAATAGGGTTCCATTCCAGACCATCTTGGCTTATAGTCGTAGATGGACCTATCCTCCGTGAACTTATCTAATTCTTTTTTGAATCCAGTTATACTTTTGACCTTTACGAGATCACGTGGGAATGAGTTCCACAGGTTGACTGTGAGTGAGTGAAGAAGTACTTCCTTATGTTTGTTTAAATGTGCTGCCTATTAATTTCATTGGGTGACCCCTGGTTCTTGTGTTATGTGAAAGGTTAAATAACACTTCCTTATTCATTTTCTCCACACCACTCATAGTTTTATAGACTTCTGTCATATGCCTCTTAGTCATCTCTTTTCTAAGCTGAACAGTACCAGACTTTTTAAGTCTCTCCTTATATGGAACCTATTCCTTACCCCTGGTCATTTTGTTGTCTTTCTCTGTACTTTTTCCAGTTCTAATATATCTTTTTGAGATGGGGAGACCAGAACTGCATGTACTATTCAAGGTGTGAGCATACCATGGAATTATATAGTGGCATTATGATATTTTCTGTCTTATTAGCTATCCCTTTCCTAATGATTCCGATAATTCTGTTAGCTTTTTTTTGACTGGAGCTGCACACTGAGCAGATGTTTTTCTTCAACTAGTGTCCCTCTGGATACTCCACTGTAGGTGTATCTGTGCTCTTGAGCCTCAAATCAAAGATTTTAGGTGGCAGTGTCCTTTCAGCCCCCACATGCGCTCTCCCTACCTTGTGGTCTGCCTCAAGGCTATCTAGCACTGCCCAAGCGAACCCCCCTCAGTTTGTTTTGGACCACCTTTGGCCTTCAAGAGCTGAGCAGTTGTCCGTTCCTTATCTGTGTAATTAGCATAAGTAGTAGTTGTTTTTGTTTCTTTTGTTCCCCTTAATATTTAGTGTTTCCTTTTTACTCCTTTGGAAGGAAACACTAACTATTAAGAAGAAGGGAGAAGAAGAAAAAGAACGTTATGTTTCCTATACTTTATGGAGGGAATCTCCCACTCCTCCAGGGGAAAGAAGAACTTTTTTCTGCGTTCCTCACTGCTAGAGGGTGATAGCCCCTCCAGAGACCTCCCGGCTTCAAGAGGTGCCTCTCCTGCAAGGAGTTAATTCCTGTAACAGACAGACACTCTCACTGTGACTGGAATCTGGGAGAGTCCCATATCCTTCAGAAGTGCTTCCTCTGCCACCAGCTAAAGCTGAGGTCTTGCAAGAACCGGGAGCTGAAGTTAAAACTCCTCCTTATGTAAAAGGCACTTCAGCTTCCAGGAGCCTTCACAGATCATTCCCAGAGCCTTCAACTTCAAAGGGGGTAGAGTTATGGAAAAGACCAGCAGATTTCCCCATAAAGGCTTGAGGGAAAGGGCTCCAAACTGAATCATTGGCCAGCCAGAGAGGTTCCCCAATGCAATCAGCCACCTTGGTACTGGTGGCTCCAAAGCGTAGTACCTAGAACCATCAAGGTGCCTCCACTATGAGCGCTGCCATACCACCTAGAGATGCCAGGGGCTCAGTCTCTGAGGCAGTGGTACCATCCTCTAAGGACAAAGACAAATACCATATTGCCTCTAAATGAGGGGCACCGAGAAAACCTTTGGTACTAGGTGCGGCAAAGCTCCAATCTAGGAAGCACTCTTCACTTTCACAACCATCAGTGCTGACAATGTGCCACAGACTCTCTTCCGTGATACTGAGTGAGCCAACAGTACCACAAGAGTTCTGGTACCCTAGAGACCTGACAGTTAGGAAAGAATGGCAATCCCCATTACTCGGGCCTAGGGCCCCTGTACAGAGCACATCCCAGCACCCAGTATCGCCCTCAGCAACGAGCTGTGTACCATCAATACCGTGGTCAGCGCCACTCTTACTCAGTGATGAGTCTGACAGTGACCAGGAGAATGTCATTTCCCTGGCCTCTCATCATGGTCTGCCATCACAATATAAGGGGGGTCCTCAATTCCATGAAGCTGACCCACGTTTCTGGTATGAGCTGCAGATTACCCTAAATGAGGTGGCAGATACACATCACAAGCTAGTGTATTTTCTGCACACCATCTCCATGTCCAGAATTGCCCTCCCAATTAATGAAGCAATTTTAGATCCTGCCAAAGTCATCTGACAGACAGACACTAGCCTCCATCATACCAACCTAAAAGAGAGCTGACAAAAAATAATACATCCCTCCCAAAGAGACAGACTTCCTGTTTCAATGTACACAACCCAACTCCATTGTAGTGGATGTGGTTAATGCATGAGTCAAGTAACATTATGCCAAGTTGACCCCATGCATATGGGATTGGAAGAGGCTAGATATCTTTGGGAAGAAGGTGTATTTATAGTTACAAACTACCAAGCTGTCATGGCCAAGTATAATTTTATTAATTATAGGAAACTCAATGCGTTTCTGGAACATTTACCAGAGACACAAAGGGAGCAGTTTTAGGTCATTGTCAGAGAGAGTCAGTTAGTAGCCAGAACTGTGCTACAGACGGCACTCAATACAGCTGCTATAGTGGCCCACTAAGTCTCCACAGCAATGGTATTGAGGCTGGCTTCTTGGCTACACCTTTCCAGGTTGCCCAAAGAGCTGGAAACGATGGTGGAAGATCTCCCATTTGAAAAACCCAAACTCTTTGTGGAGAAGGCAGACTCTTCTCTCCACATGTTGAAGGATTCCCAGGATTATGCTCCCTGGGAATCTACTCTGCAGAACAGACGAGAACATATAGCTGTCAGCCACAGTACAGGTCACAACCTCCTCAATACCCATCGTCTGAGCACTATTACAAGCTACAACATAAGAGGTCCAGAGTTCAGAAGCACAAGCAGTCAGCACCTCAATCCATGACCTTGCAGACTGCCTCTTCTAAGCACTTTTGACAGGTTGGTCAAGGGCCCGAACAACTATACCTAGCAACATTAGCTGCCATCTACACCCCTGGTGTGCCCTTTTGGAAGTTACCTGACCCTCTTTCGCAGCAGCTGGGAGAAGATCACCTCCGACAGATCCATCCCCCATTCTGACCCTCCTTCCCTGTCCCTCTTCAGGTGCCCTTCTCACAAAAGCCTACTTTAGCAGGAAACGGATCATGCAAAAGGGCCATAGAACCAGTCCCAGCAACTCAGGGGCAAAGGGTTTTATTCCCATTATTTCCTGATCCCCCAGGCGAAGGGATGGTGTAGGCTAAGTCAACAAACACACAAACCCACTCTCCTGCTGGTAATAGCTTATCTAAAGTGACCACTCTCCTTACAATGTGTATGATAATCAAGGTGGGCCATTTCCAGCACAAATCCAGGGTTTAACAAGAACGTCTTGTGGGGGAGTAAAGTCCAGCCACGAGGAAGTTTGTGTGGAAGGTTCCATTACAATTTACATACCACACAGACTATGCTGACAGCTTGTGCCACACGCTCTCAAAGAAACTGCGAAATCACCTGATCAACATCCTCTACAGGAGGGATTAAGAATGAGCTCTCAAAAATGGATACTCTCATAAAAAACCAACCTTCCACACAAACTTCCTCGTGGCTGGACTTTACTAAAACTAGACAAGCCATTTACAACACACACTTTGCTTCTCTACAAAAGAAAAAGGACACTAAACTTTCTAAACTACTACATGCCACAAGGGGCCACAGCAATGGTTCCCTCAACCCACCCAGCAATATTGTTAACCTATCCAACTGTACTCTCAGCCCAGCAGAAGCAGCTGTCCTATCTCGGGGCCTCTCCTTCTGCCCCTCCACCCTCACGAACATGATACAGTTCTGTGGTGACCTAGAATCCTATTTTCGACGTCTCTGACTCAAGGAATATTTCCAACATACCTCTGAACAACATACTAATCCACAGAGACCTCCCTACCAACACTACAAAAAGAAGGATTCTAGGTGGACTCCTCCTGAAGGTCGAAACAGCAGACTGGACTTCTACATAGAGTGCTTCCGCCGACGTGCACGGGCTGAAATTGTGGAAAAGCAGCATCACTTGCCCCATAACCTCAGCTGTGCGGAACACAATGCCATCCACAGCCTCAGAAACAACTCTGACATCATAATCAAAAAGGCTGACAAAGGAGGTGCTGTCATCATCATGAATAGGTCGGAATATGAACAAGAGGCTGCTCGGCAGCTCTCCAACACCACTTTCTACAAGCCATTACCCTTTGATCCCACTGAGAGTTACCAAAAGAAACTACAGCATTTGCTCAAGAAACTCCCTGAAAAAGCACAAGATCAAATCCGCACAGACACACCCGTGGAACCCCGACCTGGGATATTCTATCTACTACCCAAGATCCATAAACCTGGAAATCCTGGGCGCCCCATCATCTCAGGCATTGGCACCCTGACAGCAGGATTGTCTGGCTATGTAGACTCCCTCCTCAGGCCCTACGCTACCAGCACTCCCAGCTACCTTCGAGACACCACTGACTTCCTGAGGAAACTACAATCCATCGGTGATCTTCCTGATAACACCATCCTGGCCACTATGGATGTAGAAGCCCTCTACACCAACATTCCACACAAAGATGGACTACAAGCCATCAAGAACGCTATCCCCGATAATGTCACGGCTAACCTGGTGGCTGAACTTTGTGACTTTGTCCTTACCCATAACTATTTTTCATTTGGGGACAATGTATACCTTCAGATCAGCGGCACTGCTATGGGTACCCGCATGGCCCCACACTATGCCAACATTTTTATGGCTGACTTAGAACAACGCTTCCTCAGCTCTCGTCCCCTAACGCACCTACTCTACTTGCACTATATTGATGACATGTTCATCATCTGGACTCATGGAAAAGAAGCCCTTGAGGAATTCCACCATGATTTCAACAATTTCCATCCCACCATCAACCTCAGCCTGGTCCAGTCCACACAAGAGATCCACTTCCTGGACACTACAGTGCTAATAAACGATGGTCACATAAACACCACCCTATACCGGAAACCTACTGACCGCTATTCCTACCTACATGCCTCCAGCTTTCACCCTGACCATACCACGCGATCCATCCTCTACAGCCAAGCTCTGCGATACAACCGCATTTGCTCCAACCCCTCAGACAGGGACAAACACCTACAAGATCTCTATCAAGCATTCTTACCACTACAATACCCACCTGCGGAAGTGAAGAAACAGATTGATAGAGCCAGAAGAGTTCCCAGAAGTCACCTACTACAGGACAGGCCTAACAAAGAAAATAACAGAACGCCACTAGCCGTCACCTTCAACCCCCAACTAAAACCCCTCCAACGCATTATTAAGGATCTACAACCTATCCTGAAGGATGACCCAACACTCTCACAAATCTTGGGAGAAAGGCCAGTCCTTGCCTACAGACAGCCCTGCAACCTGAAGCAAATACTCACCAGCAACCACATACCACACAACAGAACCACTAACCCAGGAACCTATCCTTGCAACAAAGCCTGTTGCCAACTGTGCCCACATATCTATTCAGGGGACACCATCACAGGGCCTAATAACATCGGCCACACTATCAGAGGCTCGTTCACCTGCACATCTACCAATGTGATATATGCCATCATGTGCCAGCAATGCCCCTGTGCCATGTACATTGGTCAAACTGGACAGTCTCTACGTAAAAGAATAAATGGACACAAATCAGATGTCAAGAATTATAACATTCATAAACCAGTCGGAGAACACTTCAATCTCTCTGGTCACATGATTACAGACATGAAAGTTGCTATATTACAACAAAAAAACTTCAAATCCAGACTCCAGCGAGAAACCGTTGAATTGGAATTCATTTGCAAATTGGATACAATTAACTTAGGCTTGAATAGAGACTGGGAGTGGCTAAGTCATTATGCAAGTTAGCCTATTTCCCCTTTTTTTTCCTACCCCCCCCCACCCAGACGTTCTTGTTAAACCCTGGATTTGTGCTGGAAATGGCCCACCTTGATTATCATACACATTGTAAGGAGAGTGGTCACTTTAGATAAGCTATTACCATCAGAAGAGTGGATTTGTGTGTTTGTTGTGGGGGTGGGAAAACCTGGATTTGTGGTGGAAATGGCCCAACTTGATTATCATACACATTGTAAGGAGAGTGATCACTTTAGATAAGCTATTACCAGCAGGAGAGTGGGGTGGGAGGAGGTATTTTTTCATGCTTTGTGTGTATAAAAAGATCTTCTACTCTTTCCACAGATCTTTGTGTGTATAAAAAGATCTTCTACTCTTTTCATGCATCCGATGAAGTGAGCTCTAGCTCACGAAAGCTTATGCTCAAATAAATTGGTTAGTCTCTAAGGTGCCACAAGTACTCCTTTTCTTTTTAAGATTTCTACAGTTTATCTTCAGGCAGAACCACTATCAGTGGAGGGTGCTTCCATTTGGCCTCTCGTCTACACCCAGGGTATTCGTCAATGTTCTTTCCATCATAACGGCACACCTGCGGACATTGGGCATTGTGTTCTACCCATACCCAGATGACTACCTCTTCAGGGCTCCCTATTTCATGATGCCGTACAAGCCACCTAGATAACCATGCGCACATTTGCACAGCTGGGTCTACAGCGCAACTTACAGAAATCGACACTGACCACAATACAGTGAATGGCTTTTATTGGTGCCAACCTCAATGCAGTAAAAGCAAGAGCGTTCCTCCAGTTACACAGACTCATAACCATTATGAATCTCATAGAGACTGTCCAGGCCAGCCCACAAACACCAGCCAGGAATGGCCTGCAGCTGGTAGGTCATATTGCAATATGCACCTTCGTTGCCCCAAATGCCTGATGTTCATGAGGTGTCTTCAGATGTGGCTTACTTCTGTCTATTCCCTGAAGAGGGACAGACTAACCAAACAGCTATCACTGACCTCCACAGTAAAGCACTCCCTGAACTGATGGAAAGACCCATCCAAAGTCCGATCAGGAGTTTCAATCATGCAGCTGCCAACAACACTGACTCTAATGACGGATGCCTCCCTAATAAGCTGGGGACCTCACCTAAATGACTGCAAGGTTCAAGGCAAGTGGTCTTCCACAGAAGCGACCCTCCATATCAGTCTTTTGGAGCTAAGGGCCATCAGGAACGCCTGTGCACACATTCTGCCTTTCATTAAGAACACCCACACAAAGGTCATGACAGACAATATGACATGTATGTTGTATATAAATCACCCTGGGGGCACCATATCTCCCTACCTCTGCACAGAAGTACTCAAACTTTGGAATTGGTGTATCTATCATAATGTGCTCATCTCAGCTGTCTATGTATCAGGGATACAGAACATCTCAGTTGGAACTTTTCTCATAACCACGAGTTGGAACTGAACTCAGAGGTGCTTCGAGACATATTCACCCTATGTGTAATGCCAACTACAGATCTCTTCTCTAATTACCAGAACAAGAAATGTCCTTGTTACTGCGCCAGGGCCTGGGGAAACATTCACTGGGAGACACTCTCATCTTTCAATGGAACAGAAACCTCCTATATGCTTTTCACCTGTTTCCTATTCTATCCAAGGTTCTGCTGAAAATTCAACGAGAGAAAGCAAGAGTTATTCTGATTGTCCCATCCTGGCTGAGACAAGTCTGGTTCCCTTACCTGAAACAGATGACAATATGTCCTCTGGGTCTTCTTTGGCCCATTACCCATCTGCCCTCTAAAAACAATGGGCTGGTCTTTCACCCTCCACCTCCAGGCTTGGCTCCTTCTTCGTTCTAAACCTTAGAGGTAGAATGCTCTCACGAGGTGAAAGACATGTTGTTGTCGTCAGCCAAAAGTCGACCACTAAACATACTTACCAATGAAAATGATTCCAAGTTTTGTGTCATCCAAGTTTTGTGTAAGCACACAGACCCAACCTTGTCTTCCATCCCTCTGATTTTAGACTACATTTTAGACCTCAAGAGGCCAAAACTCTCACTCAGCTTCCTTAAGCTACATCTTGCGGACATAATGTCTTTCCTCCATCAGGTAGATGGATACTCGGTGTTTGCTTACCTGCTGACGCAGAGATTCCTTATGAGCATTGGGAACTCTTCATGCATGTGAGACCACCTACTCCAACCTGGGATCTTAACCTAATTCTCAGAGCTTTGACTAGACCTCCCTTTGAACCCATGGCAACTTGCTCTCTCTTACAGCTGTCCATGAAGACAGCATTTTTAATTGCCATCATCTCAGCTAGGGGCATAGGAGGAATGGCACATCCACCGTACATGGTCTTTTTTAAAGACAAAGTAACTCTGAGGCCTCATCCCAAGTTTCTCCCTAAAGTTGCCTACACTTTTCATATGAATCAACAAATCCATCTTCCTGTTTTTTGCCCAAAACCACATTATGACAACAGGGAAGTGATTCTGCATATGGTAGATATTAGAAGAGCACCAGCATTCTACTTGGACAGGACTAAGGACATCAGGAAGTCCTCGAGTTGCATTAATCGCTTATCAAGAGTGCAAGCTGTTGCCTCTGTCCAGAATCTGTACGCACACCATGAGGTCAATTTCTACTTCGGTTGTATTCCTTAAAGATGCCCTAGCTCGGAAATTTCTAGGGCAGTGACTTGGGTCTCTTATCCCGTGACTGCCTACTTTGCTTAAGAGCCTTTGACCAGGGACCTTGTCAAAGGTTTTCTGAAAGTCCAAGTACAGCTCGATCACCCTTGTCCACACATTTGTTGACTCCCGTAAAGATTGGTGAGTTATGATTTCCATTTACAAAAAACGTGTTGAGTCTTCCCCCAACATATCGTGTTCATTTACGTGTTAGTAATTCTTTACTAGTTTCAACCAATTTGCCCCATACTGAAGTTAGGCTTATAGGTCTTTATTTGCCCAGATTGCCTCTGAAGTCTTTTTTAAAAATAGTTGTTACATTAGCTATCTTCCAATCATCTGGTATAGAGGTTGATTTAAGCAATAGGTTATATACCATAGTTAGTAGTTCATTTCATATTTGAGTTCCTTCAGAACTCTTGGGTGAATGCCATCTGGTCCTTGTGTCTTATTACTTTTTAATTTATCAATTTGTTCCAAAACTCCTCTATTGACACCTCGATTGGGGGCAGTTCCTCAGATTTGTTACCTAAAAAGAATGAATCGTGTGTAGGAATCTCCCATACATTCTCTACAGTGAAGACCCAGTACAAAGAATTAATTTAGCTTCTGCGCAACGGCCATGTCTTCCTTGAATTCTCTTTTAGCACCTTGATCGACCAGTGGCCCCACTAATTTTTTGGCAGGTTTCCTGCTGCTGATGTACTTAAAAAAAATTGCTGTTTGTTTCTGTGTCTTTTGCTAGTTGAGCTTCAGATTCTTTTTTGGCCTGCCTAATTATATTTTTTACACTTAACTTGCCAGAGTTTGTGCTCCTTTCTGTTTCCCTCAGTAAGATTTTGCTTCCAGTTTTTAAAGGTTTTTTTTTTTTTCGAAATGAAGCTTATAAACTGCAATATTTTAAAGCAGAGAATGAGGGGAAGGTAATTATTTTTGTTGTGCTAAGTAACTTAGGGCATATCTACATTGCCCCACAGTTTGGACTACAGGAGTTTGAATAGCAGTGTGTACCAAAGTGCTGTGCTCTTATTTCTCTGTTTGGATGCTGCAGGCGCAAACTAACTGGTTCCTAGTTCACATTAATTTAGTTCTCTTGAAACCGGATTACACTACTTTGAGTAAAAACCTAGTATTTCATACCTGCACATCCAGGGAGTGGAGTTACAGTGCCACACTTTGGTGTGCACTGTTATTCACACCCCCATAGTCTAAACTGCAGAAGCAGTGTAGACTTGCCCTTAGAGTTGCCTAGGAAATGTAGCAAATTGCATGCCCAAATTTTTAATAAACTTTCCATGTTTGTGTCCCTAAATCACATTACTTGCTCACTTGTCCTGGTTTCTCTTCCATTTTCCCTGTTTCTTCACTGCCTTTTAATCACCATACCATCTCATTATACATAGTGAGATACATAGATAAATGCTGGTGAATATTTATTTTCTTTAACTTGCTGGAAAGAGGCACATTGAGTAGCCATCCAAAAAAATTACATCAGCTCCTAATGAGATACCACATATGTAATTTAAGAATAGATTTCTAACAATGACGACATTATTTAGGGTTCCCCATCCTGGTGAAATATAAAAGGTGAGTAGATTTCTTTGCAGGTGCTTTTCTTTTAATTGCCAGTCTCTATGCCTGTTTTGTTAAATTCATCTTAAATATGCCATTCAAGACTCAGTCTGATTTTCTTTGTATCAATCTGAACGTACTGGAGATTAAGAGTAATGTCACTATTTTTCAATTCAAGTATAGTCTGACTAATAAATTTACGCTTTCAATTAACCAGGCTGTATATTTAGATTTTCTGTGGATGTTAAAAAGCCTAATTTCTGGAAAAAAGTCCCAGAGTCACATTGTGATCAGATTATTGAAATCAAATCCCTGGATTCTAGCCTTTTTTTCTAAAACAGTTTCATGTTCCTCGATCTTTTATGAAAACAATTATACAACAGAAAAGTCTGCAGTTGGTCATTGGATAAAACAGAACTTGATAACATAAAATCATCAAAGGATTATTTTTTTTAGTGGAAGTTTGAGTAAGTAAATGTGTTGAACCAAAGTCATGGACAGTTTATTTTGGAGCCAAGGCTGGTACTGGTTTAGCCCTGGCCCTTTTTGCTCATGATAGACCCTTGCATGAAGATACTGTGCATTGAACTTGCTGTAAACTATTAGTATTTTAGTGAAAAAGACTTATAATCTTAACTATAAATAGTTTTCATTATTTAGTTATGGGGTTTTATATGCAGCCTTGAAGTCTTTTTTTGGCAGCTAGGCTGTGGGGGAGGTACTCACTTTTCACATGTTGCTGGTATTAATAGTTGCTAAAATCATGAAGCAGCATAAACAATTATTTTTAATTGGTTGTTAATGCTGAATTCTAGTAGGAATAATGAGGCATCTGTAGTAAAACCAAATGAATTAAAGAGCAAAATTACAGTGAATGACAACCAAATAAGTGTACAATGATTATTTGCAACGCTCAGTAGATTCACTGTGTGCTTTAAAATATTTTGAAAAATAAGCCTGTTTCCTGCAATTATTTGAAGTAATATTTTCTCTAAAGAGTATAATTTCCACTGAATTTTTTATTCTTTGAAAGAATAGAAATCTAATCATGAGGTTAACTTATATTCTTGTTCCTTGTACAGGAAACAGAGAGATTTTGTAACATGTAACTTAGCAATAATATAGAGTAGCTGTGGGAGGGAGAGAAACTATTAATTGACTGGTTATTTATAACACAGTGAGACTGATCGGATGATCCTGCTCACATCAGAAAGAGAGTCCCTAAAGTTTTCACAAGAATTTCTATAAAATGTTTCCATTTCGGAAGATTTATCTACAAATTTAGTTTATCAATTTTGATTTCTGTAGTTTCATGACCAAATAAAAATATTGTTTTAAATTTAGTCCACAGTGAACTGTGCATTGTTCAGAAAGTAGTAGGAAATCAAGCAAATATTACCAGTTATGTTTTAAGATGTTTTTAAACAAACTTTAAGTGTGAAATTCTGTCTCCCTTGCAACATACAAATAAGCAGAGCTTGTGTGGGACGCCAGTGGAGAAGCTAGATGGATAAAACGCTACTACCCAACTTGGAAGTAGGAGTCAAGCATCTGTGCAGCTTGGCCACCTCAGGCCTCATTGTTGACCATATCCCACCCCTCTACATGAGACTTCTGGCCAGTGGATTTCTTCAGTTTCTGGATCTCATATATGTCTTTCTCCCCCCCACCCCCCCCCCCCAAAAAAAAAAAAACAAACCAAAAAAACAAAAAAGACCAGACAAACACACAGCAGCCTTTTTACTGCAGGAATAAATTTGCAGAGCTGGGACTTTGAGGAGACAGAGGCCGCACAGCTTAGAGGTATCCTTACAAGGTTTCCCCCATTGGGCAATTTCTATCACCTGTAACAAGCAGTGGGATTGGCCAGGGCTAGCTATCAAGGGCTCAGCAGGGAAGATGTGAATCTTTTTAATTGCATCGCTGTGAAGCATAAGGGGCTGTAGATATCCCTTTCACATCATCTCCGCTCTCCTCCACAGCAGCACCTCTGCTGCATTTTGGGCCTTTAATGACCACTCCACAGCCAGGATGATTTTGCCCTAATACCGTACATATTTTACAATTCTCTCTATTGAACAACATTCCCTTTTATGCAGTGTATAATTTTAAAAATAGTATAAACTACTTTAACAATTCTTGTGCCATCACTTATTTTAGTAAATTAATATTTTCCTTTTTAAATAGCTGAGACCTGGTGATCCTCTCACCTTTCAATGTATATATGTTAGTAAAAACTTAAATACAATATGGTTCACTTATTTTTTTTAATTAGAAGGCAAAACAGTTCTTTCATCCTTTATTTATCATTAGTGTATGTTATAGCCCTTGACATAATAGAAATCAAAATAGGAGGTGATTCCATTTCAAGAATTTGTAATAATTCTTTCTCTTTAACACATGAATGTGTTCAGTATTGGCAAAAGAACATGTTGCTACCAAAACTGAAATAAGATCCTTGAAACAGAAAGGATGTTGCCATGGAAAAGTGAAGTAACACTCAGTACAGCTGCGATACATTAATGAATAGGATATTTTTTTAAAAGATCATTTGTGTTTGGTGTGGCTTGGAGGGTCCCAACCAGATGGTTTCCATGAACAGGATCTGACCCCCAGCTTGAGGACTTCTTACTGGCAGATTACTTCATTTTCTTTCCCTTGGATTGTCAGATCCTTACATTAATGCAAGATTTACTGCTACAGATTTATATTCAGTTACATAAATCAGTCACATTTTAGGTTAAAGTCACAATTTTAGAAATACCATTTAATAGTTATTTAAAAAGGTAAAAAAGATTTATATGGTATCTTTAATATATGCTATTGATGTAATTTTAATTTTAAAATATTTTGATTACATATAATTTAAAGCACTTTCCATATCAATAAAATGATCTATAACATATATTACTATTATTATTTAATCCAACATATCATGCATCAGTATTGGGTGTATTCTTCCCTCCCTTTACCGGAACTTGCTGTAAGCCAAATCTCCGGGGAGAGATTGGGCAGGGGAGATGCACAGATTCTGCTTTCAGATACATGTGAAAATCCCATTGAAACTTGCTGGAATTTCATGAGGACAAAATTTGGCCCAATGAGAAATGTAACATGTTCCTTAAGAACCCACTGTTGAATGCGCTAATGGGCATTTCCCCATATAAACTGATAATTTCCTGTGCAAACAGGTAGTAATTGCCTGATTTGTACTGGAAAATATGTGTTTTTAGAGGTTCATCCATTGTGTCCTCCTTTAAAAACCTTAAATTATATATACCTCTAATTTAAGACCTCCTATATGATGCATTTATTTATTTATGCATGCTTTTTCACTTAAATTGGCTTGAATTTATATAGAAATATATTATGACACATTTTGTACCAGATTCTACCACCCATTAGTCCAGGAGCAGAAATCAATGAGCCAACTCACATTAATTCAAGGTACTACTGAACATGAAGGGTGGTACGATCGAGGTCTAAGTGAGTGATAGCTCCTTCTAAATAATATAAGGAGTGCTACAGTTGTGATTACACTTCAGTGTTGTTGATATGGCAAAATCAAATTAAACAGAGGAAAAACAAAATCAAATTAAACTGAGCAACTTGTATTCAATGCAATTTTGCAGATAAAGTATAAAAATCGTAGAGTTTCCTGGTTCTGTATACTTCTAAAGTGAACTTTGTTAAACATCTATTGTAGACCCTTGCGGTGAGTAAACTGATAGAACATTGTATCTCTGAGTTTGTGGAATTTGTGCTTTATTATTACCACATGTCTTGTATATTCTGGCAACATTTGATGTTAATCATCATGGAGATATATATTGGGTGATTTGTTATAAATTGCTTACTCAGTAAGTGCATTGATAAAACAAAAGCTACTCTGATCATAACTGCATTGCCTTTGTCATCTGTTTATCACTGCCCCACAGTGGTCTGAACTTCCACTTATTGCTAATAGACCAGAAAATGCTCTTATATGTCACCATAAAAATCTTCGAAAATCAAAATGTGTTACATTTGTAATAATACACAGTAGTTTCTTGTTCCGTATAAATAAAGTACATTCTAAACCATGGATCAATAAATTAGTTATCAAAGATGTAATTAACTTCATTTTACAGCTCAAATAACGCTAAAACTAGAAACAGAAACACACTTCATGTAATGTATTTATTTTTGCAAAATTCTACTTATATTTTTTGACAGTGAATGCTTGTCACTTTATCTCTGTCCACCAGGCTGGCAAATTATTTATGGTATTGAAGGATTCCAATCCCGTTACACATCATTATTGCTCTTGTGGGGGAATGTTAGCCTTTAGGGGAGGTTATCGTACACTAGGTCTTCATTATCATTTGTAAAATATAGTTTCATTAATTATATAAATTTAAAGTATCTTGAAGCATTTATTGGACACTGCTACATGAGTTACAAAGCAGCAAACAAAAATACTTTATCATGTCTTCAAATAACATCTTGCATCCAAAATATTGTGAAGAAACTGATTGAATCTTAGTTTGTATTTGCTTAACAAAGCATTCAAGTGTGCAGGCTGTTATGGTTATTTGATATCCAGGTGCAGAATATTACTTGCAAGAGCCAAGTAAGACTAACAGTCTTGAGCATACATTATCTCTGAATTAAGAAGTCATGATGAGTTCAGTCCTTGGTTTGGGCTTACTTAGCCTTGCTAGAAGTCTCTAAGGATATGGCAGAATTATCAAAACTGTTTCATAGCAGTCTAAGTAACCGTGCACTCGTGGAAACCGAAGTTTCATATGAAATCACATGTACTTGTTCTAATCTGAAAGGTGACAAAAGGAGACAAACCTGTTAGTTTCTAAACTTTGTTAATGTTTTTCATTACGATATATAGCTTGGTACTAATGAACATGTCGATATTTGGCTGAGGCTTTTATTTATGTTAGATTGACTGATTGAGCTTGACCTTTTTATGCACTTTAGTCACTGTTAACTACAAAGTAAGGGAAGAATCCTCACTAAAATAAATCTTTTTTAGAAAGTAACAGCATATAAAATGCTAGTCCGCTCTAGAGCCTTAGCTAGTGATAACAAAAGCTAATGAACTGCAAAAGGAGGAGGATTTTGTCACCTTTTCTGCCGGCACATTTTTTAACTCCATTATGTTTCCTGAAAACAGATGTGGACAGGCAGATATATGTTCAGCTTATGTGACTGCACCCTTTTGATCAAATTTATAGACCAAAATGGCACCTTTTCAGGTGTTATTTCTATATATGTAATTTATGAAATATATTGTAAGCATCTGCCATTTTCTGTTGTCCTTTCTTTTAATTCTGTTTAAGAATTTAGACAGGTTTTTAATCACCTGTGATATCTGTGATTCTGTGATATAGTGTTTGATTCTGTATTATAAATGAATAAATATGTTGGGAGAATGCTGAGATCTATTTCTGAGAATCCTGTCTTGGATTTGTTTTTGTTTTTCCAGCTTGAAGTGCAATCCTGTTGCATGTTTGTTCCAAATGACAGCCTGCCTTCCCCAAGTACAATTGTGTCTGGTGACATTCCTGGAACTGTCCGAAGTTGGTACCATGGACAGGCTGGTATGCCTGGTACACTTGTTCTTTGCTTGCCCCAGATAAAGATTATGAGTGCTG
Organism: Chelonia mydas; assembly: GCF_015237465.2. Taxonomy (NCBI): domain Eukaryota; kingdom Metazoa; phylum Chordata; order Testudines; family Cheloniidae; genus Chelonia; species Chelonia mydas. Next base: position 38,756,168 of record NC_057850.1, on the reverse strand, counting down.
GACACAAGTACATGGAACCGCTGCAAGAAATCCCCTTTGTTATGCTAAGATCCATTCTTGAAGAAGGTACAGTATGAGAAATTTGGAAAGTTTTCCTGTTGTTATTTCAATGTATAATTCTGTTGTATGATCATTGTTTTATATTGCCAACATTTTGATATAAATCAGTCTTCTTACTAAAAGATTTCATATCCAAAATATGTGAGCTAAGTGCCACAGACAAATTTGCCTTCTTTAACCATGATCCATGAGCTGTACAACTATAGCAAAAATTTAAACTTTCTGGAAGTTTCCATGTGCATTTAATTCATTACTATAATCTTGAAACTATTAATTTTTTTAGAGAGGTTTTGCTTTTTTTGAGCATTTGCATTAAAGTGATCAGAGAAAATGGAGAATTCGTTAAAAGGTTTTCATAGGAGAATTTTGTACATAATATTTGTCTCCTTTTTTGCACACAAAGCTTACTAACGAAATTTACCAAAAAATTATAAAGCACAGATTATGGAAAATAGAGTAAGAAGTATTTTCAAGCACTACATTTGCTCCTCAGTGTCTGCCACATTTTGTGGTTTTACAACTACATTTTCCTATATTTTTTATTGATTTTTCCCTCCTCTTTTGTTCTGTAACAACCTGAGTCTCTCCTCCTCCACATGCACAACAGCGGAAACAGATTTCAGTGAATTTTTTAAACAATGAAACGCTCTGTAATGGTACTGTAAGTATTGTCAAATGCACAAAGTAAACAAGAATAGAGAAATAAATGTTTCCCCTAATTTATTTCAGGTAAAATAATCTTATTTGTTACATTAACAACAAAAAGTAAATATGTTTAAACAGAAATGTGATTTTTTTAAGTTGGTAGTGCCCTTTAAACCTTTTATGAAATTAGACCATACTTAAATTTTCTCAGACTCGGAAAGGAAGGAGCAGTCCGAGAAGGAGAGATGAATCCCCTTGGTTGGGATAAATCCTACTGTAAGGGATGTATTTGTGTGTGGCTTTGTGCTCTGGGAATAATGCCAAACAGAAGTTCTCACAATCTTGATATTTTTGATTCTCTAGTGGAGCTGTTGCTTTCTCCCATGCCAAAACTCCCCCCTTAAACAGACTAATAAAAAAATATTTTCAAAACTTTTAAGTCACCTTCTTTGTTTTCTCCATGCAGAGGTAAGTAATTTTTATAGTCTTTTATTAGGGAGACTCTAAATGACTATCTATATTTGAACAGGACTCCAGTGATGACATGTCATTCTTAAAACATGTTACCTTCTCTGTGAAATCATATGCATGTAACCTTACTCTTCCTGAAAGCTATTTTGGAACTGTTCATTCTTTCGTAAAGAAGATCTAAGCAAAGTCCAATTTCTTACAAGACTATGTAGTTACTCTGACTCCTATCTGCTTATTCACATGTTTTTTTACTTCTTTAAAAGAAAAAATAGCACAATCATCCTGTCATCTAGGAATATTGCAACTTTGTCAGGAAGGCTAATTGACCTCCAAATGTCAACATACAACAGAAACAACTCCCACACTCAAATCTTTTTGTTTCCAGAGCTCTGACAAGAGGATTCCTCTGAGATAACTGTAATCTGTAGGAGTAGTCACATTCAAAAGAGCATATTAAGCATGGCACTATAATTCAGAATTAATGTAACTTGGATAATATTACCAAGTCCTGTTGTCTCAGTGATCTCATGAGAGTAAGGGACACTCTCACAGACACAGGAACAGATCCCCTTCCAGATCTCCTCCCAAGAGACAAGATCCTTCTCCATATCCTTCCAAATTGTGAGAGTCCTCACACTCGGGTCCTAAAGACTTAGGCACACGTTAGCATTCCGACTATGAGGGTAAAGCACACAGAAGCAAGGATCCAACAGTACCAACTCTGGTACCAGCTAGTAAGCTGAAGAACTGGCATTTGCCAGCACGGACTGAGGGCTTCGGGCAGGACTCATTTTTGACTGCACCCATCATCCCGTAAGGACCCACTCACCGTTAAGCCTGTGATATACCAGATCCAACTATACCGACTACCATGACCCCTCACGTTGTGGGACGGACTGAGACTTATACCTCCCCTTGCCCTCCTATGCTCACAATCTCATTTGATTTTGGGTCAGTCTGTCTGAGGGACATTGATTGCTCAAATTAAAGAACCTTCAAAATGTATCTTCTGTATTTGCACTGTACAACATAACTTACTGAGTCTCTTTATATTGCTATCTCTACCTCTGTCTTTTCCATCATAAAGTCTTGTCATCCCAGCTGCAGTAAACAGTTCTTACATAAAACTAATTATAATCTGTGCACATGATTGATAAGTTGGACCAACCTGTGGCCAAACTCTTCACCATTCCAAACACAGCAATTTAATATTCTCAGAACAGTCGCAAGTGAAACTGCATCAAAACCTGAAAATCTGAATAAAAGCAGAAATGCCTGGCTGTATGGCCTTACAACACTTAGTTCCCTATGGTTTAAACTTGGAAGAGAATACAGTATGTTTATTTAATATTTGAAGTGACTGGAATTAAATATAGTGTTCCATGGAACAACTATTCAGAGTCTCTAATTGTAAATGACTTGTTTGATGTTTAATATCTTTTACTCCTTCACAAGGGAAAAGCCTAAGTTTTTATAAAGTGCTTTCCTGGATTGTTGTTTCTCAAGGATTCTATCTCTCTACAGTAGCTTTATATGAATAATAATAAATATAAATGCTACTTTTCAACACTGGAAAGCCTTTATTCAAAACAAACATGGTGGTGGAGTGAAGAAGTACAAATGATAAAAGATAAAGTTTAAAAGGAGTTAGGAGCAAATGAAACCTGAAGGAATACAAGGATGTGAAGAAAAGGTCCAGCAATAGTTGCAAAAGCAGAAGTCTTCAAGCAACTTTACACGAGACTTAGAACAAAGAAAGGGGGAAAAGAATGTAAAGGCTAGCAAAATCATTGGTCAGAATTACCAGATCTATAGAGGAAGTAAGGTTCACCAACAATGAAACTGGTATGGTGTTGACTCATGATATCGCATAAAGGATCGATGGAAAAGGTATCCAAGAGAGCAGTGCAACTTCCAAAATGATGAACTTTGGTGTAGTGGAGCCTATCATACCTGATGAAGTGGCCAATGCTATAAAAGAGATGAAAAATAATAAGGCTTTAGGCCCAGATAGATCCCTATTGAGACATTGAAAAAGCTTGGAATAGAAGTCATCCATTTGCCAACATCTCTGTTCAGTTTAATCATGAGATGGGAAAGGACACCAAATAAGTGGAGGGAAAGTATCTTGGTGCTGATATGCAAGGGAATAAGTGGCAATGGCAACTGCACAAATTAGAGAAGTATTAAGCTGATTAATCATATGATGAAACTGTCTGAGAGAGTCATTGATAAAAGACTAAGTGAGGTAAATATTAGCACAAATCAGTATGACTTCATGCCAGGAAGGTTGACAATTTTTGCATTTATGAAGCTAGTGGAAAAATACATAGAGAAAAGGAAAAATATTCACATGGCATTCATGGATCTCAAAAAGGACTTTGGCTGAGTTCCAAGAGAATTCATCTGGTGGAGTATGAGGGAGAAAATGTTACCAGAACTTTTTGTGTGGCTTGTTCAAGCCATGTATGTAGGTGCAAAGTCAACAGTCAGAACTTATGGTTGTGAAACAGACGTACTATCAGTAAAGGTGGGAGTGCCTCAGGAATCAGCACTAAGCCATTTCTTGTTTATACTCATCCTGGATACCCTCAAGAGGAACATACAAAAGGAAGCATCTTGGTGCATGCTATTTGCAGATAATATCATTCTATGCAGTGAGGAAAAAGAGAGTCTTAGAAGAGGATCTTGATAAATGGAGGGGTATGTAATTTCAGTAATGTGCACACTGAAGAATTATCTTTGAAACTAGGTGAGCAAACAATACCAAAAATACAAAGTTTCAATATCTGGGTTCCAAAATCTGACGAAGTGGAGGAAAAATTAGAGGTAGGATAATAAATACCTGGCTCTGATGGAGAGAGGTAAGCGGAAAGTACCAGTAAGAATAAAAAGAAAAGTCTATAAAGCGGTGTCCATCTAGTTTTAATGGGTGGCGCTGGGTGTTGGGCAACAAAGAAAAAACATTCTCTTCCACAGAAACGAGAATGTTGAGATGGATTAGTGGTGTAAGCAAGACCGATTACATGAGGAATGTGTATATTAGAGACATGCTCAAAATAAAACCCATACGTAAAAGAGTAAGGGAGTATAGGCTCAGATATTTGTTCATGTAAAGTGCAGTCCTGACAACTACATGGGTAAGAGAAGCCAACAGATCAGGATTGAAGGAAAAACACAGAGAGGCTAACCCAAGAAGTAGTGGTGGGATGCCCTAAAGGAAGACATATTAGCATGTGGTATAATAGAGGATATGGCATTGAACAGAAGAATTTCGAGGGAGAGGACTCAGAGCAGACCCCATTTGATGAGATGAATGTAAGGAAGAAGACTTTCTATCCTAAAAGTGGCATTTATAAACACAAGAAGTTGTTAAACCAGTTGAGTATAACTGTTACCATCTTTTGCATTAATTTTCAAATCCACTAATAGTTCAAGTAACTGAGTTATAAATCATCTGAAAGAAGAAAAAATAAGGCTTTATCCAGATCTCAAGTTTGTGAGTAAAAGGAATTTTTAGCAACATTCTTGCCATATTGAGGATCTGCAATGTTCATCTCATATTCTGGCTCAAAAAAGATCTAGGGTGAAATACTGGCCCCACTGAAGGGCTATGACTCATATGAAGGGTCAGTTGGAAGGCTTCAGAGATTTCTTCTGCTCCTACTGTTGTAAACAGTGGTGCCTGGCTTCCCTTCATACGTACTAGTAAGTGGGATTTTAAACAAATGTATTTTGAATTACATTTCTTTTGAAGTGTAGACACTTTAAATTGTTTCTGAACCTTCATCCATTCACCCAACAATGAATATTGGCCACCAAAGTAAAACAAAATAATTAAGGCAAAATTAAAGCATTATAAACAACTACAGAACAAAAATTTCTCTAACACTTGGGCAGTTTAAAGTAGATATGGTATGCATGGTGGAATAAGGAACATTAAATATTATTTTTGGGTGATCTCTAACTAGTCACTGAAAAATATCCAGTATTCAATTACTATGGTGATCACTGAGAAAGGAAAAATCATATATTTTAATAAATAAGCCATTAGAATCTACTTCAAGTTTTTGAACAGTTTTCCATCCTAAACAATTAATATTTTGTATTTCTTGGATGAATTAAATTTTTTGGAGAATTTTACATATGTAAACAGAAGTCTTTACAAAATATTTTAAAGCAAGTCTAGCTGAATTTTATTTTGTACATAATTTGGAACCTTTCTTCAGTTTGTAAATAACTTTAGAATAAGTTCTAAGTTTTCAGTTCTTGTATGTTCTCATGCAGTGCTTTATGGCTATCCTAGTGACCATAAATGAGTTATTGCTGGTGTCACCTCTGGAAGCACCAATCAAACTCTTACCAAAGTAGCATGGTGAAGACTTCTGGCTTCAGCTTTATTCTAACTTCATCTTTTTTTTAAGTATAGTTTAAGTAGTTAACCATCAGTTAACTCAACACTTAATTTCTGGTATTGCTTAGCTGTATTGTTTGAAGCCCCACAGGAACCTCAGGACTGCAGACTATTCCCAAGCAGGAAATCCCCAATGTAACTCTCCATTAATTAGTGAGTTGGACATACCGGTTAAGGTGCTTTATAACTCCATGCACTGGAAAGGCCCAGTCCCATGTATTTAATTGCCATTTCCTGATATCATATGCCCACTCTCCCAAGCCTCACTTTGGGACATGAGACCAACTTGTGTCTCTTCTTACCACAAAGTCACCTGCTCAAAGCTGTGACAAATAAAGTCTCATCACCAGCCCAGCCCTGTTAATTTGTTGTAGGAAAGAGAACTTCTCCTCATGTGTCTCCTGCAAACTGAATAAGTCCTATTAAAAATATAAGGATGTCACAGAGCTGGTTGCGCTTTCACTTATTGGACACTCACCAGACTGCTTTGCTTAGATTCCAGCCCTGGATGTATGTTCTCCTGAGCTCCAGGTACTGTCTCTTTGTTCGGCCTCTAGGCTCACTCTAGGCATGGACTATCTATCTAGGATCCCATGGTCCAGCTTTCCTAGTCCCCAAGACCAATGCCGAACTCCAATTCCACACACCATCCTCAGAACTCCACCCTCCTGGGTCCTCTGGTTTATAGTTTAATCCATGCAAAATAGGCCACTGGTCCGGTATTAAATCCAGCAGTCCTGCTTTTCTAGGGTTTCACCCCCATCCGGTACTCAGACAAAACTGATTGTTTTGGTTTTGTCCAGCATTGAATAGGGGATGCCATTTTGAAGAGCATACTGCTCTGCTCCCACCAGCATGACCTCGCATGCAACGTGATGCCAGTGGAGCCACGTGGTGAACTTTTCAAAATGGCACCTGGATGTGGTAGGAAATTGCACACATCGTGCATCCAAGTTCACCCTGGCAGGGGAGGGGTTATGCTGGCAAGAGCAGGTGCATACCATTCCTGAAAGTACCGGAATGTCCAGTATTCTGGGAATACATGAGTGGCCACCCTAATGCAAAATAAGAAACACTTGTACACCATCCCCTGCCTGAGTTTTCCTCACCACTGGTGAATGTTCTTTGGGATTTGGTCAGTGTCCTTTAGGGTCCAAGGTCCCTTTTTCCAGATCTCAGTCCTCCAACTCACAATCTTAAATTTGCAAAATGATAATCCTCCATCATGACTCCTATTCACAGTAGTAGCTGTATGAAAAACTTCATAGACTGTAGAGTGTGTGTGTGTGTGTGTGTGACTGACTAAAGTCTAATTTTGCTACTGATAAACTGAAGTCACTGGTCCTGCTCACAGAGCTGGATATTTTTCAAAGCGAGTAAGGTGACTGGTCTCTTAATTAAGGAAACCTCTTTGATACAAGGCAATACAAGACATTTACAGCAGACATATGCTCACTTAGTTTTAATATATTCAGATGGATTTTTAAAAACACGGTGCTGAAAAATCAAGTAAATCAACAAGGTATTGTCCTTTAACATTGTTCTGCCGGATTTATTTGCAGTGTGAAATGAAAAACAAATCAGATTTTCTTTTTTTATCTCCAGGCGCCGTATCAAAGAGTATTTTATTAGGATTTGGGACCTGGTCCAAGTGCCCATTGAAGACTTCTATTAATTTCAGTGTGTTTTGGATCAGGCCCATTCTGAATTTCATTTATTACTTACTATTTGAATAATGTTGAGAAAAATCATCACTTAACATTTAGAGGCATGCAGTTATAAAACTATTTTTTCTCTTTAATCACCAGGTGATGCCTTCCCTTGGACAATCAGTCTGCATCATTTCAGTGTGTATACTCTTCTTGGACAACAAATGACACTTAATTTAGTGGAACCCATGGGCTGTACTTCTACTCTAGCTGTCACTTCACAAAAACTACTTGCCTCAGGGCCAGAATCCAGACACTCGTTTGTTGTTTGCCTCCATGTCGACCTTGAGTCACTTGAAATAAAATGCTCCAACCCCCAGGTTGGTATATTTAATTGATTTATGAAAGGAAATTAAAAATAACTTGAATTAAGTACAATTGTTCTGCATTTTGTTGAGGAGGTTCTCTTTTATTAAACATCTTAATTTTTTTTTAAATTGGGCCATCAAGATCAGGGTACTTAGAGTAGATTTGCTTTGAAGCTCTCTCAAGTTTTGTAATTTAAACTCTTCTCAAAATGTAATAGCTACAGCATAAATGCATCTTTTGGCTGATGGAATGAAATCAGTTGCAGATGTACTATTGTTAAATGCTGAAGCACTGTTCAACTGTCTTGAATAAATTTGTTGAAATGGTCTAATGATCAAATTGATCAAATTCTCACACAGTCTCTCATTCAGCATGGAATGTTTTCAAACAAGCTTTGATATCCTTTATTAAAGGGGAAAACTGAAAGGGAATTGTTTAAAAGAATGCAGATTTTCACCATAAATGTATTCTTTAAAAGGTAGGTATGTTACATGTACTACTGAAAACTGCATTTTAATTGAGTTAGATACAAGTTACTCTACAGTGGCCTGAAGTCACTCCAAATAGGAGAGATTTTCTATGCAAATTTTCAATGCACTGCACTGTGTTTAATAATGTTTTTGTTGTCGGTTGTATCATCTTAACTATAGTTCTGATGAAGTTGTCACCTCTTGTTATGGATGATTATAATTCAGGCGCCGTCAATGTGCGTGGTACTGTACAAGACACTGCTTTCAGACAATTTCTTCTTCAAAAAGCTAGCTATCAATGAGACAAGACAGATAAAAGAGACACAGTGGGTAGTCCAGTGAAGAGGATTCTTGAAGGAATTTTCAACTATTAGTGCTTAATAAAATAAAAGTATGTCATAAGAATGGCCATACTGGGTCAAACCAGTGGTCCATCTAGCCCAGTGTCCTGACTTCTGCCATTTTTGATGCTTCAAAAGGAATGAACAGAACAGGGCAATTATCAGGTGATCCATCCCTTGTTGTCCATTCCCAGCAGTTAGAGGTTTAGGCTTATCCAGAGCATGGGGTTGTATCCCCGACCATCTTGGCTAGTAGCTAGTATCCTCCATGAACTTATCTAATTCCTTTTTGAACCCAGTTATACTTTTGGCCTTCACAACATTCCCTGGCAATGAATTCCACAAGTTGACTGTGCATGGTGTAAAGAAGTACTTCCTTTTGTATGTTTTAAACCTGCTGCATATCAATTTCATTGGGTGACCCTTGTTCTTGTGTTATGTGAAGGGGTAAATCACACTTCCTTATTCACTTTCTCCGTGCCATTCATGATTTTATAGACCTCTATCATTTCCCCACTTAGTCATCTGTTTTCTAAGCTGAACAGTCCCAGTCTTGTTTACCCCTCCTCACATGGAAGCTGTTCCACACATTTAATTGTTTTTGCTACTCTTCCTTCTAACTTTTCCATTTCTAATATATAATTTTGAGACTAGAACTCGACACACGTTCAAGGTGCGGGTGTACCATGGATTTACATAGTGGCATTATGATATTTAATGTCTTATTATTTATCCCTTTCTAAAGGTTCCTAACATACTCTTAGCGTTTTTGACTGCTGCTCCCCATTGAGAGGATGTTTTCAGAGAACTATCCACAATGACGCCAAGATATTTTTCTTCAGTGGTAACTGCTAATTTAGATCCCATCATTTTGTATGTATAGTTGGGATTATGTTTTCCAATATGCAATACTTTGTATTTATCATCACTGAATTTTCATGTATCGTTTTGTTGCCCAGTCACCCAGTTTTGTGCTATTCCTTTATAACACTTAGCAGTCTGCTTTGGAATTAACTATCTTGAGTAATTTTGTATCGCCTGCATACTTTCCCACCTTGCTATTTACCCCTCTTTCCACCAATTTTACTCCATTGTTTAACCATTTTTCAGTCCTCTTACTATTTCTTTTAATTTGGGGTATACATTTAATTTGAGCCTCTATTATGGAGCTTTTAAAAAGTTTCCATGCAGCTTGCAGGCATTTTACTTTTGTGACTGTTGTTTTTATTCCATTTAACTAGCTTCCTAATGTTTGTGTAGTTCGGCTTTCTGAAATTAAATGCTCCGGTGGGAGGCTTCTTTTGTATTTCCGCTCCCCCCCACAAGGATGTTAAATTTATTTATATTATGGTTGCTGTTACTGAGCTGTTCAGCTATATTCACCTCTTGGACCAGATCCTGTGCTCTACTTAGAACTAAAAGAAGAATTGTCTCCCCTCTTGTGGGTTCCAGGACTAGCTGATCCAAAAAGCAATCATTAATGGTGTTGACAAACTTTATCTCTGCATCCCTTCCTGAGGAGACGTACTTAGTCAATGTGGGGATAGTTGAAATCCCCCATTATTATTGGGTTTTTTATTTTGAAAGCCTCTCTAATCTCCCTTAGCATTTCAAAATCACCATCACCATCCTGGTCAGGTGTTCGGTAGTGTATTCTGAATGCTATACTCTTAGTATTCAAGCATGAAATTTCTGTCCCTAGAGAATCTATGATACAGCTGGATTCATTTAAGATTTTACTATATTTGACTCTTTCTTTCACATATAGTGCTACTCCTCCACCTGCAAAACCTACTCTGTCATTCCTATACATTTTATACCCTGGCATTACCATGTCCCATTGATTGCCATCATTCCACCAAGTTTCTGTGTTGCTTGTTGTGTCAATATCCTCATTTGATAGCAGGCACTCAAGTTCACCCATCTTAAAGGGTATGTCTACACTACGAAATTAGGTTGAATTTATAGAAGTCGATTTTTTAGGAAGTTATTTTATACAGTCGATCGTGTGTGTCTCCACTAAGCACATTAAGTTGGTGGAGTGCGTCCACAGTACCATGGCTAGCATCTACTTTTGGAGTGTTGCACTGTGGGTAGCTATCCCACAGTTCCCACAGTCTCCGCCGCACATTGGAATTCTGGGTTAAGCTCCCAATGCCTGATGGGGCAAAAACATTGTCGCGGGTGGTTTTGGGTACATGTCGTCAGTCGTCCCTCCCTCCGTGAAAGCAATGGCAGATAATCGTTTTGTGCCTTTTTTCCGTGCGGATGCAATGCTGCTTTCAGCAGACGGTGCAGTAGGACTGCTAACTGTCATCATCGAACCACCGCTTCCGCTGCAACTCTGCTCTGCTGCTCTTGTCTCGATAGCGAATTTCTCCATGTTGGCTGTCATGGGCTCCCGCTTCTGCTGCAACTCTGCTCTCCTGAATCCACCTCGCAGGTCATCAGCCACCGCTTCCGCTGCAACTCTGCTTTCCTGCTCTCCTACAGACGCCATACCATGGCAAGCGTGCAGCCCGCTCAGCTCAACTCACTGACACCACCGCTGTTGTGTCCTGGTGTTGCTGGCAGAAGACGGTGAAGTAGGCCTGCTAAACATCGTCATCCACTGCTTCCGCTGCAACTCTGCTTTCCTGCAGACGCCATACCACGGCAAGCATGGAACCCACTCAGATCACCGCAGCAGTTATGAGCATTGTAAACACCTCGCGCATTATCCTGCAGTACGTTCAGAACCAGAACCTGCAAAACCAGGCGAGGAAGCGACGGCAGCGTGGTGACGAGATTGATGAGGACATGGACACGGACTTCTCTCAAAGTACGGGCCCCGGCAATTTGGACATCCTGGTGGCAATGGGGCAGGCTTATGCTGTGGAACGCCAATTCTGGGCCCAGGAAACAAGCACAGAGTGGTGGGACTGCATAGTGTTGCAGGTCTGGGATGATTGCCAGTGACTGCGAAACTTTCACATGCGTAAGGGCACTTCCATGGAACTTTGTGACTTGCTTTCCCCTGCCCTGAAGCGCAAGAATACTAAGATGAGAGCAGCCCTCACAGTTCACAAGTGAGTGGCGATAGCCCTCTGGAAGCTTGCAAGGCCAGACAGCTACTGGTCAGTCGGGAATCGATTTGGAGTGGGAAAATTTACTGTGGGGGCTGCTGTGATCCAAGTAGCCAATGCAATCACTGAGCTGCTGCTACTATCAAAGATAGTGACTCTGGGAAATGTGCAGGTCATAGTGGATGGCTTTGCTTCAATGGGGTTCCCTAACTGTGGTGGGGCGATAGACGGAATGCATATCCCTATCTTGGGACCGGACCACCTTGGCAGCAGCCAGTACATAAACTGCAAGGGGTACTTTAAAATGGTTCTGCAAGAACTGGTGGATCACAAGGGACGTTTCACCAATGTCAACATGGGATGGCCAGGAAAGGTACATGATGCTCACATCTTCAGGAACTCTGGTCTGTTTGAACAGCTGCAGGAAGGGTCTTACTTTTCAGACCAGAAAATAACCGTTGGGGATGTTGAAATGCCTATAGTTATCCTTGGGTACCGAGCCTACCCCTTAATGCCATGGCTTATGAAGCCATACACAGGGGCCCTGGACAGTCGTAAGGAGCTGTTCAACTATAGGCTGAGCAAGTGCAGAATGGTGGTAGAATATGCATTTGGATGTTTAAAAGCATGCTGGCGCAGTTTACTGACTCGGTTAGACCTCAGCGAAACCAATATTCCCATTGTTATTGCTGCTTGCTGTGTGCTCCACAATCTCTGTGAGAGTAAGGGGGAGACATTTATGGCAAGGTGGGAGGTTGAGGCAAATCTTCTGGCTGCTGATTACATGCAGCCAGACACCGGGGCGGTTAGAAGAGCACAGCAGGAAGCGCTGCGCATCAGAGAAGCTTTGAAAACCAGTTTAATGACTGGCCAGGCTACGGTGTGAGAGTTCAGTTTGTTTCTCCTTGATGAAATCCCGCCCCCTTGGTTCACTCTACTTCCCTGTAAGCCAACCGCCCTCTCCCCCTTCAATCACTGCTTGCAGAGGCAATAAAGTCGTTGTTTCAAATTCATGCATTCTTTATTAATTCGTCACACAAATAGGGTGATAACTGCCAAGGTAGCCCAGGAGGGGAGGAGGGAAGGACAAGGCCACACTGCACTTCAAAACTTATTGAATGCCAGCCTTCTGTTGCTTGGGCAGTCCTCTGGGGTGGAGTGGTTGGGTGCCAGGAGGCCCCTCCCCACTGTATTCTTGGGCATCTGGGTGAGGAGGAGATGGAACTTGGGGAGGAGGGCGGGCAGTTACACAGCGGCTGCAGCGGCGGTCTGTGCTCATGCTGCCTTTCCTGCAGCTCAACCATATGCCGGAACATATCAGTTTGATCCTCCAGTAGCCTCAGCATTGCCTCCTGCCTCCTCTCATCATGCTGCCGCCACCTATCATCTTGCTCTAACCAGCTCTCCCCACGTTCATTTTCTGCTTTCCTGGACTCTGCAGTTGTCTGCCTCCATGCATTCTGCTGAGCTCTTTCAGTGCGGGAGAACTGCATGAGCTCAGAGAACATTTCATCATGAGTGCAGTTTTTTTTGCCTTCTTATCTGCTCTAGCCTCTGGGACGGAGATGATAGGGGGAGCGCTGAAACATTTGCAGCTGCGGGAGGAAAAAAAGGGAGAGTAGTATTTTAAAAGACACATTTTAGAGAACAATGGGTAGACTCTTTCACGATGAATGGTTTCAAACAGCAGTGCCCTCCTTTCCCGTACCAAGCACCCATTGGGTTGGCCATTTAAAAGGAGGGGCTGCGGTTTTCGGGTTAACGTGCAGCACAAACCCAACTAAACCACACCCCTGCACCCAGTTCTCTGGGATGATCGCTTCACCCCTCCTCCCATCGCATAACTAGTATCAGGGAAGATCCCTGCCAGCCAAACGCAAACAGCTCAGCGTGAACGCCCCCCCACCGCATGTCTAAAAGCGGGGATGATTTCTTTTCAGCCACAGGCAAATAGCCCATCAGGAACGGCCACCTCTGAATGTCCCGTTAATAAAATTCCCCTATTTCAACCAGGTGACCATGAATAATATCACTCTCCTGAGGATAACACAGAGAGATAAAGAACGGATGTTGCTTGAATGCCCGCAAACACTGGGACCATACGCTGCCATGCTTTGTTATGCAGTGATTCCAGACTACGTGCTACTGGCCTGGTGTGGTTAAGTGTCCTACCATGGAGGACGGAATAAGGCTGCCCTCCCCAGAAACCTTTTGCAAAGGCTTTGGGTGTACATCCAGGAGAGCTTCATTAAGATATCCCTGGAGGATTTCCGCTCCATCCCCAGACACGTTAACAGACTTTTAAAGTAGCTGTACTGGCCGCGAATGCATCCCAAGTCTTCAGGGCAAATTAATCATTAAACACGCTTGCTTTTAAACCATGTATTATATTTAGAAAGATACAGTCACCAGAGGTGCTTTCTCTGTCTTCAAGGTCCGGGAGCCCGCCTTGGGTGGGTATTGGCTCCAGGGTGATAAACAGTTCCTGGCTGTTGGGGAGAACGGTTTCATCCTCCGCCTCATCATCATCTTCCTCATCCCCAAAATCCTCATCCCTGTTGCGTGAAACTCCCCCCCCACTTGCAGGAGTCCACGTACGGGGTGGGGTAGTGGTAGGGGCACCACCTAGAATTGCATGCAGCTCATAATAGAAGCCGCATGTCTGGGGTTCTGACCCAGAGTGGCCGTTTGCCTGTTTGGTTTTTTGGCAGCCTTGCCTGAACTCCTTAATTTTCATGCGGCACTGCTGCTGGTCCCTGTTACAGCCTCTGTCCTTCATTCCCTTGGAGATTTTTTTCAAATATTTTGGCATTTTGTCTTTTGGAACGGAGTTCTGATAACATGGATTGGTCTCCCCATACAGTGATCAGATCCAGTACCTCCCGTTCGGTCCATGCTGGAGCTCTTTTGTGATTCTGGGACTGCATGGTCACGCCACGCTGGCCAAACAGGAAATGAAATTCAAAAGTTCCCGGTGCTTTACCTGTGTACCTGGCTAGTGCATCTGAGTTGAAAGTGCTGTCCAGAGCAGTCACAATGGAACACTCTGGTATAACTCCCAGAGGCCAATACCCATCGAATTCAGGTTTCAGAGTAACAGCCGTGTTAGTCTGTATTCGCAAAAAGAAAAGGAGGACTTGTGGCACCTTAGAGACTAACCAATTTATTTGAGCATAAGCTTTCGTGAGCTACAGCTCACTTCATCGGATGCATACTGTGGAAACTGCAGAAGACATTATATACACAGAGACCATGAAACAATACCTCCTCCCATCCCACTCTCCTGCTAGTAATAGCTTATCTAAAGTGATCACTCTCCTTACAATGTGTAACTTGATTATCATACACATTGTAAGGAGAGTGATCACTTTAGATAAGCTATTACCAGCAGGAGAGTGGGGTGGGAGGAGGTATTGTTTCATGGTCTCTGTGTATATAATGTCTTCTGCAGTTTCCACAGTATGCATCCGATGAAGTGAGCTGTAGCTCACGAAAGCTTATGCTCAAATAAATTGGTTAGTCTCTAAAGTGCCACAAGTACTCCTACCCATCGAATTGTGTCCACACTACTCCAAATTCGACCTGGTGATGTCAATTTCAGTGCTAATCCCCTCATGGGGGAGGAATACAGAAATCAATTTTAAGAGCCCTTTAAATTGACAAAAATGGCTTTGTCATGTGGACAGGTGCAGGGTTAAATAGATCTAACGCTGCTAAATTCGACCTAAACTCGTAGTGTAGACCAGGGCTTAGTATTTAGACTTCTTTCATTTGTATGCAAGCACTTATGAAATTTGTCAATATTTACTTGTCTGCCTTCATGTGGTGTAATTGAATGGGACTCTTTTTCGTTGCACTGTTTCTCTTCAGCTCCTAGCTGTACTTTATCAACTTCTATCCTCTCCTCTTCACTAGGATATAGAGAAACCCCGTTAATAGTTCATTAGTAGATCTTCCCCTAAGGATTGCCTCTGACCAAACCATATGCTCCTCCGAACCTGTCAGCCTTCTCCAGCCCATAGTTTAAAAACTTCTCTACAATCCTTTTCAATTTTACATGCCAGCAGTCTTGGTTTAGGTGGAGCCCATCATTCCAGCATAGGCTCCTCTTTTCCTAAAAGGATTCCCAGTTCCTAATAAACCTAAAACGCTCCTCCCTACACCATTGTGTCATCCATCCATTGAGACCCTGCAGTTCTAGCTGTCTAACTGGCCCTGCGTGTGGAACTGCAAGCATTTCAGAGAATGCTACCATGGAGGTCTTGGACATCAATCTATTACCTCACAGCTTAAATTTGGCCTCCAGGACATCTCCTCCAATTTTCCCTATGTCGTTGGTACCTGTCTATACCACAACCATCGGCTCCTACCCAGCACTGCACATGTCTGTTTAGATATCTTCGAAGGTCCGCAATCTTTGCATCTGGCTGGCAATTCATCATGCGATTCTCCCAATCATCACAAACCAGTTATCTGTATTTCTAATAATCAAATCCTCCATTACTATTAACATTCTCTTCCTAACAACTGGGATTCCTTCCCCCCAGAGGGGTATCCTCAGTGTGAGAGAATACCATGACATCATCTGGAAGGAGGGTCTCAACTATGGGATCGTTTCCCTCCACTCCAATTTGATGTTCTCCTTCCCTGAAACTTTCATCCTCCTTGACAGCACAGAGGCTGTCAGACTGGAGGTGGGGCCACTTTACTGTGTCCCGAAAAGTCTCATCTATGTACCTCTTTGTGTACCTTGGTTCCTCCAGTTCAGCCACTCTGGTCTCAAGAGCCCATACTCGGCCTTTGAGGGCCATGAGTTGCTTGTGCCTAATGCACGCATAAGCTACCTACCCACAAGGCAGGTAATCTTACATGCTGCATTCATTGCAATAAACTAGATAGCCTCCTCTCTACTACTGGACTTCTGCCTGCATTCTTTTTACTCCTGCAGATTTTTTTGCTTTTTTGTTTTGCCAAAGGTGGTTCTTCAAGTGGGTGCCTCTGTGTGTGTTCCATTCATGGAGTGCATGTGCCCCATGCACCTGAGACTGGAAAATGTTTTGTTTACAATGTGCATTGCTTTGCAAATGCACCCTACTGTCCATACTCCCAGTCAAGAGTATAAGGCATGGTGGGGACTGACCACCTCTCCAGTTCCTTTCTTCCACCTGTGGTCTGAGGTGGAACTTCTCTAGTGTCTGTAGCTTTACTTGGTGTTCTTTGTTTTATTAGTTTTAAATAGTTGCAAATAGAACTTTGTTAGCTTAGTTTTAGTTTTAGCTAAGCCTCTTACAGAGCTTCGTGGGTGCCCTCCATCTCTGGGTACTGGGTACCTAGCATGCCCACAGCCCCAGGTTTCAAGAACTGGGTCCTTTGTCTTTGGACCCTCATGGCCAGTTACAGCCCTGACGTATATTTCTGTTGCCTCAGAAAACCACATATTCCCTCCAACTGTAGCATCTGTGAGACTTTCAGTCGCCAAACTCATCAATCCTGTGAGTTCAGACTTCAAACATTCCTGATGGATTGCTTGATGAGACAAGAGTCCAACCCCAGCCTGTGCCCTTTTGAACACGGTTGTCTCCGGCTCCAGGACCCCTGTAAGCAGAGTTAAGAACTCTAACAGAAAATGGGAAACACGAAGAGGATAAGAATGAACACCTCCACAACAACATATGTGAGAAACCCACTTCTAAATCCTCAAAGAAAAGGACTTTTTACCTGACCCACTCAGTCAAGTAAGGCTATGCATTCCAGTACGGGTGTGTCAGGAGTTGAGTACTCATCCCTCAGCACTGAAAACCAAAAAGGTTCAGAGGCTGCTGTCTACTGAAGTAGCAGTACTGGGACTGTCCTTGGTACTAGTGAGGGAAAGGAGTAATTGGATGCCTCCAGCACTGATGGTACTGATCGACCTGGAGAAGGAATCGCTGGTACTGAGAACCACTGCCTGACCAAAACTAGGATCCTGCGAGGTGGGGAGAGTATATGAGGCTTGCAGACAGTTCCTGCCACTTATCTAGAACCTCCCACCTCACAGGGTCCTAGAGTTTAGGATCCAGCCTGAGCCTGGAAGTCTACACTGCAGGTTTTTAATTGCAGTGCAGACATAACCTGAGAGAGTTCACGAAGGTATTATCAGGAGAGTTTCTGCACCTGTGTCATGAGGACATGTTAGTGTTCCCTTACCAGGACAACTGGTTGCTCACAGGGAAGTCATGCTAGGAAGTTCAGGTAGCAACTCTATCCTTACTTGGCCTTTTACAATAATTAGGACTCTGAGTAAGTGCAGAAAAGTCCACTATAACCCCATACAGACTATAGACTCTATTGGAACAACTCTGCACTCAGATACTGCCAGGACATACCTAATTCATGACTGGTTCCAGGCTATGATGATGCTCATCATATCAATTCTGCGGGAGCCCCCAAACAATAGTGAGATCCTGTCTCACCCTCTTAAGCCACATTTTTTCATGTACATATGAGAGACCTTGTGGGAAACTTTATCTTCAATGTCTTCAGGCTTGGTTACAGACAGCCTCTGTCCCAGACAGACACAGTCTAAACAAGTTGATTTTGCTCCCCAACAGGATACTAGCCTCACTCACCTACTGGAAAAATATGGAGACAATATATGTAGGGATTCTGTTCATCTCTCCTCCACCCACCAAAAGTTGATTACAGATGCCTCTCTGTTAGGTTGGGGGAGCCCACCTAGATGAGCACATATCCCAAGGTACTTTGTGACCAAATGCTATACAGCAAAATGAAAGAAATTTTCCACATGGTGTCAGCATCATCAGTGATCCCCAGAGGGTTCGGGGAGATCCCAACTATGTTGGACTATTTCCTTTCTCTGAAAATGTTTGGATTGTCGTTCAGTTCCTTTCAGGTACACTTAGCAGCTATTACTGCCTTTCAACCCCAGTGAACAACTATGCAATCGTCACCCATCTGGTCTCCATGTGGTTATTTAAAGGCCTTTTCAGAGTCATTTCTCCAGTACTGAAACCAGCCCCAGTATGGGATGGCAATCTAGTTCTATTTGCATTAACAAATCCCCCATTTGAACCTTTGTCCTCATATGCTTTCAGTCATCTATCCATGAAAATTGCCTTTCTTGTCACAATTATCTCAACAAGGAGAGTGGAAGAACTGGGAGCCCTTATGGCAGACCCTCTATATGCAGTCTTCCATAAGGATAACGTTTTCCTTAAGATTACATCCCAAGTTTGTTCCAAAGGTGAGCTCAGAGTTCCACCTAAACCATGTCATCCTCTTTACCTGTCTTATACCCAAAGCCACATGTCAGAAAGAAAACCATGAAGCTGCACACTTTGGATGTCCAATGAGCCTGAGCTTCCTACCTAGAGAGAACAACGTTCATCAGGAAATCCCCTAAACTATTTGTCTCCTTGGCTGAATGTATGGGAGGAGAAGCTGTCTCCTCATGGAGGCTTTCTACATGGATTTTGGGCTACATCTTGCTTTGCTATAAATAGACTGCAATCTTCCCCCACAAGATGGGAGGGTACATTTCACTAGGGTTCAGGCAGCCTCTGTAGCTTTCCTACAACATGTCCCTGTTCTCAAGATATGTAGGGCAGCAATGTTAGCTTTGTGAGACATTGTGCCTTGGTGCCAGCTTCGACAGCCCTTTGGCAAAGTATTTCTTCAGTCGGGGGGTACAGTCAAGTTGCTTGCACCCTCCTTCTTAGTGAATAATGCTTGTGAGTCATCTTGAGTGAAATACATGTAGCAACCACGACTTGAGAAAGAAAGAAAGAATGATTACTACGTTGTACAGTAATTGGAGTTCTTCGGGATGTGTGGTCCGTATGGGTGTGTCTATGCTGCAGCTGGGGTGAACCTCCCAGTCAGGGGAGACATTAGTGGGGCTTGTGCTGGTTCACTAAAAATAGGTGTGTGGATGTTGCTGTACCATCAGAGGCTCAGGCTAGCCACCTGAGCTCAAGCCCAGCCTACCCCCTAGATCCAATCTTGGGTAGCTAGCCTGAGCCTCTATCAGTGATGCAATGTCCACACTGCTATTTTTAGCGTACTAGGTTAAACCCCACTAGCATGAGTCTGTTTACTCAAGATGGGAGGCTTGCTCCGAACCGCAGTGTCAACATACCTTATGTGTATTCCACCACCACCTCTCCTTCCCTTGAGCTTTGGATCCTTATCCTTAGAATATTCCTGGTAGAAGAGGAACTGGAGAGTGGTTGTCTGCACTGCCCTTAAATCCTCAGCTTGGAGCACAAGGAGTAGGGACACTGCTAACAAAAATATTTTGGTCTCAGGCGCCACAGTTGCATACACACCTTGAGTGGAATACACACAGGGACCACTCATTATGAAGAACTCCAGTTACTGTATAAGGTAGGTACCCATTTTTTATAAGTCCCCATCTCATAAACACTTACTCTTATATATATAAAGATTTGCCGGATCAGGGCCTAAGTCTGGAAATGATAAAGTTGTGGTTGCTGGGGTAATCTTTACATTGTCACTTGTGCACATGCATAACAATGTGTTCTTTAATCAAATGCTCTTTTTTCCCCATTGCTTCATTTAGTGCACATATTGGATGATGGTCTGTGTGCAAGGCAAATGTTCTGAATTTATTTATTTTATCCTCAATATGTGGTCCCCTACCCCATTCACTGCACATTCTCCAAGCCCACATTATAGACTCTGCCTCATTCACTACATGCCCTCCACTTTATGCAATGGATGAGACTAGGGTTCAAAGTGTGTAGGTTGGATGATGTGTGATGAAATTGGCAGGGGATCACACACTGAACAATAAGGATAAAAATTAAACATTGAACAGCAGCCACAACTGAACAAGATCCATCCAGGCTGCACAATGAATATGATGCTGTAAAGGCATATTCAGAAAGAGGCAGAATAATGAAGTGCAGACAACTTTAATTTTGGCATTTCAAGACTTTTGAGAGCTTCACTTTGCAACCTTAACAATATTTTTACATATTTTTGTATGGAATAATATTGCACAATTTTACATCCTTTGGAGTCTGCCTTATTCCATATTCATCTTCATAATACTGACTTAAACAGAATTATACCCACTCACATGATGGTGATTGTGGCTCAGGCTTTCATGCTGCTCTGACCTTCAGACTGTAGACCTTATAGGTCATAAATGATTCACAAAAGCCACTGTAGTGTTAATTTCTTAATTTTGTTGCCATGCCATGCACTCAATATCCTAAAACAACTTTTTTTAAAGCAAATAATCTGGTCACTTTTAATTCCTTTTTCCTAAACTTTCAGAGGCTCTAATCCAGGCAAACTTTTTGGCCTGAGGGGCACATCTGGATATAAAAATTGTATGGCAGACTATGAATGCTCACGAAATTGGTGGGAGGGGTTGCGGGCTCTGGGGTGGGGCTGGGGATGAAGAGTTTGGGGTGCAGGAGAGTGCTTGGGTAGGGGGGCTGGGGGCAGGGGGGATTCAGGGGTCAGGATTCGGGCAGCACTTATCTCAAGCAGCTCCCGGAAGCAGCGGCATGTCCCTCCTCCAGCTCGTATGTGGAGGTGCAGCCAGGTGGCTCTGCGTGCTGTCCCATCTGCAGGTGCCACCCCTGCAGCTCCCGGAAGCAGCGGCATGCCCCTCTATGACTCCAACACGGAGGCGCAGCACCGGCCAGGCGGCTCTGTGTGCTGCCCTGTCCGCAGGCGCCGTCCCTGCAGCTCCCTTTGGCCACAGTTCCCGGCCAGTGGGAGCTGTGGGAAGTGACGCTTGGGGTGGGGGCAGAATGCGGAGAGAAACCTGGCTGCCCCTATGTGTAGGAGCCGCGCGGCAAACCCCCGACCCAGCTCCCCGGCTGGAGCTCGAGGGCCGAATTAAAAGGCCTGATGGGCCGAATGCAGCCCACGGGCTGCAGTTTGCCCACCCCTGCTCTAATCACTTACCTTGATTCCATTAGTGTGTTATTGTGTCAGTTTAAATAAATTAATCTGGTTTTGAGTCATAGGGTTCCAGAAAACAACTCAAAACACAGCACTGGTGTCTGTAGCCCTGAAACCAAAATATTCTCAAAGTGATTGCTTTTCAAAATTGGTGAAAATATTTACTTTTATGCTGCATCTACACTTGGAGTTGGGGGTGTCATTCCCATGGAGTCCAGGCAGGTTTGTACTTGAGACGGCTAGCCCGTGCAACTGTTCACAGCTGCCTGTGCTACTGTGACTGTACTATTTTTAATGCATGAGCTCAATGAGAGCTAGCATAAGTATGTCTGCGTGAGCTAGGAATCACACCCCTAGCTCCAAGTGTAGACATAGCCTGGGTCTTAAACCTTTGGTTGCTAAGTTTTACTCCACAAGTAATACTTAAAGTGGAGTTAATCAGATCTTGAAAATAAATATGTATAATGGAAAATCTGATCATTAAATCCTGCTGTCATGGACAGTGTTTCTATAACCTATGATGTTATTCATTCACTTACTAATATTTTTAAATGCTATACAAAATGAAACCAAAAGGGACTAACAATTTATTTGTGTTTAGTGAAGGGCCTTGGGGGTTGCCCGCTTTCCCGGCTTTATTTAAGCAAAAGTCATAAACATCAGATTTTGAATTTTTTTTACCAGATGTTCAAGAATAGAAGATGGAAAATAAAATTACATAAATAGCATCTGATACCTATAAATTCACAGTAGGATAACCAAGAAACCTGATTCTTTAGAATGGCAGACTATATTTTGTCTGTGGATGGCAGCCTTAAATTATCATATTTGTTAGATGTTAACAAAGGACTAAGTGTTTTACTATTGAATTACTATGTATTGATTTGAGGCTAAATTCTGATATTCTTATTCCCTTGAAACCAATTGGAGTTTTCCATGAATAATGTCATCAGGGTTTGACTCTTAGCACAAAGTTGAAAACAAAATGAAAAAAACTAACAAATTATTCTAAAAACATGAAATACCTGAAATCTGTTGAATTTCCATATCATGCATAATTAATTAATTCTGAGTAAAGTTAGGTGTTTTGATTTATTTTTGAGAAAGAAACTGATTAGCTCAACAACCGCTAGCAGTTACTCTTCGTTAATCATCAATTTATTTCTAATTTTGAAGAGATTACTGAACCTAATGATAATTATATATCTACCGCAAAGTTTAAAAAGTATTGCCAATGCTAGGAACAAAAGGAGACTTCACACTGATGTTGGCCCTTCTTTAATTATTAACAATATGTGGGAATGCTCAAACAGTTCCCTTGCAAAAGTTGCCACCAGCAAGGTAAATAAAAAACACTTCCTTTTTAAGAAACAGAAGCCACTGAAATGTAATAAACTGTATTTCAAAATATCAGCAAATTAAAATGCAGCTTCACCATGCTCTCTGCAGAGTTGGATTCTAATATAACTTTGGGGTTATGTCTCTTTTTTGCATGAAAGTTGAGTATTTTTTCTATTTTCATATATATATTCTTGAAAAATATTTTCTCTCACCTAACAGAACTTAGATTTTCTTTTTAATCTGAAAGACGTATTTCCTTCTGGTCCCTAATTTTAGCAATTTTGTTCATTGTGACCCAGTCTCTGACTGCTGACATAGATGTCACCTGCTGAGATAGTTTTATATACTTACACCAACCAACTCCATTTAATATAATATCCTGTTAATATGGGAAAGAACTCTTAGCCTTAGTGAAAGTTGAAACTCTGTTTCCAACTTCTCAGATCGGGGACACTCTGGTAACAAATTTCTTCACTGGATTATTTGTGATGGTGGACATGCACATGGCAATGACACCCATCCCTTCACGCTCTCTGCTTCTGCCTTTCTTATGAGCAATGGGGTACTGAAATTGTCAGAAATCCTGCTTTCGTAGGGCACCAGTTCCTTAAACTATCCACTACTCTCTTGAACAACCATTTTTTAAATTTTTGGGGGGGAATTTCCAAGAATGTACTGTTTGGGCCTGTCTAAGTATCCCACTAAACTCCCAGAAATGATTAAACTATCACTCATGTTATCAGATCATTCATTTTTAAAATTGGAAAGTTTTGTTGTTTCTTTTGCTAGTGTAGAGTCAGCCCCAGTTAATAATATACAACTTAATCAGTCTGAAGTGTGTTATTTTCAGTTATGTGGAAACAAGTATGAAAATCTGAATGTAATAGTTTTTAAATAACACTGTTTAATGATTGTGGTTAGTTACAGTAATTAAAGTAATAATTAAATAAGTATCACAGAATATCAAAGATAAACTTTACAAAAATAAATTTCTGCTATAGACAGAAAAAAAATCATTGTTTGATTATTACTCTTAATGTAGGGAGACATAAATGGAATTCATCTACTGTTAACAAAAAACTGTGTGTCAAAAAGTTATATGACCTGCTCATTGTAAGTCTTGAATCTTCAAAAGAAAAATCCAAATGAATTAAGAAGCTTTTTATAAAACTCCAGCACTTCACCTCTTAAGAAGTAACTGTAGCATAATCTTTGAGACTTCATCACACATTCACATGCAGAAAATCAAGTACTGTTTTATATCAAATATAGATTGACAACAATGTTTTCCTGCATCTGTTCTGCCCACATAAGAAGCCAGCTTCGTAGCCTGGATGTGTCCTGAGGCTGAAATTTCTTATAAATATAAGAATTTTTTATAATGGCAGCTGGGTATGGTATCCAGCTGTGGATCTGCTTATGTATTGTTTGCAGTATTCTCTGGACTTGTTTTATATAGTATATGGCAATGTGTTGTCATACAAATGTCATGATTAATGCTTATTTACGAAAGCTTGTGTAAATATCTAAGAACTGAGTCAAACAATGTGCAAGTTAAACAGTATGTTTTCTGAATATGGGAATGACATATCCCAGGAGGCTATTGAGTTGGATAGTGGATGTTCTTTCTGCGTATATAGAACAGTTTCATGTGTAGCGTGGAATCATCATTTTAGTACTGTTAAAAAGGAGTCTCTCTTACATTGTTTATACTTTATAACATTCATATTCCTTTTTTCTTGTGAGTTTGCCTTTTCATAAGAATCAACTAAAAGGGCAGTCAGTATCTCTCTGTGTGAAATAATCCAGAAGTTAGATTGATAGGATTTTTTTATTGCTAAAACTTTTACTAATGAAAATTTTACAAGACCAGATTTATGACTTATATTTTTATGAACTACGTATTGTAGTTTGATTTTCTACTATATGTTTAGACAAGCAGTGCTTTCTGAGTGAAACCACTATGTTGCAATTGTTGTTAATTCATTTTATAGCAGTATAGTCTCTTATTAGGATGTTATGCATTGTAAAAATTGAGCTCTGATATGTAGTTTAAATCTCACTGGAGGATTTTGATGGTTGTGATGGATTTTCCTACACCTAATTATGAAGAACTTCATCTATTTTTTCTTCTTTAGGTACAACTTCTGTATGAACTGGCTGACATCATGAGCAAAGTCTGGAATAAGATTCAGAAGAGAGGTATGCTGTATCAATCTTCTGTTTACGCGGATTCCATGACAGGGCCTGCTCCTCCTACCTCTCCAATTAAAAGTAGTATTGGGACAGCTCCACCAGATACCAGCACATATAGCCCATCTGCTGACTTTGGAACCACTACAGAGGTAAGTGTTTCTGGGAAAAAAAATCCTATGAAGGACAATCTGCAAAATGTGGCAAGTGACCAATTAAGAATCACAAAGATAAAATAAGAGTAACAGTATTCCTATATACTGTAGTTATGATTATAATCCTCTAAACATGTAATACTCTATATTTGTGGAAACCAGGAGGAGGAAGGAAGGAAAATGGTTACAATATTGCTGCCATATTAATTATATAACAAGCTCACTGCCATTAGATGAATCTTGATTCTTTTAAACTATAAGTAGGCCTCTACCAAATTCACAGTCTCTTTTGGTTAATTTCACAGTCGTAGGATTTTAAAAATAGTAAATGTCACCATTTCAGATATTTAAATGTGAAATTTCACGGTGTTGTAATTGTAGGGGTCCTGATACAATAAGGAGTTGTTGGGGAGACGCAAGGTTATTGTAGGGGGGGTTGTGGTATTGCTAATCCTACTTCTGTGCAGCTGCTGGCGGTGGCGCTGCCTTCAGAGCTGGGTAGTTGGAGAGTGGCGGCTGCTGGCAAGGAGCCCCGCGCTGAAGGCAGAGCAGCAGCACAGAAGTAAGGATGGCATGGTATGGTATTGCCACCCTTATTTCTGCACTGATGCCTGCAGAGCTGGGCCCTCAGTCAGCAGCCACCCCTCTTTGGCCGCCCAGCTCTGAAAGCAGCAGCACAGAAATAAAGGGTGGCATGGTATGGTATTGTCATGCTTACTTCTGCGCTGCTGCTGGTGGGGCACTGCCTTCAGAGCTGGGCGCCCAGCCAACAGCCACCGCTCTCTGGCCACCCAGCTCTGAAGGCAGCGCAGAAGTAAGGGTTGCAATACCACAAACCCCTCCCCCCCCAAATAACCTTGTGACCTGCCCCCCGCAACTTGTGACCTGCCCCCCGCAACTACCTTAAGGGTCAGGACCCCGAATTTGAGAAACACTGTTTCCCCCATGAAATCTGTAGAGGATAGGATAAATGTACACAAAAGACTAGATTTCATGGGGGGAGACCTGATTTCATGGTCTGTGATGCGTTTTTCATGGCCGTGAATTTGGTAGGGCCCTAACTATAAGCGTAAGAAAATTATATTTAGGTGTTTTTTAAAACAGAATATGAAGGAGTTTTTCAGGTGCAGAATTATAAAGGTGATGGTGGGTGGCCAAGATGTTTTTTCTGGGGCTAGGGCCAGGTGAATTTTTGTCTTTAGTTTGCTGCCTGGTCTGAGTCTCTTGCACAGGTTGTACTGATAGCCATATTTGGGCATGGAGAAGAATTTTCTTCCCCACCATACTGGCTGAATCAAGGCAGGTTTTTCACCTTCATGGGTGCATCTGCTGAGTCTATTTTATGATTGTGATGCCTTTCAGGCAGTTGTCACTGAGCTGGTATAATAATTCTCATGGCAAGTGAAGGCTATGCACTTGGAAAGTCATGGGAGTTGTGACTTTGCATCAATGTGGTTGTTAAGGTCAGCCGGTTAAATAATTAGCTGACCTGCTATAAACCCAGCTCATGGGTATATTGATGGGTCAAGGAGATAGTGGTAAACATGGGATAAGGATAATCCTGTGCCGTGCTGCATGTATGAAGTACCTGGTTCTTTCCACAGACATGAGAGTATGCGAAGTACAGTTCTGGAGAGACAGTTTCCCATTTTTTGGATAAGCTTGGCTGTTCGTAGAGCAGGCCTTTATGACAAATTTGTGGGAACAGGGTTAGCCAGTTAGTTTGAATTCTGGAGTTCTGTTGAATAAAGTTGTGACCAAAATTGCTTTAACCCTGTACAGATTGTCAACGTGTTAATTTTAGGGTAGTTGGCGACTGGGAGGAATTGGAGGTGGTGACTGGCACTGCCCACTTTTTCACATCCATTTCACATAGAATTAGCGAGATTACTGTCATTAAAAGGATGGAGTTGGAATTCCTCTTGTTAATCTAGTTCCACTGCAGTATTTGCCTTAGGTTACTGGAGTTGCTTGGGTTTCATTTTTATTGATACGTTAGTTTGTTATGTATGCTCTACCATGCAAAATGTAGACAGGGTACAAAAGTTAAGATGAACAATAAAAGTGACAAAACATTATGGCTACAATGGCTACAATATCAGTTCATCAGCTACTGACATTAAATCCCTTGCTGTTAAAAACAATAAGCACCACCGCCATTATAAATAACTATATGTTTTGCACCCTCTTTTCTTTATATTAACAGCAGTATGTAAGAATTGGAGTACTTGCTGTACCCAGACAATTACGTGAAACTGATTTAGTAATTTTTAAAATCAATTTGTGGCTAAGGTGGTTGTGGTATGATGGATCCAAGTGAAGGTACTGTATCGTTTCCCCTTGAAAATTTTGTTGAATCATTTATTTCATTTCAGTTTTTTTCTCCTGCTCTCAAGAAAATGTCGAGCTCTAGCCAAACAAGATTTATGTCTTGACCTGAACCTAAGTGTAGCATGGTGAATTAGCTAACAAAGGATGATACCAGAAAATGCAGTCAATAATTTTCCTTTCTGAGATTCAGCACATCATCTCAGTCAGCTATTCAGTACAGTACTTAAAGCCAGTATTTGTGCTCAGTGTTTGATTTCTCAGTTAAAAGCTTATTACAGCATCACTGAAGCATCAGGCAAACTACGCAGTTTCTGTCCTCCTTTCCAATGTGCATTGCATCATCACACAGAGCGATGATTTTAATGCTTGTATTTCGATAAAGTTGCAGGTTGTGTGAAGTAAAAAGTTTTGCTTTTGCATACCTCTGAAATTCTAATTCTGAGAGATCATGAGGATATTATAGCGGTAAACTAAATCTAACCTGTGAATTACCAGCAAAGCAAAAGTATATCTATTGTATGTTAAAATAAATTTAAATGTATGTGTCAGAATGTCAGTGTATTACATTCAATCCTGTGATCTTAATCCTAGCTTACTGATAGTGATTCATAAGAGAATACTTAATTTATACAGTACTTTCCAAACAAGGATCTCAAAGCACTTTACAAAGAAAAATATAATTGTGCTAGAGACTGTACAGACACGTTGTTAAAGATAGGCCTTGCTGTAAGGAGTTTACCATCTAAACGTGGCAATCAAAGGATGAGAGGGAAAAGAGAGGCACAGTCAGAAAAAATAACCTGTCTGGGACCATGCAGCATGTTACTGGCAGAGATGAGTATACCGTGCACATGCCCTAAATTCAAGTCCAGTTGCCTAAGCAATTGGGATTAGATTCTATTCCATGCACATGGGGCAACATGGAAGAAGGCACAAAGACATGAATGGGACAAAATGAAAGGACATTTAGGCTGGTGGCATTGTGGAATGAAGGGAGTGAGGGGGAAAATGGTAGAAGATGAAGCCTGAGATATAGGGTGAAGCTTTGTTGGGTAGGAACTTGAAGGATGAGAAGATTAAATTTGATAGAATTAGCAGGAGGAAGCCTGCAGAATGACTTAAACAGAGAACTAATGCTGTCTGATCAACAGACAAGGTAAAGCATATTGACTGCTACGTTTTTAGTGAATTAGGTGGGAACAACATAAGTATTAGGGAGGTCAGAGAGGAGGCAGCAGTCAAATTTGGAGATAAGCATGTCCCCAGGTGTTTTCGCCATTGGAAAAGAAAGGAAAATTTAAAACATTGTGCAGAAAGAAGCAATAAGATTTAGGGGTAGCCTATTTGTGTGACAGGAGGAGTCAGATTTTGCCCTAAAATAGACCAGGAGACTGAGGGTGGTGCAGAGGACAGAGGCTTGTAGGAGCCAGTGCATTTGGAAAGCAAATGGTTGAAATATCCTGTGAGAATCCTGGTCCAGTGGCTTGCTGCCACAAGCCAAGATAGCATTCTAAAAATAAATTAGCCTTTAAGGACAGTTCAGTATGGTATGGAACCCTCCTGGAAGGGCTCTAACCTCAGCTCAAAGGGGGGTGGTAGGTAAAGGTAATAGGAAAGTATCTCCTTGCACACCCCCTCTCCCCCATCTCAACAACCAAACTGAAAAGTAAGCTTAAAGAGTCTGGCTGCGTGAGTAAGTATAGAGAATTCATATTAGAAAAACATATAGCCATGAGATCCTGGTCTAACATTAGTAGTGTCATCTGTATGGATATGGAAGTCCTTCATGAGTCTTTGAAATGGCAATATCAGGTTCTGGGAGAAAGCCAGTCACCACTAGGTGGGATCCATATGCCTCTAGGATACCCACATTGGTCTTTGTTCCCAGGACTCCCTTACCATGTAGTTACGTCCCAAAGAACCTCTTTTTGATCCGGCCCTTTCTTGAATCTGAGGACTGATGTAAAAAGCATGGTCATCCGTCCTTTCTCTAGTCTTGTTTTGTACCAAGTTACCAGCAGGAACAATCTGAACTAGCATAGGGCCTGTTATGTCATCCAACTAGGTCTTGATGATGCAAAAAAGGTCAAGCGTATCAAGCATGATATTAACAAGCCCCTGTCCATTAATGGTAAATTGTCACAACTATTTAACGCCCGGATTTTATGTTGCTTAAAATTGTTATGATCTGGTGGGCAGTCTTCATGATTCTGCTTATTTTTCTTTTAATTTCCTCACTTAATTTCTGAGATTTTAAAATGAAAGTAGCCACTGAATGACAGACTGAAACCATGTGGACTGCTGTGCAGGAAGCAGTTTACCGCCCCCCTCTCCGGCTCCCCAACTATTCCTGGACCTACATACTTTCCTCTTGACATCATTGACATTGCAGGTGCACCGGGAGAGTTGTAAAGGAAAGGGAGGCCATAGTGTTATTTCACAGGGGGAAAAATCAGTGTTGGCCAAATAGAGTATGACACAATAAAAAGAAAATAAACCATATTCTCAAGTTTCTAATAGGCTATAGCTGACAGAGGAAAAATAAAATTATAAAGTAATTCTGTTGTGCAGTTGTCATTGGTTGTTTCAGAAATTATAGTGTATTGGCAGAGCATTTGCAAAAGTCAGAGTGCCATAAAGGGTTGATGTCATAATAACAGAGTTGCTGTTCCACCCTTTGAGGAAGGGATTGTCAACCCTTTAAAATCAAATGTGGGAAGCAAGCAAACAACAAACGTCTCCCAAAACAACTCAAGGCCATTTTCCTCCTTGGGAGCAATTAATTTCTCATAGATCCCTTTTTCAGCAGGGTGGCTTAATTAAAACAAACATACAAATAAAATTTCCCTATGGGTACAGTGGCCACAGAGTTCTGGTCCTCCCTTGAATTGAGGGGGATGGGACTGAGGAGAAAAGAGAAAATCTCCTGACTCCAGTCCCCTTCCCTCCACTTGGTATGAAGCTGCAAGCATCAAGGATTACCCCCGTCCTCCTGAAAGCTTTATGCCCCGTCTAGACAGGGTTTATTTGCACCAGTGGAGTTAAACCACTGCAAATCACCACTGCAGAAGCAACAATGCAGTGCATTGACAATGGGGGTTTGTAGCTGTGTAGTTATACTGCTACACAGCCCTCCCCACACACACACACACACACAAAATAACCAACAATAAAGCCTGTATATACAAGATCTGAGCTTCTTATGTCTGACACTCTTTGAGGCACAGATGTCAGCTCCACCTTTCAACTGCCCAAGGGGTGACAACTGTCAGCCCCTAAAACCAAGGCAGTTCTGACTGGCTAGGCTTTTCCTCTAAGCCCTGTGTAAGGGTGCAATCCCTTCATGGTTTAACCAAAGATGGGTTATTGTATATACACCTTATTGTAATCATCTTAAGAACTCTGGAAAGATCTGTCTGTATGGACTGAATTGCAGTAGCATGCCTACTGGAACCAAAACTAGCATTTTAAAACCTTGCATTAACTGTTACACACATGTTGCAGTTAGTCCTTGCTAATCACTTTCTGGGTGTCTACTGAAATCTAAATTACTTTTGTACTTTTTGCAAGTCCGTAGCTGTCCACTATTTCACAGCCCCATGTGTGACAGTGCTTCCCCTTCAGGTTGTCTCAGTGTGTGTGTGTATTTTAGGGTGCGAGGGAGACAGAAACGTATTATTTGCATCTCATAGAAGCAGTGAGAGAGAGCCTTTGGGAGATCGTTGAGGAAGCAACGAACAGCCTCTCTCCACTTCTGGTCCAGGGTTGCCAACTTTCTAATTGCACAAAACTGAACACCCTTTCCCTGCCCCCTGCCCTGGACCCTTCACTGAGGCCCCTGCCCTGCCCCTTCTCTGAGACCCTGCCTCCACTCACTCCATCCCCCTTTCCTCCGTCGCTCACTCTCCCCTACCCTCACTGGGCTGGGGCAGGGTGTTGGGACGGGATTTGGGGTGCGGGGTCTGGAAGGGTGTTCCTACCTGGGGCTAGGAGTTTGGGTGCAGGTGGGGTGGGAGGTCTGGGAGGGAGTTAGGATGCGGGAGTGGGTTCTGACCTGGGGCAGAGGCTTCCCTAGGGGCCGCAGGGACATGCCACTTGCTTCCAAGAGTTGCACAGAGCCAGGGAAGGCAGGGGGCCCGCCTTAGCCATGCTGTGCCGCTGACTGGATTTTTAATGGCCTGGTCAGTGGTGACTGGAGCCACCAGAATCCCTTTTTAACCGGGCGTTCTGGTTGAAAACCAGATGCCTGGGAACACTATTCTGCTCCTCGCTCCCTAGATTTGAGTAAAGCTGATTCCCCTTATTTTCCACACTGCCTGGATTCCAGCAGGGGGTGCGCTGAGAGCGCAGGACAGAGAGTCTCCCTCCTGTCAATGTTGGCGCCCGGTGGCCAGGAGAATTAATTGCAGGAAACATTCTGCTTGATCCCTGAGCACTATTACTGTATATGTATGACACTTGGCAGGGCTACAAGTTATTAAAAACCTTATTTTGAACAACATTTCATAGAATCATAGAATATCAGGTTTGGAAGGGACCTCAGGAGGTCATCTAGTCCAACCCCCTGCTCAAAGCAGGACCAATCCCCAACTAAATCATCCCAGCCAGGCTTCGTCAAGCCTGACCTTAAAAACTTCTAAGGAAGGAGATTCCACCACCTCCCTAGGTAACGCATTCCAGTGTTTCACCACCCTCCTAGTGAAAAAGTTTTTCCTAATATCCAACCTAAACCTCCCCCACTGCAACTTGAGACCATTACTCCTTGTTCTGTCATCAGCTCCCACTGAGAACAGTCTAGATCCATCCTCTTTGGAACCCCCTTTCAGGTAGTTGAAAGCAGCTATCAAATCCCCCCTCATTCTTTTCTTCCGCAGACTAAACAATCCCAGTTCCCTCAGCCTCTTCTCATAAGTCATGTGATCCAGTCCCCTAATCATTTTTGTTGCCCTCCGCTGGACTCTTTCCAATTTTTCCTCATCCTTCTTGTAGTGTGGGACCCAAAACTGCACACAGTACTCCAGATGAGGTCTCACCAATGTCGAATAGAGGGGAACGATCACGTCCCTCGATCTGCTGGCAATGCCCCTACATATACATCCCAAAATGCCGTTGGCCTTCTTGGCAACAAGGGCACACTGTTGACTCATATCCAGCTTCTTGTCCACTGTAACCTCTAGGTCCTTTTCTGCAGAACTGCTGCCGAGCCATTCGGTCCCTAGTCTGTAGCGGTGCATGGGATTCTTCCATCCTAAGTGCAGGACTCTGCATTTGTCCTTGTTGAACCTCATCAGATTTCTTTTGGCCCAGTCCTCTAATTTGTCTAGGTCCCTCTGTATCCTATCCCTACCCTCCAGCATATCTACCTTTCCTCCCAGTTTAGTGTCAACATTTGACCATTTCATTTTACCAAAAATTTGGGAAATACTTTTATCACTACAATTTATCTCTTTCCTTAAGGTGGAACGTTTAACTTTTCATACTTACTAGTACTTAATATAAAACTTCTAGATATACACATTTTGGTTTTTAAGGGTGGGATTTTCAAAAGCACTCAGCATGGGCCTAGCTCTGCTCCCAATGAAGTCAATGGGAAGTGATGTCAGTGGGAGCAAAGATAGGTTCATGCTGGGTGCTTTTGAAAATCCCACAACATATACTTAACTTTATTATTTTCTGTTCAACTTCTGATAAAATTTACAGATCAAAATGCTTAGAATTTTGTGACGCTAGAATTTTTTTAAAGAAAAGAATTGAGAGGATAATATATGAAAGTGGGTCATGTGAACCACCATTGTCATATTTAGCTCCACAAAGCTAAGTAGCTGCAATTTTTATACTCAGCGCTGCAAACTAACAACAACAACAACACAGGTAGACTCATTACACCACAGTATTTATTTCTACTGGTTTGACTTTGGATGTGGGTTTTTTAATTTCAGATATTTTAGTTACATGATTGGAGATTGTCATTGAAATTCACTATGGTATAACATTTCATTTACATATTTATATTATTGCGATCTTTTGGGACCATTTTGAAATTACAGTGTATGTTTTGTTTATATGTCCCTACAATTTACATTTAAAACTTTGACGATTGTCAAACAAAAATACCCCATGCCATCGGTATGAATTTTTGAACTTTATACATTTTACAGTTTTACAGCATTACACTATTCTGGTGGGGCCAAATGATTGTTTTTAAAGGCTTCTTTCAAGTGCAGTGGGCTTACTATAAATGAATTTGAAAAAAGTACACTCTACAAATTGTTTATATTAAACAGCAAAAGAAGTATTTGTTTATAAAATCCACAGATTATTTATACTTTAAGCTGTGAGTAATTCATTTCATGCTGACAAATTGATAGGGAGCAATGCACTCCTGTGCGGGTAAAGCTATCTAGCTTCCTGAATTTCAATCTGGGTGGTGGCAGAGGAAAAACTTGAGTGAGAGGCTTAAGTACTGGGGCTTAGAAACAGTTAATCATTTTTACCACCCTGCATTGGAACAGTGAGAGCAAAGGTAGTGCATACTACAACAGGCCACTTGTTTCTGTTTACTTAAGTACAAACAGTGGTAGAAGTGTTTAGTCCTTGGGGAAGCTCTGTGATTGAACAAGAAAGCACAAGTTATTTTGATAAGGCATAGCAGTAGTGTGGCCAAAACTGTGATCATCCCTGAGCTCTAAGGCAGGCCAAGGATGAAGGCCTCATATGTTTGGTTCTTCCTGATGAACAAAGATAAATTCTGCTAAGAAAATAAACTCAGTATTTTGGTCAATTTGCAACAATTGGTGAAAGAATTAAATTGTATATTTTAGGACTTGGCATGAGGAGGTGTGGGAAAATAGTTCAGCGTTGCTGATTCTGGCTTGATCTTTCTGTAGATCTGGAAGCAGAGCAGAAAATTAATGCATAAACATTTTTAACAATACCATGCTGGGTGCTGGAAATCCAAAATGAAAATTGAAACTGCATGAGGAATGAGAGCATGATCTCTCACTGCAGTTTCTAATGTTTTTAATTCAAAGCAACAAATTTCTAAGGATTTAAACATATTATTTTTAAATGAAATAAAATTAGATTTCTTCATGCAGTTGCCTTTGCAGACCCTCACTCTTTCAATTCTTGAGCTCTACATCAAGCTTTAGTGCAGTGGCTCTCAACCTTTCCAGACTTCTGGACCCCTTTCAGGACTCTGATTTGTCTCATGTACCCCCAAGTTACATCTCACTTTTAAAACTACTTGCTCACAAAATCACACATAAAAGTACAAAAGTGTCACAGCTCACTATTACTGAAAAATTGCTTACTTTCTCATTTTTGCCATATAAATATAAAATAAATACTTTGGAATATACATATTGTTCTTATATTTCAGTGTATAGTATATAGAGCAGTATAAATAACTTGTCTATATGAAATGTTAGTTTATACTGACTTTGCTAGTGCTTTTTATGTAGCCTGTTGTAAAATTAGGCAAGTATCTAGATGAGTTGATGTACTCCCTGGAAGACTTCTGCGTACCCCCAGAGGTACACATACCCATGGTTGAGAACCACTGCTTTAATGGATGCAGAACCATTCAGAGTTAGATTGTATCTTACCCTGTGGTAGAAACTCCATCCCTCTAAGTCCCACTTCGCAATGGCCAGCCACAACAGCAGTTTTTACACTCATGGGAGCACATGTATTTTTCCTGACTAGTGTCACTGTGGAGGAGAATGAGCGAGTCCAACTGTCCGAGTTGTGCAAGAAATCAAGTAGTCAGACAGCTAAATGCTCTTGTTTTCAGCCATAATTAATTGTGTCCACAATAAAATAAGGCACAAAAATGTCACTTTAAAAAAATTGCCCCCAAATGTCAGAAGATGCATTAAAACAAACTGCCAGATTTGTGTGTCTCCTGTTGATA
Source organism: Chelonia mydas (assembly GCF_015237465.2). Lineage (NCBI taxonomy): Eukaryota > Metazoa > Chordata > Testudines > Cheloniidae > Chelonia > Chelonia mydas. Next base: position 38,720,807 of record NC_057850.1, on the reverse strand, counting down.
CCTATCGTAGATATATTGCAATGATAATATACGCAAATATTTGGAAAAGGTATTTATTAAACAATGTGTCATGCAGAGAGCAGTTTATACCACTACCTAGTGCTGCGCACTGGCTGCTAGTAAGTTTCTGTGCACAGTTGAAAGTATTGTTGTTAACCTATAAGAGCCCTAAATGGTTTGATTACTTGAAAGATCAGTTCTCTCTACAATGTTGTCACAGTTCCTGTGAGCACTGATGTTATGTCTGACCACTCAGTTCAGACAAGAATGGGTTGCTGTCACGCCATTCTTTCTGAAGGTTTTCAACTTTGGAACTTGCAACACTTTTTGGTTCACCAAAGCCCATATTTGTTAACGTTGCAGGCATACTGCAAAGCCCTCCGTTTTTCACAGCCATTTGGGGAAGAAGAGGGTTGATGGGTTGATAAGGCTGGGGTTGGAGTGGTTTAGCTGAGGGTTTAGATTGGTGTCTGTTTAATTCGTCCGGCTTAGCACTTTGGTATTCGATATTATTTTTAATTTTTGTAAAGCACAAAAACTGTAAAATTGATGCTAAAAGGAAATAAATATAAAATGCATGAGATTTTCAGAGCAAGCTAAAATGAAGAGTTAATTTATCAATATGTCAGCCTTATTCTCTTCCTTCACTTCCAGTTATTCTTCACTGTACTTTTTCTTTCTGTATTTTTCCCATAAATGTGTTTTCCCACAAGCTATTTTTTTTACTCTATTTTTTTCCTAAGTTCATCCTGCTCCCACCTCCCCTTCTCTTTGAGGAACTTTTTTCAGATTCCCTTCTCTTCTTGGTTTTCAAGTATTTTTTTCTGTCCTTGTTATTTCTTAATTCGAAGGCTATATCTTCACAATGTGTCTTGTGGCCGCTCTTTATCGCCAGGAGAGAGCTCTCCTGGCAACAAAATAAAATCTTCCCCAATGAGGGGCAGTAACTTCATCGACGGGAACATGGTTCCCGCCAACAAAGCTCTGTCCACACTGGCGCTTTTCGTTGCTAAAACTTTTGTCGTCCGTGGGGGTGTTTTTTCATACCCCAGCAGTGTTTCCTCTAATTTTTTATGTCCATGTGCAGAATGAGTTTTGTTATGTGCACCAATATGGAGGTTATGTGTGACACGTCATCTTCATATTGGTGCACATAACAAAATTCATGTGGTAGGGGAGGGGGGTCAGGGCTAGTGCAGGGGGTTGGGGTTTGGGGGGGATGATGGCTCTGGCTGGGGATGAGGGGTGCGGGAGGGGTCGGGGGAGAGGCACCTCTCCCTGGCTTTGGCAGCTCCGGTGGGGCTGGGCTGGGCTGGGCCAAGGGAGGGGCTCCTCTCCCCCGACCGCGGCAGGTCCGTGCTGGGGCTGGCGGGGAGGGGTGCCTCTCCCCGCCATGGCAGGTCCGTGCTGGGGCTGGCGGGGAGAGGCATTTTCCCCACCACAGCCCTGAGCCCCTGCATGGGGCTTAACAGGCAGCTGTGCAGCTTAGAGGGAACTTAGCCCTGAGTGACAAAAGTGCCAGTGCAGACAATGCCTTATTCTCCCTTTTTAGTTAAAGCTCTTATTCTTTTCCTGCTGCTCTCATACCTCTCTCCTAGTCATTCATTTTCTCTTCCCTTCCCCTGCCTAGAACCTCCATAATATGGTCAGGCTGTTAAGCCCTGAAGTTTTTCTTCTCCTCGAGTTCTTTTGCATTCCCTAAGGTTGCAGATACCAGAAGACAATTTATAACTTCCTGTTTGCTCCATGGCATACACAAGACCATTACTGTGAGGAGCGTTGCCTTCCATTGCTGCTTTCTGTAGGGCTCTTTCATGTGAAGTCCTGCATGTTTTGTTTTGTTTTCTGTAAAGAGATGCTGTCAACTTAAATGTGGCCCCAAATTTAAATTTTGTAAAGCAACTTTTTATAAAACTTCTGAACAACACACATTTTCCATTTTTTTAGCATTCCAATGAAAACAATTGTTTTTAAACAAATAAACATTCTTCTACAGATTTGGAAACCCAGATATTGCAGCACTAAGAACCTGAAAGCAAAACCAACCATAAACAGAAATGAAAGTTGGCCTGGCTGAGTATCATTGTCTGAGTAGAAAGAAATGAAAATATTAAACCAAGAGTGTAGATAGTGACAACTAGATTGTGGTCCTGATTAACCACTACACTCTGGCTGCTTTGTGCAGCAATGCAAAGCAACCTAAGGATATGTCTTCACTGTAGAGTTAACTGAAGCTCTTTGTTTTTGGCTTCTGTGTCCGGGTGTGTAGTGGGGCCGCTGTCCCACTCCTGGAGAAGAGGGGTTAAAAGCAGCCCGGGAGAGGGCTGTGGCTGGGAGAAGCTAGGCTGATTGGGGAAGCAGCCCCAGATGGGGCCAGCCCAATCAGGGCCCAGCTGGCCCTGATAAGAGGGCTGTGGGCCAGGAGCTGTAGAAGTCTCTCTCTAGCTCTAGAGAGAGAAAGACCTGGCTGCCTGGGAGAGAAGGGTACCTGAGGCGCTCCATACGCTAGACAGCTAATTCCAGAGACGACCAGCAGGAGGTGCCCCACTGGTGAGTGTCTACTTCATTACAGGGTGCCAATTAGGGTTGCTAGGTGACCAGTTTTCGACCGGAAAGTCTGGTTAATACGGGAACCTGGCAACTGTCAATGGCACCCAAACCAAAAGTCCAGTTACTGCAGGGTGGGGGAAGGCACTAGGTCAGTAACTCACGCTAGCCCCGTCTCAGCCGGGGCCATCTCCTACCTTCAGGGAGGCTCCTTAAGATGATCCAGCGAGCGAAGGGTGGATTGGGGGAAAGGAGGGAGCAGTGGAGATTGGAGCAGGGGCAGGTCTTGGGGGAAGAGGCAGAGAAGGGGTGGGGTCTTGATGGAAGAGGTAGTGCAGGGCCCTGGAGAAAGGGGCGGGACATGTGTGGGGCCTCCGGGATCCAATTACCAGCAATTAGAAAGGTGGCAACCCTACCCCTCTTCTCATCCACACACAAAACTCTCTCACTGGAGTTTGATGGTACTTTAAATTTGGGCTAGCCTGGGAGAATAGGCCAGAGTTCTAGTGCCATGTTCACTCAGGCTGGTAATCTGCACACTTTGCAGTGAGGAGGACAGAGGCTAAAGTACTGGATTGCTGATAGTTCTCCAGCCTCTTCCCATGATTCCCTCAGCCTCCCACCCTTTACTCCCACTCCCACTATGTGCCCAGAAGGACAGCCAAGTTCTCCCACAATTCACTGGGAGAGAATTGTAGAGCAGCTCAGTCTACTGCAGCAAAAAGAATAATGGGATATGCCCCGAGAAGGCCTAGTTTCACAGAGTAGTCCGTTCAGTGCCAGTGAGGACACATTAACTAAGGTCTTGGCTACACTACGAAATTACTCCGATTTTACAGAAGTCGATTTTTGGGAACAGAGTGTATAAAGTCAAGTGCATGCATGCACACTAAGCGCATTAATTTGGCGGTGTGCGTCCACAGTACTGTGGCAAGTGTCAACATTCCGAGCTGTGCACTGTGGGTAGCTATCCCATAGTAACCACAGTCCCCACTGCCCATTGGAATTCTGGGCTGAGCTTCCAATGCCTGATGGGGACAAAAATTTGTCACGGGTAGTTATGGGTAAATGTCATCAGTCAACCCTCCCTCTGTGAAAGCAACGGCAGACAATTAATTCGCTCCCTTTTCCCTGGATTGCCCGAGCAGACGCCATAGCACGGCAAGCATGGAGCCCGTTCAGCTCACCGCAGCAGTTATGACCATTGTAAACACCTCACGCATTATCGTGCAATTTATGGAGAACCAGAACCTGAAAAACCAGGAAAGGAGGCGACAGCAGTGCGGTGACGAGAGTGATGGGGACATGGGCACAGATTTCTCTAAAACCGCGGTCCCCGGCAATTTGGAGATCATGGTGTTAATGGGGCAGGCTTATGCCGTGAAACGCCGATTCTGGGCCCGGGAAACAAGCACAGACTTGTGGGACTGCATAGTGTTGCAGGTATGATTCCCAGTGGCTCCAAAACTTTCGCATGCATAGGGGCACTTTCATGGAACTTTGTGACTTGCTTTCCCCTGCCCTGAAGCGCAAGAATACCAAAATGAGCAGCCCTCACAGTTGAGAAGCGAGTGGCAATAGCCCTGTGGAAGCTTGCAATGCCAGACAGCTACCGGTCAGTCGGGAATCAATTTGGAGTGGGCAAATCTACTGTGGGGGTTGCTGTGATGCAAGTAGCCAACACAATCATTGAGCTGCTGCCATCAAAGGTAGTGACTCTGGGAAATGTGCAGGTCACAGTGGATGGCTTTGCTTCAATGGGGTTCCCTAACTGTGGTGGGGTGATAGACGGAACGCATATCCCTATCTTGGGACCGGACCACCTTGGCAGCTAGTACATAAATTGCAAGGGGTACTTTTCAGTGGTGCTGCAAGCACTGGTCGATCACGAGGGACATTTCACCAACATCAACATGGGATGGCCAGGAAAGGTTCATGATGCTCTCATCTTCAGGAACTCTGGTCTGTTTAAACAGCTGCAGGAAGGGATTTACTTCCCAGACCAGAAAATAACTGTTCGGGATGTTGAAATGCCTATAGTTATCCTTGGGGACCCAGCCTACCCCTTAATGCCATGGCTCATGAAGCCGTAGGCACCCTGGACAGTAGAAGGAGCTGTTCAGCTATAGGCTGAGCAAGTGCAGAATGGTGGTAGAATGTGCATTTGGACGTTTAAAGGGTCGCTGGCGCAGTTTACTGACTCGGTTAGACCTCAGCGAAACCAATATTCCCATTGTTATTGCTGCTTGCTGTGTGCTCCACAATCTCTGTGAGAGTAAGGGGGAGACATTTATGGCGGGGTGGGAGGTTGAGGCAAATCTCCTGGCCGCTGATTTCGTGCAGCCAGACATCAGGGCGATTAGAAGAGCACAGCAGGAAGCGCTGTGCATCAGAGAAGCTTTGAAAACCAGTTTCATGACTGGCCAGGGTACTGTGTGACACTTCTATTTGTTTCTCCTTGATGAAAACCCACCCCGTTGGTTGACTCTAATTCCCTGTAAGCCACTTGCCCTCCCCTCTTCAGTCACAGCTTGCTTGCAAAGGAAATAAAGTCACTATTGTTTAAAAACCATGTATTCTTTATTAATTGATTATAAAAATAGGGAGATAACTCACAAGGTTGCCCGGGTGGGGTGTGGTAGGAGGGAAGGAAAAGGCCACTTCAAAACTTGTTGAATGCCAGCCTTCTGTTGCTTGGTCTGTCCACTGGGGAGGAGTGGATGGGTGCCTGGATCCCCCCCCCACCCCCACCCCCAGCATTCTTGGGCATCTGGGTGAGGAGGTTATGGAACTTGGGGAGGAGGGAGGGTGGTTAAACAGGGGCTGCAGCGGCAGTCTGTGATCCTGCTTCCATTCCTGAACCTCCACCAGACACCAGAGCATGTCCGTTTGATCCCGCAGTAACCCCAGTGTTGCATCCTGCCTCCTCTGATCTTCCTGCCGCCATCTCTCATCTCGATCGTCCCTCCTGTCCTCACGATGATTGGCTGCTTTCCTGTACTGTGCCCCTCCACACATTCTGCTGAGCTCTGTCAGTGCCAGATGATTGCATGAGCTCAGTGAACATTTCATCGTGCGTGCGTTTTTTTCGCCACCTTATCTGAGATAGCCTTTGGGACGGAGGAGGGAGGCTTGAAACATTTGCAGCTGCGGGAGGAAAAAAAGGGAGTGAAGTATTTAAAAAGATACATTTTACAGAACAATGCTATACCCTTTCACGGTGAACACAGCACTATTCCCATACATAGCACATGTGATTTCAGTACAAGGTCGAATTTTGCATCTTATATTGAGTGCCTGTGGCTTTGATGTTAGAGATCACACACGCTGTGCTGGGCAACAGAATTCGGCTTGCAGGCGGCCATGGTAAGCCATAGTCTTTCGGCTTGTGCAACCTTCATAACAGCAGCGCCCTCCTTTCCTATACCAAGCAAAGCATGTTGAGTTGGCCATTTAGTGCTGCGGTTTTTGTGTTAACGTGCAGCAGCAGAAACCAAACTAACCCCCACCCCTTCCAATTCTCTGGGATGATCGCTTTACCCTTCCCCCCACAACGTGGCTTGTATCAGGGAAGATCCCTGCTAGCCAAACACGAACAGCTCAGCGCCAATGGGCCTCCCTCCCCCCACTGCGTGGCTAACTGCAGGGAGGATTTCTTTTCAGCCAGAGGCAAACAGCCCAGTAGTAACAGGCACTTCTGAATGTCCCCGTAATTAAATTCCCCTATTTCAACCAGGTTACCATGAACGATATTACTCTCCTGAAGATAACATAGAGAGATAAAGAACAGCAGTTGCTTGAATGCCAGCAAACACCGGGACCATACGCTGCCATGCTTTGTCATGCAATGATACCAGATTACTTGCTACTAGCATGGCGTGGTAAAGTGTCCTACCATAGAGAACGGAATAAGGCTGCTCTCCCCAGAAACCTTCTGCAAAGGCTTTTAGAGTACTTCCAGGAAAGCTTCATTGAGATGTCCCTGGAGGATTTCTGCTCCATCCCCAAACACATTAACAGACTTTTCCAGTAGCTGTACTGGCCATGAATACATCCCAAGTCCTCAGGGCAAATTAATCATTAAAAAAAGCTTGTTTTTAAAACGTATTATATTTAAAAAGGTACACTCACCAGAGGTCCCTTCTGCGGCTTGGCTGGGTTGGGAGGGTATTTCAGTCAGGGTGATAAAAGGATCCTGGCTGTCGGGGAGAATGGGGTGCTGTGTGCTCTCCTCAAGCTCCTCGTCTTCCTCCTCATCTTCCCCATCCGCAAAATCCTCAGGCATGGCGGAGAGAACCCTATCATCGGAGTCCACGGACAGGGGTGGGGTAGTGGTGGCGGCCCCACCTAGAATTGCATGCAGCTCAGCATAGAAGTGGCATGTCTGGGGCTCTGTCCCGGAGCATCCATTTGATTCTTCTGTTTTCTAGTACGCTTGTCTGAGCTCCTTAAGTTTCACGCGGCACTGTGTTGCGTCCCTGCTGTAGCCTCTGTCCATTATGGCCTTGGAGATTTTTTGAAATGTTGTGGCATTTCGTCTTTTGGAACGTAGTTCTGATAGCACGGATTCCTCTCCCCATACAGCGATCAGATCCAGTACCTCCTGTTCGGTCCATGCTGGAGCTCTTTTTCGATTCTGGGACTGCATGGTCACCTGTGCTGATGAGCTCTGCATGGTCACCTGTGCTGATGAGCTCACCTGGCCAAACAGGAAATGACATTCAAAAGTTCCTGGGGCATTTGCTGTACACCTGGCTAGTGCATCCAAGTTCAGAGTGCTGTCCAGAGCGGTCATAGAATCATAGAATATCAGGGTTGGAAGGGACCCCAGAAGGTCATCTAGTCCAACCCCCTGCTCGAAGCAGGACCAAGTCCCAGTTAAATCATCCCAGCCAGGGCTTTGTCAAGCCTGAGCTTAAAAACCTCTAAGGAAGGAGATTCTACCACCTCCCTAGGTAACGCATTCCAGTGTTTCACCACCCTCTTAGTGAAAAAGTTTTTCCTAATATCCAATCTAAACCTCCCCCATTGCAACTTGAGACCATTACTCCTCGTTCTGTCATCTGCTACCGTTGAGAACAGTCTAGAGCCATCCTCTTTGGAACCCCCTTTCAGGTAGTTGAAAGCAGCTATCAAATCCCCCCTCATTCTTCTCTTCTGCAGACTAAACAATCCCAGCTCCCTCAGCCTCTCCTCATAAGTCATGTGCTCTAGACCCCTAATCATTTTTGTTGCCCTTCGCTGGACTCTCTCCAATTTATCCACATCCTTCTTGTAGTGTGGGGCCCAAAACTGGACACAGTACTCCAGATGAGGCCTCACCAGTGTCGAATAGAGGGGAACGATCACGTCCCTCGATCTGCTCGCTATGCCCCTACTTATACATTCCAAAATGCCATTGGCCTTCTTGGCAACAAGGGCACACTGCTGACTCATATCCAGCTTCTCGTCCACTGTCACCCCTAGGTCCTTTTCCGCAGAACTGCTGCCTAGCCATTCGGTCCCTAGTCTGTAGCGGTGCATTGGATTCTTCCATCCTAAGTGCAGGACCCTGCACTTATCCTTATTGAACCTCATCAGATTTCTTTTGGCCCAAACCTCCAATTTGTCTAGGTCCTTCTGTATCCTATCCCTCCCCTCCAGCGTATCTACCACTCCTCCCAGTTTAGTATCATCCGCAAATTTGCTGAGAGTGCAATCCACACCATCCTCCAGATCATTTATGAAGATATTGAACAAAACCGGCCCCAAGACCGACCCCTGGGGCACTCCACTTGACACCGGCTGCCAACTAGACATGGAGCCATTGATCACTACCCGTTGAGCCCGACAATCTAGCCAGCTTTCTACCCACCTTATAGTGCATTCATCCAGCCCATACTTCCTTAACTTGCTGACAAGAATACTGTGGGAGACCGTGTCAAAAGCTTTGCTAAAGTCAAGAAACAATACATCCACTGCTTTCCCTTCATCCACAGAACCAGTAATCTCATCATAAAAGGCGATTAGATTAGTCAGGCATGACCTTCCCTTGGTGAATCCATGCTGACTGTTCCTGATCACTTTCCTCTCATGTAAGTGCTTCAGGATTGATTCTTTGAGGACCTGCTCCATGATTTTTCCAGGGACTGAGGTGAGGCTGACTGGCCTGTAGTTCCCAGGATCCTCCTTCTTCCCTTTTTTAAAGATTGGCACTACATTAGCCTTTTTCCAGTCATCCGGGACTTCCCCCGTTCGCCACGAGTTTTCAAAGATAATGGCCAAGGGCTCTGCAATCACAGCCGCCAATTCCTTCAGCACTCTCGTATGCAACTCGTCCGGCCCCATGGACTTGTGCACGTCCAGCTTTTCTAAATAGTCCCTAACCACCTCTATCTCCACAGAGGGCTGGCCATCTCTTCCCCATTTTGTGATGCCCAGCGCAGCAGTCTGGGAGCTGACCTTGTTAGTGAAAACAGAGGCAAAAAAAGCATTGAGTACATTAGCTTTTTCCACATCCTCTGTCACTAGGTTGCCTCCCTCATTCAGTAAGGAGCCCACACTTTCCTTGGCTTTCTTCTTGTTGCCAACATACCTGAAGAAACCCTTCTTGTTACTCTTGACATCTCTTGCTAGCTGCAGCTCCAGGTGCGATTTGGCCCTCCTGATATCTTTCCTACATGCCCGAGCAATATTTTTATACTCTTCCCTGGTCATATGTCCAACCTTCCACTTCTTGTAAGCTTCTTTTTTATGTTTAAGATCCGCTAGGATTTCACCATTAAGCCAAGCTGGTCGCCTGCCATATTTACTATTCTTTCGACTCATCGGGATGGTTTGTCCCTGTAACCTCAACAGGGATTCCTTGAAATACAGCCAGCTCTCCTGGACTCCCTTCCCCTTCATGTTAGTCCCCCAGGGGATCCTGGCCATCTGTTCCCTGAGGGAGTCGAAGTCTGCTTTCCTGAAGTCCAGGGTCCGTATCCTGCTGCTTACCTTTCTTCCCTGCGTCAGGATCCTGAACTCAACCAACTCATGGTCACTGCCTCCCAGATTCCCATCCACTTTTGCTTCCCCCACTAATTCTACCCGGTTTGTGAGCAGCAGGTCAAGAAAAGCGCCCCCCCTAGTTGGCTCCCCTAGTACTTGCACCAGGAAATTGTCCCCTACGCTTTCCAAAAACTTCCTGGATTGTCTATGCACCGCTGTATTGCTCTCCCAGCAGATATCAGGGAAATTAAAGTCACCCATGAGAATCAGGGCATGCGATCTAGTAGCTTCCTTGAGTTGCCGGAAGAAAGCCTCATCCACCTCATCCCCCTGGTCCGGTGGTCTATAGCAGACTCCCACCACTACATCACTCTTGTTGCACACACTTCTAAACTTAATCCAGAGACACTCAGGTTTTTCCACAGTTTCGTACCGGAGCTCTGAGCAGTCATACTGCTCCCTTACATACAGTGCTACTCCCCCACCTTTTCTGCCCTGCCTGTCCTTCCTGAACAGTTTATAACCATCCATGACTGTACTCCAGTCATGTGAGTTATCCCACCAAGTCTCTGTTATTCCAATCACGTCATAGTTCCTGGTCACAATGGTGCACTCTGGGATAGCTCCCGGAGGCGAATACCATTGAATTGCATCCACACTAACCCTAATTCGAAACAGCAATGTCGATTTCAGGGTTAATCCCCTCGTCGGGGAGGAGTACAGAAATCGATTTTAAGAGCCCTTTATGTTGACAGAAATGGCTTCGTTGTGTGGACGGGTGCAGGGTTAATTCGATTTAATGCTGCTAAATTCAACATAAACTCATAGTGTAGACCAGGCCTCAGACATGGCTTTGCAGTGACGCTGCTCACACCTGGGCTTTGCTAACCTGCATGCTCAGACTGGAATGTTGATCACTCAATTTAACTCTGCAGTGAAGACATAGCCTGATTGTGCTGGTTAATCTGCTCCTGGAACTTTAATTTTATTTTGCTTTTAGGAATCTAAATTACTAGGATAAAAGGTAAAGAAATGTATGTTTCTACAACATTATTCTTAAATTGGCAGTGTCCTTTTGAGTTCTGGCAAATCGAGCATTGATTCTCCATTTTAAGTTCACTTCCAGACATGTACTGTCCATGCAGGCATTTCTTGTATCATAGAAATTTTGTGTTAAAATGCAATGTATTTTTTTAAAAGCCACTTTACATAGAAGAGAGATTAAAGTATGCTCCTAAGAAACATCTGCAAATCAGGCAACCCTGAGCATAAACATAACTGGAATCATGCCAGTGCAAGTTTAGCTCCAACTGTAGAGAAAACTCTGAGCTCTTTGGTCTCTTTTCTAAGTCTGCATGCTTGTCCGTTATTGTTATGTCAGCAGCACTGTCTGTTCCACTGCATGGTGTATCCATGCAGACACCCAGGACTGAATTCTTGGTAGACTTTGGGTGTTAGATATTTGGTTGGTAATATTCACATTCCCTAAAACTCAGTGTGCACTGCTTTCAAAATTTCATTGCACATTTCTCTGTCACTGCACGTTTTATATGCCTTGGTTCATGCTAGATAAATGCATTTCTTCAAGGATCTTCCTAGTGCTGCCACAAGGAAACAAAAATTATTAAAAAGCAGGTTCTTTGAGGAACATGATGCATCATTTAATATTTTCGGAAAAATCTCTTCTAAAAAACAGTGGGAAAATGGTTGCCTAAATTTTGTACAGCACGAAGTTATCTGTATCCTCAGCCATTAAACAAAAGCATAATTCAATGGGGAAAAAATTATACAACATAGGCTCAAACTCTGCAAAACATGAAACATCAGAATACATAAAATTAAAAAAAAATGTAATTCATAAAATGCAAACATTGCCAGGGCGGCAGTGTGTATTTTTTTGTGAAAGGTACCCGTTTGTGTTTAATTTACTATTGTTTTGTTCTTTAAAAAAAAAAAAACCTATTCAGAAATGGAGAGATCTGCCAGATTTTTAGAAAAAAATACACTTTTGGAACACTTGAGCATATTCAATGGAAGAGTGAGGGTATGGGAGAGGGAGGGAGGGAAGAGGCTCCTCTCCCACCCCACAAAGTACAGTTTATAAATTAGGTTGGTAAACTGAGTGTGCCAGCACTAGAAAAAGAACTTCAAAAATTCTCTAACTGAAAAACAAGGAAAAATGCACCCTATAAAAAGAAAACAATAGAGAGTAGAAAATCAATTCATACAGCATTAAAATTGGCTTGAATCTCAATTTGAACTGAGTTTGAACATATTTTTAGGTTTAAATAAGTATTGTTTCTCCATTTCCTTGACCCTCAATTGGCCTCTACTTCTTGATATCTTGTGAAATCCATCTCAGGGTCTTAGCTACAGCAGCCTGTCCTTGGCTGGCTGCTACCTTCAGATCTCACATACTCCAGTGCTTCCCCTGTGTTCCAAAGTGCTTCTGAGCCAGGAGTCTCTAAAGTATATGAGATTAGAATAAAACAGCCATCCCAGACCTGACTGAAGACTTCACAGTGAAAACATCTTACATGTGAGCCTGTTAAGAAGCCAATTATGGAAGTGTGGGAAATCTATTAGGAGATGATGGCCATACTATGAAAGAACCATCTGGTCGGGTTATGAGAGAGGAATAACAAAGTGTCCTTGTCAAGCAAGTGTCCTTGTCATTGTTGGCAATGAAGTGGGAAGATGGTATTGGTGTGCAGAAATTACTTTTTAGAAAGCAAAGAAACATCATCTGATTACGAAATGAGATTGAATATCAGTGCTATGATCTGAAAGTGCTGTCTGCTACCATGGTAGGATATTCCTCTTCTCTGGTTCTCCTATTCAATTTTATATAGGCTTCTAAGTCAGAGAGTTCACCTTCTCATAGGGGCAATATGTGGGTCCTGGGAGGAGCAGGGTTCTATGTAAAGATATGTGGGAAATCAGTGGTGGAAGCATGGTTGGTGAGTAGGACTCAGGATGGGCATGAAGGTGAATTGGGCTGTGGGGAGACATGGGAATTTGAGCTGTTTTTGAAGGGCATGGGGAGAAGTGGAACTGGAAGTGATAGGGGCCTGGCAGGGAGAAGCAAAGGGGGAAAGATCTGCATGCTGACCAATCACCTTTGGATTGGAATGGGTTTCTTCTTCTTCAACACTTAGCCGCACAGCGATCAGTCACCATTTGGTATCTTCCTGTGCAGCCACAAGGGCTTGACAGCCCAAGCGTTCAACATCGGAATAGACTTGATGAACCCATTTAATAGGGGTCTGCCTCTGGGCCACCTTTACTCCTCAGTTGGTGGAATTTTATCTCAGATGTCACATGCCACCCGAAGAACGACATTCGCCAGAATGACTTGTGGCATTCTCGTGACATGTCCAAAAAGCATAAGATGCCATCTGCGGACAGTGGCCCCAATAGTCTGTAGACCGGAGTGACCATAAACATTTGCAGTACAAATGAAGTCATTCCACTTTATGCTCAATATACAATGTTGGCATTTTGTGTGGAAAGCCTCCAGCTTTGCCCAACCTGAGTGGCAAATTGTCCGTGTTTCACAACAGTAAGGAGAGGGTATAGCTCAAATAGATCCTTAACTTGGTTGTTGTACTGAGATGATGTTGATTCCATATTCATTATAAGTGACCCATGCCAAATGCTGTGATGCCAATCCGATGGAGAACCTCTGTGTCAGAGTTGGAGGAACTGGTGAGTATAGAACACAAATAGCAAAAGCTGGAGACTGCTTCAACAGTTTCATTATTCAAAGAGATTGAAGTCGCGTGTGGACCTGGTCCTAGATTTTGCACTTTGTCTTTGACCATGAGACAGGGAGACTAACCTTAGCCAACTCCTCCTCCATTTGTTGGAGTGCCTTGTGAAACCTGTCGGGGCTCTGTATTAGAAGAACAATGTCATCAGCATAGTCAAGGTCTGAGAGTGAGAGATCACTGATCTTAATGCCTATGGACCTGACAGAATGCTGCATTATGAAACCCATTGCCCAACGAAAGAGTGCAGGTGCCAAGACAGAGCCCTGCCTGACACCAGATACTGATTTAAAAGGGCTGACATCCAATTCCCCAGACGTACACAGGCAGTGGTTCCATTATGCAGCTCTCTAATCAAGCCCAGAGAAATGATTGGATCACCTACAACCTTTAAGGCTTTCCATAGCACAATTTAGTCAACTGAATCAAATGCAGCCTTAAGTTCAACATACGCTACGTGCAGAGGCTTCTTGAACTCATGGTATATCTCTGACGACAAGCGGAAAGCCAAAATGGTGTCTAATGTGGACCTGTTCCTCCTAAAGCCTGACTGTTGGAGGCGACGCTTCTGATGTAGCAGGGCCTCCAAACATGCTAGCATAACATGTGCAAACACCTTCCCTGACATGGACAACAAGGTGATCGGCCTGTAGCTCTTACATTCACTGCGTGGTCCCTTGCCCTTATAAAGTGAGATCACAATACCATCCTTCTAGACAGTTGGCAGGGTTCCAGTTCTCCGCACCAGACAAAAGATGGCCAGCATTGATTCTGCTACAGGGTCAGTAGCGCATTTTAGCAGCTCTAGGGGGAGGTGATCAGCATTGGCTGTGCGTCCGTTTTTCAGTTTGCAGATGGTGCACATCACTTCATCCAACATTGGTGCATCAGTACAAGTGTCTGGGTCTGGAACTACAGTGACTGCCAAATAGTCCTGCTCTGAACAAGCGACAGCTGGAGGAGTGGTTCAGGACGCCATGATTATGTTCCACCCAGCATGACAGGATGTCGTCATCCAATGGGTCTCTGCTCTGACAAATCTCCTATAGTTTGTGAGAGTATAGTGAGTCTCTTGCCTCTGCCTTCCCACTCCAACTGCTCACCCCCAGCCCATATTTCCCTGCTTCCCCCCCTGCTCTCCACAGTGCAGCTGAATGGTGCTTTCAAGAAACCAAAACAGGGATGAATAGAAACATGAATGGAACCAAGGTAACACCAAGGGGGTTAGTTGTGGGGGCCTGAGATTCGGTGGGTCATCCAGGGAGGGAAAGTCATAGCCTCTACACCAAAGTATCTGTATTTGAAGGGCCCACTGATGCTGCTGCTTTGGCTCCCTGGTCCACCAAAGCAGCTGTATTGTGGGTATCCCTTGATCTGCTATTGTCTCAGCACAGAGACACTGGACTCCATGCACCCAACTCCCATCAGCATACATCTCTGGACCCCTTTGTCCCTCCATATGTGCTCTCACATCCTTTCTCCCAAGCCGTGTGAGGACCTGATCCTAGATTTTGCAGCCCTTGTAGGTGATGTGTAAGCAGATCTATAGGGGGTGTCCTTCAAGTGTCCTATGTTTGTACAGAGTCACTGGCTTTTCCCCACTGTTCTGCCCACAGAGCCTCAGTAACCCACAACAAAATATCTGTTCTCCTATAACACCCCCAACTCCCATACACCTGCATCCTGGAATACCCTTAGATCCACTCTCGGGTAGCCTCCCTCTCTCCGGCACACTTTGTGTGGTTTGCCAGGTGGAACATCTCACTGTGAGAAATCT
The DNA here is from genome assembly GCF_015237465.2 of Chelonia mydas. NCBI lineage: Eukaryota > Metazoa > Chordata > Testudines > Cheloniidae > Chelonia > Chelonia mydas. Next base: position 38,705,744 of record NC_057850.1, on the reverse strand, counting down.
GACTATTATTGTTATTATTACTATTATTATAGTATTTGATTTGTGTTCTGGTAGTGTCTAAAGGCCCCAATCAAGATTGGGGCCCCATTGTACTAGTCACTATACAAAAAAACATAGAAAGAAACAGTCCCTGCCACGAAGAGCTTATAATCTAAATGGACAAAGCAGACAAAGGTGAGGGTGGGGGAATATGATATAATATACAAGCAGCACAAATAACATGATGATGGTTTCAGTCAGGTTAATTTAATGATATGAGGCATGAGAAATTTGTTTTTAATTTTTGGGATGTGATTTAGTTGTGGAATTAGCTAAATGAAAAGACAAAGGAGAAGGAGACATTGAAGGGAGGAAAGGGAGATAGGGAATGGGAGCGTGGAAGGCTGCTGGAGTGTGGTTGAAGTTAACAGGGTAGCCATTGGTCTGTCTCACCTCCCCCCATGTGGTTCTTTACCTGCTGTTATCCTCATCAGATTTTTCAGACTGGGATTGTAGCAGGGGACAGTTAAAATGTCACAGAGAGGTGTGGGGAAAAGGAATAGTGTCATAAATTGGAGGGGGTTTACAGTTACAGATAGGGAAAGGTCATGGAGGTATCTAGGAAGAGTAATTGGAGGGACCTGGATGACATCCTACCAATTCATCTCCAGTTGTCTTCCTCCTCCCAATATCTCACAAAATCTCTGGCCCTGTTCCCCTTTTGGGAGACATAAATGAGCACTAGTATGGAGGGCACCTTCTCATATTCCCAGGTCGTTATCCCTAACTCCCCTTTCATACACATACGTGCACACACGTTCCATCTTTCCCCGCCTTCCCTTCCAAAGATACACACTATTAGTTACCTCATTCTGCCCCTCCCTCCAAAGTGCATACACATATTGTTTTTCTCCTGGCTTAATCTTTCCCCCATACACTTTCCTGGTTCTGTCCAACCACCATCGTACCCACCCATGCACTCTTACCCATGTCCCACTACCTATCTTCCCTCCCACTCCCCAATACGGACATTCCTCCAGGCCTGCCTGCCCCATTTCCACCACAGTAGACATTTCAGGTTCTCCCATTCCCTGCACACACACACACACACACATTGCTTGCTCTAAGCTGTCCCCTGTCATGGCTTATGAGTTGATTAAATGTCATTCTAGTTGCAACCGTCTTAGCATTGCCAGCAGTCAAGAAATAGCTTACAAAAGAAAGATGATTTTGGAACTTGGAATTATCCTGCACACTTAATAAAATGAGTGGTTTATATCAAGTGGTTTAATCACACTTGATGTAAACCATTCATTTTATTAAGTGTGCAGGATAATTCTGAGTTCCAAAATCATCTTTTTCTTTTGTAAGCTTTTGCTTGAATGATGGCAATGCTAAGACTGTTTCAACTAGAATGTTTTCTGCTTACTTCCAGAGTTGTTAATTTGTCAAGCCAATTTCCCCAACCACGTACAGACAGGTAGGAACCAGTTAAGACAATGTCCAGAAGGGAATCGGGAACTTGGATGAAATCTGAGAAAGCACCAGGGGTTGAGATTCCATAGGCTTCTCACCTATTAAACCATAATGTAGAAAGGAAGATAAGAAAATCAAGGAAAAGGATAGACACCAAAATGCCAGATGAACAAAGTTGACCAAAATCTTTTCAGTTTATTTTCTCTTTCTATAACTGTAGAGTGCATGGAAGAGTACCTAGTATGTTATACTTGTTCTTTCCCATAGTCATAGAATCATAGAAACGTAGGGTTGGAAGGGACCTCAAGAAGTCATCAAGTCCACCCCCGCACTGAGGCAAAACCAAGTAAACCTAGACCATCTCAAGTAGGTGTATGACCAGCCTGTTCTTAAAAACCTCCAGTGATGGCGAGTCCACAACCTACCTTGTCCCAGTATCTTTCCAGATATCAAAGTTAGACTGATTGGTCTATAGTTCCCCAGACCCTCTTTATTCCTCATTTTAAAGATATGCACTATCTCACATCCTCTGAGAGCTCATCCTTCTTCTATGAGTTCTCAAAGATTGCTAACAGTTCTGAGATTGCTTCAGTTAGTTCTTTAAGAACCCTAGGATGAATTTCATCAGGGCCTGCCAGCTTGAATGCATCTAACTTATCTAAATATTTTAACCTGTTCTTTACCTATTTTGGTCTGTGTTCCTTCCCTCTTTTTGATAATATTAATTTTGTGAAGTATTTGGTCACAATTTACCTACATAGTAAAGACTGAAGCAAAATAGGCATCAAACACTTCAGCCTTCTTGATTTTGTCTGTTATTAGCTCTTCTTCACTGCTAATTACAGTCCCTACACTTTTCTTCATCTTTCTTGGGCTCCTAATGTATTTTCTAAAATCTCTTCTTGTTGCTTGTTATGCCCCTTGCTAAGTGTAACTCATTTTGTGCCTTAGCCCTTTGATTTTATCCCTATATGCTCGTGCTCTTTTTTTGTACTCAGACTTAGCAATTTGTCCATATTTCCCCTTTTTGTAGACTTTCTTTCTGATTTTCAGATCATTAAAGAGTTCACTATTCTTCCTATTTTTCCTTCACATCGAGATAGTTTGTAGTTGTGCCTTTAATATTGGGAAACTGCCAACTGTCCTGATCTCATTTCTCCCTTAGTTTTTCTTCCCATGGGACCTTATCTACCCATTCTCTGAGTCAATTAAAGTCTGCTTTTTTGAAGTCCATTGTCCTTATTCCACTAAACTTATTCCTTCCTTTTCTTAGAATCATTGAATTTATCATTTCATTATCACTTTCACCCAAATTGCCTGATACCTTTCCCGGTCAGGGAAACAAGCTTTTGGGGGGAGGGATAGCTCAGTGGTTTGAGCATTGGCCTGCTAAACCCAGGGTTGTGAGTTCAATCCTTGAGGGGGCCATTTAGGGATCTGGGGCAAAAATTGGGGATTGGTCCTGCTTTGAGCAGGGGGTTGGACTAGATGACCTCCTGAGGTCCCTTCCAGCCCTGATATTCTATGATTCACATTTGCTGCCTGTTGGTCACAATCAAGTCTAAAATAGCTGTCCCCCACTCACTTTCTCCACTTTCTGAAACAAAAAGTTGACCCCAATATTCTAAGAATGTATTGAAAATGTTGTGCTTTGCTGTATTACTTTTGCTGAAAATGTCTGGGTAGTTAAAATCCCCCATTACTATCAGATCATGTGTTTTGGATATTTCTGTCATTTGTTCTAAAAATGCCTCATCCACCTCCTTTTCCTGATTTTAGTAGATCCCCACCATAACATCATTTCTATTTGTTACCACTTTTATCTTTACCCAGAGACTTTCAACTGATCAGCCTCTCATACCCTTCTGGATCTCACAACAAGTGTGTGTACTCTCAATGTATAATGCAAAATCTTCTCCCTTTTTATCCTAAGTGTCATTCCTGAACAGGCTATACCCCTCTATACCCGTATTCTGGTCATTAAACTTATGCCACCAAATCTCTGTGTTGCCAGTTAAGTCATAATTTAGTTTATGTACTAATATGTCCAGTTCTTCCCCACATTCTGCATTTGTGTACAGACATCTAAGATTGCGCAGATTCCCCCACTAATTTCCTTCTTACCGCTCCTCTGACCCAATTATAATTTTCCATGTCCCCATCAACATCTAATCCTCTGTTAAGATTATCATTTTTTATGCTTACCTGTGGGCTTTTGTCACCTGCTCCCTTTGAACCTAATTTAAAGCCCTCCTCACTAGATTGGCTAATTAATGTGTGAAGATGGCTTTCCCCTCCTTGTTCAGGTGGATCCCATCTCTTCCCATAAGACCTTCCCATAACAGCATCCTATTGTTGAGGACGTCAAAGCCCTTCCATTGACACCATCTGCACAGCAATGCGTTCATCTTCAGGAAGAACTTGTCGCTGACTGGGCCCCAACCGTCAATGGACAAGAACACCATCTGCACCTCTAACTCCTTCACTCTTGCTCCCAGACCCCTGTAGTCGCTGCTGATCTGCTTATGGTCATACCTAGCAATATCATTAGTGTCCATGTGGATGAGCAGCATGGAGTAGTAGTTAGAGGGATAGATGAGCCTCAGCAATCTTTCTGTATTGTCTCAGACACAGGTTCTAGACATGCAGCACACCTCCTGGAACATCCTGTGAGGTCAGCAGATGGGATGTCTCTGTCCCCCTTTGAAAGGTGTCCGGAAGCATTGCAGTGCAGTTTGGATGGCATGAATGCAATTTCGTCAGCAATTTGTATGTCTTCAATATATGAATCAACCATTTCTATATATGCATCTCGCCAGTGTGGGTCCAAATAGTATAAGGAAAGCTTTCCAATTATAACAACATTATTCTTAAAAAGAAAAGGAGTACTTGTGGCACCTTAGAGACTAACCAGTTTATTTGAGCATGAGCTTTCGTGAGCTACAACTCACTTCATCGGATGCATAGCATATCGTGGAAACTGCAGAAGAAGGTCTTCTGCAGTTTCCACGATATGCTATGCATCCGATGAAGTGAGCTGTAGCTCACGAAAGCTCATGCTCAAATAAACTGGTTAGTCTCTAAGGTGCCACAAGTACTCCTTTTCTTTTTACGAATACAGACTAACACGGCTGTTACTCTGAAACCTAACATTATTCTTGGGTACCTGAGTGAAACACACATGACACGAGAGTGTATGTTCACCATACACTTTTGCTCTTTCATGAAAACTGATTATTTTATTTGGTGTGCTCTTCAGCCATCGATCATCAATAATGGGTTAAGAGGTTTTGATAGCTGAACTTGGCAATTTTTAGAAACACAACTTTTCATTCCACACAGTGCCTGGATATTATTTGTTACAGATGGTTTTTCTGGACACGCCCAGTACAGATCTCTGACTTTTCTCCATTTATTTCAGTTAGGCAGTAGGTACTCATCAGGAGATTCTTCCTGATAAGCCACCATTGGAGGGGTTATCATTTTGACCTTGATAGAATATTTTCAGGTGCCTACATTTAGAACTGACTTAAGTCTTAAACTGTCATCCATTTTTACAAGTTAGATTGAAGAAGGAAGCAAGTTTCAGCATGTACAGTGGAATGATAATAAATAAATACTCTACATTGCCTTATGTGGCACCACAGATTATATTTTTCCTATGATTTCATAAGAACCCTTCCAACAGCACTGAATTTTTCATGGGCCTTTCTGTTTGTGGATGTAGATAAAGTAAAATACCTTTGTCACCTGTCTGGTATTCCTTAGGTTAGGATTTCCTGGTGTAATTAGCTTTGTCTCCCTTTCCTGACCTTTGTACATTTTACTGGGACAAGGAAAAACCTGCCACCAAATATTGCTTTAACTGAGAAATGTACTGCTTAATGCTTAAAGCAGAGGTTCAGATTTCAGTGTTTGATATGAATGTGATAAGATAATTGTATTCTTCTCTGTTTGATAAATTCAAAAGTCATAAAACCTGTTTGGTGTGGATTGAACAGCCCAAAGACCTAAGGGATGGTTGTGTAAAATTTTTGCATGATCTGCTTGTTTGCCCCATCTCAATGTCCAGATGACTATGGATTATATGCAATGTATAACTTTACATTAATTAAATGTAATTAATTTACATTTAATTCCCAGTTTTTTACACACATCTGCTGGTTTATCTGGCTCTGTACTCTAAGGTTTAGGTCTCTGTTTGAAAACCTGATTCATCAATACAAAAGCTTTGGTGTAAGCTATGTCATTTCCCATGGGAAGACATTTTACCTATTTAGAAAACATATGGGTAACTATAGCCATTTCCTTAATCCCTCTCTTGGTCTGTAAAATGGGCCTAAAAAGTAAAATTGTAAGTCTGACCACTGAGAGATAAACTTCTCTGGACTTTAGAGAACCTCTGAAATTTGCTTTGGTGGATTATAATGTACAGAAAGCGAGACCCTTTCACATAGTGATTTACAAAGTTAAAATGCGTGGGCCAATATGCTATTTGCTTCCACGACTGATAGGTAACTGCGATTTCTGGATTACTTCTACACAAACCATCAAGCCATTTTAGACTTGATTCTGACTCACGGAGGAATTGGTTGCAGTTCTCAAGACTGAAGGCAATTTGGGTGAAAGTGATCATGAAATGATAGCTTTCATGGTTCTAAGGAAAAGAAGATGTGAGAGCAGCAGAAAAAGGAAAAAATACTTCAAAAAGGCAGGTGTTAGTGATATCAGAGAATGGGTAGGTAATGTTCCATAGGAAGAATATCAAAGGGAGAAAGAAGTTCAAGAGAGCTACCCATCCTGGTATTTGTCCATCATATTGATGTAAACCAGCAGTCCTTTAAAAAGATTGAACCATTGTTTTGCCTTATGATTTATAATTTCTTTATTATCATTGCAGTCTTTCTGATTTGGAAATAAAGTATTTGTAGAGTGGTTTATATGCCTGTAAAGCTTAGAAATGACTTTGTTCTTGTAGTTTCGGCTTCACTAGGTCTGAGTCTGGTTTATCTCTAGCCAAAGTAATAATACCTTTGCCTTTGTCCGTTGTGCCTGAAGAAGTGGTGTCAGGGTAATCTGATTTGCAGCATAAGAAAACTCTTGTAGTAATTCCTGTGTTTGCAGTATTTATGCTATTTACAATTGATTTAGCTATAGAAAATCCCCATGGAAGTCTACTGTCATTGCCAATGTGATCACATCCAACTGAATGAGAATTACTGCTTTATTCTAGTAAGTAGTTGGGTTACATTAAAAAACCCCCACCTCTGATGAATTGCTGCAATCAGGCTTTTGTTTCAAACTTACTTTGGAGTCCTGGAACCCCAATGTTCCTCCAGATGGCAAGGTAAAACAAGAAGTTGTTTTGATTAGACTTAGAATCTGCAAGTGAAACATAATCAGTAACGACTAACCTTTAAATCATTTGCTGCACATGTCCACATTTTGATTTTCTAACAGTGCAGATTACATTTCTGAGATTTCTCTAATTTACGAAAGAAAAGATAGAATGCCCGGAGATATGATTCCACTCTATGTCAAAACACTCACTGGATGCTTTCCCCACAAATGGAACAGAGTCATGCCATGTTGGTGTTATTCCTATACCAGTTTCGCTCTGTGCCAAGATGGTAATAGTTTTAGGGGTGTTTTTCTGTAGCAAAACAAAAGCAATTGTTCCAGAAAAGTCAAGGAAATTTGCAACACTTCCTAGTTTTAGTCCAAACTGAACAACATTTTTATTTTGTGTAAAGTGCCCTTTGGTGATGTTTGGAGTCTATCTGTTTTACCACAGTTCTCAAAGAAAAGCATTAAGTGGGATTTGGAGCCCTCACTTTGCAACCTTCACTTCTTAGGGAGTGAGCTAAGAGAGACACCTACGAGCCACTCATGTAAGGCCTCTAAGAAAAGGTTCGTGAGTCCTCATAGCAAACTCCGATTGAGCTGAAAACAATCCCCAGCTCAGTCTGTATCATCAGTACCAACGACACTGAACCCATCTAAATCTGGTACCAAAGGCACGTGCGGTATCAGACTGACAGGGCAAGTCGGAATGCCTAAAGACCCGATGAGCACAGGCAAAGAAGCATTGGTTCCTCAGGGGTGTAAGATCCACCCTGGCGAAGTCTCCCTTGGTACTGTCATGAACATCAGTACTGATGACGATACGTCAGGTACCGATACACCATGCTATCAGGTCTCTGTGTCAGACACTATTAGTATAAATCTCTTGGCACCAACAGCCTCCGCTGGTACTGACGCCCTCTGCACTGACAGATTTCCAGTGTGCGACGGATCTTTCGGTGTACGACACACTGGACTCTCCTTTCCACGGTGCTGGGGCCCTGGTACTGAGTTCACCCAGCACCCTTGGCTCACCAATGACCTCCTGCCATGCACCACCCTTTTTGTCGTCGGAATCAGAAAGTGAGCAAAAGGACCTAGCTTCCCAACACTCTTCTCACCTGCCATACGGAGCCCAGTTTCACTATGGACAGTGGGCATACCACCCTTCTGACCCACAGCCTCCCTGGATTGGGCAACCATGGTACCAACCACCAGGCCCCTTCCCATCACAATGGCCATACTGGGACCCTGGCAGGCCCAAAGGCAACAGGCCTCCATCACTGCTAGTATGGCCTGCCAACAGCTGAGGAAGTGCCCTCCTTCAGCCGCTGCCTCAAGGGCCTCTGATCTCCCTGAGCAGCAAGGGAAGTGGAAGAGATAGTCACTCCTCCAGCCCACTTCTCATCATCATCACCAGATGAGACAGTGATGCCCTCTCTGCCGTCTATGGCGGATGACTTTAAACTGTTCCAGGACTTGGTACAGAGGGTGGCAGACGCATTCCAAATGCATTTACAAGAGGCGTCTGAGTCGCGCCACAAGGTGGTGGACATTCTACATTCCTCCGTCTCCTCCAGAGAGGCCCTCCCTATTAATAAGGTTCTACTGGACCCCACCAAGGTGAGTCCGACCAACTTGTAAGAAGGCAGACAAGAAATATTATATGCCAGAAAAGGACGCAGAATTCCTGTTCCTACAGATGCCTCCTAATTCAATCATTGTATACGCAGTTAACTCTAAAGGCTACCAACACCACTTTAAGTCCACCCCTTATGACCAGAACTGCAAGCGCCTAGACCTGTTTCACAGGAAGGTCTACTCCTTGTCCATTTTTCAATTCAGAGTGGTGAACTATTAAGCCTAGTGGCCTACGTGAAGCTTAGTTCTTTTATTGAACAGCCCTCCGATTCTCACAAGGACCGATTTTAAAGCCTTGGTTAATGTGGGCCATCTGGTAACAAAAACATCTCTCCAGTTTGCACTTGATGCAACTGACACGGTGGCACATTCTATTTCAACTGCCACTGTGATGAGGTGGGCCTTGTGGCTTCATCTCTCTGGTTTCCCCAAGGAGGTCCAAATGATGGTGGAGGACTTCCCCTTTGAGGGTACTAAATTATTTACTGAAAAGACTAATCCCTCCCTCTGCACGTTAGAAGATTCGAAGGCCACTCTTCAATCCCTCAGGATCTATACACCTGGATACAAAAGAAAGTACAGCCCTCAGCCACCATTCAAGCTTCGCTCACAGTACTCATCTCAATATCCATCTCAATATACACAGAGATCGAATGAACCTTAGAGGAAGAAGCCCAGGTTCTCCAGACAAAAGATGTCGGGATCTTAGGAACTTTCCTCTCAGCTCTCCTCCTCGAAGAGACAGTTTTGATGGATTGGTTGAGGTGCCCATAGAACACTCTCCTCATTTCATGCTGGAAGCCACACTGATTCCATCAGAGATCATCTCACCCCATTCTGCAGCACCTGATAACGGATAACCTCCAACTAATGGGTGGTGGATATCATCCAAGTTGGCTACTCCATCCTTTTCTCCCCCACCCCAATACCCTCTTCAGGGACCCTTCTCACAAGAGCTTGCTACGTCAGGAGATAAACCACCTCCTCAGCGTAGGAGCCATAGAGCCAGTGCCTGCACATGTAGGGGGCAGAGGCTTCTAAATTAGGGATCTAAATTAGCTGTTACCAGTCAAGAAAGAGATCTTGGAGTCATTGTGGATAGTTCTTTGAAAACATCCACTCAGCATGTAGCGGCAGTCAAATAAGCTAACAATGTTGGGAACATTAAGAAAGGGATAGATAATAAGACAGAAAATATCATATTTCCTCTGTATCAATCCATGGTATGCCCACATCTTGAATACCGCGTTCAGATATGTTTGCCCCATCTCAAAAAAGATATATTGGAATTGGAAAGTTTCAGAAAAGGGCAACAAAAATTATTAGGGGTATGGAATGTTTTCCATATGAGGAGAGATTAATAAGATTGGGATTTTTTAGTTTGGAAAAGAGACAACTAAGGGGGAATATGACAGAGGTCTATAAAATCATGACTGGTGTAGAGAAAGTAAATAAGGAAGTGCTATTTACTCCTTCTCATAACACACGAACTAGGGGTCACCAAATGGAATTAATAGGCAGCAGATTTAAAACAAGTATTTTAAAACAAGGAGAAGTATTTCTTCACACAACACACAATCAACCTATGGGACTCTTTGCCAGAGGATGTTGTGAAGGCCAAGAATTCTCAAAGAAATTTGCACAGTTCCAGTTGTTTTTAATTTCTTGTTGGTGCCAGGCAAACATTTTTTCTGGCCAATCCGGTTACATAAAATCTTTTTAAAATTATAAAATTCTTTTTCACTGATCTGAGTGGCTTCCAAATTTAATGCCAATTTTGAATTGAAACATTTATAGGCATAGGATAGCCAGTTCCTATCCAGACTATGAAATCATAAAGACATCATGCAATAGTGTCTGCAGCGTTGCCAGCATCAAGCATTTAGAAATAATGAGGTGGGCCCAAAAACATCATGAGATTACAAAAAAATTGTAAAAAGAAAAGGGGTACTTGTGGCACCTTACAGACTAACAAATTTATTTGAGCATAAGCTTTCGTGAGCTACAGCTCACGTCGTCGGATGCATTCAGTGGAAAATACAGTGCGGAGATTTATATACATAGAGAACATGAAACAATGGGTGTTACCATACACACTGTAATGAGAGTGATCACTTAAGGTGAAAAGAAAAGGACTAACATGGCTGCTACTCTGAAACCTGTCACTTAAGGTGAGCTATTACCAGCAGGAGAGTGGTGGGGGGGGGCGGGTGAAAAAGCTTTTGTAGTGATAATCAAAGTGGGCCATTTCCAGCAGTTGACAAGAATGTCTGAGGGACAGTGGGGGGCCGGGGGAAAATAGACATGGGGAAATAGTTTTAATAATTTTCTGTAATGACACATCCACTCCTAGTCTTTATTCAAGCCTAAGTTAATTGTATCCAGTTTGCAAATTAATTCCAATTCAGCAGTCTCTCATTGGAGTCTGTTTTTGAAGTTTTTTTGTTGAAGAATTGCAACTTTTAGGTCTGTAATCGAGTGACCAAAGAGATTGAAGTGTTCTCCGACTGGTTTTTGAATGTTATAATTCTTGACGTCTGAGCCTGGACCAGTCCACACAAGAGATCCACTTCCTGGACACTATGGTGCTAATAAGTGATGGTCACATAAACACCACCCTACACCGGAAACCTACTGACCGCTATTCCTACCTACATGCCTCCAGCTTTCATCCAGACCACACCACACGATCCATTGTCTAGAGCCAAGCTCTACGATACAACCGCATTAGCTCCAACCCTTCAGACAGAGACAAACACCTACAGGATCTCTATCAAGCATTCTTACAACTACAGTACCCACCTGCTGAAGTGAAGAAACAGATTGACAAAGCCAGAAGAGTATCCAGAAGTCACCTACTACAGGACAGGGCCAACAAAGAAAATAACAGAACGTCACTAGCCATCACCTTCAGCCGCCAACTAAAACCTCTTCAACGCATCATCAAGGATCTACAACCTATCCTGAAGGACGACCCATCACTCTCACAGATCTTGGGAGACAGGCCAGTCCTTGCTTACAGACAGCCCCCCAACCTGAAGCAAATACTCACCAGCAACCACACACCACACAACAGAACCACTAACCCAGGAACCTATCCTTGCAACAAAGCCCATTGCCAACTGTGTCCACATATCTATTCAGGGGACACCATCATAGGGCCTAATCACATCAGCCACACTATCAGAGGCTCGTTCACCTGCACATCTACCAATGTGATATATGCCATCATGTGCCAGCAATGCCCCTCTGCCATATACATTGGTCAAACTGGACAGTCTCTACGTAAAAGAATAAATGGACACAAATCAGACGTCAAGAATTATAACATTCAAAAACCAGTCGGAGAACACTTCAATCTCTTTGGTCACTCGATTACAGACCTAAAAGTTGCAATTCTTCAACAAAAAAACTTCAAAAACAGATTCCAATGAGAGACTGCTGAATTGGAATTAATTTGCAAACTGGATACAATTAATTTAGGCTTGAATAAAGATTGGGAGTGGATGTGTCATTACACAAAGTAAAACTATTTCTCCATGTTTATTCCCCCCCTCCACCCCCCCACTGTTCCGCAGACGTTCTTGTCAACCACTGTATTTTCCACTGAATGCATCTGATGAAGTGAGCGGTAGCACACAAAAGCTTATGCTCAAATAAATGTGTTAGTCTCTGAAGTGCCACAAGCACTCCTTTTCTTTTTGCGAATACAGACTAACACGGCTGCTACTCTGAAACCTGTCAAAAAATTGTGGTTCTTTTCATTTCCCTTTTGGTTTTTCTGCCTTTAAAATACACTTAAGTCACATTTTCAAACCTTTCTCCACAACCATATGAGACAGGGTGCTTTTTGTAGCACCCTGGTGACTGAGGTTGCTGCAGCACTTGGAAGACTGCAGACTTAATTGAAGTCCATTAACCAGTTTCTGTTGGGGATTACAGAGACTTGTGTGGCAATTGCTGGATTAATGAGGGAATTGGCTCTGTGGTTGGGAGGATATATTGGTGAAGAACTGAGAAGTAAAGAGAAGGGTTCAGAGAGTGAACTGTGGGTAGGAGAGAAAGCTGTGTGAAAATATTCGTCCTGCTATATACCCGTGATTCCATCTGTTATGCTTTGAAACTGAAAATTAAAAAGCACATATGGTGAAAGGGAAACAGCCTGCATGTGTTTGTGGCTAAGAGACCACAAGAACAGGCTAGGCAGCAGTACTCGCAGGGTAGGTGAAGGGACAGCCTGTGACACCATAAAAGTTGGAAACTAACTTTATTTTAATGACAGCTCTGAGTATCTTATATGATCAGTTGACTTCAGAAGCTGAGGCCTTAAGAAAAGCACCAAATATTGAAGAATTGGAAACACTGTGTCTGTTTTGGTCTCAGATTCACTGGCAAAACTGACAGCTATCTCTTGTTCACAGTGAGAACTTGATGCTTGTTAAAAAACAACAGCAGCAAACATGCACACGCACGCGCACACACACACACGCACACAACTGGGAAGAGAAAGATTTGTCCCACTATTTTCTGTGCTGTCTGGTTAAATCTGCATCTAGCTGAGATTTTACAATGCATTTTGAAATGGAAGTCTCTTCACTTTCACGTGTTAAAATTAATGGCAATGGATTTTTCAAGCAAGTTTGCAAAAAGCTTTTCCTCTTAGTCAGGTTTCCAAACTGGTGGATCAAGAGGGGCCAGGTCCCATGTGTGGAGAGGGGTATTGAAGTAAGGAAAAGAACAGGGGGATTAGTCCGAGTTTGGAGAAGCAACACTCCTGTCTGAGTCTAGGAATTGATTTTAGTGGAGCACGTGAATATTAGGATACTCCTCCAAAATCTCATAGGGAGAGAGTAGGTTCTTGGCTTATGTCCTATGCTCCATATAGAAGGGGGAAATAATATGGGTCAGTCTAGAACAGAAGCTCCCCTCTGTCTGATCAACCATCATCCAAACAGGTTTTTCGGTGTGGCTTTCATTTGTTTTGCTCTTTCTCAGAGAGCACGCATCTTTGTGCCCTTGTCTGTCAAGCCTTTACAGTTTTACGGAAGGAACAGAGTTTGCTGATGCAACAGAAGATAAATACTTCCCATAGGTGAGCACTTTTATCATAAGGACAGACCAGTCAAGAAACTCATTATGCTCTCAGCCAGCATTTTGAGGAGCAAATACAAAACAAAACAAGTATATTCTTACTGCCTTTGTTTCATGTTAGGGAGATAACCCATGCCATGGGGAAGAAAAAGGAGAAGACTCTTACTTAACACTTCTGTCCTCCATAACCATCAAAGTAGTGCTGGTTATGAGTTAATTAGATAGTGTGTGCACCCTTCCACAGTAATAAAACTGTTAGTGGTCTGTCCAATGCTTTAAGGCTTTAACTCCTTAATAATCACACATGGTTGTTAGTATTATCTGTTTGTACTGTTGTAGATTCTAGAAGCCACAGTCAAGGATCCCATATTGTGCCAGACATTATATATACATATTACAAAAAGACAAATGAAATCACTTAAATGTGCAAGAATATTGCAGGTAACAAGTTTTCTTCATGAGCGATGGAAATATTAATAGGGCAGCAACCAGAGAAGAGGAAGGAAAAAGGGCGGGGGGGAGGGGGGGAAATAGGCTCCTGTACTGTCAGATATGGATGGATTTTTGTGATGTTAGTTGAAGCTGAATATTTCCTTAGGCAGACAAAGTCCCATGCTTCATTGAAGATAAGGCTGGAAGGTGATCAGAGGTGAGGTCTAGTTTGTTGGTTGAAATTTCCTCTTCTTTCTTGTTGGCAGGAACCAGCTAAGAAAGCATCAGCCAAGCAGGCAAAGACGTTAAGGGATGTTGTTAAACCTAAAAAAACACATGGCCTGACATCCAATAAGTTTTGTACTGATTAAACCCACAGCTTAAAAAAAAAATTTAAGAAAAGCAAAGGAGAGAATAGGCATTGAAACTCCAGTGAAATAAAATGAACCACAAGCTGAGGAAATCCATGCAATTTTTATAACTGTATAGTCCATGGAAAGCTACCCAGTTTGTTATGGCATTTATTTCCAATAGTGTTTTAACCCAAACAATCTTATCTTGTAAACCAGGGGTTCTCAAATTCGGGGTTGGGACCCCTCAGGGGGTCATGAGGTTATTACATGGGGGGTCATGACCTGTCAGCCTCCACCCCAAACACCACTTTGCCTCCATAATTTATAATGGTGTTACATATATTTAAAAGTGTTTTTAATTTATAAGGGGGGATTGCACTCTGAGGTTTGCTATGTGAAAGGGGTCACCAGTACAAAAGTTTGAGAACCATTATTGTAAACAAATCATCCTTGAACACAGTCTCAGAAGATATTAACAGTCCTCAAAACAAGGTTCTCCACATTAATTGTTTTCTCTTTAGCATGACTTTGAGTTAAGTATTTTTGGCTTTTCTAAAAGTTCCAGGATAAAAGTCCAGAGTGCAACGGTCTTAATCTATAGATTGATCATGTCAGTTGGACACATTTGCTGACATTGTCCACAAATGTCACTGCGTCTGCCACTCTGACCAGCTATGTGGTCTTCCCCATGGCAGCAGTGCAAAAATACTGATATATTCAAGTTACTCATGGTTCTGCTTCCGTGAGTCTCCCAGTACATCTGTTATGGCAGTGTGAGGAACCATAGATGCCCAAGGCAATGCTGCCTTGGCTGCCTCATGGCAGCAGACAGAAGTGCAATGGGGGGAACTCCATCTGCATGTGTATACATATTGGGATCCACTCCTTCAGCTCCCACTGCAAAGGACAGCCCCACTCTCACATCTCTTCTTCCTCTACTGTCTCATAGACCTAATCAAACCTCTCTTCCCTTCACAAAGACCAGATTTCACCCTCTGTTATGCACAAATACACTATCTTTCCCACATCCACCCCGGAGCTCCCTGTTGGCCAGCCCTGATCCACCAGGGTTTTTGTGAAGAGAAGAGGTAATGAGGCAGGCTAGCAGTGTTTGTAAAATGGAAGCAAATGCTAGAACTCAACAGTTTCATCATATAATCTGGGCAAAACTCCATTAGGTTTTCCTGAATAGGGGGACTAACTTTTATGTGTCTAATTTTGAATGTTCAAAAATGGCTTATGTCCAAGACATTATCAGAATGTGTGTGTGTGAAGTTTGGCGGTCCATAGTAGTTCAGCTAGAAGAACCTTCAGAGGGGTGATGAAAATAGAAAAATTCAAAAGGAGAGGGTGTTTTATGTATAATTTTCCCCTTGCAAATTTAACAAAGACTTTGTCCAGAAAATACATAGAAAATTCTGTTGTCCTATGGAGAATTATTGACCCAAATTTAGAGACTAATTTCAGTCCAAAGAGATGAAAGACAGGGATATCAATTCTCTGTTAAGAGCAAATCTCAGTGCACCCTTAATTATGGAGTTGTTACCAATGCTTCCATATTCTGTGGTGCTTTTGCATTTTAAAAAGTAAATATTTTTTAAAAAATTAACTGATATTTTGTCTTGAAAAAAATCCATCGTATTGTATGAAGTTGTGTAGATTTGACCATGTTTCTTATAGTGTTGCTAACTAATTGAATAGTACTGATTAATGAAGTAAGCATATATTTCTCTGAAGATAATTCTTATTGTGTAAGCGCTAGGAGCACAGGTATTATTATTTATTAACTGTGCTACTCAATAGAGTGATGCAATACTAATTTAGTGCCACACTGGAAGGTGGTTTACAAACGATCAGTATATAAGCATATTATATACAGTATATGGATATGACCTGTTATAGTATTTTAAGACAGTCATGTGAGATATTTCTAAATTATTACATAATCTGGGTGGTCACTGCGCCTTTTCAGTTAGTATTTCTCTTTTTCTAGGCTGATTCTGTACAAGGTGGTGATGATTCTCCATTCTCAGACTCTATTACCTTGGAACAAACAACAAGTAACATTGGAATATCAAGTGGACGTGTTAGCTTGTGGATGCAATGGATGTTGCCAAAAATTACTATAAAGCTGTTTGCACCAGATCCTGGAAGTAAAGGCACAGGTATGGTACATAGAATTATCTATTTTAATTTAGTACTTTAAGTGTGTAGTTATTTTAAGATAAAACCAATTGCTATTTAAAGCAAGTATTCATGAATTGAAAACTCTGATAGTTATAAAAAAGATGCACGTGTTTGTCTAGTGTTTTAGCATACTGCAATATGCTTTCATGCATGGGATCAGACTTCAGCATTGTCCTTTGCATCTGGATTGGCAGAGATTGGGAGCATTGCAAAGGCAATTTTGCAGCTTAGTCTTAGCCCACAAAGTGATTTTTAAGTTTGAAGACAATTTGTTCACTTCTTTGGAGTTATGCAAGTATGAAAAACAGTATATTTTTTCCTCATATGAAGTTATTCTCTTGTTTTTCCCACTCAGAGACTTCAGAAACAGGTGGCTGTTAAAATTTAATTTGGCACATGGCTCATCCTCAAAAGAAATAGGACTATACTAAATCTGAATTAAAAGTTTGTTAGTCATTTTAAATGATAAAGATCAAAAGTTTGTGCATCAGCAGTGTGCACATTTTAGTAAGTTTTTCTTGTGATGGTATGTGCCCAACTGTATGCCACTAAATACAATTTTGCATTTTTCTATCAACATTTAAAAATTGTGTTGATTTTTAAATGACATTGTGACTGGGGTCCCAATGAGGGCCAGCTAAGATCAGTCAATTAGGGTGAACTGCAAAGAATGGGGAAGACAAATCCCCATAAAACTGGTGGCTATTCCACTTAGATTTACCAAGACAGCGTAAAACAGCTTCTTTGTTACCTTACTGGTTACTCAGAAGTCCAAACCAGACAGTTCCCTTAAAGTGATCCAGCCTCAGGCCTCCATCCGGGAACCCACGTGAAATATGATGAACATTTCTGTAAATCTTATTTTATCATATAAAAGAAAAGGTTCTACCAATCGCAAAGGATCAGACACATTATCTCCCAGGTTCGTAAATGTTTCAGATCTTACCCAAATACACACTACAGCCAATTCTTATTAACTAAACTAAATTTATTAAAAAACAACAGAGAGAGAATATAGTTAAAAGAGCAGTATACATACAGACATGAGTTCAATTCATTTAGGTGCACATTCATAGCAGAGATGCTGAGCTTCGTAGCTGCAAAGAGTTCTTTCAGAAATAGTTCGTCAGTTATAGTCCAATGTCCAAATATCATATTCAGGGCGTATCAGCATAACTGGGACCTCAGTCTTGCAACTCAGACTTCCCCTGATGAAGCCTAAGCAGATCTGAGATGACAGAATCAGGACCCAAAGACCTTTTATACAATTTCATGTCCTCTTTGACAAGTTGGGATTTCCTCAGGGAACAAAAGGTAATTAGGATGACTTTGAAGATGGTCCATCACTGGTACTTAGCTATAGAATTAACATAAGGCAATTTGCGTGTTCCTCCACTATTCACAGTACATTTCAAGGAGAGATGAATACCAAGATATCCCGTGTTTACAATTCGTTTAAATGCTAGAATGTTCTTTTGATCTCTGATCTATAAGAATACAGCATAGACAGGGACTGTTGATTACATTGTCCACCCTACTCACTCATATGTAAATACACAAAACCACAAACATCATCTCCCCACATGTCTTTTGAGGGTTATTTATTTTGCAGAATGTTTAACCGTTTCTAGCCATGCATCACAGACATATATTTAACACAGTATCTATGATATTTTAAAAATAAGAAGGAATTTAATTTGTTTCAGGTTACTTTATGTTGAAAATAGAAATATGATTTAATGGTAGGTGGTACATAATTCACTTTTCTTACTAACTTTTTGATTTGGAAAATATAACTTTTTCACTAATAAGATTTATAAATAACTCATCAGGTAGATTTTGTCAATCACTTATTATTGTATGAATTTAAGTACATATTTTTCTTAGGATGCACACTTGACATCCTTGTTAACAAAATGTACTGGCGCCCTGTTTTAGAAAATGAAGAAACTAATCTATCTGATTAAAGTTAATTTACAAAGAAATGTAGCAGAACATTTGACAGCAGAAACTTAACAGGAAACAAATCTGAAAATTCAGTAGACATGATGATAAAAAAAACTTGGCACTTGTAATGCACTTCGAAAATGAAAAGCATTTTCAACTGATATTATCTAAATTACCCCCATCACCAGGATGGTTGTTAGGTAAGTATTATTATGTACACTTTTTATAAATGAGGATACCAGAGCAAAGAGGTTAGCTGACTTGTCCAAGCCCTAAAAATATTGTTTCTGCCAGAGCTGGGATTATTGCTCAAGAATTCCTAGCTCTCAGTCATGCTCTTACATCTCTAAATCAAGTGTCTTTTGTGCTGTTGTTTAATTTGAGTATCTCAAGCCCAGTGATGGGCAAACTACGGCCTGGGGGGGGCACATCTGGCCATCCAGACGTTTTAATCCGGCCCTCGAGCTCCCGCCAGGAAGCGGGGTCTGGGGCTTGTCCCGCTCTGGTGCTCCAGCCAGGGAGTGGGGTTGGGGTCTTGCCCCACTCCACACAGCTCCCAGAAGCAAGGGCATGTCCCCACTCCGGCTCCTACATGTAGGGGCAGCCAGAGGGCTCCACATGCTGCCCTCGCCCCAACCATTGCCCCTGCAACTCCCATGGGCTGGGAACTGCAGTCAGTGGGAGGTGAAGAGGCGGTGCCTGCAGACAGGGCAGCGCGCAGAGCCACCTGGTCCCACCTCCGCATAGGAGCAGGATGGGGGACATGCCGCTGTTTCTGGGAGCTGCTTGAGGTAAGCGCTGCCCACAGCCTGCCCCCCTGAACCTCTTCCATGCCAACCCCCTGCCCCAGCCCTGATACTCCTCCCGCCCCTGGTCCCAGCCTGGAGCACCCTCCTGCACCCCCAACCCCTCATCCCCAGCTCCACCCCAGAGCCCCCATCTCCAGCTGGAGCCCTCTCGCCCTCCAACCCCCAATTTCGTGAGCACTCATGGCCCACCGTACAATTTCCATACCTACATGTGGCCCTTGGGCCAAGAAGTTTGCCCACCCCGATCTAGCCTGTTTAATGGTGTATAAGGGTATGTCTACTCTACCCGCCAGCTTGGCGGGCAGCGATTGATCCAGCAGGGATCAATTTATCGCATCTAGTCTAGATGCAATAAATCGACTCTTGTACTCCACCGCTGCGAGAGGCACAGGCGGAGTTAACGGGGGAGTGGCAGCAGTCGACTCACCGCGGTGAAGACACCACGGTAAGTCGATCTAAGTACGTCGACTTCAGCTACGTTATTCAAGTAGCTGAAGTTGCGTAATTTAGATCAATTCCCACCCCCACTCTCCCACCCCAGTGTAGACCAGGGCTTAGGCTATAGAGAAAGCTGTATACTACTCTGTGCCCACAGAATTGCCATTGATGTCAATATTAGCAGTTCACGTGGATCAAGAGCAGTAAATGGCCCTGATTCTTTTTAATTGATTTTCAAGCCAAAATGTACAGAACAAAAATCCTGTATTCATTTTTCCCCCTAAATTTTGAAGGGAAGATATACTGTTGTTTCAATACAGTAGTTCAAAACAGCACATTTTTCTAGATTCATTTAATAACCATAATTGTGCAGTAACATACTGAAATCTGGAAGCACTCTTTACTTAATAATGTGCTATTCTTTTCTGAAGTTGAAAAGTAAAATAACCCATCACTACTTTCAGTGACTTACTGTGATGCTGTCCATTTGGAAAATACAGTGAGAGCAAGCCAGGCACAAAAATGACTTAAAAATTTGACACCAACTGTCTCAGGTTTAATTTCTCAACTCTACTTTGTAAACATTAATGTTGCTTTTATGTTTTAATAAGAATCAGAGTCTCAGTCTAATTTCTGTCCTTTTTTAATGTCATTTGCCCATTTTTATTACATTAATTATCACTGGTTATTGCAGAAATTTGTGTTGTCAGTGAATTAGAAGATCTCAGCGCCTCAGTAGATGTGCAAGATGTATACACCAAAGTCAAATGTAAAATAGAGAGCTTCAACATTGACCACTACAGAAACAGGTAATTCCTGGAAGTCATGCTACATTAATTCCATTCTGAAAAAAGAAAGCAGTTTTTTCATTGACAGAATTATCATTTGAATTTTAATTAAAAAATCATTGTGGAATATAGTGAAATAAGCCATAACTATACTTTTTTTAAACAGTAAACACTGATAATCAGAATTTCCCAGAATTAGACTTGCTTGCAAACAGGGTATACATAAGCCATTTCAGTCTTCTGGGAGAAATACATTTTGTGTGTGGGTGGCACCATTAAAAATTGGTATTTGTTGAACTAAATGAGTTGTCCAAATGCTTACAATGGAAAATGCCTCAAATACTGTACTGTGATTAGTTTTACTCTACCAAATAGTAAATGTCTAGTTTTTTTATGTCTCCTGCTTGATAAGTTGTTTATTTTTAAGACATCAGAAGGAAATTTCTAATAAAAGAGATGTTTTTGTTGTCGTGGAGTAGCTGCACTGTAATGCAGGGAACTGAGTTCATTACCATTGTAGCAGGTGCTAGTCTAATAAGTAGAGTTGCTTAGACAAGCTCTGAGGGAGACACATATAGTCTTCATCAGCTGAATGGTGAGTTGTCATGAAGCAGAATCTGTGGAGGTATGTGGGAGATGGTAATTAAGAGAAAATGGGACAATTCTCTAGTGTCTTTCCTTGGGAGAAGAATCAACAAATAATCCATTAAAATATTTAAAAAATTTTTATTAGGGTGAGATGTTTCAAAAGTGCCTAAGGGATTTAGGAGCACAAGTCCTATTGATTTGCAGAGAGACTTGTACTCCTAAATCCCGTAGGCATTTTTGAAAGTCTCCCATGAGAACAATCGGAAGGAAATTCAGTGTATACCTCTCATTCTGTCCTTAATTCAGTTATCAATTCATTTGAGACTTAGTACAATGAACAAACACTACAGGTTGTGTGTGAAAAGTAGATCCATTCTGAATTTTCTTTCTTTTCTCTGAATTAGAAATATATATTTGTTTGAACGTATTGTAACAATTATTAATCAAACCTTACATTTTCTTTCTAGAAACTTCTGTTGCAGTTTATACCATGATGCTTTTAGATATAATAGCATACACCAAGCCCTCATACTATTAACAAGTTACTATTTCCACAGATTCTGTGAAAGGCTTGAGAGGTTCTTTGTTCTGAATAGTCTAAAGCTTCAAACTCTCCAGAGCTTCCTTCCAACTTAGTAGTGTTCTTTCTTTGCTTAAGTTTTATCAGGTTATTAAGTTACTCCACTTAACATAATTGCATTGTCAAATCTAGTTTCAATTCATAAACTATTCAAAGTACACTCTATATATGACTAAATTCTGTGGACTCAAACCAAATGCAGAGAACAGATAAGGTGAACATTCTGTTTTCCAGGCCAGGGGAAGGCTGGCAGTCAGGACATTCTGAAGGAATATTTCTACAATGCAAAGAAAAACTTGTGGTGAGATTTTTGTAGTGGAATAAGATGCTTAACAAAATAACTCTGTTCTAAAACTTAAACAATATAATTTTTCTTTGTTCTCAGACATGTTCAGAAGAATGATTGCAAGAATTATAATACAAAACATAATTTTACCACTTCATAACCAATTTTGTGCTTATGAACAAGTACTCTAAATTTGAAATGTAATTGGATACTGTTTTCCTTTCTCAATTTTTTTGTTCTTGTAATCATCCTCTTCCACGCTAATAAAGCTTTTTGCTGAATGTTTAATTCCGAGAAAATCAAGTGATAAGTCTGTTTTGTGTGCAGAATTCTATTAGATTTTAATTCCATGACCTCTTGATTGGGTTGTCCTTTCCCATAAATTACAGTATTTCAAATTTATATTTTTCACACCAGTTTTTCTTTTGATTTCCTTGAATTTGGGCATTTCAGAAGGTGTGTGTGACACATGCTATGTCTCACAGCTGTGCAGAGCTATGCAAATTTCAGCATAATTTAAAATTCTACATTTTTTTGGCTTATGGCTTTTGTTTTGTTTTGTTTTTCTTTTTGTCTTTTTCCTCCTCTCTGTGCATCACCTCAAGCCTTGGGGAAGACTGTTGGTCTCTGGGGCAATACGGAGGTGTATTCCTTTCCTGTACTGACAAGCTGAACAGACGTACCTTGTTGGTTCGACCCGTCAGCAAGCAGGACCCTTTCAGTAATTTCTCTGGCTTCTTTCCTCCTGTAAGAAATCCTTTTAAAACTTATAGTACAGAACTTCCATTAACAAACACAAGTAGGAGAAAAAATATCTCAAATGTCATTAGTTTCTTCCCATTATTTGTCATTTATATTTTCTCTGTACTGAATATATTTATTATCTTGTTTTACTCCCTTTTTGTTCTCTGGCAACAATTGTCAAATTCCTTTGCCTGGGCCTGGGAAGCAGTGTCTTTTGTTTCCTCTGAAATCTACACCACTGCTATTTGGTAAAGTGGCAAAGCTAGAATGCCTCATTTAAAGTAACTAAGATCCTGATCGCAGGATGTACTTAAGCACATGCGTAAGCCTAGGCATGTGAGTAGTCCCATTGAAATCAGTGGGACTGCTGAAATACTTTAAAGATAAGCATGTATGGAAGTGTTTGCTGGATTGAGGCCCAAATGTGTGCGCAAAAGCCAGTATTGTATATTGTATCTTGTTTGTGGTGGCTGTAATGATATTCTCAGTGCCTTTAATTACTTTATGTAACTGAGCTATGCCTTAAACTAATTTATTCACATATATTATTTACAATATATACAATAATTACAGAAAACCGTTCATATGGTCACAATTCCTTGAAAGTCTCAGAACATTACAGTAGTCTCAGCCAGCAAGTAATACGAGTTACTTAACTGTTTCTCTTGCATGGCCTTTTTCCTATTTGATTAATAGTCATGAGCAAGCACAAAACTTAGAGTGGCCTAGAAGTAATACCAAAAAAAGCATAAAGGGCCAAAATGTGCTAACCTGGATGCCTGTTAGGCTTGGCTAGGCTCCCTACTTCGAGCATTGCTACCTGGCTCCTGGTGCATGGGATCGCAGTGCTGCTCAGGTTTGGCCCTACTCCCCTGAAGCTGAGGTGGCCAGGCCAAATTTGAGTAAGTGATGTTGTAACTTGTCGCACAGGCTCACACAAATTTGGCCTGGCCTCACCACCATCAGGGGGGCCAGGCCAAACCTGAGCAATACTGCGATGCCAGGGGCCCAGTCGTAACTCCTGGAGCAGGGAGCTGAGCCCGGCGAGCCCTGTGGGATAGAAGCTGCTTCAACCAGGACAGGGGTTTTGTGGGTTCAAGCGGACAGACCCACAAAACCCAGAACTATTGGGGTGCCTTACTGCGCACTACACATGTCTACACTTTTGGTGGTGTGTAGGGTACATGTAGTGACACTTCTCAGTAAAAAGCAGGTTGCATTCACACTGCAGTGCGTAGCTACACAGAGCAGGGAAAGGCGCTGGCTGGAGGGAGGCAGCAGGAAAAGGTTCTGGCAGTGGGACAGTACACTGCTAAAAATAGTATAGAGATGGGAGGCACTGCTTGGGCATGTGGGTACATACCTTAAGGTTCTGGTGTGTCCTTACTCACCTAAGCAGTGCTTCACCATCCACACTGAAATTTATACCTGTGCTGGGAGGACATGCAATATTTGTACTCTGCATGCCGCCATAAGTGTAATCGTAGCCTAAGAGTGCTTTCAGGCAGTTTTGCTTAGTATGCTTCTGAAGTGTATTAAGCTAATGTGCACAAAGATACTCTTAGTGTGCCGTACGAATGTCCACGAAGGGAGTTAGAACAGAGTAGCTAGTGTGGGCTTTTCCCTGATGTAGACAAGCCTTATGTATTCAGTCTCTCATATTCACAGAAATGAAAAATTTTAAAAATTACTAAAAATACAATCATACAATTTTTCTAGCAACTCCCATTGAAGTTAATGGGAGTTGCTAGAAAAATTGTATGATTGTATTTTTTGAAGTTAATGGGAGTAGAGACCTGAGCAGGTTACAGCACGGACCCTTTATCTTTAGTGGTATGACAGATTATATGAAATATTTCTGTGTTAGTGGAAGTTCTGTTCCATTTGATTTATTTTCTGTCATGAATATGTCCATCATTCTTTTACTTATTCTAGTTGTTCAAATTTGTTCTAATAAGAGTGAAAGCTAACTTACTAATTGGTTACAATTCACTTAATCATATGATCTTTCAGCTTCTCGGCATTACAAATACTAATTACATTTATGTAGGAAGTTAGTGCTTACATTTATAAAAATTTTAAGTACATTAATTATTGATTCTGAATAAATAAAATCTGAAAATGTTGAAAGAAGCATCTACTCTGTTTACAAAATGCAGTTGCTATACTTATGCTTCAGTGATTAAGCACTATTATCATAATGATATATAATATTATGTCAAAACCAATTTGATTTTATTTGCTTTCCTTTATTGTTAAAATTATTTAATTTGTTTTATTAGTTTATTTTAAAATTCTCAACTTTTGCAGTACCTCACTCAAGGTCAATTTTCAGTCAGAAATGAATGTTTAATCTAGATACTGGAGGAGATTTTTCAAAGGTACAGATGCCAGGAGCCTAATACACTCTGACAGCCAATGGGAGTTAGGCATCTAACTTCCAAATGTGCCTTAGAAAATCTTTCCCTCTGTGTAAAGAAATCTTGCAAATTTCTGAAGAATAATGTAATAAATTTTGAAAGGTTTTTTTTTAGTATTGAGATGAATTATTTAGTGTATAGGGTGTGGTAGTTAGTATTACGGGTGTTCTGCAGGAGAAATTTGAAGTAAAAAGTTATCTTGTCATCGCTGGTATAGAGTGATGGTTGGGCCCACAGAGGGAATGAAAGCGATAATAAACTCTCTAAAATGAAGAAGGGGTAACGGAATGTAGATAATTCTAATCTTATGCACAATTTTTTAATAAATATTTTTTGGTAAATTTTGACTTTCTGAAGTGCAAGAAATATTTTGGGTAGTAGTATTTGAGGGATATTAAGCTACCAGGCTGTGTTCAATGGTTTATGTACAGCACAGATGAACAGAAAAAAATGAATGTTTAGTGTCACTAAAATATTCAGCAGTTCCAGCTTACATTGAGCTGTGCTGTGATAACGTTTGGTCATACTGTGAGGTAGATGGCCCTTCTAAAAATTTAAATAAGCCTTTTCTTTTGTTGTTTGGAGAAAGTAAGAAGCCCCTGTCCCATCCCTCTCCCCACCCCCCCAAAAAAAACCCTGAAAAGATGAGCTAATAAAGAAATAATATTATTCTCTGTTTAAGATGTTTAACCTGTTCTCTTTACTGCAGTTTTCATTATTGTTTCTTTTTCCTGGAACAGACAACTGCAAAACTTTTAGATGGCTCACACCAACAACATGGATTTCTCTCTCTCACTTATACAAAGGCTGTAACAAAAAATGTCCGGCACAAGTTGATATCAAGAAATGAACGAAGAACTTTCCATAAGTTATCTGAAGGTCTCAATGATGGGTCTCCTCATTTTCTTCATGAGATCCTTCTTTCTGCTCAGGCATTTGATGTTGTCCTATGTTTCCCTTTGCTTAATGCAATTGCAAGTATATTTCAAGCAAGGCTGCCAAGGAATCAAAAAGAGAAAAGCAAATCACCTGGCCAACCTATGAGGACTCATACTCTAACATCTCGGAACTTACCTCTGATTTATATCAACACAGGTGTAATCAGAGTCTTCTTTCCCCAAACTGAGGAAATTCAACATGATACAGGAGGTACTATGTACTGTATGAATTTATTTATTATGTGAAACATTTACTTCCTCCACGCTCTTTGGTGAGGGTTAAACGTCACAAGATGAAACAGATCTTTTAAGCAAGTTTCTTTGCACTCTATTCAGGTGAATTATAGGGAAATCTAGTCCCTTTGACCAAAAGGTTCTATCTCAATTATCTCACTGCTGCTTGTGATAATGGCATATTTAGCAATGTTCCTGGGGCTCTCATACTGTAAGACACAGAGATGGAAAATAAAATTAATATGATACACACTAGATTTCTTAAGAGTTATAGAAACAGTTACTTGGGAGGTCTACCTTTGTCTGTCCATAGCGTTTGGGCTGTGAATGTCATTGTTAAAGGAGTTGGTCAGGAGTTGCATGGAGAGAACTTAAGCCCTGAGTCTGTAATTAGATCTGCAAGAGTTGACTCTTGTGCCAGCACTGACCCCCTTTGAGGCCAGTGGATGTCCATGCTGGTACAAAGTATCCACCTAGGACAGATGGATCCATTTGCAGGAATAGGACCTTATGGTAGGGAACTACTGAAAACCCTCAGGGCTTACATACACAAACATTCAGTTTGTAGCAAGTTAGAGTGTGAATCTGTCCCAGAATTAGCCTGTTGCAGACTAACTGTCTGTGTGGACCCTGCTGATACATGAATAGTTTGTTAATGTGCCTTGATGTAGTCCCATTTCAAAGGGGACTAGATCAAAAATCATTAACAAATTGTTAATGCACATGAGCAGGGTCCACAGTCAGTCAATCTATGGCAGGCTAATGCGAAGTAGATTCACAGCTCAGCTTGCCACAAACTAAATGTTCAAGTTAGACAAGCCCTCAGACAGCTGGGCAGATGGATGGGTACTTAGAAAGATGGAGGGTGTAAAAGCCTTGTGCTCAGTTAAACCATTACTCTAAGTCTCTGCATTAAGTGGCTTGATGCCCACCACAAAATATATTTATTATGTTTATACTCAGGCTTTTAATTCTTGCATCTACATAGAAAGACATTAACGTTAAAAGTACACCTACAGACAGCTAGAGACTATATAGTTACAAGTACTGTACTCCCACTGTCAACTACCCTTCTGAGAAAGGAACAAAATGTATTACTGATATAATGCTATGTTTACATAAGGCATATAGGTATGGTTTGTTGCTATTATCTGCAAATAATACACAATCTAAACCCATGAGGGTAGAGTTTAAATTTTCACATAACCTAACAACAAGAGGTGCAGACAGAGTGAGTTTAGTTGGATTATTTTTTTGCCAACATCCTCTACAATTTTCCAACTGGGAATGGCAGAAATACAGTCAGATAAAATTAGAATGGCTTTGTTGGCAAGGAAGAGTTATCGTTCTGCTGGGAAGGGAGTCTGAGGCATGCTGTCAAGGAAATTTTTTAAAGAATATGTTTTTGCAACATCTGTAGCTTTGCACTTCATTAAAATTACATTTATAAAAAATGCTCTGGCTGGCTTAAAGAAAGAAAGACTGACCTTGTGCTATCCACGTTTTCAAACAATTACAAATAGCAGAACTGCTGTGGGTAAGCTTGAATGGAGGTTGTAAACACACATGCATGTATAAAGAATGGCCGAAAGAGTTAAAACTTTATTAAAATAAAAACAGAACAAACTTACCCCCAAAACTAGAATTTCTGGAGTTTCATGAAAATGTGAAGGTCACTGCCAGACCCTTTCTGTCTCTTTCTTCTTTCACCCCAACCCTTTCTAAACTCAGGTACTTCTGAATGAGGACATTGAGGTCTCCTTGCCCCTGAAGTCTAGAGACTGTAACAAAGGCCAAGGCTTGAATATGACCAGCTGTTATTTTTAAATTAACAATGGCCCTTTAAATTTTAGGATTTGAACTGCTTTTGAAGGCCTCTGTAGTATATAGTCCATCTGCAAGAGGTGTTCATATATTAGTTTCAGGTCATTACAGTATACCAAAAAAAGTTGTTATTTCAATATGACAATTTAAATTAATATGCTACATGGTACTATATTGGGCATATTTTCTCTAAATGTTTCATGAGTTAACTATTAAAATATGATTGATCTTTCCTTTGCCATCAGTTAGGACATCTATTAGTCACAGGCCTGTGTAACCACTGATGCCTGTTTTCTTTTTAAAAATTCAGTGTAACTTTTCTTTTCTTCAGCACAAAATGTTCAAAGTATCATGTTTCTTTGATAGTTATTTCAGTAGCACAACCAGATTAGAGGTGTTTTCTAGCAAGTCTCATGCTGGACTTGGTGATCCCCAAAGATGACATGCTGTAATATTGCACTTTTCATGTTGATCATAATTTTTTTCTCACTCCTCTATATCTAAGGACATCATTACACTGAAACAGATGTTGTACAAGACAGTCTCTTTAATACCAGGAAAGTTAAAGGTGTTACAAAAATGAATGTTGATGTTATATACTGTATTATAAATACTTACTGTCTAGGGCCCTCATCCTGAAAACATGGCACAGCTTAACACTCATAGTAGTCCCACTGAATTCAGTAGGACTACTTACATTAATGAAGTTAATGTACATGTGTATGACTCTGCATTCTGGAGCCTATATAAATTATATAAAAAAGTTTTAGTTAATTGTGCCATTATTCTTGAGGGTTAAATCTCTTTTTTAACGTTAAATACCAAAACGCATGAAAAGCTTCACCAAGTGCAAGCATGGTGCTAAACAAAGAATTTAGCTCTTGAGGCTGTGTAACAGCTGGATTACATAAACATTTAAGAATTACTGCTAAAATATCTGTTTAAAAAATCCTAAAACATAACAATTGCAGTAGGGCACCTTACTTTATGTACTGTAACTTCTGTTTTCTACTTTTGCAGTATGTTTATAGTCATCTAATTTAACAAAAGAGCAAAATGAGTTTTTATGTACTCATGAAATATAGTTTAATGCATCTAACAGACCGTGTAAAGAATGAAACTAATTATTTAAAAAACCCTCATTTGAAGGATACAAAAGTACAAGAGCTTTCCCACGTATTAGTCAAGTGAGTACTTTGCCAGTGAGCCACAGGTGTGCAGCACTAGGGGTAGATGAAAACAAAAGTGAATGTGAGGGGCCTTATGACATATATATCTATAATAAATTTGTCCCAGGGTGCATTCATTGTGTAATATATACATTCTTACTCAGAACTTTAGAAATACATAAACAGGCAACCATGGTTTTATTCATTATAGTTTCCACATAGAAGATTTCCCCTGAAAAGTTGAGGAGAGTATGTGTGGCAGAATATGAGTTAAGAGGTGTATTCTCCATCAGTAAATCAGGACATAAATCACCTATACCCCCAACACAGACGCATCAAAATATTGATTAGTATGGTACTTTCTATATATGTTAAAGATTTAATTTGTTAAACCATGTGACATTGCATTACTCTTTGGTACATTTTGTGCTCGGTAAGCTGCAAGTGTTGGATGTACTCATGGTACTGAATACATTTACACACTTTCTTTTACCAAAATCCAAACGCTTGTTTAAAAAAAAAAAAGACGACGACGACTTTCTCAAGTGCTACTTTTTTTTGCCTACCCTTGCTCACAAATAGTGTCATGTTTTACAGCATAAGTGTGGTGGTGACCCGAGTAATATTGAGACTACTGAGTAGGGTTCTATTTATTGCACTGTATTAAATGATTAAAGTGACAAATACTGGAAACAAGAGATCCAGAACCACTTTTGTTCGGTATTCTAAAATCCTTAGCATAAAAAGGATTTGGGTGAGAAAGAGAGAAAATGCCATACTTAGCATGGGGATCTTCCACCCAAAACCTTTAAAATAATATTAAAACACATTTAATATCCTTCCCTCTTTCCCCCACAGACATTTTAAAGCACATTATGTTAATTCAACACCAGCAGTAGGTAGTTGAGTCTAATATTTAGGCGTAGTAAAAAAAAAAATCAAAACTATTTGGTTTTGGTTAAAAGTTATTGGCAGAAAAAGTTTTTTGCGGGCATTTAAGAATTCCCCCTTCAGTGCTTGCAACCAAAACAACTGAGCATCATTTTGCTCAGATTAAGGACTGAAGGATCTGGGCTCTGATTTTTGGGTAGACAGGTTTCCTGCAAGCAAATCATTTGTACTATCACTCAGCGGTTTACTTTGCAGCATCTTGCATTATGTCGTTTTTTCTGTATTACCCAGAATTCTATGATCACTGAGATCCGTTCACAAAAGTTATATTTCCAGACTACAGAGCAGGGCCTCAGAATGTGGCTGTCTGATTCACCAAGAAATGAATTGGTCTGTAGAAGCCATTCAAAAATAAAAAAGCTGAGGACTGACTAGTTCTTTCCACATCAAGCAATGCATTATTTCGTAAAGTACTTCAACTCTCTTCTGTGGCTGAACATTTACTTACAGAACAAGATATCTGAAGTATCTTACTGGGTGGCCACAGATGGTGAAATGGGCTGGGTTTAAGTACTTCCATATTACGTGGGTTGATATGTGTAATGTATGTAATATGTATAATACTGAAGATGGAGTGGGAAACTCTATGAGCATGCTCGGTCATATACTTTAGATATTACTGGCAGTTTCCCAATTGCCATAAAATCCTTCAAAGTAGGAGTGCTGCAAAATACCTAATACAAGTCTTTGTGGCTGTTGAAATAGAACACAATTTTTTTTTTCAGTGATGATGCAAGAGAGCTGTGGAACTTCAGTGTACTATGAGCAATAGAATCTAATTTTTTTCTCAGAAGAGCTCTGGTTTTATGTCTAATTCAGCATTCATTTAAAGTAAACATTTTCTTCATCTGGCTAAAATATAAAACCTAATTTAGACAAAGTAAAAAGTAGAGGTTTTTCATTATAGCAGTTGAGAATGCCACAAAAGAGACTTCTTCACAGATACATATCACATCTTTTTATTTTTTCACAGTGTGTAGGATGTTATATACTGTGCTGAATATATATTGCACACCACTGAGCCCAATCTTGCTATCTTTGTGTTTATCATGTTTGTTGCAATCAGTAAGGTGTGCTCCATGGATAACTGGTGAAAGATCTGCTATTGTGTGGTGAGATTGTAAAATCTTGCATTCTTTGATTCATACCTTCCAAAGGAGCCCACAACATAACGCTGAGTATTATTTTAACATTTTAGGTATGTATATGCTTCAGTAGGGTGTACATGGGGAAGCAGCTGTAGAATACGAAAATCTGTTGGAATCAATATCCTTTTGAAAAGGTATTTTTAAAATATGATAGCTCAAGGTAGAGCAAGAGGTCACAGATTATAATTTAAGTGCAAGACAGAACTCTATGGGGAAACCTGGCACCAAGTAACAGCCTTCTCTGTTCTATATCATAATAGTAGTGCTATTGACTGCAATGGGGTTATTTGCGCAAGTAGTAACTCTTGTGCATAATTTTTTGCTGGATTGAATCCTTAGTACATAGTCTGATTCAGAGATTCTTAATAAACAATATTTTATATATGTCTGCAATGTACCTCTGTGCACACATCCACTTATAAAACAGATGCATGTTTTCTCTCTCCTTAGCTGAAGCTAATCAGGCAATAAAAGAAGACACTTTGATTCTCAAGATTGGCTCTGTCTCTATGGCTCCCCAGGCTGACAACCCTCTTAGCAGAGCTGTACTCAGAAAAGATATTTACCAGTAAGTATTTTTCTTATATCTAAACTCACAAATATTTCATTTGTAGGGGAAGTTAATTGATCAATAAAACTTGGTCCATGCAGCCTGTAAAAGTACTTTTGATATTCAAAACCAGGTATTTTTTATTTTTTTCACTTGCAGGCTTTTAAATCAATTCAGACATATCAAGTATTTCTGTGAAGTGTTGATGCATAACAGAATTTAAATGTCAAGTCATTGTGAAAGTAAAGATCATAGATGAAAGCATTTTAAGAGACTTGGTTTTATGTAGCGAAAACTCAGATCACCTAAGAAGAAAAGGGACTGTTTGTAACTAGCATAGCTCTCAATAGCAGTGTAGTGTGAAAGTGATAGATACTCACAATGTAAATGGTAAACACACGTTCAAAATGCAGGACTGTTGATGTCATGTGGATCAAAGCTGTAAAGGAGAGCAAATTCTAAAGAGACATTTCACAGTAAACACATTTTCTGCAAAAATGTCATGCTCTGGATTGTGTCATTGAGTATGTGCAAACCTCACTAATTATATGTAGGCAGCAAAACTGGCAAACATATGTAATCAACATGATAAAAAATAATGTATGATATTTAGTAGAGTTGGCTCTGATGCCAGACATGAAAGTGTGGTTGCAAATAATACCAAGTGAGAAAAGTTACAGAAATACAGATGAACAAGTGTCTTATACTTCCTGTTGGTCTGTTTCTCAGATGTGGCAATATTTTTGTTTGAAAAGTACTTCATACTGCACTTCAGCATAAGTTACAAACATCAAAATCCTTTCCCAGCAGTAAAACATTTACTGCTTAGAAAATGACAGCAATTTTACTTTGTTAAGTGTAGGAACTTTTAGGATGGCAGGAGACCATGAAATTTCTCCAGCTCCTTGTCTCTTCTGTTCATCGAGAAATTATAAGGCAGTCTTTTTTTCTCCAAATACTTGTCAAATTTCCATTTGAAAATATTTGAATTATTATATTTGCTCATATGTTTGTCACTAGTAGCTTATTCCTTATATTAAATGGGCTGTGACTATTATCACATTAGGATCCCTTCTGTGAAAGTTCTTTGTGTCCTGTTGCCAGTGACTGCTTTCAATGAGGAGATCTGAACCAGTTCCCACTCTCTCACAAATGTACTGGCTTCTGTCTCCGTGGTTCCTCCGATCTCACAATCCCCCCCACCCACTAAATTAGTTTGTGAGGAGCAAAACCAAAACTACATCTTACTGTCCTTCCCTTCCTCTGTTCCTATCCTATCCTATCTAAAAACTATTTTAAAAAATTCCCCTAGCATAAATTTGAACCTGCAAGATCTAGTTTCAATAATGTAATCTCCAGTGCTGTCTGTTACAGTGGGCATGTGGCACTCCTTACATAGACATTAAAGACTAAATGGGCCAGATTTTTAGCTGGTGTAAATTGTCATAACTCCACTGAAGTCAGTGAAGCTACACCAATTTATACTAGCTGAGAATTTGGTCCAGTGCTCTTGCATCTGTGGGTGCAGTACATCACATTTCCAGAACTAGTTCAGTCCAATGATTAGGGGTCCTGAAGCTTTCTTTTAAGTTGGTGGTTTATAATGCACTAGACCAATGGTCCTTTTCATTTGTGGACCTCTGAAAAATTTTGAATGGAGGTGCGGACCACTTTGAAAATCTTAGACATAATCTGCAGATCTGCAAGGGTCTGCAGACCACAGGTTGAAAACCACTGTTCTATGTTAACGGGAACTTTTCACATACTCCTTAGACATAGTCTGTAGATCCCCAGAGGTTTGAAGACCACAGGTTGAAAACCACTGCACTAGACTAGCTTTTGGCAACATATATTTGGTTCTCTCAGTTCTACAACTTAGAGTGTTGTTTTTGTTTTGTGCTGCTAAGTTTTTAGATATTTTTTTAAATATGTTTTTTCTAACAAGCAAGTCATTAAAAAGTCCAGATACAACACAACAGACTAAGGGAATTTGAGGTTAAATTGGGTAGGACGGAGAGAAGTGTTGGATCACAAACATCCTCTAGCTATCTGACTGTCACTGATTAAATCATTGACCCTATACACAGTGTCACACTTCTCAGTGCAGTAATGTTCTCCTCAGCAACATCTGCAGTCTCCAGCAGTTTTCCCATATCTGCTTCATTCACTCTCAATCTTATTTCACAATATAGGTGAAAGGCATATCTTTTCTCTCTTAATTATGCAATTATATTATTGACAACAATTTTTAAAAATCTTTTGGGGCATAATTTTCATAAAGGAAATGACGGGCAGCAAGGGATGAATCGCTTGATGACTGCCTGTTCTGTTCATTCCCGCTGGGGCATTTGGCATTGGCCACTGTCAGAAGACAGGATAGTAGCCTAGATGGACCTTTGGTCTGACCCAGTATGGCCGCTCTTATGTTCTTAAGGACACTTGGCAAAATTATAGCATATGAGATTCCAATCCTGCTTTTCTTTAAAAAATGTTTTGAACTGTTGAGGCAAGCCATAGCAAATTTCACTCTATCAAAATAAATGAAGTAATTTTTAACATCAAAAGTTTTAGAATGCCAGCTTTGTGGCACAGTGGTAAATTTTCTGCATTTCTAATTGGAAGTTCAGGATTCAGTCTGTGTTCCCATGCATGACATAGATTTGGGAGCATTGTGGCGAGGATATACTCAGTCTTCATTCAACACAAGCAGGGGCAAGAATTCAGAAGGGAGCTCATTTCAAAACTCTTGTTAGAAAGGAGGATAATACAAAGACTTAGGGCATGGGTGGAAGCTAGAAAAGAATAAAAGTAAGGCATTTATGATTATGTTGGTTCAGCTTCAACCCTCTGCTGCTCAGAGACTAGATTTCATTACCTGACCAGGATTCTCACTATCTGGAAGGGCCACAGCCTATGGGGAATAGTGTTAGATGACAACTGTGTGTGACTGGGGAATCCAAATGTTAGTCAGGGGTTGTCAAAAAGCAAATGAAAACAACAACCCCATAAAACTTAACGCACACGTTTTGTTTAAAAATGGATAATAAATATCATTTTCAACATATGTAATGTAGTGTCCGTTATAGAACATTTAAAAATATAAAAAGTCTGTTGATTACTGGAGATTTATCTGCTGCAGAATCTTAATAATCCCAACATGGCTTCTTCCCCCTCTTTCCATCCTTCCCCCGCTTCAATTTATTACTACTGTTTTTAATAGAATGTAAGAAAATAAATCATTGTCTGAACCACTGTCTTTACAGTGTTATGGGAGTGCGGACACACAGCCTTTTAATTTGTGGTCTCACTTTGGTTTAAACAGTCTTCTGTTTAGGTCTGTGCTGCAACCACATGGAATTAGTGTCATTTTTTGTAGTGTTCCTCATGAAGAAGAATTTTCTCCTCACATTTAGAAACTCTCCGTATTGGAAAACAGCTTTCTTGTTTAACTTGGAGAGAAAACTAAATTCAAAAAAGCGATCATGGAGAAGCAACTCACCCTGAAAGTTTGGATGCAAACATCTCCCCACGTGAATTTAGCATTTAGCAAGCAACATAATTAACAAAATGACTCTATTTTTATTTTACCATATAAAACAGAGATCCCAAATTAATGATTTCCTCTCAAAATATTTTATCTTTAATATACTTAAATTGCATAAATGTAGGGTTTAATTTCTTTTAAACCAATTAATGAGATACAACAAATAGGATAAATTTACCATAACACCAAAAAGCAGACTCTTTTAAAATAGGTATTATTATACAATTTGCTGCCTCCAAAAAGGGGGCAATGCCTGCTTTTCCTCTGAGATACATGTGTGTGGGAGGATGGGGGGTTTTTTGTTTGTTTTTTAAGATTTCTTATGAATGTCTGGTGTCTGCATTCCAGCTCATAAAGTTTTGCCCTTTAAGAAAATGGCCACCGTCTCCCATTCCTGTCAATGGGACTGAAGCTACAGGGTGCTCTAAGCTGGACAGCATGGCATAACCTTTATAGATGTCAGAAGAAACGAGGGAGAATGTATATAGGCAATAAATTGGGGGGGACAGGACTGGGAGTGAGAATGTGAGTGCAGCCACTGCCTATCCCGTATATGGAGAACAATAAACAAAGATAGAATGGCAGCTCCCTACACCTTTAGGGAATAGGACAGGGTAAGTTGAGATCCCTCTAATCAGTGAACAGGAAGGCCATATTTTTGTGCATGTATTAAAGATTTAATTTTGACCTGTCTGATAACACAGTTTAGAGTGGGAGACTTTCCCCTGAAGATGAAGGGAATCTGAAGGCTGTTGAACAACAATGTGATTTATTTATTTTTTAAAGACCACATCATTTACTGGGGTCTGACACATAATTTTTAAATTCATGGAATTAGCAACACTGACATGATCTTGTTACTCAGACTCTGTGGTGGGTTTAGGATATTTTTCAAAATATTAGTATGTAATACTTTATGTTGGAATTTATTAAATACAAAATTGTGGGTGGTGATTATGACTACTACAAAAAGCAAAAACAAACATGGAAAATGCTTTAGATCTACTTCACAATTACTTGTCATATGGAGACTGATTTATTGAGAGAGCCTTTCTTATTGGGACCCTCCCCTCTGAGACCAACCAAGAGCACCAGTACTAGAGGATCCCCCTCCTCTGCCAAATAGGCTAGGGGAAGCAGGGAAGGAGTTCTTGGGATGAAACTCAGCTCTCAGGAGCAGCAGGAATTTTCCTCACTCCCTTGTTCCTATTTATTCACCTTCTTCTTCAAGAGATGTCCCTGTGGGTGCTCCACTTCAGGTCAAGGTGCGTCCCAGCGCCTTTGATCGGAGGTTTCTACAGCAGTACCCCTATGGGCTGTGCACGTGCTGTGCCTGCCTCTCGAGCTGTCAGTGTTCTAATAGCGCGTGCACAGCCCGGGCTCCTCAGTTCCTTCTCTACCGTCCCGGGCTAGAGATGGAGTTCAGCAGTGCTCTTTGACATTAGCTAGTTAGTTTGTTTCTCAGTTTAGTTAAATAGTTTCAGTCATTAGAGTTATTACTTAGATAATTTATATTAACTGTTACATTTATTTCTTTAAAAAAAAAAAACCTCCGCGGTTTCGGACATGCCTGGCTCCCCAGGCTGCAAGAGATGCGTCTCCTGTAAGGGTGCCATCCCCATCTTGGACGGGCAGTCACAGTGCATATGCTGTTTGGGGGAGTCTCATGTACCCCAAAAATGCGTCCACTGTGACAAAATTGAAAGCGTGGACCCGCAAGGACAGGGAGTTCAGGCTTAAAATGCTGCTCCTAGAAAACTCCCTCAGACCCGCATCTGACCCTGGCCAGCAAACCTCTGTGACACCCTCCAGAGGCAAAGCAAAAGCAAAGAAACGGCCAGCTTCCTCTCCCCTCCTGAGCCATTTCTCAGGGAAAAAGTTAAAACCGGCTCTCCGATCTCCGATAACTCCAGCTCCATGGCTCAGCACCTTCAATGCGGCAGGCACCTCAGGCACCAACCGTGAGTCAGCTGCCCCACTACATGGTGCCGAGGCTCAGGGCTTCCAGTTGCCCATCTCTTTCAGTTCTCCTTCGGCCACCTCTGTTACTACGGTGCCAAGAGCTGCCATGGTCCCAACGGTACAAGCGGCAGCTGCGGCACCGTCCTTTGATCTTGCGGCTCCGCTTTTCCAGCCGCCCTCTCAGCACCGACCCCCCTGAGCTCTCCAGCCTACTTTGCTGTGCCTACCTCAGGGGCTCCTACTCCGTGGAGCCAGCTTGTGCGCCTGGGACACCCTTCGGTGCACCAGAAGCTGCCCCAGCAGACTCTGCCTCTGCCTCTACCAGCTACACCACCACTGACTCCTGCTCAGTTAGCTCCACCGCAGTTTCTTCAGCCAGAGGAATTAAGGGTGTCCCATGCTCCTGACTCTCCTCTTCTTGGCATCAGTCTCTCACCGAGACCTTTAGCACCCTACCTTCAGTACTCCCCTACTACTTCAAGGTCCTCCAATAAGGTGTGGGAGGATGAGGAAGAGGAATACGATGAACAGATGATTTCCTCTCAATACTCTCCCCAGATTCAGTTACCTGCAACTGGGAGACACATTACAGCACGATCGCCATATCCTCATGGCTATCCACACTGGTATGGAAATCCCTGGAAGGGACCACCTATGCCTCCCCGGGGGCAATGGCCACACGGGGTTCATGGACCTACACCACCCCACACTCAGGTGTTCCGTAGGCTCCCCGGAGGAAAGCTGTCAGACCCTCCCCACTGACGGTTTACACTGAAACTCAGATAAGAAACCCTTCCTCTGTAGCATGGGCCATGGGTCACTTGCTGGAGGATTCTCTGCTCCTTGAAGTCTTTAAATCACGATTTGAGGACTTCAATAGCTCAGACATAGGTAAGAGGTTTTTCGCAGGAGTGGGTAGGTGAAATTCTGTGACCTGCATTGTGCAGGAGGTCAGACTAGATGATCATAATGGTCCCTTCTGACCTTAGTATCTATGAATCTAAGACCTGAAGTGGCTGCCACGCCTGCAGAGGACACTGCACCGCACACCTCCCCTACAGCCATAACACCACAAGTCGCCACGGTGCCCCCCACCACCACCTCCCACTTCCGATGAGCTCACTCACTTTCAAGAGTTGTTTAAAAGAGAAGCGGAGTAGCTCAAGATTACCCTGGAGGAGGTACTGAAACACACCATGAGCTTACGGACATCCTGCAAGCTACGACCTCCTCCAAAATAGCCCTACCAATTAATGGGGACATTATGGAACCTGCTAAAACTATTTTTCAGACCCCTGCCACAATAACCCTCACTAACAAGAGACTGTACCGCAAATATTTTGACCCATCTAAGGATTCTGAGTTCCTATTTTACGCACCCCTCACCTAATTCGCTAGTGATCTACGTGGCCAATCAGAAAAACAAATATCAACACTTCCGGTCCACTCCATCGGACAAAGATAACAAGAGACTGGACTCTTTTGGCCGCAAAGTGGATTCTTCTTCCACTTTGCAATTTAGAGTAGTGAACTATGCGGCGCTCTTAGCAAAATATGACCACAAAAATTATGCTAAGGTAATGCAATTTATTGATGATGTGTTGGAGGATAAATGACAACAGTTTAAAGCAGTGGTGTCCGAGGGCCAGTTGATATCCCGGACACTCTTCAAACCACCCTTGATGCTGCGGACGCAGCGGCCAGATCCACAGCATGACCATCGTCATGCAGCGGACCTCATGGATTACTTCTTCCTCCTTTCTGAAGGAGATACCGAATACGGTTGAAGATCTCCCCTTCGATAGAGACAAGCTCTTTGCCTCTACGACCAGTGAGGTCCTTCACTCCATGAAGGACTCCAGGGCCACACTCCGATCCTTAGGCATCCAAACACCTGCCTCAAAGAAGAGACAATATAGATATCAGCCATACCAATGACCGTGTTACCATACCTTTGCGAACATCCACCTTTAAGACAATATGATACACAACAACGACAGTGATATACATCCAGGAACCAACGATGTTGCCCCCCACAAGCAATGGCGACCCACCATCCTCACCCAAATAAACAAATCTGAAGTCTTGGTTGAGGGTATAGAAAACCTCGCACCCTCTCCAGCACAACTCCAACCAACCATTTTTGGAACACTGTTTGCATCCATTCCTGGCCAACTGGCAAACCATCACTATGGACAGATGGGTCCTGGAAATTATCAGATTGGGTTATGCCATCCCCTTCCTCTCCTTACCTCCCACCCACCCTCTCACCCCATCCCCCTTCAGGGACCCCTCTCACGAACAGTTCCTCTGTCAGGAGGTACAACATCTCATACATCTTGGAGCAATAGAGGAGGTACCCCCTCAACACAGAGGGAAAGGGTTTTACTCCCACTACTTCTTGACAGAAAAGAAAAATGGCAGTTGGCGCCCCATCCTCGATCTTCGACGGTTGAACAAGTTTGTCAAGAAACTGCAATTCCAAATGGTTATTCTCCCAACGATAATTCCGACGCTGAAGCAAGGAGATTGGTTTTCAACCCTCAACCTCCAAGACGCATATTTCCATGTCTCTGTCCACCCTGCCCATCAACATTTCCTCAGGTTTGCTGTGGCAGAGCAACACTACCAATACAAAGTCCTCCCATTTGGCCTCTCCACCACACCACATGTCTTCTCCAAGGTGCTAGCAGTTGTAATAGCACATCTCAGGAAAAAAGGAATCTTCAGATTTCCTTACATGAATGATTGTCTCCTCAAGTCTCCCACTCAGTTAAAAGCAAACCAGGCAACTCTTGCAACCCTTCACTGCTTCCGCATCTTGGGCCTTCAAATAAACAAAAACAAATCTACCTTACAACCTACCCAACAAATCGACTTCATCGGCGCCCACCTCGATTCCACCACCAGTCTTGCATCTCTCCCACAGGACAGATTCCACTCAATGAGCATCCTTATTGCCCAGATACATGCCAGCCCACAGACTACAGTCCAAGACTCCCTACAGCTCTTAGGACATATGGCTGCTTGCACATTTGTGGTCACAAACGCTCGCCTGTACATGCAATGCCTTCGAGGTTGGCTAGCCACAGTATACAAACCAAACAAGCACAGGCTAAACAGATTCCTAACTATGCCCCAGAAAGTCATGGACTCACTTCTCTGGTGGACCTCTCCCATCAAGCTCTGCACCAGGATTCCCTTCCGACAAGATCCGTCTTCAATTACCATCACCAGAGATGCATCCCTCACAGGATGGGGAGCACACATCAGCCATCTCACCACTCAGGGTCTCTGGTCCACTTCATAAAGCAAGCTTCACATAAATTTGCTAGAGCTCCAGGCCATACGCAATACCTGCCTCCATTTCCTTCCCATCATCCAAAATCACCAAATTCGAATCATGACCGACAATATCGCATGCATGTTTTATGTCAACAGACAGAGGGGAGCCTGATCACACTTCCTCTGCACAGAGGCGGTAAAACTTTGGAACTGTTGCCTTCAACACAACATCCATATCTCCGCCTCATACCTGCCAGGTTCTCAGAATACCACTGCAGACGAGCTCAGCCGATCGTTCCCCGTACAGCACGAGTGGGAACTCAACAACACCATTCTTTCCAACATTTTCCAGACCTGGGGTTATCCCCGACTGGATCTATTTGACACAGCAACAAACAAAAAATGCCCGACGTTCGGCTCCAGAGAAAGTCTGGGAAAACACTCACAAGGGGACGCCTTTATGCTCCCTTGGACCAAAACTCTCATGTATGCATTCCCACCAATGCCTCTATTGCACAGAGTAATTCAGAAGATATGAACAGACGGAACCAACTTCATTCTCATAGCCCCAGCGTCGCCCAGACCACCGTGGTACCCTTCCTCCTGTGCATGTCGGTCAAGCCACCCATTCCCCTTCCCCCACTCAGCAACCTCCTATCACAACGCAGGGGACAACTATTTCACCCTGACGTACAACATCTCCACCTGAGGGCGTGACTGATCAATGGTTCTCTAATGTGGAGTTAACATGTTCAGACCAAGTACGCACTGTCTTGCTACACAGCAGAACACAAAACACGTGCACTACCTACCTGCATAAATGGAAACGGTTCACATCTTGGAGTGTTGATAAGCAGACCTCTCCAGTTTCTGCTTCACTCCCACTGATACTGGATTACCTCTTACACCTCAAAACATCTGGCCTCTCCATGAGCTCACTCAAGGTCCACCTCACGGCAATCACCACCTTCCACCATAAGATTGACAATGTAACAGTCTTTACCCATCCAATCACCAAAAGGTTCCTGAAGGGTATCCAGACGTTATACGCAGATGCGAAACCGCCTGCTGCACCTTGGGATTTACACCTAGTCCTCAAAGCCCTGATGGACACACCCTTTGAACTGATGGCTACCTGCTCCCTTCTCCACCTATCCATGAAGACCGCCTTCCTCATAGCAATCACGTCTGCCAGACGAGTAGGAGAAATGGGAGCGCTTATGGCGGACCCTCCGTATACCATGTTCTTCCACGATAAGCTCACACTCTGAACACATCCAAGGTTCTTACATAAGATACACTCTTCCTTTCTCCTCAATGAACCTATACACCTTCCAACATTTTTCCCAAAACCTCATGCTAACGCCTTTGAAACGACAATGCATACTCTTGATGTTCACAGATGTTTTACCTGGATAGAACAAAACCGTTTAGGAAAACCCCTAGACTTTTTGTCTCTACTACTCAGCGCTCACAAGGAAATGCTATCTCTACACAGAGACTTTTCCAAATGGATTGCTGACTACATACGCCTTTGTTACCAACTCAGGCAAATACAACCTTTTATGTTAATTAGAACACACTCTACCAGAGCTGTCTCCACTTCCACGGCCTGTCTCCGTAATGTCCCACTGTCTGACATATGCAAGGCAGCTACCTGGGCATCGAACCTTACCTTCGCTAATCACTACGCTCTCATCCACACTGCAGCGTCTGACACCAGATTGGGTAGAGCTGTCTTGTCAACAGCCTTCTTGCCTCATCTGAAGTCCCAACCATCCTAAGGGATACTGCTTTTCAGTCACCTGAAGTGGAGCACCCACAAGGACATCTCTCGAAGAAGAAGAGGCGGTTACTCACCCTGTGCAATAACTGGCATTCTTCGAGATGAGTGTTCCTGTGGGTGCTCCACTACCCGCCCTCCTCCCCTCTACTTCGGAATTTGTAACACACTCTGTTGTAGAGAAGGAACCAAGGAGCCCGGGCTGTGCACGCGCTATTAGAACACTGACAGCTCAAGAGGCAGGCACAGCGCGTGCACAGCCCATAGGGGTACTGCTGTAGAAATCTCCAATCAAAGGCGCTGAGACGCACCTTGACCTGAACTGGAGCACCCACAGGGACACTCATCTTGAAGAACGTCAGTTACTGCACAGGGTGAGTAACCTCCTCTTCTCTCCTCCTGCCATTTCTCCAGTCCCCACCTCTCCCACATGATCAATGCATGTATTTTACGTTATGTTAAAAATGTTTTAAATAAATAGAAATAACAAGATATGTGCCTATTATCACCTTAACCAATTTTCTGCCCCATTACATTCATTTTCTGTTTTTCATCTTTTTAGATTGTAAGTTCTTGGGGCCGGGGGATTCTGTTTTCCTGTGTTTATGTACAATACTTAGCACAACATAAATAACATTCACCAGTTGAAACCCAGCATAAAAGAGAACAGCAATCGAGAATCTCCCATTATTTTTTATTATTATTCATTATAATATTGGCAGAACTGAACTTCTCTACAAAATGCACTGTACCATGTCAGTTTATCTGCTGGCATGTAGGGGGAGGGGAACCATAACTCTGTCTACTCCCTCTCCTACATATCCTGCCTCTATCTGCTTATGGTAGAGGAATATCAGCTATGCAGTGCCCTGTTTCCCCCAGCACCAACTTCCAGGTAGTGTGTACTGGGGAATGGGGCTTGCTATTTTTGCATGATCACATGGGATCAGGGCACATTCCAGTTCTAAATCAGAACTGTACTAGGTGCTGCACAAACACATACAAAGACCTTACAATTTAAGAAACTGTGACCCAGTCCTAGAATGAGTAGATTAAAACAATGTGTTGTGCATGTAAATATTTCATATTGCTCCATTAAATGTCTTGTCAAGTCTAGGAAAGAAATAGTGACCAGGAGCATGGAGAGTACAGACTCTTTGAAGGCAACTGTGAAAAGGCCTGGCATTTAAGGTGCCAAAGATCTCCAGTGAGACTATGGAGTAACTGGAAGTTTAGTGCACTCATCACATCTAGGGGATCATTGGGCCCGTAGTTGGTCAATAGGGAATTCCCCATCATTTTCAAGATCTAAGCTTCTCATTCATATCGTATGCTAATCCTTAAAGGTCCAGATTCATGTGTTCTGTGGTCACTTCCAAATGCAGATCTTTCACAAAACAAAGCAATCCTAAGCCAGTTTCAATTTGTGAATGTAATATGGAATTCTTAAAGGAAAAAATTACATATAAAGATTATAATAGTTGGGAATAGCTCCATATTACTTGACAATTTTGCTGAAAATCTTTCATCAACACAGTTTGTCTTCTTTTGTAAATGCAATACACCATTCATTGTCATTTTTTTCATTATCTGTTCTCCCCTCTTTCCCATTTTTTCAAGTATCAAACATTTAATAAAACAATAATGCTTAGTTGTTAGATTAAATATCTCCTATACCTTTTGTTTTAAGGAGCTTTGTTTAAAATGTATATGCAATAGTCATGTAGTAATCAGAATTGATTAATGAAAATTCTTTAATTAAAAAAAGAAATACTATTTAACTTTCATGTGTTTGCGCCGATAGCGCTGGAGTAAAGGAGGGAAAGAGTGATAAATGGGTTTCTGACAGAAAGTAAATATGTTGCCAAAACGCTGGATGGAAATCTGTTCTCTCTTTCAAATGTGGTTTGGAAAATGAAATGCATTTCTAATGTTTTCCAACAAGCACACAATTTTCTAAGCATGTAGTCATCAGCCGTATTATCTGGCTCAGTTTTGATACTACTATGGGCTACATTAATGTCATAAAATAATACCTGTTGATGAGCAATTTGCAGAACACTCTCTCTTGTGACCACAATATGAGCAATAGTGTACCCTTGTAGCCTTTTATTTATCAGTTTTTTGTAAGACAAAGTAACACAGCTGAAATCATTTTTCTGATTTAAAAGTTTGATATCCAAATATCTGAATGTAACTTAATAAGTGCAATTGAGACACATAGTTCTTGCTTTAGTGGTTGATTATTTTATAAAAACTTTCACCTTATTTTCCTTTGAGCTCTAAAGTTTGGAATATTTAAATAAAAGTTTTTGTAAGTGAACAAAGAATTTACCAAGCTCTAAAGAAGGATAAAGAAACAAGCTGTTACACTACTGCTGGATGAACGTTGAAATGCAATCATTTAAAAGTATATACAAAAAGGATTCTTGGTGGAAACAATATCAAG
The DNA here is from genome assembly GCF_015237465.2 of Chelonia mydas. NCBI lineage: Eukaryota > Metazoa > Chordata > Testudines > Cheloniidae > Chelonia > Chelonia mydas. The sequence continues at coordinate 38,660,805 of NC_057850.1, read as the reverse complement.
TCAGTAAAAATTCACAGCTTTTACCACAAGATACTAGGAAAATGAAGTTTTTAAATAAAATCTAGGTATGTCATTTTGTTTAGCTCTCTACTGCAGAGGTTAGGTTAGTGTCTTTTAAAAAATCATAAAGGTAAAAGATATGTACAAAACCTAATCTTATTAAATATTTTTTTCAATATTTTGTAGGGAAATATTTGATTTATAGCCTACAAGAAATTAAAACATGAGAGAAAGAGATTTGCTCTTTATTTTCTTCCCATTTTATAGTCTTAAATTGCTAAAGTGGATGTTTTGTACTCTTTAATTAGCATCCTTTGTTAGTAGAATTTCAGATTTTTACACAGTAATTTTTCTCTTAAAATATTTTAAAGAAATTTCACTATAAATTTTAATTCACAGTTGCAATAGCACAAGTTCTAATTGATTTGCAAAGCCTTGATTGATTTTTAAGATATTTAAATCAAATCAGTTATTTAAATTATCTTGATTTCAATCATTCCACTCTGTTATACCACTTGAATTTATGCTTGTTTATAAATATCTTTTATGGAAATCCTTCTTGTTCTTAGTTTCTAGAAAGATTCATGATCATTCCCTTTACAGCTGTTATGTAAAGAAAAGTTGCCCTGCTCTTTTAGAGTCTTACAGTGTCTCTTAGATTCATAGATTCGTAGCTATTAAGGTCAGAAGGGACCATTATGATCATCTAGTCTGACTTCCTGCACAATGCCGGCCACAGAATCTCACCCACCCACTCCTGCGATAAACTTCTTACCTATGTCTGAGCTATTGAAGTCCTCAAATCATGGTTTAAAGATTTCAAGGAGAAGAGAATCCTCCAGCAAGTGACCCATGCCCCATGCTACAGAGGAAGGCAAAAAGCCTCCAGGGCCTCTTCCAATCTGCCATGGAGGAAAATTCCTTCCCGACCCCAAATATGGCAATCAGTTGAACCCTGAGCATATGGGCAAGACTCATCAGCCAGATAACCAAGAAAGAATTCTCTGTAGTAACTCAGATCCCACCCCATCTTCATTTTCTATACTAATTAGAGTGGCTCAAGATGTCTGTCTCAGTCATTGTACCAGTAAAACATTCAAATATTTTGATAGCATTACATGGAAACTCCATTCCTAATTAGTACTGGCACTTCTGAGGTCATTGTAAAAGTTATTCATTTGAAAACATCAGTGGAAATTAATTGTAAAATTACAGCTAAACACTGCCCATTTTATTTTGGATATCTAGCTTGTTAGTTTCCAATACCAAAAGCTATCCAAACCTACAGAATGAATTTCACTAAACTTAAATTGTATATTTCACTTTTATTTTGGACTTTGCGTTTTTAATTATGAAGTTGATTGGAGAATACAATACCATTTGTTTAATTGAACTAAATGTAATAGAATAAATCTCCCCTCCTCACATTGTGGCTGGTAGAAATAAAAAAAAATTCAGAAAGGGTAATACTTCTATCATTTTCTGTCTCCTACTTGACCCCAAACACTTGCTTCAAAACTGCAAGTACCCTCTCCACAAATCATTTTTCCTCTGAGTGGATTGAATTTTATTTGCAAATACTTGCTGAGTGTCAAGTATCAGAGGGGTAGCCGTGTTAGTCTGGATCTGTAAAAACGGCAGAGACTAACAGACGTATTGGAGCATAAGCTTTTGTGGGTGAATACCCAAATTTTAAATTTTCACTTGCAAATATTCATGTATAGTAAATTTTATATTTGCTTCATGTGCATATTCCAATCCGGGAACAAAAACATTATGTGACTTAGTAATCATTGCTGCTCACAAGGAAGCCACGTTAAACAAAACTTATGACTTTCTTTCAAATAATTTTCAATTAATGGACAGTCTCCAATCAGAGATAAGGTTAAATTTGTCAGTTATGTTATTTGTTACAAATTGTTTGCTCAGCTCTCCTAGTAACTCTCCATCTAAGAATGTTTTTTATAAAACAACTGAAAAAATTTAAAAGGACCTTACCCTTTAAAAAAAAAAGAGCTTCAATAATGTATTGTTGCTTTATTGTCTTTGGATCTCAAATTGCTTTTTTTAAACTCTCCTAGTTTCCAATTTACATTTTATCTGCCATAGTTTGTTCCTGTCTTTTGACTTCACTTGGTCAGGATTTCTGTTTTCTGAAGGATACCTGTGCAGCTCAGATAACCTCTTGTATCTTTTCTTTTTTCTTTTCCTTTCTACCACATTTTTTGTTTCGGGCCATTTATGCCTTTTGTAACTGTATGTTTAAGTAGCCTTGGTGCTGAATCTGAGGATTTTACTAAAATTCTAAATCTTCTATTGTGAGATTTTGTGCTGTGCCTCTAAGAGGTGTAGCACAGAACTCTCAACCCCAGGCGATGGAGGCTACGATTGCATTAAGCCACCATTTCATCCTTCCAGCAAATACAGACTGTGCCTGGAATCTGTGCCCCACTCCCAGCCCTGCCGTCCAGCATACTACTTATGCCAGGGTTTGCAAGAAGGTACTCCAAAATCAGCCTGATGGCTTTCTTCTACATTTCTTCCTCAGGGGGAATCCTCCCCTGGATGGATATGGGGATTTTAGAGGCCGTTTATGCCACTCTGGCCCTTTTACTTGTCATAAAGGGGCTGGAGCAAGATTAAGCTCTCAACCCTAATGTTTAATGTAACAGTGCTAATATGGTATGAACCCTCCCATAAGGATTTTAATTTAATTATAGGTTTCAGAGTAGCAGCCGTGTTAGTCTGTATTCGCAAAAAGAAAAGGGGTACTTGTGAGCTACAGCTCACTTCATCGGATGCATTCAGTGGAAAATACAGTGGGGTGATTTATAAACATAGAGAACATGAAACAATGGCTGTTACCATACACACTGTAAGGAGAAAGAAAAGGAGTACTTGTGGCACCTTAGAGACTAACAAATTTATTTGAGCATGAGCTTTCGTGAGCTACAGCTCACTTCATCGGATGCATTCAGTGGAAAATACAGTGGGGAGATTTATATACACACAGAACATGAAACAATGGGTGTTACCATACACACTGTAAGGAGAGTGATCACTTAAGATGAGCTATTACCAGCAGGAAAGCAGGTGCTTTTTCTTGTGCTTTTTCAGGGAGTTTCTTGAGCAAATGGTGTAGTTTCTCTTGGTAACCCTCAGTGGGATCAGAGGGTAATGGCTTGTAGAAAGTGGTGTTGGAGAATGACCTAGCAGCCTCTTGTTCATATTCCGACCTATTCATGATGACGACAGCACCTCCTTTGTCAGCCTTTTTGATTATGATGTCAGAGTTGTTTCTGAGGCTGTGGATGGCATTGTGTTCCGCACGGCTGAGGTTATGGGGCAAGTGATGCTGCTTTTCCAGAATTTCAGCCCGTGCACGTCGGCGGAAGCACTCAATGTAGAAGTCCAGTCTGTTGTTTCGACCTTCAGGAGGAATCCACCCAGAATCCTTCTTTTTGTAGTGTTGGTAGGAAGATCTCTGTGGATTAGTATGTTGTTCAGAGGTGTGTTGGAAATATTCCTTGAGTCGGAGACATCAAAAATAGGATTCTAGGTCACCACAGAACTGTATCATGTTCTTGGGGATGGAGGGGCAGAAGGAGAGGCCCCAAGATAGGACAGATTCTTCTGCTGGGCTAAGAGTATAGTTGGATAGATTAACAATATTGCTGGGTGGGTTAAGGGAACCACTGTTGTGGCCGCACAAGAACAAATCCGCACAGACACACCCCTGGAACCCCGACCTGGGGTATTCTATCTGCTATCCAAGATCCATAAACCTGGAAATCCTGGACACCCCATCATCTCAGGCATTGGCACCCTGACAGCAGGATTGTCTGGCTATGTAGACTCCCTCCTCAGGCCCTACGCTACCAGCACTCCCAGCTATCTTCGAGACTCCACTGACTTAATTATAGTGTGTCATGAGTATTTGGTGGCCTAGATGTAGCTTCTTGAACTAACATTTGTGAGTTATTTAGGAATAAATCAGGAGTAGTCTCTCAACTTGTATGGTCTAGGACCAGCTATTCAAAGAAGCAGTTGTTAAAGGTGGCTAAAAATTGCTCCTCTAAACCTTGTAGGCTACTGAGGTGACCTATTTTTTCTAGATTTAGTTGCTGAAAAATTGGTTTATTTGGATTCTTCAAAATTTTCCATTGAATGAAACATTGCTATTGAAGTGAAAGCAAATTACTGATGAGTTTGATTATACTGCAATTCAGACAACTTTGTCATAGCATTATTGAAAAATACTCTAGTGTAATTTATAGTAAAATGTCATAATAAAGTCTGATATTGCTTAATCATATTTTACAGCATAATACATTGATTACAGTGCTGACTCTCATTTCTGTTATTGTTAAGTAAAGGTTACCACCATTTGATTGACAGTTTGTAATATTAAAGGTCAGACATAAATCACCAAAAGCACAGTAATTGTAAATGAAGGTTTCTGTAAGATACTTGCCTTTCTGTATAGTGCTTATGTACTGTAATTTATATTATACTCTATAAAAAGGTCTCACACCTGCCGGTGTTCTTACCTACTATGTGTTCTCTAAAGCCTACACAAAATTGGCAGGCTGACTTTAGAGTTTCCTTCCTTTTATGATTTTTATTTATGCCTATAATACTATTTTAACGCAGTTATTTTGTATTTGATATATGGCATATATAAAACTTGATACACGCATTTCATATAACTTCATATAAGTTGCTGCAGTGGGAGGGGGAAACAGAATTTGTTTTCTGTGTACAGTGTCTGAGATGTAGTTTAACATAATTAAATTTCTATTTCCTGACCAAAAAACTGCAATTTTATTATAGTGAACCCAATTAAAATAAAATCAAAGAATCATTAAGGTTAGTTTTAATTTGTTTAAAATTTTCATGTTCTGACATTATCATTTTACATACTGAAATACTTAGTACTTTAAACTTTTGCCTTGATATATATTAACTCTTAGCACAATAAATACAAATAAATATACTTGTCCTTAGTGTACTTTACTGAGGCAACAGATTTATTCCTTTTTTTGTCTTCCTCTCCCTAGCAGGAATAATGCCTCCTTCCCAGCAGCCAGGTGCATCAAACTATTTGCAAACCTTAACTCTGATGCGAGCCCTACCTCCCTTCTCAAAATATACTGTGTGTTCCATGCCATATCTTCTTGGCTTATCTCCTGATTCAACATGCTGTTTAGTAGAGTCACTGCAGATATCAGAGGGGCTCCCATTGAAAGTCAGTCCTCCGCCCACTTGAGTGGTATCTGGTGGTGGTTGGGCGAATGTATGCTATCTTTGAGCTCCTATGGCCTGGCTCCCAGGCCACTGGGGGACGAGACCTGCTCCACATGAGTCCAGGGAGGATATTGGGCCACAGAGCTTCCAGGTTGCCTTTAATGGTGCCTTCTCTCATAAGAACGGCCATACTGGGTCAGACCAAAGGTCCATCTAGCCCTGTATCCTATCTTCCAACAGTGGCCAATGCCAGGTGCTTCAGAGGGAATGAATAGAATAGGTAATCAAGTTATCCATCCCCTGTCACCCATTCCCAGCTTCTGGCAAACAGAGGCTAGGGACACCATCCCTGCCCATCCTGGCTAATAGACATTGATGGACCTATACTCCATGAACTTATCTAGTTCTTTTTTGAACCCTGTTATAGTCTTAGCCTTCACAACATCCTCTGGCAAAGAGTTACACAGGTTGACTGTGCGTTGTGTGAAAAAATACTTCCTTTTGTTTGTTTTAAACCTGCTGCCTATTAATTTCATTTGGTGACTCCTAGTTCTTGTGTTATGAGAAATAGTAAATAATACTTGCTTATTTACTTTCTCCACCCCAGTCATGATTTTATAGACTATCATATCCCCCCTGAATTGTCTCTATTCCAAGTTGAAAAGTGCTGGTCTCTCCTGGCCCCCACGGTTGTTTAAGTCCTATTGATTTAAGCTGAGATTTTCAAAGACACATAACTTTCCTTAGGCTTCTTTGAAAATCCCATCCTCAGCCCCTAGCTCAGTTTATTGCCCTTTCCCACCACCCTCACCAAACAACCATTCTCCCAACCACACAATACAGGTCATAGAGTCTGGAATTACTGATTTCATGTGGCTCCTGGGGCTTAAAGGAATTCGCTGCTGCTGCTGCTGCAAGAGGGCTGCAGGGACATGCCTCAAAGTCTTAGCAATAGAAAGAGTGGACATAAGGGAAGGTTGGCTAGGCCATCCTCCAGTGACTTGGTATGCTGGCAGAGGCAGCAAGGACTCTCCTTTGTGTGGAGGATGCTAGCACTTTCTTAAAGGGCTACTTCCCCTGGCAAATTCCATGAAGAGCACCAACCCAGATGGTTGCTCCAGAGGAGGGAATTTGCTGGGCTACATGGCTTCCAAAGTCCTGGCTTTGCTGAATTCTGTAGCTGCTGCTACCACTATTGTTAAGTTGCAGTATTTTGGAACACTACTGTAGAGTACTGTAATACTTGATAACAGAGGGCTGCATTAGTTGGACTAGGGGAAATAACTTATTTTTAAGAGTTTAAATAGAGCAGTACCATTATGGAAGTTACTTGTATTTAATAAATGCCAGTTGGGGGAACAGTTTACTTTCCATAAAATATTTTGCTGTTTGTCTGTCCTCTTGTTTCTTATAGTTGATTTTAAAGATATGTGCTTGAACACTTATTTAAAGGATCCTTTGCTGTCATATATAGTTAAAATTGACATCCAAAGGTCTTGATTGTGGTAAGTAATTTACTCTAAAATAATTCAGAAAAGGTTTTTAAAAGCTTACGGTTACATTTTTTATATTAACTGTGAGTAAATATAATTTACATCATATTTGGTTTCAACAAATGTTTTGTTTGCTGAAAAGAATTTTCCAGAAATATTTAAAGCAGGTTTTTTTCTTTTGTAGTATTTTTAATTATAACAGGATCTTAAGTTGAATATAATATGAGTGCTATGCTTCTGTTTCTGGGAGACCCATACCCCATTTGTAATGAGACATTTGTTAACTTCTGTATACAGCCTGTGGTTCATTCCATAAATATTTGTGGGTTCTCTGATGTCCCTCACATGGTTTTATCTATGACAAATTTATACCACAGTTCTTGAAGTGATTTGTGAATGGTTGGATTTTTGTTTTTTATTTTGCGGGGGGAGGGGTTTGCATAAAATAGTTTGCTAAAATCTTTCTGTTCTATGTACAACATTTTTGTAAGCATTTCTGTTTTCAGTTTTATGGACATTCAGCTGAATGAAAATAGTCACATTTAATTCTATGTTCATATAGAATTTGATTCTATTGAGAAACTTGCATAGACAGCCATATATTAATTTAGTCAAGAGAAGGAGTTTGAACAAATTACTATTATTATTTAGGCAACATTCAAAGCTGTAGTAGCAAAAGTGCTCAACAATTTAGCATGGGGTTTTTATGTGACTTGGGCACCTAACTCGCACGGACTTTCAGTCGGAGTTGGGCTGCTATCTCCTGTAAGTGCTTTTGAAAATCCTACACTTAATATTCTTCTAATGTTTCAGGTCTTATTCTTCACGCTGGTATCTTATCTCATTGCACTGTCGATCAAGTTGATTATACAGTACTAGGGTATTGATTAAGTTAACATGCAGTATTTTTGCTGCATTTTAGGGACCATTTAAACTTTGTTTACAGGCAGAACTCTAACCCAATTACAACTTCTAAAAACATTTCATGTACTTTCTGACTGGACTGTCAGTTGTCAGTGAGTTTTCTGTTAAGAGTACAATGGGTGATACTCTTATTAATTACTGGCAGCTTCTGTTAGAGGATGGAAAAATACTGAGATAGTAGCTACCATCATTATTGACCTATTTGGTTTGCTATAGTTTGATGTCCTCATGACTTCCAGTGGCATGGCGGCTTGGATTAAATGGCAAAAGGCTTTACAACTCTGAAGGTGACATTGAACAGAACACTGCAGGAATATAGATATGTACAGATGCAAACAGTCCTTGAAAGCTACAGAGAAGACAGTTCTTGGTTGACAATGATATCCAAATTTACTTAAACCAGGGGCTAATATTATTTTTAAATGTATTTGTTATCAGCTTTATTTTTCACATGGCAAAGAAAAGCCCAGGGCTTAGAAGTCTGAGGGAAGAGTCAGCTCAGAGGAAAGCTAAGATTTTTCAATTTTCCATTGTAAGTAGATATAAGTATATAATGATTATCCAGCAGAAATTCAAAAGTAGCTTTGTCATCATTTATCTATAGGTTTGACTATCCTAAAAGAAATTTTGATTTTCCACAGACATTGTTCAGAGCTCTCAGCTTAATTATTTAATACCTGGTATGTTATGCAAACACGTGTATCATTAAAAAAACCACTTTTTAAAAAATCCAGAGATCATACCATGTTCAAAATGCAACTGATCAGAATTCTATAGATTTATGTTTATTCAACTGTGCTTAGAAGAGTCTGCTTTAAATAAATACAGCAGACAGAATTAATTGTGAAGTGTTTGTGTGTGTGTATTTGTGTGTGTATATATATATTGTCATGGGGCAAGGCCAGATGGCTATAGAAAAGTAGTGGGAGATAGATATATTAGCTCCAGGCTAAACAAATCCCTGGTACCAGGATAAGTTAAATGGCAGCTACTCCAGGTCAATTAAGACACCTTGGGCCAATTAAGAACTTTCCAGAAGACAGGGAGAATGCTAGGTTGATTGGGACACCTGAAGCCAATTGGGGCTGGCTGAAACTAGTTAAAAGCCTCCCAGTTAGTCAGGTGGGTGCGGATGTCAGGAGTTGTGGGAGGAAGTTGTGCTGTTGGAGAAACTGAGCAGTACCACACCATATCAGGCACAAGGAAGGAGGCCCTGAGATAAGGGTGAAGTGGAGCTTGAGGAAGTGGGGGCTGCTGTGGGGAAGTAGCCCAGGGAATTGTACGTGTCATGTTTCTAAAAGGTCAGCTACCATAGCTGATACTATCAGGGTCCCTGGGCTGGAGCCCGGAGTAGAGGGTGAGCCCGGGCTCCCCCTTTGCCGCCCCCCCCCCCCGATTAATCACTGAGACTGGGAGACAACAGAGACTGTGCAAGGGAGGATAACTTCTCCTCACCTCCCTCGCTGGCTTATGATGAAAATGGCTCAGTAGACTGTGACCCTTGTCTCTCTAGAGAGAGACAGGGTTATGTGGAGGGTCACAGTGAGCCTCTGAGGCTAGCTAAATCCGCCAGGAAACGTGGGACCCACAGAGACAAGGACAGAGCTTTGTCACAATATATATATTCTTTGATTGCTCCCTGCACTATTTTACTTCTGACAGAAATGCAGGACACCCAACTGCCTTTATAACCACCACAATTTCTATATATTGGGAGTTTGACAGAGCCTGTTTAGACACATGAAAATATAATCCATAATCCTAAAGGTCACTGTTGTCATGCAAGTGGATATTCTAGCAAGTGTGGATTGGTTTTATCTGGCAATAAGTGCAACTGCAACTTACTTAAATCCAGTATTTGAAAACATCTTTGGCAGGCTTTTCATACATACTGTATAATAGCGTTTAACTGATTTAGTGTGAAGGCTTTGTATTTAAATTTGGCATTCACAAAAGCAATGGTGTATTCTGAGGCTTCCTGTGGCAGGATGTAGGTTTCTAAGAATATGTTGCCTCTTGCTGCCAAAAACTACCTCAACAACAGTGTTCAAAAGGTCTGTGAGTCCTACTGCTTTGAGTTGTGCTGCTTTTATGATGTTGTTAACTCTTTCCCTTGTAGTTTTGCTTTACATTTTTTCCCTTGTAGTTTTGCTTGTAGTTGCCCTTGTAGTTTTGCTTTACTTTTTTTGCCTTTTTGGTTTTTACTGTAAAAAAGAACTTTTGAGGTTAGCCTTCACACTGACCACATTTGCTTAGATATTCACTTTAGAAAATGTCTTCTAAATATGTCGGAAAACCCTATCCACCTTTTAGATGTAACTATGTCAGTATGTCTGCTGCTAATATCTACAGCTCTACAACAGGTTTCAGAGTAGCAGCCGTGTTAATCTGTATTCACAAAAAGAAAAGGAGTACTTGTGGCACCTTAGAGACTAACAAATTTATTTGAGCATAAGCTTTTGTGAGCTACAGCTCACTTCATCGGATGCATTCGATGAAGTGAGCTGTAGCTCACAAAAGCTTATGTTCAAATAAATTTGTTAGTCTCTAAGGTGCCACAAGCTCTACAATAGGTATATAGTTACTCCTGGGGGCATACTGCACCAAAAATTTAAAAATTCTGTGCACAATATTTTAAAATTCTGCAAATTTTATTTGTCAAAATAACGCTACATAATCATGCCAGTTTCAATTATTTTAGTAATTTATTTAAAAATACCGGTCAGCGAATATGTCTGTAACAATACAGACACGCATAAAAACTCCCCCAGGAGTAGAGAGTTAAAGAAACCCCTATGACAACCCATTTCCTGTTTCTCTGTCCCCTTCCCCCCGCCCGGAGCCCAGCTGGAGGACCAGACACCCACAACCCCTCCCCTGCAGAGCCCACCTACAGGCTCCCCCAGCCAATACACCAGAACCCCCTCCTTTCCAGAGCCCAGCCCCAGGGCCCCCCCATCCCAGATACCTGCCCACCCCACAGCACAGCTGTGGACCCGCCCTTGCCGAGACACACACCACCAGCCCTTGAGTCCAGGGATCCAGAGGGAAGCTGGTGCTAAAACCACCAACTGGGAAAACACTTCCCAGGTCTCTAAGTGGGTTAGAACCCTTAACTTTCTACAACTTTTTCCAGCAGTCTTAAATCAATGATTTAATACTAATGACAGTGTCTCTTTTGATTTGTTAAAAAGGATAGGTTTGTCTATGGGAAAGCAAACTCATTTCCATCCCATTCAAAGCTACATCCTATTTGTTATTATGTACCTTGTGCTAAAAAGTGTGCTAGGTACTTTACAGATTAAAAAAAAGTGGTCCCTGCCCCAAAGAGAATACATTCTAATTTTAGTCAGAATTTAGTGAGTGATTGTCCGAAACAGTAGAAAGAATACGGAAAAGAGAAGTCCAGGGGACCAGTAATAACACATATTGAAGCTCTAGCAGGAATCCCAGAAGAACCACTGATGTATTTTCCAATGAGACATCATCTCCCAAACCAGAGGCCATAAAGGAAGAGCACTTACCTTCCTTTGTAGCACTTCCCTCTCAGAAAAGCCACAGCAAACTGGAAAATGGAAAAAAATAGTTCCTGATTCCAAGGGAGAGATTCTGGTTTCATAATAATTAGAAAGGTGGAGGCTCAAAAGTTACATTTTCTCTGGAAAAGCTATAGGGAAAATCCTAGTTCTTTGGATTATTCATGTACCTCATCCTTAGAACAGTACAGAGAAAGAAAATTTAAATCCAGTAAGAAAAAATGCAAAAAGAGGGAGTATAAGCATGTATTCTAACATGTTTTCTCCTGAGAAAGGAGAGGTCTCAGACTTCAGACATGAAGAACAAGAGCAGGATCTCAGGTAAATTGCTCCCTACCTAGTACTTTGATTAAAAAATGGTTCAAAGGATAATTAGCACCTTGAATGTCCAAGTCCCAGAACCTAACCAAAAGGAGAGAGAAGAAGAAGATGAAGAAAACTGAAAGCTGCAATTCCTTCCAGAGAAAAATAACTAAAAGCTGTGGTTCTTAAGCTCTCACTAGGTTTTTTCAGTCAATACTTAGTGTCTCAGTCCTCTCAGTGGCTTCCAATGGTGTGCCTAGGGTGAAATCCTGGCCCGATGGAAGTCAATGATAGTTTTACTAGGGACTTCAGTGGAGTTACGATTTCAGCCCTGTTTTTGTTCCTCAAAAGGAGAGAGAGGCCAAACAGCTAGTGAAAATACTCACAGGGGAAACTTGTTTGGTGAACCTGTGAATGGGCAACAGTTCAGGTGGCTGATTTTTAAAAAATGCTCTGATGAAACTAGAAAGGAAAAATTTCAGACTTCTAGGAGAAAGCAGCCATTTTGAATACAGCAGATTTAAGATACCAATGGAAAAAAGACAACTTCAGAGGAGAATATTCCACCAAGCCCAGCTCCACCCACAAAAAAAACCATGGCTGGAACCCAGTTTTTTATTCATGGTTGTGTCACATATGAAGGGGAGACTGCAGCAATTTTGCCATCAATGGAAGTTAACAAATTCACAAGATATTCAGGAAGATTCCAAAAGACAAATTCATAGCAATTATAGGCCTTCACACCAGCATCACTTCTATCTAAAGTTAAAAAGAAGAAAAGAAAAAAAAGTGGGGCCACTGACCACAGTTTCATAACGTGTGATCTAGAAGGGTTTCAGATGAACCTCATTATTATGCTATCCACAGAGAGGTTCCTAGGATTAGACACATCCTTTGTTACAATATCACTATCTCTTTTTGTAACAGTTCTCAGGAAATCTCACAACTATCAGATCGTAAGCCTTTCAGATCATCAATTGCCAAATAGCTCAGAGCATGTATGAAAGCATAGAAACGAGAGGGAGCTGCTAGCTCAAAAAACCTTCAGACTTTTTTCTTCAGGTTATGGTAATGAAAAGTATACTTCTTATGATTAGATTTGTAGGGTGACTATATAGGTTTATGTAGGTTTTGGTCCACACATTTTTTTGGATCTTACAAGCTCATAAATTAGCATCCTCCAAAGATTCCTTTGGCAGAAAATTGTTAAAAACTATAGTGTCTCATTAGACCAGTCTTAATTCCTCATGGTTCAATTCTGCTTATACTGAAGTCCATAATAACACCTCCATTCACTTCAGTAGGCACAGGATTGATACCTTAGAGTCTGGGGATACCTAAAATGTCCAGTAAATAAAACTATTTATTCTCTGGAGTAATTACTGCTTATTAAACCCTACGTGAATAGCTTAAAAATCCAACCCATTTTAGGAATTTTTTCCCTACAAATAGATTAATTTGAACTCAGACATACTCTTAAAAACCACTTAAGAAGTTCTGTTCAAAAATAGTTTTTTAATGTTAATGTAAAGTTTTACTGTGTTTTACTTTTGGAAGACTTTGATTCTGGGATGGATCTTTTAAGGGGATAGTTTCCCAGATGGTGGTGAAGTAGGAAAAGCAATGGGACAATAGTAGAATAAAACTATTCAAAGATTACATTTTCAAGAAAGGACAATTATATATGCCCAAGGCTTCTTTTATATTAATGTTGAAGTATCTTTATCAACATAAAATTAATTCTAAAAGCTAACTGAAACCATTCTCAAATTCATACTTTGTTAGTAACCTCTTTTTCATCTAATTTAATATTGTTTCATTCTTTAATATGACTATTTTTAGCTTCACATTGTGAATGCAGTGATTCACAAAAACAAAATATGAACTCATACAGTAAGAGTTTTGGTTTCTTTAGTTTTCAGTTAACTTATTCATTATCAAAGACAGATGCAATGTACGACTGAGGAACTAGAAACTTAATAATAAAGCTTTTAAACTAATTTGTACCTATTGTACAGTATATACTATACACAACCTATTGTTATAAAATTATTTATTACAGCTATATAGATGTAGTATGTGTGTATATAAATTATTTCATGTGCATACAAAATGCAGTCTATATCATGTCTTAAATGTATTATTTTTTCGAGTCATGTTGTAGTGCTTTGTATAGATTTGACTGATGTCCATGTATAGGTTTGAGAAACTGACACAACAGCGAAAAGAACTCCGGTCCCACATCAGGTTATCAAACACACTGTGGACAGTATATCTTTTATATTCCTCACCGTGCTATTTAAATAAGTTCCATACAAGAAACATGAAGCCTGTGTTCAGTGAAACTCAACCTCAGTTTTTCCAGGTGAATTTACAGAACACCTGATAAGCCTGAGGTATTGTACCACTAAACTACACGATAGAACCAGTAAATACAAAATAAAACAACGGATGAAAACAACTGTAGAATCACAAGGTTATTTGCCTCAGCTTTGTGGTAAGCCAAGTATTTATGAAATGTTTGGGAAAGTCAAAACTTTGTTTCCTATTACTGCCAAACAATGTTAAATTCTGAGGCACAATTATTTCCACTGTAAAACAAAAGGGTAAAGAATTTCATTTATGTTCTTGCATCTTGTTTTTCACCAGTTCTCCCCTATCTCCCCACCTAACCCCTTCAAGTTTTTTCCTTCTCACTGAATCTTTTTACAGAAATTGTATTCCACTTGTTTCTTGTGAAAATGTTTTGTCATTCAAAAATATCACTCAGATCTTCATTTGGAATTATGCATATATATCACTTTTATGGTCTGCCAACTGTACATTTACACTATGCTCTCCGCATTTTGGTGAACGCTTGAAAAATATATGAAGATTCCTCAAGCTGTCTAAACATTGATCAGTGTAAAAATGAAAGACTAATCTCTAAATGTTCAGACACTCTCAGACTGTAATTTTTGTTGAGGAATTTAAACAATAAAGTTACAAAAATCATTAAAAACAGATTACACCTATCTGGACATCTGAAAGCATCAGCCGTCTTAAGTTTTATTTTATACTTTTTTACAGTTAGTCTACAATTACGCTGTATAGTTACCACACTGTACCTTCTCATCATTGGGTCATTCATTTCTGTGTTCCAGATATGGCTGTAGAAACAACTGTAATGCAAAAGTTCTTCTGCTTATTTGTGGGAAATTATTGTACACAGAGCTTTTGGAACAAGGGACTACTTTTAAATGTCTGGTCACCTCACAGTATATGTAGAGCATTTCCTGCCTGTAGGATTAGAGGAAGTAAGCACAAGGCCAAAATGTTTGATGTGTGATCTACTGTAATTCTTTTCATGTGTTCAATGGCTTTTATATGATGAATGCAGTGCGACCAATTCTGACCTTGGTGTGGTCCAGTGCATTTCAGTTTGACCTTCCTATATGAATATTACAGTGGCACCCACTGCCACCACTACTGTAATTAATATTTTGTTTGTTATTTCCTTAAAGATATTCCATAGTGAGTCCCAAAGTCAAAGTAATTGAAATAATTAAACAGTATATTGAATATATTTGCTGGGCTTTAACTTTTATATATAATACAATACCTTTTCATTCCATCAGAGGATCTTAAAGTGCTTTAAAAAGAATTAATGAATGAAGTCTCACAACAGTACTTTAAGGTAGAGAAATATTGTCTCCATCATACATATGAATAAACTGACAGACAAAGAAGTTAAATTACCTCCCTAGTTGACACTGGGAGAACAGGAATGAAATATGGGTCTCCTGATTTCTACTTCTATGTTGTAACCAGAACAGCACACTCAGTTCCATAGGGGGGATTATTAGCAGAATGCATGCTATGACAACCTCAAGAAGTGAATGCAGATCTCCTGACTTCTGCTTCTATGCATTCACCAGGAGACCATCTTTCCTCTCTCTCTTTTTTTTTATTTTTACCTTTTTTATGAAAATTATTCCTGTGAAAAAGATTTGCAATTGAAAGGTAAATGGTTACTGATGATTCAGCCACAATGGCTGATGGAATTGATCAAGAAAAGGTCAAAAAGTAGTTAATTATACCTTTTGTTGGACCAGTGACTGCACCATACCTTAAGCAAGGGATGGGGGCATTGTCCGGCTTGTCAGGGTAGGGGTATAGCACTTTACACTGGAGTAGAGGGATGGTGGTGAGAGAGAGGCATAGAAGCTGCTGCAAACCTAGAGTGGGTCAGCGTGGTTATGCTGACTCATCCCCCAGGGACCGGAAGGGCTGGGGAGTTGATAAAGGGCAAGCATGGCGGAAGAAGCCCTTTTCTCGGGACCTAGGATTACTACCTTTGAAATGCAAAAAACTCAGCATCCCCTCACCCCACATACAAGGCAAGCCTGCTGCAATCCCAACCAAAAGACAACTCCACAACTCCCCCTTCAACAGCCACTTATAGTATCTCGAGAGATAACACATATAGATAAAATTGATAACATCACTGATAACAAACAGGCGTTTGTTTTTTTGCCAGTTAGTCAGTCTTTGTAGTCTGTTTCGTTTAGCCAGTTGTCATTGAATGTACAGTTTCTGATGTGAGCTTTTATTGGGGGGGAGTATAGTAGGATCACTCACACCATCACCCTGTTCTTCCATTATTTAATATGCCTTGCATGTTTCCTCACTCTCGTGTGACTCACACCCTCTCTCTCACACATGCATGGTGCACTTGCTTGTTGGTGGGCAGACAGCTGGATTATTTTCAACAGTTTGGATCTGTTATTGCTTAAACCTGCAGAAGAGGGAACATGCGGCATCTTTAGCTGGACACAGAAACTTTTAACATTAGATATCCCAGTGTATTGTGATGATGATGCAAATCTTTAGACCAACGTAAAAAAATGGCAGATTAAATTATTTTTTTGACAACTGGCAAATCCATAAAATAAACCCATCCAGGCTGGTCAAGTACTGGCCAGGTGGCAACCCTACCTGGATCAGATGGAGTAGTATCTACTGTCCCTCCCCTGGGAAGTGGCAAAAAAAATACCAGGTTTGGTCAAGACCCACTGTGGGCACTGCACTAGCTGCTCCTTTCTCAGGGGGGCTGGGAAGGAATTTTTCCCTCACCACCAGATTGGCCAAGATGGAGTGGGGTGGGTTTTTTTTGCCTTCCCAACAGCAGATTTGGGGGGGGCCTTGTTATGGTGAGTAGGGAACGGAGTTAGACTATGATGTCGCACATCATTATGTAAGTGTGTGGCAGATGTCCAGTGCAAGTGTTCCACAGGGGAAGTATACAGTGACCAGTTAAATGGCTTGGCAAAGGACATAAAGGAGATGTTTGTTAAAGGAGCAGAATGGGGGAGAGAAGGGGTTTGGGGCTTCCAGACTGGCACGACAGGGAGCCAACCCCCCCTTCCTTTGTAGCCCACCTTTAACCCTCATTCAAGGGTGGGTTGGGATGGTAAGATCCCAGCAATGGGTTGGCTGGAGACCATGATGGAAAAAAGGTAGATATTGAAATGATCATGGAGTTACCTGCACTGTACACTTTTATTTGCTGGGTAGTCCCAGGCATCTAATAATAAAGTTGTGGCCTGATTAAACGACATCAGTATCTCCTGTCCTTTCAGTATAACCAGATAATTAGTTTATAATGCGCAAGCTTTCATCTGAAAACAGTCCCTCAGAATAAATGAGATTTTTGCCTATCTTGTAAATATTTCTGTTCTGAAGAAACACCTTTCAGAACAATTGGGGGGGGGGGAGGGGGAAATGGACTGCACCAGCTGGGGCAAGGGTAGTGCTTGAAACACCCCTTCAACAACTGCTTGATCTCATCATTTCTCAGTACATAAATTTTATTTTTAGTGCTGTTACCCATACACAGCTGTTAAGGTGTCAAGGATTTCTTCCAATGCCAGTACTTGAACACTGTACAGGTCATTTTATTAGAAATTTGGTTATCGTTAGAGTTTCTGGTCTGCCTTTTATTTTGAAACTCTTATTTTGAACTCTGTAAATTTGTTATCTGATGATAATGCTCTTCAGAAGTTCCTCTATCATGTTTTGTTTTGAGACATTACTGTCTCAAATCCTTATGTATATACATTTTGTTTCTAAATGTCGGGGAAAGGGAGGTGGGGAAGTTAAGGCTGTAAATGAGCTAAAAGTTGTTTCAGGTACAACATTAGTCCTGCAGTCTCTCTTGCCAATTTTTGTCACATGTTCATCTTTTTAAAAAATGATTTATCTATCCTGTTCAAATTGAAAGACCCACATAAACAAAAGGTGAAGATGGCTAATATTTGGGGAAATCAGTAAAACTGACTCTTAAAGGTTGTCAAATGTACAAAGTTACACACACTGAAAAAGTAGTGAAAATATTTTTTCTCCAATCTCTTTCAGATGTTAGTAATCTTGTGCTACTTGTCACACTAGTCAGACCAAAATAATTCAGACAATATTATTTTTAGTTGACAGTGTCTGTCTAATATTTAAACATTTTAATAGTCCTAGAGGCATTTAGGACCTTAGATTTTAAGACCCAACTCTACATTTTCCTATATTATAATTTGCTTGAAACACATATATTTGTAATATGAAAATAAAACTATTCAAAGTTATATATATTGCAAACTGTTATATATACTGTTTATCTAGCTATCTTAGCTATTTCTGTCGGGCTCATCATGATAGTATGCATTGTCTTTTTGCAAATCAAACATGCACATATGACTGGTTAGCCACATGCACTCACAAATACCTGACCTGTATTTGTGAAGCTTTATGATTCAAATACAAGATTTTAAAGTATTACATTAGCAGATATGGCAATGCTAATGTTGTTCTGTAGTTGTGGAGCATATTATAGAGTAGTAGTATACTGATCCAACATACTATTGCATTAGGTATTAGAATTCTTCCAACTATCTATCCTTTTTGACATAGTATATTGCCAACTGTTTTTAACCATGTTGGTATATATAATGTTGACTCTTTAGCAAAAGTTAAGTTAGTGTTTTAGCTCAGAGAATAGAAGATGGAGATCAGTGCACCCAGGATATCCAATCAATTAGTGTTATTTTCTGCATTTCTGCAGAATCTAAACTTTCTTTTCTTTAATGAAGTTTCTAGCTCAGAGGTGGGCAAACTGTGGCCCATGGGCCACATCCGGCTCGCGGGACCCTCCTGCCCGGCCCCTGAGCTCCTTGCCCGGGAGGCTAGTCCCCGGCCCCTCCCTGGCTGTCCCCCTCCCCCACAGCCTCAGCGTGCCCAGTGCTCTGGGCGGCTGGGCAGCGCAGTTGCAGAGTGCTGTGGGCGGCACGGTAAGGGGGCAGGGAGCTGGGGGGTTGGATAGAGGGCAGGGGAGTTGGGGGGGCGGACAGGAGGGTAAACCACATTTAGCAAAATAATTTCTCTAGGCATAGCAGGAGATGTCCTTTGTCTCCTGATGTTTCACAGGAAACTACTGCCACAGCAGATACCCACTCTAGCAGAAGCAACAGCAGTGAAACAACAAGTTGAGACACCTGGCTTCAATTTCAGTTTTGACTTGCAGGACCCATGGAAAAGAAAACCTCATTCTCAAAAGGTGATCAGTGCCAGCTCAGTGAACACAAATAAAAAAATAAAAATATCCTTAATCTACCATTTCTAAACTTTTCCATAAAGTATAGTAGATACACTAGAATACTAAAATTGATATAAAAGTTAGTAATTGAATTCACAATGATTAATTTATGTAGTTATCCAGGGTCACATTTATAATTGTATAATCATTTTGTGGTGTTTATAACTTCTTGAATAGACATATAAACCAACTGTGAGATGGATTACTTTTACAATTAGTATGTTGAAAATAAATGGCAAACAGTGACTGAAACATACACCAATGAGTTGTAAATAAAATTCATTCCTGGTTATTCTTTATTGTTTCAAATGACTGATGTAGTTAAAAAAACTTTTTTTTAAAAAAATCTATAATCTAAACATTCTCCATGAACATTCTCTTGTCTTTTAAACTAATGCTGGAAAGGGACATGCCAGTTCCTGTGAACCCCGTGGCCTTTGCCTCTTTCTGTTCACATGTAGTGTTGCCATGAAAGTCAAGTGACTCTGTGGGGAGGTTTCTAAGAAAATGGAGAGGATCAGATGATACAAAGGTTGTAAAGACCTCTAGACGACTCCAGTAGAGGGACACTGGAGACACCATGGCCTTTGATACTTTTGGATCAAAGGATGTATTGACTATGGGATTAGGGTGTATTAGGACATCATGCAAAATGCGGATGATCAGTGCCAGTCTGTGATGTGAATAAACCATTTCCTGTCTTGAATATGATTTTTAGCAGGAAGGGGGCGGGTGTCTATTGGATGTTACTAAGACCTGGTTGGATGATGATTCAGTTTTATTTTGTGCAATCTGGTCCCAGGATTTTTAGCAAATTGGTATCAGAGCCTGGAT
Organism: Chelonia mydas; assembly: GCF_015237465.2. Taxonomy (NCBI): domain Eukaryota; kingdom Metazoa; phylum Chordata; order Testudines; family Cheloniidae; genus Chelonia; species Chelonia mydas. Next base: position 38,640,847 of record NC_057850.1, on the reverse strand, counting down.
TGTTAAGCATTCGGGAGAGATCATCTATTTAAAATAGACCCCTGAATAGGGAGCTTGGTTCTTGGTTAACACCAGGTACTTTGAGCAACAAACCCTCTTGCACTGGTCAGAACCTACCTTTAGAACTTTCCTGATACACCAACTATGATGTACAGTATTGTCAGTTTTCAGAGTAGCAGCCGTGTTAATCTGTATATGCAAAAAGAAAAGGAGTACTTGTGGCACCTTAGAGACTAATTTATTGGAGCATAAGCTTTCGTGAGCTACAGCTCACTTAGGTACTCACCTTGTGCAGTAACTATGGTTCTTCAAGATGTGTCTCCCTATGGGTGCACCGCTGACGGTGTGCTTGCATCCCTTCACAGCTGATTGGAGAACTTCGGTAGCCGTGTCCGTTCTGCCAGCACATGTGCTGTTTCTCCTCATACCCTGCCACAAGGCTAGTCAGGGCACATAGGCTAACACCCCTCAGTTCCTTTTCTATTGCAAAGTCATGGACAAGAACTCTGAAGTAGAGGAGAGGAGAGCGGGTTGTGGAGCACCCATAGGGGAACACATCTTGAAGAACTACATTTTTGTCCTTGGGCAAGCTTACGTTTTATTATTATAAAAAGAGACAAATCCCTCACAGAACTGTGTGAGAGTAGACAATGGATGGCAATCACTTTTTAGAGAGATTACAGTGAGGATTTCAGGACTGTTTAAAGTATGGATTATGTAAATTTTGTATTTAAGGACTTTAAAAAATGCATAGTGTTGACAGGGCCTATTACAATATAGGGTATCATGTAGATATGTATCCAGGGAGTTTTAAATACATGTATTATTGTGCAGAATTGTGTCAGTTGTTGAACATTCACTTGGAGTGCTTGAATCTTTCTTCCACTTCTAGCAACGATGGCATCCATAATCAATTAAGTTGTGAGGTATTGCTAACAAGTATTTTGTTCAGGATTCTTAAATTTAATCATTAAACTCAGGACAATGGATGAAACTAAAATTACTGCATTTGTTATTTCTTGGTATTCTGCATAAGCAGTACTCACAAACAAAAATGATTTTTGCCATGCTCATACAATAACTAATAATAATAATAAAGGAAAAAAAGACACATTACTGATATTTGAAAATCAGCTATTGTAGTTGTTACTTCAGGTATTTTGGGAACTTCTGTGTCATGGTTAGGAACCTCAGCCCTTGAGGGAATCCCCCTACTGTGTCCTCCCTATCTCCCTCACCCAACTCCTTATCCCTCTCTTCTAGCCATGGGAAGTGGGGGCTGAGATGTGTCATCTTGGGTGAGGGGCAGAAAAAGCCAACTACATCCTAATTTTGCAAGTACTACAGATTGCTCACCCCATTTGGGGTAACAGTTATCCTCTCTGCTCCTCCCTATCCTGGGATTTCCCCCATCTGCCACTTTTTGGCAGCACCTATACCCCTTGCTTAACTCCTATCCCTGATTTTTGCATAGCTGCCTCTCTCCTTTCTCTACCTCCACCTGTTTGAGCCCCGTGCATACAGTTTGCCTCCCTGCAAAAATTCAGCCCATCCCTCCCATATGATTTGCCCCTCTGCACCCTTTTAGTCCCTGTTAATAGTGTGGAACCTGTTGTGATTCAAAGTGAGGGCAGAGTAAGGGTAACAACTCCATCAGATGTTACTAAGCATGCTCAGATCACTCAGATTAGGAAAATGTATAGAAATTAAATTGAGGCTAGCTAACATGAGTTATCTAATCCCATACTAATCTTGATCTTTTCTTTAGTTGTAGTTGCAGGTTAACACCATTTACCTTTAGCTGGTTAAGGAGGACCCTGCAACGTAAAATGTTCTATGTGAAAAGACATAAATGTGATGTTGAGCTTAGTCAGGACTTGTTTACATGGTGCATTGGTCCGCACTAGCGTGTTATGCACTAACTGGCCCATGTGGATCCTGATGGCGCTCACTAAAAGTTCTCTACTGAGCATTAATATAGTGCTGTTTGAAATGAGACTACATTCATGTGCGCTAGGGGACTTTTAGTGCACACCAGCAGGTTCCCCACAGGCCAGTTAGTATGCAACACACTAGTGCATGCTAGAATTCACATTCCTCTCATGCAGACTAATGTACTGCATAGAATAGCCCTCAGTATGTTATGTGCTTCTGTAAGAAAGATATTTGTTTCTGGTTCCGTGCACTTTGGTCAATATTTGTCTGTAATAGTGTGAAACAGCTGCTAGATATCAAGTAAGATTTAGTTCTGGGTCGGTATGAAATTACATTACTGAAAAATGAATAAATGTTGCTTTTTTGATTCGACAGCAATGGTTTCCACTGACACTTGCATCTTGGGGAATATATTAGAGTACAAGTTCTTTGCCATCAACCTCTACCCCTCTCATGCTGCCATTCCTCTCAACTTCCTTTCCTATCTCTAGATGACCACTCCATCTCTAAAAAGGACACATACATCCACAACCTCTTTCTATCTTGCTCCCTCCAGCTCCTGTTCTCACAGAGATTTGGATCCCTTTGTCTGGCACCGTTAAGGAACCCTCTGCTCTCAGGGTGTGTCTATCCTACACTACACCAGGCCAGCCCCAGCTGTTTTATTACAGTGTAGACATACCCTCACACTCTCCACCCTGGATCAGATTGTGGTGGGGATGTTGGGGTTCTCCTCTCCCATTTCTGCTGCTTCTAATTGCTGACAATGCCAGTCCTATCATTTCTCCTCTTTTGAACACCACTGCATCTGACTCTTCTCTCCTCTCTTCCTCCATGTTTATGTCATCTACCATCCACCCAACTCATCCCTTTCAGCATTCCTCTCTGATCAGTTTATTTAGTCTGCAGAAGAGAAGAGTGAGGGGGGATTTGATAGCAGCCTTCAACTACCTGAAAGGGACTTCCAAAGAGGATGGAACTCGGCTGTTCTCAGTGGTGGCAGATGACAGAACAAGAAGCGATGATCTCAAGTTGCAGTGGGGGAGGTGTAGGCTGGATATTAGGAAACACTATTTCACTAGGAGGGTGGTGAAGCACTGGAATGGGTTAACTAGGGAGGTGGTGGAATCTCTATCCTTAAAGGTTTTTAAGGCCCGGCTTGACAAAGCCCTGGCTGGGATGATTTAGTTGGGGTTGGTCCTGCTTTCAGCAGGGGGTTGGACTAGATGATCTCCTGAGGTCTCTTCCAACCCTTATCTTCTATGATTCTATGATTTCCTAAATACATGAAAGTTAAGTTACATACTCTTTTTATAACTAATACCTTGCATTCCAGTTCTAATCTAAGGTGGATAGAAAGTTGGCTAGATTGTCGGGCTCAATGGGTAGTGATCAATGGCTCCATGTCTAGTTGGCAGCCGGTATCAAGAAGAGTGCCCCAAGGGTCGGTCCTCAGGCCGGTTTTGTTCAATATCTTCATAAATGATCTGAAGGATGGTGTGGATTGCACCCTCAGCAAGTTTGCAGATGACACTGAACTGGGAGGAGTGGTAGATACGCTGGAGGGTAGGGATAGGATACAGAGGGTCCTAGACAATTTAGAGGATTGGGCCAAAAGAAATCTGATGAGGTTCAACAAGGACAAGTGCAGAGTCCTGCACTTAGGACGGAAGAATCCAATGCACCGCTACAGACTAGGGACCGAATGGCTAGGCAGCAGTTCTGCAGAGAAGGACCTAGGGGTTACAGTGGACGAGAAGCTGAATATGAGTCAACAGTGTGCCCTTGTTGCCAAGAAGGCCAATGGCATTTTGGGATGTATAAGTAGGGGCATAGCCAGCAGATCGAGGGACGTGATCATTCCCCTCTATTCGACATTGGCGAGGCCTCATCTGGAGTACTGTGTCCAGTTTTGGGCCCCACACTACAAGAAGGATGTGGAAAAATTGGAAAGAGTCCAGCGGAGGGCAACAAAAATGATTATGGGACTGGAACACATGAGTTAAGAGGAGAGGCTGAGGGAACTGGGATTGTTCCCAGTCTGCGGAATAGAAGAATAAGGGGGGATTTGAGAGCTGCTTTCAACTACCTGAAAGGGGGTTCCAAAGAGGATGGATCTAGACTGTTCTCAGTGGTAGCAGATGACAGAACAATGAGTAATGGTCTCAAGTTGCAGTGGGGGAGGTTTAGGTTGGATATTAGGAAAAACTTTTTCACTAGGAGGGTGGTGAAACACTGGACTGCGTTACCTAGGGAGGTGGTAGAATCTCCTTCCTTAGAAGTTTTTAAGGTCAGGCTTAACAAAGCCCTGGCTGGGATGATTTAGTTGGGGATCAGTCCTGGTTTGAGCAGGGGGTTGGACTAGATGACCTCCTGAGGTCCCTTCCAACCCTGATCTTCTATGATTCTATGATTTTGATGCCTGGCTCTACTTCTTCCTCTCTGCACAATCTCATCCTTGTGACCAGCTTCCATGTTGTTGACCCATCTAGCCCCTTAGCTGCACATTCCTCACTCTCACCTTTTCATTCAACTTGCAGCCCAAGTTCAACTCTACCATTCGCCCAAGGGAACAGTCACTTAACTTGGTTTTTACCAAGCACTTCTCTCTCTCTGATTTCTCTGTTGCTAAATTGCGCCACTCCAACCATCACCTGGTCTTTTTCAACATCGGCCGTCAGCCCCTTCCCACTCCATTCAGACACGCTGTCACTCCGCCTTTCTTAACTTCCTGTCTATCAGTATTGATGACTCCTTGTCTGCTCTCAGCACTCTTTTCTTCTGCTCTCTCTTAGAATCATAGAATCATAGAGTCATAGAATATCAGGGTTGGAAGGGACCTCAGGAGGTCATCTAGTCCAACCCCCTGCTCAAAGCAGGACCAATCCCCAATTAAATCATCCCAGCCAGGGCTTTGTCAAGCCTGACCTTAAAAACTTCTAAGGAAGGAGATTCTACCACCTCCCTAGGTAACGCAGTCCAGTGTTTCACCACCCTCCTAGTGAAAAAGTTTTTCCTAATATCCAACCTAAACCTCCCCCATTGCAACTTGAGACCATTACTCCTTGTCCTGTCCTCTTCTACCACTGAGAATAGTCTAGAACCATCCTCTCTGGAACCACCTCTCAGGTAGTTGAAAGCAGCTATCAAATCCCCCCTCATTCTTCTCTTCTGCAGACTAAACAATCCCAGTTCCCTCAGCCTCGCCTCATAAGTCATGTGTTCCAGACCCCTAATCATTTTTGTTGCCCTTCGCTGGACTCTCTCCAATTTATCCACATCCTTCTTGTAGTGTGGGGCCCAAAACTGGACACAGTACTCCAGATGAGGCCTCACCAATGTCGAATAGAGGGGAACGATCATGTCCCTCGATCTGCTCGCTATGCCCCTACTTATACGTCCCAAAATGCCATTGGCCTTCTTGGCAACAAGGGCACACTGCTGACTCATATCCAGCTTCTCGTCCACTGTCACCCCTAGGTCCTTTTCCGCAGAACTGCTGCCTAGCCATTCGGTCCCTAGTCTGTAGCTGTGCATTGGGTTCTTCCGTCCTAAGTGCAGGACCCTGCACTTATCCTTATTGAACCTCATCAGATTTCTTTTGGCCCAATCCTCCAATTTGTCTAGGTCCCTCTGTATCCTAGCCCTACCCTCCAGCGTATCTACCACTCCTCCCAGTTTAGTATCATCCGCAAATTTGCTGAAAGTGCAATCCACACCATCCTCCAGATCATTTATGAAGATGTTGAACAAAACCGGCCCCAAGACCGACCCCTGGGGCACTACACTTGACACCGGCTGCCAACTAGACATGGAGCCATTGATCACTACCCGTTGAGCCCAACAATCTAGCCAACTTTCTACCCACCTTATAGTGCATTCACCCAGCCCATACTTCTTTAACTTGCTGACAAGAATACTGGGGGAGACAGTGTCAAAAGCTTTGCTAAAGTCAAGAAACAATACATCCACTGCTTTCCCTTCATCTATCGAACCAGTAATCTCATCATAGAAGGCGATTAGATTAGTCAGGCATGACCTACCCTTGGTGAATCCATGCTGACTGTTCCTGATCACTTTCTTCTCATGTAAGTGCTTCAGGATTGATTCTTTGAGGACCTGCTCCATGATTTTTCTGGGGACTGAGGTGAGGCTGACTGGCCTGTAGTTCCCAGAATCCTCCTTATTCCCTTTTTTAAAGATTGGCACTACATTAGCCTTTTTCCAGTCATCCGGGACTTCCCCCGTTCGCCACGAACTCGTCCAGCCCCATGGACTTGTGCACGTCCAGCTTTTCTAAATAGTCCCTAACCACCTCTTTCTCCACAGAGGGCTGGCCATCTACTCCCCATGTTGTGATGCCCAGCGCAGCAGTCTGGGAGCTGTCCTTGTTAGTGAAGACAGAGGCAAAAAAAGCATTGAGCACATTAGCTTTTTCCACATCCTCTGTCACTAGGTTGCCTCCCTCATTCAGTAAGGGGCCCACTCTGCCTTTTCTTCCATTGATAAAGTTGTTGTTTCTCTTCATGATTCACTGTTCTCCACTCTTGACTTTTTTGCCTCTCTCTCCCATTTCAGTGTCTGCCCTGCCAACCTCCAATCCTGGCTCTTTCCCAGCATCTGCTGCCTCTTCACCACTCTTGTACTGTAGAGCATCTCTGGTGACCAGGCTGATTTCCTTCACTACAGATTTGTTCTCACCACTTTCAGTTCTGTTGTCTTCCTAATTAAACAACTGTACTTCTCCAACTTAATTGAGTACCACACTCACAATCCCAGCTGTTTTTATGCCACCTTTTTCTCACTTCTCAAAACCTTCCCTTCTCCTGCTTCCACTTCTCTCTTCATACAGAATCTTACTTATTTTTTCAAAGAGAAAATGAAAAAATGCGATGTGAATTTCCCCCTCCACTTGGCTCACTTTTTCTCCCATTTTTAAAAATCCCACCTTTTGGTCCACTGGTCTCTCCAACTACTGGTTCATCTCCCTTTCATTTGTAAGTTCATTAAATGTGCTGTTTACAAACACTGTCTTGAGTTACTCTCCTTCAGTTACATCTTAGACCCTCTCCAGTGCAGCTTCTGCCCCTTGCATTCCATTTCTATCACAGAAGGCTCTTCCTAGTGAAAGCACAGAAGCAGAACTCCATCCTCATCCTTTTTTGACGTGTCAGCCACCTTCAACATCATCAACCAGGCTCTTCTTGAAATCTTGTCTTCCCTTGGCTTCTGTGAATCTGTCTTCTCCTGGTTGTCCTCTTATGTATCTAATCTCTCCTTCAGCATGTCTTTTGGAAGTTCCTCCTTATTCCCCTTGTCGCTTCATGTGTTTGTAGGGGGTTTTCCACAGAGTTCTGTCTTTGGTCCCCTTCTCTTCTTCCTTGGCATTTTATCTCTGGGTAATCTCACCCACAAACGCAAATGGAACTACCTTCTCTATGTGGATGATTCACAGATCTGTGTCTCTACTTCAGACCTGTCTCCTTTCCAAACTGAAATCTCAGCCTCTCTCTCTGATACCTCCTCATAGAGGTCTAGCCATCAGCTCAAGCACAAAACGGCTAAAACAGAATTATTATTATTATTATTACTATTTACTATTTTATTAATATTCATTTTGGTACTGCTTAAGGACTAGCTAAGAACAGGGCCCCACTGGGAAAACACAGGGTAGTAGATTATCCTTGCCCTCAAAAACCTTATAGCATAAAAGCAATCTTAATCTACCCTCCAAGTCCTTCCCGCACTGCCTACTTTCCCAATCACTGTGGACCACACCACCATCCGGCCTGTCACTCAAGCCCATAATTTAAGTGTCATCTTCACGTCGCACCTCTTTCCCATTTGTGACATCCAGACTATGTCTAACTCTTGCCATTTCTTCTACATAACATTGCTAAGCCTTTCCTGTCCATCCACATAGCTAAAAGTCTGGCCCTTCACAACTTGTTCCCACCCTACCTTTTATTTCTCATTCACTTTTGAGATGTCAGCTCAGTTACCAGCCTCCTTCACGCACTTGTTACATTTTTCCAACATGCACCTTCTTGTTTTCACCTGTGCTGTCCTGTATGCTTGGGAGGCGCTCTCCGTAAACATCTACATCGTTGTCTTCCTTCAAATCCCTCCTCAAAAATCTCCTTTGCTGTGAAAAAAATTTGGCAATAGTTAGGCAGCTGGTGCAGTGAGAGCACTGTCTTTCATGCTGACCAAAAATGTCTCATAATTTCATTGTACCTCTCCCCATTTGTCTGTATCCATCTGGTGTCTCTCGTTTTATACTTAGATTGTAAGCTCTTTGGGACAGGGGCTGTCTTTTTGTTCTGTGTTTGTACAGTGCTTAGCACAGTGAGGTCTGATGCACTACAGTAATACAAATAAATAATAACAATAACAATTAGCTTTTATTCTTAGTTTCCTTGATATGGTCCATTGAGTAAGGAGTTTTCTGGCATAGTGTTTTGTTCATAGAACCTGTGTATTCTCCAAGACCAGTACTATCCTGATGGATGATGCCTTGTGTTTGCCACGCTGCTTGTCTACCCTCCCCAGCTTCTTTGTGGGAGCCATGGGACCACTTCTTTGTGGTCCCATGGCTTTCCCCATCAACTGTTGCTTTCAGAATCTCCCTCCAGGAGAGGTTTCATAACACATAGGGGGATCTCTGACCCAGTGAGCAATAACACAGCCATGGAATCATCCTGGAGTTGAAAGAGAAAATGGGGAGTTCAAGGAGTACAGTACCACAGAGACCCACTCCATGGCTGCCCCCAACCCTGATTCAACCATTCCCCACTCATAGATCAGGGTTTCCACACTGCATCTGGGATGGGCTATGTGGTTAAGGTGAGGAGTGGAACACCGTAGGGATAGCACTCCCCTTTTCTGTGCCCAGATCTAAAAGGAGTTTCCATCCAACACCCATAGAAGCAAAGGGAACAGTTTGACCTACATGTACTGGGAGACTCTTTTGGATTTAGGATAGGGAGACGCTGTCACCTTCAAAACACTGTCTTCAATGTTTGTGGTTTGAACCAAATAGATTTGGGAAAGAAAAGAAGTATGTGGATATATCCATTTAAATGTTGACTGACAGTGACTTTGATTATTGTAAAATATTTGAAAATCACAACATGGTTTATATTCATTTTAAAATGCCATTTTCTCTGGTTTATTTAGCATTTTGTAGATCTCAGCTGAGCCGTAAGTAACTTCTTTACCATGGGTCTCAGAATTATGCCTATTCAGCAGCAAGTAGTAACTGGTTCAACATGAGCTGTTTCTTGTATAAACATACAAAAGGCTTGACCCAGACTAAATCAATTTAAAAAGAAAAACATTAAGCCTATGTTTCCTGTTACATGCTTAAGGTCTTCTTTGGTTCCTTATGATTTTACTGTATTATTGACCAACTATCATAGGCTTTAGTTTATCCTCCTACACCACCTGCTGAACAGTTCAAATGGGATGGTGGAGTTATTTTCAGAAGGGCAAAACAATGACAATTATAACTCCTACATTGCATTTCAGCTGGTGAAGCAGCTTTTATGCTAGGGGTACGGAAGTCATGTGAATCTTGGCTTACCCTTTTTCCAGATTTCAGTTGCTAGAAGGGTTTCAAAAGCAGCAAAATGAAAAAAGGGTGCAAAGTTCATAGAATTTGGAACCATGTATATTCAAGACAAGGTCCATTGTAATACATTTTAACTTATTCTGGTCCATTCAGGAAGTATACTGAATAAAATCAGGGTGTTATTCATGTAAGTAATTGACAGAGAAATGCATGATTTTTTATTTATAAATATGTATGTGTGTGTATGTATACAATTAGTTGGAAAAATTAGAAGCTAATTTTTTCTCTTAGTATAAACTGACACAATTCAATTTCAGATTGGTAATCAGTCATTAGCAAAACGTAACCAGCCATTAATGTGTTAATTCTTCTGATTCTTTTATAAAAGTCCTTGAAAGTACACCTCGTATGGTTGTACTGTTTTATTTGTAGCAAGGATTGGGTATCTCAACTCACATCACTTGCATGACTTACTTTTGTAACTGATTTGCAAAAGCAATTGCAAACCTGCTTTTGGACTCATTCTTTGCATAGGCAGATTAGGCTTTCTCAGCTACAAGAATGGAGTATTGTTCATGTATGTTTTGAAAAGAGACCTTAAATAACCCATAATGCAAAGTAATACAAGCTAGCAACCCTGGGGAAAAATAACCCCAAGCATACATACTCATTGAGAAGGAAGTGCCTAGAAAGCTGAAATACTGAGACACCTCTCAAGATGATGATAGTAGACAGAAAATTACACATCATTTTACAGTGTGATATGACAGCAAAAAAGCTAACAAAATTAGGGCTGCATACATAAAGGCATGAAATAGGGTGAGCATGCAGTGTTTTATATTGTAGTTCTGGTCTGAACACATCTGGGATATTATATATGCCTCTGGGCCCCACCTTAACAGAAAGTTATTAATCATCTGGAGGGGTTCAGAGAAAAGTAACAAAAGTAGAGGCTGGAAGGATTGATTTACAGTGTGAGAACTGAGTTTTAAAAGAACGGCATTTGTATGGAATGGTTAAGAGGTGGAAAAACTGGGAGGGTTGCAGAAACATAAGAATCTACTAATATTTCAAAGGTGCACACATGAGGGATGGAAAGGAATTATTTAGGTTGTTACATGGGATATTACTAGGAGTAATAGGATGCAATTAAGACACCGAAAATGTAGCTTGAGTATCAGCATGATAGTGAGATAGCCCCCCAACCTGAAGCAAATACTCACACAGCAGAACCACTAACCCAGGAATCTATCCTTGCAACAAAGCCATTGCCAACTGTGTCCACATATCTATTCAGGGGACACCATCATAGGGCCTAATCACATCAGCCACGCTATCAGAGGCTCGTTCACCTGCACATCTACCAAAGTGACATATGCCATCATGTGCCAGCGCTGCCCCTCTGCCATGTACATTGGTCAAACCGGACAGTCTCTACGTAAAAGAATAAATGGACACAAATCAGACTTCAAGACGTCTCCAAAACCAGTTGGAGAACACTTCAATCTCTTTAGTCACTCGATTACAGACCTAAAAGTTGCAATTCTTCAACAAAAAAACTTCAAGAACAGACTCCAACAAGAGACTGCTGAATTGGAATTAATTTGCAAACTGGATACAATTAATTTAGGCTTGAATAGAGACTGGGATTGGATGTGTCATTACACAAAGTAAAACTATTTCCCCATGTTTATTCCCTCCCTCCACCCCCCACTGTTCCTCAGATGTTCTTGTCAACTGGTGGAAATGGCCCACCTTGATTATCACTACAAAAGGTTTCCCCCTCTCCCCACCACTCTCCTGCTGGTAATAGCTCACCTTAAGTGATCACTCTCCTTACAGTTTTCAGAGTAGCAGCCGTGTTAGTCTGTATTCACAAAAAGAATGGAGTACTTGTGGCACCTTAGGGACTAACAAAATTTATTTGAGCATAAGCTTTCGTGAGCTACAGCTCACTTCATCGGATGCATCCAGTGAAGTGAGCTGTGGCTCACGAAAGCTTATGCTCAAATAAATTTGTTAGTCTCTAAGGTGCCACAAGTACTCCTTTTCTTTCTCCTTACAGTGTGTATGGTAACACCCATTGTTTCATGTTCTCTATGTATATAAATCTCCCCACTGTATTTTCTACTGAATGCATCTGATGAAGTGAGCTGTAGCTCACGAAAGCTTATACTCACATAAATTTGTTAGTCTCTAAGGTGCCACAAGAACTCCTTTTCTTTTTGTGAATACAGACTAACACAGCTACTACTCTGAAACCTGATATTAGGGTGTGGAATAGTCTCCTATGGGAAGTGGTACAAACCTCATTGCTTAAGACTTTTAAAACTGAATTGAATGAAATAGTAGAAAAAAGGCAGTATGTGAACAATATTGTATTGACAGTGGAATGGACTGGTTGTCCAATGTGTCTTTTCTATCTCTAGCTTGTTTGACTTTGTGAATAGTAGTCATGCCTGTTAATTGCACCAGAAGATAAATGCCAGGAAGTTAGTTAATTTTTATTTATATTGAGATAAGCAAATCTAGTCATAACACAAAATAAGGGCCAAATTCACCCTGGGCAGCACAACGAGGAGTTGCAGGGACACTTTCAGAATGCATCTATTGCTCCAATAATCCTGTTGGCCAGGATATGATTGTGCAGAACAAACTTGGGAGATGAAATGCTGAGTTTAGTTTACTCCTTCTCCGAAAAGAAGTAACTGCACTCTTAGCTGTTGTATGATACCAACTGCCTTCGATTGAAGGGCTGAACATGCCACCTAATTGACAGACCACATCTTGAATTCCCTTTCCTTCTGCTTTCTTAACAGTTGGGAAAAGATCCTGTCCTCCTGCTTGCACTGCAAAAGGGAGAAAGTTTTCTACAATCTCCTTCCTGTTTTCCCTTCTGCAGCACAGGCATGGTCTAATCCGAAGGTTTTCTCACTTTATGATAAGTTAAGGGAGCAATTTGGAAAGCAAGAAAATAAATATATTCTGATCATATATGAGGTGTACAGGGGACATGATTTTTGTGGAGAACCCCTTTTAGTATCCAACTTCCTTCAAATGTTGCCTTGTGTTCTTTCTACTCTGTTTTCTCACTTATGCATCTAATTTATCTAGTCAGTGTTTTGGAATGAAGGACAATCAAAATAAAAATGGCCTTTAGTCCAAGCATGTCAAATCTTCATTAAATTTTTAGATCTTATACTTACAGCTGCATAGTATCTTTCAGATGTGATGTAATAAAGATAAACTTTAGCTAAAGCACAAGTGTGTTGCTTAATAGTCCTCTAAAAATAGACAGTAGTAGCAACAGCAGAAAAATGTGTATGAAATAATTTATTTTTGTTTAAATCTGTCTATAAATGTGTATAAATGAAATATAATTAAAACAACATAGTGTATTGTACTTCCTTTTTGCTCACTTGCATTTTTAATTTCTTTTAACTTCTTGGTTGGAAATATAGAACGCAAATGTATTTTATCTGGTGTCTCCAGTGGTAAAAATAATGATTGAAAAATGTGCTTTTTGGAATTTGATTGCGGAGGAGGGGAGAAGAAGGATTTCACTATGCCAGTACACTAAATTACTATATGTTGTATTTATATTTTTAGAGAAATCTAAACACATGGACTTCACAGGATGTGTCTCTTGGTGCTTTTATTTTGGCTAATATTTCCCAAAATACATGCTCCAGTCTTTATTTGGATTAAACAAAGCAAATAATCAAGTTATCATATGACCCAAGGTCACTTGGTAATTTGTAATATGAATAACTGTACATGTATTCATGAAACTGTCTTGCAAGGGAAATAAATTACATCATAGTTGTTATGGATTAGACTTCTCAGGAGAGAGGGTTGACAAGAGCACTCTGAGTTTTAAAGATCACAGCATATTTTGAAATATCTCTGGTGACATAGGTTATATGTAGTATACTTTTGCCTAAGTTTTCAAGAAAAATATAGGACTACTGCACAGTGCCACTGCATTGCATAGACATGAATGATTTGTTCAAAACAATAGGCCCTATGACCATTCATATGACTCTGCATGTAGACACATATGTTTTGTCGTGTGTGTGTGTAAAACTTTAGTCTCTTAACACCAAAGATTAAATATTTTTGTAAAATTGATCTGTTTTATGCGAAGATCAGAAACTATATGTGAATGGAAAGCGCCAGCTTAAAATATGTAATGTGTAAATTCATGAGGAAGAGATTATAAATTGGCATCGTGCCTTTTAAGGGAAAATTGTAGGAATATCCGATTCACCTTATTTTCTGATGTATTTTAAAACTAGTATTAAATTCAGTTACACCTTTTTATTACATTATTAAATGAACAGCTTGCATTACTCTGTATAGTTTCAGGATAGAGTGGGCAAGCTGATTCCTCCAAAGATTCTCCACTGATCTTTAGCAGAAGTCTGAAGACAAATGGTGGTACAGTAATCCGCTGATAACAATTGTATTGCCTTCATAATTGTCTCAGCTGCCTCCTCTGGTCCAGAAAACTCTTGAATATGTTGCTGAACATGGGTTTCTTTTATGTGTCTTTAAAGTACTGAATAATAAACTGAAAAATACAATGCAGCAGAACCTTGCATTAGCCACACATTAAATAATTTGCTCAAAATGTTGCTCTTTGTTTCCTCATTTGTCAGCAAACATTTAATAACAAAATGTTTTAATGAAATCTCATATTACTATGATTAAATTATTTTTACACAATAAGGCATATTGTGGAAATTTTACTTGTACCTTTAGATACTTAAGGTGAGTGCTGTGAATGGTAAAAATGAAATGTGTCAAAATAAATTAACAAAATACATTTTGAAATGTCCTTACTACTTTTATTTTTTCATGGAGGTGCTAAATTTGAACACATTAGCTCATAGTGAAGTTTCTTATAGTACTCTACTGCATTCTGGTTGCAGAACACTTTTGGGTGACTTTGATAGTATATTTGCAAAACACTCTGGCTGGAATTTTCAGAGGGGCCTAAGGAAGTTAAGCACCTAACACTTTCCATGGGATTTGGGTACCTTACTACTTTGGACTCCTTGGAAAATCCCAGCTTCCCTTTTTTATAACCTTCTAGTTCTGTATAGTCTTCTAAAAGTTTAAGTAATTAAGTATACACTTAATATATCTTCTTGCTATAGGGTCATATCCTGAAGCCCTTACTGAGAGCTTGATTCTGCCATCCTTACTTACATTTAATGGTTCATTATTTCCATTGTTTTCAGTGGGGCTTCTCATACCCGAAGGCCCAAATCCGAAGTGAGTGGAATGACCTCCCATTCACTTCAATGGCTCAGCCTATGATATGGTACTACTCAACATAAGGGTGGCAGAATTGAGCCCTCCTAACTTACTGTGAGAAAATTCCCATTGAGGTTAATAGGAATTTTGCTGATCATGATCGTCAGTATTTAGACCATAGTTTATAGCACTGTACAGAGTGGCAACTTTCTCTCTTTAACTCGCAAAAATCTTTCTATCATGATAGGAGAGCACTGAATTTGGGAATTCTTCGAGACCCTGGATCAGAGGTTGAAGACAGACAATACCAAATAGATCTGCAGTCTATCAACATTGGTACTGCACAGTGGGATCAGTTGAAACCAGAGAAGGACAATAGTAAAGGAGGTGTGCTGACAGAGAGTGAAAGAAATTCTCAAAACCCAGCACTTGAATGGAATATGGCCAGTAGGTAAGGAAATAATTCAAAATGTTGTGTTTTTTGGACAAAAAACATTGGGGATATAATCTGCAGTATGTCTGAACAAAGTATTTTCTCACTGTTTTTACTTAGCATTGCAAATATTTTCTATGAAATAGAGTTTTGAATTGTACATTTGAAACTGTTCTTTGTATCATTGTTACGCTGTAATTATTGCACACGTCTTTTGTTTATTTAGTTAGAAATTCCTTTTTTGAATGGCTTATTATATGGCCATAGAACATAACTCCACGAGGAGACTTGGCATTCAAGTTCTTAGGCTAGGAACAACAGTTTGGGGTTTTTTTGTTTCCTTTGTTTGTATTTTTACAAACTTTGAATAAAGCAGTTTAGACATTTCTAAGTTAGGGAAGGACAAAGTAGAATTTTTTTCTATTGGCTCATGAATGGTTTTTTTTGCTTCTGTAAGGGGAAACAGCTGCATTTGTAGAATGACACATTTCAGCTGATTTGTCCATAATGTGGACTGTACGATATGCAAAAGAGACTTCCAGCTGAAAAAGGTTTAGCACAGTTACTCCCGGATTGCCCACTGGGAGACTTCCGTTTAGCTCACCTGCTAAAATTTCTTCCAGTGGACTTTAAGGATCTTGTTCAATTCTGGATCATAATGAGTCCAGTATGAGATGGGGGACTTTGCTTTGGGTTAAATTCAGGATATAATGTAGCTACACATAGTAGACACAGCATGAATACATTTGCTTGATATTTAAAATTTAAAAAGAGTTACCTCAATTACTATGAATTAATTAGTCATCACAGTTTTGTTGCATTCCATGTATTTGCATTATAATGGCTAATATACAATGCTTTTGAAATTCATACTGAGATGAATTTATTTTCTCATGAATGAGCATGTTATAATGTGTACTTTCATTATTCTATGATTCAAGCAGAATCTACTCTCAGGTGTCATTCTTGTATCTCTATTGACTTCCATTGTGTTGTATATGTGTATCTGAGGGTAGAATGTGAATATGGTTTTTTGGAATCTAAAGTTTGGAAATACCTGAAAACAGATTGAAAAGAGGTACAGCAGAGAAAGTGAAGAGATGAAATGGTTGGTATTTATAGCGAAAGGTTTTGTTTGTTTGTTTGTTTGTTTGTTTACTTGGACTTTTTATGCTTTTATTTCTAAACTGTAATTGAGATCAGGATTAAATCCTTTTGAAAACAACATGAAAATGATTAAAGAGACAAGATGGGTGAGGTAATATCTTTCGAAAACTTGTCTCTCTCCTGAACAGAAGTTGGTCCAATAAAAGATATTACCTCACCCACTTGTCTCTCTAATATCTTGGGACCAACACAGCTACAACACCACTGTAATAACTGTATACATGAAAATGATTAGATATACCAGAGATAGATGAATAGGGCATTAGAATACTAGATAGGGAGAAGAGGAGAGACAAAGTGACAAAAGCACAGCATAGTTCAAGCTCTACCTTCACTCTTATCAAGTTTTGCATGGATCTGAGAGTGCTGTGAAAGACTGGTGGGGAAAGCACCTTAGGATTTTACTCTGCCCCACAGGACCAGTTACACCCCAGCTGCATATAGGATTCTGGAACTCCTGTGGTTAATTTCAAAGTTCTAAAATCATCATTCTGTTTTTCAGATGACAAAATAGGCATTTTAAAAGTAAAACAAAGCTTTCATATGTTTTAAAACAGCCAAAGGTTTATGCTTCAGAGTGAAGGAAGATGCTATGGTGGCCAGGAGCAAGTGCTCACAGCTCATTTTGAAGTGTTTGTGCTTGAAAAGACCTGTTTGTCCAAGCTCAAAGACAATTTTTTCAAGCAAAACCACAAAGTTTTTCAAACTTCTCTGGAACTTGTTCAATCCATATTCAGTGCATGCATGGCTTTGTGGGTTCCAGAATAGAAGTTCTTCCCTAGTGGAGAGGGTGGTTTCTCAAACACAATGAAGAGGTACAGGAGAAAAGATAGCAGTTCAGTTTTTGCCAAGAGGATGTCCAGAAAGATGATATACAAGCCATAGCAAATGGAGAGGGGTCAGGAATGGGCAGGCATATCTGAGTGTTATCAGCAGTGAAGTGATGAAAGACTATGGAAGTAGATGAGGCCACTCTGAGTGAGTGTAAGGGATAATCATGGCCAGATCCCTGGGGAACACCAAAAAGATAGAGGGAGGAGAAAGAAGAAGGTCCACTGAAAGTAAAGATGAAGGGGCAGGGACAGAATGGGGGAGGAGCAGTAATAACGTCTGCTGATTATTCATTTATAAGGCATCATAGTTGGTTTCCTGTCATTTGAAACATTAATTTTACGAGTAAAATACCACAGTGATTTCTTATTTTAGATCCTTAGCTTGAAATAATTTGCCCAGACCTCGTTGGCGTTGTGATGTGAGAGCTGCATGGATAACTTGCCCTTCTCACAAAATGGTGCTGTCCAGTGGCACTTCTTGAAGGGCAAGATGGTACTGACCCCAAAAGACCTTCTAATGGTCAGCCCAATGGGCACACTGGCTTTTTCAAAGTGAGCCACATGAGGAAATTGCCTTAGTCCTTTCCCACAACTAACTGGCATCAGTATAATCAGCAGGTTTTGATTTGAGCCTTCTGGGTACATTTTTTGACTATGATAGGAATTCCTAAAACAGTATTAAGATTACAGGATAAGGGAATCAGCTATTACAGGCAAGCTGCGTATTCTCCTTTCATAACTGCTAGAACTTTCTTCCATCTTGAACAAAACTCTGAGTGTTTTCATTTGAGCTTGCTTTCAATAACAGTGTGTGTTTTAGCTTTGAAAGAGTTTTTAACAAATATTTAATGCAACATTTTAATTATCTGGCTTGACTTGTTGTTTGTGATATGCAGTACTATTTTAATTTTATTCTGCATTTGTTTAATGCAGAGAGTAGCTGGTACTGTATGTGTGTTTGCTTGTCAGTTTGGTTTAATCTTATATACATGTACCGCAGTTCATTTTCAGGATGTTCACATTTTTGCTTTTTACTTGGCAATCAGTGTTGCTGCATCTGGGTTTATTTTATGATCTGTGGAAGTGATGTGCTGAGAACTGGAAGAACCTGTACTGATGTCTGCCATGTGCTAGGATATTTCCAGCATGCACCAAGAGAATGACTGCATGGTGTTTTACATGGTGCTTAGTGTTTCCAGGATGAAGTTTATCTTGAGATTTCCTGAGAATGTCACAGAGACTTTATTCTTTGCGTTAGTAGTGATACTATTTTCTTTCTTAATTCTTTGTAAGTTACATTGATATGTTTAGCATGGAAGATAGGGAATGGCTCTTTCTGAGGAACCTTTGGATTAGTTTTATTGTTCGGTTTTAATACATTTGTTTGATTTCACTTAGCTAGTCCAGTACTCTGGTTTAGTAGGTCAGTTATTTTTTTTAAGGTTCCTCTTGTTAGATGTGTGTCCGTAGTAGTGTATCTTACTCGTTTAATTATTGTTGATGTTTAGCTGGTACATGTATGTTAAAGTATAGAATCAGATCTATGTCTTTTCCTCTGTGTAACATTGTTTGATTACTAGGTTAACTTGTAGAAAAGAATTCCAGAAAATCTACTGCACTTTCATTTTCCAAGTGTATGTTCCAGTTTCCAACATTCCAAGTATATTATTATAAATATATTGACCTTGGTAATTTTTAACAAAATCCTAAAACAGAAGCTGCCAACACTGCCCATCCACGCTGGAAAAACGATAGGACACCATGGATGTGGTTTAATTGGGCTGGAGCTTTATCACTTATAATATCTGGCAGTACCTGGCAACAGATTTTACAGTATAGAGAGGAAGATGTCAGCTCCTTGCTGATCGAGACATAGGACCCCCAAATGCATTTCCTCAGGTCTCTTAAAGGGGGCCAGGAAAAGGAGGGGAGGTCTACTCCACACTGATGAGACATCAGAGCCTCAAACCCGCCTTACTCAGCTCCCATAAGGGATGCTTTCCTTCAAATCCTTTTCCAAACCATTTTATCGAATAACCACATCCCTTCCACACCGAATACCTACACTAGACATCCACCACAAGTTTTATGCATAAAGTTGCAACACTGTAATCTAACCCCTCAACTCCACCCCACAAGATCCCAGACCAGCTGTGGGGATGGTGAAAAAAACCCACCTTGCCCCTGCCAGTGACTGTGCCGGAAAAATTTCTTCCCAGCCAACCAAGGAAAAGGGGCAACTAGCATAACGCCCTCACTGTGTCAAAAGGGAACTGATACTTTTGCCAAGTTCAAGGGTAGGTGGGTGGATGAGTGTTGCCAGCCTGATCCTGGTAAAGAGGGTGTCTCCGTGGCTGCATGGAGTTTAATTCTTGTTACAGTCCTAAGTCAGGGGTGGGCAAACTTTTTGGCCTGAAAGCCACATCGGGTTTCCGAAATTGTACAGAGGGCCAGTTAGAGGAGCTGTGCCTCCCCAAACAGCCAGTCGCGGCCCGGCCCCTGCCCCCATCCGACCCCCCCGTGCTTCTTGCCCCCTGACAGGCCCCACCAGGACCCCTGCCCCATCCATCCCTCCCTGTCCCCTGACTGCCCCCTGCCACCCGATCCAACCCCCCCTCTCCTTCCTGACTGGCCCCCAGGGACTCCTGCCCCCATTCAACTCCCCCTTTCTCCACCCTCTGACCACCCTACCCCCTATCCACAACCCTGCCCCCTGACCACAACCCCAAACTTCCCTGCCCTCTATCCAACCCACCCTGTTCCCTACCCCCCTTACCACGCTACCTGGAGCACCGGTGGCTGGCGGCGCTACAGCCGCACCGCTCAGAGCACCAGGACAGGCAGCCGCACCACCCAGCTGGAGCCAGCCACGCCACCGTGGCTGGGCTCTGCAGCTGCGCTGCCCAGCAAGAGCTCACAGCCCCACCACCCAGAGCATCGCACCGGCAGCGCAGTGAGCTGAGGATGCGGGGGAGGGGAATAGCGGGGGGGGCCGGGCGCTAGCCTCCCTGCCCAGGAGCTCAAGGGCTGGGCAAGATGGTTCTGCAGGCCGGATGTGGCCCATGGGCCATAGTTTGCCCACCTCTGTCCTAAGAGGTGCACAGGATATGGTCCAAAAAGAGAATGTAGCTGAACCACTCAGTAATAGCGATCATAATGTAATGAAATTTAACATCCTTGTAGGAGGGGAAAATACCAAAGAAACCCTCAACGGTAGCATGTAACCTCAAAAAGGGTAATTATAGAAAAATATGAGAAGGGTAGTTAAATGGAAATTAAAAGGAACTGTCACAAGAGTGAAGTGCTTGCAAGCTGCATGGAAACTTTTTAAAAAAACCATAATAGAGGCTTAACCTATATGTATACCCCAAATAAAGAAAAACAGTCAGCAGACCAAAATAAAATGCCACCATGGCTAACCAGAGTAAAAGAGGAAGTTAGAGACAAAAAATATATCTTTTAAAAATTGTAAGTCAAACCCTACTGAGAAAAATAGAAAGGAACCTAAACTCCAGCAAGTAAACTGGAAAAGTATAATTAGACAGTCCAAAAATAATTTGAAGAGCAACTAGCAAAAAGCATAAAACCTAACAGCAAATTTTTAAAAATATATCAGGAGCAGGAAACCTCCCAAACAATTAGTGGGGCTGCTGGATGATCAAGATGCTAAAGAAGCACTCAAGGAAGACAAGGCCATTGCACAGAAGCTAAATGATTTTTTAATTTTTGTTTTTGTATCGCTCTATACTGCAGAGGATGTGAGGGAGATTCCCACACATGAATCATTCTTCTTAGGTAACAAATTTGAGGAACTGCCCCGAACTGAGGTAGTCTCGCTCAGAAATAGCTATCTAAATACTATGGTGTAGTGGGGATCAGGGATCACAACACTTCCAAATGTGAAATGTTTATACTTCATTATGCATGTTATAAAAAGTTCCCTAATGGGGCAATATATAAAAAGATTCCTGGAAACAGTCAGTTCTAATAAGTTTATGTACAAATGAAACCTGTTCACATTTATACCCTTTGCCTAATAGCACATAGGGAACTGGGAATGTTTAACCAAAAAGAAGTTTTCTTGATTGAAAACTGCTTTTTCAGGTTGTAGCCCTTCTCTCTCTGCCTCCTCTCAGTGGAAAAAATAACAGCCCTGAAGGATATAAAGAAATATATCCTCTCTTGAGGCCTCGCCCCCATCATCATGCAATCCTTCTACAACAACCAGCAGCAACTTGTGCTTCCTGCAGCTTGAATAAACTCTGTTTGAAAACAATTGAGGTTAAAGGCATTACTGATGTGTGGGGTAATGAACTGAGTGTGGCAATGTACTGCATTTCAGTTTTGTCCTTGGCAGACCACCATCTGGAATGACTTCCTGGGACTCTCCACTAGTATGTCAGGGAGCCAAGGATCTATGGTACCAAATAGAACAAAATGTCACTTGTAGTTTGTGAGAACCCTCTGAGAAGGTTTTTGCATTTTTTCTTTAGGCCTTACTTTTATGTAATTTTGAAAAGCAAATATATAAAGTTTTACCCAATCCTCATAATGGATGATGCTTCAATAATAAATAAAAGAAAAAAACATGATCAGTAGATGAATGGTATGTGTTTTAGAGATTACTTGTGTAATCCTTCTACCAGATGGAGCCGGCAGCAACCAGGGCTGGGTTCAATATCTAGGGGTTCCTTTTCAACAATACAGCATAGAACTGCCAAGAGCCCACACCCAGTAACCTGGGAAAATTACACACCACCCCGGGGTGCCTCTGAGAGGCAATACTTCCCCACTCACAAACATGGGGTCCAAGTGTAGAGAAGAAACTTTTAATGAAAGGAGGGAAGTCACCTGACATTAATTAGGGAAAAGCACAAGCAGGATTCATAAACATAAAACTGTGAGCAGGACACCCACCCCAGAGTGCATGGGGCAGTGTCTGTCCTTGGTCAGTGAGGACCAAGGGTTCAGAGGTGCATCTGTGTGAGCTCACCTCCCGCAGGTGTGCGGGGAAGAAGGCACTTTGCGTGATCCACCATTTGAGCACTTGCTCTGGCTGGCTGCGCTGCCGGCCGCAGTTCCGCTTGCTACCCGACTCATTCCTCTCCACTCCCGCTGGCCACCTGCTCACCGCTTCCACCTTCCTCTCTGTTGTGAACTCTGCAGATCAGTCTCTTGCAGTTCCACCCAACTCTGAGTGATTGTCAGATCTCAGTGATTTTCAGCTGTTACTGATTGTCAGCTCTTAGTGGGGGAACCTGAAGCGGACTGAAAGGAAATCCACAAGTGATTTCAGCTCTATTGAGCAGTTAAAATAACAAAAGACTCCTAATGGAGCCTGTTTAGCTCTATCTTTGAACAGTGAGGAGGAACAGGTTAAACCAGACCAGGGACCCTTAAGGAGAGTCCACACTGCCTGGCTGGGACACTTGTCCCCACCCCTCTTGCTTTCATAGGGGTCTGGCATTCGAGCCCCTGGCTTAGCGAGATCCTTTCAGCTGAGGGTGACCCCCTCATTTGGGACAAGTTAAGCATAGTTCTGCTCCCCTTTACTCAATAAAGATAGCAACATTGATAACATTTCACTTCTCCTGCATTCAGTACTAAAGTGATTTGTAACCCAACATTAGCCAAAGTTGATCACTTTGAGCAATGCAGTTCTATCTGCTGGATATGTAGGCAGAGTAGGTGTGTTCATGTAAATACAGTTTGCTCCTGAAGTCTCAGCCCCTCCCAGCTAGTTGTCAGTGGAGAGCTTATTCAGACCCTGCTTACACTTGTGAAAATTTTAGGGACAAAATGCAAGACTTTTTTCAACTACCTCCTTTATTTTATTTGTAATATTTACATTAGCTTAAATTTCACATGCACATCATCATACAGTACGAAGCCTTATACCAATTACATGCAAGTGCATTTTTTTATTCAGTACCCCACTACAAAAAAAATGCTGTCAGTTGCTGTCATGAAGATGGATGAAATATTCTTTTTGCTCAGTCATAGTTATTTGACAGGAGTACCTTTATACAGCCAGGTGGCTGGTACTTGGTCATCTATCTTAGGTATTTATATAGCCCTCATGCCTGTAGTATCTGAGCACTTAGCAATCTTTTAATTTATTTATCCTCACAATACCCCTGGGAGGTAGGGAAGTGCTATTGTTTTTCGAAGAGTGCCCCTGTGGGTGCTTCACTTTAGGTGTCTTGTTGCCCTGCACTTGTAATCGGAGATTTGTGGTAGCAGAGCCCGGTTGGGCAGCACATGCACTTGAGCCTCTCAGAGTGGTTACATAGCGGTGTGCAGCCAACTATCCCCCTTCTCTACTGCCTTTGGCTTGAGTCTGACTGATCAGCAGTGCCCTCCCTGACCTCAGATAAGATTAATGGTAGATAGTTTATAATGATAGTGTTAGATTAGTTGTAGTTAGCTTCCCTATCCCTTTACCCTACTCTAATTTCTTTAATTTTCATTTTAAAAAAAAATTCCATTCACCTTCCCTGTCTTCTCATGTCTCTCCAGCAGGCATACAGCTTTAGCCTCAAACAAGAGACCGATTCCCTCAGGCATGCCCGGCTCACCTAGCTTTAAACGCTGCCTGACTTGCAGACTTTCCATACCAGTCTCTGACACCCATGCTCAGTGTGTCCACTTCCTTGGTGAGACACACGTTACTCAAAAGTGCCCACACTGCAGAAAACTGACAGCCAGGACAAAAAAAAGCCAGAGATCTCCAACTGAAGCTCCTCATGATGGAGAAATCCCTCAGGCCAGTCTCCGACCCCGAGACTGGCCTGGCCAACGTTCACCAGAGGCAGCCTCTGACAGGGGCTCCACTTCAACAACGGCTGCCAAGGAGCCTAGAAAGACTACCAAAAAGTGATCACAGACGTCCCCGCACTGAGGATCGCCTAAAAGAAAGTGATCTCCAACTGAAAAATCTGCCCCAGTGCCAACAGCACAAAGAGCACCGGACCGCGAGACACCAGGAACATCTGGCACCAAAAGTTCCTGAAGAGTTAAAGACCCTATTCAGGCAAGCTCTATAGGAAGTTCACACACTAAAGTGAAACCTACCAGCTCAGCACCCAGTGAAGAAGCTCTCGGTACCAAGCTGTACAATGGCACCACCTGCTGTACCTATGCCACACGGCTCTAAATCGTCAGCACCGGTAGCTTCCACCATGCCATCTCCAGCACTGAGCCTCACGGTTCTGCAGCGATTCATGAGGCATGCAGACCTGATAGTGGTCTCAACACCTGAATTTTCTTTACTCAGTACAGAGGGTACCCATCCAGATCGGTACCAAGCCAGCTAACTACTCCCTGCAGATCAGCCCCTCTTATCTCCGGTGATGAGGAAAAAGAGGATAATGCAGCAATATACACTCCATGACACTCCTAACCCAAGCCAGGACCATTTCATCACCAAGCACCTGCGGATATATGAGGATGGTATGGTCACCCATGGGCACCTCCCCCATACCATTCCCACCTAACTGGTCATTCTGGGATCCCTGGGCAATGTATAGGGCCCAAAACCGCAGGCCCCCTGGCCTGCCTAAGTCCAGAACAGCCAGGTCCTCTTCACCAACTGCCCTAGCACTCTCAGAAACACAAGAGGAAGAGACCAAGGAACCTGAGGACACAGCCAAACATGATACTTCGCTGCCTACTCAGCTCTCATCTTTATTACTGGACGAAACCATTATGCCACCCAAATACACACTACGGGGGATGATTTCAAATCCTTTCAGGACCTCTTCAAAAGGGTTGTGTTTCATTGGCACGACCCAGAAGCCCATCATAACATACTCCATGCATCCTGTCACATTGCACTCCATATTCTTTATGGAAATATGCTTATGTTATGGATATGACATAACTGAGATGTACTTTATGCAAGATTGGTCTTGTAAGGTATCATTGGAAACGTTATAATTTACTGGATGTGATTATCCAATTTTTGTGCATATATCATTTCTGTATCTAAAGTTAGGACTATGGACTATGTAATCATCACAACTGGGTGTGTATTGGGAAGACACCCACCAGACAACAGGCTGTCAAATTTGATGAGCCATCAGGAAGGGACAACAAAACCATGAAGATACTAATCTCTCTCCCGCCTGGGAGGCGTCCAGGGATGTAACTGTGACACTACTAGGTCAGGTGGTCTTGTCATCTGACACTAAACATTATCTGGGACTTTTTGTAACTTCCCACTGAGGGGGGGGAGGGGTTAAGCTTGGAAAACAAAGGATTCCCGCCTTATGTAAATCCTATTTAAGAGTGGAGAGGAAGGCAAACGGGACTCTTCCTCCCCATAGCCTGTCTGCCCAAGAAGAAAGACTGCTAAAGCCACCTGAAGGGAAGGCGGGGGTGTGTCCAAACTGAGACAGGAATCCAGTCTGAAAAGAACTATAAGTGCAAGTCTGAACCACGGAAACTTTGCAACCTGCCTAAAATAACATTATGGGTAAGAAATTACATTTTGTAACCTGTTTCTTAAGTATATTGAGCTTAGTTTTCGTACTTAGGTATGTTTGCTCAGTAATCTATTTTGTTCCGTCTGTTATCTCTTATATTCACTTAAAAATTACCTTTTGTAGTTAATAAACTTATTTCTTGTTTATAATATAACCCCATGTGTACAATTCATAATTGAAGGTGTGGGGTAAGAGGCTGTGCATACCTTCCTCCACACTGAGGGAGGAGGCAGATTTCGTAATATATCTTTGGATCTGCACTCCAAGGGAGGTGGACACCTGAGTGCTTGGGCAAGTCCCTTAAACTGAGCCTTCCCAGAACTGATCTCAGTGTCTGTTTCGTTCTGCAATTTGATGTGTCCCTGTCTGTGTGTGTGCTGGAGGAAGCTTAATGGCTTGGTCAGCAAGACAGGTAAAAAGGGTGCCTAGGTTGGCATAACAGGCAGGCTCTGTGGTATCTCAGCACATCAAGTGGCATCCAAAGGGGGGCAACCTGTGACACATCCCCAGCAGCAAAGATAGCGTTGCCAATTAACGATGCTCTCATGGAGCCTGCAAAAATAATCTGGCAAACACCTGCTACAGCACCACCTTCATGTAAGAGGTCTGACAAAAAAATATTATGTGGCAGCAAAAGAGGCTGAATATTTATTCACATACCTCGCACCAAACTCCTTAGTGGTGGAGGTGGTCAATCAAAAGGGGAAACAACATCAGTCCCAAACGACCCCATATGATAAGGAGTGGAAAAGGCTAGACCTTTTCGGGTGAAAGCCTATTCCTCAGCTACACTTCAGTTCCACATAGCCAACTATGCAGCCCTGCTGGCTAAATATTCACACAATCTGTTCTCCAAAATGTCATAATTTATTGAAAATTTACCAGATGACAAAAAAAGAACAATATAAGGAGAACATTTCCAAAGAGGGTCTCATCGTCAGGATGGCCCTACAGGCCTCCCTTGACTCTGCAGACACGGCAGCACGATCCATCGCAACATCCATGGTCATGTGCCATGCATCCTGGCTCCATCTCTCCGGATACCCAAGGGAGATCCAGGCAATGGTTGAGGACCTCCTCTTCGAAGGTCAAAAACAATTCGCAGACAAAACCGATATATCTTTACACACCCTGAGGACTCAAGGGCAACCTTAAAAACCATGGACATAGAATCATAGAATATCAGGGTTGGAAGGGACCTCAGGAGGTCATCTAGTCCAACCCCCTGCTCAAAGCAGGACCAATCCCCAACTAAATCATCCCAGCCAGGGCTTTGTCAAGGCTGACCTTAAAAACTTCTAAGGAAGGAGGTTCCACCACCTCCCTAGGTAACGCATTCCAGTGTTTCACCAGCCTCCTCGTGAAAAAGTTTTTCCTAATATCCAACCTAAACCTCCCCCACTGCAACCTGAGACCATTACTCCTTGTTCTGTCATCTGCTACCACTGAGAACAGCCTAGATCCATCCTCTTTGGAACCCCCTTTCAGGTAGTTGAAAGCAGCTATCAAATCCCCCCTCATTCTTCTCTTCCGCAGACTAAACAATCCCAGTTCCCTCAGCCTCTCCTCATAAGTCATGTGTTCCAGACCCCTAATCATTTTTGTTGCCCTCCCCTGGACGTTTTCCAATTTTGCCACATCCTTCTTGTATTGTGAGGCCCAAAACTGGACATCTATGTACCTGCAAACAAAAAGAAACAAGGGAGGTTTTACAACCAGAGATTCCGGTCTACGTCATACTCTCAGCCCCAAAGACAGTACGAGCAACGGCGTAAACAAAGATAGAACAGACTTCGGCAGAACCAAGATCAGCCTTTGATGTCTCAACAGTCCATCTCTAGACAATTATTTTGAAGGTGTGGTCAAGTGCATGAGACCTCTACACTTTCTGACTCCGAAACCAGAAATGGTCCCCTGTCCATTCTGAAACCACCTGTCACCATGGTACCCAGTCTGGAACACCATTATGACATACAAATGGATTTTAGAGATTATCCAGAAGGGCTACTCCATCCCCTTTATTTCTAGCACACCTACCCACCCCTCTTCCCTGTCCCTCTTCAGGGATCCCTTTCACGAGCACCTATTACAACAGGAAATAAACCACCTCGTACAATTAGGTACCATGGAACCTGTACCATTGCAATACAGGGGGAGATATTTTTATTCACACTACTTTCTAACTCAGAAAAAGACCGGTGGGTGGAGACCCATCCTGGATTTATGCAAACTCATCAAATTCATGAGAACATGACATTTCAAAATGGTGACTCTAACCACAATAATTCTGGCATTAGAAAAGGGAGATTGGCTCTCAGCCCTCGACCTGCAGAATGCTTATTTTCATATTACCATCCACCATCACACATAAGATTCCTGAGATTCACCATAGGGAAACAGCATTTCCAATACAGAGTAGTACCCTTTGGCCTATCCACTGCCCAAGGGTTTTTTTCCAAGGTTCTCACTGTCATTGCAGCTCATTTCTGCAGACACAGAGTAATATTTCCATATTTGGATAACAGCCTCATATGAGCATGAACACAGCAAGGAGAAATAAATGCCACGCAGAGCACGATAACCCTTTTCATGAACCTAGGATTGCAAGTAAATGTGCAAAAGTCCCCACTGGTTCCTGTCCAAAAGTTGGAATTCATAGGAGCCTGTCTCACTCTCTAACAGCAATGCTACCCCAACAGTGCTTCCTCACTCCAGTCAATCTAATTTCAGCAGTGAGGGGAAGCCCACAAACATCCTTCAGAACGTGTTTAAAACTCTTGGGGCACGTGCTGGCAACAACGTTTGTTGTCAAACATGCCAGACTCCACATGTGATGCTTGCAGGCCTGGCTTTGAAGAGTGTACATACCGCACAGACACGCTCTCAACAGATGCCTCACAATGCTACGCAGAAATTAAAATATTCGTTAACATGGTGGACACAATCAAACAATGTCTTCTCAGGAGTCCCTTTTCAACAAAGAACTCCAACCATGACAATGACGACAGACACTTCCCTAATAGGTTGGGGGGCACACATACTCAACAATACGGTCCAAGGCCACTGATCCCCCGCGGAGTCCAACCTACACATAAACTTACCAGAGCTAAGGGCTGTCTGAAATGCATGCGACCATTTTCCCCCTCTAATCAAGAACTATGCCATCAAGATCCTTATGGACAATATTGCATGTATGTTTTACATAAACCGCCAAGGGGAATTACGATCATACTCTCTGTGTACAGAGGCAATACGACTTTGGAATTGTTACATCGCCAACAACATAGAGATATTGGCATCCTATCTGCTGAGATGTCAGAATACAGCAGCAGATATACTAAGCAGGGACTTCTCAGAAACCCACAAATGGGAGATGGATCCTGAAATTCTCAAATCCATATTCAGACTATAGGGGTTCCCCACCATAGATCCATTTTCAACAGCTCAGAACACCAAGTGCCCACAATATTGTTCCAGGGCGGGATTGGGAGACCAATCCCTAAGCAACGCTCTCCTCATAAAATGGGAGGCACCACTGACGTACACATTTCCTCCAACTCCACTCCTAAGCCGAGTCATTCACAAGATCAAGCAGGATAAATCCAGGGTTATTCTCATAGCACCTACACGGCCCAGAAAAACTTGGTTCCCATACCTGTGTCTAATGGCAGTGAAGCCTCCTCAAACCATTCCCCTAGTACCTCACCTTCTAGGACACGAAGCGGGATGTGTCTGCCATCCCAACCTCGCAGTCCTCCACCTCAAGGCCTGATTACTCCATGGCTGACTGGGGTCAAGGAAGCCTGTTCTCAGGAAGTAAAAGATATATTACTGAACGGTCGGAGACTAAGCACAAGAAAGATGTATATCCATAAGTGGAAATGAGTCTGCACCTGGTGCCAAGATAATCAGATCTTACCACAATTGTCCCCGTCCCCCCTACTGAGGATTCTGGACTATATTCTAGTGTAGCCTATAGGATTAACCTGGTTTACATTAAAGTAAGTCCAGCTGTAATGCTAGGGACCTACAGGCCATATCCTGTATGTTGAGCTAAGGCAAAGTTAGCATATCTGTGTCTGAGACCTTTCACCCAGATAGTGAAGTTGGCTTACATATGTCTGAGACCTTTCACCTAGATAGCAAGTTAACACCCACGCATATGTCTAAGACCTTTCACCTAGATAGATAGATAATGGAAGAATGGCATAGGGGGGTTCCAAGTCTGTACCCACAAACTTAACAGGTACACCACAAGGAAAGAATCAAAATAACCGGAGAACAAAAATAACATATGTGCATATGTACATGTCATCAATACGTACAAACATACTAGCCTATGGAGTAAGTGTACCCTAACATTTTTGTGGGTGAGGAATGAAATTAGAACATAGGAGGAAGGATTTCAGGCACTTATACCCTATAAAAGAGATGACCCACCTTGCTAGAAATGGATCTATCTACGACAACTACTACTATTAGTTTTTCTAGTTGTTTTTAGTTGTTTTTCTTAACTTTCTAAGTTCCAAGGGGACTAGGATAAGCTTGGTTTCCCTAAGCTTTTGTTCTTAGTTTTGTTTATTAGGTTGTGATTTTAAGTTTAAGTTAGTTAAGTAAACTCTAAGTTAGCTTTGATAGCTCTTAGCATTAGCTTCTTCTAAGTGCTGCACCTCTCACTCAAGAATTGAGAAACCTGACTACTTAATTTATTTTAATAAAAAGTCTTTAAGGCTACATCTGTCTCAGTATGAGCTTCCTGTCATGCCCCTGAGGGTCCTTTGTAAATTCTGTGGAGCCTGATTTGGGACAAGAACTTTTATCTTCTGATCAAACAGATTGGCGAACCTAAAACCCATACTATCCAAATTAATATTATTAGCACCCTAAATCAGGCAACACTAGAACTTAAAAAATCAGGGCTATCCATAAGTTCCATCAGAGTACATTTGGCTGCTATTACGTCCTTCCACGACAAGGTGGACGGGGTCACTATGTTTGCTCTCCCAACGATTAAATGCTTCCTTAAAAGCATTGAAGACACTTATCCCACAATAAGCAACCCTATACCTATGTGGGAACTCAACCTTGTGCTACGCAGACTCATGGGAAAGCCATGAAGACAGTGCAGCAACTAGAGCTGGGCAAACGATGGATTTTTTTGGTTCACTGGCAATTCTGAAAATTTAGCAAAAAATGTTTTGGGTCAAACCAAAAACAAATTTTTTCAGAATTTTTGGCAAATCAAAAAGTTGGAAAACATTTTGGGTCAGATCAAATGAAAGATTTCATTCAACCCAACTCAAAAATTTTTGTTTTGATTTCAGGCATTTTAACGAAAGCAAAAGAGGACTAAATTCACAAAACAGCAGGAAGTGGTAGTGCCCTCCTTATAACTTTTAGCCCAGTAGTTAGGGCATTCATCTGGAATGTGGGGGGAGGCTGGGGTTCAATTCCTGCCTGTGCTGGATGTGGAGAAGGGATTTGAAGTTAGATCTCCCACATTGCAGGAGAGTGCCCTAACCACTGGGCTGTGGGTTATTTTGGTGTGGAAATCTCCTGGGGTGAAGCTGTTCCACTTTATAGATAGATAGATAGATAGATAGATAAATAGTCATTGGAGTAGGGACTTGACCTTGGGTTTCCCACATCGTAGGTTAGTGCCCTACCACCACCCTTATAGAGTCATTTTCACTCTTTTTCTCTGGACTATTCATTGTCATTCTGAATTACTGTGAATTGCCACTATGAATGACAAAGTCTAAACAAATGAAAACAGTTTGATTGTTCAATTCAGACAAAACTATTTGGTGAACTTGATGCGAATTCACAAATAGTTTCAGGTTGACCGAAATGTCTCTTTGAAAAACTGCCACCTGTCTTCTATTGTTTTTCCCCTTAGACTTGTTTCTCATGGGACCTTACCTACCAACTCCCTGAGTTTGCTAAAGTCTGCCTTCTTGAAATCCAGTGTCTTTATTTTGCTGTTCTCCCTCCTACCATGATTAGGGCTTCTAGGTATACTCAGGTATAGCCTTAGTTCAGCAATTGGTGGCCAGCAATCAGTATAGGGCACTAGTGTACCTTACTACAACAGTTTTATTGCCTCACAGCCTTATGGTAGCGTATGGTCTTTTAAGTGTACTGTACTTTTAAGTGTAGATGATGGACTACTTTAAGTCTCTGAAAGTACTGGTTAAAAAAAAAGACATAAATATATAACAGATGCATAAATGGACCTTGGAATAAATGTACTCTGGACATAGAACCATCATTACATCCTTCACAATAAGTTTTTTCATGAGCTCATGTGGTGTACACCTGTGTGCAGTTAGCAGTGCTCTTACGTGCAGTGTGGAAGACTTAGTAATTCAAGGTGGAACTTGCTTCTTTGTTCACTTTGTGATCTCCCCATCCCTTCTCTCCAAGTGTATTGTGTTTGGCTTCTGTTTACACTTACAGTTGTTTTGCTAATACTTGGTTTGGCGCCTTTTCAGATTTACCAACTAATATTAATTGATAAGCAAAGAAACTAATATTATTTGATAGGTAAATCACTACAAGTAAAGTAGTGCGGGCAGATGGTATAGGGCATGCAAAGAAAACATTAAACAGTCTTAAACCTGTGTTACTTTTAAAAAAATCCTTTAAAATACAGCACAGTGTCCACCCACTAAATCAACATATCACATTTAAGAAATGACAATATTTATTTAAACAAGATCAGGTTGGTGTTTTTGTGTCCATGTAATAATGCACGTTTATCTTTCTTTTGTCTTTCATATACTTAAGTCATAATTGCCAGCAATTTTATATGCATTAGGGCAGAAAATTATCTAACACGTAGCAGTATGCTCTTTCAGTGTCAGCAGTATGCCTCTGCCACTCAATTCTTATTTCCTTTTCACCAAAGGCAAAAACACTTACTTCCTTATTTTCCCATTGTGCTGTGGAAATAGGGACCTGGATGAAAGTCATTTGATTTAAACTTAATCTAGATAAGACTGACGAGATGCTGATTGGCAGGGAGAAGCATTTATGGAACTGGCAAAATCGATGACCACTTTCTCAATTGAGGATGTCTGCCAATTGACTGTCAATGTGCTTTGCGATCCTGTGGTCTGACTAGATTCATCATTGTTCATGGACTACCAGTTAACATCACAGGCCAGATGGGCCTTCTTTCGTCTTTGAATTCCTTGCTTTTCCCTCAGATGCTGATCTTGTCATAGTTATCCCTGTGGGACCGGCATTCAGAAGCCTCCATTAATGCAGAAGCCCACATTCTGAGCAAGGGCGTATTATAACTGTGCTCAACAAATATTCAGCCTGTATTCTGTACTGGCTGCCAATCAATTTGTGTGTAAAACTGAAGTTGCCCTAAATAATCTTAAATAGCCTAGGTCATAGCTACCTTGGAGACAGCATATTCCTCTATAATTTACCATGCTTTCTGCACACATTACTCCTGCGGAATTCTGTGCCACTGCACATGCACAATTCATGTCCCCCGCGGATTCTTTTGCTTCCCTGCAGAAGAATGTTGGTTTGGGTGCCCGGAGCAGCTGGCAAAGAGGTAAATCATTGGTGTGTGTGTGTATGGCGGACGGGGGGGATGCCCTGGCCGGTGGCTCCTATCGTGCACTGTGCTCAGCTGCTAGTACCAGCTGGGCTGGGGGGCAGGGGAGGACAGGACTTGCTCTTTCCCTGTATGGAGCGGCCAAGTTAGACCCTCCTCCAGCTGCAGGAAGCTCTGAAACTCCCCCCCCCCCGCCGCTTCTTGCCCCCATTGCACCTCAGCTAGGAGGGGAGGGGTAACTGTACAGGGAGCTGCACCCCTGTCCGCACAACCCCCATGCATCTGGACTCCCCCCATACTCAGAGAACCTTCTCACCCCACACCTGGATCCCCCCACAATAAGCCCCTCCACACTTGGATCCTGCCGGGCTGACCCTGCCTTCCCACACCTGATGCACCTGGCGCTGAGGGGCAGGGCCCCGTCGTGTTTCTAGGGCAGGCCCGGCCCTTGCACAGCATCAGGGTTGGGTGCAGCCTCACAGCCGAGTCCATGTCCCTGTGGGTGGGGGGTTCCAGGGTGATCTCTCCCCTTCATGCATCCAGTGGCCTGTGCTCCCCACTGCCATACTGGAGCCTCAGCATTTATTTACTGACAAAATTTGCAGAATTTTAAAATATTATGCACAGAATTTTTATTTTTTTGGTGTACAATTTTTACTTTTTTGGTGCAGAATTCCCTCAGGAGCAATACATTACATCCTGAGCACTTACGCTAGTTGCCAGCAGAGTAAAATTCAA
The DNA here is from genome assembly GCF_015237465.2 of Chelonia mydas. Taxonomy (NCBI): domain Eukaryota; kingdom Metazoa; phylum Chordata; order Testudines; family Cheloniidae; genus Chelonia; species Chelonia mydas. The sequence goes on along the minus strand of NC_057850.1, from coordinate 38,606,844 downwards.
GGAAGCAAGGAACAGGGAATTCGAAAGAGCAGGTCCTCTGTAATGTTTTGGGGTTCAACCCAGACCAGTAAGGGGTTATGTCATTGCCTGGCCTGCAACTCTGGATGCCTTAAATGCTACGCTGCTGTGGTTTACAACCCTGACATCAATAGCCCACATACACCCTGGCTTCTACCACCAGTTGCTTTTTGCAGAGTGAACCTCCTACTCCTGAATTTTCCCAAAATTATCTGCATCTCTAGTGTCCTGCCCTCTCCTGGAATACGCACAGAAGTTAAGTTTGTTGCTCCTTTAAAGAGTCAATACACTGCAGCTCATTAATTTAACTAATTTTTGACAAATACTATTATTTCAATTACATCACTGACCTGGTTTATGATAAAAGTAAAACAAGTTTATTTAATCACAGAGAGGTTTTAAGTGAGTTCAAATATAAAGAATAAAGATAGAAAGCATTACAAGTTTATAAGACTAAAACTTAATTTCATCAAGTTACAATCTAAATTTAGTTCCCAGAGATTTCAGCCCCCTTGGCTGAAGGGACCCAATGTTCTGTGATTTCAAGAGCTGCAGCATAGAATCCCCCAAGTGGTAGACAACTATGGGGTTCTTTCCCCTTTCTTTTTATAGTCCAGTAAACCTTGGAAATGTATTCTTTGAAAAGCAAGCCCAGATAAAGTGCCTTTTCCTTGCTGGGTGTGGATGCCATGCTGTTGGTGTAAACTCCATACTGTCTTCTCTCCTGCTGGTGATTCTTACAATGCAAATTATCCCTTCTTGCAACCTCCGATACAAATGAATAGCCCACTGAATTTGTCCTCACTTGGTTTGAGGTGTTAGCCTCCTTCCTTTGTCTGAAGAAAACCTGTTGATCAAGTCCCCTGGACATGCCTGTTTAAATAGTTTAGTCATGTATTTCCACCATATATCTATAAAGTATTTTGTGTGTTTACCATACATACATTGCACAAGAATATTAATGATCAGTGACTTACTAGTTTTCCAGTGATATATTATGACATGCCATCTTTGGGGCAAATGTCATGACAACAGGGTGTTAGGGGTAGTGAGTATGTCAGGCCTGATGAGTTGCTGACACAGAATAGTAAGCCACCAGTAGGGCTCTGTGTCCCACCCTCATCTCTGGAGTTTGCTTCTGCTAGAAATATATCTAAACCCAAGCCTAGCCACATTCAAGAATCACTGTGAGATCCACTTACTTTTATCCTTCATGGCTCTGCAGATCTCCATTGTGAGAGATTGTGTGACCTGCAACAAAACCAGTTTCAAGGCAGTTTGCCATGGTAGGATGTGTATGAGAGTCTCTCTTCTAGCAATCTAGAGCCAAGGGTTTAAAAGCCCCAATGCCACAATTGTCTCTTAGTTTCTCTTTTTTACATGAGACAGAGAAAATGCATAGCCTGGGCATTTTCTTGGGATATGTGTTAGAATAATTAGTGTATTGTTTGAACTTAAATTATTAGTTTAATACTTTGTTCGTAGTTAGCTGTTTATCATTTTATGAATATGCAGAAATTGGTCTAATGAAAGTCATGTTCTTAGAGTCGTCAGGGTTTGCCTCTATGGAACCCAGTGATTAGCTTGTCTTTGTAAGAAAGGTAGATTGTCTTCTAGCTGATGCTCTCAATGACCAGAACTCAAGGCAATGGTTCAACCAGATATTACCCAGAGGACTCACATTATCCATGATCTTATTGAGACTGAGGGCCATCTGATTTCATTGCGGGCTCTTCTCATTCAACTTTCCTCATTGGAAGGATGGCAGAGGAGGTGCTTATAGACAACAGTCTGTGGCAAATTTATTTGAATTGACACACAGATCCCAGTCTGGTATGTTGTGTCAACAAGGGCTATTGATAGATGCTTCTAAAACAGGGAAATGCCTTCAACTTGCATTTTGGTAGCAGTGAAAAATAACCAGAAGATCACTTAAGTATCCGGTTTGCTGACACAAATATTCATGGAAAGTGAAGGTCAGTATTCTGTTTAGAAGGAGCTAATGTACAGCATGGACATCCAATCATGGAAAGAGGTGCTAGAAGGCTGGCATTGCTTTACTATGGGGGCAGAATTTAGGTATCTATGTGTGGTCTATGGTGTAAAGTACTTATGGTAATGGTAAGGTGTGAATGGTGGAGTAGAGGTTCTGTATTATTAGATGGCTTAACTTTTCATGGGCTTGATTTTGTGATTTTTGTGCCACTTGTGTGTGTGGCAACTTTAACTGTTTCATTACAAAGTATTTTGTGCATGAAATAAATGTCTTGTTGGATATACAAGAACACCCATTTAAATAAAAAATTCATTAACACATTTTGAAAATTATTTTTATGTGGTTTGTAGGTCAAATGTGTGTGGCTTATACTGCTTCACAGTGATTTATTTTTAAACATTAATTCAGTAAAAGGAAAAAACAATAATACATCTCTTTGTATGGTGTGTATACTGGTGGATTGCTTGCAGAGTAAAAGGTTTAGATATATTTTGGTTTCAAACACATTGAGGTCACAATAGGTTTCTGCAATATATTAACAGTTAACATTAGAAAAATGTGCAATTTTGTCTTAATTGTGAGGTAATTAAAATAAATTATTGGCCCTGATCCTGCAGTTGGAGCCATCTGGTTCTTACACTGCATTGAGCTCCAGTGATTTCCATGGTCGTTTCCATGGGGCTAATGGCCTGACAGCCAGATTGGGACCATTGTTGTTAATAATTATTTATTATTTGTATTGTGGTAGCAGCCAAAGGCCCCAGTCAGGATTGAGGCCCCATTTTGGTAGGCCCTGTACACAGGAAGAACACAGGAAGATGTGGTCTCTGTCCTAAGCAGCTTACAATCTATTTTAATAATATTCCATTTTTTTTCTTTTAGCATAAGGCGGCATCAAGAACGGAGAGCAATTTTAACTCCAATTTTAACAGATTTCACAGTGCGAATAACTGCAGCTCCTGCAATCATTTTCACAAAAGTAATTTCACCAGAAAACTTGCACACAGAGGTTAGTACAAATTTTAAACAAAAATAACTGAGTTTTTAACATGTACATTATTGTTCCCTTAGAAAATTTTAATCTTCATAGAAAATATTAAATTAAACAATATTAAAATAGTGTGTTTATGGCAAAAGGAATAGATTTTTTTAAACTGTTCGTATGGCTTCTGTAATTTTGGTATTTAACTATGGCACAGTTATAATTTATTATTTGCATTGTTTGAACAGTTATTTTTATTTAATTACATTATGATAGCACTCAAAGGCCTCATCATGACTATGATCTCATTGTGCTAGGTGCTGTACAAACACCCAGAAATAGTTTGTGTCCTAAGAGCTTACAATCTCTTGTGAAAAACCAGATGAAAGGAGGGGAAACATGATACATCAGACATATGAAGTGGTCAGATTTATGGTAGGCACACTGCAGAATTCTTAAAAGATTTATAACTAAAAGAGTTGAGAAGACATGATCCAATGCAATATTTAAGAAACACTATTTTCATGGGCCCCATAAAAGCAAACCTGAAAACTACATTATCTCTACAAATATCAAATAAACAGGGTGCTACAGTCAGATTTCCAAAGGCATACTACTTTTCATAGTAGGAGTCATAGGGATACCTCAGGATATTCCAAATTGACTGGAAAGATTTAACAGTAACTTTTACCAGTCTGTGGGTCAGCTCATTAGAGGAACTTGTTACACACAAGAGACTGTGGTTCATTTCTTGGCATTAGCACACGGGTAGGGAATTTAAAACACATTATTTGGAGGGAGGTGCCAGTCATTGTTTGCCAGCTAGCAGGAGTGATTTTTCATAATAGCTACCTCCTGGGAAGGGCAAAACCGAGGTAGGAATGAAAATCATATTTGCACATCTGTAACAGGTGCAAGTTGATGGAGAAGAAACCGATATTAATTACATGAGGGAAAGATTGCAGTGAGTTTGTGTTTCGTGTAGAGTGCCATCACAAGTGTGGGAAGGAGAGAGTTTTAAATTAAAAGAAAATTCAGGGGATAGCTGAGATGCATGGAAAGGATTCAGCGAAAAGAAACATTTGAACATTACTATTGCTCACATTCAGGAATTTAAATGTTTTGGCTAGTCAGATTCTCTTTGAATCTATTCTTTAGGGGACGCTTAAGGATGAAGGGTGGGGTCTACTATAGATTACCAAGAATTTGAACATTATTCAAATGTCCTTCATGAGAAGGGGCAATGCTTCTGCTTATTAAGCAAACCTCCTGGATTGGTTCTGTTGTTCATCTCTGAATCATTTGCCAACAATGGTCAAGAGCTTTAGTTTTGTTATAACACCAGTAAAATAGTGGTCATCCAGCTAACTCTGCCAAGATATTAACAGTGGTTTACAGGCAAAGAGAAATCAATTAGGCTGGTTATCTTTGAGTTCCAACATATGATTTCATTATAAATGGAGCTGAGCTTATATTCCAAAAAAGTATATCTTCTTGGAAGGACAAGGCGAAGAAGAAATGTAGTTCATTGCCAAACAAATGAAAAACAAAAATCTGACAATTTAGTGTTTGATATTACAAAGAAATGAAAACAAGACCTCACACATGAAACACTTTACATACAAGATTTGTGTTAATGGTTACATATGCTGTTGAAAGCAAATCAAGGTATCAAACACACTTTCATTAAAAGTCTTATGACTGGCACACCATTCTTTGCTACTAAAAGAGATAAATAGATTTAACATCCCAGTTAACATTGTATAAATGGCTTAAATTGGGTATGACAGAGAATTGTGATATAGTTACCTTTAAAATGTAAATTATCTGCCTTGTAGCTAGTATCTGACATGTTTTTTTCTCCACAGGAGATTTTAGTGTGCGGTCATTCTTTGGAGGTGAATTTGACCACAAACCTGGACTTCTTCCTCAGCGTAGCTCAAGTACAACTTCTACAGCAGCTAGTACAAGCCAATTTGGTTGGACTGGAGCCTTCCGACAAGATCACTGAGGTAGGTTATATAACCTGTTTTCTTTTAGAATTACTGTGGCTCACATCAGACATTTACATTATGTGTGGTGGTAGAAAAAATGTGTAAGTAAATGAATTACACACGTTATTGTTTATCGAGCTTTACTTATACTGTACTCCACTGTTATTTTGAAAATTAAGCTGTGCCTACTGCTTTGTTAATTACAAATACTCTTTAGGAAGTCACTATGGGCTGGCTTTGTAAAAGCTTCCTCATGAGAGGACATTGATCAGGAGACATGGGAGGATGAAAGGCACATGGATGGATTTTAAGGCAGAAGGCTTTAAGGTTATTAATGTTTAACTTTTATGGAAGACTCAACAACCTACGTTCCCCCCCCCCCAAGATATACCACACATTTACTTTAATCCAATACAGTGTTAAATAACCTCCATGCCAAACCAATATTCAGGGTTGATCCCCTTCACTCTAACCTCTAGGATTCAGCCCACCTTTGAATCATCTTGCGCTCCCCCTCTGAGTAGAAAGGAGAATACACATAAAAGGTACCTCAGTCTATGAACACTTAACATCCCCCCTTCTTCTTTGCAACTAATACGGTCCACCAGCCATCACTTGGGTCTCTCATTCATGTTTACTTCCAGGTGCCAGCCCCTATCAGCCTGACACTGGCAATGAACACCAGCCACAAGTTGCAACAAAATTACAAACTTCCCACTTACTAAATTTTGAACTTTTAAATTCTGTCCTTATTCATTAAAACTAGGCCTCCGACCAACAAGTCACCTTGCCCCCTGGAAAAAAATCCTGATCCACAAAATTGGAGATCTGATCAGACCCACAGCATCTTGGTAACACAGCTCATATTATACCTCAGTTATAGGGCGGCATGAGGCCGGGCAGCTGCAGCAACTCCAGTAGAATGACTGCTACCTGTCCTAAGAGCTTCATCGGTAGCAGGGGAACGCATGAGACAATCAATTCTCCGTTTCCCTCTCAAAGTCTAGCAAATGGGTGGTAGGGAGAGGTGGAGAAATCTCTCCTCCCCTCCCTGTACTTACCCTCCCTGCCCAGGCACAATCTCCACACGCATTCTGGGCTGGGGGGAAGAGGAAGTGCTCTGAAGCAGCTGAGCCTGCACCTCCCTTCCCCCCTGCTCTCAGAACCTTAGGGGCTATCCCAGCTTAAGTCTCTGTCCCCTCTCCCTCACTGAGATGGGGGAAGGGGTGGGGCATTATTTCATTACACTTTTGAAACATTAACAATGTAATAAAAGAAATACAGTGTATCTTTCTCTTCTTTGGATACTTTGCAGATCCACAGCCTCTTTTGGAAATGAGTATTGTAAGTAGGTATACTACGGGAATATCTTCAATAAATAACTTACAGGGCACTGTTTTCCCATCCCCTGTGGAATGCACAGAATCATAAACATTGAACGGATGCCCAGAACTTGAATTTTGAGCTAGTGCTGTGCAGAAGTCCTGCACTATTAGTGCTTAGTACGCAAACTTGCTGCAATAAAAGCCACTTACTAGATCATTTCAGAGTGCTTTTTCTTCACTATATCCAGAAGTGCCCATTTGTCCTTCATCAGTTCCTTCCATATACACTGTAGATAATTAATAAAGGAAAACATTTCTAGGTCAAGTTATTATTCTTAGTTATGTCATAAATAGTAAAACTATATCTGGAATAAGTACAGTGAAGGGTAATGATATGTTTTATTTCCATTACTCTTTTCTCCAGTTATTTTCTCTAAAATAACAAAGTAAAGCCAGCTTCACACCAGTACCTCAATCCTTTTCTCCAGATGCCTTTCACCTCATGTTGCCTTCTTGAGTTTTCGGAGGGTGAAGTAATAGCTGGTGGATGTGAACTGCCCTGCTCATATCAATGAGTTAAGTCTGAAATCTAGAAATGACAATTCAGATGTCAACACTGTTAACGATTCGACAGCTAACCATTTTAGCAGAAGCATCCAGCTATAATTACCCACATTCCCCAGGGGGCCCATCTAAGTTGTAGCAGCCTCCCTGTACTGCCCTATGAGCTACAGTGCTGCCTGGAATCTGTGCTGCAGCTTAGCCCCCAGCCCTGCCTCCTGCACACCCCTTATACCAGAGCTTCCCTGACAGTCCTCAGAGGGCAACTCTACAGTTGTTTCACACAGTTCGTGAACCAGGGAATTCTCTCCCAGCCAGTTTCAAAGCTTTTACAGTCTCTTTAAGCCACTTCAACCTTTTACCTGGTATAACGGGGCAGAGCAGGAGTGAAGATTTCACCCTATCTTTATATAAGTGCTGACTGTGTTTGATACTGTACAGAACACAGAAAAAGAGACAGTATCTGCCCTCAGGAGCTTACCTGCTAAATAGGCAGATAGTGTATAATGCACTGGGAGACCCAGAGGAAGGGCCCACGTATGAGATACTCATAGTGAGCCTGGCTTTGCTTCCAATAGACAATGTATAAGGCCTCTCGTCCAAATCTGAGACAAGATAACGTGGCAGTGAGCTCCCAGGTTTTTAAAGAAACAGAAGTATTTGATTGTATAACAGACATTATGATTCATTCTGGTTGTAATTTTTATTCTGGAGAGAGTCCACAGATAAATTTCCAACACCAAAGATAAGCCCTCATGCTGCTGCTTTAAGAAATACTCAGAGCTCCGCAGGCATATAATGTTGAAATGGACCAGGTGAAAGTCTGTCATTTCACACATTTTAATGATACACAGCATGAGGGAATTGGGAAACTTTTAGTTCATGTTCCTTGTTTAGCATATTTTGTTTCTCTTCAGAGACACCTGGATAGGTCACATGTAACCAAGTAATAAACGGAGGTCACTAATAAAATATGCATTTGTGCATTCTCTAAAATGGAGGAGATGAGGGAATACCTTGAATTTCTTGAGGTTATGGCCTGTAAAAGAAATGTAAGTGTTTCACCTCCTGTTCATCCCCTGCTAAACACAATGGGAAGACTTGGCTTGAAACACATCTGACAGAGTTTTTGTAAGAACCTGTCAAAGATAGTTTACATTTATGCTGCCAGATTAGCCTGCAACTGAGGGCTTAGAACACTGAAGTTTCTAAGAATACGAGAACATAGTCTATAGTAATAAAAGGTTTTAATACTTCAGATTTCTCTGTATAGTGGTGCTTTTCTTGTGGGTGGTGAATTCTTCAAGGGTCTCCAGGTGAAGATTTGAATACTTAAAGGTCTTTCTAGAAATATTGCATAATGGAATTGTTTAGGGGCAGATCATGGAACTTTGAGGCTTGGTGGGAATGAGATTCCCTGTAGTATGCAATGTCCAGTTGACCGTAACCTTTGTATGGATAGCCTGGAGCCTGTCTCTTGTCTACTGTATGTTGAAAGCAGTGGTCGGCCTGGAAGCAGGAAATGGAAAAAGGAACACTGCAAGTAGAATGGAAAGACAAGAGAAAGATTAACATCAATCCATTCTTGCAGAGCAGTGTTTAATAGCTACTAGCAACTCCCTTTATTTCTTAATATGTTTTTTTCAGCACTGTCAGATGTATTAAGTAACAAATATTTTTCTAAATTCAAAAGTAAGTCAGGCTTATTACTTCCCCTGTTATGCTTAAAATCTCCCAGAAATGTGTTTATCTGGACACATCCATACAGTGCCAGAGGCATTCAACTTCCACTTCACACTGAGGGCACAAGGGTGTTTTGAATAAGGCAAGCTTATTTAAACTTTTGGACTGAAAAATGTCTTGTGTTGGCAATTAAATTAATTCATGGGTAGGCATGGAAAGATTAGATTTTTATCAGTAAATGTCAGTATAAGTCAATATCTCCATACACACACAAACTGACAAAAAATATTTCTGTCAATGATAATCAAAATGTACAGGTAGGCAAAGTAAGAAAAATGCTGCTAGAGAACTTAGTAGAGTTTGAGTTAAGGATATAAACGTAGTATATTTTGACATGTGATGTTGACAATTTGTGTTTTAATGGTTGTAAAGCTTTAATTTTTTGCATCTCAGCATCTGCTGTCATTAAATAATTGTCTGAACCTGCCTATTTTCTATCACCCCTCCAAATTTTTCTACAGTTATGAACATTTAAATCGATAAAAATTGAAAAAGTTTTAAAATAGAGATCAATATTATCCGTCAAAATTATTATTTTTTTAAATTGAAATCTGCCAAGCCTGTTCATATGGCAGCTATTAGACAATGACATTGACTTCACATGTTCATTCCCAGGCTTCCCTCCTTTCTTTGGTTTTCATGTTTAAACCTTTATTCAATTCAGACCCCTTTTTCATCATCTTGATCAAGTCTCTTTATGCGCTGGTTGTAAATAAGTTTTGGTTAGCAGAAACCTTAATTTCGGTAGGATTTTTAACATATCTCATCTATCTGGAGTAACACTGCTTCACCACTACAAATGAGAAACTCACACTTTGCTAGTTGGCTTTCATACAGTTTTGGGTGTTCTTGAGATGATATGGCCTGTGAGATGGACTGATTAAAGCTAGGATATAAACATTGATCTCATTATTGATGAAGATTGCCACAGCTCTTATTCAAGCTTGACAACTGAAATCTCTTCTCTGGCCTTGGGCCACCAACCTTTCCCTCCTCACATCGGTAGAAAAGCTGCTCATCTTGATGGTCCATTATTCTGATACCACCATCCTTGAATTGTCTCACTCCACTGGCTCACCTTTCTCCACACATTGTATAAAAGCTTAATGTCTTCACCTTTATCGCTTTCCACCATTTATGTCCACCCTATCTGTCAAATCTAATTTCTTATTGGGAGGCTAACCGATGGCTTTGTTGTGCCAATAACACCAGCAAGGATTGCTTGCTTGTCTGCTTTTCCCACAAACATTTTTGTGCTTTCTCCCATGCTGCCTCCTATGCATGGGAACAACTCTGAGTAAGCATTCCCAGAGTTTCCACCTCATTCTCTTTTAAATTTCTTTGCTTATTTCTGGCACTATTGCAATATGAGTACTCAGTAACAATAAGATGATCATCTGGATTGTTCAGGTCAGCCACACTTAAAGAATGGTGTTTAGATTCCTCTTCAAGAAACATTTTAACATCTTTCTTTTTTAGGAAAAGTTATCAAGAAGGTTGTGATGGGCTATCTCCGGATACACCTCAATTCCACATATGTGTATTGTATTTTAGTCTGGGTTCAACTATGGTTATGGGATAGAGACCTTAGTGATTATATCGATTGCTGATTTCTTTCTATGATCACACAAACCTTAAGGTGGCCAACCTGATTCAATTAAATTTATCATTATCTTTTGATACTATTGAGGTGTTGTCGCATCTGGATGATCTTGTTTGAATGAACAGAGTTCCACTTCAGCTCCTTCCGCCTCAAGAGATTCCAGGGGTAGAAATGAGCAATTGTTTATCTTCCCTAAGAGCCCTAACATTGAGATTAGCAGGATTCCATCTTGTCATCCCTCCTGTTCAATGTGTATGTAAGCTACTTGGGGAGACTGAGAGACGTTTTGAGCTGCAGTATCATAAGTATAGTGCTGATACTTATTCACAAAGGACAAATACACTATTGATGCTACCTGATTGACTTTAGTGGAGGTGAGCTAGTACATACCAGCAGTGAAAATTGGGTTTCATTTTCATCAAACCTCTATCCTACAGTTTCTTTAATTTCCCAATAACTTGCCAAGATAAGGAAGTGGATGAGCACAAGCTGGCTGTAACTAAAAACAGGAAGTGATGCTTATGGCAGGGAGAAGCATTTAGAGAAACAGGTGGCTCTTGAACTATTAGATACTGCTCCCAGAGTTAATCTTATTTAACATGTTATCTTAATAAATTATTCAGAAAAGGGGGCTAACAGCATGTTAGTGAACACTGTGGGTGATACTGTATTGGGATGGTTGTAAGCACCGGTGATGATTAGGAGTAATACTAAAGGATCTAGAGAGTTTCAAAATATGGACAGAAAACAAAACAATGGTAGTCAATTTGTTTAAATGCATGCTAATAATTCCAAGATGAAATAATCCAAAGCAGAGATTCAGTGAGTGGGAGATACTTGGAAAGAGGTAATACTAAAAGAGTCCTAGGGTAATAGTGAACCATAAATCAGACATGAGTTTGCAATGAACTGTAGAAGCAAAAAAGGGCTATTCGGTTTAGTGCTGCAAATGTAAAAATCACACTCTGGAACTGGGGAATAATGGCTCCTCTCTGTAGGACTCTCCTGTAGCTGTATCTGGAATATTGCTTTTAGTCTCTTCTTACACCCAAGACCCATTCCCACAAAGGGTTAATCTCTTGCTCTGTAGCTTTAGAGGCAGGGCCACACCTGTCAATCACAGCTAGTAGGACATTCTTCTGTCCATCTTTTTTGTTCCTTGTTAGTGCATTGCTCCCCTTCAGAGCCACAGCTTTTCTCTGCCTGAGGTGCATGCCAGAATAGTGAGAAACGTGACTCCAAAAAATGCTTCTCTTGCTCTGCTCCTGTCTAGCCCCATTTAGAAGCTCCCCTGTGTTTCTTTCACCTGCAAGGGGGCCTCATCTATCTGCTCCTGTTATCTGGGGATGAAGCAACCTCCTCCAGCAGGGAGCCCTTTGAAGCATCTTACAAACTGGAATTTCAAAGAAAAATAAATGTTTAGGGGATTTGGGAATTGATTTATGAGGAAAGATGTTAGAGTCAAACATGCATAGTTTGGCTGAGAGGTGACAAAGGGGAAGAGTGGGGCTATAAATCTGCAAATATTTGAAGGGTGTAAACACCAAGGAAAGAAGGGAATTATTTCGGGTTGTAGAATGGATTTGAAGTAGGAGTTATATCATGAAATAAAAGAAAGGGATTGTTTAAGATGACTATCAGGAATAAAATTTATGAAATCAATGTATTAAGCTGTGAAAACTTCTCCAAAGGGAAGTGATGGAAGACATCATAACTTAGGATATCTAAAACTTGACTGAAGCAAACACTTGAAAATAAACTATAGGAGATGGTCCTGCCCTTGCAAGGAAATTGATTAGATGATCCTAATAGAACTTTTTGATCTCTAATTTCTGTGTTCAATGTTCAAGAAATTCCATCCACTTCACCTGCATTTCAAGCAACCATTTGCAGGACAGGTGAGATATTACCTACAAAGACAAAGTAAGGTGAAAATTAGTGACGTCCATTCTCTGAAGGATAATAATTATTAAACATCTAAATCTTTTTTTTAAAATGAATAAAATAGGGCTTGAGTGTATTAAGACTGCCTGGTGCCTGTGGATTTAGCAGCAGTAATTAGTTCGTTATTCATGAATATCAAGTAATCATCAGAGTAAACCCACTTACAAAAGTACCATATGTAAGGAATAACATATGTCTATTTTTTGAAAGCAGTGTTTAAGAGCAAGTTAAATGTTTATACTTTTTAACGAAATAAAAAACATATTTTAAGGGGGCAGGGAAGAACCACATCATTAAGGAAATCAAAGATGGCAGTGCTCTTTGATCTATGTACTCTAGACAGCATCCTGGACAAAAAAACTTTAAATCATAAAACTAATTTAACATTCTTCCTTCTCCCTATCTCCTAATCCATTTTTTCCCTCACTAATTTCCATTCTTCTGCAGTCTTCTTCTCATTGCCTAATCCATATGTGTCTATCTTGCCTTTCAGTAGGCTTACTTTAGTCTTGACATGCATACACAGTTCCCCAATGTTTTCATTTTGCACATTTGTTCTATAACAGAAATTAAAAAATAAAAAACTAGAGAAATTCTGATTTTGTGGAATTGCACTAGTTCCGTGAAATTATTAGAGGACTTATCCTGTTTGTTCCCCAAGGATGTTAATCATCGTGTACGTTCTTCAGCTTTCTGCTCAAATAACAAAATACAGTGAAGGAAATTGATCTTTTCTATCAAGCATGAAGGTGTTCTTTGGTATTAATTAGTTTAGATGGAGCGGAACTTTTCTCTTCTCTTTTTAATTATCTTTGATAATCTTTTGAAACAGAGCTAGAGCTAGAAAGGTTCTATTTATGACCATAAATCTCACTTCCCTTACCATGCCACTTGAATGCTCCTGTATTATTCATAGCCAAAAGGGACCATTGTGATCATCTAGTCTAATTTCCTGCATAAAACCAGCCACAGAATTTCACATAGTGGGCTTACCTACAATCCTGTAGGACAGACTAAAGCACTGTGTAGACAAGCCCAGTGATTCCTATCAGAAGACCATAACTTCTGATTGTGCTAGAGCACATCTTTTAGAAAGACATCCAGTCTTGATTTAAAGACTTCAAGTAATGGAGAATCCACTCCATCCCTAAGTAAGTGTCATTGACCGCTGACGTGAATAGCACACTGCTTGGCAACTTTGGCAAACTTATCCTGAGAATTTACTCTTGTTTCAACAGTGTAATACCCAAGAGGGTCCCTCTGGGTCCAGAAAGAACCCCATTTAAGTAAGGAGGGCTCAGCTTGGGTGCAGGATCTGTTTACCCATCATGCGCTCATTGCAGGATATGGTCCTGAAATCTTTTTTTTTAAATGATTTGCTCATTTCTTCAATTTCATCTACTTTTGTCTGTTACATTTTTCAGCAGCAGAGAGTCAGAACATTCAACTACAGGATTTGAAGCAAATAGCTATTATATCGTCTGGTTTTATTAAAAAGTTTAGATCAATCATTTGCCGGTATATGTATTAGTCCTAATATCCATGTGGTGGTGATGTGTCCTTTCCTATTTAATTACTGCATCAAATGTTCTGGGAGATCTTGTATCTTTTGTTCAATATTGGGAACATTCTGTTGATATAAACTCTCCATCTGTATTAGTAATTACACGTATTGCAGTTTGTGCACTATGTAGGTAAGATTGCCACTGCAAGTGGGAATTTGGGATGGGATCCTCCCGTTCACCAAGTTCTCTTGTGTCTCATAAAGCAGCCACGGATTACCACTTGAGAGTTCCTCCTATCTAGAGGAAATTTAAGTTGGCATAGGCAGCTCCATCATCTCCTCTGCCAGAAACCCACCCTCCCAATATAAATAGAGGAAAGGGACATGTTGGGGTATGGCAGGAGAAGTGAAGGGAGAGATGGATCAAGGTGTTGCCTATGAAATAATTTATGCTGGATACTTGCATGGATTGAAATGGGCAGCAGGTTTAAAACAAATTAAAGGAAGTTCTTCTTCACACAGTGCACAGTCAATCTGTGGAACTCCTTGCCTGAGGAGGTTGTGAAGGCTAGGACTATAACAGAGTTTAAAAGAGAACTAGATAAATTCATGGAGGTTAAGTCCATTAATGGCTGTTAGCCAGGATGGGTGAGGAATGATGTCCCTAGCCTCTGTTTGTCAGAGGGTGGAGATGGATGGCAGGAGAGAGATCACTTGATCATTACCTGTTAGGTTCACTCCCTCTGGGGCACCTGGCATTGCCCACTGTCAGCAGACAGGATACTGGGCTGGATGGACCTTTGATCTGGCCCAGTATGGCCATTCTTATGTTCTTATGAAAAACTAGGTTCTACCATCTTCTTGAGGGAGTTTTGTTAATTATGTATAGTATCTGGCTATTTACTGTTGCGTTTGGATTTTTGGATCCATCTGTTCAGGGGCCAGAGTCAGTAGTGGGTCAGGTTGAGTTATGGACTCTCTCCTGAAGTTCTCGCGTCTTTTTTCCTGTTTCTTTTCCATTTTGAAAAAAACAGTGCATTTTAATTTGGTGCATTAGGATAGTTTCACATATTATTTTAAGTAACATCTACAGTATGTAACTCTATCGTGGATGGATATTATCTCTAAGAAATACATTTTACACTTTGACAACACGTATCCAGTGTGTTGTGCCAATAACATCAAATGTAATTGAAAATTGTGGGAGGAGAAATTGACATTACCCAGTTGGTGCTTGATGCTGTAGGTATTTGTGAAAGGTTAGCACAGTTGTAATATATCAAAGATAACAAGGTAACCTCTGAATTCTCACTATAATTGTAGTCTAGTTAATGTTTTCATTTACTTTTGTTTGCTATGTAAATTAGGGTGCCTGTTGGGAAGAGGTGGAAAAAGTCTTTCAAGAGATTGCGTTTGAGCTAGGCTAGATTGGAAGCAGGTGATCATCCAGATTCTGTCACAATTTTGGCAAATCATTCATTAAGAGGACCTATGCTACTGAAATTAATTCACACCTAACAGATGTACACTACCATGAAGGGATGTGACCTGCCTGACACCAATCACTGGAAAGAAAACACATTTCTTTTGATGTTTTGAATTAGGTTCTGTAGATATTGCACATGTGTCTCACATGTTGACAACAGAAGTTCTTTTTCTTCTACAAGTTTTATACATAAAAGCACATTCATCTGTACGACTCTGCCTATATAATAAATATTTTAAAGACTAATAGTGGGATTAGACAAAACTATTTGAATGATTTAGGAACACAAGTCCCATTGAAAGACAATGACACTTGTGCTACTAAATCATTTAGGTGATTTTTGAAAATCCCACACCAAGAATTAAATCTCAACTGGGTGCAGTGGTAACCCAAGTACAGCAGTAAACTGATGCAGTACTTGTAAATCTTTCTTTCTTTCGTTCTTTCTTTCTTTCTTTCTTTCTTTCGTTCTTTCTTTCGTTCTTTCATCAGGTTTGTAGGAAAAGTCTATTTTGTCTCCGCATCTAGCCCTTAACTGTGACCAGGTCTCTACATATTAAGAGCAGAAGATCAAACAATAAATGATGGCATTAATTTACTCCTAAGGGAATTCTGCGCCAAACCATTAAAAATTCTATGCACAATATTTTAAAATTCTGCATATATTGTTTGTCAAAATAACACAATATAAGCATGCCAGTTTCAATTATTTTGGTCATTTATTTCAAAATACCTGTCAGCAAGTATGTCTGGAATAACGCAGACAAAAAAAAATATTTAGGAAATGTTCTTTTGACAAATAGATTCCTTACTAGGCAAATTAATACGGAACTTTTAGTAATTCATTTAAACTACAATACAGAAACGTATTTCCTGCACCCCTGGGAAGCCGTGCGAAGGCTTGGGGGAATTGGGGTAACAGAGGAGCTGAGGGAGAGGAAAGGAACTAGGGATGAACTTGGAGGGTTGTTGGGTGTAGGTTGGAGAAATATGGAACAGGTTGTTGAGGGGGAGGGGGAAATTGTTAGGGAGTTGGGGAGCCTCCCCTATGCAGACCCTGACTGACCCCTAGCCTCTCCCATTCAGTCAGGCACATCTGCCCCGTCCCCATGTGTTTTTACCCCATCCACCTCTGTCCTTACACCCTCCTGTCCCCATGTGCAGTCAGCTGCTGCTGTCCTGGCACCACAGCGTCCTCTCGTGGGTGAAAGGCAGAACTGCAGCACTTCTCAGGCAGAATGTATTCTATGTGCAGAAAAAAAAATTCTGTGCCAGACATGAATTCTGTGCATGTGCAGAATTCCCCCATGAGTAATTAATTGTAAATTTTTAAATCAAGAATGGGTGCGGCTTTTTTTAACAATGTGCTCTAGTTCAAAAGGAATTATTTTGAGGAAGTTCTAAGGTCCGTATTACACCAGAGATCAGACAAGATGATCACAATGGTCCATGCTGGCTTTGGAATCTATGGATGAATACATGTCTGTGATTGATTTAAAAGAACTCCTATAAATAATAGAGAAGACTTCAGTTGTGATGAGTTTCCCTCAGTTTAGACACTAGTATTGTTCCTTGTCTTTTTACACACTGGGTTTGTTTAAAGTGTCCTGGGATTTAGGTGTTTACAAAATGTCCTGGCAGGTTGGTTGTGTACCACTCCGAGTTACAGCATTTGAGCTGTAGTTATTTGGGAGTTTCCCTTCTGTACACATGTACCTCATAACTGTATTTTATTTATTGGCCTGCTTACTTAGTGGACCGTCCTTGTAAGTGGGTTACTTAAAGGGTCAGATAATTAAGACTACAAGTGGACTTTGTTTGCAGTCTTTCTATCTTGATACAGGGGCTGTTTTCATATTGATATACCCCCCCCCCATCACCCACAAGGCAAGGGAAAGAACCCAGATGGTCATGCTCTGCACTTGGATGTGGGGTGTAACAAAATGCCATCCTGGATAAAGGATGTGGAGTTAATCTGTATAAGCAAACTGAGGGAACTCAGTTGAGGATAGACTGCTGAAAAGACAGGTCTCTCTGACAGAGAGAAGTCCTGAACTAGGGTTTAACAGGCAGGATACATTAAGGGAATTATAGTGAAGCCTGAGAGTAGGGGAAGGTTATTAGATTGAAGACATGTTGGAATCTTTATTTGGACTTGTTTGTGCTACTCCAGAAGGGAGTTAGACTTTTATGTCACTTGACCGGAGGAAAGGGAAAAGATGCAGGTGGAGAAAGGCCATTGCAACTTCAAGGGAGAGCCCCGCAGGAGGTGCTAAGTCAAGGACCCGATGCAACACTGTGACCAGAGACAAGTGGGCGTCCAGAAGGTGAGAAAGCGCTCTCACAGAAACTTAGTACATATTTTATTATAAAAGAAATAGAGTTTCCTGGAACATGGTCTGTAGCAGCAAATCAATCATATAAATCAATGGAATCGTAGATCAATAATATATTTGTCTCTAAAGTGCAAGCATTTATAAAGAATTTTTGTTATGCCTGTTGAAATGGCAGTCTGTTGAGTACTGCAGTATATAAATCTGAAGCCTTTTAGCTGCTTCATGTACTGAAAGCCAAAAACAGTTGCAGTAATTAAAAGAAAAAAACAGAGGTTCTAAAAATTGTTATGTAAGTCTTAAAACATTTGCTGATCATTCGGTGCATCTGTGGAACTGAAGATATTGGGCTATATCATCAGATTGTGAAGAATGGCATAGCTCCATTGAAGTCAGTGATGCTGGGCCAATTTACACCAGCTGAAGTTCTGGCACATTGACTTTTAATGAGTCTAGATGCTTCTGATCTGTTTGTGGATACAAATTTCTGAGATGAATGACTACCTATATCTTCTGAGATTTAGCCAATTAAGGAAGGGAAATTTCGCTGCTGAAAATCTTGTTACTCAAGAAAGTTGTATTAAGACAGGGTGAAAAAAGTGTTGCCCCAGACTATAAGCCATACCACTTTTTTAAGATGGAGATGAGGAGGAATATTTTGATATGTATTTTAATAATACTGTGTAATTTATTTTACAGGCTTTTAGTTGACCCATTCTAAATGAGTAGGAGTCCTCAGGACCTACATAGGATATATTTTCAGCACGGAATATGTTTAAAGATTTCTTTCTTCTTTTCACTCTGGTTGTGAAGTATCTACATTTTAGTAAT
This sequence comes from Chelonia mydas, assembly GCF_015237465.2. Taxonomy (NCBI): domain Eukaryota; kingdom Metazoa; phylum Chordata; order Testudines; family Cheloniidae; genus Chelonia; species Chelonia mydas. The sequence continues at coordinate 38,588,524 of NC_057850.1, read as the reverse complement.
GGGTGATGTGATCTCTGTACATAATATACGCTCAGTAATCATTTTGTTGGGTGCTTTGGAATCTTTTTATTTCTTTTTATTTGATGAAAGTCAATATACATATCAGTTTTTATTATGATTAATAAATCACCTAAATGATCATCCAGTGTCATGAATAACTGATATATGCGTAATCATTTTAATTCAGACATCTTAAAATGCTTGAAAATGTGATTACAGGCAACAAGCAGAGTATATTTGAGGATCCCTTTACCCATTAATAAAATGCAACTACATCGATGCAATGTGCCTTAAAGGGTGGTGTCAAGTGAGCCATTAGGAATTGGTATTAGGAATGGATTATTTTCTGTATAATTTCTATTAGGAATAGTTTCTGTAACAGTGATCTAAATGCGGTAAACACCATAGTTAAAACATATTTGTAAATTATAGTAAGGCAGGTATTGCAAATATCAGAGAAACACCAAGAGAGGTTAAAAGTATGAATAGGAAATTTTAAAAAATCAATTTGGGAAAATGTAAACAAAACATCTGCAGGAAAATAACGCAAAACCTGCTGATCAGTAGAAGTGAGATAATTGAATAGCATTAATGCTGAAAAAATAGCCCCTGTACTTTGATATGCCTTTGCAAATGCAACTCAAAAAACACATCACAAGCTTATATTTTATTGACATTTCTCTATCACCCTGTTTCTTTCAACATCAATGCTACTGAGTTATCACACTCACACTGATCACCAAGTCGTGGCAGAAATTCTCTTTCTCTTCTTTGTTTCATCCTGGTTAAGGTGCATATGCTGATATCACAAACAGAGTGCACTCTTTACCTTGGATTCGAAAAGCCATATATCTGCCAATCTCACTCTAAAACCTTCAATCACCAGCTTTCTCAGCTCTCCTCAAACAACCACACCCCACCCCTTTTTGTCACACAAGTAGAAGAGTTTGCACTCTGTGAGTTCATTTGTACTTGATGGGTTCATTTATTTTTCTTTATGTGCCATTTTTTTGTTTTGGATTGCTATTTGCATTTCATCGGTCTAACACTACTCCTCTTTTTCTGTTAGTTTTTCCCATTTTCATTGTCCACAAACTTCTTTTGCCACTACAATCCACATTCTTTTGCATTGGTTCTATGCCTCTTCAGCTGATGCCAAATCTGTTTCCAGATCTTATCCTGTACTGCTTGCACAAACTTCTCTGCCGTACTTCCTCTTAACTTAACTACTCTGGCTTGGATATGTGCTGGAAAAAAAATATTTTTTTGTTTGTACATTTTTGAGAAAGGAGCATTTTGAGCACTGAAGAAACTTTACTCTTTCCAAATGTCTCAGTGGGCCAAATCCTGACACTTGCTGAGCACTGGCAACTGCCATTAATTCCGGTTAGAAGCTTCATTTTAATCAAAGTTGCAGATGGTTAGAAGGATTAAGGATTTGTGCCACTATTTAAAAATAACACACATTGTGGTTCCATGTATTTCTTTTTATTTACATAATTTTAGACAGTCAACAGAACAGTAATCCCCTGTTTTAAACTGTAAAGGGGCAATTTCCAAATCCATTATCTTTGATTTATAGGATAATGTAGTGAAGATTGGTGTAGACACAATAATAAAGAGCAATGAATGTATGTTTAAATCAGGTTTGTTAAAAAAAATTAGTATTTTAATATATTATAGAGAATGTAGTGCCAGGTCTGCATTGTTGTGTTTTTAATTATTGTAAGCCTTTGCTGTATGTTCTCTTTTTATAAAACCATCTTTGATGTACAGTAGACCCATTGTACTGGCTTCTTCATAAAGTGTACTCTGTTATCACGAAGAAGATTGCTTTGATCTGCTTGGCAGTCTTAGAGTGTGGACACATGTGTTGTTTGATAAATTACCTGAAGGACAAGGAATTTTGCTGCCTTTTCATAATTATTCACTTTTTAAAATTAATACATGCCAAAATCCTGCAAAAAGAAAAATAATATGTGCACATGGAGAACAGAAATAGAGGTAGTGGCAGAAGGAACAGGGAGTGAAAGGATGAAGGGCAGTTAAAATGCTTTACTTCTTTAGTAATTAAGGTAAGAGGATAGCTACATAATTAGAGGGACTTCACTTCCTCGGCCTTAAGATTTTTGAAATGTTATTAGAGTGAAAACCTTTAAAATATAAATGGTATGCAGTACTGTTGTTTTCCACCATACAACAAGTGAGCCTTAGAGGAACGTCTTTCTCAGGTTTTCAAATAGGTTCTTGATGTCCCTAGCATTACCACCCAGGGTACATCTACCCAGGGATTCAAGACCAATGGCACAGCTGCCACTGGTCCAGATCAGCTGACTCAGCTGGGCCAAAAATTGCTGTGAAGACATTCAGGTTCAGGCTGGAGACCGAGCTCTGGGACCCTGCAAGGGTGGAGGCTCAATCAAAGCATGTACATCTACCTAAACTGTAAATTACACTCCCCTGTGCAGTGTAAACGTACCCTAAAATGACTTAGGCACATAAGTCCCATTTTCAAAAGTGTCTTAGAAGCCTATGTCTCATTGAAAGTCACTTAGGTACTTTTGAAAATTTTACCATAGGTCATCATAAACTATTCTACAAATGTCATTTTACTGTTCTTCAAGCTTCAAGATGAGCCCAGGAAAACAGTGCCCTAATATAAATTTCTACACCAAGTCACTTTTTAGTTATATTTGCCCCAATATTAATATCTAATCAGATTCTACGTTGATGTGGATAATAAACATGCTTTGCATTCAGATAGCACCTGCCAGCCAATAATCTAAAATAGCTTTTTAAACATTTAATTTATCCTGACAATATCTGTGTGATGTAAACATGTGGCGTTAACTCCATTTTGCAGAGAGATTCAGTGATTTACCCATTGTAACACAGTATGTCAGTGGGAGAGTTGGCGTAGACGCTAGGATTTCTGACTTCCAGTCTGCTCTTCAGGGGTCACAGCCTTTGCTGTGACAGGATGCAGGCCCTAACCAGTGGGTAAGCAGTATTAAGGAGAAGGCTTTCAGAAATACAGGAGGTTATTCATCTGATGTTTATGGAAATCTGAATTCAACTTTAGGAACTTTATGTAAATAGAAAATCAGAAAGGTCAGATATATTACTGCCTCGCTTGACAAGTTGCCTTTTGTAGCTGGGGACAATTTTTCTAAGAGTTACTTAGAGAAAAACTTCCACGAGATCTTTCTGTTTTGCAGTGTTGTAGAGTATTGTATACGAGGGTCTTGAAGTTCCTGGTAAGTTTGGCATGTAGTTGAAAACCAAGTCATATTTCTGGGCCTGTGCTCCTAATAGAACTCCCAGCACAAGACTGGTAAGAACTTCTGAAGTTAGCCCATTTTAGCTTTAGGGTGTAAGATAACTAACCAACTGCAGAGCAGTTCTGAGGGTAATTTGGTGTAACTTGCCCAAAGGAGAGGCTAGAAGAAGGTAACTTTAGATCCCCCTCTGAATTTGGCCCCTGGAAAGGAAGAATTCTAAAAAGAGGACACTTAAGATATCCAGAAGTCACAGTAATCAGACTTGACATTCCAGTAATTCAGACCTCATCCATTCTGAACTGCTGCCAGTGACATTAGAGCCAAAGAGCATAGATCCATTTCTGACAGCAGTTTTTAGCATCTGAGAATGAGAAAGATAAGTAATTTTCTTTTTTATAATAACTGACAAATAAGTCACTTTGTTTTACCATTTGGACTTGCTTAGCAGTTTATCACCACCACAGATGATATATAAGCTCCCCTTTAGAAATAGAGTATTTCTGATCCAACCAGAAGGAGGAGGTACCAAAAGTCTTGCAATAAACCTTTTCTTGCAAGATTTTTATTTCAGATTTTCTGTTCAAAGAGGTTTGGATAAGATTCAAATAACTATCCAAAACTTTTGAGTGATTATCCAGATTGAACCCCTCAATCTTTTTAGCATCATCTAATATTAATTTTCAACTGCTTATATTACATGCAATTTATTAAGTTCTCAAATTTCCTTGGTTAAATCTCTTCTATTTTATTCATACATTAATTCATAAAAGCGGAGAATTTCAGCAGATTTCTTTTCACAATAAAAATACTATTTTGCTTGTATTATAGGGCTATATTGTGATATTAGGTACAGTAACTCATAAGTTTGATGGTGTATTCATACCAACAGTAACTCTAGGAAGCACTGTGACTTAGACACACCTCTGAGTTAAAATTCCTCCCATGTTTCCTTCTTGCTCCAAGGATGGCAGTAGGAATTTCCTGCTCGTTAAACATAACAATAAATTACCATACCCAGTGTTTTTTTTAAAACTGTGCCCATATATATCTCTGTGCATTGACAGTTAATTTTTAGTTCTATTTACTTTAAATATAAACATTTAGTCAGGTTCCACATAGCATTTGCAGTGGCCGGCAAGTCAGAGGTTGTCAAGGTTCCTTCCCCACTCTGAACTCTAGGGTACAGATGTGGGGACCTGCATGAAAACCTCCTAAGCTTACTTTTACCAGGTTAGGTTAAAACTTCCCCAAGGTACAAACTATTTTACTCTTTGCCCTTGGACTTCCACTGCCACCACCAAACTTTATCTGGGTTCCTGAGAAAACGTAGTTTGGACATGTCTTTCCCACCAAAATCCTCCCAACCCTTGCACCTCACTTCCTGGGGAAGGTTTGGTAAAAATCCTCACCAATTTGCATAGGTGACCACAAACCCAAGCCCTTGGATCTTAGAACAATGAAAAAGCATTCAGTTTCCTTACAAGAAGACTTTTAATAGAAGTAAAAAGGAATCACCTCTGTAAAATCAGGATGGTAGATACCTTACAGGGTAATTAGATTCAAAACATAGAGAATCCCTCTAGGCAAAACCTTAAGTTACAAAAAAGAAACACAGACAGGAATATTCATTCTATTCAGCACAGCTATTTTCTCAGCCATTTAAAGAAATCATAATCTAACACGTATCTAGCTAGATTACTTACTAAGTTCTAAGACTCCATTCCTGTTCTGTCCCTGGCAAAAGCATCACACAGACCGACACAGACCCTTTGTTTTTCTCCCTCCTCCCAGCTTTTGAAAGTATCTTGTCTCCTCATTGGTCATTTTGGTCAGGTGCCAGCGAGGTTACCTTTAGCTTCTTAACCCTTTACAGGTGAGAGGATTTTTCCTCTGGCCAGGAGGGATTTTAAAGGGGTTTACCCTTCCCTTTATATTTATGACAGAGGTGGAACCTAGTTTTTGCCCATTCCTCTCCTGCTCTCCATCCACCTGCTTCAGGAAAGTTGCATAGCCCTGTTTATTCCTGAATGCCTGGTCTGACACTCTCAGTACCCACAGGTCCAAATCACAATCTAGCCCATAGATTTTAAATTCAGTATGGTAGTTATTGTATTAGTAATAATTGGTGAAAAATAACTTAAGAACCTTCATTTTAATCCGTTGTGCTGTTTTGTTTCATTCACAGCTTCTTTTACTCGTAGTGATAAATGCAGCACTTTACAGTAAGTAGTTGCAAATGCTGAAATAGTTGAATACAGTTAAAGCAGAGATCAAAAATCTCTTCCACTTTGGATCTCCCTTATATCTCTTTATTCCTTCGGCTTTCAGTTTCTTCTCCAATCTAAGCCTGAAGGATCGAGAAGAGCTAAATTTCCAGAATTCTTGGCATTTACTTGCAATAAGAGTAAATCTTTACGTATCTTGAGTTAAATGCAGATTTAACTGAAACTTTAGTTACAGTTACATAGTCACCTAGTAGAGAGCAAAAATAAATCAGGCAATGTACTTATTGTTTAAGATAAACATAATGCCTTTTCCCATTTGTATTTCTTTAAAAATCATAAAACCGGTAACACTAGTTCCAGGGAATATGTCTCAAGAAGCCTGGCAGCCTAAGTGTGAAGTGACAGATGCACATATTGTGCAGATGTTGTGTTGACTAGTTAGTATCCTATGGAAAAGTGGTGTAATTGTAAGTATTTTTAGTATATGTAAATTCTGAGAAGTTGGCATTCTAATTACCAGGTGTCTTTTGAGAGAGCTGTTTATCTTTTGTGCTTTTGATTCCTGAAGTCAAAAATAATCAGGATTAGAACCAAAATTGTCTCAATTGCTATAGTTTGTACAAGTCAGATAATTTAGGTGTGTCTGCTGTAGTGGTGTGTGTTGGCACAGAAGAAGATAATGTTGGGTATAGAGTGACCAGATGCCCGGTCAAAAAGGGATCCTGGTGGCTCTAGTCAGCACCAGTGACCGGGTTGTTGACTATCTGGTTGGCAGCACCACACAGTGGGGATGGCAGGCTCCCTGCTAGCCTCTGGACCGCATGGCTCCCCGAAGCAACGGCATGTCCCTGTTCTGGGTCCTATGCATAGGGGTAGCCAGGGGGTCTGCGCGCTGCCCCATCTGCAGGCGCTGCCCCCGCAGCTCCCATTGGCTGTGGTTCCCAGCCAATGGGAGCTGCGGGGGCAGTGCTTGGGCTGGGGCAGCATGCAGACCCCTTGGCTACCCCTATGCATAGGGGATGGAGGAGGGACATGCCACTGCTTCCAGGAGCTGCTTGAGCTAAGTGCTGCCCAGAGCCTGCACCCCGGAGCGCCCTGCCGCCACACCCCAACCTCCTGCCCCAGCCCTGATCCTCCTCCCGCACCCTGAACCCCTTATTTTTGGCTCCACCCCGGAACCTGCATCCCCAGCCCAGAGCCTGTACCTCCTCCCACATCCCAACCCCCTGCCTCAGCCCAGAGCCCTCTCCCATATTCCAAACCCCTTGGCTCCACCCCCCAGCCTGGAGCCCCCTCCTGCACCTCAAACCCCTCATCCTGGCCCCACCCTGGAGCCCATTTCCCCAGCCAGAGCCCTAACTTCCTTTCACATCCTAACCCACTGCCTCAGGCTTTAGCCTCCTCCCACACTCTGAACTCCTCATTTCTGACCCCAGCCCCCTGAGCCAGCCCAGTGAAAATGAGCGAGTGGGTGAGGGTGGGGAGAACGAGCAACAGAAGAAGGGGGGATGGAGTGAAAAGGGACGGGGCCTCAGCTAAGGTGTGGGGCATGGGCAGGGACTCGGAGGAGGGGCTGGGAAAGGGTGTTTGATTTTGTGCAAGCAGAAAGTTGGCAACCCTAGCTGGGTAAAGAACAGCTTTTGGAGGGGCGGGATTCAGAAGAGGGGCTAAATACACTCTTTTCATTATCCATGTGGAATTTACTGCAGTGACTGGAAATTGAGCAAATATAGTAAATGGCAACAATAATGTCCCAGAAGCAGTGGACATTAGAGTGACAGTCACTAATATACATTCAGAGGTTTGCGTACAGCATGAGCCAAATCCTGAAACCCCTACACAGTTTTACTCAGGCAAAATGCTCTTTGAAGTACTGGATTCTCATGTTAGAGACATGGGAGCTCTGAAGAGTGGTGGTTTGGGATCTTTCATTAACTGGAGTTCTGAGGTGTCTATTCGTGGTTTAAATCTACATTGATTGATGGACCAGGGACTTATTGCCACTAGTTAATAGGTTGAATTTATTAATAAAGTTGCCGTTTATCTTGGTTTATCTTCTGAGACATGTGGGCTAGGACTTTATTTGCAAAAGGTTCCAAAAAAAATGGTGCTTAATAAAGACTATGTTTCTTTTCTGAATGAATAGAAACAAAGTGACTTAAAAATATGATCATTCAAAAAGTTCCAGTTCAGTCAGAGAAAGTAAAACATAGGGTAACAACAATTCTAAAAGGAATGCAGGGCCTAAAAATGGTATAGAGGGAGATTAACAAAATTTGGTGTATTTAACTTTGAGATTATTAAGAAGTAATTTGATGGAAGTGCTTAAACTAGCTAAGAGGTAGCATAAAATTCAACTTGCTATCCCTGCTAATATCTTGTGCTTTAGGAGAGAATGGGATATTCTCACATGGACAGATTCTCAGCTGTGGAGGAGGGTTGCAGGGTGCTGTTTAGAGCTCTCAGATCCATGACACCCAGCTTTGGCATCAGTTACACCTGCAAGGGAGCAGTTCTAACTTATGCTACTGGTGTAAGTTCTCTCAGTCAAGACCTTTGCCAGTGGACAATCAGGCTCACTTCATTCCACCCCCACAGAATGCCTCTGGCATGCCTACTTCCTCCCACTACTCAGGGGTGAGAGGCAGCTGGTGAAGTAGACATTTACACTGGTAGAGAGTCTGTACAAGGGGAATTCTCTGCTGGCAATTCCATGTGTCCTACATCCATTTTGTGCCACTTACACAGCACAAAGTGGACTTAGAGGACTAGAGAATCTGACCCACAATGTAAAAGGTCATAGAAGATCTAAGACAGAGGAATAGTAGTTTCTTACAGATCTGGCTTACCATGTCTAGTGTGAAAAAATAAGGCAAAATAAACTGAGAACTGAGAAATATAGAAAATTTTGTTTTGCTGTAAAATATTTTCTGTCTATTCGAATAATGTAGAGAAGGAACAGAAATGATGAATGTTAAATATTTGCATTTGTATCAGCTCTTACACCAAAAATAACTATATAACAATCATTTTTCCTAGTATCTGCACAAACTCTAAAAATATGAATAAAATGGTGAAATAAATAAACAAATGTAAGCTTTATGATCTACTGTATGAGAGATTCAAAAACTGAGAATTAAGTTAAATTAGGAGGGAATATTTAAAAAAATAGGAATGGCTTTCTTAAAAAAAATTGTAAACAAGCAATATGGGTTCGCAATGAAGCTGATGACGTTAAGTAGTATTAATATAGTCATGCAAAAATTAAATGACTGTATGTAATAATATAAATCCAAAAGATATTTGTTTCCTAGTAGGGAGTAATGACAATAGTTTTGAGAGCTGGGAATTTTTATTTATTTAGTTAGTTAGTTGGGTATCATTCATTTTTAACAAAATGGGATATGACTGTGGAAGGGTTCTGCTGGTGGTGGTGGTGGTGGCAGTTAAGGTTTTTTGTTTGTTTGTTTTTGTTTATTCTATTTACAGCAAAAAATGTATAAATGCATGGTGGAATTGTTACCAAAATGCTTTAAACGTGATGGGGGTAGGGCCTGTTTTGGGGCCATATTTTTCTTAATATTTTGCCAGTACTGAAATAAACTAGATGAAATATCTGCCTTGAATTAAGGTTGTAACAATTTCAGTCATAGTGTGATTTGTCATGGATTTAATTTGGATATCTTTTTATTTCTTTTCTTTTCACAAATGATAGTTTGGAAATAAAAATGGACTGATAGCTATGACTCCAAATAGCTTTTGCATGAACCCTGCAAAGTTCACCTCTACATCTTCCAAATGTATTTTGTAATATTTGGAAAGGAAAAGGTTAAATGTTAAAGATCTGTTCCATGTTCCATGTACTGTGCAATTTCATATTGATAAGGTTTAAAGTCTTCATATTTTCTTTAACCCTAATGAAACTAGCATGTTGGCACATGACCAGTAGAAAAGTACCCACAAAGCAATAATTGTTTTCCCCTAGAAAAGCACCTAAAAAAATATGTTGTAAAAATCTAAGGGTTTAATAACTATTAGTGGAGACAAAGAGGATTTTCAAGGGCTTTTTTCAATAAAACCTTTATCTTATTTGATAATTATTTTTATTTATTTTTTCAAGTGTTTGAGAGTGGAGCCTCATGGGCCACAGCAATTTTAACCTGAGTGTTAAGTGCGAGTTTGGGCTCAATCCAGCTTTTTTATTTTTTTAAGGTCTACTTTACTTGATTATCTAAAACAGACCTTCTTGCCTCTGTTGTTTGGATTACATTTCTTTTGTTTCATACTAACCTTTGTGTAATGGTCTAAAGAAGATGAATGTTCTAGCCAATCTCTCTATTAAACAGCATTACTTTTAACATTTGGACAATATTTTGTGGCTGTTGTTTCTCTGATCAATACTTTAAATAAATGTTACTGCACACTCTCACCACCATTAGCATTATGTTGATAACTAAATGGAATGTTGTTCATTTAAAGTTTCCAGTAACTTCATATAGAAATTAAGAATATCTTATAGTTTTCATATCTACGTTGAAAAGAAAATGAACAATATTAGCCCTCAGCTACTTCTAAAAAACAAGTGCTGCTTTCTTTTCAAATTGTGCGAAGCTAGTGAAAATTCTGCATCGTTCAGGTGCACAGTAGTACTGTTTTTGATAATGTAAAAGAAGGGCTAGATGGCCCTATGGTCTGACCCAGTATGGCCGTTCTTATGTTCATTTTCTTTGCGGGAAGGATTCTGACATTTCTGTGGCATCTTTGTGCAGGAGCCATCCCAGTCTTTTCTGTATTTTTAATGTATGTGATGTCAAAGAAAGCACTAGGGTTTGTTGTTGTTTTTAAAATGTATCAGAGCCACAGCAAAATAACTTTTTAGATGTTGCTTTTCAGATGTTGGTACCTTTAACTCAACTTAAATGTCTTTTATAGAAAAAATATACTGTTGGTGATGCTTCGCCAAATATACCTTTTGTGATAGTGTGCTTGTGTAGTGTTCTTTGTGATAGTGTGCTTGTGTAGTGTTCTTTTGACACATTCTATGGCCCAGATTCTCTGCTTCATCAAAAATTTGCTTCGCACAGCCGGAAGGGGACTGTCAAGATTCTGGTTACTGTGCCCCAATTCTCTGGACAGATTCTTGCACAAATAGGACCTGATCAAAATTTCATCAGCTGGAGTGCAGTGTACTCCAGCCATACCTGTTCCCCATAGAATCATATAATATCAGGGTTGGAAGGGACCTCAGGAGGTTATCTAGTCCAACCCCCTGCTCAAAGCAGGACCAATCCCCAATTAAATCATCCCAGCCAGGGCTTTGTCAAGCCTGACCTTAAAAACTTCTAAGGAAGGAGATTCTACCACCTCCCTAGGTAATGCATTCCAGTGTGTCTGGGGCCAGGAGGTGTCATAGAAGCAAATCTTGTCAGTTTTAGACCATCAAGGGAATCCTCAGCAGAAAAGATCTTCCCAGTAAGAGTTCATTTCCTGGATATTTTTACTAAAATGAGTAGCATGATGTTGATACTTTGGTTGTCATCTTTAGAGTTGACTCATCAGCTGGAAGCCTCTTATCTTTCCTAAATCAGCCTTGTGACAGTATATCAAATCTCATTAAGAACCACTTGGTTAAATATTAAAAGTTAATGAGCTGTTGCAGTTCATGAATTTCAAAATCATGCAGTTGCAACAACACTTCTGCCCAGTAGAGTATTACATGAAAGGCAGATGATGAGTGAAATCATGACCCATTGAAGTCAATGGAAAAACTCTCATGGACTTCCATAAGGTCAGGATTTCACCATAATACTGCATTGTCTCTTGTAGTAGATGTTACATTTTTACGGACTGCATAATAACTACCATATTTACTATTTCCTTTTCTATATTTTTCTACCCAATTGCAGCCTATTTTCAAAATCAAGTAATGCTTCATCATCTTAGAACATTTTTAATGTGTCTGATAAGAGGCTAAGAACAGCCATTTATACTAGAGATCTTGGCAGGAGAAAATACAAGCATTTCTTCAAAATCTGATTAGTCTGGCATAGTTATAGCACAATTTGGAGTGAATTTCACACTTATTTAAAGTATGCCAAGGATATGTGTACGCATAGTTTTTCCTCTTTTTCAATAACATTTACATTGAAGTGATGGTGACACTGTATCTATGTAATAATATCAAAGGGATACAAAGCCATTCAGAAGGCATAAATCCATGATGTTTATTTTCAAAGAATTTATATTTCCCATTTATTTTCAAGTGAATTTCAACACATTATTAGTGTCCCAGGATCTTTCTGCATCATAACTTTTGTGTTGTACAGTATAGTTATGTTATAATCATACTATTTTTTTTTAGTTTCAATTTATACATGTTTTTACTAATTAGATATGACTTTTTTCACTGAGAAACTCCAAACTGTGTTCAGATTTTTTATTCATTAAAACTTTAAAAAACATTTTTGAAATCCCAGATGAGTCAGCCTCTCCTTCCAAAAAACCACAAAGACCTGCACCCTCTAATACCTTTGTAAAGTGATCTATGTGACCATGGCTTAAATACAGGCAAAAGTAAACTGTAAAATATGGAAAGGATATAAGATAATTTAAGAGGGAAATTTATGACTAAGCATCTTTTCCAAATAGGTCTGAGTAATATGCTGAAATTGAGTCCATTACATGAGCTAATCTTAGGTAAACATGTGCACAAAGCCAATGAGCCAAATTTATCCCTTGTATAATGTGATTTGTTTCAGTTGTTATGAACCAGGAATGAATCCGACCCATTGTAACAGTGCCCTGAAATTGTATTGGTATTTTTTATTACGGGATAGTCTGAATCTAATAGACTAAAAAACAAAACACTTTTGATGTCTAAATAATATAGGATCGCTGTCCTTTTAGGTGGAAAAACTGTTGCCCATGTGTTTTTTTCCATGTGGTTCTCAGCAGTTTGCTGTGTTGTACTACAAATTCAAACTACTATTTGTCTGCTACAGAAAGGAAGTTCCTTTTAGTATAGAAAGGCAACTTTACATTTTCTTTGTTTTACCATTATAAATGAGGAAAGCCCTGATACCTCCACATCTTTTGTATGGCCACAGAAGCAATGGAACTTCTGCAGGTCCACTGCTGGGATACAGTATTGCAGGGTGTGAACAAAGGTTTTAGACCATGTTAAGTCCTCTCAGATCTACCCATAGGGCTAGCTCCAGTGTAAAGCCTTGGGGCTGCTATACTTCACACACAACTAATAATGGACCCTTCCAACCTTTCCAACAGCTTTTTGTTGATGGCAGGACATAGAGATGTGCTGGACACCTGTCATGCATTAGAAGCCAGGGGATGATGTAAGGAGTCACTATGCCAGCCTTCTACCACCAGATAATTCCCTCAGTATGGGGCAATTCTCGACTTGCCACTGAAGTTAGTTTTAATTCTGATTTGTGTCATTAGACAGTGCAAAGCAACCATAAACAAGGCTGAGGAACTAGCCTAGGATGTGTTCACCCAATCCTGCACATCATAGAGCCTAGCTTTACTTAAGCTCCCTGTAGATTCCTATGGAGCAGGATGTGGATGGTGGGGAAAGAGTAGGGATGAAGTTAGCATCAGTCGTTGACCCTAAGGGTATGTCTACACAACTAGACACTCCAAGCTGGTCCGTGCTGGCCAATTTGGGCTTATGGAGCAATCTGTTTCATTGCTGTGTAGGCTTCCAGGCTCAGGCCCAGGCTCTAGGACAGGGGTGGGCAAACTATGTCTCCACGGAGCTCCTGGAAGCAGCAGCATGTCCCCTCTCTGGCTCCTATGTTTGGAGCAGCCAGGGGGATCCGCGTGCTGCCCCCGCCCCAAGCACCGCCCCTGCAGCTCCTACTGGCTGGGAACTGTGGCCAATGGGAGCTGCAGGGGCAGGGCCTGCAGTTGGGGAAGCACGCAGAGCCACCTGGCCACGCCTCCATGTAGCACCCGGAGGGGGGACGTGCTGCTGCTTCTGGGAGCTGCTTGAGGTAAGTGCCGCCCGGAGCCTGCACCCCTGAGCCCCCCCCCCCACACACACACACCCCAACTCCCTGCCCCAGCCCAGATCCCCCTCATGCCCTCCGAACCCCTCAATTCCAGCCCAGAGCACCCTCCTGCACCCCAAACCCCTCATACCGAGTCCCACCCCAGAGCCTGCATCCCCAGCCGGAACCTTGACCCCACCCCAACACCTACCCCAGCCCGGAGCCCCCTCCCACACCCTAAGCTCCTCATTTCTAGCCCCACTCCAGAGCCTGCACGCCCAGCCCACCCCTGCTCTTGGACCCTGCAAGGTAGGAGGGTCCCAGAGCTCAGGCTCCATGCCCGAGCTCAGAAGTTTACACAACAGTGAACCAGCCATGCAGCCCAAGCCCCACAAGCCTGAGTAGGCTAGCAAGAGCTAGCCACGGGTGTCTAGTTGCTGTGTAGACATTCCCACAGAGAGCAAGCTCATAAGAGTGTGAGGGGCATTTGTTTATGTGCATTTTGGTCATGCTCATCACCACAGTATTTGAGCATATGACACATTAATTAATTGATCCCTACAACACCCTTGTGAAGTAAGGAAGTACAGTATAACTAATCCCATTTTACAGAAGCGGAACCAAGACACAGAGACATTAAATAGTTTGCACAAGCTCAAATGTGGCCTGGAAGATCCAGGAAAAGACTCAGGTCTCCTTAGTCCCAGTCCAGTATTCCTGGGCTGCTGTGGTGGCCATGGAATGGCTCTACAGTTTATTTGAGGCCTTGGAGGGGACTCTTCCTTCTCTCTCCCCACAGAATACTTTGTCAAGTTGATACTCAAACATACATTGTGAATGTAGGGTTTAACACAATATGGCTTTACGTTTGGGGAGGCCTGGGAACTCCAGTAGTATGCAATGCAGCAAAATCCTGTTTGAAATTATAGGCAGAATTCTATTCTAGCAGTGCTAAGCTTGTACCACGTGCAAAGTTTTCACACCTGAGGTAAAAAGTATGTGCCAGAGCTGAATTAATTTTGAAAACACATAAATAATGTTCATTGCTGTATAAAGAGAGTTTCTGGTGTTAGTGAGTCTGGATTAGTGTTTCACATCAGATGAGAAAAATATGGTGAAGTTTCCTGCCTTCTTTTCTGTTTTTCATATGATATACAGTAGTTGGCAATAATAATAATAATAATTATATATATATAAATCCCCAGCTCAGTGGGCAACATAGATCTGTGACTTTTTCATTTTAGAGTTCTGCTTTAATGTTTGTGCTGAATAAAGTCTTCATCATTACGTTGATACATTGACTTATCAGGAAATTGGGTGAAGGCAAATAAAGTTTTGCTGGCTCATGTATACATGACTGTTGTTATGGTCAGTTTCTGTCCAGTTCTGCTTTTAATGCAATAATTTTAAGTTTTTGAATGGCTCACTCTTTTGGAACATAAATGACATTAGATACTCATCTTTTGCATAATTTTTACCACTGGGCTGTTTTGTTAATTAAATTTCAGAATTAGAGTAAACTTGTAGCTTGATAGTATTGAAGAGAGTGCCAAAATGTAACATCTAGAGAATGCCAATGAAACCCCTGAGCTGGAATACTTGAACAATACTCGCATCATTTTCCTGGTAGGTTTTACCAGTACTTGGCATCCAATTTGTAAATTTGTTTCCTGAAAATAAAGTGAAATAAAGTTGATTATTTGAGGTACACTAACTATCAAAATAAATTGCTTGCCAGTGCCTTGAGTCATCATCTTAACATCTTTCCATTGTTAGGAAGCTTTGCTTCATCATTTCATTTTATTTCCAAAAACATCAGTAATATATCTCTCTGTTAGACTGTACTTTTAAGATATTTCCTATAAGCAAATATTTTAATTCGAGTGGAAACCTAGATACAACTCTTGTGTTGGGAAAGAGGCTGAGCATTTACTTTGTTACTAAGTGAGATTATTTTAAGCAGACATTTTATTTTTCAACATAGCGCAAAAAAAACCCCAACCCTTCAAAACTCTGTAATATAACCCCCAAATAGCCACTTTAATGGGAAGAGCACATTTCACAGATAGAAAGCTACAAATTGTATATGAATACCGCAATTCAGTCAAATGTGCATGTGCACAAAAGTAGACATAAAAAAACAAAATGAAAAGGCTGTTGGCATTGTAAATTAAACGAACAGTGAATGGAAGTGCACAGTTTAGGATTAAAATTCCAAAATGTAGACAAAGTTGCAGTCCTGGCATAATTAACATTGTTTAGATATTGGAAAAGATAGGGATCTCATAGTTTTTATTGCATTTCTTGGCCTTTGTCCACCCCCAGATTAGTCACAGGGCAAAAATTGTATCAGCATATGTAGCAAGGGGATTTCCAGACACTGGGAGAAGGCAGACATTTTGCAATTCCACCCTAATCAGCAGTTCTAACAGGAGAGATAAGTTTGAACTTTAAATTGGAGACGGAGTCCATGCAAGATGTGCTGATTCAGTGATCTTGACAGTGTTCTTTCCCTGACCAGCAACATACACTTTTGGGGTTTGCTGGCCAGCTCTGGGATCCTAGGCACAGCATGGGGTTGTTGAGGTTACCCTGGGCAAAAAGGTACTCAAACCACTGCTTCATTACTTTTGCTCCATTACTGTGACAGTACAATCTTGTGATTATCTGGAAATATATTTATTTCAATTTGTACAATGTGCCAGTTCATTTTTATTAGAGCTAAAATTTCCAAACTCAGTTGACTAAAGGCAGGCATCTAAATCCATATTTACGTACTGGAAGTCTCCTGCCTTGGGGACCATATTCCTCACATTCTCTGATACTGGATGTCACAGTTTCAGAGTAACTGCACCTATACCATGCCTCCTTCATGGTCCGCTCCAAGAGCGCCTGTATCTCCAACTAACACCTCTCTCTCTAGGTAGGGATCCTTGTCCCACTCCCTTTGGAGCAGGAAGTTTTAAGGCTGCACAGCCCCTTACCTTACACTGTGATATCCCCAGCAAGCAAGTCTGCCTAAAGGCTTGTGCTCAGGATAAAAGCATTACAGAGAAAACACAATAAAAACAATAAACAGGTTTAAACACATGCTAAACTTACCAGAGGTTACCCATCAGTCTTACGGATCTCTAATAGGCCAAAGTCTTTCCAACCCTTCTATAAGGGTTGGGGCCTCTCTTGGATAAAATGTCCTGTCCAGAGCTTCTTGCTGGACCAGAATGAAGGCCTTGAGTCCATTTAAACCTAGCCTTTGCCAAAAGCCTTTTCTTTGTCAACTGGTCTCTATAGAATCCAGTTTGAACCAGTACATGTAAGCCTTCCCTGGAGATGGTATGTCTTTGGAGGTGGTTACAACCTGAGTAATTCACCTTAATCACCCCTCACTATTATTAGTTCCTGGTGGAGCAGTGGCAACATCCCATCTCACCTCCCCGGAGTTGCTTACAATCCCTAGCCCACAATGAAACATAATACAGACACTTAATACAATATGGTCCCCAAAGATATTGCATGCAGTTGCAAGATCTGTAGGGAGCCTGGAGTAAGTGTGGGTACGAGCCAGAGGAGGTTAACATTGTCCTCCAAAACACCTGCACGTATTAGACCAGGGGTGGGCAGACCTTTTGGCCCGACAGCCACATCTGGGTATGGAAATTGTATTGGCGGGCCATGAATACTCACAAAATTGGTGGTTGGAGTGCGGGAGTGGGTGAGGGCTCCGGCTGGGGGTGCGGGCTCTGGGGTGGGGCCAAAATTAGTTCAGGGTGCAGGAGGGGGCTCTGGGCTTGGGCAGGGGGTTGGAGTGCGGGGGGGCAGGAGGGGAGGTGAAGGCTCCAGCTGGGGATGTGGGCTCTGTGATGGGGCTGAGGAGGAGGGTTTGGGGGTGCAGGAAAGTGCTCCGTGCTGGGTCAGGGGGTTGGGGCATCGGAGGGGGTCAGGGGTGCAGGCTCTGGGTGGTGCTTACCTCAAATAGCTCCCAGAAGCAGTGGCATGTCCTCCCTCTGGCTCCTACGTGGAGACACGGCCAGGTGGCTCTGCGCTCTGCCCTGTCTGCAGGCGCCACCCCTGCAGCTCCCATTGGCTGTGGTTCCCAGCCAATGGGAGCTGCGGGGGTGGCGCTTGGGGCAGGAGCAGCGTGTGGAGCCCCCTGGCTGCCCCTACTCGTAGGAGCTGGAGGGGGGACATGCTACTGCTTCTGGGAGCCACGGCACACACAAAGTGGAGCAAGCCCCCGACCCTGCTCCCCAGCAGGAGCTCAATGGCCGGATTAAATTGTCTGAAGGGCCGGATACCCATCTGGGCCATAGTTTGTCCCTGGGCCATAGTTTTCTTACCCCTGTATTAGACTAAAAAGATAATACAGCCCCAAACTGTATTCCATTCATTTTCATTGGGTTTCTAAGGCTTCCATTGACTGCAGAAGCCCTTGTAGCACAATTCCAATGGAATTGTGCTATAATGGGAGGTACAGAACCAGTGCGGAACCTCCAGGCATAGGGCTGCGGCCCACTTTTCCTCCTCCAGGATCCACAAGGTATGTGAGTGTGCCCCATGACTTGTTCCATAATTGGGCAGGCCTCACTATGATGATGCAATCTGGGACAATTCCTCAGGAAAAAAGCTTTATAGGGAGTTTTTCCTCTTAACACTGCTCTTGTGGGTTTTTCCATGAGAGAGCGTGGTCAAATCCAATGTAGTTTGTGATTTCTCTTTAAATGATAGAGGTAGCTGTCATATTGATCAGGAGTGGCATTACAAAGTTTTTCTAATGAGTGTGGGGAGGATTAGGAAGCAGCAAAATATTGCCATTTGTACATCTCTCTGATTAGTCCTGCTCTGGTGCAGTTATGCTACGCTATATCATATGGTGAAATCATAGATTATAAATGTGATACTGGTGTGATCTGAGTCTTATATATGATATTAATAACATAAAGTGAATCCAATTCAGATCATGATCTCAAGTCTATGGATAATTGGCCACTTGTGCATCTCTAATATTTTTATTATATCTCAAGTGGTATTGCCCTTCTTCCCGCTTCCTTATTTTTCCTCTTCCCACATCATTGTTTATTGGAGGGCTTCTCTATCTGATGATGAGTCTTCTATAAGGTATTGTGGTCCTGTTCTTCCATAAATTATGTTTAGTATATCACCCTAATCTTTGATTTGGATGTTTCTCCCTTATTAGTATATTTGCTTAATAACCCTTTCACATTATGACAGGTTTCAGAGTAGAAGCCGTATTAGTCTGTATCCGCAAAAACAACAGGAGTACTTGTGGCACCTTAGAGACTAACAAATTTATTAGAGCATAAGCTTTCGTGGGCTACAGCTCACTTCATCGGATGCATAGAATGGAACATGTAGTAAGATATAGATAGATAGATATAGATAGGTAGATAGATAGATAGATATAGTGGTAAACCCAGGACAAACAGCTACAAAAGTGGGGTAGTAATTAGTCCCAGGGGATTAAAAGGCCCCTCCCTATCCACTGAGGAGAGAGAACCACTGGGCAATAAGGTTCAGCTGGAAAAGGGGTTGCTAGGGAACCAATTAGGTTCAGCTGACTCCAACTACTTGGGACCTTTTTAAACCCTCCCCTGAGTGGTAGGAGGGGGAGAGTGAGGGGAGCAGGGAAGTTGCCAGTAGGCTGTTTGCAGCAAGACACCAGACCTTCCCAGTAGGGAGGCTGCACTCACTCCCCAGAAGGGAAGGAAAACAAGCATAAGGGACTGACTGAGGAGAGGAGTAGCAGGACCCTGTGCTACCTATAAGGATTCGCCTTGCCCCAAACCTGAGTCTCCAAGGCTAAAAAGGACTGAACCTACTGAGGCGAACAAGGTATTTTCCCACAATATACATACAGATAAGTTGGAAGTTACCATACAAACTGTGAGAGGCTAATTAGTTAAGATGAGCTATTATCAGCAGAAGAAAAAAACTTTTGCAGTGATAGTCAAGATGGCCCTTTTAGACATTTGACAAGAAGGTGTGAGGATACTTAACTTAAGGAAATAGATTCAATATGTGTAATGACCCAGCCACTCCCAGTCTCTATTCAAACCCAAGTTAATTGGTATCTAGTTTGCATATTAATTCAAGCTCAGCAGTTTCTCGTTGGAGTCTGTTTTTGAAATTTTTCTGTTGCAAAATTTCCACCCTTAAATCATTTACTGAGTGGCCAGAGAGGTTGAAGTGTTCTCTTGCTGGTTTTTGAATGTTATGATTCCTGATGTCAGATTTGTGTCCATTTATTCTTTTGCGTAGAGACTGTCCGGTTTGGCCAATGTGCATGGCAGAGGGGCATTGCTGGCACATGATGGCATATATCACATTGGTAGATGTGCAGGTGAATGAGCCCCTGATGGCATGGCGAATGTGAGTGGGAGTGGCTGGGTCATTACACATATTGAATCTATTTCCTTAAGTTAAGTATCGAATCTATTTCCTTACGTTAAGTATCCTCACACCTTCTTGTCAACTGTCTAAATGGGCCATCTGGATTATCACTGCAAAAGTTTTTTTCTCCTGCTGTTAATAGCTCATCTTAACTAATTAGCCTCTCACAGTTTGTATGGTAACTTCCAACTTATCTGTATGTATGTGTGTATATATATATCTTACTTATATGTTCCATTCTATGCATTGGATGAAGTGGGCTATAGCCCACGAAAGCTTATGCTCTAATAAATTTGTTAGTCTCTAACGTGCCACAAATACTCCTGTTCCTTTCACATTAGCAACTCTTTCTCATGTGTTGATGTGATGTTATCTATTACTTTCAAGTTGTTTCATTCTGCTCCTACTAGAGTTCGAGGTTACTCTTTGACAACTTGTAGGAATCAAGATGGAAGGCTTAATCTTGATTCATGATTTGCTCTCCCACTAATTTCACCTGCCTCTGTCAAAGAGACAGTGATAAAGTTCATACCGTACCTTTTCCAGAAATAAACTGAAGCAGTCATTTTTCAATGTATTTAAAAACAAGATATTTCATAGCATGTAAGTTGTGAAAGAGAGTACCTATAAAACTGAAAAGATGTTAAATATTTAACTTCCCCTTTATGTGTCCCATCTAAAAGTCTCATAAAGTTCATCTACCTCAGAAATAAAAAGGAAAATAGATGTTTAAGGCAGTCAAAAATCTTATGTATATATTTCCCGTGGTTGGGTCTCTTTCTCATAGTGAGCATGTGTTTTCACATGAAGTGTGCCTTTTTCCTGCACGCCAACTGGAGACATGTCCCTTCCAGTCTCTGGGACCTAATTGACATAAGTCAGTCTCCCAATCAGCTTCTCAGACGGTGGGATATAACATTCGCAAAATACATAGATACTATATAGGAAAGATTCAAAAGCACACCTGAGAGTTATGTGCCTAGCTCCCACTGACTTTCAATGAGAGATGGGCACATAACTGCCTTTTGTGCCTTTGAAAATCTCCTGCTGGTTCATTAATATGCATCCTGTCTAGTTATCAGCCATTTCCACTCATGTAAATGCACATCACACACTAAATATTTGTTTTTTAGCCCTTCTATTTATTAGATCTCTGGTGTTTGTGTAAAATTTTCTCCAAAGGGATCTGAGTGCTGGCCTGGGTTGGGCGCCTCTTTGACTGAGTGCCCAGATTCATCCCTGATGGAAATTCATCAAAATCAATGGAGTTACACCAAGGATCAATTTGGCCCAACTACTATAATAATAAAATGCAGAAAGTTAACCTGAATGTGTTGCACTTCCTGCGTAAGCAAGACTCCAGGTATTCCTCAGCAAGTTGCTCTTAAATCTCCAGCAAAGTTCCTGGATTCTTCTGCACTCTAGTGCAGCAGACTGGAAATTTTGTAGCGGTTT
The DNA here is from genome assembly GCF_015237465.2 of Chelonia mydas. Classification (NCBI taxonomy): domain Eukaryota; kingdom Metazoa; phylum Chordata; order Testudines; family Cheloniidae; genus Chelonia; species Chelonia mydas. Next base: position 38,567,146 of record NC_057850.1, on the reverse strand, counting down.
CTTTAAAACTTAAAAAAAAAAAAAAAGTTTTTTAAAGAGTGAAAGCTAAAAATAATTCAATCAGTACAGTAATCCCTATGTTGTTTATTTTGTTATTACATTAATTCATTTTATGCTATTCCCACATTTTCAGTTTTCTTCAGGCCAAAGATGTTCGTACTGACAACTGATAGCTGCATCATAGAAATTGTCAGAGGGAAAGCTGAAGGTTTTGGCAACTGAGTAGAGGGCTCTATCATGGCTTTTCTCATTTAAAGAGGCTTTGGAGGCAGGTAGGGATTTTGAGATACTGCTACAATACTGGGGCTTTCTGCAGATTCCAGGAGACAACACTGCATACTCTTGCTTCACGTTTTAAAGATTATTTCAGAAACCATATGGGCTAAAATCATAACTGTTTTACAAAATACAAATTTAGATTCTGGCGCACTGTTCTTCAGAAAGGAGTATATTATAGGGGCAAATTCCATGGCAGCAGACTTACAAAATAGGTGGAACCCTGGCTTTAAGGCAGGGTTTCATAAATCTTTTGATAATGTGGACCACACTAAAAAAATCCAGCTAGACTTTGATAATTGGTGAGATATATATTTTATATATTGGTGGGACACTTACTCTTCTGTAACTCAGAAAGGCAGAAGAGATTTTGCTCAGTCTTTATGCATACACACTTTGCCTTTGGACAGAGACCAATGAAACTCAGCCCAAAAGGTGAATGCTTCCATTCAGATTTGTTTCAGAGTTTCTCTTGAATGGCGCTGCTCCATTTTTTCAGGGAGAATACAGACAGTAGTTTTGGGAAATTGTGCCTTGGCCCTGAGGACTCACTTTTGAAAGGCAGTGAGGTAATGCTTATAGTCCTTTGAAGCATTGCCAAGAAGGCCAATGGCATTTTGGGATGTATAAGTAGGGGCATTGCCAGCAGATTGAGGGACGTGATCGTCCCCCTCTATTCGACACTGGTGAGGCCTCATCTGGAGTACTGTGTCCAGTTTTGGGCCCCACACTACAAGAAGGATGTGGAAAAATTGGAAAGAGTCCAGCGGAGGGCAACAAAAATGATTAGGGGACTGGAACACATGACTTATGAGGAGAGGCTGAGGGAAATGGGGATGTTTAGTCTACGGAAGAGAAGAATGAGGGGGGATTTGATAGCTGCTTTCAACTACCTGAAAGGGGGTTCCAAAGAGGATGGATCTAGACTGTTCTCAGTGATAGCAGATGACAGAACAAGGAGTAATGGTCTCAAGTTTCAGTGGGGGAGATTTAGGTTGGATATTAGGAAAAACTTTTTCACTAAGAGGGTGTGAAACACTGGAATGCGTTACCTAGGGTGGTGGTGGAATCTCCTTCCTTAGAAGTTTTTAAGGTCAGGCTTGACAAAGCCCTGGCTGGGATGATTTAATTGGGGATCGGTCCTGCTTTGAGCAGGGGGTTGGACTAGATGACCTCCTGAAGTCCCTTCCAACCCTGATATTCTATGATTCTATGAACTCAGAGAAGTGGCTGAGATTATAGCAGTTCTTCTGACTGAGCGAGTCATTTGTTATTCAGGTTCCGAAACCTGTCTATGGAGTCTTTGCTGCTTCCATGTGCGCATGTAATAGCAATTGCTAAGAATGCTTTTTATCAAAGGGGCTTGGCAATAAGATGGGACCTTTTCTTTTGGATACAGACTTCTCCACAGTTATCCATGCCCTTGTCAGCCCAAGGTAGGATTGCTGCAATGCACTCGTTGGGGCTACAACTTCAGACTATTTGGAAATGTCAGCTAGTGCAGAATGTGGCAAGTTGCTTATTAACTTACGTTTCATGCAGGAGTACATGTCAGCTCTCATCTTTATTTTGTAATGGCTGCCAACTGATTTTCCTGAAAAGTATAAGGTGTTTATTTTTATCATGTAAAAATTCTATCTGGTTTGGGTTCTGGCTACTTTGGAAACAGTCACTCTCCTTTTTAGGATGCTACAGCAGCTGGAACCATGGCTGACTAGTTCAGTTGGTAAAGCATAAGGCTTCTAATCTCAGGGTTGTGGGTTCAAGTACCGCTTTGTATGGTTTAGTTACCCAGGATACCTTTCTGGAAGGTAGCTCAGTACAGGGGTAATTAGGTAAGATTGAATGGCCTGTGATATACAGGTGATCAGAATAGATAATCTAGTGATTCCTTCTTAAACACAAAGAATATATGAAAGCTGAAGTGTTAAAACTAACAGCTCTTTGATTTCAATGAGACGGTTGATTGCATGGCATTTCTAGTTGAGGAGTCCTCAACTTTGGAGTTATTTTTACTCATTCCTTGGTCTGACATAGTGCAGATTTTCTGGTCTTCAAGGCATTCTATAAGGCTAATTTATTTGTCCAGGCTTTGTGGGGCAGGGGGTGGGAGGAGGTAGGTAGAGTTTATTTGCTTGGGCCAGGATGCCTTTATTGACATCTTTCATCTAATAAGTTTCTGGTCATATTCTTAATTGATTGTCTGATGCCCAAAACCTAGGACAGGCACTTTTATACATTTGAGACATTGATATGTAATGTGATATTTGGGATACTGTACTAACAGTACACATAGTTTCAGTTAAGGGGCTGTCAGTAGACTTTTGTCTTGTGAAAATCATCTTAAAGGTTACTTTTATTTAATGCATTATGTAATTTGATTAATTTGATGCTAAAAGCTAACCTCATTGGTGGTAATCATTTTGTTCAGGAAAAACAACCTCTGTCTTTTCTTTCTGTAGTTCCAATGAGTCCTGCTCTCAATCGTTGTCCTGGTAATGGACGTCTGAATTTATTTAATTAGTTCTGTATCTTTTTTATTTTTCTCACAGTGCATTCAGTGTTTATTAATTGGAAGTATTAACAGATAGTTACTTTTCATGCTTTTTATCTGTGGATGTCATTAAAGAGATATATTTGGTATTTCTTTATCAAAAATGTTTTTCTTTTCCCAAGTTCATGATCAAATGAGAAGTTTTTTGGTATAGTAGTTGTGCTGTTGGTCAAGAAAACACAGATTTTTAAAGAGCAAAACTCTGTTAGATCAGTATTGCAACACTTACAGGACAGAAATTACTTTAAATTACACAGGTCAGTTACATCATCAAATATGGTGTTGGGTTTGCAGTTGATCCAGCCTTAATATCACTTTCAGATAGTTTGATGGGACAGAGTTGGTTCCAGTAAGATCAGTTCAACTCTAACAGACTATTCAATTCCATCTTAATAGGAATATATGTGAAAGAGGCTTGAAACTAAGACTGATGCAATTGCAAAACTTTATATGAGTTGTTAAAACCAAGAGGATCGCTCTGAAAGTCCGTCAGAAACCATGATGCAAAACAGAGTTAAAGCTTTGATTGCATCATTCTGAAAAGTAGTAAAGTTGAATATACAGCAGCCATTTTAAAAACACAAAGTTAAACCTCAGTCTTTTGACAACACATATACAAACAACAATTTTGATTAAGGTTCAAGTATATGTAATTGTTTTAACCTAAGACATGCTTTTCTTACAAAAAGCAAAGAAGCAAAAATAAAACAAATTAATTTCAGGAAAAAAGCGGTCAAACTTTTTACTTAGAATTTTAAATATACATTGCTCTTGGACTAAGACCTGTATGCCAAGTTTCATCCTGGAATTACTTTTTCTTTAATTGAAAGTATATATCTCTCTAATTAATTAATTAGCCACTTACAGTTTGTATGCCAGGTTCCACCTTCTCTGTATGTATATATATATCTTCTTACTATATGTTCCATTCTATGCATCCGATGAAGTGGGCTGTAGCCCACGAAAGCTTATGCTCTAACAAATTTGTTCGTCTCTAAGGTGCCACAAGTACTCCGGTTCTTTTATCTCTAAAAACAGGCTTGTGCAAGTCTCAGTAGACTCTTAATATAGTATAGTAAACATGCTGCCTATATTAAGAAGAAAACTATTCATTCTACCTGGGTTAGTAGGAATTTCCATATTTGGCTATAACCACATTACAGCTGGAACATTTAGCACAGCTTTCATATATGAATATTTGAACTGATATTTAACAGACAGTAGCCTCTTATACAAACTTCAAAGACCTGGAAAAATTACTTCATGAAGGAGGAAGCTGAAACTATAGTACTTCTTACCATCCTATTAGTTCTGCTCTTTTGCATAATTACTATAGTATTGTGAAAACTTCAGTTGGGAGTAGATATATGAAATCATGTAGAATATTATGCTCAGTGAAATTAACTTTAAAATAGCCTTTGCTGTGCAGCAAGCTCTTGTGAAAACAGCTTCTTCAAATGAGAGACAAATTGGATTTTTGACTCTACATCTGTAGTCAAATGACTAGATCCTCATCTTGCGGTTGGATCCATGCAGGCACAGGCTGCCTGCCAAGATCAATTGCAGAATTGACGTTTTAGTTTAAAATTCAACAAACTGAAAATACAAAATTATGAACTATAACAGTGACATAATTTTAAAATGATAGTTCAAAAATGTGTGTTTCTTAACATTTCACATTATATGTCAGATTGGAAAAATTTTTTCATAATTGTCAGAATTATAATCTGTGTTCATTTGTATAAATAGTTTTTAAAGCAAAACAAGTCATTAGTTTTAATTGTTATGTTCATAAAAACAATGTGGTAAACTGTAGTTAACAAAGAAAAGGATCTTTAAACTACAATGATAGTAGTCAAATAGATTTGCATCTGTTTGGTTTAAGATGCTTTGATAGATAAAGGACTTTAAAAAAAAAAAAAAAAAGTTGAAATAAAACCACAATATTTTTTCTCTGTAATTCTAGTTTAAGGACAATATTAAAAAAAACTGGAACTAATTCTCTTTCTGTATTTGCTTTTATAGGATAGACAAGATGTTTATTTCCATGAAAATACTACTACTTTTTAGCAAGAGCAATAAAATTAGGTCAGATGTCACAATGATGTACCAGATGTGATTGGCACTTTGATTCTGTGGTTTCACACTTGTGACTTTTTCCATAATTTATATGATGTGAAGAATGATCTCATGATTGGCTGAAACTATTTTGATCAGAGTTAGGGAATGACTGTTGCAAGCTGGAAATATTACTTCAATAGGGCCGTTACGTAACCATAGTTAATATTAGAAACTGGAAAAAGTATGCAGATGTACATTAGAGCATTTCAAAAGATTCTTTTGCTTACAATTATTCTATCATTTGGACTGTTATTCTCTGTAGTTAAAGTAGGGACTACTAGTAGAACCAGTCATCTCTCTCAAACAGGTAGGAACTTTTTAAGTGCGACCATTGTATATATAGACACATGTTGCTGATCAAAATGATTGAAGAATCAAGAAAATGAAAACACAGTCAATACAACAATGAAGTCGTCACTTGTTTTAAAATATTTCCCCTTTATTTGAAAAATATATTAATTATAGATCTAAACTACCATCTTCAAAATGTATCTGGGTAGTTTAATTTGCTCCCCTTTAAAAAGTTGAGTTCTCAAGAATCTGTCTTTTAGCAAAAATCTCTCATATATAAACATATCAAAATTGGCCATAAATAAATAAATAAGAAAAGTTACCAGATTTAGTCTGTCCTAGACCATAAACAAAACTGCTTATTCAATATTGTAATTTGGAAAGGCAATTCCATTTATTTACACTGGATTTTGTGATGCACTGCACAGTGCGTGTTCATGAGTACATGCTAATATCATACCTCTTCACTATATACACACTGTATATATACACACTCACTCACTCACTCACTCACTCACTCACTGTATGCCCTATTGAACTTAAGGGGTTAAGCTAGTAAAGTTACCTATCTCAACACATGAAAAGGCAGAATTAGCCACAGTTCCCTAGCTACTAGTGTAGCTTTCAACACCTTTTCCTTGGTGGCTAGTATTGATAAGCTCTATAACTGTGAAAGGATGGGAAAATGCATTGAAGTCATCTAAGAAGTAAACTGTCAAGTTGACATGTTTTTCTAGCTATTGAAAACTTTTTCATATTGCAACTCATTCTGACAGTGAGACTGTAGAATTCCTCTGATTTAAGTACCATCTGGTTATGCTCAAAGCTTTAAAGCTATTTTCTCAACATAAAATTTCAGAGTCCTAAACTTTTTTCTTCGCCAAACTATCCATTTTTAAGCCACAAATATTTTTCCAGTCCTTTCAGATTTTATCTAAAAGTATATTTTAACAGTATTTAAATAGTTCTTAAACAATAACAATTTATCTTGATAGATGACATGCTGTGTTTTTTCATTTTATTTTAATTAGCCATTGTGGAACCAAATTCCCTTTTGTTTTATTCCTTTGAATACTGTTTAATTACAGTTATCATGCCAGATATCTTAAAGGTTATTGTACCAATACAGTTTCATTTAACATAAGCCATGTGGAATCAATAGTCCTGTTTCCTAAAGTGAATGCTTGGAAAATCTTACATTCATATGTTAAGAGTACACATCCTTTCCTCATTAGTTGGAAAGTACAGGGATTTTGGCACAGGTTCTGTGTGGAAGCATTGTGCAGCTTTTATATGGATTTTGTTTTTAGCCTTTGATGACACTGTTTAGAATAGGAAGTATCTAATAAGTAAAGCATTTTGTCTAATGTGCTGCCAGTGTGTTTAATATATGCCTGGAGGTCTGAAACATTATCTTCTCCACTACAGTAATATGCATTTAATTCTCTGAAAGCAGAAGGTCGAACTTTTAAAAGGGACTCAAAGTACATTTTCAACGAAATAATTTAAAACATATGGGATAGGGGACCAGAGTAATGTACAGTTGGTTTTTATGGTTTAATCATGATCATGTTAATGCACACCAGTAGCTAATTAAAGAAAACTTTTATTGTTCATCTTAAATGGGTTATGTAAAGAGTAAGAGAACTGATATAATACAGCCCAATGATAAATGTTACCATTACATTTGCTAACAGCAAGCTGATTTTGCTGTTTTTGACATCTTTAAAGTATTGGCCCATTTATTCCATAACAAATCAAAACATCTCTTTTCAGTTTTTCCATTGGGAATCCTCCACCGCCGCCCATTTAAAGGAGTATTTAATTGATGCCCAGTTTTATTACCAGGCATACTTTAAAGTTAACTGCAAAATTTAACTGAGTAACTTGCCAAGAGTTCCATAAGAGATTGATATGCAAAGTTCCGGTGATATTCCTGCTACTTTTTTTTTGTACTCAAAAATTTTATAATAAAACTGAGGAACTGTGTTGCAAATTATTACTTGTTTGTTCCAATCTTTATAATAGGAACATAAGAAAATGTAAATATCAAAATTTCAGTATGGAGCTAGGTGGTGTGGCTGATAGATAATTCAATACAATACCTTTCACCTTTGGGTCACTAGTTCGTGTTCCTCATTGCTTGGTACGGATCAGAAGAAGGTACCATCTGACTGCTGTTCGGTGACATATGTGAATTGATTTGGTAGTCTCAGTAATGTTTCTATTAGTCAGATTCCACATCACAGGAAACTCCACAGTTGGGACTAATTAGCACCCATATTGGTAGTCTTAGCAAAAAGGCCACGGACCAACTGGGAGTAGAGGAAGAGCTACCCTCTTGCCCTCCTGCAGGTGTTTTATCCAGGTCAGTACATTTAACAAATTTTAAATTTACTTTTGAAAAATGAAAAGAAGAAGAAGAAAAAAGTAGGTTTCTAAATCAAACGAAACCTATAAAAACCTAAGAAAATGTATTAATTTGCAGACTGGAAGTACTTGTAAAAAGTTTTTTCATTTGTAAAATAGATTATCCTTCACTAACTGAAATTGCATTTTCATTTCTTATGGCCAAATCCAGCTCACCCTAAACATGGGGAAACTGTCATGATTCTGCTGCAAGTAGCAGAAGAATGGCAAACTACAAGACTGCACAAGAGGAGTCTGCAGCCTCCATCCACTGTTACCTGATGCCTCTCTTCACAGGGCTAAGCAGGTGGCTATGGACCTGTTTGGAGCTGCTATGCTCCTATTTTGACCATTGCATCCATACAGTTGTTGGTGGCCCAAAGGCCCCTCCACTGTGCTGTGGAGAGTGCCAACCATGAAGTGCCATTGCAGGATTTCTCCACAACTGCCTCTTCTGTCCATGCAGAGATGTTGCAGCTGTGTTGGTCCCAGGGTATTAGAGAGAAAAGGTAGGAGAGGTAATATCTTTTATTGGACCAACTTCTGTTGGTGAGAGAGACAAGCACATCCACATCATGGAACTTCACCTGGCATTTCTGAAGCACCCATCATCACAGGATCTAGGATAGTTAAATATTATTGCCACTTTACAGATGAGGAGACTGAGGTAGAAAGATTAATATCAGATTGAGTCACTGGCTGAGGAGTTCCTTGCACATAGTCCAATGATTCATTAAGGCTGCTTCTAGTAAGTTATTTTTGTAAAGACTACCTTAAAAGTGGTATCATATTTATGCGCCAATGATATTAGTCTGTCATAGAAATCAGCCACAAGGATTTTTATTGGTGATTTGAATAATATGTACGAGTGAAGCTGAAAAGTTTGTAACCAGAGCTGACAAAAACTTTTTCAAAGAAAATCTCAGCTAGTTAATGGTTCTGTTTAGGATTTCCCTGGTAATACTTTTTTTCTAGTATATTTACGCTTTTAAGGAAATCTTTGCTTTTGTTCCCTTTGATTAAAAAAAAAAGCACAATATAAAGGTTTCAGAGTAGCTCATGAAAGCTTATGCTCAAATAAATTTGTTAGTCTCTAAGGTGCCACAACTGCACGATATAAAGGAATTCCAATAAAACTCCTCAGCTTTTGTTAAAAATCCAAAACAAAACAAAAGAAACCGATTTCTTAGTATGTTATACAGTAGAAAAACTAAGGAGAAAGAAATCCAATACTTCAATGCCCTTCACTCCCATTATGTTGTATTGTGGATAATATTGTAAGTACATGTAATTTGCAATTATATTTTTTCTAATGGAAGATGTATATTTTGGATCAGGTTGTGTCTCTCCCTTCATGGGTACACAAGATGTAAGGATAAGGTGTAACAAGGAGGCATCACCTTGCAACAGGTTCTAGGGCAGGGGCCAGAGACATTCCACTCACTGCACCCAGAGGTGCTTGTGACTAGTGTAGGCAGTGACTCTAGGCTCCTCAAAGAAGCAGGACAGGGTGAGCTCATGTCACTACTTCACTTCCAGCCAGTCAATGGAGTTGGCTCTGCATCATCATTATTATTGTTGTTGTTATGGAGTACATGCTACACCTTATAAAAGAGTATATCTGCAGCCATGGTTGGTCCCCCCACCCTTCTTGGAGGATTTAAACTTTGCCTCAGAAACAATGGCTCTTTGGGGCTTCTGCTCTGCAGTGCCCCCTGCTGAGGGCTGTGCCTTAAAGGCACAATCTAACTCTTGATTAGTAGTATTCACTGTGACAAGAGCTAAAATCTGTCTTTTTTAAGTGCTGCTCTAAGCAGTGATGTCTATCTAAACATTTCTATTTGATGAGATCCTGTGAAGTCATAGCCAAATGCATAAAACTGTAGTGAGTAAATATACTACTTATACCATCATAGTGGCAAACTTTGTAAGTAGCTGCTATTTACCTCAGCAGTAAGCCATGTTGTTTTATATAATGCAGCTGGTACTTGCGTGCCTAAGAAAACAGTCTTTCCAGTCCTGCAACACAATATTTATATATTACAATTTCCATTTAGTCTTTTTTATGAATTTTAAATTAATTAGTACTTTTTTATTTTGTGTAAACATGCTAAAGCATTTTTAATGGTAATGGGGTTGTTGTTTTTTTTAAGTTTTAACACACAAAACGTGGAAGAAATTCTGATGGTCAACCTTTTTATAATTGTCAAATATAATATTGTTTCATGGAGGCACAATTTTGTTTTAACCCATGTATTTCTTTTAGATTCTTTAGAATATAAAGAATTAGTTGAAAAAATGTAGTTTGAGCCTAGAAATCATTATTCAATTTTTTTCCCTTCACATATTCCTTTGGCACTTCGTCAGATGTGAGTCATCATTTCTTCGGAACGGACACCTGCTGTGCTTTCATGAGTGATTACTTTGTTAAAAGTTAACTTGGCAGGTTTTTTATAATTCCGTTTTTTGAAATCATGTTTAAATAGCAATTGTTTGCTGCCACTGAAATGGAAATACTTGGGATATGGATATAATAATATAATATAATATTTTCCTTCACAGGTTTCCAGACAAGAACAGAAAAAAATGGATATATCTGATGGAGGAACAGTTGACACGTCTTCACGTTATAGTGGTGCACAAGACAGTGGCATTGGCAGTGACAGCATTAAAATCAGAATAGTTCAAATAGAACAACATAGTGGCACCAGCCAACACCGCATTGCACGTCCTTCCCGACAGTCTTCCATTGTGAAGAACCTGAACTTCATTCCCTTTGACATTTTTATTACAGCAAGCCGGGTCTCCTTGATGTCTTACTCATGTACTCCTTTACCTAAATCTAAATCATTGCAAGATCAGAAAGATGGTGAGAAAATAAGCAAAAGTTCGTTAAACCTTCCAGAAACAGATTCACGTGGTAGCCAAGACACCAAAAAGCTCAGTCAGGCACGTATTTCATCAGTAACAGCAGATGATCTCTTGAACAGTAACAGTTCTTTGCCCACTGGGAGAAAAACAGGTCTACTGTCACTAGAAAGTCTTCATGCTTCTACAAGGTCATCTGCTCGACAAGCCCTTGGTATAACTATTGTTCGACAGCCTGGTCGCAGAGGAACTGGTGACCTCCAGTTAGACCCTTTTCTGCACCTTGTTGTATCCCAGCCTTCTGTACTCTTGAGCTGTCACCACAGAAAGCAGAGGGTGGAAATATCAGTGTTCGATGCTGTGCTTAAAGGAGTAACCTCAGACTACATGTGTACAGGTAAGACCATTTAAAGTCAAGAAGGTGTTAACAACTGCCATAACAATCAGGCTTCCTCAAAGTTTCAGGGATGATCAAACAGAAAGGCGCTGGTAGACTAGACAAGACATATTAATTAAAAAAAAAAAGAATGTAAACTTTACTTGTTCATACTTGAAACGAATTTAAGAATAGAAGATGATTGAAATGAATTAAGGTTTAAACTTCAATAACCCAGTTTTCTCAGCCCCAGAAAAATAATAGGGTCTGTCATAGTACTTTAATGTATCAGGAGTTTCTGAACCTATATGATAAGCAATGAGTTGTAAGTCAAGTTTCTTTCATAAAGGGTATTTTTATGGCTGAAAATATTTTTATATTTTCCCATATTACTCCTCTGCTAAAATTAGAAGCAATACTTTCAGAACACATAGTATTTTGATCATAAACTGTACAAAAATTACAGTAGTCTTCTAAATGATGTCTTAATAGTGTCAAATAAAACAGAGAGCAAGATGTGTAAAATCATTAAATTGAGAAAACTTTTAGCAAACCTTTTTATAAAGAACTATTTAAATTGCAAATCAGCAATTTCATGACATACCTATCTACTACATACCACTTCCCCAGTAGGGTCTTTAAAACTCTGGATGGTGGTGGTGGGAAGGTTTGACTTCAACTCACTATAAGGAAGAGGAAGGAAGTAGCAACTGCCATGGGGGAGGGATGAAGAAGGAGCAGACCGTTCTTATAATTTCTTCTCCTCCTGAATCGATGATGGACCACTGTCAGACATAATCACCAAAAATGGAGTAGAAGTGACTAATCCAGTCATGGCATAGGGTGGCTACGATGCTTCCTCTTAAGTATTCAACTTCACGCAGGTATTTGAAAAATTATTTCCCCTAAGCTAAATAGCAGAATTTCAGACAGAATTCACCAAATTCCTATTTGTATCAGAATTTTTTGTATAACTCTAATAAATGCTACTTAGGAAATAATATATTTTAGGCTCTCCCTCAACTAAGCAGTAAGGTATTATGAGAGTTTCCTTTCCCTAGATGAAGGCGGCCAATTGTTGGCTTTTCTGTAGATGTAATATTTGCTGTATTTCATGTGAAGTATTTATAACAATGAAAAGTCACTTTTTTGATTGAAAATTTATTTGTCTGCCTATGAACCATTAGGGAAGGGAGAGAAAATAAGACAGAAAATATCATATAGCCACTATGTAAATCCATGGTAGGTCCACACATTGAATACTGAATACAGTTCTGGTTACCACATCCCCCAAAAAAGATACGTTAGAATTGGGAAAAAGTACAGAAAAGGGCAACAAAAATGATTGAGTATGGAACAGCTTCCATATGAGGAAAGATTAATAAGGCTGGGACTTTTCAGCTTGGAAAAGAGATGACTAAGAGGAGATATGAGAAAGGTCTATAAAATCATGAATGATGTGGAGAAGGTGAATAAGGAAGTGTTATTCACCTCTTCACATAACCCAAGAACCAGGGGTTACCCAATGAAATTAATAGGCATCTGGTTTAAAACAAACATAAGGAAGTTCTTCTTTATGCACAGTCAACCTGTGGAGCTCATTGCCAGGGATGTTGTGAAGGCTAAAAATATGACTGAGTTAAAAAAAAATTAGATAAGTTCATGGAGGATAGGGCTATCAATGGCTATTAGTAAAGATAGTCAGGGATGCAACCCCATGCTCTGGATATCTCTAAACCTCTAACTGCCAAATGCTGAGACTGGACCACTTGATAAATTGCTTGTTCTGTTCATTCCCTCTGAAGCATCTGGTACCAGCCACTGACAAAAGACAGGATACTGGGATAAATGGACCATTGGTCTGACCCACTATGGCCAGTCTTACGTTTTTACTGTGAATGGCATTACAATTCTGCCCTCTACCAACCGCCAGTGGGGCAAGAATGCCAAGAGACATTCCATTAGCCCACTAGGATATTAGGGACCAAAATATGGGCAAATCAGGACCCATATAGGTGAAGACTACCCAAGACTACCCAAAGAAATTGTTTCCAGACCTCGACCTTGGGGAGATTATTGATCAGATGAGGGCTCTGGGTGACATCACTATTTCTTCTCTCACCAAATTTCATACAACACATTTAATTTTCAAATAGTTTCATAAAGAAAAAATACATTTTTACTCAGCTGTAATGAATAGTTACTGTGCAAAGTAACACCTAAGTAGCATTTAAATGGTTGTCTGTGGAAGAGATTAACTCAAGGAAGAAACAGTAAAGAAAAGAAAGGAAGATTGGATGGCTAAGAGAATATGGTAGAGTGAAAACATAAAGAGGTAGAAGGTTCCCTGGCTCCGTATCTCCAACCTTTTTTTCTCTTCTCTTTTTTGTTTTTCTAATTTCAATTACCATTTTCCTCTCCTCTCCTCTTCCCATCTGTTGCTATCCTTATCTCTTTGCAAGAAACACTTGCTTCCTCAGAACTTTTGCTGGGAGAGTGATGACGATCTCCCTGTATATTTATTGTATACTACCTGATATACTACTTATAATGCCCAAGTTGGTCCCAGCCATGTCTGGTTGCTGGAACCATTTACAGGATAAGAACATAAGAATGGCCATAGTGGGTCAGACTAATGGACCATCTAGCCCAGTATCCTGTCTTTTAGCAGTGGCTGGTGCCAGATGCTTCACATGGAATGAACAGAACAGGGCAATTATTGAGTGATAAATCTCCTGTTGTCCAGTTTCAGCTTCTGGCAGTCAGCGGTTTAGGGATATCCAGAGCAGGGGGTTGCTCCCCTGATCATCTTGGCTAACAGCCATTGATGGACCTATCCTCCATGAATTTATCTAATTTTTTTTAAACCCAGTTATATTTTTGGCCTTCAAAACATCCCCAGGGAATAAGTTCCACTGTGCATTGTGTGAAGAAGTACTTTCTTACGTTTGTTTTAAACTTGCTGACTATTCATTTCATTGGGTGACCCCTGGTTCTTGTGTTATGTGAAGGGGTAAATAACACTTCTTTATTCACTTTCTCTACACCATTCATGATTTTATAGACCTCTATCATATCCCCCCCGAGTCATCTCTTTTCTAAGCTGAACAGTCCCCGTCTTTTTGATCTCTCCTCATATGAAAACTGTTCCATATCCCTAATCATTTGTGTTGTCCTTCTCTGTACTCTTTCCAATTCTAATATATCTTTTTTGAGATGCAGCGACCAGAACTGCACATAGTATTCAATGTGCAGGCATACCGTGGATTTATATAGCGGCATTGTGATATTTTCTGTCCCCTTCCTAGTGGTTCCTAACATTCTTTTTTGACTGCTGCTGCACATTGAACAGATGTTTTCAGAGAACTATCCAGGATTACTCCAAGATCTTTCTTGAGTGATAACAGTTAATTTAGAACCCATCATTTTGTATGTGTAGGTGGAATTATGTTTTCCAAGGTGCCTTACTTTGTATTTATTCAACATTGAATTTCATCTGCCATTTTGTCTCCAATTGACCCTGTTTTGTGAGATCACTTTGGGCTTGTCTACACTGGCAATTAACAGCGCTGCAACTTTCTCGCTCAGGAGTGTGAAAAAACAGGAGTATGAAAGCTGGTAGCTACCCCCCTCGTTGAGGTGGTTTTTTGAGAGTGCTGGGAGAGCGCAGGGTATTTTTAGAGCTGCACTGCGACCACACAAGGCACGTTAAAGCACTGCCAGTGTAGACTAGCCCTTTGTAATGCTTCACAATCACCTTTGGACTTAACTGTCTTTCGTAATCTTGTATCATTGGCAAACGTTGCCATATCTCTGTTTCCCCCTTTTTCCAGATCATTTATGAATATGTTGAACAGCACTGGTCCCAGTACAGATCCTTGGGAGACCCTGCCACTGTGAAAACAGACCATTTATTCCTACCCTTTGTTTTCTATCTTTTAAACCAGATACTGATCCATCAGAGGACCTTCCCTCTTATCCCATGACTACTTGGTTTGCTTAAGAGCCTTTGGTGAGGGACCTTGTCAAGGGGATTCTGAAAGTCCAAGTACACTATGTCAACTGGATCACCCTTGTCTAAGGCTTGTTGACCCGCTCAAAGAATTCTATTAGATCACTGAGTCATGATTTCCCTTTACAAAAGCCATGTTGACTCTTCCCCAACATATTTTGTTCATCTATGTGTTTGATAATTCTGTTCTTTACTGTAGTTTCAACCAATTTGTCTGGTATTGAAATTAATCTTACCGGCCTATAGTGCCAGGATTGCCTCTGGAACTCTTTTTAAAATTGGCAATCACATTAGCTGTCCACCAGTCATATACCACAGAGGCAGATTTAAGCGATAGGTTACGTATCACAGTTAGTAGTTCTTCAGTTTCATATTTGAGTTCCTTCAGAACTCTTCAGTGAATACCATCTGGTACTGGTGACTTATTACTGTTTAATTTATCCATTTGTTCTACATCCACTTCTATTGACACCTTGCTGCCCTCCCCTCATGTGGGATGAAAGGGGGCTATAAAAGGAGAGCGAAGTCAGCTTCCCAATGTTCCAGGTGTAGGAACCCTAAGCCTTCCTTCCTCAGCTCCCTTAAAGGGGGCTAAAAAAAAGAGGAGAGTTGGCTCCACACTGTACCAGATGCTTAGTAGCCCCAAACCCTCCTTCCTCATCTTCCTTAAGGGATACTTTCCTTCAAATCCTTTTCCAGTTCATTTTATCTGCTATCCATATCCTTTCCGTAATGAACACCTGCACTGGACATCTGCCACAAGTTTTAGACACTAAGTTGTTGTATTATAATCTAACTCCCCAACTTCATTCCTCTGGGGCTAGACCTTCTTTGGGGAGGGCAAATAAACTATCCCATCTTGCCCAAACTGGCAGTGAGGCAAAAATTCCTTCCCAGACCCCATTGAAAAGGGTGACTGGCATAATGCCTGCAGCAGGTCATGAGGAAACCCAGTCCTTTTGCAAATTTCAGGGTGGTGCTGCCTGCCCAATCCCAGTAAAAGAGGGTTTATCCGGGGCTGCATAGAGTATAAATACCCCCAAGTTCTTCCAGTCAGCAGGAAGGTCTGGACTCAGCTGCTTCGTGCCCTTCCTGTCCATTCCTGTAAATTTCCCTCCCCTCCCCCTCGATCCCTGTTGTAAGGGGGCCCTTAAAGGGGCAACATCCATTTTCTTCTGGGCAGACAAGACCCCTTCCTCCCAAGGTGGCTGCGGTGAGCACATTGTAGTAGTTAGTGCAAACATAGAGCAATCAATAAACAGGGTAATTTTGCTGCCTTATTTGGCTTTTTTTAAAGTCTGCATTTTAAAAACCATAATAATTAAAAAATTATTTAGAATTTTTGGTGACTTCTGCCACTAAATGATAGTTCATCAATATAGTTTCAAAACCAAATACCATCTATAGAGATGTGGTTGACCAGAGGAAAGCAATGAGGAGAACTGTAATAACTTCCTGCCTGTGTCAGATTAATGGCTGAACTGTTTGAGGAAAGATAGGCCAAATGGGATGAAGTGATCAAATTCAAGCACTTTATAAACTGATATTCTTCATCTCTTCATATCAAATTATATCAATGCATTATTTAGATCTAAAACAGATCCTCAGATACTCATGTACCACTAACATTGACTTAATGAGAACTGTGCATTTTTGATCAGGACATTCAGGTGAATGAAGATAGACATGGATGGAATTAAGAGGAAGGCCACAACTTTATTAATTACCACTATGGAAGGATGTTATATGCCCACCTGCCCTGTCTCTCATATACCAGGCACTTTGGTGGGTCGAGTTTGGGAATACAGGGCTCCCACCTTATAACCAATAACTCAGGGTAGACCCTCTCCAGCCTACTCCTAGAACATAGCTCAGTTCTGAATTCTCTCTCCCTCCATCCACAAGTGGGGGGTAGAGATTACCAAGTGGGGACCTCGGTCTGCAAAGACTTGAGATCTCCCCTTTTGGCCTTTATCTGTATAGGACACTGGCCACCTGTTGTGATTCCTAACATTACAAATTCCTAATACTAATTTCTAAGTCCTACTACCTTTAACAAAAGTGTTTCTCCATGATGCTGTGAGGAAGGTGAAAAAAATCTACCTAGCCTCTGCCAGTTTGGCCCAATGACAAAAATTCCTACTGATCCCCAAACAGGTGATCGATCAGATCGTCAGCATCCTAAAAACACTGTTCCTATACTATGAATACAGGGAGGGCAGCTAAAGGGAACAAGACCCCCACCCCCCCGCCCCACACGCCCTGGAAGAGGTTTAAGCTTATGAAGTATTGGGGAGCCAATGGGGCCATGAGTTCCCAGCTTCCTCCTTGCAGGAGAATGAGAGGCAGGGAGCCCTTGGAGGAGGAGGAACCCAGACGTACATTCCCAGGAATGCACTCTCCCACTTCTTTCTGAGCTGTCTTTTCCACTGCTGGTGCCATCAATCTTCTTACCCAGTAGGGAGAGGGGGAGATTGTGTCAGGGCAGAACATAGGATCTGATTCTGCTCCACTAAAGTCAATATTAAAAGTTTCATTAACTTTAATGAAGAAGAATCAGGTGCTTCGTAGAGTTGGGAAAAATATTTCAGACAATATCTTTTTTTCACAGAAAATGCAGATTCAGGTTGATCAAAACAAATTTATGCTGATTTTGGCTAATTATTTTGGTGGAAAAAAAAGAAAATTTCTGAAACATCGAAGTGAGCTGTTTCAACATTGTCAGGCTAGATTCACAAGGAGATTGAGTATGTCTATAGTGCAGTTAAAAAACCACGGCTGGCGCATGCCAGCTGACTCAGCATTGCAGGGATGGGGCTAAGGGGCTGTTTAATTACACTGTAAATGTTTGGGCTTGGGCTGGAGCCCGGGCTCTAGGAGCCTATGAGGTTGCAGGGTCCCAGACCGAATATCTACACTGCAATTAAACAGCCCCTTCGCCCAAGCCCCGTGAGCCTGAGTCAGCTGGCACACGCCAGCCGCAGGTGTCTAATTGCAGTGTAGACATACCATTAGGCACCGTTCACAAAACTCTGACAGTGTGCGCACACTTACACGCACCCACACGCACACCTAACAGCCTAGTGGTTAGATCACTCACCTGGGAGGTGGGAGATAGAGGTTTTATTCCCTGCTCTGGAGCAAGGACTTGCACACAGGTCTCCTGCATCCCAGGTAATTGGCCTGCTCATGAGGCTGTAGGTGTTCTGGGGTGGGTCTTTCTCAATCTCTGCTGTTTGAGTGGTTCCACTTTGTATATATAATTAAGTATTGCTTGGAGCAGGGACTGGAACTCTGGTATCCCCCTTCTCAAGGGAGTGCCATAACCACCAGCAAGTCATTCTCTGTCTCTGGCCCAAATAATATTTAATTATTTACAATTACAAAGTGGAACAGCTTGAAGAGGAGTGATTGAGAAAAACACACTCCAGAATAGTCAATAATTTTGTGATTTGGGCACTCACCTGGATGTAGACGACCTATGTTCAAGTTCTTGTTCCAGACAGGGATTCAAACCAGTCTCTCCCATGTCCTTAGTGAATGCCCTATCCACTGGACTATTAGGTGTAAGGGAGCAGTATCAGCACCACTTCTTGCTCCTTTTCTTGAGTTTTGTGACGCTTATCCTTCATTTCCAAGTTTCCTTTGCTTTTATTTAAAAACAAATAAAAAGTTTAAAAATGTCTGTAATTGGAAGAAAACATTTCAATCAACCCAAAATGAATTTTTTCTGACTTTTCAATTTGCCAAAAATTTCAATATGTTTCAGTTGCAAGTCGACCCAGAAGGAAAAGTTTTTTCCTTTTTTTAGAACTACAAGCTAACTGAAAAATCAGTTATTTAAACAGCTCTAGTCCTTAGTGTCTAAAAGTAAAGGGTGGGATTTCCAAAGGAGTATAAAAGAGTTAGGCACCCAACTCCCAGTGCCTAATGGCCATAAATTCTCTTGAAAATCCCAGCATAAAAGCATAAAAAGATACCAAAATAAAACCAGTATATGGCTTAAATAAAATAGGTGATAGTGCTGTGATATAAAGTTTGTAGTGCCTCTTCTTTGGGAAGACCTACCATATTTATAACTCATGGTTCCATCACTCATGATTAACACCATCATCCCAATGTGGTAGCATGGTGGTTTTTCAAATTATTTTTATTTCTGGGATCTACCACACGTTTTTTGAGGGCAATTTGCCATGAACTACATTATTTACTGCCATAAAATATAGCATCGGGAGCTTTGCACCACATTTGTTAAACTACTGCAGTCAGTTGGTAAGATTGATATTCAGGCGAATTTCTTTGACATATTCTGACCACCTGCTAATAGTTTTGACTGAAAGACATGCACGTATCTTCAAAATAGAAGAACAATATAAAGTTTATTGAAGGAAGCCAATTAGCTTCTGTTTTCTCTGTACAGCCATTTACTGTATTCCTTCCTATATCAGGGATTGTTGGAAAAGTGTTTAAATTACATCTTACAAATGAGTGCTGTTTTCATTAAATCTTTCTAGTAGAGGTACAGTTTATATTTGTGTGTGTGTGTATAATATATATACAGAAAGAAAGAGACATGCGTGATGGTGTGCTATAAATTTTTTCTTGGCACTCATTTGCAATGTCCCCATTACTCACAACTGACAGAACCATGAGTGAGTTATGCAGGCACCCCAAATAAATGCCAGTAAAAACATTATGCCCCCCCAAACCCATTGTGCATTTCATATATACCATCTATGTTACAGAAAACTATTTTAGGAATGTTTTGAAAGATTAGATTGAGTATATTTTTGTATCCCTGTACAGGCAGGCCCCATAGTTACTGTTAATCCAACTGTACTGGGCTCAGGGTTTGTAAAAACCTATAAAATAATTTATAGGTCTTCTACAGGAAAAAAAAGAATACAGTTAAAGTCCATCATTTCAGAACCTTGTAGGAGAGTAAGCAAGAGTAGGGTTCTATTATGAAGCTAGAAATCTCTCATTTCTCATGCAGTATAGCTCCTGAGACATGTTCATGTGTAGAAAAGCTCCAAACCTGAATTTTGTCCATCCTCACGTGGGTGTAATTTTGTGGGATATCTGCATTTGTAAAACAACACAGAAATGTTTCTTGTGCAGATTGATTTAGATAACAATGATGACTCAGGGGTTCAGAATGTTGTAAATCCCCAGGGAAATAAATTAAGACTAATAGTTGCCAGAGAACAATGAGGTGATTATACATGCATGATAAATTCATTTATAATATGGTTCCACAATACATCACATGGATATTACCTGTGGTGTATGTGGTATGGTATAAACACACATACATACACAGTCAAGTCATACTCATTGAATAATTTATTTGATTAATTTTGTGGTGCTGTTCCAATAATGTATTTAATACATCTATTTTTCATTAGTCATACTGTTTATGGAATGGTATGAATAATTAGTGAATATTCTCAACTTTAAAAACTATAAGAACATAAGAATGGCCATACTGGATCAGACCAAAGGTCCATCTAGCCCAGTATCCTGTCTTCTGAGAGTGGCCAATGCCAGGTGTCCCAGAGGGAATGAACAGAACAATTAATCATCAAGTGATTCATTAAACAAAATGTTAGCAAAAGTATTTTTCAATATTTGTCAAGCTCAGTCCACATGATAAACTGGAAAGCCATAACGATTGCATTTACCAGGAACTGTTGACCACCACACCTGTCCTCTGCCCATTAATCAAGTACCCCAAAACAATTTCTCAGATATCAGACTTTTGAACAGCTTCCCCAAAATGTAAACATTTTCTGACAAAATTTGCCATGATGATAAGGCCTCAGCTGGAGTATTGTGTGAAATAAACAAACTCTGTTTTGCCCATGGTGAATTTGGAACCATATATCAAAATACCCAGGTTGCAAAGTAAGAGAATAAGTACAGCTAATAGATTTTTGTGACACCTACAGTCCATGCACAGAATAGGTATGGCACAGACATCACTAGTGCAGACTTTCCAGTATTTCATTTCCAGGGTGAATTAATCCTGCTCTTGATGGAGCAAATCTACCGTGTAGAGAGTAATTCTGGTGTCATGCCTCTTCAACTCTTGGCTTCTCTGTTATGAATGCTGACAAATATGCTAATTAGTGCAGTGTTATGTGGACTTTCATCATGTCACCCCGCAAAGCACTTAAACTTATGCTTATATGCTATGTTAAATCATCCTTATTCATTAAGAGATAACCAACTCATTTGAAAGGTACTTTGGCCCAGTGCATAGGGCATCGGAGACTGAGCCCAGAGAACTGGGCTCTGTTCCTGGTTCTGTCCTGACTGGCTCTGTGATCTTCCCATCTCAGTTTCTCCATTTATAATATGGAAGAAGAGGAAGAAAGACAGTATAGAAAAACTAAATGTTGTAACTATTTTTATTTATGTTATCATTTAACTTTGAGGCAGAATGAAAGTAGGCCATTCAGTACAATTCTATCCATATGTCAGGACAATATATCTGTCCTATTTTCTGGTTTGCCAAGTGCTTACATGTACCCGATTGGCTAATTAATATGGGTCTCAGGTTGAGTGGATTCTAATCTGAGCAGGTGCAGTGCGAAACTGACTAAATCTAGATTCCAATTGCAGCCTGTTCCATGTGTAAAGGTTATGCAGTAATTTTTAAAAACCTCCAAAATTAATCTAAAATAACTTTTCTTTACATCATAATATAAGGATTTGAAAGTCTAATATCATGTGAGCCAGAGCTAAGAGCAAAAGACTTATAGAACTGGGAAAGAGAGATTCTCAGTTCTGAAATGGGATAAAGCACCTGTTTCTAGCCATTATTGTTTGTGATGTCGTACCTTAAACCTGTCACTGAATTACTAACATCAGTGTAAATTTTGGGTAGGGGAGGAGAGGCATAGGGGAGTCATTATATAGTTTTGGAGAAAGAAGGAAACATTTATGACACAAGTTATTCATTTATTTTTATAGTGGCAGCTCTGTCGTGTAGCAAGTGGAACTATGTGATGTTGTAGACATAAAATGTTGTAGACATTAAATGTTTTCACCTTCAGTTTGTAAGCAAAATAGACATCTTGAGTCATTATTAGTCCAAAGAAATCCAAACTGACACAGTAAACCTTGTATATGTCTTAAATTTGTGAGAGGTCTTGAAAAGCATTAGAATGCAGTAAGGCCAGAAAAGTCTATCCTGTCCTTTTTGCAGACAGCTAATTTTTAAAAGTGAAAGTGCAGATATTTCTCACAGGCAATTTATAGTGGGAGAAAAAAGTAAGAAACGTGTATGGATAGGGAAAAGTGAGTGAAATTTAGTGTTGGCATGTCTGATACTCGCCGCAAAATCTTCTTCAGCAGGATATATGTTTTTCTTTCTCATTTTTTATTTATAAACATCTTTGATGCTAAAGAAAAACAACTAGGAAAACAATATGTCCTTGTTTATCTGAAAGGGTTACTATTGATTTTGTAGCACCATGGGTATCCAAAGGAACGTGGTGAGACCACATAATGAAATATATCCAACATATGTTAATGCAGCCAGAGCCCACCCACAGCAGTGCCTGCCTCTCCTAGAGCTAGCAACAGGTGGTCCCACTCCCCAAAAGAACACTTCCCATTCCCCCAAGCCTCTTTCTGAAATCACACCCCTCTGCAACACAGCTAGTGGGGGAGGGGATGCTTGTTACAGTGTCATAACTGTGGGCAAGTAGAATTGTGGTTGGGTATGGATGTTCCAATATACACTTGTGCTTTGTCCGAGTTTTATTTTTGTAATTGTAAATCTTAATTACTGTGGTGGTTCTGAGAGCCAGGGATAGGAGTTTCATATCAAAATAAATATCCTAATAAAATAAACAATACTGATTGCTTAATACCTCCTGTTAAAGGGAATGGCTGCTTTGTGAGCTGACCTGTGAGCAGGTTCCTATTTTAAAAGTAAAAATAAAGCAACATTTTCATTCCATACTCACCCTGCTTGGAACAAAATCTAACAAAAGTGACATCTTCTGCCAGCACTGTTATTTCTCACAACTGCTTATTGGCCAATCCCATTTAAGTAGAAGTGTCTGCAGTTGTTTTTAACATAATAGTATTAGATATACTTATAAATATTTTTAAATCCATATTTGTTTTATTTCGTGTAATGCAGTCCAGATTTAGTAGCCTCATTTCTTAAGCATGATTCCCAGGACATTTTTGAAAAATATGTTTTCTTTTTGTGTTTGTTTGTGTGTTTGTTTGTGTGTTTCT
This sequence comes from Chelonia mydas, assembly GCF_015237465.2. Classification (NCBI taxonomy): domain Eukaryota; kingdom Metazoa; phylum Chordata; order Testudines; family Cheloniidae; genus Chelonia; species Chelonia mydas. Next base: position 38,543,980 of record NC_057850.1, on the reverse strand, counting down.
CTTTGTTTTTAGAGAGATGAATGTGCAGCCTGGTAATTTGTAAAGTAAAGAAATTTCCCAAGAAATATTTGTTATGCACAGAATGTCTCCAACTTCCTCCAAAGAACCATTTCAAAAACAGCCATTATAAGGCCACCTAAAGAGCAATCTTGATCATAGTGAATGCATTGTTTTTTTCAGTCCAGGCCTCTGATGGCACGAGGGTCCACTAAGAGTGGACATAGAGGCTCATCCCTGCTTTAGTGGGTGCTCAAGCAAAATAGGATGGGGCTGAGATCAGGTCAGGCAGCTTCTCCTGGTAGATTCCTGCGGTATGCCACTAAGATTTTAAAGTTCCAGGCGCTGGCAGAATCCTTAAAGAAATCCGTTGCAGTGCCACCTGTTCCCCTTAGAGTAAATTCACTTTCCAGCACAGCCACATCTAGGGCTATAGGGAAGCACAAATTGGACTACCTGGAACAGATGGATTAAAGTTTCCCATAGGTATCTGCATTCCTTAGTTTTTCAAAAAGTCTGTGAACTTCCTATCAAAAAGTATTCAATGGATGCTTTGGAAAAATATGTCCCAGAATTTAGCCTTAAGCTGCTATAAATGTTTTCATATTTCTGTTCTTTAAATTGCAATGAAAACAATTTTTATTTGTATTATTTATTGTGTATTACCATAGAAGCCCCAGTCATGGACTAGGACCCCATTATGCTATGTGCTTTATAAACCCAGAACAAAAAGGCAATCCCTGCCCCCACAGAGTTTACATTCTAAGTACAAGACAACAGACTGATACAGACAGACCAACAGGAGAGTTCAGGAAAACAGTGAGGGTATATTGATCAGCACAATAGGCAGTGGTCTCAGCACACCAGCAGCCAAACCACTGTCAAGTTTTTAGTAGGCATCATGGCAAAGAGTTCTATGGAGGGTTTTGAAGGAGGATAATGAAGTAGTTTTGCAGATGTTTATGGGGAACTTCTCCCAGGTGTGAGAGTCAGCATGAGAGAAAGCACAGAGCTGCTTGTTTGAAAATTTAATAAGATGGCAGCTGACACCATGGGCTGATCAGAAGTGGGGGCGACCTTTCAGTACTGAATGAGAGATCACAGTTGGGTGGGGCCAGGTTGTGGAGGGCCTTAAAAGTGAAGACAGGTAGTTTGTTTGATATAATAGAGAAGAGGGAGCCAGTGAAACAAATAAAATAACCAAACATTCTGCTTTAGCATTTACAAGCAAAGCAGGTTGCCACATTATGCTAGTGCATGAGAAACTGTATGTGAAATTAACTAAACGCTAACTATAAACCAAAGTGAACCTGTTAAACTTTCATAGTCCAAGGTGTGAGAGATACAGAAAGTAAACTAATATCCTAAAAAGTGAAAAGTGGTTTTCTTTAAATGTATTTATATACAGGGTAAAGTTTTCAAAAATGCCTGCTGAAATGCCCATTGAAAATCAGTTGGACTTAGGGTCTTCCATGGCCGTGGCACTTTTAAAAATTTCACCTAAAGTGGTGGTAGCAAAAAAATTTAACACTGATGTTGTTGTTTGGGTTTGAAATGTTAATATTGAACCTGACCCTCTGTCCATTCTAATGATCTCCATAAAATAATATACAGACAAATATAGGAATAAATTTTATGTAGATTTGTTATAATTGAATTAATTTACAATGATAAATCAAGTAATAGAATTAATTATTTTCTAACGTTTAACTTATTTATACTGAATAAAATCCCTTTTCCTTGTTTGGTTAGCTACACTAGTTTATAATCATTTGTCTTTTGTCTTTCATTCTCCCTTTTTTAAGTACATAATGTAATTGGTTTATAAAACATGAAAATAATACTTTGCCCTTCTGAACAGCCTTCTATCCCAGTATCTCAAAGTACATTGCAAACACTAATACATTTAGGCTCACAACATCTGTGAGGTAGGGAAATATTATTCTTAGGGCTGTCGATTAATTGCAGTTAACTTATACGATTAACTCAAAAAAATTGTGATTAATCTCACTGTTAAATAATGAATACTAATTGAAATTTATTAAATATTTTGGATTTTTTCTACATTTTCAAATATATTGATTTCTATTACAACACAGAATACAAAGTGTACAGTGCTGATTTTATATTAGTATTTTTGATTACATATATTTGCACTGTAAAAATGATAAACAAAAGAAATAGTATTTTTCAATTCACCTCATTACAAGGACTGTAGTGCAATCTCTTTATCGTGAAAGTGTAACTTACAAATATTGATTTTTTTTGTTACATAACTGCACTCAAAAACAAAACATTGTAAAACTTTAGAGCCTACAAGTCCACTCAGTCCTATTTCTTGTTCAGCCAATCGCTAAGACAAACAAGTTTGTTTACATTTATGTGAGATACTGCTGCCTGCTTCTTATTTACAATGTCACCTGAAAGTGAGAACAGGCATTCGCATGGCACTGTTTTAGCCGACGTTGCAAGATATATACATGCCAGATGGTCTGAAGATTCATATGTCCCTTCATGCTTCAACCACCATTCCATGGGACATGCGTCCATGCTGATAGCAGGTTCTGCTCAATAATGATCCAAAGCAGAGCGGACCGGCGCGTGTTCATTTTCATCATCTGAGTCAGATGCCACCAGCAGAAGGTTGATTTTCTTTTGTGGTAGTTTGGGTTCTGTATTTTCCGCATTATCTCCTGCAAATTGTTATCAAACTTGTTTGTCAGAGCGATTGACTGAACAAGAAGTAGGACTGAGTGGACTTGTAGCCTCTAAAGTTTTACATTATTTTATTTTTGAATGCAGGTTGGGTTTTTTTTACATAATTCTACACTTGTAAGTTCAATGATAAAGCGAATGCATTACAGTACTTGTATTAGGTGAATTGAAAAATACTATTTTTTTTTATTTTTACAGTGCAAATATTTGTAATAATAAATATGTGAGCACTGTCCACTTTGTATTCTGTGTTGTAATTAAAATTAATATATTTGAAAATGTAGGAAACATCCAAAAAAATTTAAATAAATGGTATTCTCTGATTGTTTAACAGCACGATTAATTGCGATTAATTTTTTTAATCGCTTGACAGCCCTAATTATTCTTGTTTTATAGATGAGGAAAACAATTCCCAGAGAGGTTAAAAGACTTACCCAAAATCCCACTGAAAGATACTAATAAAGGCAGGATTTCTCTCCTACTAGAAACACTTTTAAACCTACTTCTGGTCACATTTAGACCTTTGTACTGTAAAGAGCTCCACACAGGTGGGCCCATGTGCAGAGGAAGGGCCTTAGAATGCATTGCAAGATGTATTTCCTTCTCCAGGCTTTTCCGCTGTGTGCATAGCCATTCATTTCCCATACACGCTTGAAAGGAGAATACCATGGACAGTCTGTGAGGTCAATTTTATAGTGTTTTTTCCCCTTAAACAGGTGTTTGTGCTGGAAAGTATGACAGGTCCTTTACAATTTAAAATATTCCAACCCATGTTTCTGTGTAAGATTAATGGCAGATGAAATTCAAATCTGAATTACTCATACATTGTACACAGCTTAACAGTATCAATTTAGGAAAAGAACTTGGGCATCAGTGCAGACAACTCAGTGAAGACCTCTGCACAATGTGCAACTGCAGTCCAAAAAGCAAACAAAATATTAGAAGGTATAAACAATGGGATTGAGAGTAACACAGAAAACACTATAATGCTATTATACAAATCAACGGCTTTCCCTAATCTGGAATACTGTGTGCAGTACTGATCACCACATTTCAAAAAGGATGTTGCAGCAGTAGAGAAAGCTCACAAATAGACAGTGAGAATGATTAGGGGCATGGACAACTCTCTCATTCACAGATTCATTGATTCTAAGGCAAGAACAGACCATTGTGATCATTTAGTCTGACTTCCTGTATAGCACATGCCATACAACTTCCACAAAATAATACCTCCAGCATATCTTTTAGAAAAATACCCCATCTTGATTTAAAAATTGTCAGTGATGGCAAATCCACCATGACTCTCGATAAATTGTTCCAATGGTTAATTATTCTCACTGTTAAAAATTTACGCCTTATTTCCAGTCTGAATTTGTCTAGCTTCAACTTCCAGCCATTGGATTGTGTTACACACCTTTCTCCACTAGGTTGAAGAGCCTATTATTAAATTTTTGTTTCCTATGTATGTACTTTTATAGACTGTAGTTAAGTTACGCATGAACCTTCTCTTTGGTAAACTAAATAGATAAAGTTCCTTGAGTCTGTCATTGTAAGGCATGTTTTCTAATCCTTTAATCATTCTTGTGGCTCCTCTCTAATTCGTCAACGTCCTTCTTGAATTGTGGACACCAGAACTGGACACAATATTCTGGTAGTGGTTGTACCAGTGCCAAATACAGAACTAAAATAACCTCTCTGCACCTACACAAGATTCCCCTGTTTATGCATCCCAGAATTCCATTAGCACATTTGGCCACAACATCACACTGGGAACTCATGTTCACCTGTTTATCCACCACAGCCCCCAGATTTTTTTTTAGAAACACTGCTTCCCATCCTGCCAATATGGTTTACTTCCCTTGTTCACAGATGTATACATTTACATTTAGCTGTAATAAAATGCATATTGTTTCCTTGCACCCAGTTTACCAAGCAAACTAGATCACTCTGCATCAGTAATCTGTACTTTTCATTATTTACCACTCCCCCAATTTTTGTGTCATCTGCAAACTTTATCAGTGATGATTTTATGTTTTCTTCCAGGTCATTGATAAAGATGTTAAATAGGGCCAAGAACTGACCCATGTAGGACCCGACGCGAAACAGACCCACTCAGTGACGATTCCTCATTTACAGTTAAAGATTGAGACCTATCCGTTAGCCAGAGAGAGACTGAAAGGAGATGAATGAGAAGGGATACAATAAAAGAACACAAAATGATGAATTTTATAGAGAAGATAGACCAAGAGTAGAGCTAGCTGGAGAAATACTGACGAAATGTTTTTTTTCCATGGGAATTTGCGGATTCATCAAAATCAAAACACTTTGTGGCGATAGTTCTATTTTACCAAAGTTAAAACAAAAATCTGCCTGATTTCCTGCCAGCTTGCGACCCAGCTTCTTGGCAGCCTGCCTGGCAAGCTGATGGTGAGCCTGGAGGTCCCGAGAGTCCCAGCTGCCAAACTCCCAGGCTCAGGGCTCCTTGGCAGTTCACGCTCTGAGAGCCCAGGTTCCTTTCCCTTTCCCAAATAATTTTGAAATATTTGGGTTTTGTCCCACAAATGAAACCAGTTTTAGAAATAGTTAAATCCTCCATAGAATAGAATTACCTTTTCCCGCCCACCTCTAATCAGGAGTTCCTGTTTTTTACCTGTCTCATAACACAAGAATTGAGGGGGCATTCTGTGAAATCAAAAGTCTAAAAATTCAAAAGTGAAAAAAGCACAACAGCATATTAGATGGCACATGGTATCATTGCCAAGAACTTAATGAGATTCAAAGAGGGTTTGGATTTATTGATAACAATAATGTTATCTATAATTAGTTAATTCTAAAATAAGAGTTTTGGAAAGGATATAAAACCTCATGTATCAGAGTTTAAGCCTTTTTCTACCTATTAGGGATCAGAATGAGTTTTTCATTGGGAACAGGATAACCACATTTGTCTACTTCAGGGTTTCTTGCACCTTCCTCTGACACATCTGGTACTGACCCCCATCAGACAGGATCCTGGACTATTTCCATACTGGGTCTGATCTACTATGGCAATTCTTACATACCTGTGTTTCACTCTCATCATGGTGAATCCTATATCAGACTTTTTCTATAGGAGGCAGCTTCTGGCAAAGACGTAATCTCTTCATTTTCAGTTGACAGAGCCTCTGATTCTCAGTGTCTCAAAATTAATATCTTGGCTGTCAATGCATAATAGTTATTCATATGCTTTTTATCTTTAATGCCACAGAGTATCTATCATATCATGCAGCAGGTAACATTTCTGATTCTCTTCTCTCTTCTCCCTCTTTTTGTGTTTCATCTTCTCCTGTCCACTTTTCAGCCCTTTCGCTTTCCCCCTCCTTCCTGCCCCCGTTGGTTCCTCAGTACCCATCCTGCCCTCTCCTTTTTACTCACATCTCCATCCCTCTGACTTCCAAAGGCTTTTATTAAATCCAAATCCGAGTGTTGATTTTTGAGGGTATCATAGGAAATGGAGGTGGCAATGACCTATTATAGTACTTCATCTAGCCTAGTTCCCTGCCAATGCATAGTTGTTCCCTAGTGTTCCCATAGTTGTTCCCCAGTGTACATTTTATAGTGTTTTCTTCTATTTTTAAACATTCTAAACTATAGTGTTTCCACCAGTTCCCTGAAGAGACTGTTCTATATTCTAATAGATCTCACCATCAGGAAGTTCTTTAATATTCAGCCTAAATTTTCTCTCTTCTAAATTTCATTCCATTATTTCTGTGATAATTTATACCCTCTGTGGCATGCTGAATGATTTATTCCTTCCTTGGTGTTTAACCCTACAGATATTTGTACACTGTTTTCCTCCTTAGATTGTACCTCAGTCAAGCAACTCATATTTTACTCCTTTTACCTTTCCTCATAAATTAATCTGTCCAGCCTCCTGGTAATTTTTGTTGCTCACTCCAGTTACTCAATATTAGCATCTGAAAAAATAAAAGGAGTACTTGTGGCACCTTAAAGACTAACAAATTTATTTGAACATAAGCTTTCGTGAGCTACAGCTCACCTCATCGGATGCATGCAATGGAAAATACAGTGGGGAGATTTATATACACAGAGAACATGAAACAATGGGTGTTACCATGCACACTCTAACAAGAGTGATCAGGTAAGCTGAGCTATTACCAGCAGGAGAGTTGGGGGGAAAAAACCTTTTTTAGTGACAATCAAGGTGGGCCATTTCCAGCAGTTGACAAGAACGTCTGAGGAACGGGGGGAGCGGGGGAGGGGGGGGGGAATAAACATGGGGAAATAGTTTTACTTTGTGTAATGACATATCCACTCCCAGTCTTTATTCAAGCCTAAGTTAATTGTATCCAGTTTGCAAATTAATTCCAATTCAGCAGTCTCTCATTCTAGTCTGTTTTTGAACTTTTTTTGTTGAAGAATTGCCACTTTTAGGTCTGTAACCTAATAACCAAAGAGCATCTGAATAACCCACTTATGTCACCACCCAATCTTAACTTTGCAGTCTTTCGGTCCTAGTTTTCTTCTCATTACAGTACTTAAGAACTTCATTAATGATCCTGGTTTGGCATCATTTGGATCTTTTAGGCTATTGGGAGAATTAAAAATCCCTGATGAACATGAATAGTATCCTGCAGTTTCAAGCACCTTGAGCTGCATTTGTATATCTAGTATGTAATCAAAGAGCTTTCCCATATGTTAACACTTTTCATCTATTTTGTTGGATATCTTCATATGTAAAGAGTTAGGCATTTTATAGTATAAATATTTCTTTAGGTGGATCATAGAAAAATGCATATAAGTATTAAGCAACAGAAAAGGTGGACAAAATTTGCAGATTTATTTTAGCAACAATACCTACCTGTCAGTTTATATAGATCAGTGACATTCATTGCGTTATATACTGTAATCTTTACGAGGTTTTCATTATGTGATAACTGACATTTGTATGATGTTAGTAACCATATAATGGACAGTTAGTACAAAAAATAAGACTTTGTCATTATTGTTTTGGTTCTGTACCGCAATGTTTAGAACAACAAGAGTATTTGGAAGTAACAGTAGTTTCTGCAGAAACCATATTGTTGTGAGTTGTTCTGAAGCTGTGCATTTAGAATAAGGAAATGAGAATATAAGAATGTAGCATAATTTATAAACTGTGACATACAAACCTAGATAGTAATAAAAAAATCTATTGTTATTTATTATTTGCACATTTGCATATTATTTGTACTCTGCTAGGCACTGTTTAGACACAGAAAAAGACACACTCTTTCCCTGAAGAGCTAATAATATATGAAGGAATACACATACCATACTGTTCAGCAAAATTAAAGAGGAAGTATAACCACCATAGAAAATGCAGAAATCCAAATGGACAAAGTACATGTATACTGTATGCAGTGATCAGGAATGAAGAGCTCTTAAAATAACTGTTGAGAAGTGACTTTATAAATGGATAGGAATAAAGTAAAGGAAAAAAAGTATTTTGTCTGTAATGTAAATACCACACAGTACATACACTGCTCTAAAGTCATTGCTTGCCCGAAAATTGATCAAATAAAAGCAGAAGAATGTGCTAACTTTTGATCTTTTCTATATAGATCTAAAGTCACGATCAATCGGTTTCCGTCTGTTCTTTGAAATCACATAAGGTTCATATGTGCCAAGTTTTATATGAATCACATGATAAGGTCAAGTAATACAAATTCCAAGGCTGACTTTATATACCCAGATCACATATGACTGTGATACTATATTACCATATGTTGACTATAATGGTGGGTATGTAAATGCTGATCTTGAAAGGAATCCCATCAGTAAAACCCAAGATAAATAAAATTATAGTAACACTTTTCAAATTAACTAAAAATGAGAGGAACTCGATGGCAAAAAAAATATTACGAAATAGAAAGGGGCAAAGGCCAGCAGGGCATTCTGTGATCATAAAATCAGAGAGAGAAACTTCTTGGAACTAAAGAAAAACTGTGAATATTTAGACTTTTTAAAAAATCATGAAATGCCAAAATTCAGCAGTTACTTTTTTAATAGAGTTATTACAAAAAAATTCTGTGGATTGCCAAAGACTAAAAATAATCTGGTCATGTTTTTTTGTCATCTGTGGGAGCCAGAAAGTGAAGAAATACACAGCACTGAGCAAAAGTTAATTTGACCTTTTATTCACAATTGTGAATATTAAGAATTGACAAAAGGAATACCATTAAAGGATACCTGCAGCAGGCGCTACTGAAGTAAACTTCAAAAGCCTAGCAGTAAAAAGTGACTGCAATGTCAGTGAAACTCTAAATAACTACATTGCGTACTTGAGCATGTAATGTTCAGATCTTTTAGACTTCTGTATAATTTGTGCTTTCTGTTGTTTGTGTTTACTATGATGCAAAGAAAATCTAGAAGTAGTAACTAGTAAAGGTTTAATTTTCACTAATAGCAACTTTTAGCTCATACGTTTTAGGAAGAATAAGTAAAATGTTCCTAGCAGTTAACCTAAACTGAACAGATATTAAGAACAGCCATGTCAAATCTTTTTATATTTACTAATATAGTATTTGGCTTTTATTACACACATTACAAATTAAGTATAATTATTGTAATGTACTCTGTTATATATACATATACACACACTAATGTACATGCAGGTATACCAGCTTTGTGTATATGACTACAAATACTGCATATAAAATAGTATATAAATGCTATAGTCATGTGTATATGCTTAACCTTGTTTTGTTTTGCTTCCCCTGTTCTATTTAATCACACTACTAGCATATCATTAATAAATATGATGATTATCTTATCATCTGCAGATCCTGGAAAGACACTTCCAGAAGCTCTTGATTACTGCAAGATTTGGCTACAGACAGTAGCTGGAGAGATAGATGCTAAAAGTGGTATTCCACCTCCTCTCATCACACTGCAAATTAAAGACTTTCTCAATGGGCCAGGTAAGTGGTGCACTTTTGATCAAAATGAATTTTGTAATGTAATCAGTGTGTGCATATAGAGTCATCATTTCTTTGTAAATGAACATGCCAGAAAAATGTTTCCTTCTTTCTCCATAAATGTGGATTTTTTTAAAAAAATTATTTTATTTATTTATTTTTGCCAAAAACTACACTGGAGAGAGGTCCAGGTTGAACAGAATTAAAGTGACAGATTTAAGGCTGGGTAAACCTCTTATCTTTGAGGACTAGACACTGGAGCCTTAAACCCCTAGAAATTTCAAATTTGTAGATTTCTAGTGGAACCCAAAATACCTGCTTCTAGCCTTTGGAAAGCTGTGAGACTGTAAAATGTATGGCACATGTAAAAAGACCTGTTTAAAGTCATTTTTAGACGTTCATACTGTTCCCTCTGAACTCTGTTCAGCTGGATTCATGGTAATCTAGACACTTGGTGTTCTGTGCTAGGCTGCAGGCCTATTAGGAGTGCTCTGAAAGAACAAGGCCTACACGCAGCAAAGCAGCGAGTTATTGGCTTTATTGAAGGTAAGTGACACACCCGCAACGGGGACTCCAAGCGTTGCTGTCACGGAGGCGGGGAACCCGGTGCACCGGAGCTCTGCCTGGGACGGAGTCGACGAAGGGGTAAACAGCGAGCCAAAATAAGCACTACACAGAAACAGCTTATGAATACATAATTAGGTACTTTTTTAAAGGGGCTTTTTGCTACCTGGCAAAGGGCCATGCAGTGCAGACAGAACTGGCCTAAAGCTGGTTATAGCTGGTTTTCCATGTCCTACAGTGACCCGTCGGCTCCGAGAAAGCAGACATTCCCTAGCTAGGCCGTAACAAAGTCTTCCGCAGTCCCTTACACTTGGTATTACAGGTGTAGAGATACAAAACAAAAATATTCTCAATAAAATGTTAATCTTCTAAAATAGCTTTACAAAATAAAATAGCTATTATAAAACTATTTCTATAACTAATATAGCATATTTAGAATATGTGGTAGCATAGCATAAAGGTTTTACCGGCACTTGTTTGAGACAACATGCATAATTTGTGTCTTTGCCCCTCATGAACAATCCCAAACTCATGTCAATAAAAGCTTTATGCCAGACAACATGATGTATTCTTTATATATGAATTACACATGAAGAAAAACCCTACTTAACAGAGTGGCTTTCCCCATCAACCCTGATTACAGGATGAGCCCACGCTGAGAGGAATCAGTGATTCCAGTACAAAAGTAGCAGGAAATTGCAGTGAAGGGGGAAGCCCAGGAATCTACATTTATGTCTGCAGATACTGCAGGGCTCAGAGTCAGTTAGGGAAAAGCTCAAGAAGTAGAAGAGTGAGAAAAGCTCTTCAAGCAGGGAGGCCTTGGAGAGACCCTGACCAAGTAGGGGAAATACTGCAAAGGCTCAGTTGGAAAGGCCTGTGAAGAAGACAAACTGCAGGCAGGAGGTGCTTGGAAGCAGAAAGACAGTCCTTTCAGGGTGGTGGGGCTGCCTAGCTGCAGCTGGGCTGAAGTTTCAGCTGTGCGCATTTGTGTTCTATTTTTGGAAGATTTGAATTACTTTGTATTACTGGGAGAGAAAGACACTGAACTGGGGCTTGGGTCCTAGAGGGCTAGCATGCACCTGGGGACTCAATAAATTGGACCCCAGGAAGGAATTGTTTAGAGCCCTATGTGGATACAAAATTTATATCTGCAAAATTTAAAATTCTGTGCCAAAAAAATAAAAATTATGTGCACAGTATTTTAAAATTCTGCAGATTTTGTCAGTAAATAAATGTGGCTCCAGCATGGCAGTGGGGAGCACAGGCCACTGGCTGCACTGAGGTAGGAGATCACCCTGAAGCCCCCACCTCCTCTGGTACAGGGACTCAACAGTGAGGCTGCACCTGACCCTGACACAGAGCAAGGGCTATGCCTGTCCTGAAACACCCTGGGGCTCTGCCCCCCTGCAACAGGTGTGAGTGGGAAAGCTCAGGACAGCAGGATCCAAGTGTGGAGGGGTTTAGTGTGGGAGGAATCCAGGTGTGGGGCAATCAGTGGGAGATCTGGATGCACAGTAGCTCATTTGGGGGGAGGGGTTCCTGGTGCAGGAGCAATGGGACTCTGCAGGGGATCCAGGTGAAGGTGGTTGGATGTCAGAGGTGGGGATGTGTGTGTCTGGATTGCAGAGATGGAGCTCGGCGGGGAGGGGGTCTGAGTGTGGGGGGCTTAGTGGGGGGTCTGGTTGCTGAGGGAGTCGAGCTTGATGGGGTGGGGTCCAGATGCAGCTGGCTGGGGATCAGTGGGGTGGGGGTTGGGTGAGGGGGGGTTCATCGGAGAGGTCCAGGTGTAGGGGGGTAGGGCTTGTCAGGGTGAGGGTTCGATGGGCCTGCTTAACAGGGGAGCCCCAGCTGCTGCCGAGGGGATGCCGCATGCCAAGTTTCTACTTCGTCCTGCAATTCCCCTACCCCTTTTTTCTCCATCCCCCCAGCCTCACTCCCACATTCCCGTTCCCCCTGCCCTATTCCACCCCCTTACTTCCCCACTGCCTCTTTCCCGCACCCCCCCTTCCTCATTTCCCCACCCTCCCTTACCCAATCCCACTGTGGGCACTCACTGTTGAACAGAAAACAAGAAGGCTCCCAGCACACAGAAGGGGAGCACAACTGGCACTAGGACCCAGGAGGTGGAGTTCAGCTGCAGAGTCAGCAGAGCCAAGACACAGCCTCCTTCACTGGGCAGCTCTGCGCTTGCAGAAATGAGGCAGGGCAGTGGCAGGTAACCCCATGTGCCCCCCCATGCCTCGCCTCTATTTGGGAGGGGTGCAGTTTTTGGGGAAAGATTGCCCATGTACCCTCTCCCCTCCAGCTTTCCTGTAGTTTTCAGCAGAGAAGCACAAGAATTCTGCGAGCAGGGAGGGAGGATGTTTTCTGTGGGAATGCAGTCACACAGAATCCCCCCAGGAGTAATGTTAAAAGAATTAGTAAGGTTTGCAAAGATTGATTGTGACACCTTAATTTATCCCCCTTATGCATATGAATTATATTACAGTCTTTAATTACATGATCACATTCTACTTTTTCCACTGGATCCCTGCCTCATTCAGCAGACAGAATGGACATGGCTCAGTTAATGAGCAGCTGTTCAATATTTTATTTTCTCTTCATTGTTCAGTGTGTATCCCCCATGCTTTATTTACTGCACATTATTAAAACCTGTTTTGAAGACAGAATTATTAATGTCCTCATGGGCTTTTCTATGGCGCTCATTACTATACTAGCTAAGTACTTCACAAACATTAATGAATTTACTTTCACAACACCGCTGTGAGGTACTGAGAAACTGAGGCATAGAAAGATTAAGTTCAAAAGTTTCCACTAATTTTGGGTACCCTGTTTGAGACATCTAAGACCTGATTTTTTTGAGTAGTTAGCATTATAGAGCATTTTATATGTTCAAAGGACATCTCCCATTGACTTCAGTTGCAGTCAGCTCAGTACTTTTGCAAATCAGACCCCGGGATATCCAGTTAGGCACCTAGATAGTGAGAGTCACACAATTAGTGACCCCTCTGAAAAAGGCTTGGTTTAAGTGTCTTGCCTGGCATCACACAGGAACTGTGGACGAGGCAGGAATAGAATCTAGTTCTCCAGGACAGCATTCAGCTGCCTGAACCAGGACAGCATCCTTTCTCTTTCTGTAATCCTCTGTCTCATTCAATACACACCTCTCAACTTGTGAAACAAATGAGGCAGGGGTCCTACAGACAGCAGCCTTCTTTATTACATATCCCTGATTCATCCCCAGAGCAGATCCATCCTGTGCACTGAATGAGACAAGAGTTTTATGGAAGAAATAGTATGTGATCATGTAATTAAAGACGATATCATACAGTATACAGATGCATGGGCAACCTTAATTTTGTCATGTGTTAATTTTTGTGTACTTGACTTTGCAACCTTAATAATGTTCAGTGTGGGTTTTGTATGTGTAATTTCCCATGATTTTAAAAACACAGTCTGAAGAAATGGAAATTCCATCATGTGGCATCCTGTTCACATCTACATGGGTTATCAGCAGGGTTGGAACTTCTGGATCCACCACACAGACCTCTGCCACTTGAGCTAACAGAGTAACTGATAGCAATAATAGGCTGTCTTCCTCTGTGTGGAGCAGCACTATAGGGGAGAGAGACATATTTTGCCACAGGTGTGTATGACAGCAGAGAATGGTGGGACTCAGTAATCCTGGCTTCCATTCTGAAAAGGACTGTGCTCTAAAGGGCATGAACTCTTCTGCCTGTTGTCCTCAAGTTTGTCCTCTTCTGCCCCATCCCTTCCAACCTATCCCTTTACTAGTCCCATCTCTTGCTTGCCCGAGCTCCTTGTCCCAGTCCTGTTGTCCTTGCCTGCCCAGTTCTAATCTCCACTCCTCAGGCTTCTCATCTTCAGGCCCTCTGTAAGAAGGCTACCTAGCAGCAACTTTAAATAAATATACAGGGGAAAACCATTAAAGGCATTATTTGAAATAGTTTTTGCACCAAGGGATTCCTTCAGATGGCCACCTGACAAATGGCCAGATTTTTTACCAAATTAGATAACCATGAAGCCCAGTTTAATGCAAATAATACTAAGATGGCCTGAGCTATTGTCTGCCAGGGCCAGGACACCTAATTTAGAGACTTTCCTTAGGAATGGAGTTGAGGTTGCTGCTAAGCAAACCCTGGCAGTCTCTACTGGTGGGTTTCACTTTCCTGTGATTTAAGTGATTCCCCCATGTGCTAAGTAGACAATAAATCTCCTACCTCCAAATATAATGGTGTGAACAGTGGCACTGGAACACTTTTTTAGAATGGGAGTGCTGCAACCCCTCTTACCTCTGTCCGCGCCCCTTGCTGCCCTGTAGAGCTGGGGTCAGGAGCAGGGCCGTGGCTCTGGGATGAGAGGACACGGACAGGGTAAGGGGCTAAGGCTGGGGCCACAGCTGGGGGTGGGTGTGGAGCCCAGGGCGTGGGGCCAGCAACCGGGACCAGGACTGGGCATGGGGCCGGCAGCTGGGACCGGAGCCAGGCGCAGGGCCCCAGGGCACAGGGCCAGATGTTGGGCCAGCAGCTGGGCACAGAGCAAAACCCCGTGCAAAACCTGGGCTTGCCCCCCACACCATTAGTTTCCTCCCCTATGGGTGGGAATAGGATGAGTCTCTTTCTGCTCTATCCTCAGCAATATAGGCAGATCCTGAGTCAGTGTTCAAATTCACTCCTTCCTGGTCTTTGGCTTTATTGGCAACTCCAAAACAATAATGCAGTATAAACCTTTGCATGTTTCCTTCTAGATCTTGGCTGTTTCCCTCCAAGACCTCTTTTGGCCTAAGACACATAGCATTTTTATCACCTGGCTGGTTCCAGTTGGACCCATTTCTAAGCATGTCTCAGCAGTAATTACCCTGAATCTTAACATGGAATTTTGGCTCAGGGTGGTTCAACAAAACATCCCTGCCTTCCAGTACAGGGTTTTACAACCTGTTACAACTGAGAGCTTGGTCAAATAATTTCATCATCTTTACCATTCCACAATGTTAGAGCTTTGACTAGATCCCTTTAAAACTTGCATACAACCACACAACTGCAAAAAGTGCTGTTTCAGACCTAGTGAAAAGAAAAGATGCAGTGGTTTAATTCAACAACATGCGAACATCAACAGTACAATAAAAACCTCCTAGTCAAGACTCATTCCAACACGTGGTTGGAAGGCGTGCTGGAACAATTTTTATAGTGGGGGTGCTAAGAGCCATTGACCAAACTGTGAACCCTGTATATAATGGAAACCACTTCAAGCCAGGGAATGCGATAGCACCCCCAGTCCCCCTAGTTTCAGCACCTATGGTGATTGAGCATCTGAGAAGTAGCTGAACCCACCAGGAGGGAGAAGAATGGCTTCTTAGTGGTCCTGTGGTAAGCAGTCAGGTGGCTAGACACAGTTAGCCTGTGCTTATCTGCCAAGGGCAAGAACCTCAGCAGTCATCTTCAGAGAGCCTCAGCAAGGCCACCTAAGAACACATGATATTGGTGGCAGCAGGGGAAACCAATATATCATTAATGAATTGAATAAATACTCTGCTAAAAATTCAGTCAGAAGTAGTAGTGCATATATTGCACCATTCTGTCAATGACTTAGTGATTTATTATGAGCATTTGTCAAATACTATAAGACTCATGTTCTTACTATATTACTGCTATAAATATTTTTAAGGACTTCTTTATGTTCATTTTATGTATTTATTTTACAATCAATTGATGTATAGACAAGTGCAATAGATGATAGCCATTGAAGACTGGGGATCTGCTTTTCAGCACATTTGTCAAAGTTATGCAAATCAGTCAGAAACCTGGATATAACTATTGCAATGACAACGGAATATACTTGTGTACATGTATCAAAGGTTCAATGTTTTTTAGTAAGTAAAACATTTTTCCTAAGAAAAATATTTTTGGAAAGGTGAGTTTGAAACATCAGCTCTACTAGTCCAAACATGTATATAACTTATGATGCAGTATAGCAGTTAGAAAACAGTCTGTAAATTGTTCCCAAAATTTGCTATCTCTAGATGAAACTTTAGTTATTGTAAACAGTTTGTCAGCTAAAGTAGATAAGTAGATGTTGTTCCATAGAAAAATTTTATTTTTTCACCATGCAGGAAGCCAGGTTGTCACTCTATATTAACTTAGAGATAAAAAAAACTACAGCTAGTAGCTAGACTTGGAAACCACCAATTAAATGGGAATAACAGGATACATTAATACACTTCTTGCCAAATGAGTGGATTATTTTGTACATTTTTGGCAACTAACGAAAATTGATATTTCTTCCAGATTTTAGGTAATAAGATCCTAGGAGAAATAAGCATATATCACTGAGCCAGTGGGAACAGAACTCAACTTTACCCCCAAAAAACAATTCTTTCCTTTTCTACAGTAACTAATTATCTAAAAAATTTTTTTTTAATTCCTGCTAGATCAACACGCACAACCATTGTTATAGTAAATCTAATAGTGGACTTGTATATTTAATTCTTCACATGTAGGATTACATTAGATACAGTTGAACCGATGATTATTTCTGGCCAATTATCTTCTTAGACAAAGAATAAAGATGACCATGTTGTTTTATTACTAAATTACTTGCTATCCCTACCCTTTAAGTCTTACTTTAGAACAAAAATCCCACATATTTTTGCTGTATGTAATATATTACAAAAGGTTTCAAAAATTTATTAAATATAACTTATGTTATTATTTGCCTTAAAAGTACAATTGTAAGCAAAACACAAATTTTTCTGTGCCAAAATCCTCTTTCCCTAACATTTTCTTGGAAAGATGATAGTTTAAGTATGAAATTATTAAGCTTTTTGATTTTTTGCCATTTGGAATAATTTTCTGTAGAACATTTTATCCAGTCAAATTAAGAAATAGGATGTAGTCCCTCTGCTGAATGATAAAACAGAGTTCAAGATTTTTCTTTTGAGTTTGCCTGTCTATTTGTCTTTCCGTTCCATTGCTTGTGTTGTGATGTTGTGATGAATACTTTGCCTCTAGTTATACATTAAAAAAAAACAAAAACCCAAGCCTCACTTCAAAAAAAAAATTCTATCTCAAAAGGCAACAATTGTACCCATTAGCAAGGTCAGTGATTTGGAGAAACCTGGTAAATAGCAGCTACCAGAAATCCACTAGAATAGTATCTCTAGCAGGTGATAGATTAGTTGGAACAAATTGGAACCATTGCACTTCGGCAATCCTGGTTTCTTTCAAACTGTTTTTAAAATGTCGTCATTTTAATACACAATCTCAACCCTGTAGAACAGTCCACAGCAGGTTAATTTGAATCGTATGATGTGTCACTGCCCTCAACTGACATGAGCTCCGTTCCATGTGTGAAGCCATAATAAATCCATTCCCAACCGAAGCAAATTCCCTGTGAGAAGGTGAACTAATCCAGGCCTCACACTGGCATGTTAGCCCTCTGTAATTGAAAGCAGGGCCACCTGTTCCCAGCACAGTTAGCCTATAGAGAGAAAATTAGCATTAGATCAGATACTTAATATATTGAAAAATCATTCATACTTCTTGCAAGTTCAGCTGTGGGATGCTTAACATGACATCATATATAAACTTAGGAATGTGCCCACTTGATCCCATTTTAACAGTTTTGTTAACCATGGTGTTTGTTAACTTTGAAATGAGAATTTTTTGATTTAATGAGAGCAGACACGTGAGAAGGGGAACTGGCTAGGGTGCAGACTTTTCTAATTAACTCAGGGTCATTTGCAAAAACATTTGAGCTCTCTGGTATTTTTTTCATTGTTCTTTTACAAACAAGTTTTGAACCACTGACACTGTAGTCATGAAATGACATTTATTTGATTAAGAGGACAAACAGAAATATGCCAAATATAGTAGTGTGCGCATGTTATTTTTTATTGACAGAGTTATTTTTATTAAAAATGACAATTCAGGGATTCAATGAGGTGTGAAGATAATGCAGATAAAATGTTCAAAAGTGGCTTAGGTACTTAGCAGCCTAAGACCCACTGACTTTAAATGAAACATAGCCTTCTAGATGCCTATGTCACTATTGAAAATGGGACTCAGGCTCTTAAGTCAGGTAGATGGTTTTGAAAATGTTACTCTATATCTTTTCCATCATTTTGACGTGTCTTCCGTGCTTTTAAAGTCTACTTTTACCTTTTGCTGATTCTTTATTTCTTTTCTTAGGATTCTTTTATTTCTTAAAATGCTACAGCAATGCAGCTGCACCTCTGCAGCTGCGCCGCTGTAGTGCTTCAGTGAAGACACGGCCTATGCCAATGGGAAGGTCTCCTATTGGCGTAGGTGCTCCACCTGCCCGAGAAGTGGTAGGTAGGTCGATGGGAGAATTCTGCTATTGACCTAGAGCTGTCTACAGCAGGGGTTAGGTCAGTTTAACTGCATCACTCAGGGATGTGGATTTTTCACAGTGTAGACCAGGCCTCTGAGTTACAGGCTCTAGGATCCTTTCCAGGCTCTTCCCCAGATTTGCTGGGTAACCTTAAGCAAATTATTAAACCTCTTTGTGCCTCAATTTCCGCATCTGTAAAAAGGGAATATTAATACTTAATTACTGTTCGCCTTCATGATGATGCCTCCACAGACATCAACTGTAGTTATTTGCCTAGTCACATAGCACCTGAAACATTTTTGAAAAGTAGCTGGCAGCTAGAGGCATGTACAATTCAGTATCAATATTCCATAGATCATCTATGCAGCCCCTGGAGTCCCTGCAGCACATGAACTACAGGCAGAAGAGAGAGGAGAGAGAGACCAGGAATGTAGGCTTTTGTAGTGCTAATTAAGAGTATATGGTTCCCTGAAGTCACAATCCACCTTATTGGTTCTGCTCTTGATTCTTCAGTCCCAGCAACAAGTAAGGGGGTGTTTTCTGATACTGGTGCTAGTACTGGCTAGTGTCAGGTTGGAGAGGGAAGGATTTTGAGCCTGGGGATGGATTTTCTAAGTCTAGAGCGGTGTGTGTGCACGCACAATAGGTGTTCAGAATTAAGGGGGCTGGTTCTGAGCTACCAAGGCTAGGTAAGAAGAGAAGGGGTTTTCCGCTTTGGGGCCAGGTGTGTGTGGGAGGGTGTTTCTGTGCGGTTGGGTTGGAGGGAAGTGGGGAAATTCTGAACCAGGAGTGGAATGGGTTGAGGTGCAGGGTTAACGCAGGAGGGAATAAATTGGTTTTGTCACGGTGATAAGAAGCAGATGTTAGGATAGAGCTAGACCGGAGGGGATGAGATATTGGGGCTGGGAAGGAGCAGTGAATGGACGACAGGGAGAATAAATACTGTTTTCTCCTACCTTCATCTTTTCTGTCATGTGTCCCAATTTTTAAGTTATTTCTCTAAAAGGGGGAAGAGAGAAAAGGGTGTCCCCTTCTCCTCACAAATCTCTCCCCAAAAGGCTTTCCTGTGACACTCCTGAACACAGTGTCTCAGTTTTCCACTTTGTAAATATGATTGACTTGCAGAGAAGCGGAGGATGGGGGGAAGGTACTTACTCCCTACAGCCCCATCCATTATTTTGAACACCACACTGCCATTAGGCTGATCCATCTTAAAATAATTAGGCTGATGATGCATTTCTCTTGCCTTGGAATATCCTTGTTTCAGATAGGCATAAAAATGCTTTTTGAGCCTCAGGAAAAGGCTCTTAATGCCTATGACAGCTACAAGGTCCTCTCAGAAAGGGCCCAAAATGACCATAAGACACTGCTTCACAGCATGCTCCTGCATTAAGTCCTGGGAGACCTTTTCTTAAAGAACTCTTGCGAAGCATGAAAAAACTCCTTAGGTGTTTGGCTTCCAAGTCTTCCATAGGTGCCAAAGCCTGAATCAAAATCGGAGATTAAAAGAGGAATCATTCTCTTGTAAAGGCATCTGCTGATGAACCATCTAAACAATTTGACTGGCTAAAGATCTGAGTTCTATGTGGCAGAGGCATGTTCAAGGGGGACACGTGATTAAACAAAATGTAGTGCTCCAGATGCCAGATTTGACCAGACCCTGTGTGATTGGCTTTTCTAGATCTTAGGAGCCCCTAGAAAGGGAGGACTTCCTGGGATCCAGGCTGATCATGTATATCAGGGCTCATATGAAATATATATAGCCAGAGCATCAGGGAGCCAAAATGCCCTTTGAAGGCTCTGGTGAACTCTGAAATAAAATCCTAAACCTAAGCATTATTTTTTTTTCTGTTTCGTTGTTTGCTTGTCTCCTCTCCCTTCATGTTTATTTCAGTGGCTCTCCATGGAGAATTCCTCACTTCTTCCCCTCTTTTCTCCGTTCTTCTTTCCATTCTCTCTCATCTTCTTACATTTTCCCCTCGTGTTCCTTTATCTTCATAGTGGGGCCTCTCCGTTGGTGATTGGAGGCAGAGTAAACCTTTTGTTCTGGCTGGAGTATAGACCACCCATATTTCCCTCCACCCAAAGCAATAGCTACAGATATCTGTTTATGACCGAGCTTTTTCAGGCATCTTAACTAAAACATTTTCCTTACCCAGTTTTTTTTTTTGAATATTGGATTTGTTAAAGAAAATCTGCAAATGTTTGGAACTTTGGGAATGAGGTTTTCTGATGTATTTTCCTGTCCCATCATCAAGATGGCAGACAAGGAGAAGAAAGGGAAACCAAGGCCAAGAGATGCATTGTATGCTCATGTATATCCTGACACAGAGGGCTTGGCTTGTTTATCCTTATCACGTGGTCCACTCACTGCAGGTGGTGGCTCCTCCTGGCCTCTCTGGGGATTACCTCTTTCCAGGTCTGAGGCCCTTTTCTGCTGCTTGCTGCACGCCCTGCTGGCACTCTCTCTCTCGGTCTCTGTGACTCTAGGTGCTCCTTCTTTGTGACTTGGCCCTTCTGCCAGGTCACGATACATATTTCCCTTTCCAGGGTATCAAAGTCTTCTCACTCACTGTCCCTATGGTGCCACTTCCTCAGTGGCTGGTAGAGGAACCCGGGCCCACCCCTTACTCCGGGTTCCAGCACAGGGATCCTCTAGTCAGCAGCCCAAATCTGTTCCATCCTTGATCTTTACTGCCTTTTCCCTGAGCCTGTCCTTACCTTCTGGCTCTCCCTCCTTCGCTTGCCAGCCCCATAGCTCCCTTCTCCCAGGAAGCAATTGTAGGTTACTTGCTTCTACAGCTTCAAACACACCTCCCTTGTCTCAGAGAATGACCGCAGACTGCTACCTTGCAGACTCTTCTCTGCGGCCAACTTCCCGTTTTATAAACCCAGTCCAGCTCGTTCCTCCTCAGTTGGGCTCCCTCATTATTTGCCCCAATCCCAGTCAGGGGGTTACTTAAGCCACCCGATTCCCCTTAGTTGTGGACTGTCTGTGGCCCCCTTCTTAGTCTACATTAACCCCTTCAGGGCAAGTGTGGGGTGAACACCCCATCACAGTCCTGTCGGAATCTCCAGTGACCGTAAGATTCCAGACATGTATGGAGTGCTGGTGCCCCCCATAATGACTATGGGAAAGATTCCACATTGCAGCCAGTGCATGGGGCAAAGGCCATGCTGAGATGGCTGAGCAGGCACCAGTACTGCTCTCCCATCCCTTTTCAAGCAGGATCCAAAGCAGGAGGGAGCAGCAGAGGCAACTTGAAAGCAGACTGTGGAGAAAATATCTGTATTAGTTCAGAGTCTTGGCAACACCTCCTATGCAGTTGTTTCTAACTATAGTAGCTTCTCGGACAACCTCAGTCATGCTGCCATTTCCCCTCTAAAACCAGCCCTGCCCCAGATTCCAGTACAGCTGCAACAGGAAGTGACTATGTGTGTTCTCACCACTCCCCCAAATGCCCACTAACCAGTTAATATGAGTGCCACCAGAAGTAGTGCCATGACTGCTTGTCTCCCTGGGGAAGCAAGCAGCTTATGTCTCCACAAACAAGGGACTATCCTACCCCTACTGTCTGGGGAAACCATGCTCCTCCTGTGCCTCCTATCCTGCCTACGTTTCCCTTGACAGTAGTCAGGATGGACTGTTAAAGTGACCAGGATCCAGTTCCACCATCCTCAATAAACAGGAGCCTTAGTCTGTCAATAGGACAAACAATAGGGAAAAAAATCCTGCCCACGAGTCTCATTCTGCTCCCCAGAGCCTATCGCTTCCCAACATAAAAAGTGTTAACAAGGGAAATCTGAGGATGGTAAAGACAATTCCGATTTGTATTCAGAGTGGCTCTTTAGTAATGAGGAAATGTCTGAATTGCAAGCCTTGAATCTTCTCAAAATAAAGGTGAAGAAAAGACTAGTCGTTGCACTGCTCTCATTTGTCACTGGTCCAGCATCATAAGAGTCTCTAATAAAAGAAATCCAAAAGCTAGAAGAGGCTTCATAAATTGTCATTAGCTCCCCATTCCCAATTTGGATCAAGGTAAAAAGACAAAGAAACCCAAGACTAATATTTCCCCCTCCTGCTTCTTTTAAGATTATGTTAAGGAAAGTGTTACGTATGGTTCAGGTGTGAACTGCACCTATGAACTCTCTCTGTCCGTGGGCAGTTCTTTCAAGTGACAGGCCAACACCTGGGGATTTTAACTGCCCAGATATCTGTTGGAAAAGTAATATGGCAAAACACAAAATATCCAGTAAGTTCTTGGAATGTATTGGTAACAACTTTTTGTTTTGGGAAATAACCAGGAGGACAGCCATATTAGACTTTATTCTGATCAACAGGGAGGAATTGGTTGCAAATCTGAAGGTTGAGGACAATCTGTTTGAAAGTGATTGTGAAATGATAAATTTCATGATTCTATTAAAAGGAAGGAGTGAAAGCAGCAGAATAAAGGCAATGGACTTCAAAAAAGCAGATTTTAACAAACTCAGAGAACAGGTAGGTAAGGTCCCATGGACAGAAAATCTAAGGGAAAGATTGCTCAGGCACAACAGCAAACTGTCCTGATGCAAAGGAAAGATAGGAAAAATAGTAAGAGGCCAATTTGGCTGCATTAGGAGCTCTTTAATGACCTGAAAATCAAAAAAAACTCCTATTAAAAAAATGGAAACATGGACAAATTGCTACGGTTGAGTTCAAAAGACTAGACAAACATGTAAGGCAACATCAGAAAGGTAAGGCACAAAATGAGTTACTAGCAAGGAACATAAAAGACAAGGTGAAGAGGTTCTGGGAATACATTAGGAGTAGGAGAAAGATGAAGGAAAGTGCAGGGGGCTCTACTTAGTGTGAAAGGAGAGCTAATAAGGGATAACATCTAGAAGGCTGATGTGTTTAATGCCTGTTTTGCTTCAGTCTTCATTTAGAAGGTAAATTGTGACCAGATACTTAACACAAAGTGGGAGGGGGAGAATGCAAGACAAAATAGGGAAAGAATAGGTTATTTAGAATATTTAGATAAGTTAGATCTATTCAAGTGGGCAGGGCCTGATGGAGTTCACACTAGGGTACTTAAGGAACTAGCTGAAACAATTTCAGAACCATTAGCAATTATCTTTGAGAACTCAGAGAAGGTAAGTGAGATCTCAGAGACCTGGAGAAGGGAAAACAGAATGTCTATCTTTAAAGGAAAGAACAAAGAGGACCCAGGAAATTATACACCTGGAAAGATATTGGAACAAATTATTAAACAGTCAATTTGTTAGCACCTAGAGGAAAATAGAGTTATAAGTAATCGTCAACATGGATTTCACAAGAACAAATCATGCTAAATCAACCTAATTTCCTTCTTTGACAGGTTTACTATCCTACTGAATAGTGGGGGAAATGGAGATGTACTATATCTTGATTTTAGTAAGGCTTTTGACACAATCCCACCTGACATTGTCATAAACCAAACTAGGTATACGTGCTCTATGAAATTATGATAAATCGGCAAAACTGGTTCTAAAACTATATTCAAAGAGTAGTTATCAATGGTTCGCTGTCAAACTGGGAGGATGTATCTAGTGGGGTTGTGCAGGGGTCTGTCCTGGGTTTGGTACTGTTCAATATTTTCATTAATGACTTGAATACTGGAGTGAAGAGTATGCTTATAAAATGTGTGGGTGACACCAATATGGGAGGGGTTGCTAGGACTTTGGAGGACTGAATTAGAATTCAAAATGACTTTGATAAATTGGAGGATTAGTCTGAAATCAAAATAATGATGTTCAATAAAGACAAGTGCCAAATCCTACACTTACAAAGGAAAAATCAAATGCAGAGATACGAAATATAACTGGCTGGACAATAATACTGCCGAAAAAGATTTGAGGATTATAGTGGATTACAAATTGCATATGAATGAACAATGTGATGCAGTTGCAAAAAAGGCTAATATCATTGTGTGGCGTATTAACACGAGTGTTGTATGTAAGACATAGGAGGTAATTGTCTCACTCTTCTTGGTACTAGTGAGGCCTCAGCTATAGTACTGTGTCCAGTTCCTGATGCCTCACTTTAGGAAAAATATGGACAAATTGGAGAGAGTCCTGTGGAGAGCAACAAAAACGATGAAAGGTTTAGAAAACCTCACCTATGAGGAAAGGTTAAAATGAGAAAAGACAACTGAAGGGGGATCTGATAGCAGTATTCAAATATGTAAAAGGCTGTTACTAAGAGGATGGTGATCCATTGTGCTTACTGAAGGTAGGATAACAAGTCATCTGCTTAATCTGCAGCAAGGGAGATTTAAGTTCAATATTAGGAAAAGCTTTCTAACTATAAGATAGTGAAGTATTGGACTGGGCCTCCAAGGGAGGTTGTGGAATCCCTGTCACTGGAGGTTTTTAAGGACAGGTTAGACAAACACACCTTTCAGGAATGGTGTAGGTATATTTGGACCTGCCTCAACACAGGGGCTGGACTAGAAGACCTATCAAGGTCTCTTCCAGCTCTACATTGCTTTGATTTTATAAGAGACTAAGGCCATGTCTACACTAACAAGCTTATAGCGGCACAACTGTATCAATACAGCTGTGCTGGTGTAAGAGTGCTCATGCGATGGGAGAGAGCTCTCCCGTCAACATAATAAAAGCAGCTCAGTGACTGGCAGTAGCCATGTCAGTGGAAGAGCATCTCCCACCGAAATAGCGATGTGCACAAGAGCGCTTATGCCGGCAAAACTTATGTCGCGCGGGGGGCGGGGGGGTGTCACACCCTTGAGCAACAAAAGTTTTGCCAGCATAAGTGCTCGTGTAGGCATGTCCTAAAGCAGTTGTCTAGAAACAGACAGTTTGTGCCCACCAGTCTTCTAAGTTCTGAAGAAGACTATTAATCAGGAAGAGGATATGTAATAGATTGATCTGGATTTTTCTCCCGTGCCCAGACTACAGTTCTGCAATATCTAGCATCCCCAAATCCACAGCATGATTTGAGGGAACCCCATCCAAAGGAGGCAGTCCACATGAGAGGGCTTCTGCAGAGATGTGCGATTTGACAGAACTGATCCAGTACCCTGAAAGAAAGATGTTTGACATCTCCAAAATTAAAGAATTCAGGAAGGACAAACAACTCATCTCATATCTACTTCACATTTGGCCATAAAACCTCTCCTATCAAATGACTGATCCTGTGGAATCTACTCAATATTCTTTGTGGTTCTTGAAAGGAAACAAGATATTCAAGCCATCTTGGATCTTGAATTGCTCAATGTGTTCACCTGGAAATCTAAATGCATTATGTAGACTTTAAATAGAATCCCTACCCCTTCTGAATTTTCTGTCATTGATAGATGCATGACCCCCTGTCATTATGGTATATCACCATAAGTATATATGCTTCTGAAACTACAGGAGACACTTTCAGTACAGGACCCTGCCTTTCAGTCCGTCACCCTCACAGAGTGTCTTTAACAATAGGCTTCCTAGAATGGGAACCAACCTCTACCCATTGCCCATCAGATCACCCTCAAGAAGGAAAAGGGGCCCAGTTATGGCAGCAGCTGTAGAAATATGGCTTTATGGAAAACAAAGAAAAAGACACATTTTTCAAATACAAAGACTACAACTTCTGGTGGGTCACATTAGACACAACTGAGGAAAGTGTCCTCATTTTGAAAGAGAAACTGAGGAAGATTACAAACAATTCATCTAATATTAGAAACCCCACTAAGATTTCTAATGCAGCTAGCTAGAAGTTATGCTGGTATCATGTGGAACCAAACACTTCCCACAATCTAACCCTCCATCAGATAACTATTTCTTAGAAGAGTTAAGGTGCTTCTCCAGTCCTAATAGTTGAAAGCTCTATTCCAGACAGACATCCGTTTTCTTTATAGTAGGATTAAATCTTGTGGTTATGAAGAAGTTTAGTATTTTACAGCTTTGAAAGGTGGTGTTCTGCAAAATACTCAGAAGAGATAGTCCTGTGTCCCAGCTGGGTAAAAGGGCTGGTCTCCCGCCAATCCTCTGGGAGAGAGGGAAATATCCATTTAAAATCATGGGATACTCTGAGTCTAAGAAAATAAATTCCCAGCAAAGAACACATTTTCCTTTCTCCTTCCCTCTCACTACTGCTCTTGGAAAAGATCCTATACTTATGAGATCTATGACTTTTTTACACCCATATTTTTCATTTTGCCTTCTCATGAGGTTTCTTTTCTGATTCACCAAATTAAATATATAGAGCCGAGCACACTGTAGGCCCTATATAAATTAATAGAAAGAATGACCTATTATATTTTCAATTCTGGCACTTCTCAGGATCAAGCCCATTGACTTCAACAGGAGCTTAGGGTACTTAGCACCTTGCAGGATGAGGCACTTTTTTCCTATTCTAAGTATAGGGAAACAATGTAGTACATCAGATATAACTGTGGCAAATGTAGACTTTGTAATGGCGAAACCTATCTGTCAGATACCTAGGCATTACAAGTTAAAGTATATTGCCGTTATCTCCACAGTAATTGGTAAGGATAATACAACATGTATAAATATTAATATTTTCAGAACTGAAGTATGTAAGTCATATATTTTCAATTTTAAGATATATTTATATTTCATATCTACCAAAAGCAAATAGTCTTGGTTCTGTCACTTTCCCAGCATTTCAAACAGTCATCCAGTAACTAACTTAGCCATGGATTCTAGGTTAGGCTCTATTGGAAATGGCACAACTTACTGCTGAGAAAACTGACCAAAAAAATCAAACTTTGAAATGCTAAGCAGGAGAAAAAAGATGCTCAAATAAATTGGTTAGTCTCTAAGGTGCCACAAGTACTCCTTTTCTTTTTGCGAATACATATTAACATGGCTGTTACTCTGAAACCTAAGCAGGAGAAGAAATACAATATTGCCTGGTATTATTTTAACAGACTGGTCCATGTATGTATAGAATTTTTCATTCCAGTCATTGGGGTTGACCAACACAACTCATTCATGGCTCTGCCACTTTTGAATTACACAGTCACCCCTAATTCATGGTATAAAAAGACATCAACACAGAGCATCCGCAAATATTTCACAGAGAGAAAAAATAGTCACAGTGCTGTAAGTCTGTACCTATTTTTGGTACACCTTTAATAATGAAATGACAAAGGAAGAAATTGTTTCAGACAGAATTTTCAGAGTGCTGCTTATACATTTTCTTTTATAGATGTTATGATTTTGTTAAAACAGGCCATATTGAATCCATTGGGTTTTTTGTAATATATTTCAAAATACATAATAAATGTAAGTAATATGATGACTAATGGGTCAAGTGAAGTTGGAACATTTTAAATGAGAAAATAGCTGGAAATAATTTTCAGGAAACTATTCCAGTTGATTTTTGGTCCCCCACAAGGTATACGTTAACATAAACTCCATAGAATCGCCTCTGGGATCCGAATTCCCTCTCTGATTTCATTATTGCAACGTGATTCTTTTCCTTTCACCGTTAAGTCATCTCCTGGTGTGGTGGGAGCATATAATAAGTGTAATTTATTTATGTTTGTCTAATCTCCTTTTAACTCAATAGTCATTTCATCATTCTGTTTCCTAGTAGCTGTTCAGAAAGTTGTGAAGGGTAATTAGAAACTAATAACTGACAGAACTGGATTCACTTGGTAATCTAAAGATATGTGGCAAGGGAATGGAGAGAGAATTACAGCAAACAGGAAAGCAGATTAATTACATGCACTTTTCACTGGAAGAAAATATTTTTCCATGAGATCCTCTAATACAGTTTATTCATATGTAGTTATGTAATTTGGAATAGTCCACTTTATCCCAGTTTGTTAAGGATCCCTTTATTGTTTATTTGCAGTGGAAGCTCCTAAGATGAGGATGGGGTGGGAATTGCCTATCCTGTTTTGAATCTCATTCCATGCTGCAGGGCAGAGAATTTGCCCTTCAGGAGACAGCTAACGTAGCTATAAGCCACCTTTGCTCCATCCTGATTCTAGTGTAATTTAGATAACTCTGAAGGACTGCCTAAATTACTGCAACCCATGTGTCCGCCTGCCTGTGGACAGCAACACTGCCCAGAATCTGTTCTGCGCTACATGCTGTGGCCCTACCCCCTCCATGCCCTTCCCACCTGTATGCCATGGCTTGTGAAGGTGTCCTCAAAAGACAGTCTGTAGCTGTCTGTCTTAGTTCTTGAACCTGGGGAATTCTTTCCCACCTGTATCCATGGTTTTTAGTGGCCCTTTTACCTGGTATGAAGGGGCCAAGTAAGGGGTTGAAAATTTCACCCATTATGATCTTTATCTGCTGCTGTAAAATGTCACCAATCTCCACTGATATATATTCTGTCCATCACTTAAATTTTTCTCAGAGTGAAGGTTAATGTTCCTTTCGCAGTGTTAAGGAGAAAGTATAAAACCCGGCAAACAATAAAATAATGTGGATTGCTCAGTTTTATTTTTATTTTTTATGTTTTACTTAAAATGCCAAAGAATCTTGTTGCATAATTTTGTCATTATGAGATTGTTAAAATATTTGCAATAAAGGCTGCAACGTTAAATTTTCTGCAGTTATGCTTTTGGCTGACCCACCAATTTCTGTTAAGCCTGATTCAATGTATAATAATAACCTAATATAAAATTTGCCAAGTTATCAGGCATGACAACATTTTTTACTGTGTGACACACACAGTTTCAGTGAGGAAAACAGGGAAGCCATCCACTTACCCTGGCTTGTGTTGCTCCTGTGTTTTAGTGCTAACTTTTTTTTTAATTGCTTTTTGGATGAATTCAAGGTTTATGAAAGCAGGTGACTAATAGCACTAATTAAATACAGACATAATGAGACAGGTGCTGTGCAAGTTTCCCTGCTCAGCTCTGCAAGTGCACCTCAGTCCAATCTCTGACTAATCTATCCCTATATCTTTCTCTGTCTGAGAGATCCCAAGAGAGTACTACTGGGCAATTACTCATCTGTCCTTTAAGGCTCTCTCATGCAGAATACTCTAGGATTTTATCTTGTCACCTCTCCTGTGGAACATGTATATTAGGATGTATTTATTCTTGCTGTCTGCAGAAGTAGAATATATTGCTGCAGGAAAGCATCAGTAGTCAAATATGCTCTTGAAAAATAAGGTGTCTCGCCTCCAGTTTCTCACATGCTTAACTGTGAAGCAACACCAACAAATATTTTGAATCTGGTCCTTCAGTGCAACTTCATTGATGTATAAAGATGGTCTAACAGGTATGGTTTTCCAAAACATCTAGGTGATTTAGGAAGCCAAATCCCAGTAGGACTTGGGAATTTAGGCGCTTTTGAAAATTTTACTGATAGATTTTTTACTTTTTTAAATGTTTCCTTGTTTATTTGGGATGGTGAGTCCTGGAGAAAATCAGAGAGATTTAGTCTTAGGCCCAGACTTTTAAAGGTATTGCTTTTAGGTGCTGCTGTACTCATCGTTGCAATGCCTAACTGATTTAGGAGCCTACATCTCAATTTTAAAGGGGATTTAGGATTCTAATGCCTAAATCCCTTTTAAAATTGGGATTTAGGCTCCTAAGTCAGTTAGGCATTGCAACACTGAGTGCAGTACACCTAAATACTTTTTAAAATCTGGATCTCCGTGACTTTCCATGCCCTTCTTTCTCACTTTATTTCAAGTTGTTTCTTATTTTGTTATTTTCTGCCCATCCTTTTAGCCTGTATATGGGCCTTTCTATTATTTACCTGTCTTAGCTAGTGTAACACTTTTCAATTCAACATGGAAAGTTTCAGCACAAAAGGAAAATTTTTCAGAAAGGTATTAATTAAAATGGTGAGTTTTATGATTAAAATAGTTTTTCAACTGTAATTTACAGCTAACTGCTGCCAATGAAGCATTAATAACATTTTTCCAGGAAGCCTTTATTTCAAATTCCACATTTGTTTCCTTAAAGATATAATGGAAGTCTGACCTTCCCATTAGCAAGTTTATGTCCTGTCATTGTAGGAAAATAGCGCTAGTTTTACTTTTAGAGACTAAGGTCCTGATTCAGGAAAGCTTTTAAGCTTGTACTTAAGCCTGTTGAAATCAATGGTAAACTTAAGTGTGTGCTTATGTGATTTTCTGAATTGTGGTGTAAGGATCTAATCTTGCTGCCCTTAACCCTTGAGGTAAAAAGTTTCATATTGCCTGAGAAGCAGAAAAGCTGAGTTCATCTGGCTAAACCACAAATCTCAAATGATTTTGCCTTAAAAGAAGAAGCTGGTCTTGAAACTTGGCCCAACTTTGATTTAAAGGTTTATCAACCTATGTGAACCTTTCAACAAACTGTCTGCAACATGTACTTGTAACAAAACCTAAAATTAGGCAGTTTTGTATTTTGTTGTGAACATTTCAGACAGCTGAGTTGCATGAATGAAAGTGATCACAAATTGTGCTCTGTAACTGAAAAGAACTGTACAGAAGGGGGGGAAAAACCCTTTTTTCCTTAAAAAGGCAACTACAATTTTTCATTCTTCATTACCGAATGAAAGCTGAACCCCAAAGCAAAAATGTACTCACAGAGACTGTGTGCAGCGGCTTCTTGTCTGGCTGACTGGATGAAAAGGGGTTGTTGCCCCTACAAGGGGCTCACTCTTCAATTAGTACAAAAGATGAGGAAGGGGGGAAATTACCTGGATGGGCAGGGAGGAACAGGAAGTAGCTGGACCAGGTATGTGTGTGGAGACGCTGCCCTTCCAGATGACCTGGGAGAGAGGGCTACTTATACCCCAGGCAGTTGAGGAGAAGCCCTCTGTCACTGTGATCAGGCTGGCAACACCCACCCTCCCGCAGACTGATTAGGAGTAGAACTGGGTTTCCTCATGATCTGCTGTGGGCATTATGCTAGTTGCCTTTTTACTTGGGGGGCTGGAAAGGAATTTTTCCCTCACTGACAGACTGCCCAAGATGGGATGGGTTTTTTTGCTTTCCCCACAGCTGGTCTGGGACATGGTGGGGTGGCACAGAGGAAATAGGTTATGATGTCGCAATGTAATAACTAAAAAATTTGGCAGATGCTCAGTGCAGGTCCTCATTATGGAAGGGATATAGTTATCGGGGTGGGGGGGAAATGGATTGGAAGGGGATTTAGAGGAAAGTATCTCTTAAAGGAGGTGGGGAAGTGGGTTCAGGGCTCCTAATGTCTGGTACAGTGGGAAGCCAACTCCCTCCTTTTTTCTAGCCCCCTTAATCCTTATATGAGGGGAGGGCAGCAGGGTCCCAGCAATAGGTTACATGGAATCAGGTTGGGTAGGGGGAGGGCTGAAAGTAAGGGGAAACAATTAAGGAAATATTGATGGCCTGCACTGTGTGATTTGTTGTTGCGTATTCCCACATATTTTAAGTGGGTAAAGTTCTGTTTTAATTAAACCACATCCATTGCCCCCTGTCTTTCTTATAGTGTGGCCGGGACAATAAAAACTGAGTTAAACCTGGATTTCTGTGCTGAAAGCCCCAACTCACTGGCTCTGAGAAGTGTTCAGCAGCATAAAAATAAGATTTAACTAACCAAAAAATTCTGCTGCCCACCTGCACAATCGTCTTGGTACTTTGCGGGAATATAACATCACAACTATTAGAAATGTCATGGCAACCCATGAAATTCATTTTATTGTGATTTCTCAAAATAATGCATTTTGAGATATTTTAATTAAACCAGGAAGTATCAATATAATTTCACAGGAAGTACCAAGAAGATTTCACAGAGCGGGGAAATATTTATAAAAGGTTACATTATTTCTGTCCTGAATGTTTCCCCAAAGCAGAGATTAAGCATAACTAATTTTTTAGGTTTGCTTTACTGTTCACATTTAAGCACAAAATACATTTAAAACAGTATGATATAACCACTGAGTAGAAAACCAAAAAAGTATACACATTATCCATCAATTTAAGTGTGGTGAAAATTTCCACTGTCAGCTTTAGAGTTTATATACAGTACCACTAGAGTTGCTTGACAAAAACTCAAAGGAACGAGGAATATATATTTTCAGTCTGATGCACACAGATTTATGTATTTACCCTCCTACACACTGGAGTTTGTCTATGTCTTTTCATAAGGCTGTGATGATCCCTGAACAGAAACAAGAAAATAAGATTGTGGTTAGATTTCTTCCATTCAAACAGTGATCACTGTTTTTAGTAATTTTATTGAAATGTCAAAATCAGCCAGAGAAATAGCATTCTCCCTCCATACTTCAAATAAATGGTAATTATTTTTTCCATTAAATGAGTAATTGATAATGTTTTTGTCTCTCTCAAATCTTTTCTGCAGCTGACATAAATGTGGCTATATCAAAGCCTTTGAAAGCAAACTTGAGCTTTGTCAAACTTGATCAAATAAATCATTTCCTGAAGAAAATCATAAGGACGAATGACTATGAGACTAGCAAAGAGGCTGATTCTTCAGCCAATAGCATTCCAATCAAGGATGACATATCAGCACCCGAATGTTCCAGTAGAAAGGATTCTCCACCTGCAGTAACTGCTAATGGAGAGAAAATGACTTCAGTCCAAGAAAACTTGTGGAGAGTTGTTTCCTGTTTTCAAAAGATTTCCATTCAGACTGCTCAAATGGTTGTTTCTATGGAAACCATGCCACACCCAAATAAACCTTGCCTGTTAGCATCTTTATCAACCCTCAGTGGAAGTCTGCATGTCAAAGCTGGACATAAAACTACAGGTAAGAGCTTTTAAAAATGAAAGATGCTACTTATTTGTATAAGTGTCATTATATTACCCATTTTACAGCTTGGTAAAGTGAGATATAGAGATTTGTGTTGTTGCTCCAGGTAACACAGTGGTTAGTAGCAGAATCAATTACCTTAATTCTCTACTCTGAGGTAGGAGTTGGGGTTTGATGTGGAGCTCAGTTAACTGGTTGCAGTTCCCTGATTTGGGGCTCTCTGACCTGGAACAAGTTATGGCTACACAGGGGCATCCCTAATTTATGCTGCTATCATAAGGTTCCCTATGATAGTAGAGCTCCACTCTGCCCATCTCCCTCCCTCTCTGTCCTGTCCTCCGCACCTCTCCCCTGGTCCCTTTAGCCCAGGGGGTGGGGAAGGCTGACACAGGAGTTAGCAGTGCCATCTCCACCAGCTTTCTGCTGGCAGAGTGTTCTCCTGGAATTCTCCATTAGCTTTCTCCCATCACTTTAAGGCCACTTCGCACAGCTTACATAGCACAAAGTGGCTTTAGTGGATTGGAGAATCTAGATTTCCAAGAATCCTGATTTCCAGTCTTTTACTGTAACCAGTAGACCACCAAAAAAAGTCAACCTTCCCCCCAAAACCCTCCCCAAACCCACTCAAACTCTGTAAATTTTAGAACTACGATTTTATAAAGTAGTTCACCAGTATTAGAGAAACCAAGCCTGCCCTCTCCTATATTCTTTTTCATATTGTGTAGTAATTAGAACTGGGGACTGGAATTCAGGCTTACTGAGTACTATTTCTGGCTTTGCCTTGGACTTACTGTGTGGCCTTGAACCAATAAGCTAACCTGTCTCTGCCTCAGTTTCTCCATTAGTAAATGTAGGGAATAGTTTCAGTACTTCCTGTACTTGTCAGGGATGTTATATGGTTTAATGGTATTTGTAAAATGTTTGAGGGCCTGGGATAAATTACAAAGTACTGTAAATATTAATTGCTACTGTTTTATTATTAATTTTTCATAATTCTGGGTTGAATTCTGACTACATGGATACTGTAAGAAATGCTGCTAATGTGTATGCATACAAGAGAGACAAATTAGAACTTCCACACAGTAGAACAAGAGACCAGATTTTTAAAGGTATTTAGGTACCTAAAGATGTAGATAGACTTGTGGTGGGATTTTCAAAAGTGCCTAGGCACCTAACTCTCACTGAAATCAATAGAATCAATGGGAATTAGGCACACAGACACTCTCAGACAGAAAATGAAATTTCCAGTTGTGACAACTGCTGTCACTGCTGTGAGACTTAGGGCACATCTACACTACCGCTTTATGTCACTCAGGGGTGTGGAAAAGCCACCACACTGAGCGACACAAGTTACAGCAACCTAAGCGCTGGCCACACCGGCACTATGTCAGTGGGAGACACCCTCCCGCCAACATAGCTTCCGCCTCTCGAAGAGGTGGAGTAATTATGCTGACAGGTGAGCTCTCTTCCATTGGCAGAGAGTGTCTGCATCAGACGTGATACAGCAGCACAGCTGCTCCGATGTAGCACTTCTAGTGTAGACTGGCCCAAAAATGTAAGGAATTTCACACCCTAAGTAGAATTAGCAGAATGCAAACATAAATAGATTCCCCTTTACGTTTAAGGATTTTTGCACCACTTTATAAACTCTATTGGTTAGTCTCTTAGTAAAACTAGTAAGATGGTGCATTTACATGATCTGGAAGTTAGCCAGACCTAGCCAGCTGGCAGTGTAGCTTAAGAGATAAAGAAAATGGTTTTGTAGCTGAGAAGTATGAGTTCTAGGCCAAACTAGGTGATTTATTTCTTTTTCATCAGAAATATTCCTGCTCAGGCCAATAAACTTCAGTGCTTTTTTATTGTTTTAAAAGTTAAAAATGAAAAATTCAAGGTTCATAGAACATGAAAGGCTATGAAAGTGCTAGAGGCTGAAATTCTTGATTTATCCACAAATAAATTGCAGTACAGACAGAAACAGTGAATGTATTCCCACGCTTTTCCAATTGTATCTCAATCCTCGCATGGAAAGAGCAGCAACTGAGTAGAGTAAAGGGCATTTTTAATATCCTTTACATAGTTTTAGCCTTTTGTGTGTTCTAATCCTCTTTCTTTCCATCACTTCCCTTCTTTCATACTCATACTTTATCCCTCCGATGGTACATTATGGTGTTCACATAAGCTTCTATATATCAAAGCCAAGCCTGGACTGTCACTGTACTTTAAAGCAATTTGGCAAACTCAGCAGTGTATATCACTTCCCCCTGAGTTTTCATCCTCCCAGAAGGACTTACCTTGACTTGCACATTAAGCCTCAGAAACGTTCTGCTACAAAGTTGTATTTCTTAATCTTTCAGGCAGTTCCAGGAGACAGATTATGTTTGGGTTTTTTTGAATGCTGTAAACTACACTCAAGTCTCTAGTATGTTTTTATTCTGGCAAGCAGTTTTAAATAAAGCGACAGCAGTGCCAAATCTAATCAAAATGGAAGCTAATCATTTTCTATGAATAACTTCCCTAGCTAGACAATAAAGAGAGATCAACAGACTCTCTTCACATTTCTCCTATTAAAGTTAGCGTATCTTTCTGTTTTATAAGAAGAAAAACACATCATGTTCACATGAGCTTTTGAATTCCAACACAGCAATGTGGGAAATTGTTTTTAAGTTTCAGTAACTGAAAAACACATTTCCAAAGAACTGTATTCAAAACCGCCTTATTTAAAACATTTAAAGGTAACTTTATGAAATAAGATAAAATATTGTGATGGGGCTTGAATTATATTTTTGTCTCAAAGATCTTCACAAGACACAAGAATACTGCAGTTACTAGCAAGAATTGTTTATTAAGTGTAAAAAATATCATGCAAGTTAGCTGAATGGAAAAGTGCAGTAGCTGTGTCTATCAGATTTTTGAGAACGAGGACTATTTAAAATATGTCAGTTCTTGAATTTTCTTTTTAAAAAGTTTTATAGATTTACCTTTTGAGTTGAACAGGGTTAATGTCAGATATTTTATAGTATGAAACTAATACGCAAATACTTTACTGTGTCTTTGATTTTATAGTCATATAAGTATTGTGACCATCTGTAGCAGCTGCATTTTACGAATTATTTACTGAACCAAACTGAGCACAGTGACAAAAGTAGTCATCTCAGATGTACTGTTAAAACAGGGAAAGAAAAAGGAGCATTGCTTGCCTTTTATACAGTATGGCCATCTGTTGTACAGATGTTATTATATAGAATGACTTCAGATTCAATAATTGTAGAAAATTTTCATTAAAACCTCAACAATTTGCACTTGTTTACTTGAATCTGCATAACTCCGCAGTGAGACAACACAACACACTTGGTGTTTCTTTGGTTCTCACTAGCTTTCTCTTTGATCCTTTTTGATGTGCTGACTTTAATAAACATAGTTAAAAAAACTGTTCAAAAACATCATGGAAAAAACTACAAAGGAACAATTATTTCAGTAGAAACTACTCTAATCCCTTACTTACGCAAGCTATTTTTAGTGAAAAATGTTTTTTACACATTTTATGTGACAGTGTTTTATAAACAGTGTAAATGGCTCCATTTCCAGATGAGTTTTAATTTAAGAGATGAAGTTGGTTTGTAATGCTAAGAATTATTTAGAAAAACACACACGGGAATGCGTTGTCAGCTTGTTTCCTCCCTTATGAGGGGAGGGAGGGAACAAAAGCTTATGACCTTGTATAATGACTGAAGTTGTTTTTATTTTGTTTTGTTTTTAAATTAACAAAGAAACTTGCCATATGTAATTTATGAAAACTATTCCACCCTCCTTCCCGGACATTTAAAGTTTGTACCACTTTAACCATGCAAACTCAAAACCTTCTAATTTTTTTTCTTTTTTCCTCCTCTTATTGAAGAAGAAAATTGAAAAATACAATGGCTAATCAGTTGAATTATTTTTTTTCACTTTTTGATGGGATAAATTGCAGTAGTGATTGTACACATCACAACTGTGGATATTTTAGGCCTAATTATAAAACCTCCATTCCACTTAGCCTGTTGCAATATAAAACAACCCCAAACCCCATTAGTGTTTCAAGGGACTTCATTTTTATGGACACTCTGCAGGTTCTAATACAATAGTGACTTATAATCACATGATTCCAATTTCTGCTAGAATACTTATACTCTCCTCTGTACTTATGGCAAAGTCCTGAGTGGTTTTAGTAATGTAATATTATTATAGAATGTGATGTACTGTATTGCAGAAAACTCTGTGACTAAGGTTATCATTAACAGTAGTTTTAATTTTAGTTTAGTAAAGACAACAGTTATAACTTTGTGACATATTCAAGGACAGTAGTTTAAATGTGAAGGTAAATTAATAATTTAATTGTAACCAATGTATGTAGTTTAAAGACAGAAGTTAACATTTGGTTCCAGTTTTAGCTGGGTAAATTTGGAGCCACATCTTGAAATAGTGAATGCTGTGAGTTTGCTTAGGTAACTTTCAGGTACTTTATTTGTGTTGTTGACCAGGAAGCCCAAATTCACAAGCAATCTGAGGAATTAAATGGACCTGAGCCTGTGAGGTGCTGGCCATCTCTTACATGGTGTCTTGCACCCTTCATGTCTCACTGTAGTCAGTAGCACTTGACGGTGCTCAGCACCTCACACAAGGTACAGAGCTTAATGTTGTGTAGTGCCTCATGTCATTAAAACCTGGATAATTCACAGAGGTTCACCAATAAATTCTAGAAAGCAGGTTGCAAATATCCTACACATGTGCCCCATTAGCTAATTTAGATTGATTTTGAAATTGGAGCTAGCCTCCTGGAAGAGAGGTTGGGAACATACTATCTCCAGAGTGAAAAAAAAGAAAACTGTAGACTCTCTCTGGACCAGTTTCCTGTTCCAGGAGGGCACAAGAGAGAAGACTCTCTGCTCGATGCCTGGGATGTTGGGATCTCACGCCACGAAAAATCCAATGAATTGTTTTCTTGGTAAAAGAGTAACAGTTTAAATAATTTTCACTGCCCTTCCTCTATTTTGCAGATATAATTATCTTAGCATGCAAATAAAAGGCAAAAAACCCCATTCAATTTCTCACGTGAAAATTGCATGTATTTCCACTAGTCACAGATTTAAAATGTAATGGATTTAAGATTTTTTTATAAATATAAAAAATAAAATGTAGATATTAATTGGTATAAAGCAGATACAAAACTTTTCATTTCACAGTTAACTGGGCCTCTTGAGAAAACTCTGCTAAGGCGTTGTCATAGCCTTTGGATGCTGCAGATATGCAAGTTAGCCTAAGGGGAAATAAAACATTAAATTAGATATGACTACCTAAAATAATATGCAGCAGTAACAAGCCATTTACAACACCCAGAAGACCTTTGTTACTTTTAGAAAGAAATATAAACTCTTTCCAACATTTGAACAATAGGAAATGAATTCTTTGTCAGTAAAAGCCAGAGGACAAACTAAATATTTAAATGGCCACTGAGGATTGAAGTGGAAGTGCAGCTTGTAGACAGCTATACAAATCACTAACAAACCTTAATGAATATTGGGTGTGGGCATCAGGGTCCTGTCAGTTTTGACACTATGTCCCAAGTAGCTTAAACCCAACACTCAAGAAAAGGTGGAGACCTCAGCAGGTCTCTAACATCTGGGATTTTATTTGTCATTATGGCATACCCTGCAAGCGCAAAAGAAAGAGTAAAAGGGGATTATCCTGACAATGAAATGAGTTATTGAATCTTGTGATAATGAAAAGCAGAAGAATTCTAATTCTTTTCTATAGTCCCTGAGGTGGAGGTGCGTTTATCGTTCTGCAGAAGTAAAATGTAGGAGGGAAGAACAGATGGCCTAAAATCCATGAAACAAGACACCACCTAATCCCAGGACTGAGTACCACTATTAATCCTGGTCAGATTCCCTACTGCTACTTTATAACAGGGTTCTGAGTTGCTACTGATGAACTGGCATGTCTGTTTTTTTAAAAAATTGCAAACTAACTGCAGGTTGCTGATTTAAGAAAGAAAATATGTTCTAAATGTGTGGGACCACTAATTAACATAGCTAAACCTCCAAAGAATGGATGACTTCCAAATGGAACTGAATCAAACTATTTTATGTTCATTCAGAACAAATAGCATTGTTTTCTCAAGCTCTGTTACTACCTTTATAATGAAAGCAATCACATATACTTAATGTATGAGATGGGAATTTCATTTCTGGGTTTATGGTCTGGGGATTTTTGGTCTTGTTTTGTATGTTATTATATAGCTGCTTATGCTATGTATAACAATAGTGGAAGCTCTGTTATTCTCATACTCCAGCTTTTCATGGTGAGTCTACAGAAAACTTGCATTAACCAGCAAATGTATAATAGCTGAAGGGTTGTGCTTTGATATTTTTTTAAACATTCCGTATTTCTCTGTATAATAGCTACACTATAAACATGTTTTCATCTAATACATGGATCATTTGTTTCAGTAGAGCCGCTGGGATCTAGGTGAATCAAGCATGTAGTGGGGAGTCAGGAGACCTAAACTCTAATCCCAACTCTCCCTTGGGCTAATTACTTAGGCCTACATTTTCAGGGCTGCCCAGTGGTTTGGGCTACCTCCATTGTTGAGTGCCAAATTTAAGATGCCCATAGCCTGATTTTCAGTAGTTCTGAATACCCACAACTATTTCTGAAATTAATGGAGCAGCAGTTCTATGCACCTCTGAAAATCAACCCCGAAGAGAATGTCTACACCAGAGCTGGAGATGTAATTTACAGCTCAGGTAGACCTGCCCATGCTAGCTTTTAATGGAGCTGTCATTAAATAGCTGCAGCAGGGCAAGCAGTGGGATGGGCTAGCTGCTCCAAGTATGTACCTAAGGTTTTAGATGGGATTATACTCAGGGCAGCTAGCCTGTCCTGCCACCCATGCAGCCATGGGTACACTGGTATTTTTAGCATGTTTGGTCAATGACAGCTAATGTGGGCATGTCTACCCAAGCTAGAAATTACACCTCCACTCCAGTGTTGAGCCGTTTTGGAGCCCAGAGGAGCAAGTACCCCATCTGGGATAACAGACTGCGGGGGGGAGAAGGGGGGCTGCCACTGAGCCCCCTCCAGGCTTCAGAGCCTGAGCTCCAGCCTGAGCTGCAACTTCAAAGCACTGTTTACACAGCTATTTTTAGAGTGCTAACCTGAGTCTATCAACCTGGGCTGGGATGCTTGCTCTTGCAGGCACCGAAATGCTGTGTAGACATACCCTAAATTTCTCAAGTTGAGCACCCAAAAATGGAGGCACCCAAAGTTAGTGGATGCTTTCAAAAGTGTGAGCTCAATTACCTCATCTGTAACATGGGGATAAGAATGTTTAGC
Source organism: Chelonia mydas (assembly GCF_015237465.2). Classification (NCBI taxonomy): domain Eukaryota; kingdom Metazoa; phylum Chordata; order Testudines; family Cheloniidae; genus Chelonia; species Chelonia mydas. Next base: position 38,503,311 of record NC_057850.1, on the reverse strand, counting down.
CACCTTTCTAAAAAGTTTTGACATCTGAAGATGAAAAGTGCTATTATATGAAAGCCTACATATTATTATGGCTTTCATGATGTTACCAGTTCATTGTCAGTCACGGTGGATGAAACCCATTGACGTGATGGGAGTTTTGCCATTGACTTCACGGGGGCCAGGATTTCACTCAATGTCTATTACAACATGGATGAATACAAGCTCTACATTTTTTGTTATTATTCTACTACATATTTTTCTCCATTAGAATTAATTTTTTCTTTCGTTAGTGTAACATGGTAGCATAATGATTTACAAATAGACTGTAAATCATTCTATACATATGACAATAATTGACCAAAAATGAAAGAGATTCTGTCTAGACCTAAAATGGTGCTGTAACCAGGCACCGCAAATTCAGAAAGCTTATGCTCAAATAAATTGGTTAGTCTCTAAGGTGCCACAAGTACTCCTTTTCTTTTTGAGAAATTGTCAAATCAGCAATCGACTTGTGATTTCCATTCTGTTTAGCATTCAGTAGTGTTAGGAATGCAATGTACCTGCCTAGCCTTTCTTTAAGGGAGATGAGCTCATTTTAGATAGATAACCATCTCTGACTTTTCTTCTGATTCATCACTGACCTGAACTTCATTTGAACCTTGTTAGACACAAAACAAGCAGGATTCCTGGCCCAAGCTATAAAATATAATTAAGCCCTTTTGAAATGATGTGTAAAAGAACATTGCTCTACCCCCACTATAACCGCTACCACCACCACAACCAATAAAGTTAAATCAAGCACTGCCTGTAATGGATTAAAATAATAAATGTTCCTGGATTTTAGTGTTTGAAGTACTTGAAGAAAACAGGCTCCCAGCAGCCAGGGCTGCTGAATGCAGGGGGACATTTATTAATGACGAGTTCAAGGATTTGGCCTGTTTAAGATCATTACTTTCTGTTTACCGAGTGTTACACGTCTCATGTTTTTACAGAGCCCACGTGTGTCCCTATGCAATGCTGAAAAGCTCTCTTGCAGTAAAGAATTGTTAATCAGTAATGTGCAAATATTGTTCTCCTGGGGAGAAGGAACCATCATAAGATTCTGTTCCATACTAATGGGAAATCCAGAGCAGTCCATAGATTGTTAACTTAATCTTGCCTGTAAAATTGTCCCTAATTAGATGTCTCACCATTTTCTAGTTGCTGTGGTTAGTCACTATTCAGTCTGGTGACTTTTACATTAACTAAAGCTTTTCCCCAATAGTTATTTAGTCCAGAACTATTACCCCATTTTCTTTGCAGCTGTTTGTTATGAATGCCAATAGAGAATACAGCAAAACTGCTTGATCCATTTATGACATAACACATCTGAAGTTTAACAAAGGAGGAGAGAGAAATTTACTATTCATTCTAGACATAACCGATGTGCATATTAAAAAATACCTTCCAATTTCTCTGGCAAATGCAAAACAGATTCTGAAGATAGATTTCACTGTTCATCATCACCTTTATAACATATCAAAATATGGATATGAAAGTAGTTAGAAAATGCTTAGTAAATAATTCTTCTTTGGGGAGGGGGTCAACTTTGTTGGTATAAATAAGTAATGACATACAGAAGCCTGACAAGTAACTTTATACCAACAATTCCATCTGTATCACCTAAAAAAATAAATAAAATCCCCACCTCCTCAAAGGGTGAGAAATATTTCCTCCTTCAGGTAAATTAATAAAGAAAAGTGTATGGTAATTAATCTTCTAAGGGCCAGATCATCCTGAATGTCAACAGCAGAGGAAGCTGTCTTCACAAAACTTCTACTCCCCTCCTGTTTTGAGGGGGCAGTTAGGAGCTTTCTCCACCCCCAAAGCATTGGCAAACCAAGTACTTCTCTCCCCCGCACACATACACAAGCACACCCTAAACAAGTGGAAACAGAAGCAGATTATGATTCTGTGACACAATCTCCTTCCCCAGTGCCTCCTAGGGTAGCACAACAATGCAGTGCCCCGTATGTGGCAAAGCCATGACTGACCTAAAGAAATTTTTCCCAAATATAGTCTGTCTAATGTTCAGTGCTGTTTATTGTATTGTACAAATAAATTGTCAGCTGTTTGCTTTTTTTTAAAAAATGCTTCCCATATACACATCTACCAATCAAAACTCTGCTCTGAACTCTATCAATGTGGCTGTGCAGCCAGATCAAATATCATCTTTCAGCTATTTCCTGGGAAACTAATGACATGCAGAAATCCAGTGCACACAGTAGAAGGGAAAAAACATCCTGTAGCATTTTCACTTCTTTCAGTACTTGGTAATTATTAAAACTGTTACCAAATTATCAATATTTTAAAATACTTGGAATACAATGACTACGCAGTTTGTTTGAGTTAAAGTTCCTTCCTTCATTTGTGACCGAGTAGGACTAAAGGAACTATCCTCTTGTCACTTGTTATGTATATTCTAATATCTAAAGTGATCATTAATGAAAAGGGAGGCTATTTGTTTTTGTTTTTCTGTTGCATTTGTTAGAATTTGTCTCTGCCTTTTTACATCCATTGCAATGATAATAGATAAGGTCAGGGTCCTTATCTGGGCCCCTTCTCTCACCTGTGCACAACCTGACTACTGCAGAATCTTCTAATACTGATAATAGTAAATCCTCACATCTTTATTTTAGCATATTTGGCCCCATATATATGACCCTGTCAAGTGTCCTTGTAGCGTCTGTATTAGTATAAATCAAGTCAGTGACATTAAATATTTAAAGATGATATGATTGAACATCAAAAGCTTTCTCTGTCTTTATAGGAAGTTTTCTTGTACACAGCATTCTTTTTAATAGTATTCATACTTTTTAATAGCCTTAACAGTTATGCAAATCGTTTCTGGAGAGTATCTAACGCATGCTTGCAGTTTTTCAAGTAGTCATAGATTACTTCCAGCTGTATAAAAAAATACCTGGATATGCCCTTCTAGCATGTGTCATCATAGTATAATTTTTATAATGACATACAGAAGCCTGATTTAAATTTCATTTTGCTCAGTCACTATGGCAGTGCTTTGCAGTACTATTAAGGATCTGAGTGGAGCCTGACAATGGAGGGTTGGCAGCATTTGGTAAACATTGTCTAAAGCAAGTGGTTCACATTTATTAGTCTCCTGAAGATGTATTTTAAAAGTCATGAAACTAATTGTTCCTAGAGCTAAATTATTGCACTCACTGAAAAGTATGTCACTGTTCAGCAAGCAATAATCCAAACAGAGCAAGTTAACTTCTGCATTTCACAACAATCGTTTATGAAGATATATTACTTCTGTATGTTGCCATATCAAGTTCACTTGAAATGGTGACCATGATTTAATCTGTTTAAACTGAAGGCAGAATTCTACACAAGATGTTTGAGAGAGATCCATGAAAGAGCTGGCTGAAAGCAGTGTGTGGGAGGGGAGCACAGAAGAGGAGAATTAGTTTTTTACTTTTCCAAGATGACTTATTCAGTAAGAGGAAAGGAGCTTCATGAGTTCAGTTCATGCTCTGTATTTCAATATGGTGCTTAGAAAATCCTAAAATAAGACCCCTGTGCATACTGATGTTACAGTGGTATTTCTTCACTCCCTTTCCCTTAGAATGTGAGTATACTTCTCCCTTAATGGCAGCCTACTGGGTTTTCTACTGCAGTGATATTCCAGTGAAAGAAGCTTCCCTAAAGCCCATACATCTCTTCACTCACTTATTTTTGCAGTTTCTACCTGTCTGCCAGTCTTCATCTGTTTTCTTTAAGTACTTATTCTCTTAGCTCTCTCAAGACTGCCCTTTGTGCAAGTTTATCTGACTATTCTTTGCATTTTTTTTTCATTACATGCATATTGATTTATATAGTAAGATTCATTTCACCCCAAAAAAGGTCATTTATAACTGCTGTGAAATAGGATATAATGTCCTGCCTATAAAGAGAGAAATTCTGGTTCCTTATAAGAAAAAATAAATAAAACTGTGGCCCAAGTCCCTGAAATTCCTCTAGTATTTGTGGTACGTAACCCATGCAGTTGTTTTGCATAGCATAAATTACCTTGTTTGAAATTCATCAACGTGTCTTTTTCTTTATTAATGATTGTGTCTCAGGTTCTCACTAGGATATATAGCAGTTGGAAAGAGGAATCAATCAATACTATCTATTATCATACAGATGATTACAATATTATGTAGGCACTGAACCACATGAAGTAACTCTTTTACGTGACTGTTTTAAAAGTGTTAAAAGGTCTAAAAATATTTCACATCTGCCTTCAACTCATGAATTCGGTATCAACCTTGAAGTTTCATGTTTAGTTCATTCTATTGTGCATACGTTTTGTCTATGATATAGTCATCTATCAGAGGAACCTAACAGTGCTGTGTGATCTCACATATCAACTGCAATACTTAGGCCCAATGGAGTGAGTTAAGGATGGTGTTTCTATTTTACAACTGACTTGCGATTATTTTAAAATTGCTGAGCTAGATTCACTGCTACACTTTGGTTGCAAAGTAGAAGTCCAGCTACACAAGCAGTCATAAATCCAGGTGAACTGGAAACACAAAGCAGCCAGAGCATACCAGTGAATCTGGACCAGTAAACATTGGGTATGTGTTGAGTGGTTAGTATCATTTACATTTTATTTTTTGTGAAACTGTTGTGTAATTTAAAAAACAATCTGCATAATCCTTGTAAATCAACTCTATGTTACAGCCAGGTTTTGTAGTGGCTTTTACATCACTGTCACATGACTTGGGCATTCTTGTCTAGGTGCCAGAGCAGCAGGCAGGTCTAATGGTCAGAGTGGGAATCAGACCTAGTGGTTAGAATAGGAGTTGGTAGCCAAGAATCGGAGCCCAGGCTCAGAGCTGGAGTCAGAGGCCAGGTGCCACAGGCAAGGGTCACAGCGAGAATCATAGGCCAGGAATTGGAGCTGTGGGGACAGAGCTGAGTTACCTGGAGTGAGGCAAGGCTGGGGCCAATGCAGAAGCAGGGCTGGGAGCAAGGCTACAGGCAGGCACAGGAGCTGTCATAGCTGTGTGCGAATGCTTTGAGCAGCCACTGAATTGCTGCTGCTGCTGGACTTAGGAGCTGATCTGCTAGTGCTGATTCTTCCAACCAAACAGGTGGCGTAGCCCATCAGGCAGCCTACTACAGGCCAGCTGCACTTACCTGGAGACTGGCTCTGCTGTGGGCCCTAGTTAATGATAATCACCAGCATAGTGCATGCTGCAATGCGTCACACTACAATGTCTGACAACAGGTAATTCCAGATGACCAATGGGGTAAAAAGTGTGGCTAAAATATCTTCCGTATTGAAAGTCTTTCTTCCCTTTGCTGTGTGGAGCACTCAGCACGTAACCCTACATATAATTCATATTAAGAACAAAAACAAAAAAATCCTCGAACTTGCAGGTCACTTTTGCCGTATTACAAATTGTGAGAATAATCTACACAAAAGTATATTTCTGCGTTTTAGAACCAAATGTCATCAGACAAGTGCAAAAAAAAATTGAAAACATGAAATATTTTGATTTTGGTGCTCCTTAAAATAACTAAATTAACAAAAGAACCAAAGAAACTATTTTCTTGGGCTAAGAGCTTTTATATTGTATACTGTATGTTGCTGTCAGTTCACTGTTCTACTGGATATGCTGTGTTTATCATCAAAAACAGTAACAAAAGAAGAAGATGTAGTCTTATTAATACTATAAACATACTTATTGAGGTTTATTCTCCTGTTAATTATTTTTTTAATCTCGAAAGAGCCTCATCAAATGGGGCCAAATTCTTGTTTTGGATGTTCACACACAGGGCCAAATCCAGGATCCAGCACCAAGACTGAGTTATCCAGAGGCAAAATCTGATATTCTAGCCTTGTTGTAGTCATTGGCAAGTCTCCTGTTCACTGCCATGGGGCTAGGATTCCATCTCAGAACTTTAAGTAATAATTCCCTAGACTGCAAAGTAGCTCCATGGAGGGTACTTCAGCCCAATTGCTGAAGTAGCTCTCTAGACCCTCTGCCACAGTAGGGTCCCCTCCAGTCCTACCCTATCTTGCATGGCTCCTGCACTCTGCACCCTGCACCATATGGAACTCTGCAGAGGTGAGCTCCATGCTGCCCAGAGGATGCATACCTCTAGTGTGTGACCCACTCTCCCTCTGTTCAAAACACACCACACTACAATGGCACCTCTGTAGCTATGTAGGTGAAATTGGATTTTTCTAGTATTTCTATTGGAATTGACAGAAGCTGTGAAAATGCACTGAGAAAAGAATTGGGTCCATTATGTGTTTTCATCCATAACACAAATCACGTTCTGAAGAAACTATAGATCATTACATTGTGAAATTATTCTTGGCATTATACTTTAAAGTCTCAGGACATAGACAGATTTTTCCTGGATTTTGAAAGAGGTTCATCAGAGAAGTTTAAACCTCCCCACATATTTAAACCAGGCATGTTTACATTGTACACAGAATAGAATTCCATTTTAGTGGGATATTTCTTCTAGCAAAGGTTTGAAAATTCAAAATAGTACAGTCCTTTGAAACATCTGTATGCTGTAGGCCTCTTTAATCTTTCATCTTTTGTAAGTATCAAATTTCATTACAAAAATAAGCTATAGGCATTGTGAACTAAGAATGGTGAAATTCAATATTCTCAATGACAATTCCAAAAATGAGCAGCAAAAGAGAAAAATGTAGCCCAGCCTCTAGTGTAGTGCTTTGCATCTAAATATCCTAAAGAGTAGAGAGATTTTAGGTACAGTTTGTTTTATTAAATCATTTTCATAGAATCACAGAAGATTAGGGTTGGAAGAGACCTCAGGAGGTCATCTAGTCCAGTCCCCTGCTCATAGCAGGACCAACCCCAAATAAATCATCCCAGCCAGGGCTTTGTCAAGCCTGGCTTTAAAAACCTCAAAGTATGGAGATTCCACCACCTCCCTAGGTAACCCATTCCAGTGCTTCACCACCCTCCTAGTGAAATATTTTTTCCTAATATCCAACCTAGAGCTCCCCCACTGCAACTTGAGACCATTGCTCCTTGTTCTGTCATCTGCCACCACTGAGAACAGCCTAGCTCAGGGGTGGGCAAACTTTTTGGCCCAAGGGCCACTTCAGGGTTGTGAAACTGTATGGAGGATAGCAGCCTTCAACTACCTGAAGGGGGGTTCCAAAGAGGATGGAGCTATGCTGTTCTCAGTGGTGGCAGATGACAGAACAAGAAGCAATGGTCTCAAGTTGCAGTGGGGGAGGTCTAGGTTAGATATTAGGAAACACTATTTCACTAGGAGGGTGGTGAAGCATTGGAATGGGTGGTGGAATTTCCATCCCTAGAGGTTTTTAAGGCCCAGCTTGACAAAGCCTTGGCTAGGATGATTTAGTTGGTGTTGGTCCTGCTTTGAGCAGGGTATTGGACTGTATGACGACCTGAGGTCTCTTCTAACCCTAATATTCTATGATTCCATGATTCTAAAGGTTTTATAATACTCTGTCCACTATGAATGGTTATGATGTGAAAAGATTGGTTTAATTGATTTTTTTAGTAAACACATGTTATGTATTTTGAGTTACTGTGATTGTTTCGAGTTGTTGAATTCAAGCAAAAACCTTATTCATGTTTAGAACTCTAGACTCTATCCAGGCAATATATTATAGTGAGAAATCAGAATGAAAGCAGAGAGAATAATTCAAAATGGTTATTTCCTATCAGTTTAGAATATAATAAGTGTAGCAGCTGTTCTTATTCTTAATATACTCTTGAAAAAATTGCATAGTTTAATGAAAAATGTCTCTATTCATAAAACTTAAAATACTCACACATGTAAAAAGTCATAATGTTTTGGCAAATAGTACTTTGTAAGGAATGTGCATGAAACATACCTGCTTCATAACTAGAATTCAATATAAAGTGTACTCAAATATGTTGGAAAAGCAAACTGAAAACAAACCAAAAGCAGTCTGGCCAGATTGTGAATGCCTTAGTTACATCGATGAGGCATTTACTCACAGAAGTAGTTCTACTGAAGTTAATGGGACTGCATGTGTGAATAATTGCTCACCAATAAGAGTAAAGGATTCACAATCTAGCCTCAAGAGACAATATAGATTTCTAGACAATATATATCTTGAGAAAACACACACACCCCTAAGCTAAATGATATATTTTTCCTTTTTCTTCAGGTGTAATTCATGGATCATCATTTGTTCTTGACATAAATGATTTTCTCCTTAAAACAAGTTTCAAAGAAAGAAGCAGAGCTCTGATAGGCCCCTTCTGTTGTTCTGTCAATGTGGAAGCTAAGTGGTGTAAGCACAGTGGTAATCCTGGTCCAGAGCAATCCGTTCCAAAAATACATATTGACTTCAGAGGAGGGCTGATACAGGTCTGTATATGTTTTTGATGTATATGTTTTTGATGTTGTGAAGGCCAGGACTATAACAGGGTTCAAAAAAGAACTAGATAAATTCATGGAGGATAGGTCCATCTGTGGCTATTAACCAGGATGGGCAGGGATGGTGTCCCTAGCCTCTGTTTGCCAGAAGCTGGGAATGGGCGACAGGGGATGGATCACTTGGTGATTATCTGTTTTGTTCATTTCCCCTGGGGCACCTGGCATTGGCCACTGTTGGAAGACAGAATGCTGGGCTAGATGGACCTTTGGTCTGACCCAGTATGGCCTTTCTTATGGTTCTGATATATAACCGAATTTGCCTTGAATTCTGATTCTCTGTCTAAACTGCACAGAAAACTTGTAAAGCTTTGCATCATGAGACAGTTCACCACATTTGAAAACTTTTACATTTTAAAAGACGTGTGTGTTTATGTGAAACTACTGATTAAACAAAACTGCACAGAGTATTGACAAGAACTGTTCAGGCCATTTTACTGTAGTGTAGCTGTATGTGTGTGTTCCCTTAAAAGTACTGCATCAGGTTACTAATACTTAACATTTGGGAGCCTGTTCTGTTTTCTGTGTGCGTGCATATGTGTATGCGTGCGTAATGCCTTGGGACAGCTCTAACAAATGCACTTCAATTTTTTAAAACGTACAAAAAATTCTCAGGGGAGTAATTGATAATTGTTGTTTGTGGCAATTAACACTCAGTTTTACATGCTATCTGCCACTTCAGTTAAATGTGTCCGTAACATGAAGAATTACAAGAAACAGTCCAAGAAACAGGAGTTTTTGAAATGAATTCTGATTCTGTATAACATAAGCAAGAGGGTTGTAATATAATTAGGACAAGATACACACATATTTACAGTAAGATTTACAAGCACCAAATGTTAAAAATAAATAAACTCCAGCACATAAACTGTTCAATAAATACTTATAAACAAAATGTTTGCAGAAATCTGGATCAGTTTGTAAATGTTGGCAAAATGAAAAAGGACTATATTTACAATTAATCATTCACAACAAATAATTTGACAAGCTCTAAATATGACCTCATGTATCACCATCATTAATGTGTACTACGGTAGTACCTAAACGTCCCAAATTATATTGGTGTCTCTTTGTGCTAGATTCTGTATCACATATAGAAAGAGAGTCCCTGCCCTGAAGATCTTTCAATCTAAATAGACAAGACAGATAAAGAGTGGGAGAAAGGAATTGTTTATCCCCACTTCACAGATGAAGAATTTAGGCACAGTGAGATTATCTGTGCAGCCTTGAGAAAATCACTTAATTTGGGGCAGAGCCAAGAATTAAACTATGTCTTTTGTGTCCCAGGCCAGTGCCTTAACCACAAGACCATCCTTCCTCACTACCACACCATGGTGAGGCAAAAAACTCTGTCGTCAGCTTTGACTGTAAGGCGCTCTCCTCCTCCTTGCAGTATGAGTATTAAATGTTACTACTGAATCCTCCAGACCATTCCGTCAGGTGTCTCTGTTTTTAGTCTTTATTTTCCTCTCCTGTACACTTACAATTCATAGTTGTAGGTTACTTCCAATTCAGGACCATTTGCCTTTCTACTTCCACAAGGCCATACTTTCTCCCACAATTTATGTGTGGCTGCAGAGGAAGGGAAAATGTGGTTTTCAGCCAGCTTTATTGCAAGTCTTTTTAGGTCTCCTCGGGCTTCCTGCTTCTGTACTCATAGTGAAAAGATCTTTTGTCTCTGTTCCTTCCACCCACCAACTGCAGACTTTTGACCTACCATCTGGTGGTTTCATCCTGTGATGAAATCAATAGATAAGGTTGCTTCTGTTTTTCTCTCTCTCTCTCTGAGTACACTTCTGCACTTAGAATCCTGAATCATTGGTGGTCACCACATTGTGTCAGACAAATACTTGAGATACTGCATTCTAGATAGCCTACTAGTTTTTGGTGTCTTGATATTCCACTGGGTCCAACACTGGAATTCCAAGGACCAGGGCTCAATTAAATTCTGAGTGATGTGGCACGGATTAGACCAGCTATCTCTTTAAATTAAATGCAGAGGGGGTTCTGGGAATATGTCAGGGCAATTGTTGAAAAATTACTTTGTCATCAATTTGTCACTGGTTTGTCCAAGCCTGCAGGATTACTACAGACAGCAGTGTGAATGAAGAAATGCAGCACTGCTTGACAAGGCGAAAGGGAACAGTTCTTTAATTTCTCTCTCAGCCAGGAAAGACTGATCCATTCGTTCCCCAGTGCACTTGCTGCCTGCCGAAAGCACCCAGATAGGATTAGACATATTAGTGTTCAAATACCTGGGATTACATATCATTCACGGTTATATGATTCACCATGCAGAGCCAGTTAACATGTAACAAACATTGCAGAAATCTTTTCAACATTTTTTTAAACCTTGTCAATTCACTTTTTTTCACTACTCTGCCTTTCTCTTGCCTTCTTCTGAAAAGGTTTATGTATCTTCAGAATTTTTCAGTGTATTTTCCTCATTTTTTTTTCTACACACCTGAATGTTTTGATTAAGGATGGCCTGAACTGGAACCCTAAACATGCAACTCCCTAAAATTTGGGAACATCTAACTGAGATCTCATCCAAATTCAAACTTTGCTCAAATCAACAGCAGTGCGTTCTGAAGATGGGCCCTCCCCCATGGAAGTGTGGATCTAGATCCTAATCTATCCTTTCCCCAAACTGAAAATTGTTGGGATTCAGGGTTATGGTATGTCTGTCTTTCTTTCTAAGGTACTGATACCACAGTATCTGAGCATCTCAACATTTTTATATTTAAAATAAATGTAAAGTATATTTATCCTTATGAGTCCATTATAAAGAGAGTCCTGAGCTGCAAAGATTGGATTTAAATCTGAATCTCAATTAAAACACATGGTAGCATGTACGTTAAAAACAAACAAACAAAAACCCCTACCAAAATAAAACTGCACTACATACACACACTTTCCTTCCTGGGAAGAGGATGAGAGAAAGAGCAAGGAAATGGGAGGACAAGAATTTGGGCCTGGGGTTTTGTCTATTATTTCACCACCTATTTTTGCTATACTGTGTCTCTGCTTTCCCCATGTTCTCTCACTTTCACTAATCCTCCCTGTTTTCTCTAAACTTCTCTTCTTTCCTTTTCTCATGATGTCACTCCCACCTTCTTATTCTGTTTTTTTTTTCCATTACTGTTCTACCACACTGCTCTCTCTTTTGATGGTTTTATGGGTGAGAAGAGAACTGGATTACCTTCCAAAGAAACCAAATACTAGGAATAAGATACTCATAACTGTTATGTGGTTTCTTGCTTGGGCAACATATCCAGGTCTTTCTCTCCCAAGAAATATTGTGAAATTTACTTCATGCTGCTATTCTTTATCCTCTGTGTTAGGTTTATTAGACCTTTTTTTAATCAGCACATGCTCATGAATTGTAGGATAGTGAGGGACTACTGTGTCAATAACTGCATGGTTCAGAACCTGCACCTCCCCAGGTCCAAAATAGCCTGAATCTGATTGTCTTCCAGACTTGCTGGAGAATTGTTGGAGGGTGAAGGGGATTTGAGTTTTAAAGTTGCCTGGTTTGCTGGCAGTGAGTTATACTGAATTTTACTGCTGAACTTTTAGAGTAATATTTGTGATATGTTTTTAAGATATGTCAAGGATGGCTGCAGACTATGGAAAGGCATCTCTTGTGTGTTTGAATAAATCTAAATAAATAAAATAATTCATGTTTATCTATTAACTTCTGTTCACTGGCAACTCTTTAAGGCTGTTCTGCATTTTCAGTTTTTACCAATTTTCACCAATAAATTACCAGGTTTTGTAATTAAAGGAGTTCTGTTTTTACGGACTTACACCCATTTATCAATCCACTCAGTATTTTTTTCAGATACATATTTTTGTTAAACACTAACGCTTTACGTGATTGCTGAGTCCTGCAGCTCTAAGACTGAAGCAGTTCTGCAAGTAAAACACAGAATACACAAAGTGGAGGTTGGAAAATCAAACAACGTTAATATCATGCTATGACTAGCTCACAAGGAAATGCTGCCCACCTATTTCTTTGCATCCGTTTATTGCGGCACTCAATTTAAACAATCAATCCTCCACAGATAAAGATAGATAAGATAAGAAAAAGGTAAACTTGGGGCAAAAATGCAAATCTATGCCTGAATACCAACAAGAAAATCAGTGCTTAGAAATTGTCAAGAAAAGTAAATACAGAAGTGAAGAGGATTCATTGCATTGCAAGTACTGCAGCATTGAAGTCAGTGCTTGCGCTGATTGAATAAAGGAGCATGTCAAAAGCAAGCAACACAAGAAGTTTAAGGAAGATAATGAGTTTTGGGATAAACAATCAATATCAGGCGTTTTCACCAGGGCTTTAGTGAAGTAGAGGACACAGCACGATTGTGTCAATGAATTTGTGGGTGCTCTTCGTTTTGCCGGACAGCCGCTGTTAATTGCAGAGGGAAGTATTGGTGACTTTGTGCAACAACACTGTCCAGCAGCAAAAACCCTTCCCAATGCAGATAACCTCACTTGTAAGTATCTGAAAGAAAATGATGATGCTTTAGTATCTAAACTGATGGAACAAATTGATGGAAATGTGTCTAGTCTGATTTTTGATGAGTCTCTTGATGTTTTGGACCATCCAATTCTTGGCCTTTTGTTTTCATATTGTTATTTCAAAGTGAATAAACCTGCATTGTTTTGTGCTGATGTGACATTCATCCGCTCTGCTGACAGCTGTTTTGTTGAGGCAGCAATAACCGACATGGTTGAGATGTACCAACTACTTTGGAAAAATGTGGCCACAACTAACAGAGATTCTGCTTCCTACATGGCTAAGTTTGCACGGGAGATTAAACTCAATCAGAAACCAGAGCTGCTACATATTACCTGTCCTGCTCATCTGATTAATGTTGCACTGTCAGCTACTGTTACAGAAGAAATGAAACACATGAAATCTTGCATCATTGGATTTGGGGCTGTTTTCAAGCATGTGAACAAGTTGAAAGCTTTATTTTACCCAGTGCAAGACAAGTGCAGAGCCGACTGTCTCTGTTACTTACCCCTGTTGTGCCACATCTGTGGATGAGCTTATACTTTGCTGCCTGTCATGTAAATAATGTGTGGACTGTGCTAATGCATCTCCTAGATCACCTTGAGTTGTTTGGTTCTAAAGTAAAAACTCTGAAGAGACTGGCAAATAACCAAAATGACTGCTGATTCTGTGTACCACTGTAGTGTTAATTGCTGAAAACTTGGGATCACTGTGTGACACACAGAAAGCACTGGAGTTTTCTCCACCAAGTGCCAGCACATTTGCCAATACAGACATTTACTGGATCCTGACAACCAAAATCTCAGCTGAGTATAGCACAAAAGCTGCAGGAGAAACATACAGTGAGAAAACGCAGCTGTTTCTGAATATCCTTCCAACTCCAGAACACGAGAAAATCAAAAAAGCATTCAAAACCTCAACACAGTGCTCAGTAATGACCGTGGCCTGTAATCTAAAGCCCAAAGTGTTTGGTGCCAAAGATTCTTTTTGCAATGTCATCCAGGTGTTCACCCCTTCCTCAAAGTGAATTTTGCAGCAAACTACGACCATTATGCCAGAGTATTTCAACCATTTGCCACTAAAGATGAAATTTCAAATCTGAAAGGGGAACTTACCACTTACATGAACACACCTAATCCTGACAATGTGAAACTGGATGTGCTGGCTTTTTAGACCAGTCATCAAAATGCACTTCCCAAATTCAGCAAAGTGGAACGGCAAACTTTGAGTGTACCCCCTGGATCCATTGATGCAGATTGCTTATTTTCGAAGTTGGACTACCTCTAAGACAGCAAGAGGCTCAACATAAGTGAGGATACTTTGAAGAAAATTATGCGAGTGTATACTAACCAGGATCTCTGGAAAACCTACTAACTCTGAAAGACGAAAAATAGCTTTGTAGATAAAAAAAGCTTTAAATTATACTTCAGTAAAATGTATATTATGAAAGTTTTGTTTTTTCTTTTTTCCAAGGGTTTTTTTTTAATAACAATATTTCATACCAGTTTTAATGTTTGGAAAATAAACACTGAAAAATTCCCAGATTTTTTTTTTTTTTTTTTTTTACAAATAAAAACTGAAAACGTGGAACACTAAATATATATAATGGGGGTTTCATCTTATTCTCTGCATTGTTCCGTCTTAATTTCCTTCTCTTGTCCACCAATTTTAAGTGTAATGAAAAAGTATAAATGAAAGGAAGAAAACCCATAAAAACAGTAACTAAAAGTTCTACCATGGAAACTTATTGCCAAACATCTATATCACTCAAAGACAATTTCAATGAACCAGACCTAATGTTCTCCAAAGAATTACATTCCTAAGTGCCCCATTTTATAACGCCGTGCTCTGAACAATTGAAACGTTAAAATTACTTTCCCCATAAGCTTATCCTAAAACCTGACTCAGGAGGACTACTCTCAGCACTAAGCAATATGCCCAACAGTAAGTGTAAAGCAGGCCTTTAGATTCTAAACACTTGAGCTCAGTGCCTGTCTATTTTATATATATATGTGAGATGCATAGTATGCTTAGGGTACTAAATAAATAATAAAAATAAATGAATACCTTAGACTGGAGTAAAAGATGGATTTATCAAATGGCATGCTAGAATCTTTTTGCCATTTAGCAGGTTTGCAGAAAGTTACAGTATATGAAGCATATTCAGCAAAAAAAGATATTGGGGGGAGGGATAGCTCAGGGGTTTGAGCATTGGCCTGCTAAACCCAGGGTTGTGAGTTCAATCCTTGAGGGGGCCATTTAGGGATCTGGGGCAAAAATTGGGGATTGCTCCTGCTTTGAGCAGGGGGTTGGACTAGATGACCTCCTGTGGTCCCTTCCAACCCTGATATTCTATGATTCTATATAGGTTTTTATTTTTATTGATTTTATTTACTTATTTTGTTAATTTGTTTAAAATAATTACATATTTTAAAGCAACATTTTTGTCATCTGTTCTGTTTTTTTCTTTTCGTTATTTTTTTAATAAGGTCTTCTGGGGTCAAGAACATTTGAATTGTTTAGTTCTTCTCCATGAACTTCTGCAAGGGTATCTTACTGAACAAGGCAAAATGGAAACGCTGATCTCTGATCAAACATACCAGACTCGGTCTCCTATGGAAAGGAATCAGACCTCAAAAACTGAGCATACGTCAGATGATCTGAGAACAGGCCTGTTCCAGTACATACAAGATGCAGGTAGGAAGAATATTATTATTATTTTAAATTACAAAGTAAGTACAATAGTAACCTTTTAAAGATCACTTATCTATTACGAAATTCTTTATCTTTTTTGGTAAAGCAATTGAAAATAATATCTGTTGCATCAACATCTTTTTGATTTTTTTCCATTTAGCTGCAATCTTTTAAAAGTCAGGGAAATTGCTTTTTTATTTTCTCTCCTTTTGATCGTAAGAGATTTGTTTTTAAATACTTTTGTCTCATAAACCAGCCTGTTCCTTTTTAGAAATTACATAACCAATTATAGCTTTCTTTCATTTGACAGAAGCGCAGAAACTGCCGAGTGCCTATGAAGTTGTGTTTTACAATGAAACTGAGGATAGTCCAGGAATAATGTTATGGAGATATCCAGAACCCAGAGTGCTTACCCTTGTAAGAATAACTCCTGTTCCTTTTAATACAACTGAAGATCCGGATATTAGCACTGCAGACCTTGGAGATGTTCTTCAGGTTGGTAATTGGGAATTCCTACTTTCATTAACAAAAGAGAATGTTGTTATCATAAAGTTTATTCAGTGTTTTACAAATTGCTGTTAGTAAAAATTGTGCATAAAACAAACAATAGGGGTCTAATGAAGTCAATGGGAGGTGAATTTTGCAGCTTAAACACATTGCTAATTTAAAATGAATCCAACAGTGTTTCCTACCATTTAACTGTGAAGGTTTTTCCACAGCGTCATAAACTACAGCAAACCTCAGCAGTTCTGGTTTTCTGTCTTCTTGCTATGGGAGGTTGATTAGAGCAGTCCAATCCTATTGCCCCAATCCATGGATCTCCTCTTCAGGAGCGCTGTCTGCCTCCTTCTGTTCAGATGGAGTGTGGCTGTATACCCTAGTAGTGTTCCTGCATCTGCCAACTGCATTGCTCTTTCATTATTTAGTAGGCCTGTTGTTCCCCAAAATACATTATTAGGAATTTTGTACTCTCTACTATAATCCATCTTTATTATTTCCCTTATTCTCTGCATTTCTGTATAGATATTTATTCAACTGTGAATTCATTAATATTTTTAATTCTTACTTTTCACCTCTTTCTGCAGGCCATCTTCTGTCTTATTTAGATCTGCTTATTATTCAGTTTTGAAATAGTATTGCAAATTATATTAAATAAAATGTCCTCCTCCTTTCCAAGTCAGTGAGAGGTATTACATTTTATTTTGTTATTGTTATAACTGTAATGGAAGAGTTTCTGTTTTAAGAATTGAATTATGCACCAGTATGCATTAACTTATGGATCAGGTTAATCTCCCACAGAAATATGATATAATATCATTATACTGCACAAAGTGTTAGTGAGATCATTTAGGTGTCCTGCCAATTTCTTTGCCCTCTAGAGAGGCAAGTTTCAATATCCTTAAATTGTATGAAGATTAAGAACTAAATTGAAGAAATCAACTAAGCTTGGCCTGAGGTCTCATCAAAGATCAAAATGGTGTTATCATGCACTTTCTTGAGTTCAGTCCATGTGAAAACCTTCAAATTGCAGACCTTAAAGACTATATTTTCAAAGCAATGTGCAAGAAGTCTGCTGCATAAATCCCATTATAGTTAGTAGGTTTTGTGGGCAAAGTTCCACGTGTACCACTTAAAAAATTTAGCCATATATAGTAACATAGGTTCTCCATTGAGTACGCCAGTGTGGTTCCCACTGTAGTTGTGCATATCCCTCATGCATGTAAGACTGGAGGTTTTTTGAATACCAGTGTCTGTCGGGGCTGTGTATGTAACCCACACGCATTTTTAAATTGGATATGGTGTTCTGTTCCATCTAGAGGCACTGAGACCACTTAAAAAGAGAGATTAAAAAAAGAGATTAAAAAAAGCTACAGCCTTAGCTAACGGCCAGATGGCTTTTAGCTCACGCGGTAGAGGCTCATGCACTGAGGTCCCCGGTTTGATCCCACCCACCGACAACCAGGGTTACACGTATATACTTTGTGCCTTCTCGTGTTCCCATACAAGGGCATAAGGGCAAGGTGTCTGCAACCCTCCCTCAGTTCCCTCTTACCGGGTGGCAGTGAGATGGAACCTGGCAATTGTTCAACCCACTAGTTCTTAGCTTTTGCTAAACTTCTACAAATCTTTGGGAAAATCTTCAGAACTACTTCTCATCTTTTGTATTGACTGCCATGAACTGTTTCCATCCATTTGAACTGAACTGGTTAGAACCCCTCATACACTCTTGTACAGCATCCTTTAACATGGCAAGATTTAAGCCCTGTTCATCCTGTGATGGACTAATCCCTCTGAAAGAAGGAAATAGCAGGTTTCTCTCCTGCGTGGGGACATCTCCTATACTGAGCAGATTCTCTGTCAGCTTGTCATTCTCCATGAGAATGTGTAAGTTGCAAGATGCAAAGCTAACCTCCATCTTCTGGGACACTCCATGAAGGTGTCATCAGACCCTGAGATCAGTTCTCGAGTTGTGCTTTCGGAAAAGCCAGCTTCATTTAGCACCCCATCTAGCAGAAAAGCAACACCAAAGATCAGTACAGAGAAGATGGCACTGCTACCCAGCACCAGTACCAATATTGATACCACTGGCACCAAAACTGTCCTCAGCAGTTGAAAATGGTGCACCTCCTCTAGCGTCTACATCTGGCTCCAAAAAGGTCCACTCCAAACAGAAGCAGAGATTCCAGATGGAACTCAATGTCCTCCCATAAGGACAGATACTGTATGGTCGCTGAAGATAAATCCACCATGTACCTCATAGCATCGAGGGTTGGGGAAAAGGAGTAGCTTACAGTGCAGCAGACTCCTCCAGCATGAACCCCTGCTCTGATGATGCACCCATCAGTGTTCATGCCCACCAAGGAGGATGACCCCAGAGGACGAAGATCACCATTGGTACCAAAACACCTACCTGCACCAGTAAAGACTCTGATACTGAGAACACTGTATATTTTGGCACTACCCTGGAGGAGGTCTACTTCTCCTCACCATCACTGTGGCATACATTTTCCCAACATCCAGTAGAGAGCCGCCTTCTCTGAGGTCAGTGATCAATACCATAGAGATAACTAACACCTTATCCTACAGGACTCAGCCACCACCTGTCCATCAGGAATAACCCTGGACTGACCAATAACCAACAAGCCAGTCTTATTCCTACAGCATGACACCATGGCCCTACTAGATTACCTGGTCCCGCTAACTCAGGCATCAGGAAGCTGATTTCCACCACACTCAAAGAAGAGGAAGAGGTTACCCTCCCAGTCAGCATTCCTGGCTTGACCACCTATGCCAGAGTTCCAGGGACAGAGCAGCACCAGCCCCCTGTATTACCGCCATAGGGCCTTTCATCTTCGTTACTCGATGAAACGGTATCATTGGCACACGATGACTTCAAAGTGTTCCAGGAGCTACTTGTGATGATTGTTGAGACATTGGTGATTGAAAAATCAGTCATATTGAAGAAATCCATAAGCTATATGACGTCTGTGAGCTTCTGGTCCTGCTGCAAAATGGGTGGAGAAGTGGTACCAGGCACCTGCCACAGGATTTGAGTACTTCTACACCCACCTCAGCCCGGGGTTCCTTAATTGTGTCAATGGTACAATAAAAGTTAAAGTTGAGTAAGAGTAGCCACAAGGACCCCAAAAGGCTTGACCTTGTGTGAGAAAGTCACACTCCATTGCTTCCCTGCAGGGGCTAATGGCCAGTCCTTCCTGGCCAAATATTATCAGGACATGGTGAAAGTGGTTGAACAGAAGAAAGGACTTGCATGCCTTCTGTATTGTCCATAGTTTCAGGGCATTGATGTGCATTCTGGACTCTCGATATGTCCACACTTCTTGAGGTGGTCCCGGTAATGGAGTGTATATCCCCAGAGAGCAAAAGGTGGCTTTTGAATTCTTCAGTGAGTACAGAGCACAGTCTGTCCTCTGGCTGAACAACTCTGAGCCCTTGATCGTAGTCTGTGTTTTTTTCGGGATGGGATACTTCCAAGAAAACAGCAAATATGTCATGTATTGCTCCAGAGGAGCCTTACGCTACCAATCCTAGGGCGATATTCTCCTCCTTACTTGGTCAGACCAATTCAACTATGCCTTTCCTCCACTGCCACTTCTACCACAAGTACTACACAAGATCCAAAAAGATAGTGCAATAGTCATCCTCATTGCCCCTTTCTGGCCCAGACAGTTTTGGTTCCCAACCTTCTGCACATGTCATCTCTCCTGCCAATTACCCTCCTGACATTCCCCGAGCTCCTGACCCAGTGCAATGGCAAGATCAAAAACCCAAATACACGACCACTCCACCTCACGGTGTGGTATTTGGATGGCATCATTCCTAGAACATGCATGCTCCTCAGACAAATGAGACATCCTCTCTAATAACAGAAAGAACTTTACTAGAAAATGTTACCTAGCTAAATGGCAATGCTTCTTGTCCTGGTCACAGCAAAGAGGCATTCTGTCAGAAGCTACAGATATTCCCCTCATCCTAGACTGTATCCTATCTTTGAAGACATTGGGTCTATCCCTAAGCTCATTGTGAGTCCACTGAATGGTGGTCAGTGCACACCATCTGCCTGATCAGGGCTACTCCATTTTCACACGCCCACTATTCAACAGATTCTGGAAAGGCTTGATAAGAACTTTCCTGCCTCCTCAGAAGATTGTGCCCCACTGGGACCTGAATCTTGTTCTTTTGGTACTAATCAGGCTCCCCCTTTAAGCCTTTAGCTACTTGCTCCATGTCCCTCCTCTCCATGAAAATCACCATTCTTGTAGCTATCACATCAGCAACAAGGGTCAGTGAGCTGGAAGCAATGATGGCAGACCCTCCATATATGGTGTTCCATAAAGATAAAGCTTCTTTACACCTATTCCCCAAATTTATCCATAAAATAGTTTTGGAATTTCACCTTAACCAATCTGTTCACTTACCTATATTCTTCCCAAAACTGCATGCATCTGCAGAAGAACATAGGCTCCACTCCCTCGATGTTCAGCAAGCTTTGGCCTTTTACCTTCGGAGAACAAGACCAATCAGGAAGTCTCCGAGACTGTTTGTTGCTATAGCAGAAAGAGTAAGAGGGCATGCCATCACCACTCAGAGAATTTCCAAATGGATATCTGGCAGCATTCTACTCTGCTGTCAGCTCTCGAACCTCCCTCCCACTACAGGCGTAAGAGCTCACTCCACTAGAGCCTGAGCAATGACCATAGTGTGTCTTCAGGACATACCCTTCCTGGACATCTGTAAAACGGCCACGTGGAGTTCCACTCACATGTTTGCAGGGCATTATGCCCTGGTGCAGGACTGGGCTGCCAATGCCTCCTTTGGGACAGAGGTTCTCTGCTGAGCCCTACCATCTTCATCCTAGCATCCTCCTCCTATTTAGGTACTGCCTGTCAACCACCCACAGTGGAATACAATATACTCCTGGGGGAATTCTGCACCATTCCATGCATAATTAATAAGCCATGCATATTTTTAATTTTTTGCGCAGAAAAATGCTGCAGTTCCACCATTTGCCCACTAGAGGGTGCTACAGCGCTAGAACAGAGTAGCCTCAGCAGAAAATAACTTTGGCTGGAAAGTTGCTGCGGTCCTGCCTTTTGCCCACCAGAGGGCAGTGTGGTGATAGAACAGAGCAGCAGCTCCCGGCCAGCTAAGGAAGAGAAAGAGCCTGCCTTCTTCACAGCGCCTGTTGGGCCAAGTCAGGAGATGGGGGCTATGGGACGACAGACAGCGTGGGGCTGCTGTGGGGTCACAGACAGGGACTCATAAGGGCTAGTGGGGGAGGACAAACTGGGGCAGGGGCTGAATGGGAGTGGAGGCACAGAGTCACGGGGGAGGGAGATGCAGGGTCACATGGAGACAGAGGAGAGTGTGCAGGACCACACTGAAACAGGGGGGTGTCTGAGTGGGGGTGGAGGGACATGTGGACAGGGGCAGATGTGCCTGACTGAATGGGAGAGGCTAGGGATCAGCCAGGGTCTCCATGGGGGAAGCTCCCCAGTCTCTCCCTACCCCCCCAAAAAACCTGTCCCATACTTTTCCCACTCATACCCAACAACCCTCCAAGCTCACACCCTGACTCCTTCCCAGCAATTACTTCCCTCTCCCTCAGCTCCTTTGTTATCCCTGACTTCCCCAAGCCTTTGCACTGCTTCTGACGGGTGTGGGAAATATGATTCTGTACTGTCATTTAAATAATTATTAATCAGAGTTCTGTATTAATATGCCTAGTAAGGAATCTATTTGTCAAAAAACATTTCCTGAATCTTTTTTGTTGTCTGTATTGTTACAGACATACTTGTCTACAGGTATTTTGAAATAAATTACCAAAAATAATTGAAACTGGTATGATTATATTGCATTATTTTGACAAATAAAATATGCAGAATTTGAAAATACTGTGCACAGAATTTTTTTTTGTTGCAAAATTTTTGATTTTTTTGGTGCGGAAGAAGGAGGTTACTTGCAGAAGAAGAGGAGGTTACTTACCAGTCACTGGAGATTCTTCAAGATGTGTGGTCTCTGTCAGTCCATTACCTGCTCTCCTTCTTCTCTGCTGTGGATCTGCTCTAATTTGCAGTGGAAAAGTAACTGAAGAGGCAGTTGGTCCACCCTGCCCTTTATCACCTTGGTTGGAGGCATGAGGCAAGCCAGGGTGCATTCATAGACCAATGGACACTACTTTCAAATTTCAGAGTAACAGTCGTGTTAGTCTATATTTGCAAAAAGAAAAGGAGTACTTGTGGCACCTTAGAGACTAACCAATTTATTTGAGCATAAGCTTTCGTGAGCTACAGCTCACTTCATCGGATGCATACTATGGAAAGCGTAGGAGATCTTTTTATATACACCAAAGCATGAAAAAATACCTCCTCCCACCCCACTCTCTATTACCAGCAGGAGAGTGGGGTGGGAGGAGGTATTTTTTCATGCTTTGTGTGTATATAAAAAGATCTTCTACACTTTCACAGTATGCATCCGATGAAGTGAGCTGTAGCTCACGAAAGCTTATGCTCAAATAAATTGGTTAGTCTTTAAGGTGCCACAAGTACTCCTTTTCTTTTTACTTTCAAATTCTTCCACTTCAGGCACTGCGTAAGCCACAGTGGAATACAGATATGGACCACACATCCTGAAGAACCTCCAGTTATAGGTAGATGACCTCTTACTTATCCTACAGTAACTGTGGTTCTTCTAGATGTTGTCACTGTGGATCCCACGACCTGCCCTCCATCCCTGTTTTTCAAAGTCCTTAGCAACATGGCTTTGAATTGCAAGGCAACTGAGGGAGGATCACAGCCTCTTTGCCCTTTATGGGAGTACAAGGAGGCACAGTGTCATGTGTCCAAAATTCTAGTCGCAAGTGCAAGAGGCACATACACACCTACAATAAGATCTACACTAACATCTCAAAGAACCACATTTACCGTACAGTAAGTAACATTCTGAACATGGCAAGTGTTTTCTTTTTGATTAGAATAATGTGGCTATTTAGGTGGAAGAGGTAACATTTAGTGGATTTTAAAGATCCTCTAGATGAACGTTTCTTAAACGTGATTGGTCTTAACTTTAGTATAAGCCTGGATGGAACAGAAGGCCTTTCAGCATGCATACAAAATTTTATTCTAGACTTTGTTTAAAAAAAACCTATGATGTCTACAAGATGTTCTTGTTCTGCTTGTCTTCTCTGTGTAAATTCCTTTGTTTCTTCATTTTCAATATATCTACTAAGTACAGAAATAGGAAATGTTGTCCCTAAAAAGACAATTCACAAGATAAAGGGAAAAGAAAAGAAAAAAAAATCATTTTTATTTGAATTCACTTGTGGTGAAACAGTACAAAGGCTTTAGCATATTTGTGAACAAGGTAATTACAATCAGCACATTTA
This sequence comes from Chelonia mydas, assembly GCF_015237465.2. Classification (NCBI taxonomy): domain Eukaryota; kingdom Metazoa; phylum Chordata; order Testudines; family Cheloniidae; genus Chelonia; species Chelonia mydas. The sequence goes on along the minus strand of NC_057850.1, from coordinate 38,479,732 downwards.
AAAAGGGAACCAAATAAGTTTTTAAAACAGTAATGATACAAAAGTGCATAGAAATCACATTTAAAACAGCTTTCCCAGTAGGGAAATACTATGGGGTCCCATACTGTAACCAGCTGTGATCCCAATAAGGCCTCAGTTCTATACTGTCAGATAAATTCAGTCTAAGGTGCACGTGTGTAATTTCACTTATATTTAACATTTAAAATGTTGCCAGTTGTATGTTCATCTTTTAAAGTAAATCATTGTGACATTTCATCTGGCTTTCTGGCTTTACTAAGCTCTTTTATGGCACATCTTTTTAATCATCATGAATAAATGTTGGAAGCCTCTTTGTTTCTATAACATCTTCAGATTATTAGAATTTATGAAAACTTCACTGTAAACAGAACTTCATTAGATATCAGAATTCATTACATGCTGGCTGCAATTTTACTGTAATCTTAGGATAGACTAACTGCTTCACATAAATAAGAACTGATCTGAATCATCATGTCTCTCTCAAATCAAATTTTAATGTAGGTTCAAAAATGTTCCAATAGCTTGTTTTCTCACTTTTACTCCATTGTCGCCTGATCTATAGATTATGTACAAGAACCCTCAGTTATCACTTTGAGGTTTGACAGGTTCTTGTCCAAAGATCAGGCCCAGTATTATTAAAATCACTGCGTAGTTGGGAACCCCAATTTGCAGAGTTGCAACACTCATACTATAGGAACTTTCCTATATTTACAAATAATTTATTAATACACCTAGCACAGTCACAAACACTCTAACTCAGTAAAGTAGATAGAGAGAATACAGAAAGTACATCTGAACATCCATACTCACACCATTCCTTGAAGAACAACCTGAAATGTTAGCCATTATCTTCCTCATCTTCACCAGTGGCCATCATTCTGGCACTTCCCAAGGGCTACATCTCTCTCTCTCTCCTCCTGCCCACAGCCTGGGATACCACTTTTATAATATGTTACACTGATGCTACCATGCCTAATTCATATTCAGTAGGGTTTTCTCCCCTCTTCCTTATTTGTATTTCCTTTCCTTATTAATGTTGAGGTGTCCTTCTTCTATAAGTTAGTATATTAATGATTTCAGCCCATCATATATGTCAGTTAGTTGCCATGGCACTCTTGTGGTTGGATGTTTTTTCCAAAACTTTCCCAACAAGCTGGTGTTAGCTCATGTTTCTGTGGTTGGTTGATGTCATTATGGACAAAATTCCCCCTTACACTCTAAGTCCAGTTCCCCAAAGCTTAGGGGTTACCGTTGGGCCATTTATCTATGCCAAAGTTCATAGGCCTGAAGACTCATGATAACTGCTGAAACCAATGTCTTACAGATTTCAAAGTAGCAGCTGTGATAGTCTGTATTCGCAAAAAGAAAAGGAATACTTGTGGCACCTTAGAGATTAACAAAATTATTTGAGCTTAAGCTTTCGTGAGCTACAGCTCACTTCATCAGATGCATTCAGTGGAAAATACAGTGGGGAGATTTATATACATAGAGAACATGAAACAATGGGTGTTACCATACACACTGTAACCAGAGTGATCACTTAAGGTGAGCTATTACCAGCAGAAGAGCGGGGGGTGGGGAGGGGGAACCTTTTGTAATGATAATCAAGGTGGGCCATTTCCAGCAGTTGACAAGAACATCTGAGGAACAGTGGGGGGCGGGGGGGGGATAAACATGGGGAAATAGTTTTACTTTGTGTAATGACCCATCCACTCCCAGGCTCTATTCAAGCCTAAGTTAATTGTATCCAGTTTGCAAATTAATTCCAATTCAGCAGTCTCTCGTTGGAGTCTGTTTTTGAAGTTTTTTTGTTGAAGTATTGCCACTTTTAGGTCTGTAATCGAATGACCAGAGAGATTGAAGTGTTCTCCAACTGGTTTTTGAATGTTATAATTCTTGACGTCTGATTTGTGTCCATTTATTCTTTTACGTAGAGACTAGCCTGTAGGTTCCTTGCATTGCTGCTGAATATAATAGCAGCAAGGCAGTGAATATAGTAAAGGAAAGCTAGCCCTATGGGCTACACCACTGAGTGTAAATATTTGTCTTAGTCAAGTTACTTAGGTTGATTTTTTTTTATATTTCTTACTTTGCTTCTTTTTTCTATTGGAGGAAAGAAAGCTTTTCATCTGTGATTTTGTTAAAAATGTTTGGTCTTTGTGTTTTGGGGGAAGAAAGGGGAAACCATCCCCAGCTTGGTTACAGCCATGAGAATCCCCATTCTGCGTGTTTTACATCCTACAAACACTCCTGACTCCTCATCTTTCCAGACAAAAAGGACTTCATTGTACTCATTTGGAACTTGCCAATATCTCTTCTTAATTTGTTAGAAGAGCCACTGTTCAGTGACATAAGGTATTTCCTATTCCCACATGCTAAAACCAATACCTCTGCAGCATACCTATCCCTGTTGACCCAGACAGCAAGAAACCAGGACCAGAAATGTTATTTTTCTGGCTCTTCTACATAGTGGTTTTCTGGCAGGTCAGGTCCTAACTTATCCCCACCACTCTCCAAATTGTTTCCCTGGCTCTGCATAGCATCTGTTATTGGTAACAGAGATCTACACGTTCCTTGCATAGCACATAAGAAAACTTTTAAGCTTCATATACTCCATTCTTGAAGTTAGAGCTCAAAATGTAGACGGTGACAACATTATACTGGTTTCAGTGTAAGATTTGTTCTATGCCAAAAAAGCATTGTTAGACCCAAGGAATGATCATTTTAAAGCTCAACATCTAGACCATCATGGCTAAAAATATATGCCTTATATCATTAGAAACTAGGACATCTTAAAGAAAAGTTCTGGCATCTTAATTAGCACACAAAGATGTTGCATGTCATTTACAGGAGACACTTGTCCCCTCCAGACTTGACTTTTGCAAAAATTTAAATGAGCAATGATAAGTATTTTTCGTATTATTCAGCTTTGGTTACTTACCACTGTAATCCTGAATCATCACTGAGATCTTCTCTAGGGCTACCTTCCCCTATTTTCAGGGCTTATATACTAATTCAGGTGCATTTCCTGCTCACGCTTTCACATGTGCTTAACTTTAAGTACTCATATGGCCCGTTAAATTAAAGTTAAGCATTAAAGTTAACCCATATATATTTTCAGGATTGGGGCCTTATTAATGAAAAAGGATGTGTGATAGAATACTTTGGAAACACAAACACAGTGCCTTAGGAAGGAGGGGTTTGCAAAGTCCCCACTTCCAGTGTCAGCCTGCCCCTCTCCCACGCCCACCCAGCTTTTTCTGAAATGGCACCATAGCATCACAGCTTTCTATAGGACTCTTGTGTCTATCTGTTACAGTCTAGCCTGCAATCAGTTTAATAACCATATTTTAGCTTTATATTGTGTTGGATAAAGATATATTGCAGTCTAGACATTAGAAAGCTTGGATAGTAAATGAGGTTGTTGAATCAAAAACCAGAAAATCATTTGAAATGCTAACATTCCATATCCTTTAAATATGTGGGAAATCTATTTTATAATAACGTACATGTTTAACAAATTAAAAACACTTGCCAACTGGAAAAATACTAACCATCTTAAACCATCACGTCATTTACGAACAGATAGTTATTAGTTTGTTTCTTTTTTCCATACAAATCTACTTAATTTTATTCTGGAAACTATCTCTGTTTCTCCACTATGCTCAGCCATTAAATAGTATTGATCTCTGAGCAATGAAGCCTTTTGTTTTTTCTTGGTATCATGGTGGAGGTAATGAGTTCCAACATATATTTTATCTAACCCTTCCTTTCTTCTACGACTCTTGAAGTGGAGACAGAATATAGAGCCACTGCAAGCTCACTACTGTGTAGCTATTGTCTTTTAATGATCAGTGTCATGTTAATATTCAAAATCACAAGAAAATTTTGAGATCTATTTTTCCTCCCCTACAAAGAACTATTCTTATTAGTCAGAATGAATGATACTGATCCCCATCAGACAGCAAATTTATAATCCAGCATAACCTATAAATTTTTGCTTGGGAACAAGTTCATTTTGAAAATAAAAGTGAAAGTGATAAATTTGTTACAAATTCCTCAAAATATATATGTGTGTGTGTGTATGTGTTTTATTGAAGAAAAATTGAACAATCCTAAGTGGTTTTAGGCATAGCCACCAGGTATTTGAATGTGTGTGTTCCAGTATATGGAATGCACATTTTATAGATACTAATGGGTTGTGGAGCAACTCACATCTTGGTTCAGTACTTTAAGGAGGGGCTATTAAAAGCTGTTTGCTAATATATCTCCTATCATATTAATTTATAAAGTCCTGATTCTTTTACTATAAAAATAATATAAAATATTTATCAGTATATATAGTATATACTTTTCACTTTTATAGCACTTTTCATCCAAATATATCAAAGCACTTTACAAGAGTGGCTAAGCACTATTATTTACATTTTGCGATCAGTCCAAATCTGTGATGACAACAGTTAAAAGAGGGACTCGAAGGTTCCAAGAGTGCTAATTTGTATAAATTCAAAAAACAATTTGGAAGCGTAAATGCCCATGGTTCGCTCATGCAAATTGTTGTGGATGCAACTTTGAGAGGCCATTAGAAAATTTGACTCTATATCAAGAAAGAGGTGTGGTCTGAGTACAGCAAAGAGTCCAGAAACTCCTGAGTGAATCCTCTATACCAGTGGTTCCCAAACTGGTGTCCGTGAACCCCTGGGGGTTCATGAAATGTTACAGCGGGTTCTTGGGGAAAAAATTCCCTAATGGTGGACAGAGCTGTCCCTAGGGACCCCGGGCAGCACGGGGCCCCTGGACTTCCAAGAGCTAAGCAGATCAAAGCAAGCCGATCTGTCACAACTCAGGAAATTTAAACTTCAAGACTCCTTATAAGAAATGGAAAGGGAGGTGGATATTTTTTGACAGGTTTCAGAGTAGCAGCCGCGTTAGTCTGTATCCGTAAAAAGAAAAGGAGTACTTGTGGCACCTTAGAGACTAACAAATTTATTAGAGCATAAGCTTTCATGAGCTACAGCTCATCCGATGAAGTGAGCTGTAGCTCACAAAAGCTTATGCTCTAATAAATTTGTTGGTCTCTAAGGTGCCACAAGTACTCCTTTTCTTTTTACGGATATTTTTTGCTGTTTTTAAAATTAAATAGGCAGCTAGTGTTATTTTTAAAATTATTATGAAGAACAAGTTTAAGCTTTGTTGTAATGTGCATTGTTTGCCTGGACTGCTCAATACCGTGTGTAGGAGGAACTCTTTGAGTTGGCTTCTTAAATACCTTCATGCTGTTACACATCTGATACTCCTTGATGAAACATAGGAGCCTTGTCTTATAACAGGCTTATTCAAAGTGATTCAAGCTACGAAAGTGAGATCTTGGAAGAATGTTGCTGTTTTCATAATGTAATAAAAATACTGTAATGATAAATAATAATTAATAATAAATAGTGTGTAATAAGCATGTCATAAAAACAAATTTTATATTTCCAAGATCACTGCTTTTATCATTTATATTCAGGTAAAGGAGAAAATCCCTGGAAATATTCATTTTTAGGAGAGGGTTCGCAAGACTTGACATTTTCAGTCTCTCTGCTTCTGTTTCTATATCCTTAAAACGGTGATAATAGTGCTTGCCTATCCACATCTCTGGTGTGAGATTTCCTTGATTAGTATCTATAAAGTGCTTTGAAGATTAAAAGCCCTATATGTGAGCTAGATATTTTAATAAAAGTCATTGTGGGAGGAAGGGAAGGGACACACACTGGAATGGCAGTTTGATGTGCTCAGAGAAATAAATCTAACAGCACATATATTATTCCTTGTCCGTGTGATATAGTATATACTGACTCTAAACCACAGCTAGTATACCCTTTATGTAAAGGGGAAACCACTAAAGATCCTATTAGACAGTAGGAAATTCAAATGTTACTAAATGCATAGAAGTTCAGTCTAGACTACAGCTAATATGATAAAACATACACGGAGAAGAAAAAGCATATCCCACTGACAATTTGACTTAGTAGAAGACAACATATATTTCCTGAAAGTGGAGTTAATCCCAGAGCTGTCTCTGTCCAGAGTGATTTTAGGCAAGGGCAATCCATTATTGCTCAAATTGGTGAGGGCAAAAAAGTCAGGAAGTCAATGATGTAGTGAGGATCATACTTATAGCTTGAAAGAAGGGAAAAGGCCAAAGTATGGAAATCTTTTAGGGAATTGATCCAAAGGATAAAAATAAAGACCAAGACAGAGTAAAAATATCACTTTTTGATATGTTAAAGATTGGTGCTAGCCAGAAAGTATTCCTTGAGACTTTTCCAAGTTTTAAATCTCAGATGAAACATTTACACCAGCATGTCAAAAAAGTCACTAGAGAGAAGGTAGAGGAAAATTTTATGGTGGTTGAAGATACATGGATAGGTTTTTTAAAAGATCCTTCTTTATTATGTACAAATGAAAAAACAGCTATTAGTGGTCTGAGTTGTGAGAGGTTCATATTACATTTAGGACACTATCTTGTGCTGGCAATTTCTGAAATTAAAAGACTAGGGAAAAGAAGTGTCCGTTTTTACTTACCAAGTATTCACATGTGAAAACCAAGATTTGCAAAAATGGTGAAATTTTGCCATTTTAAAGAATAGTGTAATGGTTAAAAGGCAAGACTGGGAGTCAGAAAATCGGGGTTCTATCCGAGCACTACCAGAAGCTAGCATTACGATTTTGGTAAAGTCACTTAACCTTTCTGTGCCTCAGTTTCTCCATCTAACTGTAAATTGTTCTCTGTAAGGCAACTGTAGGGGCCAACCTGGATTTGTAGGTCGAGCATGGTTTTGATCTGGCCTGTGACATCATCTGTTTAGTAGTAGATAAATCTGAGTAATCAGCTAGTGGTGTAGAGCAGTGCATTCAGCTCTTGTGACTACATATACACAATGTGTCAGGTCCTCAGTTGAGGACCTAACCCAAGAAGTGTTGCCCTGTTTCTGAGAACAGTTTCAGTGCAAAATATACACAGTTCACTATGAATAAAAAAAACAAAAACAAAACCCAGTCAAAAAAACAAAACTATGCTTCCTAGTGCAAGGCACTAATGGGAAGATGTTTACTGGTGAAAGGACAAAAAAGAAAAAAGATGTTCTATAAAACAAAACAAAAATCAATTCATTTACCAATTAGCACATCGCTGGGCAGCCTTACCCCCTGGTCAATAGATCCTACTGGTCCTGCTAAAAATTCGTGCTCAGCCCTCATTTCAGGGTGGTCCTTGTTCTATTAGCAAAGAAAGTAGAGTCATAGAGTCATAGATATGAAGGTCAGAAGGGACCATTATGATCATCTAGTCTGACCTCCTGCGCAAGGCAGGCCACAGAATCTCACCCACCCACTCCTGTGAAAAACCTCTCACCTATGTCTGAGCTATTGAAATCCTCAAATCATGGTTTAAAGACTTCAAGGTGCAGAGAATCCTCCAGCAAGTGACCCATGCCCCGTATGTTTGCTTAGTTCCTGATATGCCCTGGATCTGTACGGAATCCACTATTGGATACACATTAAATGGATCTTTTACTATAGGCACTCCAGCCCCTACGCCCAATAGAAAATCTGCAAGCCCATCCCTGACTCGGGCGCTTCAGTGTGGGGGTCCCCAGACATCTCTTGCCATGGGGGGCTGGAAAACACAGTCTGAGTTGCAGGAAGCACTGTCCTGTGGTAGTGAATGACGAGCAATCGGATCACTCAGGCCAGACACCAAGACAGTTGCCTTAGCCACCTTCATCGCTGCCTTTTCTTCCCCCTTTTGAGACCCCTTGCCAACCAGACATGCCTGTAGCTGCGCCCACAGCTTCTCATTCTCCCCTTTAAGATCTGGAGTCTCCTGTTTCAAGGTTTCAGGCGACACCCATTCACTCTCTCCGTTTACTCCTCTACCTCTGTAGTTTAATATATGTTAAGTTGAACAAGTGGAACTTCATTGAATCCTGTATACTGTTTCCAGCCTAACTCCACCTGTACCCTTGGTGTCCTTCAATAACAGTCCCTCCGAGGAACACGGTTCCTCTGACTCCAGTTCCACGGATTATGATACATCTTCTATATTTTACAAACATTTTACTACAAACATTAAAAACAAATAATTAAAGCCAAGCCCTCAACAACCTGTCCCTTCAGCCAGAGGTTGCTAGCACATAGCTGAGTTGGAGTCTTGTCCTTATAAGATTCAGCTGATTATGTAGTCTTTGAGATAGTTTAATATCCTCAACAGGCAACCACACTGGGACTAATGTCTCTGGGTCTTCCTTTCACCTATCTTCAAGTCTAGCAACGGTGTCTCTATGGAGTCTCCTCCCTCCCTGTGGGGCTGGCCTCTGGATAGTTCTTGGTCTCTCTGTTCTGTGATGATCTGTGTATCTCTGTAGGCTCTCTGGGTCTTGTGTCTTTGGCTTGTAAGTGTCTCCTTTGCCTTTGGATCAGTTGTCCCTCTTCTGTAGTTACCTTGCATGATCTCGGTGCAACCAGGCTCAAGGCAGAGTGGGCCCCTCTGCCTGGTTCCCCAATATGGCAAAAGAAGGGTTTTATTTTCCTGCTGTTGTCCTCTTATGTGGCCAGATCTGTGTACAGATGGAACTCCTCCTTCCACTTGGTTCATTGCTGGGCTAGGTTTGTGTCTGCAAAATCCAGGGCTCTGGGAGCTTCAGACTGAGTTCCATGACTCGCCCTGCCAGCTGATGCACTTCAGAGAATGCCGCCATCATGTTTCATTAACAAAGAGTAAAGCTGAATGCAGGTTAAGTTGAACAAGTGGAACTTTACTAAATGCTGTGCTCCGCTTTGTTCATGTGGCTGAGTTGCTTCCAGCCTAACTCCTCCCACTCCCTGTTCCTCTGGTGTCCTCTCAATAACAATACCTCAGGGAACATGGACCCTCTGAGTCCAGTTCCACTGATCATGATACATTCCCCTGTTCTTTGGGCCCAGTGCTGGCAGATGGGAAGGACTGGAAATAGCATACAGTGGATCAGGAGCAGCTTTAATTTTTTTCAAGAATCCTAGATAAATTGTAACAAAATAAACTGAGTGCATCACAAGAATCCTGTGCTGAAATTTCAAACTATTTCAGTTTAATACAAAACAAAATCCAATGACCAGGCTGTTCTTCCCTTAAGGTTTCTCTGAACCTATTTAACTAAATAGACAATGGATGTAAGGGCATCCCCCTGGGGTATTCACAACAGCCGCATCTCAGGAACATGCTAGGCAGTCCACAAGCAGGCAGTCTGAGGTGTAGAGCAAAGACTTCCAGGGCTGTGCCTTTTCTTCTCTCCCAGAGAAGAGAGTAGAGAGTGTTGACTGAAGCTGGCAGGGAGAACAACACAATGTGGGTGAGTGGGTGTTGAGAGCTCTCTCTCTCTATCATCTGCCTCTTCTAGTTCCCTTTTCATTAGTTCCCTCTCACTTCTTTCCCCCCCCCCCCAACTTTGTATTGCTTTAGCTAGGGAAAAAGGCACGCAGGCTACAAAAGCAACTTGTTTCCATTTTTAGAGAACACTTTGTGCTGGTGCACATAATATCACTATCCTAATGCAAAAAAATGCCTCCTACACAATTAAAAGGGCTACGGAACAAATAGGGATGATACTATTTTTACATATCTCTCAGAGGTATTTTGCAATGCTAAATCCATTAAGGTTTCTAAAGTTTCATGAGATCCTCAGTTGGACAGCACTGTAGAAGGATGAGAACTGTTACTTTTCCTCGTTGTTGTTGTTGTTATTAGGGTTTGAGGGTTGAGAGAGAGAGTGTGGGGGCACAAAAACTGGTCAAATTTTGTTTTTAATTCTTTCAATAGTGACCTAAAATTGTACAAACTCAGAACTTGATATACCTTATAGGTCCAACCTTAAGGAAAATAGGGGGGAAATTAACTCTGGGGAGCTTTATGCTATATTTCCACTTCTCCGCCCACAAGGTCCTCTCATGTTCTTCTGAAGTCTAGGGAATCCCTGATTAGCTTTTGCATAGTATGGTGTTTAGTAATGAAGGTGCTTTGCTTGGCAGCGCTCTGCTTCATTCAGTATCTCAATTCCAGTCACCTCTGTGTTACATAACATGAACCTTTTAAAGGGCCATTCCCTACATCTTCCTTTTCCTACCCAAACTTAACAACCACAATCAACATTTATATAACACACAATTTGAAATATTTATACCCTGCCTACTAACTAAACTTACTAACCATGTTCAGTTAATTTCTGAGGTACCTTGCACTGTCACTTGGATTTGCAGATCTCTCTACTTGTAGTGTTTTGGATTCTCAATCATGTCTACTGTGTCAGACCACTGTTCACTCTCCATAAATTTCAGTCTGGATTGGGTAACTTCTGTTGCTTAGGAAATTCTACATGCTTTGTGAAAGGGTTAATTTTATACTAGTCATTCTTAGAGTTTTTTTGTTCCAGATTCTAATCACAATCCAGTCTTTTTATCAGGGACTCATTTAACCCCCCAGAATTGCAAGGTTGGCTCTTCAGCCTCACATCAATCAACATTTGTAACCTCAAATTAAAACATATCATTCATGTCTTTCATTTTTACATGGGTGCTGTATTCTTCAAATTTCTGAACTACAATTTCATGGCAGCATTCCAAAGTTCAAGTGTTCAAAAATTATATGAGTCAGGCACAAAAATCATGAGACTGTCTTTAAAAATCATGAGATCTTTAAAGCATGATCAATTTTATGTTTTTTTTTTTTATTTACCTTTTGGGTTTTGAGTCTTTAAGTGGGACTCGTGTTATGTTTTCAATCTTTACTCCTCAACCATAAGGGATAGAAACATATTCTTTTTTTAAATGAAAGTTGACATATTTACCTAAACACACACGCTGCCAGGAGCTGGAACTTTAAGAAAATCACCAAATGCCATGAAACACATGATAAAATTAATTGGTGTCACTGAGTTAGGCTCTTCTATGTGAGTTAACTGAAAACTGTTAAACATAGCAAGTGCTTCAGAACCATCCATTGTCAAAAATAAGGTGTGTCTTCCTTTTGACCGGCACCCATTGCTTGCACATGAAGAGCCGTGTGTACAAGCTTGTGAACAGGATTGCATCAAGAAATTTCTTGCACTGTTGTTTACTTGGGGAGTCTCTTCAAAGGTGTTTGATCTCTGCTGTTCCTTTCTATATCCTGTCTCTCCAGCAAAGAATATCACTGGCACTACCCTGTACTTCCTAAAAACCTACTCATTGTCACTGAACTGTTTACACAAGTGGCGATGGAATAACAGATTGTATAATCAAATATAAACTGTATATATTTTTGCCGCTTGTGATTATATCAAGTGGTACTCTAAATTCTGATCCCTAAGATCTATGCAGGCCACTTTCACAACAAAGACCTTAATGCAATTGTCTCCTGAATTGCTAACCAGGGAGATAGTCCAGGCAAATCATGAACTCTGTTGAGAGAATATTACAGGCTGTATAGAGGAGCTGAGACAAAAGGAGCATAATCTATGGCTCTTATTCATTTCGGCATATGAAGTTAAAATAAAGCATCTATCAAGCTGTAACACAGAAACAATTTTGTGTATGTGTGTTTCCCTTGTGTACCAGCTGGTATTCCAATTGCATGCAAGTGTATTCAGTTTTATAAGAATTGATGAAAATATTATTGTGTGCTGGGGCATCTTTTTTTGCCCGTTTACCTTCACACGGTCTCTTTGTAAACAGGGTAACAACTCTCTTGGTCTAGAGAGTCGTGGTTACTTCAGCTTGGTCTCTCAGACGGCAGAAAAAAGCAGAGGAGTAAATAGTTTTGAGATTGCATGGGCTTAGCTTAGATTTAAATAGGGAAAAGACCAGGTAAGTAACCCAGCTCTGGAAGGTTTCCTTTTTAAAGCCTCTGAGGTGAAGAAAGCTCCTTTAAGAGAACATAAATGTCTGCAACATCTGGGAAAGTTGGGGATTTAAGAGAATTGTCTGTTACATCACATTGATCGCCTACACACTTTAAATAAAACATTTGTAAACTACAAAACCTTGGGCTTGATGTTTTCAACACTATGCTAACGTAGAAACAGACACATTTGCTAACACCTAGTGGCTGCTTAAACAGTGGCCCAAGGAAGAATGAGCTTAAGAATGATTGGCATTAGACCTACTATAAGTCATAACTCCAGGAAAAATTTGACATGACAGTCAACAAGAAAAGAATTATGATCAATGTCAAAGGCATTCATTTTTCCCTTTAATGAAGAATACCTCATTTTTGGCTGACTCCGTTTCCTTTTTGTTTTGTATTCCCCATTGGGGCTACAGTGTTGAGCTGGGCATTTGAAAGAGCTGGGAAAAGAGGTTTTGGGGAAACCACAAATTTTACTCATGTTTGGTTCATTTCTCACATTTCAGAAGCAAGTATTTTGGAAATCCAGTAATTTGTGTTTGGCAGGTTAGTGATTTAGGTTTGTGGTATTATTAGTTAAGCATGCTGTAAAGCACAGCCACACTTATCAACAGCATGGATTGAAATTTTGAATATTTTAAAGTCTGTAATTATACTTAATGCTTGTGCTTTAATTGGTCAGACTTTTCTAATGTGTGATAAAATATGTTGTCCAATTATTTTAGTTAGTGCAGAGAGCAAGCCGAATTTTGTATTGTCAGGGATCTTGCCTTTTAAAGCTGTCATTTGTTGTTTTAAATAATCCTTTTTAATTAAATTATATATTATTTCTTTTTTATTCATTTATCTGCTATTTGTACAGATTAAACAAGCATAAAATGAAAGATTAGTCTTTTATTTTGAAAATCATGTTTGATCTTATAATACTTCATCCTTCCAAAAATTCCCTTCATCCTAGTGTCTCAAATTTCTTTCCTAGACCCACATTTTCAGAAATGTACATGTGCAAAAATGAACACACATAATGTATGTGTACAATTGTAGTGTTGCCAAGGATTGGAGACTTGCATGTACCAATAACTAATTAGACTTCAAATGATCTAACTGATCACTGGTGTGCACAGGCATAATGACATGTACAATTTTGCAAACCTATTTCTGAACATTAGAACTTAATTATTTAAAACTCATTTTAAGACTGAGATAAATATTGAGTATTATCTTTATTCTGCTTCATGGAGGGGAAACAGAGGTAGAGAAATTTATTGCCTTCGGTTGCACAGTGAGTCTGAGGCAGGTGAAGAAACAGAGCCAATTTTTTTAGGTGTTGTAGATTTAAACATTTGTGAATTATCTTGCTTTGAGGGACTTTACTATCCTGTTAATGTATTTGTGAGTTATTATAATCGTAATTTCTTGTTGTGTGTTCTGCATGTTATATGCAAAACTTTCTGTGTATCAAGATGAGAGACTGTATCCTTTAGGGGTACATTTTCAGTAAACTCTGCATGGAATTAGGTGCAACTCCTTGGGAATGTTAACTTGTCATTGTGCATAATTTGCCAGTGCCTCACACTTTTATCCCTTGAGCCAGTGAAGACTGCCTGATGCCAGTAGACTGACAAAACCATTGGAGTATTTTAATGACACTTTTATACTCTGGTTGAGTTCTGTCCTTTTCAGACTTCATATGTCTGATTTATGAAACTTTAGAAACTGAAGTTTTCTCTACTACAACTGGATGCTGAAGACATGCCACTTTTTGTTAGAGTAGGGGTTTGTTCATGTATCCTTGGCCAGATATCTCATCGGTCCACTATTGTGCAATATATACTATGCACTAGTAAGCTGCTGGCTGCACTCCCAGAGGTGGCTGCATTTCAGTGGTGCTATATACATATTATTTGTGAAGTGCTTTGGATCCTTCAAGATGAAAATCACTATATAAATATGGACTATTTTTACTGTAGCAGAAAAAATAGAACAATTTGAAAAACACTATAATGGGTAGATGTGGTTATATACCAAGAGCTTTTTTGATAACTTGTTTCTAAGTATTTGCAAGGTTCAATAGAGAAACTAGACAAAAATAATCCAATACATTCTACAGCATTGTACTGTTTCTTGCTACTTTTTCAGTAGGAAGTGTAAGTGACCCCATGTGTACTCAATGTAAAGATGAATGACATATGAAACTGTTTCTCTACTTAAGAGTGTATATATATATATATATATTTTAAAGATCCTACTGAAGTCCTCTCACAGCTTGGTACTGCTCTGCTGTCTCTGTTTAAACAAAAGCTATTTTGTATGTTTAGATTAATTTCTCTTTAATGAGAAAAAACTCAGTCTATGACAGATTGCTTTCTATCATGCACACCTGCATTTGCTCTGAACTTGGTAGCTTGATAAATTGATAAGATAAGTTGGTCACATGTGTTTTTAAAAAACACAAAACATAGGCCTTAATAAGAGAATGCTACATATTTCTTCTAAAAAGGTAAAAAGTATTTCTCAGGGCTCTTAAATTACCATATTCTGATACCAAGGGAAAATAAAACCTGGGCTTAGAGTCTTGTTTGTACTTAGAGGGCTTTCCGGACAGGAAGGCAATCTTGATGCAATGCAGTAAGCCACAATACCAGTGGGGCATTACAGGTGAAAAATTTGCAGCTGTACCCCTCACCACAATGTATTACAACTGTACAGTGGAATATTTCCTGTACAGAAATAGGGCTTGGTTAACTTTGTTTCCCAAGAGTAGATCACATTAAAATGTTATAAAATCATGATTTCCTGCATTTGAATACTTGTGGTTTCTCAACTGGTTCCAATATTACAAAGGGTTTTTTATGGCTTCTATTAGTTGAAGATGTATAGAAGCTTTTTTCCAAACTCAGCTAAAAGGCATTTAGGTATTTTTTTAAAAACAGACTTTTTTTTTCAGAAAAGATATTTTTTCTTTGATATCTCTGCATTATAATTGAGAGTTAGGTGTTTATTTTATATTCTGTACTACTGATTTATGTGTAAGTAGAATAAATACCACATAACTGACAGCAGTGGCAGACTACCGTAAATATATTTGATTTAACATAAATAGAAGGTCCTAGATGCTATTCTTTATTAAAAAAAAAAAAAGTATATTCCCCTTTTAGCCAAAGATTTCTAAGTACTTTGGAAAGCTGAGTAAATATTATTATCCTCATTTTACAGATGAAAAACCTGAAATTAAAACACACACATACGGGCATATTTACAATTGTACTAAATAACTGTGAAATAACTTTCAAACAGGCATTATTAAACCCAATCCAAATCAGGATCCAAAAGCTCTCTGAAGAAAAGGTAGTGTATAGTTTCTTAAAGTTTTTCCAATTGCAGTATATGCTTATCACTATATGTTAAGCACTGAGCGTGTGCTGTTGAGGAAGAATTTTCAGTGCCCCAAGTCTAAGGATATTGCACAATAGTGTGAATGTAATAAAATCAACATAACAAAGATGCAGAAGAAATTTGAAAAAGGCATAACATAATTTCCTTTGTGCAGCTATAATTTATTGGATTATATAACAGCTGAAACTTTGTTATGCTGTATCTGACTTTGAATCACCTCCATTTTTTATTTGGATCCACATCAAAAGTCTAATGGAGTGAATTTCCAGAACATGGAAATGCCAGAAAAGGTTATTTTCCACAGTGATGAGATATAATCTTAGTCCCCTGAGAAGGAGGTCAGAAATGTTATCCAACTCCTAGAAGGCAATTTGCTCTGTACTATGAGTTCACAACACTCAGTTGCATAGGAAGCTAGTCTGGCAGGTGTGTATTGAAATGTTCTGAAATTGTAAAGTTGTTCTAGAGGTCAGTTTAGATTATTTATTAACAATGTGCATAGGCACGTTTATTTTTTTTATATCTGTTTATCCTTAATTTTCTTTTGAATTCACTTTCTCTGTAATACACTTTTCAACTAACATTGCTTTTGCAATTTTGATGCAAATCACTGTTAACAATAAAATTAAAAATACAGACTGCTGGGTAACATTGCCAAGAATGTTCTTCCTATAGTATTGTGGACAACAGTTTTTATTTTTCTTCTGCTACTTCTTCAGTTCACCTAAAGGGAAAGTTGTATTTTCAAGGCACTTGGCTGTAGAACAGAAAAATATCCTAATACCAGGATAGCCGTATTATGGAGCAATCAGTTATTCATGCAGGAAGCTTGGGTTCAAATCGCAGCATGGGTTGGCGTCTGACACAAAGTACAAGATTGTTTTGTATTCCGCCTCTCTTTCACTTAGGTGGCCCTGTTAGGAGATAATAAAACACACACATGCTTCCTGTCTTCTGTGTGCATTTTGTTGTACAGTAGTTGTTTCTGGAACAAGAGTGATTTCATCTCCAAGGGGAAGCACCCACCATGTGAGGGATAACACTTCAAGAAATGAACATTTAATCTTTAGAAGCGTTTTTTCAAACAAAATAATGAAACAGTACATAAATAAAAGGACATAATTGCATCTCTGAGGGCAACACTTGAACACATTAGTCTGTAACCCAGCTGTTCCCTTCTTTAACTCTTTCTCAAAGGTCACCAAAAGAGAGATTGAAGCTTTCAGTGCATGTATTTCTCTGCGCTGCAGTATCCCTACATGGAGGGAGGCTGCTGCCTCTTCTGTGTAAGGTATTTGTGTACCGAAATATGTAGCAGCCATCTTGCAAAGTTGAGTTTAGGGATTCTGAGTCTAGGGGTGCTCAAATAGTATCTTTTCACTCCAGGTAACAAGTGAGATTGGGAGATGTAAGCTATACTCACAGTGTTCTTTTTCAGTTTTGATGATGAGCATGATCACAGCCATGGACCTTTTTGATAACTAGGGAAAAAAAGGAAAGTTTTGTCAGCAGGGGTCCTAGATAAAGAATTGCGGGTTCTTGTGTGTGTTTGTTGTTTAATAATGGAGTCTGGTGGCTAGCCTTGTAGCTGTGGTGTTTACCTTAGTTTTCTAGAGGAAATCACAGTGGCCACATTCTAAGAGGTAACAGTTATTTGAATTGTAACTAGAGTGTTACTCAAACATTTCAAGATAAAAGAACCATATTTAATTTTACACATGGGGCATTTTCTAGTGCATCTAATTCACTCATTCCCACTGCCAATGACTCAGTTTTGGGGATATAGCCTATTTTCAGTCTTTCACAACTATTGTTTTTGGCAGCTAATGCTGCCCAGAGCACCCATCATCCCTTACATTTATCCAGATCAGGCATTAGCAATAAGCCCCCTAGAATGAATAAATCTAGATGTTTAGGAATAGAGGATTCTAAATCAAGTAAGTCTTTTGCATTCTTCAGCCCAATATGCTTAGAGTTTGGGACAGTCCCAACGCATATGAGCTGTAGTTAGTTTAGGGAGATCACACAAACTGCATATTTGACCTTTTAGTTTATAACCTATAAATGATATCTTGAAACCTAATATATCTGTCTACACTACATTTCTTATGTACGGTACATATTAAAATAAAGTTAGGGAAAAAATACCGTGTATACAAATGAGTCGCTTTTCAAATGTTAAAACTGTTTTTTTCTATTTTAATCAGTATACAGTATGTTTTTCCTCATTATTCAGATATCCTATTCCTTTGGTCATTTTTGTGGCTTCCCCTGAATTCTCTCCAGTTTCTATATGTTTCTGTTAATGGGGACCGAAAAATAAGCACACTATTTCAGATCACAATCGAGCCTAAAAAGGAACTGGAGTACTTGTGGCACCTTAGAGACTAACAAATTTATTTTAGCATAAGTTTTCGTGAGCTACAGCTCACTTCATCGGATGCATGCAGTGGAAAATACAGGGGGAAGATTTTATATACACAGAGAACATGAAACAATGAGTGTTACTATACACACTGTAACGAGAGTGATCAGGTAAGGTAAGCTATTACCAGCGGGAGGGATGGGGGGACGGGACCTTTTGTAGTGATAATCAAGGTGGACCATTTCCAGCAGTTGACAACAACATGTGAGGAACAGTGGGGGGTGAGGGTGGGGAATAAACATGGGGAAATAGTTTTACTTTGTGTAATGACACATCCACTCCCAGTCTTTATTCAAGCCTAATGTAATGGTGTCCAGTTTGCAAATTAATTCCAATTCAGCAGTTATACAAAAAAACTTCAAAAACAGACTCCAACAAGAGACTGCTGAATTGGAATTAATTTGCAAACTGGACACCATTACATTAGGCTTGAATAAAGACTGGGATTGGATGCCTCATTACACAAAGCAAAACTATTTCCCCATGTTTATTTCCCCCCACACACACACTGTTTTTCAGCCCCTATTGAAGAAGAAACTTTCAATTATGAAGAATAACCTAAAAAAAGACCATTAGTTTCTTCTGTTTTTAGAATCTCTTGCTTTCAATATTATAAATTTGTTTTCTACATACTTGAGAAATGTCTTTGATGACATTCTCCCCAATTCAGCAAGGTATTTAACCACATGCCTAACATTAAGCATACGAGTCATTCCATTCACAATGATTGGTCTAATCATATACTTAAAATTAGGTACATGTTTAGGTAACTTGCTGAATCAGGTCCACTGTATGGCTTTCTTTGTGACCACAAAGATATCTGGACAGTTAGCACATTCCATAAGAGAAGCTGTTCTGTTTTTTCAAGTACTTTCAGAGTTGGTTCAGGATTTTTTAAAATTGTCTCTCTTCTCTAGTCATAGTGATCTGTAGCAGATGCCCAAAGTACTTTCCCCTTTATAGTTTCACTAATTTAATGTGTATATTTTAACACTATATTAAATGCTTTAAAGATGCTAATTCAAATACAATTAGGCAGAGTTTTGTGGGGATTATTATTTATTAATCATTTGTACTGCTGTAGCGCTCTAATTATGGACAAGGACCCCAGTGTGCTAGGCACCATACAAACACAGAACAAAAAGTTGGCCCTGCCCCATGGAGCTTACAATATAAGCATAAGACAAGAGACAACAGATGTATACAGATAGACTGATGGAGGAGTAGAGTACTCTATGCTATCATCAAATCCAATGGATCTTTTGACTACCTAATATGAATATGGGATTTTTTGTATTGTCTTTGTCATGCCTATGCATTACAGTGTAAATAACTATTTCTTTTCCCAGTACGTAAGAGGATGTTTTAAGTAACATCTTCATAGAAAGGTCTGATAATAATATAACTTAACTATATGGAGATAGAACAGGATACATAATAAGAATTTAAAATTCTCTTGGTCATTTGGCAATTATTTTAGTTTAATTTTGTCATTATAAAATGTACTGTAGGTACCTGTTTTGTGTACTTGTATAGAAGTACGGAGTAACTGAGATTTCTTTAATATCACAGGTTCCTTGTAGCTTGGAGTACTGGGATGAGCTCCAGAAATCATTCATTGCATTCCGGGAATTCAGTCTATCAGAAAGCAAAGTTTGTGAGCTACAGCTGCCCAGTATCAGCTTTGTGAATGATCAGAAAGAGCTTGTAGCCTCAGACCTTTGGAGGATTGTCCTGAACAGCAGTCAGAATGGAGCTGATGACCAAAGGTAATCTTAAAACAAGGGAAAGCTATACTATTCCTTGGAGAAAGCTGGTTCAAGAAACTTGGTGAAACTGATGTTCTTTCATCTATACTAGGAGTAATTGCTTCTAGCTGATCTTCAGATTGTGATTGACCCTCACACAAGTCCATGGAGTAGGAAAAGAAGAAACCTTCTCTTCCTGCAGATTCATGAGTTAACTGTCAACCTTGCAAGCCTTGGACTTTCTGAGCACAAGGATCATTAAAAAGGGGAAGGAGGCTGTCAGGCCAGGGCCAATCCCCACCCACCTGCACCAGGCAGCAAAACTGACTCGTTAAGGAGGAGATGATGTGCCACAACTCATTGAGTGGTGTAGTAGGAGACATGCTTCCCCTGTGCACCTGGGAGCTACCACCAGAGTTGTGCATCTTTGCACTGCCCTTGGTGTGAGCCCAGGGCTAGCTTAACTCTCCTGTGGGCCCGGGGCTTTTAGATTTTGTGGGGCCCCTGTATACAAGTCTTTTTCCAGGAGGGGACTGGGGCAGGGGATTGGGTGCAGGAGGGGGTGCAGGGTCTGGGAGGGAGTTTGTGTACAAGAGGGGGATTCTGATCTGGGGCAGGGGGTTGAGGTGGAGGAGGGGGCGCGAGGTGCAGGTTCTGGGAGGCGCTTACCACAGGCGGCTCTTGGCCGCTGCATGCCATGACCCCACACTGCTCTTGGAAGCGGCTGGCTGCTAGCACATCTCTGCAGCCCCTGAGAGGTGGGGGGATAGCGTGACTCCATGAGCTGCCCGTGCCCGCAAGTGCCACCCCTGTAGCTCCCACTGGCTGGGAACAGTCCAATGGGAGCTACAAGGACAGTGCTGGAGGCGGGGGCAGCACACGGAGCCACCTCCCCACCCCTGCCAGGTGCCACAGAGACGTGCTAGCAGCTGGCGCTTCCGGGAGTGGCATGGGGCCACGGCATGCAGGCAGCCTGCCTGAGCACCCTGCTCCACCGCGGAACTTTTCGCGGCCTGGAGTTGATCACTGCCTATGATTTATTTTTGCGAGGCCCCCCTTGAGCCGGGGCCCTGGACTTCAGCCCCTAAAGCCCCTGCCTTAATCCAGCCCTGTGTGAGGCAGAACCTGAAAGGCACAATTCAGTTGTGAGTGCATATCTCAATAATGTTAATTATAATCCTAGTGATGCTTTATGGTCATTATGTATCAATTACACTGTGTTCTTACTATGCTAACAAATGGAAATTTACCATCAGGAGATTTCAGAAACACTTATTATTTCAGAAGGTAAATGTTTTCATTTCTTCACATCTGGAATCTTCGTAAGTGGTTAACTGTTAAAGAAGTGCACTGAGAGTCAAAGTTTGGATTTTGTTGAGTTTTTGATTACCTTACAGAGTTTGAAAAAACTATTAGGGGTGCACTGTTGTATCTGATATTCAGAAATAACAATGCAAGTGATGTCAAACTGCTCTCCTTCCTGTCCTTTTAGTAAATTCTACTGGATGGATTGGGAGATTGCCTACTGCAACTGTGTGTTGGTTGTTACTGCCGTGTGTGTGTGAACCCATAGAATTCAGGGGGAGTCAGGAACAAAATCAATAAAAAATTAAACATCTGGTTTCCATTAATAATATCAGGTTGGAAATGATTTCTTGATGTTAATTGTGAAGGAATGCATTTTCATCATTGAGAAGTTAAGTGTTTTAGACAAGGTTAATTCCTCTGAATGTGGGACCTTTGCAAAATTACCTTTGTGGTCAACTTAGCACCATAGAAATGTGAACTCTGTGGGAATTGGAAATAAAACTAGTGAAATTCAGTAGATTTTTTTCATCAAAGCATTTGACATTGCAGTCACAGCTATTGTTTTCTACTCAAATGGAATTTATCGTTGTAGCTAATATTTCACACAGAGAGTTCTATCAAAAAGTTTTGTAAGCAACAACCATTAGGAACAACACTAGTGTTTAAATGAAATGCAAATAACTTTAAAAGCTAATAGAGTAAACCAACTTAACCCAGCAAACGGTGATGAGCATAAGAAACATTTCATAGCACAACACAAATTCACACATGCAAAATATATTAATCTGTGGTTTTCAACCTCTGGTTGCAGCACCTGTGGGAATGGTCATAAGTCCAACATGGAGTGATGACCAGCTTCCCTTTCTTTATAGCTAGACTGGGGCAAGTTTTTCTGTTATAACATGGGGTCATAATATGGAAAATGTCAAGAACCACTGTATTAAATAAATATAACTGTAGAAAAATTAGTGGTACAGTGACATGAAACTTTTAATCTACCATGATAACTTTCATTGCATTCATCCAGCTACTTTCCATAAAATTTTGTGGGCATAGGAAAAGCA
This sequence comes from Chelonia mydas, assembly GCF_015237465.2. Taxonomy (NCBI): domain Eukaryota; kingdom Metazoa; phylum Chordata; order Testudines; family Cheloniidae; genus Chelonia; species Chelonia mydas. The sequence goes on along the minus strand of NC_057850.1, from coordinate 38,457,874 downwards.
AAAAAAGCCTTTTTTAGATATTAGCTCACACCAGGAGATCTAGATTCAGGAGCATGTTTGAGAATCTAAAGGGACCAGAAGGAAGTGTAAACCAGTGCAAATTATAGTCTTCCTTAGATTCATTTCTAGCTCTTATGAGGAAGCAGGGACAAAGTAATATGGAAAGTAAAGAGAAACAAAATGAATGCCTGATGGTGGACACTCTAAGATCTCCATTTAGATCAAATAGTATCTGGAACTGCTTCACTGGCCTTCTTTATTATACATCCCAATCAGAACTGATGGGGTGAAAAGTGAGAGAACCTACACCTAGACACCTGTATCACTTGACTCTCAACTCCATAATTAAAAAAGAAAAATAGATATAAGTACCAAAAATCACATCTGTGTGCAGATATGTTGTTTAGTATTATTACTTCATATTTACATAGCATTTGATATTTTTAATGTGATATAACACATGATTAATCAGTTGATTAATTTTTAAAACATCTAATATAGAATTGTCCTACAAAGAGGAATTAGTCCTATAAAATCCTTAACTTGGCTGGAGTTTATTTTCTGTAGTTGATTTTTATATTTTGGATCAGCCTCCCACATTGGTGCCAGGTACAGGCAGCTAGCGCTCACTACCAATAACTTTCTTTAAAAAAACCAAACCAAAAAATACCCAAAAAACCTACAGGTTTTTGTTGTGACCTCCCTGATATGCTAATAACTAGTACTAAAGGGCTAATCCCTTGTGTTTTAAGTACTTTATTATTGATTCCTAACATGGAAATAAAGGGTGAAACTTATGTGTCTCATCTTATTTGGTGACAAGAAAACTGCAGGTTTTGTGGGAAGATATGGATTTAGCTGACATAATGAGTAGTAGATGACAGGCTGTGGTAATGTTGGCCGTAATGGCTATTATGCTATCCAAAGATGGTATTGTCCAAAATCCATGGCATACTCACTATTTGCAAAATTGATTAGGGAGTGATTAATAATACAGAAATGGATAATCTAGGGGCTCGGTGGCTTAATTTATAAATAACTGTTATTTCACTTGTAGGGCCGTTCATTGTTCAAATCCAGTTTGAAGTCCTGTGTGAAATAATTGTAGTGGTCTTTAAAGTCTTTAGTAGATAGTCCACAGCAGAAACACCCCCACGTAATATGGGATAATTGTCAATTACAGTTCATGAGCAGTCCTAAAATAAGAGGGTATAGGAGCAGAATTATGTTCTTACCCAAGAATAAATTATCTTTGTAGGTGAAGGTTTCATGGGGCAGGGATGGAAAGCTCTCATTACAGAAACTTCAAGATATTGTACTAGGCCTAAGTAGAAAAAGACTGGGGGGCAGGGGGCTCCATGAATTTCTGTTCATACTGGTTATCATAGTAAAGGCTTTAAAGGCTGTTGTATATATTTTATGCACTGAATAACAGCATTTCTATAATTATTGACATATTACAAATCGTATTCTTAAAAATGGAAAATGCCTTAGCAGAAACATCTTCATATCTAAGATATCATAAAACAAGTGCAAACAAATTGCAATATGCCTTTGACATCTACTTTTTAAAGAATTCATATGGGAAATCACAGTTGTGTTTCTAGTTAATTGTTTTGGGTTAGATTCAAACTAGTTTGATGTAGTGGACTTAGACCTCTAGAGACCTGTGTTCAAACCATTAGTTGGATCATAAATGAAATGAATTAAGTGGTCTCTTTCTTCTCCTGGTGGATATTTTTCCTTATCACAATTTGTCACAAATGGCAGTTTTGTTTTAAAGAATTCCACTGTTGGAACAGTAGGAATAATGCAGGTCATGATTAGTCATTGTTCCCAGTCATCACACATTTAGCCAGAGCATTTCTGGGTTTGTAAGATGTGAAATTATAAGTTTTGAATATATCTTATCTGTATTTTAGAAGGTGTCCATTTTATAGACTTTGACACTTCATGTGAATCTTTGGAAATCATTCTACAATATTAGATTCAATTTTGTTTGTACTTATAGTTTCTCTGTTTCTGTTGCTGTTTTCCAGTACAATTACACCTCAATATACCATGTCATACTGGGAGCTGTATAAGCTAACTGTGTTTTTTATTACTAGCAGGGAAGTTGCAGACAGTCTCTGCTACCTTTGTGCCTTTGGAGCAAGCCAGAGAATCTTGCCCACTGTCATATGTTTGTGAATCCAAATTGTTTGTTATTACAATCAGGGGCTTATTTAATATACTTCTGCAAAGTTAAAACACCTGCTTTGGCTTCAACAGGCCTCAACAGAAGGAGTCTTTCTGGACTATCAAATAATTCTGTTTTATTACCAGACTGTATATGACATATATTGGCCAGTAGAATGAAAATTCAGGGCTCAAATTCTCATTGCTTGCACTTAAGACTAAAGCAATGTTGAAGGTCAATCTGAAGTCTGGTCAGACAAAGAATCTGATTGCAATCACAGTATATCAAGCTATTTGAATAGGAAAAGCTCTAAATTAGTTCTAAGTACTGTGGTGTCCTTTTAAAAATAAATATTTACTGGTGGCGTTACCACAAAATGGTATCTGAAATACTGCAGTTTTTTTGTTTTCTGAATGGGGTGATATTGTGGTATTCCAGATGCCACTGAAGTAACTGTTAGCAAATATTGATATTTGTTTAATGCTGACTCCTTTATTGTACTTATTATTTTGAATACCAATATGGGAAGTAGACAGGTTTCAGAGTAACAGCCGTGTTAGTCTGTATTCGCAAAAAGAAAAGGAGTACTTGTGGCACCTTAGAGACTAACCCATTTATTTGAGCATAAGCTTTCGTGAGTTACGCTCACAAAAGCTTATGCTCAAATAAATTGGTTAGTCGCTAAGGTGCCACAAGTACTCCTTTTCTTTTTGCGAATATGGGAAGTAGTGACCTTGGAAGTGGTTTCTGGGAATAAGAACAATGGACTCTCTCATTCATAATAGTATCATTTCCCCAGCCATGGCCAAACAGTTATGAAAATGAAGAACCCCAGAAACTCTTTATATGTGAAAGAAATAAACAAAGAATCCTAATTTTCTTTTGCCTCAAATGATTTTCAGGGGACACTGATTTTCTCTGAATAGCATGAGGACCCCTTAAGGAGCTTAAAATTAACCTCTGTGTTGTGAAGGCCAAGACACTAACAGTGTTAAAAAAAAAAAGCCCTAAATAAATTCATGGAGAATAGGTCAAGTAATGGCTATTAGCCAGAATGAGCAGGGATGGTGTCCCTAGCCTCTGTTTGCCAGAAGCTGGGAATGGGTGACATGGGACAGATCACTTGATGATTACCTGTTCTGTTCATTCCCTCTGAAGCACCGGCATTGGCCATTGTGGGAAGACAGGATACTGGGCTAGATGGACCTTTGGTCTGACCCAGTATGGCCGTTCTTATGTTCTATGTTACTTCTGTTCTCCCGTTTCTCCCCTTCCTCCCCTACCAGGAAAGATACTCAGCTTCACTAACATGTGCAACAATTTTATGCTCATTTTGTTGCAGAAAAAACGTAGTTCTACTCAAGCTTTCTATTTAACTCTACATTACTGGACTTAATTGCATCAAGCATTTTGTAAGTGGTGCAGTTTGCTATTTCAAGTTTCTCTTGGAGTTGGTCTCAGCAGTTGGTTCAGGAACCAGTGATATGGTGGTCGTTTTTCATACTAAGGTTTCTCCACATGAATAAATGAAAGTAGTTTAGAGTCTTTAAAGATCTTTTTGAGTGCCTGACATTTTGAGTGCCCAGCTATTATACCTACCTGGTATATTGTTTGTAGAGCAAGGAGATCACAGTAAAGTATGGATAAATGCCTTAAATTACTTTCTAGGTGTGAAGCTTCTGACATATGTCCTCCTACATCAACCATGTCATGCTGCCCCACAATCATTATTATGATTAGGGTTGGGAAATAAAGGCCCTAGCACACTAGGACTCTGTAAATTAAAATAGGTAAGAAGCAGGTTATATTAAGTCTGAAGAAACAAGGAGTTTGGTTTTTATGAAAATATCCTCATAATAATAAATGAGGAAAGAAAAACTGAGAGTCTGGTACAATGGTTTCTGAAAAGAAAAATGTTTGAGTTTAAAGAAAATCTGAGATACTCTTAACGGCTTCATACTACTTTGCTCTGGTTTTTATGACAGTGAGTAATTACTTTGGAGAGTGCATTTCTGGGAGGTTACTGTGAACAGGGATAAATGAATCGATTTGGATAAATTAAAAGATGACTCAAAGAAAAAACGAAAATTAAATCTTTGTTAAGGTTCTAAAAAGTTAGATTAACCTTTCTTTCCCCCGACTTCTCTTTTTCATTTTTTTTGTGTCTCTGTCTCTAGACAGAACAGGAAGTGCTGAAATATCATGGGAAAGGTTGCTCTTACAGTATTGCCAGTTCTTCTGAGATTACTAACCGGTTTTGCATACTGAAAAGCACTTGATGATCCAGATAACCCTTTGAATTTCGGGTGGTTATCGGGGTTGGTTATTTTTTAAGCTTTGCCAATCCCTCCTTGAGACTACTATAATAAACATAGGACTGGAAGGGACATTGAGAGGTCATCTAGTCCAGTCCCCTGCACTCATGGCAGTACTAAGTATTAACTAGTTCTTATAATTAGTTCTTGCATAATGTTTTTCATCTGTATATCTCCAAATACTTTACAAAGGAGAGTAAAGTCTAATTGTTTCTGTCTTACATATGCGGATATGGAGGCATTGTGTTTGCATGGCAGACCCAAGATTAGAACATAGATCTCCCAGTCCAATTCCCTATCCATTAGCCCAAGCTATCTCAAAGAATTATTTATTTCCAGAGATACCAATTGGCATGGCAGAGATCAGCTGTACTGTAGAGAGAATTATAAATATAGGCAATGGAAGTGGCAATGATGGATGGCCTATGACTTTGGCCATTTTCAAAGTAATAAGGGACAAGTGGAAGAGGGAAAAGGTAGCAAAGGAAATCAACTATAAATCTAGTATGCAGTGATGTTGTAGCTGTGTCAGGTCCAGGATATTAGAAAGACAAGGTGGCTGAGGTAATATCTTTTATTGGACCAACTTCTGTAGGTGAGAGAGACTGGCTTTTGAGTTACAGAGAGCTGGGCTTCCAAACCTGAGGCAGAGCTCTGTGTAGCTCGAAAGCTTGTCTCTCTCACCAACAGAAGTTGGTCCAATAAAAGATGTTACCTTATCCACCTTGTCTCTCTATAAATCCAGTAGCAGATCTCTCTCTCTCCTCCCTTACTATCTCTGTGCATCACATCCTGTATTTTTCCTTTGATAATGAACACATCTTGAATTGTTTATTGTTAAACATATATGGCACCTGTTAGTCTAACATTTTCATGAATCGCAGAATCCCAAAAGTTCATCATGTCCACAAGACTAAAATTTACTTTAAGCTCTTTGAAGATAAATATCATGCTAGTTATTTACTATGTGTGTGACATAAACATTAGGAAATTAAAGTGGATGCACAGGTGTTTGCACCTGAAAATTATGGGCGCATATATATTTATGCATAATTTTGCAGATTCACATGTGGAAACTGAATATAAATTGAAGGGTGAAAATTTCGCCCTCAATGTACAAAGCATGTTGGTTACATTTTTGGAATTTTTAATCCAAATCTGCTCCAAATTTTATAGGTCTTCATTATTTACTAAATTTAGGCTCGCATAATATATTTAATATTTGGTTAAAATTGAACACAAAACCAGTATTTAGCTGTGGACAAAAACTCAAACAAAACCTGGGATTTTTAACCCCAGAACTCTAAAATTGCAAAATAGCTAAGGTAGTGGGAGTGAGGCGCATTAATGATGTATTTGGCTTAAATTAGAAAGTTTATTTGTACTGCTATGATGTCTTAGCAACCTATAGGATTGCGAGGCAGTTTTAGCTGTTCTCAAGAGAACTTCAGGATAAGTCTTGGAAATATTCACAGTGTCAGGAATTGTCATTAGCAAGAGAGAATTCAACTGCGATGGCATTTTTAAATTGTTCAGTTACTGTTTCATAATAGATGTTATACGGCTCCATGCTGAGCTTATAACAGTACAGAGGTTTGTCTAAGACATATTTTTCTAAAATGCTGACTATACAGTGGCAGAGGATAATAAGAAAGAGGCTTGCAGGGAGGGATTCAAATGTGGAAAACATAGCTACAGTATATAAATTATGGAGTACTTTATTTTAAAAAATCCTTTTTTGTCTTGGTAAAGTGAGTTTTCAAATCTTTCTTATGGCATTTGCAATGTCAACACAGTTGGTCACTACATTTTAACGAACATTAAAACATAATCGCCATTTTTCACTAATTTCTAAAAGTTTAATTTCTTCATTTTTTTGTTCACATATATCAGTAAGTAAATTGAATGCACTCTATTGTAATAACAAAGTTCGTTGATTGAAATATTGCCTACCGAATTCAGCTTGAAAACAAATTGTATGCCAGCACTGTATGCAGTGTTGTTTTAGCCATGTCAGTCCCAGGATACTAGAGAGACAAGGGGAGTGAGGTAATATCTTTTGTTGAACCAACTTCTGTAGGTGAGAGAGACAAGCTTTCGAGCTTACACAGAGTTCTTGCTTGTCCCTCCTGGGCCAGTATTAACAGTTAAACATAAAATAAAATGGTTATTTTGGTTATGTCAGAAAAACAGCATAGCAAATGCTCAAATCCTGTTATAAAGTGATAAAGACCTGGAATTTCTGAACTACTGCTTCATTATATATTTTCCACAGCTCTGAAAGTGAAGCTGGCTCACAAAGTGCATGCGATCAGCTTGTGACTCCTACAGCATTAGCAGCCTGTACCAGGGTTGACTCCTGTTTTACTCCTTGGTTTGTGCCTTCACTTGGTGTTTCAGTCCATTTTGCTCATTTGGAACTCCATCTCTGCCATCATCTTGATCAGCTGGGCACAGGTTCGTACCTCTTAACTCATAATAATGAAAATATTTAATTATGATTTGCTATCTTTTTGCCATCTATATTCCCAGTTTGTTATTCAGGCAGCAAACAGTATGAAAAATCACTACTAGGAAAGGCCATTGGTAAACACTTCAGTGCAAACTCACAACTTCTTGTTCCGTGTCGACTGATAAGAGTACATTCCAAAAGTAGTGTGACTGACTGATCAGCTTCACTTTGTCCCTTGGGATTGAGTGATTGTGTGTAGAAGCAGTTCAGTTTTCTTAGCCCTGACTAGTGATAGCAGGTGCCAGTTCACTCTCGAGCCAACTTATAGAACCAATTCAACTTTTAAACTTTCCAACATATTTACATTATTGTTGAAATATTTGACAATGTTGCAACCTCTTTAGTAAGGATTCCTTGGTAAAGGAACTGCAGATATAATTGTTATTCCAAATATGATCATTTTTAGAAAGATGAATCTGTTTTTGTTCAGTGCTCTCTATCATTGCATTAAAGTCAAATACATTCCAAGAGATCTTTAGAGTGTCTGATTTCAAATGCTAACAATGCTTTCCTTGGAATATGAACAAATACCTAAGATACCTTTTAAAGGAACTGCTTTTTTCATTAGTAGTTCTGGATTTTTCTGCAAAATTAAAATATATCCATTATCAAATTTTACTAACATTAATGCTAGTATAATCTAGTAAGTTAATTGTACACCAGCTAGCCCTGTACAGTACTTAAACTTTTGAGCTATTATACTCCAATTCCAGTTGCTGGAGCTGTGGAATTACACATAATGGAAAAAGCAACAATCAGATTAAAATCAAACACAGCTGTTTCATTTTTCAGCAACAATTGAGTTTATGCTGATGCTGTTACCTTTATTGCACCTAAAAGTCCCAGTCAGTATTGGGGTCTATTGTGCTAGGTGCTGTACAAATAGAGTACAAAACTTGCTGAATCCATTACATTTCTGAACATTTTTGAAAGATAATAGGGCTTGATTGTGCAAAAGGCTGAGCATTTTGGTTCCAGTGCAGCAAAGCATTTAAGCATATGCTAATTTTGAGTATGTGAATAGTGCTGGTGACATAAATCATAACAAATTCAACATGTTTACTCACATGCTTAATATTAGACAAGTGTTTAGGTGCTTCGCTGAATCTGGGCCAGGATCAAGCCTTTAATGAACCACATGAAACCCTTGTTATATATTTTTCAATCTTGGAGTTTCAGGATTATGTTTTGGTTTGTTTTAAGTTTTTGAGTGATTATGTTGCTTATGAAAGGGAGGGTACACTTGTGGTTTTTGAATACTCTGCTAATCAGAGCAAGGATAGAAATTTCATTATAAAACCTGTTAATCTGCAGAATGGCAGTTCAACAAGTATGACTGTTACTGATATTCATTATTTATACTGGCTCATAAATGTGTATGGCATGTTACATGCATACTCTCCCTACACACACAGAACTGACAACAATATGGTCCCTACTCCAAATAAGTTTACAATGTAAGGCCCCAATTCTGCATTGTGTAGTGTGCTGGTACAGGAATCTTCCTGCACTCCACAAAACTGCAGGAATGGTGCCTAACATTGGATTTAACAGGCAAAAAGGGAAAGACAGAACTATTTTAATTTTATCCATTTTTTAATTTAACAGCACCACCAAGGTTCCTTCAACCATTTACGTCTGATAAAAATGTTCCATCTGAACTGGAATACATGATCGTTTCCTTCAAAGAGCCCCACACATATCTTCGGCAATGGAGTGATGAATCAGTCTTCAAGGAGATCCAGTTTTCTACATGGGCTGACTGTAAACTTTTGGAGTGCCGAAATGTTACTATGCAGAATATCGTGAAGCCTTTCAAAATCTGTGGGCAGATTGCCATTTCTAGCAGTGCAACAGAAAAGTTGCTGGACTGCACTGTGATGGTGGACCCTATATTCGTAAACTTTGGGCAGCATGCAGTTCATTCTCTGAATACAGCATTTCAAGCGTGGCAACAGGTATGCAAATATGGTAGCATGAAAGAGGTTACATTCTGGCTATTTGGAGTCACTTAAATCAAAGTTGTTGCTAACTAAATTTATTAACAATAGACAAAGATGTAAAACACTTACAGTAGAAGTCTTTCTAGTATTGAACATTAATTCAAACACAGCCGTGAAAATTAGGAGATAATGGACCACATTCTGCTCTGTTACACTTGAGTAAATCCAGACTAACTGCTTGAACTTCAGTGGAGTGACAGTGATTTATACTGGTATAACTGCGATCAGAATCTAACCCAGTGGGTCTCTGAAATACAAAATATTCAGTTAATATATTAAAAAGTGAATGATGTATGAGATGCAAGACTAGTTCATTCTTAGTAGTATGACATTTTGTTTCCAACAGCTACTGCTTTTATTCTTATTGCAGTTCAGTACTAGTGTCACATTACATTCTGTATATGCAGCATTAATCGGCAAGACCAGTTCTGGTGCAAAGAACATTGCTTCTGCAGTGACCTTTCAAAGGTCTATAATGCTCTCACCTCAATACAGCCCTGAACGCAAATAATTTTCTTTATCTGCCTAAAGACCAATATGTTCCTTATGAATTAATTACCTGTAATGGCACTACAATAGCAAAGTAAAAAAAAGATAAAACATCTGTTTTATATCAAAAAATTCTTTTTTAAGGGCACTCCATGGTTTGCTTGTTGCAAAAGGACATTCATAAAACAAGAGCTAGTGTGATTTAAATCTTTACAGCTGGTTCAAATATCACTGTGAACAAAGATCTTTGTAGCTCCAATTTCTGTCTTTTGTCATATTTTGAACAATGCATTTAATAAAAAACAAACATAGAAAAAATACAAGAGTCCTTGTTAGCCCAGCTAAGCCCAGAATATTTCTGTCTTAGAACCAGAGCCTCATCTAAGATATGTGTGTCAACTACTGCAACATGGCCTTCAGAAAGATTAGTTTCCTCTTAGGATAAAAAAGTCTCTCAGACACAGTTATACATCTAAATAAAATATGGTGCATAAATATTTAAATGTTTTAAACCACATCAGAATGTAAATGGCTGACTGACTACACAGTGCCTTGAAGGAATATTCTGAGTTGAAAAAATGGACTTGTATATTTGATTAAGTAGAGCCATATGTCGCATAGTATATTGCTGACAGGTACATTCTATGAATAGTTGGTTCTGATTTATACATGGCTTTGGCAATGTTAACATGATCCACAGGAGGATATACTTCTGTAATTGTTGCTGTAATTTTCTCGTTTCCTCTCATGTCAAGGGTACTTGCCACCATGTTCTGATGTGGTGGGTATCTAGCCCTGAGTATTCTAGATTAAAAACTTGCACTACTTTGAAATTAGGGGACATTTGACACAGAAGTGGGTTGAAAACTGCTTATTAAATAAATTGCTACCAAGCTGTTATGTATGTGGTTTTACCTCCATAAGGGGGAAAAATGAATTTCCCAATTGTACGTATTGTTTGATGTACAGTGTTCACATCGAGTACAGAGTAAATGCTGCCAACAAGAAACATGTATTTAATAAGCAGGAAAAATAATTCTCCACATATTTTTTTACTGGATTAATATATGACACAAGTAATTTTATATTCCGTGTGGATGGGACAGACAGATGAAGCATGAAGCAATTTGGCCTTGCACCTTTAGGTTAAGAGTTCAAGTTTAACAGAAGCCTTCGTCAATGTCTTTGTTTCCTAGATGTGGATTGATTTAGTAATGATGAAAGTTTTAAAAGTAGATTAGGCCTAAAAAACACCAAGCACATATTTTGCTTTATACTTCTAGGTCACGTGCTGAAAACCGGAGGGGGGATTAGCTCTTTTTTAAAAAACAATTTCCCTTATTAACTTTGTGTTTCATTGTCTAATCTTTTATAATATGAAATGCCTGTTCAAATACAAGCTGTAACAATCTAATGCACAACTGAATGCAAAGCTAAAGTAAATAAGGTTTTAAATTTAAAAGTAATGTATAGGGAACATTAAGGGGTTATTATTTAATAATAGAGTATACGCTGAAATAGAAAATGCATGCTTCACTTGAATAATGATGCAATTTTTTTTACTGTATTTGAACATTTAAACCATTCCAAATTGTTTTAAATCATTTCACTGAATTCCATAGGCAAAGGGTCAGTTGATAAAATAGCTCCCCAAGTACGTACTATGAGAGTATATTTTAGAAAAATGTAAACATCCCCTTTGTGACCGAAATGTTTTTCTGAACCCCTTAGAATTTATTAAACATCACTTTTTAAAGATCAGGAAACCAATTCATTTTTCCATTAATGCCATATGGTGCTTAACCTTTCTGTTACTAGCAGATTGATCCCAGTTCATTAAGAAAACTCAGTCTGATTTCCAAGATATCTTCCAGTCAGGCAGATATCAGTGATCACAGCAGCTTCCTTGAATCTGTGATACAAGGATTGGAAGAAGGAAAGGTGTATGGAAAACATGCATATAGCTGCTATTTAAATTCCAGTTGATAATGTCAAAATGCAGCGGGCATCTCATACCTTAGGTTTTGACTGTAACAGTCATCAAAGGTTTCTGTTCTGTCTTAGAGAAACAGTTGGGAAAGGATATATGAAATTACTGAAGTCCTTTCATCGGAACAGCCACATTAAGTATATATGCAAAACTCTTCCACACTGTACAGTAGCTTGCAAAAACTTCAGAAGATAACCCCATGTACAGGGCTGACACATTTATGATTCATTCCCAAACTCAACACTGCTTTGAAATAACTGTGAGCTGGAAGATCTTTCTGTCTATGGTCATTCAAATGAGCACAGAGTCCTGAGACCAGGGAAAGCTTGAGGACCAGCAGTATATAGAGAAGGGGGTTTCCTCTCTGAATTGAGTTCACAAATTATTTGAAAGCCTGTGAACAAGAGAGACTTTCCAGGCCTCCCTGAAGGAAAAGAAAAGGCCTAGGAACAGACTAGAGAGGGCAGGGAGTTGTCCCGCAGGAACTGACCTTTGTCCATACCCAGTTCAGGTTGTTGATCTTTTGTCAATTCCTTTGATTGTTATTTTGATTCAAGAGAGCATTTTTCCCTAACCCAGTCTTAGGCATGTTTTTTGTTTGCAGCTCCTTTAGTGGCCAGCCAGTCCTCTGCTGACATGCTTCCTGCCCAGTGCCCCAATTTTTGTTTTTCTTTCTTTGTGTCTGGTGATTAGATCCCCCCTTTAACTGTTATTCCTATCCTCCCCTTTGCCAGTCTACACTTCTTTCTCTCCTGCTTTTGCCTCTTTTCTCCCTTTCAGAACCCTCCCACCCCAGACATTTCTACTACTAGACATTAGCAGCAGCTTTGGGGCTAAATTCACCCACTGTGCCTCAGTGGGTGCTAACATCAAGGGAGAGCAGGCAGTGTTCTGCTGGAGAAAGATATCTTTCATCAATAATGTGAGATATGGAGGAACCCCACCAGCAGAGGCTCCATGAGTGATGTGCTGAATTAGCACATCCACAAGTCACTCTTGACATCCCCTTTTCTCTGACTGGTTTTGTTTTCCTTTGGGGCATCAGCGGCCACCTCTAAGCCCCACTCCTCCAGCAGGTGACTGGTATCTTGTGCCACTGCAACTCCCCTTCAGGTAAACTTTCCTCTTTTGGGGGCCCTATGACCCGAGTTATGTGACTAGAATCCAGTACGACCTATGACCTTGTATCTAAGTCTTAGAAACACTGCTGCTAAAGACAATAGATGCTGATAGCACTTCAAGCATATAATGCTAGTAACTGCTATCAGTATTTGACATTAAATGTGGTTACTGCTGTTAGTATACTCTGATGGAACAGTGCTGCATGCTGCCCTTGGAGATAAATGAGAGGAAGGATGATCTGATGGTTCGGGCAATAGCCTGGATTTGGGAGAGGCAGGGTTCAGTTCCCTGCTCCACACAGACTTCCTGTGTGACTTCAGGCAAGTCACTGAGCCTCAGTAGCCTATGCATAAAATGGAATAATAACACTTCCCTACCTCACAGCCATGTTGTGAGGATGAATACATGAAAACTGGGGGGGACTCAGATACTACATGGATGGAAGCCATATGTGGACTTTAGATACATATACACAATGTTAGATCAGGGTCACACACCCAAGGTGTGCAATCCCATAGCCTGTGAAGCATTTATTCTGGCATCTTAAATGCGACCTTGTTGCCCCAGGTGCCAATCATTAATTGTACATATGCACTGGTGCAAAATTAAAATTAGGCTTGGCCTATTGAATTATTTTTGCACATCAGTAAATGCATGAAGTTACTCTTCATGGTAATTGAGCTTCATATTAATACTCCATTAAGAAGAATGAAGCTCAAACTCCTTGTGGTGCTATTGTTTCAGGCTTTCTGGCTGCAGAACCAAGAAGACAAATCCAGTGGCTGTTTCCTTGCGGGGGGAAGTGTTGTATTAAATTCACTAAGGTCTGAGCTAAGTTTGACTCAAATAACCTACTGAGTTCCTTAGATTTTAAATCCTCTCTTTAAAAAAGAAGGTTTCATAAAGCTGTTTGTGGTAGATATATGGGTATGGCAGTTTGAGAGTGAGAAGTCATAGATCCATCACTAGAGAATGCCAAAATAAACTGTGCTCTCTGAAGTGGCACTGTATATGTCACTATCTAGTATACCCAGATCAGCTGCTGAATACAATGAATACAGATGCTCTATAATGAGTTTTACTCCTTACAAAAAGGGTGACTTTGACTAATGTTAGCTTAGTTGACTAACTATTCATGGAAGATATGCAGCATAATGAAGAGAAATTCATGACAAAGGGCCAGATTTTCAGAAGTTAGGTGTCCAGTTACACACTTAATTGCTCTCACAAACCAGATAATGTAGTACACAAATGCACTTAATTAGTCATTTTCATGCTGAGTTACCTAAATTGTGCATGCAGTCATCACAGGGGCTAAATTTTACCTTTTGATTTGCACACAAAGCTCACACTGAATTCAATAATAGCCAGGCACTCACATCCAAGGGCACAATTTGGCATAATTTAGGTTTAAATTTGGTACACATCTTGCACACCTAACTTTCTGAAAATCTGTCCCACACTGTTTTTCTTACTATTGTGACAATAGCAAGTACCAAACTGTGTTCATGGACCATTAGTGGTCTGTAGAGAGCTGTCTGGTCATATGTTCCTGGCTCTCTTCCTTGCTTCCAGATGCTTTTTCAGGTTTCCAGACACATCGTTGTCAGAGATCTTGGAAAGCTTGTGAAAGTAGCTATAGTAGGAGCCAACCTCACTTTTTCTACTAGGGAGGGAACTCCGCTACATAAGACGGGGAGTAGAGGAAATAGAAGTAGCTCTCAAAGACTGAAGCTACCTGTGAGCCTGGAGCTGCCTGCCAGCAGGGGAAAAATATCCTAGGAAGGAGAGATGGGAATGGAGCAACTGGACAATATGTTGAGGGGAAAAGGCAACCAAGCAACAGAGAGAGAGAGAAGAAGAGAACAATGATAGAGACGCATGTGCAGGGAAAGATGGGTGGAAAATAAATGAAAACCAAAAGTAAATAATGTGATAGTTTATATATGCTATATACATAAAATTGCATAAATAGTATTCTAGTATTACTTCCTCATGTAAGCAACTGCTCCATTTGCCACAAGGGTGTTATGTGATAGCAAGTGGAAAAGGAGAGAGTTGGCACAATGGTGATGGGGTTGCAGGAGAGGAATTTGTGAGATGATTTCTCTGTGAAAATGTTTGAGAGCACTGCGTTACAGAAACCTGCCATTTAAGGGGTGAAAGGATTACTTAGTTAAGTGACACCTTGTTTCAGCTGAGCTAAACAATGCGCCCTGATCAGTCTCAAGCTCCAGGATCCCAGTTGCAGAAAGTTTGCCTGCAAAAAGACAGTGGCACCAGCCACTTGCAACCTGTACAAGGGACCAATTTGGCATAATTGTGAGAGCCACCCAGAAAGCGGGTGAGGGTATAGGAGGGAGTCGGAAGGCTATGGTACTCATCACATCCCTCAGGCAGTTTCCATTGGCAGAGTTGCTATGCAGTCCTTGAGTATACTTTTCAGCGGTTCCATCCTGACAAAACCCGAGGGCTGCAGTATTGCCTTCAATTCTCCTGCGGCAGTGAATGCCTCTCCTGGTGTAGGAGATTGCAGTTTGTGCCTGTAGGCGTGAGTAAAGCCCTGTGACCTGATAATTTATATTGACTGTCATGGAGTCCCATCATGCAAATAGAATAAGTGGTGGAAAGATGCCCAGAATGCTCTTTGCTCTGCTGTGATACCTCAGAACTGAAAAGGAGCCAGATACAAAGAGTGGGGGAGGGACTGCTACATTGAGCAGGGAGTATTTCTACCAAGTTAAAATGATGTTATGAAAATGCATTAGGCAGTTTAATATTTTGCATGTTGAGCCATTAAATTACATGATGTATTTTCAAAAAATCCCTGTGGATTTGTGGAACTAGTCCCCAAGTTGCAGCCCTAGCTGTCCTGCTACTTTGAAGTGTTGCAGCATCACAAGAGAAAGACTTCTGGGAGGAAAGATTTGCTCCAGAAAGTTCCACAGCAGCATTTTAAAGTAAAAGAAGAACCTGGGGAGCAGGACATGTGCCCTGTTGGCCTTGCAGATCTTTATCAAGCTTGGAGGAACAATAGCATTGCTTTATATTCAGCCTCTAATGCATATCTGCACCACAGAGCACATTATTTCCAACATATGTTAATTTTGCACTAGTCATTTCTAAAAGTTGGGAGATTTCATTTTCCTTCTAGCTTTGAATGGTTATGATTTACAGTAGAAGAGCAAAAATCAAAATACATTCTTGGGACACACATTTTAGACCCCGGCACTTGTTTGTGCTTATGCTGGCAATATAGAATACTTTGTAACCAAAGCTAATGACAACAGATCTTACAGCATTTCTGTGTTGTAACTATCGCCACTGGGCAGACAGCTGCCAAACATCTTGCAATTAAGCTGATGCTTGTTGGCTTTCATATTCTTTTTCTTTCAGAACCAATGCCTGGAGGCAGAGGAGTTGGTCTTTAGCCATTTTGTGATCTGTAATGACACACAGGAGACATTGCGGTTTGGCCAGGTGGATACTGACGAAAATGTTTTGCTGGCTAGCCTCCACAGTCACCAGTACAGCTGGCGCTCTCACAAGTCCCCACAGGTATGTCAGAAACAGCATTACAAATGCAGCAATTGTTAAAATTGGCTGGGGGTTTTATTCATTGATTCTATGTTTTTATTCATGTGCTCAGCTATCTTTAGCTTTCCAATTCCATCAGGAGCCTCATGCTGAAGCTACATCAGACATAAGAGATAAATAAAGGGATGAGGAAATCCAGAAGTGTTTACACGTGATTCAGATTTGGAACTGGACTTGCACACACCCTTCCCAAAGAAAAATCATGTTCATAAAAATTCAAGCTTCTGAACCAAAGCAAAAAAATTAATTTGCCAGGTTCTTAAAATTAATTTTCTCAGTGCATAGTTTTTTGGGATCTGTTCTTCATGTGGTGTTCACACAACTCTTCCTGAGAGGAGGCCATATACCATTAAAAAGCCTATTTCCACCCTGTTTGTCAAACTGTATTTCTGTAACCAAACATCTGGGCTCAGATTTTTAAAGAAACCAAAGAGAAATTCAGTGGAAACTGGGTGCCTAATTCCCTTGGGCACCTTGAAAATTTCAATCCTGATGTGTAAGAGAAGGTAATGTTTAGGGGGGCAATTATAATAGATGTGGCTGAGATCTATAAGTCAAATTCAGAGGTGATAAGGTTTATGTTGATTAGGAAACAGATGTAAGTGGCAAACTGACTGTAACTTTTGCTGAAGTGGCAGTCAGTGGGTGTGCAACACAAGCATACCTTACCTTGACTTTGTAACTTTTGTGGACCAAACTCAGCCCTAGAGTAAGTTGTTGCAGATGCCACTCCAATCAGCGGAATATTGGCTAACAGCTATTGATTTCAAGGCTGAATTAACCTTCAAAGATGTTGGAGATTGTATAGGCATACATTAATGTGGGGGAGAGGCCTGTTGTGCTAATAAGGGGACATCTTGGGCCCAACAAGGGATAAGATAATGTTAGAGCTTTTCTATCTGGTCTGTTAATGTGCAGCAAGCCGGATATAAATCTAGTGCTCTAGCCTGCCATGCACGAAGTGGCTATGCAAACCCTGCCACCGTGCACTACAAATTCTGTTTCGTTTTTCTAATTGGCTATTAAAATCAACCAGATAAAACATATTTTGATTATTTCAATTATGAACATTTCCTCCCATTTCTAGAATCTTTCAGATCATTGGCATGCCAATCTATGACATTATCAGGAACCTTGAAGACCCCCTCATTGCATTTTTTTTAACCTGAACAATCCAGTTTGTACTAGTCTTTCTGTCTTTAACTTGTGCTTATTTTTATAAACAATTATATATAATGAGCAGAGCAGCACCTTTGTTACGTTGGACAACTTGCAATACAGGACTATGTACAACAGGATCTACTTTGTCTCTCATCCTCCTATTAGCTGCTGCTGCTATACAATTTTCTTCTTTCAACTCCTCTGGCAGAGGCCAGAGGTTTGGTTTGGTTTATTTATTGAGGGGTGGATGTAAATACCAAGAGAAAGGGGGGACATTGTGAAAAATAGTTTTCCTAGCTGGTGCCCATACGCAAATCCTTTTTGGATTAACAGAATGATGTTTGGTAAATAATGGCAACATTAAAGCCCCAACCCTTCATCAGTGAAGACAATGGGAGTTTTGCCATTGACTTCATTGAGAGCAGGAATAGGCACAGAGTGGGGAATTTTCTATTACAGTGTGTGGCTAACCATAAAGCCAACATCTTCAAAATTCTGAAGGTCTACACAGTAATAATCAAGATCAGGGCTGTGTTATGCTAGGATATTTACAAACACATAGGTTGGCATGGTCCTTTCCCCAGAGATTTTACAATCTAAGGGTCAAATTTTTCTACCCTCACACTGAGTAGTAGCTTGTTTTGTGGGTAATCCCATAGTTTTCAATTAGTCTACTTGTGGAGTAAGGTACTACGCAACCTGAGTGCAGATGGCAGAACTGGATCCTAAGAAATTAGATTACTTCACGATTTAATTAATGTACATTAAATTATTAACCAACAGACACCCAAAATCTGCAGTTTGAGAGGCAACATTTTGGAGAGAAAGCCAGGCAGGGCTTAACATTTATCTTCTGTAGTTCTGCCAGCCACCTTAGGTGAAGCACTGCATTGTGGACCGGCTACATGTGAGTAAGAAAGAATGCACAGCTGGCAGAAGGAAAGGGAATGGAAAGAAAAGGCAGGTCTTGAAGAAGAGGGACAAGGAAAAGCGGACCAAAAGTGGAGCTAGAGATCTCACTGAGGAGAGCAGGGTTAATGTAAGAACAGGACAGCAATCCCTAGTTCTTTGAGCTAGTGCCCACCAGAACAAAAAGTTCAACAATACAAGGGTGGCACCAAATTTTAGAGGCTTTTAGCATTTCCTGGGCTGACACTAGATTGTTATGCTGAACCTATATCAACCCGCTGCAATAGTCTCTGGAATGTTATTGTTCTGTTAACATTTTCACTGCCTTTCCCATGACAGCAAATTTAGGGATTGAAACTGGGGACTGAGGCAGCTTCACTGATGATGCATGGAAGCACAGGTTTTGCATACACTATTCAATTGTAAGCTAATTTTCTTCAAAAAATGTTCAGAACCTTTGCATCCAAATGTAAGTTTAGTTCATGTGATTAATTTTAGACAGCAATCATTGTAAATGCCATTTGCATTAGAAAGATGGTTCATCTTAACTGTGAACATAATAATATTTTGACATTTTAGGTCACGCAAACCACGTTTATTAAGAATATTGCAAATGTCGTCATGTGTGAAATGTTTTTTTTTAAGTGAGATATTAACTCAAGTCTGTTTGTACTGAAAACAGCAACTTGATTAAGGCTTTGTGTTGTGCCTGTAATGTTGTGGCACTTTTCTAACTGTTCCAGGCTGAACTGGATATTGAACAACCTATTATTTAAAGATCAGAATAATGCCCAAGCCTGGACAAGCCCTGTGAGTGTCAGATTCATGGAATGCTAGATGACTTCATAGTTATGAAATTATTTCATTTCTCATGATAATTCCTGACTTGCCAAGTTAGTGAATTTTAAGAACTCTGAGAGCAGATTGTAAGATAAATATGAAATAATCCATACTTTTGGAGTCAGGGACTTCCCTCCAGGCATTAGTTCATACTTGACTTACACTTGGGGATAAAATGAGTTAGGACAAGGTCTTAGATACCACATTCTCTTACTGGGAAAGAAAACCAACTTGCACAACTTTGGCTGGCTCATGTTTCTTGTTACACAGGCACTAAGCAGCAGCGGTTGCCATGAAATACTTTATTTAACCTTTGTAAAAATGTTTTTTTAATATGGCAAGGCAGTTCAGTTAAATGAAAATAAATAGTTTTAAAAGGATTGTATTTCTTTTACATTCATACCAATAAAATTCCCCATTTTTCTTTTGCTAATTAAAACTAGGAAGAGGTATTGTAATTGACTAGTCAAAATATTGAACAAAAATAAACGAAATAAGTGTATAATACATGTTGTTTAATATAGAGGCATATAGATAAAACATTGCAAGTGTTTCATTTTAGTTCTGAATGAATGTTACTGGATTAAGGGTGCTACAGTGGATTATAGTTAAAAGTTATTTAACCTTTTAATATAAAAATGCATTGGTATGGCATTTCAGATTATCAGTTATTGGTGATTACTCTCAAAAGGTTTGGCCTTGATAAGTAAGCAAGCTTATCTTAATCTATCCAAACATTCTGAGAAATCCTTCCTCCTCTCCATTTCTTCTCCTAGTCCAACCCCTCTACATTTCAGTCAACCTAACACTTCTCTTCCTCTGCCCTTCAGTTTACTCTCTGATTCCTACAAGCCTTTCTAACTTGGTTAATAAATATTTCATTGGAAAGTCTTATGTCTGACACTGTTTCTGCTGGGCTCCAGCCAGTCATTTTCTTCAAATTTCATGAGTTCTTGACCTTTCTTGGGTCCAAGGCATTCCCAAATGTATTGTCCCTCTCTGACTTTGGGGAAGTTCAGAACTCATAAAAACGGCCATACTGGGTCAGACCCGTCTAGCCCAGTAATCTGTCTTCTGGTAGTGGCCAGTGCCAAATGCTTCACAGAGAAAGAACAGAACAGTGCAATTTTGAGTGGTCCAACCGCTGTCGTCCAGTCCCACTTCTGGCAGTTGGAGATTTATGGAACTTGGAGCATGGGGTTGTGTCTCTGACCATATTGGCTAACAGCTATTGATGGACCCATCCTCCATGAACTTAGCCAAATCCTTTTTGAATCCAGTTATACTTTTGACCTTCATGACATCCCGTGACTTTGTGTTGTGTGAAGAAGCACTTCCTTTTGTTTGTTTTAAACCTGTTGGCTGTTAATTTCATGGGTGACCCTGGTTTTTGTGTTATGTGAAGGGGTAAATAACGCTTCCTTATTCACTTTCTCCACACCAGTCATGCTTTTATAGACCTCTATCATGTCCTCCCTAGTCATCGTTTTTTGTAACCTGAACAGTCCCAGTCTTTTTAATTTCTCCTTTTCCATATAACTAATCGTTGTTGCCCTTCTCTGTACTTTTTCCAATTCTAATATATCTTTTTTTTGAGATCGGATAACCAGAACTGCACACAGTATTCAAGGTGTGGGCATACTATGAATTTATATAGTAGCATTATATTTTCTGTCCTATTTTTTATCCCTTTCCTAATGGTTTCTAACATTCTGTTAGCTTTTTGACTGCTGCTGCATGTTGAGTGTATGTTTTCAGGGAACTATCCACAATGACTCCAAAATTTCTTCCTTGAGTGGTATTAGCTAATTTAAACCCCATCATTTTGAATGTAAAGTTGGGATTATTTTTTCTAATGTGCATTACTTTGCACTTATCAACACTGAATTTCATCTGCCATTTTGTCATTCTATACAAACCCCACACTGGGATGGAAGGGGTTAAAGGACTATTCCAGGCCCAGCTAGCTCCACCCCTCCAACCTGGCAGAAAATGCTCCAGCTGGAGACAGAGTGGAAAAGAAAGTAACCCAGTGCAGAAGGGGGTGGGTGGGGAGGAGTGCAGATGTACCGTGAAGGCTCCTGCCAAAAGGGGCTGGAGAAGCCTCCCTGAAGGAACAGGACTGTATGTGGAGTTCAGCTGGGGTGGCAGGTTGGTTTCCTTTTTCCTTTCTTCTTATCTGGGACCAGAAGCTGAGAGAAGGAAGCGACACAGGGAAGGTAGCTAGGGTTGCCAACTTTCTTGTCTCACAAAACCAAACACCTTAGTCCCGCCCCTTCCCCGAGGCCCTGCCTCCTGCTCACTACATTCCCCCTCCCGCAGTGGCTCGCTTTCCCCCACCCTCACTCACTTTCACTTGGATGGGGCTAGAAATGAGGAGTTCAGGGTGCGGGAGTGGGCTCTGGGCTGGGGCAGGGAGTTGGGGTGTGGGAGGGAGTGAGGATTCTTGCTGAGGGTGCAGACTCTGGGGTGGGGCTGGGGAGTGAGGGATTTGGGTTTTGGAGGGGGCTTCCAGCTGGGGAGTGGGGCCAAGGGATTTGGAATGCGGGAGGGGGCTGCAGGTTCAGGCAGGATATTGGGGTGTGGGAGAGGGTGGTGGCTCTGGGCTGGGGGTGCTGGCTCTGGGGTGGGGCTGGGGATGAGGGTTTTGGGGTGCAAGAGGGGGCTCTGGGTTGGGGAGGGCTGGTGCAGGGGGTTGGGGCTTGAAGTTGGGGCACAGACTTACCTCGGGCGGCTCCCGGTCAGCAGTGCAACGGGGGGGCTAAGGCAGGCTGCCTGCCTGTCCTGGCACCTAGTGGGGGGCCAGGAGCAGAGCCCCAGCCATGGGGCTAGGCGCAGGGCCCCGGGCATGGGGGCAGCAGCCATGGTCCAAGGAGCAGAGGCCTGGGTGTGGGGGTGGGATCGGTGCAGAGCTCGGGGGCCAGCAGCCAGGACCCAAACCCCACCCCCAGGTGAGGTGAGGGGAGGGGTTGGGGGGCAGAGGGCCAGGAGCAGGGCATAGGCGCAGGAAGCACCCCCTGCAACCCTACTTCCCGCACCTGTGCTGTCACTGCGCTGCACATGCCCCGGAAACAGTGAACAACCAGCAGGTCCAGCTCCTAGGCAGGGTGGGCCAGGAGACCATGCGCTGCTCTAGCCTGGAGGCACCACCAAACCCCCCACCCTCACTCCCACTGGCTGGGAACCACCCAATGGGAATGTGGGGCCAGTTCTCGGGGTGGGAGCAGCACTTGTAGCCCCGTGGCCCCACCACCTAGGAGCCGGACCTGCTGGCCACTTCCAGGGTGCAGCATGGTGCCACCCTGGACAGGTAGGGAGTAGCCTGCCTCAGCAGCGCAGCACCGCTGACCGGACTTTTAACAGGCCAGTCAGTGGTGCTGACCAGAGCCACCAGGGTCCCTTTTTGACCAGGTGTTCCAGTCAAAAACCAGACACCTGGTCACCCTAAAGGTAGGTCAGAGGGCCCCTCCTGGAGGCTGGACACTGCTAACCTTCCTAGGGCCCTGGATCAGAGCCTGGTGGAGTGGGTGGTTGCTATAACTGAATGGATGCTAACCGCTTGGCCCCTCGGCCAACTGAGAACCCCATTACAGTCACCCACTTTAGTGAGATCCCTTTGTAACTCTTCGCAGTCAGCTTTGGACTTAATTGTCTTGAGTAATTTTGTATCAACTATAAATTTTGCCACCTTACTGTTCACCTCTTTTTCTAGATTGTTTATGAATGAATATGTTGAACAGCACAAGTTCTAGCACAGATCTTTGGGGGACCCTGCTATTTATGTCTCAACATTGTGAAAACTGACCATTTATTCCTACCCTTTATTTCCTATCCAGTTACTGATCCATGAGATGACCTTCCCTCCAATCATATGATTGCTTAGTTTGCTTAAGAGCCTTTGGTGATGGACCTCGCCTAAGGCTTTCTGAAAGTCCAAGTACACTATATAGACTGTACTACACTTGTCCATATGCTTGTTGACCCCCTCAGAGAATTTAATAGATTGATGAGGCATTTCCATTTACAAAAACTGTGTATTCTGAAGCTGTCAGAAATCCTAGCAAAGATTGCCAAACCTTGTTAGATCCGATGTGGATTTTAGTGAAAGTAAGAGGTCTGTTAGGGGTCAGGAAAAGGGATGGGCCACTACATTTCTGCAGTGGCTCTACATACTACACTGGATCTACTTCAAGGTCCTTATCTTGATCTTCAAGCCCATTACTGGGATAGGCCCCAGTTATCTCAGAAGCCCCATTTGTCTCCAAGACAGCCGTGTTCCTTAGGAATACTGGAGCATATGGTATTTATCATAAGCACAGAGGATAGGTTCTTCTCAGCAGCTGGCTCGTAGTTATGGAATTCTGTCTTGCAAGACAGTAGACTGACCAAGGAACTCACTGCTTTCACAAGTGTAAAACCCATGTGGTTGTATTAGATTCCCTGAATTGCTTCCCTGAAAACTATTTGTTTGCCAGTAACCACCCAAAACTGTCTATAACATACTCTCTCTCAGCACTGCACAAGGCAAGGGGATACTGACTGTTTGAGTGCAACCAAATTAAAAAAGCAAACTTCAGTGGGGGCCCATGATAAATTAATGTGAAGAAAGGGATTTTTTCCAAATTTCTGGTATAATCTGAAGTTTGGGCCAGGTTGCCTATCCCTAGTATCAATTGCTTATTATCAACTTAGCTTAACCGTTTATTTTTAATACTTAACACTCCTCTCACTTCCTTTCCGTATTATGAATCTACTGCTAAAGACAATGGACTGGATTTTAATGTTAGTTACACTGGTTCAAATCTAATGAAACTCCATTGAATTCAGTAGAATTAATCCAGTGTTTTGTTAGTGTGACAGAGATCAGAACATGCCCCATATGTTCTTCACCTTTCATAAGCCATAGTTCGGTTTAGCTAAGTATATCTCTGTTTTTCTTTTCTTCCTCACTTCAAAATGGGGCCGATTCCAAACACAGCACACTCAGTCCCTCTTGATGTCTGTCTGTAAAGCTATAATGTTAAGCTTTAGCAGTCCTGGGACTGACACATGCCTCCCCTGCCCATATTATTAATGGTGGTTGTTATTTGAGAGAGATCAGTAAGTTTATATGGCATTTGATTGGGGGAAGGGGGAGACAATCTCTGTCAGAAAGAGTTTACCATCTGAAGCCCTGATTCTACAAGCACTAATTTACATAAGTAGTTACACATGTGAGCAGTCCTATTCAGTTCATTAGGAATGCTCGTTATGCATAAATGTTTGCACATTCAGGCTAAGTTAGACAAACAAAGGAAATGATGACACCAGACACAGGATTGGGCAGAGAAGGATGAGGCAAGTTCTATAAAAATGAAAATGTAGATTAATATTATGTTGCATCTGAAGCTGTAATTACTGATGTTTTATTTCAGGTTTCAGAGTAGCAGCCGTGTTAGTCTGTATCCGCAAAAAGAAAAGGAGTACTTGTGGGACCTTAGAGATGAACAAATTTATTTGAGCGTAAGCTTTCGTGAGCTACAGCTCACTTCATCGGATGCATTCAGTGGAAAATACAGTGGGGGGATTTATATACATAGAGAACGTGAAACAATGGGTGTTACCATACACACTGTAACAAGAGAGTGATCACTTAAGGTGAGCTATTACCAGCAGGAGAGCGGGGGAGAAAAAAGCTTTTGTAGTGGTAATCAAGGTGGGCCATTTCCAGCAGTTGACAAGAACGTCTGAGAAACAGTGGGGGGTGGAGGGGGGGAATAAACATGGAGAAATAGTTTTACTTTGTGTAATGACCCATCCACTCCCAGTCTCTATTCAAACCTAATGTAATGGTCTCCAGTTTGCAAATTAATTCCAATTCAGCAGTCTCTCTTTGGAGTCTGTTTTTGAAATCTTTTTGTTGAGGAATTGCAACTTTTAGGTCTGTAATTGAGTGACCAAAGAGTTTGAAGTGTTCTCTGACTGGGTTTTGAATGTTCTAATTCTTGACATCTGATTTGTGTCCATTTATTCTTTTATGTAGAGACTGTCCAGTTTGACCAATGTGCATGGCAGAGGGGCATTGCTGGCACATGATGGCATATATCACATTGGTAGATGTGCAGGTGAACGAGCCTCTGATAGTGTGGCTGATGTGATTAGGCCCTATGATGGTGTCCCCTGAATAGATATGTGGACACAGTTGGCAACGGGCTTTGTTGCAAGGATAGGTTCCTGGGTTAGTGGTTCTGTTGTGTGGTGTGTGGTTGGAGGTGAGTAATTGCTTCAGGTTGGGGGGCTGTCTGTAAGCAAGGACTGGCCTGTCTCCCAAGATCTGTGAGAGTGATGGGTCGTCCTTCAGGATAGGTTGTAGATCCTTGATGATGCGTTGGAGAGGTTTTAGTTGACGGCTGAAGGTGATGTCTAGTGGCGTTCTGTTATTTTCTTTGTTGGGCCTGTCCTGTAGTAGGTGACTTCTGGGTGCTCTTCTGGCTCTGTCAGTCTGTTTCTTCACTTCAGCACGTGGGTATTGTAGTTGTAAGAATGCTTGATAGAGATCTTGTCGGTGTTTGTCTCTGTCTGAGGGGTTGGAGCAAATGAGGTTGTATCATAGAGCTTGGCTGTAGACAATGGATCATGTGGTGTGGTCTGGATGAAAGCTGAAGGCATGTAGGTAGGCATAGCGGTCAGTAGGTTTCCGGTATAGGGTGGTGTTTATGTGACCATCACTTATTAGCAACGTAGTGTCCAGGAAGTGGATCTCTTGTGTGGACTGGTCCAGGCTGAAGTTGATGGTGGGATGGAATTTGTTGAAATCATGTTGGAATTCCTCAAGGGCTTCTTTTCCAGATGATGAAGATGTCATCAGTGTAGCGCAAGTAGAGTAGGGGCATTAGGGGACGAGAGCTGAAGAAGCGTTGTTCTATGTTTCTTCTTCAACAAAAAAACTTCAAAAACAGACTCCAACGAGAGACTGCTGAATTGGAATTAATTTGCAAACTGGACACCATTACATTTGGCTTGAATAAAGACTGGGAGTGGATGGGTCATTACACAAAGTAAAACTATTTCCCCATGTTTAATCCCCCCCCTCTCCCCCCCCCCCCCCCCGTTCCTCAGATGTTCTTGTCAACTGCTGGAAATGCCCCACCTTGATTATCACTACAAAAGGTTTTCTCCCCCCTGCTCTCCTGCTGGTAATAGCTCACCTTACCTGATCACTCTCGTTACAGTGTGTATGGTAACACCCTTTGTTTCATGTTCTCTGTGTATATAAATCTCTCAACTGTATTTTCCACTGAATACATCCGATGAAGTGAGCTGTAGCTCACGAAAGCTTATGCTCAAATAAATTTGTTAGTCTCTAAGGTGCCACAAGTACTCCTTTTCTTTTTGATGTATTATTGTTATTTAAATTTGATAATAAGGTTGGGCATAGAGTAAGGAATAGCTAGCACAAGAGAAGAGGGCAGGGTGTAAAGCTCGCTAAAAAAAGTGGGTTTTGAGAAAGGCTTTGAATTAGAGAAGAGGGACACTTGGTGTGCTGAAAGAGGAAGGTTTTTCCAAGCATCGGGAGCAGCATAAAAAAGGGTATGAAGGTTTGAGTGATGGAACAAGACAAGGAGGAACAACAAGGCAAGAAGAGGGTGCAGAGAATAGGATATGAGACTAGGAGTAGACAGAAATAGCCTGAGTGTAGGTGTAATTTTGCAGCACCCTGAAAGTGAGAATGAAGAGTTTGATGTGGAAGAGATGGGGAGTAAGTGAGAGGGATTCTAGGAGTGGGTGACATGGTAAAAGCTGTAGGAAAGGAAGGGGTTTTTTTGTTTTGTTTTTAGCTGCAACATGTTGCACATGTTGAAGAAAGGATGAGCTGAGAATCAGGATGGATAAAGAATCTGTAAGTACCTACATGGGGAGATTTCTGATAGTAGGAGTTCTGCAAGTTAGCAGACAAAGGCATACCAAGGTCCAGTGGCTAAAACTTGAAGCTAGATAAATTCTAAACTGGAAACAAGGCACATATTTGTAACAGTGAGTGTGATTAACTGTTGGAGCAGCTTACCTTGAGAAGTGATGGGTTGGCCCTCATTTTGATGTTTTTAAATCAACATTGAATGTTGTTCTAAAAGATTACATGGTCTAGTAATCCAGAAGTTATGGGACTGATGCAGGAATCACAGGGTTGAAGTTCTATGGTCTATGTTATGCAACCGGTCAGACTAAATGGTCATAATGTTCCCTTCTGCCCTTAAGATCTATGAAAAACAAGGAGGTTACAGTAAACCAGGCAATCAAGCACTGTGATATGAACCTGTGTTCAGCACTGGGCATGGATAGGTAGGGATGGATCTCATATTCTGTTGATCTGTATGGCAACATAATGTCTTGAACCTGAATTGCTAGGCAGGTTAGCAGTTTATGTAGTTCTAAAATACTTTCAAATGTTGATAAATAAGAACTACAACTTTGAATTTCTTTTCCGTTATGCATTTATAATATCAACGATAAGGTTGCATTGATGCAGTCTGCATGTAAGGACTTGATCACATGATCACTGAAATCTGTGCATATTTTGCATTGACTTCAAGGAGAGAACAGTCGGGCCATTGATTATTGGTAATATGTGTATATTTTTCATTAAAACAGTTTAATATTCCTCAATGAGCTACATATAATTTAAATGACTGTTACTATATAATTTTGGTTTGGCATTCACATAGTTTGCATGATGCTTTAGTGAATATACCATATAAAGTATTGTACCTATCTACACAAATTTTAGTAACGCTTTCAGTTAAATACTGGAATAAATGTAAAGTTTCTTTTCTTCTTTCGTCTTTAGATAGTGTGTTCACAAAACAGACCTTCTGCTGTAACTTTATAAATGACTTTTTAGAAAAGGTATTTGTAGATTTGGAAAGACTTCTATTAAGAACCTCCTCCTCTTTCCCTAAAGAAAAAAAAATGAAGCCAAAATGTAACTTATGCCTCTTCTCCAGCAAAATAATAATTCATCATTACTTATTTCCAAGTTGCCATTCTTTCAGGTACTAGGTTATGTTCCATAAAGTGTAAGAGGATATACAGTACTCTGTGGGTTCAAACATATAGAAACTGTGACTTCAAACATCAGTCACTATCTGGAAATTTTCCTGTTTAATTGCTTAGGGATGTTACAGATTCTCTGAACAACCCTTTGGTACTTAACTTAATCCTCCCCAGGCCATTTACAGAACAACAGCAGGCAAAATAAAGCTTTATTTTATTTTTACACTATTTAAGTAGTGTGAAGTGTATTGTCAATTCCACTTGGGATTCCACATTCCAAATTAATGATTTAACTAGATTATATTAATTTATTTTCTAGATAATATCTTGGACATATAAGGATTTTTATTACCCAAGAAACATATGGATCATCATAATTTTGTTGATGTTTCTTGTTCTTAACACTCTTCTAATCTAGAAATGTGGGGCTAGATTCAGCCTGCTAGGCCCAAGCCTACCTTACAAGCTTTCTATTGGGATGATTTAGTTGGGGATTGGTCCTGCTTTGAGCAGGGGGTTGGACTAGATGACCTCCTGAGGTCCCTTCCAACCCTGATATTCTATGATTCTATGATTCTGTATGGAGCCAAACAATGCCTCCTGGAGCTCTTTAGTGTACAGGAGGAGTGTGCCCGCTGAGCCAACACTAAGGGACATTCAGCCTATACTCCAATGGCCAGCTTTAAAGGGATGGGTCCATGGTCCCATTCTCCTCACCTCTATCTGGGTAATTTGCACCACCAGTGATGCTAACAAGAAACTATTGCTGTATTGTGGGATCCGTAAAGAAAGGAAAAAAAACAGTCAATCTGAATTTCCAATGTAATGCACATTGGAAAAAATAATCCTAACTATACATACAAAATGATGGGCTCTAAATTAGGTGATACCACTCAAGAAAGAGATCTTGGAGTCATTGTAGATAGTTCCTTTAAAATATCTACTCAATGTGCAGTGGCAGTCAAAAATCTTGACAGAATGTTACGAACCACTAGGAAAGGGATAGATAAAACAGAAAATATCATATTCCCTCTCTATAAATCCGTGGTACACCCACATCTTGAATACTGCATGCAGATCTGGTTGCCCCATCTCAAAAAAGATACATTGGAATTGAAAAATATACAGAAAAGGGCAACAAAAATGATTAGGGGTATGGACCAGCTTCCATATGAGGAGAGATTAATAAGATTGGGACTTTTCAACTTGGAAAAGAGACGACTAAGGGGGGATATGATAGAGGTCTATAAAATCGTGACTGATGTGGAGAAACTAAATAAGGAAGTGTCATTTACTCCTTCTCATAACACAAGAACTAGGGGGTCTCCAAATGAAATTAATATGCAGCAGGTTTGAAAGAAACAAAAGGAAATATTTCTTCACACAAACCACAGCCAACCCGTGGAATTCTTTGCCAGAGGATGTTGTGAAGTCCAGGTCTATTACCATGGTTCAAAAAAGAACTAGATAAGTTCATGGAGGATAGGTCCATCAATGGCTATTAGCCAGGATGGGCAGGGATGCAAAACCATTCTCTGAAGTGTCCCTAGCCTCTGTTTGCCAGAAGCTGGGAATGGGCGACAGGATGAATCACTTGATGATTATCTGTTCTGTTCATTTCCTCTGAAGCACCTGGCACTGGTCTCTATCAGAAGACAGAATAATGGGCTAGATGGACCATTCATCAGTGTCAGTATGGTAGTACTTATGTTCTTAAGTTAGAAATTCGACTGTTGCTGCAGCATTTGATTCACTCCTTACATTTTACTTTTCTTCAGCTTTGGTTCTTCAATGAGAAATATTACTTTTACTTCAGATCCCTATAACCCAGCTCTCCTCTTGGTCTTTACACTTTTCACCTGTTTCTGTGGGACCACAACTTTTATTTTATCAGAAACACCTCTTGGAATTTACACCTTTTCCCAGGCCACTGACCAAGTCGTTACCTCCCTTCTGCAGCTCACAAGAGGTCAAAAATTCATTTACTACCCATTGGGATTGTCTCACAATAAGTATCCCAACTAATGGCTCATAAGTCAAATTATCTTTCAAAACCAAGTTTAGTTACTTAAGCTAGAAAATAGGGAAATAATTTAAATAAACTGAAACAGACTAAACTTGACCGCATCTACAAGTTATGCAGAAATCTGGTTTGTGATACATCGGCCACGTCTACACTACCCGGTAGTGATCGATCTGTCCGGGATCGATTTATCATGTCTAGTGTAGACGCGATAAATTGATCCCCGATCACTCTGCCGTCGACTCCAGAACTCCACCACGGCAAGAGGCAGAAGCAGAGTCGACAGGGGAGCGGTGGCCATCGATCCCACGCCGCGAGGATGCAAAGTAAGTGATTCTAAGTCAATCTAAGATACGTCGACTTCAGCTACGCTATTCTCGTAGCTGAAGTTGCATATCTTAGATCAGTCCCCTTCCCCCCCCCCCCCAAGTGTAGACCAGGCCTAACAATCTCTGTTACAAGCATTAAATTGTACCTATTTGCAATCTGGAACATGCTGGCTGGGCAAAGCTGCTTTGGTAATATCCCTTCCTTAGCCATGTTTTTCATCCCTTTCCTTGGTCTCTACACCTTGTCATGTGACTGCTTTATTTATCTAAATCTCACCCATCTCCCTCATTACTGGCTGAAAACCCTTAGCAATTGAGACAGAAGAGGCGGTGGAGGGAAAACGGAGGAAGGTGGGTTGTAAGAAACCTCTGAGAAGAAAAGTGGTAAAGATAGGAAGTCCAGAGAAGACAAAGGGGCAGTAAATAGGAGTAGTTCTCACATTGTTGCTTGGACTGCATAGATGCCACTGAACACATTATGTGCCTCCTTGATTTTCTGTCTTGAGCCAAATCTGGCATGTTACAGAATAGGATGTTTTTGAGGGGCAGGTGTCCATTGATGCCATGAAACCATCTTGTTTTGTGTCTTCCATGTAGTCTTTTCCATCCTGCTGTCATTGAGTCAAAGCCAAAGATGATTCTTGTAGGGAAGTTGGTAGGCGTTCAGAGCAGATGACCAGACCATTTGAGGGTGACCATTTGAGAGGGTGGGACCTGTTCAGTTAGGAAACTGATCTCTTCATTTGACTTGAATTTGTGCCATTTGATGTTTTTGATTACTCAGAAATACTTCATCTGAATGGTGTTCAATTTCTTTTCAGTCTTGAGAGTAAGAGGCCATGTGTCAATTCCAGAGGTCAGATATTGACCACTGAAGCATTTTGTATCCTTAGCTTCATCTCTCTATTTATCTATTTAACATTTTCTTGATGAGGCACCCTATTACTGGTGATATTTTTGCCATGTGAGCTTCAGGTTCTTTTTTGACAAAAGAACTGAGGTAGGTGAAATAACTGACAAGCTTGATTGGGTGGTCACCCCCTAAGATGCCAGAGCCTGCAGGAGGTTTGAAATTGACAACAAGAAGAATTGTGCTTTTACCCTAATTAATGTTCAGGCCAACTTCTGCAGCTGAGCTATGCAGGGCTTTAAAAGCCACAACCAGCTGGTCCATTGATTCAATGACTAGCTCTATGTTGTCAGTAAAATTGACATTGGTAAGGTTCTTATCAAAATTAATGCCTAAAATGTGTTTGTTAGTGTCTCTGACAACACTGAGGAGTTTGGGGGCAGCAGCACATGCTTGTTAATGCCTAATCTGATTTGAACGAAGGCAGTTATTTTCCCATTTACAAGAAAGTTGCTTGAGGAATCATCATATAAAAGAAAGAACATTCTAAAGAGCTTGTTGGGAAGGCCGAGTTTCAAGATCAGACAAAATGACTCCCTGTCAAGAGTCAGATATGGCCTTGATAACCACAAATGTAATGTGAATGAAGCACTTGAATTCTTGTGAATTCTCAATAAGCTGGCACACTCTGAAAATTAGCTCCATCGTTGAACAGCCAGAAGTGAAGCCAGCTTGTTGTGGTCTTCTTTTGCTCCTTAAGATGTCAGTGGCTTTGGCCAACAAGGCAGAAGCAAAAACCTTCCCCAAGATGGATTGAAGTGTAATGCTGAGATAACTGCAAAAATCTCATTGCTGCTTTTATGTTTATTTTTGAATAAATATGGGTAGTTAGAAACTCCTTTTGAGCCTTATCCTTGATCAAAGGCAAAAGGAGGGAAGGAAAGCTCTGAGGAGAGGGGGAGAAAAGCCCTGAGGAAAGCATTAGAGGAAGGAGGACAGTCCCAATAGCCTGAGCATCAGGAGGGCAGAAATACCCAGGAGGTGGATAAGGAAAAGGAGGGGAAAGACACAGAAAGAGGTCAGGAAGCAAAATCATGTTATAAACTGTCTTTAAAATTTCTAGTCTCTGACTTTTCAGCTCTTTGGTTTATTTGAACCGTTGTTTTGTTTAATGTTGTGATGAGATAACCTGTTGTGCTCAAAAAGATTTCTGAACTCTGCAGTAGTACTGATCAACCTACTGACATATGACTGTTTGGGCCAATAATATACAATATTTTAAGACCATTTTCTAATTTTCATTAGAAAGACCAGAGCAGAAACCATTCCGAAAACGAGGACAATGGTATTTCTACTCTTGTCAAGTGATATTGTCCAACTCTTGTTTAGTGTATTTTATGTGATCATTCTCTCTCTTTAGAAACTATACCATCACAATTAAGAGTTCAGTTCAAACAGCATGTCCATATTGTGCCTTACATTATTTGGCTTTCTTTATGCCCACAACAACCCTCATTTGCACTTCTGTGGGACTTATTTGGAGGGCGAATGCAGCCTGCTCTATGCCACTTACCTAGCACAAACAGCTTACTCTGCCTCCCCAATATCAGTTTCATTTGTTTTTGATGCAGCAGCCAGTAATGGCTACAGAATTAATAGTCCAATACCTCAGTATAGGTCAGTCTAAACAAAAAACAGTATTTATCAACATATTAGATACTAGAGAAAGAGCACAGAAGTCAAAAGAATGATAAGTTCATCCACATCTGAATAAATATAGCAAAGTATTTTAGATTGGCTCTAAACTTTGAATTACAGAATTACTTTGATCAGAACATCTTTGAACTCTGGTCATCATGTTCCTACCGACACCTCTTTTCTCTTTTAGCCACAACACCTCTTTTCTCAGAATGTCTCTCTACTGCTTAGCTACCTGCTTTTATAAACCCCTCAGTTCTTAAACAGGGTTGCCAAAGTACGCTTAGCATTTGGTTATATCTTGGTGGGTGAAGGGAGTTGTCTGGCAATTATTCTGCATATACACCTTTAGGTCAGTTTAATAAGATTAGGACAGAGCATGTATCCAGTGTCTAATTAAACATCCTTCCTGATATTAGCTTGTGCTAAAATAATGTTTATTCCTGATTACTTAATTTTCCAAAATTACATCAGTCTCCATTTCCATCTTTTTGCATACATAGCACTAGAGGCCTTCGTGTTTTGAAAATGATTCCAGGTCTTGCTTTCCAAAGAACCTCATGAACATGGTTTTAAAAATAGACAGAAGTATAATACAGACTACTAGTATTAATAAGTCATGAAGACAGGTATATTAGGTAAAAATTAAAATAAGATGCCTGGGTTATTCCATGACACATGGTAGGATTCACAAATATTTGAGTGATATGGCTTGAGAGGAAAAAGTTGCTATGTAATTACAAGGATAATACCCCAGGCTGTTCCTCACTTTTCTTAATCTTTTTTTCCTGAACCATAGAATCAAATGTACATAAATCTAGGTGATACACAGAAAATTACTAAATCAACATTCTGTGAACTAATGGTTGCAAAATGACAACTGACAGCATATTCCTTGGTGCTGTTCAGTTAGTGAACAAGTTGCTTATACAGGACAGGAGTCATCTTAAAGTTGGGATTACAAGCAAATGCTAATTATTAATTACATCTTTATGTATGGCATCTGTATTTGGCAGGTATTTTGAGTATATTCTAACTGGGACGGACTCTGTAGTACCTTTTTTCATTATTTTGTTGTTATTTCCAGCTACTAGTCTCTCCAAAATAAACAGCTTACTTGTTTCTTTTAGTTTTTATATTCCCAGCTGCTGCTGTAAGAAACTGAAATGGTTCCAGCCACTACAATTGTTTTTCTTTTTCTGTAACTAATATTTAAATATCAAAGCTACTAGGAGCTTTTATGTCATAGAGTACACTTTGCCTCAAGGTACTATTTTTTTAAAGCCATTAAGCCTTCTTCTAAGGTGAAGTAATTTGAATGAGAATGCAGCAGTCATTACTTGAGTGATTCAGAAGCCACCCACTATATGGATGTTTTTGTTTTGTATGTAATCTTGTGCTGAGGACACCGCAAATTATGAACAGGCTACTGAGTTGTAAACTATTAGAAGGCGGTTACTGTGGCTGCTTCCTAAAGGTCAAAGTAGAAAGCGGTCCTAAGACATTGCAAAAGAATATATCTGGACAGTCACTCAGCCAACAACCCTGACCTATGGATTTCACAATCTCCCTTTTTCAATTGTTTTTTAAACATAGCAGGACGTAATATTTACAGCTTTTATTTTTCATTGGTGCAAGTAATTATACTATGGGCCTGCTCCTGCTTCCAATTAATTAATGACAGAACTCTCATTGACTTCAGGCTCCAGATGCCCAAATACAGAATGCAATTCAACATTGCACAGACAGTTTTCATAAAGCCTTTGCACAACTATTTTAAGAACTTAAGTGGGTGCTTAGACTGTGTGCTGGCCCTCTGCAAAGAAATCCTTATTGCTTTGATTGTGTATATGTAAACTCACATTCTTAACTTTGCACAGCCATGAATCATCTATATAAAGCTAAATGGCCAGCTCCTCAGCTGGAGTAAATTGATGTAACTTTATTGACTTGAAAAGAACTGTATCAATTTTCATTAGCTGAGGACTTTGGCTCATAGAATCTCCATGGAATAGGGGTAGGTACATACTGTGTTTAAAGATTTTTTGAATGGTGAAAGACTGAGGGCTTGTCTATAGCATACATTAGTGGGCACCAGCTGAGGTATAAATTCTAGTGTACACAAGCATGTCTTGTACTAACTCTCTGTGTGGACCCTGCTTGTCCACACTAAAGATTCCTTAGTGTACATTCATGTAATCCTGCTTCAAATAATACTATGTCAATGTGCTCTAGGGAACTTTGAGTATGTTCCAGCAAGGTCCATATAGAGAGTTAGTACACAACACGCTTGTGTGCACTAGAATTTACACCCCTATAGTGCATAGTGATGCACCAGGTAGATAAGCCCTATGTTGCTTTAGAAACGGTTTAAGCTAACCAGAAAAAGGCATTCCTATTCCAGAATAAGAGTGTCTACTCAGGGACTGATAGTGGTATAACTATATAATTATAATGGTATAATTGTGCCTGCAAAAGCCCCTTGTCACCACTTTGATTCAAGAGATGTTCCCCATTTCTAAGCAACATATTTAAATGCTGATACATTTGATATTCTTATGAGCACAAGTGAGCCACCCCGCTATCCCAGATGGATTGGTTTGGAGGGTTTTTGGGTGGGGGTAAGGGTTTTGTATTCATGAATGACAGCTTAAAGATTTTTTTTAAATGGCCTGTATCTTAATTACCTGCTAACCATAAAGAGAGTGGATTTCCAGAGCAGTAAAGGAACTCTCTTATTTTTTTTGCCCTGCCCTATAGTGTGCAGGGCCTCTTCTTAACAAGTGTTGTGCTAGATCTTTACCGTTCAGGAGCGTAAATTATTTGCAGTATACAGTATGGAAATTTATTTTGGTAATACTGTAATATAACCATGCAGAGTATTACATTATTCTTTGTTCAGTCAGCAATTCTGAAAAATGGGTGTTATACAGATTTCAATGAAAAGGTCTGCTTGGCATTTTTAAGTTTTATGGATAGAAACATTTCCCAACATTGGAACTCCTATTCTGGTGAAAGCCTTTTTTTGCAGTTCTGCATTGAAGGAATTATTGTTTCCTCTCCAGCTGTTACACATCTGCATTGAAGGTTGGGGAAACTGGCGCTGGTCTGAGCCATTCAGTGTGGACAATGCAGGGACCTTTATCAGAACCATTCAGTACAAAGGCAGGACAGCATCACTTATCATCAAGATTCAACAGCTCAGTGGAGTGCAAAAACAAGTAAGTGCCCTTATGTACAGTATAGGGGAATCATTTTTAATCTGAGTAAATTAGATTATGCTTTTTACATAAATAATCATCCATTTTTAAATTATAATATTTCCCTTTAATTGGAGTGGTGCTCACTAATGCCATAATATTTCATGAGACTAACAGGACTTACAGTAGAGAGACTCTTTCAGGAGTTAATACTACTCTGCTGTAAGAATTCTCTCTGGTATGAATCTTGGCACACACAATCTTAGTCCTCAGCACATTTTTTACGCATTTTGTAAAACACCCTTTTGCCTGGGTTATAATTTCTAACAGTGCTTAGTTATACAGTTCCTGGCACAGTTTTGTACTCTTGAAAAGTAGGCATGTGTTTTGTTTTTTAAAAAGACGTTATTTATGTTTTTATTGAATAGTGTGCCTCAGGCCCTTAGGTTATTGAAAAAGAGGGGGAAAAGAAATGACCAAATTAAAATTTCAGAAGGTGTGTTGTCCCTTTAAGGGCCAGAGAGTTACTTGCTATGGCAGCTTCATACCAGGTCAGCCTGGGGATACTGACCCATTTTCCCCTCTTCCCCCACCCTGATGACTGAAAGAGATTGGGGACTATTTACGTTCTTGACCAGGCAGAGCAGCACCTACCCTCTCACCCAAAAAAGTAGTTAAAATACCAGATTTAGTCATGATCTACTGTGGGCATTACACTAGTCACTCCTTTCTCAGCGGGCTGGGAACAAATTTTTTCCCTCACCACCAAATTGGCCAAGGTGAGGTGGGTTTGGTTTTTTTTGCCTTCCTCACCTAAAGATTAATTGGGGCAAAAAATAAAATGGGGGTTAAGCTGTGATGACACAACTCTTTAGGTAAGCGTAGCGTGGATGTCCAGTGCAGGTACTCTGTGGGGGAGCGATATGGTGATCAGATAAAATGGATTGGTAAAGGATACAGAGAAGGTGTTCTTTGAAGGAACAGAAAGAGGAAGGATTCAGGGTTCCTATGACTTGTACAGCAGGGAAACAACCCCTTCTCCTTTATGGCCCCCTTAACCCTCATTCAAGGGGGGAGGCAGCTAGGTTCCAGCAGCGGGCTGGCTGGGGACCAGGGCGGGTAAAGGGGGAAGGCTGACAGCAGCCCACCCAGTAATATATAAATGATTATGGAATTACCTGCACTCTATAGTTTTATCTGCTGGCTACTCCCGAATGTTTAGGAATAAAGTTGCAGCCTAATTAAACCACATCCACTTACTCCTGTTCTCCTTCTGGCATAGCCACACAATGGGCTCCTGTGCAGATGTTTTCCTATAACATGTTAATATATCTGTAATAATATTGTAATAGTTCTGTCTCAATTGGCAGAAGCCAGGGCATATGGTGGACATAACACATTCAGTCCATAGACATAGGAGAGCACCTTGTGTTGCTCAATAGTGATTCATCCGATTTGGACAGTAGTAACTCTCAACCTGTTTGGCTAATTTTTAGGTAGACATGTTTAATAACACATAGTGTGGAGGGCCTCAGAGCTGACTGAAGCTTTGTTTTTTATTGTAATGTTTAAGTGGGTGTTTAATTGACGGGTAAGCTTTAAATCTGTAAACATACTGCAGAGACTTGCTCCTTTGAGAAAGTGAACCCTAGATAGTGACTAAGATTTGAGATTTCAGTGGAACCCTTCAAAAGCCCTTGTGGCTACAACTCAAAATATCCATAGCGATGACACTATATGCTAAGAGAACTGAAATATATAGGGACATCAGGGGAAGGCAAAGACATAGCTACAGCCACAGAGTGCAGTCCTACAAAGTGTTCAATAGGAGTTGAGGACACTAACACCATACAGGCCCTTACCTGAATTTTTTGCATAATATCCATTTACATCAATCCATACATTATTTTAGCATAGTTTGGGGTATCTTAATAATTATGTTTCTCTGGAATTATCAATGCATTTGGCCAGTCGTAAGAATATTTTTCTTTATAAATCAACTCACTGCGGAGTATCTAAAGAGCTCACTCTCCATCATTTTCAGCAACTCTCAGAAACAAAACATGGCTTGATTTTTTTCACTGTAGATTGTTCTTGTAAAATTACTCGAGCAATTTAAGAACAATACAGTTCTAAAGTATTTGAAGAATCTTGTCTCTTAAATTTAATTCCACAGTGACACCCTTTGAGTTTTCTTTTCAGAAATTGGTAATGCAGCGGTTGTCTGTTTTTATGTTTTAGATCATAATCTGCGGAAGACAGGTGGTCTGTAGTTATTTGGCTGACAGCATCGAATTGAAACTGGTTCAGCACTACATTGGTCAAGATGGGCAGGCAGTTGTTAAAGAACATTTTGACTGCCTTGCAGCCACACAAAAGCTGCCTTCCTATGTTCTAGAAAATGATGAGCTGACGGAGTTGAGTGTGAAAGCTAAAGGAGATGAAGACTGGTCAAGAGATGTATGTCTCAGTTCCAAACACACAGAATATAGCACAGTCATTCAGGTATGAAGATAAATAGATGTTTGAGTATGGCATTTAAACATTTCCATCAGAGTTGGGCACCTAAAACTCCCAAGCTCCTTTGCAAATTCCAGCTTAGAGTACCTGGTGGAAACCTCACAGCCTGATTATCCACGTACATTAATTGGAATGGCACTTTCTTCTGGTCCAAACTACCTTCCCTCCTCTCATCAGTAGCAGATAGCTGATAGGGGAACTTCTGATTGCATCCTTAATTATATTAGTTCTATTAGACTCCATTAGAGTAAAAATAAATGGTATTACATACTTTAAATATGTCACATGTTCAGGATCCTATGTAAATTTTTAAAAAGAGAGAGCAAGCAATGGTACTCTAAGTGGTGAAGTGTTCTCTACTTTCTGATTTACAGTAACTCAGAGTTCTACCTGATGTGATCAAATGTTCAGCTTTATAAGCTAAAAATAATCTTACTTAATGCTGTCTATTCATCTCTCTGTGTGCAGGTGCCATCTTCAAACAGTTCAATTATTTATGTCTGGTGTACAGTTTTGACATTAGAACCCAACACTCAAGTACAACAACGACTAGTGAGTGCATTCACCATTCTCAGAAATCTGTTTGGCTCTGTGACCTTTCATGTTCTGAAATAAATTAAGGTCAGAATGACCCGGAGCCAAGATTTATTAACAGCTTGTTTCAGCAGCTGGAATAGAATTAACATTAAGTTGGTGTGTTGTTTTTTGTTTGTTTTCTGTTTTGCTTTTGTTTTTCCTTGTAGATTGTTTTCAGCCCTCTTTTTATCATGAGGAGTCATCTTCCAGATCCAGTTATCATACATTTGGAGAAAAGAAGTCTGGGATTGAGTGAAACACAAATGATTCCAGGAAAAGGGCAGGAGAAATCATTGCGAAATATAGAACCTGATCTTACTCATCACTTGACATTTCAAGCCAGGTATAACTTGTGCATTTTCCTGAAAATGCCTACAATAAAAAAGGAGTCATCGTTTGTCATTTAACTTTCAGTGCACTACTTCCAAGACTATTCCCTTGCATTGCACGTATAGAACAGATAATTGAATGGGCTGCTGAAAATGATATGATGGAAAATTGTAAACTGTGCAGTTCCTCTTAGTGCACCCATATCTGTTTATGTTGAGCATACAAATTAAGTGCACAAGTTTTGGCATTTTGAAAAAAAAAAAGTTCCTACCATCACCTGTGATGCCATATTCTACCAAGTTTTTGGGAGTCCATTTTCTCTTATATGTCTGGTTAATTTAATCCTGGTTTCATATGAGCCCATCCAGGTTTCAGGGTGTGCTCATAATGCTGCACTAAAGAAAATGTTAGCCATAGTTTGGACAACGTAGTGCTGTAATTGATTTCTGTTTCTGTTTTCATTTGACAGGGAAGAAGATGATCCATCAGAGTGTGCAGTTCCTATTTCAACAGCACTTATTAAACAGATAGCTACTAAATCCCATACAGGTGGCACTGTGAATCAGATACTCTCTGAGTTCTATGGGATTAATAGCTCTCCCCAGCCTGTGTGGCCATATAATAGGAAGGATTCAGAAAGGTAATATAGGCTTTGCTAAGTGTTGCCCACTGAGGTTGCATTGTCATGAAATTAAAGAAATACATATGCAAATAAAGCAATATGTAAAAAGACCCTACATATGTCAATTGTAATAAAAGGATCTAAAAGTCTTTAATTTTGTTCATGCTTTGTAACTAGCTGATAATTTTATAAATATTTTCTGTAGTAAGGAGCTTCATAAATCATTGCAAATAAGCTAATGATTAAATGTTTACCAATTTTTCACCAGAATATCTTTTCTCAATGAGCCTGTCTGGGTGTGCTATACACCATTAAAAAGTACATAGATTAGAGTAGTTAGCAAAAGTAGCTTTGGTTTTTTTGAGCTGACCAACCAGTGAGCAAACAGCACAACTGGCACATGTGGATTTATGACCAGAAAGGCAATTTGTTCATTAGCCTAGCTTTCCTCAAATGCAAGTGGTATTTTGCCAGTGGATCATTTTACTGATTTCCTTTATTTAATTTCCTTCTTCCTGTGGTTGTGCAAGCCAAGAGAAAATTTTCTTTCAGTTATTATGAGCCTAGAATAACTACTCTTAACTTGGTGCTGAGGGACTGGTAGTACAACAACAAAAACGTGTAAATGGTCTAACAGTCAGGACACTGAAATGTAGTTATGCAACTTGTCCTACACAATAACCACAACTGATACATGGCTCAGGCCCTGATCCTGCAAAAACTTATGTGCTTAACTTTAAGGACTTAAATAGTCTCTTTGAAATCCATAGGACTAATCACATGCTTAAAGTTACTAACTGTTCATGTTCTTTGTAGAATCAGGGCCTGATTGAATACATCACTTCATAACAAAGGCCCTCAGTTTGCTAAGAACTAATCTTAGTCATCTAAAAATTGTTGCCTGTGGCTTGTTAAAGCCTAAAATCCTGCTGAAATGTCTTGAGAATAGATAAGTAGGGTTTTTCAGTGGTTACCCTAAAAACTAATTTTTAATCTGTTCTGACTTCTGTTATAACTAGCTAAAGTTTTGTCCAGCTTTGAATCTTTACTATTAAGCTACTCGTTTGAAAGTAACTAAAAAACATAGAAGCAGCTATCTTTATGGTACTTTATTTACTAGAGAAAGTTAGCGAGGATCAGTTTCCTTTTTTTGTATATTTTTCACCAGATTTGTGAAACCACGTTGTAAGGACTATATCTAGTTTAAGTCATAGGTCATATTCAGACATATCTTTTCTTGTGTTTGAATACCATATATGACATTGTACTGATTTTTTTAAACTGATAACAGAGTCCTTTGCCCCCAAAGAATTTAGATCAGCTCAGAGACTGCTCAAAACTACACTGTAGGGGCCATATCAGCCTTGTTTGCCCCCAGAATTGAGGAGTCTCAATCATTTTTTGTGGTTCCAACACCTCTGTGACCAGCAGAGGCTGTTGTTTATGCAAATGTGATTTTATAACCACTAAAATTGTCAGGAAGTAGTCAGAGCAGGTGTAGTCAGGAAACTACTTTTAATGCTTTTTTTAAAAAAATTGGTCAGATTTCAAATTGATTGTCCCTTTAATGAATTCCTGCTTTTACAACCTACACTTAGGGCCAGCTTTTTCCTGACAGTACCTCTATGCATTTCAGAATGATATGTCATGATGAGGTATTATAAAAATAGTTTTCTGAGTAGCTAAAATGATTAAATGCAATTTTAACATTGAATTAATAATTTTCTTTTCTTTTTCTTTTGATATATTATTTGGAATAGTAATGAACAGCTCACTCAGTGGGATAGCCCAATGCGGGTGAAGCTGTCAGTGTGGAAGCCATGTGTTAAAACTCTGCTGATAGAACTCCTGCCCTGGGCTCTGCTTATCAATCAGTCCAAATGGGATCTCTGGCTATTTGAAGGAGAGAGGATAGTTCTGCAGATACCTGCTGGGAAAACAATTATACCTCCAAATTTCCAGGTAGCCATACTGTTCAAGTTACCATGCACAAGTTTTCTAAACATTCAAACCAATATTTCAATCCATATGGTCCACACGTTCTTGCTGCATTCTAGTCCATATGTGTACCAGTAATATAGTTATGGTCAGGGTATAAATATGAGCTGGAATCTGCCATGCTGATTGGACAAAATAAGCAGATGTAGTCCAAGGCACTTTGGCAAGATATGGTGCAATACAGTGATTGACAAGTTAGGGTTGCTGCACAATATGGCTTGACACTAAACTAGGAGTAGAGGTAGATACGCTGGAGGGTAGGGATAGGATACAGAGGGACCTAGACAAATTGGAGGATTGGGCCAAAAGAAACCTGATGAGGTTCAACAAGGACAAGTGCAGAGTCCTGCACTTAGGACGGAAGAATCCAATGCACCGCTACAGACTGGGGACCGAATGGCTCGGCAGCAGTTCTGACAGAACAAGGAGTAATGGTCTCAAGTTGCAGTGGGGGAGATTTAGGTTGGATATTAGGAAAAACTTTTTTCACTAGGAGGGTGGTGAAACACTGGAATGCGTTACCTAGGGAGGTGGTGGAATCTCCTTCCTTAGAAGTTTTTAAGGTCAGGCTTGACAAAGCCCTGGCTGGGATGATTTAATTGGGGATCGGTCCTGCTTTGAGCAGGGGGTTGGACTAGATGACCTCCTGAGGTCCCTTCCAACCTTGATATTCTATGATTCTATGACAGGTGCCCATGAAAAAAAATCTGCTTTGAGAGACAGTATAGAGCAGATCTTGCATGCGAGGTGAGCTAGTCTCCTGACCTATGCACAGACAGACTGCATTCTTCACTGTTTCCTTCTGGGCATCTGTAGTGCCTACTTGATTCTAATTATGTGTCATCAATACTTGGGAGAACCTGGCTCTGCCATC
Organism: Chelonia mydas; assembly: GCF_015237465.2. Taxonomy (NCBI): domain Eukaryota; kingdom Metazoa; phylum Chordata; order Testudines; family Cheloniidae; genus Chelonia; species Chelonia mydas. Next base: position 38,414,707 of record NC_057850.1, on the reverse strand, counting down.
CAGGTAACCAGTGGTAGGTGTTGACCACAATAGAAGATTTCTCCACTATCTTCCCACTATCACAGTAGCCAGTTGCGCGGCTATCTGCCTATTTGCACAATGCCAGGTGCAAAGGCTACTTTGTCCCTTATGGATATACATTGGCTTAGGTGTCACAGCTGATGGCCTGGGAAGAATGTTTGTCTTGAGAGTAATTTTTTTTCATGACTTGTGCTGTGTATGTAGTTTATGTGCTTTCAAGAATGTTGATGATGTCTGTTATGATAAAGGTGGATTTCAAATGGGGGAGATGGGAGGACTGCTTGAGTATACATCCTCCAACTTGAATTTGGTTCACAAAATAGATTTAGTTGGATTTTCCCTTTCATGTGCCTTCTTTTTGGCCACCCATACACTTTTCTTATCACAAGTCCCAACCTGTTATCTGAGTTTAAGCAGAATTAAACTTAATTTGCATGTCTACTCAGTGCCTCATTAGTGCAAGTTATACAACTTTGTGGCATATAGCTGTTTTCTGGATACATCACTTTGGATGACTAGCTACACCACCTTGTATTTGCCACTAAATTTTGCCAATAATTTTTAAGATATTTATACAATAGCATCAGCATGTCTCTTATAAAATGTATACTGTATAGAGAGAATTAAAGGGGGAAAATACAGGTCTGCAGAAAAGCAATAAAGGAAGTTGGTTGTAAGTATATGCATAGTTGAAAATTACTGTAAACTGTAGTATGAGTGTAAAAGTTAGCAGAAAGTTCTAAATATGGTTATTTTCCATTTACAGGAAGCTTTTCAAATTGGAATATACTGGGCAAACACTAACACTGTGCACAAATCAGTGGCAATCAAACTAGTTCATAACCTAACATCTCCAAAATGGAAGGATGCAGACAATGGGGAAGTGGTAACACTGGATGAAGAAGGGTTTGTTGAAGCTGAAATAAAACTTGGTGCCTTCCCAGGTCATAAAAAGGTTAGGAAGATATTGTGACAATTTATAACTTTATCATTTCGAACAGAGAATAATCAAAGAGCAGATGAAAGCTTTCAAATACAAAATAATGCACAAATTTTGCTCAAAAAGATGTTAATAGATTCAAAAGCACAATGCAAAGATAAATAATGGATCAAATGTAATATAAAAACTTAGATCATCTGTGAAATGCACAACATCACTTTAAGCAAATTAAAATTATGAATTCTCAGTCTTATTTGAAAAATATTGACTGATACAACTAACAGGAATTCTGCTTAGAAATCTGATGTAGATCAGGTTATAATGTAGATGAGTTAAGACAGGGTCTCCAGGCTAAAATATTGTTTTCTTACTTTATTACAAAAACTTCGTTGTTTTTATGTCCGTTAACGTATTCTTTTAAATTATCCTGCAGTTGTGTCAGTTCTGCATTTCCTCTATGGTTCAGCATGGTATTCAAATTCTACAGATTGAAGATAAGACAACAGTAATCAACAATACATCATACCATATCTATTGTATACCACAGCTGTCTGTTTCAAGCCCTTGGTCAGGAGAGGAGGTAGAGTATTTTGGATATTATTTATGTTTGGCTTCTGCAATAGGTAGACCTTGATATTTATTTAAAGTCTCAAATTTGTCTTGCAAACATCGAACAGAAAAAAGTAAAAAGTTAAGAGTTAATAAAGATAAGTAATTTCATATTGTTTTAATTAAAAACGGGGAAGCTATGGTAACTTCAGCTACGGTAATTAACTGTGATAGATATCTGTGCAAAGTGGCAGATCCCTACACATTGCATGATTAGTTCTGCCTGGTTTCCATCTGTTCAGAGAATGAAGACCATTGCTGTAATATAGGCAGTATAATCCATAATAGCTGGTGAAGCACTTCTGAGAATTTGTACTAAGTTCACATGTAGAAGAGGTACATCTGCTTTGCGGGATGAAATATTTGAGGTACCCTTTTGAGAAGACTCCAGTACCTGATCATAAGCCATGGATCTGTAGATATTCTCCAAGTTTATGTATTTCAAGGAGTGAAATATTCATGCATTAATATAAGTTTTCTGTGACAGCACTGTATGTTTAGGAAATAAGCTTACAGTAAGCAGAATGCATGCAGGCACAAATATATTTTTAATTGGTCATTTATGTATTGATTAGGGCATGCATGTAAATGAACAACAGACACATGGGAGGTATTTAAGGGCCGGGCTGCAACTTTATTAATTTAACATTGGGGAGGGGCACTACATGCCCACCGCCTGCTCTCACATACCAGGCAGAATAGAATTTAACTCACTGACTTAAATTTGATAGCATGGCTGTAATGTGACAGAATATGAGGACAGAATATGGCTGAATATCTGTTGAATCCTGCAGCCCCATTGATGCTGAACTTTTAGTTACAGTTTTCTAATTGGCAGCTTATAACTGTTCAGGGTAAAAGTTAAATATGAATGGACTGTTGTTATGACCCAATATGTCTTTGCATTATCTTCTTTTTCTTTCCAGTATTTACACATACCAGACAGTACTGCATTCAGCATCTGCCCAGCTGGGGAGCCACCTACTGAAAAATTGAGCTCTGTTCCTTGCTGGGACGTGATGTCAGACATCAGTCAGTCAACTTCAGAAGTATCCCTTTTTCAAAAGCACATATTGCTAAGTTTCAGTCCAGTTGTGTGTGCTGACAGCTTACGGTGCTGGAGCCTGCCAGCTGTGATTAGACAAGAGTTTCCTAGACAGAGTGTGTCCGTACCCACTGGAGTTTGTAATGAAAGTGGATTTTGTACCAGGTAAATTGAAAAAATGTGAATGACGTCATTCTTTGAGTGTCAGTATAAAGCTTTATCTTGAAACAAAGCATAAGAGATTAATAGAAAAGTTAAAATGACAACATATGTCCACCATATGTAAAGTCAGATCTCACTTTAATTTAAAAAAACTGTTACTGTTTGATGTTTTAGACACTTTTAATAAATGGTTGAATGTTCTGATCATGTACAAGTTGTACTATTTTACTATTTACATGGCTCCTCCTTTTACATGTATAATACCGTGCAGAATAAGAGAGAACGAAAAGAAGTCTTTTCAAGATTTTTGAAAATTTGCATTAAATAATACAAATTAAGAGTTGGAGGTACAATGTTAAGTAAGTGAGCTGTAGCTCACGAAAGCTCATGCTCAAATAAATTGGTTAGTCTCTAAGGTGCCACAAGTCCTCCTTTTCTTTTTGCGAATACAGACTAACACGGCTGTTACTCTGAAAAATGTTAAGTAATGTAATTCCAAACGATAGATTTTGTTTTTAAAAGAGTTGACAAAACCAAATATTATAGAAATGCTTTCAGGATTATCTTCTGTCAATGAAAACAATTTTTAGTTTGGATTTAAACAATTCTGTGCAGTGTTTGCAACCCAAATATTGCAGCATTAAGAGCCAGGAAATGAAACTGACTGAGAGGGAGTTTATTGTCCAGATTGAATGAAATGCAAAAAGTAAGTAAGTAGAGTAAATGGTGAAAAATAAAATTGGTTTAAAAATCATTTCAGTTTTATTAATCTACGCTGTTAGTAGCACAGGAAATAAAAATTGTTTTTTATTTTTAATATATGATTTTTAACTTCGTGGTAGCTCTTTGAGAAACATGCTGAAAAATAAATAATGAAATAGAATTGGAAACATTTTTTGTACTTTTTCTCTCTCCAAATATTTCTGGAAATCCTAAGAGAGAACTTGAGAAGATGTTTTCTTTGTTCAGAGATTTTGTGATCCACTATATTTTAACCATGTAATTTTTTATTTGTTTAACCATTTTAATTTTTAATCTAGCAATTTGGGGAAGTATCTTTAAAAGCTATGCAAAAATGCACAATAACATTTAATAAGAAGAGTAAGAGAAAAGAGAAGGAAAAGCAACATTGAGAATAAGCTGTTTTGAGAATGTAGCAAGAAAAGATCTCTAAGTTGTAAAGCTTCCTATATCCAAATATGTATTCTCCTTTCAAAACAAGAAATGCATCCAGCAAGTTAAAAATAAAACTACTGCCATGTAGGAGACCTGACTTTAATTTCCAGACCTGAGGTCAGATTCTGCTCTCGCTTATGCAGGTGTAAATTAGAAAAAGTTCACTGAAATCAGTGATGCTACATCAATGTAAGTGAGTCATATAGTCTTTCTTTCACTTGGCCAGCAGAGGTGGGAGATGCTTTGGAGGCAACATGCTCAGTCTATATGGAGTTAGGTGGGAATACCTCATATTATTCAATTACTCAACAGCAATTCCTCTAGATAATTTAGAAGTGGTATTGGTGGATTCCAGAGATACCTATGCAGACTTCAGATGGAATGATGCTAGCAAAAATAGGTTTCCTAAGAGTGGGGAAGAATAATGTGGGGTTCCTCAGGATTCTGATGGGGATGAAGGATCCATACCACTCCCTTTCAAAAACTGGCATAGTCATATTTTAGACATGTTATTTCATAAAAATCACTTTAAAGAAGCAGATTTTCAGAAGTGGCCATTAAAATTGCACATGCAAGCCAGCAGTTGTGTGTGCAAATCCGGAAATGGTACCTCTTATTCATTAATGATAGTGCACAATTAATTGATTTTCTTTTTTAAATTGCAATAGTAGTGATCCAAAATGCTAGACTTGAAAATACTGATACTGTTATGTAATACTGCAGAGTATTGTGTTGTTGTATTTTTCAAATCACATTTACATGTACAAAAACATTTTTTTTAATATAGCATTTACATGTAAATGCACATTTTCCTGAACTGTTTCAGAAGTCAATTTTCAAAATTTGGCCCTGAAATTCTCATTGTTTTCAGTTCCTATATGTCTTCAGTTTAAGGCTCTGACCCTGCAAGCATTCGGGTGTTAGGGGGCTTATTGCTTCACCCACTTACTTCCCTGGTCCTTCTCGCATGAACAGAGAGTAACAATACCCGAAGTCCAAAAGCGCAAACAATTTGATGTTTATTGGGGTGAACTTCCAGCAAGCATTATTCCAGTTTCCTTCCTTAGTGTCCCCCTTCCCAGCTCTGACACCACAGAGCCTTACCTGTGTCCCTGTTCCCATTCCCCCCCTTAGCAAAACATGATTCCAATTCCTCTACTCCCATTCTCTGTTCCCATTCCCCTCCTTACTTCCTGATTGACTGCAGACTATACAGTAAAACTTGAGTTCTGCTTAGCTATACCCTAACCAATCCTAACATATTGTAACATGATTATTTAACCAATTATATCCCACCACCTTAATTAGTTTACACCCAGCAAAATTAATTATACAGCAGACAGAAATAATCACAGAACCAGACAGAGATTATACAAACAAACAATAGGGAAACAGGGACTAGAGTGATAGAGCAACACAGAAATGAGGATTTCACATCCAAGCTATTGATAAGTGAGTTCTTGCCAGACAGGATGCTATCAAACTAAGTTTCCTTTTACATCTTCTAGGCACTTCCCTTTCTCTGGAGGTGATAGGCATTATCAGGACAGGACTGTATTCCTAACAGCCCAATAGCACCTTATTTTAATGTGACTAGTTTGGAATGTAAGGATTTGACCGTTCGCTTCCCAGCTTTTGGCTGCCTCTGCTGCTTACCCAAAGGCCTTAGCCTAAGAACAGGGCCTCAGATTGTACAGTAAGAGAAGGCCCTTACCACCGGCAGACAGTGATTTTGATTCTTTCTTTTATACCTCTATAACTAGCTAAGTGTATTAGTGCAATTATAGAAACACACACATTTACTCAAAGCAATGCCATATAAAACAAGAAGTGTGAGTTGCAACCCTGCTTCTTACAAGCTTCAGGTGTGTTGTGAGCGACTGACAAACCAGACAGCTGCTTTATTCTATGTAGAGGTGAGAACATATCCTTTGCACACAGCAATTCAGCTTTTATTTTAGCCAAAGTTTGGCGGTATCAATTCCTTCTGGACTTAGTCATTGCAAAATACTTGCTATTTAGGGATATTATTGGTTACTGAATAATTCTTAGAGTATAGGCCTTTACAGACAGGCCTGAATATCTGTATCCTAACAGCGGGTACTTAATTTTGAACACATGAGTAGTCCCATTACAGTCAGTTTATTCTCTAATGTTGTCCTGTTTTCCTGTCCAGGTCATGTTTTCTAGACGTTTAATCATTTTTGTTGCTCTTCTCTGGACTTTCTCCAATTTGTCCATATCTTTACTGAAATGTGGCGCCCAGAACTGGAAACAATACTTCAGTTGAGGCCTAATCAGCTTGCAGTAGAGCAGAAGAATTACTTCTTGTGTCTTGCTTACAACACTTCTGCTAATATATCCAAGAATGATGTTTGCTTTTTTTTGCAACAGTGTTACACTGTTGACTCATATTTAGCTTGTGGTCCTCTATGACCCACAGTTCCCTTTCTGCAGTACTCCTTCCTAGGCAGTCATTTCCTATTTTGTATGTATGCAACTGATTGTTCCCTCCTAAGTAGAGTACTTTGCCTTTGTCCTTATTGAATTTCATCCTATTTACGTCAAACCATTTCTCCAGTTTGTCCAGATGATTTTGAATTTTAATCCTATCCTCCAAAGCACTGGCAACCCTTCCCAGCTTGGTATTGTCCGCAAACTTTATAAGTGTAGTCTCTATGCCATTATCTAAATCATTGATGAAGATATTGAACAGAACTGGACCCAGAACTAATCCCTGCAGGACCAATGTATAAGTGTCTGCTGAATTGGGCCTAAGAGTGAAAAATCTTGCAGAAGGGGTGTTAATAATAGTAAATTTGAAGTTCATTCAAAGAATTATATAATCACATGTATAATCTTTTTCTGTTGTAGAGCCATAGCACTGACTTATCAAGAGCATCTTGGGGTGACATACTTAACCCTTACAGAAGACCCTAGTCCTCGCATAATTATCCACAACAGGTGTTCTGTCTCATTACTTGTAAAGGAGAACATCAAAGGTATGGAATTTATGTTACAAAACAGTAATCAGAAACAAAGCATTGTCATAATAAAACCATTATGCTCTTTATCTCTACTGTAAGTTTTAAGTCTATAGGTCCTATAGTTATGACGAGCACTGGGTGAAGAATGGTAATTCCGTTTTGCTGAGGATCAATGCCCAGATTTTTAAAGCTATTTAGGCATTATGATACTCAGCATTGCAATGCCTAACTGATTTAGGAGCTTCCATCTCATTTTCAAAACTGAATTAGGTGCTTGGGAACCTAATTCCCATAGACTCCTAAATCAGTTAGGCAATGCTGAGTGATGCAACACCTAAATACCTTTACAAATTTGAGCCTTAGCGATTTCAAAGTCCTGGTTTATTTTGATTCAGAATGAGAACGTAAAATTTGAAATTCTCTACAAAATGGAATTACCGTTCTCTGCCCTGCTCTACAGGGAGTCCCAGCTTTGGGGCAGTCCACCTAGCAGGGTGTCCTGGAGCAGGGGAGCCTACAAGCCTTGGGAGCCTGAGCAGTCAAGAAGTCAGGAGTCTGGGCATCCAAGGAGCTGCAAGCCCGGTAGCCAAGGCTTTCAGCTTCAGAGGAGCCAGGAGCATGGAAGCCCAGGTTTCCCAGTAGCTCACCTGATGAGCCGGGCGAGCAAACTGGCAGGAAACTGGGCAGGTTTCAATGGAATTTATTGAAATTGACATGTCCCCACAGAACATTTGGATTTTGACCAATTGACAAATTCTGACAAAAAAATATTTATTGAATAATTTTCAATCAGCACTAGCTATGACAAATTACTGAATAATAGACGTTGTTGGGGGGAAAAATTTTAAAATCAGAAACCAAACATAAAAGACAAAGGTGAGCTTTTTTGGTAGTAGAAAAATCTTTTGTACATGTAAACATGTAGGCTTTGATTCTGCTGTAAGTACCGACAGTTGAAGAGCCTAATCTAGACATTTTGTAAAATTTCAGACACGCCAAAGTTTGAAGTTTATTGCAAGAAGATTCCAGCTGAATGTTCTATTCATCATGAGCTTTATCATCAAGTCTCCAGCTACCCAGATTGCAAAACCAAAGACTTGCTGCCCAGCATTCTTCTGAAAGTGATGTCATCAGATGAACTAACGAATGAATGGAGTGATTTTGTGGACATTAATAATCAAGGAACACAGGTAAATCATTAAAAAAATATTTTCAACTTAGAGGGTAAATGGCTTTAAAATGTGGGATAAATGGCCTGAACCAGGCGCACAGTAGTAAGTAGGCATCTCCACATGCAAAGGCACATTCACATGGAAATATATTATTTTCCATCGTGTCAGACCTTCAAAGATCAATACTTCTAGGGGCTTTGCACAGAACACTGCCCAGAGGAGTATAGTCATTTTGCTTTTGAAATTTACAATGGTAGAACTATACTCTGCATCTGCACAGGAGCAAGCTACATGCTAAATATGTAACTACCTTTTTGGTGCATGGCCCTGTTAGTTGTGTTTTCTGTTTAAGTCCTAGGAGCTCCCTCCAGCCCTGTATTTGTTGAAATTTTAGATCCTGCCTTATCTCAGGGGACTGGACTACATTGCCTATCAAGGTCCCATCCAGTCTTACATTTCTGTGATTTTATGATTATTGTTTACCTACTCATAAGCAAACTAGGGAAATATGAACAATATGATATTGGTAGAAGTGGACGTACATCAGTTGGATAACCATATTCAGAGAGAACTTACCACTGGTTCGCTGTCAAATTGGGAGGATGTATCTAGTGTCAAATTGGGAGGATGTATCTAGTGTCTGTCAAATTGGGAGGATGTATCTTAGGACGGAAGAACCCAATGCACCGCTACAGACTAGGGACCGAATGGCTAGGCAGCAGTTCTGCGGAAAAGGACCTAGGGGTGACAGTGGACGAGAAGCTGGATATGAGTCAGCAGTGTGCCCTTGTTGCCAAGAAGGCCAATGGCATTTTGGGATGTATAAGTAGGGGCATAGCAAGCAGATCGAGGGACGTGATCATTCCCCTCTATTCGACATTGGTGAGGCCTCATCTGGAGTACTGTGTCCAGTTTTGGGCGCCACACTACAAGAAGGATGTGGATAAATTGGAGAGAGTCCAGCGAAGGGCAACAAAAATGATTAGGGGTCTGGAACACATGACTTATGAGGAGAGGCTGAGGGAACTGGGATTGTTTAGTCTGCAGAAGAGAAGAATGAGGGGGATTTGAAAGCTACTTTCAACTACCTGAGAGGTGGTTCCAGAGAGGATGGTTCTAGACTATTCTCAGTGGTAGAAGAGGACAGGACAAGGAATAATGGTCTCAAGTTGCAGTGGGGGAGGTTTAAGTTGGATATTAGGAAAAACTTTTTCACTAGGAGGGTGGTGAAACACTGGAATGTGTTACCTAGGGAGGTGGTAGAATCTCCTTCCTTAGAAGTTTTTAAGGTCAGGCTTGACAAAGCCCTGGCTGGGATGATTTAATTGGGGATTGGTCCTGCTTTGAGCAGGGGGTTGGACTAGATGACCTCCTGAGGTCCCTTCCAACCCTGATATTCTATGATTCTATAGTGGAATCCCGTCGGGGTCTGTCCTGGGTCTAGTACTATTCAACATTTTCCCTAGTGACTTTGATAATGGAGTGGAGATTATGCTTACAAAATTCGTTGATGACAGCAAGCTGGGAGAGGTTGCAAGAACTTTGAAAAAGAGTATTAGAATTAAAAATTACCTTTGTCAAATTGGAGAATTGGTCTGAAGTCAACAAGATCAAATTCAATAAAGACAAGTGCAAAGTATTGCATTTAGGAAGAAAAAATCAAATGTACAGATACAAAATGGGCAGTAACTGGTTTAGCAGTAGTACTGCAGAAAGGATCTGGGGGTTATAGTGGATCATGAATTGAACACGAACCACCAATATGATGAAGTTGTGAAAAAAGCCAATATACATCTGGGGTGTATTAACAGAAGTGTTGTATTCAAGATGCAGGATTTGATTATTCCACTTGGCACTGGAGAGGCCTCAGCTGAAGTGCTGTGTCCAGTTTTGGGTGCCTCATTTTAACAAAGATGTGGAAAAACTGGAGAGAGTCTAGAGGAGAGCAACAAAAATAATAAAAGGTTTAGAAAATCTGACCTAAGAGGAAAAAGAATGAGGAGTACTTGTGGCACCTTAGAGACTAACAAATTTATTTGAGCATAAGCTTTCGTGGGCTAAAACCCACTTCATCGTATCTTCCTACTGTATTTTCCACTGCATGCATCCGATAAAGTGGGCTTTAGCCCACGAAAGCTTATGCTCAAATAAATATGTTAGTCTCTAAGGTGCCACAAGTACTCTTCGTTCTTTTTGCTGATACAGACTAACACGGCTACCACTCTGAAACCTGACCTAAGAGGAATGGTTTTAAAAACTGGGCATGTTTAGTCTAGAGAAGAGAAGACTGAGATGGGAAGTCTTCAAATATGTTAAGGGCTGTTATAAAGAGGACAATGATCAGTTGTTCTCCAGGTCCACATACGTTAGGACAAGAGAATGAGCTTAATCTGCTGCAAGGGAAAGATAGGTTAGATATTAGAGAAAGCTTTCTAACTTAAGAACTGGAAAAGGTTATCAAGGAAGGTTGTGGAATCCCTGTCATTGGAAGTTTTAAAGAACATGTTAGATAAATACTGCTCAGGGATGGTCTGGGTTTATTTGGTCCTATGTCACCATGGGGGGAATGGATTAGATGACCTCTTGACGGACATTCCAGCCCTATATTTCTATGATTCTGTTATTCATGCATGGCTATTTTTATGATAAAAAATACAAATTTTCCAGTTTTAAATTAGGTCGCTCCTTTTTCATACTCCCAGATGCCTTGTTGTGAAAATTACTTGGTCTAGACACATCAATCTTGAGAAACTCTGGCCTCTTGAAACAAATATATGCAAAATCCAACAGAGTAAATTCCTCTCATTTAGTAACTTCACTATTCCAGCTTCCTTATCCTTCCAAATCCCACAGGACCCATTATTGTCATTCTCCCTCTGCTTCTTCATGGGAATGAAGTTTATGTTTATATGAAAGGGGAGTTATTTTATTCTTCAATTATTTTTTCTTCTGTTTTGAGGTAAATGAAAACTGTCTTGCCTGGGATAGTGTTTTGTTTTGTTTTTTTTAAACAGGAATTTGTCCATCTTTTAAGCAATTCGCCTACATGGAATCAACACAAACAGCTTGGCCACTTAAAAAAACATAGTAGTTTCAGATGTTTTCCTTTGGGACCACTCACAAAATGTTCTTGATTATTGACTAGTATGTTAATTAGCAAGTAGTTCAGCTGAGTTCAGCAAGCCAGTCAAGCAATGTAAGGTTTCAAATTCCAGTCATTGATATTATGCCAGTCCAGTGTTCTTTATAGAAGTCAGGCTCAAAGAAGGAATTAGATTATTTGAAAGTATTTGGGGATCCTATCCTAGTGGAGGAATTCTCTCCAATTAAAAATGCTGATACTCCAGACCCTCAGCTTGCTTAACTCAATCTTTAAATGTCCCTTTGACTTACTTGTCTGAAACATCTCAATTTCTTGGACTCTCTGAACCCAAGGCATTGAGGCTAATAATAACACTTTCTTTGCTCAATGATGAAGTGTTACTTGAGTAAGCAGAATTTAAAAAAAAATCAATCCAAGATTACACTTTGCAATTGTTTATGTACTATGTTGGTATTTTGTGTGCATAATATAACTACTCCACCTTAACGATCTACCTTAAAAATAAAGAGATAGCAGCAGCTATCTTAATTCTGTCTCTCTTTAGGAAAATACTAAATGTTGTTGCAGGTGTGTTCTTAAACTATGTGGTAATTTAAGTTTCAAACATAACAGCACCTAGCACAAATCTGCATGTACTTTACATTATATGCAAAGATATTTGTTGGTTGTTTGGTCCAATGATAGTTTGTACATCGATGTTGTTACCTGATTCACTGAGTGGTTATTGCTTATTGGTTATTGCTTATATTGATAGTTAAGGACTTCCATTTAATTGATGATTGAATCTCTAGATTTGAAAGGTTCTGGTCCCTGAATCAGGCACAACAGAATTAAGTTTAGTGTCTGGTTGGGAACCGCACACGTGTGCAATGACAACACTCACGTTGAGGGCAAAGCTTTAAATACTTTTATTAGTATAATTAGTAAAAACACATATGTTCCAAACCAAATGAGAATGTAGCTGTAATGTAAAATTAAGGTGGTGTCCTGCACCATACCTTACACATACTTACCCCTTCTTGTGGAAACTTAGTGGTAAGAGACAGGCAGTCATCCATGAAGGTCCTACCCTGCCACTGGCATGCCATTCAAGTCTGATGGTCACAATCTCAAGGCCTACATGGTGATTGGGCCTATTATATGTCTTGGTGACTGCTATAAATATTCATGTAGATGCCCAGCTTTCTTTGTCCATAACTGACCTCCTCACCATAATAATGCTGAGGTGTCCTTATCCTATAGGTTAGTATATAATGATTTCAACTTAGCATATACGTCAATTCATTGGGAAGGAAAGTTTGTGTTTGTACTTTTGCAGATGTTCCTATCCTAAAATATCCAAAGCTGATATAAGTTCTTATTTCTGTGGTTGCCTGGCACAAAAAAGATCTTCTAAACACGATATTCCCTGTTCCCCAATAACTCAGAGTCACTGTTGAGTAACTCACTTATGCCAAGGTTCATAGGCTTCAAAGCCTTAAGCTAAATATATTACAGGTATAGGCCTGTAGGTTTCTTTCATTACTGTTATATAAAATACCTTTAAACTAGCTCTGTGGGGTACAGTGATTCCTTCAGAATATCTAATGGCTTATCTAAACAGCAAGTCACTGCATGGCAAGTCAGGGTGTGAATCTACAGCTCAACATCCTGCCATGCAGAAATGTCCCATGTGCACACTGTTACAGTGCTCTGAAAGTCCTGGAGTGCAATTTGGCATACTACTACTTGCAAGTGTAGCTTGGAAAGCCAGACACTGAACTTGCACTGCACTGAAGCAGTGCCCACACAGGATGTTACTGTGAAGCTGCAGAATCACACACAGGCTTTCCGCACCCTAAATTGCCATGTAGTAAAGCCATAGCTCTCACAGTTTTATCATGAGTCTTGTGATATTTGGTGTTCTTATTAAGGATCGAGTGATTATGTGAAAATCACAGGTTTCATTAAAAAAAATACATTTCTAGACCTCATGGTTATGGGGGAAAGCATGAAAACATGACCAGAGCAAACTCTAAAGGTTCAAAATCCAGAAAGCAAACAAAATGCATTCCAAAAATATATGATGCTTTTAAAAATCTCATGATTTTTAATCCCATTTCAATATTTTGTGCGGGTCTGACTCAAGATTTTTGAACATTTTGGGTTGGCAATACTGTTCCTCTGACCCACCAGAATATGCTAGACCTTCAACAGTCATTTAAAAGCTTGGTTGCATCAGGTTTTAGACTTTTTAAAAGTGTGTCAAAGTCCTAATGGGAGGGTTACATTGATTGTTTCCACCATCATACAGCCTTTATAGATATGGATGCTCCAAAGCTGAGGGAAAGAACTTTATTCAAACTCCTTTACTATCTCTATTCGGAGCCCAAAGAAGTCCTGCTTTACATCCTGTTTTGAAAGAACGATCATTCAAAATTCTTACAGATAACACGTCAGTGATATGCTATATAAATTATCAGGAAAGGAGTCTGCATTCTCTGATTAAAAGAAGCAATTTACGTGGGAGACTGGGAGGAAATAAGTTTTTACTGGAGAATCTTTCCATCAGCTATTAATCTGAAGGACATGATCTGCAGAGTAGCTTGAACAGTTTCATTTACAATCCCCACAAATAATCTGTTGTATGAAGAACATTTGTCCTGCTTTTGACACGTAGGTACTTCCTGAATCTAGCTGGAAAGTTATTGCACTGCAAAGATGCAGAAATTCTAAGTGGCAGGTGCTTTTAAAACATTCTAATTAAGACTTCTTGTCTATCCCTTCCAGCATCATTAGGAAGGTTCATGTTAAGGCAGCAAGAAATCTGAAAACCTCATTGACTATCTATAGCCCTGCTTAGAACCTTTCCATCATCACTTAACTCTGTCTCACAAATAGGATCAAGCAGGTATACTGACAGGTGATCTGGATATTGTATCAGTGGCCTAGATATTGAAATTCTAGGGTATACAAATAGTGATTTTTCTTTCAAGAGGCCTTGCAGTTCTCTTCAAAGACAACACTTTCTACTAGAAAAATACTAGTACCTGAAATAAGTGATGAGTATGCTATTCAACAACTAGGCACGTTCCTTTTGTGTACAACCCAAGTTTGGACCCTGAAGTTTCTGAGATTTACAGGGTCACGGATCATTTCCTTTCTTTTTGTCCAGTCAAGTACAAAGTACAAACAGACACATTTTATTCCTCTAGAAAGAAAGTGCTTTACTAATTTACTAAAAGAATTAGTCCCATCTAGTATCCATTGTCAGAGCCAGCTGAGATTGGATTTAAAAGGACACTTGATTGAGATGTATAGAATAATGAAGGTATAGTGAAAACTCACCAGACACTCCTGTTTCTTCTATTCCATTGTGCAAGAGGACCTTGGTTGAAAGCAAAAGGCTGTACATTTAAAGCTGTACATTTAAAGCTGCTAAATTGAAATACTTTTTAATGTAGTATACAGTAAACCTGTGAATTCATTGCTTCAGAAAATCTTTAAAACAAATAAGTTAGCAAGGTATTTTAATGCATTTGACAATTGTATGATCATAAATAACATTTGTAAGCTAAGATAATGGTAGAAGAAATTAATATTCATGCTTCCAGGCATAAACTGTTCATGTTTGGGGCTTGAAAAGGAGCCTATCCCTCACAGTTAGTGAACTAGGGACATTCTAGGGTTATGCACTTTCCTCGGACACAACAAGAATTGGTTACTGCTAGAGGCACAATACTGGAGTAGATAGACCAATGGTATGATCTGATTTGGCACAGTAACTGCTAACTGTGGGACCTAAACTTATTCCAGGGGCAACTAATAATGATGAGAATACCATGACAATGATTTAAATGTATACATAGTACCTTTCATCCAGGAGAATCCAGAAGGGCTCTATAAATGTTACAAACTCTGGGCTAGATTGTGGATTTTAAAGCCAAAGGATGCTTAAGAGGCAGTACAGGGGCAGAGAGAATGTCAGTAGGGGCAAATGTACTAAGGAGAAGCCACTTCTATAAGAGAATGCAGTGTACACTCTCTTTCCGCCTCCCACCAGTTTAGGTCCATCAGCTGATGTGGTGGGTAGAGCACCACCCTTTTCAAGTTGTAGGGCATCATGGACTTGTGCACAAGGGACTGGTAAAGAGTCTTTATTATTCTCTTCCTGCACTCTTTCACAGCCATGAAGAATGGCCAGAATCTGTCCTTACATGTGGGAATAATTTCACCCAAAAAAGAGATGCAGTTGCAAGAAATGTGGCCAAAAAAAAAGGGGGGCACAGAACACAACACTACACAAGAGTTTAGAATGGGAGGCTAAGAATACTGTGTCCATCTGAAAGGATGGGGGAATTTTAGGTGAGTAGCATGTACAGTGATCTCTGAGTTAAAATTAGACTATGACACAAAGCGAACTAACACTCCTAATCTTGCAAAATGTGCCATAGGATTTTTATGTTTATAAATGGTCAAGACCTCAGTTTTACATCCCATTTTAAAAAACACCACTTCTAGCATAGGTACTCTGTTCAGATACCACTGTGATGCATTCAGATAGATGGATAGCAGAACCATGATACAGTAGCTGGGCATTGGTTCAGAACTCAGAATGAAGAGCACCACCTATTGAATCACCAACACAGCTTTACTCCCTTCAGCACTTACTTTCACCTTAGAGCTCTCTCATCCAACAGCCAACCATAGCTCATGTGGTAAGTTGAGATCACAGTCTGAGGCTGTATGGCTGCAAATAATGTCCATTCATTATAGTTCTGCTATTGTTCAATTTTTTGTTCCATAAAAAACAAATTTTGTACTTGTAATGTGGAAAACATAAAACAAATTACAGCTATAATAACATAAAACTATTATCATTCTTACCTTGAATCCAACAATCACACATAAAATTGGATTCCTTATGAACTACTGGATTTTATTTAATGTTCTCACAGTTGATTTGTCAACAATCAAGTCATCTCTTCATCAGAGCTGGATACTGAGTTTCCTGTGTTTGTTTCTTTCTTAGTTTTTCCTAGCCAATTCTCTGTATTTGTATTTCTTTCCTTTGTACCTTACCTAGAGTTTTGAAGAACAGAAGAATCTCTTCTGTGTTCCCACCAGTAAATGTCCTTGTTTATGCAGAGCAGCTTTCTGCATTTGGCTTACCCTACAGATCTCAAGTCTGGAGGCTTGTTTCTCCATGTGTTATATATCTCTCTTATTTCAAGCTTCCAACACAATTTTTCCTCTGTCTCTTAGAAGTAATTCTTTTAATATGGCATTGTGGGATTCCCCCATGTTTATTGTCTTCCAGTGGGGAGCCATTATCTTCAAATTAGGCTTTCAATCTGAAACAGGTGTAAATGATAGGCCATGGAATTAAAATTTAGTAAACAATTCTGTTGGTGATGTACAATACGGTACAGAATGCAGCTTGCTGTGTCTTCTGCAGGGCTAACCACGTTTGTTGTGTTTTTTCCAAACCTGAAAAACATATTCTCTTTTTTTCCTGGAACAACATGAAAATCTGTGAAGGTTTCATGAAATGAAGTACAAAACACATGCTATATATGAGTCACTTCATGAGCACATTTACTTCTCAAGTACACATTGCAAATCTGTAAGCAAAACACAGCAACACAATCATCAAATTCTCAGGCTACTGACTTGTTAGGCCTTCCATACTTTTGTAGCTGTCCTTAGATACTGATATGCTTTTACCACTTCTTTATTGCTTAGGACATTTAAGTAAATGAAAGGCAGACACTGGAATGTTTTTAAGGGGGCAAGCTGCAACCTTATTAACCTAACACCATGGCCACCCATCTCACATACCAGGAATTTAACTGGGTCTGGTGCAGGGTTACATGGCTGCCATCATATAACTAATAACTCAGGGTAACCCCCTTACCCTTACTCCCTAGGACGCAGCTAACTTCTGAATCCTTTAGCCTTCCCTTGCTGGGAGGAGTTGAGAGTACCAAGGGAGACCTCAGTATGTGAAGACTTCAGGCCCCCATACAGGCACAACACCCACCAGCTAAAATCCTAGGTCTCATTTATCTCTAGAAGGAGCTGGCCCTTTTAGCCTTTGTACACACTGGACAATCTGCAAGTTTTGACAACTGCACATTCCTATATTTTCTTTTAAAATTGTGTTTCTAAATCCGAGTATTGGTTACCCCAACTTTGCCTCCACATTGCTGCAAGGAAGGCAAACAAAAAAAGCTATCGAGGGCAGGGAATGTGTTCCAGCACCCTTGCCTATTATAACGTTTTAACCGAACCAATTTGAATGTGTTAACAACAAGCTCAGTTGATACTGACCTGGCTGGTTAGACATGTGCATCTTCGAAAAGTTGACAGCATTTAGTCTTCTGTGAGTTTACTTTCACATTTCCCACCATTTTGATCCAATTGACGTAGCCCTCTCTCATACCCATAGATTTGGGTAGAAAGCAGGATCTTCAATTTTAAATGCTTGAAAACTGGACTGAATTTGGGATTCTGTTCAAATATAACATGTGTGTTTGTAAAAGCGTACTTATACCCGACTGGCTTGTTTTTGAATGAATTGGAGACACCTCCAGTGAGGCACAGCATAGTTTCTCTCATTGCCTCAAAGAGGTTCTTAGTTGCAAAGAGTCTTGTTGATGCAGCTTAGTTCTGATTTTTGGGGGGTGTTTTGAAGAGCTCCGGGGAGATTCTTTGCTCAGTGGTCTGAAATCAAAGAGTTTGAAAGTCATTCGTTATTTTTTTAGCATTTAAACTGGCTTCTCCCTCCCACATCCAGGTTAGACTCTAGGAAGCTCCACCCTGTTAAAATGTATTTATCAGTTCTTGGAAGTAAAGGATGAGCAGCTAATTTTCTCTCTCATTTATTATATTCTTCTCTATTAACCTTACGGATGGAATATTTAAGAATCTGGATTTAATCTTTTTTTTTTCTTCTGAACGCAATCTGTTTCTGCCTGTCAACAGAATGTATAATTTGAGGTGAAAAATTGCGAGTAGAAAGTGGTAATATCATTGAATCAAATTGTACTAGAGTAAAATCAGCAATTTCAGTAGCATTTTATATATTTCTAATTAGTTTTTTAAATGTTCTCTTCTAGATTGTGTTCTTAACTGGTTTTGGCTATGTTTATGTGGACATTGCTCATCGCTGTGGTACAATAATAATAACTTTGGCACCAGAAGGAAGACCAGGACCTGTCCAGAGCATCCTGAACAGGTATATAAAGCTCATGGAAGATCATAAAAAACATTGGTAAATTTAAAAACTTATCCTAGGAAGTCATTAAGCCCTCTAAGTGTGAAATGACTTATGAAATCTGGCATAACTGTTTGCTTTGTCTAATACCACTGCATACGCAGTGGCATAAGTTTAGACCACATATTATGTTTTGTATATCACAGTAAAACATGACAATCTAACATGTGAGGTCATGTCACTCTAGGATAAACACTCAATGTCTGGTATAATAAACAGTACTGAGCTATTCATTTTAAAGAATTAAAAATAGTTTCCATTGTAATTTTGAGTGTATTCACAAGTTTAAAGTTTATGTGGCCAGTTCCTGCGGTTCTTACTCATGCAAAATTCCCACTGAAATTGGTGGGAGTTTTCTTCAGTAAGGGCTGCAGGAATGGCCCTATATACAGTCGTTAACTATGCACTCCATCATCTTTATAACACTCTTCCTTAGAAGACTCTCTCCCACTGTCATAGCATTGCTAAAACTTGGCTCTCAAATCCGTTCAACTCTTAATTATAACGTCACCTATTTATAACACTCAAAATGCTCAGCTTCCAGAGATGATGATACATTGAGAGAGGAATGTATATTTGCAGAGTTTTTATTTGAGCTATAATTAAGGATTAATCCCTGAGAAAGTGATCATCCAGCAGCACTTGTGCCTCCTGATAGCTTTTTTGGAAAAACAAGAAGGCAGGTCAAATCAAGTAAAATTGCAAACTCATGTTTTCCTTTCCTCCTATCTAGAACTCAGGAGAAGACCATTATATTTAAAATGTTCATCAGCCAGGCAAGCCTTGCAGTGTTTGATGAAATCACAAATCATAAAATGTCATCTGAACTTCTGCGGCTTACAGTGGACAACATTTTCCTTAACATGGCACCAGTAGCCAGCTACTTGAGATCCCTGTCTCATGAATTCCAGGGAGAGACCTCCGAAGGTCGTCTTCAGTTTTATAGTCTCCAAATATATTGTGGAGACTTGCAACTGGACAACCAGCTGTATAATAAATCCAGTTTCCATTTTGCAGTCCTGCTGTGCCAGGGAGAGAAAAATGAAACCATGCAGTGGTCCAAAGTGAACAATCTCATTTTATCCAACAAAGATTTGGAAGAATATAAGGAAAACTGTTTCATAAAACTCTGCATCACTTTATCAGAGGAACAGAATTTCTTGTTTTGCGTTAATGACCTCAACTTCGAACTGAAACCAGCCAGGCTGTATGTGGAAGACACATTTGTTTATTACATTAAGACCTTATTTGATACATATCTTCCAGACAGCAAAGTGATTGATCATTGCATGAAAACCTCAGCTATTACACAGATACTGCCTGAACAAGTGAGACAGCATGCTAAAGCTCTAGTCGACCCAGTGAAGTTAAGGAAGTTAGCAATACAACCAGTTAACCTCTTGGTCAGTATCCATGCTTCACTAAAGCTGTATATAGCTTCAGATCACACCCCTCTCTCCTTTTCTGTGTTTGAACGAGGACCCATCTACACCACTGCCAGACAGCTCATCCATGCCTTGGCCATGCATTATGCGGCGGGGGCACTGTTCAGAGCAGGTCAGTGTTTTTTCCTTATGGTTAGAATTGTAACATTTTCATTATGTACCAGTATCCAGTTATTCTCTCACAAGCTACTTACTAGAGTCAGATCTGTTGTTTTGTGCTTTAGATGGTCTTGCAAAATGACTATCATAGTCTAAGAAACATTTGATATTCTGCAATATGAGGGGTCAAATAAAATGGTGGGGCTGAAGTTGATGTACGTTTAAAGCTGTGGTGAATGTTAGTTGACCACCTGAAGACTTTTCCAAAGTCCTGTAAAAACTATTGTAATGTGTTCTATCTGTTTTAGTTTTTGTCTGTCTCAGATTATAAATACAATCAGAATCAAAACACAAATTCCTAACATGAACTCACAAAAAAGAGTTTATTTAATCAAATTATTCAATAAGTTGCTATGCATTCAAAGCAAATTATACCACTGAATGTTGTTTTCTTGTTAAATCTTACGGCTGCACTTTATGACTAGGAATCTGTCTTTCTTCATAGAGCCTTCATGCTAAACTGGCACACAGATGTTTATTGTCCTTTGATCCATGAAGTATGTAGTTTGCTGTACTGACTTTTTCCCATACAGGATCAATAGTGAGCAATTAGCCTCTTAGATTAATGGATGCATTCTTAAAATTCTGCCTCCCATAAATTCATAATAAAGTGACTCAGTCTCTTCTACACCTTAATAGGCACGGGAATTTGTAAATGATCACACACAGTTAATGTAGAACTTATTGCAACATCATATATATTTCCCTAAGTATGTAGAGTCAGATTTTCCAAAATCTTATTTTTTCCTTTTTTGCTACACACAATTATGTACCACATTTTCATGCATAATTACCATGATTGTGCATGTGTATCAGGTATTTATAGATGAATATGGCCAGTGAGAAGCCTAACTGGCCTTTCCCATGTGCAGATATCTGATTTGCAGAGCTGATCATGCCATAATGGTGCACACCAATTAGATAGTCATTATTTTCACATGCACTTGTGTGCAAACATTTTTTAAAATCAGGCCCCTATAGTACTAAAGGAGAGATTTAACTTCCTGCTAATTAAGAGCCAAATTGCAGTCCAACTAATGCAGTGGCACAAGATGCCCATTACCTCCATGCACCAGCTATCCATATCACAGGTAGCAGGAACGTTCATCGTTTGGATTTGGAGTTAGTCATCCCACATCCTCCAGTAATTAGCAGAAAATGACAGCTTTGGTGGCTTGGGCTGTGTTTAAAGGGAACGCTGTTTAAAAATGTTGGTTTACACTGTCACATTAAATTAGCAAAAGTCATATGGAAATTTTGAATTTTATTAGCCAAAATTAATCCCAATAGGTTGCCAATTAGGAGAATATGGTGGATCTTTGCTAAGACATTGTAGTAATGATTATTTCTTGTTAGCAGATATAAATACTAAGTGCCTTCTGATGTGTAGTAGAATAAGGCTTATGAAACATTGTACAATTTTAATACAGAATTTGTGAATTTTGGTGGATTTTGCTCAGTTCCTCATTTCTCCCCATATACACACACTTCCTCCCACACTCACCTCCTTCATTAAAAGGGCTTGAATCATGGTGATCTGACCTCCAGGCAAGATGCTGGACAAAGTTCCATTGAGAGCCTATCAGCTTCACTCCTGAGTATGGGCCAGAAATGGTCGCGCGCACACGCTCTCTCTCTCTCTCTCTCTCTCTCTCTCTCTCTCTCTCTCTCTCTCTCACACACACACACACACACACACCCTTGAAGATGAGCTTTGCTGCCTCCCCAGCCTTGCCAGAACCAACAGCTTATTATTCAAAGCCAAACTGTAGTGCACAGTCACGGGAATGCCAGGTTGTCCCAGAACTTTGTATTTAAACAGTTTCAGCCCTGCCTATCCATAATAGTTGAACAAGCTGATTGGCAGTGTGTGAGCAGAGTTCAGGCAAGCTCAGACTGGCAGGGTCTGTCGGTTTGGTGGAGAGGCTACATGTTCAGCCCTCTGTGGGATGGACCATTTTACGTCATTCATGAGCAATCGGTGATCAGTGATCAGATCAGCACGGATGATTTCTTGGGCATCTGCATCCATTCTTCCTCACCTGGAGAACCATTGTTTTGATGATGGGGTCTCTGAGGGAGAAGCACCTCCTGGAAGGACTCCATTACCTAAAACATTTGAAAAAACTTGAAATGTACAAAAATGGTAGATGTAAATGATCATTGCACCATTATTGATCAGAAACGATCCTGAGCAGATGGAGCATACGTTCCGTCTGTACACCACTGCCAGCCTCATCCTGTTTTCCGTCACTTTATACAGTGGCAAATACTTTTTTATGGAAATATTACATTGAAGCGAGGTAGCAGGCCCATGTGGGAGCACAGGGTTCCCCTGGGCTCCCAGCAAGAGAGGGCTGCCAATGGCACGCACCTCTGCAGGGCAGCAACTACAGGACTTTTGCCAACGTCCGAAGGCTTTCATTCCAGATCTTCTCCTGGAGTTGCCACTTAACTGTACTTGGGTGGGTTTTTTTGGTTTTTGTACCCATCCCAGCCTCTCCCTCATGTCCACTATGATTCCTGCTTTTTATCTTTAGTGTACTGTACCTCTCAACTGGCAAAGCTGAAATGGGGGACAGATTCTACAAGAATAATAGATTTTCCAGAAGCTTAAAATGATAGCACAAGATTAATTTCTTTCACATGAGTAACATTTTCTCTCTGCTCAGTTTCATGATTCAGCCTTAGGAGGGGCTGTGAGGGGTCACGAGGAAAGAATCTGGAGAACAGGAGCCCACAATGATGGGATGGGAATAAGGAGGGCAAAGCAGTTTCACAGTCCTCAGTAGGAAGACAAGAGCCAGTTCAGTCTCTCTTTTACTATTCTGTCCCTATTATGTATCATGTGACTCTGGCAGCCCTAACTGAAATCTGTGATTGTGAGATTGGCAGAGCAGGCAGTTTCTAATGGGTCTTTATTGTTGTTTCTGAATCAGTCTCAATGGGCTGCTGAAAACAACAGTTACGGCAGCACCATCTCTTTAAAAACCTCCTGCCAATCCACCAGCCTGAAAAAGAAGAGACCTGCAAACCAGATTTACAGTAAGACTCACAACAGAGCACTATACAGTGGCCATCAGGCTGGCCTCTGGCAACCCTGTATTTATATAGGAAACCAGATCTCCAGATACCTCTCCTGGGATATTCATAAGGAATACTCCCTTATGAGTAATCTAATCAGCATGTATATGTCATTGCTGTTTACACAACTGTACTGAGAAAAAGACATTTGTCTGGCTAGAACTAGGCTCAAGAAGAAAGTGATCAGCTCAGGAGGGTAGGGGTGGATGAAAAATAACTTCTCATGCACTTGTCAAAAATCTGCATCCCCTTTTCCAACACCCCATCAAGCAATTGACCTCCATGCTCCCATAAGTCTGTACATTGAATTGCTGTAAACTGGTTGTCATGATTCTCTCACGTAAGGATGAGAAATCACTATGTTGCCTACAAAAGAAGCTAAGCCTCCAGTACTGTTGCTCCTAGTTGTTAGAATCTAGCCTCCATCTCTCCACGCACACATTTAGCAGAAATACGGGAGGCTCGTGGAAGGAAGTCATTCCAAAGCTATTTGTGAGTTTGCCAAAGGGATTTCTTTGATTTACAAAGTATGAAAGATTGCCATTTCTGAATTCATAGTGGATGAGTTATTTCCCGTGTTTTGCTTAGAGGAAGTTCATAATGTGGTGAATTCTAGTGTAAAAATAAAAGGAATTAAGGAATAACTTTTTCACAACTGCTGCTTCCACAATTTTAGTGAATGTAACACTTGTCCTGTTTCTCCACATAGGCTGGGTTGTTGGATCTTTGGAAATTCTAGGAAGCCCAGCTAGCTTGGTGCGAAGTATAGGGAATGGCATAGCTGACTTCTTTAGGCTCCCATATGAGGGGCTGACCAGAGGCCCAGGAGCATTTGTCAGTGGAGTTTCCAGAGGAACAACATCGTTTGTTAAACACATTTCCAAAGGTAGATCTTTCACTTCATTGCTCCTACCTCTGCCGTGTTGTCATGCATTGTTAAAGAATGTGTTAAAGTCTAAAATGAAATTGCCTGCAGCTTTGTTTGCCTTGTTAGATTGCAAAGAAATGCAGGGAGGATAACAAAGCTCATATATAATGCCTTATGTATTAAACAGATCACTTCTTGACTACAGTATGCTAGAATGTTTCAGAAACTTCAGAATTTTAAACCTCCCATTGGGGAAACCAAGATTGGCTTGGCCATTATTCCGTGTGATAACTACAGAAATATTAAAGGTGTTCAGTACTTCTGCTAAACATAAGAAATTCTACACTACGTTGCCTCATCATATTTATTATTTCTAAAAAAAAAACGTAGATGCAGTTGTCATAACTTTTGTAAGTACATTTTGACGGGAAGGCAGATCTGAATTTAAAACATAGCCAGCTTTTCTTTTACAAGGATACATAAACAGTGCCATCTTGTGGCTTAACAAGGTCAGCAACAGAAAATGGAGCATTAGCTGTTTGCTAGCAATTCAGATTCAAAGAAGAGAAGCCCTTGTAGGATCATTTTATGAATCTTGGTTTACCTTTCCATCCATCCCCATTATGCTCATGTCAGATTTTAATAGTTTGGGAACCAAGGAAGGATATGTGGATGAGCTGCGCTTGTCACTAGTAAGGCAGGCCTGGTGAAGGGCAATGTAAAAGGCATGATATGCACTAATGAAGTACATTGATGTTGCTTAACAAATAATAATAAATTTATGTTACACATGGGCAATTTATTCAGTTGAATTGCTGTTCTGTTGGTAAGCATATTTCAGTGAGGC
Source organism: Chelonia mydas (assembly GCF_015237465.2). NCBI lineage: Eukaryota > Metazoa > Chordata > Testudines > Cheloniidae > Chelonia > Chelonia mydas. Next base: position 38,389,831 of record NC_057850.1, on the reverse strand, counting down.
GTAGAATAAAACAGTTTGATCCAGATTCAAACATATAACTACATGTATTTAGGTACACTGACATCAATTACCAATCTTGCAACAAGTCTTGCTCGGAATATGGATCGTCTGTCACTGGATGAGGAGCATTATAACAGACAAGAAGAATGGAGAAGGCAGCTTCCAGAGAATTTGGGAGAAGGACTAAGACAGGGGCTTTCCCGCTTAGGCATCAGCCTTTTAGGTAACGTATTGTTACCATATTAATCATAGTTGTACTGGATATTTATGAACTACTCATTAGTCTTTCGTACAGTTGTATGCAAGTTAGAGATACAAAGACCAAAACTTTCTTAAATTGACACAGAGTTACTTATATGAGATATTGTTTCTGTTCATCCAGGATTATGGTGAGTTTAAATGTTATTTTTCTTGTTAATAATAATTGCAAATATAGAATAACTTCATATTCTCATACTGTTGTCATGAAACGCTTTTATTGGTACATGATGTATCGCTCAAAATGAAAGAATAATTCTGTATTGGGCATATGCTGGCTTGTAGGCAAGTCAGCACAAAGACATCATCATTCTGATGTTTACTTTCCAGTGAGTTATAGGAAAACTTTCTAAAACTGATTGTGTTTTCTACTGCACAATAGATATCAATGATGCTCGTTTTTGTTTGAAAACCACTTGAGCATAGTGCAAATGTCAAGTAAACTTCGATGAAGAATTCTACTTTTGCAAAGAAAGCCAGATTGGCCTGACTCAGTATAATTATATTAGTCAAGCAGCCAAATGGTTTGGTCAGAGGTGAAGATCACTATGGATATTTCAAAATATTACATAAAAGTTTGAAAACTAAACCACTCTGGAAAATCTCTGAAAGGAAGTTTTCTAGTTAAAGCATTCAGGAACTGGATTTTCTAGGGTACTTCTATTTGTCACACTAGCAAAGGAATGCCAAATTGTATTCTTTGGCAAGGTGCCTTAGTGCATATGAAGGAGTATGAATCCCTCAGAGATCAAAGTGACCAAAAAACATTCCAGAGCAAAAGGTTAAAAGAGATGAGCTTGACAGGATTTGTCCTTGTTCCTAATCTTCAGTATTATACACAACTCCTAAATTTACAACCGCAACCCTGAAAGCCCCAAAGAGGAAGTGGTAAAATGTTACAAGTTCAGGTTAAGTTACTGAAAATTATTTTAGGTGAAAATATTAGATGATATGAAGCCCTGTCATTTGATAATGCTGTAACCTGGCAAGCTAGTGTCCTGAGAGAAAATGTGTATGAAGCAGCAATTGCATATATTAGTAGCCACTAACCCAATAGTAAACTGGTACAGATATTGCAAATCATAGGCAGTTTACAGAAGGTTTTTTTTGTTTTGTTTTATTGGGCTGGGGGCAGTCAAGCTGAGTAACTGGATAAAGATTTCACTTTGGGAAGCATTGCATCAGTCCTGTATTGGATGCTGGTGAGGAATAGTTTGGTGATCTTACCTCAGTCACAAATAAGACCACAGGCCAATGTGATGGCCACCCTTTTGGCCAACACAGAGGCGACTGAACTGGGGAACTGCAGAGCTAAAAGCATGAGCTGCTACAACTTGAGCTAAAGAGCCAACACTCTGTTCTTGGGGGCTGTAACAACAAATATCCTCTGTGGATTGGCACATACAGGCGACTTGTAACACACACTTACCAGTGGATTACACCACACTTGTCACATACACCCAGGCTCAGTGCACTAAGTTTCCTAATATCTTTTTGAAAGGCTACAGTGGTTATGTGGATACTTCTGGGTTTATGAAAATAGCAGGAATTAGAATGCTGGAGCCTCCTTGATTACCCAAGAACTCAAACATTATGCTGGAAATATGAGGTTATTAATGTTGCACTTAAACAGTACTCATCTAAATACCAAATAACGTCTTGCTTTTAATTGCTGCTGTTCCCCAAAACACGAAAGAAGAGCAATAGTTTACATGTTGGCTTAGACTGCAGTTGCAGCGCTGTTTTATTTTAAAATTTCAACAGTCCCAGGAATAAGGAACTTGTACTCTCTGTCTCCATGGTTCTGTTTACAAATTCTTCACTGCTAAAGTAATACCTACTATTCTTAGTAATAGAAATAATTAACTTCCCAAATAAATACCTGTGGTTACTCTAAGGGAATTGACAAGTATGGAGCCAGTCAGTATCTGTGAGGAATCAGCAGACTTCACAATAGTATCAGACACAAATCTTGATTTCTTCTGATAACATCAAAAAGACTGATTCTCTTATTAAGTATACAAACACTAGGCATCTAAGTTATGTACATAATACACGTACATTCCAGCTGTTACAGATACATCATAATGACATTTCTCCCCTGACCATTCAGTTTTAGGGATTTTAGAAATCCATCCAAAACAGATTTGGTTGGAGTAAAGTGCTGCAGTGCTGGTTTGCTTTACCAGCACATTTACAGAACGCTTAAAAAAATACCTCCAGTGACTTTCTTCTACAATGAAGTGAAATGAAGTGGTGCTGCTGTGTTCTTTTCTCTCACAAGCAGAAAGCATTCAGAATGAATCTAAAGATAGGGATTTCTAGGTCCTTTGTAGAAATAATTTCTATGATTGCATAGATTAATGGAAATGAAAAAAACATGGAAAAGACCTATAGGATCAGATGGTCAAAGCAGCATAATGTGTCTTCCGGTCACCCCAAATGTGCAAACAGTTTGGGTAATTGCATATGCAAATGGCCAGTTTTAGTCATATGAGTGCACAATTATCTGATTTACATATGTATTTGTGGTAATTGCATAGAAAAAAATGAGTGCACATTTACACACCTAACTTGCTTGACAATCTAGCCCATTATGGCCCCAATTCAGCAAAGCACTTAAGCACGTGCTTAAGTGCTTTGCTGAATCAGGGCCAAAGTCATGTACTCTGTCTCCTTCTCAGTGCAAGTTGTTCCCCACAGTGCATTCTTAAGTGCTTCGTTCTGTCTAGTTTTAAATGACTCAAGCACTGTCAGGGTGTTGTTTGATTTGATTGTTATCTCTGGCTCGCTATTTTCTTATTTTCTAGTTACGAGGAGACTGCTGGGTGTTTTTTGTCATATTTTTGATATCAAAGGAGTCGAGGCATTTTTTCTGTTATAGATCTAAATATAAAAGTATATAAAATATAAAAGTGTAGATTGTGGTATTTAGATTATAAACTCCTCAGTGCAGGGGGCCATGTCATCTTTTGCATCTTGTATAGCATTAATCACACTATCATGCCTTAAATAAAAACTAATAATTATGTGAGAGAGAATATTGATGCTATGGGATCAGTTTCAAAAATGTTGGCTCTGGTGAAAGACACCACATTGAATCAGCTCCTTTTTATGAAATGGAACATTTTTGAGTAATTGAACAGCTGTCTAACCCTAGCGAAACAGACGTTTCAGAAAAACTGAAGGAGGACTGTACGCTCCACTCACACTCTACTTCATGCTAGCAAGCTATTTTGTTTAGTAGTATTAGTAGAATGTAGCATGAACAAACTAGTAATTTTGTAGTTGGACAATGTAAAGCCTGGCTTTTGGAAGCTGTGATTTCCATTACAGACAACCCAGATCTGAAGAAGAGCTCTGTGTAAGCTCAAAAGCTCGTCTCTTTCACAAAAAGAAGTTCATCCCATAAACGATGTTACCTCACCCACCTTGTCTCTCTAAACTTTATTATTCACCATAATAGCGGTTGTATGACAGTTGCATCCATTGGGATCAGGGCTCCATTATGCTTGGCTTTGTACATACAAGATAGTAAGAGACAGTACCTGTCCTGAAGATCTTGCAGTCTAAGCCCCTAATCCAGCAAATATTTATGCACATGCTTAACTGTATTCACAAGTGGGCATGTTCATTTCAGTAGTACTACCCAGTGCTTAAAAGTAAAAAGCACATGTTGTTTGCAGTAAGGCAACCACTTTCTGACAATATTTTCAGAAACTAGAACACTTGTGTCACACAACTGACAAAAGTACTCTGTGTGCTTATGTTTCTACTGCCGGATTTTCACTCAACAGCGACACCTCCATTGTTTTCATAGTGGAGGATTTTTTCCTGTCACATATTGGTCTAAATGAATGTATCTTGAATGAAACACAGAACAAGTGGCATTAACATTCACTGTGAGCAAAAGAACAGCTTACATAGATTCTAAAAGCCATTTGACTTTTCTCTTCACTCCAAACACTGTTCATCACTCTGAGCATTTGTTCCACTGGAGTATTCTGTTTGTTCCTGGCAAGGAACTTCAACTTGCCCTGAACACACATTTTGTAGTTATAAAAATACCACTTTTTTTTTTTTTTAGTCAGCAGGGATACAGTATAAAAGCAGAGTAATCAGGTTGATGGTTGGCAGATGTCCTAGTGGTTGTGCAATTTTTTTTTGGTGTGGTGAAGAAGGGAAATGGGTTTTGCTTTTATTATATTGGGAGGACAGGAGAGTGAGCCTGGCAGTGAAGGGCCTGTGAAAGAGAAGAACAGGAGGCAGTTGGAGTGAACAGACAATAAATTGGAGAGTGGAGGTATGTCCAAGGAACAAACTACAGAGGGCATAGTTCTGATGACCTCGCCATTGTCCAGGAGCTGTAAAAGTAACCCTAACTGAGCCTCATTCTCTGCTTCCCCCATGGTCCTGCTGGTAACAGATTTGTGCTCCTGGGCTGGTTCCACCCTGGGAGCTGCTTCTTCTGCCAACCACATATGAGTGAGGAGGAATAGAGCCACATAGGGCCAGTTGCCCTCAGAGGATAGTCTTCCCTGCACAGTTCCAGGTACGAGGAGATTTGGAGAGACCTAGCCAGGCTTCACATCTGCATCTCTATCCGTGTTGCTGATTCTGGCTTCTGCTTGGGGCAAGTCTCTGCTCCTGGGCTTGCTCTGCCCTGGGAACTTCTTCCTCTCTTGAGCCCACATGATTGAGGGAGGATGGGAACTGCATGGGTCCAGCTTGCCCCATGGAAGTGGGAGTACCCCAAAAAGGAAATCTCCCCTGCATTTCTCTGGGGAAGCTTGATGAGACCCAACCACAGGTACCAAAAGGTCAGTTAGATGTGAGTACTGTTGTTTATTATATGGATTGTGGTAGTACTTACAGCATGCTAGACAGTTCCAGAATATTAACGACACCACTCCAAAGACTGCACAATCTTTACAGTCATGTAACTGCAAATGGTGCGGAGAGAGAGGACGCATGCAATTGGTTAGTTTTTTTAAGTGTCTGCCTTGCCTGTTGGCAATTTCTTGAAGGCATCATGGTGGAATTGTGTCTTGAGAAGGGTTTTGAAGGAGGAGAGAGGAGTGGCTTAACAGACAAGCTAAGAGGAAAATTGCATCTGTAAGTGTCAGCATGGAAGAAAGTGTGGAAGTACTAAACAACTGGTTAATTAAGCTATGTATTGTCCTGGGCACGATATAAATAATAATCTTATGTATCATAGTCACAGCTGTTTCCATTCTGCTGTCTTGTCCTTTGGGCCTGATTCCATCAGAGAAGTGTGTTCAGCACACCACAGGTTCTTTGGAGTAAGCTCTTATTCATTATTACCTTATAACATTGCTCAAGTGTATTATAGTAAGTAATTTACTAGTGTAAGGATTTAGGTGGATTACATTTAATAAGGCAATAACTTCTGTTCTGAGAGTGCAGTTGCAGTGTATGACCTCTGTAGGTTGGGTGAAAGAGGTCAAGGAGTCACATAATACTGGAACTTAGTACAACACAAAGTATTATTTTGTTTCTTCAGATGTGTTAACAGTTGTACAAGAGCAAAGAATGGATGAACAGCTCCAGTTTATGTAATGGGGTGTTGGTGTATTTTGAAGTCAACAAGCATGAGCAGCTGTTAATGATTAATGAAATGGAACTGAATTGAAAATTACATCTCTTTCACAGAATATAGTTAAGGAAGCTTCATAGCCTGGCATTATAATACAAAGTTAAAAATGTGACTGAAATGAAAGATATGATGAATGTTCACAGTAGCGTGCAGGTCTTTTACAAACAAGGAGGCAGCAATACAAACATGCTTTTCTGGGAAATGATATACGCATAAAAGTTGGAAGAAGTGTGTTAACTGGAGGAAGGTTTACGGTGCTTTCATATTACATGCAATATTTTAGAGGATAAGAATGGGGGAAAAGTAAACGTTCTTTTTCCCCAATCTCATTTGTTGTTTGGAAAATACACCAGTTCTCATCATTCAAAATCAGCAGCTCCTTCATTAATCCAGTGGCCATTTCTTAAGATCATTTTAAAACCAGTTAGGGGCTAACTAATATATGTCAGTCTGGTAAACATGCACCCCTGGTGTAACTCCATTGAAATCAGTGGAATTATTCCTGGGTGCATTTGCCCCCACGTGCATGCTTAGTGCCAGATACAAAGTGAGATCTTCATAGTTTTCTGTGCTCTGGGAGAAATGCATGGCTATAAAGGTAACACTTCCTGGCAATTTCTTAGTCCTTAATTGGCTGTTTTATCTTGATATTTGCAGCAGGAACTGCAAACTGAGAGTTAGCTGAGGGGTCTGCAAACTTGCACCCTGTGAATTGCTTTGCAGTGAGCAAAGGACTTTAGATCAGGCAGCCCATTCTCTAATTGATGTTATCTAACTAGCACCTTGTCACTTTGTCCAATCATTGTACTCTTAGTGATTTCCAAATAGCTTATCTATCAAAATTACAATAACTAGAGACATGTCTGTGGTAAGTGGCTTGAGTAAACTCAAGATCAAAGAAATGTACCACCTCACATACCTGTTTACATTTAGGAAGATTTAAGTTGGAGTCCTCTGTTGATACTAAAAGCTGGAGAGGTCATTGTGTCACTTGTAAAAGTTTGAACTATGCACATTAAAGTAAAATATGGTCGTTTTAACAAAAGAGTAACAAAAAGTCCAAAAGTCTAATTCTACTAATCTTAGTAGTATATCAAAAGTTGCATTAGCTTATGAACATTTCTGGCAATGGAAGAGAATATAAAAATGATCTATTGAATGCAAGCAATTTTTATTCTCGGGAAGTCAATCTTAGGTTTACATGAAAATCTCATTTCCATAACTGCTAAAAGTCTTTCAAAACTACTGGATATTTATCCCACTCCCAACATTTCCAGAAGCCACACATAGTGTGAACTACATTATATCAAGTCAGCAAAGGCATTTAATAAAAAGTAGTTGAAAGACAAAAAAATATTATGAAGTTAAGTGATTTGAAGGTTTAAAGAGTGAGACATGTGAAAGGGAAGTGGAGGTTTAGTCTAAACGAAGCGAAGATACTGTTTAGATCATTGGTAAATGTATGCTAACTAGCTGTATAAGAGGGTGGAGTGCAATGTTCAATCCAAACAAAGCTCTCTTCCAATGTTAAGATTTTATCTTGTTCTGGGATTTTAATCTTCTTTAATTATTGGCGACTCTTATTTTTTCAGGTGCAATTGCTGGTATTGTAGATCAGCCAATGCAGAATTTTCAGAAAATATCTGAGGCCCAAGCTTCAGCAGGGCACAAGGCCAAAGGTGTTATCTCTGGTGTAGGAAAAGGAATTATGGGAGTGTTTACTAAGCCAATTGGAGGAGCAGCTGAACTTGTCTCCCAGACGGGCTATGGTGAGTTTCAATGATTTTGAGACCTCAGTATTAACTTTAAAGAGTATTCTTAAGATTTGGTCATGAAATACAGCCTGCCGTGTCTGTTTATATGAATCAGTAGCTATTTTCCTTGCAAAAAGATTAAAAATACTACAGTTAAATTGCTATAAATGTCGTCTTTCTCCCTTAAAAGTCATCCTGTCGTGCTCTCTTGCATTGAGATGACAGTCTTGTGCAGCACCAGAAACATAGAATGTACTATGAAGTAATTTTTGGAAGCCAGGGGAATTAGTTACAGAAACATATGTGCTGCAAAAGAGTTTTCAACAGTAAATGTAATGCAGCAATAATATATCCAATTAGAACATTATTTTGAGGGTGCTTGATCTGTTACAGAAAAGAAAGAGTTGTGTTTTCTTTAAATAAAGAATCTGTGAGGGAAAAGAAAGGATTATGTGGTAGGAATATCCCATTTAAATTGTAGTGCTTTCGGATAGGGAATTGAATTCTGGGTTTGAATAACCCCAGCTTTATGGTATAGGGATGGGCATGCCAAGTAGATTAAGCACTAACAGTAGTTATGGCAAATCCTTTCAGATCTAGGTAAATGCACTTTGGGCCAGTAAAATATGTGAAAGAGTACCATGAAATGATCTAAACTTGCTAATAGCATTTGCTTCTGGTGTCATGAATCCTCAACTCCAAGACTAAAGGGTTAAAAAAAGGGAACAAGATACACATTGATGACAAATCAGTCATTAAGTTAACTTCAACCAATTTTTAAATGGGTTTTTTTTTTACTCTTGGAGTGGTGCTTTTAATCTGAGAGCATTCTCCTCTTTTTCTTGATATATTGATTCATTAAGCCAGTGGTTCTCAAACTGTGGGTTGGGACCCCAAAATGTGCCACAACCTTTTTTAATGGGGTCACCAGGGCTGGCGTTAGACTTGCTGGGGCTTGGGGCGGAAGCCGAAGCCTGAGCTTCCCCTCCCAGGGCCCAAACCCAAGCCCCACCACCCAAGGCCAAAGCCTAAGGATTTGAGCCCTGGGTGGCAGGGCTCAGGTTACAGGCATCCCATCTGGGGCTGAAGCTCTTGAGCTTCGGTCTCCCCACCAGGGGTGGTGGGGTGCAGGCTTTGGCTTTGCTGCCACCCCCGCCCCACCCCCCCACACACACACACACGCACCCCGGCCAGGGCGGTGGGGCTCAGGTAGGCTCAGGCTAAGGTTCTCCCCCTCCTGGGGTCGTGTAGTAATTTTTGTTGTCAGAAGAGGGTCGCAATGCAATGAAGTTTGAGAAACCCTGCATTAAGCCAAAGTTATTTGTGAGTGGAATATGAGGAGCTGCCTTAGCGTTGAAATTTTGAAAAATTATCTCCACACTTCCCTTTACACACAGAACACCCCCCTGACCTAATCTGGGAGATAGTAAATAATTAAATGACAAGCAAACATGCTTGGTAATCTTTTTTATATCCTTTTGGTAAAAAGGCTTGTGAACAGCTCAGTCTCTTCTTCAATGGTTTTACAATACTGTGGGCCTGCTTTTTCTCTCTTACACTAGTTTGGCTCTGGAGTATTTCCTCTGAAATCTGCATTCCACAAGTGTAAAACTGATGTCAGTGAAATCAGAATCTGGCCCTAAATTGTGGGAACAATGTTCTTTTTGTTAACTGTAGAATCATTGTTTCTAGGTTTAAGCCCAGAGCGCAATCATTATCAAACTACAAGAAATCCATAACCGCAGAGGGACAGTTTTCGCTGCAGATATTATATACAACACATCATGTTTTCCATGAACATATGACAGGAAGAGTTAGCCAGGGAAAGACATAAAAACTATATCAATAATAAATGGCAATGCGTGAGAGAGAAACACACAACAGTTAGAATAACTCTCAGCCACAACTGGATTGGAAGTTGGGTCTGTGCCTCTTGGGAGGGACCCTGGGGTGGGGGACCACACAGAAATAAACACATGTTCTCTCTCCATCTGTAAATGACATTTTCACTTGCATAATGCTGAGAACTTGGGTAAGCCAATTGTTACAAGTGGGAAGCTTCTTTTAAGTATTAGCATCACCATGTGTGTAAAAAATTAAAGTATTTTTTCAAATACTGATGTTTTATTTAAATTATTATCCATTTTATAAAAAGGAATATAAGTTACTGACAACCCTATGTAAAAATGCCTATTGCTTCACTGGAGTGCTTAATTTAACAAAATCATTTTCCTTTGTTTACTTATGAAGGACTCAGCACTATACCTTGTTACACTGCTTCTCAACTCTTAACCTAGTTTCTGTCACTCTTGTTAAAGAATTTATTATATCAATGAAGTTTTTACAAACAAGTAATTCTTGATCTAATGACCATACCTCATTTATAAAAATTTACAAGCCATCAGAAAGCACACATGCTGTATCATCTTCTACTCTGGATATTCTACTTGGAGACCTGTTTAACTGCTTCTTGTAGTCTTCATTCTGTGCTGGCACTAAGAAGAACTTATAATAAACCAGATGCCCCAGGAGATCTCATAAATGTATATAGATCCATGTTTAACAGCTGGATTAAGTAACTTAACATTTAAATGCAGTACCTGGGCAAACTTTTCTTCTAATTTTTACCAATCATGGCACATATGTGGAAGTATTTTAATACTAAACAAGAAAGTTAACGGTGGTCTTGACTTTTTATATGTAAATTGTAAATGATGTGTCTTATCCCATTTTGGAATGATGGATCTGGGGCATTATTTTTATCCTTATTGCTAGTATGTGACTGACTTTTAGTGCATTTGTTGTTGTTTCTTGCTAAGGGTTAAATGCACAGCTATTGCATTGTAATGACAGGTTTCAGAGTAACAGCCGTGTTAGTCTGTATTCGCAAAAAGAAAAGGAGTACTTGTGGCACCTTAGAGACTAACCAATTTATTTGAGCATAAGCTTTCGTGAGCTACAGCTCACTTCATGCTGTAGCTCACGAAAGCTTATGCATTGTAATGTTAATGAATTATCTTTATTACAGCTTCCAAAGATGTGACATCAGTTTGTATCTGCCCTATTTTATGAACCGCTCTAAACAGATGACATCATTGTAACATGTAACTGTTTTCCAGAAAACAACTAGTAAAAATCTTAAATTCTCTTACCACAGGTATTTTGCATGGAGCTGGACTTTCTCAGCTTCCCAAACAGCGCTATCATCCAAGTGATCAACATGTTGAGCAGACTCCAAACAGCCACGTCAAATATGTCTGGTAAAATTATTTAGACACTTGCTCATTTTTACATCCACATTGTTTATTAATAGGTTCTGGCTCTTGGTCAAGTTAACAGGCTTCTTCCCTAGGAAAGGCTGAGTTATAGCAGTTTATTTAGGAATGTTAAACACAAAGGTACTGCGTAGAAACCCAATCTGCAAATGATGGACTGCTGATCTGCTTCCAGCTTTACAACTGCAGAGCTAATCTTTATTTAATGACATTCAGTAAGTTTTTACTTATTTATCATTGCACTGAGCCCAAGAAAAATACTGCACATCTCCAGAAATAGCTGTCACTGAAGATAGGTTTACTTTCTGCAGTGGATTTGGATCCAGCTTCTCAGGGTGATTTCTCTATTGGGTTGAGAAATTGGTTGACCTAGGTGAACGTAATTATGAATAGCCATAAAGTTATTACGTCAGTTTTGCAGCAAATCATTAAGGAGTTATGATAAACTTTACAGAATAAATGTGAAACCTTGTTATTTAAATCTTACACATGAGTATTGCAAGAAATGTGGTATTAGTTATTTTAACAAAAACAAACTCCTGCTTATCTTGTATTTTTAGGTGGCAGGCAGCTATAATCTTAAGTGAAAACCTGGAAGAACAAAAGCGAGTTACTACCTTACACATCCAGTTTCTAATACTGACTTATTTTTAAACAGGAAAATGCTTCAATCTCTGGGAAGGCCAGAGGTCCACATGGCACTGGATGTGGTTATTGTGAGTGGATCAGGCCAAGAGCATGAAGGATGCTTGCTACTTACGTCAGAGGTGCTATTTGTGGTCAGTGTCAGTGAAGACACACAGCAGCAGGCATTCCCTGTGACTGAAATTGAGTGTGTAGAAGACCATCAACAAAAAAACTTGCTGAAGGTGCAGCTCAAACAACAAAGAGTGCCTTGTGATTTGGAGGTAAAGACATTCAGTGGTATCTTCATTTAAAGATAAAGTTGCACTGGTGAGTTTGTCAAGAGTAGCAGTAGGAATCAGTTGGTGGCATGCTCCTCTCTGGGTCAGGAGGTCAGAGATTAAGGTCCCAAACCAGCCACTGGTACTTTTACTCTGCTCAGTAGTAAAGGTGCTATCATTCCCTTCTGCCTTCTTCAGTCATTGTCCAGATTAAATTTCAACATCCACCACAGTGCTTTTCTGGAATAAACTTGGTAACTTGCCCACCATTAGCTCTCTGAATAAGAGGTTCTAATGTCTGAAGCTGTGTATGTGTATTTATTGCTCAGAACATTAGGGCTGCTCAATTTGCCTGCAAATTTACATGGAAAATAATTAAACCAAATTCTATTAGATGCTTAACCTAGCAGTTCAGCAATTAAATGCACATTGTTAGGCATGGTTTGTCTGTTAATCTTAACCCTAACCAGCCACTTTCACTTAAGAATATTTGAGCAGCATGGTTTTATTCGGTTGCTTTTATCCTTTTATACTCAATTTTGCAACTCCCTTCTCTTTTTCCTGCAAATCATCACTTAAACTGAGCAAGTTCTCCCTCACCATCAAGTCTCATCATCCAATTCTTGAATGGAACTGTATGAGAGGCATTGTCAGAATCAAACATGGATATCAGTATTGTTATTTATATTGCGCCAACAAGTAATTCATAGACCCATATAAAGACAAGCTCCCTGCCTCAAGGAGCTCACAATCCCAACAGAGTGTATATACAAAGGAAAGGGAAACTGAATATACTGAAAAAGCAGACAATAGTGAAGTTAAGCACCATGGGTGACAACCTGACCCAAATGAAGTCAATGGGAGTTTGGGGAGTGATTTCAGTTGGGCTGGGATTTCATTCTTGTTAGTTCCATGGTTTTTGTAAGATACTTTTTTACCTGATGAAGTGACAGTGGACCTGGTCAAAGTCTTGGGTAAGAAAGGCATAAAATGGATGAGCAGAGTGATTAAAGCTGTGTGGCAGGCAAGAGAATCCCCAAAGGTTGGTGCAAGTCTGTCTTGGTCCCAATACATAAAAAGGGCAGCATCCATGACCATGGAAACTATAAAAGGATAAAGTTACTGTTGCATGGATTGAAAATACTGGAACACATCTTGGACGCCAGGATTAGACGAATGGTGGAATCCCACCTCAAACAAGAACAGTTTCGCTTTAACAAAGGACGAGGAACCACAGATGCTGTGTTTATAATTCAGCAAAGAACAGAGAAGCAGCTAGACTACCAATAGGATAGCTTCTTGGCTTTTATAGACACAAAAAAGGTGTACGATAATGTGGACAGAAGGATGCATACAATCGTGCTGAGGAAATATGGAGTGTCTGAGGATATAAAAACTATGGTGAATGCACTATATAGAGTGCACTATGTACTCCACCTGAACGTATTTTGGAACAAGCCCCTTTGAAATGAAAGTTGGACTGCATCAGGGATTGGCCCTCAGTCTGCTGCTGTTTAGTATTGATTGACTACATCTGCAGGAAGATCCCAATGGGAAAAGGTGAAAAGCTGCTGTATGCAAATGACATAGCAATAAGAACAACGAGGAGTCCTGTGGCACCTTAAAGACTAACAGATTTATTTGGGCATAAGCTTTCATGGGTAAAAAACCCACTTCTTGATCTGAAGAAGTGGGTTTTTTACCCATGAAAGCTTATGCCCAAATAAATCTGTAGTCTTTAAGGTGCCACCGGACTCCTCGCTGCTTTTGTGGATACAGACTAACATGGCTACCCCTCTGATACTTGGTACCATAGCAATAAGGGCATCCTTTAAAAGAAGACCTAAAGGAAATAGTGAAATCAGTGGTAGGATCAGCTAAATAGGCTTGAGATGAAAATCACTGTGACTGAGGTCATATGGGTCAGTAGAGGTGCTGCAGGAAAACTGGATATAGAAATTAATGGAGTAAAATTCAACAGTATTGACCAGTTCCAGTACCTGGGTGGGTGCGTGGGTTACAGAAGATGGCAAGCTTGAATGTGAGGTACGGTCCAGAATGGGGAGTTCTGGAAGAGTGTGGAATAACTTCTCAGGTGTTGTGTATGACAAACGTATGCCACTGGGACTGAAAGCACAACTGCATAGAACAGTGGTACAACCGGCAGTGCTATAGGAGGCAGAAGTATCCAGTATCGTCTCAAATGTGCTAGCTAAGCTTTTGGTCATATGAGAAAGAGGGTGTTTTCAAGATTGCAACATCAGAATTAAAACCAAACTTATGGTTTATAAAGCTGTTGTGATCCCCACCCTATTCTATGGGACTGAAATGTGGACTACGTATAGGACAGGGGTGGACAAACTTTTTGGCCCGAGGGCTGCATCGGGTTTTGGAAATTGTATGGAGGGCTGGTTAGGGGAGGCTGTGCCTCCCCAAACGGCCAGGTGTGGCCCAGTCCCCACTCCCTATCCCCCCCTCCCCTGCTTCTCTCACCCTGACGGCCCCCCCCCCACAGGACTCCTGCCGCATCCAACCCCCTCCCCCCATTCCCTGACGGGACCCCTGCCCCATCCACCACCACTTCCTGTCCCCTGACCGCCCCCGGAACCCCCACCCCTGACTGCCCCCCGCCACCCCATCCAACCCCTCCTCTCATTCCTGACTGCCCCCCCCGGGACCCCTGCCCCATCCAACCACCCCTTCTCCCTGACTGCCCCCGGAACCCCTACCCCCCGCTGCCCCATCCAACTCCCCCTCTCCTTCCTGACTGCCTGCCCCAGGACCTCTGCCCCCATTCAACCCCCCCGTTCCCTGCCCTCTGACCGCCCTGCCCCCTATCCACAGCCCCGCCCCCTGACCACCCTCTATCCAACCTCCCTGCCCCCTTACCGCATTACCTGGACTACTGGTGGCTGACGGTGCTACAGCCGCGCCGCCCGGCTGGAGCCAGCCACACCACCGTGCAGCACAAAGTACCGGGTCAGGCCGGGCTCTGCAGCTGCACTGCCCCAGGAGCTCGCAGCCCTGCCGCCCAGAGCATTGTGCTTGTGGCACAGTGAGCTGAGGCTGCGGGGAAGGGGGAACAGCATGGGAGGGGCTGGGGGTTAGCCTCCTGGGCCAGGAGCTCAGGAGCTGGGCAGGAGGGTTCCGCGGGCTGGATGTGGCCTGCGGGCTGTAGTTTGCCCACTTCTGGTATAGGAGATATGGCACTGGAGAAGTATCATCAATGCCATATGCGTAAGATTCTTGGAATTAAATGAGCTGATAGACGCACTAATGTCAACGTCCTCTCGTAAGCCAATATCACGAGCATCGAGGTGATGATTATCATCAACTTCACTGGGCAGGGCATGTAGTTTGGCTGCCCAATTCTAGACTGCCAAAACAAGTTTTCTCTTCTCAACTCAGCCAAGGCAAACATGCTAGAGGAGGACAGAAAATATGCTATAGAGGTGTCTTGAAGGCTAATATGAGAAAATGCAACATTGACATTAACTTGTAGGAAGGTATATCCCAAAACTGACAACAATGGAGGAATTGCTTGAGGCATGGAACTCGGCACTTTGAGAACCAGATTCGACTACATGTAACCGAAAAACGGGAGCAACAGAAAGAGCACACCATGGTTCGAACCAATAACTCAGCTTCACCCACCCTGCTCGGAAATACGTGTCTGCAATGTGGCAGAGTCTGTGGCTCATCAGCCATCGGTGGACCCATAGATAACTTGAAATGGATAATTCATGAAAGATATCATCCTTGACTTTGAGGGATCGCCTATGAGGGGATCTTTAGTGCTCTATGTATATCTTCACTATGTCACAGCTTTTCAGTAGGCTGCTGTGGCTCTGGACAGAATGGGGGGAGGATCACTTCCTGTGAAGCATGCGAAGAGGAATTCACCTTTGGTAAGAGAGATTCCAGAGTCCTTAGAACCACCTTGTCATCATGGCAGTGTGGTTTCTGTATGGATGGAGCTGCTACTATGAGACTCATCTAGCATGTATCATAGCAACTAAGAAGCAGGTGTAGACAGATGGGTAGGTAGAAAGAAAGGCATGACCATTGTAAATGGTTCAAAGGGGTGAGTGGTTAGGGGTCCTAGTACAAGTAGTTAGATCCCCCTTAGGAAACATTGGTCTATTGCAGGTTTAGACAATTTGACTCTCTGAGAACTCTTGAGACTTGAAGATTTTTGGCTAAAGAGCCCAAGGATCTTGCATGTAAGACACTACTTATGGCTGATGACGAATGTGCTATGTTGTTGTGCTGTAGTCCCTTTCCATAATGTCTTGAAGAAAATCCAGAATAGCTGGAATTCCAGGGTCCTTGGGGTATCTGTTTTTTTCTTGACACCATGAGGTAAACCATGACTAGATGGAGGAGTAGGCTGTTAGTGTTGAAGTCCATCTGGAGCCCAGTGTAGTCCTAGTCACGTTGAAGGATAATCCAAGTGCAATGAATGCCTCCCTTCTGAGTTGTCAACTGTGTGTCTGTGTAGCCAGTCTGCCATCTAGTTTAGTTCTCCCTTTGCGTATTGCTCTTATGGAAGCCAGATTTTCCCCAGGCTCATTCCATTATTTCCATCCCTTCTGAGAGTAGGATCAAGCTTTGAGCTCCCCACTGGTTGTTGATGTACTCCCCCGTGGTGGTGGTGGTTGTTGTCCAATTGGACTGGGATATGATCGCCCATGAGCGGGCTCTAGAACATTCATAGGGCTAACTTCACTGCTCTGACCTCCAAGAGGTTTCTATCTATGGAGTGCCACATTCCCTGCATTGTTCTTTGTCCGATGTGTGCTCCCCACCTCAGTAAGCTGGCATCTGTCTTGAGTACTTGAAGCTCTGTGGAGCAGATAGGAAGACCCATGTGGACATTTCTTGGAATTGTCCACCGTCTGAAGGACTCAGTACCTACTTTAGGACCAGCACTTGAGCTTGCATGTGTTCCAGTGACTGTGAGACTCAGCTAGCAGGTATCATAGCAACTAAGATGCAAGTGCAGACGGATAGGCAGGTAAAAAGAAAGGCATGTGACGGGTTCGATCACAGAAACCCCCTTGGGACTGTCACCTGATGTGCTGAGTCTACCTGTTGCCCATTTTCTCTGCCAGTTTGGGCCTCCAGAACCCTGCCGTGTTGAGACAGACATACCAATCTGCTCCAACACAGACCCATGGTCTGAACCACATGCCCCAAAGCTGCAGACTTAACTGAAAACAGCTTAAGAAGTGCTCCTATCTCCAGCACCCAGACACCCAGCTCCCAATGGGATCCAAATCCCAAATGAATCTGTTTTACTCTGTATAAAGCTTATACAGGATAAACTCATAAATAGTTCACCCTCTATAACACTGATAGAGAGATACGCACAGCTGTTCGCTCCCTCAGGAATTAATTACTTACTCTGGATTAATTTATAAGCAAAAGTGATTTTATTAAATATAAAAAGTAGGATTTACGTGATTTCAAGTAATAACAGAGAGAACAAAGTAAATTACCAAGCAAAATAAAACAAAAATACGCAAGTCTAAGTGTAATACAGCAGGAAACTGAATGCAGGTAAAAGTCACCCTCAGAGATGTTCCAATAAGCTTCTTTCACAGTCTAGATGCCTTCCTAGTCTGGGTCAGGCAATCACTCACACCCCCATAATTACTGTCCTTTGTTCGGGTTTCTTTCAGGCATCTCTTTGGGGGTAGAGAGGCCATCTCTTAAGCCATCTGACGACAAAATGGAGAGGCTTCCAGGGCCTTTTATATTCTCTCTCTTGTGGGCGGAAATCCCTTTGTTCTTTTGTGCAAAGTCACAGCAACAAGATGGAGTTTGTAGCCACATGGGCAAGTCACATACCTATGAATGATTCAGCTTTTTGCAGGCTGACGCCATTGTTTACATGTTAGTTTGAACGTTCCCAGGAAAGCTCAGATGTGGATTGACGTCTCCCAAAGTCCATTGTCAGTTAAGTGTTTCTTGATTGGACACTTACTGAGAATAGTCCTTTCTCAAGAAGCTGACCAAATGCTTCACTGAGCCTAATTAGAATCAAACACATTGAGATACAAGTAAATACCCAATATTCATAACTTCAAATACAAAAATGATACACACACACAGACAACATAATCATAACCAGCAAACTACACCCTTTCCATAGACACCCCATTTGGCCTCCTCTGTACAAAACCTGGTGCAACATAGGACCCTGGTTGCAACAATGATCTATATGGTCACAGTTCATGTCAATAACGTCACAAGGCATGACCATTGTAAATGGTTCAAAGGGGTGAGTGGTTAGAGGTCTTAGTACAAGTAGTTTAGGAGACATTGGTCTGCTTCAGGTTTTGACAATTTGACTGCTCTGAGAACTAAGAAGCAACATAGTTGCTCACCTTCAGCAGAAACTTCCGGAGATATGTGGTGTATTTCCTATACATGTAACCAGAAGGCCTAGAAACTGGAGATACTTGTCTACAGACAGTCTTTTGTTTCAAATCAGTTTCCAAATGTTCTCAAACCTGTTCAGTGAAGGGTAGACTTGGCCTCAGATGTATCTATATCCACTCCCAAATGAGCTATATTTGTGGAAGGGGTCAGGGAGCTTTTCTTAAAGCAACTCCAGTCTCCAAGTTGTGGTGCTGTGAGCTGCTGTTTTAGTCAAGGCTCTGATCAAAATATTGTCCAAAAAGGGAAACAACTGAGTGTCTTGAGTGTGGCTATGACCGCACGAGCATCTTGGGAAAGACTCTGAGAGCCGATGAAAAGTCACATGGCAATGTTTTGTGCTGGTAGTGGGCTGTGCCATACACAAATATCAGTACATGATGGTGACATGGATGTATGGGGATATGCAGATAAGCCCTGCCAGGTCCACTGAGGCAAGGAAATCTCCTTGGGATAGAAATGCTACTTACCAAGGCTAGGGTCTCCATCCAGAATCTCATTTTCGTCATCCATTTGTTGAGCTGTTTGAGATCCAGGTTGGCTTTGACCCCCTAAGTGCTTCAGAATGATGAAGAATATGGAATATAGTGCTAAGAATATTTCTTCTGAGGGAGCCAGTTTACTCCTGGGGGAATTCTGCACCACTGTGTCCCCTGCAGATTTCTTTGCTTCACTGCAGAAAAATGACTTTCTGATGGGAAAGCAAAGGGAAGCCACAAGAGCGGTCATGCACCCCTCCCCAGCAGTGCAGGTGCATTGTTTCAGGCAGCCTTGGAGAGGTAAATCACCATAGGAGACGGGGCTGGAGAATCCCCAGCCAGTGACTCTGACCCTGCGCCAGGCTCAGCTGCTAGTCCCAGCTTGTCTGTGGGTGGGGGGAAGACAGGACTTCCTGATCCTCTGCAAGGAGCAGCGTGGGCTCGGGCCTGACCCATCCCCAGAAACCTGCACACTCCCTCCTGCTTCCTGCCCCCGTAACTCATCAGCCATGGGGAGAGGGGTCATTGTACAGCGAGCTGCTTCCTCGTCCGCCCAGTCCCCATGCATCTGGACCCCCTGCATACCTAGATCCCCCACTGAATCTCACCCGCCTGCACCCAGAGCCCCGACCCACCCCCCGACACTGATGCTCCTGCACTCAAACTCCAACCCCACCAAACTTTTCCCCCCCACATCCAGAAGCTCCCAACAAGCCCCACCCCCCTGCATCCAGGCTCCTGCTACACCCCTCTCTCCTGCACCCAGACCACCCCTGAGTACTCTGCACTGAAACTCCCACCCCAACAAGTGCCCCCTGAACATGGACCACCCCCATGAGCTTCCCGGACCTGGACCCCCCACCCCACTGAGCCCCAACCACCTACACCTGGACCCCCATCCCACCAAGCCTCACACACCCAGACTCCCCTGATGAGTCCCTCACACCCAGAACCCCCTGCACCCACATCCTCACCCCTCTTGCAGAGTCCCATTCCCCCTGGGTGTGCATGCGAGACTCTGTCCCTCTTGCTCACTATCTTGGTGCACCTGGCATGGAGGGGCAGGGCCCTGGGGTTTTTCTGGGGTAAGCCCTTGCGCTGTGTCAGGATCAGGTGCAGGCTCACAACTGAGTGCATGTCCTGGGGAAGGGCTGCAGGATGATCTCCCACGTCTGTGCAACCAGTGGTCTGTCCTCCCCTCTGCCATGCTGGAGCCTCCACATTTATTTATTGACAAAATACACAGAATTGTGCAGAATTTTAAAATATTGTGTGCAGAATTTTTTTTTTTGGTGCAGAATTTTTTGGCACTGAGTTCCCTCAGGAGTACTGGTTGTATTGCTCCCATATCCTGGGGTGAGAGCCCGTTCAGTATCAACTCGTATGTGAAGGGACTGCCTGAGATGGGTGATTGGATGAAGAAGGTATGAGATGATGCCCTTAGTTTGAGGGGGGCAACTGAAACTCACTATTACTTTCACCAACTAGTCCACTTTCATCCATTTCACCTTCTCTTGCTGATGTTTCACCCATTCTGCAGCTCAGTGTCTCCAACAATTCTGTGATGTGTACAGTCTGTGCCCCTCCTCTGCAGTTCAGTGTCCCTCTTCTCCAGCTTCCTACCAGAACTTCTGAGAAGGGGGATAGTTTGCTTCCTACATTTAAATCAGGATGGAGGCACAGTCTTTGTGGTCATAATGAGTTTGCAGAGGTATTGCTGCCACCTCCGATTTTGCTACCGGATCTGCAGTTCCAAGGTTTTTGCCTGAAATATGTGCCATCTTACTTCTGTCTGCATTTCTGCCTGTTGTTGGGCTTGTAGTCCCTTCTCAAGGTACTCTGTGGAAACAGAAGTGACTGCTTTGGCATGGATGTGCTCTCTGCTACTATCTTACCCAGTTTTCTCCAACCAGGAGACAGCCTATGAATTTGGATGAGCACAAGATTTGTTTAGAATGTGCATCTGCATTGGGACCATGGGACGTATCCGTTTTGATGACAATTTCATCATAAAGGTTTCTTATGTCCAGGATGGAATTTCTGGTCATGACCAGAGAGAGGGAGACACTCCAGTGGTTAGGGGGCACTCACTTGGGATGTAGGAGACCCAGCTTCAAGTCCCTGCTTCAGAATCAGGCAGCGTAGAGACTTGAAACCTGGGTCTTCTGCATCCCAGGCGAGTGCCCTAACCACTGTGCTACAGAGTAAATCAATGAATAAATTAGTTACATGAAGAGGAACCACTCCAACTGGGTGGGGGGAGTCAGCGAGAGACTACCCGGTGGCTAGGGCACTCACTCGGGATGCTCTGAATCAGGCAGAGTAGGGACTTGAACCATCCCACACATCCCAGGTACATACATAACCACTGCATTATTAGCTGTTTGTGTGTTTGTCTGTCTCTCTCATTTTTCAAAAGTTCTCATTTTCGTTCTGCATTGGAACAAAAACTAATTTTGAAACCTTGAAATTTTTTGCAAAACGGAATTGTTTTCTGGCCACCCCAGGACCTGAGAACCCATTTCAGTATCTTTATGTAGGGGATGAGTTTAGATCTTTTAAGGGGTTTTCCCTTCTGGCTGGGTCTTATGTGGGACTTACCCCTTGAGCTGGCCGGATAGCTTCATCTGCATCCTTCTTCCCTGAAATGCTCAGAAGCTCCTGATTGGACTCACAGCTCTTTGGAGAGGGCATGTCCTGAGTCCCATGCCCTGGTTATGTGATGGTCGGCTGGCTGGGAACAGGCAAGACATAATTCACCCTCTGAAAAGTCTGTGAATGCTGCCTCATATATAGAACCCCACTTGGATTTAGTCCGGTGTTTGCTGGACAGCTCTGCTGCTGCCTGAGGGACACTGCAACAACTGATCTGGGTGGCTAAGACCACTGTGCTGCCAGATACCTGATCTGTGTGGGGCAGCAGAAGAGGACAGATGATAAATTGTTCATTACCACCCAGAAAATGAATTAAAAGGGAAGTTGGCAACGGAAGTAGTTGGGAGCAAACCTAACTGCTGCCACAGAGGCAGAAGTTCTGGTGGGAAGCTGGAGAAAGGGGACATTGAACTGCCACCAGAACTGTAAAAGAGGAAAGCAGCTCACGCGTCACAGAAGTGTGGGAGACACTGAGCTGCAGAAAGGATGAAACCTCACCAACATTACAGATCTATGATAGGAAGCATTTGCTTGAGAACAAACTAATGCAGAAGTATCTTTGCTGGGTATGAACAGTAAGTGCAGATACTTTACATTCCAATAATAAAGCTGTTTTATCTGATTTTAGGTGGATGGAGTTAGAGAGAGACTCTCTGAACAACAATACAACCGGCTCGTGGATTTCGTCACAAAAACATCCTACCACCTTGCTCCAAGCCACTCTTCTGTACAAACAGCATCACAAGTTGTAGCTGCAGAGCCCCTTCCAAGTACAATTAAGACATATCAGTACCTAGTTGATCCAAATTTTGCTCAGGTATTCATTAGTAAATTCACTATGGTAAAAAATAAAGCCTTGCGGAAGGGATTTAATTAAGAACAAATTATGGCAAGTGTGATTACGCATT
The DNA here is from genome assembly GCF_015237465.2 of Chelonia mydas. NCBI lineage: Eukaryota > Metazoa > Chordata > Testudines > Cheloniidae > Chelonia > Chelonia mydas. Next base: position 38,367,536 of record NC_057850.1, on the reverse strand, counting down.
ACCATTTTTGAAGTCACACTTTCTATGCAGTCATCTAATGTGAACTTTTCTAATGTCAGTTTTGTGGGGTGGTGGGGATAGGAAAATTAAAAGCTAGCTTTTCTGATCTGATTCTAAGGACAGCTTTGGGATTCCTGGTCTCTACGCAAGATGTTAGCACTAGAAGGAAAGCAAAATAACCACCCTAACAGACAGATATTCAACCAAAGGGAAAGGTGATAACTGAATGAAAATCCTTTGATCTTTCTCTTAGCAGAAAGAGGAAAGAAGACAAGGGAAATCCTATTCACTGAGACATTTTTGCCGCACACCAAAAATAGATATCCGTGCCCACCATATCACGTTTTAGGGTCTGCCAGTCTCTGGTATAAGCAAGGCTTATAACTCAGCTGTAAAAAATTGCTCAAAGTTGAAACTTTTTCCACCCCAATGTCTACATCCTGAAGCAAAACATATTCCCCCCCTAAATCTGATAGACCTGGTGTGGCCGTTTTAAGTTACTAGTGACAGCTGGGTTTTAGCACCACCCTAACCTTAAAATAGCTTCCTTTATTTGACTGAAATTTTGCAGGACATTAGTCCTTAATGTAAAGTAGTGCCTTTGTATGGTTTGAAGAACAAAATGGAAACTACGACATTAATTTACTTTTAGAACTGTCTGTATACAGAAACTTTATTTTATCCACCAATCAAAATTTCATAAGAATTTTCGATATACCGTGGGGATCAGTTGGTAATATGTAATTATATCAGGGAGACAGGCACAGTTATAATTTTGGGGCCAGTAATGTGCATTTTAAAAAGCTTTAGGAGCTGTGTTTATACTCAGTAATATGTACCAAAAATTGTAAACACCTTGCTCTTTTTAAACCCAAGTGCTAAACTTCATCCTTAGTCCCCTTGGTAGGCTCTACTATTTCTGGACTCTCCAAACAGTACACACAGCGCTTCCTTACTTAGGCCAGCTGTAATTCATTTTATGCTTATCACCCTAAAAATGTCAGAAAGCAGGAAATTCAGAATCAGGACCAAGAAGTCACGTATTACATCCGATCATACAGAAATACTTGTGCCTAGGAATTATACCCGATTTTGCACAGCAGAGCAACTGGAAAATTCTTGGACTTAGATTAATTTCTCACTACATGAAACAACTGTGAAATAGGTCGGAAGACAGAGTTGAATGAAAACTGCAATATTGGAGCCCAGTGAAAACCACCATCTGTCAGCAAGATGGCTACTACCAGCAATTGGCTTACAACTGGCAATTGCAATATCAGTTACATCAGTGTTAGATGGCAATTGTAACAATATTAGGTAAAAAGCTTTTAGACAGAAATGTGCTTTTCAACTTGTTCTTTAGCCTTTATTTTCAAATCTGTGTTCTGGTTTGTACGCTGTCACCACAGGCGCAGTTAGATTGCTTTGCAGAGCAAACACACCTACAGCAATTTTCATTTTAAATGGTAAAAGCTGACTTGACTCAGTTTCTTGGGTTTTGTTAGCTTCTACTGCAAACTCTGCCCAGGACTTTTCTTCTACTGGCCATGAATTTCAGCACATGAACTAACTTATTGTGTGGGGATTCCTGATATAGCTGAATACAACCAGCAACTAAGTTAGGAACAGGAGTCAAGTCCGATCATTGCCCTTAATGTTCAGTAAATGCCATTTACTTATGTTAGCATCTCCTATACGTAGCTGGTATGACCAAATGGACATGAAATAAGAATGTAGTAATTGCTCTGTGTTTCTCATGAGTTCTGCTTTGTTGAAGCTACTCCTGGAATTCATGTCTCTTGTGTACGATAAGGAAGAAGCACAGGATTTGAATAGCCCTTTGCTGAATGTGAAATGAACCCATCCATTATTAACATTTCATACAGCATCTAGCTACTTGGTCATTGTTCACCTTTAAATGACACTATTTAAAAATGTAAATATATAGATTGTTCATTCCTGAATCTTTTATGATAAATAGTTTACTACTGCTAATTTTACATACTGATGCATAAATTGTAATATAACACGATTGTTTAAAGTTAATAAAGCTATTCCTACAATACTTGGTTTCTGTGTGCTACACAAGTCATGTGGTTACAATCTAATGAACAGAACATTGACTATAATAGTGACACTGAATCTCTGCGAGATCAACCCCCAGCAAGTTAATGGGCTTTGCTATACCCCAGAAAACGCAGCCAACCATGAACCACAGTTTGAAATTCACATTAATATTTTTTTAAGTAAAGACTGATGACTAGAGCTGGCCAAAACAGGTGCTAAAGAGTTTTACGACTCTATGTACAGAGTCAAAACTGCTTCACGGTCACAACCCAAACTAGAATAAGCTGTTCACCTAGTAGAACATTGGCTGAATGTCAAAAACATGCAAAACACACCTGTAAAACATATGGGAGGAGACAGCAGTTTTTTCTGAAGCGTCAAACCAATATTGGTGGGATTATGCTGACATTTTCTTCCTGAATTATGCTCATCCTGTGGCAAAAATATTTATATTGCACACTCATCTACAATAAAACAAGCTATGTAGTTGTCTCTTCCCCCTTTTGTGAATGCAGGTACGGAAACACATGTGGTAACTTCACATAAATCAGCCTCTCCTACATATGATGTGTGAATGGCGAAAACGAAACTGTCCACAGAGCAGATGCCTGACAACTGTGCTTGGCTGACTGAAGCTCTCCAACTTGTGCTTTTAAAAATATACGTGGTCTCATTCTTTGGGGCTGGAGGGACTCCAATCCATCTCTTTTTCAGTTTGTGGCTTGCTAGATTTATTCTGGGGTGTTTAAGGAATGCTTGTTTGCTCTGGGAGCACAGTTTTCAGAGTAGCAGCCGTGTTAGTCTGTATTCACAAAAAGAAAAGAAGGACTTGTGGCACCTTAGAGACTAACCAATTTATTTGAGCATCAGCTTTCGTGAGCTACAGCTCACTTCATCGGATGCATTCAGTGGAAAATACAGTGAGGAGATTTATATACACACAGAACATGAAAAAAATGGGTGTTACCATACACACTGTAAGGAGAGTGATCACTTAAGATGAGCTATTACCCATAGGAGAGCGGGGGGAGGGGGGGAGAAAACCTTTTGTAGTGATAATCAAGGTGGGCCATTTCCAGCAGTTAACACACTGTGGTACAATCTTCTCAGGAAAGAATGTGTTTGGTTCCCTTCTACATCTTATTTCACCTGGCCATCACAGAAAAGCATGATCAGCCAGTGGGGACAGTCTCATAAAATCACCTTAACCATTAGCTGGTTTCTGGGGCAATAATGCCTAGAAACAGCAATCCAGAGGCGGTGAGGAGCTGTTTAAGGTACATCTCAGCAGGCAAGGGGCGCGAGAGATCAAATATATGCGTTTAGGGCATATATTATACTTCTGAAACGGAACATTCTAGGGATCTGTTTGACCAAGCTCCTGATGCTAAATGGACATTGTCCTAATGTCTGGCTCCGAGTCCTTCTGAGCTGTCTTCTTTCTGCTAGAAAAATAAGCTGAGCCACACACCTCCTGAATTTGTTTTTCTCCTTTTGCTAGCCATGGTGTCACAAATATAAAGGGAAGGGTATATAAACCTTCTGTGTTACTGGATTTGACAGGTGATTCTTTTTATTGTTACTTCTTTTTTTACTGTTATTTCTATTAAAATTCTTCTTTTCAAGAACTGAATGCTTTTTTTTCATTGTTCTTAAGATCCAAGCGTTTGGGTCTGTGGTCACCTATGCAAATTGGTGAGAATTTTTATCAAACCTTCCCCAGGAAGTGGGGTGCAAGGATTGGGAGGATTTTGGGGGGAAAGACGTTTCCAAACAATGCTTTCCTAATAAAATAAACCCAGATAAACGTTTGGTGGTGGCAGTGGAAGTCCAAGGGCAAAGGGTAAAATAGTTTGTACCTTGGGGAAGTTTTAACCTAAGCTGGTAAAAGCATTCACCTCTTGAAAAGAAGAATTTTAATAGAAATAACAGTAAAAAAAGAAGTAACAATAAAAAGAATTACCTCTGTAAAATCAGGATGCTAAATACCTTACAGGGTAATCCGATTCAAAACATAGAGAATCCCTCTAGGCAAAACCTTAAGTTACAAAAAGATGCACAGACAGGAATATCCATTCTACTCAACACAGCTTAATTTCTCAGCCATTTAAAGAAATCATAATCTAATGCATATCTAGCTAGATTACTTACTAAGTTCTAAGACTCCATTCCTGTTCTGTCCCCGGCAAAAGCATCACACAGATAGACCCTTTGTTTTTCCCTCCCCCCAGCTTTTGAAAGTATCTTGTCTCCTCATTGGTCATTTTGGTCAGGTGCCGGCGAGGTTATCCTAGCTTCTTAACCCTTTACAGGTGAGAGGCTTTTTCCTCTGGCCAGGAGGGATTTTAAAGGGGTTTACTCTTCCCTTTATATTTATTTATAACACCATGGCTGGCAAGAGGAGAAAAACAAATTCAGGAGGTGTGTGGCTCAGCTTATTTTTCTAGCAGAAAGAAGACAGCTCAAAAGGACTTGGAGCCAGACGTTAGGACAATGTCCATTTAGCATCAGGAGCTTAGCTCACTATACAGCAAAAGTGCATACTCACTGACTGAAACTGCCCAATGGCATAGGCCCAAGTCTTTATTTCCTCCTTGACAATTGAGTTTTGAATCTTTTAACTAGCACAGCATGAGCTCACCGCTCCATTTTGTAAAGGCCAACAAAAATCATAAGTTAATATCTATTTGTAAGCAGAGACAGAATGAGCTCTACCCTGACATCTGGTGGTGAGCTGTGGAAAAGGACTTCGGGGCTGATCTCATTTGCATGGGCACACCCATCCCGCCTAGCATGATGGAACTGCTTGCCCAAATGGTTACTTTGGCTGCTGTGGGATCCCCAGTCTCTTTGTTATTGGGGCAGGAGTAATAAAGCATTGTTATCATGGTTATGTGAATCAAGGACAGTAGAACTGTACTTGGCATTTTATGACAGAGGGACTCGCCCTCAACTAAGTAGCACTCGCTAGGCAAGGGACATTGGTTCCAAAACCTGATGAATTGAGAGAGGCTGGGGACAGATATGTGTACCTGGTAGTGTGGGTCCCTAAACACTATTTTGACCTCTCCTCTCTCCACTGTGTAATAACAGAGCTAATTTTGGCTCCATTAGGAGTCTTGTTACATGCTGCAGAGTTGAAATCACTGATACCTAGGTCTAAGCATTAGACCTACTTTGGGCTAGTGGTGCACTAGCACTGAGGGTCCCCTACTACCAGCTGAAATCACTGAAGAGCTGAAGTTACTGAGAGCTGTGTTAGGTAGGGCAGGGGGGCCCCTGAAGACAAGTTGGTGAGCGGACAGCAGGATGGCGAGCATGGAGCGCAGAGCGGATAGCAGGATGGCTGGCAGAGAGGCACAGCTGGCAGTGAAGACTGCAGCAGAACCCCATGGAGAGGCATGGCATTTGGCTGTCAACCCGAACAGCGGAGCATGTAAGATGCCCCCCACTTCCACCCTGGCGGGGGGAGGTAAACTCTGCAGATGAACTTCTGAACTCTGGGGGGCTTCACTGACCAAGGACAGAAACTGTAGGGGAGCTCTGGCCTCCTGTTGTGCTGGCTCCCTCTGGCATGTTCGGCTGCTCTACCTAGCAGCCAGGCCACAGAGCCACTCCCAGATGCTACCTGGGAGAGCGCCTGGCTGCCTCCCGCCCAGGCTCGGTTTCCGGGACAGCAGCTGAGCGAGTCAGAGCCCCCCTCGCATGCTCAGCATCAGCTCCTGTCCCCAGAAGCTAAGCCTGGGTGGGGGCAGCCTCTGCCACAGCCATGTGCTCTCCCAGTCAGCCACTGTGCTGCACCAGGCCTCATCCCAGGCAGCATGGCAGAAGAGGCTCTGGCCCCGCCCCTTCCTCTCCCTGCCTGGGCAGCCTGATGGAGGGGCACCTAACCCTTCTTGCCTCTCCCATGAGTCATCTCCTCTTCACATACAGAGCACTAATACATGCACAAGGTACAAGGAAAGCATCAACTAACAACTAGCAGCCAGTTTCAAAGGCACTTTTTTGGAAACTTTCATTACCCTAATTTTGGTTGCTCCTGCTTTGACACACTGATTCTAGTTTGGCTTTTCTTTTTGGTGTCACATGCAAGGGTTGTTAGGCTGAGCTTCTTTGAGACACTGCTGTGCCTTATGTTAGAAGACATTCTCCGCTCAAGCGGTGACAAAAGCCCATCATTAAGCATTAGAAAAGGTGACCTTAACGAAGGGCTAAATCTTGAGCTTGGTTTGGGGGTGGCTAAACTGGAAGCTTTAGTAAATAAGCTAAACTATGCCTTAGTTAGGATGACCAGCTGTCCCAATTTATAGGGACAGTCCTGATATTTGGGGTTTTTTCTTATATAGGCACTGATTACCTCCAACCCCCTGTCCCAATTTTTCACATTTGCAATCTGGTCACAGGCACCAACGTTCCTTGGTGGTGGGTGTTCGCGCGCCCCCGGCCCTGCCCCGACTCTGCCCCCCTTCCTGTCCCTAGTGGACCCCTCTCCAAAGCCTCTCCCCAGTCCTGCCTCGTGTTCCTCCTCCTCCCCCCTTCCTCCCAGTGCTTGCCGCGCGAAACAGCTTTTTCATGGTGCAAGCGCTGGCAGGGAAGGGGGCGAAGCAGGACACAGCGGTGCGCTTGGGGAGGAGCTGTTGGTGGGTGCAGAGCACCCACCAATTTTTCCCCGTGGGTGCTCCAGTGCTGGAGCACCCATGGAGTCAGCACCTATGAATCTGGTCACCCTAGACTTAGTTGGCATCACAAAGATTTGCTGGAATAAATGTCATGACTGGCCTAGTAGTATAATGAATGTTCAGGAAAGACAGGCAAGGCGAAAAAGGGGAGAAGATATTGCATTATCCATCAAGACTATAGACACGTGTTCTGAGATCTAGAAGGCGGTGAGAGGCAGCCCAGCTGTAAGTCTCTAAGTAAAGATAAAGGGGAGACAACTAGAAGTATTGGGGAATCTATAATAAACTAGCACATCAGGAGCAGGAGGTGGCTGAAGCAGTTCTGAAACAAACACCCCCTCTCTAGCTGAAAAGCTACAGGAACAATTTATTAAACAATCAATTTCTAAGCACTTGGAGATTAGGAATAGGGTTATAAGTAATAGCCAGCATGGCTTTGTTAAGGACAAATCATGCCGAACCAACCTGTTTTTCCTTCTTTGCCCTGGTCTACACTAGGACTTTAGGTCGAATTTAGCAGCATTAAATGTATTAATTACAATTAATTTACAATTACAATTAAATTAATTTAGCAGCATCGATGTAAACCTGCACCCATCCACACGATGAAGCCCTTTATTTCGACTTAAAAGGCTCTTAAAATCGATTTCCTTACTCCACCCCTGACAAGTGGATTCGCGCTTAAATCGGCCTTGCCGGGTCGAATTTGGGGTCCTGTGGACACAATTCGACGGTATTGGCCTCCGGGAGCTATCCCAGAGTGCTCCATTGTGACCGCTCTGGACAGCACTCTCAACTCAGATGCACTGGCCAGGTAGACAGGAAAAGAACCGCGAACTTTTGAATCTCATTTCCTGTTTGGCCAGCGTGGCAAGCTGCAGGTGACCATGCAGAGCTCATCAGCAGAGGTGACCATGATGGAGTCCCAGAATCCCAAAAGAGCTCCAGCATGGACTGAACGGGAGGTACAGGATCTGATCGCTGTATCGGGAGAGGAATCCATGCTATCAGAACTCCGTTCCAGTTTTCAAAATGCCAAAACCTTTGTCAAAATCTCCCAGGGCATGAAAGACAGAGGCCATAACAGGGACCCGAAGCAGTGCCGCATGAAACTTAAGGAGCTGAGGCAAGCCTACCAGAAAACCAGAGAGGCGAACGGCCGCTCCGGGTCAGAGCCCCAAACATGCCGCTTCTATGATGAGCTGCATGCCATTTTAGGGGGTTCAGCCACCACTACCTCAGCCGTGTTGTTGACTCCTTCAATGGAGATGGAGGCAACACGGAAGCAGGTTTTGGGGACGAAGAAGATGAGGTTGTAGATAGCTCACAGCAAGCAAGCAGAGAAACCGGTTTTCCCGACAGCCAGGAACTGTTTCTCACCCTGGACCTGGAGCCAGTACCCCCCGAACCCACCCAAGGCTGCTTCCTGGATCCAGCAGGCGGAGAAGGGACCTCCGGTGAGTGTACCTTTTAAAATACTATATATGGTTTAAAAGCAAGCATGTGAAAGGATTACTTTGCCCTGGCATTCGCGGCTCTCCTGGATGTACTCCCAAAGCCTTTGCAAAAGGTTTCTGGGGAGGGCAGCCTTATTGCGTCCTTCATGGTAGGACACTTTACCACTCCTGGCCAGAAACACGTACTCGGGAATCATTGTACAACAAAGCATTGCAGTGTATGTTTGCTGGCGTTCAAACAACATCCCTTCTTTATCTCTCTGTGTTATCCTCAGGAGAGTGAGATATCATTCATGGTCACCTGGTTGAAATAGGGTGCTTTTCTTCAGGGGACACTCAGAGGAGCCCATGCCTGCTGGGCTGTTTGCCTGTGGCTGAACAGAAATGTTCCCCACTGTTAGCCACGGGGAGGGGGGAGGGTTGAGGGGGTAGCCACGCGGTGGGGGGAGGCAAAATGCGACCTTGTAACGAAAGCACATGTGCTATGTATGTAATGTTAACAGCAAGGTTTACCCTGAAAGAGTGTAGCCACTGTTTTATAAAATGTGTCTTTTTAAATACCGCTGTCCCTTTTTTTTTCTCCACCAGCTGCATGTGTTTCAATGATCACAGGATCTTCTCCTTCCCAGAGGCTAGTGAAGATTAGAAAGAAAAAAAAACGCACTCGTGATGAAATGTTCTCTGAGCTCATGCTGTCCTCCCACACTGACAGAGCACAGACGAATGCGTGGAGGCAAATAATGTCAGACTGCAGGAAAGCACAAAATGACCGGGAGGAGAGGTGGCGGGCTGAAGAGAGTAAGTGGCGGGCTGAAGACAGGGATGAAGCTCAAATGTGGCGGCAGCGTGATGAGAGGAAGCAGGATTCAATGCTGAGGCTGCTGGAGGACCAAACCAGTATGCTCCAGTGTATGGTTGAGCTGCAGCAAAGGCAGTTGGAGCACAGACTGCCACTACAGCCCCTGTGTAACCAACCGCCCTCCTCCCCAAGTTCCATAGCCTCCACACCCAGACGCCCAAGAACGCGGTGGGGGGGCCACCGGCCAACCAGCCACTCCGCCACAGAGGATTGCCCAAAAAAAAGAAGGCTGGCATTCAATAAATTTTAAAGTTGTAAACTTTTAAAGTCCTGTGTGGCATTTTCCTTCCTTCCTCCACCACCCCTCCTGGGCTACCTTGGTAGTCATCCCCCTATTTGTGCGATGAATGAATAAAGAATGCATGAATGTGAAGCAACAATGACTTTATTGTCTCTGCAAGCAGTGACTGCAGGGAGGAGGGGAGGGTGGTTAGCTTACAGGGAAGTAGAGTGAACCAAGGGGTGGGGGGTTTCAGCAAGGAGAAACAAACAAAACTTTCACACCGTAGCCTGGCCAGTCATGAAACTGGTTTTCAAAGCTTCTCTGATGCATACCGCACCCTCCTGTGCTCTTCTAACCGCCCTGGTGTCTGGCTGCGCATAACCAGCAGCCAGGCGATTTGCTCAACCTCCCACCCCGCCATAGACATCTCCCCCTTACTCTCACACATATTGTGGAGCACACAGCAAGCAGTAATAACAGTGGAAATTGGTTTCGCCGAGGTCTAAGTGAGTCAGTAAACTGCGCCAGCGCGCCTTTAAACGTCCAAATGTACATTCTACCACCATTCTGCACTTGCTCAGCCTGTAGTTGAACAGCTCCTGACTACTGTCCAGGCTGCCTGTGTACGGCTTCATAAGCCATGGCATTAAGGGGTAGGCTGGGTCCCCAAGGATACATATAGGCATTTCAACATCCCCAACAGTTATTTTCTGGTCTGGGAATAAAGTCCCTTCCTGCAGCTTTTGAAACAGACCAGAGTTCCTGAAGATGAGAGGGTCATGTACCTTTCCCGGCCATCCCACGTTGATGTTGGTGAAACATCCCTTGTGATCCACCAGAGCTTGCAGCACTATTGAAAAGTACCCCTTGCGGTTTATGTACTCGCCGGCTTGGTGCTCCGGTGCCAAGATAGGGATATGGGTTCCCTCTATGGCCCCACCACAGTTAGGGAATCCCATTGCAGCAAAGCCATCCACTATGACCTGCACATTTCCCAGGGTCACTACCCTTGATATCAGCAGATCTTTGATTGCGTGGGCTACTTGCATCACAGCAGCCCCAACAGTAGATTTGCCCACTCCAAATTGATTCCCAACTGACCGGTAGCTGTCTGGCATTGCAAGCTTCCACAGGGCTATCGCCACTCGCTTCTCAACTGTGAGGGCTGCTCTCATCTTGGTATTCATGCACTTCAGGGCAGGGGAAAGCAAGTCACAAAGTTCCATGAAAGTGCCCTTGCACATGCGAAAGTTTTGCAGCCACTGGGAATCGTCCCAGACCTGCAACACTATGCGGTCCCACCAGTCTGTGCTTGTTTCCCGAGCCCAGAAGCGGCGTTCCACAGCATGAACCTGCCCCATTAGCACCATGATGCATGCATTGGCAGGGCCCATGCTTTCAGAGAAATCTGTGTCCATGTCCTGATCACTCACGTGACCGCGCTGACATCGCCTCCTCGACCGGTATCGCTCTGCCAGGTTCCGGTGCTGTATGTACTGCTGGATAATGCGTGTGGTGTTTAATGTGCTCCTAATTGCCAAAGTGAGCTGAGCGGCCTCCATGCTTGCCTTGGTATGGCGTCCGCACAGAAAAAAGGCGCGGAACGATTGTCTGCCGTTGCTCTGACGGAGGGAGGGGCGACTGATGACACGGCTTACAGGGTTGGCTTCAGGGAGCTAAAATCAACAAAGGGGATGGCTTTACATCAAGGAGTATTTCAGGCAGGACTTCATGGAGGGTTCCAGTAAGAAATGGTGCACCTAAGTTATTGTTCTTATTGGAACAAGGAGGTTAGTCTAGCCTCTGATTGATACATGGCTAGATTTACCTCGCTGCACCTTCTCTGTGAGTGACTGCAGTGTGACCTAGAGGAATGAGTCCCCTAGACGGGGGGGGGGGGGGGGGGCGAAGCAAATGAGTACAAAACAAATCTGGTCTATTTCTTGTTTTGATGCACTCCATCCATCTTTTACATCTTTGGCTGACAGCAGACGGTGCAGATGGACTGCATGCCATCCACATCTCATGGCTGCTCGGCAGAAGATGGTACAGTACGACTGCTAGCCATCCTCATCTCTTGCCTGTCCGGCAGAAGATGGTACAGTATGACTGCTAGCAATCCGTATTGCCTGCCTGCTCACCATAAGACGGTTCAATAGGACTGACTGCAGGCCTAAAGAGAATGACCTGGTCAAGTCACTCCAAATTTAGTCCCTGCGCCCATGTCTGCCCAGGCGCTCCCGGCCGACGTGGCCAGGAGCACCTCGGACATGACGATGACGGCAACCAGTCCTATTGTACCATCTGCTGCCAGAAGGCAATGGGTTGCTGCTACTGTGTAGCAATGCAGTACTGCGTCTGCCAGCACCCAGGAGACATACGGTGACGGTTACCTGAGCGGGCTCCATGCTTGCCGTGGTATGGTGTCTGCACAGGTAACTCAGGAAAAAAGGCGCGAAACGATTGTCTGCCCTTGCTTTCACGGAGGGAGGGAGGGAAGGGGGGGCCTGATGATATGTACCCAGAACCACCCGCGACAATGTTTTAGCCCCATCAGGCATTGGGATCCCAACCCAGAATTCCAATCGGCAGCGGAGACTGCGGGAACTGTGGGATAGCTACCCACAGTGCAACGCTCCGGAACTCGACGCTTGCCTCGGTACTGTGGAAGCACTCCGCCGAGTTAATGCACTTAGAGCATTTTCTGTGGGGACACACACACTCGAATATATAAAACCGATTTCTAAAAAACCGACTTCTATAAATTCGACCTAATTCCGTAGTGTAGACATACCCTTTGACAGGCTTATTTGTCTACTGGATGGTGGTAATGAGGGCCTCTATTGGAAAAGTAATATAGCAAATCACAAAATAGGGTATAGGCATGTTTGGAGACAACTTTTTGTTTCAGAAGGTGGAGGAAATAACCAGGCAGACAGCCATTTTTTTAGATTTCCTTCTGCCCAAGAGCAAGGCATTGGTTGCAACACTGAAGGGGGAAGAATATAAGCGAAAGTGATCATTTAAGCTATCGCTTTCCTGACTCTTAGGCTAGAAAGGCGTGAGGGCAGCAGCATACGGATGCTGGCCTTAAAAATATGCCTTTTTTTTTTTTTTGAACAGACACAGCACTGGTAGATATGGCCCCAGGGGAAGAAACTAAGAGAGCAAGGCATTCAGCAGAGCTGCAAGAGCTAATATTAAAGGCACAACTGCAAACGACCACAAGGCAGCATAGTAAGAGGCTACTATGGTGCCAAGCTTGTTACTGAGCTGATAAAGCAAACGGTGGCAACATAGACAAATTGCTAAGGAGCCGTATAGAAAAATAGCACAAGTTTGTAGGCATAAAATCAAAATGGGTTACACCACGTAAGGGACATAAAGTGTTTCTTTAACTCCATTAGGAACAAGAGAAGGAAAGGGCAGGTTGTCTACTTAGCACGTGGGCGGGCAAACTTTTTGGCCTGAGGGCCGCATCGGGTTTCGGAAATTGTATGGAGGGCCGGTTAGGGGAGGCTGTGCCAGGCTGTGCCTCCTATCTGCGCCCCCCCCCCTTGCTTCTCGCCCCTGACCCCCCCCCCGGGACTCCTGCCCCATCCATCCCCTCCCGCTTTCTGTCCCCGGAACCCCTGCCCCTGACTGCCTGCTGCCACCCCATCCAACCCCCCACTCCTTCCTAACTGCCCCCCCAGTACCCCTGCCCCCATTCAAACCTCCCTGTTCCCCACCCTCTGACCGCCCCGACCCCTATCCACACCCTGGATGCTGACCACCACCCTGAACTCCCCTCCCCTCTATCCGACTGCCCCCTTACCGCGCCCCCTGGAGCACCGGTGGCTGGCGGCACCATCTCAGGCCGGGCTCTGCAGCTGCGCTGCCCGGCAAGAGCTCGCAGCCCCGCCCCCCCAGAGCATTGCAGCAGCGGCGCAGTGAGCTGAGGCTGTGGGGGAGGGGGACCAGCAAGGGCGGGGCCCAGGGGCCGGGCAGGAGGGGCCCACGGGCCGTAGTTTGCCCACCTCAGTCTTAGCAGGAACGCTGAACTAATAACTGGCGATATCAAGACAGAGATGGTTAATGCTGATTTGGCTTCGGGCTTAATGGTGGCCAGCTACTTAACAAGGGAGATGAACTGCAAGCCCCACTAGGGCGAGACCAGGCTAAAGTATATTTAGTTAAGTTAGCGGTCTTCAAGTTGCCAGGGCCTAATGAACAGCCCAAGTCAGTGGTTCTCAAACTTTTTTTTCCGTGAACCACTTGAAAGTTGCTGAGGGTCTCGGCGGACCACTTAACGATCTTTCCAAATGTTGTGTGTACCATTAGCTAGCTATTGTGAAGGGCTTTGGATAAAAGCACTATATTAAAAAAAACCTAATAATAAATGTTTTTTTGTTCTTCAAATAAAAGCACACAACTCATATTTTAATAGCCATAGTCTTACCTTTCTACTGCGATGGATGTGCCCTCTCTCCCCTGTCACAGCAGCTGGGGCTGGGAAGGGGAGGGGGGGGGTCTCTCCCCCAACACAGCAGCCACACAGGTGGGGCTGGGAAGAAAGGGGGTCTCTACCCGGGAGCTGCAGCCCTGGAGCTGGGGAAAGTCACCTCTTTCTCTGGCCACCGCAGCCCTGCACTTCCCAAATTCCCCGCCACACCCTGCTCTTCTCACCCCACTGCCCCCTTCCACCTACCCCCCGCCCCCATTCTCCCCAAGGCCACCACCTCAATGTGCATCTTCATTCTTGTGTGCGGACCACCTGAACAGAACTTGAAGACTACAGCTTGAGAACCTCTGGCCTAGGATACTTAAGGAACCGTTAGCAATTAGAGAACGCATACTGGCTGGGTGAGAGCTGCAAGGACTAGGAAAGGGCAACCATATCTTGAAAAAAGAGCCCTGAGGGCCGATAGACCAGTCAGCCCCTCCCTATCTGGAAAGATACTGGAACAACTTATTAAATTTGTAAGCACCTGGAGGAGACTAGGAATAGGGTTACAAGTAAGGCTAAGATTTTTTGTCATGGATATTTTTGGTAAAAGTCAGGGACAGGTCATGGGCTTCTGTGAATTTTTCATTATTGCCCATGATCTGTCCCTGACTTTTACCAAAAATATCCATGACAAAATGGGAAGCCTGGGCAGCTGCAGTGGGGTGGGGAGCTCCAACCACCCCTGGGGGCTCGGCCCTCCAGGGTCCCCCTCCACTGGCAGCTCCGTGCCGCAACGTTCCTCCCATGGCAGTGGCAGCCAGGAGCTGTGGTGGGTCATTCCCCCCCTGCCCAGCTTCCTGCAGAGGTGGCAAGCTCTGGGGGGGGGGGGGTCCCCTCTGCTGCCAGGGAGCTGAGGGGCAGGGGCTCTCACTGCCTGGGGTGCTGGGGGTACCATGCCCTCCCAGTCAGCACTGGATGAAGTCACAGAGGACTTTGGAGGTCACAGATTCCATGACTTCCGTGAGTAAATCGCAGCCTTAGTTATAAGTAATAGCCCGCATGGCTTTGTCAAGAACAAATCATGCCAAACCAACCTATTTTTCCTTCTTTAACAGGCTTATTTGGCTACGCTATGGTTGGGAGGGGGGCAGGTAGGAGGAGGGCAGAGAGCTATGGCTTGAGTTTAGTAAGGCTGTTTCATACGCAGCCTTGGAACCTAGTAGTCTAGGTGAAAATACTGTCTGGTGGATGCTCAGCTGGTCAAAAGTCCATAGAGTAGTTCTCAATGGTTTGCTGTCAGACTCGGAGGGTGTATCTTGGTTTGTGTGTGTGTGTTCGTTCTGGATTCAGTACAATTCACTATTTTCATTAATGACTTCAATAAATGGATGGCACCTCTGCTGATCAAATTTGCAAATGACAACACACTTGGAAAGAGTAACAAGCACTTTCGAAGCTCAGCTTAGAATTCAAAAAGCCCTGAGAATTGGTCTGAAATCAAGACGAAATTCAAATGGAAAGTACGTTGGAAGGAAAATCAAATCAAATGCACAACTACAGAATGGGGAATAGCTGGTGTGACAAAGCTCCTCCTCTGCCTTGGTGGATCCTGTGCTTATTGGCAGATTTTCTCACCTCAGAGGTTCACGGGAGCCCTCAGTTTGGCCACTTTCGTGACTCAAATCTGCCGTTCACTCAGTTAGCCTCATCCCTAGCCAGCACGGGGAAAGGAAGAACAACAATCCCCGCAATCTCTGGTGATCGACCTAGGGGATCGGGGAACAGGCCAGAGACCTTCCCCTCTGGTGGAACCCACAGTCCAGTTCAACTCCTCTGGTATCAAGTAGGGAGCTGGGGGGATGGAGGGAACCCAGGCCCGCCCTCTACTCCGGGTTCCAGCCCAGGGCCCTGTGGATTGCAGCTGTCTACAGTGGCTCCTGTAACAGCTGCATGACAGCTACAATTCCCTGGGCTACTTCCCCGTGGCCGCCTCCCAACACCTTCTTTATTCTCACCACAGGACCTTCCTCCTGATGTCTGATAATGCTTGTACTTCTCAGTCTTCCGCCTTCTCACTCTCAGCTTCTTGCACCTCTTGCTCCCAGCTCCTCGCATGTGCACCACAAACTGAAGTGAGCTCCTTTTTAACCCAGGTGCCCTTATTAGCCTGCCTTAATTGATTCTATCAGCTTCTTGATTGGCTGCAGGTGTTCTAATCAGCCTGGCTGCCTTGTTCCCAGAAAGTTTGAGTGTTCTGGAACCTTCCCTGTTACCTTACCCAGGGAAAAGGGACCTACTTAACCTGGGGCTAATATATCTGCCTTTTATCACTCTCTTGCAGCTATCTGGCCTGACCCTGTCACACTGGCAAGGCAGTAATACTGCTGAAAAGGCTCTGGGGATTATAGTGGATCATGAATTGACTATTAGTCAACAGATGCAGTTATGAAAAAGGCTAATCTTCTGGGATGCATTGACAGGAGTCTTATATGGAAGGCAGAAGGAGGGATAGGCAGCAAGCATCCCATGCGACTCAGCCTTGGTGAGGCCTCAGGTAGAGTATTGGTTCCAATTTGGGTGCCACCCTTTAGGAATGATGGGGACAAATTGTAGCAAGCCCACAAGAGAGCAACAAAAATGATAAAATGTTTAGAAAACTTGACCTAGGGCTATGTTTAGTCTAATGAAAGATGACCAAGGCAGAGAAACTGATACCATTTGAAGCTTAAGGGCTTAAGGGGTTGCTCTATTGTTCTCCATGTCCACTGGAGGTTGAACAAGAAGTAATCAAGAAGGCTAGGTATTAGGAAAAACTTTCCAACTCTAAAGATAGTTAAATTCTGGAATAGGTTTCTAAGGAGGTTGTGGAATCCTCCTCACTGGAGGTTAGTAAGTACAGGTTGGACATACACCTGTCACAAATGCTTTAGATTTACTTAGTCCTGCCTCAGCACAGACGGCTGGACAAGTTGATGTCTCCAGCTCCCTTCCAGCCCTATATTTCTTTAAGAAAGGCACATTTCTTTTCCAGCTGCTGGAAGAGGACACAGGACAGGGAGGGATTTTTTGTCTCTATGTAGTCTGCCTTTTTGAAGCAATCTTTACTACAACAATCAACTTGGTAAAACAGAAGTCAGACTTCAAAAGCAAAATGATTTAAAAAGCTAAATTTGCAGAAAGGAATGAGAAAAATATAAGGTCTGTGTAGATAGTGGCCTGTGCAAGAAATTGACTCCACTAGCCTGCATCTGCCATTAACAAATTAGTGTCACCAAAGCTCTATGGAACTAAAATATCAGAACCTATAGATGTGCTTGAGACAGCACTAGGCAGTAGAAATGTTTGCTGCACATGCTTAACAGGCTGGGATAGTTACAGCTTTGAGAGATCAAGGATTGTCTTTTTCTATCATGCTATAATATTCAGTTTACATTTGTGGGAGAGAGTGTTTCCCTACCACCACTAATACTATCTATATGAAGCTCAAATAAAAGTAACAAGGAGTCTGGTGGCACAAATTTATTTAGGCATAAGCTTGTGTGGGTAAAAAACCACTGCTTCAGATGCATGGAGTGAAAATTACAGATGCAGGCATTATATAATGACACGTGAAGAGAATGGAATTACCTCACAAGTGGAAAACCAGTGTTGACAGGGCCAATTCGATCAGGGTGGATTGTCCGGTATGGCCAATGTACATGGCAGAGGGGCATTGCTGGCACACATAACATTAGTAGACCTGAAGGTGAATGAGCCTCTGATGGTGTCGCAGCTTTGCCTCTCCTGGAATTGATACCTCCTCATTGGGAGCGGACTACATCCACCCTGATCGAATTGGCCCTGTCAACACTGGTTCTCCACTTGTGAGGTAATTCCCTTCTCTTCATGTGTCATTATATAATGCCTGCATCTGTAATTTTCACTCCATGCATCTGAAGAAATGTTTTTTTACCACAAAAGCTTATGCCCAAATAAATTTGTTAGTCTTTAAGGTGCCACCGGACTCCTTGTTGTTTTTGTGGATACAGACTAACACAGCTACCCCTCTGATACTTGACATCAAATAAAAGTGTATTCCCTACTTCACAGCAAAACCTTTATGGATGGGATTTTCTTCAAACCTTCTGTGTTACTTCATATTAGTGTTTTGAATCAACTAAAAGTTACACAAGGAGTTTCATTACTGTTTCTACATGGTCCATACTGAATGTTGAAAAGTTAATGGTCTATTTGAAATATAAATGCTATGCCAACTCTATTTGAACTTAAGACCTTCCAAATATAATACAAATGGCTTAATTTGCTGTGCTTCTTCATGGGAAGACTTTATTGTCTGCTTATGGGAGAGATGGAGTCTATGTTCTCTGAACAGCAGGTATTACAAGGAAAATTACTTTAAAGACACTATTATTGAGCAACTCTAGAATCTTTTGTCAAGCCAAAAACACTCTGAAGCAGCTTCCTACATTCTAGCTATAAATGTGACACTGATTCACATTATTTGAGGTTAGTGTGTTCTGTTTAATGTAAGAACAAGAGTGTTTTAATTACTTCTTGTAACAGGCCATCTTGTCCAAGTTTGAGACTGTACAGGATAGCTTGACCTAAATTCAGTATGGAGGGTAGGCTGAAACACCACGGTGACTGAAGCTAAGCCTCACGCTATATTCCTAGACCTTATCTATGATAAAATGGAATTACAGTTAACAGCATGCATCATTACCTTAAAACACACTGCACAGCTGCTTTAGTTATCCCAGAACCAAACATAAACCCAGGAAATTCAAAGCCAAGATTACACTTTATAAAGAATCCAAACATGTTAACGTAAGAAATGCAAGTAAGGTATCCAACCCATTTGCTCCAACCCCTCAGACAAACACCTACAAGATCTCTATCAAGCATTCTTACAACTACAATACCCACCTGCGGAAGTGAAGAAACAGATTGATAGAGCCAGAAGAGTTCCCAGAAGTCACCTACTACAGGACAGGCCTAACAAAGAAAATAACAGAACGCCACTAGCCATCACCTTCAGCCCCCAACTAAAACCCCTCTAACGCATTATCAAGGATCTACAACCTATCCTGAAGGATGACCCAACACTCTCACAAATCTTGGGAGACAGGCCAGTCCTTACCTACAGACAGTCCCCCAACCTGAAACAAATACTCACCAGCAACCACATACCACACAACAGAACCACTAACCCAGGAACCTATCCTTGCAACAAAGCCTGTTGCCAACTGTGCCCACATATGTATTCAGTGGACACCATCACAGGGCCTAATCACATCAGCCACACTATCAGAGGCTCGTTCACCTACACATCTACCAATGTGATATATGCCATCATGTGCCAGCAATGCCCCTCTGCCATGTACATTGGTCAAACTGCACAGTCTCTACGTAAAAGAATAAATGGACACAAATCAGATGTCAAGAATGATAACATTCATAAACCAGTCAGAGAACACTTCAATCTCTCTGCTCACTCGATTTCTGATCTCAAAGTGACTATCCTTCAACAAAAAAACTTCGAAAACAGACTCCAACGAGAGACTGCTGAATTGGAATTAATTTGCAAATTGGATACAATTAATTTAGGCTTGAATAGAGACTGGGAATAGTTGATTCATTATAAAAAGTAACCTATTTCCCCTTGTTTATTCCTCTCCCCCCA
This sequence comes from Chelonia mydas, assembly GCF_015237465.2. Classification (NCBI taxonomy): domain Eukaryota; kingdom Metazoa; phylum Chordata; order Testudines; family Cheloniidae; genus Chelonia; species Chelonia mydas. The sequence continues at coordinate 38,348,139 of NC_057850.1, read as the reverse complement.
CCCCCCGTTCCTCAGATGTTCTTGTTAAGCCCTGGATTTGTGCTGGAAATGGCCCACCTTGATTATCATACACATTGTAAGGAGAGTGATCACTGTAGATAAGCTATTACCAGCAGGCGAGTGGGGTGGGGGGGAGAGAAAACCTTTTGTAGTGATAAACACCCATTTTTTCATGGTCTGTGTGTATAAAAACATCTTCTGTATTTTCCACAGTATGCATCCGATGAAGTGAGCTGTAGCTCACGAAAGCTTATGCTCAAATAAATTGGTTAGTCTCTACGGTGTCACAAGTACTCCTTTTCTTTTTGTGAACCTACCTTTAATGGCTCTGTATTGATGTCATGCAGTAATCACAATGGACATTTTAGTGTTCGCAGTCCCAGAGTAAATTAAACTGACTTTTACAGAACATTTTCCTCTCACATCACCACAGCACAAAGGAAAGTTTGTTTAGGTACTTTAATCATGCATTTTCTTACTTCAATATGTTTGCATCTGAGTGCCTTCGGCTGCCACTAGGTGCACTTGCCCTTGTCTTCTCTAGCCCCTCTCCTTGTCCACACAGTGCCTGAGGTACAGGCATATACCTAGGATCTGGGGCCTTAAGTAGTTAAACGATCTTCCAATTGTCATGCACTGCTGCCTATACCCAAAGGTAGCAGGCTGGTGCCAGCCCTAGGAGTCACATTCCAGCACTATTGGGGAAGGGTATTAAGGGGGGCACACAGGGGAGAAAAAAAAGTAAGAAGGCATTTTCAGCAGAAAGGGGAATAAGTAGGGGCCTTCAGCTTGTAGCAGGAACAGTGAGAGTTCAAGCTTCTGGAATGTGTTGGAGATACAGAGCATTGCAGGACAGAGGGGAAGAAAGAAAGAGTACTCCTAAGAAAGAAAAGGGAAGTGAGCCAAAGACTAAAATGGAGGAGAGAGGAAAACCGGCAGAGGACTCAAGAGTAGTGAGTCTAGGAACAGAAAGGAGAAGACCAGACAGCAAGCAAACAGGCAACTTGATGGGAGAAAATATAAAAATACATTGGGGGAGGGGAGGGAAGATGTCACTGTTCTCTCACCTTTCCCCTTCCCTGTGTCTGTTTCTTCCCCCTTTCCTCCAATGAATGTGAGTGTGATAGAGAAGGAAGTGCTAGTGACTCAAAACTCTCCCATGCACACCTCCCAGTCAACCCACAACCCTTAAAGGTCATTTTATTTAAGAGTTCTATCAGTCAAAAGTTTGGAACTGCCAGATTAAGGTTGCATGGGCAATATTAATTTGCAACCCCTTTTGTGTACGCATTAAGATGCTTTCTTTAATTACATGACCACATATTCTCAAGAGGATCCTTGCCTCATTCAGTAGTACAGGTTGAATTTTGAAGGGGGAGAGGGGAAATTATGTGGCCCTGGAAACCTTAACTCTGGTACATTTTAAACTTTGTAACCTAAGCAAAAAAAGCTTTCAATTTTTTGTAAATACTATTTATAGGAATCCTCTGAAAGTGCTGTTGCCTACTGAACACTTGCACTGCAAGCACCTGTTGCCTATTGAACACTTTAGGCCAGGAAGCAAACAATGCTGTCTGTATTGCCTACCTGCAAATTTGTTGGCTCAGTTGATTTTGGCCAGAATAATGGAGATAACACTCCTACTCTTGGGAAAAAAACTAGTTTTAGTAACCACAAGGGTTCAGGATCTCTATTTTATCTCTCAACTTGTCTTTAGCATTATATGAAGAGTACCACCTGAATTTCCACCCCTTCACTCAGCATCTAAACAGTCATGGTCAACAGTTAAGATAAATAAGCTTCATTAAGTATTTAGTTTATTGAATTACACTATAGCATGCCCACCACTGAAGTGTATTACACATTTTACAGTTGACTGAAGAAACAAGTTTAAGCTGTCAAGTCTCCTTGAAGATGATCTGCAAAATAAGAAAAACACGAGTTAATATATTTGGACAATATAGCTCTCAGAAGTAAAAGCATTAGGATGTATGAATTCAAACAGAGAGGAAAAGTGTTTATGCCAGTAGTTTAGTCTAGAGGAATTTCCCACTACTATTTCCTCATGGCTTATTAAGACACTGCATGTGGTAAATAAAACTGAAACATGGAACAAATCAAGAGCTATATAATAAGATCTGGAACAGCCTTCAAGATTCATTATGTACACAGCATTGATAAATGCACAAGTGTATGATGGAAAAAAGAAGACATCTTACTAAGTACTGTAGCAAGAAGCCTAAAAAAGAAAGGAATGCAACAGAGGAAACAAATGAATGCAGGTGGATTACCTGGAAAGGAAGAAATCCAAGTTTGTTAAATTACTTCTCTGTATTAAACTGAACACCCTCAATCTCAATCCTTCACAGCTGTGCTCCATGACAAGAGTCATGCAAGACCGTAGCACCAGAACATCTGTATTGTATGTCCCCATTACCACAGTATCTGAGCACCTCACAGTCTTTGTGTGTTTATCCTCAACACGCCTGTGAGGAAGGACTATTATCCCCGTTTTACAGATGGAGAACTGAAGTGCTATGGGCTAGATCCACAAAACAACTTGGTGGTGCCTAAATGTTGGACTGAGGCATTTAAATTCCTCAATATCCCCGCTCAGTTACCACCTAACTCTGTAGGTCCCCTAGGCACCTAAAAATCTGCCAGTGAGCATTCACACAGCTGCCTAGGTCTAGATGCCTAGCATATGCCTAAACCCCAGCAGAATCCTCAAACTAGCTCTCTTACATGCAGGGCCCTATCCAACAGGCACTCAGACTAAACCCACCCAAAATAGCTGGAGGAGCCACCGTTCCCCCTTATAACTTTTAGTCTTTCGATTAGGGCACTCACACAAGCTGTAGGACACCCAGGCTCATTTGCCACCCTAGCCCCAGGGGGGAAAGGGATTTGAACTCTGGTATCCCCAGGAGAGTGCCCTAAGCACGGGGTTGGGGTATTCAGCAGCAGGTCTCAATCTCTCTTCTAGAAGCTGTTCCACTGTGTATAAATACTTAAATATGAGCTGAGCAAAGGCAGAGATTCAGAGACCTGCCCCAGAATACCCCACGGCACGGTGGTTAGGGCACTCTCCAGAGATGACAAAGACCAGAATTCAAACCTCCCTTCTCCAAATCAGGCAGACAGGGGAATTGAACCCAGATCTGCAACAGCCTGGGTAAGAGTGGCTCCACTGCTGACACTATTTTTGGGGGGAGGAGGGGGCATGGGGGGAAAGGAGGACACACAGGAGGAGGCAAGAAAGAGATTACACACCTAACTTCCAGGGAGGGTTCATTCATGGCTGTGAATGCAAATGGAGAGAAGAGCCTCTCTCCAAACCAGACCTAGTCACCTGTCTTTGAGGAATGGGGTTTAGGTCTCCTCAGCATTTTCTTTTGGGTACCTTCGGCAGCTCCCCACACAGCATGCTGGTTTTTCTAGGTCTCATTCTTAGGCATCTAACTCTTTTCATGCATTATAAAACATCCTGGGTGCCTACCCTGGGGCTGTGGATTCCACCTGGTAGCAACACACCCAAAAGTCAAGCATTGCAAGACTCAGCACTGCAGTGCCGAAAGCTCTTTGAAGTGCTAGTCCTACCTCTTTGCCCTATGTCACGCATAAGTTTATAGCGGAGCAGGGATTTGAACCTCAGTCTCTCAAGTCCCATGCTAATATGCTAATCACTGATCTACTTCCTCTTCGGTAACTGCAAGAAACATTCCAAAAACAGCAGGTTAAAAGAAGTAGTATTAGCCCTAAAATTGGGGAGAAGGGATGGGGGGAAAGAAGAGGATTTTCAGAGTCTATTTTTAAGTTAGTCAGTCCAAACCACTGGATTTGCTGCAGTATTAGATATAGTCTAACACATCTTCAGCGTGGATCAGGAAAGCCTATGACAAATTTTCTATTTACTTATCCAGACCTTCAACAGGTTGGTATTAGTACAGTTCCTACAAGACAGGTGTCCATAGCAAAAATAGCATCAAAACTGAACCTCCATCCAGTTTCATATATATATTTGGAGGGGCCGGGAGATCTCCCCATTCACTATATAGGCAGAAAGTGCAGGTGCAATCTTCCACAGATGTCGGAAGCAGCAATGTTAAATTATATCTCCTCTTTCCCCCTCCTTCTGATTTACCTAGATCAGTGGTTCTCAAACTTTTGTATTGGTGACCCCCCTTATAAATTAAAAATACTTTATATATTTAACACTATTATAAATGCTGGAGGCCAAAGCAGGGTTTGTGGTGGAGGCTCACAGCTTGTGACCCTCCCCCCGCCCCCATGTAATAACCTTGTGACCCCTGAGCGGTCCCAACCACCAGTTTGAGAACCCCTGACCTAGCTAGTCATATGCACCCTACAATCACTGTAGGTCCCAACCAGCTTCTCTCCTACTGCAGAAGTTGAGGATATTTTTGCATTACACCTCCACATCTGTTGATAATTCTTCTAATGCTCTACCTAAGCAGAGTTACAGATTAAGATTATACTATTTGTGCCACTTTCTCTCAACTAATGCCACTGCGTAAATGATGAAGAAAGGATAATCCCAAAATCCCTTTAAAGCCTTGAGCTAGTTAATGTTTCACAGTTCTAACAAACAGGTGCACTCAACCTGGTCAGAGAAAGACTTTTGTACATTGGTTGCAAACTGGAATGCATATAGCGTCTTGGTGTAATCAAGTGTTTCTTTTAGCTCTGTTTGCACAGCAAAGCTCTGTTCTTAGTTTCAATTAAAGAGTTTTAAACTTGTAAGTTTGTTGGCAGTAGTGTTTCAGTTGATTTTCCTCCCATACTTAGATCTGACATTCTTGCCAGATAGCCTTTCAAAACACCCTGAAGAAGGCCACCTGACCAAAGCATTGGTGATGTAATTGCCTGAAAAAGTTAGTTTACATAAACATACATTAGCAGTATTCTTTATTATGATCTTAAACTGGAGGTAGGAGTACAAAGGTAAAGTGATCCCTATGTTATTTACCTCTTACATGTTCCTAAAAACATGTAGAATTTCCATTGGGAGGAAAAAAAGGATGGTCAATAATCCCATTATTAGTTTACACTACTCTGTTTTGCATTTTTACTTTACAACTATATGAAAAGCATCCATCATCCATAGTTTGTTATACCAGAACCAGCTGCTATCTGATGTTATGTTTGTGTGTGGAAGCAAGACAAACATTAACACCATTAAGTCCAGTACTTGACCTGTTCACTTAACAAGTAACAAACTGAATGAGACTAAAAGTCAAACCATAGTTGGCCAGGATAATTTAGAAAGACAAATCATCATGTGATGATCACAGTGAACATTCCTGAGCACCGGAAGAATGGAGAAGCCATTGCCCTTGGTCAGTCTTTGAAGAAGTAGTTTTAAGAGAAATGGAAGAAAGTTGTCAATGAAGAAATCAATCTCAGTTTCATATCCCATATCCCAATTCTTCATATGAGTGTCTTCCTTTTTGAGATAGGGTAATCATAACTGCACACTATTGCAAGTTAGGGTGAACCACTGATTTATATAATATTTTCTACTCCCTATGCATCTTAACACTTTGCTTTTTTGACAACTGCACATCATGCAGAGATGAGAATGTTGCCAAGTCCGTTCCTTAAGTTAATACTGTTAATTTATTACCCCTAAAGGGTGTATAAGTAGTTCAATTTTTCCCCTCAATATGCAATACTTTGCATTTATCATCACTGGCTCTAATGATATAGTAACAAAAGGAACGTTATCTGTAGTTCCCACCGAGACCCTTTTTCCCTTTCTAAACTTCAGGAACTCTCACCTCCATTTAACTGGAAGTCAATTTAAGGGCAGAACTTGATCAAAAACATCAAAATGGGAAGTTTCCAGTGTATCAATATAAACAGAAGTTAGTGAGATCAGTTTGATGTAAGGCATTTTGCTATTACCTACATATGCTGCTTATGAGTTTTTGGGTTGTACACTTTCAAACACACCAGCTTCCCTCATGGCCTCAAAGTCCTTCATGGAATCATAGTTTTTATAGAAGTCTGCGTATGCTTGTTTTCTGGGTTCAGACACGCCGTACTGAAATGCAAAAAGGTAGAGAATTAAGTTTTAAGGAGTAGAAAAATTTGTGTAACAGATGCAGAAAGCTTGTAATTCACTTGGTGGTGCCGTATCACCTGATACAAGACTACTGCAATCTCAAAAAAGCTGTCTTTAGTTCAACACAGAACAGTTAGATATTAGCAGGTTACAGCAATACTTTTACTCAGATTTAGATTCTGAACTATTTAACGGATGGGAAAACAAATGTTTAGTGTTGTTTCATCTAAAAATTGGAACCAGATTTACAAACAGCATTACTAAATTTTCAGGACACCAGTAAGTTTATTCTTCCTTGTCAGATAACGTGCAGAAGTCCAAGTGATCATCTTCTCCCAAAAAACTGTCACCAACTGGTCATGGTTCTATTCTTCAAGGATTTAGAAATAAACTGTTAATATGCCCATGGACAATCACACAGTTAAGTGAATTAGGGATGCCCTTTTATCTATCGTTCCTACTAAAACTGAGTTACAGTTAGAACAATTCTGTAAGGTTATAAAAGGCGGAAAGGGGGCTGCCAAAGCACATAGCCAAAGTGATGCACCCACTTTGGCCACATCTACACTAAGAAAAAGGTGGGTTCACACTCATTAATTAACACACGATTAAATCCTAGGGAAGACAAGGCAGTTTAATATTAACATGGTACTTAACTTCACACATGTGAACGCTACAAATTGCTTTGTCTTCACTAAGATTTTACCTTGTGCTAGTTACCATGTGTTCACATATAAGGTAAGAACATCCTCCACCTTTTTCCTAGTATGAACACACCCTTGTGCTCCATGCTGTGGTTCATTTGTTTTGACAGAATCTTTTAGTCAACTGAATGGCCATATAAATCTGGGAGCTCCTTGAGGAATCATCTGATTGGGCACAGCAGTGGCAATGGGCAAGATACCATGCATGAATTTCTTTACCCATCCCCACCTTCCTCAAATTCTATACCAGCTGTGAGCATAGCTGGCTAGGAAAGAAGAGAAGACAATTGACAATATTCACAGACCAGGGGCATATTCTGCACGTATTTTAAACTGATGTAAATCTAGATGAATGCCAGAGGTCAGTGGAGTTATACACCTGTACAGTTGCAGGATTTGGCCATGTGTGCGCATAATTAAGGGACCAGTGGATGAAGACTAGTCCTCCCACACATATCCCTTCAACACCCCAGTTCAACAGAGGGTGCCCAAGCAAGGAACAAGAGTGTAGGAAACTAACTGCTCTTACGTGAGGAGCTTGGCTCTTCAAACAGAAGCCCCAGGTGGAAAAAGCACAAAACTGAGATTTATACCCTACCTGCATTCCCAGTTTTTGTGGTGTGCTCTTTGTACATAAAAAAAAATACAGGGTCAGATTTTTGGGTAAAGAGTTGCCCCACCACATATGTTCCAGGTTTGTTTAAAAAAAAGAGAAGCATTGCAGTGATTAATGATACATCAAGTGTCAGTTTAGCTATGTCCTGGTAAGTTGCTACTTTACTTTAATGGACTCTTTTTCAGCTCTCCAAGGGGAGCTGAAGCCTTTGACTGTGCTGGTAACAGAGCTAGGCTTTACTGATGAATAATAGTAATTAAACCTTAATATTTACAGCTGTCTTCAGCTAGGGCTTTCTGAAAATTTAAATGTTGCAAGTGACAAGAATGAAGTTTAGTAAGGGACTGGAGGGTCAGTTATTCTATGTACTTAGAAATGAGTTGCTGAATGCGTGTGTTTAGACTGCCTAGGTAATCAGTTTTGAGTGAAACTTTTTTTTGCAAGATATCACACCTCAGAAATCTAGCAAACATTTAGTAATAAAGGCAATCAAGCCATCCTAAGACATAAAAAGTGATAGTTGTGCATTCAGTGTATTAAACACTTTAAATACCTTTAACTACCGCTATTCTGTCTGCACGACTCTTTAGGGTCCCAGAAAGCAAAGCTTCACTCATGTGGCATTGCCCCTAATCCTTAAAGAAAAAGGTCTTCAACCTCACACTTAAGCCAGAGTTCTATTTTTTCACCATGTTGTCCTTATCCCTCCAGAGATATCTTGTATCCACCTTGCCCACTGTACCTTTTCAGACAGATTGTCAACAATAATGATAGATGCTCCACTGAGCACACAGGTAGTCTTCTGATCAAAGCATGATATCAAGGCTATTAACAATTCTCTGGCTTTCAATGGTGGCTAAAGATAGTGGAAAAAGGTGGCTCTCAACCTTTATGAGCATCCAGCAGATAGTATTTTTATTGTATTAATTATTACTTCTACTGCAGCGGCATCCGAAGTCCCTTAAGCACTTTGCAAACACAGAGGAAGACCTCATCTTAAAAGAGATCAGTCTAGATGTTTATTTTACACTCTACAACAACTTTACAAAATACTCAGATGCCAGTGCATATGCCAAGAAGGGTTAACTCACTCTAAGAAAGCAGAAATGGCTGAGAGATGTTTGACTCTCCTAAATGAGGGGGATGAGGGATAGCTCAGCAGTTTGAGCATTGGCCTGCTAAACCCAGGGTTGTGAGTTCAATCCTTGAGGGGGCCATTTAGGAAACTGGGGCAAAAACTGGGGATTGGTCCTGCTTTGAGCAGGGGGTTGGACTAGATGACCTCCTGAGGTCCCTTCCAACCCTGATATTCTATGAAATCAAATTAAGTTACACAAGGCAGAGAGTTTGCCCATCTTGCTTAGCTAAGAGTTTCAAAGACCATCATTCTGTGGATAACTTCATAAGTGGGACCCTCCTCAGGGAGCGTATCTCTCCCCTCTTCCCCCTCAATAAATATCCTACATTGAACAGAGGCAAGTCCATGAACCAGTTTGAGCACCACCAATTTTAAATTTTTTAGGTCGAACCAGCATGAGTTGCACAAAGCACTAGGGCTATGTCTGAACTGCACAAGTAACCTGGGTGATTGGCATCCATGTTAGCCTACCCTGGGTGTGGGCATCCCAACAGCAAACCCCTACCAGTATTTGTGTCCTCATTCACCCATGTGTGTATGCAGACATATCTCATTGTTCTCAGTTGTGAGATGCCCTAGGATTCTTTCCCGCTCAACTGCAGGAAAACTTGACTGTCCTTCAGGAAAAATTGTGGGAAGGCATTGGAGGACTATCTCCTCACTGAAAAGCAGTCTGGATTAAAGTGGAGCCTGTATTCTAACCCCCACCTCCACCAGATAAAATAACCCAGGCTTAAAGCACTTCCAAATCTGGGTCAGATTTTTTTTTTCTTGTATGAACCAAGTGGGCTAAAAGCCAGGTAAGAGTTCATGTTAACTGGGCAGTGTAGACATGAATTGTGCAATGCTTGGCTCCTAGGGTTAGTCCAAGGTTTGCCAACAACTGCGTGGCCTCGGTCAAGTCACTCAGAAACTATCGGAGGTTATCTGTAAAATAGGAACAACTCCTCTCAAAGAAGCACCAAAAAGGTTTTTTCATAGCACTCTGGAGACATGCTCATGAGAAATCCACCACAGCAGTTTTCTCATAAACAGATAAATCAAGTCAAAGTCCTGAACCAGAAGGCTATATAGATTGGTCGAGATGAACTGGGTTCACAGATGTTATCAGACCTCACCTTGTACAAAACTGCACTTCCCAGGGATACAATCACTGCCCCTACAATATGGAATCTCAGCCGTTTGGCCAGGAGGCCCCTCATCTGTGGTTTGGGCAACAGAGTAGATGACATGGTGATGATTTCTCCTAGGAAAGTAATACATTGGAAATTTATTAAGAGATGTACACAGGAAGGTTCTGTCCTAATTGATGCATTTTGTTTTCTATGTATATAACAGACTTGTGAAATGTTTAGTCTAACAAGAGGATACTAGAGTAGCTTCACAACATACCCAAATCATCCCCTCCATTAAAATACCTCTTTACAACATCTGAAATGCCTTTTGAGGACAATCTATTTGTGAGAGGAAACTATCAAAACACAATAGACCTTAAATACTTTACATATAATAGACTAGTTGATAAGAGTTTTTCTTTCTACTGTTTATTGTGTCTTATCCACACAATACCCTTCTGTCTCCTATGAAGTCTACTGTCATTTTATATTCCTGAGACAAGTCATACTCAAATTTTTTAGGCCAGGAACCGTATTTTATTAATCTAGATGGCATCATGTATGACTAATGCACTAGATTAAAAAAATAAAGGTGACAGACAACCCTACTGTAAAGTAATACATCTCTTCAACAGGGATTTATTGTGCCATGTACACAGTAGTGCAGCAGACTGTGCACACAGTCGTATGAGACATAGGACTGAATGTAAGGAATCGTCTATACAAGAGTTTTGCCAGTTCAGCTATGCCAGCAAAGCCCTCCAAATGCAGATGCAGTCATGCTCAGATAAAAGTGCTGTTGCTGAAAAAGCCCCGTTTGCACCTCACGGTCTGCCATGTCCTGGCAGGGAACGCAAGGCAGTGGTAGTCTATAGATCAGACCCCTCTGGTAACAGAGACCCTACACCCCTGTCCAACTTTATACACATCCCCGGGGATCATACGCAGAGAACTAGGCCAGGGCCCGCCCCTGGCCTGCGGCAGGTGCCTAGGCCACAAACACCAACCGAGTGACAAAATGGGGACAAGATTCACACGGCCCAGGCACGCCCGGGTCAGCACCGGACCCAGAAGTGACCGAGCCTCCGGGCAACTCTTTCGCACGCGCCCCCCTCGCAGCCTCGCCCTGCTTCCCAGGTCCTTCGCTCGGCCCCTCACTCGCACGATGCGCGGAGGCTGGTAACGGCCGCGCGGCGCCGCAGGCCTCAGGGACACGGAGGTCAGAGGCGGCCGCGGGGCTCCCGGAGCGCCGGGGCGGGGAAAGGGAGGGGGGAGAGAAAGGCGGGGGCGCCTGGCTAGCGGACCAGCTCCGGGGGAGCGGGGCGATCGCCACTCACCTCAGCAAAGTACCAAGGTCCTTCCGCACTGACAAGAGCCGGACACCGACTACGGAACTGCAGCCGCGCATGCGCAACACACTGACTAGGCTACGGCAGCCGCCCGGCTCAAACCGCGAGCCACTAAACTCAGATTCGTATGGGGGTGGGGCTAAGCAACACAGCAGGGGACCACCATGGAGGGGGAGGAAGGAGGGAGTGAGGGAGGGCAAAGGAAAAGCTGTGGGGAAGGAGAGGACAAGCTCTCTTGCTGTGGCTCTGGCTACCCCACCATCTCTCCAGGCAAGGGCATGACAGGAGCCCCACCCCCACCCCGTACTGCTCCTTCTGCAGGAGCCTTCAGTGTGACAGTATCATCCTTGCATGCACACTGCAGTGTGCAACAGTGTCCTGTCCCACTCTGACCAATGATAGCCCCGCCCCGACTGACCAAGGGCACCCCCCCAACCTGCTCAGACCCACCATCAGCGGCGTCACCCTGACCAGCTCCGACTGACCGCCCTACTCCAACTAACCGACAACAGCCCTGCCCCAGCTTGCTCCAATCAACCGACAACAGCCCTGCCATGACCAACCAAGGCCAGCCCTTCCCCGGCCCGCTCCAACTGAAAGACGACAGCCCCGCCCCTTCCAACTGATGACAGCCCCACCCTGACTGATGACAGCCCCTTTCAGACCAACAACAGTCTCATCCCAGCTGGTCCATGATAGCCTCACCCCACCCTGACCAACAATAGCCCCTCTCCGACCCACGACACCCCATCCCAACTGACTGACAGCCCCACCCCGAGTGACCGATGATACCTCACTCCAACCAATGACAGCCCTACCCTACCCAAACCAACAACAGCCCCACCCTGACTGACCGACTACAGCCCCATCATGACCGATGACAGGCCCATCCCAATCGATGACAGCCCTGTCCCAACCGACCGACCGATGACAGCCCTGCCCCAACTGACTGATGACAGCCCATGTTGCTACCAACCGATGATGGCCCTGCCCTGTCCCGACCAATGACAGCCCTGTCCCATCTGACTGACAACAGCCCTGGCCTCCCCACTTAGGCTGAGGGAGGGGCCTTCAGATGTGGGTGAGCTTGGACCTATCCGCCTCCCGGACTTCGATAGATGCCCTCACCATCGATAGCCCCACCCTACTCCACCCCAACAGACAGCAGCCCTGCCTTGACCAACCGACAACAGCCCCTCCCTGACCAGTGACAGCCCTGCTCCAATTGATGACCTCCCTATCCTGCCTTAACTGATGACGGCCCCGCCCTGACTGCCCTGACCAATGACAGACCTGCTGCAACCTATGACAGCCCCACCTTGCCCCAACTGATGATAGCTCTGCCCCACCCCAGCTGACAACAGCCCCATTCCGCCTTGGCCGATGGCAGCCCCGCCATGCCCGAACTGATCAACAATCTCCCCAACCGATCAACGACAGCCCCATCTCTGCCTGCTCCGATTAACCAATGACAACTTCATCCTGACCAATGACAGCCCCATCACAATGAACTGATGACAGCTAGCCTGCCCCAACCAACAACAGCTCTGCCTCACCTCAATTGATGACAACCCCGCTGAGACCAACTGATTACAGCCCTGCCCCAGCCTATGACAGCTCCATCCCACCCCAATCAACCAACAACAGCCCTGTCCTGCCCTGAATAACAGTGGCCCCACCCTGCCCCAACCAATGACATCCCCACTACATTCAATGACAGCCCCAACCAACAACAGCCCCATTCCACCCCAACCAACCAATGACAGCCCAGCCCTGCCCCAAACAACGGAAGCCCCATCTTGCCCCAATTGACGACAGCCCCCCCACACTTGACAATAGCCCCGTCCCACCTCAACTGACCGACAACAGTCCCTGCCTGTCCAACTGACAACAGCCCCATCTTGACTGACCAACAACAGCCCCTGCTTGTCTGACTGACCACAGACCCGTACCACCCCTCCCAACTGACGACAGCCCGCCCACCCCGCATGACTGACAGATCCATCCCGACCTCCAGACCAACAACAGCCCCCTTCATAAGTAAAAGGCCATCATGTCCAACCCAAAAAAGGCATAGAATCACACCTAGGAGGCAAGCAACATTGTTGTGACACTGCAACAAAGTCCAAATTAGACCCCTGTGCCACCTGGTTGAGGCCTGCACTTCAGGATTGCTGGCGTTTTTCTTCCACTTTGAGCAGTGATCTTAGTAGGCCTGTGTACATATGCAGTTGCACAGGGCCCCTTCCATTTAGTCATCCTTGTCAGAAATAAATACTTTCCTCACTGTTTAGCCAACAAACCGATGCCCCCTGCTCCACTTCCTATCCTACACCAAATGGTGATTCTCACACATCTTCAGAATTGGTGCAAGAGCAGATGGTAGATAAAATGACATGATTTAGTTCACTGATAAGCATGATTGGTGCAGTCTGTAAATAAAACAAGCACTTTGTTGACGGTTAGCAACTAATAGGAAGATTTTTAAAATAAAGTGATGATTTGCCCATGTTTCCCTTCTAACTACTACCTTAGTTTTCTTTTATGGTCACCCTAAGTAAAGGGGATTTCTTGTCATTACAGGTTTGTGTATTTTTTACCTAAAATCTTCCAGCACAACATGTTACCTTGGTCCTGTCAGCAATAACATCACTTTTAAGCAAATCAGCGATTCTATTTAAAAGGAGAATTAGTTAAATGACACTCATGTTGGCCTAAATGTTACCTCATCTAAATTCATGCACTATCCATAATTGTAAATTAAAGTGTAACTAACAAAGCTCTTAATCTTAACCATTTAGCAATTCTTTATATTTCAATATCACAATTCAGTTTGTGTGTATTATCATACCCCCTTAATCCATTTGGGGGCAGAGGATTAAAGAGCACTTTGACTCCAAAATATTGTCAATAGTTTCTTTATCTTCTTTTAGTATGGCTGTTCAGGAACTCTTTTTCACACGAAGTCCAGCCTTATGGTTGCATATCATTACAAAAAGCTTCGTTAGTAATTTTCCCTGTGTTGCATTTTGAGGGGAGCCTATATTTTAGGGCCTTAATAATTGTTTGTGCTGCCCTTCACCTAGCGTTGGTGGCAGCTGCTGCTGCAGTCTAACATATCAGGTGTTAGGCATACTCAGATCATGCATAAGGACTGGGCCGCTCTGGCAAGATACTTGTTCCCCTACTTAGTTTAAAAATCCCACTTCAGGGCCTTGGCTTGAGCTAAAGCTCTAAGCAGCTTGTTATCTGTGGGGCAGCATCAGAGCTAAGGGTTTTGACAATGCTGACTGGTGAAAACTTAGGTGCCCAGGGGACTTAGGCACCTAGGAGGGTTAGGTACTGCCTGAACTGTGGCTGTGAAAATGGCAGTGGCACTTCCTGATGGTCTTAGGTGCCTATCTGCCTGTTTAGGGTCTAAATCCCTTTAAAAATCTGGCCCTAAATATCTAGTTTGTTTGCTTGAGTTTTTTATTTGTTTTGTAAAGAAAAGTTGCCAGATTTACAACCCTGGAGACAAGTCCTCTGTTTATCCCCAGGATGGCATAGCAGTGGCAGGAACTGAAGCACCCTAGTACCTTTTGGCATAAAAAGATCACTTCCAGAGGCAGGAAGGAGGTAGTTAAAGCTCATTTATTGCCTGCTCCTGCTCCTACAGAAGTCAATGGGTACAGGATAGGGCCCTGAATCCTTGGCTTTGCTACTGAGACTTCCCGAAAAGGTACCCATTATCATAGGGGTTTTTGTGACATGGACAATGATCCACTAGGAACAACGCTGTAATAATCAATTATTTTCACACAGGCCACGAAACAGTCATTTGATGGCAATGATTGTCAGCCAACCTGGATCAAATTAGAACGAATACTCTCGTGGAACAAGGCTGTGTGTCACAATAGCAATCCTCCGAGCTGCCACATTCCTAATTTGTTTGTTATAAAGTCTAGTACTCTATCACCAGGAAAGGCTTTTCTTTTTTTTTTTAATAAAAACAACACTAGCTGCTAGCTTTGTGCCACAAACAAAAACATTTGTGCTCCTCATGCTGTTTCTGAGCCAGAAATTAACTAATTAAAGACTTCTTTTCTCAGAAATGTGTTGGCATCAATCAGAGGTGCTGGGGCACAAACATAGATGCTATGGTATGATAAGGCATTTTATAAAATTGAAGTGGCAGTTAAACAAAACAGCTGTATTAATCTCAGCTGTATTCAGAGCATCAGGGACGAGGCAAATCAATGATTCCCAAATGGAAAGAATACAAAATTGGTAGGGGAAAATAATCATTTTCAAACTTCTAAAAGGGTATCCCGAACAATGGAGGAAAAAAAAGCAAACATTAAAATCCAAATAAACTCAGTGGATGGGGATTTCATGAGCCTTTTGTTGATTTCATAAACTGTTTATATCATTTTAAAATCTCATTTTACAATTTTTTAAACTTTGTTGAACTTTTTAAAGGGCCAGATTCTGATGCCTGTGCTCATGTGGTACAGTACCTTATTCCATGAATGACACCCATTGATTGTCCAGTACATGGTGCCATGATTTATCATATTATCAAACAGGAGACTCAACTATGTCTCAGAATAGACAAATGTCATAGCTACAGGGCTAACTGCACCTGTGGCCCCTTTCTGGTACCTCTGAGGGCATGCCTTCAGGTGTTAGGCCTCATGCTTTTATTTGTCTGAGGCTGGAATTTCACAATTCTCCCACTCCTAGACTGAGACCTGTATATTAGCCATTCTCACCCTTGTAGTCCAACTGAGTTCAGGCACCTCCGGTTCTTCCCTTCAAGAGTCTGTGACCATGGAATACAGTGACTAGACTGCCTTCTTAAAACAAAAGTATTGTTTACTTTAGCAGTAAGAACAAAGCTTTTAGATAAATAGGATTTTAAATCAACATCATACATACGTCTATCTTACCTAAAGGTTTACCATCCCCTGATGCTAACTTAGGCAGGGCTAGCTTCTTCAGACACCCCCAGTGGGGTCCTGTTTCTCAGTCTATCTCTCCTGAATGATCACTGCCTCTCTTGAGAAAACACAACGAGGAGTCTTTGTGGCACCTTAGAGACTAACAAATTTATTTGGGCATAAGCTTTTGTGGGCTAGAACCCACTTCATCAGATGCAGGGAGTGGAAAATACAGGAACAGGTATAAATACAGGAAAGAATTGAGTTGCCTTACCAAGTGTGAGGTCTAACGAGACAATTCAATTGACAGCAGGATACCAAGGGAGGAAAAATAACTTTTGAAGTGGTAATGAGAGTGGCCCATTTCAGACAGCTGACAAGAAGGTGTGAGTAACAGTAGGGGGAAATTAGTATTGGAGAAATTAGGTTTAGGTTTTGTAATGACCCAACCACTCCCAGTCTTTGTTGAGGCCTAATCTGATGGTGTCCAGTTTGCAAATTAATTCCAATTCTGCAGTTTCATGTTGGAGTCTGTTTTTGAAGTTTTTTTGTTGAAGAATTGCCACTTTTAGGTCTGTTATTGTGACCAGGGAGATTGAAGTGTTTTCCTACTGGTTTTTGAATGTTATGATTCCTGATGTCAGATTTGTGTCCATTTATTCTTTTGCGTAGAGACTGTCCAGTTTGGCCAATGTACATGGCAGAGGGGCATTGCTGGCACATGATGGCATGTATCACATTGGTAGATGTGCATGTGAACGAGCCCCTGATGGTGTGGCTGATGTGATTAGGTCCTATGATGGTGTCCCTTCGATAGATATGTGGACAGAGTTGGCACCAGGGTTTGTTGCAGGGTTTGATTCCTGGGTTGGTGTTTTTGTTGTGTGGTGTGTAGATGCTGGTGAATATTTGCTTCAGGTTGGGGGGCTGTCTGTAAGAGAGGACTGGTCTGTCCCCCAAGGTCTGTGAGAGTGATGGATCATCCTTCAGGATAGGTTGTAGATTCTTGATGATACACTGGAGAGGTTTTAGTTGGGGGCTGTAGGTGACAGTCTTTTTAACCCTGTCAAAGTTCTTTTGTCCTTCTGTGTTCGGGTGCCTTTTCCTGTTCGGGTCCAAACCAGTTTCGTAGGTTTACTGGAGAATAGGCAAAATCATCAAAGCTAATAGTTCTGGCCTTGTTCCTTATCAACTCATAAATGTTTGCCAAGAGCTCGCTTATCTAGAACCATTTTTTCCTTGTTATCTGTTTTTCTAGTCAGACTCCTGCTGAGTTAAATCAATATAGTCATACAGGAAAAACCCCAATAACTAGGCCAACATATAGTATTCATAAATCCTGATTTCACCTGAAAATCAGGAAGTTTCTAACTGCCAACATTTCTTCAATTAATTAATTCTGCCTGCAAAATTGCATCTGCAATTAATTGTAGGCACAAAATTCTGAGTGCAAATTTGGAAGCTGGCTTTAAATATCAGCTTCCTGGTGTCAGGTAATACCTATTTTCCACACAGGAAAGCCTCACTTTCCCCTTCTGTGGCATATATTTGAGATGGACATTAAGACGGTTGCTGGTTCACAGTATGTTCTTGAGGCTCCCCTGCACTTCTTTTTAATAAAGAAGTCTTAGTATGCAAAGCTTGTTCACGTATAAAAACTTTGCATAAATCTAAGCTGCCAGGCATCAAAATTATTCTGAAGTTACTTGCAAAGGCAGCCTTTTACACAAAACTTTCTTAGCCCTCCTGTTTTAGCCGATTTGAATTCCTATTGAGATGCTGATATGACAAGTCTTATAAGATCATTGCAAGTAACTTCAGAATAATTTTGATGCCTGGCAGCTTAGACATGCGCAAAGTGCATTTTTAAGGGAGAAGGTGCATTTTTGATGGAGTTAAATGTCCCACATTACTTTATTGTAGTGACATGTCAGATTAATGATGTCCACCATTTGTGAAATGAGAGTTCATGAACAGTCATGACTACTGCTTTCCAGTACAATGTAGAACGAGACCCATAATGGATATAACACACTATGTCTCCAGGAGCAAATTGACAGGCAGCAGGTGAGTCATTTTCTTTTTTGATGGCTATCCAGCAACAGCCATCTTTGGAAGAGGAGGTGAACAGGACCATCGCAGACTTGAGAAACAAGTCCACTGGAACAAATTCTCCCTCAGCTAGCACAATGTTTGAGCCAGAACCATTCCTCCCTGATTTTGAGCCACTGTCAAAATCTCTACCATCCTCTGTAATTTTTTTGGATGGGTTATGACAGGCACTTACCATCTAACAAATCATAATGTATCCACCTCTACAATCTCAGTTCTGACACTGACTCCCTCATGGCTATGGGAAAGATGCTTAATCTCTCTGTGTCAGTTTCTCTACCAACAAAATGGGGATAATAACAACCTAACTACCTTATAGCTCTGTGGTGAGGCTTAATTAGCTAATGTCAATAAAGCTGTTTGAAGATGAAAAATTATAGGTGTTTATTATGATCTATGTATGTATTAGGCAGACCAGACAGATTATATGAAAGGGACACAATTAGGAAAACATTTTGCCATTCAGCAAACAAATTACCTGCATTCTAAACTAATCATCCTCTCACAATCAGACAGCACCGTGGATACCCCCATATTTTTAAGCAGTCTGATTTTGCTGTTAGTATCGTCTCATGGATCTGAAAGAACACTGGGGAAACTTTGTAGTTTAAGGCTTTGTTTTTTCTCCTGCAGCAGGCATGGTTTCTCATCAAACCAAAAAAATAATAATAATAATTTAAAAACCTTAGGCAGAAACAAAACACTACAGATTACTAACTGTAAAAATAATATCAAATAATACTTAGCATTTCCATAACCATTTCCCAGTGAGGATCTCAAAGGGAAGGATAAGTATTATCCCAATTTTAAAGGTGGGGAAACTGAGGCACCAGGACTGGCATTGATTTATCCAAAGTCACACACACACAGCAAGATTGTGAACCCTCTTTGTCAATAGATACGTCTTTGCTGCAGAGTTAATGCAGATGATCGGCATCCAGGTCTGAGCACCCAGGTTAACCTAGGTATGAGCAGCCACACTGCAAAGCCACACTCGAGTTACTCTGTCCTCACTGGTGCTGCTCTCACCCGTGCGTATGTGTCGTTAGGATTTCTGGAGGTCTATTCCATAGTTCTTTGTGAAGCATTAAGCTGAGCTGATTCTTTCCCAGGAAATTGTGGGCAAACTTGTCTCTCCTTCTGGGCACACAGGGAGAAGTGTGGGAAGGCACTGGAGGGCGATCAGCATGCAGGTAGTTCAGCCTGCAGCTTTACTACAAAGTGGGCAGGTTACCAGCCTAAGTGAAAGCTTTACTCAGGCTTTAGCCTCTAGTCCCAGACAAGCTAGCTAGCCTGAGGCCAAAGCACCAATGAACTCTGGTCAGAGGTTTTTCTGTGTGGGCAGGAGGGGGCGTAGGGGAAACACCCAAGTAAAAGCCTGGGTTAACTAAGCAGTGCTGACATACCCAGTGGGACTACTCCTGGGAGAAGCTGCTCACAACGGGAACAAGGAGGTCACAATCTGGTCCATATACAGCCAGTGGCAATCTGAAACAGAATCCAACTTTCCTGTCTCACAGCCTCTGCGCTCTCCACTAGAGTACACCACACAGCACATATCAGACTAATTAAAATATTCTGTCTGGGATATTGTTTGTAGTATAAGCATGACAGCACAGTTAAAGTATTATTATCTCATTTGAACCACTTTGCATTTCTTCATGGGTCTGTAATCCTTGCTGCCTGCAAGGCAACACTTTTCTAACAAAAGCATTCTTCCGTGGTCCTGGTCTCAAACTGAGCTGGAAGGCCATTTCTCTCTCCCCAAGACCTGCTTTTTCCAGGATACCTACAAAAAGGTATAGGTTGAGGAACAGATGGGTATAGCTGAAGTGTTTGTGTTCATTATTTAAAAAATATTAAAGTACATAATTTGCATATAAATGTTGCATAATTTGATTGTATCCCTCTCCCTTACACTGTGTACACTGCTTGTCATCTTAGAATGTCAGTTCTTTGAGACAGGGACCATTTCTGCCTCTTCCTGGTACAGCACCTAGCACAATCAGGTACCCAATGGAGGGACCTCTGGCACTACTGCAATACACATCATAACAAAAAGAAGGACTCTGGATGATATGGATTCATTTATAACGTATGAGGGACCATCAACTTAAAAGAGTGCCATGCTCGACTGCTAAGCTGTATGCCTCTGCCTGTGATGTCATTTGATGTTCAGGATTTTATAAATAAAACTGATTTTATTTATGATCATGACGTTAACAAGGTTTGTCATCCTACCAGTTAGTGATTCAAGTTTCTTGCTCCCATCATTCTGCACACAAGATTCCTAATTAAGCTAAAATCAATGTCAGGATATGGTCCCAAGTTTGAAAGATAAGACAAGATAATAAGACGGGACTTTCAGAAAATCACAGAATTATCTATTTTTATTTTTTAGCTAATCTACTGATGGCATTCAACCGTTTTTAAAGAAATCATAAAATGGCCTGGTTTTACTTTATTGTTGTGTTTGAAAAGAATCGAATGAGGAAATTGTAGATCTCATGTTTCGACCGCATTGAAACGTCTGAGCTTTGTGATTAACAGAGCTGGCAATAGATAACAGTGTAATCCTGGCTAAATGTATTTTGATTAAATGAGTTTAGAGTACATTTTCTTAAGACACATTTGGCCATGTTCAGTCTGGGGCTAGATGTATGTGAGTGGAAAAATTGCAGCATTTTTCCAGGCAGGAGGCATGAGATTGCTACAAGCCATAGCCTCCACCATGGTATTAATTAGCGTGTCTCACCAACCAGAGCTGTAATATTTGTAAATGAAATTCTAGAAAGGCATCAGCAGAAAACAGCGTGATGAAGCCAAATGGAAAACATAAACCAGTAAAAGGCTTAGCTAGCTAGAAGTGCAAGCTCAGCCTTTGAAGTCAGTTCAAGTATTGCATGCTTTAATTTTGGTGTAATCTGTGATGAAGGGTACAAACGAACTCAGAACCAGCTTTTGTAACTTTTGGCCCACTTGTAGATGAATCAGTTTGTTGATGGTTACCAGTGATTGCACAGCCAACAAAGCTGTGGTCTTCATTAAGTTAGGTTTGAATAATTGGCTTCAGTGGAAGTTTTGGGCGCAGAGGGAGTGCAGTGTCATGCCCCAAATCATACTTTAATAGAGGGTGAGCATTTGAATTCAGAGGAAGCTGTATATCTCAGTGACTTGGAAACGTGGATACTTCTTTATATCTCTGTACTGGCGGTTTTCCTTTGCTTTTTTTCTGTTGGCCTCAGCTGTAGAGCTGAGGTGGCACAGGATCTAGTGCTGTCCTGCCATTTCAATACCTGGATGGTGGATAAACAATGGAAGGACCAGCTGGATTACATTGCTCTGGCCCTATGGATAGCTTTCTTCGGACCTACTGCTGCCAGATGCTGACCATCAACTAAGATATCAATGAAGTCAGTGGGAACTGAGATTGCTCTGCACTTGCCAGATCAGGCAGCCAGGCATTAAGAGGGCCCAGGAATGGCCTAAACACAAATACTATTACTGGGAGATATACACACACACACACACACACTTATTTTTTATGTCAAACATTAGTTATTATTTCTCCAGCTTGAAAACAGTAACACACTAGTCTGAGGCCAGCAGTTAGCCATCTGCTGTTAATTGCTACTCAGTAAAACCTATGTACCTATTTTGGGAGGAAAGAATAAAGTAGAGAGTTACTCTTCTCTTGTAGCTGTTTCACAAGGCAAACACACTTAAAGCAGGGGTGCATTTTCTTTCCCCAGATGGTGATACATGAGTACAGAGCAGTAAAAGAGGAATAACTCTGGACCAAGGCAGTATTATATCTGATCCTCTGAGATGCAAATGGGTAAAGAACCAAACACTTGAACCCAGTGGTCCCCAAACTTTTCACGGTCATGTCCCCCTTACCCCTGTCCATGCCCACCCCCCTGGAAGCTGGGGCCAGGAGTGGGGCCACGGCTGGGAGGGAAGCATGGACAGGAGTAAGAGGACCAAGACTGAGGCCACAGTATGGGGCGGATCTGGGGCCGGGTTGGGGAACAGAGCAGCAGCCAGAGGCCGAGGCTGGGGGCGGGAGTGGAGCTGCAGCTGGGGGCCAAGGCTGAGGGTGGGGCTGAGGTTTAAAGGGGAGAGCAAGGTTGGGAGCCATGTCCGTGGCTGGGGCCAGGGCCAGAACAGGGCTGGGTAGCACTCCCTCCCTGCCCCCTATAGGGCCTGGCCCAGATCCCACCATGCCCCCCTCAACGTTCCTCTGTGCCCCCCAAGAGGGGCTCATCCCACAGTTTGGGGAGCTCTGCATTAACCAGATACTATAGTTTAAACAATGATTTGGAAGAAAATGGCTGGAAAATTATTAGGGAAGGTGATGTATACTGAACTTAAACCCCTATTGATTGCAACATTGAAATAGTTCACAGAACAAGACAATTTAATGTTTCATAGGTTTTAAATTGGAATATATTTCCCAAGCGGCAAAGTTCTAAATTCTCATAGAAATGTGCCAGGTTTGTTTCACAATCTACTTGGTTCATGCATGAATGGTATTCAAGCCCACCAGTATCTTTTGTTTCCAAGACGGATGCCTTAATACTTGACCACCATATCGGGGGGGGGGGGGGGGGGGAATGCATATGGGTAAAGAGTACTAATGAAGACTGAACAATGGTTAGAAAGCGAATTGTTTAATAGATGCACTTACTTAGCTTTGTGTATTTCAGACTAGAGTTGTTTATATATCTACAATTAAATCTCTTTATTTGTTTGCCTTGAAAGCTACTGTGTCACGTATAAGCCCTTGTGTGTTGCTGCATTCCTGAATTCTGACAAAGGTGAGGTTTTTTATTTGTTTGTGCTATTGTTTCTTTCATTGAACTTCCTTGCTGAGGACAAGAGCACTTTTCTTTGTTCAAGAATCCTCTTCTGAGAAGTGATAATTCCTTTAAAAAAAAATCTTGTTAACAAAAGACCTTCAAACACATACTGCACAAAGGGATCTGGTTCAAAATAGTTTTAAGAGAGTAAAGAAAAATCCCAAATTAAAAAAGTAACACTGTTAGTGCATTTCTGTTTTCTTTTGACGTTTCAGAAATGCAAAGTTAAAATGAGTACACATAGTTCATCAGAATACTAAATAACTACATGTTCTAAACAAATATTTTATTAACATATGGAACAAGCAACCGCTTCAACATTTTTAGTTTCTTTAAAAAAATAAACATTTAAAATTCAATAGAAGAAAAATAGTAGCAAATCCAACATAAAAGAGTGTGCATTAGAGAGGTTACAAACCTTGGCTAACTGATTATTTAAACTAGAAACAAGACCTCATATTTATACCTAGAATATCCATATCATGTTCCGGCAAGCCCAATAGACCTCTGCATATCCCTATCCTTTTCTAGTATTTGGGCAGTGTGGAAAATTATTATTTGGCACTAAAGCAATGCAGTGTATTGTGTATTTGTTTTCTAGCTACATTATTATATTGCCAGTGCAAATTGCAAAGTATGAGTACATTTGTTTGGAGGTGGAAAATTGTATATTTTTAATGTTTCATATCAGTCCAATTCAGTGATGGAATTTTGTTGCAAGATTTGTCTTCATATTAAAGGAAAAATCAATTCTGTCTGGTTTCTAGTTTGGGGACTACAAACTTAAAATATTAGATATGGGTCTGTTCCAATACTGCACATTCAAACAGCCTGGTACATAGGGGTTCAAAATACAGATCTGAATAGTGAATTTCCCTGATCCTGGGAGTGTTCTGAATCAGGTCATTAGAGATAGGTGTGAATGGTGAGCTTAGATCCAAACCCAGACATAGATCTGGAATTTTGGTGCAGCCCCATCTCTAAATATATTTACAGAACCAGCAATAGTCTGCAGACACTTTGATCACAAAGTTTAAAAGCTCTAACTAACCATTCTTAGCTATATTCTGAAATGATTTACAATTGTTAACTGAGAGCACTGTAATCAAAAAGTGAAACCAATATTGACCAACCAGCTATATAGCACTTTTAAACCCCTCGGTCAAGTTCATCTTGGTGTAACTCCACTGGCTTCTATATATTTACAGCAGGGCTGAATTATGTCACATTATTTAAAATTGGATACAAACATTATTTCAGGAAAAAAGAAAAGGAGTACTTGTGGCACCTTAGAGACTAACCAATTTACAAAGCTCATGCTCAAATAAATTGGTTAGTCTCTAAGGTGCCACAAGTACTCCTTTTCTTTTTGCGAATACAGACTAACACGGCTGTTACTCTGAAACCTGTCATTATTTCAGGAGTTTTATTAATTATGGGGTGAAATCTTGAAGCACTTACCCTGGTTTCAATCAATTTTTACCCAAGCAAAACATCCATTGCAATCAATAGTTTGAATAAAAACAAAGGGCTAGATTGTGTCTGTCCTTCTAAAGTTTCCAATGGGGAGGGCACCAAGAGCCTTTCTCTTGCCTTGCACCCCTGTGTGCACTAGCTGTTATGGCTGTAGAACGATGAGGGTTTGTGGCTGACAGCCTCCATTTTGGCAGGCAGGGTTCTGGACTGCAGGAAGCTGAGGGCTGCAGTTAACACTAGCTTCTGGTTTCAAAATTTGATAGTTAAATACAAGTTTTCCATGACTTAATAAGAACAACACAACTCTCAGCACAGGGACAAGACTACTCCCAGCTAGTAGCCTCTCAAGCATGCTCGCCAGAGGTGATGCGAGGCAGGGGGCATGTGGGGTCCCATGCCCCCCCAGACTGGTTGGTCATTGGTGCAGCTGAGCCCCCTCCCTGCTCCGAGCAGGGAGAGGAACAGCTGGGAGCAGCTTAGAGTGCAGCTGCTTTAACTGTGCTGGGAGAGGCAGAGGAACAGGGGGCGCTGCAGAAAGGGGTGGCTGCTTTCCGGGGGGGCTGCTTTCTGGAAGGGAGAGGACTGCTGAGAGGGTGGGGTGTGTAACTCTAGTTCAGAGGTTGGCAAACTTTTTGGCCCGAGGGCCACAACTGGGTATGGAAATTGTATGGTGGGCCATGAATGCTCACAAAATTGGGGGTTGGGGTGTGGGAGGGGATGAGGGCTATGGCTGGGGGTGTGGGCTCTGGGGTGGGGCCAGAAATGAGGATTTCAGGGTGTGGGAGAGGGATCTGGGCTGGGGCAGGGGGTTGGGGAGGGGAGAGGGCTCTGGGGGTGGGGCTGGGGGTGAGTGATTAGGGGTGCAGTAGGTTGCTCCGTGCTGGAACAGAGGAGTTTGGAGGGTGGGACGGGGATCAGGGCTGGGGAAGGGGGTCGGGGTACCGGAGGGGGTCGGGGTGCATGCTCCAGACGGCGTTTACCTCAAGCATCTCCCAGAAGCAGCGGCATGTCCCCGCTCCAGCTCCTACGCGGAGGGGCAGTTCCCGGCCAATGGGAGCTGTGGGGGCAGTGTTTGGGGCGGAGGTAGTGTGTGGAGCCCCCTGGCTGTCCCTAAATGTACAATCCAGAGGGGGATATGCTGCTGCTTCCGTGAGCTGCACGGAGTGGGGCAAGCCCCCGACCCCACTCCCCGGCTGGAGTGCCAGAGTGGGGTAAGCCCTGGATTGTGCTGCCCGGCGGGAGCTCGAGAGCCAGATTAAAATGTCTGGAGGGCCGGATGCGGCTCCAGGGCCAAAGTTTGCCCACCCCTGCTCTAGTTGTCCAGGGGTTGTGCCCCCCACTTGTCAGCAGGCATGTATCGTCTATGAATGACAGCCACCCTCAAAGGGATCAGGATGTAGAAAAGGCAATGGCCAGCAGCACTGGCTGGATACACTAGGAAGATCATTCTGCTCCCTTTTAAAGGGTGGTGCAGCAGCCAAGCCTGCCTGCATTTCAGGGAGCTAATATGGATCTATGCCTTAATGTCACAATCGAGGCCTATGTATTTCAGCTGTAGCAACTTGCATGGAACTTGTGAGGAGCATGGGTTGCTGGAGGCAAAAGTTTAGATAAATAATAGATAAAGTTTAGGTAAATAATCTTTTTAATAAAGAGTCAGTTTAGCTTTAGAAACAGAGTCCTCTCCTGTTATTAATCAGTATATGGCATATGAAACATTGGCCATTCATCACACAGTTTGATGGCTTGTGTCATACATTGGCAGGTTTGCAGGCTTGAGAGATATGTATAGGGCCTGATCCTGAAGCAGGGGCGATGGATTCGTCCTAAAAGTGTGAGGGGGGTGAGGCCCCCCCCCCGTGGCCTGCCCCCACCTCCTCTTCCCTCCGAGACCCCTCCCGGCCAAGCTGGAAGCCGGAGCCAGGTCCGGGATCCCAGGGGCCAAAGAGACACAGCCAAACCATGTTAAGAGCCGCCCAGGCAGCTGTGGGGAGCTGTGGGCCCTCTATCTGCCCTGGATTGGAGGCCCAGGAGACGGGGATGTGGGCCGGGGCTGCTCTTGGGCTCACCCCACCCCGGACAGGTGGAGGGTCCACAGCTCCCCACAGCAGCCCAGGCTCCCCGGTCCAGGCTTCAGCTTCTGGCCCGGCCAGGGAGCTGGAGGGTCTCAAAGGGAAGAGGAGGGGCAGGGGCCAGGCCCATGGCAAAGAGTGGACAGGACAGACCCATCCACTTTCAAAAGCGGGAGGGCCTTGCCCCCACTCCATTCCAGTGCCGCTGTTCTGAAGTCCTTATTCAGTCAAAACTTCTTTTGAAATCAAGGGGAGTTTTGACTGAATAACTTCATGGCTGGGCTTTTAAAAATAAACTGTCCACTCTAGGCAAAGAATACAAATGATTTTCATAAAAAATGCCAGATTTGATGGGAGAAATGTGAAGTAATATGGTAAAGATACTTAGTATAAATACCTATATAGTCAAAACATCAGTTAAGAAAATTCCAAACAGTTTCAATATATTTGGGCTTGGAAGGATTAATTTTTTATTGGTAAATGTCAGTGAACATCGATACATATTTCCATCAATAATAATTGAAATTTACAGAGAGACACAGAAAAGTGCTGCTTGAGAGCTTATTAGAGTTTGATTTAAGGATATTTACTTTGAATATTTTGACCTGTGATGTTTACAATTTGTGTTTTAACAGCTCTGAAGCTTGAAGTTTTTGAATCTGTGTCTACTGCCATTAAATAATAATTGCCTGACCCACCCACCCCAAAATTTGCCACAGCTGTGAAAATTTCAGTTGATAAACATTGGAAAAAAGGCTTAATGATATTATCCTTCAAAATGATAAAAAAATAAAAAACAAATTCTGCTAAGCCTAAATATATTGTATCCCATGGCACTAAACGAGAAAAGTATATGTTCAAATAAGTGTAATTAGACTCTGTGTTTTCACCACCGCTAGAGCAGATAAATCACCAATCAGATTGGAATGGTTTCTGATATTGCATATTGCCAAATAACAGGAGTTTTTCCCTCAAGCTGTAGCAACAAACTCCATACAAAACTGTTGTTCTGCTAGAACCCTACAGTTTTCTAAAAGGCACATTTGATAAAAGCCAAGGTACCCATTGAAGCTAATGGAAATGAAGTGTGGTTTGACAAAAGGGAGAGATCTTAGACATACACAATGTAACTTTTTTACTTCTTAAAAAAAATATTTACTGCATTGAGTGCTGAAGAAAAGTGCTGGATCAACAGCCCTAGCGCTGATTTATCCATAGAACAGGGAAAGCCAAAGGCGGTGCTGACATTCCCGTTTGTAGTGATCTAGAGTAATCCCATTTCTTGGGTCAGAAAATAATTTAATCTCCATACCTATTTAATCCTCAGCCTCTCTGCTGAGACTGGTAATTGCCATTACCTGACACTAGGTGATCGACTAAAGCTATCAGTGCTTTTCAGATACATCACCAAACAGCCATTAGGTGGTAAATTTCAGTCACTATTGGATAAGATTAGAGCCAGTAACCTGGAGCTGAAAGGAGCTCTATCACTTAGCTCTGTCCACTCAGACACTCATTCCCCCAAATTTACACCCAACCCAGCCACCTTCTGTCTAAAACAGATGTATAAAAATGATGATATATTCCTTATATTTGGTGGTTTTAATAACACATGACCCTCATCAGATGCATACTCAACGGGAAACTGGCCACATGTGATTTTTTTATATAACATAGAAATTCAAATGTGAAATGGACTAAAGAACATCAGAGAGACAAGGTGGGCGAGGTAATATCTTTTATAGGACCAACTTCTGTTGGTGAGAGAGACACACTTTTGAGCCACACAAAGCTCTTCTTCAGGTCTGGGAAAGGTACTCCAAGTGTCCCAGCTAAATGCAAAGTGGAACAGATTATTTAGCATAAATAGTTACTGCATATTGTAAGCGACCATTAAAGGTAGAGTGACCCATTAACTCCTCTGAGTCATAGGACAAAAAGAGCGGGTTAGTGGTTACAGATTGTTGTAATAAGCCATAAATCCAGTGTCTCTGTTCCGGCCATGATTTTAGTGTCTAGCAGAATTATGAATTTAAACTCCCAGGCTCATCATTTGAAAGTGTCATGCAAGTTTCTTTTGAGGATGACTGATAGGTTAGATATAGAGTGATTGCTGTGTGATGCTCTCTGGGGGACCTTTGGGTTCATAAAGCAATGAATGGATTGTACCAGCCTTGCAAAATTCTAATCCCTGACTGAGAGAAGTATTTTTTTTAAATAGGCAAGTAAGGTAATTTTTTCATCATCATTGTCATGGTAATGGGTGGGAGAGTAGTTTTTGTGCGTGGGCTGGTAAATGTTCGTGACAATATTGCAAGGCTGAAATACATTCATGTGGAGTGTTATCATCTGTGACATATATCTGGATAATAGGCTTCATTTAATAAGTAATCCAAGTATGACTCAAGTAAAAAGCTACTAATGAAAGATAAACATTGTCTTCATGCTATTTAACTGTTTCAAAATACCATGCAGGCGAGAATACAACAAATCAGAAACAGACCATCAGTCTGCAGCATTTCATACCATGCCACACACTTCCCAGAATACAGGTAGAGTCACTCACTGACTTTTAGACTAAGACATGCCACTGCCTTGGTGGCATGGCACAACTCTCTTTTGCCTTTCCCTTTAATGAGAGGCCGGCCACATGCCACTGCATATGCTCTGCTAGCTGCAAACTATTGCAATGTGTGCTGTTCAGGCATACAGTGCAGAAATAATAGAACCAAAAGTCTATCTGAACTTTAGGAAGTTCTGTGTATATGTGACGGGTGGGCCTGAACCCACGAAAGTGAGGTTGTTCCATCTTTGCCCTCAACTCCGCAGAAACCCTTCCATAAGAGCTCCATATGGTTCCAGCTCCCTGAGCTTACGAAAAAGGGGCTGGCTGGACTCTTCCAAATTCCCCCCGCAGCCCACATGCTGCATTAATTTCCCACAGCCTACCACTCTGTGGAATGAATCCTTTATGGGGAGGGGCTCTAGGAACAGCAGAGGGCAAGGATGTTCTTGGTAGGGGGCTACAGTGGAGTTACAGTGGATAGCCTGCTCTCTGGCAGGTCCCTCAGATTCACATGTATCCTTGCCTTCTTCTACTGGGTGTGGAGAGAGAAAAACCCCACCCTATAATTGGTATAATTCCTAGGAACCGCCACAAACTGAAACTCAGTGAATTTCTGTTCCCATACCTGGGTTATGCCCATTTACAGCAGAAGCCACTAACCTTGTGGCTTGGAATCATATTGACTGAACAACAGGGCTAGGGTTTGGTTTTGACAGCTCTACAATCTCATGAATCATTGTCAGTAATGGAAGTTGCATGCGAGTATGTAAAGGCAGAATCAGGGTCATAGTGCACGAAGCCACCCTGCTTGACAATTATAGAATCAAAGGCAAAGGGATCCTTTAGCAAATGCATTGTGCTGTATTTAAGATGGTGTAGCACTTATTCACTAGCTCAGGCACTGAAGAAGCTGAATCCAGTTGTAAGATCTTTGGGGCAGGAACCACATCTACCTGTGTGTTTATATGTGTGATTGGACCTAATCCTGATTGCAGCTTCTAGGCACCACCCAGCGTAAATAAGAACAATATATTGCCACGGAGTATGTTGGAGGGCTTTCCTTTGTTATATTGATTCTAGCGTCTGTTGGCTCTTATAGTATCCAAACTGATTATCTGTGCTCTGAAAAGATGAGTGCAAACCAAACCACACATTATTTATTTTGACTGCTAGCTCGTCCCAAGGCCGCCATAATTCATTATTTCTGCATTCTGTTCTTCACTTAGGTTTTAAATCCTCCTGCAAAGGGTAACAGAATACCATTAGCAAGGCGGCAGCCATGGGGAAGGGATGGAACTTGTAATCACCAAGATATCAAGAGGCTTTAGTTCATATCTAGGCAGTAATGAGATGTGCTGCTCTTTGGTAATACAAGAAGGAGAGGAGCAGTGCTAAGAGTGAGCTGCATTCCTGTGTCACAGGCACAGTCACAAGAGCAGACAATCACATCACAGTCAGAGTCTCAGGGCCATCCTAAGGCAGCCAAAACCCTGGGTTGTTTGTGGGGAAAAGGAAGGGACAAGAAAAGAGATGGAGTACTAAGGAAGTTAGTGGGGCAACGGAAGGTAGCAAGGAAATGGGATGAGAGGAAGAGAGAAAAGGGAACTGATAATGAGGAACCAAAGGTGTGGGAGTGATTTAGAGAGCATAAAGGAGGACAGAGTCATGAGGGGAGGAGTTGAACAGGCTGAAAAACCATGGGAAAGAAAGAAAGAATTTGAAACAGTGATGAAGAAAACCTAGCCTGTTGCATATTGCTCCTTCTGCTGGTCACAGACAAAAGGTGTTACCTCAAGAAGGGCCCATCCAGGCACTGCGAAGTGCACTAGCAATAGGGAAGGGTCGAGTCCACCTTGCCTAAAGCAGGAAAATTGAAAGAAAGCAATAAAAGATGAAGGGGAAACTGAGGGCTTGTTTACACTTACCAGGATATTGACGTGCAGCGATCAATGCACAGGCGGTCAATTTAGCGGGTCTAGTGAAGACCCGCTAAATCGACCGCAGATCGCTCTCCCATCAACTCCTGTACTTCACCTGAACGAGGTGGGAGAAGTGTCTGCTGTTGACATAGCGTAGGGTGGACCCCGTGGTAAGTAGATCTAAGTATGTCGACTTCAGCTACGTTATTCACATAGCTGAAGTTGTGTAACTTAGATCGATCTCCCCCCATAGTGTAGACAAGGCCTGAGAGGGAATGGAGGCATGTTTCCATAGACATTACAGTAATTCTAGACTGCATCAATTTAAAAAAAAATTCAAGAGAGGCACCATAGGTTCAGCCTAGCCTGAAGGAACCCAGGAGACTCTTAACCTGGGGATTCAAATTGTAGCAAAATCTGTTTTTTCCTTTGACATCTCTTTCATTTTCTCTCCTCTACCCTTTTTTATTCTGTTTCAGCTGCAGTGGCAGAGTTAGTCTCTAGCTAGCTCTGAGTCATAATCTGAGAATTTCAGAATCCAAGGATGTAATTCAACAATTAATAACAAACAGAAGCAAATTATTAACTATTTGGGACTCACTTCCCACGTCTTTGGGAAGATTGGATTGTTTCTCCCAAATCAGACTAGTGTTTGATGAAGTGATGGATTTCTCTGGATTTGCAGTGAAGTCAGGCTTCAAATAGGTCATGGATGAGATACCTGTATAAAGAAAGCAATTTGAAATTGAGGGAAACTGTGCTTTTGCTTAGGAGAAGTGCCTATTTTATATACAATCATACACAATCTCCAAAAAATTAATGGAACACCACAGTTGACTGTATAGTTTTGGGGCATGGACTATGAGGACATTAAATTCAATGCAGATATGAGCTGCTGCAACTCCCAATACCTTCAGGGAGAGAACACTGACAGTGTAATAGAATGTTTAAACTTATTTTGTCCACATAAAGTTCAAGTGGCTGTAGTGCAAGGAACTGGGGAGGTAAAATGCAGCCTAGAGCACAGAGCTGAAATGCACGGCTGCAGAGTCAGTGCACGGGCTGAAATAGAGTGCATTCTCCTCTGTGCTACATGTGCATTGCAGTGGTAACATTGGATCCCATGGCCCTTCCCCTGGCTGCTCTGAACACCACCCTTATCACTGAGCTATATGGGGCTGGTGTGAAGAGCCAATCCACAGCAGACAGGGTAGTTTGCTAGTGGAGGCGAGGACCACCCACACAGCTCTAAAGCAGAGCAAATGAGGAGGGCCTCATGCTGTGTGACTTTCACCATATAATGTTTAGTAGTCAGAACACTGTCCTCCTAAACCACAGAACATGATTAATAACCTGTAGAAAATAATGATGTCCTTTTCTCCAGATCTTCTTGTATTTTAAGGAGTACTCTTTCCTGCTCGAGGGCTTCTATGTACTTGGAATAAGACCAGGAAACCTGAAAGAACCATTTTCAAACATCAGCCTCTGTACCATGTGACTGGTAGTTGATGGTCTATTTCAGCAGCAGGAGGGCTTGTTTATGTTAATACAATACCAGCTTTCTCGCAGCTGAAGAAGTTATTGAAAGGGGAGTTATGCCATTAAATACTGAAATTATGAAACAATTCACTAGCAAGAAGTGAATCACAAAGCATTGGGAGGTGCAATTCAAAAAAGTCTGACAGATTGGATGCTTATCCTAATTTATTTTGGTCTCCATTTTCTTTTACTCTTCCCTTCTCCATGTCACATTTTTCTTCCTTTCCTCTTCCTAAAACATTACAGAATCTTACCCCTGCCAAAATTTCATTCTTTCTGTTCCTTTGAGCACTCAAAAGTGCCCACTCCCCTGTCACCCCCCCCCCACACCGCCGTGAGCCTCTCTATGTTCTAGCTACCCCTCCCAGATCCCAGCAGGTGATATGAAATCTCCCGATTCTTTCTGTCCACACTTGGCAGCACCTTTCTACCTACTGAGATGGTTGGTCTACGACATGGTACCTTCTCTCCTGCAGTAAGGAAAAAATGCTGCTCTTTAAATTTTAATGTACCCAGTCAGGTTCAAAGTAAGCTTTAGGGCACTCACCCAAACGTTATGAGACTGTACCTCTGTTTGGTTTAAGGCAGGAATGTTCTGTATCAGCCTTTTTTTCCCCAAAACATTGAAAGTCTGAGGCTAATTTTAGATTTGGTGGCTCAGTTGGAGGAACTTTAATTCCACTTCCTACATTAGCACAGGATTTGAAGACAGAAGCTGGTTCAGCAGAGGTTACCAGACTCCTAGAAATTCTGAAGCCTCTCCACCCTGGCCTGTCCATGTAGGATAGCATCCTAGCTTCAGAATCAGCCAATCAAGCCTTTTCCAGAGATGGAGGTCAGCAAAGGTAAAAGGCCTGTTTGAGGGAGAGGACTGTGTGGGGGACAGTGTGCTTATCCAAACTTCACTGAACCCAAAAACATGGATTTTGGTTGGTTTGAGATTTTGGATGACATTCAAGCTGGTCTATATTCCAAACTATATTCCATCCATCCATTTTACACTATAAACCATCACTTGGTGTTCAGAAGCTCTGTGCTCATTCCTTTTGTTATTTGAAAGAAAAAAAATTACTATTCCCCTGGCATTATAGATCCCCAGTCTTTGGGAAAGTTCCGATATGAATCTGAAACTCCATTGCCTTGGTCTTATCTCAAGTGTAAATCAGTGCTACCCTCACTTATAAACTCAAAAGGCCTCAAGTTGTTAGAAATACTCCCCAGCATCTAAAAGTGAAAGAACATTAGAAGAGGCAGGGAAGGCTTTTAACCTGAAAAGTTAATGTACCAGAAATGACCAGTTCTTTAAGAACCCTGCAACAGCAGCATTAGTAGCCAATCCTCCACCTTCCCTTTACATCAGCACCCTGCCTTACTTCTCTTAATTGATGCAGGTGGGGGGTGTGGATATCTGTAGCAAATTATTTTATTACTCACCTGTCGTCCATATCCAGTTACAGATGAAGGTCTTCTTCTACCCACACTGGTCTGATCTGCAGAAATACTGTCTGATAAGCTGACAACTTTTTTCACTTGCTGTTACCAATAGAAACAATTCTTTGATTAGTTGCAAATAATTGCAGCTGAGCTGGGGTGAAGAATTAAAGTCAGAGAAGATGGTATTGTTGCATTTCAGCTGACACATGCAATATCACATAGCACTCCAAGCATATTTTGTACATCTTTTGTATTTCTCATGCCCAGTTTTGTAGTTTATCATTCTTGCATGCTAATAAGATTTTGGTTTTTATAGGCGTTGGGATGTGAATCTACCTGCTGTGGACTAACTGTCTGTGTGGACCCCGCTAATGCACATTAACAACTTGTTAATGCACTTTGATCTAGTCCTCTTTGAAATAGGAGTAGATCAAAGCTCATTAACAAATGGTTAATGTATGTCAGCAGAGTTCAGTGGACAGTTAGTTCACAGCAGGCTAAAGCAGAGTAGATTTGCATCCCAATTTGCCGCAAACTAAATGTTTGTGTAGACAAACTCACATAATCTAGATTTTTAAAGCCAGAAGGGACTGTTGTGATTATCTAGTCTGACCACCTGCATAAACAGGTCACAGGACTTCCCTGAATAATTCCTGCTTTAAGTCCAATAGGTCTGGGTGAACTAGAGCAGATTATTTAGAAAATCATCCAATCTCAATTTAAACATTTTCAGTGATGGAGAATCTACCACAACCCTTGTTAAATTCTTCTAGTGGTTAATTGCCCTCACTGTGAATGTTTTTCTGATGTCATAATAATGCTTTGCATTTGAACCTTCCATCTGAGGAACTCAAAGTCCTTTACAAACATTGATTAATTAACTCTCACGATAACCCTGTGAGGCAAGCGTTACCCCTATTTTGCAGATGGCACAACTGAGCAAGAGGGGTTAAATGGCTTGCCCACGGTCGAGCAGCAGAGATGACAGAGCCGGCAAAAGGACCAATATCTTCCAATTACCTGCCACAGAAGAGCATCTTTCCTCTATACTTCCCTCATTCTCCTCACCATCCAACTGACCAGAGCTCCTGAAACACTGCCCAACAGGGTCCTGAACTGCCCCTCCAGCAGGAATTTTATCTTCCATCCCAAAGCAGGACCTCTGACCCTCAAACTCTCCGTTGATTGGACAGAGACACAATATAATCTTGAGTACAAATTTTATACTTCCTATTCTTTAAACTGGGAATGGGGGATTTGTGAGAGTTTTTGGATGATGACAGGTTTCAGAGTAACAGCCGTGTTAGTCTATATTCGCAAAAAGAAAAGGAGTACTTGTGGCACCTTAGAGACTAACCAATTTATTTGAGCATAAGCTTTCGTGAGCTACAGCTCACTTCATCGGATGCATACTGTGGAAAGTACAGAAGATCTTTTTATACACACAAAGCATGAAAAAATGGGTGTTTATCACTACAAAAGGTTTTCTCTCCCCTCACCCCACTCTCCTGCTGGTAATAGCTTATCTAAAGTGATCACTCTCCTTACAATGTGTATGATAATCAAGGTGGGCCATTTCCAGCACAAATCCAGGGTTTAACAAGAACGTCGGGGGGGGGGGTAGGAAAAAACAAGGGGAAATAGGTTACCTTGCATAATGACTTAGCCACTCCCAGTCTCTATTCAAGCCTAAGTTAATTGTATCCAATTTGCAAATGAGACTGGGAGTGGCTAAGTCATTATGCAAGGTAATCTATTTCCCCATGTTTTTTCCTACCCCCCCCCCAAACGTTCTTCTTAAACCCTGGATTTGTGCTGGAAATGGCCCACCTTGATTATCATACACATTGTAAGGAGAGTGATCACTTTAGATAAGCTATTACCAGCAGGAGAATAGGGTGGGGCGAGAGAAAACCTTTTGTAGTGGCAAACACCCATTTTTTCATGCTTTGTGTGTATAAAAAGATCTTCTATACTTTCCACAGTATGCATCCGATGAAGTGAGCTGTAGCTCACGAAAGCTTATGCTCAAATAAATTGGTTAGTCTCTAAGGTGCCACAAGTACTCCTTTTCTTATTGTAAGGAGAGTGATCACTTTAGATAAGCTATTACCAGCAGGAGAGTGGGGTGGGGGGAGAGAAAACCTTTTGTAGTGGTAAACACCCATTTTTTCATGCTTTGTGTGTATAAAAAGATCTTCTGTACTTTCCACAGTATGCATCCGATGAAGTGAGCTTGTAGCTCACGAAAGCTTATGCTCAAATAAATTGGTTAGTCTCTAAGGTGCCACAAGTACTCCTTTTCTTTTTGCGAATATAGACTAACACGGCTGTTACTCTGAAACCTGTCATGCTAATCTAACACACTAATGACCGTATGTTGCACTGGCACAAAGTAGTACCACTTGGTCAACAAGTCAACCCACTGTAGGATTTTAAAGCAGAAATCGGTTAAACATCAGCAATCCATTCATGTAATAGATCTTCTCTGCCTCTAACCTTGGATTTTCTGTTTCCTACATTTCTTGGAATTTTCATAACATTTTATTTATCTTCCTCCCCTAATTGTCCTAACATACCATAAAATCCTGGAAATTAAAGTTAAGTAATTTTCCTATCCACCAAAGAACTGAAAGGTTTTATAAAATAGTGACTGACTAACTTATCTCTTCCAAGAAACTGCTTTAAAAAAATAGTTAAAGCTTTATGGTCTAAAATTTAAAGATCCTGTTTCTGCTAGACACTGAGCACCCTCAACTTCCTTGGATAAGAGAAGCTTAGCACTTAGCAGGATCTGTTTAGTAACCTACATTTGTGCCAAGCGGCTAAAGAGAAGAAGGAAAAGTCAAACCCAGGCACGGGGGATTGTCCTCTCTTGGTGGAGGGCAAGGGAAGGATGAGCACAGATTTAAACTAAAACTAATTGCAACTTTTCAGTCAGGCTTTGGGTGCTTTTCCGGTTAAGACTGCAAAAACTCTTTCTGTAAGTGAAGTGCAACTGCTTATGCAGAAATATTGTCATAAGAGCAATTTATAGAGTGACTAATGCAAATAGGAATAAGGAATGGAGCATGTATAGCCTAATGCCTTACCCACGAGCAAATCCATAGCTCAAAGCCCAGGATGAATTGCTGGGTTTGGCCATGGGTAGATGTGCAGAAAGGGAGGGGGAAAGCAGCCTCCCTCAAGCTTGCGACCTTCACAACAGCTACTTCAGCCCAATAGCTGAAATATTGGCATGTGAGTGAATCCTCTGGCCCTGCTATGGGCTACCTTCACCTCACGCCCACACAACCCAGCACATTGCCACCCAGGGACTGTGCATAGAGCTGGACTCTGCACTGGACAGAGATGATGCAACCCGTGCATAGCTCCCCTGTGCCCCTCTACATTGGATTCACTGCCACAGGGCCATCAACAGCCACAGATGAAGGAGCTGGATTTTCCCCTAACGCTGAGTGGCACATACACAGAATATTAAAATATTCAAATAATGTAAAGAAAAGATTTTGCACAGGCATCAACTTTTCCTTGCTCCATAACAATCTCCTCTTCTACACGGGACTTTCTTTGTGCTATATAAGGGCTAGGGAGTTTCAGCTTTGTTGCTCCAAACTCCATTCAAACAATAGTCTTCAAAAAAAAGAAAGAAACTAGAAAGAAGGAAAAGTCTGTTTTTACCGAGGTGAAGACACAAACATGCACTACCCATAAATGTTGCACTCTTTATCCATGCCCATGCAGGCATTTCAGTAGGGAGGCGATGTGCTCTGGAGCAATGAGCACGAGCTGGGGGTTTCGGTCTTGGCTTGACACTGACAGCTGTGTGGCCTTGGGAAAGCCACAGCATTTCTGTGTCTCTGTTTCCCTTTCTAAAAGGGGATAATAATAGTTACATGATCTCCCAGGCTGTTGTGAGGATTTATGAGTTAATGTCTCTACCTATCTAGCTACTCATATAGTTCACATCACTACAGTATCTGAGCACCTGTTTGTACGGTATTTTGAATATGTACAGTGCTATATAAGTGCTAATTAGAAGGCTTGCAGGTGTAATAATTTATTTGCTCTTAAAGGGACACACACGTATCACAGTTGGCCCAACATTTAGATTTTGTAAACGCAACCTTTCATCACACAAAATATCAACAGAATTTTTTCCATATTTTAAAAACAAAATTTCAAGATAAACAGCTTCACAAACATTCCCCTGTAGTAGCTGCATCCCAAACACAGCCTACTTCTACTAGTGCATGAGAAACTACCAACTCAGACAAATTAGAAACTGCCCACTAACAAAAGTGAAAGTGAGTAGACTGATAATGTCATTGTCAGCGCTGAGGGAAATGCAAAAAATAAACAAAGAGGATAAAGAGTGAATCCTGTATTGGCATTTCAAAATATTTGTTTGAATATCTAAAAGTGCTTTTTATTACATATGCAAAGAAACATGTTGATTTTAAATATAATTTGTGGCCTGATAGTAAACAGCTAAGCATGGTCTACTGACAATGACAGCGTGTTCTAATACAATTCCATGTGCAACTGTCAGTTTTACGTATGCAGCATATGCAGGTCTGTTTGAAAATTTAGCCTTTCATGTTTTTACTTTTTCCTTCACCACAAGAGATGAACAGAAATATATTTCCACCCTATTTAAAATGAGAGGGAGAACAAATGCCCCAATCCTGCAAACACTTACCCATAGACTTATCTTTCAGCATACAATTTAAGCATATGCGTGAGTGTTTGCAGGACTGGAGCCTAATTCTCCAAGGACTGAATTGTATCTGAAGCCTGTATTCTAACAAAAGACATTTAGGGCCTGATCCAAAGCCAATTGAAGTCATGGCCCATAGGGGGAATATTTGAATGTTTTACTCTTGTTTGCTGAAAAATGTGTTTATGGTATTTCAGCTTCTCACCTTTACGAGTGCGATTCTTTCCTCTGTTGTTTTTCTTTTCACTTTTTGTCTCTTCTTTTCCTTTTTTCGCTCCAAAGTAGGCAAAATTTTCTCATCTGCCAAATTGCTTCTAAATTCACAAAATTTTGGCCAAAATTTAAACAGAAGAGCAAAAATAGTCATCTGAGCAGAAAGAAAAGGAAGCATAACATGACTATGTTAAGAAAACAGAGTGTACTGTAAAAAGTAAATGTAGTTTACCATAACAATGCAATAACTATTTCCTTTTTAGTACACAGCACGTTTCCTCCCACGTATTGTCTCTTGACATTTCAGTCCAGCTTTGCTCTGCACATGCTTCTCATCAGTATGTTTGTTACTGGTGAGAAATATTCCTAAAACACAGTTAAAAGGCACTCTTTTTTATATTTCCGTAAACAATTGTTTACATTAATGAAAACATCCATCATTTTTTACAAGTATTCTTTATAAAATATTCACCACTTGGATTGCTTTTTACACCATTCTTCTGCTTAAGTATTCCAAATATTCTGTTCATCAGGGAGACAGCTTTGTTTTTTTGCCCTCCTTAAGAGAAAGGAATTTTTTTTTTTTTTTTTTTTTTGCCTCTGGAAAAGCTCTTAAACCACATTAGAGATCTATGAGCAAATCTTGGATAATTTTTAAATGATATAATCTCTCATGGGGTCTTTTTTGAACTGGAATAAGAAAAACAATAAAAAAAAGCAATCAGAGAGCAATACATTCTACTAACACATTGTACTAAGGCATGATATTGCTGAAAGTCCTGTATTGTCACTTGACTTCAGTGGGAGTTGAGGGCGCTCACCACTTTACAAAATTGAGGCCAATGTGCTTAATAGTGATATTTGATAAGAATGTCAGTCATATCGTTGTGCCAAATTCTTCCATTAGTCCCACGCTGTATTTCTGGACTTTGCTGCATTCTATACAAGTTGGGCCCTTAAATCAGCATCTTCCCTTATCTTATGATCTGTATGAATCCTCCTGTCTTCCAAATCATTCACCTCATGACCTGAATGTTTTGTGGATTTGCATTAATAGGTCTTTTAAAAAGGGGTAGGAATTTGGTGGGAAAAGGCACAGCTACATGGCTTTGAGGAATAGAAGTATAAAAGGTAATGACCATAGAAGGTAAAAAGTGTGGGTTTACAAATGACCTTATTTGGTCTGTGCAGCAGAATGAGCAGAGAGAGAAAAAACCTGTTCACAGCCTGTTCCTATTACACAGACCTTCTGAAGAAAAGGAAAAAGAAAAGGCAGCATTTTCAGTAAGTTATAAGCTGCCTTTGTGTTTTGCTAATGTCCGTAACATTTTTTATATCTACTTAAGTGGTTCCTCAAACCACAAAATTTGGTCCCTACAGTTTAACTGTTCACATCAAGCAATTCAGTAAAATGGAGTAGTAGGTCTAAAGCAAGAACTCCTAATGCAGGGCTGATCACCCCTTCCCATGGTAAAACCAGCTGAAAAAGATTATACAGTGTATTGGTGATTAACAATATTCAGAGGTCTTTCCCACATCTTGACCCCTTATTTTTCAGGATAATAATTCATATAATGAGAGCAACTTTGTGCCCACAATGATTTCTGGGCCCAAAATTGTGCCCATAATAACAGAGACCATCTCTAAAGATCAGGCACAACATCTCTAACCAAATCTGATACTTTTCTCCCCACCCATCCCCATCTTCTTACCTGTGCCTCTCTAAATACATATGGCCCTAGTTCTCTCCTGTGCTCTATAATCTTCTGAGCTTGCTCCGGTGGGATGTCAATTTGCAGAGCTGGTGGGATGGTGGAATTAATAAAGCAGTTGATGATAGCTGTGATCTTATTCTGGATAGTGGCATCATCACAGTGAGAATGGCACAAATCCTGAACAGTGGAAAATGCAGCATACAGTGAATGTATTATTCATCAGTAACTAGCCATTCAGTCCTTTACAAAAGCTAAATGATCTGAATAAGATCAGTTATATGCAAATAATTATGACACACAGTGGTGCAAGTAGATTTTAACTCTTACCGGTATGGCGACTCATGGGAAGGACACAAAGTGGGACACCAGCTAAAGGGGGGCACGCGACCTCCTCACGTGACCCCCACACACGACCTCCCATGTGACCTCCTCCCTGCCCTGTTCCCAGCCTGGGGCCACTGCACTCTCCCCATCCCCCATTACCTGGGAGGAGGGCTCTGTCCTCCCGCTGCACCAACTCCTCCTGTCATTCGGCTGCTCTTCCTGGCAGCTAGGCCCCAGAGCCACTCCCGGATGCTGCCCGGTGCAGCGCAGCAGCTGCCTGGAAGAGTGCCTGGCTCTCCCAGGCAGCTGCTGCGCTGCACTGGGCAGTGTCCCAGGCAGCATGGCTGGAAGAGGAGAGGCGCTGGCCTTCTAGCCCCTTCCTCTCCCCACCACAGGCCTAGGGAGGGTCACTTGACCCTTTGTGCCCCTCCCACCAGTCACCCGTGCCTCACAAAAAATGTTCTATGACTAGAGCCCTGCATGAATACAAATTTATACTTGTGGATGCGGATATCCATGGACAGAAATCGGTATCCACTGAACTGCAAGGCTTTCCCGGGAACCACAGTGGCAAAAGGAGCAGAATGTGGGGCTGCCAGGTGGCGCCACGCCCGCAGCTCCTACAGCGCAGCTGTACCGCCCCCATCCCCGCCCGCAGCCCTGTTCTCTGGCAGGGCTATACAGACCCCAGAAAGGAGATGCAGCTGTGTGGAAGAGCTGGGGGGCGGGACTGGGGAGGGGTACAGCCGTGCCAGTGGAGCTGCTGGCCTGGGGCCACCCAGCAGCACCACGTTCTGCTCCTTTCACCGCTGTGGTTCCTGAGAGAGCCCTGGGTGTTCAGCGGATACCGAATGTGTCTTTCTGGTATGGTTTACCAGCAATAAATATCTTAATGGTACAGTGTACCTGACCGTACCGGCTTACTTGCACCACTGATCACACACACACACACACCCTTAACTAAGATGCAACAGAATTCTTGCATTGACTTTCTTAACAACAAATGACACCATAAAAGGCCAATGACATCCTGGGTTGTATTCATAGTCATTGAGCAGACGTGATAGTCCCTGTATGTGCTTCTGGTGAAGCTGTGCACTTGATATTCTAGATTCAATGTCAGCATGTTATTGACAAAAGTAAGGTAGTTCCAAACACGAAGGCGTGAGAAGGACTGATTTCCAAAAAAGTCTATGGATAGCATGGTGACTCATAACTAAAGGGGACAAGGAGACTCCCTACAAACAGTGAGATAAGAATGATTTAGGATGGTATAAGAAGCTCTAACCAGGAGAAATGGCATGAAATTAAGAAAGGGAACAATTTAGGCTACCAGTGAAACCTTCCTGACACTGAGATCTTCAGGATTGTTTTATAGTTTCCCAAAGTCCCATGGCTTGGGATTATTAAAAGTAGAGTGGACACAGCACTAAAACATGGAGAACAGGAATTCACTTGCAAGGGTCTCATTCCTATGATCTTATAATTCTGATAAAACCTGTGACTGAAACCAAGTGCTGTGTAGTCAAGCTCTGACGAAGTGCAGTGGCAGCATTAACCTATGAGAAAATGTTATGAAGAACTGCCTTCAAATCCTTTGATATGCATTTTCCTTCTATGCAGAAATCCTAACTTTCCATAGTATTATGAGTTTATCACAGTTCCTTAAATATCTCTATTAAGATGCAGTGAGCTCTCTAGAGAACCTGTGGGAGCAGATCTGATTGAGCTCAAGAATTTGGGTTAACTTTTGATAGAAGAATTTGTTTTGCAACTTGATCTTTAATCTGAAAGGAAATTAAACCCCATTGTTTTTAAAAGATATTTCATAATTCAGAGAACTGTTTTGTTTTTATTATTAATACTTTTTAATGGTGTGAAGGGAAATAGACAATAGAAAACCATATTCAGCATATGCTACAATAATATTATGCCTTTTCTTATTAATTTAGGATGTAAAAAATATCAAATAAATCATAGAGGAAAGAGAAACAAGCCATAGGATATAAAAGGAAAGATAAGAGGCAGAACATAGTGTAGCAGACAGAAAAAAAATCCTACTATCTAATATTTATTTTAAAAGTCATTTCTTCTTATTTATTATCTTTTAGTTGCCCAAAAATATCCTACCAATCTGCCAGGTGGTAAGGAGCACTGCAGATGTCAACTCCCACAGGGAGTTCTGTTTGAAAACCAATGGCACAATATAATCCAGGCACTGCAGGCAGGCACTATGCAAAGTTCTGCACACAGCTTTTTGGCAATGGTCCTATGGTACATCCTGACCTGCAACGCGCCTGCTCGTCTAGTCCTTGGCATCTATGAAGAGCAGCAGCTGCCAACTCTGCCAAATTGTGTGCATGTATAATTATGGTCAGATTGTACTTTTCTTTGTTAGATAGGAAAACAAATAAAATTAACATAAATGGAGGGTAAAACAATGGCTTTCTTCATAGAATATGTCCACAAAGAAAACACTTCAAATTGGAGCCCACTTTTCTCCATAATGTAGCTCGGGAGAACCACAAACCAACATAAACCTCAGTCATTTGTGTGTGGGTTTTGGCCTCTCAGCTACTCCCAGTTCTGGAGTAACAAGTGAATCACCATCTCATAGCCTTAGCTAGAGTCTCAGTTCTGCTGTGCCTTCTGAACCAGTGGCCTTGGGAAGCACTTAGGGTTCAGTAATTTCAAAGCCTGATGAGCCAGCTCTGCTTTTCTGTGGTGGCAGCATTATTCATGTGTTAACTTGTATTTATGATGGCTAAGCAGGTGGCCAGCAGTGATTACTGGTATCATTAGTATCTCATTTATTTATAGCTATTATTTATTTTTTAAATAAACCTTGAAACATGCAAATTAAGCTCATAGCTTGCCCAAGCAACCACATATTCTTACACTATTATCCTCATCCTCCCTCCTGCCAGCCCTTCCAT
The DNA here is from genome assembly GCF_015237465.2 of Chelonia mydas. Taxonomy (NCBI): domain Eukaryota; kingdom Metazoa; phylum Chordata; order Testudines; family Cheloniidae; genus Chelonia; species Chelonia mydas. The sequence goes on along the minus strand of NC_057850.1, from coordinate 38,304,319 downwards.
TTGTTTGTTACTCCTACTTGGGACTGTCTTTAGTGTTTGTGTTCATACAGTGCCTGGAACCACTGGGCCCCAATCCTGACTGAGGTCTCCATCTCTTACTGCAATATGGGATGAATGATAAATAATAATAATCATTGATCATATTAACTTATCACAGCAGCCTTCCCCACTCTCTGCAGCCTGTGTGTAGGGGCCAGGCATTGTCGTAGTCATAAGAACAGCCATACTGGGTCAGACCAAAGGTCCATCTAGCCCAGTATCCTGTCTTCTGACCAGTGGCTAATGCCAGGTGCCCCAGAGGGAATGAACAAAACAGGTACTTACCAAGTGATCCATCCCCTGTCGCCCATTCCCAGCTTCTGGTAAACAGGGGCTAGGGATACCATCCCTGCTCATCCTGGCTAACAGCCATTGATGGACCTATCCTCCATGAACTTATCTAGTTCTTTTTTGAACCCTGTTATAGTCTTGGCCTTCACAACATCCTCTAGCAAAGAGTTCCATAGGTTGACTGTGCTTTGTGTGAAGAAATACTTCCTTTTGTTTGTTTTAAACCCGCTACCTATTAATTTTATTTGATGACCCCTAGTTCTTGTGTTATGAGGAGTAAATAACACTTCCCTATTTTCTCTCGCCACACCATTCATGATTTTACAGACCTCTATCATATCCCCCTTTAGTCATCTCTTTTCCAAGTTGAAAAATCCCAGTCTTATTAATCTCTCCTCATACAGAAGCTGTTGTATACCCCTAATAATTTTTGTTGCCCTTTTCTGAACCTTTTCCAATTCCAAAATAACCTTTTTGAGATGGGGTGACCACATCTGCATGCAAGATGTGGGCGAATCATGGATTTATATAGCGGCAATATGATATTTTCTGTCTTATCATCTATCCCTGTCTTAATGATTCCCAACATTCTGTTTTCTTGTTTGACTGCCGCTGCACATTTAGTGGATGTTTGCAGAGAACTATCCACAATGACTCCAAGGTCTCTTTCTTGAATGGGAACAGCTAATTTAGCCCCCATCATTTTATATGTATAGTTGGGATGATGTTTTCCAATGTGCATTACTTTGCATTTATCAACACTGAATTTCATCTGCCATTTTGTTGCCCAGTCACCCAGTTTTGTGAGATCATAGAATATCAGGATTGGAAGGGACCTCAGGAGGTCATCTAGTCCAACCCCCTGCTCAAAGCAGGACCAAACCCCAATTTTTGCCCCAGATCCCTAAATGGGCCCCTCAAGGATTGAACTCACAACCCTGGGTTTAGCAGGCCAATGCTCAAACCACTGAGTTATCCCACCCCCCTGTAGCTCTCCACAGTCTGCTTTGGACTTCACTATCTTGAGTAGTTTTGTATCATCTGCAAATTTTGCTGCCTCACTGTTCAACCCTTTTTCCAGATCACTTATGAATATGTTGAATAGCACTGGTCCCAGTACAGACCTCTGGGGGACACCACTATTTACCTCTCTCTATTCTGAAAACTGTCCATTTATTCCTGCCCTTTGTTTCCTATCTTTTAACCAGTTAGTGATCCATGAGAGGACCTTCCCTCTTATCCCATGACAGCTCACTTTACCTAAGAGCCTTTGGCGAGGGTCAAAGGCTTACCAAAGGCCTTCTGAAAATCTAAGTACATTATATCCATTGGATCCCCCTTGTCCACATGCTTGTTGACCCCCTCAAAGAATTCTAGTATATTGGTGAGGCATGATTTCCCTTACAAAAACCATGTTGACTCTTCCCGAACAAACTAGTCCTTGTGCTCTCCTGAACACAGGCATGACTTACTTCCTGCTAATGCTCTGGTGCAGCTCCATTAAAGTCAATAGAGCTACGCTGATCTACTACAGCGGAGGATCTGGGCCAAAGGAGACATGACTAGTTTGGGAGAACGAGAGGATAATGACAACTCAGACTGCATCTTTCCTGAACACTTACCCTTTGTAAAATTGTGTACATATTGTGTATAAAATTAGTATTCCCTTTACTTACAATGGATAATACTAGTGGAATTTATCTATAACCTGAATAAACATTTTAAGAATGCCCACTGTGTTTTGTACAGCACAGAGCACATCAATGCTCAACATATAAATAATAATAAAATTTTGGGCATGAGTTAATTGACAATATCCCTGTAAAGGTCAATAAGATTCTATAGTGTATATAAGCACAAAGGAATATGGGTATGAAATTCTCAATTAATTTAAAATGAACCAGGTGGCATTGATGTTGACAGTAAATTGCATCAAGGCACTATAGTTAAAAGTCTCCTGAAGTATGTTAATGGATATATACTTTTAAATCTGCATGATATTCCCCTGCTCACATTATAGCACCATACCTTATATTTCTGAACCTCTTGCCAGAAGAGCACTCCATTCTCCAGTAAATCTCCTTTCAAAGACACAAAGCGCTGAAACTGTAATGCTGTTACTGGATTCAGCAGCGCTTTACGGAACATGATTATTTCTCTAGATGAAGAAACCCACTTATTGTCCACATGCTGTCAAAAGGAAAAAAATGCACTGAATAAACTGTTTCAAAAAGCAATAACAAAAGCATTAGTTAGGGTAAACTGTCTGATTCTTATCTTTGCACTGACCCTAACTTTCAGTAGTTTATGACAAGGATACAATAGAACTTGGCAATCTTTCTTTTCTTTTCTTTCTTTCTTTGTGTGGTTGGTTGGTTGGGACAAAATTTTTTGGAAAGGAGGGACAAGAGAGGAAATGGAAACAGCCATTGCTATTAATTATGGCAACAAGCTATGTTTCAGGGAACAGTTTGAGTTTTCTACAAACAAACAACAGCAACTAAGAGAAAAGAACAGACAAACCAGATTGCTAAAAACTCCAAAATGCTTTTGACATGGACCTCACTAACAAAACCAGTTTTGAAAACTGTTGCCATGATCACCAACAGAAGCTGGAGAGTTTGCTGTTTCTGGAATGAATTCCACAAATAGTAAAATGTGATTTAAAGTCATCAAGACATTTTGGGAATCTTCATGCTTCAAAATAGACAGTGAAACAGAACGCATGAAAGGGTGAGCGAAAAGAAAAGCCAGAGGGGATAGAGAAAGAAAGACAATTTATGCAGAAGTTCATTTGACATGAAGTTTAGAATGGAAATCAACCCTCAGTCCTTCTTTACTGAGCTCACAATTCTCATGCTTTACTATTATTCTTGTACAATAAGCCAAGCAATTCCTCGCTGTTATCAGATGGATGACTGAAAACTACCCTATAATATCAGTATACAATCCATGAGGATCTAAAGGGAGGGAGTAATGTCCCATGGCTAGCAAGCAAGGGGTAGAGGAATATTTTTTGTTGCAAATAGCCTTGGAAATGTAACATGAAAGCTGGAGCTGAAAGTCTGTCAATGGTTTCTCCTAACAGTAAAATAAAATCACAGGTTATACACAGTCCCCTGCTACAGTCACCCAGCCTAACTTTTGGGCACTGTGGGAACTATAACAAGTCCCTTAATGTTTCGGAAAGCCACAGACAGAATCAGGGCTGGAAATGCTGCCGAGGCTGCTACTGGTGATGCTAGTGCCCTTACAAGCTCCCTCCTGGCTGCCAGCCATCTGGGTGCCATCGAGTGGGTTCCCCTGCTGAGCAGCCAGCGTGGCTTCGGGCCACCAAGGGGGCAGTTCAATAGAATCAAAGGCAGCACAGCTTAGTGAACTAAGGACAGGACTGAGAGCACTCTTGCTTGCTAATACTGTCCCTGATACAGACTCTGACTGTCTTTGGTCAAGTCCCTTAGCCTTTCTGCCTAAGTTTCCCCATCTGTAGACTGTTGATGTTACTATTCTGGGCTGTGCTTGATTCTCTAGTTAAATAACTGTATAAAAACCCCAGAGCAAACAGGAGAAAATAACCCCAACTCGTCAAGATGATGAGTAGCTTCAACTCTTTTGACACCTCTGCTCATGAGCTTTTGTTAGCTCAACTGCAGCCATAACAAGGATGGTTGGGGATGCTCCGGGGACTGGCTTTATTGTAACACTGATGAGCACTCTTAGAGTTGGTGGGGCAACTGCTCCTCGATCCTGAAGTTCTGCAAGATTCCAGCTTGTCACCCCTCTTGTTTAACCTGTGTATGAGCTTCTAGGAGGGTTAGTAAGGAAGCAAGGACTGTGGTGCCTTAAGTGCACTGATGATACCCCGTTGTATTTCTCCATGCCTTCTGACTGTCCAAAACTGCTACATGCATTACTTAGGGTTTGTCTACACTACCAGGGTTGTCTACCTATGTTACTCTACTCTAGCTACGTGAATAATGTCGCTGGAGTCGACATAGCTTAGGTCAACTTACCGCTGTGTCTTCACTACGCTGCATTGACAGGAGACACTCTCCGGTCGACTTATCTTACTCTTCTCGGGGAGCTGGAGTACCGGAGTCAACTGGAGAGCACTGTGCCATCGATTTATTGGGTTTTCACTAGACCTGCTAAATCAACACCCACTGCATTGACTGCAGCAGCATTGATCTTCCCCGTAGTGAAGACAAGCCCTTAGTGTTTGGCTGAGGGCAAGCTGGGCGAGTCATAATCCAGATAAGACTGAGGGGATTCATAGATTTTAAGGCCAAAGACGACTATTATGATCATTTAGCCTGATCTCCTGCATAACACAGACCAAATGATATTGGTTGGGGGAAGGAACTGGAAGATATGGCAGGAGTAATATCAGCCCCTAAGACTGAGATGATGTGCTCATCACTGCCTGACTGGATTCACAGTCTGGACTTCTGGTTTGCCCCTCAACTGCTACTAGAATATTCAGGACAGCAGCAGCTAGACTGGCTTTTTCTCATCCTCAGCTCGGAAGGAGGTTGCAACCATCTCTTCTGAATGCCGACTTTGTGACCACCATGCATTCTGTTGTCACCTAAGGGCTGAGATACCATATTGCTTTCATCATGCAGTAGCTATATACAATCTGCAGCACAAGCAGCTGGGCTGTACTTCTCTTCCAGTGGAGATGGGTAGTGGCGACCCAAAAATCAGCTTGGTTTAAGAGAAAATTAGTTAAATTTGACTCAAAAGAATCATTTTACTATAGTCCTCCCTCAAATGCTAAAGCTGCTTCCATTCAGAGTGGTGTGATCACTGTGATCAGGAATTGGTTAAGTGCCAGGAGATGGGAGTGAAAAAATAATCAAATGCATCCTGCTTATATGATGAGATGTGAGAAAAGCACAGCCCTAAGTGAGATGCTGCAAATAACTATTTCCCTAAACACAGGTACCAGGTGAAAACCCAGTTAACAGAACCCACCTGCACTTTGGATTTCTTTCTGTCTAGTGGTTTGCAGCGGTAATGGTGACCTGGTCTCTAGTTTGAATTCAACAGACAATAAAATGTAGACTGAATAAATGTATACAACTTGCACGTTGGCAACCACAAAGAGTTCACTGCTCTTCAAGGGGAAAAAAACTGGCAAAAGTCTCCTGAAATGTCAGATGACTGAGGTTTAAGATGTTTAAAATCGATATTATCTTAGCGCTGTAAGGTTAAAATACAATTCTAAATGAAACAGATACTGTGTGATATGATTAAACTTGCCCATTCTGCTGCATACTTCACATTCTCTTTTGTGTCTGCATGTAATCCACTCTCAATAATAAATAAACTACCAGATGCTGGAATGAACAGCTTGTCCCAATAAGTCCACTGCATGGAAAATACAGATGAACGTGCATTAAAAATCCAGTACCAATTATGAGTCTCAGGGGAGTTCAGACTGCTGCCCAATCCCTGGGGAGAGACTTGAATTGCTCCAGAGCGACCCCTCTGGCCAGTACAAGTATTGCTGGAAGTCCCATCCAGTTGGCGGCCAAATTAATCACTAATGTCAGCAAGTACAACTCCACTGAAGTCAATGTAATTACACCCACAAATGTCAGCAGTGAACTTGGGCCTAGATATGTAAAGCAGGGAAACAATGAAGAAGTCTCCAGGCTTCAACAGGGAAACAAAGGAATACCAGGGAAAAGAGACATAACATACTTTACTTGCCTTCCAAGACCCAATCTTCTTCTCATTTCTCTGGATTAGGAGATCTTCAGCTATGTCCCTTATCTGTGGCTGAACACAAGATTATCAGTATGTTCATATGCCAAGTATTAAATTCTTCTTGTTTAATGTGCAGGCTATAATGGGTTTGGATATAAAATGCTCCCAGTTTTTAAGTCATCTGCTTCAGAAAAGGTAGATTTGATCAGGCAGCCCCCTTGCAGCCAAAACACCCACCTAAATCAAGGGAAGATTCTCTGAATAAGAGCTGCATGGTCAAACGCAGCATGTTTGGTCACCCTGAATTATGAAGATGGATGGAGAATGTCATCTGGTTTCAATTCCACTAAATAAACACTAAAGCAGCTGTTCTCAACCAAATTCTAAAGCCCCGAGCCCAGCATCTCCTATGGGGCTGAAGCTGGGCACCCCAAGCCCCGGTGCCCCCTATGGGGCTGAAACTGGGAGTGGAGCCCGGGGCTAAAGCCATAAGCCCTGGCGCCCTCCGCAGGCCTGGAGTCAGGATCAGAGTTGCGGGACTGAAGGCAAGCCCTGGCACCTCCATGGGGCTGAAGCCAGGAGCAGAGCCACGGGGCTGAAGCCCCGAGCCTCAGCACCCCCTGAGGGGCTGAAACAGGATGCAGAGCTGTGGGGCAAAAGCCACAAGCCGTTCCTCCCTCCCACAGCTGAAACCCCAGCCCCCCCAACCCAGGGGCTGAAATCCAGAGCCCAGAGTCCCCGCCCATGACTGAACCCCTGAGCCTCTCAGGGCTAAAGCTCTGAGGCCTCCCACCTCCCCACACCCAGTGGCTGAAACCAGGAGACCTGAAACCCCCACCCACCGCTGGGCCCTGGAGTTTTTATAGTATGTTGACGGGTGGGGGGGCTAGGAAAGAAAAAGGTTGAGAATCCCAGCTTTAAAGGACCTTTTTATCCTTTCACTTTGTGATAAGATAGGGAACATAGTAAGGAAACATAAATGGAGGTAGAAAAAGACCAAAGCTACTATGATTGTTACAAATCATAGTCTTGCAAATAAAATAATTTGGCTTACTTAAAAACCTACAAAATACAGATTCGTGAAAAGTGTCCAGTGCTCTAAATCAACAAATAGAGAGATGGACAATCCAATCTGCCCAAATTTTTGTAAGCCCTTTGAAACCTCTTTATGTTAAAAAAGAATTAAAACTAAGTTACATGTCTGATTTGAATGAATTCAGTGCCTGGTTGGAAACGGCAGGTTTTGCCTCAATCAGTACAACACAAACTCTCCATTCAGTTTGTGTGTGTCTGCTAAAAACAGGATTTTTTGCTATTCTCAGCAGCAGTGTAATTCCCCCTACCACTCATAGATTCCATCCTAGCTACACTGCCATAAAAGTCAGTGAGGTGGAAGCTATGCGATAGCAAAAAAGCTAGAGGACGATGTGCCAGCAGGAGAAAAGCTCTCCCTACTCTGAACACTCATGTGTAATTTAATTGATCATTCTTTAATGTAACCAGTCAGAAGCCAGGCCTGTAGCCAGCCAGTCTTCCCACTTGGCAGCTCTGCAGGAGGCCTGGAGTAACTCCTGTAGGCGATACAGCTTCAGGTGGGAGGACATGGGCAGCGTGAGAAACAGGAGTAGCAAAGTGTGGGAAACCAGCTCACTTGCTTGTGCTCTTGTCTCCCTGAGCATCTCTCCAACTCTTTTCTGTGGAGCTGGATTTCTTCTGGGTGTGACTATGTGTGGTGGGGGGGTAGAGAGGGTGAACTCTGATGCAAAGAAACAACTTTTCCCTACATTGGCTGGCTGTGAAGGCAGCATCAACTGCCTTCTTCAGCTTCAGTGGCTAACGAGGCCATCAGCAGGATTGGGCTATTAGAGGGGAAAAAACCTCATTCGCAGGCATCAACTTAACACTGCAAGCTATATGCACAAGTCACTTCCCTTCAGTTTAATTCAATATGAGCTATGATTGACTGTCATTTTTCTGCACCATCTTACCCTAGCAATAAGCTACATCTCAGCATGAAAACAGTACTGGGATGGGCCATATCTGAAACATTACCTTTGTTTTTCTACGTGCCCCAGATTGTTCTTTTGCCAGGAACAATGGCAGCCACTTTTTTTCTAGCCTCATCTGGACATATTTTTGAATTTCTAGCAGAACTGCTGCGGAAAGTCGATCATGAAGTATGCGTCCCCAGCCTCCACCTGACTGCATTAGCTAAACAATCCAAATACAATAACAGGTTAGAGAAGCTCTTTTGCGTATGGGCAAATGTTACTTATCCCTTGTGATAGATGCAATGCTATGGAAACATGGAACATTCAAAGACTATTGTGTTAGCTTCATAAATATTAAGTGTATCTATATGGGCTGGCTAGTGACTGCATTCCTGGCTAAATGGGTCAGATAAGGAATGGCTCCTGCAGGAACTAAAGTCAATGGGAGAAATTAACAAAAATTCCCAATAATGAAACAATGCAGGTAGCAAGTCTTTTTCAAGTTTCGACCCCTGAGGAATAGCCTGACCTAGTTCAAAGGCCTTGGGGCACAAACGATTTGAAACTGTATAAAATACCTTCCCTGAGTTGAGGAGGGTCTCACACACATCACCCAAAAACCCGGGAGGAGGTGGTCAGGGGACAGGGAGCAGGGGGGGTTGGACAGGGGGTGGTGTCCCAGGAGGTCCCAGGAGGGGGGCAGGGGAGGTTGGATAGGGAGTGGGGTCCTGGGGGGGACAGTTAGGGATGGGGGTCCCAGGAGGGGGCAGTCAGGGGACAAGGAGCAGGGGGGTTGGATGAGTGGGGGATTCTGAGGGGAGCAGTCAGGGGGCAGAAAATGAGAGGGGGTGGAGGCCAGGCTGTTTGTGGAGGCACAGCCTTCCCTACCTGGCCCTCCATACTGTTTTGCAAAGCTGATGTGGCCCTTGGGCCAAAAAGTTTGCCCACCCCTGTGCTAGGAATACCAAAAATACAAAAATAAATCGCAATTAAATAATCTGTTAGAAAAATAAACTGGGTATGCATCAAGTGGCGGCTAATTAAAATGGACGCCTCTCAGTCAACACAAAGTTCTGCTGGAGTAAAGACGTATTTGTATAATTGTTATTGTGATGATTTCAGGAATCTGCAGACAGCTGATGAATTCTATTTGAAGCTGGAGTCTCTCTATGTGAATCTGGGTCAGACTGCAAACTCTATTTCTAATGTGGGGCTTATTGGTCTTATCTTCTGTCTTTTGCCTCATATTGAGTTAACACCCACAGGAGGTAACAAGAGACATTCTTGCACCTGGCACTGGGCTAACAATAGACGGTTGTTGAACTCTGGTGATCATCCATTTAAATGGTGTACGCATGGACAAAGATGGCTACTGCTCCTGGTGGGGGGAGGGAGTAAACAGTCAACAGCTCACCTGGTGAGGGACTTTGATTACCTGACAAAGGGAACTGGAAACTATAAGATAAAAGGTCTTTCAACAGCCACTGTAGAGAGCAAAAAGGCATTGTCTGAAGGGGTCAGAGAGAGACTCAGTGATTCAGAGGAGAAGCCATATGCAGAAGAAGAATCCTGGACACCCAAGATGACTATGACCTAAGCCCAAAGAACAGTCAAGATTGGCGAGTAAACTGAGGCAGGGAAATGTGTAAAGGCATTTTATTGATTTGTCTAAAAATGTATAATTCTTTAGCTATCTACAGGAAAGAGTGATTACTTTTGGAACCTTTCAAGGTCTGTGTGTCTGTCTGCTTCCACCATCATGAGTCCCAAAGGAGGTGAACTGTAAGTTTGAGTGCCCACAAAGTGGATCTCTGGGAAAGGGTGTGTTTAAGCAACTGGGGTGTCTATGTGGGCTCAGCACTGGTCCTGGGGGACTCGGGCAGCTGGACCCTGAAGTCCCATTTATGCAAAGGGGTAACAGACAGAGATCTTGCCCAGAAAATGTGCCAGAGATGCACAAAGAGATGGTGGAGGAGCCTATTCTGACTCAGGAAGCTTAAAGCCTTTATGGCCAGTATGTGGGACCCAACCACAGCAGCCTGGAGCGTGTCCATCAGCGGGAGATCTGCCAGAACTGTGACAGCTGTGTATAAATATTGTTTTATATACTGATACCTGGTCTTGTTGTTCTTTTGTAGCTGGACTATTGGGTCCAAAGAAGTATTTTTTATTTAGGTACTTGTTCTTAATATCTTTAGATTTTTCCTCTCTTTTTTCTTTTTCCTTATGGAGCATCCTTCTGAATTGTTCAATATCTATCCAGCACATGAGATCCATGCTACAAAGAAATCAATGAGAATATTCTTCATTATTCCATGTTGATATCATTTTCATTAGAATTCTAACAAGTTATTATTTTAATTACAATTAACAGAAGTGGAATCAAGTGTCCAGATCTTGCATGCTCTATCAGGGATAGACTTTTTGCCTCGGTTGTTCCCTACTAGATGAGAAATAAGCTAACATGAGAACGACTATGCCACTTGTTCAACAATCAGATGTAGAAAGGGAATGCCTTGAAGTCTCAGTCTACAGTGGACCAGACCATATAATTTCTTTGATGAATTTGCCTCTTGTGCTCTTTTTGAATCATCTATTAATAAATTCCTATTTCCTCAACTATTTTATTATCCATATTAAAAGATGAATAATTTCTACATAAAATTCCTGGTCTGTAAATTGCTCATAATCAGTTCAATATGAGTATTTGATATTAAAAATTCCAGCTTTTTAATGGGATAATCTTGATTGGACACACAGGTTACATGATACTGGTTTTGTTCCTTCATTGGAGAAGAGAAATATTTACAATACTCACACTTCCAAGTTCACTTTCTATGATTATTCTCTTTTAAAATTTGGTGTTTCTGTGAACGTTCCTGACAGTAAACTTGTTTGCTAGAATATTTCTGCAGAAAGTGAAACATGCAGAGGGAGATCCAGCCAAACCATTTAAATTTCTTGTTCTAATAAATATTTGCTGACTTTTGTTTCATTTTTTGAGGTATTAGCTCATGGGTAAAATTTACAAAAGTATTTAATTGACTTAAAAACTGAAGTCTCATTGTCAAAAGTCTCTTGGGTACTTTGGAGTTTAAGTCCTATTAGGACTTAGTCTCCTTAGTAGAGCTGGTTGGAAAAATTCTAACAACAACGTTTCACTGGAATTTGCCGATTTGTCCAAATTGGAATGTATAACGGAGACAGTTCAGTTTCAAAAAACGTTCAGCTGGAACACTGCCTCGTTTCCTAGCAGTTCACCCACCCAGTTCCTTGGCAGCCCACTATGCAGACTGCCTCAGAGTTGGGGACCACAGGGCTTCCCGGGTCTGCAGCTATGGGGCAGCTTGCTAGGTAGACTTCCTCAGAGCCAGGGGCCCTAAAGCTTCCAAATCAGAACAAAACCATAGTTTAAAATCTCAAAATCCTCCATGAAACAGAATGCCTTTTCTCCACAAAGCTCTGCACCTGTCACTCAGGCATTTTTGACTCTTTTGCTCTATGCTAGTCTATAATTATATTACCGTTTACCCTGGACGAGTAGACAACACCCTCAGCATTAGTTTAGGGGAACCTAATTTAAAGAAACGGATGGGTGTAAAAAGGGATTGGAAGGTTGAAAAAGGAAATATTTTAACTATTTTCAGCAGTTACTTAAGAACTGAGTACTTTTGCAATTTTCTGGAATGTTAAAAATATGGGGACTAATGTGGGAAGATATAGGGAAGTTAGGCGCAAACCCCGCATTTACTTCTGTTGAAATCTTTATTTTACATATGTAGGCTCAAATTTTGAAAATTGTGTGTGCATGCATAAATTACACATGCAGTTACTATGATGGTGTACTTAACTGTGTTAACTACATGAACCAAAACTGCAGTTGCTTACACACTTGTGATAGCTGTGTGCCCAAATTCTGTGTGTATATATTTGTCATTCTGAGCCTTCAATTTGAAAAAAAAAAATAGATTCAAAAAAAGAAGGTTTAATTCATTATAGATCGAAGTCTGTGTTGGGCGCATGCCTTTAAATGGCCCTGGGACACATGCAGGCAGCATTTGACCACAAATGATTTCATCACAGGAGATTTATTCCTAGCAAACAGCTGAGACTGCCATTCTGATGTCTGAACAAAATTCTCATTTTAATGCATACATATAATTCTCAAAAAAATGGATAGATTGCAATCCTGTAACCCTTACATAGCCAAAAATCCCATAAAAGACAATGGGCATTTTGAGTGCAGAAATTATTGAAAAACAACAAACATACACTGCAGAATGCTCTTCAAGAAAGAGTCGGAACTGTTCTAACTCCAGTCCGTTGCGGATCAGGTCGTGAAGGCTACAACCTCTGTATTCCTCAGGGACTTCACTTAAGAGCTGTGCTTCTCGGAGAACATCAGCCTGAGGTAGGGGACTGACTTCAGGAGCAACACTCTAACGGAAGAAACAATTTCAATTATATAAAGAAGTCTTCTACCTCTATAACCTGGACAATCTAATAATCCTCCATTAATCCCTCTGTATTGTTTTCAATTCCTTCTCTTCTGTTGTTGCTAATTGCTGCCATGCAGTCACTTTTTCTCCTGTCACGGGAAACACTGCTCTGTCATAACCAAGCAGACAAGGAATGATGCTGCTACACAGAGATTATTACCACTACTGAAGAGAGAAGAATCTGTCTTGATATAAAAACTTCCCGATTCCTAAGGAAATAAGTTGCATATATCACTAAGGTTTGTCATCGGCTTTATTTTAAACATATTGGGCCAGATTCTATCCTTAAATAAACCAGTCACTCAACTGAAATCAAAGGATTTCCTCAATATTTAGGGCCCAATCCACCTCCCACTGAAGTCAGTAGAAGTCAGACCATTGACTTCAATGGAGGTGGGATCAGGCCCAAATACTGATGTAACTGAGAGCAGAATTGGAACCATAATTAAAACAATGATGGCTGTCAAGCATTCATTTGAAAATTAATACTAGTGAACAGCACTGTTGGTCCATCAAACCTGCTCACAGTCTCCTTTCATTGCTGATACATAAAGTGTTAAGCCTCTGAGATAGAAATCAAGTTTGTTTTTGTTAGTAGGTGCTTGTCTTACCTCATCCTTCTTGGAAACACTCTCTTGATGCAAAGACTGTAGCTTTCTAAAGTACGCTGAGTCCAGCTGTCGACTTTCTTCCACCAGCTCCACCTAATAAAAATAATATCTTATGTCATTCCCAAAGTACATATTATAGAAAGATGGAGAGCTGGGCAGGCAACTTGCCAATGACAGTGGGTAGAAAAGAAACACCCTTGCCAATAACAAGACAGATGTTTAAAAGAAAAAAAAATCACTGCAAGTTGCATCTCTCTGAGAGCCACTGAGAAGCAGCAATCCAGTTCTTAGAACTTTAGCACTCACTAGGAAATGATGCTCACCACCAATTTTGAAACATGAGCACCTCAATAGAGAATCCAACCAATAAATATTAAAGCTATAAGACAACTATTCTGTGCTTTTCCTGTTTTGTTCCATATTGTGTCAGTTGGTGCCTTTAGACTGTAAATTGTTCAGGGCAAAGACTTGAGTGGTATTTTTTAATCTATGTAGCCCCATGCACATATATGGTGCTTAACAACAACAACAACAGTAATCTTGCATTTGTATGCTCAGATCAGCAATTAGGTGCATAAGTAACTGTTTTGTGCATCTATGTGTTGGTTGGAATGTTCAAATGTGTCAACTAGACATTTACCAAACTTGGACCTACAGGTTGTAGTGGTGCAGTAATCCATCACAGACAGACTTCCCCCACCATGGTCTTAATTATGAAAGAGCTTATATGAAAGAGAAAAGACGATATTTCCAAATAAACATCTATCTAGACACTAATACCATACTCAGCATCGTATATCTGAACGTCCACGGGCCACAATCTAACTCTGTTGCACTGCTGGAAAACCCTTTTCCGTTTCTTCGTTGTTGGGTTGTTGTTTTTTGAGAAATAATATGTAGTTTTAAAACAAGTAGGAAAATAATTTCAGACCATTTTGTACAAAGATTAAAGAGAGAATTGATAGAAGTGGGATGAGACACCATAATGAAAAAGGTTTGATTTGGTGTTTGGGTTTTTATAAAAGATATTTTGACCATGCCTCAAATGTATGATTTAAGCCTCTCTTTTATTGCTGGTTGAAATATCTTGTTTTCTATGGACTAAATGAACCTGTTCTGTGTTGCCAAGCAAGCTGGGAAAGAGGACACAGGGAGTCTCCTCTCCCTAAAGAAGCAGCAAAGCTGGATCTTTCCTAGAAGGAGAACTAAGTTACTGAAGAGTGGATTGGATCAAGAGGGCATAGTCTGAGAGGAGCAGCACAGAGCTTTCCAGAGCATGTGCTATTCTGTCCACCCTAAGGAATATGTCTTCTCCTTTTTGCTGGACCCAACAGTATCAGGCCCTATATTTTTTTACGCATCTGCCCAACTCTCTTCTGTTATTAGAGTATTGACATTTGAAAAGTTTATGCACAACCATACAACAGCAAAGCAAAGCACCACCTGTGCAGAAAGGGTGATAAAAGTTTCTCATTATATCACTAACAGAGACATTGTAGGCTGCATGCATGAAATTAACATAAAGCAATCATAGAAGGTTTTAGATTAAAACAATATGTTAAAAGAATGTTCAGAAAATGTCATCCCTCTTTTAATAAAAAATATTAAGAATTATGCTTTACAATGAAACCACTTGGTCAGAGGAGCTACTATTCTCAGTATATATTAAGTGTTAATAATGTTTGCAAAAGGTGTAATGCTTAGTATAACATTAGTCTGGCAAAGTCTAAATGGAATTTCATACTAATGAATGGGTTGGCCAATTACACCGTTGTTTTTGTGGATACAGACTAACACGGCTACCCCTCTGATACTTGATAGCATATTCTGTAGATCACTAAGAATGTAGTTGAAATATGTGACAAAGCTTGGAAAGAGAAGAGATTATGGCATAAAATGTACAGCATGGCAAAATTCTGTTCTCAGGCCTGTCAGTCTTCAACCTTGATATCCTGGTCTCCCCATATGTGTGGCATGCTCATAGCTGTTCATGCATGTAGAGAGAATATAATAATAATAATAATACTTTTCACTGCTATAGTGATTTCCAATAAAAGATCTCAAAGTGCTTTACTAATATTAACAAATATACCCTCATCTATGGAGGTGTTATTATGTAATGCTCTTTTCTTTACATATAATAAAAGAAGGCCACTTAACCCAAGGTTATAGTGAAACTACGAGGATCAGAACCCAGGTTTCCAGATTCCCATTCCCATTAAACAGATCTCTGTCCCTCCTCACCTAATCCACAGATACACTTTATGAATCTGAGAGCAAAACTTGGTCCTAATTTTTGTAACCGCTCGTGAGCAGTTGCATTTCCCAACATACTCTTAAACAAAGTCCACATACAGAATACAGTCAGAACACACAGCCTTGCCTAATTACTTCTTGTTCTGATTTTTTTGTAAGAAGCAAAATTGGAATTTCCAACTTTCTCTTCTGGCTTTGCTGTTTTTATAGTTTCTCCCTCAGGATCGCTCAGCCCTTACTTTAGATCCTCTGTCTAGAGAGCCACTCCCATCTCATATCTGGATTGGACACTGGGCAGGCTGCCTCAATAAGCCTGCAGAATACACTTAATTCTTTCACAGGAGGCTCACCACGTGCTTACATGGTAGAGTGTTTCAGGCAAACACTCCTCGTCTGTTGTACAATATTTCCTCTTACTCTAAGCATTAGCCACAACTTAATTCTAAGCACTAAGACATGTTTGAGGCAGCTAGTCTTGACTTAGGGTCATTATAATGACACTCTGACAACACTGCTTATTATCTCTTCATGGTAAAAAAAATGACTCCTTGACCACTCATGCTAAGTAAAATCAAAGGTGACCTTTAGTCAATGGTGTGATTATGAGACAGCACAGAGCACACCATACCACAGGGAAAGCCTGTGCCTCAGGAAGTTACATTCCCTCCCAGAACAGACTGGTCCAGTTTATTAGAGAACAGTGCAGGTTGCATCTACAGAACGGTGTAGCCTGCTCTCCACAATGTGTCCTACTCACTCCAGGGGTCAGTGCAGAGGGGAACTGCAGCAATGGCCCCATTCTTTCCCTTATGAGGAACACTGAGGGAGCAGTACCTGCACTCACTCAAGCCCAGTAACTGGAATGGGGATGATCAAGGGACAGAATAAAGGGCACTCACTAGCTGGCCCTATATAAGTTACCTTTCCATAAATGCATTTGTCTACTTCCACCATTTTCATCCATGGTACCAGCAGAAGGGTGAGGATATATTCTTCTGCTGGGTCAAAAAGATCCTCATAAGGTGGCTCAATTTTCTGATAAATCTCATTTTTCTTATCCTGTTGCAGTCCAATATCCATGCTGGCAGAAGGAGCAATGTAAGTGGCATAAAGGAACTACAATAAAAGAGAAGACAACAGTTTTTTAACCACCATCCATTCTAATGGCCACAGTAAATAAGTTAGTTAAAGACGAGTGTGGTAGCAAACTGTTTTTTATTATCCTAGTTACTCTCTCGAACACATCATCTTTCCCCCGCTTCCTCTATTCCCTCGATGCTACTAAGTTTTCCAAAATACAGTTTATGCCACAGCTCCCTGACTTCCTTACTCCTACATTTTCTGCTTATTAAAAGCTTCTTTGATGCCAAAATCATGCATAACGGTGATGGTAATGCTTACACAGAGACATTTTGCTGATCCTTAGTTACATTCAAGCAATCACAATAACAACAACAAATGCGGATCTTCATCTTTGAGTTACACACTGTTATTACTCTACACATTTAACTGTAACAGGATGCACTGTTCTGTAGCACAATAAACCATTTTGTGAAAGATGGTTACTTCTTGCTTTTTAGAAACCAAGCCAAGCAAGATTTTGGAATTTTAACCTAAAATTGAAAATTTGAAATACCAATAAGACTGCAGTCCTGCTTCGGGATCCACTAGCATGGACTTCTGTGCTTATGCAGACCCCCACTGATTTCACTGGGACTCGGCCACAGCACAGGAGCCCACTTCAGTGTATCCCAATGGAGTGCTGGGGCCTAAAGCCTCACCAAAGCAAACATCTATGAGTCTATGATAAAATTCATATAGTTTTAAACATTCTAGACTTTTGTTGTTATCAGCACCTTATATCACTAAAGTTGTAAGAATATTCAAAGATATAATGCAGGGGTCTGAAAATCGCGGCCTGCAGGCCATCTGCGACCTGAGAACCTCCCCACTGAGGCCCAGGGAGGAGAGATGCATGCAAACAGGCTGCCAGCAATCTCAATTACAGGCACCGTCCCCCGCAGCTCCAAATGGCTGGGGGAGAGGGACAGAGATACCACCACTAGTTGCCGGGCAGAGTCAGTCATGGAGGTAGCATCATTGGTTGCCGGGCAGAGGCAGCCATAGAGGCAGCATCACTTTTTCCCCCACAATGAATATAAACAAGTCAAAATACGGAACACAACTATCTGATGCACACCTTGCTGCAATCCTGCAGGTTTCAACTGCTCAGTCACTGACGCCGAACATCAACAAACTGACAGAACTGAAGCGTTGCCAGGTGGCTGGCCAACACTAAAAACTCTCTGGGAGGTGAAGAATTGTATAAAGTTGTATGACAGTTTTATTATTTCTAAGAAATTCAAAATAAAAAATACAATATAAACGTTTTCTTTTCTGAACACCATCTTCAGTCACATTATTGGCCCGCTGGGAGGATTTGAGGACTGGCACTGGCCCTAAGGTAAATTGAGTTTGAGACCCCTGATATAATGCAACTTTTGGGACAGATTCTGAGCTGGGGTAAATCCCATGGCTCACTGACTTGAATGTGGCTACACTAATATACACCAGCTGAGAAAATAGCCTTCCCTGTTTTGTCTCACTCAGCTTAGACAGTGAAGTAAGGCTGGTCAGTTTTACTTTCTGGTTCTCACGCACTAATAAAATACTATTGTGTTTCAGTGTCAAACACAGCAGAGGAACGTTTGAATAGTTAAAAAATAACTTCTCTTTTCTTTATTTAGCATATCAAGTTATGTCAAACTTCAACCATAAAAAAACCAAACCCAAAATCGTTACTAACCTTTCTATAACTGTTGTTCTTCGAGATGTGTTGCACATGCCCATTCCAATGTATATGTGTGTGCACCCCGAGCACAGTTGCATGAATTTTTTCCCCTAGTGGTATCCATTGGGTCAGCTCCAGTGACCTTGGATGCCTGCCAGCCCCGTGCCCCTTCAGTTTATTTTTACTGAGTGACTCCAATAAGAGATGGAGGGTGCGTTTTTGAATGGACATGTGCAAGAGATCTTGAAGAACAACAGTTACAGAAAGATTAGTACCCATTTTTTCTTCTTCGAGTGCTTGCACACGTCCATTCCAATGTAGGTGACTCACAAGCAGTTGTGCAGGAGGTGGGCTCAGAGTTCAAGGACAGGCTGACTGCAAGACTGCACGGCTGAAGTTGGCATCGTCTCAAGTCTGCTGGGTGTTGGAATAGTGTGTTGAGAACGTGTGCACTGACAACCAGGTTGTTGCTCTCCAGATGTCCTGAATAGGGACTTGTGCTAGGAAGGCAGCTGAGGAGGTGTGGAATGAGCAGTCAGATTAGCTGGAGGTAAAATGCCCATGAGTTCGTAGCATGTCCAGATGCATGAAGTAATCCAGGATGAAATTATCTGGGCAGAGATGAGGAGGCTCTTTCTTGTGTCTGCTATTGTGATGAACAACTGAGTTGATCTGCGGAACTGTTTGGTCCTTTGTACGTGGAGAGCCAGAGCCTGTCTAAGATCTGAAGGGTGCAAGTGCTGCTCCTCTCTGTTCACACAGGGTTTAGGGCAGAATACCAGCAGGAAGATTGCTTGACTGGAGTGGAATTGTGGCACCACCTTTGGGAGGAACGACAGGTGTGGATGCAGCTGAACCTTATCTTTGAAGAAGATCGTATATGGGGGCTCTGATGTAAGGGCAAGGATCTCTGATACCCTTCTGGCTGAAGTGATGGCCACTAAAGAGGCCACTTTCCAGGAGAGGTGTAACAATGAGCACATTGCTAGCCTCTCAAATGGTGGCCCCATGAGCTTTGACAAGACAAGGTTTAGATCCCAGGGAGGAATGGGTTCTCTAACCTGGTGGGTATATCCTCTTCAAGTCTTGGAGAAAATGGATCACGATCTCGTGTGAAAAGACGGATTGGTTGTCGACCTTGGGATGGAAGGCTGAGATGGACACTAGGTGGATCTTGACTGAAGAGAAGGCCAGACCTTGTTGTTTCAGCAGCAGAAGGTACTCCAAAATGAGCTGCAGAGTGGACTGCATAGGTGGAATTCATAGAGAATCATAGAGTATCAGGGTTGGAAGGGACCTCAGGAGGTCATCTAATCCAACCCCCTGCTCAAAGCAGGACCAATCCCCAATTTTTGCCCCAGATCCCTAAACAGCCCCCTCAAGGATTGAACCCACAACCCTGGGTTTAGCAGGCCAATGCTCAAACCATTGAGCTATCCCTCCCCCCATTGGGAGGACCAGATGGAGAACCGCTTCCATTTTGCAAGGTAGGTGGCCTTCTATTGCCCAGTAGGACACTCTACGGACCTGCTCTGAGCAAGCCTGCTCCTCAGGGGTCAGCCATGGAGCTTCCAGGCTGTCAGATTAAGGGAACTGAGTTGCGTGGTCTCGAGAGATCTGTGGTCTTGAGGTGTAGCAGAAGCAGTAATGGAGTTTCCACTGAAAGTCCTAAGAGGGTGATGAACCAACGTTGCCTGGGCCACACTGGGACCATGAGAATGACCCACGCTCGGTCCTGCTTCATCTTTGTCAGAACCTTGTGACTCAGTGGGGTAGGTGGAAATGCAAAATACAGATGTTTTGTCCATGACAACAGGAATGTGTCTATGAGAGACCCTGGGCTCTGGCCTCACAGGGTATAGAACTGATGGCATTTCCTGTTGTTGCAGGTAGCAGACAGGTCTATAAGAGGAGTCCCCCATCACTGGAAGATGTCCCTCGTGATGTCCAGTCAGAGGGATCCTTCATGGTTAGAGGAGAAAGACCTGCTGAGGTGATCTGCCAGCTGGTTTCTGTGTTCCCAGAAGATAGGACGATTCTAGACTGATTGAGTGAGCAATGCAGAGCTCCTACAGCTGGATTATTTCCTGACACAGGGGGGAAGATTGTGCCCCTCCCTGTCTGTTTATGTAGAACATGGCCATCGGGTTGTCTGTGAGAACCAAAACAGTCTCATTTGTAATGTGGAGTAGGAACACCTGGCAGGCTAGGTGCCCCCGGAGCTTCCTGACATTGATATAAAGGGAAAGCTCTTCTTGACGGGGTTGTCAGGCATCCAGTTTTCGACCAGAATGCCCGGTCGAAAAGGGACCCTGGCAGCTCCAGTCAGCACTGCTGACTGGGCCATTAAAAGTCTGATCAGTGGCACAGCAGGAGCCCGGGGCTAAGGCAGGCTCCCTACCTACCCTGGCTCCGGGTGGCTCCCAGAAGCAGCCGCCAGGTCCCTGTGGCCCCTAGGCACATGGATAGTCAGGGAGGCTCCACGAAATGACCCCGCCCCAAGTGGTGGCTCCACAGCTTTCATTGGCCAGGAACCGTGACCAATGGGAGCTGAAGGGGGCGGTGCCTATGGGCATGAAGGCAGCACACACCACCAGAGCCACCTGGCCACCCAGGAACCTACATGCCACAGGGACCTGGTGGCTGCTTCCTTGGAGCCGTGGTAAGCACCGCCTGGACTCCGCATACCCCGCTGCACCCCACCCACTGGCCAAGCCCAGAGCCCCCTCCCACACCCCAAACGCCTCATCCCTGGCCCCACCCCAGAGCCCACACCCCCAGCCGGAGCCCTCGCCCCTCTTCCCTCCCCCCCACATCCCAACCCTCTGCCCCCAGCCAGTCATCGAGGTATGGGAATACATGAACTCCCTTTTTTCTGAGTAAGGCTGCCACCACTGCCATGCATTTGGTGAAGCTCTATGGAGCAGCCAACAGGAAGGACCGCAAACTAACAATGAACTTGTTCATAACAAATCTTAGGAATCTTCTATGGCTTCGGAAAAATCAATATGTGGAAGTGTGCGTCCTTTAGCTTGAGAGCAGCATACCAATGCCCTGGATCCAGTGAGGTAATGATGGAAGCCAATGAGACCATGCAGAACTTTACGTTCCTGAGATAGCGATTGAGACGATGCAGGTCTAAGATTGATCTGAGACCACATTTAGCTTTTGGGATTAAGAAGTAACAGAATAGAACCCTTTCCTCTTAGGTGGAACGGAACCTCTTCCACAGCTCCCACCCGACAGAGGAACTGGACTTCTTCTAACAGTTGCTCATGAGAAGGGTCCCTGAAGAGGGACGGGGGGCTGGAAAGTTGGGGTAGACAAAAATTGGATGGTGTAATACACTTCTACCATGCTTAGAACCCAGCAATCTGAGGTAATGTGGACCCAGGCACTGAGGAAGTAGAGGAGCTGGTTGGAAAACAAAGGGATAGCTGGATCCATTGTTGAGGGGATTGTAATGTTGACCTCGAGCATCTCATCAAAACGAGTGCTTTGAGATCCCTGAGTGCCTGGGCCCAGTCTGCACAGGGCCTGCTAAGGAGGATTGCAAAGGGGGCTTATATCTAAACCCCCTGCTCTTCCTCCTCTGTTGATCTTGCCTGACTGGTTGGGCAAAGTAGTGGCCAGTCTGTTGGGACCTATAGTGCCCTCTGGATACTGCCAGGATATATAGACCCAGAGATTTCAAGGTCACTTTGGAGTCCTTGAGGCCATGTAGTCTAGTGTCCATTTGCTCCAAAAAGAGCGATGGCCCTTTAAAGGGGAGGTCTTGGAGAGTTTGGTGAACCTCATGTGGAAACCGCAAGGACTGCAATCACAAGCTCCTGCGCATGGTTACAGCTGTGGCCATTGATCTGGCCACGGAATCAGCAGCATCCAGAGCCACTTAAAGGGAGGCCCATGCCACTGTCTTCCCCTCCTCGAGTAAGGATGAGATCTCTTGTCTAGAGTCCTGGGGGAGCAATTCCCTAAATTTTAGCATGGATTCCCACATATTCAAATCATAGCAGCCTAGCAAGGCTTACTGGTTCACTATACGGAGCGGTAGGCCCCCCCCCATGGAGTAGATCTTCCAGCCAAACAGGTCCAATTTCTTTGAATCTTTCCCCTTGCATATGGATCCCACTTCACCTCGATGATCCCTTTCATTGGCAGCCGCCACAACCAGGGACCCCTGGGGGAGAGTGCGAGAAGAGGAACTCATATCTTTAGCTGATACAAAGTATTTGCATTCTGTGCGCTTCGCTGTTGGAGGGAGGGAGGCAGGGGTTTGCCACCGTGCCTTGACTGGATCTATAATCGCCTCATTGAGTGGTAGAGCCATTCTAGAAGGACTCGCTGCTGACAAAATGTCTAAGAGATTATGTGTTGTCTCCTTAACCACCTCTCCTGTATTCTCAAGTTCAAGGCTACCCTCTTTAGGTCCTGGTCTACCTTGTGGTCATCTTGCGGCGAAGACACCCCTGCTGCCATCACTGCCTTGTCTGGAGAGAAGGATGAGGAGGTTATAAGCAGCTGAGGAGCTTCCATCACTTCTTCAATCTCCACAGAGGCCTGCAGGACTTCCTCCTGAGGCTCGGTGTCAGGTTCAGTACCAGAGTCTGGGTGAGAGGTCTCTCGGCACAGTACTGGGGGTGTCATGCTCTCCAAGGCTACTAAGTATGATTGCCTTGAGAAGCTGTCCTGAGGAGGGAAGATACCCCATGGGTTCCTAAACAGTGATTTCATAGGCGCCGGTCCCCATGGACCTGGCAGCTAAGTGTTCGGTGGCACCCCTCTACTTGGGGCAACAGTAAAAAAGGAATGGCCCGGGGAGCAGCACGGGTGGCTGTGTCAGTGGGGGAGTTAGGACCCCACTTCTGTCTCTGATGACAATGCCGTTTCCTTCAGTGCCACTTATCAGTGTCACAGCGAAGATCACGTGAAGGCTGCCAAAGGGAGTTTTCCCGTAGAGGGCAGACACAGAACTGGTTGAAGTCCGAGCAACAGGTCTCTGCTGTTCAGTGGCACCGGTGGTGCCGAGACTTGAACCTCCAGGGACACTGGTACTGATAGGGAAAGTAGGTCCCCTGGCCGCTGCAAATGGAGGCGACAATACTGCAAACTGGCTGGTACGCTGCCTTCCCAGAGGAGTGGCTCCTGTGCTGGCGTCAGTGGAGCCTGCAGTGGTACCGGAGCTGAGGGCACCTAAGTTGAGGTACCAGGGAGGAAAAGTGGCCTGAAGGGGGTCTTGCTCTGTCTCGGTCCCCCTGCCTGCTTGTCTTCAGCACTGGAGATTGGCTGTTCTCCTGGTGATTTCAATGTTACTTCTGAGGCACTGGAGAAAAAGATCGGTGCCGCAACTCCCAGCCGGTGGGAGAAATGCTCCACACCGAGGCTGAGGTGCTCAGGTGCTGAGTCTGAACATGGCTCCGAGGCGAGTCTTCAGGCTGTCTCCATGAGAAGGACCTTTAGTCTCGCTTCATGGTCCTTTCTGGTGCAGAGTTTGAAGTCGACTTCATTTGCGGCGGCCAGGGGACCTACTTTCCCTATCAGTACCGGCTTCCCTGGAGGTTCAAGTCTTGGCACCACCGGTGCCACTGAGCAAATCTGGCAGCGGTCTTCCCTGTGAGATTCCCCTAAGCACTTGAGACTACTCAAGTGTGGGTCACTCAATGGCACCGACTTGCCACAGGAAGCGGAGGTCTTGAAGCTAGACAACCGAGGCATGCCCCGGCACCGGGATGCAGACGACCCGGCTAACTAAGTGCAGAGGCGTTCAAACTTATCTATTAAAAAAATTAACTACCAACTACAATAACTACTTACACTAAAAAGTAGGAAAAATCATTAGGAGAAAATTGCCTGAGCAATGAGGAGTTCCAGCAACCATTATGGGCAGTAAGCAGGAACTGTAGGTGTGTGGGGTTGGCAGGGCCCTTTATACTGGTACTATGCGTGTGCGGCACCAGAGGGCACTGGAGCTGACTTAATGGATACCACTAGGGCAGTGGTTCTCAAACTTTTGTACCGGTGAGCTCTTTCACACAGCAAGCCTCCTTATAAATTAAAAACTTTTTTAATATTTAAAACTATTATAAATGCTGGAGGTGACGCAGGGTTTGGGGTGGAGACTGACAGCTTGTGATCCCCCCATGTAATAACCTCGCGACCCAGATAAAGGTTCCCATGTGTAGGGGTGAGACTAAGAAACTAACAAATCCATAGGTAAAGCTAAGCTGAGGAACTCAACCAAATGTATCAGATCAATGCACACCCCTGGCTAATTATAAAATAAACTGAAATTTTGCAGATACAGCACTAATTAGACTCATAGTGATGTCAAACCTTGGAAGTTACTTAAAACTAATAAAGTTACAGTTACATCATATTTTAATCTGATCCAACACATTTCACATGTAAAAAAGCCAAGTTAGAAAAAGAACAGTCCAGTCATATAAAGATGTGATATCTATAAAAATAACCATCTCATAAAGGGGTTAGCCATTTTATTCAAGTCAAATTAGACAGCAATAGGATTAAGTTGGTCCACTCATAAAACCACACATGGGAGCTCTGAATTAGTGAAGACCGAAGACCGCAGTGTATTACATTTAACCTGGTCATTTAAATAGCTAACCCTCTTGTAATGTGGCTTTTTAAAAAGCAAAATACATCTTTCTTTGATGGAACTGTTCTCTCTCTCTAAATAGAATTTTTTATATACAAAATGTTTTCATTCAAATGGCTTTCTGTTTGTTTTGGTTTAGAAATTGGAAAAGTGGGGAAAACTAATTTATAATTGTCTTGATAGACAATGTCATAAATTATTAACAGGCTTTGAACTCACTACCTTTGCAACATCAGGGCCTGATGCAGCAGCTGCTCCACTTGTGGAAGTGCTAGTGACACCACTTCCATTTCACATGTGGAGATGCTACAGAATGAGCTCCTACATAAAGCAGATGTTGTATCCATTAGGCTACATATAGTTATTACTTATTAGACATGGGAATTTACAGGTGTTAAATGAGATTTAGGAGGGCTCTAATTTTCCCTAACTAAGGGTATGTCTACATGGTACATGAAGGCCAGGCTCTGACTCAGGCTACAGCCCAAGCCCTACATCCATCCACCCACAGATCAGTCTGAGTCAGGTCAGCAAGCACACGGGACCTGGGTCCTGGGACCCCACTACGGGGTGGGTCAGAGCCTGAATACCACCGTGACTTGGGTCCGAGCCCTGTCATTTTGCAATGTGGATGCACTCGCAGAACTGAGTCAGAAGGTCTGTGTAGTGCAGTATGGATGTTAGCATGGCTGTGAGACCAGGGTCCAGCAATTGTAAACCCAGATTTACAATTCGGTGTGGACACTCAGGTTTACAGTGCAGCGTAGACATATACCCTAAGGACCAGCTCCTCAGTTGCTCTAAACTGATGTAATTCTGTTGACTTCAAGGGAGATATACAGATTTATGACATCTGAGAAGCTGGCACAACCTACCTTTCTATCAAGATTTTTATACTATGCCCATCATTGTAATATCTGAGCCCCCAAGTAGAAATATAGGGCCAGAGTGTGACTAAGTGCTTGTGCTGATGCATGATGGGAGAGGTGACAAGGAACCTTCCACCACCTTGTGTTCCCAAGGGGTGGGTCAGGGGTCAGTCACAACTGCACACCTTGCCCTGGCCTGAATGTAAGGAGTGAATGGGATATTACTGCAAATTGTGCTGGTCATCACAAACAAGTGGAGGAGAAGTGGTGCCCATGGCTTTCTCCTTCTGCACTGTCAAATGGAGCCAGTCAGTTTCAGAGGGAAGAACACATTACATGCTCTTAATGGGTGTATCCAGGAGCACCCCCAGGGTGGAAAACATTTTCGGTGCTCATCTCCACTCTTTGAGCGGCCGAGACCAAAAAAAGCGAGCTGCTCAGCAGTTTGGCTCCTCCTGGAAGCTGGTGTCCAGGGTGACTGCCCTGCTCAACTACTGTGGTGTATCAGAGGCCCTGTTTCCGCTCCATGCAAGGGAACTATAAGAATTACTGTTCTTCCAGATTTTCACTGGGGCTGTGAAACTCCTGAATGGCCCCTATGCGAGCCTGTGCACTAAGGAATTCATAGAGCATTATATTGTGTATTACAAGAGACTTGCTTTAAATTAAATGAACATAAGGCTGTAAAATTCAAATAAAGATCTTTGCATATGTAAAATCTCAGGCCCATCAGACTTAATTTATTCAATGTTTTGCAACTTCAGTAAAACACACAAAGAATTTTCCTACCTTCCAGCTATATATTTTTCTGTAAAAGTATTAAAGTTAGTGATGGGTCCAAACCAAAACCGGAATCTGGAGTCTGATCAGAATTTGCATCTTGAAGTTATTTATAATGGACCAAATGTAAATATACCAAACTTCTGGGAAAGTCAGATTATGATTCAGGTCTGGATTATGAACTCCCAAATTTGGGAGTGTTCAGATCTGGGGTTTTGGTTAAACTCATCCCTAAATGTAAAGATTTTCAGTGTGTAATCTCAGAATGCTTAGGTTTATGCAAAAACACAAAGGATGCTAAGTATTGTTCCCCAACAAGTCCATGATAATAATAACTCTACATCTAAATTGGCTCTAGTATTAAAATACTATATTTCCAATAATGGTATTAAATTTGTCTAACCCTAAATACTATTTTTCATTGCAGATTGCAACTTTTGTTTCTTTATTATTTTTCTTTTTCCAATTCATTTTACACTCCAGCATGTGTGTTTATAGTGAAATAACCCATATATTCCTGGATTATTACTGTCACTCATCTTTTTTCTAGTGCATCACATTTCATCCTCACTTGAGTTTCTTTTATTATACACACTTATATATTAAGGAAACACATGCCAGGGCATATCATAAAGCTTAGATAAAACACTGACCAGGAAAATACAGTGATCAAAGTTTCTTCTTTCTTCTAACTGTGTTATGTACAGAAAATTGTATGAAACACTTGATCTCTCTGAGTAGTAAATAGTAAAATATATGACAATGTGCTGTTAGAAATCTGATTGACATTAGGAGTAGCTGGAATAACTATCTCATTGTTTCAAAGGTGAGTGCAGAATTCGGGAAGGCATCTTTTCCAGAAGCAGGCCCTTTTGATTGGATACAGCTTGACTCTCATCTGTGTTCCAATGAAAACAAGAATAATTTGTGTGCAGCCTTAAAAGGCAAACTTGAGAATGATACCAAATGTTTCAGCACATGTGTTGATTTGTTATATTTCATTTCAGCTGTGATGCTAATGGAACAGTTTCACATATTTCGTTGTGATGTATTTACTTTAATGGTCATGTGTATGTAGCTTTCTGTGATTGCCTAGTAACGCTGATTGTATGATGTTTTGCTGTCACCACCAGGCCAGGGCTGGAAATAAGATAAGACAAGACTAAAGGCTTGCTTTTCAGTCATGTAGCCTTTTACTCCAGGGCAAAGTAAGTATAAAACATGACCAAATCAGAATGGCAGTATTTCATATCCACTTTGCATTGGTGCTAATGACTGCACAAGGTGCAACGCAATGGAGACTCGGGCCCAAAGGCTAAAAATTTCAAAAGTAAATTTGGCTCCTAAATCCATATTAAGACACCTAAATAAAAATTGCCTGATTTTTCAAAGATCCTATGTACCTGCAGCTCCCTTTAATATATAGGTGTTCTGCAGGCACTCAAGGCAGGCCATTCACATATTTAAGTGCCTAAATATGAATTTAGACATCAAACTTTAGGCAACTAGGTTTGACATTTTTGTCTTAAGACAGAGACTGACACATAAAATTTATAATGTGTCCTCCTGAATTTTAGGAAAAAGAGAAAAACTCAACATTGTGACTGCTTTGAGTGTTTGTTATCCCTGAGTTATTGTGGTGTTTCCCTTATTGCCCATGAGTAAGAACGCTTAGATCAGGACAGACAGAAGAATGAAGATGCAGAACTGAGGTGGAATTAAAGAAGCAGGCTGCAACTTTATTAACTCTGAACATGCTGCCCACACTCCGCTCTCACCCCTTCAGACTACCAGGCTCTAGTATGAGATTAACCAGCCTTAAGCATTAACATCCCAATGAGTGAAGATTGACTCCTTTAGTCTAGCCCTCCCTAACTGAAGACAGGATTCAGTTCTGCTACTCTCCCACTCTGAAGGAGAGTGAGGGTACAGACAAAGGGTGTTTTATTCTTCATGCACCTTAAAACATTCCTATGCCCACAGGCTATTCAGGCCCAGGACAAAGTCCCTCAGGCTTCTGTGGACATTGAGGGAGTGACTCAGCCAGTTGTAGCTTCCGCATCCTCCTCCGCAGACAAAGTAGTGGGGCCAGCAGGGGTGACTCCACCACAGGAACTCCTGGGTCCCAGGCTTTGGTTTAGCCCAGAAGCTAGCCTCTAAAGCCTCTCATGTGTACTGGACATTGGACACAAGTATTGACAATAATTACTCTGTTTTATTACCCCTTACTAATGACATTACCACCGAAGTCTAATGTCTATTGTTTGTTTTAATTGTGATCTCTTTTCCTTAATTTCCTACATTACCAGGCCTTTAGGATGCTGCAAATACAGGAAAAAATCCTCCGTAGCCCCGCCAAAGCAAGCCCAGAAACCCAGCTGTGACAATTGCAACTAAAGGGTAGGGGTAGCCAACACAGCACCTGTGGGTCTAAGATGGCTCTAAGAGGGCCATAAGTGATGCGGGAGGAGAGGGTCCCTGTCTCCAGTGAACCTGCCAATGGGAGACTGAAGTAGGTTGAGACTCCCCAGCTCCCCATGGACACACATGGACTCCACGTGTTTCTGGGCAGGTATGAGAGCATGGAGTAGGAGGTGCCTCCTCCTTCCCCTGACAAGGATCCCAAGGAGTAGCCATCCCTCTGCCAGTTCAATCAATGCCCACAGTCAGCCACTGATACATGCACACTCAGTGCTATGGAAAAGCCATGGAGGGACAGTTACAACTGCTCAGTACAGCAATAACTTAAAATGCAAATTACATTGTAATTTAAATTACCCTGGTTGTTTAAATTGCCATTCCTCTCTCTACAGACATATGCTTTATGGTCATGGGAAGTGGTGCTCCCTAAGCAATACTTGGGTCTGCTGTCTTTGGGGCAACGGACATATATTTAAAGGTTTAGATACAATTTGCCCAGTCACAGGATAATTTAGAAGGGAAAAGGAGATCCAAGTTTCTCAAAATGACAGTAAAATGTATATGGCATATTTAAAATGGCTGTATCTTTCTCCCACATCAGTATCCAACAGTCTTATAGGGCCAGGGTCTGAGTTATCGACATTGCTGGTCAGTGGGAGAATAATTAACTTTTTCATTGCACCTGAACTTACAGTGTAAAGCCAGTGAAGAACTCTCACAGGTAAGCAATCTCATTAGCACTCTAAAAATCTATGCAGCAGCTTAACACCAAGGAGGGAGAGTAACTGTATAATCAGGAGTAATAATGGGCTGCAATTAAGAAAAGGAAAAGCTATAAGACTGACAACTGGAAGATCCACTTCTATGACTAAAGTCAATATCCTAAGCTTAGGCTTCAGGATTTGAAATTCTAACCCTCATGGGAGAGGGTAGCAACTGATTTACACATAAACATACGAAAAGAATGATCAGCATTAACAGTAGCTATTTTCAAATAAGAGGTAACATGGGCAGTGAGTAGCAAAGGGGAGACTACGCAAACTGAATATTAATAGAAAAAACTGGGAATGGAATTGATCCTATGAAACAAACTATGCATGGCTAACATTTAAGTCAAGCAATTCCATGGTAACAATTTAAAGCTGGATTTATTGTCCACAACCTCAGATTTCCTTTGCTTGGGGTTGGGGAGACTTGGAAACCCTTTCAGTTCTTCTGTCTTTTTTAAACAGTCTTACATTGAACAAAGATATTACTGAAGGGAAAACACATTTATAACTTACTTGAGCTTGCTTGCATAGTTTAAAAGGCTGAAGGGTTTCTTGGTAGAAAAGTTGATGATAAGCCTGTAGGTCAAACCAAAAGTACGCACTGTTCTTCCACAGCTACAGATGGAAAAAGAATATAAGTTATTACTACCCAATTATCAGGGCTTTATAAAAGCTTGGGTTTCCAATCCAAGTAATTGTTTAGCTCCTTGGGGTCATCATAAATCAAGCTCAATTTAAGATGGTTTTAATCTTCTGTTGCATACTGGCAACAGGACAACATGTTTAATGGCATTGTCACTGCGATATTATATCTTTTATTGTATCCTTTGCATATAATTGGCCATTAAAATTGTTAACGTTACAGTTAACATTTGAAAAGTAACCACATTTTGATGGCGTGAAGCCAGCACTTAAGAAATGTTGATAATGTACGTGCAGAACTTGTGCCATGGTGGGATTGCATTTTGCAGCAATAATCCAGACAATTAAATGTTTTATACTGGGCATATGTTATTGTGACTATATTGTTATTGACTATATTGTTATTATATTTGTTTCTAAGGTATCATATCTTGGCCCCCATTTCATTGAGTCAAACAAAAATATCAAACATCTTTCAGAAGAAGGAGCTAGCTCTTCCCCTCCTCCCCTGACCTCTCTGTTCTAGCCCTTCACTTATGAGGGTTGGGTCACATTTCTCGGGCTAGCTGCTTCATGAGACTGACAGTTAAAGGAATACCTGCTGAAGAGAGGAGTTTTGCTCCATAACCTGTTTGTTACAGACTTGTTTCAGTCAGAGGTCAGGCTGAACACAAGTTCCACAGCTGAAGACACTTGATATAAATGGCTTGATTTTTGGAAGGGAGTGATCACCACAGATCCCATTTACTTCTGTGGGATTTATGGATGCTCATCCTCTTTGAAAAGTCAAGCCAGTTTTATGTAGGTGGCTAAATGTAAATTTAGGATTCTAATTTAAGGCACCCAGGTTTGAAAAATTGTGGCTATTTGTCTCCTGGAGAGCCAAAGGCAGAAGAAAGCATTTCTGGCCACTTCTGCTGCATTCTAGACATCTGTGAGAAATCTATAAGAAACCTGCCAATGGATGGAATGACCACTGCCTACATCCTCATCTTTTTCAAATCCTTCCTAAAGATTCACTGCTTCTGCAAAGCCCACATGCTGACTAGTTCCAACATATTCTCCCTCTACATCCTGCAGCAAGTAGTGGCTTTGCAGACTGCAGAGAAGAAATATAATGATGTTTCCTAGAAGTTCATGGAGCTTCAGTTAACGCTAAAGAACTTTATGCAAATGCTGGATACTTCTGGACATTACTGACACCACAAGGAAGGGGGCGAAAGACTAGCATGTGAAAGAGATTATATTCTAGTAGATATTCTTCTTTCCCCCCCCTTTTTTAAATCTTTCTGCAGGCCAGGATCTCATATGGTTTTTCTGCCAGATGGAAAAGGCAGTTATTCACAATGAATAGTCCCTTTCATCCCTGATGGAACACTCAGACTTCAAATAGGTTTGGGATAGTCAGGTTGAGGCCCATCTTTAGTTCCAAAATATGCATGACCACCCCCCCTTTCTTTCTCCAATTATTTTTTCAGCCTGGCTGCCCTCTGTAGCTTGGTGTTCAGTCAATTATGGAATAAATTATCACAAGGTAAGAAAATACCTCATACCTCATTCCCTGACTTCTCACAGAAGCGTGTGAAGAAGTAGCCTGCTCTGTTCTCCACATAAAGAGACTGCAGCATGCATTCCATTTTAGAACCCCCTAGGACAACACTCTCTGTAGGACTTTTACCCTAGGTTAACAGAACAGCAAGAAATAAAGGTGATTAATTTTTCTTAGATGTCATTATGTTGAAATGGGGTGTTACGCAGACTGTTCAGCTGACATCTTCACTCCAGTCAACCAGATTTTACGTTATATTACACATACAATTGGTGCGCGGAGGTCACCTAGTCCATCCCCCTGTGTTGAGGCAGGACCCACAATACCTAGGCCATCACTGATTGGTGTTTGTTTAACAAGTTCTTAAAAACCTCCAGTGAAGCGGTTTCCACAATCTTCCTTGGTACTTAAATATTCTTAAAGTTAGAACATTTTTCCTAATATCTGAACTAATTCTCCCTTGCTGCAGATTAAGCTGATTACTTCTTGTTCTTCCTTCAAGGATGTGGCAAACAATTTATCATGCTCTTTATAACAGCCCTTAATAGATTTGAAATCTTATCGGATCCCCCTCCATGTTCTTTTCTCAAGACTAAACATGCCCAGTTTTTAAAAATTTTCCTCAGAGGTCAGCTTTTCTAAACCTTTTATCATCTTTATTGCTCTCCTCTAAACTCTCTCCCCAATTTGTCTCATCTTTCTTAAAGCATGATGCCCAAAACTGGACACAATACTCCAGCTGAGGCCTCAGTGCCAAGTAGAGTGGGACAATTACCTCCTGTGTCTTACATACAACGCTCCTGTTAATACATCCCAGAATGATATCAGCCTTTTTTTTGCAACTGCATCACAGTTTTGACTCATTCAGTTTGTGAACTACTACAACCCCCAGCTCCTTTTTCGGCAGTTCTACCATCTAGCTAGTTATTCCCCATTTTGTAGGTGTGCATTTGAGTTTTCTTTCCTAAATGTAGCACTGTGCACTTGTCTTTATTGAATTTCATCGTGTTGATTTCAGACCAATTCATCAAGGTTGTTTTGAATTCTAACCCTGTCCTCCAAACTGCTTGGAACCCCTCCCAATTTAGTGCATCGACAAATTTTATAAGCATGTTCTCCACTCCATTATCCAAGTAATTAATGAAAATGTTGAAGCATACCAGACTGAGGACACACACCCCGCCTCCATGGGTCCCATTTGATATCAAACCATTGATAACAACTCTCAGTACAGTCTTTCAACAAATTGTGCACCCACCTTATAGTAATTTCATCTAGACAGCATTTCCCTTGTTTGTTTATGAAAATATCATGTGGAATTGTGTCAAAAATCTTACTAAAAATTAAAGGAAATCAAATCTGTTGCTTTCCCCCATCCACTAGGCCAGTAACACTGTCAAAGAAGGAAATTAGGTTGGTTTGGCATGCCAGGTGCTTACAAATCGATTGTTTATTAACTTGTTCCAGTAACTTTCCAGGTATCAAAGTATCCAGGAGTATTGTGTAGGACAGGAGAGATTTAAGGGAGAGAGAGTCTATTTTGACATCTCCCTCCTATCCTCCTGCAAAGAATCCCAAGGAAAATGCAGGCCAGTGAGCTGACCCCTGAAGAGCTGAGGAGATATGTGGCAGACTGGTCTCATCCTGTGAGGACACTGGGAGTGGATGAAGGATTGGGGATGGGAGGTTTCTCTCTAAAGATTGCTCAAGAGCAGGTAGGAAAGAAAGAGCAGGGCCTTTTGAGAGAGGGTCTCGTGAGAAAGGGGTCACACAATGGGAAGCCTGATACTCAGCATATGCTCAGTGTGCCCAGCCATTTGATAGCATCATCATCAGCTGGGTGGCAGCAGCAGTGATCCCTTGAGGTCAAGGATGATCTCTTCCACAGATTTTACTCTTTATGGGTCCTTTGGTGACTGAATCCTTGAGACACAAACCCGTTGGCAGACATTGCAGGTGATGTTGGAAGGCAGGGTTGGGCCATGATTGCTGTATGACAGTTGTCTGTCCTTTCTTTTCTGGCATTTTTCTGCAACCAGGGCAAGGCAATTTTTCTTAAAAGTGATCATTCCTTCTCTGACAAGTCTTCACCAGTTAGCCCTGTCCTGAGCTACTGTCTACCAGTGCATGGTATCGATGCCACATCTCTTAATCGTTGTCTTGAGGGTGTCTTTGAAGTGTTTCTTTTGGCCTCCCCATTTCCTTTCTCTTTTGGTGAGTTGGGCGTACAGCAGTTGTTTTGGTAGGCATGCATCAGGCATGCGCGCACATTACCCTCTCTACCTCACCTGGTGCTGGATAATCATGGCCTCAGTACTGAAGGTGTTGGCCTCCATGAGGACAATGACATTAATGTGGCGATCCTTCCACTTTCTTTTGAGGATCTTCTGGAGAAAGTGATAGTGCTGGCTTTCCAGGTGTTTTCTGTAGGTCACCCAAGTCTCACAGGAATAGAGGAGAGTTGGGATTACCACTGAAGTCTAGTGTGTGTTTTGATGTCATGGTTGTTGAACACCCATCAAGACAGTCTGCCAAAGACAAGGCTGGCACAGCGGATTCTGTGCTGAATGTTAACATCTATGGCTGCCCTCTGTGAAAGATGGTGGCCAAGGTAGGCAAGGTTCTTCTCTGGTTTCAGAGTTTCAGTTCTTCTCTGTCAATGTAGAACTTCCTTGCTGGGTCTGATGATTGACCAGGAGCTGGCTGGTGGAGAACTTTTGTTTTTCCAATGTTCAGGGTTAGTCCTACACTTTTTTAAGTTTCAGAGAAGCAGTTAAGGGCTCTTTATAGATCCTTCTTTGAGTGTGCAACTACAGCACAATCATCTTCATACTGGAGTTCACCCACCATCAAAGTAAGTCATTGGGCACTCGTCAAGGATATGCAATGTAGGCTGAAGTTGACTATATCTACCTCATGGGTCATTAGAGAAACCCCATTTGAAGAGTGACTGGCTGCACAATTGCCCTGTGTTGTTCGAAACTGGTTCAGGGATGGCCACAGGTGCCTTGGCAGGTCAAAACCTGGTGGGCAGATGGTTGGGTCAGTGATGAGAGAGTGATTAACGACTGTCATCGCTGGCCACTCATTACACCAAGCAGATTCCACCGTCATGTCCTGTGGTGGCATAAATGACCATAAGGGTCCTTGATAGCCTCCATGAATAACCAAGTGGAGAATAAATGGCTGGGCCTCTCTTCCCCTCAGCCAGAGATAGACTCCTCCAGACAAAAGACAGGGATATACAAATAGAGATATTCAGTTGTGTGAATATTTCCTGAATGTTTGGTTCCCCAATATAAATTTCACTTGACCACAAATATCAGCCTGTTCCACCACCCCTTCTGTTAACTAAACGAGAATACCTTCAGCAAAGGAATAAACAAGAGTACTATCCTAATAAAAGAAAACAGTCCATTAACAGATTAAGGAACTCAATGCACATATGAAAGGTTCAACCATTAGAGTTTATTTCCTGAGCAGTGCCAACATCTCTATGAAAGAACAGGACACCTCTGGAATGTTCAATGGACATGAAGAGTTTGGGATTTATAGTTGTATGTGTGGCATTATTTCTTAATTCTTGGACTTCAAGAAGCAGGAAGCCCTCAAAGCCTCCATCAGTTCAGCAAAAATTAAGAAAACATTCTTCTGTGCACTGGATTCAGGGAGTTGCTTTTGGAGGCAATAATTTTACAAGCCATACAATAAAGTGTAGGAGTGATGAAAAAAAATGTTCCTGATGTATATTTTACTGTTACTGCATATTTTAGGGCCATATTCAAGCTCTCACTTCCACTGATCACTAAAATACTGCCCAAAACTGTACTAAGGTGTGGGAATGTCTCTATTGAAGCATTTATCCATTAACTCACACATAATAATCCTTTTTACTATCACACAAAGAACATTATTATGATTAAAACATAATCATTTATTAGTAGTTACCATACCACAGTATGACACTTACCACCATTATTTCCTAGTCTAAGAATAAAAAAATAGAATAGACCAATGGATACCATAGAGTGGTAACTATGGGTGAGTTCTGGCTTTCTAATAGGGCTGTCAAGCAATTAAAAAAATTAATCGTGATTAATCGTGCGATTAATCGCACTGTTAAACAATAGAATACCATTTATTTAAATATTTTTGGATGTTTTCTACATTTTCAAATATATTGATTTCAATTACAACACAGAATACAGAGTATACAGTGCTCACTTTATGTTTATTTTTATTACAAGTGTTTGCACTGTAAAGACAAAATAAATAGTATTTTTCAATTAACCTAATACAATCTCTTTATCATGAAAGTTGAACCTGCAAATATAGAATTATGTACAAAAAATTGCATTCAAAAATAGAACAATGTAAAATTTTAGAGCTTGCAAGTCCACTCAGTCCTACTTCTTGTTCAGCCAATCACTCAGACAAACAAGTTTGGTTACATTTGCAGGAGATAATTCTGCCTGCTTCCTGTTTACAGTGTCACCTGAAAGTGAGAACAGGTGTTCTCATGGAACTGTTGTAGCCAGCATCGCAAGATATTTATGTGCCAGATGCGCTAAAGATTCATATGTCCCTTCATGCTTCAACCACCATTCCAGAGGAGATGCGTTCATGCTGATGATGGCTTCTGCTCAATAATGATCCGAAGCAGTGCAGACCAACGCATGTTCATTTTCATCATCTGAGTCAGATGCCACCAGCAGAAGGCTGATTTTCTTTTTTGGTGCTTCGGGTTCTGTCGTTTCCGCATCAGAGTGTTTCTCTTTTAAGCCTTCTTAAAGCATGCTCCTCCACACCTCCTCCCTCTCACATTTTGGAAGGCACTTCAGATTCTTAAACCTTGGGTCGAGTGCTGTAGCTATCTTTACAAATCTCACATTGGTACCTGCTTTGCGTTTTGTTAAATCTGCAGTGAAAGTGTTCTTAAAATGAACAACAACATGTGCTGGGTCATCATCCGAGACTGCCATAACATGAAATATATGGCAGAATGTGGGTAAAACAGAGCAGGGGACATACAATTCTCCCGAAAAGAGATCAGTCACAAATGTAATTCACACATTATTTTTTTAACAAGCATCATCAGCATGTAAGCATGTCCTCTGGAATGGTGGCTAAAGCATGAAGGGGCATATGAATGTTTAGCATATCTGGCACGTAAATATCTTGCAACGCCGCTACAAAAGTGCCATGCAAATGCTTGTTCTCATTTTCTGGTGACATTGTAAATAAGAGGACAGCATTATCTTCTGTAAATGTAAACAAACTTGTTTGTCTTAGCGATTGGCTGAACAAGAAGTAGGACTGAGTGGACTTGTAGGCTCTGAAGTTTTACATGGTTTTGTTTTTGAGTGCAGTTATGTAACAAACAAAATCTACATTTGTAAGTTGCACTTTCAGTACAAAGAGATTGCACTACAGTACTTGTAAGAGGTGAATTGAAAAATACTATTTCTTCTGTTTATCATTTTTACAGTACAAATATTTGTAATCAAAATATACCCTTTGATTTCAATTACAACACAGAATACAAGATATATATGAAAATGTAGAAAAACATCCAAAGTATTTCATAAATTTCAATTGGTATTGTCTTGTTTAACAGTGCGATTAAAACTGCGATTAATGGCGATTAATTTTTTTAATCATGATTAATTTTTTCGAGTTAATCGTGTCAGTTAACTGCCATTAATCGACAGCCCTACTTTCTAATTAAAACATTGCACAAGGTAAAGATATTATCTGTATAATCAGACACATTTTCCAAAAT
Organism: Chelonia mydas; assembly: GCF_015237465.2. Classification (NCBI taxonomy): domain Eukaryota; kingdom Metazoa; phylum Chordata; order Testudines; family Cheloniidae; genus Chelonia; species Chelonia mydas. The sequence goes on along the minus strand of NC_057850.1, from coordinate 38,266,697 downwards.
CAGTGGGCGTACCCCCTTTGATTGGTTATACTGTAGAATGAAGTGTCTTCAACCATAGATTCTGGGAAGCCAGGTTCTTCCAGGGCTACTTACTGGGAGCAACTCAGCATAGGTGTATTTTCTATCTGTCTGGGACTTCAGGCGTTTTGTATCCTCAGTAACAGCTGAGAGACGAGTCATGTTGCTTCCCACTGATTTTGGCCTGGATCCACAAAGAAACAAAAATGTTTGATAATTGCTTAAGAAAAGATTAGGAATGTTTAGTTTAGAGAGGAAACAAATAAGAGGGGACATGATGTAGGCGTAACAAAATAATAAATGGTATAGAGAAGATAAATTGAGCATTACTATTTAGCCTGTCTTCTTATAGAAGGAACAAATAAAAATTAAATGAAATTGAAAGGCAACAGATTTAAAACTAAGTTAGAGAAAATATTTTTTTACATAACACATAATTAACCTGTGGAACTCCTCCCCACAAGTTATCATGGAGGCCAAGTGCTTAGAAGGATTTAAAAAAGATATGTATGTGCCCAGTCAGAACACTGACAGTTACATCAGAAAGGATAATAAGTGTTGCTCATCTAAATAAACCTGTTCATCTAGGCTTCCATCAGCCCCTGCATACTTCCCTGGACAAAGCCCTCATGCTCCTGGGCACAGGCAAACCACTAACAGCTAGAGGTTAGGAAGAAATTTCCACTACAGGCAGATTAAATCATAACTGTGCTCTTGTGAGTGGATTATTGTATTAAATTAGTGGGCAATGGAAAAGTTGCATTCCGTGAAAACAATGAGTATCTTATGACTTTTGTAAAACCATGTTAAATAGGTGAGAAGTATGGGATTTATAGATAATACACAAGAGATTTTTGCACCTACCTGTTTCTACTAACATCAGGTTTACTGGTTACACTGTAGAAATCATCCCGTATGATGGTTTCACTTCGTGGCAGGGTAGCTGACAATAATCTGGTAGCTCTCTTAGAAGATAAATTCATCACATTTGTTTTTAATAAGGTTGTGGGTGAGCTGGTTTCATTTCTCTAAAGGAATAGAAAAATAGAACAACTCAGTAATAAATTTTCCCATCTTTGTTCTTTCTGATGCCCTCCAATTAAAGGTTTCTATTGACATCAGGGACTTTCTTTCCAATCACAATATTGAAAGTACGTTCAAGCTTTTTCCATCATCCTTTAATAACTACAAAGCATTAAAAGTTGCTAGCAGAGGGCAATATTTCACCTCCATCTTTACATAAAATTCCAATTGACGTCAGTGGGATTTCTGCAAATGGAATGAAGGTACAGGAGAATATGGCATATCTTGTTTAACATGACCCATATTAAACAAATCACCTAAACAATCAAGATCCTTCAATTTTAATGTAACCTTTTTTGTCTTTGTAGCTCCTGATTCCAGATTTGATCCAGAAGACATGGAAACTACAAAACACAGCAGATAGACATTGCACAGGGAAGCAGACAACTTGTGTAGGGGGAAGCTGTACATCATTATACTATTCACCATAAGGGGTAAATGTGGGCACATACGGGGGCACACACAGTGCAGATGCAATCTACTAGTCCTTTCTTTACCCAGTGGTGGCACCTGCTCATCTAGACTTCCACCACCCCCTGCATACTTTCCTGGACAAAGCCCTTTTGCTCAAACCTTGCTCACAGGACCAGGATTTTGTTCCTTTTGAACTCTAAGGATGCTGATGAAAATGAATGGCAGCAGATGAATGTCCTCTAGTTTACAAATCAGTTGAGATGTTCAAAGAATAACTTAGAATTATGAACGTTTTGCACAGCTCTGACAAAACCTGAGACCACACAAAGCTCACCTAGTTTCAGGCTTTCCTATAAATTCAGTTATCTGAAGCTAGGTTCCCAGAAAGTTTTGCTAAAATGCAAAACTCTTCCAAGCAAATCTGGACCAGTTTAGGGCTATGCAATGAAACTGCACTATGTATGAGTTTGAAATGAAAACAGGTGAAAATTTGTTTGTTTCCATTAAGACTGTGAGTTCATTCAAAATCCAGACTCAGCGGGTATCTCAAAGGATCCAAGCCCACGTCATTAAAAACAACAACCAGAAAAATGTTTGTATAAATCCCTATAAAGTGAAATCAAGAAGTTTCATGAAATTTTAATTAAACAGCTGAAGCCATTTGCAGTAACATCAGGCCACGAAGATTAATTTAGACCATAATGAACCATCTATCGTCATTAATTACTTTTTTAATATACATAGATATTAAAATTGCATTCCAAAAATTATTCCAATAAAAATATTAGAGATGGGTTTGAACTCACCCCTAAATCAGAGCATCCTTTATCCTTGGGAGTATTTGAAATCTGAACTGTGATCTGGATTCACAATTTGTAAATAGCTCCTATCTTGAGACCTGATCCTGAGTGTTGCTGAGTACATGCAAATTCCATTGAAGTGACCTCTCATATTCAGGCCCTTTGTGATGAGCTGAGTCAAGAACCCTGATCTCGCAATGTACAAATTCTAGTATATTAAAAATCCATATCTAGATCTGAGTTTTGTAGCTTGATACCATCTCTAGAAAAAATATCACAGATGGCTGTTCTGACTAAACAACTATGATCTGAGAGACAGTGGGCCAGATTCTGCTCTCCGTTACGCTAGTAAGTATGTATCCAAAGTAACTTAATTGAAACCAGTGGAATTACTCCAGATTTACACCAGGATACTAGAGAGCAGAATCTTGCCTTCTAGCTCTTATGTAACTCAATGAAATTTGAAATTTTCAGCTAAAATCTGCTCTCAGGTATATCCTTGTGGCCCACTGACATCAATGGAGTTGTCAGGGTGTAACTGTGAACAGAAATTGACCTGCAGTTTGAATGGGAGCTACTGTACACAACACAGTAGCATTCTACTGCATTTTACACATAGATTTTGGATGAGACAAGCTTAGATTAACTAGATCTGACTCTAAATTGACTCAAGGAATGAGGACGAAATCCATGTCCCTTTTAATTCAATAGAACTTTTGCTGTTAACTTCTGAGGGTCCTTATCATGCCTACCTGAGGATGGGAAGGTGCTAACCTTGGAATACAAGATTTAGCTCGCAGTGGCAACAATGTCACCATTTGTGGGTAAGGATCAATATCTGTCCTTGGTCTCTCGTGAGAGGTGTGCCACTGCTTCAACTTTGCACTGGCAGTTTGTATTGCAGCTGTATGAGTGACACAAAATCTGGGACCCCTGCAGGGGGGGAAATACATACAAGTAGAATTTATTCAAAACACAAACTATTGGACTAATGTGACATTTACTACATCAATGTATGGTGCTATTAATAACCAGAGTTAAAGATCAGACAACATAAAAGATAAATTTACCTCTTACACTACTCTAAATATAAAAGTGACCTATTGCCTAAATTATGTTAGGGTTCTAAATGGCAAAGTATAATACAGCTGCTTTTGTTTACGAGACTGCAATTTACATTCAATCTAACAATCTATGTCTAGTCTATAAAAGAGAATGGAGCCATGAGACACCCAAACTACAACTCCCATGAGGCACTGTGGTAGCATGAAGTAATTTGGTAGCCTTAGTTCATGAATGCAGATTTTCACTTTGGGGGTGGGGGTGGGGGGTGAGGAGGAAATGAAAAAGAATATGGCTGATTATGCTTTGCAAACTAGGTTAGAATCTGCATAATCTACTACAGCAGAAGGAGAACAATTAATATGAAGACAAATGATTTACTGTGAAGTCCTTGAGAGAACAGCCTTTGTAAATCAAAGCTAAATAAATAATAGTATTCAGCTCTGTATAACACTTTTAATGCTCAGATCTCAAAGTGCTTTACAATACAAGCAAATATAATTATCCACATTTAAACTTTTAGCAGCAGTGCAGTAAGCAGGCTTTCAAAGTTACAGCAAGACAGCTATTAATATTCTGTATAACAGAGGTCCAACAGTAAATTGTCAGGGCCAAACTCTGCATAGATTTATATCATGTGCAACACCAGCGACTTTAGATGGGCTGTACAGGATGTAGTTTAATATAGAGTTTGACCTTGAGTCTCAGATCTCTCAAACAAAAATTCACAGGGCCAGGATCTGCTATCTCTTATGCTAACACTAGCTCCATGGGGTTGTACTAGAGTAAATGAGGTCAGAATTTCCCTCACAACTTTAGCAGATTGGGGTCAAAGTAAAAGGAAGTAAACTCTACAAAAACAATGGCTTCACCAAAGAGTTCATCTTCGGTTATCCCTACCAGTAAAGAAGTAAAGGTTTCACTACTTCAGGCTGAATCCATTTTAGGTGTCTTGTATTCCACTGGTCTCCAAGTAGCAGGTCCAGTTTGAATAAGACTTCTGAGTTGAGAAAATAATCTCCACTGCTCACGAGATAGAGTTTTTTCATTTTATCAAGCTGTCTTGAGTCAAAGAAAATATATACATATATTAGACCCTGCACATAAATTAATAGATTCCAAGGGCAGAAGGGACCAGTGTGATAATCTAGTCTGATCTCCTGTATAGCACAGGCCATAAGCTTCGCCAAAATGATTTAAAAATTGTCAATATTGGAGAATCTACCACAACCCTTGTTAAATTTTTCCAATGGTTAATTACCATCACTGTTAAAAATTTAAACCTTATTTCCAATCTGAATTTGTCTAGCTTCAACTTCCACCCATTGGACCACATTATCCCTTTCTCTGCTAGATTGAAGAGCCCATTATCAAATATTTGTTTCCCCACGTAGGTACGTATAAGGTACATCTATGTAGCATGTAAGTACAGACACTGCACACCCAGATAGCATGGGTACATAGGTGCTGGAACAATTTTTATAGTGGGGTACTGAGAGCCATTGAACCAAACTGTAAACCCTATATATGACGGAAACCACTTCAAGCCAGGAGGTGCTACTGCACCCCCAGCACCCCTAGTTCCAGCACCTCTGCATGGGTATAAATAGCAGTGTAGACAGTGAGCCACAGCTTAGGCAAGCAGAGTAGAGAAGAGTGCCCTACATGTCTGAACCCCCAGGGTATATACCCTACACGTCTCTCTACATGCTCAAGCAGCAGGGCCGGCTCCAGGCACCAGCAAAACAAGCAGGTGCTTGGGGCAGCACATTTCTAGGGGCGGTGTTCCAGCGCCGGCCATGCCGCCCCAGCTCGCCCCCGCTCCGCCTTCCGCTCCGCCTCCGCCTGCTCTCCTGAGCTCGCCGCCACCGCTCCGCTTCTCCCCCCTCCTGCGCAGCAAGCCTGGGAGGGAGGGAAGAGAAGCCGAGCGGCAGTGCACTCGGGGGAGGCAGTGCTGGTGGAGCTGAGGTAAGCTGGGGCATGGAGCGGTTCCTCTACCCTCCCCCCGTTACTTCCGGCGCTCCCCCCAAACCTCGCTCACCTCTGCTCCGCCTGCTCCCCTGAACGCGCTGCCTCTCCCTCGCCTGAGAGGGAGGGGGGAGAAGCGGAGCGGCAGCGTGTTCAGGGGAGCAGGCAGAGCGGAGGTGAGATAGGGCAGGGGGTTGCGGGGGTGGGGGAGCCGCAGAAAGCAATGGGGGGGAGGAGGCGGGGCCAGAGATTTGGGGAAAGGGTTGGGGTGGGGCGGAGTTGGGGCAGAACCGGGGGTGGGACACGAAAAAAAAGCCGGGGCGGCCAAAAAATTTTTTGCTTGGAGCGGCAAAAATCCTAGAGCCGGCCCTGCCAAGCAGAGCCTCCTGTGTCTATAGTGCTATTTTTACCAGTGGAGTGTCCTGCTGTCTACTCACTGCTGGAGCCTTTCCCCAGCACCGGCGAAAGGTTCTGGCAGCTCCCTGATGCCAGAGCCTTTCTCCAGGATGCGTAGCTACACACCACAGTGACAAGTATGGATGCAGCTTGCCTTTCACTGTGGCACGTGGCCACACTTGTAGTCCCTGTGTTCTGCATGCTGCCATAATCATGTCACCCCTTAACCTTCTCTTTGTTAAACTAAATAAATTGAACTCCTCAAGTGTAACAATAAAAGGCATGTTTTCTAATCCTTTAATCATTTTCCTGGCTCTCCTCTGAATCCTTTCCAATTTATCAACATCCTTCTTGAATTATTGACAGCAGAACTGGACACTATTCCAGGGGTGGTGACACCAGGGCCAAATACAGAGGTAACATAACCTCTTTGTTTTGTGACAGTCTATACTATTATAGTCACCACTTTTACAAGACTGTGATAAATTTTGTACAAGTATGCCTTGTGGGGTATAATTTGAAAACTCATAACCTGCTGAATATAATTGACCTGGTAAAATATAACTTTACATTCAATGTCGATATACATAAGTTTCGACTATATAACATTGCTGTAACATACTCCAAGTTTAGGAAAAGTAGGCCCAAACCAGTACCACAGGAATAAAGGACAGACCAACACCCCAGCCAGGTTCTAAAGAGCTATCACCTGCTTACACAGCCATTCTCCGGTAGGGGGAAGGTATGAATAAGAAATTTATATTTCATCACAGGGCCGGTTCAAACCTCAAGTCCACAAAAGACTGTTTTTCACCTTCACCCCAGCTGGGGGTAATCCTCAAAGAGGGGAGAGTAGTATAAGAATGAGAGACAGTGGCTTCCACGTCACCCCTTTCTCTTCCCATCTCTACTCCCAGCAGCTACAATGCTTGAAAGACAAAAAGGAAACATCTTTAAACTGGGAGAGGGGCCTCGGCTGGAAGGCTTTTCAATACAGACTGTTGTATATGGTGAGACAAAACCCCTTTGTTTTTAAATTCACATAGCTTGTTAAATTAGGTATTAGCTTGCGTTTTATTCTTTTATTTTCTTTTTATAACCAATCCTGATTTAATGCATCAGCACTTGTAATCCCTTAAAATCCATCTTCTTGTAGTTAATAAATCTATCTTATTGTTTTATCTGAACCAGTGTTTTTGGATTAAAGTGTGTGGGAAACTCCATTTGCGATAACAAGGTTGATGCATGATCATTTTCCTTTGATGAAATGGCAGACTTTCTAGGCTCCGGGCCCTGACTTTTGTTTTTGCTGGTAAGTGCCCGCTCCTCTCCACCTCCTTCCCCTGATGTGAGTGGTGGGCGGGACCTCACAAATAGAGTTCAGGGACAGGTTTGCTGAGTTGGAAAAATGAAGCAGGGCATGGCTGGCAGTAACTGAAGGGGGGAGGGAAAGGAAGAACAGAAGTATGGATAGTCTTATAAGAAGAGGGGAAGAGTCAATGGAGATACCCAGAGTTCAGAGCCCCAGGAGGATACAGGATGACTTGCAGAAGATTGCAAGGGAGAATAAAAGACAAAAAGACTTGCAGCCAGAAAGAACAGGCAGACGGCTGAGAACAGGCAGACGGCGATGGCTGAGACACACCATCACCAGGAAAAGGCAGGTTTACATGACTGGTGACTCCTACTAAGAAGAACAGACAGGTCTGTCCCCAGAGCGGATTCGGAGAACAGAAGGGTGTGCTGTCTGCCGGGAGCTAAGATATGGGATGTGGACCTGAAGCTGAAGAGGATCCTAATGTGAGCAGGAAAGAATCTGCTGATTATCCTTCATGTGGGAACAAATGACACAGCTAGATTCTTGCTGGAACATACCCATGGAGACTATGCCAGGCTGGGGAATACACTTAAGGAAATGGAGGCTCAGATGATCTTCAGTGGGATTTTGCCTGTCCCTAGAGGAGGAGAATGAAGGTAAGACTAGATTATGATGATCAATAGATGGCTCAGACAGTGATGCTAGAAGGAGGGCTTTGGGATGTTTGACCACTGGGAGGCATTCATGGACAGAGGACAGTTCTCATGGGATGGACTCATCCTGAGTAGGGAGGGAAACAGACTTCACGGATGGAAGATGACACAACTCATTACAAGAACTTTAAACTAGAAACTCAGGGGAGACCATTGGGAGATGCTCATGTAATTTCCATGACTGATTTTAAGTTTGAGCGGGAGGAAAATCAAGTAAGAAAGGATATAGCAATGGAGAAAGGAACAGCAGTGGGTAGGAGAATGGGCATTAAGAGGAAGGATAGTGCTGATACCAGTCAGGTAGGTGATATTGGCAGTAAAATGACTGTACCCAATTGGGCAAGGAATGTGGGCGAAGCCAAGCTGCAATAGTTAAGATGTCTGTACACCAATGCAAGGAGTCTGGGTAACAAAATGGAGGAAGTAGAACTATTGGTGCAGGAAGTGAAACCAGATATTATAGGGATAACAGAAACATGGTGGAATAGTAATAATAGTAATTCTGGAATAGTAATTCTGACTGGAGTACAGGTATTGAAGGGTCTGTGCTGTTCAGGAAATACAGAAATAAAGGCAAAGGTGTTGGAGTAGCATTGTATATTAATGATGAGGTAGACTGTAAAGAAATTAGAAGTGATGGAATGGATAAGACAGTCATTTTGGGCCAAAATCACTTTGAGGAAGAAAGCTATTAGAGGTTCCCCTAATATATGCTTGTGGTCTGCTACAGACCACTAGGATCCAATTTGGATATGGACCTCTTTTTTTTTTTTAATGAAATAAACACTACTGGGAATTGTCTGATTATGGGAGAATTTAACTTCCCACATGTAGATTGGAGGACAAGTGCTACTAATAACAGTAGGGCCCAGATTTTCCTGGGTGTGATAGCTGACAGATTTCTTCACCAAATAATTGCTGAAACAACAGGAGGTGATGCCATTTTAGATTTGGCATTGGTGAGTAGTGAGGACCTCCTAGAAGAACTGGTTATAGAGGACAACCTTGATTTGAATGATCATGAGTTAATTCAGTTTAAACTAAATGGAACAATAAACAAAAATAGATCTGCAACAAAGGTCCTTAATTTCAAAAGAGCTAACTTTAATAAATTAACGGAGTTAGTTCAGGAAGTGGACTGGCCTGAAGAACTCAAGGATCTGAATGTGGAGGAGGCTTGGAATTATTTTAAGTCAAAGTTGCAGAAAGTATCTGAAGCCTGCATCCCAAGCAAGGGGGAAAAATAATAGGAAAGGGGAGGGCTTTGAGTTACTACAGAGAATTCTTTCCCAAGTATCTGCCTGGTGGGTCTTGCCCACATGCTCAGCATCTAACTGATCACCATCTTTGGGGTGGGAAGGAATTTTCCCACAGGTCAGACTGGCTGAGGCCCTGGGGATTTTTTGCCTTCCTCTGCAGCATAGGGCATGGGTCACTTGCAGGTTTAAACTAGCATAAATGGTGAATTCTCTGTAATTTGAAGTCTTTAAACCATGATTTGAGGACTTAAGTAACGCAGCCAGAGGTTAGGGGTCTGTTTCTGGAGTGGGTGAGGTTCTGTGGCCTTCAGTGTGCAGGAGGTGAGACTAGATCAGGGGAGGGCAAACTATGGCCTGCGGGCCGGATCCGTCCTATCAGGGCTTTTAACTGGCCCACAGGACTGCCAGCCCCGTGGCACGGCGTGGCGGGGCTAAGGCAGACTCCCTGTCTGCCCTGGCCCCATGCCGCTCCCAGAAGCTGCTGGCACCATGTCCCTGCACCCCAACCCCCTGCCCTGAGCTCCCAACCCCCTGCCCTGAGCCCCCTGCCATGCCCTGCACCCCAAGCCCCTGCCCTGAGCCCCCTCCTACACCCCAACCCCCTGCCCTGAGCCCCGTAGCCCCCTGCATTGAGCCCCCTGCCACACCCCTCCTGCACCCCAACCCCCTGCCCTGAGCCCCCTCCCACACCCCGCACCCCCTCCTGTATTCCAACTCCCTGCCCTGAGCCCCCTGCTGCACCCCACTCTCCTCCTGAAGCCCTGCTCTGAGCCCCCTCCTGCTCCCCTCCTGCACTCCAACCCCCTACCCTGAGGCCCTTTCTGCACACCTCACCCCCTCCCACACCCCGCATTCCCTCCCAGACCCCTGCCCTAGCCCTACATTCATGGCCCTGCATACAATTTCCCCACCCAGATGTGGCCCTCGGGCCAAAAAGTTTGCCCACCCCTGGACTAGATGATCACGATGGTCCCTTCTGACCTTAAACTTTATGAGCTGATCGTCCAGTTCCCTAGTAAGATTTGGTGATCTTTAGTAAATACCAACTAATACCACATCTTGTGCTTTATCAGTTAGGACACTAATCTATAAGCATTCAAGATAATGTTTTTTTAAGTTATCAGTGACTTGGAAATATGCACAACCAGTTTTTTTACATAAAATGCCACTCCCCTTTCCCTTTTGCCCACTTAGTCTTTCCTAAATAAGCTATAACCATTGATATTAACATTCAATCATAATAGGCATGATTCATCCCATTGAGCAAACAGCTGTCATTTTGGAAATACATTTTCAAACATTTCTAAATAGCAGAATCCAAAACATTTCTATTACCAAATAAAGCCAAGTTTTGTACAGAATAAATGTCCCTACTGGCTTAGGACAGGTGACCTAAATCTAATAAAGCATATTGATAGGGAAAAAGAAAAGGAGGACTTGTGGCACCTTAGAGACTAACAAATTTATTTGAGCATAAGCTTTCGTGAGCTACAGCTCACTTCATTGGATGAAAGCTTATGCTCAAATAAATTTGTTAGTCTCCAAGGTGCCACAAGTCCTCCTTTTCTTTTTGCGGATACAGACTAACACGGCTGCTACTCTGAAACTTATTGTTAGGGAAGTGTGTCATACTGTATGCCCTGCTTGTGACCTTAAAATCTTACATTTATAGAATATCTTTCATTCTGTTTTCATTAAGACATTTATTCATATTCAGTTTTATAAAAAACCCTTTTGTATAAAGCCTTAATTTTCACCCTGATTCTGACCTCACACTAGTTTTGCAAACATATAACTCAGCCAACTTCAGTGGTTATTCATGAATTACCCTTGTATTAGTGAAATAATCAGAATTAGAAACATTGTGTTTGGATTGTTCACTCATATCCATTATGCATGGGTCATTCTAAATGCTCATAGACAACATTTATCTAGCCTTCTTTATAAGCATTAAAATGGCAAATACCTTTGCTGCCTTCTAGTGTCCTTAAGGACCTTTAATCTTTCAATGTCCATCCAGAGCCACCAGTACCTTTCACCCAAAGTTCCTTTTATGAACTTCTTGAATCTTTCAAATTCATTTCTGTTGCCAATATCATAAGCTCTGTGACTGGTACACCAGGCAGCCCGACTGTCTGTGACATCACTTTCAGACCTTGAACTTGAACTCACTTCTTCAGTCTCCTGTTTTATGCAATGTCCTTTGGAGTCTAACTTGTTGGATGGAGAGACACTTTGGGAAGTAAGTGGCTCTGCAGCAGTAGCAGAAAGTTGATTATTTGATAACTCATGTATAAATACATTGGACAGTTTACTGAAGTTCATATCAGTCTTGCTCTTAGCAGCCGGTTGTCCCGTCAGTTTTGAGATTGATTCACTCACTATATACTGAATATAAGCTGATGTAAACTCTTCTAATGTTTGAAAAGCTGGCATTTCCGGTCTACCATCGAATTCCAGATTTTCTTTCTCCTCAGCACCATTCTCCCATTTCTGGTCTAGATATACTCTTAACATAGTATGGGAAGGAGTGTCAGCAATGGATACAGAAGTGTAAAGCTCTGTACTTTTGGATCTCCCACTAACATTGCTAGTTTTTGAAGTTCCTGTCCTCTGTAGGAGGGGGAGACTCCTTTGACTGTATTCCATAGCCAGGGAATCCACTCCTGCATTATATCAAAAGAGATCATTGAAAACCCTGTCAGATTCAGAACTGTTCTCCTGGCTGACAGAAACAAGTTTTCAAGTTACAAAAATTGGAACATATTTGCATTTTATTGTTGACAGCAATGGAAAGTGCCATACTGCCACAGTTGGGATCAGCAGATGAGCTTGAGCTGCAGCTACCTTGCTATAAACAGGAGGGGTCTTCTGCCATAATGTTCTCTGTGAGAGCCCCTTGAGTCTATGAAACTCACTCCCCACCTTGTTCCACTAGATCCATGCATTCTCAACCATCCGACCCCAGCACACCCCAAGGCAACCAACCTTGCCAGCAGGCAGCACCCCACCAACTGGCATCCCAACCCGTAGGCACCTCTACCCCCAGAACACCTATTAAATGTCTGGTCATACTGCCAGGCCCATCTTTTCTCCCATGCATGTGGCCAGGTGGTGGTTTGAGGTGGGAGGCGTTTTTTATTTAGGAGCAACAGGGAATAATAAATGGTAGCTGTTTATCTACCTATGAAGGAATGGAAAGTGTATTACTTGTCATATTGGAAAATGGCATGAGCTTATTCATTTTAATTGTTGTCAGGGTGCTCAGAGCATTGGACAGGCATCTGTCAATGGAATAACATCTTTTTATATATGGAAAGAGTAAATATACAAATGAACATGTCTGGGACCTTGAATCCTAGGACTCTGTGATCATAAGATTGGCCATACTGGCTCAGACCAAAGGTCCATCCAGCCAGTATCCTGTCCTCTGACAGTGGCCAATGTCATGTGCCCCAGAGGGAATGAACAGAACGGGTAATCATCAAGTGATCTGTCCCCTGTCGCCCATTCCCAGCTTCTGGCAAACAGAGGCTAGGGACACCATCCCTTCCCATCCTGGCTAATAGCCATCGATGAACCTATCCTCCATGAATTTATCTAATTCTTTTTTAACCCTGTTATAGTCTTGGCCTTCACAACATCTTCTGGCAAAGAGTTCCACAGGTTGACTGTGCTTTGTGAGAATAAATACTTCCTTTTGTTTGTTTTAAATCTGCAGCCTATTAATTTCATTTGGTGACCCCAGTTCTTGCGTTATGAGAAGGAATAAATAACATTTCCTTATTTACTTTCTCCATCCCCGTCATGATTTTATAGACCTCTATCATATCTCCTCTTAGTCATCTCTTTTCCAAGTTGAAAAGTTCCAGTCTTATTAATCTTTCCTCATATGGAAGCTGATCCATACCCTTAATAATTTTTGTTGCCCTTTTCTGAACCTTTTCCAATTCCAATATATCTTTTTTGAGATGGGATGACCCCATCTGCATGCAGTATTCAAGATGTGGGCAAACCATGGATTTATATAGCGGCAATATGATATTTTCAGTCTTATTATTTTTCCCTTCTTAATGATTCCCAACATTCTGTTTGCTTTTTTGACTGCCGCTGCACATTGAGTAGATGTTTTCAGAGAACTATCCACAATGACTCCAAGATCTCTTTCTTGAGTGGGAACAGCTAATATATGTACAGTTGGGATTATGTTTTCCAATGTGCATTAGTTTGCATTAATCAACATTGAATTTCATCTGCCATTTTGTTGCCCAGTCACGCAGTTTTGTGAGATCTCTTTGTAGCTCTTTACAGTCTGCTTTGAACTTCATTATCTTAAGTAGTTTTGTATCATCTGCAAATTTTGCTACCTCACTGTTTACCCCTTTTTCCAGATCATCTATGAATATGTTGAATAGGACTGGTCCCAGTACAGACCCCTGGGGACACCACTATTTACCTCTCTCCATTCTGAAAACTGACCATTTATTTCTGCTCTTTGTTTCCTATCTTTTAACCAGTTACTGATCCATGAGAGGACCTTCCCTCTTATCCCATGACAGCTCACTTTGCCTAAGAGCCTTTGGTAAGGGACCTTGTCAAAGGCTTTCTGAAAAATCTAAGTACTCTATATCCACTGGATCCCCCTTGTCCACATGCTTATTGACCCTCCTCAAAGAATTATAGTAGATTGGTGAGGCATGATTTTCCTTTACAGAAACCATATCGACTCTTCCCCAATAAATTATATTCATTGATATGTGTGACAATTCTGTTCTTTACTATAGTTTCAACAAGTTTGCCCGGTACTGAAGTCAGGCTTATCAGCCTGTAATTGCCAGGATCACCTCTGGAGCCCTTTTTAAAAATTGGTGTCATATTAACTATCCTCCATTCATCTGGTACAGAAGCTTATTTAAATGATAGGTTACAAACCACAGTTAGTAGTTCTGCAATTTCACATTTGAGTTCCTACAGATGAAATCTTTAACCCAAAAAGGAATCAGTTCCGTTTACAAATGTTTCATTAATAATGTGTTTAGATAAATAACCAGCTCCCCCCTCTCTCCCCGTACCATTGAGGCAACTCATTTCTTTTTGCTCCACTTCCACTCATTCCCTTTTGCCATCCTCCCTTTGCTTGGCAGCTCAGTGCAGATGTGTCTCATGTTATTAAACTGGCCTCCAGCCTCCCCTGTTGTTCTTATCTGCTGAGCAGGAAACCTGACACTTTTACTTGCCCAGATTCCTTCTGCATATCCCAGGCTTCTGGGCAATAGGACTTTTCCAGTCCAGGTGGTAGCTTGCACAAGTGACCATTTATCTATAAATATTGCTTACCTAGATTACTGCTGCTACTGTTGTATAAATCAGCTGTGTAAGACTGAGCAGAAAAATTACATGTGCCTTGAAAAGGAATGGAATTTAAATGAAAAGCAAGAAGAAACAGTCATAATTCTACCATTGCTATACAGCATCTTGGTTTCAATTTGTTTTTTTAAATTTGAGGGTTAACCGAATCCCATCCGTATTCCTGTAACCATTCAGCACAACAAGAGATATAAATGTCCATGTTTCAGTGCATAAGACATCCATTACTAATCAGAGTTTAGGATGGGCAAGTTATTCCATAATTGTCCATTATAGTATTTCTTGTAACTTCCTGTGAATTATATAGTGGTGGGCAATGTCACGGGCAGAATACTGAACGGAATGGATCACTGGTCAGAACTGGTATAGAAATTCCTATGTTCCATACTCACACTATTCCACTTTTTAAAAATATTTTTAAATTTTAAAAATCCACTAATTTTCATAATACTGAATCTAACCTAATTTACTCTAATTCTTAATCTACATTGATGAAGGAATAATTTAAATATTATTTTATCACATAACAAATTAAAAATATCACAAGTGGCAAAAAACATCAAGCTAACCCATGGCCCTGATCCCCCAATGGCATAAATTCCAAGTAGAGGTGTGTGTCAGGAATCCCGGCCTCCAGGAGAGCTAGTCTCTAGGCAGCCTCATCAGTACAGTTAGTCTGCAGCAGGCTGTCTGATTAGCCAAGCAACTGATTGCCCGCAGATACCAGCAAATTGGCTCTTAAGCCAGCAGCAGCTCACTTGCTTTTCAATGCTCATGCTCATCGCTGTGCCTGCTCCTGCTTTGAACCCGTCCTTGTCTGCCATCCTGCTTGCAGTTCCTGCCCTCTAGTTTGACCCTCAGCTCTGGCTCCTGACTATGGACTCCAGCTTGACCCTTGGCTCTGGTACCAAGTTTTTGCCTTCCAGTTTTACCCTCGGCTTTGGCTCCCAATGACTGACTACAGCTCTGACTCTGGCCACTAGGCTAGACTGCCCTCATCCTTGTTGGCTGACACTGCTATCTGACCATGTCCTGCACCGCATATTCCAAGGATGTTCCCATGAGATAACTATGCTGCAACCAAACCTCACCTGTGCCAATTCTCTGACCCTGCCCCCAGTCTGTGGAGGTTAAGGAAGGGAAGTACTGTGAGTGCAGAATGCCTTTTAGATTGAAGGAGCAGCAGATTTTGCATGACAAAGTAATAGCCAGATACAGATGAAAAACAGAGCTCCACACTAGAAGACAAAGCTCTCAGGCAGGAGAGCTAATAGATCCATAGGGTGAAAACTCACTGATTACTAGGCAACTGAGGAGAGGGGCAAGGAGAAAGACTGTCCACATGGCTACTAGCAACCCACACTAAGGAGGAAGTGAATGTGGTGGAATACGGGGGTGCACTGCTAAGGGACTCACTGAAGTGTTGTGGTTAAAAGTTCTTTCAAATTTAGATTATGCTAAAACACTTTGTGGCTCACCCAACATTTGAAGCCACTATACTCTGAGCAGAAAAACATAACAGCAAAGTGGACCTCCTGCTGGTTCCCATTCCTATCCCAGTCCCAGCCCAATGCAATACAGATCCTGCAAGTACTGTACAGTCTTGACCTGACTGCTTGCAGCTCTGCATAAACTAATGATTAAGTCATGACTTACATATTAGTGCAACCTGCATACATTAATGACTAATGAATGAGTCAGCATATTTTACAAAGGTAGGTTTCCAGAGCAATAATGTCCTGAGGAGTTACCATACCACCCCATCCACGCTTTGGATCCACATGGCCCTGATGAGGCAATTCTCAAATGCAGCAGTTTCTGTGTTCTCACAGGACTGGGGAGAAACATAGTTCCAACACTTCCCCATGTGTTTGGACTTTTCTGATCCATTTTGCTTCCCTCTGATCTGCATAGCAGATGAGAGATTATGGGCCATTTATAGTAAGCAGCATTTAATGTTGTGGAGTGAAGAAGAAATACACCTATTCTCTTCCCCATCCAAGTTCCTAGGTATTGTGTTGTAGGCCACAGAACAATGACAAGCAGATATAGCAGCATTACGCTAACTCCAGAATAGCTTTGATTTCAATCTTGTCGTATTTGTTATCTAAGTAGCATAGCTGCACTATTACTACTTACCTGGACTGACACTGTGGTTGTATGCAACAGTTCTCTGAGGGCCTGTAGACCAATACCGTGTGCCTTGAATTTGAGTGGAAACTAAAGGATAAGTAACTGTATCTGTAGTTGTTGTTTGCTGACTTTTTTTGGCTAGTGTAAACCAATCCTTTGTCTGAGTAACTGTAGCCTATGAAAAGCAACATTAAACAAGTTCAACATAGCTTATACAATAATTCTATTTGATCTATTTGTTGCAGGGCTTCTCAGAACAGAGATCGTACTGTCTGTAGTTATTCTGTGCTCTCTCACCACGTAGGTTTTGTTATCATGGTGGTTTACAATGGATGTAGAAATATGGAGGGAAACCTGCCAGGATTAAAGCATGGCCCCTGAACTAAGGGGAGGAGTTTGAAACCAGGGCCAGGAGGAGACATGGGGAGAGGTCTCTCCAGAGAGGCCACAGTGGTGTGAATCTGGAAGCTGGGAAGCCAGCCAGGAGTGAAACACAGCTGTATGGAAGGAGGGCTGCTTGTGGATATTCTATCCCAAGGGAGAATATGTTGGAGCCCAGAATTCAGGGCTAGGCAGAAATCTGAAGGAAGAGACTCTCCAGAGAGGCCAGGGGCTGGAGTGGGAACAGCAGAGCTCCCCCTGCACTTAGAGGAAACTGAAAGAGTTGTGATAAATGGGCCTACAAATTTACCCTGACTGTGAACTTAACTGAAAAGTGAGTGAAAGTTTGTAAAATGTCATAATAACATATAACACCAAATGTTTGTGGTAAAAGATGCCAGAGGGAGACAGACAGACTAAATTAGTACAAAGGGTCTTAGCCCAGTGTGCTCCATCCAGCACAAAATTGCTGCCGTTGCCTATACGTTGTGCAGATTTTACCTGGCCAAGTGAAACATAGAACTTTCTCATAATTAATTCCTCTTCACCCTCCTCAGGCAAAGGAGGTGTCAGCTCTCTTTTCATAATCCAGGGATAATATGTTGTATCTATAATGAAGTTAATACCAGTTCGGCTCCATTCTACCTGCGAAAGCAGTTTAGCTAACCTACAGTTAAATATATTAGGAGACAAATGAGTAGTTCAGTTAAAACATTCATCAAGACATTCATTTGATCTCTCTTTACAACTGACAGTAAGAAACATTAGCATTCTCAAAATAAATTCTAAAGGGGAACTGCCTGTGCTACTTATCTTCTATTTTACCCCCGGACCATATTTACATATGTGAAGAATGACAGCCATTCTACGGTTCATAGAGCCAGAGAAGAATTCCTCTAAAAGCTAGGCATGGTATACATTAGGCTTGAGCCTGGAGTTTATATCTGAATCTAGCTCCAAATCCAAACGTCATCATAGATGTGGGGGCGGGGAGGAAATGGAGTGTTCAGATCTGGTGTTCTGGGTCAGATTCGGTCTCTTTTTTCCTCCCATCTGTGCTCACTTTGGCCCTGATTCAGGAAGGTCCTTAAGCATGTGTTTAGTTTTAAATACTAACTTCAGTGGGAATTAAGCGAATGATTAGAGTTCATTTTATATAATTTTTATTTGGTTTAATGAAGAAAATGGTTTGACACAACAGAAAAGGCTTAGGCATGTCCATTTATTGCCTAAAGGGAAAATACAGCATTTCTCTAGGATTTGTTATCCTTTGTACAATTTTCCCTCCAATGTAAGCACAGTCTTCAGTATATTGAATATTGCTACATTTACAGCAAACATTTTAAAATATTTTTATGCAGTACTCAGTGCCCAAAGAACTGGTCAATTTCTACAATAAAAAAGGGACTTGGTAAACCAGGCTACCAAGCAGCCACTCTTTCAGGGACTCACCAGCAAAGCTGTGATCATCCTGCATGCTACAACCAACAGAACCCAGACATGAACTTTAGGGATCTGGAGGAAGGGCCTTCCCACAGCAGGTAAAAGGCTCTGGGAAATCCTCTCAAAGGAGGTCAGGAAAAGTACAAGTAATCCGGTCATGCTGCAAGACTCACCATTTTGCCATAGCATTCCTCAAAGAACCTGGGCAGAGGAAAATCTAGCTACATTCACAAAGGTAGAAACCAGTGATTAAAACAAAAAGGATAACAGAGAATTGGCTGTCCCTTCCACACAGATTCCACTACTTTTTATAATTCATTTACAGTACCTAGATATGGCTAGATAGATTCAGAGATTTGAAGGCCAGAACCAACCATTGTGATTATCTAGTCTGACCTCATGCATAACACAAGCAGGCATAGCAGCATTACCCTAATTCTAGAATAGCTTTTATTTCAGTCTTGTCATTTCATGGGCGAGGGAAATTAGAGTCAAGAGGAAGTGGAGAAAAGGCATCAGCCTCATTTTAATTTATCCAAATCACTGAAATTATGTGGGTTACATGGGGCAAAAGATCTGAGAAAATGTTGTAAGAGTTATGTCAAGACAAACTAAATAGAGGAGATAAATTAACAAATGTAATACTTGATATGACATTAGAGGGGACGATACCTGTATTCAAAGTAACAATCACTTTTTAGAAAGGCTGGGAGTCTTTCTTGCTTAATCCACTGAATTCCCTGTTCTCGCTCAAGACACTATTAAAACAAAAAAAAACATAAAATATCTGTTAATGCTTCACTTCATCAGGTTTTATTTGCCACATAGTTAATTGATAAAAAGAAAAGGAGGACTTGTGGCACCTTAGAGACTAACAAATTTATTTGACCATAAGCTTTCGTGAGCTACAGCTACAGTTCACTTCATTGTATTTTCCACTGAATGCATCCGATGAAGTGAGCTGTAGCTCACGAAAGCTTATGCTCAAATAAATTGGTTAGTCTCTAAGGTGCCACAAGTACTCCTTTTCTTTTTGCGAATACAGACTAACACAGCTCCTACTCTGAAACCAGTTAATTGATAGGTTACCTTGTAGTAATTCTAGCAAAGTAAACAACTTTCCCCCTCAAACATAGTCTAACCAGACAAGTGAATTAATTTACATTCCTATAACAACTGGGGGTCTGATTCTGATCTTTCTTAAAACTGCATACATGGAAATGTAAGCCATTGGAAGTTCCCTGTTCAAAACTAGTGCAAGTGACAGAGGAATGCAAATCAGAGTACCAGCTGCCCACAAATCACCTGCAATGTGAAACAGGTAACTTTGGGGACGATACTTGTTTTAAAAATAACCACAGTTAGTGTTTTCATCAATATTTTGAGGGCTGAGGAAACTTTCAAGTGGTCTTAACAAGAGCGCTAAAGCAGGAGGACTGTGGATATTTAAAAAAAAACAACAGTTTTCACCTACACCCATATGGTGTATTGAGGACAGTGTTAGAATTGCAAGGTATCACTTTAAGTGTGTGTGAGGGGTAGGGGCTGGTTCCTGGTCCTGTTTGCAGGCTAGGGAGCTCTGTAACAAAGTATGCAATCCACATCAGTCTGAAAAGAGCCATCTTAAAGCAAAGTGGGATGAATTGTGCCTCTCTGCCTTAGGGAGCAGCCTGTAGGTTCTTGGGTGTTATAGTTTTGAATTCTAAGAAATAAAGTACTGTTACATTGCAACCTTCCAGCAAGAGTATCTATGTTTTTATCTAATTTTTCTGTGTGTATGCCATGAACATAATAAGCAGTTATATACTGACATCAATAAAAAGAAAAGGAGTACTTGTGGCACCTTAGAGACTAACAAATTTATTTGAGCATAAGCTTTCGTGAGGTACAGCTCACTTGCTACTCTGAAACTGACATCAGTGGAATTATTGCTGATTTACACCAGCATACGTGAGACGAGAAGCAGTCCCATAGTATCTCTCTATTGGCTCATAAGAAATAAGCCTAAAATCTGGCACCTTTGACAACTTTATAAATCCTGAAGAGTTTAGCTTTTTCACTTCTCTCAAGTGTATTTCTCTGTTCCTAGATTTTATTTTAGTGACTTGATTGCTAGTGAAATTGATGGCCTGGAAGAATGAAATCCTCAGCTTGTCCATAGGTATAATATAGGCAGTGTGGTAAACCCAGGATAAACAGCTACAAAAGGGGGGTAGTAATTAGTCCCAGGGGATTAAAAGGCCCCTCCCTATCCACTGAGGAGAGAGAACCAAGGGGCAATAAGGTTCAGCTGGAAGAGGGGTTGCTAGGGAACCAATTAGGTTCAGCTGACTCCAACTACTTGGGACCTTTTTAAACCCTCCCCTGGGTGGTAGGAGGGGGAGAGCGAGGGAGTGAGAGGAGCAGGGAAGCTGCCAGTAGGCTGTTTGCGGCAAGAAACCAGACCTTCCCAGTAGGGAGGCTGCACTCACTCCCCAGAAAGGAAGTAAAACATGCACAAGGGACTGACTGAGGAGAGGAGTAGCAGGACCCCGTGCCACCTATAAGGATTCGCCTTGCCCCAAACCTGAGTCTCCAAGGCTAAAAAGGACTGAGCCTACTGAGGCGAACAAGGTATTTTGCCACACTTGGTGTGAAAAGTGGGATGTGGTGACTGAGTAAGGCTCTGTGGCAAGCCATCTCAGGGCAGGGTAAATCACACACACACACACACACACACAAAAAGAGGAGGATGTAGTGAAGGCGTTGGTACAGGCCACTGCTGTCCAACAAGAGGCTACCAGGGTGCAGATGGCTGCCCAGCAAGAGTCAGTACACGTCCAACAGGAGACGAACCAATTACTGATGAACCAGGCGGCCCAAGATCGAGCCACCCTGAATGAAGTAGTGAACCAGTTAAAAGCCCTGACCATGCTGATGCACGCACCCCAGGGGATCCGG
The DNA here is from genome assembly GCF_015237465.2 of Chelonia mydas. Classification (NCBI taxonomy): domain Eukaryota; kingdom Metazoa; phylum Chordata; order Testudines; family Cheloniidae; genus Chelonia; species Chelonia mydas. Next base: position 38,245,402 of record NC_057850.1, on the reverse strand, counting down.
CCACTGCAGGTAAGCAACTATTTACAGAAGATGACTACGGATGATGATATAGAGGCATATCTCCTCGCCTTTGAGAGGACAGCACTGCGGGAGGCCTGGCCCCAAGACCAGTGGGCATTTCTGGCTCCATTTCTGTGTGGGGAGCCCCAGAAGGCCTATTTCGACATGACCACAGAGACAGCTATAGATTACCCCCAGCTGAAGGCGGAAATCCTGGCAAGGTCAGGTGTGACATCAGCCATATGGGCCCAGCGCTTCCATGAGTGGAAATACTGGGACAGCAAACCGCTGAGGTCCCAGCTATTTGATTTACTCCACCTCGGCCAGAAGTGGCTCTGCCCCGAGACCCATGGGCCAGAGAAGATAGTGGAAATCCTCATGTTGGACAGGTACATGAGGGGGTTGCCGCCGGACATAAGGGGGTGGGTCCACCAAAACGATCCCTCCTATGATGAACTAGTTGCCCTTGTAGAGAGATAACTAGCAGCCCAAGAACTTTCGCGGACCACCGGGGAAGGAAGGCGCCAGAATCGGAGGCAAGTCTCTGCGCCAAGGCCCTGGTTAGCCCTAGCACCAGGCCAGACTATGGATGGGAGGAAGGAGGCCGAAGAGCAGCCAGAGGTCCCAGAGAGACTTGAGGACTGGGGAAGAAAGGCTCAGGGGATAAAGCCCAGTAGCCTGAAAAATCGGGGGCTGCCCCAAGCAGGGTACCGATGTTATGCATGTGGCGAATTGGGGCATATCGCTGGCCAATGCCCAAATCTAGAAGAGCCCATGCAATGCGAACTGGGAGATATAGGGGGACCATGTGATCTAATAAGTCTAGTAAGGGTTGCAATGGTCCCTCATAGATACACTAGATCCGTTAAGATGAATGGTATAGAGACCACCGCGTTAGTAGACTCGGGAAGTGCAATCACGCTGGTCTCAGGAAAGCTGGTCGGGCAGGACCAACTATCCCAGGCCAAACGCTCAGGAATATCCTGTGTGCGTGGGGATGTCAGTTACTACCCGACCATGCCCGTAAAAATAGAAGTTCTCGGAAACCCCACTAAGGTGATGGTGGGAGTAGTTCCAAAACTCCCCTACGCAGTCCTTATCGGATGAGACTTCCCAGGATTTGATAGCCTACTCCCTGGGGAGAAGGTGGAAGAAAATAATGAACCCGGGACCCAGGGGGTGGCCCAGATAGGTAACACACCCCCAGCCTTCCACGAATTTGGCCAGGATTTGTTCTCCCCGCCAGGAAAGCCCCGGACGACTCAGAGGGAACGGAGGGCAGATAAAAGGAGGGGAATGAGGATCTTGACCCAGTACCAGAAATCTACACTTGTAGGGGAAAGAGGTGGCTCAACGGACAGCAGGGCGGGGCAGGAAATCAGCGAAACAATAGCCGGACCTTGTTCCCTGGGGGTTTTCCCCGAGGGGGAGACAGAGGTAGATCCCGCTGAGTTTGGACAAATGGGGACCTCACTTGGGAATTTTGGTCAGGATCAGGCCAATGATCCAATATACAGCAATATTCATAAAGAAGTAGTTGAGGTAAATGGGGTCCCTGTGGAGGGGAGAGTTAAGGGCCCAGGGCCATATTATGTGATTAAGGGTGATCTGCTATACAGAGTAGTCCAGGTCCAAGAGCAAGTCGTAGAACAACTCTTGGTCCCACAGAAGTATCAGAGGCGCGTGATGGATCTGGCCCACAGCCATCTGTTTGGGGGGCCATGTAGGGGTAGATAAGACCCTTGATCGGATTCTGCAGAGGTTTTTTTGGCCCGGCATTTATGCGGCTGTCCGACGATATTGTACCTCCTGTCCAGAATGTCAGTTACATGGGCCCCGACCACACCTAAGGGCCCCTTTGGTACCTTTACCAATTATTGAAATCCCATTCGAGCGAATAGCTATGGATCTAGTAGGGCCACTGGAGAAGTCAGCCCAGGGTCATCAGCACATTCTGGTAGTACTAGATTATGCCACCCGATATCCCGAGGCCGTACCCCTATGGAACACCATGTCCAAGACCATAGCCAAAGAATTAGTCAAGATTTTTTCCAGAGTAGGGCTACCTAATGAGATCCTGACGGACCAAGGGACCCCCTTTGTGTCTAAGTTAATGAAGGACCTATGTACAATGCTCCACATACTGACCCTCAGGACATCAGTCTATCGTCCCCAGACTGATGGTCTTGTCAAACGCTTCAATAGAACATTGAAGAACATGCTATGGAAAGTGGTTAGTCGCGACGGGAAAGACTGGGACCCCCTGCTGCCTTACGTGCTGTTTGCTGTATGGGAGGTTCCCCAAGCTTCCACTGGATTCTCCCCATTCGAGCTGTTATATGGTCGCCACCCCAGGGGCATATTGGACATGGCCAAAGAGGGCTGGGAAGAACAGCCGAACACCAGGAGAAACATCGTTGAACATGTATTGCAAATGAAAGACAGGATAACCCAAGTCGCCCCCATTGTGCGCGAACACCTGGAGAAGGCCCAAGGGGCCCAATGGGCATACTACAATCGCCAAACAACGACCTGGAAGTTCCAGGTGGGAGACTGGGTAATGGTGCTCATACCCACAGCAGAGAACAAGCTCCTGGCCAGGTGGCAGGGGCCATATGAGATAATAGAAGCCATAGGAGAAGTCAACTATAAGGTCCAACAGCCGGGTCGCCGGAAGCTGGAGCAGATCTACCATATAAACCTGCTGAAACCATGGCAGGATAGAGAAGCACATGTGGTGCTAGGGGCACCATCCCCTAAAAGCAACCAGCCCGACCAAGTGGGAATATCCCCGGAGTTGACTCCGGAGCAACGATCTGAAGTGATCAGCCTGATTAAACGCAACCAGGATGTTTTCTCAGAAAAGCCAGGCAGGACAACTGAGGTTCACCATCACATCCTCACAGAGCCTGGAGTGAAGATGAACGTCAAGCCATACCGGATCTCAGAGGCCAAAAGAGAGGAGATCAGGACAGAGGTCAGGAAAATGCTGGCCTTAGGAGTCATTGAAGAATCTCATAGCCAACGGTCAAGTCCAGTGGTTTTAGTGCCGAAGCCGGATGGCAGTGTGAGGTTCTGCAGCAACTTCTGAAAGCTGAATGAGGTGTCCCAGTTTGATGCGTACCCTATACCCCGGATAGATGAGCTAATTGACAGATTGGGAAAAGCACGGTTTATGTCTACCCTTGACCTGACCAAGGGCTATTGGCAGATCCCCCTGGCCCAGGCCGACAAAGAGAAGATGGCCTTTGCAACTCCAGAGGGACTATATCAGTACACCGTCCTCCCCTTTGGGTTGCATGGGGCGCCCGCTACTTTCCAAAGGCTCGTGGACAAACTGTTGCGACCACATGGCAAGTACGCAGCAGCCTATCTCGACGACGTTATCATATATAGCCCTGACTGGGAGACACACTAGGAGAAGGTGGAGGCAGTGCTGGCTACCCTGGGGAAGGCGGGGCTGACGGCAAACCCCTCCAAGTGCTCGCTCAGGCTAGCTGAAGCCAAATACCTCTGGTATATAGTGGGGAGGGGCATTGGGAGGCCCCAACTCAACAAGTTAGAAGCTATACAGAAGTGGCCCCGACCATGCCGAAAGAAAGAGGTCAGGGCATTCCTGGGACTAGTGGGGTACTATAGACATTCCTGGGACTAGTGGGCATTCTTGGGACTAGTGGGGTGCTCATTCCCCACTTTGCCACCAGGGCACACCCATTAACGGACCTAACGAAAGCTCGGGGCCCAGACATAGTAAGATGGACCACCCGGCTGAAGACACTTTTTCAGATCTACGGATGGCCCTCTGCACTGACCCCATACTCGTGGCCCCAGACTGGGGGAAAGTTTATCCTACAAACCGATGGCTCTGATATAGGGTTGGGGGCGGTACTTTCACAAATGGTCGGGGACGACGAACACTCCGTCCTCTTCCTCAGTAGGAAGCTCCTGCCTAGGGAACGGAAATACGCCGTTGTCGAAAAAGAATGCCTGGCTGTAAAATGGGCCGTAGAAAGCCTCCGCTACTATCTACTGGGACGGAGGTTTACCCTTGTCACGGACCATGCCCCTCTGCAGTGGATGCACCAAAATAAAGACAAAAATCCCAGAGTGACAAGATGGTTCCTGTCGCTTCAACCCTTCCACTTCAGAATACAACATAGGTCTGGAATCCAACATGGCATGCGGATGGCCTGTCGAGAGTGCGCTGTTTGCCGACCCAAGTAGCCCAACCCCGTAGTGTTGAGCGGGGGGGGGGGGGAGGGTTATGTGGTAAACCCAGGACAAACAGCTACAAAAGGAGGATAGTAATTAGTCCCAGGGGATTAAAAGGCCCCTCCCTATCCACTGAGGAGAGAGAACCACTGGGCATAAGGTTCAGCTGGAAAAGGGGTTGCTAGGGAACCAATTAGGTGCAGCTGACTCCAACTACTTGGGACCTTTTTAAACCCTCCCCTGGGTGGTAGGAGGGGGAGAGTGAGGGAGTGAGAGGAGCAGGGAAGCTGCCAGTAGGCTGTTTGCAGCAAGACACCAGACCTTCCCAGTAGGGAGGCTGCACTCACTCCCCAGAAGGGAAGTAAAACATGCACAAGGGACTGACTGAGGAGAGGAGTAGCAGGACCCTGTGCTGCCTATAAGGATTCGCCTTGCCCCAACCTGAGTCTCCAAGGCTAAAAAGGACTGAGCCTACTGAGGCGAACAAGGTATTTTGCCACAGCAGGGACAAAATTATGGATATTTAGCACTTTGCTACATCAATTAATCAGTACTGGCTAGGTCCTGAATTATCTTTCTGTGATCTAATACTTCATAAGGGACAAGGGTTATTTCTTCTCCATAAATATCCCCAGGGGATTTAAAATATCTAAACTACTTTGAAATGTAGGTGGTTTCTTTTAAATAAAAGAAAATATATCAAAACGTGGAAGGCTTATGTTGGCTGTGGGTCATATCCTTTGTGGAGATGAAGAATAATTATTCTCATCCCTACAGTGTATGCCTCTTTTTGGTAACTGATAAGGTTTTTGGAAATACAGAAGGTTGTCTCTTTATTTTGGCCAATCTCTCTGGATGTAAGAAAAATATCTGTAACATTTAGGGTACCAGTTGAATCAAATCCTGGTGTTTTATTTGAGTTATTTGTAACATGTTTAATTCTCCTGTGTGTGGATAATATGCAAAATTATATTTATCGTCTGAAGGAAAGCGTTCTAAGAAAAAGAGTTCTAAATTTAATACAGTAGATTTTGTAACTAGGGCCAGCTTTAGGCATTGCGGGACCCAATCCAGTATAGTTTTGAAGCATGTGTTTAATTTTAGGCATGTGGATGGTCTCATAGACTGCTCAGGTCTTATTTAAGTGCTTTGCTATGTGAAGTAAGATATGGAGAACCTCTACCAGTTTCCTTCTCTATTTGTTAATAGTTCTTCCCATTACTGCATATGCCTTTCCTTCATACATTTCACCCCCAATTGATTCTTGACTGACCTCAGATCAATTCATACATACCCCACATCTGTAATAAACTAACACATGTACCCTTTTCCTGTTTAAAAGTCCAAACAGGCTGAGAGAGAGACAAGGACTGAGAAAGAGAACACAAGATGTATTATCGCTGTTGGCAGGATACAACAGCTGTGGCTGATTTCTTCCACTTTGTGTAGCTACTGTACTGATTTTTCGCATGCTGGTATGCCCCAGCAGCTTCTGAATTCATACCTGTCAGTCAAAGGTACCACACGAAAGCTGAGCGGGCATACAAATCACCCACCCAGGATGCCAGAAGGCAGAACAGAAGTGCAACATGACAAAAAAAAAAGTGTCAGGAATGCCCTGAAGAATATTTTTTCTTTATAAAGGTCACAATATTTCCCTTATGTGAAAAATCCCATGGAGGGTCAATTATTCTTAGAAACGATGCACCACTGTCCCCCTGCCCCAACCTATGTGAGAGGCATTAGTGGTGGTGAAGAAGAGGCAGGATATTCAGAGAAACACAGCAAAACCCTGCTGATCTTAGGAAGGAACATATACCCTCTAAGCAACACCACTGAAATCAACGTACTTGATTATTTCAAGGCTGAATTTGACCTAGAACAGTGGTTCATAACCATTTTTGGTACCTTATCTGGACCTTGGATGTTGAATCTGCTTATACTGTGGTGACTATTACTTAGTGACTCAGATACCGTCACTTCTTGAATTTGCTCCTGTGGGTTACTTAACACTAAGTCAAGAACAGCTTCACTTCTCGTGTGCTCTACAACTTGCTGTTCCAAGAAGCAGTCACTTACAATGACAAGAAATTGTTTCTCAAACTTTGTCCCATTGGACTTGTGTATACGTGAGCAGTTGAAGGCCATCAGTACTATACTTTTGTTAGATTTTGCTGCCTCTTTGACCTCTCTCAACATTGTGCATTAATTTTGTTTTCTTATCTGGAGGCTGATATAGTGCTACTGCCCCATCTCTTCAGCCTAGTCTCTTTCCTGTTTAGTTTGCCACCAAATGTTGCAGTACTGCATAGATTTTTCTCATTCTGTTGTGAGCCAGAATCTCTGCTTCACCAAGTTTATGCTCAGCAAAACAGAGAGGCAGCCAGTTAGAGCTCTCTGATTCTGTAACTGGCCTCCAGCCCTGGCATAAGATAGAGCAGCCTCATTCCTAATTTTGACAAGTCATTAGAAGTAGGGCTGTCAAGCGATTAAAAAAATTAATAGCGCAATTTAAAAAATTGATGGCGATTAATCGCACTGTTAACAATAATGGAATACCATTTATTTAAATAGTTTTGGATCTTTTCTACATTTTCAAATATATTGATTTCAGTTACAACACAGAATGCAAAGTGTGCAGTGCTCACTTTATATTTATTTTTGATTACAAATATTTGCACTGTAAAAAACAAAAGAAATAGCATATTTCAATTCACCTAATACAAGTACTGTAGTGCAATCTCTTTATAATGAAAGTTGAACTTACAAGTGTAGAATTATGTACAAAAAATAACTGCATTTGAAAATAAAACAATGAAGAACTTTAGAACCTACAAGTCCACTCAGTTCTACTTCAGCCAATCGCTCAGAGAAACAAGTTTAGTTACAATTTGCTGGACAAAATGCTGCCCATGTCTTTTTTGCAATGTAATCTGAAAGTGAAAACAGGCATTTGCATGGCACTGTTGTAGCCGGTGTCACAAGATATTTATGTGCCAGATGCACTAAAGATTCATATGTTCCTTCATGCTTCAACCACCATTCCACAAGACATGTGTCCATGTTCATGATGGGTTCTGCTTGATAATGATCCAAAGCAAAGTGGACCGACGCATGTTCATTTTAATCATCTGAGTCAGATGCCACCAGCAGAAGGTTGATTTTCTTTTTTGGTGTTTCGGGTTCTGTAGTTTCCGCATCAGAGTGTTGCTCTATTAAGACATCTGAAAGCATGCTCCACACCTCGTCCCTCTAAGATTTTGGAAGGCACTTCAGATTGTTAAACGTTGGGTCGAGTGCTGTAGCTATCCTTAGAAATCTCACATCGGTACCTACTTTGCATTTTGTCAAATGTGCTGTGAAAGTGTTCTTAAAATAGACATGTGCTAGGTCATCATCCGAGACTGCTATAACATGAAATATATGGCAGAATGCGGGTAAAACAGAACCGGAGACATACAGGTCTCCCCCAAGCAGTTCAATCACAAATTTAATTAACACATTATTTTTTTAACGAGCCTCATCAGCATGGAAGCATGTCCTTTGGAATGGTGGCCAAAGCATGAAGAGGCATATGAATGTTTAGCATATCTGACACGTAAATACCTTGCAAGGCCGGATACAAAAGTGCCATGCGAACGCCTGTTCTCACTTTCAGGTGACACTGTAAATAAGAAGCAGTCAGTGGTGTCTCCCGTAAATGTAAACAAACTTGTTTGTCTTATCAATTGGCTGAACAAGAAGTAGGACTGAATGGATTTGTAGGCTCTAAAGTTTTACATTGTATTTTTTTTGAGTGCAGTTATGTAACAAAAAAAATCTACATTTCTAAGTTGCACTTTCACGATAAAGAGATTGCACTATAGTACTTGTATGAGGTGAATTGAAAAATACTATTTCTTTTATCATTTTTACAGTGCAAATATTTGTAATAAAAAATAAGTGAGCACTGTACACTTTGTATTCTGTGTTGTATTAGAAATCAATATATTTGAAAATGTAGAAAAACATCCACAAATATTTAATACATTTCAATTGGTATTCTGTTGTTTAACAGTGTGATTAATCACAATTAATTTTTTTAATTGCAGTTAATTTTTTTGCGTTAATCACTTGAGTTAACTGCGATTAATCGACAGCCCTAATTAGAATAGCCTTGAATGAAAGAAACTAGAGTCACATAATTTACTCCAGTACAATATAAGCAACAATGGGAATAAACCAAGTTTCCCAGTATACTGAATGTTATTTTCTTTCTATCCTAGTATAGACATGGTCTAACTTTTGTCTTAATATTAGTGAACTTTCAGACCACCAAAACAAATTCTACTTTACAGGATGCACATGTGTAGTTCAATTCACTTGAACGGAAGACCTATATGCATCGCAAGACATAATTTGGCCCATCATACTGTTTTCCTAACACACAAACTAACATTTTTCCCAAGATAACAAGCCAAACACAACAGTAACTGCTGTCAGTATCAATATAATTGGATTTAAATATAAAGTCACTGGACGTAACAAGCTTACCATAATACTGTAATTTGGGTCAACACTGAAGACTGGAAAAATGCTGCTCTTTTTGGAAAGCTGCCCATCGTTCTTTGCCTTCCTTGTAACATCATAAATGGGACTGGGAGGTTTCTGATCATGAAGAATTTTTTTCAGCTGGTTTTCCAGACATTGTGGGGTATCATTAACTACTTCAAAAACGTCAAAATCAGGGTTAAACTTAACTGGCTCTGCAAAGGTCTGCAAAAGAAGTTGTAATAAGAGAAAACTTTCATATAAAAATTCCTGTTTCTGCAGTAGGGAAGCATGCAAGAATGCAAGATAGCATCATTAGACATTTTCCTTCTTCGTTCCATGGCTTTTGCTAGGGACTGCAATAGTAAATCTGCATGCTTGCCACTTTTCCTACTCATTATAGGGTTTTCCAATAAATTATTACCACAGCTCTCAACTATATCTAATTACAAACGATGTCACTCATTTCAGACACTAATTCACCTTCTTCCCATGCAAATATAGGCCTCCAATACAGGAAGTGCTTGCTCACACACATAACTCCCATTGTCTTCAATGACAGTTCTGCAAGCAGCTCAGATACAGGATCAGGTCCCTACTTCCCTGTTTATATCATAAATTATTGAATCCCATATCCAATGAAGCTTCTTGCTCTACTATTTTGGTGGGTGGATAATTCTTAGTGTTTGGCATATATAGTAAAGGCTTATGCCTCGTATTTAGATATAGTAGGTCAACAGCCTACCAAAAGTCAAATCCAAGAAATTTACCATATACTGCCAATTCAATCAGGTACTGTGTAGTATATAGGATGGGCCAAATCCCACTTTTAGATATGCATGTGAACTTTTGTCAGCTCCAATGGGGGCTGTCTGAGCAATACCCAAAAGCAGAGTATGGTCATCATTAGTTTGTTGAGTGTTGTGGATACCAGATTTTCCACTCCCATTTTTCCTATAAACCCAAACTAATCCTACCTTTCAATTTTTTCATTCAGCAGAAATGATGGGGAAAATTACAGATAGATCTGGTCAAAAATCTTGGAGAATGCCCAAAAAAATTGTGAAATTGAGGTTCTTTAAGAACAGAACATACAAATAGCCCACTATCAAACTGGAGGACAACAAACATTTTAAATTAAGAAGAATTTCATAAAAATTAAAAGGTGAAATCCTGGTCATATTCCATTCATTGGCAAAACTCCCTTCGGCTTCATACAATAGGGTCAGGATTTCACTCAGAGTTTGTAAAATTGGTGTTTACCTATATTGGAAAATACAATTATTTTCTTTCATTTGGCATATTTTTCATTTCATTGAGCTTCTTGCTTTTTTATGAGAATACATACTGTAGGCCAGATTCTGTTCTTTGTTACACCGGTTTAAATCCAAAGTAACCATGTTGAAGTCCTTCCAAATTGTCAATGTCTTTCTGGTAACGAGGTGCCCAGATCTGAACACAATATCTTAGGATACAGCAGAACCGTAGAAATGGTCCGTTATATTCCTTTCACATCATGTAATGCTTCTACGTATAGGCCCTGATACAGCAAAGCACTTAAATACATGCCTAACTTCAAGCATGTGAGTAGTCTCCATGATGTCAGTAGAACCATTCACATGCTTAAAGTTAAGCATGTGCTTATAGACTTTATTGGGTCAGGACCATACTGTCCAGAATTGCATTGGCATATTTCACAGCCATATCACTCTACAAAGGCACATGTAATGTTCTGTTCACCCCTGAATCTCTTTTGACATTGTTATTTTGAAGGTTTCTTTGTGGTTTCAATTCTTTTTCTCCAGATTTATAAGCCTGCATTTTAAAGTGGTTCTGTTGTTCTTGTTGTTTTGTATTGTCTCTCTCTGTGTCCAGAACTCCCCCCAACTTAATATCTGCAAATTTCTTATATATTTCACCTTAACTTTGGCATTTTCTGATTTTTGAGTGATTGTGTAAGCTAATACTGACTGAACATATTTTTTATTATTTTATTTCCTATTATTTTTAAAAAGAGGGCGACGGGGAGAAAAAAAAATCAAAATTTCCCAAGCTTTGATGTGTTCTCCCTTGCAGAAAAATGCAAACGAGGCATAGAAATTCCATAATCTGGAACTATTTGAGTAGACATCATCGGATTATTTTAGTTCTATGGTATTTAAATTAAAAACTAACCAAGGACATCATTAATTTATCACTCAAATCTACTTTTACTCCATCTCTAGTATTTGATTCGTAGGCTGGATTTTTCATTGTACATTCTAATTAACTGAACAGAAAACATCTGGCAACATTAATGTAGTGAAACAGATGCCAATGAGAACTTTTTAAATATAAATTGTATTGTCATTTTGGATGTTTGACAACAAATCATTTATAAGACATATACATTAATGAAATGAAAAAAGTAAGACTTCAAATAATGTGTATGAGACCAAAACAGCATCAAAGATGTAGTTTTCTCTCACCAGGCTTAGTATGTGCACACATATACACAAGCTAAAACTCTACCAGATAGAGAATATCATCAGCACCTCAAACAGAAACACCCTTAGAACAGTTAAAACATTGATGGGGAAGGAAGCATTTACATCACTGCTTAAGAAAAATACAATAAACATTTCTTGTTGTTATGATGATGATAATAGTTTTATATCTATGATAAAATATGCAGTAAATCCAGGACCCCCAAAAATATTATGATCAAATCTGAAAGACAAAAATCAACTTGGTTTGGCCTGGTGGCAAAACACCCCCTCCTGCTTCTGAAAGTTATATGTCAGCCGTATCCTAAGCATCCAGTAATTGGGACATCAACTCAGTTTCACAAAAGTCACTAAGCCAAAAAAAACCAAAAACACAAAAAGCTGTTTTCATATTGCTGTTTATGAGAAATTTTAATAAACAAACAATCATACGCAAACAGTCGAAAGCAAATAAACCTCTCAGATATCAGATGCAAACAGACTAGCTGAATATGCTCTTGGCTGAAGAACAAACTGAATGCACAGTTCTGAGTTGTAAAGTCTTATAATTAATTGTACTGATTGTGTTGTACTGTCCTTTATTCCTCCCAAAACAGCATCCATCACCATATGCCCAAAACATCAGATTTATCCATCTCTATGGCCTCAGCTTTTACAGCTGCCAAAAATATTTAACTTAGCTGAGGTTCCTAATGTGTAACTTTGCTCACCAAACCCCACCCACAATCTCATAACCTAAACCCAAGAGAAAATGAGTGACAACAGCTCAGCATCTCTTAGGATCAGAATCTGAACAGGCAGAAAATGAACAGAGTAAGTCCTAATAAATCATACAATATCTTTTTGACTTTGCCAAAACTCCCTTAAGATGTGTACTCTACATAAATGTCAATGAAAGTCCAAACCAGTACAAGCGATTAAGCAGCTTTAGGAATCCAGGGTGAAATCCTAGGTGAAGATAAGTCAATGGCAAAACTCCCACCGACTTCAGTGGGGCCAGGATTTCACTCCCAATGCTGAATAAGGAGCAAATCACAGGCAATTGGTAAAGATCTAATTAATGGAGAAGAAATGAGCTTTTTGTCAATCAGTCAATCTAGTGTCAGTAAGGAGAGAAATAAGGACGACTTCTTTTGATGATCTAGATCAGTGGTTCTTTAGCAAGCCAAGGACCCCCATTTTGATTTAAAAAATTTTCACGGACCCCCAAGCCTCTCCACTCAGTCCCAGGCCCTGTTCCCACTACACCCCTTCCCCCAAGGCCTTACCCCAACTCTTCCTGCCCCCGCTCCACCCCTCCCCCTCCTACATGCCAGAGAACAGCTGTTCCCCTGTGTGCAGCAGATACTGGGAGGGAGGGGGAAGAGTTCAGGGAGGGATGGGGAGGAGTTGATCAGCGGGGCCACCAGCATTGGACATGATTCTGCCCCCTTCCCTTAGCACGCCCTATCCCCGCTCCTCCCTCTCCCTCCCAATGCCTCCTAAATCCGGGGGAACAGTTGTTCCCTGGCATGCAGGAGGCACTGGGAGGGAGGGGGAGGAGTTGAGGGAGGGGAAGGGGCTGATCAGCGGGGGCCACGGACCCCCTGGAATACCTTCGTGGACCCCCTAGGGGTCCATGGAACCCAGTTTGAGAAACACTGGTCTAGATTACTTCTCGAAGGCTTTCATTTAGATTTAGTCCTGGGTTAGGCCAGTTTCTGGCAACATAACCTAGGGTGCAAGGACTCAGTGGTGAAAAAGTCATTGGAGACAGGTTGTAGTAGTGCCAAGTCACATGCAAATTTCCTCAGTGCAGCCTGGAAATTATGGGGATCTACTGACCATGATATGGTGTTTCCGAAGAGGTTTAGAGTTGTCTTAAAGATGGGGAATACTCTTAACTTTTTTCAGCTATCTGACTTGCTCTCTCCCACCCATGCACGGTCTGATTTTGCTCTAGTAACACCAGTTTTAAACCACTGTTCTCCTGATTTAAACTGGTATAAGTAAGAGGGCAATCAGGCCCATAGTGTCTATTTTCTGAAAGTGCAATTAGCCTAAACATTATTTTATTTCTTTTGTTTAATTTATTTTCAGGATAATTTCAATAGGCTAAATCCTAGAGTCCTTCTTTACTCAGGCAAAACTCCCATGGAAGTTTTGCCTGCATAAAGATTCCAGATCCCTAGCTAGACTGTGTGTTTAGGTATTTCTTCTGCAGCCATCACCATCGTACCGGGGTGCCAATAAAACCATTTAACAAAGTAAGAATCTGCAGGACTATATTCAGCTTCCTCTCCATATTACACCATTAATGTGTCTATGTGTGTGTTTGTGTGCACACAAGAGAGAGGAAAATATATCTATTTTTAATACCAGAGAAGTGTTGAAATGTTTTTATCTCCAGAGACGTAACATTGTCCATTCTTTAGGGATTTTATAGTGGAAAGGCTTTTGAAAAGAAGTAGGTCTTAAAATTTGAAATTGATAAAATCCATGATCATCCTGATTTCTGCTGTAAGGGAATTCCACAGCCAAGGGCATGCCACCAAGAATGCCTACTCCCTGTGAGTTTTAAGCTGGGTACTGTCAGCTCCAGCGTCCCTGATTAATGCAGATATAGTGGTAAGTCACAAAAATAAAGGACAGTTCCTTAGATAACCAGAACCCAACTCACTGAATGCTTTGAAAGGGACTTTAAAAGGAATTTGGAATGCAACGGGAAACCAGTGTGGCTTGAAGCGTGCAGGAGAAATGTGTTTCCATTCAGCTGTGTTACTAAGTAGATGGGTCTGTATACACTGAAGCAGATGTATCTATCTTGTGTCCTTAACTGTCATGCTCTGGTAAACTACATTCCTGGAGGTGACGAATGTATAGTTCACGGTGCCCAGGTCCATATCCAACAAAGAAGGTGTAGCTACCTGGCCAACTGGAGATGGAAATATGCTTATTACAATATTTCTGTTTTAAGTATTTTATAAAGGACCATTGTTCTTAAATTAGTCACTCGGATAGATGTAAACTGTGTTTATGTCATGTAATCACTTTATAACTTTCTCAACTCACTGCACCTTAGACCAAAATAAAAGTGTCGTTTGGTTATCCTGTATAATTTTATGTTTCAAAAAAAAAATTCTGACAACTTAATTAAAGTATACATCATTTGGTGTCAGAATGTACTGAATAGTAGTATGATAACCTAATTGTTTAAAGAATGTACTGTAAACTACAACAGAGTATTGCTCTCCTGCTATACAGAGTCACCAGTGCTATATTTTTACCATACACTGATGGTATATTCTAAATCAAAAGAGTCTCTCAAAGTAAATATATGCTGCCTCTGATTTGTTGCATCAAGTCACATGATATTTTTTCAGTTTAACTAGTTGCCTAAATACTAACAGACCTGGATAATTATGTTTCTAGGCAACAGCTATAACAGCATAACAAAGTCAAAAAGACAGAATTTTCAGTGGAGTGCTTTGAACAGGAATGTTGCACTATCTCAGAGTCAATCTTCTGGAAGAGGAGGGAAGTTGGGAATATAAAATATTTAGGCTATTCCAGATATTAAAGGAACTTAATCCTGAATAGAGAACCCCTTCAGCAGAAATCAAAGAGAAAATAAAGGTGATGAGACCACTATTAATAAAAAGGTCAAATAAATATTAGCTTCCATTAAAATACTTCGGATAAATGTAGAAGAGAGAGTATATGGCATTGTTCCCCAAGAAACCCACAAGGGTTACCTGTGTAAAACAATGCTTGCTCATTCAGCATTGCCTTCCGTAGATTTCAGGGACCACTGCAAGTGCTCAGACCATGGAAGCATGACTCAGGGTCTGTGCTGCCATGGAGGCAAGATGGTAGACTAAGCACTGTTGTTAGGATATAGATATTCAGGCCTGCCTGTAAAGGCCTATACTTTAAGAATTTAGGTATATGTTTATCATTTAGCTAGTTATAGAGGTATAAAAGAAAGAATCTGTGTAAGGGCCTTTTCTCACTGCGACAGTCTGAGGCCCTGTTCTTAGGCCAATCCCTTTGGCTAAGCAGCAGAGGCAGCCATAAGCTGGGAAGCGAACGGTCACATCCTCACATTCCAAACTAATCAATATGGGCCTGTTAGGAAGATGATTCGATCTATCACCTCCAGAGAAAGGAAAGAGCCTAAAAGATGTAAAAGGAAATTTAGTTTGATAGTTTTCTGTCTGGTAAGAACTCACTTATCAATAGACACAGCTGAGAAACCCTTGTGTCTTTATAGATGTAGCTGTGAAATCCTCACTTCTGTATTGTTTTGTCCCACTTTGCTATTGTTTATTTGCATGGTCTCTGTCTGGTTCTGTGATTGTTTCTGTCTGCTGTATAATTAATTTTGCTGGGTGTAAACTAATTAAGGTGGTGGGGTATAATTGGTTAGCTAATCATGTTACAATATGTTAGGATTGGTTAGGTAAATTTCAGTAGAATGACTGGTTAAGGTATAGCTAAGAACATTACTATATAAATTAGGGGCAAACAGAAAGTAAGTTGGGATTCAAAAATAAGGAAAAAGGAACTTGGATTTAAGCTTGCTGGAAGTTCACGCCAATAAACATCGAATTGTTCGCACCTTTGGACTTCGGGTATTGTTGCTCTCTGTTCATGCAAGAAGGACCAGGGAAGCAAGAGGGTGAAGGAATAAGCTCTCTAACAACTGTGGAAACATAGGGTCTTCTGACAGACAGCCCAGCCCTAAACTAGGTGTCTTGAGATTTGTGCAGGGTAGGTCCAAGGACATCCGCAGTTTTAGGGAAGAAGACTCCATCCCCAGCATCCTTTTTGATGGAATGATCTGGAGGAAATTCACATGGAAACTCAGTTTCCAAACAAACATGGGATGGAGGGGGTATTCTTGTGATGAGGAAAATCTGACCCATTTAATATTAAAAATTGCTACATCACAGAACAGTCCAGCTTTCTCAATAGATGGCCTATGCTTAAAGAACATCAGGTTTAGGTTTGGATTCATGTATAGTAAAGCAGCTGGAGAGAGAACTCCCATGTTCTTCTTACAGTGCCTTCATTGTTTAGTTGAGAGAGCGGCAAAGAGTCCTGTGGCACGTTATAGACTAACAGACGTATTGGAGCATAAGCTTTCGTGGGTGAATACCCACTTCGTCGGATGCATGTAGTGGAAATTTCCAGAGGCAGGTATAAATATGCAAGCAAGAATCAGGCTTGGGATAACAAGGTTAGTTCAATCAGGGAGGATGAGGCCCTCTTCTAGCAGTTGAGGTGTGAACACCAAGGGAGGAGAAACTGCTTTTGTAGTTGGCTAGCCAGTCACAGTCTTTGTTTAATCCTGAGCTGATGGTGTCAAATTTGCAAATGAACTGAAGCTCAGCAGTTTCTCTTTGAAGTCTGGTCCTGAAGTTTTTTTGCTGCAGGATGGCTACCTTTAAATCTGCTCGTGTGTGTCCAGGGAGGTTGAAGTGCTTTTGTATATTGCCATTCCTAATATCTGATTTGTGTACATTTATCCTTTTATGTAGGGACTGTCCAGTTTGGCCAATGTACATAGCAGAAGGGCATTGCTGGCACATGATGGCTTATATTGGTGGATATGCAGGTGAATGAACCGGTGATGGTGTGGCTGATCTGGTGAGGCCTGTGATGGTGTCGCTGGTGTAGATATGTGGGCAGAGTTGGCATCAAGGTTTGTTGCATGGATTGGTTCCTGAGTTAGAGTTACTTTGGTGCGGTATCTAGCTGCTGGTGAGAATATGCTTCAGGTTGGCGGGTTGTCTGTGGGCGAGGACTGGCCTGCCTCCCAAGGCCTGTGAAAGTGAGGGATGGTTGTCCAGGATGGGTTGTAGATCACTGATGATGCGTTGGAGAGGTTTTAGCTGAGGACTGTATGTGATGGCCATAGAGTCATCTGGAGTTCTGTTGGTTTCTTTCTTGGGCTTGTCTTGCAGCAGGAGGCTTCACGGTACACTTCTGGCTCTGTTGATCTGTTTCCTTATTTCCTCGTGTGGGTATCGTAGTTTTGAGAATGCTTGGTGAAGATCTTGTAGATGTTGGTCTCTGTCTGAGGGGTTGGAGCAAATGCGGTTGGACCTCAGCGCTTGGCTGTAGTCAATGGATCGTGTGGCGTGACCGGGATGGAAGCTGGAGGCATGAAGGTAGGCATAGCGATCGGTGGGTTTTCAGTATAGGGTGGTGTTAATGTGACCATCACAAAAAGAGCGCTCCAACCTGGAGACTCTCATAAATAACCAACTTTCCATATAAATGGACTTTAATAAAATAAGACAGGAGATCTACATTACACACTTCACCTCTCTACAAAGGAAAAAGGATTGTAAGCTGTCTAAAATCCTACCTGCCACCTACCTACATGGGGCCACAACAATGGTAACCCTAACTCACCCAGCAATATCGTCAATCTATCCAGCTACACACTCAGCCCAGCAGAAGAGTCTGTCCTATCTCGGGGACTCTCTTTCTGCCCCACCACCCCCACAAACATGATACAGCTCTGCGGGGAGCTGGAAGCCTACTTTCACCATCTCCGACTCAAAGAATACTTTCAAGATAACACTGAACAGCACACTGATACACCACACCAACAGCACAAGAAGAAGGAGTCCACATGGACTCCTCCTGAGGGTCGAAATGACAGTCTGGACCTATACATAGAATGCTTCCGCCGACATACACAGGCAGAAATTGTGGAAAAACAACATTGCTTACCTCATAACCTAAGTCGTGCAGAACGCAATGCCACCCAAAGCCTCAGAAACAAGCCTGACATTATAATCAAAGAGGCTGATAAAGGAGGTGCTGTTGTCATCATGAACAGGTCTGACTACCAAAAGGAGGCTGCCAGACAACTCTCCAATACCAAATTCTACAGGCCACTTTCCTCAGATCCCACTGAGGAATACACTAAGAAACTGCACCATCTACTCAGGACACTCCCTACACTAACACAGGAACAAATCAACGTACCCTTAGAGCCCCGACCGGGGTTATTCTATCTACTACCCAAGATCCACAAACCCGGAAATCCTGGATGCCCCATCATCTCGGGCTTTTGCACTCTCACTGAAGGACTGTCCAGATATGTTGGCAGCCGGTGTCAAGTGGAGTGCCCCAGGGGTCGGTCCTGGGGCCGGTTTTGTTCAATATCTTCATAAATGATCTGGAGGATGGTGTGGATTGCACTCTCAGCAAATTTGCAGATGATACTAAACTGGGAGGAGTGGTAGATACGCTGGAGGGCAGGGATAGGATACAGAGGGACCTAGACAAATTGGAGGATTAGGCCAAAAGAAACCTGATGCGGTTCAATAAGGATAAGTGCAGGGTCCTGCACTTAGGACGGAAGAACCCAATGCACAGCTACAGACTAGGGACCGAATGGCTAGGCAGCAGTTCTGCGGAAAAGGACCTAGGGGTTACAGTAGACGAGAAGCTGGATATGAGTCAGCAGTGTGCCCTTGTTGCCAAGAAAGCCAATGGCATTTTGGGATGTATAAGTAGGGGCATAGCGAGCAGATCGAGGGACGTGATCATTCCCCTCTATTCAACATTGGTGAGGCCTCATCTGGAGTACTGTGTCCAGTTTTGGGCCCCACACTACAAGAAGGACGTGGATAAATTGGAGAGAGTCCAGCGAAGGGCAACAAAAATGATTAGGGGTCTGGAACACATGACTTATGAGGAGAGGCTGAGGGAACTGGGATTGTTAGTCTGCAGAAGAGAAGAATGAGGGGGGATTTGATAGCTGCTTTCAACTACCTGAGAGGTGGTTCCAGAGAGGATGGTTCTAGACTATTCTCAGTGGTAGAAGAGGACAGGACAAGGAGTAATGGTCTCAAGTTGCAGTGGGGGAGGTTTAGGTTGGATATTAGGAAAAACTTTTTCACTAGGAGGGTGGTGAAACACTGGAATGCGTTACCTAGGGAGGTGGTAGAATCTCCTTCCTTGGAAGTTTTTAAGGTCAGGCTTGACAAAGCCTTGGCTGGGATGATTTGATTGGGGATTGGTCCTCCTTTGAGCAGGAGGTTGGACTAGATGACCTCCTGAGGTCCCTTCCAACCCTGATATTCTATGATTCTACTCAGCCCCTAAGCCACCAGCACTCCCAGCTATCTCTGTGACATCACTGATTTCCTGAGAAAACAACAATGCATTGGTGATCCTCCAGAAAACACCATCCTAGCCACCATGGATGTAGAGGCTCTCTACACAAACATCCCACACACAGATGGAATACAAGCTGTCAGGAACAGTATCCCTGATGATGCCACAGCACGACTGGTTGCTGAGCTCTGTGACTTTATCCTCACGCACAATTATTTCAAATTAGCTAACAATATATAGCTCCAGACCAGTGGCACTGCTATGGGCACCCGCATGGTCCCACAATATGCCAACATTTTTATGGCTGACCTGGAACAACGCTTCCTCAGCTCGCGTCCACTTATGCCCCTTCTCTACCTATGCTACATTGATGACATCCTCATCATCTGGACCCATGGGAAGGAAACCCTGGAAGAATTGTACCACGATTTCAATAGCTTCCACCCCACCGTCAACTTCAACCTGGACCAATCTACCCGGGAGGTCCACTTCCTAGACACCATGGTACAAATAAGTCACGGTCACGTTAACACCACCCTATGCCGAAAACCCACCGACTGCTATGCCTACCTTCATGCCTCCAGCTTCCATCCCGGACACACCACACGATCCATTGTCTACAGCCAAGCGCTGAGGTCCAACCGCATTTGCTCAAACCCCTCAGACAGAGACCAACACCTACAAGATCTTCACCAAGCATTCTCAAAACTACAATACCCACATGAGGAAATAAGGAAACAGATCAACAGAGCCAGAGGTGTACCCAGAAGCCTCCTGCTGCAAGACAAGCCCAAGAAAGAAACCAACAGAACTCCACTGGCTATCACATACAGTCCTCAGCTAAAACCTCTCCAACGCATCATCAGCGATCTACAACCCATCCTGGACAACCATCCCTCACTTTCACAGGCCTTGGGAGGCAGGCCAGTCCTCACCCACAGACAACCCGCCAACCTGAAGCATATTCTCACCAGCAACTACACACCGCACCAAAGTAACTCTAACTCAGGAACCAATCCATGCAACAAAGCTTGATGCCAACTCTGCCCACATATCTACACCAGTGACACCATCACAGGACCTAACCAAATCAGCCACACCATCACCGGTTCATTCAGCTGGACGTCCACCAATATAATATAAGCCATCATGTGCCAGCAATGCCCTTCTGCTATGTACATTGGCCAAACTGGACAGTCCCTACGTAAAAGGATAAATGGACACAAATCAGATATTAGGAATGACAATATACAAAAACCTGTAGGAGAACACTTCAACCTCCCTGGACACACACGAGCAGATTTAAAGGTGTAGCCATCCTGCAACAAAAAAACTTCAGGACCAGACTTCAAAGAGAAACTGCTGAGCTTCAGTTCATTTGCAAATTTGACACCATCAGCTCAGGATTAAACAAAGACTGTGACTGGCTAGCCAACTACAAAAGCAGTTTCTCCTCCCTTGGTGTTCACACCTCAACTGCTAGAAGAGGGCCTCATCCTCCCTGATTGAACTAACCTTGTTATCCCAAGCCTGATTCTTGCTTGCATATTTATACCTGCCTCTGGAAATTTCCATTACATGCATCCGACGAAGTGCATTACATGCACCCACGAAAGCTTATGCTCCAATACGTCTGTTAGTCTATAAGGTTCCACAGGACTCTGCTGCTTTTACAGATCCAGACTAACACAGCTACCCCTCTGATAGTTGAGAGAGTTTCCCAAGAAACTTGCAGTGAGAGGTACTATACAGTATATAGGGAGAGAGCTCCTGTGAGAAGACAGTATCATCACCATGGGCAATTCTTTTACATGCTTACAAATTTTATTTAAAAATCAAAAACTTGATTTTAGAATCCAATTCTACCATCTTCACCCAGGCAAAATTCCCACTGAAATCAGGGAAATATACTTTCAGACAGAATCAATAATGGTATATGGGGGAGAGAGGGTGCACCTCTAAATTAAATCAGTGGAGATGCGCCACTGCTGAATTTGGTCCATAGTCTCAATGGCAGAGAGATGAATTAGGACTAATATTTGCAAACCTGAATGCCTTAAATTAGGCACCTAAATAAAAGTGGCCTGATTTTCAAAGGTATTTTAACATAAGCACTAAATATATCTTCTTCACTTCTAATCTATAATATTTTGATGAACTGGAAGTTACATATATAGATTGACCTGAAGCAAGAGAAATTATATCCCAAGAAGTCCAGATACTATGTTGTATTTTATGGATATTGGCAAAGCTTTACTGATGATAACATCTTAAGACATTTAGATGCTACCAATATAGAAGCCCTTCAAAAGAATTGGAAAGTCAACAGAACACTTTAATTTAAAAAACACACAATATGTGTTTCCAAGTCAGTTTGCCTTAGTACTAATCACAATAAAGTTTTTTCTTGCGTTTAGGAAGAAATTAATATAACATACTTACTGGAAGACTCAAGAATTCATTAAAGTAGTTCACAAGCATATCATCTGTCGCTAAATAATCTTCCTATGGGAACATGAAAACACAAGACAATGTTTACAGTAATCTATGTTGATGTGTATTTGTATATATTATAGTCTGTTATACTATGATTTGCCTTAAAGCAGATCAGAACTTTTGCACAAAAGTAGACTTTTCACTGTATCATTGTATTGTTATTTAATATTCATTGTACACCACTGATGTGCTCAATACCATACAAAGCATACAAAGACAGTCCGTGTGCCAAAGAACTTACAGAGAAAACACATGTAAACCTAAAAGCTAGTAAAAGTGGGAAATTTGCAAATTTACTTCTGAAAAAAATTGATATGCAAGTAACCTACATATTCCTGACTTGTTCCACACCCTCCCACCTATCTGCACCTGGGAAAGAGGAATGTAGCTGCTCTGTGGAGCATTTTTCCATCCCCAAACTGATACCCACAATGGGATAGCCACCAAAGGTGAATAAGAGGGTGCTAAGCAGATCAGAATTTGGCACATCATGTCAAGCAGTAGTATGCCATAGTTAGGGCCTGGCCCCAATTGGAATTTTCCCCATCTTAACTGCTGAAATCAATGGCAAAACTCCCACTCATATCAATGGGAGAAAGAACAAGCCAGCATAGAATGTATTCTCTGTTGGCTTTTTAAAAATCTGTCAGCTTTATGATAGAGAATCCTGTCTAGTTTTTAATGTCAATTATTAATGGGCCAATCAAATACGTCGAGACAACCTGCCACAATACCCCAACTTGTCAACTACACCACATACTAGAACTCATACAGGGTATATTCTTGAAAAACTACAACCCATAGTCAATGGGTACCCCATCCTGAAAGAAATTGTTCCTGAACACCCTCTTCTGGCCTTCAAGCAACCCCTCAACCTCTCCAGGCTCATCATCAAAAGCAAGCTCCCCACAGACCAGGACACCAACTCAAAGCAGCACCAGACCCTGCCAGAACAACAGATGCAAAACCTGCAGACATAACTCCACTGCTATAATGATCAACACGCCTCCAACATACCTCTCAAGATCCCTGGGTCCTACACATGCCTATCACAACATGCAGTGTACATCATCCAGTGCACTAAATGCCCCAATAGCAACTATGTGGATGAAACCAGACAATCACTGTGCTCACAAATGAACTCACACAGGAAAATGAAAAAGACCATATCACCTGTGGGTGAACACATTGGCATTGGCACCCTGACAGCAGGATTGACTGGCTATGTAGACTCCCTCCTCAGGCCCTATGCTACCAGCACTTCCAGCTATCTTCAAGACACCACTGACTTCCTGAGGAAACTACAATCCATCAGTGATCTTCCTGATAACACCATCCTGGCCACTATGGATGTAGAAGCCCTCTACACCAACATTCCACACAAACATGGACTACAAGCCGTCAGGAACACTATCCCCGATAATGTCACGGCAAACCTGGTGGCTGAACTTTGTGACTTTGTCCTCACCCACAACTATTTCACATTTGGGGACAATGTATACCTTCAAATCAGCGGCACTGCTATGGGTACCCGCATGGCCCCACAGTATGCCAACATTTTTATGGCTGACTTAGAACAACGCTTCCTCAGCTCTCGTCCCCTAATGCCCCTACTCTACTTGCGCTACATTGATGACATCTTCATCATCTGGACCCATGGAAAAGAAGCCCTTGAGGAATTCTACCATGATTTCCACAATTTCCATCCCACCATCAACCTCAGCCTGGACCAGTCCACACAAGAGATCCACTTCCTGGACACTATGGTGCTAATAAGTGATGGTCAAAATAAACAACACCCTATACCGGAAACCTACTGACCGCTATGCCTACCTACATGCCTCCAGCTTTCATCCAGACCACACCACACGATCCATTGTCTACAGCCAAGCTCTACAATACAACCGCATTTGCTCCAACCCCTCAGACAGAGACAAACACCTACAAGATCTCTAGCAAGCATTCTTACAACTACAATACCCACCTGCTGAAGCAAAGAAACAGATTGACAGAGCCAGAAGAGTACTCAGAAGTTATCTACTACAGGACAGGCCCAACAAAGAAAATAACAGAACGCCACTAGACATCAACTTCAGCCCCCAACTAAAACCTCTCCAACGCATCATCAAGGATCTACAACCTATCCTGAAGGACGACCCATCACTCTCACAGATCTTGGGAGACAGGCCAGTCCTTGCTTACAGACAGCCTCCCAACCTGAAGCAAATACTCACCAGCAACCACACACCACACAACAGAACCACTAACCCAGGAACCTATCCTTGCAACAAAGCCCGTTGCCAACTGGCCTAATCACATCAGCCACACTATCAGAGGCTCGTTCACCTGCACATCTACCAATGTGATATATGCCATCATGTGCCAGCAATGCCCCTCTGACATGTACATTGGTCAAACTGGACAGTCTCTACGTAAAAGAATGAATGGACACAAATCAGACGTCAAGAATTATAACATTCAAAAACCAGTTGGAGAACACTTCAGTCTCTTTGGTCACTCGATTACAGACCTAAAAGTTACAATTCTTCAACAAAAAAATTTCAAAAACAGACTCCAATGAGAGACTGCTGAATTGGAATTAATTTGCAAACTGGATGCAATTAACTTAGGCTTGAATAGAGACTGGGAGTGGATAGGTCATTACACAAAGCAAAACTATTTCCCCATGTTTATTCCCCCCATCCACTCCCCACTGTTCCTCAGATGTTCTTGTCAACTGCTGGAAATGGCCCACCTTGATTATCACTACAAAAGATCCCCCACACCCCCCCGGCTCTCCTGCTGGTATTAGCTCACCTTAAGTGATCTCTCTCGTTACAGTGTGTATGGTAATACCCATTGTTTCATGTTCTCTATGTATATAAATCTCCCCGCTGTATTTTCCACTGAGTGCATCCAATGAAGTGAGCTGTAGCTCACAAAAGCTTATGCTCAAATACATTTGTTAGTCTCTAAGGTGCCACAATACTTTCAAAAGACAAGCCTGGGAGCTTAAATTCATAACTTTGCTAGACACTAAAAATGATGATCTTAATGAAGACACTAGATTTATGGTTTATTACAACAATCTGTAACTCACTTTTTGTCCTAGGACTGCAGGGTGGTTAATGCACCACTTCACCTTGAATGGTCCCTTAGAATATGTGCTATTTATGTTAAATTATCCATTCAATCTTGTATGCAGCTGTGACACTCTGAGTATTTTTCCCAGACCTGAAGAAGAGCTCTGTGTAGCTCAAAAGCGTGTCTCTCTCACCAAAAGAAGTTAGTCCAATAAAAGATATTACCTCATCCACCTTGTGTCTCTAATATCCTGGGTTTGACACAGCTTTAACAACACTGCATACAGTTTCTCAAACACTTTATTATTTCTGTGCATAAAAACTGTCTGTAGTCTAAATCTATCTATTGGCACTGTTAAAGTTTTTAAGAAGGCAAATCCTGACTCTTCCTCCATGGTGATTAAGTGCAACTACACACATGGGGGACAGTATTTGATGGGGCATGTAGGGCATGAACATTCCTAGCACTACTGTATTAAGCTCAGCTACACAGTGGCTTCCTGTGTACCTGCACTCAGGAACTGGGAGAGGCATGGAAGGGGAAGGGCAAATATATTTGGACTAAGCATTAAACAGGAGAATTTGGATCGAAGGGTCTGATCCAAAGCACACTGAAGTCAGTGGAAAGACTCCCATTGATTTCAATAAGCTTTGAACCAGGGTCTTAGGCCCCAGTTCAGCAAAGCACTGAAGCATGTGCTTAACTTGAAGACAATGAGAAGCACATGCTTTAAATAAACATATGCTTAAGATCTCTCCTGAATCAAGGTATAAGGGCCTGATCTAGTGCCCAATTAAATTAGTGAAAGACTCCCATTTACTTCAATGGACATTGGATTGAGCCCAATTTATATGAAAAGTTTTGTAGGAAACGGGTTGTGCATGTATAAAAAGTATCTATATTTCACATTTGCTGTGCGTAAGTAATACATGATTAGATTTGAAATGGGTAAAGACTAGTTTGATGATGATTAGATACAATAACATGTAGTCTAAATACTTCTCTCATCTACGTGAATTATTTGAAACAAAATATTTATTACGCACTGAATTAGAAGTCCTATGAAAATATACAGGTACACGTGTTTTTTATTTGCCAGGAATATGTTCTTTAAAGTCTTATATAGCAGCAAGAAATATAAACAAAGGGCGTCATTAATCCATAAAACTTTTACTACGCTGTTAACGCAAGCTTTGCTACTTATTGCACCTATCTGCAAGTCTTTTAAAGAATATTAAAAAACAATAAAACTCTCCTATAGGACTTTTATTTCAGCAACCAGTCTTATTCTCATTTCAAAATAATGTTTACACACTCATTTGCCTATTAGAGTCCATATAATTTTATATACAAAAATTTTTTTAGATGTTTGTGGCATTTTCTTTTAATTCTTTCCCTGATGTGCTCTGTGGTGTACAATCCAAGTTATAATTATTAAAAGCATTCTCATTATTCCAATAGGCAGTCTGGATGAACTACAAATGGCTTGAACTTCCAGTGCTTATGCAGGCAAAACTTATTGAAGTAACTGGGAATTTTGCCTGCATACAGTATGCAGGTATTAAGGGTCCTATTACTGTCAGTCTTAAAGCAGTGAGGGATGATCATTTTGTCAGTGGTATCCTGTAAAAATGCTGTTTACATTTTCTAGGGAAACGTATCCCATGACACTGTATCTATTCTATATACTAGCTTTCTCCATATCACTGCCGTGAGTGTTCTAGCACAGATACAGAGTGATGTTATAAGATACCCAAGGAGGATCTGAACACAGATAGACTTGGTAAGACAATAGAACAGTACATCAAATGCAGCTTCTACTGAAATGAAAAGTGCTCACAGACAAAAATCCAGAGCTCACTTTAAATGTCAAAGCCTTAAAGTAATTATAGAAACCCCAATCCTGCGTTGAATTCCGTATATTGGATCCATGCACCTACTTGAGTTCCACTGAAGTCCACTGCCCAAATGGAGCAGATTGTAGAATCAGAGCCTAACCCAATGTAAACTTTTGGTTTAGCTAGGTTATTAATATGTTATGATATATATTTTTGTTTATTCCTAAATGAAATTAACCTGGATTTCAATATATATTGTTTATATTAGAGTAGCACCTAGAGGTCTCCATCAGGGATAGAACTAAATATGTTTAAAAAAACATGCATACTGCATAGGCATTCAAATAGGGAAAGGAGTGTCATTTGGTATGAAGCAATAAGCAGAGAACAGATAAATCAGCTCTCAAAATGGTAAGAAAAATGCATCTGTAGAACATATCAGATTGGACCTTCCAATTAACTATTTTCTTCCTTCCTTCCTCTACCATTGTGCTTTTCTTTGCAAGCTTATTCCCTTTAAATTTCTGTTTCACTTTTTCTAACACTGCAGCATTTTTTTCTTAATCAAATGAAACAATGAGAACCATTCTTTTAAAGAAACACTGTCAGAAGTAGCAGTATTCCTGCTGGGAAAAACATGTCAATGCTCAGCTACTACAATGGAAGAAATAAGAAACCATAGAGCAGTTTTCCATGACCTGCTATTTTCTCTGTAGTCCCAAAACAAAAAAAAAATTATCGGTCCTTTTAAAGTTTACTTACAAATGCATCTTCTGTTATATCTGGAGGCTCTGAAACACAGGTATAAAACACTACTTGTTATTCATCCAACACATTTCCATTTATGTTTGTTGAGGTCAGTTTGACTGCACACATAATTTAGAGATTACTCTGAAAAATTAAATAAGTGATGGGACTCTACTAATTTCCTGGGTTTTCTGAAATAAAATAACCTGATCCGAGTAAATAAAGAAACTCTAAGGAAATGTCAAATGTATTGTCAACCCCAAGCATTTAAAAATCATGAATCAGATCTCAAAAAATCATGAGATTATTTTAAATATGAGATTTTTTTTGAAAAATCATATATTGGGGGTATTTGTTTTCTGTTTTTTGAGCCTTTATGGTGCACTCAGTTCACATTTTCCAGCTGAAATCACATTTTACACTGAAATCATGAAGACAAAAAACTTGCTCTTTTTATAAAGAAAGCTGATTCCCATGTAATTCCATGACTCCAGAAGCTGGGGCTAAACACACTAGATATTGTGCGACTCATGATAAAATCATGAGAACAGGCAACACAGGAAACGTTCCCAGGTGAAACAGATATGCTCCAAGTCTCACCCACTTGAGAAATAGCTTCCCTTCTTTGGGATGCATATAAAGGAAGTGTTCATGGTCTTTCATTCTCAGGACTGAAGAATTTTGCTGTATGAATTTCAAGGATATAATTTAAATTTCCCCCCTTGGAGTCATCATCCCCATAGCCCGAGACACAGCCCTAAGTGGTTACTGCCCCTTTGCCCTGTTGGAAGAGCTTTACATACCAGTTGTGAGCCTCTTCTTCCTCATATTGGAACTTTTTGAGCAGAGACTGATCCCCCGTTGTGTTAATGCCGCATTGTCCCTGGGACAGCCAGGGAATCCGTGCTTGGGGACCTGGAAAGAGACACTGTAGAACCTTGGCTCAGGGCACACAGGCTGCAGCAACCCAGCCTGGCTTTCTTGTGTGCTTCACAGCAAGTCTGGGTTGCTATGGAATTGCAGACAATGCATGGAAAGAACATGAGCCATTAGCAAATACTTTTACTCCTCTCTGAGCGTGACTCATCGAGACAAACTCACCAATTGGACAGGCTGGTGAGATTATCACTGTTCATCTCCAGGGGAGATATTCATTATTCACTGATATGGGGTGGGCATAGGCAGGAAAAAAGATTAGACCAAACAAACTTCTCTAAAGCAAACCTAAAGAGCTCTCTGCCCAAGAAGATTCTGTTTTTCCCTGGAGGTACCTCTCTCTCTCTCTCTCTCTCTCTCTCACTTGTCTTGATTCAAGGGGCTGAGTATTTTATGCACAGCATTTGCCAATCGGTTTTCACCATGTATCAAATAATTCTGTGTCTGTAACTGGATTCTGGGGCCTGATCACACAGAGCCACTGGAAACCCCAGGCACCGTCTGCAATTCCCAACACACACAAACAGAAAGGGGAAGCGGGAAGGGGTTGTGTCACTGAGTTTGAGGTGACATCCAGGGTGTTACTCTAACAAGTACAGCAGACTCCATTGTGATGTGTTAGCTGCTGCCCTTGTGACAGCCTCCCCCTGTGATCCTTGTAGCTGCTGCTGCTGATGATGCTCACAGGGCACTAACTCAGCAGGAACACAAAGATAGCTGCATTTTCCCATATGAAGGGAGGCAGTATAAATAACCTGGATGAGCAGGGAAGAGACCAAGGGAGGCAGAAGAGCGAGTGATACTAGTCTAAGGGTGTTCGTTTTTTCCTTTCCTGAGGAGAGCACCCTGGGAAAAGAAAGGAAAGAGCCTTCCTTTTTAAATAGATACCAGAGATCTTTTCTTATACCTGCAACAAAATAAGTAGCCACTCCCCACAGACTATATCATTAATGTGAATAATTGGTTATCTTTTTCTTATGCCTGAAATTATTGACATGGTGGTGACTTGAAGCCTGGTAGAAAAAGAGAACTGTTGTTATAATCCAACTGATCAAAAAAGCTTTACATGTACAAAACAGCCAACTTAGCCTAAAATGTGTTATTAGTAAAGAAATATCCAGCTAGGTTGAGATTTTCAATGGGGCCTAAAGGAGTTAGGCACTCAGGTCCCAGTGAAATCAGTGGAATTTGGGCCACCCAACTCCCTTTGGCTCCTTTTAAAATCTTAGCCTGGAAATTTTAAATCAAAGAAAACACATTTAAGGCTATTTGGTGTTCTCTCCTCAGTT
This sequence comes from Chelonia mydas, assembly GCF_015237465.2. NCBI lineage: Eukaryota > Metazoa > Chordata > Testudines > Cheloniidae > Chelonia > Chelonia mydas. The sequence continues at coordinate 38,215,663 of NC_057850.1, read as the reverse complement.
CAAAGATCCTTTGTGTAGGCACATTTACCTTAGGTGGGATACCAAGTCAGCCTTAGCTTTTGTCTAACATGGTTGTTTTCAAAGACATTATTTCACAAGCTGAACTGGTTTTTTTTTTCCAAATATAAAATATGTTTATTGGATGTTATTACTCTTCAACTGGAAGTTCCTTCCGAGAGTAAGTAATGTTCTGAAGACTAGCCAGAGAAATCCTGCTGGTATGACTGCTGTTGAGTGAGACTGCTGCTGGAATCTGAACTGTGATAATAAAGCATTATAAATGAGATTGGTTTAGTGCTGGAGGAAAATGTTAGATATTCTCCAAATTAAGTGGAAATTACAGCCAGGTAATTAAAATACTAATACATCCAACTGTCTAGATGAGAAACTGTTAGCTGTAACTGGTGTTCATTTAAAGTACTACCCTCTGTTTAAGCAATAAAGCATAGACTGTACAGCAGTGCTGAATAATATAGCTGAGGTGTGCAGTGAAAACAAACGTAAAGCCAAGTGCTTCTGATACACTGGAGAACTGTATTATTTAAAACAAGTGTAACACAAAAGATAAATAATTTCAATCCTCCCAAATTAAGTGGTTTATAGATAATTATAGTATCGGTATAGTCAGTATTCTAGCAACTGATTGAAAAGTGTTTAATTACTTATAAGTGGAGTTCCATGTAGGTAGTTTATAAGCAATGCAGACGAAAGATTAATGCTGAAAAATGTACACCTAAATGCGTTATTCACCACTGCTACACAATTTGGGATTTTTATTGCAATGATAAAATAACTTTTTAAAAAGAAACATTTTAAATATTTAAAGTATATTTTTAAAAATATTCTCCCACACAGTTCTTTGGAAGAAAGAAAATAGCTGCAATATTTTAACATAATATAATTTAAATACAATTCTTTCCAACTGACAGCATTACACTGCATTGAATTAGCATTGTAATGACAACTAATAAAATAATTTTAAATATGTTAACTCAATCATTAAAATGGTGAACCAGTCTCTCTTTCCCACTCTCTAGGTTTCTGATAGCCCCTTATCTACAGCTTGTTGCTTATTTTTAATTTAAAAACACTAATAATAATCAATGGAAACTGGTTAATGTACCTTTTTTGAAAATAAAAAGTGAAAGCTATGAATCAACTCCATTGTGAGGGAAGTACCTTTAAAAATGCAGCCATGTGATTCCATTCTGATCACTCCATTTGGATCCTCTAATAAACTCACTCAACAGGAAATAACATATTTCTCATACATGTTTCTCCTATTCTCAATGGATGAAATTCATTCTGGCGTAGGGCACCTCAAAGCCCTCCAGAACACTGAAGTCCCACAATGGGACTAGGAAGTAGAGTTGCAGAGGACTTTCCATTTTCTGCATACCATGGAAGGGGACTCAATGCCAACTTTGAATAAGCTTGTGTGTATTATTAGGAATAATAATAATGATTGTTATTACTATTTGAGATTTTAGTAATGTTTGCAAGCCCTAATCAAGATCAGGACCTCATTGTATTCATCACTAAAAAAAACACATAAGACGACACAGACCCTGCCCTAAAGATCATCTATTCTGGAACTCAATTTAAGCTGCTTGTCTGGTTTATCATAGAATCATAGAATATCAGGGTTGGAAGGGACCGCAGGAGGTCATCTAGTCCAACCTCCTGCTCAAAGCAGGACCAATCCCAGGGGTGAAAGTGAGCCGGTAGGGGCCGGTCCTGCCTACCAGTAAGAACCCGCACCGGCCCATACCCAGCCCACAGTAAAGCGTTGCCGCGGCAGCGCTTTAATGTCCCTGCCCCTTTTGCCTCCCCTGTCGGCGGCCCTGCTGGTAGGGTCCGTACCGCCAGGGCCACCAACAGAGGCGGGGGAAGGGGCAGCGACGTTAAAGTGCTGCCGCGGCAAAGGACCCTCCTTAAAGCGCTGCCGCGGCAGTGCTTTAACTTCACTGCCCCTTCCCCCCTGTCGGCGGCCCTGCTGGTAGGGTCCGTACCACCAGGGCCACCGACAGGGGAGGCAAAAGGGGCAGGGACATTAAAGTGCTGCTGCGGCAACGCTTTAAGGAGGGTCCTTTGCCACGGCAGCGCTTTAATGTTGCTGCACCCCCCCATCGGCAGGGCCACCGACCGGGTGGGGGGAAGGGGCAGCAACGTTAAAGTGCTGCCGCAGCAAAGGACCCTGCAGCACTTTAATGTTCCTGCCCCTTTTGGCCCCCCCGGCCGCTGATGGGCGGGGGGGGCAAAGGGAGCAGCTGCCCTGGGCAGCAGCGGCGTCCGGAGCCCCAGGCCCTTTAAATCAACACGGGAGCCTGGGCGGCGCGGGCCAGCCGGACTGGAAGGGCTGGCTGGGGGATGCTGACCCCCAGCCCCACCCCTTCCAACTGAGGCCCCACCCCTTCTGGGGGCCGGAGATGCCCTGCCCCGTACCGGTAAGTGGCCTCAGTTACTTTCGCCCCTGACCAATCCCCAACTAAATCATCCCAGCCAGGGCTCTGTCAAGCCTGACCTTAAAAACCTCTAAGGAAGGAGATTCCACCACCTCCCTAGGTAACCCATTCCAGTGCTTTACCACCCTCCTTGTGAAAAAGTTTTTCCTAATGTCCAACCTAAACCTCCCCCACTGCAACTTGAGACCATTACTCCTCATTCTGTCATCTGCTACCACTGAGAACAGTCTAGATCCATCCTCTTTGGAACCCCCTTTCAGGTAGTTGAAAGCAGCTATCAAATGCCCCCTCATTCTTCTCTTCTGCGGACTAAACAATCCCAGTTCCCTCAGTGTCTCCTCATAAGTCATGTATTCCAGTCCCCTAATCGTTTTTGTTGTCCTCCGCTGGACTCTTTCCAATTTCTCCACATCCTTCTTGTAGTGTGGGGTCCAAAACTGGACACAGTACTCCAGATGAGGCCTCACCAATGCCAAATAGAGGGGAATGATCACATCCCTCAATCTGCTGGCAATGCTCCTACTTATACTTGTTCCTTCATGATCTCACCTCACTGCTAAATAGTTCCATTTGCAAAAGCTCAGTCTTGACTATTATCTGCAGCCTAATTTCCAACTGCTCCTCCTATTTCTTAATTTCCCAGGCCTAAATAAGTTGCTTTTTCTTCAGAAAATGGTATAGTATCTCTCAATCACATCCCACAGATGGTCAATTTCTCCACTGGGATTGGAGTCAACTTTCACACACAAAATAAAAATAGCAAGAAAAAAAAACATTTCCTGTGCACCTTCAGTTTAGACTGTCAGTATTTTGAACTCTCTTAGTAATAAGAAAAGGAGGACTTGTGGCACCTTAGAGACTAACAAATTTATTTGAGCATAAGCTTTCATGAGCTACAGCTCACTTCATCGGATGCATCATCTCAGCCAGGGTTTTGTCAAGCCTGACCTTAAAAACCTCTAAGGAAGGAGATTCCACCACTTCCCTAGGTAACCCATTCCAGTGCTTCACCACCCTCCTTGTGAAAAAGTTTTTCCTAATATCCAACCTAAACCTAGCTCACGAAAGCTTATGCTCCAATAAATTTGTTAGTCTCTAAGGTGCCACAAGTACTCCTTTTCTTTTTGCGGATACAGACTAACACTGCTCCTTCTCTTAGAAATGTTTGTGTCCTACCACTCACTATCAGTTTGTCATAGGCTCCTCTGAATTTGTTGCCACCACCATTATCCATAACCTGGGACTACACATCCACACTTATATGAAATACAAAAGCTCACAAAGGACCCCAATTAACTTCATGTTTATAGCATCTCTTTGGTTGATAGAACGTTACGGAGAAGAATTTATGAAGTCACTTATCCTACTGTATACAGTCTTTATTTACAAAACAAAAATGCATGTAGATTAAATATGCCAAAAATCAGAACCAAATCCCAATAAAAAAAACAACTAGCTTAATCAATGAAAACCAAACAAAAAGAATCCTTCCTGTCCAATAGAACTGTAATTCTGATGCCATCAATTCACTGCATTCTGAAGTCATCACATACTACTGTCTTTCCATCACTATAACATCCAATGCTTTCTTTGTTGCTAAGTGCCCTAGACTGTCACCATTATATTTATATCTATTTTGGTGTGGGAAAAAAATATACAATTTTGGTGACTTTTGCCATTTGTGGCTTCTGGATTATTCCATTAAATACAGTGTTTGCTTGATTTCCTTTTTCTACCTTAAATCTGTAAGTAATATACTCCTTTAAAATACTGTCTAGATGCCTATCCTAACACAAACATAATCAATATTCCCTTTCCTCTTCCCTTTTTCTTCCACTTTCTCTCCTTTCCCCTTTGTTCTGTGGTATATTTAGCTATACAAGTAGGGTGACCAGATGTCCCAGTTTTATAGGGACAGTCCCAATTTGGGTTTTTTTTCTTATATAGGCACTTATTACCTCCCACCCCCTGTCCCAATTCTTTACACTTGCTATCTGGTCACCCTATATATAAGCCTTGAGTCTATAAGTATATAAGCCTTTTCCTTGTACTGCACCTTTAAATATTTAAGGATTCTTTTGTCTCATATTTTAGATGCATTGAATACAGGTCATCAGAAGACACACACTGTGCTCTCTCATGGAGAATTTGCTTTTATTTCCTCTTGTTCTCTTAATCTGGGAAGGTACTAAAGCTCATTCTGATAGAATGTATCTTTTTGGTGTTTGTGTATGGAGAAACTTAACACTTCCTTCCTCCCCATCTCCTTTCTCACACCTTCTCCTTTTCTATTGCCAGTGAAAAGACCTTCAGAGGGTGGAACTATTACATAGGAAGTAGCTCCTACTCTTTTTCCCACTTCTTTTCTCCTTCCCTATCCGTCTCCCTCCCCCAGTATTAATTGTCATTTTGAGCATTATGATGATTAAATATTTATATAGAGCTGTAAATCTAAAGAGAGTTTGATAAGCATAGGTTAGATATGGTCTGACACCTGTTAAACAAGATAAACACAATAAGAGATATAGAACAGGAAGGGAAGGTAGTGGAGAGGTTATTGTGGAGAAAGTGATAGGAGGAATAACTGGAGGAAGTAGATCTTAAGAAGGCATTTGAAGGGGGAAAGACAGGATGCCCAGCAGACAAGTGATAGGAGGCTGCTCCAGCCAGAGGGGCAGCATGATGTAAGGCACATATCCAAGAGACAAAGGGCGGAGTAAAGCAGGAGGACTTGGAAGGAACATAGAACTTGAGTCAGGGGGTGTCAAGGTTCCTCCCCCACTCTGAACTCTAGGGTACAGATGTGGGGACCTGCATGAAAACCTCCTAAGCTTACTTTTACCAGCTTAGGTTAAAACTTCCCCAAGGTACAAATTAATTTTATCCTTTGTCCTTGGAATATCCACTGCCACCACCAAACTCTAACTGGGTTTACTGGGAAACGTAGTTTGTACACGTCTTTCCCCCCAAAATCCTCCCAACCCTTGCACCCCACTTCCTGGGAAAGGTTTGGTAAAAATCCTCACCAATTTGCATAGGTGACCACAGACCCAAACCCTTGGATCTGAGAACAATGAAAAAGCATTCAGTTTTCTTACAAGAAGACTTTTAATAGAAATAGAACTAAATAGAAGTAAAGGAATCACCTCTGTAAAATCAGGATGGTAGATACCTTACAGGGTAATTAGATTCAAAACATAGAGAATCCCTCTAGGCAAAACCTTAAGTTACAAAAAAGACACACAGACAGAAATAGTCATTCTATTCAGCACAGTTCTTTTCCCAGCCATTTAAAGAAATCATAATCTAACACATACCTAGCTAGATTACTTACTAAAAGTTCTAAGACTCCATTCCTGTTCTATCCCTGGCAAAAGCAGCATACAGACAGAGACAGACCCTTTGTTTCTCTCCCTCCTCCCAGCTTTTGAAAGTATCTTGTCTCCTCATTGGTCATTTTGGTCAGGTGCCAGCGAGGTTACCTTTAGCTTCTTAACCCTTTACAGGTGAGAGGATTTTTCCTCTGGCCAGGAGGGATTTTAAAGGGGTTTACCCTTCCCTTTATATTTATGACGGGGGAGTAGGAGAATATGTAATAAAAATGTAGGTGGAGGTGTGATTAAACTGCTTCAAAGGTGAGTATCATAGAATCATAGAATATCAGGGTTGGAAGGGACCTCAGGAGGTCATCTAGTCCAACCCCCTGCTCAAAGCAGGACCAATCCCCAATCAAATCATCCCAGCCAAGGCTTTGTCAAGCCTGACCTTAAAAACTTCCAAGGAAGGAGATTCTACCACCTCCCTAGGTAACGCATTCCAGTGTTTCACCACCCTCCTAGTGAAAAAGTTTTTCCTAATATCCAACCTAAACCTCCCCCACTGCAACTTGAGACCATTACTCCTTGTCCTGTCCTCTTCTACCACTGAGAATAGTCTAGAACCATCCTCTCTGGAACCACCTCTCAGGTAGTTGAAAGCAGCTATCAAATCCCCCCTCATTCTTCTCTTCCGCAGACTAAACAATCCCAGTTCCCTCAGCCTCTCCTCATAAGTCATGTGTTCCAGACCCCTAATCATTTTTGTTGCCCTTCGCTGGACTCTCTCCAATTTATCCACATCCTTCTTGTAGTGTGGGGCCCAAAACTGGACACAGTACTCCAGATGAGGCCTCACCAATGTTGAATAGAGGGGAACAATCACGTCCCTCGATCTGCTCGCTATGCCCCTACTTATACATCCCAAAATGCCATTGGCCTTCTTGGCAACAAGGGCACACTGCTGACTCATATCCAGCTTCTCGTCCACTGTAACCCCTAGGTCCTTTTCCGCAGAACTGCTGCCTAGCCATTCGGTCCCTAGTCTGTAGCTGTGCATTGGGTTCTTCCGTCCTAAGTGCAGGACCCTGCACTTATCCTTATTGAACCTCATCAGGTTTCTTTTGGCCCAATCCTCCAATTTGTCTGGGTCCCTCTGTATCCTATCCCTGCCCTCCAGCGTATCTACCACTCCTCCCAGTTTAGTATCATCCGCAAATTTGCTGAGAGTGCAATCCACACCATCCTCCAGATCATATATGAAGATATTGAACAAAACCGGCCCCAGGACCGACCCCTGGGGCACTCCACTTGACACCGGCTGCCAACTAGACATGGAGCCATTGATCACTACCCGTTGAGCCCGACAATCTAGCCAACTTTCTACCCACCTTATAGTGCATTCATCCAGCCCATACTTCTTTAACTTGCTGACAAGAATACTGTGGGAGACCGTGTCAAAAGCTTTGCTAAAGTCAAGAAACAATACATCCACTGCTTTCCCTTCATCCACAGAATCAGTAATCTCATCATAGAAGGCGATTAGATTAGTCAGGCATGACCTTCCCTTGGTGAATCCATGCTGACTGTTCCTGATCACTTTCCTCTCGTGTAAGTACTTCAGGATTGATTCCTTGAGGACCTGCTCCATGATTTTTCCGGGGACTGAGGTGAGGCTGACTGGCCTGTAGTTCCCAGGATCCTCCTTCTTCCCTTTTTTAAAGATTGGCACTACATTAGCCTTTTTCCAGTCATCCGGAACTTCCCCTGTTCGCCACAGGATGAGGATGAGTAGGATGAGGTAACACCTCCTCTCCCCATCATCATCCCTTCTGACATCCCCCTCCATCCTGTTGCCCTGGGAAGGACTATTCTTGAGTGGTGGATTTGGAATAACACCCCCCACACCTCCTTGTCTTTCTTTTCTATCCTTCTTCTCATCTTCTTCTTCCAGAAGTTTAAAAAAATGTCTTCTGGTATCGGGACAGCTAAAGGAAAAGGTGATTCAAAATACCCCACTCTCATCCAGATCAGATTAGAACTGTAAAAGTAGTTCACTGCACATAGAAACAGGTCTACAGAATACACTGACTTGATATGTGAACATGTCTCCCTCTAGTGGCTAGCCTCAGTGAAGATAGGAGCTGGTTCTTGGGTTATTCTGTTAGCTCAAATGAAACCTGGCTGTACTTTTGGTGTTAAAGAAAGTTTGATCCTGCTGGAGATCATGGTGTCCATATATAGGCTGCCAAAATTCACAATACCTGTAGGAAAGGATTTTCAAAAGCACTAAGTGACTGAGGAGCACAAGTCCCATTGAAACAAGTGAATATTTATGGATATGATATTATACAGTTACTTACCTTACAGAAACCGTTGTTCCTTGAGCTGTATTGTCCATATGGATTCCATGTGCCCCATACCTATGAGATCGGATTTTTTTTTGGCCAACAGTGTCCACTGGGGCTATGCCTACACTCTAAATGTCATCAGATCCCCCTCCCATCCCAGAGCATAAAAGGCACAGTGTGCCCAACTGTTCCTCTGTTAAGAACATAAGAACAGTCATACTGGGTCAGATCAAAGGTCCATCTAGTCCAGTATCCTGTCTCCTGACAGTAGCCAATGCTAGGTGCCCCAGAGGGAATGAACAGAACAGGTAATCATCAAGTGATCCATCCCCTGTCACCCATTCCCAGCTTCTGGCAAACAGAGGCTAGGGACACTATCCCTGCCCATCATGGCTAATAGCCATTGGTGGACTTATCCTCCATGAATGTATCTAGTTCTTTTTTTAACCCTTTTATAGTCTTGGCCAGGTGGTTTAGGACTTTGTAGTAGCAGGAAAAGAGGGAGGGCTGTGGAATCCATGAAGACAATACATCTCAAAGAACCACTGTTCCTGTACCTGGTCTTTCTTCTTTGAGTGACTGTCCACATGTATTCCACACTGGAAACTAGCAAGCAGTGACCTCAATCACAAATTCAGAAAATATTTGAGTGTCTCTGAATTTGCATTTTTCACTGAAAAAGAATTTAATTTGAAAAATTTCACCTAGCTCTACTCCCTATGTTCTTGAGGAAGTTTCTCAATAAACTGCAATACCCTGTCCCATTTAAGGTAATCGTACTTTGACAAGAGCACCTGGTAATTTGTGATGTGCATCTGCAGCTTGATAAGTAATTTTTTTTTGCCAAATAAATCTATTTTTTTTTATTCCTGTTCTCTTGGAGTCATTTTTGGGTGTACATGTTGTCTGGACCTTTCATACATTGCCACCACTTCCAGAGACCCAGGAACAGGGTGCAGGCAAAAATATTCAAACCCATTTGAAGGGATTGAAAGCACCTACCTTGCCTTTTTAGAGGTAGGTGCTACTGATGCTGGTGTCTGCCATAACGTTTGTATTGGTTCCAACTGTCCTTCATTAATTGGCTCAGTAAGCTTTCCAGGAACAGAGGAGTGCAGAATGTCCAGTAGCTTGTGCAATTTTTCGTGCACTACCTCCACAGGGATTTCTAATGTGTCTCCCCATGTGACCCAGACATTCCTGAATTGTTTTCAACTCCTTGTTGTATCAACCAGGCAAGGTACTAACAATTCTCAACAGGACTTTATTTTCAAAGTGGAAACCTCTTTACCAAGGTGCTGCTGCACCCTATGGTGCTCTCTCCCCGCCTCTCAACTCCTTCCCCCTCCTTCCTGTTTCCTGTCCTTTCAGACTCCCAACAGCCAGTGCTCCCAATTCTAATAATTACAAGCAACATCTAAACACCACATTCCCTCCTCTCTTAAGAAACTCTCCCAATTAAAATAAACATTATTGTTCTAACCACAGGAACAAATATGAAACAAGACACTATACTGTTGCCAGAAATATTACACTGAAAACACTGTAGGTACGACATAACATAGTCTCTAGTCCAGACAGATGGCCATCTGGGTCTGACAGGCCGTCTCTCAAGCCCTGGTTCCAGTGCAATGTCTTGTTGTGTTGGTACTATGGTGAAGTCATCCAATGTAGATTGGGTGTTGGCATAATCTCCTCCTGGTGCATAGGCAGGTGCAAGATAAGAAGCATTCCATACCCACCCATCAGAAAGTCAATAGGTGTAAAATCCCTTCTTCTCTATGATTTTAAGAGGAGCTGTGAATTTATGGTCCCCTTTGCGTAAAATTCCAGGTTTTCGTATTCTAACGGAGGAACCACACTCAAACTTTGGTACTTTAGCACCCCACCACTTGTCTGTGAAAGCTTTAGACTTTGCTTGGTTTTGTTCAACTGTTTTTCTCACATCATCCTCGTTTGAAGCATCAGGTCATGCCTTTAACAATCCAGCAATGTTCAGTTTAGTATTCATCTGTTTCCCATGCAGTAACTCTGCGGGTGTTCTTTGCATTGTGGCATGTTGTGTAGCCCGGTATGTTTGCAAGAAATCAGTAGTGAAGGGTATCCACAATCACCCTTCCAATTTAGCCATTTGCAAACTCTCTTTCAAACTTCTGTTAAACCATTCGATTTCCCCATTGGCTTGAGGGTAATATAGGGATGACCTTCTGTTAAAATGTTTCTCTGTTCTAAAAAAGGTTTCAAACTCCAGGGAAGTAAATTGACTACCATTATCTGAAACCAGTTCTTTGGGGTTACCTTCCCTGCTAAAAACTGAAGGGAGGAACTTAATTACTGTAGCAGAAGAGATTTGAGATGTAAATGCTACCTCAGGCCATTTAATGAAATAGTCTATTAAAGTGATGGCATAATGGCAGTCAATTGAAGCAGTATCAAAGGGTCCTACAATGTCAATCGCCACTTTTTCCCATGCAGATTCAGGAAGAGGAACAGGCTGTAATGGAGGAGTACACGTCACTGCTGTCTTATCATGCATTTGGCAAGTGACACAGTATTTTATGATTGCTTCAGTTTGAGTCTCCATCCCTGTCCACCAATACAGATCCCGTAGTTGTTGTTTGGTTCGGACAATTCCTTGATGAGTATCGTGTGCCAGGTGTATGAGTTTTGACTGTAATTCTTCTGGCACAAGGAGCCAGTGTGTACCTCGTAGCACACAGCCATCAAACAAAGAAAGTTCATCCTGAACTCTAAAATAAAGCAGCAAAACTGGGTCAAGGTTTTTAGGGTGAGTGGGCCATCTTTTTGTCAGAAATTCCTGTAGTTTTTGTTGAATTGGACATGCTGAACAAGCAGCTTGAAATTGTTCTCTTGTAACTGCAGTGAGAGTGCTTGTAATAAGCACAACCACTACATCCTCATCCTCCGGTGGACCACCTGGTGAAGGCAAAGGCAGGCAAGAAAGGCAATCAGCGACCACATTTTGGTTTCCAGGCTTATATTCCAGTTCATAGTTGAAAGAGAGTAGTCTTGCAGACCATCGAGCAATACTGTATCCTGCTCTTCCCAGTCCTTTTGTGGTGAGCAACATTGTCAAAGGGCTGTGGTCTGTGCGCAACTTGAACATGCGGCCCCACAGGTAAGTTCTCCATTTTTCAGTAGCCCAGACACAAGCAAGTGCTTCTTTTTTGACTGTAGAATATTTTTTTTCAACATTACTGAGTGTCCTTGAAGCAAATGCAACAGTCCTCTCTGTGTTGTCCTCGTGCAGTTGTGTGAGAACAGCCCCAAGTCCATAATCAGAAGCATCAGTAGTTACAATTGTGGGCAATGCAGGACTGAATAGTGCAAGTACTGGACTATGTACAATCAAGTCTTTCACAGTTTCGAAATTAGATTGTGCATCCATTGTCCACACTAAGGTTGAACTTCTCCATAGTAATTCCTGTAACGGTTCAATGACAGAAGCATAATTGGGAATGTATTTTGCATACCAGGAGGTAAGACCCAAGAAGGAACGTAAGGTTTGCAAATCTGTTGGAGGAGCAGCATTTGAAATTGCCAGGTTATGATCTGGATCAGGTTTTAGTCCAGCCTGTGAAACTGTATGCCCCAGAAAGTAGAGTTCAGTTTGTCTAAATTTCCATTTGGTCCTATTGAGCTGGAGGCTTGCTGTGCTGATGCAGTTTAGTACAGACTGCAGGTTATTGTCATGCTCCTCAGAAGTATTTTCAAACACGATAATATCATCCAGATAGCACTGAACTCCATGTTGATTCCTCAGAATCAATTACATCATTTTTTGAAAAGCACTTGGAGCAGATGCGAGATCGTATGGAACACGTTTAAAATGAAATAGTCCCTCATGTGTAATAAATGCTGTGAGGTCTCTGCTATCTTCACGCAAAATAACCTGGTGGTATGCGCTCTGCAAATCAAGAGCAGAAAACATCTTTGCTCCATGGAGTTCTGCAAATACTTCTCCTATGTGAGGAAGAGGATGGCTGTCAATCACAGTAGCTTTATTTAGCTCCCTTAAATCCACACAAAGGCGAATGTCTCCACCCTTCTTCTGCATCACTATTATAGGTGAAACCCATTCCAAGGAGTTGATCTCTTCAATAATGTCCTTTTGAACAAGTTTTCTAAGTTCCTCTTCCTCCTAAACAGCTTTCCTGACTGAAAATGGTAAGCGCCGTAACTTCTGTTGTACAGGCATCACATTATTCCGCATTTTAACTTTATGCGGAAACCCATAAGCACAGCCAAGTTTCTCCTCAACCTGGTGTTGGGTCCCAGCTGAAATTGGTGTGTGTACCGCAAGAGTGCTTTGCTGAGGAAGATCAATTCATCCATTAACTACCCTGAGATTTAAAGCAGCCAATAAATCTCTGCCAAGGATAGGAGTGCCTTTGTGGACAATGTAGAACTCTGCAGTTACACAGCAATCACCGAAAGTAACTATTACTAGCAGGCAGCCATGTACTGGAATATGGTTTTTCAAATAGCACAACAAGTGAATTTTGGGTTCAGTAAGAGGCACATCTTTAAAATAATGCAGATAGATGGAATCAGGTAGTATAGATACTGCTGAGCCAGTGTCCAACATTAGCTGAATAGAGTGTGGTTTGCCTGAGGGTATGGCGGAAACGTTTACAGTGCACTTTATCTGCTCTGGAATATGTGCAGTAGTGATTTTGTCCAAGCTCAGCACAGTAACATCTGGTATCGTAACTGCAGGCACCTGTTGATCGAACTGGCTACTGCGACATACTTTAGCAAAATGTCCAATCTTTTTGCAATGATTGCACTGAGCTACTTTTGCCAGACATCCTGTGTAGCTTGCAAGGTGTTGTGGGGATCCACAGCGAAATCATGCTTTTACTCTATTTTGAATTTGCTGATTCGGTGGTTTTCATTAGTTTTCCTCTTGCAGTTGTGTGTCTGCAATGGTAGTGCAAAGGAGTCACAGCCTGCAAAGGAGTCACAGCCTGGACTGTGCCTCCTGTATCCATGCTCATTATTTTGGCTTCAGCTGTAGCTGACTCAATCTGAGTAGCAATGGTTATTGCTTTTTCTAGTGTAAGTTGTGGTTCTAGAAGTAAGCGTTCTCTTACATGAAGCATGGTTGTTTTCTCAATAAGCTGGTCTCTAATCATCTCATCTGCCATATTCCCAAAGTCACAAATTACAATCAGACTCCTTAGGGAAGCAATATACTGCATTATAGTTTCCCCTGGTTTCTGCTCAAGCTGGCGAAATCTGTAGCAATTAGCTACTACATTCACTTTTGGCACAAAAAAATTCTTTAATGCAGTGAGTGCAGTCTCATATTTATCATCTGCAAAGGAAAAAGTGTAAAAATATACACTGCCCTTCTGCTCCAAGGCAGTGGATTAGCAGAGCACGCTTTCTTACTGCAGAAATCTCTGTAGCACTGATTGCAAGCAGGTAAGTCTCAAACATATGGATCCAGGTAGTAAATGCAATTGGAGGCTCACCTGGGCTTTGCAGAAAGGGTGCAGGTGGGTTCAGAGGCAGAAGATCCATCCTCGTCGCCAAAATGTTGTATCAACCAGGCAAGGTACTAACAAGCTTCAACAGGACTTTATTTTCAAAGTGGAAACCTCTTTACCAAGCTGCTGCTGCACCCTATGTAGCTCTCTCCCCGCCTCTCAACTCCTCCCCCCTCCTTCCTGTTTCCTTTCCTTTCAGACTCCCAACAGCCAGTGCTCCAAATTCTAATAATTACAAGCAACATCTAAACACCACACTCCTCTGGCTGAGTGGAAGTGGAGGGCAATACTACCTTTTCTGGTGAGGAAGAAGAGATCACTGCTGGAATTGAGTGCTCTTTTGTCTGCAAGTATTCTTCCTCACATTCCTGGCATATAGTGTGAGTCTATGCCAGATTTCTCTCTTCAGAAAATCAACAAAGTTTTATGGGGAGGGAGATTAACTCTGGGGCAGTGGTAGAAAAGTAGGTTTCCTGTCCTTTTGCATACTCCAAGGGGCTTTGTGGGGTCAAGATTGAAGATTGCTGAGGTAAGAGACTGGGGGCCAGTGGGGTGGATACCGCGGTGACAGTTCTCCCTGAGATCCCATAGGTCTCTGCGTACAGTGACAATTGCTAGATTCCTTTTCAGACCAGTAGGGGTCATATGAATGAAAATGAGGTGAATGAGTGGGGACTCCTCCCTTTTGTGCTCTGAAGGGAAGGAAGAAAATGAGTATTTCTCCTCTAATAGTGGAGTTACCCTAATATCTGGAATTCTAGGGTGAATCTGAGTGTCCCATACCAGTATAACTGAAGAGCTGACCGGTACATGACAGTATTGGTAGTCAGTACCAAAGTACAGGGAATTCTTAACAGCTGAAGATAGTTGTGATTCAGGCTGAGTTATCATCATAAGATCATTTAGTACCAAAAATAACTTAGGTGCGGAGAAAGTTGATGCTGGGAGCAGCTGCACCACAGACGTTGGCACTGGAGTTGTTGGCACTGGAGTCATGGGGATATGGGTCACAGGCACAGACGTCAGTACTGACAGGTTGGTACCAGGTGAAGTGCAAACTGCTGCCTGGGTGTCAGAGGGACCAATTTTGGGCCATGAACTGCCCTTTGAGTAGTCTGGGACCGATGACTCCTTTAACTAGTGCTGAGGGAGGGTGACCTTGGTCTGTGCTCACTATGGGAAAGATATTCCTTCCTATCCCTTTCAGACAACTGGCTGGAGGAGAATTTAGCTGCTCTGCCAGTCTCGGTGTATAATGCCTTTGATGACTTACAAGAGTGCGCCTGGGAGCTCAGAACCGAGCTGCAGCTCACAGGAACATTAACTTAGAACTTACAGCATGTTCGGGGCCAGTAGACTGTTTTGTCTCCAGTTCGGAGGAACCTCTCATTAAGCACAACAGGAGAAAAAGAAATTAAACAGCCCTTTCTCTCCTTCTGTGTTCTCTTGGACAAAAAAGACACCTCAAGTGCCTGTCATTAAGCAGACAAGCTGCAATACAAAAGGGGCAAGTTTTGAACTCCTGGGACCTTGTTTCAGCCATAGCAGCTAAATCCCAGGACTGAGGAAATCTCTAACACTAATACAAGTGATATATACAAACACACATATATATACAGACAAGTGTAACAAGAAGAAAAGAAACCTACATTGACTATACTATACTATCCCTCCACTATACTAACTCTACTAATATTGCTAACTGTATAAGTACAAAATTAGTAAAATCATACCGTGCACAAAGAACCAGACACTGCAGGGGTTCTGTCTCACAGGCACAGATTGTAAGAAGAAACTGAAGGATGGTTGGGCCCACTCTGCCCTGTATAATCTTGGGTGGGGGAGGCACACAAGGGCATCCATGGCAAAGGCAAAACCTCTACAGACACTCCTGGCCAAAAAAATCAGATCATCCAGAGGATGGATATGCACCAGAAGTGGAATACATGTGGACAGTCATTCTAATAACTGAACTACAAAAATGTCAAGGGGTTTTGGTGACCTTAAAACTAGAAGAGTGAAGTTTGTGTAGTTTGCAATGGCATAACAAATGTGTGTACAGCCATAACCACATATTTCTTGTGTTGTTTTACAAATCTGAAAGAAATTACAAGTTTGTGTGACAAGTCATAAAGACAAATGCACAAAAGGCCCAGACCTGCAATCATTCTGTGCATGGAACTCTCATCAGTCAGTGAGAGTTTTGCCTATGGACAGAAGGGATCTGGTTTTAAAAAGCTGTACTATTAGTAAAGGAGGTACAAGGGAACATGAAAAAGAGCTTTAATGAGTTCATAAAAAGCAAAAGGATAGCAAAGAAAGTGGAAGTTACCTACTTACCAGAGAAAGAGAGTCAATATTCCAAAAACAAAGGCAAGGCTAAGATACATAATTATTTTGCTTTAGTCTTGATTAAAAAGGATAATGTAGTTGTAACAAAATATCTAATCCAGTAAAAACTAATAAAGAAAGAGAGAGGTCACAAGACGGATTCAGGATGAAATAATTTCAATAACAGTTCAAGAATTCTTAGCTAACTGGAATAGCAGACTGAGTATCAGAAGCACAGGCCATTATGGTTGAGAATGAACTCCTGGATGAGGTCTGTTGTGATAAGTGGGCCTATAAATTTACTCTAATTGTGAGCCCAACTATAACTAGTATGTAAAGGTTCCAAAAATGTTACAATAAACTGTAATAACAAATATTGATTGGAAAGGGTACGAAAAGGAGACAGACTGAATTAGCTTAAACAAAAAGAGCTGCCAGCATAGTTCAAGGACTATGTTAAAATCATGCTTGGTAAAAATAGGATGTGGAATCAGAAATTAATGAACCAAAATTGGTATGTTGGATAGTAGGCCTAAATGGTGGACAAGATAAGGAGGGAATGGGCTATTCCACCTATCACTCCTTTTTTGGATCCTCAAAGAAAGAGACTTGAAGGGAAAATAGAAAAGAACAGATGGAGACTACAGAAATAAGATACATCTTTATGGCTACCATCTTCACAGTCTCCTGGAACCCTGGGCCTTTGTCATCCTAATCCTGCGAGACATTCTGATCAGACCAGACCAGAGGGAGAGACCCAGAAAACATTGCCGCCTCTACTGACCTGAATCCCAAATGCCACCTGGGATAAAACGGGTTTTAACAACAGCTCCAGCCCATCTCAACTAACTTCTTTCTTCCTCAGAAAAACTCTCTCCAGCTAAAGGGGAAAAAGAATGAAAGAACAGATGGGGGCTACTGGTGTGAGCTTCACCATCATGGCTGCCACCCCCATCATTTCCTCAGACTGTGGGGATTTGTCATCCTGACCCTGGAAGATGCACTGACTGGGCCAGAGAGAGGGATCCAGATGACATCACAGACTATCAGGGAATAGGGGGTGTTCCTTCTAAAACTCTCTCCAGCTAAAGAGAAAGGGAACAAGAGTTGCTGTTAAAATGAAAACCTTACTTAATACTTTACATTTCAAATGCTTTAACTGTTGTTTCTTCTCTGTATTTTAATAAAAGGTTAAAAGGATTTTTAATGGTGTGTTTGTCATGGTACTAAGCAGGCTGAGGGCTCTGTATACCAAACCCCAGGCCTTGTTTAACACTGTTTAATGTTGGACAGTGACTGGGTTACGTTAACACCTTTAGGTCATATATTACATCTAAATCAATACAACAGCTCCCAAATGAATGAAAAGGGCAAACACAGTGCTTATTTTTAGATGAGGAAAAAGGTTAATCCATGGAATTATAAAAGTATAAATTACATCTTAATATCTGGAAAATTGGTAGAATTAATAAAGAAGTTAATTTGTAACACCTAGAGGGAGATAAGGTCATACACATAGTGGTAGGCAATAATGATTTATCTAAAACAAATCATAACTATAAATTTCTCTCTTTGATATAACAAGCTTACAGGGAAAAGGAAACAGTTATTTCTCAATAGGATATATGTCAGCTATAATAAGCCTTGTGATATCATTTCATAGAAAATTCTTATGGAAAAACTGGAAAAATGTGAATTAGATAAAAGTCTAATTGTACTGATACACAAATTATTTTAAAAATCAAACTCATTGAACACTGAAAGCTTGATTATGTTCCCAGTTATACCTACTGGTTTTACACCAGTTGAAATCTACTGACTTTAATGGATTTAATCCTGATTTATCCCAGTATAAAAACAGAATTAGGCCTAAAGAACCTACAATAAGAGACAGTAGGACTAAGTTCTGGGTCCAATTATATTAAATATTTTATTGCTACAGTATCTTAAAGAGTAGAATACTATTGTAATTAACTTTACAGATGAATTTTGAAAGGAATCACTAATACTTTGGTGCAAATGATAAAACCTCAGTGAGATCTTGGTGGTTTGAAGAAATGAGTTAAAAATAATAAAATGAAATTCTGTGGAGACAAATCTGAAGTGTAGAAAGGAGTTACCAAATTTACAAATGTAAATCAGTACAACACAAAAAGATCATGAGTCAGCAATGAAATAATTACAGCAAGGGGTGTGTGTGTGTGTGTGTGTGTGTGTATATATATAGTACAGATGATTCTTTTAACAGTAATATTGACTTTCTTGTCAGAGATCAAGGTGCATTTGGAGTATCATTGATTTCAATGGGAACTGAGGTCACTCAGCACCTTGCAAGATTGGGTCCACAATAGACAGATAATGAACTATGATGTAGTCTTACTTTCTGCCCTCTTGCTGTCAGAACTGAGGTATGTTGGTGGGACAGTGTACAGAAGCTTGCATTGTTTCTGCCTGTCCTGAACCTATCTTGTGGGTCGATAGAGGACTTTAATCCCTAGGACTGGCTAGCACCTTTCACAATCATTAAGTGTGCATGGGCCCAGACACACTTACCTTTTTGAATTTTTGTTGTCGCTGTTAAAATGTTTAATACCAATCCGCACCCCTGGAATTCCTCAATCTCTGATAGAGGTGGGGTGGGGTGGAGTGTTGATACGTCCAGTATTTTGCAGCATAGGAGTTTCACCAAATAGAGCCCTGCTGGAGTTCATAAACATCTAGTTATGATTTTGTTTTAGAGTAAGGAGAAGTGGGAGATGAACACATTAGTTTTCCAAATTCTAACCCAATTTTAACCCCATCTAATAAGATAACATTAAAGGGACACGTCATCTTGATATCTAATCCGCTGGTTTTTTTTTTTAATGAACTAAGAAGATAGTTTCAAGTACTACACATACCCCTAGGTCCCACTGCCACTTTTTTTTTTTACAACTACTTTTTCCTTTCTTAAAAAAATGTTTTTCTCTCCCCTGTTGCTATGTGGAATACCCACATAAACCAGAGGGGAAATAACTATATGCAAAACACTAAAATGTATACACTGAAAAAAAGATTTCCCCCTAATCTCCTTCAGTTATGGTAACTTTGTGCATTGCTTATAAATTCACAGTAGTAGGTAAATATAGAGATTTTTAATATTAATAAACCATTTTTCCCAAATGCAGCACATATCAGAGCATTAAGCTGCTACAGTATAAAACATTTTAATATTAAATTAATTTGCCAGTTTTAATGCAAGTAAGGAAAATAATTACAAGTACTAAGCAGTTTTCTTTCTTTCACAAACCTTTGGTGTCCCCTAGTGGTAAAACGTTTCAAACACACTCTCTGCTGCTCAATAGGCAACATCCAATTAATTTCAAATTAAGGGCAAAATTTGGGAAGAAAACACCTTTTGAAACATCACAATGTGAGCATATCTAAATTGATTAACTGAGCAATCTTCTGTGACCTGTGTCCTTCCTTTCCTCCTTTCCCTGTTGTATGGTATATCCTCACTTATCTGTTACACCTATCAGACTGTAAACTCTTCAGCATAGGGACCTGTCTTCTGTGTGAAATTCCTAGCACACTTGTAAATGCTATCAAATAACTAAAGTAATTAATATAGTCCTTATTCATATAAAACTCATAATTTAATCAATACACCAGTATTCTAATCCAGTCTATCCAGAAAAAAATGAGATAAAGAGAATGGCTAAATATTTTCAAAAGTGCCTAAATGATTTAGGAGACTAAGTCTCATTGAAAGTCAGACTTACAGACTTATTTTTAAAGGTATTTAGCCACCTAAACATGCAAAATCTGGCCTTTAGGCTCCTAATTCACTTTTGAGAATGGAATTTACATTCCTAGTTACTTAGGCACATTTGAAAAAAATACCCATAATTTTAAGTTGGAAGAACTATTAAATTAAATAGAAGTTTTTCAGTGAAATACAACCTCAAAAAGGAGAGGGCTTAAACTGACAGGTATAATAGATTAAAAGATTCTTATTCTGCTTCTGTATTGAATTTTTAGAAAATATTCTTTCAGTTCACGTAGAGACTGATCTAGTTCCCACTAAAATTAATGGAAAGATTCTCCTTGATTACAATGGGTGTTGGATTGAGCCCTCAATACAAATTGCTTATTTTGGGGGACTAGTGACAAATATAATTGTGGTCTTGTAGTTAAGACACTGAGCTGTGGCTCAGAAAATCCAATTTCGATTCCCTTTTCTTCCATAGACTCCATGTGACCTTTGGCCCTAGTTTCTCATCTGTAAAATGAGGATATTGCTACTTTCCCACCCTTTGTCTTTCTCAATAAGTTAGACTGTAAACTAGTTGGAAGGGATGTTCTATCTCTTTACTATGTGTACATCCAACACATAGAACAATGTGGCCCTGATCCCAGTTGAGGCCTCTAGGATCTACCCCAACATAAATAATAATAAGAGATGGTGTTGCAGGCCTCTAAGGTGAGTTAATACAATTAGATTTAAGGAAATGCACTAAAGTGCTATAATCTGTTTTTTATAAATGAAAATTGAGTTCAGCGCATATTTCTATGGTGAATGTTCTGACTAACCAGGCTGTGAAATACAGTTGGTACTTTCTCATTCACTGAAGTTAGAATGTGAATGTGACACACTGCTTTTTTTCTTTTTAAAATCATTCTATTCTATACAGATATCATTATATAGCACTCATGACCATCCTATCTGAATGCCTTTCAATAGTGCATTAATCAACATACCCACACATCTGTCACTTCTTGTTTGTTCTCTCATCCTCTTCCAGGAGAGACTAACAGCAGAGAGCCTGGAAACTCATTGCAATTCACAGCATTTGCAATGTTAAAGGAAAATACATTCTGTGATAGCTTCATTGAACCAGGAATTACTAAGAGGGATTCATGATAGGGGGAAAGAGGACCCAGTGTGTGAACTTTTAAAACTTTAGATAAACTTATTTGTGTTGACTGTCTGTACAATCTGGTTAATGACTGAGACATTCAGCACAAACAACTAAATGTTTCTCTGCTGATTGAGTTAATTGCAGTAGCTCAGGCCCAGTTGAGAACATGAGTATTAATACTGTATATCAATAACCTGCAGTATGTCTTTATATCCATTTGCTCAGTATATTAGAAAGTTATTTGAAGCACATAAAGTTATTAGTTTTTATAATAGGCTCAATTTCCTATTACTAACATTACCTGATATTGTTACCCTTTGTTGACCCAGTCAGCCACAATTTGGGGTCCGGCTGATTGTTTTGGTTAGGAACAGAAATTGATGGAATCAGGTATTTATTTGATGCGAGGCTGTTTATTTACAAAGAACGCACACATGAACTGTTTCCCTGAATATAGTAGGAATCAAACAACAGGAGACAGTTTCTTTGCTCATAGTTCCTAGCCTCTTTCCAGTCAGCACTTAGCCCAAAAGCACTTTCTCACTAGGCTTTTCTCAGGGCAAGATTGCCAGTACTTGTTCTGGCTGTATCCTTGGCTTTCTGGTGATTCCAACAGCTTTTCTGGTGTTGCTTCTGCTTCTGTCTCACACGTACTTCCACCAACAGTACCCAGTGTGACATACCAGGACACAATCCAGACTAATGGGAAGCTGTGTCTCCCCTGCCCTGTAACCATGAGTGCCTTACAATGCCTTGGCGAAGTAGTTCCCACCTGGGCCTTCCAGCATGCAAGCCACACCCTGAGTGTCTGTGTGTAACTGCAGTCTGCCACCAGTATCCTGGCTCTCACCAACCTTGGTTATCCTTAAGGTTAAGATTTTGTCATGGGCAATAAAGTACTTTTAGTAAAAATCACGGGCAGGTCACGGGCAATAAACAAAAATTCACAGAAGCTGTCCCTGACTTTTACTAAAAATAAGTGTGACAAAATAGGAAGCGGGGGGGGGGGGGGGGGGGGTCCTAGCACCCACTGCTACTGCAGCTGCAGATTCCCCCCACCGCCTGTGGTGCCTGGGAGCTGCAGGGGCCCCCCTGCTGCAGCTTGGAGCTCCAGGGCCAATGTCTGGGTGCTCCTGGGTGTCCCCCCAAGCCCTGCTGCTGCAGGGCTGAAGCAGAAAATGTCACTGAGACCTCTGGAAGTCACAGATTCCATTATTGCTTTAAGAGAATAAGTCCATTATTCCTTTAAGGGAATAATATGCCATTTTATTATTTTAAATAAAATTATCCAGACACTTCAGTTTAAACAAACTGGGTTAGTTAAAACAGTAAAACAAGTTTATTACCTAGAAAGAGGTAGATTTTAAGTGAGTACAAGTAATGAGGCATAAAAGTCAGGAATGGTTACAAGAGTAATAAAGATAAAATGCTTGCTAGTATCTACTTAAGAAACTTTCTCACCACATGCTCCAGCAGATTACTTACCAAGGTTTCAGGTGAGGGCCCTTCCCCCAAAATCCAACAGCTGTTTCCTTTTGACTTCTCCGATGCACAGAATGCAATGGGTGGGGTGAGAGAGAGGGATGTGTGCTTCTTCTTTTTACAGTCCTTTCCCCCCTTTGAGAAGCAATTCCTGCTGGAAGCAAGGCGATAGGCAGTCTGGTGAAGAAAGGAAACTCCATGCTGTGTCTTTGCTAAAAATGTAGATTTGTGTCTCTGCCCCCTTCCTTTCTAAAGAATGGCCACTTAGCAGGCAATGGTCCATCAACTTTGTTAACACCTGGCTGAGGCATCAACTTGTCCTTTGTCTCTGAGGAACTGGTTTAGCCACTCCCAAGATTTATCTGGGAAACATACTTCTGTCATAATTTCAGTTAATATTAATAACTTTATATAATGTTACTATGTGCATTTTGCCAAGATATTATAGATCAGAAAATTATGAGTTTTTAAATGGTACCTCATGTTAGGATATAGATATTCAGGACTGCCTGCAAAGGCCTGTACTTTAAGAATTTAGGTGTATTCTTATCACTTGGCTAGTTAGAGGTATAAAAGAAAGAATCAAAATCACTGTCTGCCAGTGTAAGGGCCTTCTCTTACTGTGACAATCTGAGGCCCTGTGCTTAGGCTAAGGCCTTTGGCTAAGCGGCAGAGGCAGCCATAAGCTGGGAAGCAACCGGTCTCATCCTTACATTCCAAACTAGTCACACTGAAAGAAGATGCTATTGGGCTGTTAGGAATACAATCCTGTCCTGATAGTGCCTATCACCTCCAGAGAAAGGGAAGTGCCTAGAAGATGTAAAAGGAAATTTAGGTTGATAGTTTTCTGTCGGGTAAGAACTCACTTATTAATAGACACAGCTGGGAAACCCTTATGTCTTTATAGATGTAGTTGTGAAATCCTCACTTCTGTATTGTTTTGTCATTATAGTTCCCACTTTGCTATTGTTTATTGGCATGGTCTCTGTCTGGTTCTGTGATTGTTTCTGTCTGCTGTATAATTAATTTTGCTGGGTATAAACTAATTAAGGTGGTGGGATATAATTGATTAGCTAATCATGTTACAATATGTTAGGATTGGTTAGGTAAATTTCAGTAGAATGATTGGTTAAGGTATAGTTAAGAATATTACTATATAAATTAGGGGCAAACAGGAAGTAAGTTGGGATTCGAAAATAAGGAAAAAGGAACTTGGATTTAAGCTTGCTGGAAGTTCACCCCAATAAACATCAAATTGTTTGCACCTTCGGACTTCGGGTATTGTTGCTCTTTGTTCATGCAAGAAGGACCAGGGAAGTGGGAAAGTGAAGGAATAAGCTCTCTAACACCTCACAAGACATATCTTGTACAAACATTATTACAATAGTGTGTAGAGTATGAACACAGGTATATTCTGTCACACCCAGCAAAACCCCTCTTCCCACTATTCCATTTCTGAGATGTTACATGTACCTTTGTTTTGGCGATGACACACACACGTGTTTGGGTAGATGATCCTATCTTAAATGAAGTGCAGTAGTTAAAGCTACTTTCTTCAATGAGGTTTCACCGAGCCCATAACAATATTTATATATTTTCAATGACAGGTTTCAGAGTAACAGCCGTGTTAGTCTGTATTTGCAAAAAGAAAAGGAGTACTTGTGGCACCTTAGACACTAACCAATTTATTTGAGCATAAGCTTTCGTGAGCTACAGCTCACTTCATCGGATGCATCTAGATAGTCTCTGGGTTGATATTGCACAGCCTTTGGAGCATTCTGTGGTGGAAATAAAAAGTCCTGGGGATTTCTGGAAGAGTTTTGTTCTGTCTAAATAGAATGCTATGGCTCGTCTGATATTCAATGTATGTAGGATGGCCTCTTGTGAATTCCCATATGGCTTTGGGTAAAATGTGGTGTATTGATTGGTTCACAAGGAAAGATGTCACTACTTTAGGTAAAAATTTAGGGTGTAGCCACAACATGATCTTGTCTTTAGTGAACACAGTGTAAGGAGGCTCAGCCATAAGTGCCCCGATTTCACTGACTAGTCTAGCTGAGGTGATCGCTACAAAAAACGTGACTTTCATAGACATATGAAGGAGTGAACAAGTCGCCAGTGGTTCAAAAGGTGCTCTGGTGGGCATTTGAGTACAATATTCAAATCCCGTGGGGGTGTCGGACTGCCGGGTACATGTTCTGTATACCAATAAGGAAGCATCTAGCGGTTGGATGAGCAAAGACTGATGTTCCCTCCACCCTGGTGAAAGACTGTAATAGCTGCTAGGCGTACTTTGAGTTTACAGATAAGCCTGATTCTTTGAGTTCCAGTATGTAGTGAAGTATGTAGAGACTCCATGACTGAAGTTTAATGTTTTTGTTGGCACCATAGTGAGAATCTCTTCCATTTTTGGAGGTAGGTATGGTGAGTGGTAGATCTCCCGCTATTTAATTACACACGTTTCACTCTTTCTGAACAGGCTAATTTGTCGTGTTGGAACCATGTAGGAGCCATGCTTTGAGGTTTGAAGTTTCTCCGAATTTGGAAGGAGAGTCCAACCTTTGTTCTGTGAGAGGAGATCCACCCGCTCATGGAGAGCTCATGGAGCGCACACTGCTAATCGCATCAGGGAACCAAGTCTGTCTGGGCCACGTTGGAACAATCAGTATGATATGGGCCCTGTCATCTGTATCTTGTGAATGACTTATGGGACTGGAGATATTGGTGGGAATGCGTACATGAGTGCTGTGTCCCACGTGATGAGGAAGGCATCCTCTAGGGACTGGGGTGCTAGTCCCGCCTGGAAGCAAAAAAGTGGGCACCTGTGGTTTGTTGCAGACGCAAATAGGTCTACAGATGGAAAGCCCCATTTCTGGATTATCAATTGGAGGACACTTTTGTATATTTCCCATTCATGTTCCTGGAAGAAATGGCTGCTTAGCCGTCATATTTTGGCACCCGGGGAAGGTAAGATGCTGAGATGGTTATGTTGTGGTGAATGCACCAGTTCCACAATTTCATGGCCTCAGTGCAGAGTGAATGAGAGCAAGCTCCGCCTTGATGATTGATATAGAACATGCATGCTATGTTGTCGGTCAGTATGCAGATTGATTTGTTTTGTATGATCGGGAGGAAGCGCCTGCACGCTTTGTATACTGCTCAGAGCTCAAGGAGATTGATGTAGAGCTGAGTTTCTGTCGCTGACCACTTGTCTTGTATGGTGTGCTGGTCCAAGTGAGTGCCCCAGCCTACCAATGACACGTTGGTCGTGATTATTAGTGATGGTGGATACTGTTGGACAGGGATCCCTATGCAGATGTTTTCTGATTTCGTCCACCACTGTAGTGACACAATGACCTTTGGAGGTAATGTCACTCTTTTGTTTAGACTGTGTTTGCTAGGAGTGTACACTGTCCTCAGCCAGCTCTGTAGGCAATGCATATGCAGGCTAACGTGTCTCATGACAAACGTCATCGCCACCACATGGCCTAATAATTGTATGCAGGTTCTGGCGGATATTTGAGGGCTGCTGGTGACTGTCGAGATGAGGTTGATTATTGTTCTGAACCTGTGACTGGCCAACAGTGCTCTGGCCTGTGAGGAATCGAGGTAGGCCCCAATGCATTCCTGTTGTTGCACTGGAGTCAGTGTAGATTTCTGTATGTTTATTTGCAATCCCAGCGACTGGAACAGCATGATGGTGGTCTGCATCATGTTTGTCGCTTCTTCCTGAGTTGTACCTTTCAACAGTCATCCAGGTACAGGAAGATCATCACTCCCTTTCTTCGTAAGTCGGCTGCCATTACCGTGAGGGCTTTGGAAAAAATTTGATGGGCAGTGGAAACGTCAAAAGGTAGTACTCTGTACTGATAATGATTGAGGCCCACAGTGAATCTTAGAAATCGTCTGGGAGCCGGGTGTATGGTAATATAAAAATAAGCATCTTCGAGGTCGAGGGCTGACAACCAGTCCCCCTTGTCTAGTGCTGAAATAATTATGGCCAATGTGACCATTCTGAATCTGTGTTGAGCTTCCGAAGGTCTAAGATGGGTCTCCATCCGCCATTTTTCTTTTTGGTGAGAAAATAATGGGAATAAAAACCCTTCCCCTTGTATTGAGTTGGAACTTGCTCCATGGCACCCAATTGTAGAATATGGTTCACTTCCAGTTGTAAAAGATGCTCATGAGAAGAGTCCCTGAAGGGGGAAGGGAAAGGGGTTAGAGTAGGGGGAAGGAAGAGGAAAGGGATGGCGTAACCCAATCTTATAATCTCCAGTACCCATTGGTCCATTGTTATTGCCACCCAGGCATGATAGAATGGGTGCAGGCGGTGGCCAAAAGGTTGGGTAGGAGTATCTGACAGTGCTCTATTGTGGGAGAAGTCATTCAGATCCTTGACCAAGACTTCAGAACTGTGGCTTTGTGGTAGATGCTTGTGAAGTTTGAGGAGAGAACTGAGTTTGAGGAGCCCTACGTCTTTGGTAACAATCATAGGTGTTTTATTAGCCCTTGAACTAACCATAATAACGAACAAAATACCCCCAAAGCCTTCCAACATCCATAACTTCTCCAACTCATTACCATTTTTCAACACCTTAACCCACTGTTCACTGCCAATAACAAATCTAATATTTAGCCAAAACATTGCAACCCACCTAACTGATCGATCTTGGTATGAATATATTGGCCCAAAAGGATTAGTCAAATGACAAATCACCGTAATTATAACTGCCTTATCACAAAAAGGCCTAATTAAAATCTATATAACCTCATTTATCTTATCTATCACATTACTACTCTTTATAATCTAATTGCACGAAGTACCCCACGAGACAAACCACGAACCAATTCTAACACAACAAACAACATCAACAACAACCCCCCAGGAGCAACCAAAAATATTACACTACCAAAATAATAAAACCATGATACCCCACGAAAATCCAAACGAACAGTATAAAACCCATCAGCATCAACTGTAATATCACCAAACCCTTCCACACCCCACAACCAAGAATCCATTACCACAAGACCTATAATAAGCAAAACATAACCTACCACATAAACCGCCCCTCCTCAATTACCCCAAGCAACAGGATAATGCCCTGCTGCTAATGCAGACAAATAGGCAAAAATCTCTAACATTCCCCCCCAAAAAAATTAAAAACACCACCAAAGAAACAAAAGACCCTCCCATAACAACCAGTAACCCGCACCCAGAAGCCGCCCCCAAAACCAAACTAAGAACCCCATAGTAAGGAGACGGATTACAAGATACACCAACCATTCAAAAAATGAAACAAAACCCAAATGAAAACATAAAATACATCATCATTCTTACCTGGACTTTAACCAAGACTAATGATTTGAAAAACCACCATTGTATTCAACTACAAAAACTTAATGGCTGTAAATCTATGAAAAACCCACCGGGATACCGGACGACTGAAACCACAAGGCCCTGCGCATTACAACAGCTGTGGCCATCACTCTAGCAGCAGTGTCCGCTACGTCCATTGAGGCCTGTAGGGTTGTATGGGCAATTAATTGTCCCTCTGTTATGATGGCATTTAATTGGGGACATTTTTCCTCCAGTAAGGCCTCAAGGAATTCTAGCAGCTTACTGTAGTTATCAAAATTGTACTTGGCTAGAAGGGCCGAGTAATTGGCTACCCAGAATTGGAGCATAGCCGATGAGTATACCTTTCTACCGAAAAAGTCTAATCATTTGTGTTCTTTGTCTTATGGAGTGGACTGGATTTGAGGTTGTTTGCTGAGATGATTGGCGGCTTCCACAACTAGGAAACTGGGTTGTGGATGAGAGAAGAGAAAGTCCATCCCCTTACCTGGGACAAAATACTTTGCCAGCTCGTTTGCTGGTAGGTGGTATCATGGCTGGAGTCTGCCAAATATTCTCCGATGGTTCCATTATGGCATCGTTTATGGGTAATGCAATCTTGGATGAAGTGGTTATGCTGGTTTTCTTGCAACTCTTCTAGGGGAATCATAGAATCATAGAACATCAGGGTTGGAAGGGACCTCAGGATGTCATCTAGTCCAACCCCCTGCTCTTGGCTGGAAGCTACTTTTTTAAAAAGTTCCTGAAATTCTTTCAGGTCTTCCACTGTGGTTGGAGGTGGTGGTATGACTGCCTTGTCAGGGGAAGAAGATGAGTTGTGGGCCGGTGAAGTAGGTTCATTGTCCATGTCGTCTTCCTCCTCATCTGTGATGCCCTCAGGTGCCTCCGAGGTATCCCTGCTTGGGGATGGAGGAGGAGAGCAAATTTCTCCGTGGACTGGAGTTGAGGGTCTAGTGTAGTGGGCCCTATATGCCACCCAGCGATCCCAAGGGGGCCACTGCATAGGAAAGGGCATCAGTGGACAAATCCAGGGTTATCTGTACCATTGCTGCATCTCGCAAGATTGATGAGACTTGGGCTTAACAGCATTCCATGGTGGTCTATGCTTCGTGGGTGAGGAGTGTTAGCAGGAAAAAATGACGCCCCTGTATGTCCTCTTCTTCATCATTGGATATGGGATGGGGAGCAGGTGAAGTGGGTAGCTGCTCTGCTATTTGGCCCGGAGGTCCCTCGGTGCCGAGCAGAGCTGACTGCAGCACAGAAGAGACGGCTATGTCCTTGTGCTGAAGAAACTGTTGTGGAGCCGCCTGTTTCTGTTCCAGCAGGTGCAGCAGTTGAAGATAAGGACATTGCAGAGACTGTTTTGCGGGTAGCCTTTGTTGAAACGGTCAGCACCATTCTTGGTCTGTCCATTGGTCCCAACAACCGAGTTGGTGCAGGTACTGGGGGCATTGCCAGTGGTATCAGTCTCAGTGCCGACTCCCGCACTGGGGTGGTCGGTGCTGTGGAGGAGGAGTGCCTTGACTCCATGTCGGTGTGGTGGGCTTGGCAGAGGTCCACGGAGGGATGGTACCAGAGGTGCTCATTCTAGTGCTCAGCCCCGAGAATAGCGACCTTGCTGGGGACCTCTTCTTTTTCGGAGTGTCCCTATAAGGAAAGGTTGTGGCTCATTCCTGGAAATTTTGGAAGACTGAGCACTCCCATTAGCAGTGGTTTTGTTTGGGGAACCAGCTGCTGGTGTTGGTTTTGGTCCCTGAGGGGTAGGCTGAAGGGACTTCTCCACTAAAATCATCTTGAGGCAGAGATCTCTGTCACAGATGCACAAAGATGTCCTGGCTTTAGGTTACTACAGTGAGCACATTTTTGAGGGATATGAGTCTCCCCTAAGCAACAGACACATAACGAGGGGTGTCAGAGAAGAGTTGAACTTCAATTGCTGATTTTTTACAGTTTTGCCTTCCTCATTATGCATGATTGCGTGGCGAGCTCATCAGCACAGGTGACCATGCAGTCCCAGAATAGCAAAAGAGCTCCAGCATGGACCAAACAGGAGGCACTGGATCTGATTGCTGTATAGGGAGATGAATCTGTGCTATCAGAACTCCGTTCCAAAAGACAAAATGCCAATATATTTGCCAAAATCTCCAAGGGCATGATGGAGAGGCTACAACAGGGACCCGCGCAATGCCGCGTGAAAATTAACGAGCTCAGGCAAGCTGACCAAAAAACCAAAGAGGCAAATGGCCACTCAGGGTCAGAGCCCCAGACATGCCGCTTCTATGATGAGCTGCATGCAATTCTAGGGAGCGCCCCTACTACTACTCCATCCCTGTCCGTGGACACCTGCAAGGGGGGAGTCTCATGCAACAGGCATGAGGATTTTGGGGATGAGGAAGAGGAGGAGGAGGAGGATAGTGCACAGCAGGCAAGTGGAGAAACCATTCTCCCCAACAGCCAGGAACTGTTTATCACCCTGGAGCCAATACCCTCCCAACCCTCCTTCCCCACCCCTCCTGGGCTACCTTGGCAGTTATCCCCCTATTCGTGTGATGAATTAATAAAGAATGCATGATTTTGAAACAACAATGACTTTATTGCCTCTGCAAGCGGTGATCGAAGGGGGGAGGGCGGTTGGCTTACACGGAAGTAGAGTGAACCAAGGGGGCAGGTTTTCATCAAGGAGAAACAAACAGAACTGTCACACCGTAGCCTGGCCAGTCATGAAACTGGTTTTCAAAGCTTCTCTGATGCACACCGCGCTCTGCTGTGCTCTTCTAATCACCCTGGTGTCTGGCTGCGTGTAATCAGTGGCCACACGATTTGCCTCAACTTCCCACTCCACCATAAACGTTTCCCCCTTACTCTCACAGATATTGTGGAGCTCACAGCAAGCAGCAATAACAATGGGAATATTGGTTTCGCTGAGGTCTAAATGAGTCATTAACTACACCAGCGCGCTTTTAAACGTCCAAATGCACATTCTACCACCATTCTGCACTTGCTCAGCCTATAGTTGAACAGCTCCTTACTACTGTCCAGGGTGCCTGTGTATGGCTTCATGAGCCATGGCATTAAGGGGTAGACTGGGTCCCCAAGGATAACTATAGGCATTTCAACATCCCCAACAGTTATTTTCTGGTCTGGGGAGTAAGTCCCTTCCTGCAGCTGTTCAAACAGACCAGAGTTCCTGAAGATGCAAGCATCATGTACCTTTCCCGGACATCCCACGTTGATGTTGGTGAAACGTCCCTTGTGATCCACCAGTGCTTGCAGCACCACTGAAAAGTACGCCTTGCGGTTTATATACTGGTTGCCAAGGTGGTCAGATCCCAAAATAGGGATATGCATTCCGTCTATTGCCCCACCACAGTTAGGGAATCCCATTGCAGCAAAGCCATCCACTATGATCTGCACATTTCCCAGAGTCACTACCCTTGATAGCAGCAGCTCAGTGATTGTATTGGCTACTTGGATCACAGCAGCCCCCACAGTAGATTTGCCCACTTCATATTGATTCCCGACTGACCGGTAGCTGTCTGGCATTGCAAGCTTCCAGAGGGCTATCGCCACTCGCTTGTGAACTGTGAGGGCTGCTCTCATCTTGGTATTCATGCGCTTCAGGGCAGGAGAAAGCAAGTCACAAAGTTCCATGAAAGTGCCTTTACGCATGCGAAAGTTTCGCAGCCACTGGAAATCATCCCAGACCTGCAACACTATGCAGTCCCACCAGTCTGTGCTTGTTTCCCGGGCCCAGAATCGGCGTTCCATGGCATGAGCCTGCCCCATTGCCACCAGGATGTCCAAATTGCTGGGGCCTATGCTTTGAGAGAAGTCTGTGTCCATGTCCTCATCACTCTCGTCACCGCGCTGCCGTCGCCTCCTTGCCTGCTTTTGCAGGTTCTGGTTCTGCACATACTGCAGGATAATGCACGAGGTGTTTACAATGCTCATAACTGCCACAGTGATCTGAGTGGGCTCCATGCTTGCCGTGGTATGGCATCTGCAGGAAAGCAGAGTTGCAGGGGAAGCGGTGGTTGGATGACCAGTTTTGCAAACCTACTGCACCGTCTGCTGCCAGGACACAACAGCTGAGCAGGCTGCACGCTTGTCATGGTATGGCAAGACAAGAGCAGCCGAGCAGAGTTTCAGCGGAAGAGGCAGATGACGACGGTCATATAGAGGACCTGCGAGACCATCAGGAGAGCAGAATGGCAGTGGATTTCCCCTTCTCGCCCCGTGTTCTTGGGCGTCTGGGTGAGGAGGCTATGGAACTTGGGGAGGAGGGAGGTTGATTACACAGGGGCTGCAGCGGCAGTCTGTGCCTTTCCTGCACCTCAACCATATGCCGGAGCATATCAGTTTGATCCTCCTGTAGCCTCAACATTGCATCCTGCCTCCTCTCATCCTGTTGCCACCACCTCTCCTGTTGCTGCAGCCATCTGTCCTCGCATTCATTTTGTGCTTTCCTGGACTCTGACATTGTTTGCCTCCACGCATTCTGCCGGGCTCTTTCAGTGCGGGAGGATTGCGTGAGCTCAGAGAACATTTAATCACGAGTGCAGTTTTTTTGCTTTATCTGCGCTAGCCTCTGGGACGGAGATGCTAGTGGCAGGGTTGAAACATTTGCAGCTGCGGGAGGGAAAAAAGGGAGAGTAAAATTGAAAAAAACACATTGGCCATTTAAAAGGAGGGGCTGATGTTTTCAGGTTAACGTGCAGCACAAACCCAACTAAACCCCCCCCCCCACACACACACACACAATTCTCTGGGATGATCGCTTCACCCCTCCCCCCACCGCATGGCTAACAGCGGGGATGATTTCTTTTCAGCCACAGGCAAACAGCCCAGCAGGAACAGCCACCTCTGAATGTCCCCTTAATAAAATTCCCCTATTTCAACCAGGTGACCATGAATGATATCACTCTCCTGAGGATAACACAGAGAGATAAAGAACGGATGTTGCTTGAATGCCAGCAAACACGGGGACCACACGCTGCCATGCTTTCTTATGCAATGATTCCAGACTATGTGCTACTGGCCTGGCATGGTAAAGTGTCCTACCATGGAGGATGCAATAAGGCTGCCCTCCCCAGAAACCTTTTGCAAAGGCTTCGGGAGTACCTCCAGGACAGCTTCATTGAGATGTCCCTGGAGGATTTCCACTCAATCCCCAGACACGTTAACAGACTTTTCCAGTAGCTGTACTGGCTGTGAATGCATCCCCAAGTCTTCAGGGCAAATCAATCATTAAACACGCTTGCTTTTAAACCATGTATTGTATTTACAAAAGGTACACTCACCAGAGGCACCTTCTCCGGCTTCATGATCTGGGAGCCAACCTTGGGAGCGTATTGGCTCCAGGGTGATAAACAGTTCCTGGCTGTCAGGGAGCACGGTTTCTCCGCTTGTCTCGTGTGCGCTATCATCTTCCTCATCCCCAAAATCCTCATCCCTGTTGTGTGAGACTTCCTTGCAGGAGTCCACATACAGGTGTGGGATAGTTGTAGGGGCACCCCCTAGAATTGCATGCAGCTCATCATAGAAGCGGCATGTCTGGGGCTCTGACCCCGAGTGGGTGTTTGCCTCTGTGGTTTTTTGGTAGACTTGCCTGAGCTCCTTAAGTTCCACGTGGCACTGCTGCGTGTCCCTGTTGTAGCCTCTGTCCATCATGCCCTTGGAGATTTTTTTCAAATATTTTGGCATTTCGTCTTTTGGAACAGAGTTCTGATAGCATTGATTCATCTCCCCATACAGCGATCAGATCCAGTAGCTCCCGTTCAGTCCATGCTGGAGCTCTTTTGCGATTCTGAGACTCTATGGTCACCTGTGCTGATCAGCGTGCCACGGTGGCCAAACAGGAAATTAAATTCAAAAGTTCCCGGGGCTTTTCCTGTGTACCTGGCCAGTGCATCCGAGTCGAAAGTGCTGTCCAGAGCGGTCACAATGGAGCACTCTGGTATAGCTCCTGGAAGCCAATACTGTCGAATTGTGTCCACACTACCCCAAATTTGACCCGGCGATGTCGATTTCAGCACTAATCCCCTTGTCGGGGAGGAGTACAAAAATCGACTTTAAGAGCCCTTTAAGTCGACAAAAATGGCTTCGTCATGTGAATATGTGCAGGGTTAAATCGATCTAACGCTGCTAACTTCGACCTAATCTTGTAGTGTAGACCAGGGCTAAGTCCCATTATATCAATGGGAGTCTTTCCATTGACTTTAAGGGAATTGTACTGAGCCCCAAAGGCACACTTTTCAGGACACTTCACAACACACACTTTTTAAAAAAGATGAAATGCAATGTAGGACCCAGTGTGTTACCCTGAAATTTAGATTTTGGGACACTGCTATAATAACCTGCCTATCTCCGCCTTAGTCTGTTCTTCCCTTGGGTTAAGGAAACACTAAAGGACATGGATATAACCCTCCCCTCTCCCCCAATAACGTAATTGATGCAGGCAGTATTCTTTCCAAAACAAAGTATTTTTTATTAATGTAAGTAATAATCCCTACTACAATATGATCTAAAAAATCCTCAAAAAGACAAAATCCCTGACACCAATCCCTTATTCCAAGTTAAAGAACATTCAAATTACAGTATCATATAATTCAAATGATTCTAAGTGAAGTGATTTGTTTGTTACAAGTGGCCAGTTTGCAACAAATTGCTGACAGCAATTCTTAAATTACTTTGTTTTACATAAATAAAATACAATTAACACACACATTCCAAGCATACACATTAAATCCTATACTAAATTATACTACACTAAAATTTATATCAAAACCTGGCAAGCTGACTTTATAAATCCATTGGTATCCCTTTAAAATCAGTTACAGCTTTTAAAATCTTTAATCATTGTCGTTGTTCAGCTCCTGGTCAGTCAGCTTTGCGCTGCTCCACTTTTCTTCTCTTTTTCTCTGCAGCAGCTTTTCTGACTTCTTTACAGCAGCTTTCTCTTTGATCAGAAGATGACGGGGAACTGGAAGTCAGCAAATATCTTTCTCTTTCTCCAGTCCAGATCTTCTTCTTCTCTCCCCATCAACTGACTGCTCTGCTCTGCTCTTTGTCTGGCCTTTTACACTCTCCTAGGACTTCCTTACATACCCTTAAGAATTACCCCATTCGCACATGCACAGTACCAACCATTACCTCAGAATTATGACTGGCAGCTCTTGCCTTTAAAACAAGTTGTGACCAGTATGAGTGGGCTATGACCAACTAGCTGATAAATTAACTGATATCTCTGTCATGCCTTACTCAATAGCCACCAATCTTGCACATGCTCACTGTTGTCATTTATTCTCTGTATGCATATATCTTCTTACTCTATGTTCCATTCTATGCATCCGATGAAGTGAGCTGTAGCCCACGAAAGCTTATGCTCAAATAAATGTGTTAGTCTCTAAGGTGCCACAAGTACTCCTGTTCTTTTTACCACAGAGCTGTGATTCTGCCTATCCACATACAGTACACACATACCTGGCTTTTTGCCAGGGAACCATTTTAGAAATCCTAGGTTTTCACTAAGCAGGCCAGGGTCTGCAGCATCCATTTCAGGGTGGAGTGATTTTTGCTTATTCAGAATAGAGATCAGAAATACAAAGTAGAGACTGGAGAATTTCCCTGGGAATAAGTGGACTGAATGATCTAACATGATGTTTGATTCTGTGTTGCAGTTACTACTATGCCCCTGTATCATATTTGCTTGTACAGCAAACATTGCTGATATTACTATTTGCTGCAGTCATTTTAGAGTAATGAAGGAATTTGGGGGCATAAAAATGGTCATTGGTTAGAGATGGGCTTTCTAACTGGGACCTTCTCTTAAACCTAGTAATGGTACCGGCACAGTATAGTAACCTAATGTTAAACAGCAACTATTAACATTAAACATTTTTAAATCGGCAGGACCAGATAACTCACACCCAAGAGTATTAAAATAGCTTACTATTAATGTTGATTTTTAAACAAATCCTGGAACACTGGGGAACTTCCAGAGGACTAGGGGGAAAATCTAACGTTGTACCAATTTTTAATAAAGGGCAAACTGGATGACCCAGGTAACTGTAGTCTGGCATTGATTCTGAGCAAAATCATGGAAAGGCTGATATGGGATGCAATCAGTCAAGAATTAGAGGATGGTAGCATAATTAATGCCAATCAACAAGGTTTTATGGAAGATAGCTCTTGTCAAACAATGTCTTTTTTGATGAGATCACAATAAAGGTCCTTTGGTTAATAAAGGAAACCGTTCACATAACGTACTTAAACTTCTTAAGACATTTGACTTAGTCACAAATGACATTGTAAAAAAAATTAACACTATACAATGTAGCCCATATTAAATAGATTAAGAACTAGTTAACTGATAGATCGTAAAAACTGTAAATGGGAAATTGTCATCTAAAGGGGGTGTTTTCTAGTGGGGTCCCACTGGGATTGTTCTTGACCCAATTCTATTAAATAGTTTTATCAATTGTCTGGAAGAAAATATAAAATCATTATTAGTAAAATTTCCATATGATACAAAAATTGGGGGAATTTTAAATGATGGGAACAAGTGAGTATTACAGACCAAGCTGGGTCACTTAGTAAAATAGGCCTTTTTCCAGCGACATGCGTTCTAATACAGCCAAATTTAAAGTCATACATTTATGAACAGGGAATGTAGATCACACAAGATGGGGGACCTCATCTTGGACTGGAGCAACACTGAAGACAAGTTAGGGGTCATGGGAGTTGGCAGTTGCACCTAAGCACCGAGTGCAATGCCATAGCTAAGAGGGCAAATGCAATCCTTGGATGTAGAAGCAGGAAAATATCAAATAAGAATAGGAAGGTGTTATTGCACTCCATATATTACATTAGTGTGACCATTACTGGAATATTGTGACTCAGTTCTGGTACCCACACTTCAAAAATGAAAATTTGAAAGATTGAAAAGAGTTCAGAGAAGAGCTACAAGAGTGATTTAAGGTCTAGAAAGCAAGTTTTATAGGAAGACACTCAATCTCAATCCACTTAGTTTATCCAAGAGAAGGTTCAGTCGTGACTTGCTTGATCACAGTCTGCAGTTACCTACATTTGAAGACATTTCTGATAGATGTGACAGATATTGAACAGTACACAGTATTGTTGGGGACCATATAGTTTTAAATTTATGAATGGTTTCTGTGTCACTGTGAGCCAGGGATTGTGTGCAATTCCAGTGGGGTAGGGTTAACACTGCTTCTCCAGGAAATAAAAAGAGCAAGTGTGCGGGTGATTAAGATGAATAACGCAGGCTGTGAACACCTCCAGTGAGGTACCGTGCCCTGAGGAGGTTTGCATAGAGTGGTTCAAACTGGATTTTCCAGAGACTGACAGAAAAATGGCTTTTGGTATAAAAAGGCGGAGTTTAAACTGGGCACAGGGCCTTCTTCTGATTCAGCAAATGAACAGCAACTTTTATCCAATAGGGGGCCCCAAACCCTTGCAGAAGGGCTGGAAGGCCTTTGGTCTACTAGGGCCCTATAAAACTGATGGGTGACCTCTAGTAAGCTTTTAGCGTGTGTACATGAACTTAGTATTGCAGAGAAAACATATAGAAACAAGCAGTTACCATAAGAATAAATGTAAATTTTTTGTTTAGAACATGTAGAAATATAGAGCTGGAAGGGACCTCAGGAAGTCATCAATTTAAGTCCCCTACAATGAGGAAAGACAAAGTCAACCTAGACCATCATTGACAGGTGTTTGTCCAACCTGCTCTTAAAAATCTGTAATGGAGATTCCACAACCTCCCTTGGAAGTCTATTCCAAAACTTTATAGTTCTAACCTCTATAGTTAGAAAGTTTCTCCTATTATCTAACCTAAACCTCAGTTGCTGCAGATTGAGCCCATTACTTCTTGTCCTGTCTCCAGTGGACATGGAGAACAACTGATCCCTGTCCTCTTTATAAGAGCCCTTAATGTATTTGAAGACTGGTATCAGGTCCCCCTTAGTCTTGTTTGCTCAAAAGGTAAACATGATCAATATTTTAACTTTTCCTAAGCTTTGTATCATTTTTGTTTCTCTCCTCTGGTCTCTCTCCAGTTTATCCACATCTTTCCTAAAGTGTGGCACCCAGAATTGGATGCACACTGTACTCTAGC
This sequence comes from Chelonia mydas, assembly GCF_015237465.2. Lineage (NCBI taxonomy): Eukaryota > Metazoa > Chordata > Testudines > Cheloniidae > Chelonia > Chelonia mydas. The sequence goes on along the minus strand of NC_057850.1, from coordinate 38,177,803 downwards.
TGAGGTCTCACCATGGCAGAGTAGAATGCAACCACTGTCTCACGTGTCTTATGTGAGAAACTCTTGTTAATATGACCCAGAAGTATATTAGCTTTTTTCACAACTGCATCAGTATGGACTCATATTCAATTTGTGATCCACTGTAACCCCCACATTCTTTTCAGCAGTAATACCACCTTGCCAGTTATTCCCCCTTGTGTAGTTGTGCATTTGATTTTTTCTTTTATGTGAAGTACTTTGCACTCACCTTTATTGAATTTCATCTTGTTAAATTCAGACCAATTCTCCAATTTGTCAAGATCACTTTGAATTCTAATCTTGTCCTCCGAAGTGTTTGCAACCCCTCCCAGCTTTGTGTACTCTGCAAATGTTATAAGCATACTCTCTTCACTCCATTATCCAAGTAATTAATGAAAATATTGACTAGTATCAGACCCAGGACCAACCCCTGCAGAACCCCATTAGAAACACCCTCCCACTTTGACAGCGAACCCTTGAACTCTGAGTACAGTCTTTCAACCAGTTGTGTACTCACCTGATTGTAATTTCATCTAGGCCACATTTCCCTAGTTTGCTTATGAGAATGTCACATGGGATTGTGTCAAAAGCCTTACTAAAATCAAGATATATCACACCTACCCCTTCCCAGTGATCCACTAGATCAGTAACCCAGTCAAAGAAGAAAATTAGGTTGATTTAGCATGATTTGTTCTTGACAAATAGATGGCAGCTATTCCTTATAACCCTATTCTCCTGTAGATGCTTACAAATTGATTATTTCTTTTTTCCAGTATCTTTCCAGGTATTGCAGTTAAATTGATTTGTTTATAATTCTCTTTGTCCTTTTTGTACCCTTTAAAAAAGAAAAAGAAAAAAAAGATTGGTACTATGTTTGCCTTTCTCCAGTCCTCTGGGACCCTATCCAACCTCCATGAGTTCTCAAAGATAATTGCTAATGGTTCCGAGATTGCCTCAGCTAGTTCTTTCAGCACCCTAGGATTAATTTAATCAGGCCCTGCCAACTTGAATACACTTAACTCATCTAAATATTCTTTAGCCTGTTTTTTCCCCTATTTTGGCTTGCATTCCTTCCTCCTTGTTGTTAATATTAATTGTGCTGAATACCTGGTCACCATTAACCTTTTTAGTGAAGACTGAAGCAAAATAGGAATTAAACACCTAAGCCTTGTTGATTTCATTATTAGCTCTCCTTCCCCGCTAAGCAGAGGATCTATGCTTTCCTTTGTCTGTCTCTTGCTCCCAATGTATTTAAAGAAGGCTGGTTAGTAACTGGTATACACTGTTGCAATCCCTGGAGAAAGGTTAACCACAGGTGCCAGTTCCCAGTCAGACCTGCTGGGGAAATCACAGTGAGGTACAGAAGTGGGACTGTAAGAACTGCAAGCCTACATGCCCAGTTTTGAGGGAGAGAGATGCAGGTCTCTGCCCAGAGGTTACAGCTAAGAGCCTGAAACCTTAAGTGGGTGCCCTTGAGGAAGACTGGGGGCAAGGGGTGTGCTAAGGTACAGCTAACCCTTAAACTCTGACAGATGGCTCATTAGCAGAAAAAGGCATAATAGAGTCCAATGTATAGAACCTGATTTTAGAAAAATTCAGGCTAGAAATAAGGTGCATATTTTAAAAACAATAAGGTTACTTAGCCTCCCGCACAACTACATAAGTGGATGTGGTGGATTCTCCATCACCAGAAATCTTTAAAGCCAGACTGGATATCTTTCTTAAAAAAAAAAAAAGACAAAAAAAAAAAAAGATATGCTATAGTGCTCAACCAGAAAGTATGGGCTTGATGCAGAAGTTACTGGGTAGGGTTCTTCAGCCTGTGTAATACAGGAGATAAAACTAAATCATAATGGTCCTATCTGGCTTTAAAAAAAAAAAAAAAAAAAAAATCTAATGTTCTATCTTAGCAGCGTTGTCAAATGACGAGGTGGTAGTATTTCCTCTGAGTCAGCGCTTCTCTAATGCCTCATCATAGCATGTTTTTAGAAACTGTAGTTTTAAAAATGTCTCATAACAAAACCTATAGAAAAGGAAGTTTTAATGATTCATTCTCTTTAATTTGCCATTGAAACAAGAATCACAACTTTAAATTTTCAAGTGATGTTGTAAAATAGATATTGAAGACTATATTGAAAGTACTTTATTGAAAAATTAAGAAGTTGGAAGTGTCTGGCTACATGACGGGTAAAACGAGACATTAAAAGTTTAAAATTTTTTTCCCTTTTTTCAAAAACTTATCAAAAATACACTACGTTAATTTAAGATATGTACATGAGAAATCATCAGCTTAATTACTGGACAAAATGACAATATTACTTTCAAAATATGCATAATTAATAAAAAGACAGACAAGATCAGAAATTGAGAGAGAGTAGGGAAACCTATGTTCCTTATAACTTTAGAGTCTTTTTAAATTTCTCTTGCTTTGGGCACTTCCTGGAAGAGCATCTTTTTTATTTCGCTGCTTTGCAGATGCACTACTGCATTCTTTTGACCCGTGGAAGGTGCACAAACACAAAATACAAAAGTCAAACGCACAGGCTTGTCGGCTACATAGTCCCCTTTTCTTTAAGGGCTGATACTTAGCTGGGCACTGACATCTTGGACAAGGTTTTAAAGCTTCATCAATAAAAAGGGTTTTGGCAATCTGTGTCAAGAGAGGAGAAAACAACATTTAATACCTGCAGTTCTTGACTGTACATCTTAAGAAGTCTAAGATTCGTCTTAAGTAATCTTTATTTTCAATGCTAACAACATTGCTTACCTTAAGGTACTCTTCCTGTTTACTAGTTGACTGGGGAACAGAACTGCATCCTGTAGGTGTTAAAAGCTCATTGCAATAAGGTGGTGTTTGTAACACAGCAGTTTTAGCTTGAGCTTGAACAGGTCTTAGAGCAGATCTACTTAGAATATTAAGTCTTGTGGCAGCATCTTCAACATGCAAGAGACATCCCTGTTACAGATGATTATAAGAAGAGAAATGAGCTTCAATGAGTACCAAGATAACTAGGGCTTTGTTTAATGTAGCTTTGTTTTTGTTTTAGAACTATTTTTATTTTTCACAATAAAGAGGTACAAAATGTGTAAATTTCTTCAAGTAAAAGTTTAGTATTTAATGGACAGGTGGACAAAACAAGATCCATTGGAGGAAATATCGTGGTCTATAAAGATCATTTCAGGGTGACCAAATAGACCCTCCTTTATCACTTACAAGACCTCATCTCTCCCTGCAACTCCCTCTGATATCTTTCCTATTTCAGAAATCTGAATAGTAAACACTTCCAACTGCTTATAGGATAGTCACTTGACATCAGGTCACTTCAAAGAATCCCTACCCTAGAGGTAAGTTAAGCCACAAAGGAAAAACAAATCAAACAATTGGAAAGGAGTCACAATTTTAGTCCTACTGGACCTGCAAGCAGTGATTAAAATGGACGAAGAAAAAAAGATGGTGTTGAAATGGGGCATACGAGAGATGAAGAGGAAAGGACAGGATTTTAAGCCCAAAACCTGGTTCACTTTAAATTTGTTATAATTTGAGGAAAGTCCTATTGATTCCAAGCACTACATGTTTTAAAAACATTTTCCTTGAAGTGTGGCTAGAGTAAAAAGACTAAAAATGACATTTTTACTCAGAATGGTTCTCTACGTGTATTCTGAGTTATATCTACTGGGTAAAGATTTTACAACTCTCATTGTCAGCTGGGAGATTTCTGCAGTTCGCTAGGATCTTTATATTCTTCCCCCTCCCCAAATCTTTCCAACACGCCCAATATTTAGAAAAATACTGCCTTTGGGAGATACATTACCCCAGCTTCCGCCTTCAGCTGTTTGATGTACAGCTTTCTCCTGAGATATGCATTTTTGTCTTGTATAACAATTTCACGCCAGTTCTTGCTTACTTTCCAAATACTGAAACAAAAACCAAACAAAATATCATCCATCTTTCAAATCTTGCTTAAGTTTTTATGAGTGGTATAGTTTAAGATCCCAATAAGACTAAAAATTAACCCTTTCCAATTTTATCATGACTTAAAATGTTATCTTGATCATTTTGCAGAATATTGCAATATACTGTAACAAACTCCACTTTATAGACTTGACTTGAAACATAACATTGCCTCATATATTCTTCTGCATCACCATTGCAAAATCATTGACTGCTTTGCATGGGGTAGGAGAGTGGGGCGGGTTGAGAGCTGAGGGGAAGAGGGTTGGAGCAGAACTAGGGGGCTGGATCAGAGGTGCTGAGTTGTGGAAGGAGAGGGCTGGAGTGGAACTGGAGGGGACCAAGGGGGGAGGATTGCATCAGGCCTGGGAGAGCTATGGCTGGACTGAAGGAGGAAGAAGCTGGGGGAGAAGGTATCTGGACAGGCAGGGAGCTGAATAGGAGCTAGGTGATGGGGGCGGGGCTGGAAGGAGGTAAATTTTGGAACTGGGAAGGGAGCCCCTAACCTATTATTACACCTGAAGTCTCTGGGGTCTTGTTATGCTACTGATATTTTTTACTTCAATATTTTAGACTTACAATATTACAGCATCATAAACTGATGCTCTGGGAACTGAACTGAGCTGAGCTTAACATTTATGAATATTTTCACTGATTACAAAAACAAATGGGAATGAATACCCTAAATCTTTATTATTAGATAGATGAAAAAACGTAATTACAAGGAAAGGAGTACTTGTGGCACCACAGAGACTAACAAATTTATTTGAGCATAAGCTTTCATGAGCTACAGCTCACTTCATCGGATGCATGCATGTAGCTCACGAAAGCTTATGCTCAAATAAATTTGTTAGTCTCTAAGGTGCCACAAGTAATCCTTTTCTTTTTGCTAATACAGACTAACACGGCTGCTACTCTGAAACCTGTAATTACAAATGACATTCTCTTTTTTACTTCAAACACATCAGTAGTAAATTAAGTGTTATTTTTGTTACATGGGAGTAATACTGTTCAGGCCACTGTTCCAGCTCCCCAACTCATTAGCAGGGAAAAAATGCTTAAATTTTCAAAATTTTGAAAAAGAATATATAGTTGTATTTCTTACCTGCATAGGCTTTCCACAGTCAAAGCACCTAGAACTATAGCAAGGATATGCTTTAAATCTCTGTATTTTAATTCTGTTAAAATATCTAATTTTTCAAGGCCCATTTTCTTGCCTATGAGTCCAGCAAGAATATATTCTAATACAGACATTTCAGCTCTCTCAGTGTTCTCCAAGAGTCCATTTTGCTCTGGTCTTTTTCTTTTGCTTCGCAAGAAGATTTCACGGACTACTTGTAAAGCAGGTGTTCTTGATAAATCTCCAAGATTTAGAACCAAATCTCCACTATTCTCCTCTTTAAAAACCAATCCACTGTCTTCACTGGCAGAGTCTCTTGCTATTTTTAATTTATATTCTGAATTAATTAGTGTAATATCATAGTCTTCCTCTGTCTCAGACTGCGAACCCCGTTCCCGAAGGGTGGATAACCTCCTCACTCGGTCTAGTTTTCTTGACTTTCTTTTAGCATCCAGAAGTTTGGAAACTTCCTTCTGTTTTTGAAGGAGTTCTTGGAAAGATCCCTCATGATCTGAAGAGGAATCTTCTGATTTATCTAAGCCAAGGGAATTAAACCCACTGTCTTCAGGCACTGAAAGCTCCAAGTCACTTACCACATGAGTAGGGGGAGTATTTATGTCAAGTAAATAGAAGTTAAAATCTGCTGTTAGGTTGCTGACTGGAGTCAGAAATTTATCCTCATTCGTCTCAGACAACATACAACATGTAGGGGTTCTAAGCAATTCCAGAGAGGTGCTTTCATCATTAATGCTTGTGAGGGAACTATCACTAAGCTCATTAGGAGTCTTGTCAATAATAGTGTCCTTAGAAGTATTATGGTGAATTGGAGATAAACATTCAGGTTCTGACAAGAAGTTGTTTTTACATTTGGAATCATCTACTGTAGAAGTCCTTTGCTGTGAAAAGGCAAGCCTCAATTTTTGGCAAGCAGGACTAGACTCCTCAGTTTTTAAAGTGCTAGTAGCTAGAGGTTTGTAAGTATTATCTCTTGGAGAATACGAAGAACTTTTTGAAAGTCTTTCTTCAAAACTGAGAACACAAGATAATGTTTTTTTCCTACTGCAATCTGAAGAATTGACTTGCCTTTCCAAGCATCCTACAGTGCCTCCCAAAGCAGTTTTAGACAGAAGCAGTCTCCTACGCAGTGATGAGTCTTTTTTACTTACTTTAGGAGTTTCCAAAAAATCTGTAGCTACATTTGCCTCTTTTCTTTCAGATAAGGAGATAGAATTATTTTCATTTTCAATGGGAGAAAACACTGGAATTACTAAATTAGGGTATGAATGTTCAGAATAATCATGTAGTAACGATAGACGTCTTGTGCTCAGTTCATCTTTATGTTCTGCATCAGTATGATCAAAGCTAGGATCTTTTAATGATACACTGTATCCACGATCATGAAATATGGAGGTGGAACAAGAGTCTCTAAAGCTGGAGTATTTCACATTGTTGCTGGGAGAAGTCAACCTGCCTCTTTTAAGAATAGACAGCACTGAGCGACTTTCTGACATCTTTCACTTGGAATTTCTCTGATTCTGTAAAGTGAAGACAGCATTTTATCTCTAGAATGAGCCATAAAGAACTTATTTTAAATACAGTTACCAATGGATATCAAATTATAAGATGATTTCTTTTCATTTAGGTAACGTTCTTTCACCATCAAAATAGTAACCATAGTGAAAAATATTTTTATTGCATCTCTGTGGAAACAGCACTCACACTCTAGCATGAAGGATGCACTATAGATATTTAAAAGGATACATAGATGGTAAATACTTTACTGATGTAAAATAATGGGGATGAACAACTTAAAAAACATGGCATAAGAGAAATGAAGTAACTGAAAAAACACATCTGATTAGACAGCTGATCTACCAGTCATCATCCATGGAGAATGGGTTCAGTCTGATCAGAGACAATAGGCAAAATCTTGGCCCCACTGAGGTCAATAGCAAAACTTCCACGGACTTCAATAGGGTCAGAATTTCACCCTTCATGTACATAGAGTCCCTCTACTCTCTGCCAGTTCAGTTCTTGAGAGCCAACAGGGGATTGAAACTCATGGGATTAGTCTATTTTATTTGTGCTGATGGAAAGATGGGAGAAAAGAAAAACTGCCACAAAGGCTTTTGATTTGTTTAAAGAAAGAGGGAGCCCTGGTGGCTGATAATCCTAACTAATTGTCTAGAGAATCAGCAAGCTTCCACAAATGTATTCAGATCCTCCAGTCCTTCAACACTGGAAACTGTTGCATTCCGGTTGCACAAAAGGGACAGTCTAGTGTTGGTCACTACGCTGCTCCAAGACATTTTCTTTACAACTCTGAACAGAAGCCACCAAGAATTTCTGATCAGTCTCTTGGTGATCTGGGGTAATATAGCTCCTACCCTGTGGTTATACGATTTATGGGCACTGGAGAACTAATTAGCACTCTCCCCGGGTATGTGGGGAGAAAAAAAGATACTCTGCTCTATGGTAATAAGCTTTTGGCACAGTCAGAAAGGACACATTATTTTCAAGGGAACAACAGAAGCTCTTAGGTGCTTATGTGATTTCTCTCTGAAGGATACGATTACCTGAGGCATTGATTGCTATTTCCATATAGATATTAAAAAGTATTCCCTCTCCTTCCCAGATCAGACTAGCAAGGACACAGACCAGGTTACTATTTTGCGAGTCCAGGACACAGCAGACATGTAAGAATATTTTGAATAATGTAACCATACGGACAAAGATCTCATGAGCCACCAAAGCTAGCAAAAAAGTTAAACATCTTTTGATTCCAAGCTCTCCAGCAGTGTATAACAGTTTCTAACTCTAGTAATTTGGGAAATATACCTAGAGATTGTCACTGGTCTCTCATGCCAGACAAAAATATGTCTTCATAGGTCATTTACCAGAGTGGGATGTCTTCAGTGTACCAAGGACCCTGAGCTAGTTGGGCATCCCACTACGAGGAAAAAACTAGTTGTGCCACCCTTTGTTATGTAGAATTATCCTTTGATGGAGTTGGGGCGTTGAATTACCCAATACCCCAGAGATGAAAGGTCCTTTTTTTTTTTTTTTTTTGTGTGGATGTGTTAAGGGGAGAGTTTTTCTTTGTAGTAAAAGACCACAGCACAGTGTCTGGGGAAATGAACGCTTAGGTAAAGGGCAAGAATAAAGTAGACACAGAGAAATGGCAGGTGTTGAGGCAAAAGAATGATCAGTAACATGGGAGGTAGGGTTTTGCCAGTAGGATAATAAATGCTTTTAAGCGTAGGCTAGGGTAAAGAGAAGATGATACATGACCATGCTTGTATTGGGACCAACAGAGGGGGAGGGCCACACGCAAGAGGTCCAAACAGGACACAGGGACATGGTAGACCTAGATAAACACATTGGGAGTGCTCAGAGCAGAGCCCCTACAGAGTACGTAACAGAAACATGCTGAGGGAAGCAATATGAATCAGCCAGATGACCTGAAAGGCACTCTGCCTGTAAAGAGACTGCCGAAAACCTTCTCAAAGGGAAGGAAACAAAGCTGTTTTAGCATTAATTGCTAAATATATTTAAGTATCTTTTAAAATAACCATTCAAGGCTCCAATACTGCAAAAACATAGGTACTGTACATACTTATCTTTAAACACATTAATAGTTCCATTGCATTTAATGAGACTATGCATGCACTTAAAGTGAAGCATGTGCATAAGTGTCTGAAGGATCTGGGGCTTGCTTTCCAATACAGTCAAAATACAGTGGGAAAGGTGGAGAGGTGGGTGGGGAGGATGACAATATTTACTTTTAGCTCTAACATTATAAACAATTGAAAGTAGAGGATATCAAAAGCTGTAATTAGGATGCTATACTTTTAAAGAAGTAAAAGTTGATCATTTCTCTTTGTCTCAAAAGGAACAGAAGGTAAAAAAAGGGGTGGGGGGGGGAAAGAACTCATGTAACACTGTAACAGAGATCTGAACTGGCAGAGAGATAAGGCAAAAATAATTTTTGCCACATTAAAATAATATCCCAAAGCACTCCAAACTTAACCGAAAAAAATGTGTGTGGGGCGGGGAGGGGAAAAGAGAAGAGCACTTCTGAGCTTCTTATACACTTCCTTGGATTGACAACACTATATATTCTTAAAATTGTAGGGGAGAAGCACTGCAATAGAGCAGACAAACAGAACATGATCCGTAATTATGCTTGATAACGCTTCCTAACCCGCACCCCAATCTTGCAAACTTTTATGCATGTATTTGGTTTTTATTTCACTTGGGATACTCACAGTAGTAAAGTTCAGCTTGTGCATAAGATTTTGCAGGATTGAGAGCATAATGTTGCAAATTCAACATTAAAGGGAAAAAAACCTTTTCAAAACTTATTAGTATACATTTACGCATCAAATTATGCAAACCAAGTCTCATTTTGTTTGAGGATTGATATCTCCCACTGGAGTGAAATATTTTTCTTGGTAATTCAATGAAACATTTAAAACCTCCCTTAGAATTCCTTTTTCAAAGTTATTCTAGATTTGGTGTTTTAATAAGAGTTTTCTCCTTTAACACAAGGAAACAGGTTTAAATCCAATAATTTAGTAGCATAATGATATTTAAATGCTACACAGCACTTTTCAACCATAGATCTCAGAGTACTTCGCAAAAGGAAGTGTCATTATCCCCATTTCACATGTGAGAAAACTAGAGGCATGGTGAACCAGTGGCAGATTAGCCACTGGGACAACGGGCCATGCTCAGTGGCCCCAGCATATTGGGGGGCCCTGGCCTATTGGGGGGCCCCATACCCCCACCCACTCCGCCCGCTCAGTGCTCCTGCCGGGGAGCTGGGTCAGGGCGCAGGGGCCTGCCCTGTTCCATCTTCCCGGGGCTCCTGCCGGGAGCGGAGTTAGGGCACTGGGGCTTACCCTGCTCTGCCCACCCTCTTGCAAGGGAGGGGAGCAAGCCCCCACGCCCTGACCCCACTCCCCGGCAGGAGCACCAGTGGCTCTCAAACATAGTGGCTCTCAAACGGTGGTCTATGGACCACCAATGAGCTGCAGAGTGTTTCCTGACAGTCTACAGAATGAAATGTTTTGAGAACCAAGCTATGGAAGGATGAGGATGTCTAGAGAGGAGGTGTTCCATGTGAAGATCCCTCTTATGAAGTGGCCCAAGGATGCAATGATTACTAGGAAACAAAAGAGCATAGTGGCTAGAACAAAGAAGGACCAGAGGGCTGGGTCCTGAACTGACTCTGCCACAGGCTTCTTTTAGATTAGTAAAATAAAAGGTGTACATTACCTACATCACCAAACTTATTTCTATCCTCCTTTCTCAGTGCACCTGCTATTTAGAGGAAAGGGATGGAGAAGAATTCTTGGTACAGAGATGAATAGTTTTTTCCCAGTATTTAAATCAAGTCTGGTCTTTGCAGCAAACAAACTTTACCTGAAGATTCTCCAACATTCATCAAGCCGTGCAAGTATCCCAACCTAATTGACCCAAAATGAGTCGTTGCACCCCAACCATATTAATTACTATGGAGGATGCTGTAGCTAAATCCCTCCTGCACAATGGGTTCGCTACTTACCCAGCTTTGTGAAGCAATGTGAGATCCTGGGCTGGCGAAGCGCTCTCTGATGCGAACACCAGCCGTGTTACTTGACTGGGGGACAGCGTTCCAGAGTAAGGCAAAGGCAGGAGCAAAACTAAATCAATGCATTCCAAAGGTATTAGGCAGCTCGGAGGCAAAATCCGTTCAAGTCACAAAACAAGTCATTTAACCAATTACTCTGTGTGTTTATTAGCGGTAACCTCCGCAGTTAGTGCAACGAGGCTAATTGACTAGACCAACCACCTAAGGAATAACACCTGTAGGACTCGCAGTCACCTTGAATGATGGGCTCCAGGAAGGCAGGAGCTTCACCCCCGCATCCTTCTCCTGCAATTCACTGGGCAAAGGGAAATCTCTGCCCCACAATAATGGGGTCCCCCTCCTTCTCCGAGGGGGTCAATGGGGCTGAGCGATGGGGACTGAAGTTAACAACATGCTACAGGCCGGACTGGGAGCAGTGAGGGGCACCGACCCTGCTGCCCCGCGGGGCGCTGCTCCCTGCCTCTTGCCGCGGCAGCGCCGAGCGTCTCTCGCCCCCAGCCCCAGCGCGTTGCCCTGGTGAGGAGCCGCCGCCTCTAGCCAGCACCAGTTCCTCGCATGCGGCTGCTGTTGGTTTCCCTCGCTTGGATTTGAACTGCCCGCCCTTATCAACCGCTGTAGCTTTTCCTCCGCCCCCTCAGCGCTGCCTCCTGGCTCTGGGGGCCAGAGCAAAGAAGGGCTCAGGAGCAAACCCCGTAAAGGGGGAGGGAAGGAGACTACAACTGTAATCCCCCTCCCCGCCCCCAGTGGTCAGCCAGAAAATATACAGTGCGTGTGATGGGGGCATCGGAGGGAGCTGTGTTGCAGAGACCGACCCCTATTCCCCCCACCCTCAATACTTCCAGGGCTGTGTCCCTCCCCTTCCCCACTGCACCTTCGGAGGCTTTTTGCCTCCTCCTTTTCCAGGGCTAGACGCCTTTTCCTGCTTCTCCCCACACGTGTAGGGCTGCTGCTTCTCTCCCCCTCTTTCCCGCACTTTTCTATTGCTATGTCTCTCCCTTCTCCCCCCCAGCACATCTAGTCACCCCGAGGGGGTACTGCTGCTAGACAGCTCGTCTGAGGTGACGAGGCTTCACCCTAATGTGAAACCTTTAGGAGCCTAGCTTGGAGCATGACCAAAAAACTGTTCTTAAAGGAGCTAAGCCCTGTCTACACGACCATTATATCTATACTAAAAACATTAACTTGAGTTGGATGATTGCCAATTAACTCAAATTAGCCTACACAGTTGTACGTGATAGTCCCGCAACAAACATTTGTGGAGTATCCAGACTAGCATATACAAATGTGGTAGCTGTCTCCGGCTAGCTGACAATCAGTTAACCTAAGTTAAAAAAAAACCTGGAACAGATAAACCCTAGGTGCTAACATGTTAAGGAGCACACTGTTAAAACGTGTCAGCTAACATGTATTAAAACAAAGCAAATAAAACACCTGCATTCCTTTTCTAGAGCTGCTAAAAATCCCTTCTCCACTGCCACTGACTTCACACACACTCAAAATTAATCCACCACAAGGCAGGACAGGGACCTTGCATCCAGTGATTGAAAGACTTGACAGGTTGTCTTGAACTCTAGTTCTACAATGGGAAGGAAGACATTTATAATGCAAGGACATGTGAAATAACAAATAATATGATGTAAATTGTAGTTGTGCTCTTTCTATATTAGGTATTATTTACTTTCTCCCCCATTTCAGAGGTCATATTCTACCCACATTCTCCTCAGAGGTGAAAGTAAGCCGGTATGCCCGGGTACAGCGTACCGGTAAGAGCCGGTGTGCCGTACTGGGACCGGCTTTCCCAGACAGCAATTTAAAGTCCTGGGGTAGTGGTTGCAGGGCTCCAGCGGGGATTTAAAGGACCCTGGAGCTCCAGCCACTGCTACCGCCCGGCTCTTTAAATCCCACTGGAGCCCTGCTGCTGGAGCCCTGCTGCCGAAGCCCTAGGGTAGTGGCCGTGGGGCTCTGGAGGGGATTTAAAGGGCCAGGGCGGTAGCGGCTGCCAGAGCCCCAAGTCCTTTAAATCTCCACCTGAGCCCTGCTGCCGAAGCCCTGGGGTAGCGGCGGCAGGGGTCTAGCAGGGATTTAAAGGTCCCTGGAGCTCCAGCTGGTAGCTCAAGGGTGATTTAAAGGGCCCCGGGCTCCCAGCCGCCACTACTGCAGCGGGAGCCCTGGGCCCTTTAAATCTTAAGGGCCTGGAGATTTAAGGCCCTGCCCCTTCTGGTTGAGGCCATGCCCCCTGCTCAGGACTCTGGCATACTGGTAAGTGTTCTAACTTACTTTCACCCCTGGTTCTCCTTAAAATTTTAGTCTTTACTTGGCTCTTTTCCCCTTTCAACCTCCATTTTTCTCCCATCTTTAGGACAGTGCCAAATCTGAATTAGTGATTTGAAAAAGAAAAATATTGGGTTTAAATGTCTCATTGAAACAAACATCAAAATCAATCCCAACAAGAGGGAAGGACTCAGAAATAACGTAAAGCCAAAATCCCCAGGCATGACGTTTGGTAAGTGTGCTTACCCTTTCCCCCTTTTCACATCAGCTTCCATTTTTCCTACCTTTTAAATCAGAACACCAACATGTTCTGACACCAGTGTGATGAGAATTATATCAATAAGGAGACAGACTGCAAAATCTCACAACTTTTGGGAGCCTGAGGAAATCGTATTTAAAAGGTTACAAAACCAAAGCATGGGACATTCTTAAATTTATTTCACTTTTTATGTAAAACATATTATATTAGATTGACCCATTTGGGGAATATAACTGAAGTATTGGGGCAAAAGAAAAAACAACATATTGATAGGTACTATTCTTTGTCCTTCTGTGAGGGAATTTTTTAATTGCTTTCTATTACAGTATTTTGATAGTCTTTAGTTATTATTGGAGGGTGTAAAGCTAAAAGAAAAAGACAGAAGGGGGAAACTAAATTAATAAAATACTTGAGTATTTTAAAAATAAATAGACTGGAAATGTTTACTGTAGCAATATCCGTTTCATAAGATTTGGAAGATCCTTTGACTAAATAAAAATAATTTGAGGGGGTATCATATCATTGGCAAGAGTTTAGCTTTTTAAAGATGAGCCTGTCCAGAAGTTGTGGGAGAACCCACCTCTGACATTCAAACCCAGGTGGAACTATTTTACTTCAGTCAAAAAAATGTAAGAAGGTCTAATAAATGGTGGTGGTGGGACTTAGGGGCTTGTGCTCTCCTGATCAACATACAAATGCAGCAAAGAAGGAAAACTGATAGCAGTATAAGTGAGACAAGGTGGATGAGGTAATATCTTTTATTGAACCCCAACTTTTACTCACCCACTTTGTCTCGCTAATATCCAGGGCCCAATATGGCTACAACACTGCATATAGCAGTATAGGTGTCCATGACATATTAGGGTGATTTAGACTAACAACATAATCACCTCAAAACAAAAAATACCCCATATATCTTCCCTTTTTATAAAAGGGGGGAAATAATCAGCTTTCCAAAAAAAGGATGCAACAGGTTGTTTTTTTTTTAACTTTTGTATGTTGAATATTTTAAATAAATAAAGCAGTGAGCATTTTTAACCTTACTCCTCACATACCCCTTCCATCTTCTTCTACAGATCCAAAGCACATGCTTTTGGTACTTAAACTACACCACAGGGAAGGTCCCAGTTAATTACACATGTCAGGGCAGAGTCTGTCAGGAACATGTTTAGTGACCAAAGTCAACTCTTAAGGTCTTTTTCAAACCCCAAGTTTCCTCAAGGGAACAAGTTAAATAATTAATTTATTGCTTAATTTATTAAACCTTATTTTCAATCAAATTATATGGTTAAAGTGACTTTTCTTACAGTTGGATTATGAATAGATTACCTTGACAATATGAATGGACCCTGGAGGAGGACATTTATGAGTTTGTAAAAAAACTCTAGTTTAATGCACTTAAAGTGTACTGAAAAGAAATAGGTTTCAGAGTAACAGCCGTGTTAGTCTGTATTCGCAAAAAGAAAAGGAGTACTTGTGGCACCTTAGAGACTAACCAATTTATTTGAGCATAAGCTTTCGTGAGCTACAGCTCACTTCCAATGAAGGTGCCACAAGTACTCCTGAACGTTTTACAATATTTATGTTGTAGGGGAAAATTTAATTCTTGGGGCATTGAGGTACCATGGCTAAACCTATACAATGACCATCATATACACAGGATTTATCCTAAAAAGTGTGTTGAGCCTGTGAATAAGAGAGCAGTTGGCATTTTTTTTCACAATTTAGTTTGTGACTGCTGATGTATGCACTGAAACTGTTGAAAACTGATTTTATAACAAAATCACATTCTATTGCATTGAAAATATATCTGTATTTTGGCTTGAAAGTTTATATTAATGTGGGAGGATATGGTAAGACCCACACAATATATAGCTATATTTTCATTTACCTAGATCTTTCTGCATGGAGCTTAAGTAATAGGCTTCTGAAATAAAAAAGCAGCTTAGGGCAAAGACCAGCCCTCCTTGAGATAAAATTCTGCAGTCATGTGATCATGTCAGAGTCACGTTTGCGTTCCACAAGCTACATAGACCAACTCAGGTACAGTCAAATATGTTCTACTGAGGTCAGTAGATTCCAGCTTCATTGTAACTTGTAGTTCTCTTTGCATTTGCTTATGAAATCCATGCAGTTATTTATAGGTAAGTTTATATTTCATAAAAAAATTCCTGTTTTCAGAATGAAAAATGGTGATACCCCCAGCATTGGTTGCCTCAGTTTCCCTCCGTGTGATGTGCTCCCTAAACCAGATTCACTCTATGCTGGTGTGGACAATAATGCAGAGATCTAAGGGTGATGGTGGCTTGAGTTCCCCATTGCTGGAGACTGGCTTAGCCCCTTTGCACAGGTTAGGGCAGCCCTTAATTTGCATCCCTGCTGCAATAGCCCTTATGAGCTGTTGCGTAGTATTGCATATTACTCAAAGTATCAGTTTGCCCACTCCTATCTCCATCAGTCCCTGAAGTATCCTCCAGAATGATCCCTGCACTGGGGAGCTCCTGCAAGAGAGGGGTGACAACAGCTATGCCATCTCTGTGTGACTTCTTGAAAGATCCCTCCGTTCTAGGGGGTGGTGGTGGGAAATTCATGGCTGCAGTACCCCACAGTATTCTTTTTTTTTTTTTGTTCGGGAAACTGGAAATATAATTGCACTCACATATTTGTATTCTTATGATTTGGGATTTTCATCCACACAGATTCTTCTATATTCTCCTCTCCACTCAGAAATTTTATCTGATTATATTCCGACGAATCTTTTACGTACAGTGTAACTTCCTTAACTCTTACGATCTAAACTTTCTATAAACTTAAATGCACATATGTAGCATGCTCATAAAACAAAACGTTATTGTAATGCATACGTATAAAACGAGAGTTGAGAGGGTTGCTGTCAAATCCTTAACTTTGCTTTTCCTACTTCTATATAACTATAAAATCACAGTGTTGGTTTAATGCATAGTTATATTTGCATTTAACCGTGGAAGCTCTGTCAAATTCTCTGTTACAACACCTCAAGCAGATTGTTATAATAGTTTTGGAGTTGTAGATTGAGAGACAGGAACAACCTACGGGAGAGGAGCTGCTCAGGAGCAGTCACAGCCCCAGGGGCAGGAGGCGCTAGGGCGAGACGCGAGAGTGTACTGGGGCCGAGAGGTTGTAGGGCACAGCACAGACAGCCCCAGCACCCGGGGGCTGCGGCTGCGGCTGCGGCTGCGGCTGGACTAGCGCCGCCCCGCTGCAGCTGGAGCAATGGCTCCGCCCCCAGGACCACCCCAAGCTCGACTCCTCCTTGTCCCTACGTCAGGGCAGCTTGGGGCGGAGCTGGCCCCGCGTGCTGCGTCTGCGCGTTTCGGGAGGAGGCCTCGTGACTCGGCAGTCGCCTGAGGGGTCTGTCCCGCCCCTAGCCTGGGCCCGAGAGGAGCGGAGCGTGGGGAGCGGGTCCCGCTCTGGACAGGTAGGGAGCGGTCAGGGTGTCTCTTCTTCCGCAGTTAGGCCCAGGCTCTCTCGCGTGCGGAAGGGGCGAGCGGCGGCATCCTGCCCCCACCCCGCTCTGGGCACAGTCTGCGCGTTTATTCCGCAAACTGGCGATGGTCCCCTGTGCCGCGCTCCTGCCGCCGGGGGCGGGTGCGGAGCAGAGACCGCAGCCCCAGGGGAGGCGCTGTTCTGCTGGCAGGCCAGGTTCTGAACACGTGGGGAAGCCGCCGGGGTTCCTCGGCCCTGCACGGGGAGGGCGCTCCGCAGAGGAGCGTGGTGGAAGTGGTGTAGGGTCCCGGATCTGGCCCTGGGAAGACACAGGCCACCCCACCGAAGGCACATAGGATGCACAGAGGTCAAGCCAGTTTGTGGTACAGTACTTTCGCCGGAGTCTCCCCCATGCGGCAAGTGTCTTCACAACACAGTCGTGCCCCCATGACGTGTGTCTGAGCTTATCACCCTGCCTGGCTGCGTTCATGTCCGTGTATTCTTGGGCAGCTACTGGCGGGGCTGGTTTGCTTACAGAGCACGCATTGACAAGGTGCATGGCGATGGCATAACGTTTAACGGAGTCTATAACCAATTAGTGAAATCTCTAACTTTAAATGTTGTTTGTATCTACACAGTGTGGTTAATGTTTGGTTAATAATGGCAGCACTTGCTAGTGTATTCAGTTGGCACATGGTTGTCTGCCATTACCAAGTATATTATTTTGCTGTATGGATAGGATCTCCTGTGTAACCGACTTAGTTGGTCCTCTTTCCAGATCCTAGTAACCATGGTTATAGACACAACTGTGTTTAGAGCCAATGGTGAAACTAATTGTTACAAACTCTGTTAAAAGTCTGGAATAGATGGAGCCTAGATCCTCTGTACAAAAATATCTTCTTCTGGCATTGTGAGGGCAGATTTTGTCCTAAAATGAGTTTAAACTAACTGATTCAATATAATTAGGTGTTAATGATTATTTAAAAGTTCCTGTTAACTATTTCACTGATGGTTGGTTTGGCAGTCCGATCCAGCTACCGTAGGATTCTGAGGCAAAGTGCTACTACTTTCTGCCTGATTCTGACCTGCGGGTTTCTGTCCAGCACAGGGGTGGTCAAACTTTTTGGGCCAAGGGCCACATCTGGGTGGGGAAATTGTATGCAGGGCCAGGGCAGGGGGTTGGGGTGCGGGAGGGAGTGCGGGTTGTGAGGGGGTGCGGTGTGCAGAAATGGGCTCAGGGCAAGGGATTGGGGCAGAGGAGGGGTGCGGGGTGTATGAGGGGGCTCCGGGAAGAGGGTTG
This sequence comes from Chelonia mydas, assembly GCF_015237465.2. Taxonomy (NCBI): domain Eukaryota; kingdom Metazoa; phylum Chordata; order Testudines; family Cheloniidae; genus Chelonia; species Chelonia mydas. The sequence continues at coordinate 38,159,783 of NC_057850.1, read as the reverse complement.
GGGTGCAGGGTACGACAGGGCTCAGGGCAGGGTGTTGGGGTGCAGGAGGGGTGCAAGGTGCAGGCAGGGGGCTTAGGGCAGGGAGTTGGGCGGTGGGGTGCAGGAGGGTTTCAGGCTCTGGCCCAGCGCCACTTACCTAAAGCGGCTCCGGGGTGGCTGCGGCGTGCTCCAGGGCAGGCTCCTTGCATGCCTGCCCTGGCCCCACACGGCGCCACTCCGGGAAGCGGCTGGCACCATGTCCCTGCATGGGGGAGGGGGGGCACAGGGCTCTGTGCGCTGCCCTTGCTATGCCTCCAGGTACCTCCCCCAAAGCTCCCATTGGCCGCGGTTCCCTGTTTCTGGCCAATGGGAGCTGCGGGGGGTGGTGCCTGGAGGCAAGGGCAACGCATGGAGCCCTCTCTCCCGTCCCCCTGGGGCCCTAGGCACATGGTGCCAGCCACTTCTGAGAGCGGCACAGGGCCTGCGGCACCACAGGGGGCAATCCCGCAGGCTGAATCCAAAGCCCTGAGGGGCTGGATCTGGCCCATGGGCCGTAATTTGCCCACTCCGGTCCAGCATATCTATCAAAGTTAGTGCAGGATTAGACAGTGTTTTAAGTGGGTGGAATAATGTGGCTGGGTTTATCCTGTATGTACAAGTAGTGATGCTGTCCATTCCCGAAATGATGACAGGTTAGTAGTATTGAGACTTAAGTGATATATGGTTGATATTTTTTTTATAGTTGCAGCAAAATCTTTCATTAGTGGGAGAGACTAATGCTCCCCAAGCTTTATCCAAAGAAGGATATCTAGCATGTTGACTGAAGATGGGGTTGCCGTTAGGGCTGTCTTCAGAGGTCTTTGTCTTCCAATCCCCACTCTCTAATCAAGAGCATGGATTTTTTTTTTCTTATTGACAGAACATGGATTCCCAAAAGGATGTTCAGCCTCCAAAGCAACAGCCAATGATTTACATTTGTGGAGGTAAGAATAAAACCTAACGTTTAATAATGTTTGCTAATCCCTAGCTTGGTCCTGCTAACTTTTGTATAATATTGATGCAAGTCTTTGCTTTAGAGGCTGTTTTCTGGGGGTGGTCCTGAAAGGTGAGTGTATGGTCAGGAATTACACTGAGGTCTGTTGGCTTTGGTTCATAATGAACAGTTTCACCACCAAACTTGACAGTGAGTGTGTTTTGTGTGATTCTATTGTCAAGGTGGAAAAAAGTAGAGACTACAGATTTTGGTCTCAGCTGTCACTTTTGAAAATATCTGACCATAAGATCATGGAGGAGTACAAGGGTCACTTCAGCTTCTTTAATGCTATGGGCCTTAGTTGCAAGTGCGCTGCCCTGGTGCTACAAATGTCGGCCTTGGCCCTGGTGTACCTAGTTGCAGAGTACTGTGCATTGATGTGGACAAGAAGCTGCCATACCCCATTTGTGGATAGGCAGCTGAATCAGACCATGCAAATCATCATGGGGACTTTACAATCAACACCTCTACAGTAGCTTTCTGTTTTAGCAAACATTGAACCTCCAGCTATCCATCAAGATATAGCTTCAAAATCAGAACGTAAACGTGCCAAAGACCAGGGTGGATTTGATTTAAATCACTAGTCAGGAAGACTCGATTTAATCATGGTTTTCTACATAAAAGTGTATTCTTGTTGGTTGTTATAACCTTAATACATAATCTTCACAACTCAGAGTTAGATGTAGGTTTCATTTTTAGAAGGTACACACTATACATTTTTAAACAGTGATTTATTTTGAAAACTTTTCAGATTAGTTTTCCAGCTATATCAGAAAATGAATGATTGTTTAGTTATTTCATTTACCAAAGGTAATTGAAGCAGATAGTTCACCTCCCAATGACTTCATAAATATCTCCAATTCAACAGGTTAATCATTAGTATTTGGAGGATTTTCTTGCCATGATGTATTAGGAGGAGAACATCACCAGACAGATGTATAAATTGTTTTAGTTAAGTATTCTGGATTTTTTTCCTCAACAGCAAACATACAATATTTTAACAAAACAAGCATAAGTCCCTCGCTTCTCACATTTATCTCCAGCCTTCTTCTCCTTGTCCACATCTGTTCCTCCCCCAACAATCTTCTATTCATTGAACTTTTTGAAACTTTGCACTTTTACAGAGCAGTAAGGGATTGACTCTGTGTACACAAATTTGCAGAGGGACAATAGAACTGATGTCTGTTGTTTCTCACCTCTATATGTTTGTTTTTACTGGTGTGGTGTTTTTTGTTTTTGTTTTTCTGTTAACAAGCATGTTATCTCTGGAGACACACATCTGTAGTTTGAGAACTGCAAAACTAAGCATCTCTGATGGTATCTTCTAGACTGAGCACTGAGTCCCATTGGGTAGATAGAAAGATTAACCTAAATAATCTATACAGAAGCCTGTGGAACCCCATAAGATTGGGACCCTAATCCCCGAACTATTGGAACTCATTTACAAAACTTTTCTTAAACATTACATGAATATATTGTCTCATACTATAGAATTAGAATTTATAATCTCATCGTGGAATAGGGATATCTTTGAGCTATAATGTATCTTAATTAAAACTATCTTTAGATATGTTTTTTCCTCAAAGGATTTTATCAAAAAAATCCGATGGTGGTTTTTTTTTTTTTTTTTTTTTTTTTTTTTTTAAATCATTGATTTTTATCCACCCTGTCGAAGACTACCCAGAACTTCCCATCTGGCAGGCTATGGGCAACATTCCCAAACGATGCCTGAAATCGTGAAAACCACTGTGGACCACTCATGTCCCTGGATCTGTCCAGGGAATGGCAAAGTGTCTGGATCTCAGCTACAATTCCAAACAAGCACATTATTACTGACCCAATAAGCCACTGTCCCAGTTTCAACCTGCCATGCAGACTGTGGACCACACTGAATCTCATCGAACAAAAATCAGACATCCCTTCCTGTGACTATTGTGAACATGCAAACCATTGAACACATCATAACACAGTGCCCCAAATATGGATTCAAAGGTGAATTTGATGATATCCACAACTTTAGAGAGAAGGCCTTGAAATGGCTTGTGGACCTACAACTGGATCTGTAGAATGTTGCTATGTAGATGCGGTGTGTGTGTGTGAGAGAGAGAGAAATAATATCTGCTGAACCTAACATCACTATTAGTAATAAGTTGCATTATTTGCTCAGGGTGGCATGCCATCTGATTGCAAATGGTGCAGAATAATTATACTAAGATGATGGATTTTTGCTTCATGGAGTGGTGACAATGTGGAAATAGTTCTTTAGAACTTCCATCATTGGGCAAGGGTAACACGTTGCAGTTCTCTCCAAGAACCTTTATAAGCTGCTCTGTTTGTAATGTGGTGCAGTGTTTGTAGAGTATATTTGCACAGTATTCCCCATATTTATCTATGTAAATAAGAATAAAACTACGATCGCATCTCGGAGAAAAGCCTATGTGGTCACTTTACTTTTAGCCAAAATTGTTAGGGGCAATGTTCAAATGCAATAGCTTGTAGAGGGATTACAATACTGTTACAATTTGAGTCTGAGATACTGTCTTCAGGGGGCATTTTTTGAAATACTGTACCTTCCATTTGGAGCAATCAAAAGGCAAAATAATTTTCTCCTTCAGAAATATCTTTGATGCAAGGAGAAGCCATCCCTGCAGATGGTTTAGCAGCAACCAGAGAGAGGGGTTGTACTCCACAAAACATAGTATTTCTTAATGCTTCCAACCTTTTAGAGCAGGGATTCTCAGACTTTTGTACTGGTGACCACTTTCACGCAGCAAGCCTCTGCATGTGGCCCCCCCCCCCATACATTAAAAACACTTTTAAAAATATATTTGACACCATTATAAATGCTGGCGGTGAAGCGAGGTTTGGGGTGGAGGCTGACAGCTCATGACACCTCCCTCCCCATGTAATAACCTCGCAACCCCCTGAGCGGTCCTGACCCTCAGTTTGAGAACCCCTGTTTTAGAGTGAGTAATGGTTGTTAGCACCACAGCGCCCTCCTGTCACTTAGGTCAGTTATATAATATTTTGGATTGAAATATGTTAATACCACTCAACTGGTAGCACGGAATGGGCAATTATTTGTGAACACATTTTGTAATATGTCAATAGATTTATTCTAGGTAATTTGAATACCACATACTTTGTCTTTACTAAAGGTAATAGAACATAAATTGTAACTTTATAGGTTAGCTAAAAGTGTTTACCCTGAAGAGAAATCAAGAACTTGATTTTCACAGTAATATTAATTCACTAAAGTTGTTTTGTTTGCCACCAATGCAGATCTTGAATTTTGTTACCTTTTCCTAAAGTAAATTATAACATCTTGCATTTTGTATTTCTTGTTATTAGTAGTCTAATAAGATTGTCTTCTTCTCCCTCCCCCTCCCAGAATGTCATACAGAAAATGAAATAAAAGCAAGAGATCCGATCAGGTGTCGAGAATGTGGGTACAGAATAATGTACAAGAAAAGAACAAAAAGATGTATCCTTTTGCACATGCCTATTAAATTGTTTGAGTGATCGGGGATGATAGTGGCTATAAATAAAATGAAAAATTGGGGTAGTACTGAAGAATTGGTCCAGTGCAAAAAAGTCTTACAAACTAGTACATATGTGAGGAAGAACATATAACATCTTAATTATTTTCAGTGATGCTCTTGTTAATTAAAGCACAATACAATAAACTTTGGTAGTCTTGTATTGCAGTGCAAACCGGTAAAAAGTACACCGGATAGAAGATACTATCATGCATGCAAAGCATATTCCATTTTTTAAAAGCATACAAACAAATGCTAATTGTGGTGTAACTGAAAAATGAGCCTCAACTTATTTTCAATGACTGACTTGTGATTGTGTTTTGTTTTTGTTTTTTTTTTAATTCCCTGTCATTTTCTTTAACTCTAACTATTACAGTGGTTGTCTTTGATGCCCGGTAATGCGAATTCAAGAGGTAGCTGTTTTGACCTGGTTCATTTTAGTATACTCATAACTTTGGTTTGTATACACATCTGCTCTGGACAAATATATACTTTTTCATTCTGATATCAATTGTAAATTATTCAAGTAGTTAAATAAAGTTTTTAATATCAAATACTCAGTTTCACTTTTGAATTCAGTGGAGTTATGCTTGCTTACACCAGAGCTAAATTTGGTCCAATATCTCCAAGTTCCCTGATTTTCTGTTCGCATCTCAGAACCTCACTAAGACACCAATCCTGTAGAGACTTTAAACATCTTTAACTTTATGTACTGAGTAGTTCCATAAACTTCAAAGAGAGTACTTGCTGCATAAAGTCAAACATGCATAAATCTTTGTAGGCTTGAGGGCTGAATCTATGCAAAAGGGCTGTAGAACAACAAATAGCAGTGTCAATGTATGCTGTATTCTTCATAGGGCTGTCGATTTAATCATAGTTAACTCACACAATTAACTCAAAAAAAAAAATTGTTTTGTTAAACAATAAAATACAAATTAAACTTTATTAAATATTTTTGGATGGTTTTTCTACATTCAAAAATATATTGATTTCTGTTACAACACAGAATACAAAGTGTACAGTGCTCAGTTTATATTATTTTGATTACACATATTTGACCGGTAAAAATGATAAACAAGAAATAGCATTTTTTACCTCACCTCATACAGTACTGTAGAGCAATCTCTTTATGATGAAGGTGTAACTTACAAATATAGGTTTTTTGTTTGTTACATAACTGCACTAAAAAACAAAACTGTGAAACTTTAGAGCCTAAAAATCCACTCGGTCCTACTTATTGTTCAAACAATCACTAAGAGAAACAAGTTTGTTTACATTTACGGGAGATACTGCTGCCTGCTTCGTATTTACAATGTCACCTGAAAGTGTGAACAGGCGTTCGCATGGCACTTTTGTAGCTGGCATTGCAAGGTATTTATGTGCCAGATATGCTAAACCAGTGGTTCTCAAACTATTGTACTGGTGACCCCTTTCACATAGCAAGCCTCTGAGTGCAAATCTCCCCCCTCCCCCCAAATTAAAAACACTTGCTTATATATTTAACACCATTATAAATGCTGGAGGCAAAGCAGGTTTTGGGGTGGAGGCTGACAGCTCGCGACCCCCTGAGGGGTCCTGACCCCCAGTTTGAGAACCCCTGTGCTAAACATTCGTATGCCCCTTCATGCTTCCACCACCATTCCAGAGGACATGCATCCATGCTGATGATGCTTGTTTTTGTTTGTTTTTTAAAAAAGGATTAATTAAATTTGTGACTGAAGTCCTTGGGGAGTGAATTATATGTCTCCTACTCTGGGTTTTACCTGCATTCTGCCATATATTTCATGTTATAGCAGTCTCGGATGATGACCCAGCACATCTTCATTTTAAGAACACTTTCACAGCAGATTTGAGAAAATGCAAAGAAGGTACCAATGTGAGATTTCTAAAAATAGCTACAGCACTTGGCCCGAGATTTAAGAATCTGAAGTGCCGTCCAAAATCTGAGAGGGAGAAGATGTGGACCATGCTTTCAGAAGTCTTAAAAGGGCAATGCGGAAACTGCAGAACACAAACCACCAAAAAAGAAAATCAACTTTGCTAGTGGCATCTGAGTCAGATGATGAAAATGAACATGCGTTGGTCCGCACTGCTTTGGATCACTATGGCGCACAATCCATCATCAGCATGGATGCATGTCCTCTGGAATAGTGGTTGAAGCATGAATATTGGGTTAAGACATACAATTCTTCCCACCAAGGAGTTCAGTCACAAATGTAATTAATGCATTCTTTTTTTAATGAGCATCATCACTATGGAAGCATGTTCTGTGGAATGATGGCCAAAGCCTGAAGCATATGAATATTTAGTGCATCTGGCATCCTATAAATGTAAACAAACTTCTTTCTCTTGCAATTGGCTGAACAAGAAGTAGGACTGAGTGGACTTGTAGGCTCTAAAGTTTTACATTGCTTTGTTTTTGAGTGCAGTTATGTAACACAAAACTACTTTTGTAAGTTGCATTTTCACGATAGATTGCACTACAGTACTTGTATGAGGTGAATTTGTAGAACTGATCAATGAAATTGTTTTTAATCACTTTGCTTATGAAGTTATATTAATAAAGTTTTATGAATGAAACAACATTCATTCATAAAACCGGTTACCCCAATAACTGGCTAATTGAGTTTCACTTTCAATCCAATTGCTGCTTAAATCGCTGAAACTTACACTGTTTCAACATTGTAACTTCTGTTCACTGTTTGCCATTCCTTACACTTGTCCATATTGTAACTTGAACTCCATTTTAACGTGTCTCAAACTCCATTTTAAAATGCTCACTTCATTCTGTAAAAGCTTGCTGCAACCTTCATTTTTGCAAAACCCTGCTGTAATCTTATTAGTTTAGTTTAGATGTGTGAATGAGGTATGTATGGATGATGGACTCAACCTCCAGCCCCAGCCTGTCCTGATGAAATAAAGTGTAAACCACAATGGCTGAAATGCAGACAACAGCCCTGACAAAGTAGGAGGAGACCACCCTCAAAGGAAAAGAACAAAAATACAATTGAAGAAACATCAAAGCCAGGTCCTAGGCTGAAAGTCATGTCTGCAACTGACAGGTGATCAATCACACCGGACCCAGAGGCAGCGTGACTCAGCAAGACCTATAGACTCTGGATTCAAACTAAAGCCTACAAAAGGGATGGGTGAGATGGAAGACTTTGAAGGGTAACATTCTGCTGCCAACATGGAAGGGCATCGGTGCATGCTCAACAGAGACCCAGCTCTTCCTTGTGCCCGGCTTTCCTAGCCAGTTAGCCGCCACAATCTACGAACCCAAGCCACGAACTCAAGCTACATTCAGGACTGGTAACTATACAGCAGCTGCAGAACCTGTGTGTGTGTGTGTATGAACAAATGTGTGAATGAATGTGAAACTGAATGAAATGTGATAGCTATAACTGACTGCCTACTATGATTCTTTTTGTATTCACAATAAATGTGACATTTTGTCTTATCCACTTTAATAAGATCCTGTTCGTTTTTATTTTATTGGTATAACAAATTGAAAAATACTCTTTTGTTTACAAATATTTCCCTGCAAAACAATAATCAAAAATATTAAGTGAGCACTGTACACCTTGTATTCTGTGTGGGAATTGAAATCGATATATATGAAAATGTAGAAAAAATCTAAAAATATTTTAATAAATTTCAATTGATATTGTATTTAACAGTGCGAATAATTTTCGTAATCGTGCAATTAATTGTGATTAATTTTTTTAATCGCTTGACAGCCCTAGTTCTTTATCATCGGAAGACATCACTTCTCTGTGGAGAGGAAAAACCTTCAAATTAAGTACCCAGTGGTCAAGAAATTCAGAGTTGAGTTTGAATAATCTGCGACTTAGTTGGTTACTTCATCAATATGGTTACAATGGCACAGATCAACAAATCTACTTAGGCACTCAAGTCCCAATTTTGGGCTCCACTATGATCTACAAAACTTCCCTCATACCCTGTAGATGCCTAAACTTACTTGGTGTCTAATTTCAGGATAAAAGTTCCCTCTATGCCTAAGTTTCTGCCTCTGGGAACGTCCATTGCAGGCTTAGTCTAGGCAGCTGCCTAGACTATCTCCCACGTAAGAACATAAGAACTGCCATATTGGGTCAGACCAAAGGTCCATCTTGCCCAGTGTCCAGTCTTCTGACAGTGGCCAATGCCAAGTGCCCCAGAGGGAATGAACAGAACAGGTAATCATCAAGTGATCCATCCCCTGTTGCCCATTCCTAGCTTCTGGCAAACAACCCCTAGACCAATCTGCAAACCCGGGGAAGACAGGTGTTCATCTGCTTAATTCGCAGGTGAGAACCGCTTAGGTAGGCATGCTCAGTGGCTTCCATTGGGGAGGAGGTACCAGTACCCTCCCCAACTTCTAGCCCAGTGGTTAGTGTACTCGCCTGGAATGTGGGAGACCCAGGTTCTTTTTTACCACCTCTGCCTGCGGGTGGGGGGAGGATTTGAACAAGGGTCTCCCCACATCTTAGCAGAGTTGCTCTAATCAGTGAGCTGTGGGATGTTCTCATATGTGGCTCCCCTGGTCTTTCCTGTTGAAACTGCTCTACTGTGGATAAACGCTTAGAATGATTCATCTACGTGCTGACTCTGTAGCCTGATGGTTTGGGCGCCCAAGGTCTAGTCCCCTGTGACAATGAATTTTTAAGTAGTTATTTAGTGGAACAGCTTCAACAGGAGAGATTGAAGGCACCCCCCTGCCCCATCAGAATTTCCTAGAGCTGAGTGTTTACAGTACTTCCTCTGTGGAGTATGGGAGACCCTTGTTCAAATTCTTCCCACAAGGAGTGGGGAATTGAACCTTGGTCTCCTAAATCCCAGTGAGTGCTCTAACCACAGGGCTTAAAAGTTATAAGGTAGTTAACACTAACTCCTTAGCTTTTTTGTGTGGAATGAGGCAGGCACCTAATTCATTTTCACAAGAAATAACTTAGGCACCAACTTGGCCTGACTGCAGAGAGAGAGGTGCCTGCCTATGACCCCAGGCTTAGATGCATATCTTCATGAAAGGGGCAGTGCTTATAACAGCTAGTATTATAAGAAGAGAGCAACTGGACGCTGGTACCAGGAATTGGGGAATTGCATTCTAAAGCAATTATCTTCCGCATTAATTGTATAGGGAGCTGAAGTGCCTAACTCAGACTTTGTGAATTCCAGTGTTGTTCCTATGATTTTCTAGGCACCTAAAGTTAGGCATTAGGTGTTGTGACACTGAGCGTCATACGTCTCTCTGTGGATTTTTGCCAATGTCCTTAACCGTTCATTTTCTTGCTTTTAAAAACTCAAATTTTGTAATGATGCATTTTCACTAATCAACTTTCATTGGGTTTTGAAGAGAAACAATATTTCTAGGAGCTCTCCTTGTGCAGCTTCCATAGGGTATGTTGTTTTCCACTTTTGTTGTTGTTTTTCTAAATGAAGATACATTTTAATGGGACAGTATATTTCATCACCTTGCTAAATTAAGGGAGTGAGGATTGTTGCCCCACTCCGCTCTTTCAGGGCTGGTATCCGGTGCCCTGCTCAGTTTCTTTCAAAATACACCTGCCAAATTCATTCCATTGAGAAGGATAGGCTAGAGCAGAGGTTCTCAAACTGTGGTCCGTGGATCACCTGTGTTCCGCGAACTCCATGTGGGTGGTCTGTGGATAGTTCCCTCTAAGGTGTGCGCCTGGGTAAGAGCCGTGCAGGCATGGCTCCACTAATTAGGTGCCTGGATCCTGGAGAAAACACGCATGTAAGCTGAGGTGGTGGCCTTGGGGGGAATAGGGGATAGGTGGGAGGGGGCAGTGGGGTGAGAAGAGGGGGTGGGAGGAATTTGGGAGGTGAAGGGCTGCAGCGGCCAGAGAAAGAGGCAGTGTTCCCCAGCTCCAAGGCTGTGACTGCTAGGGAGGCACCCCTTCCTTCCCAGCCCCAGCTCGGGGGTTGCTGTGGCGGGGGGAGAGAGGGCACATCCATTGCATTAGAAAGGTAAGACTATTAATTTTAAAATATACATCGTGTGCTTTTATTTGTAGAACAAAAAAACATTATTATTAAAGGGGTTTTTTTATGTAGCGCTTTTATCCAAAGCGCTTTACGATAGTTAGCCAACGGTACAAGCAACATTTGGAAAGAGCATTAAGTGGTCTACGGAGACCCTCAGCAATTTTCAAGTGGTTTTGTGGGAAAAAAAAAAAAGTTTGAGAACAAGGGGCCTAGAGAAATGAGGGCTGCGGTGGGGGGCCCTCATTAAACACCGAGCTTTTCCCTGACTTTGACCATAAGGTTGGGATTTCTCAATGAAACATCTCCCTACGCAGTCCTGACGTGTCTCTCGCCTGCCAGGCACCATCTGCCCACAACGTGCAGCTGATAGCCCGCCATATGTGCACCACTTCCCCCCCTTTCCTCCCGGGCTGGAGGGGAGGACAGGGCCCCCTGCTCAGCCCCGCCCCCGCGGCCGGCTCCGGCTGCCCCCTTGAAAGCAGGCTGAGGCACGCCTCGCCTGGCAGCAGAGGGAGCTGGGCAAGCTGCCGCCACCTCAACAACGGCTTGTGGGGGCGGGCAGACAGGCGGAGCCGGCCCAGCCCCTTGCTCTGGGGGCGGGGTGCGCCTGCGGCCCCGCGACTCCAACGGCAGCGCTGCCGGGCCGGCCCCTTGCGCATGTGCTGCGGCGACGGCAGAGGGTCCTGCCCCCAGCTGCTGTCTCCGGACGCGGGTTGAGGGACGTGGAGAGGGCGAAGTCGTCGACCGTCTTCGGGAGTCGGTGCGGGGCAGCGGGGCAGGTCGGTCGGCCTGGGCTGCCGCCCCGCTCCTTCAGGGCTGGGGTCCCGTGCCCAGCGCGACTTCTGACCCCTCCGCCCGCCATTCTCCCCTGGAGCCGGGCCAGGGGTGCATGAGGACGGCTGTGGGTGTGGGAAGGGGTGTGTGTGTGTGTGTGTATATGTATGTAGCGGATAGGGAGGTTGTGATGCGATAACAACTCGCCGTGCGCTGGAGCTGGGGGCCCGAGGGCCAAAGCCCTTGCCTCGGGGGGTGGGACGCGTGCTTCCCACACGGCCTGCAGTAGCCCCCTCCCGAGGGGCTGGATCATCGTGGCAGCTAGTGCCCTGCTGGCTGTTTCGTTGTGTGTGAAAGGGGGCGATGGCAGGTGGTGTCAGGGCAGCGTGAGGGTTAACTCTTGGTGCTTCCCGATCCTCTTTGGAAGGGGCCAAACTGCAGAGTTAAATGTATTCCCTCCCCTGCCACAACCTGGCTGGGTGGTGAGCCTTGGTCCGTAGCCCGTGCTACTGGGCTCTCCAGAAGCCATGCTGTACATAGAAACAGTTGCTAGGGTAGGGCGGGCTTTGCAGGTTTATAGTCCCCTGCTATGGAGAGAGTTTTGCTGGGATTATTCCCTTTGTTGTGAGAGTTGCAAAGATTACCAAAAACACATGTCTGAGCTCAGTTCTGCTGGTGTTACATGGTAACACTCCTACTGACAGCCGTGGTACCTATTCTACTTAAGGAGAAGAATGTGGCCCTTTCTCTTTATTACAATAAAAGATAGTACTAAGAAAAATCTGATTGTAAAAACACAAGATGGTTGTACAAATACATGGGTGTGAGAAGAATGAATTTTGAATATTCATACGGTATGTATCCACCAGTGCAAAAGAAGAGTAAACATATTATTTGTAAAAAGAAAAGGAGTACTTGTGGCACCTTAGAGACTAACAAATTTATTTAAGGTGCCACAAGTACTCCTTTTCTTTTTGTGGATACAGACTAACATGGCTGCTACTCTGAAACATATTATTTGTGTTACTGGAGTGCTTAGGAGCCTGTCATGGACCAGGACCCCATTGTGCTGGGTGCTGTACAAAAGATCAAAAAGAATCCCTGCCCTAAAGAATTTACAGTCTAAATAAGATAAGAAACAACAGATGGATACAGACAGATAGTTAGGGAGTACCAGGAAACCATGAGACAATATTGATCAGCATGATAGGTGGTGGTATTAGTGTGCAGTGGTATAACCATTGTGAAGAGTTTTGAAGGCATCATGGCAAAGGAGAGGTTTAAGGTAGGATTTGAAAGGGGATAGTGAGGAGAGGAGAGTGGTGAGATGCCTTTTTTGTATTGTACAGGATTAATTTGTTTGGTGAGTCTTATTCTGCCCCTGGGAATTTCCACATTTTATAATTTAGATGTTTCCTATTAAAATAGCAAGCCATTTGGATTTTTTTAAAGATCAGAAGAAATATGTCTGAATTACAGCAGTATTGACTCAAGTTAACATTTGTAGACATTTTCACATATATCAGCAGCAACTTCACTTAAAAATGCATGGCAGTCCCACAAAAACTCCTCCAAGTTATCCTCACCTGTGCCTGTGGAAGTTAAATTAGTTGCATCAACTTGCTAGTAGTTTTAAGATTATTTTTCTTCAATACATTTCCTTTTCTTTATGAGGGACAAAAATGAATATCGCTAATTTATTAACAGGTATATTACCTTGTATGAGAGGAACAGAAGCCAAAAGGTTTTCCAAAGGAGAAACTTGAATATGTAGTCTGAAGTTTCTAATTTTGCTTGCATTATTATAATTCTTTATTATTTCTGCAATGCTATATGTTTGTGGCACCTTGTGGTCACAGTAGAAGAGTGTTTTTTGCCTCAAAGAGTTTACAATCCGAGATCTCAGTCCTGCAAACTGATAGATCCTTGTGCCCACCCAGACCCCCAGTGAAGTTAGTGGGGCTCTGGACAGGTGGAGCAGTTTGCAAGACCAGGGCCTGAAATGGGCAACTCCTTAATCGTGCCACTGGGACTAATAAGCATGCTTAAGGATTAAGTGTGAATTAAGGGCTGGACTATTTCCTAAAATTGGAATTGCCTCAAAGTATATCTGAGTACCACTTCAGACAGCAGAATAATTAGTTTTATCTTTAATTTTTTTAGGAATGAGTGACCAGCCAGTTTCATCTTTGTGGGACCAGGGAACAACAAAAACATATCAAATTCCTATTAATCATCTGGACTACAAGTTCATTGAAAAGTGCTCAGATGTTAAACACCTGGAAAAAATTCTCAGGATATTGAGGTAAACATTCATTATTATTTACATTACTGTTTTTTTTTTTTTTTTTTGGTTCATGGTTTATCTATTGGTAAGATTCTGAGGATTTGGCCCAAGAGTACTGGGCTCGGTACTTGACTCATCTTAAAAGTGTTGGTGACTTAACATAAGTTAAATCTCTAAATTAAAATAAAAAAGGTAACAAATCTTGTGAAAGATTCTTTATTGACAGCACTGGAAATAAAAGTTCTATGTTAAATCCACAGAGCGGGTACAGCTTGAGGAACAGCAGTGGAAGAGTCTTCTCATTGTTCCGCCACTGTACCTAATATGCGGCAAGGAGGAACCTGTGAGGGGGTGTGGTTATTTCAGACACTGTGCTGATTTAATCCTTGCAATTTTTGATGAGAGTGACAAGAATATTTATATGTCCAGTGTTCTTGTAGCTGTGTTGATCCTCTAAGAATATTTACAGTTAGTACTAATTGCAGTGGTTTTTGTAATGTGAACATTTGCCCATTAGACACTGGACCAAGGCCACCAACTCAATTTGCAGTTGTCATCAAACTGCTGTAATATATATATATTGTTTGTTTGTTTTGCTTAGTTTTTAAATGTGACATCTTTTTACTTTTTAAGGTCTGGTGAGGAAGGATATTACCCTGATCTTACATTATTCTGTGAAAAACGCATTGAATGTTTAGCTCCAGGGAGCAGAGCCCTGCGAAAAGATAAACCTCCAGCCTCTGCATCTGACTTTACAACTGAAGAATGGGAAAAAATTAATGATGAAATGAAGGTAAAGTATAATTTTAATTTAATGTAGTATGGTAATGTAAATATATTACACTAATTATTAGTGATCAGATTTTTTTAGTAAACCTATTTAGAATTTGATTGTCTCTGTTCTCAGACTGATTACAAATCAGTAATGCAGCAATTTGCAGTTGCTAATAGTTCACGTGGCCTTGCACATTAGGACCTGTTTCATTAAGTGAGGAAATATTGACCAGAACACTCCCTTAATTATCCTTTTTATTTGAATAGGACCCCTGAATCTTTAACTTCTATCTGAACAGCCACAACAAATAATGACACATTTATACACCACCTTTGATTGAGAAGAATCACAAAGTATTTACAAACTATATTCAGGGAAACGCATCACTCTCAACTGAAAAAATGTAGCATCTGATTATGTTGGGGCACAACAACACTGCATCACACTTTTAGGACAGGAATTGAAGAATTTCATATCTAGCTGAAAATGTAGAGGGAACTTAGGTGGAAGAGCCTTTAGCTTTAAGGACATCTTAAGGACAGCAGTTCCAATAGTTTGGCTCCTCAGCAGTCATAACTGGATGCAAGTCCAAGTCCTAATGTGAAATATGAACCTGTGATTTTCTGGACTGGAGTTGAGTATGCTACTAATTGAGTCCCATTGGGGTTGATCCTGAGAGGTATCAAGCACTTGTGGAATTTTTTGAATTTAATAATATGACCCCTTTGAGTTCTCCTATTTTTGGTTAGAGATTTTACGAAATTTTGAGGTTTAACATGTGAGAGATGGTTTGGAAAGGGATTTCTTACAATAACAATGTATGGGTTGATGTTTTGTGTTTTATTACAGGATTTTTTAATCATAGATCCTGTCCATATTAGTCTGTGTCCTAATCACATTTACATTGTTTCTGGTTTTGATTAATTATTGCCATTTTCCCCAAAGAGGATCCTCTAAGCTCTTGTCAAAAACATTTTCAAACCCCCCTATTTGTTCCTGCCACTACTCTCCCAAATCCTCTCTTATGATAACTATTGCACCAACAGTGCTAGACATGACTCCCACTGAAATCTATCAATATCATTCCTTGAGTTGGGTATATACAGGGCAGTATATTATATTAGACCATCAGGAGGTCTGCGTTTACTATTTTGAGGTACAGTGATATTATCGGTTTCTTTTCAGAGCTGGGTGACAGAAATGAAGGAAGATGATTATAAAATACAATTTCCTGTAACAGAAACACTTCATGAGAGACTAGACAATTTGCCAGCAGTTCGTGGTTCAAATAGCTGCCTTCATGGTGGCCAGGTATCTCTTTTTTCTTAAAAATATGTGTATTTTATTTTTTTATTTCTGAGATATGTATGCCTTTATACATAAATAATGTGTTAATTGAGCCTTTCTTGACTGTTTATTGTAAGCAGCCGTATATCAGTGAGCTTAGTACAGGATCCCTAGAAAGCATAGGCGTAGTTTGACTTCTATATATGGGGAGGCAGAGCCCGATGGGGCTCAGGTCAGCTCTGCATGGCAGGGCCCAGGGAGGGAGCACCACCTCTGTCCCCTGACTCACTGCAGAGGCCACCCAGCCTGTCTGGGTTGGAGGTGGGAATGACCAAAAATTGTAATTCAAAGGTTGTGTGTCGGGCGGTGTCAGCTCATAAACTTTGAAAACTGCTCAGGATGCAAGGAGGGATGTAGCTAGGGGCTATTCCTCTGTGCCCCACTAGGGGGTTCTGGCTGGTGTGGTGGGACTTGGGGAGGGAGCAGTGCCAAATGGAAGACAGAAATCTGCCCTCCCTCACCACCCCCACAGTGTCGCCCGAGGCTTGCAGTTTGGGGAGGCAACGCCCATGCTTGAAAGTGACCAAAATTAAAACAAAACTATCCCTTTAATACAGTACTCCACCTTTTCACTTTTTATACCCTGAGTTATTTCCAGTGCTTTTTTGAGAGACCATCACCTTCCTAATATAAGACATATTTAACAAATCTTCACAAAACATACACAATAAGTAATATTTTAAATATTTCCCTACAAAGTGCAATACTATAGAATGGATTGAGAGAAAAATCGAAGTTGCCAATGAGATGTTTGAATCCTGGGGTGTTATCAGAAATGATCCTATCTAATTCCCATCCAGCATGTAGAATTTTGGAGCATTGATAGATCCAACTGACTCTAAACTCTTACATGTTAACAGTATTTGAATTTCTGATTTGTATCTTTTATTTTTATATATATATACATAAGGGATCTTTAAGTGATTGCTAGATTGATTAATTGTCTGAGAATGCATCTATCTGCATTAACAAACTAGTTAATGATTACAATCATAGTGATCACATATACCTTTAAATGTCAGTTCATTAAATGGAAACGAACCCATTTTGAGGCATTTTTAGTAGGGAAGGTTTTTCAGTTTGAGGATGGAATTTCTGGTCAAAATGGGAGACAGACTGACCAGGCAAAGTGACTAATCTCCACCCCAGAGTAGCCCAGTGGTTAGGGTATACACCTGGGATGTGGGAAACCTAGGTTCAAGTCTCTGTTCAGGCTAGGTCTCTCTCTCTTTTGCTGTGAAAAACTTTGAAAGGTCTCAGATTTGTCCCAGTGCAGAAAGGGAAAATTTTTGAAATTTCAAAAATGTTTATGGGAAAAGAAAACTGTTTCCTGCCCAGTTCAAGTAGTGTATATACATGACAGTGATTCTGAATTATTTCCCCTATGTTCAGTGCAATTACCAGAAGAAAGTTAATGTGAGGGTAGGTTTTGGGATATCAGCAACTGAGGTGTCCCTGATACTGTGTTTCTGTTGAGGCAGCAATTCTGGATGTGGAAGTTAGGTTCCCAAGAGCACGAGGGCCTGTCTGTTGAGGGCTCTTAGGTTTTTTGGGCTGGATCCCTGGTTCATTCCACAAGAGGGCAAACCCTGTTTCCATCTTCTCATGCTGGAACAATATGGGGATAACTGCACAAATGAAACCTCACTGAGTTTTCTTTCTTTGGGTTTCACCATGTGATTTGGGGTGCTTTGTCCTTAAGTTTTAAGTTTAGGACTTCCAGGTTGAAAAAAAAAACTGATGATTGATACATGAGTGAGTGTATAGTGTTGGAATCATGTATATCAAACACCCAACAGATTTCCCTTAAAACAAAAGTCAAAACTAGGAAAGTCTTGAAAACCAGTGAAGTTTTGAAAACAGCTATATGCTGGAGACCAATCATGAGTAGTGTTGACCCCAGATGAGAATAACTATGGGAACAAAAAGCAAAACTGCCCATCAGGGAATTTGTTAAACAATGAATTTTCAGCCGCTTTCTTTTCCTTTTAGAACAAAGAAAATAAACAAAGAAAGAAGAAAAATATACCACGAGATTACAGGGAATGGGACAAGTATGTTAAATCGTCATCTTTTAATTTTATATTGAACTTTTTTAGTTTTCTTTAATAGAACACTACTAGGTAATGTGTACCAATTTAGATTTTTTTAAAAAAGAGAAACGCGTTTCACGCATCTAATAATATATCGCATGAAATTATAAAAATACAGGTGAGACTTGTTTTTATTTTAATATAAACATTCCCTTTACAATACAAACAGTGTAGCATGGAGCCAGTACTTGAGAACAAAAAGTGAAGCTGCAAAGTCTATTTTATTTGTTGAAGCTAAATATGTAGACCAGAAAGCAAACAGACAGCATAAATAATAAGTAATTTAATTTTTCAAATTTCATTTTTAATCATCAATACTTTAAAGTCTAGGTAGATATTACATTTCCTTACTTGTTTTATTAATATGTGCTTTTTACCTTAACTTTAAAAACAAAACAGTAGATATTTATTTTATGTTCCTCAGTGTGGTGTTTGTGTGCATTAGGTCCTATTTCTGCATTATGACAACAAGCAGGTGAATTCCTGATCCTGCGCTGAGCTCCATTAATTTCATAGACTTAGGTTTGCTGCAGGCACAACAGTTTGCCTTCACAGTCAGCTGCAGGAGCAGGGCCTTATATGGTATCTGACCATTGCATAAGGCAATCTTACGAAATGTACTTATATGCATAAGTGTTTACAAAAACAGGGCCTTAATGTTTACATGTGGTCTAGAAAATATGTTACCAAAAGATTAATTTTGACAGAAATTCACTCTTTTGTCATGTGGTCTCTAATCGGTGGCAAAATGATTTGTCAATCAATTTAAGTTTCAAATAACCTGGGACAGAATAACCTGCATAAGAATAAATGGAGTAGGTGATTTTTGTTTTTCTTCTTGACCTACACAGTAGAAAGGAGCTGCTATATTTATTGCTCTGAAAAATACAAGATGTATTATAATACTTCAAAAAGAAAAGGAGTACTTGTGGCACCTTAGAGACTAACCAATTTATTTGAGCATAAGCTTTCGTGAGCTACAGCTCACTTCATCAGATGCATACTCTTTTATATTTATTGCAGTTTTACTTATCTGTACTGTCTTCCAATCCTTGAATTTAATTGGGTGTACAGAAAGTAATTAAATTTAGAGCTGATTGGAAATTTTTCAACAGAACTTTTTTTTCTCAGAAAAATGCCAATTCGTAGAAACCAAAAGTGTTCGTGGGAAAGAGCCCGTTTTAATTAATTTCTCATTCTGAAAACATTTGGAAAATAATAGATTCAAATGGTCAAAATCTTGTTTTGGACATTTTCTAAATTTAAAAGTTCCATTTTTCAGTTTGAAAGGACATTTTATTTTGAAATTTTAAGTTAACTTAAGGTAAAACTTTTTTAAAAGGTCAAAATGAAACATTTTGATTGACCTGATTTGATTTTTTTAAATTTTTGGTTCAGAAAAATTGTCAAGATTGACTTGATTTCAAAACTTATTCCTGTCCCAAATCTTGAAAATTCTTGCAAATGGAAAAAATTGTTTCCCATCCAGCTATAATTAGAATGGTCTTCATTGTTTGTAGGTAGTGGATGACTTGGTTCTGACTGCATTTCTTTTTTTGTTGTTGTTGTTGGATTGTTTTACAACTGTAACATTTACTTGAAATTAATTAATGAAAGATCTTTGGAAAAAGCAGCTGGAAAGCAGCTGTGGAGTGGTGGCTGAAACATTGTTTTTTCTTTGAGTGCTTGCTCATCTCGATTCCATTTTAGGTGTGCGCACGCCCACGTGCACAGTTGTCGGAGATTTCTGCCTTAGCGGTATCCATAGGGCTGGCTGTGGCGCCCTCTGGAGTGGCGCTCCCATGCGGCGGTATATTAAATTAAATTACTGAGACTACTGGGCCACCTGGCAGCATGTACTTACATGGTCCAGCACGCATGACTCCGCCTCAGACACCTTCAGGCGTGGCTGGTGTCGGTCTATGTCCCCACTTGGCACAGCATGGACCTGGTGATCAGGATTCCGGACAGCTTACTGTCATCCTTCCTCTAGTGGCAGGATCTCATGTTGCTGCTGGAAGGCGTTCCTTTCGCGGCCCTGGCCTCATCAGTGACCATTGTCTCCGATGCCTCAGACCTGGGATTGGGAGCCCACCTGGGCACTCTCGGCTCTCAAGGTTGTTGGTCCAGTCGCGATCATTCCCTGCATATCAATGTCAGGGAACTCAGGGTGGTTCGACTAGCCTGCCAAGCCTTTCTACCTCAGGTTCAAGACAGGGTTGTTCAGGTCCTGACGGACAACATGGCTACTTTCTTCTATATCTACAGGGCGGAGTCAGGTTGTCTGCCCTCTGGCTCTGGGACTTCTGACTGCAGTACAACATCCATATTGTAGCCACTCACCTTCCAGGGTGGTCAGTTCCATCTTCTGCAGGTGGGGAACTCCCCAGGTGGACCTGTTCGCGTCCGAGCAGAACAGGAAATGCTACGTCTTCTGCTCGGCTGGGGGCATGGACGGAGGATCCCTGTCGGGTGCCTTTCTGCTTCTGTGGTTGAGGGCTTTGATGTATGCCTTCCCTACAGTGCCGTTGCTACCCAGGGTCCTTACGAAGATCAAACAGGACAGAGCAGGAGTCATCCTCATAGCACCGGCATGGTCATGCCAACACTGGTTCAGCACTCTGCTGGATCTCTTGGTGGCATCCCTGTTCCAGCCACCGCTCAGGTCGGACCTGTTGTCCCAGAACCATGGCAGTCTTTTGCACCACAACCTTGTGTTACATCTGATGGCCTGACTGCTGTGTGGCTAAACGCACAGGAATAGCAGTGCTCAGCTGGGGTTCAGCACATCCTGTTGGGAAGTAGGAAGGCCTCCACCAGAGCGACATACCTGGCCACGTGGAAATGGTTCATCTGCTGGATTGCGGACAAAGGTGTTGGTCCTGAGCAGGCTTCGCTGCGACTTATTCTGGACTACCTCCTGCATCTTAAGATCCAGGGCTTGTCGCTCTCATCGATCAACGTCCATCTAGTGACTATCTCAGCCTTTCACCTGCTGTCTGAGGGCAGGTCGGTTTTTGCTCAGGATATCACAGCCAGATTCCTTAAGGGCCAAGAGCGCCTCTACACGCAAGTCAGGGACCCCGTCCCACCGCGGGACTTGAATCTGGTGCTGTTGCAGCTCACTGGTCCTCCCTTCGAGCCTCTGGCTTTCTGCTCTCTCCTTCTCCTTTCCTGGAAGGTCATGTTCCTGGTTTGCGGTGACGTTGGCCTGCCGAATATCTAAGATTCGGGCACTCACCTTGGAGCCACCGGACACAGTTTTCTACAAGGACAAGGTCCAGCTAAGACTGCACCCGGCTTTTCTTCCGAAGGTAGTCTCTCAGTTTCATTCAAGCCAGGACATTTACTTACTGGTCTTCTTTCCGAAGCCACATAACTCAAAGGAGGAGGAATGTAGGCTACATGCCCTGGACGTCAGGAGGGCTCTGGCCTTTTACATTACGGAAAGGCTTGGTCCTGTCAAGTTGACGCAATTATTCATGAAAGATTGCCCTGTATCCGCTCAAATAATTTCTTCTTGGATCACTGCCTGCATTAGTTTCTGCTATGACCAAGTGAAGGTGCCACCCCCAGTGATCATCACCGCCCACTCTACCAGGGTGCAGGCCTCTTCAGCAGCCTTTCTGGCCCATGTGCCTATCCAGGGCATCTGTAAAGTGGCCACTTGGTTGTCTGTTCGTACCTTTCTGTCCCATTATGCACTGATGCAGCAGGCCCGGGACAATGCTGGCTTCGGTAGGGCAGTACTGCAAGCCGCTAAGCTATGAACTCCGAGCCCACCTCTGTGGACTCTGCTTGTGAGTCACCTAAAATGGAATCAACATGAGCAAGCACTCGAAGAAAAAAAGGTTACCTACCTTTTTGTGACTGTTGTGCTTCGAGATGTGTTGCTCATGTCTATACCATTTCCTGTCCTCGTACCCCTCTGCTGGAGTTACTGGCAAGAGGGAACTGAGAGGGTGCAGGGCCGGCAGCGCCTGATATACTGCCCCATGGGAGTGCCCTTCCAGAGGAAACCACAGCTGGCTCTTCGGATACTGCTAAGGCAGAAATCTCCAACAACTGTGCACGTGGGCGCACGCACACCTAAAATGGAACAGACATGAACAACACATCTCGAAGAACAGTTATGAAAAGGTAGGTAACTGTGTTTTTTCCCTTTGGTCTTCCAGTTTCAATATTTAATCACTTTATATGTCTTACCGAGAAGTGCAAAGTACCTGCAACTCCAGTTGTCTTCAGTGGGAGTTACAAGTGCTCAGTATTTTTTAGGGTTGGCCCTTTAAAACACAGTTTCTTGAATTTTGCCTGATTCTTAGAATGCTATACTGTGTTTGAAGAGTATTTGGAGTGGACAGCATGGAAGAAGACACACACAAAGGAAACAGAAATAGTTTTAAAAAATTGTGTGTTTTTTTTCCTGAATAATTTTGGATTGTTGAACAGATTGACAGAATCTTTGTACCCAATTCAGTTTATATCTGAAATGTAGTATGTTGTTCTGTGGGTAAAGAAATCTTGTTTTACTGTGTGTATGTAATATAGATTTATATATATATATTTACTTTAAGGTTTGATGTGGAAAAGGAGTGTTCAAAAGTTGATGAGGTCTGTGAAGAAAATAATTCAAAAGCATGCTTCAATATTAGTTCAAATTTACCTGTAATTGAAAAGAAAATAGACACAACAGGTAAAATGATGACTTAGTATCAAAATTGTCTTTTCTTTGATTGTACTAAGCAATGTTAATTCTATATATAATGTTCATGCAAACTGAAGAAACATTATAGAGGAAAAATGTGCTTTTGCTATATATCTCTTCCTTGCTTTTTTTCAGCCAACACAGAAAATAAAAGTAAATCGTGATCTTAGTAACAATCCCAGAAAATGGCAGAAATTTGGCAGAAATTTGGCAGAAATTGTATTTTGCAGAAATTGTGATATGCCTTCTAATAATGCTTATTGAAAAAGCTTATGAAATTGGGGCTGAGGATCCTGAAGAAAAATACAGCATCAAGATTGATTTGTCCCATTGTAAACAAAACATAAAGTGTATCAGGGTGTAATTATGATATTCTCACAGAGCTTAAAATCACTTTCCTCTTACTGTTTATAAAAAACAAAGCAGTGGAAGCTTGAAATAGATTTTTATTTTTCTTCTATAATGCTGATACTACTTCGTTGTTGTAGCATTGCTCATGCTATGTTGTGGGTGTGTGTGTGTGTGTGTGTATGTAGTTTAAAGGTATTAAGGTATTTAAGGGTGGTTTCAAAGAGTATTGAAACCGCAGTTGTCTTTAAATTATCTGAATAAAAATAATTGGGGACAGTACATACGTGCTGTCTTATTGCCTACCATGCAATAGTGAGAGAGTCTAATTCTGCTTACTGTCTATTAATGACAGGTTTCAGAGTAGCAGTCATGTTAGTCTGTATTCGCAAAAAGAAAAGGAGTACTTGTGGCACCTTAGAGACTAACAAATTTATTTGAGCATAAGCTTTCGTGAGCTAAAGCTCACTTCATCTGATGCATTCAGTGGACCTCTGAATAAATTTGTTAGTCTCTAAGGTGCCACAAGTACTCCTTTTCTTTTTGTTTATTAATGGTTGCAAGTTAATGTGAAGCTTAAGGCTTGCTTGGATCAACCCTGAATTAGTATGCTGAGAACTTTGTTCTCCTTCTCAACCATCCAGCTTCCTTCCTCCCATGACTTGGCTTCCCATCACCTTTCAACATGTTCACCCATTCCTCAGATGGCCAGCTGATAGAAGTTTGTCCTAGCAAAGCGGAAAACAGGTTTTAGCCCAAACAAATTATCCTTCTGGCGTGCTAGTGGTAGTTATTCCAAACATGCTAACTACTACAACTGCAGAAGGATCAATTGTTGAGCTGAAAAAGTTTTTCTACATAATTAGCTTATCAAAGTGAAAGCACATTCTCTTTTGGCAGAGAAGACTATTTGAAATAGAAATAGCTTAAAAATCAGTTTAATGTTTTGTATAAATTATACTGTGTGTTTAATAATTCATAATGGAAGAAAATTGCAAAGACACTAAGCCGATTGTTTCCTGATCTTTATATATAATGTATATACAGAGAGAACTTGTTATAAGGCATCCCAGTGCTCACTTTATTTACTTAATTAAACTCTAGCATAAGCAACTAAGATTTTATTGGTGGCATGGAGTGATGGCAAGGGTCTTAAGTCTGGTTTCAAATGCTGCAAAGAGGCACAGATTTTTCAAGCATTACCTTTCTAATGCATACTCAATTTTGTCTGCCCTTGGACTCTGTTCATCCTAGAAAATTTCAGTACAAATTTTCCACTGAGAAGAGTCTTGAAAAATGTGTTCTAGTCACTTGAACGTTGCTGAATACAAAATATCCACATAAAATCTTTTATCCTGAAATATATGCATACTGACCAAGTTTCCTTTTTTTGTTTCATTTTAGGAGTTTTCACACTTTTTTATAACATGGACCATGTCTTAATAGAGAGGTTGTCTTGTGGTCCACTCTATAACTTTTTGAACCAATGTACACAATATAATTAAATTAAAATACTTCTATGTTAAAATGTCATATTTTGCATCTGTTAATAGTTAGCTGTTTTTATATCTAAAGATTATGTTCTAGGTATGACTAAGAAAGAGAGAAATTTTATTGCTAATCGTGAAAAAGAAAAAGGTAATGAAGCCTTTGCCATTGGGGATTTTAAAGAAGCAGTGACATATTACACTCGGTAAGTTAATGCCATGTGAACCGTTATTTAAAACTTGTAAGTATTAATATTATGTATATATCAATCTAGTTCAGGGTCTGTCTTGTTGAAGCAACAGCTGATCAACTTTCTAAAATGGCAAAAGATTTTACATTGGGGTATCTCAAGATTCTGCATGTCGATTAATGATGTATAAGCGACCAGGAAAAATGGGTGAAGAGTGAGGTGGCAAAATTTGCAGATGACACAACTATCTAGGTTATTCAAGACTAGAGGAGACTCCAGAGGGACCTCACAAAACTAGGCAGATGAGCTGCATGGTGCCAAATGAAATTCATTGTTGATAAATGCAATCTATTATGTATTGGTAGGAATAATTTCAACTAGCAATACACACTGTTGGGTTCTAATGTAAGTATTAACTACTTAGGAAAATGACAGCACATTATTGTGGACAGCTCCATTAGAATCATAGAATATCAGGGTTGGAAGGGACCTCAGGAGGTCATCTAGTCCAACCCCCTGCTCAAAGCAGGACTGATCTCCAATTAAATCATCCCAGCCAGGGCTTTGTCAAGCCTGACCTTAAAAACTTCTAAGGAAGGAGATTCCACCACCTCCCTAGGTAACGCATTCCAGTGTTTCACCACCCTCCTAGTGAAAAAGTTTTTCCTAATATCCAACCTAAATCTCCCCCACTGCAACTTGAGACCATTACTCCTTGTTCTGTCATCTGTTACCACTGAGAACAGTCTAGAGCCATCCTCTTTGGAACCCCCCTTTCAGGTAGTTGAAAGCAGCTATCAAATCCCCCCTCATTCTTCTCTTCCGTAGACTAAACAATCCCAGTTCCCTCAGCCTCTCCTCATAACTCATGTGTTCCAGTCCCCTAATCGTTTTTGTTGCCCTCCGCTGGACTCTTCCCAATTTTTCCACATCCTTCTTGTAGTGTGGGGTCCAAAACAGGACACAGTACTCCAGATGAGGCCTCACCAGTGTTGCATAGAGGGGAACGATCACATCCCTCGATCTGCTGGCAATGCCCCTACTTATACTCCCAAAATGCCATTGGCCTTCTTGGCAACAAAGGCACACTGTTAACCTATATCCAGCTTCTCGTCCACTGTAACCCCTAGGTCCTTTTCTGCAGAACTGCTGCCGAGCCATTCGGTCCCTAGTCTGTAGCGGTGCATTGGATTCTTCCGTCCTAAGTGCAGGACTCTGCACTTGTCCTTGTTGAACCTCATCAGATTTCTTTTGGCCCAATCCTCCAATTTGTCTAGGTCCCTCTGTATCCTATCCCTACCCTCCAGCGTATTTACCTCTCCTCCCAGTTTAGTGTCATCTGCAAACTTGCTGAGAGTGCAATCCACACCATCCTCCAGATCGTTTATGAAGATATTGAACAAAACTGGCCCCAGGATCGACCTTTGGGGCACGCCACTTGATACCAGCTGCCAACTAGACATGGAGCCATTGATCACTACACGTTGAGCCCGACAGTCTAGCCAACTTTCTATCCACCTTATAGTCCATTCATCTAGCCCATACTTCTTTAACTTGGTAGCAAGAATACTGTGGGAGACCGTGTCAAAAGCTTTGCTAAAGTCAAGGAACAACACGTCCACTGCTTTCCCTTCATCCACAGAGCCAGTTATCTCGTCATAGAAGGCAATTAGATTAGTCAGGCATGACTTGCCCTTGGTGAATCCATGCTGACTGTTCCTGATCACTTTCCTCTCCTCTAAGTGCTTCAGAATTGATTCCTTGAGGACCTGCTCCATGATTTTTCCAGGGACTGAGGTGAGGCTGACTGGCCTGTAGTTCCCAGGATCCTCCTTCTTCCCTTTTTTAAAGATGGGGCACTACATTAGCCTTTTTCCAGTCGTCTGGGACCTCCCCCGATGGCCATGAGTTTTCAAAGATAATGGCCAATGGCTCTGCAATCACATCCGCCAACTCCTTTAGCACTCTCGGATGCAACGCATCCAGCCCCATGGACTTGTGCACATCCAGCTTTTCTAAATAGTCCCGAACCACTTCTTTCTCCACAGAGGGCTGGTCACCTCCTCCCCATGCTGTGCTGCCCAGTGCAGTAGTCTGGGAGCTGACCTTGTTCGTGAAGACAGAGGCAAAAAAAGCATTAGCTTTTTCCACATCCTCTGTCACTAGGTTGCCTCCCTCATTCAGTAAGGGGCCCACGCTTTCCTTGACTTTCTTCTTGTTGCTAACATACCTGAAGAAACCCTTCTTGTTAGTCTTAACATCTCTTGCTAGTTGCAACTCCAGGTGTGATTTGGCCTTCCTGATTTCACTCCTGCATGCCTGAGCAATATTTTTATACTCATCCCTGGTCATTTGTCCAATCTTCCACTTCTTGTAAGCTTGTTTTTTGTATTTAAGATCAGCAAGGATTTCACTGTTAAGCCAAGCCGGTCGGTCGCCTGCCATATTTACTATTCTTTCTACACATCGGGATGGTTTGTCCCTATAACCTCAATAAGGATTCTTTAGAACATCCTGTAAGTGATCTGTAGCGGTCAAGAATGCAAAAATATTAAGATTGGGATTCAAAATAATGCTGGGTTTCCACAGGATCTCTTCCTCAAGTGCACAGGATAGACTGTGCTCTGAAATGAATCCTGTTGTGTAGTGAATGAAGTTGTTGTTGTTCGTGGGCCTCCTGCCTCATTTGTTACAAAAGTTGGAAGTTGTGTGGTGGGGAACTGCAGAAAGATATAGGACAATCTTGTGGTGAAGGCAATTGAATGGTACTCTGGAGAATTGGATTTTCTCCTTGCCTCTGCCACAAATTTTGTGTGTGATGCTGAGCAAGTCTATAAACCAAAATTTTCACAGGTGGTCATTGTGTGTTCCTCATTTTGTGAGTATGCAACTTGCAACACCTAGGTCTGATTTGTGGAAGTGCTGAGCACTCACTGCTGCAACTGAAGTCAGTGGGAATTCTGCTCTGAACATATAAAGTGTTTAATAAATGGTAAGCAATTAAAAAAAAGTCAGGCCCTAGGCTTCCTAAATTGGACATCACCAATTTGTGGACATTTTGGTCTTAATTTCTGTGCCTCAGTTCCCCATGTGTAAAATTTGGATAATAATACTGCCTCATCTCTCAAGGGTGTTGAGGATAAATCCGTTAATGTATATAAAGCAGTAAGATGCTATGATCTCGCAGAAAAGCCTAGGAGGAAATTAATTCTATATTCAGTGTAGAATGGTGTGCAATAAATAAAGTGTGGAGCTACACACGGAATAAGGAGGATAAAAATAAATATTGACTAGATACCCATTCGGTGAGCATCATTCATCTTTTGCACTGAATGAGGCAAAAATAGAATGTGATCACATAATTAAAGTGGTTATAATGCATACAAAGAAGAGGACACACAGGCAACCTTAATTCTGGTGTTTTCTATCTTTTGAGTGCTTGACTTTGCAACCTTAATGTTCTTATAATGTAGTTTTTTGGGGTATAATATGGATATCAAGAACATCTACAGTTGAATTATATAATTTTTTTTTTTTTAAGAAGGATCATAAGCTTTCATTCTTCAGGGCCTGAGCCAACTGCTGAGTTGCAGGGTTAGAAGAAACTTCTCCACATTTGACCACAATGTTTTGTTTAGTTTTTATTTTTTTCCACCTTCATCTGAAACATCTGGCATTGGCCACTGTCAGAGACATGATAGTATGCTGAATGGACTACTGTTCTGATTCAGTATGGCAATTATTATTTACTTAAGTTTATAAATTCATAAAATTTGAATAAAATGTGTTTGAGTGGATTGATAGCAATTTTAAGTGACTACAGTCCTATCTAGTGTACAGCTATATAGAATAAGTTCACTGTAACCTGATTATTCTATACTGCACATCAATCTTTTTTCCTCCTGTATACCATCTACCCAGCCCTACCACTCTAAAATAAAACCTACTTTCTATTTTCAGTTTGGGCACCATAATTTACAAGAAAGATTTAATAAGAGAGGAGGAGCATCAAAGTTCTCTAAATTGCTTTAAGAGATGCATCACTTTTGTACAGAGCATCTTGTCGTGCAGTTTTATGTTGCCATGATTTTAAAATAAATTGATCTTGCATACTGTTTCACAGTCCTCTAGTTGAAATTGCATTGCTTAGTGATTTTTAATTTTATTATAACTCTTTACAATTTAAAACTGACTTCAATGAAGTTTTTGTATACTCTTTGTTTTTCTTTCTAGCATACAGCTCACCTTGTCTTGTCTTTTGCAGGAGCATATCAGTATTGCCCACTGTGTCAGCATATAATAACAGAGCTCAAGCAGAAATCAAACTTCAAAACTGGCATAATGCTTTTCAGGATTGTGAGAAAGTGTTAGATTTGGAGCCTGGCAACCTAAAAGGTGAAATGTCAACTAGCATTTCTCAGAATTTTATTTCTAGAGAAAAATCTTTTTTCAGGATGGGGGATTGGGGGGGAATGCAGTCCTGGTTTATCATCCATTGAAATAAATAGGAGGTCTTTCCTTTGACTTCAGTTGTCAGACCTCAAATGTGGGGAAAAATAGTCCCAGATTAGCTCCGCCTATGATAGTTTAAGTGGCAGTTTGGGGATTTGTGCAGGTTTGTCCTGCCTATCTTTGATCCAAGATTCTAAGATTGGGCTGAAGCAACAGTAGGATGGTGGTGTGTGGTCAGATCATGCTTTCCAAATGATGATTGTTAGCCACATCATATTGGTGACGTGCGCTGTCCTAATATTCACAGAATAGCACCTCCTTTAACAAGCTTAACAGCTGCATTAAAAGAGCAGTGAAAGGTGCTTGGTGCATGCTTTCTTACTAAGATAAGTATTTGTAAATAGGTAACTAAATTTATATGGAGAGAGTGGGACAGACTGGAAAATTATTAAGAGGAATGCTAGTTCATGTATCACCATATAAATGTAGGGTATGTCATATCAAATGATGTAATTAAAAAAAAAATTAACTTAATACATAACCATTATGAAGTGGATGCAAGGCTTTATGAAATTTAATGCAGAATTGTTTTGTACTTCACATTGTACTTTCTCTGATTAAATGTGAATTAATTGTAGTCTGCAGTATAATTTAGAACTATACAATATAAATAGTATGTTCTTTGTTAATTTGTAGCTCTTATGCGCCGTGCCACTGTACACAAGCATCTACAGAATTACCAGGCAGCTATACAGGATTTGGCCAAAGTATTACATGTTGAACCAGAAAATGCCATAGCTAAGGTAAAGACAAGTAACTCTGTGTATTTCTAGAACAAGATGCATGTTGCTTGTGTTATTTGTTTGATGTAAGATAAAAGTGATATACTGTAGTATAATAATGGATGTATATCTAGTCACTTTTTATTCAGGCAAACTCCGCTGAAGTTCTGGTTGGCTCACTGACTTCACTTTTCTGAATGAATTTACTTTGTTGAAGTCTGGGCTTCTACTTTTTTATAATGGCAAATATGAGATATGAACCATAAAAGATTCTAGCTTAAAGTACTTGTTAAAATGTTAATATATAATACATATTTGAAATGACTATTTTTAAAATGCATCTTAAACAATATAATCGTGTTTGTGACTACAGTTGAGATGGTAATTATAATAAAAATGTATGACTGATTCATGTGCCTAGTCATATAGTCCAGTGGGTCTCAAAACTTTTTTTTCCGTGAACCACTTGAACATTGCTGAGCATCTCGGCGGACCACTTAATGATCTTTCCAAATGTTGTTTGTACCATTAGCTAACTATTGTAAAGTGCTTTGGATAAAAGCGCTATATAAAAAGAAAACTTAATAATAATAATTTTTTTTGTTTTACAAATAAAAGCACACAACTCATATTTTAATATCAGTAGTCTTACCTTTCTAATGTAATGGATGTGTCCTCTCTTCCCCCACCACAGTAATCAAGGAGTGGGGGGTCTCTCCCTCTTTCCCCCACCACGGCAGCCCCTGAGCTGGGGCTGGGGAAAGTCGCCTCTTTCTCTGGCCGCTGCAGCCCTTCACGTCCCAAATTCCCCTCACCCCCTCTTCTTACCCCACTGCCCCCTCTCACCTACCGCCTATTCCCCCCAAGGCCACCACCTCACCTTACATGTGTGTCTTCTCCAGGGTCCAGGCACCTACTTAGTGGAGCCACGCCTTCACGGCTCCACTAATTAGGTGGGTGGCCCTTCATTCTCTTGTGTGCGGCCACCCACGTGCGCATCTTTAGAGGGAACTATCCATGGACCACCTGAATGGATCATGGTCCACAGATCACAGTTTGAGAACCTCTGATATAGTCAGTTGTAGAGGAGGCATTGCTGAATCATTTTTGAGAGTTTTTTCCAAAAACTAAAGCTTGTTATCTTGTCTCTTTACCATTATTAATATTTACATTTTACTAGGAATTATAAATAACAGTAAAAATTAAACCTCAGTAATTCACACTTTACTGTTCTGCTTTCTCTGCCATTGTGTGTGTATGAAATACAGTCTTCCTCCTCTTCTCAGCAAAGATTTGGTAGAAACAACTGTGACTAGATCTGATGTTACTAAGATTTCATATCTCTTGGTTTAATTTTACTTATTAATTTCCCAAAATAAGGAGTTTCCAGTTATTTTTGTAGGCTTTAACGTTCTGATCGTCCTGTAAGATTCTGAGCACCTCTGGAGATGTGTTGAGAAGCCTCAACTCCCATAGACTTTTATGGGTGTGGAGTGCGCCAGGCTACTTTGCAACCTCACAAGATCAGGCCCTAGATTCATGCTCAGTATGAAAACATGTAAAACTTACAAAAGAAATCCATAACAGTTAACCACTCCTGTCTCCAAAGTCCCAAAGAATAGATTGTCCTTGCCAGTATGCCCTTGAAGTCAACAAACGATGGGTTTTGTTGGACCAAGGTAGGAAGTTTTGCTCAAGAACTGAAGTTCCTTCACTGTCAATGCCCAGCCTGCAGTCATCTTGTGTATACCAGGAGGCTGTTGGCTTGAGTGCCGTGACTAACCGTCAGTGCAAATTAGCAAGGTTCTGTTGTGCTTCAATCTCATGACAGTAACTCCTCGCTTAACATTGTAGTTATGTTCTTGAAAAATGCGACTAAGGGAAACGATGTTAAGCGAATCCAGTTTCCCCATAAGAATTAATGTAAATGTGGGGGTTAGGCTCCAGGGAAACTTTTTTCATTGCCTGCTAGTATGGTACTTTGTCCACTACTTGCGGGATTCTCTGGACGAGCAGCCTGTCATAACTAGGGGGTGGGGGCTTGGAACCAGGGTAGGCTGGCAGCCCCACATCAGCTCCCCTCCACCTCCGTGCCTCCTGCCCACTGGTGGGACCCACGGAGCAGTGCCCCCTCCCTCTCTGAGCCTCCTGAACACAGCGAAACAGCTGTTCTGCCGCATTCAGGATGGGGGAGGCGTGGGGCCACAGGCGGGAGGCGCTGGGGGTGTGTGGAGGGGAGCTAATAGGGGGGCTGTCAGCCCACCCTAGTTCCAACCCCACACCAGCAAAACAATCTTATAAGTGAACATTGCACAACTTTAAAAGAGTACGTTCTCTAATAGATCAGCGATGTAACAACAGAACAACGTTAACTGGGACAACGCTAAGTGAGGAGTTACTATCAGAAATCTCCACAGTAATACAGTAATGGTTTCTTAGGATTAAATAGGAATGTGGCAAATGATTGAAAATGCAATTTTCTGGCAAACTTTTTGCCAGATTTTATTTTTGTTTATGTGGTAATGGTGACATCAAGTTGTCATTTAGGTATCCGGTAAATCACAAGTTCATCATCTCAAATAAAGTTGTTATTACTTTGCTTAACAGCACCATTTAAACATCAGAAGTTAAACGTGCATTAAGCATTAGAAAGAGTATGATATTGCACTCATTTCTTTAGCAGAATAAGGTGTTATGTTTTTTCTTTTGAGAACACACTTTCTCTTATTTTTCTTTGTTAGAGACTTAATGTAGAGAGTGAGTGTGTAGTCAAAAATGTATGTAATCCACAAAGGGGCATTCTCCTCTGGCAATCTCCGAATGTGTATGGTAGGTTGAAGAAAATATATGCTCAGGATAGCTCTACTCAAATGCAGCGTTTGCTTTAGCAGGTTTTACAATCGGGTTGATTAAGTGGCTTGCCTGAGAGTAGGCAATTAGTGACTCATTTGATAACTGGAACAAAGTTCTTCTTGAATTCTAATAATTAGCTGTAACCTCTAGGACATATGTCAAATCTGGCCTTTTAGAAGCTTTTTACAAACAGAAATTAGCAGCTTTAGAATTCCTCTGGTATTTTTCATGTGGTTATGATAATGAAATAAATGGGAGAATTGTAGCTCTTGTAAGACCAGCATAACTTTTCATCAATCAGCGGTGTGCTTCTACTAGACTCTGCAAGAAATTATCATTTCCTATGGTTGATCCTAGCTGTTAGTTTAACTATTTGAAAAGAAAAGAAAAGTCCGTAGCAGACATTGGGTTCTCCGTACTGTGGATTTTGATTAAATTATTTTTATGCCTTCTGTAAAGTTCTAGTGTAGTAATCCATTGTCTTTAGGCTTTAAATTTGTTAGTCTCTGTCCTTGTAGACTATGCCAGTTGGTTCCATTGTCAGTGTTGCACTATCTACACACAGAGGTAGGTAGGCACAATCTATGTTCCAAAGAATTTATTAACAAATGGTATCTATGGATTTGTATAATTATGTATATGCAGTGGGCATTGGATATAGCATTGGAATGGGGAGTCAGAAACAATTTAGTCCTAATCCCAGTTCTGAAACTGACTCACTATAGTGTCTTGGAAGTCATTCAACCTATCTCTATTTTCTTATTTTTAAGGTAATACCAAGTAATTACTTCAGAGGTGTGTTGTAGGCATTATTTAGACAATGGAAAGTGCTTTGCAAAGGTAAAGCACTATCTAAATGCTAATTTTTTTAAGACTTCTAAAATTGCTATTATTGCTACACTGCAGAAAAATCTGTCCGATATTGAGCAGAAGCTGAAAGATTTAGAGCCTGTATCTGAGATGCACACCAAAGGAAAAAGAATACTTATTCAAGATACAGAGGAGTCAGATGGTGATGAAGAAAGAGGAGGAAATGGAGAAGAACATGAAAGTGGCAGTGGAGATAAAAGTAATGTTTGTCTATATATTTGTTACCTGGGATACCGATCTTGGCAATTTGAATGTTTTTAAGCAGTGTGAATGTCCAACTCTCACTGTATCTTTAGCCGAGTCTTTTTTCTAACTTTGCAGTGGCACCAAAGGCCACAGAACCAACTTTAATTTATTTTTCCCACTGTTTTTAGGACTCTTATCCCATTTCCTTCCAGTAATGCTTTCCATTACCCTGGACTACTTGGTTCTTGATAATTGAGAAGGACACAGCCCTCCAGTTAAATGTTATGGTGCATCTCCATACCCTCTCTTTTTAGGCCTTTATGCCATGTCTGAATTCTCTCTCTGCCCAATCTGAGATCCTTCTTGCAAGTATTTTACTGTGAGAACTTGTTGCTTTCCTCTTGGAGATAAGAATAATGGGCAGAGTTAAAAGGCTTAAGTGGTAATGTCTTGTAGCAGGTCATTTAGCCCTCATTTACCCAGTATATATATATTTTTTTGTCTCCCCCATTCCAATGCATTTGTTCATCTCAACAACCTATGTATCTTGTCTTTTTTAGATTGTAAACTGGCATAGGGACTGTAATTTATTATTTGTTTGTACCTTGCCTAGCACAGTGGGGTCTACCTGGTTATGGCCTTTAAACACTATTACCATATAAATGTTAATAATAGCTCTTCCTTAGTGCAGTTTAGGAGGAAAGACTGCAATTGTCTGCATTCCCATTGCTAGGACACAGGCTGTCATTTGATCATATTTTTCAAGGTGACCCTAATGGCTGGTAAGATATGCTGTGCTGGGTGGAATGTATATTCCTGTTTTTGTGTCTTTTTGTGGCTTGGGGTTTTGCCTAGAGGGATTCTCTGTGTTTTGAGTCTGATTGCCCTGTGGGGTGTTTGCCGTCCTGGTTTTGCAGAGGTGATTCTTTTATCTTTTCTTTAATTAAGATTCTTCTTTTAAGAACCTGATTGATTTTTCGTTGTTCTTAAGATCCAGGGGTTTGGGTCTGTGTTCACCTGTACAAATTGGTGGGGATTTTTATGAAGCTTTCCCCGGGAGGGGGGGTGTAGGGCTTGGGGGGATATTTTGGGGGAAGACGTCTCCAAGTGGTCTCTTCCCCTGTTCTTTGTGTAACACGCTTGGTGGTGGCAGCATAGGGTTCAAGCATAGGGTTGGAGGATTGGGCCAAAAGAAACCTGATGTGGTTCAATAAGGATAAGTGCAGGGTCCTGCACTTAGGACGGAAAAACCCAATGCACAGCTACAGACTAGGGACCGAATGGCTAGGCAGCAGTTCTGCGGAAAAGGACCTAGGGGTTACAGTGGACGAGAAGCTGGATATGAGTCAGCAGTGTGCCCTTGTTGCCAAGAAGGCCAATGGCATTTTGGGATGTATAAGTAGGGGCATAGCGAGCAGATCGAGGGACGTGATCATTCCCCTCTATTCGACATTGGTGAGGCCTCATCTGGAGTACTGTGTCCAGTTTTGGGCCCCACACTACAAGAAGGACGTGGATAAATTGGAGAGAGTCCAGCGAAGGGCAACAAAAATGATTAGGGGTCTGGAACACATGACTTATGAGGAGAGGCTGAGGGAACTGGGATTGTTTAGTCTGCGGAAGAGAAGAATGAGGGGGGATTTGATAGCTGCTTTCAACTACCTGAGAGGTGGTTCCAGAGAGGATGGTTCTAGACTATTCTCAGTGGTAGAAGAGGACAGGACAAGGAGTAATGGTCTCAAGTTGCAGTGGGGGAGGTTTAGGTTGGATATTAGGAAAAACTTTTTCACTAAGAGGGTGGTGAAACACTGGAATGTGTTACCTAGGGAGGTGGTAGAATCTCCTTCCTTGGAAGTTTTTAAGGTCAGGCTTGACAAAGCCTTGGCTGGGATGATTTGATTGGGGATTGGTCCTGCTTTGAGCAGGGGGTTGGACTAGATGACCTCCTGAGGTCCCTTCCAACCCTGATATTCTATGATTCTATGAAATGCTATAATCTTTCCTCAGGAATGATTCTGTGCTCTTCATCCTCAGAATATTGTCTTCCACAGTCTGAAAATAACAATTAATATAAAAGAGAGACAAGGTGGATGTGGTAATATCTTTTATTGGACCAACTTCTGTTAGTGAGAGAGATAAGCTCACCAAAGGAAGTTGGCCAAGTAAAAGATATTTCTTCACCCACCTTGTCTCTCTAATATCTTGGAACCAACATGGTTAAACAACACTGCACATAACGGATATGAAGTATCTGCTATTCTAGCTCATCTGTTGTTCCTGCTTTTGCTTTGCATATGGCATCTTGGGTGTTCACCAAGTTCTTGAAGATTGGTATCTTGGTTCCTGTCTCCACTGCCAAGTGTTGTATGACAATGGTAAAGAATCCCAGAAAGAGTCACTTTCTTCTGATGCTGAACAAGAAACTTTATTAGAACAGGGAAAAAAGAATTATCCCCAAGCTACTCTGTGTCTCTTTCTGCTTTAATGTAGAACTTCTGCATAGAATCTTCCCCAGTTCCCTACTGCCTAGATTCCTGCATCAGATTTAAGAATTGGTATTTTCCTCTCTTCTTATTAGAGAGTACATAGAATGCTCTAGGTTTGGGCTGATGGCAAATAAAATGATCTCTTCTGTATCTTGATTACTCCAGTCTTGTCTGGTTTGATTTAGGTAATTTAAAAAAAATTAAGTCAGGAAGAATTTGGGCATTATAGATTATATGTTTTCATATAATCTTCTGAAATATTTACTGGTGTGTACAATCGGGAATCAATACTTAAAGATATGGTGGCATGAAAAATTCTTGTGGCACCTCTGCATGTCAGTTAAGATAAAAGGAAAACCCAGCATCTAGTCTGATGGTACCAAGACACACAAAATGATTAGAGGGTACAGTTGCCTTACTGGTATTTTCAAGGGTCAAAATTTCTGGAACATAAGAACAGCCATACTAGGTCACACCAAAGGTCCGTCTAGCCCAGTATCCTGTCTTCCAGCAGTGGGCAATGCCCGGTGCCCCAGGGGGAATAAACAGAACAGAACGTTTGGTGACCCCTAGTTCTTGTTTTATGAGGAGGAGTAAATAACACTTCCTTATTTACTTTCTCCACATCACTCATGATTTTTATAGACCTCATATTTCCCCTTAGTCGTCTCTTTTCCAAGCTGAAAAGTCCCAGTCTTACTGAATCTATTTCCCCATGTTAAGTATCCTCATATCCTCTTGTCAGCTGTCTAAATGGGCCATCTTGATTATCACTATAAAAGTTTTTTTCTCATGCTGTTAATAGTTCATCTTAATTAATTAGCCTCTTACTCCACCTTTTCATGTTCTCTGTGTGTGTGTGTGTGTGTGTGTTTGTGTGTGTATCTTCTTACTATATGTTCCATTCTGTGCATCCAGTGAAGTGGGCTGTAGCCCACTAAAGCTTATGCTCAAATAAATTTGTTAGTCTCTAGGGTGCCACAAGTACTCCTGTTCTTTTTGCGGATACAGTCTTATTAATCGCTCTTCATATGGAAACCGTTCCATACCCCTAATCATTTTTGTTGCCCTTTTCTGAACCTTTTCCAATTCCAATATATCTTTTTTGAGATGGGGCAACCACATCTGCATGCAGTATTCAAGATGTGGGCATACCATGGTTTTATATAGAGGCAATATGATATTTTCCATCTCATCTATCCCTTTCTTAATGATTCCCAACAGTGTGTTTGTTTGTTTTTTTTGACTGCTGCTGCACATTGAATGGATGTTTTCAGACAGCTATCCACAATGGCTCCAAGGTCTCTTTCTTGAGTGGTAACAGTTAATTTAGCCCCCATCATTTTATATGTATAGTTGGGATTATGTTTTCCGATGTGCATTACTTTGTATTTGTCAGCATTGAATTTCATCTGCCATTTTGTTGCCCAGTCACCCAGTTTTGAGAGATCCTTTTGTAGCTCTTTGCAGTCTGCCTGGGACTTAACTATCTTGAATAGTTTTGTATAGTTTGCAAATTTTGCCACTTCACTGTTTACCCCTTTTTTCCAGATCATTTATGAATATGTTGAATAGGACTGGTCCCCATACAGACCCCTGGTGGACACCACTATTTATCGCTCTCCATTTTGAAAACTGATAATTTATTCCTACCTTTTGTTTTCTATCTTTTAGCTAGTTACCAATCCATGAGAGGACTTTCCCTCTTATCCCATGACAGATTGCTTTGCTTAAGAACCTTTGGTGAATGACCTTGTCAAAGGCTTTCTGAAAATCTAAGTACATTATATCCACTGGATTCCCCTTGTCCACATGCTTGTTGACCCCCTCAAAGAGTTCTAGTATATTGGTGAGTCATGATTTTCCCTTTACAAAAACTATGTTGACTCTTCCCAAAGAAATTATGTTCATCTATGTGTCTGACAATTTTGTTCTTTACTATAGTTTCAACCAGTTTGCCTGGTACTGAAGTCAGGCTTACTGGCCTGTAATGGCCAGGATCACTTCTGGAGTCCTTTTTAAAAATTGGCATCACATTAGCTATCCTCCAGTCATTTGGTACAGAAGCTGATTTAAATGATAGTTTACAAAGTACAGTTAGTAATTCTGCAATTTCATATCTGAGTTCCTTCAGAACTCTTGGGTGAATAACATCTGGTCCTGGTGATTCATTACTGTTTAGTTTATCAATTTTTTTCCAAAACCTCCTCTAATGAATAAAATTAAATACCTATATACTATGGTGATAGGCCATTCTGATAGATGAGGGATTTGTCTAAGGTTACATCTGATTCAGTGATTTTGTGGATTTTCTTATCTTCTGGACATTGTTTAAAGCTTATTTTAGGGTTAATTTTCATTATTGTGTGTCTTTAATCTGAACTCATATAAGGCTATGCTTTGTCCTTATGTTTACCTTTCATATGAAACCTCTTTTTCTTGAGCTATGTTGATATATTACAAGAAGACGAATTAAAAATTTCTCCTTTCCATGTTATTTACAGGGACTTCTGATGGGTAGATATATATATTCTAGGGCTGTCAATTGCAGTTAACTCATGCGATTAACTCAAAAAAAGTAATTGTGATTAAAAAAAATTAATCATGATTAATCGCAGTTTTAATCCCATTGTTAAACAATAATAGAATACCAACTGAAATTCATTAAATACTTTAGATGTTTTTCTATATATTTTCAAATATATTGATTTCAATTACAACACAGAATGCAAAGTGTACAATGCTCACTTTATATTTTTATTACAAATATTTGCATTGTAAAAATTACAAAAGAAATAGTATTTTTCAGTTAATCTCATGCAAGGACTGTAAAGTAGTGGTTCCCAAACTTGTTCCGTCGCTTGTGCAGGGAAAGCCCCTGGCGGGCCGCGCCGATTTGTTTACCGGCCACGTCCGCAGGTTCGGCCGATCGCGGCTCCCAGTGGCCACGGTTCGCTGCTCCAGGCCAATGGGAGCTGCTGGAAGATTGCTGTAGAGCAGTCTCTTTATTGTGCAAGTGCAACTTACAAATGTAGATTTCTTTTGTTTGTTACATAACTGCACTCAAAAACAAAACAATGTAAAACTGTAGCGTCTACAAGTCCACTCAGTCCTACTTCTTGTTCAGCCAATTGGTAAGACAGTCAAGTTTGTTTACATTTACAGGAGATAATGCTGCCTGCTTCTAATTTACAATGTCACCTGAAAATGAGAACAGGTGTTCGCATGGCACTTTTGTAGCTGATGTTGCAAGGTATTTACACTCCAGATATGCTAAATATTTGTATGCCCCTTCGTGCTTCGGCCATGATTCCAGAGGACATGCTTCCATGCTGATGACGCTTATTAAAAAAATAATGCGTTAATTAAATTTGTGACTGAACTCCTTGGGAGAGAATTGTATGTCTCCTGCTCTGTGTTTTACCCGCATTCTGCCATATGTTTCATGTTATAGCAGTCTCGGATGATGATCCAGCACATATTTGATTTTAAGAACACTTTCACAGCGGATTTGACAAAATGCTAATGTGAGATTTCTAAAGATAGCTAAAGGACTCGACCCAAATTTTAAG
This sequence comes from Chelonia mydas, assembly GCF_015237465.2. Taxonomy (NCBI): domain Eukaryota; kingdom Metazoa; phylum Chordata; order Testudines; family Cheloniidae; genus Chelonia; species Chelonia mydas. The sequence goes on along the minus strand of NC_057850.1, from coordinate 38,120,015 downwards.
AATCTGAAGTGCCTTCCAAAATCTGAGAGGGAGGAGGTGTGGAACATGCTTTCAGGAGTCTTAAAAGAGCAACACTCCAATGTGGAAACTACAGAACCAAAACCACCAAAAAAGAAAATCAGCCTTTTGCTAATGGCATCTGACTTTGATGATGAAAATGAACATGCATTGGTCCACACTGTTTTGTATCCAGAAAAGGAGTACTTGTGGCACCTTAGAGACTAACAAATTTATTTGAGCATAAGCTTTTGTGAGTTACAGGTCACTTCATCGGATGCATTCAGTGGAAAATGCAGCGGGGAGATTTATATACATAGAGAACATGAAACAATGGGTGTTACCATACACACTGTAACGAGAGTGATCACTTAAGGTGAGCTATTACCAGCAGGAGAGTGGGGGGGGGGGAGGTCCTTTTGTAGTGATAATCAAGGTGGGCCATTTCCAGCAGTTGACAAGAACATCTGAGGAACAGTGGGGAATGGATGGGGGGAAAAACATGGGGAAATAGTTTAGCTTTGTGTAATGACCCATCCACTCCCAGTCTCTATTCAAGCCTAAGTTAATTGTATCCAGTTTGCAAATTAATTCCAATTCAGCAGTCTCTCGTTGGAGTCTGTTTTTGAAGGGTTTTTTGTTGAAGAATTGTAACTTTTAGGTCTGTAGTCGAGTGACCAAAGAGATTGAAGTGTTCTCCAACTGGTTTTTGAATGTTATAATTCTTGATGTCTGATTTGTGTCCATTTATTCTTTTACATAGAGACTGTCCAGTTTGACCAATGTACATGTCAGAGGGGCATTGCTGGCACATGATGGCATATATCACATTGGTAGATGTGCAGGTGAACGAGCCTCTGATAGTGTGGCTGATGTGATTAGGCCCTATGATGGTGTTCCCTGAATAGATATGTGGACACAGCTGGCAGTGGGCTTTGTTGCAAGGATAGGTTCCTGGGTTAGTGGTTCTATTGTGTGGTGTGTGGTTGCTGGTGAATATTTGCTTCAGGTTGGGGGGCTGTCTGTAAGCAAGGACTGGCCTGTCTCCCAAGATCTGTGAGAGTGATGGGTCGTCCTTCAGGATAGGTTGTAGATCCTTGATGATGCATTGGAGAGGTTTTAGTTGGGGGCTGAAGGTGATGGCTAGTGGCGTTCTGTTATTTTCTTTGTTGGGCCTGTCCTGTAGTAGGTGACTTCTGGGTACTCTTCTGGCTCTGTCAATCTGTTTTTTCACTTCAGCAGGTGGGTATTGTAGTTGTAAGAATGCTTGCTAGAGATCTTGTAGGTGTTTGTCTCTGTCTGAGGGGTTGGAGCAAATGCGGTTGGCTGTAGACAATGGATCGTGTGGTGTGGTCTGGATGAAAGCTGGAGGCATGTAGGTAGGAATAGCAGTCAGTAGGTTTCTGGTATAGGGTGGTATTTATGTGACCATCGCTTATTAGCACTGTAGTGTCCAGGAAGTGGATCTCTTGTGTGGACTATTTCCCATGTTTATTCCACCCCCTACTGTTCCTCAGACGTTCTTGTCAACTGCTGGAAATGGCCCACCTTGATTATCACTACAAAAGGTTTCTCCGACCCCCCCCTCCCTCCCCCCCGCTCTCCTGCTGGTAATATCTCACCTTAAGTGATCACTCTTGTTACAGTGTGTACGGTAACACCCATTGTTTCATGTTCCTTATGTATATAAATCTCCCCACTGTATTTTCCACTGAATGCATCCAATGAAGTGAGCTGTGAGCTGTAGCTCACGAAAGCTTATGCTCAAATAAATTTGTTAGTCTCTAAGGTGCCACAAGTACTCCTTTTCTTTTTGCGAATACAGACTAACACGGCTGCTAATCTGAAAACTGTTTTGGATTGTTATTGAGCAGAAACCATCATCAGCATGGATGCGTGTCCTCTGGAATGGTGGTCAAAGCATAAAGGGACATATGATTCTGTAGTGCATCTGGCACGTAAATATCTTGCGACGCCAGCTACAACAGTGCCATGCGAACACCTGTTTTCGCTTTCAGGTGACATTGTAAAGAAGAAGTGGGCAGCATTATCTCCTAAAAATATAAACGAACTTGTTTGTCTGAGTGATCAGCTGAACAAGAAGTAGGACTGAGTGGACTTGTAGGCTCTAAAGTATTACATTGTTTTATTTTTGAATGCAGTTATTTTTTGTACATAATTCTACCACTGTAAGTTCAATTTTCATGATAAAGAAATTGCACTACAGTACTTGTATGAGGTGAATTGAAATACTGTTTTTGTTTTTTATAGCGCAAATATTTGTAATAAAAAAATAAATATAAAGTGAGCACTGTACACTTTGTATTCTGTGTAATTGAAATCAATATATTTGAAAATGTAGAAAACATCCAAAAATATTTCAATAAATGGTATTCTATTGTTTAACAGTGCGATTAATCGCGATTAATTTTTTTGATCGCTTGATAGCTGTAATATTTTCTCATGAACTATTAGTAAAGCAATTTAATTTGCTGCTGATGTATTAATTCTAACGTGACAAGTAATTGTGATTTGCTGATTGAAACCATGTAAATCTGCATTTTCATGTAAATTAGTGTCAGCTTTTTATTTAACATTCAGTATTTAAGTGGTTAAATTCAAGGTAAATTCTGTACCATTCCATTATGTAAGAAAAGGGGAGTGCTATAAGTTGTTCTTCAGCAAGGAGAAAACAGATTTGACAAGAAAGTATTATGTTCTTACTATGTATTGGGAACTGTTTATTACTCGAAATTAATCTGTATTCTGAGTGTTTTCTGTGGCAAATCAGTTTTTATAAAGGAAGACTCTTGAAGTATTTTATGCTGTGGACTTTGGTATACACCCCTCCATTGCCTTTACAATAGTTCCTTCCAATGATGCAAACTCTGACCTAGCTGATTAACTTCCTTGTAGAAACTGGTGTACTACTTGGAGGCGAGATTCCAACTAAAAGTGAAATGGGGAATGTACAAAAAAAGTTTTCCAGCAAAGGAGGTGGCTGTAAGTCAGAGATGCAGAAGCACAGTGAATACACTGAGAAGAGAGTAAAAAAAGGCATATCCGAGAAAAAGACAATTGAACATTTACCAGACCATGAAGGTGAAGTTAATGGTTATCTAAATGGTAAAAAAAAGGATGAAAGCAATGATGTAAAGAAGGAAACCTCCAGTTCACATGGGACAGAATCGTCATCAGCTGGGAAAAGCATTTCTAATTTGCTTCCTCCTACTGCAGCAAAACTGAAAAGTGAAGGAAATGAGTTATTTAAGAATGGACAGTTTGGAGAGGCTGTGCTGAGGTATTCAGAGGCAATTGAAAATGTCATCAATTTAGGTGAGTTGTGTTACCTTATGAAAAGAGTAGAATTGCTATTATTGTTAAAAGAACCACAATTTAACCATCATAGCCTATCCACAGATTTCTGACAGAAACTGACAGGCTGTAAATTCCTTTGTGATGAATAATAAAGTCAGTTTACAAAATGAGTCACATAAAGTACAGTAGAGTGAAATGAATAGAAAGATTGATAATTCTTAGTGACAGGGATGTTTGCATATGTTTATGTACTAGAATAATTATATGCATTGTAGGTGACATACTGAATAAAAAGCTCCTTGAAGCTTTGCATCATCAGCGAACTGCAGCAGTGCAGTGTAACTCAGAACATACTATAGTCTTTTTTTATTCTAATTCAATGATATTTAAATAATGAAATTTCATTGTACTTGTATATAATTTTAGGAGTACAAAGTCGAGATGATCTAAGTATCTTGTATTCAAATAGAGCAGCATGTTACCTTAAAGAAGGCAACTGCAGTGACTGCATTCAAGATTGTAACAGGTAAACAGCACTCTTTCTTGTAGGGAAACAACATTCCTATCGATGATTAAATGTTTTTAATTGGTTTCTCATTATTAAAATACTATTTTAACTGAGTCATTCTAAGGAAGGACTAGTTCCTTGTCATATTGACAGGAATCTTTATCTGTTAAAATATGTTATGAATCACTCACTACTAGGGGAGAGGTAATTTTAAGAATATTGAATAAGTTGATGTGTAAAGACAATTAAATCTTCCCAAATGTACATAGAAATGCATGGAAGGCTTAAATGAACAAAATGTTAACGTTAAATGAAAACAGGCTCTACCTTGTTTGAAACCATTTTTAAGTATGTTTACAGTAGAAATTGTTTTGCATGTACACTCATCATATTCACAATCTGTGTTACAATTGTGTTCAGAAACTCAGCTAGAATTCTGCTGTCTACTTATGGTGCATTGTTGTAGGGCACCATTGGCTGAAGGTCAGGTACCCTCAATCCCCCTGCAAAAAAAACCCACATTTTTTTTTAAAAGTATTGCTGTTTTTCCTAAAATTTCTGTTGAATTTCATAAGCAGTGATTGAGTGTAAGGCTTTAGGGGTTAAACAGGATACCATACAGTCAGAGCTCTCATCAGCCACTTTTGTAATGCCAGGCTGTAACGTTCTGGAGTGCAAACCAGACCTGTGGAGAGCATGGAGTTGCCTTACCAGGCAGGCTCCAGGATCCAAAGCATTGGACCTGGGCTGCCCAATATGTAGATGTGAGTGCATGTTTGTTGCTTACAGTGGGTGTCCCAGGCAGAGAGTCATAGTAACAAGGCATTGTGAGGCACTTGGGGTTACAGGATAAGAGGTGACAGAACTCTTCACTCGTCTGGATTGCACCCCAGAATGTGACTCTCTCTCTCTCTCTCACACACACACACAACTAGAGTATAAAAATATTAATAACTGGATATAATAATATAGATTTAGCTTTGAATTTTTATTAATTAAGCTGCTAACATATTGTATCTAGTCTACCATCTGCTTTAGGAGTTTTCTAAGAGCGAGCAGGTTTTTTTCATATACTTTCTAATACTCTGCGTAATTTAAACTTTGTTGTAATTAGTGAAGATATAAGATAGTTGAAAAAGACAGACGTTTACTGACCAAATAAAGTTACAAAATTATAGCAATAAATTGCTTGTTCTGTTTCTTTGAATATAACTCTGCCATTGAAAACAATACTGTGACCTGTGTTTTGTATTCTCTCTAATGGAAACCTATATCATCATCATCAGTATAATACTAATTTATGGTACTACCCATAATATGCTATACACTTTCTGTATAGACAGAGAGGTATGGTTTCTGCCATAATGAGCAGACACAACAAATTAGACAGAAGTTAGGAAGAATCAGAAATAGAAACAATATTAAACAAATATGTATATGTCCATTAGATTTGCTGTACGCAGCACAACAGAAATGGGTAAGGTTTAATAATGATTGACTTCAGCAAGGCCAGGGGTGGCATAGTGCTTGTATTCTTGATGTAAAAAACAAAACCAAACCCCAAAAATGTTTTACACATTTGTCTTTTAATATTTGTTTCTTGAGAGGCTTCCAGGAATCCTCTTAGCTCCTCTTCCGCATAAGGGCCTTGGTTTGGTGTAACTTACCCTTTGTCTGTGGAAGGCAGGATGTAGCTCCCTTATACTAGCTTCCACTTCCCCATATTACTGCTATGGCATAACCTGTCAGCTGACTAACATTACCCTCCAGCTATACCCTGGAAATGCTTACTGGCTAGCTTCACCTCCCAGATGCTGGTAGTCCCCAAGAAATGCACCCCTTCCATCTGACTTTGTATCTACCCTCTAGATCGCACCAAATTTCTAGGTGTTATGAACCTGAAAATTAGTTAGCGTTTTCAAGGTTAAAAGAAAGTTAAGAGCAGTAGTTGAGTCTTGGTAAGTATTACGGAATGATGCATAATTGCTATTCTAAACTGTACTTAGCAGTAGAAGAGATCTTGGAAGCTTTTAAACACAACTGTCTTCATTATTTAGATATATACAGGAGTACATATCCTAACATCTAGCTGCCTAGAATCTTCTAAATCGCAATACTCCTATTGTCCCATTAACAAAAGACACTTTTTAAATAATAATGCTTTTGTGGGCATTTTGTGCTTTTGTGAACCCATCATGTCACTGGAGCAGTCCATGTAGTTTAGAAGTAGTGTTCATTGTGCTGCCCTAGAGACTGAACTTGCTGCCTGACTGCATCAGCAGCAGTGGCATCTGGGAGACATCCTGCCAAAACAGTCCATTTTTTCCTTGTATGCTAGCCTGTTGATCACAGCCAACAGGCAGTATTGTACTGCTTGTATTATTCATGTTTTACAACTATGGAGGAACTGAAAGCTATTAGAGGAACAAGCAGACAGAACAAGCATAAGTTTGAGATCCACACAGATCTAAGCACCACTTAAGCAGAATAATCATCCCATTAAGATTAAGCAGAATAATCACATTAAGATGCTTTTAAGTATCATGGGCCTTAAATGCGTTCACTGTGGAGGAAGTAGGTTACCAGACTGAGTTAACAAATTTAAGTTAAATACATTGTAATAAAATATACTAGCATGTACATGGCTACATTCCCATTTCGGAGGTTCTTTTTAGTTGGTAATAAACCACTCCAGATCTGCTTTCCTATTTTGTCAAGATAACCCCAAAATGAAATAATGGACGTACCATGTATAGTTCTTTATATCATTAGATGGCTTCATTAGATTTACATGACCATTCTGTTTTGAGCCCTGCACTGCTTGTAATCTTTTTTTCTTTTGTATTCTCAAGAGCTCTGGAACTTCATCCATTTTCCCTTAAACCTCTTCTGCGACGGGCAACGGCATATGAGTCCATAGAGCGATATCGGCAGGCGTATGTTGATTATAAAATGGTTCTACAGATAGACAGTGGGATCCAGGCAGCAAATGACAGTGTTAATAGGTAACCTCAATTTGTGACTTTTGTGTTCTTATAAGATGCTGAATGGAAAAATAGGATTTTATATTTTATTTTATTTGTTTTCCTTTATCTACTCCCTCTCCTCTATGTGCCTCAGAGTTAGAAGTATATACAGAAACACCAGTTGTTTGTTCTTAATTGTGTTCACAGTAACATCAGTTCCCATTTGTTGTATTCACTCTACAATTAAACCATGAATGTGAACTTGAAGGGGGCACTTTTCTTTTGCTTTCAGCACCTGTGAATGTACCATCTTTTTTCTTCTACTGTTCTGTCATTTGTCCTTTACCCACACTGTATTGTTCCTCCTCTCTTGTTCTGTGCTTTCCTCATTTCTTTTTAATTCTGTGTTCTGTATTCTGTGAGGACAGCAGCAAAATGAAACTTGTAGGACTCCTGATCCCTGAAGTGCCAATGTTTGACATCTTCTAGCCTGCACAGAGATCCTATTAAGTTTCACTGTGCTACCACTTGTCAACAGTAGCTTATTAGTGGCTTGTGCCACTTCCCTGGGACTATATTAAAAATTTGATTTTAATCCATGTCAGCAAAATTTCATGTTTTGATGTTTTGTGCTGGATATTTTACTCCTTTATATGTGATTTAAATTTTATAACCTAAGGCAGAAATCTCCTGCAAGTTCTCCATGGCAGATATCAACTCCCAATATCCTCCTCTCTCTACTCTGCTGACCTCAATGAGAGATGCATGTATATGGGGAGAGCAAAATGTTAAAGCTGAGGTCTTCCATTGGGTCTTTGAGAATTTTGCCCTTAATACTTGGGTCTGCATAACTTTATTCTTGTATTAGATGACAAAATACTATCTTGGCTGGAGCAGAACAATGATTTCACATGATGTTCTTGACAGAAAGGTCTCTAAGCTAGTGATCTGCCAAACTCTTTTGTTTCAGTGTCTGCATTGGTCATCTATTTAACACTGAAGCAGACAAGAGAGAATCTCACTCTCTTGCCATACAACTTAAGTGCCCCATATATTCAAGACCAAATTCATAAATACTAAAATGTGTAGCATGTTCTACATGTAGCTGCCAGCGGTAAAAGTGAGATGGAACTCTGGGGAGCTGTATTTCAGTGTTTGGGTAACAATATTTTTCCAGAGTAAGAGATTTGTACCTCATACACCTCATGAGGGTAGCATCACCTTTTTTAAAAAAAAAAAATAAAAAATTTTTTTAGTTATTGATATTCGAATACAGAGCAGATTAAATATGGGAGTTACTGAGAAGGTATATACATAGAACCTCAGTGCTTTTAGAGTCTTTTTTTTTTTTTTTTTTTTTTTTTTTTTTTTTTTTAACTACAGCTGTATTTAAAGGGCTTTACTTTTTTGGGTGGGGCTTCAGTTTCCTCCCCTTCTTAACTTTTGTCTTTACCAGGTGAGATAACACTATAAGGTCTACCCTTCTTTTCTTATTTATATTCTGGTATCACCCAAAGGTCCTGATGAGGACTGAAGCCCTGATGTGCTGGAGCTGTACAGACATATTGGTAGCTATAGTCACTGTCTACACAGTGTATAGTCTAAGAAATACAATTTTTCTAACCTTTTAAATAGTTTCAAAACCCCATCATTCGTGCTGCCAACTGCAGATAATTAATTTCTGTAATTATGTTTAGAACAAAAGTGTACAGAATTGTGCTTGATACTTCAAACGTTGTCATACTTATTTCCTTTAACTTAGTTCTGTGATTCATAGAATTACTTACTATATTTGCTTTTTTTCTACTGTAAATATTGTGTATGAGAACAGAGAAGCCAGTATGCATTGAGCAATAGCCCACATATATTCAACCTTCAGTATTAGAACCTGTTTTATAAAGGAAGACGGGACATTGAGGTTATTCCCTATGCTTTTTGAAAAGCGAACGATAACTTTAACTTCTACTGTAGGTGTGTGTGCACCAGAAGGGCTCTTAGTTTAACATTTTCTGTAAAGGATGTTCTCTTTAAGTGCAGAGTAAACTTGCTAGTACATCAGTGTCTACATCTGGTACTAGATGAGTTCCTGGTGTGGTGAAATTACGGATGTAAAACAATTGGTGTTCATGGTTTTACCTCCTGTATCACTATCTTTTATTTACAAACAGGCACTTTAGAAATTTCCGCTGATTGACATTCTTGTAACTTACTTAGTGTTTAAACTTCCTATTTTTTCTTTTTCTTCCCTCTCTAGGCCTTCCTTATGCTTTTAGCTTCACTACTCATTACTCTTTCTTCCCTGGCAACCCTTCATGTTATTTCAGCTGCTTCTTCCTTCTCCTCCTTTGCTGGTAATTCATTTTTGGCTTTCAGATTTTGTTTTTAGAGCATAGCCCTCTTGCGTAAGTTTAAATACAATTTATTTATTTTAAAATTTTTATCATTTCTAAATTCAATTTAAATAGCTGACCAAATAAGGAAAATACTCAGTTTCAGTGAAGAAGAGAAACAATTTTAAAAGAAACAGTTTAAGAAGTGAATTGCAAAGGAAAAAAGGTGGCATTTCTACCTTTCCTGTTCCTTTTTGATGTAAAGGGATAACCTCAAAAATGTATTTTAAATAATATTTTTCTACATGTCTTTTACGTTAGGAATATCAGGTCTTGGCTTTCTATTTTTATTGGAGAACTTTTTAAGATCCTCAGGGGATCTGATTGGTGATATCACAGGAAGTTGACTGACCTGCTGATCTTTCACCCCTAGGTGAAGGGGAATCTTATTCAGGCTATCTTCTAGACTGACCTAAATAACCAAGTCCTCCAAAAATCTTACAAGCAAAAATGGAGCTCCTGAGGTTCCTATTATTAGTCATGTAAAAGACAAGCAGAATTGTTAAAATAAAACTTTGAGATTCTGTGTACATCATAAAGAAAGCATTGAAGGGTGTGAGCAATTTATTTATTTTTGCTTTGCAGTCCACTATTAATAAGAGTTTGTCATGTTGGTTAGAATATGTTGAATGACTTTTTTTTTGGTGCCTGATACGTTACCCTGCAAGAGTGGTAGCAAGCACTCTTATTTGAGGGACCTTGCTTATGGAAACTGTTCCCTATGATGGGGTTCCAGAACCCAGGTTTGTTAAGCTTCTTTTCAGTGAGGCTTTTAATCAGTGGCATTTTACCATTGACTGCATACCATCAGGTTTCTGTGGCTAGTTTTTTGTTTTGTTTTTAAATTTTCTGTTGAATTGACTGATATTTTTACTGTTCCTTTTTAATTATTGTGAGGAATCTATAGGCTATGGCCATGGGGACTGTGTATATGCACTTCCATTCACTAAATGGACTTCTCGTTCTAATTGACTCAAATTCCAATATGTTTCCTGTAATACCAGTTGTTAAACTTCATCAGAACAACTCTGCAGCTTTTGTTACAAACGTTTATATGAAAAGTATACTGTGTAAACATGGCCCTATCAAATTCATGGTTCATTTTCATAAATTTCACGGTCAGTGCATTTTAAAAATCTTGAATTTCACAGTTTCAGATATTTAAATCTGAAATTTCACAGGGTTGTAACAAAGCATGAATATGTATTTTAAAACGGAAAATATAAACATGTAAAGCCTTTAAGTAAGTGTTTCTCACACTGGGGTTCCCGACCCAAAAGAAGGTCAGAAGCCTGTTGTAGGGGTGATGTGGTATTGCCACCCTCACTTCTGTTATGCCTTCAGAGCTGGGTGGCTGGAGCGTGGCAGCTGCTGACCGGATACCTAGCTCTGAAGGCAGCGCTGCTGCCAGCACAGAAGTAAGGGTAGCCTGGTATGGTATTGCCATTCTTTCTTCTGCGCTGCTGCTGACGTCAGTGCTGCCTTTGGAGCTGGAGGCAGCGCAGAAGTAAGGGTGGCAATACCGTAACCCCCCACAATAGTCTTGCCAACCCCCTTTTGGGTCAGGACCCCCAGTTTGAGAAACATTGCTTATAGGATAGTGTAAAAGTACACAAAAGACCAGATTTTATGGGGGAGACCAGATTTCACAGTCCGTGACACATTTTTCATGGCCGTGAATTTGGTAGAGCCCTATGTATAAAATGGATCTTTGTGATAAATACCAGTAAATCCCAGCATTGCAATATGACTGTCTGAGTGTTTTCTTGTAAAACACCATTCTTGGTGCAAGACTGTTGCTAGCACAGTTGAGTGACTGGATGGGGTGTGGGATACAAGGAGCCATCCCTCCAGCCCATTCATCCTTTATAAGCACCAGGGACAAATACAGTCTTGCTCCCTTTGAGCCTGATTCAGTATGCACTGAAGTCAACAGGAGTCTTTTCATTGACTTCAGTGCCCATTGGGTCAGGCCCTCTGCGCACGATTGTGGGCACACAGCCACAAATGGAGAAAGGCTGAGCAGGGAAGAAGCAGGGTCCTGGTTCAGTGTGGAGTTATTCTGCTCTTTACTCAGAACAATATCTAAATACTGTGATCTGCCTTCTGTGTAACGTGGCTTATTTTACAGTGAAATAACCAAAGCAAAGGTCAGGGCTGTTCAATTTGCATAGTACCCTTAATTTTATATGAGCTACTTCATTCAAGTCAGAGTGAGAGAATATTTTGCCTAGATTAAAATAAAATTATAACTCAGTAATCCAACACCACCATGGACCCTTACATGTCTCTTACTGAAAGGCACCTATTGTTAGTTTAGAGAAGAACACTTTTTTGTTCATTAGCTTGAAAAGAAATTAAGCAGCTAGGTGATAATGTGGAATTAGTGAGTGCTGCCTGTATTTTGTGTATGATGCAAATGTTTTTTTTAAAGATTAAAATTTGAAAAAAATTGCATAGATCAACATAGCACATAAATATAGTACATAAAACAGTACCTCACACAAATCAATGTATCAGCATCCATTTCAGTCTATTATTCTGTAAAATAGTGCAATTTTTTTGTAATCTGTATTACACAAAATATATTGTGTAAAAATAGTTACAACCTCTTATAGGAAACAAGGTGGATGAGGCAATATCTTTTACTGGACCAGCTTCTGTTGGTAGGAGAGGCACACTTTTGAGCTGGGTCTGGGAAGTGTACTCAGTGTCCCAGCTAAATACAAGGTGTAACAGATTGTTTAACATAAGTAGTTAACACCTGTTTCAAGGGACCATGCAAGGTAAAATGGCCTGTTAACACATCTTCAGTCATTTGGGAAGCTGGGAGTGGTGTTTAGTGGGTTACAGATCGTTGTAATAAGCCATATGAAGTGAGCTGTAGCTCACGAAAGCTTATGCTCAAATAAATTGGTTAGTCTCTAAGGTGCCACAAGTATTCCTTTTCTTTTTGCGAATACAGACTAACACGGCTGTTACTCTGAAACCATAAATCTAGTGTCTCTATTCACTGGCCAGGATGAATGAGCTTGCATATACATACCAGATGTGTTCATCATAAGATCCTTTAATGCAGTGTTTCCCAGACTTGGGATGCCTCTTGTTCAGGGAAAGCCCCATGACTGTAGAGGTGTTAATGGGTCAATTCACCTTGAATGGTCCCTTGAAGTATATGTTAACTATTTATGTAAACAACGTGTTCCACCTTGTATTTAGATTTAGCTGTGACACTGAGTACATTTCTCAGATCTGAAGAAGAGCTCTGTGGAATCTCAAAAGCTTGTCTCTGTCACCAAGAGAAGATAGTCCATTAAAAGATAAAAGAAAAGGAGTACTTGTGGCACCTTAGAGACTAACCAATTTATTTGAGCATGAGCTTTCGTGAGCTACAGCTCACTTCATCGGATGCATACTGTGGAAACTGCAGAAGACATTATATACACAGAGACCATGAAACAATACCTCCTCCCACCCCACTCTCCTGCTGGTAATAGCTTATCTAAAGTGATCATCAAGTTGGGCCATTTCCAGCACAAATCCAGGTTTTCTCACCCTCCGCCCCCCCCCCCACAAACTCACTCTCCTGCTGGTAATAGCCCATCCAAAGTGACCACTCTCTTCACAATGTGTATGATAATCAAGGTGGGCCATTTCCTGCACAAATCCAGGTTTTCTCACCCCCCCACCCCCATACACACACAAACTCACTCTCCTGCTGGTAATAGCCTATCCAAAGTGACCACTCTCCTTACAGACAGCGCCCCAACCTGAAGCAAATACTCACCAACAACCACATACCACACAACAGAACGACTAACCCTGGAACCTATCCTTGCAACAAAGCCCGTTTCCAACTGTGCCCACATATCTATTCAGGGGACACCATCACAGGGCCTAATAACATCAGCCACACTATCAGAGGCTCGTTCACCTGCACATCCACCAATGTGATATATGCCATCATGTGCCAGCAATGCCCCTCTGCCATGTACATTGGTCAAACTGGACAGTCTCTACGTAAAAGAATAAATGGACACAAATCAGATGTCAAGAATTATAACATTCATAAACCAGTCGGAGAACACTTCAATCTCTCTGGTCACGCAATCACAGACATGAAGGTCGCTATCTTACAACAAAAAAACTTCAAATCCAGACTCCAGCGAGAAACTGCTGAATTGGAATTCATTTGCAAATTGGATACTATTAATTTAGGCTTAAATAGAGACTGGGAGTGGCTATTTCCCCTTGTTTTTTCCTACCCCCCCCCCCCCCCCCGACGTTCTGGTTAAACTTGGATTTATACTGGAAATGGCCCACCTTGATTGTCATGCACATTGTGGGGAGAGTGGTCAGTTTGGATGAGCTATTGCCAGCAGGAGAGTGAGTTTGTGTGGGGCGGGGGGGTGAGAAAACCTGGATTTGTGCTAGAAATGGCCCACCTTGATTATCATGCACATTGTAGGGAGAGTGGTCACTTTGGATGAGCTATTAGCAGCAGGAGAGTGAGTTTGTGCGTGTGTGTTTTTTTTGGAAAAGGGGGAGGGGGGGGTGAGAAAACCTGGATTTGTGCTGGAAATGGCCCACCTTGATTATCATACACATTGTGAAGAGAGTGGTCACTTTGGATGGGCTATTACCAGCAGGAGAGTGAGTTTGTGGGGGGTGGGGGGGGCGGAGGGTGAGAAAACCTGGATTTGTGCTGGAAATGGCCCAACTTGATGATCACTTTAGATAAGCTATTACCAGCAGGAGAGTGGGGTGGGAGGAGGTATTGTTTCATGGTCTCTGTGTATATAATATCTTCTGCAGTTTCCACAGTATGCATCCGATGAAGTGAGCTGTAGCTCACGAAAGCTCATGCTCAAATAAATTGGTTAGTCTCTAAGGTGCCACAAGTCCTCCTTTTCTTTTTGCGAATACAGACTAACACAGCTGTTACTCTGAAACCTGTCATTAAAAGATATTGACTCATTCACCTTGTCTCTGATATCCTGGGACCAGCACTGATACAGCAGCACTGCATACAACCTCTTATAGAGTCTTTTTGTAGACCTTTCAGGGTCTTGTGCAGGGCTGTCCTTACCCATACGCAAAGCGCACAGCTGCGCAGGGCACCAGGAAATTTGGGGCACCAAATTTCCTGGTGCCCTGCGCAGCTGCCTTCTGCTCCAGCCCCTGCTCCGGCTCTTCCCCAGGCCCCTGCTCCCCCGAACCTCTTCCCCTGGGCCCCTTCCTCACCCCAGCCCCTCCCCTCAGCACTCACTGGCAGCGTGGCTGAGGCTGGGTGGCTGCACTCCCACTGCCGGTGAGTGCAGGCCAAGCCCTGCCCCTGCTCCGCCCAAGCCCCGCCCCCACTCCCCTGAGCTCTGCAGCCAGGCTGGGCCTGCACTCACCAGCAGCGGGAGTGCAGCGACCCAGCCTCAGCCACGCCACCAGTGTGTGCTGCGGGGTGGTTCTCCCCTTCCCCCCAAGCCTGCCCCGCCCTCTGCCCCGCGGAAGCCTGGGGCCTACCCCTCTTCTTCCCCCAACGGAGGCCTGGGGCCCCACCCCCACCGCGAGGGGGCTGCGTAGAGCCCCAGAATTGCATGGGATGGCTCTGGTCTTGTGGGAGTGAGGAGGCCGGGATTGGGCCCTAACTGTTCGTCTTCTGTAGTTATACTATAATGTTAAAAACCCCTTCAGTGTATAAATACTGCACTGTAACAATTTTAAAGACTAAAGTCAAGGGCAGGAAATGTCAATCTGGATTACTTTCTTCCATTCCAACCTCATTTTTAATGTTGCATCCAACATTGTTAAATCCTTTTCAGATGTATATCAATTGTTTCTTTTAATGAAGAAGGATTTGTCATATATAATAATATATTTTTGCATCAGTGGTGGGATTGATACACCTGCAGATTGCAAGATTATGAAATAAAATTTGAATGTAGCATAATTTACTGGACAGTGCAGAGTTTTCCTTCAAGAATTGGTTCCTAAGCTCTTCCTGATCTTTTTTCTTAATTTAGAAAAGTTTCTAATCCATTTTCGTTAATATTTAATATTTTCTTTTAAAAAGATGCTATCAAATGTACGCAGTGTTGTCAAGCTTTTTATAGGTTAGATTTATTTATTTAGGTCTTAATCTAGAGCCCACTGTGGTCAATCAGGTGACTCCCATTGACTTTAATGGGGTTTATATTGGGCCTGCTATGGGTTGGAATAAACTAGTTGCCTACAATTTGGGAGCAGTGAAAGTACACTTCTTTAAGAAAAGAATCAAGTTAAGAGACCATTTTAAATGTATTTTCTTTACTTTTTAAATGGGGATAATAATTCATGCTTAATTAGAGACTTAGAGCAAGAAGGTCTTAAAATACAATGTAATACATACTTTGAGTTGCAGTATTGTTTCAGAAAGTAGTTGTATGTATTTAATGTGGCATCAACTGCTGTAAAAAGTACATTTGTGTCTGAAACTAGTGTATATAATGTTACAAGCAATGCCTTTAATTTCACATCTGAGATAAATTAACCAAAAAAAAAAAAATTCCGGTTAATGTATACATTAAGCAGGACTCAGGGCTCAATCCTGCAAGAGGCTGGGAACTCTCAATATGCACTGGCTGAGGCTCTGACCCAGCCAAACAATCACATGCTTAAATGCTTTGCTGGCCAGGCCTATGTGAGTTTCTCCTTTGCTGAAAAGACCTGTATAAATACCAACAAAGAACATAAAGACTCTAAGGAAAAAAAACTAAGGATCTTTTTAAAAAATTCAGGACAATGCTACTTAAACTGGGCGCTATGGGCAAACCGACACTAGAAGCACTACATCAGTGCAGCTGCACTGATGCAATTGCGCCGCTGTAGCGCATCTGGTGAAGATGTTCTATGCCAACAGGAGAGAGCTCTCCCATCAGCATAAATAAATCCACCTCTGCAAGAGGCATAGCACTGTCCACACCTAAGTCGGTGTAACTTACATCTGTCGAGAGGTGGCTTATTCACATCCCTGACCGACGAAAGTTATACCGAAGTAAGTGATAGTGTAGACCTGGCCTATCAGATTTTTTTTTTAATTAGTCCCTTTACTGGTAACTGCTTAAATAATTTTAGTGGAAGAATTGAAGGGCAGTAATATTTTTAAAATTGAAGTTAAGTTGTAAAAAGAAAAAAAATATGAAAAATGTGTGTTTTTGTCTTCAGAATAACAAGAACTTTAATAGCTCAAGATGGTCCAAGTTGGAGAGAGAAGCTACCACCAATTCCAGTTGTCCCTTTTTCTGCTCAGTTACACAAATGGGATGAAGAAAGTTTTACTTCAGAGACTAAGCAAAAGAAGTCTGCAGACTTCAATGGAGACAGACAATCAGAGATGAACAGTATGTATAGCATATGCAAATATGTAGAGGTAGAAAAATGGAAATATAGTTATATAGTTTAACAAAAGTTAAACATACCATTGCTTTTCAGAATATTATCTGAAGAAGCAATATACTTAAATAATATTAATAGCAAATCTTTCTGAAAGGATAAGTTGGATAATGGTCAAGATTGGATTTAATAACCTGTAAAGATCCATAATGTTATGCTTCTTTACCACCCCGTGGATGAGTTTTCAATGTGCATTTCTTTGAGAAAAATAAATAAATAAAAATAGATAAATAAATAAAAATGTTGGTAAGAATATTGATCAGCAATATGTTGATATCCACTGAAACTGTCCAGTGACTTTCCTATTTACTTAACCTTAATTACATCAATTTATTTTAAAAGTAGAGTCGTGCTCTACATCATGATAGAAGGTTGCTGTGACTACTGCATAGCCTCTCTCCACTAGTAATGTTACCTCTTAGCTCAAGGATGATTTAGTTGGTGTTGGTCCTGCTTTGAGCAGGGGGTTGGACTAGATGGCCTCCTGAGGTCTCTTCCAACCCTAATCTTCTATGATAAGTATACAACGTTGGTGAACCCATAAGAATGGCAAACGTTTGTTTCTAAAGCATGCAGTTTTCAGGGAACTCAGGGCTTGTCTGAACAGCCCCGTAGTTCAGACTGCGGGGGTGTGAATTGTGTGCGCCAAGTGCTGCGTGGATGCTGCAGGTGCAAACTAAAAGGTACCTAGTTCGTATTAGCACAGCCTTCTTCAAATGGGGTTATGTTAATGTGAACTAGATACTTTTCAGTTTGCACTAGCAACGTCCACACAGAACAGTTATACAATGCATTCTTCAGTTCACATCCCCCATAGTCTGAACTACATGGCCATGTAGACATAGTTTCAGTTACAGGAAATATTTTTTTCTCTCCTAATCTCCATGGCATTAGATGATCTACCCATAATTTATTACCGGAAAAAGGCATGTCCTCAATCAACCTCCACTCCTGAGATACTAAAGAATTAATGATATTACTGCTGTCTGAAAGGTGATCTGAAGAATTACTCTTCACCTTTTGTATACCAACTGCAAACAAAAAACACATTTATAGTTATAACAGATCTATGTACAAGATGAATTAACTAAGCAAAAAATAAATGAAGGGGTGGAGGCAGATATGTTGGTAATATTAGGTAAGATTGAAAATTGATGTTAGTATTATTTGTTTGTTGAATACCAACAATGTGCATTAGAATTTTGCCTGAGAAGGAAATTTGACTCAAAGAATAAGACCAGGCAGAATTAATTTACAGTAATTTGGATTTTATAGGGAAAGGGTAGTATTGCATACTCAACCACAGTACAACTACAGAAAATCACTTTCCATGTAGGGAACGCAAGCTAGATAAATCGAGAGATAAAACAGAATTTTTCATCAATTAATTTGAGTTTAAATTTCCCAGACTGCAATGTTTTTCTTAAAGTTATAAATGCATCACTTTGCCAATTTGCCCAGTCCTCAGTAATGACAGAAATTGGTTTTACCTTTCGCTTCTGTAATGATGAAGTAGCAGATACAAAATTATTCAAGATAGTTAAGTCCAAAGCTGACTGCAAAGAGTTACCGGGGGATCTCACAAAACAGGGTGACTGGTCAACAAAATGTCAGATGAAATTCAACATTGATAAGTGCAAAGAAATGCACATTGGAAAAAATAATCCCAATTACTCATATATAATGGTGGGTTTTAAATGAGTTGTTACCACTCAAGAAAGAGATCTTGAGTCATTGTGAATAGTTCTCTGAAAACTTCAGCTCAAGTCCCAGCAGCAGTCAAAAGGCTAACAGAACTTTAGGAACTATAGGAAAGTGATAGAAAATAAGACAAAATATTGTAATGCCAGTATGTAAGTTCATGGTGTGCATACACTTTGAATACTGTGTCCAGTTCTGGTTGCCCCATTTGAAAAAGGATATAGTGGAACTGGAAAAGGCTCAGGGAAGGGCAACAAAAATGATCAAAGGTATGGAACTGCTTACATACAAGGAGACACTAAAAAGATTGTGGCTCTTCAGCCTGGAAAAGAGATGATGGGGGCGGGGAATATGATAGAGGACTGTAAAATCATGAATGGTGTGGGAAAAGTGAATAGAAAAGCATTATTTACCCTTTCCAAAAATACAAAAACGAGGGGTCAACTGATGAAGTTAATAGGCAGTAGGTTTGATACAAACAAGAGGAAGTACTTTTTGACACAACTCACAATTAGCCTGTGGAACTCATTGTTGTGGGATGCTGTGATAGCCAAAAGTGTAACTGAATTAAAAAAAGAAGTAGGTAAGTTCAAGGAAGATATGTCCATCAGTGGCTATTACTCAAGTTGGTCAGGGGTGTAACTCCATGCTCGTGTGACCCTAAACCTCTGACTGCCAGAAGCAGAGATGGAAAGACTGGTGGATCTCTCCAAAATTGCCCTGCTCTGACTGCAGCTCTGGTACTGGCCACTTTTGGAGATAGACTAATGGTCCATCTAGCCCAGTAGCCTGACTTTTTATGGCAGTTCTTATGTTCAGTTAGATACGTTGCTTAATAAATGTTTAAATTTTTAGCTTGAAAAGGTGATTTTGGTAAGTATTGATGGTATACATTTCTGTAACCTCAGGAATGGAACTTGCTGTTTGTTTTGAATTAAAATTGACTTATTTTAAATCATTCCAGTTGTAAGAATTAAAACGTTGGCTATATAACTCTGTTAATAACATTCCCATGAGAAAGAGTTTGCAGGTAATCATGGAGAGAAGTGGTCAGATTTGTAGTGATAAGATCTAACCTGTTCTGAAAATTAATCAAATTAGTTATAATTGTCTAAATCAAAAGATAATGTAATTCGTGGTGGTCTGGTATAAGATTAAGTCTGTTGAACCTAGTGTGTGGATTTGGCCTTGTTTGCATTCTTCTTCGAGTGATTGCAGATGTCCATTAACTTCAGGTGTGTGTGCGCCCAGTGCACGGTTGTCAGAGATTTTTCCCTTAGCAGCACCCATTGGGGTGGCACATGAGCTCTCTGCTGCCTCACACCACCACACAAAGGTATAAAGGATAGATCCACCCCCAACCCTCCTTGTTCCGTTTTACTGGCTGTAATGGTTGTTGGAATATGGTATTCCAATTATCTTTCCCTCATATTTGTGTACAGTTGGTATTTGTTTTAGTGTTTGTTAGTAATAGAAATAGGTTTTCTTTTGAAGTGTTTTTAAACACTTCAGTTCCCACTGCCAGGGCGTACCTCAGTCACTGGCATCAAGCCCTGACATTCCTGAAAAAAACTTGATGCCAGTGAGTGACCCACACTCCAGTTGCCTGACGTGTCTTGAGGAGACTCATGTTAGGGATTGGTGTCAAATTTGCTGGGATTTTAATCCTGTCAACTCTGATGCCAGCACCAGTGCTGTTGAGACCGACCCTGAAGTGGCTGCATCTAATTGAACCATACAGAAGACTGTCTTGGTACTGTGTACTCAGGAGGCAGACTCTGCTGAGTTTCTCTGTGCAGGCTTTGCTGGCAGTCCAAGAGTCTTCTCGCCCAGTACTGGCACCTACGATACCTTTATTGTCGTCATCCCAGCATATGATACCGTGAGTGCCTCCATTTCCCTGCATGCCTCTTCATGTGATACCGTCCACAGGGAAGCCAGCCATTATCTCACAAGAACCGCCATCTCCAGGCACCTGACATCGAACCTCTGCACTCATAGGAACAGCTCTTTCTTGGTTGGAGGAGGTGGCTTCATCTGCAGATTCTGAGGTCGGTTCCTACATGTCACCCCTTCACCACAAACATCAATGTTCCCCTTCTACTGCCTACCATTGTTGGTATCCCCTGGAGGCTCTGTCTTGGCCATCAAGTAGAGACCCATGCCTAGGCAGAAATTGGGCTCCGTGGCCTTATCAATGGCCATTATGAACCCTTTGGGGGTTTCTGCATGCCTCCAGGTTGTCGCCACACCCTCCCTGCTCTGCTTCTTTGAGTAGGCATCAAGATTTACCACGCCATGTCCCATGGAAGACCATTCCTGATACCAGGCTTGGTACTGAGCGGGAGAAAATTGGTCTGTTGGATCTCCCTTTAGAGGAATTGGTGGAGGCTCCACCACAGTTGGTTTTGTCCTTCTCCCCTTCATCGCATGATGAGGCAGTGGTGTTGGAATGTGCCTCATCATCCCCTGAGGATTACAGAGTTCATCAGGACCTGTTAACTCTACATTTACAGTGGCTGGTTGACATCTTAGCTTCTGTGGAACCATCTAGAATGACACTCCCAAATAATGAAGCTATCTTGGAGCCCACTAACATGCTGTGGCAGACTCAAACTTTCCCTCCCTCCCCCCAGCAAAAAAGGGCTGAGTGCAGATATATCCCCTCATAGGGAAATGAACATTTTTTCACCCACCCCCTTCCAGGGTTGTTGTTGTTCTCAGCTGCCAATGACAGAGAATGCCAGGGTCAACAGGCATCAATCCTGAAAGGAAAGGATGCAAACAAAGTGAATCTCTTTGGCAGAAAACTTTATTCAACAGCAGGTCTGCAGCCCAGGATTGGTAACCAGCAACCTTTGCTTGGACACTATGACATTAGCCTCTGGGACAATCTATTAAAATTTAAAGACAAATTGCCAGAGGATGTGAGGCAGAAATTTCTCACCATGGTTGATAAGGGTAAATTAGTGGCCAGAATCTCCTTTCTGGTCAGTTTGGATGCTGCTGGCTCTGTGGCTAGAGCCATGGCGTTGTCCATTAAAATATATGCAGATGCCCATGGCTCCAGTCATTGGATATTCCTTAAGAGGTCTTCACAGATGATACAGGATCTGCCCTTTGAATGGTCATCGCTCTTCTCTAAGCAGGCAAATGACAAACTGCATAGCATAAAAGACTTCAGGGCGACACTCAGTCTTTGGGCGTTTATACACCTGTACTAAGGAGGAAGCTGTTCTGTCATCAGTAGGTTCACTGTTATCCTTCTTTCACACCTCATCACAAAGATCTCGCCAGGAAAGAGGGCAGATGTTATAGAAGACCGCTCTCTCCTTCTGCAATAGATACTTGTTCATCTAGACTGCCTGGGAGTTCTAAGCAAATATTTTGATGTGTTTTGTCAAGGTCAGCCTACTAGTTTCTGGATTGCCAACCTCTCCTACTTCACAGTTTGCCATCTGGTTATCTCACTACCTAAGTGCTTGGTGCAACATCTCTACAGACCAGTGGGTCTTATGCACAGTGGAATTGGGATACACTCTTCAGTTTCTTTCTATCCAGGTTTCTACCTTCTTTTCCATCCCTTTTCAGAGACCACTCTCATGAGGAGAGAAGAAGCAACCTCTTCTCCAGTTGGGAGCCATGAAGGAAGTTCTTCAGTTATACAGAGCAAAGGGGTTTTATTCCTCTGATCCATTATTTCTTGATCCCGAAAGGGAGGTCTCTGACCCATTCTGGACCTGTGACAGCTCGACAACCCTGAAGAAAATAAAGTTTTGCATGGTTACACAGGCTTTCATTATTCCCATCCTGGAGACTAGTATGCTGTCCTCGAATTAAAAGATACATATTTCCATGTGGCAACGCATCAAAGCCACAGGAAATCCTCCAGGTTTTTGGTAAATCAGTGTCACTGCCAGTTTACAGTACTGCCATTGGGCCTGTCTGCAACTTCATGGGTGTTCACAAAGTGCATGGCAGTGGTGGTAGCATTCCTGAGGAAGTCAGAAGTTCACATATTTCCCTACCTAGGCGACTAGTTGGTGACAGGCCAGTCCAAGGCATAGGTACTGTCTGGCATGTCTGTCATCCACTCCAACTCCACTAGAGTTGCTCATCTATACAAGAAGTCAATCCTGTCACCTGTACAAAAGATAGAATTTATAGGCGTGGTCTTGGACTCTGCCGAGGCCTTCCTTCCCCAGGTAAGATTCCAGATGATGCTGACCATTGTGTTAGACCTGAAGGCCCATCCTACAATGACAGTACAGACTTGTCTCAGACATCTGGGGCATAGGGCTTCATGGATTTACAAAGTTTGGCTTGCCAGGCTCTGTCTCTGGAAGTTGCAAAGGTGTCTGGTATCTGTGTACTCTCTGATTCGTTATCCTCTAGACGTGGTGGTTCAGGTGCCCATTCAAATCTTGGCCTCTCTGTATTGGTGGACAGACCCTTCAAATGAGTGTGTGGGGTTCTGTTTGCTCCTTCTCAACCAGCTTTGACCCTGGGGGCTCAGCTGTGGTCCCTGCAGACTCAAGATTTATGGTCTGCTCAGGATTTAACTGTACATATAAATGTCAGAATCGAGGGCTGTCCGGCTAGCTTGTCAAGCCTGCCTTCCCCACATCAAGGGAAGAAATCATACTCACAGACAATACAGTGGCCATGTTCTATGTGAACAGGCAAGGAGGGGCCAATTTGACTGTGCTATGCCAGGAGGCAGTGTGGCTATGGGACTCTTGTATTGTCAACTCCATTCCATCTCAAGGCCTCTCACCTTCTGGGTGTTCAAAACCATCGTGCAGGCTGATTAACCAGATCTTTCACCAGTCACCACGAATGGTGTCTCTGCGCAGACAAGGCCAGATTCATTTTCAGATTGGGGGAGACTCCCCATACAGACGTGTTTACAACTACAGTCAATAGAAAGTGTCATCACTTTTGCCCTTAAGCAGGGCACACAGTCTAAGGTCTCAGATGGATGCTTCCCTGTTGCGCTGGACGGACAAGCTCCTGCACTCCTTTTCTCCAGTTCCAGTTCTGTCTAGAGTTGATGAAAATCAGGCAGGACCACACTCAAGTCATACTCCTAGTTCCAATGTGGCCTTGGCAACATTGGTTTTCCACATTACTGACCGTGTCTCCCAGAGCTGCATTGCCACTACCACTGGATGCAGACCTGAACTCTCAGGACCCTGGTTGCCCCCTCCACCTGACTGCCTGGGTGCTCTGAGCTAACTCCTCAGGAGAAGGTTTTTTCAAAGGTGCTTCAGGATGTACTTTTAAATAGTAGAAAGCCTTCTACTGGGTTTACTTACCTGGAAAAGTGGAAAAGATTCTCCATTTGGTCACACCAAAAAGGCATTTCCCTGGTCCAGACTCCGATCCGTCATGTGCTGGACTATTTTTGTTATATCTGTAACAACAAGGTCTTGGACCTTGATGGAACTAATGGCATCTAGCAGCTACCTTGGCTGTCCACCCGCCAATTGATAATCACTCATTTTTCTCCAGTCCTATGACAGAAAAAATTAAAAATTCTGTGATTGCAGAATTTGTGCAGAATTAATGTTCTGGAACAGTATTGCAAAATTCTGCAAATTTAATTTGTCAGAATAACACTATATAATCACACCAGTTTCAATTATTTTGGTAATTTATTTCAAAATACCTGTCAGCAGCTATGTATGTAACAATACAGACAACAAAAAAATTCCCCCAGGAGTAGAGAATTAAAGAAATCCCTATGACACCCCAGTTCCTGTTTCTCTTCCCATCTCCCCCTCAGAGCCCAGTTGGGGGGGCAGACACCTGCACCCCCTTCCCCAGGAGTACAGTCACAGGGCCCCCTGGCCCAGACACTCACACCCCCTTCTCCACATAGCCCAGAGATCCAGCGTGAGAAACAGCCTGATGCTGGGTCCAAGGCTTGTATGGAGTTTTCTGCACATTGCCTCCTTCTTTCAGGGTGTGCTGGGAAATGCAGCTGCCTGGAACCCTCCAGCTCCTCTCCCTGGCAGTGTCTATTTGCAAGCTGGGGAGCTGGGCTCTCTTGGGTCCAGTGGCCCCTAGAGGTGGCCAGCAGTTCTGCATTGCCAGTTCTGCGGGGAAAAAGGAATTTCTTTGTAGAACATTAATTCTGCACAAATTCTGCATTGCACACGTGGCGCAGATTTCACCCAGGAGTAACATCTGCAGAGTGGCTGGTTGTTCATCAGTGCATGCCTTTGCTTCACATTATGTCATCTGTCAGCAATCAAGAGATGATGCCAGATTTGGATGTGTGGTCCTCCAGTCATTATTCGGGGAGACTCCAATCCCCCTGCTCCAGATCAAACTGCTTGAAAGTCACCTGAAGTTGAAAGGATATGTGCAATCATATGAAGAGGAAAAATGATTACTAACCTGTTGTTAGCAATAACTGTTTTCCTTTGAGATGTGTTGCATATATCCATTCCACAACCTACCCTCCTTCCACTCCCTATTGTAGTCTTTTGGTAAAAAGCAGTGGGGAGGGGAGTTGGGGGCAACTCTGACCCCCTTTTTTTGTATGGTGATGTGAGGCAGGTGAGGGTGCACATGCCGCCCCAAAGAGTATCGCTGAGGGAAAAACCTCCAACTGTGCACTGGGTGGGACCGCACTTGAAGTGGAATCGACATTGGCAATGCATCTTGAAGATCAACCGTTACAGAATAGGTTAGTAACATACATACATACATACATTTACTTATTTATTTACTTACTTACAAAGGGATTAAATGAGGTCTGCGTAATTACTTCCCCTGGTGAAGGGTAACTGAGAAGGTGATAGTCTTCTCTTAGGATATGTCTACACAGGAAAAGCTGCATGGGCTAATCTGTCTGAGATAGCTTGAATGCAGCTAGTGCGGGTAATAGCAGTGAATACAGTGCAACGTAGGCTTCAATGCAGGGTAGTACAAGCCTGGCATAGACTCTGGATATGTACTTGACTCACTAGCCTATTCTGAAGCCCATGCTGTGCTGTCTTCATTGCTATTGTTACACACACTAGTTGGCACAGGTAGGCTAACCCCTGAACACAGGGCTACTGGACAGTACTTCTTTCAGATATAAAAATCTGTGGTCACCTGGCACTCTTAGCAACAGTTGGAAGAATTAGTCCTGGTGTCCTGGCCACATTCTGACTCAGGCTATTTACATGCTGCCTGTCTAATTCCCCTCTGATTTCAACTGGATAGGTTACTTTTTATTTTCCCCTAAGTACATTATTTTGTAGTGTTTCTAGTGCAGAATGGCTGCCATGTTTTACCCCTAGACCTTATTCAGTTTCATTATTGGCTAAAATGATCCTTGTGTATACAGTCTGTTAAGCATGTGGGTCTCTTTATATTTGGTTTACTGAATCTAAGAAATTATACAAGTTTAAGCCTAGCAGGATTTTTAACAGCAGTAAATTTAGATTTTCATTACTGCACATGAAGGGCTATGATGTTGTTGTTGTTTATTATTTGTGGGGACTGGTGCCCCACTGTGTTGTGCATTTTACAAGCACATAGTAAGAAAGAGGTCTTGCCCAGAAAAGCTTGCAGTCTAATTCAGGACAAGACGCAACAAGAGGATGAAACAGAAAGGAGGGAATGTGGGAGGGCGGACAAGTGTAACCAGGGTGGATTGATTAAAATCAGTCATTTAAATCATTGATTTTAATCATGATTTAAATCAATTTTAATTGCCTTTTGCATTTGTACTTTGTAGTTATTTTCCTAAAGAAAAGTTGATTGTCTTTGGTTGGTAACCATTAAAACATGTTGATTTTCAACTAAATCTAGCCTTTATGCTAAATTTGGTGCTTTTTTGCTAACCAGGGAGATACACTACACCTATATACATTTATTTAAGCCATTATATAGTTTAATTTACATTTATTCAGATTCTTAATTTTTGGATTTTTTATTATGTTAAGAAATGCATCATTCAATGTTTTCTATTTACTATATGATTAATTTTTTACTTGTGATTACTTCTGCTGTGAAAAGATGGCTTAGCACTTCAACAAACTCAGGTTCTAGGTGCTGAGCCACTGAGTTCCACGCGTTCTGTGGTTTGACTTTCTTAAAACCTGGTACTTTGGCTCTGCCCTCTCTCCCAATGTATAGCAGCACTTTTGGAGAGCATACACTGTGCCAGGTTTATGCATGGTACAATTTGTTTCCTCCTTGGAGCAGTGGGGAGACGAGGAGAGAGATTGTGACTCAAGGAATCAAAATTGTGACCCTCAAGATACTCCAGGGGCAATGTATTGTTGCTTAATCTGGGTGGATTATTAATCTACTTTTAACGAATTGGTGTTTTTTTTAAATAACATTTTAATCCTTTTGTTACCAAGGTGAAAAAACTGAAGAGAATTTCAGGACCCTTAAGAATGAAGGAAATGAATTGGTAAAGAAGGGTAAATATAAAGAAGCTCTAATGAAATACGACGAGTGCATGAAGTTAAATTCCAAGGAATGTGCTATCTACACTAACAGGTAAAGAGCTCTGCCACACTTTGTAAGTTTACTAAATAAGAATATATTATGATGATTTTCTTTTGTGTCTGCAGATATTAATTTTATGCCACCTGAGTCACCTTTTTATATAAACAGAGAATTAGATTTTCCACATGTTTGAGTTGTGGTTCAAATAACTATTGTTTTTATTTTAAACCTTATCTATCCTTCTTCAAGTGGTTCTGCATATTCCCACTTATGGGTGCTGCGCTGTCTTGTGGTAGAACCTTCTTCTAGCAGTGTCAGCTAAAGCACTCTCGTGCCCCCTGCTTTTCTCCTCAGTGTCACTGATATTCTGAGGGCAAGGTTATAAAGGGGTCAGAGAGCCCCCTCACCACCTCAGTTCCTTCCAATAGTATACCTCGACAGATGTGAACCTCTGTGGTCTCTTTGATGCCAGAGCCTTTCTCTTCTTAGATAGTTAGTGTTAGCTTTGTTAGTATAGTTAGTGTTTTCCCTGGTTCTGAACTATGGTGAAATTGAAACAGAAAAAGCTGAGATGCATCCGATGAAGTGAGCTGTAGCTCACGAAAGCTTATGCTCAAATAAATTTGTTAGTCTCTAAAGTGCCACTAGTACTCCTTTTTCTTTTTGCGAATACAGACTAACACGGCTGCTACTCTGAAACCTGAGATTCAAGTGGTACACTTCTTGCCTAACTGTCTTCCTGGCATCTTATGAGAGGAGTGGGGTCTCAAGTGTCTGAGAGGAGGACATTCACCTTCTGGATGTTCAGTTTCTCAGACCTTCACTCCCAGAGCTTGCAAGGACAGGGTGACTCATTTGCAGTTCCTATGTCTCAAGATAGCTCTCTTGGCTAGACCCTTTGGATCCAATCAGTCCTCACATCTTGGGTTTAAGAGACCGGTCTCAGCTGCTGGGGCTTCAAGTGGTTCCCCGCGACTGAATGGTTCCAACAGGCTGCAACCCCTGTCAGGGCCAGATCATGTTCCTTCAGCTCAGTCAGATCTGAATAACTCTGTTCTGGAAGAGAAGTAGAGAGACAGTTTAACCACACTAGTGCCAACCCTCATGCTTGCAATTACCTGACCCTGGCTGAACTCCTGAGGCTGCAGGACCAGCATCAGTTCCGACTTCCACTTCCAGATCCAGGAAGATGGAATGAATTGGTGACAGAATCGGGGCCAACAGCTCCTTCAGTTCCCTCTGTCCTGACATTGAAGAAAAAACAGCATAGGGACATAACTGTTTGTTACCAATGCCAGTTCCCATTCCTCAGAACTTTTGGATCTGTCTGATTCTGACAAGACCTCTACAGTTACGAAGCAAAGACCCATTCCATCCCCAGCTTCAATAGCAAGGGAGATGGATTTGTGTATAATGTTGGATCTGATGTTGTCCACTTCTTCGGATACATTGTTGTCCCTAAGTCAGTTCCAGCTACATCCTTGGTCCCAGGGAGCTCTGTCACCTTGGCAGCCCAAGTTCACCTTCTGGCTCTGGTATGTTCATTGGTTCCAAATATGAAATATGCGGTTTCCAAAAGGAGGCGTGTTTCCCTGATTCCAAGATCATCATCCTCGTCTCCTGTAAGGAAGACTTGGTCAGAAGGTGCTTCTGGTTCTTCCTACTATGGCCCTACAGGATCCCCACAAAGAGATGGATCTTCATATTTTCCTGTGGAGCCACTGTTATCCCTGTTGCATTCTACCTCTGATCCAGACCTGGATCTTTACCAGGAGGAAATTAGAGGAAGAATGCAGACACCTGTGGCTCGATTTGTATCACCCTATGTTCTGCATCCCCAAAACCCGTTGTGGGGGAGATTGGCAGTCCTGGGGGCCACTTCAGGAATTTTTCATTTACCCTCCACATGGAGGAGAAGAAATGTTTCTTCTGCAAAGGATACGGCAATCCTGAGATCCTCGGATCTAGCTTCTCCAGATCGGCCAACATTACAGATGGTCATGCCAGAAATGCTTTCAGAGGAGAGGAAGATGAGGAGGTAGCTTTCCCTTTGAGCAGGAGCATTTGGAAATGGATTATCTTTATCCCAGATGAACATGTGGGAGTGGCTTCGGCCTACTTGCCTTCTGAGGATGCTATGCAGTTCCACAATTTAGTGGATCGTGTAGTGTCCTTCTTAAATCTTCCTGCAGTGCCTGTGGAAGAGACTTTTCACACAGTATTTAATATGCTCGGTCCACTTTGAAGAGTAGGAGATCCCTACCCATTTTGGATGGTTAGAAACGGCAATGAAGCAGCATTAATTTTTACAGAATTGCTTAAACCTGCTGTAATCCCATCAACTCTCACAAATTAAGAATGATTTGACTGGGTCAGTACTTGGATGTGAGACCTCCAAGTAATACCTAGCTGCAAAGTGCTGCCAAAAGTAGTGATAGTGATGAAGTAGGTGGCACTTTTTTTTTTCCATAGCCACTATTGAACTAATGCCCCATTACAGTATTAGGGTGTATTATGCTGACATAGGCCTTGATACTGCAAACATTTACCCATGTGTTTTAATGTAACTGCGAAAGTCTCATTGAGTTTTGTCTGAGAAAAGATTGCAGGAATTGGCCATGTGGAAATATTATAAATCTAATGCTGTAATAATCTGTACTATAAATATTTTTGAAAAACTCCAAAGTTTAAAAAAATGTATTGATGCTGAATTCTAACAAGCAACATAGTTAACCTTTGAGAGGCAGAAATTTTTGGCACTGCAATATGTTACAATTCCCTTAAACCGAACTGTGTTTTATTGTATTCTGTTAGGGCTCTCTGTTACTTAAAATTGTATCAATATGAAGAGGCTAAACAGGATTGTGATCGTGTTCTTCAGATAGAAGATGCTAATGTCAAAGCTTTTTATAGAAGAGCTCTAGCATACAAAGGACTACAGGTAAGAAAAAAGAACAAGGCAGGTATTCCTAAATATTTTTAAATTTGCAGCTATCTCGTTCAAAGACACTTATATAGTTACAGTGGATTTGTAAATACAAGAGAGGTGTGGAATGTTGGTTGTTTATTAATGTTGGTAAAGCACTTGGCAAAAGTAAAGCACTGTATAAATATTTTGGGGCCAAAAGAATTATTTGAATAACGATTTCATGTAGTTGATTCATGCATGCAGTAATGTCAGGGAGTATCTCAAAGTTTTGGTTAACTGGAATTGAGTTAAACAAGATTCTACTGTTTTTTAATTTTTTTCTGATACTCATACAATCTCCTTCCCCTGCTGAGGTCTCCCCAATGTAATGGTGAGCACTGCTGAGCATGCAGGTAAGGAATGGCTTGAAATCAAGTAATGCAGCAGACTGAATGTACACGATTTTTCCTTCAGTTGCCTTCATACTCTACTATGAGTTCCAAATGTAGGCTTTAGTAAGCATGACACAAAATCAGATTCCTTTTCTTATTAAAAAAAAAAAAAAATCTGCAAAACTACAGCAGCTTAAAAAAAAAGGAAAATTTCACCTCTCTTCAAAACCAGTGAGAAGACAAAGTATTGCTTTGTGTTAAATGTTTTCCTTAGCTCTGTTAAGTAACCTGTAATTGATCAGCTGCAATTGACCTCTCTGTGTCATTGTAGTCCGTAGAAATTAATATAGGTGACAGTGAAGTTTAAGAGTGATTTAACCAGCCAAACAGGTAGTCAGAGATCAGTGAGGCATTTGTTCTTCCTAAAATAATATAGGAAGAAATTCAAGAATCTAAGA
Source organism: Chelonia mydas (assembly GCF_015237465.2). Taxonomy (NCBI): domain Eukaryota; kingdom Metazoa; phylum Chordata; order Testudines; family Cheloniidae; genus Chelonia; species Chelonia mydas. The sequence continues at coordinate 38,089,492 of NC_057850.1, read as the reverse complement.
AACTTCCCCGTTTTTGTGTACTCTAGAAAAATGTTTGTAATTTTTATTGAAGACGTAAACAGAAATACACTTTACATGGTATACTTGTAGTGTGAGACCTGCCATATACACACACACAACATGGGTGGACCTAGCACATATACATTTCCCAAGATCATCTGTCACAGTGTCCACAATGGATCACAGCTGTTGGCTCAGATGGTCAGAAAACAGGGCAGACACATCCAGATTGGTGGTATACTCTATTGTCAAGGTTCCTCCCCTACTCTGAACTCTAGGGTACAGATGTGGGGACCTGCATGAAAAACCTCCTAAGCTTATCTTTACCAGCTTAGGTCAAAACTTCCCCAAGGTACAAAATATTCCACCCTTTGTCCTTGGATTGACCGCTACCACCACCAAACGAATACTGGTTACTGGGGAAGAGCTGTTTGGACACGTCTTTCCCCCCAAAATACTTCCCAAAACCTTGCACCCCACTTTCTGGACAAGGTTTGGTAAAAAGCCTCACCAATTTGCCTAGGTGACTACAGACCCAGACCCTTGGATCTTAAGAACAATGAACAATCCTCCCAACACTTGCACCCCCCTTTTCCAGGGAAATGTTGGATAAAAAGCCTCACCAATTTGCATAGGTGACCACAGACCCAAACCCTTGGATCTGAGAACAATGAAAAAAGCATTCAGTTTTCGTACAAGAAGACTTTTAATAGAAATAGAAGTAAATAGAAATAAGGAAATCCCCCCTGTAAAATCAGGATGGTAGATACCTTACAGGGTAATTAGATTCAAAACATAGAGAACCCCTTTAGGCAAAACCTTAAGTTACAAAAAAGATACACAGACAGAAATAGTTATTCTATTCAGCACAATTCTTTTCTCAGCCATTTAAAGAAATCATAATCTAACACGTACCTAGCTAGATTACTTACTAAAAGTTCTAAGACTCCATTCCTGGTCTATCCCCGGCAAAGATAGAATATAGACAGACCAAGACCCTTTGTTTCTCTCCCTCCTCCCAGCTTTTGAAAGTATCTTGTCTCCTCATTGGTCATTTTGGTCAGGTGTCAGCGAGGTTACCTTTAGCTTCTTAACCCTTTACAAGGTGAGAGGAGTTTTTCCTCTGGCCAGGAGGGATTTTAAAGGGGTTTACCCTTCCCTTTTATATTTATGACATCTGTAATTAGATTTAACCAAACCAGCAACAAATATGTGCTATAGGATCATTATACTAGCTTACCATGGAGCCACCGACAGTCCCCTTAGGCACACCAGCTTCTATGACCACCCAGACAAACTGGACTTAACAATGAAAGATTATTAAAACCAAAGATCATCACATATTCTGTTACTCCCAGCCACAAAGAGTTAGTCACTTACCCCATGTCAAGGTATACTTCATATCCCACCGAAGACAACACTGAAGCCAGTTTCTTCAGTAAACTAAACAAAAGATTTATTAGCTAAGAAAAAGAAATGCGTTATTGAGAGGTTAAAGCAGGTAAAATACATTACAGGTGAATAAAAGTTTGTAAGTCCAGTATGATAGCAAAGTTGTAGTAATTTGTTGGTTTCCAATAGTCTGTCAGGGTTTCCTAGAATGGCTCTAGGGATCTTGGTCCAATTGCTCAGAATTCCACCCTGTCAGAATTCATCAGTCCAGAGATAAGGATCGTTCTCAGGGCATACTTTTATAGCTGTCTTCCTGAGAAAGCAGTCAGGCAAATGCTTGCACTCACAGCATGGGCTCTTCCTGTGATGAAGAATGCATTTTGATCTTTGACCTTGGGTCACCACATCGAGGACCCCTTGCTTTGAAATTAACATTCTACTTCCTATGCATACACATATGATTCAATTACAGTGATATGCATAATGCAATTGCCTGCTATTCCTTATAATACTAAACTGGGAGGAGTGGTAGATACGCTGGAGGGGAGGGATAGGATACAGAAGGACCTAGACAAATTGGAGGTTTGGGCCAAAAGAAATCTGATGAGGTTCAATAAGGATAAGTGCAGGGTCCTACACTTAGGATGGAAGAATCCAATGCACCGCTACAGACTAGGGACCGAATGGCTAGGTGGCAGTTCTGCGGAAAAGGACCTGGGGGTGACAGTGGACGAGAGGCTGGATATGAGTCAGCAGTGTGCCCTTGTTGCCAAGAAGGCCAATGGCATTTTGGGATGTATAAGTAGGGGCATAGCGAGCAGATCGAGGGATGTGATCGTTCCCCTCTATTCCACACTGGTGAGGCCTCATCTGGAGTACTGTGTCCAGTTTTGGGCCCCACACTACAAGAAGGATGTGGATAAATAGGAGAGAGTCCAGCGAAGGGCAACAAAAATGATTAGGGGTCTAGAGCACATGAATTATGAGGAGAGGCTGAGGGAGCTGGGATTGTTTAGTCTGCAGAAGAGAAGAATGAGGGGGGATTTGATAGCTGCTTTCAACTACCTGAAAGGGGGTTCCAAAGAGGATGGCTCTAGACTGTTCTCAATGGTAGCAGATGACAGAACGAGGAGTAATGGTCTCAAGTTGCAATGGGGGAGGTTTAAATTGGATATTAGGAAAAACTTTTTCACTAAGAGGGTGGTGAAACACTGGAATGCGTTACCTAGGGAGGTGGTAGAATCTCCTTCCTTAGAGGTTTTTAAGGTCAGGCTTGACAAAGCCCTGGCTGGGATGATTTAACTGGGAATTGGTCCTGCTTCGAGCAGGGGGTTGGACTAGATGACCTTCTGGGGTCCCTTCCAACTCTGATATTCTATGATTCTATGATAATAGGGATGGATAAGTGAAAACCAATACAGGTGCCAGACTCTGGTTTTCATGAAGTTTGCACATCAAGTAAATTCTTATCCTAATACATCTTTGATCTAAGGTTAATTAAGTACAAAGATAGCAGTCACAGGAAACAGGTCAAGACAATAACATTATTATTTCACTAGCTTTCATGCATCTAAAGCAAATGTAATTACTAGGTAAATGCCATGTACATGTAATGTGATAACATCCTCTTTTGTTCTGTTCTAACAAGTGAATTGGTACACTTAACACTTTCTTGAGGTTGTGACCTGAGCTGGCTAGCTGTCAGCACCACATCATATAACTGACTTCTCTTTGGATAAGACATTGCAGTGTTGCCATCTCCAAGAATTATAAATAACAAAACAAAAACAGAAGAAAACAACAAAATTGATCTCAGATTTCGATAGATTGATTTAAAAGTGAAGAATTAAATATCTAAAGATGTAAAAGGGAGGAAGGAAAACAAATTATAAATATAAATCATGTAATAAATATTTGAAGAGTAAATATCAAAGATGGAGTGAAATTTAATGTGGTATATGTGGATGTCAGTAAAATTATTGAGATGTATTTGAGAGGGAAAAGTTAGCGTGAGTAACAGGAAAAGTTTCTGCTAGTGAAAATGAAAGTCTCCAGAGGAGGGAGAGAAGAAACCCAATTTAAATCTAAAAAGTTTGCATGGGACACTTAAAACTTTTTAAACCTGAACGTTGTCTAGATTGAAAGGGTAAAGAAGGAGAATAGGGACTGGAAGAAAAACAGTTCTATACTGGAAATTCACAGCTAGGGCATGAAGAGTCTTAGGTGCATGAACATCTACCACTACGTATCTTGTGACTTTGATAGCCGTGCGAACTGGAACACACACGGTAACTTGTTTTTTATCACATAATATAAGCTGCTTGGCTGTTTGTGGCTGCGTATTTGAGGACTGTATAAAGCCCTTTCAATGGCCATTCTGCTCAAAGTCAAATCCCCCACTCATAAGCAAGACCATATCAAGGTAATCCAGGGCCCTGAGAACACCACAAAACAGGGCCCCCAGTGGCCTGCCCCTGCATCATAGCCCCACCCCCACTTGGAGTGGAAGTGTCAGGGGCCTGTCTGCTGTGCTGGTGCGGGTCCTATCACCACTCATTTCTGAGCAGTGGTAGCAGGGAAGCTCCCTCAGTTTCTCCTGTTGAATTACACTAGCTTGGTGGTTAGAGCACTCACCTGGGAGGTGGGATATCCAGGATCCAGTCCTTCTGTTTCACTGACTTTTTTTTCAGTTATTTATCCACAGTGGAATAGCTTCATCAGGAGAAACTGACGGAGCCCCTCGCTACTATTCCTGCCCCTGCCTGTCTCTCCTGTTGAAGCTGTTCCAATGTGGATAAAATAACTGAAAAAAGTCAGTGAAGCAGGAGGACGGAGTCATTCTCATGCTCTCTTCCCTCCCCTCCCCTAATGATTTTTGTATTATTTATGCACAGTGGAATAGCTTCAATAGGAGAGTGTGTGGGAGCCCCAGATCAGAATAGCCCATAGTCTAGTGCTTCAGGCACTCCCCTGAGAGGTGAAGCTCCCTGTTCAAATTCCTCCTCCCCTTCATCTGGAGAGGGGGCTTGAAATGGACATCTCCTGCATCCCAGGTGAGTATCCTAACCACTGGGCTAAAAGTTATGAGGGAGGTCCTCCTCCCCCCGCTCACCAAAACAGTATAGGTGCCTAACTCCAAGAGAGGGTTTGCAGCTGAGAATCCTAAGCAGAGGGAAACCTAGGAAGACATAGGTGCTTCCCTTGAGCCTGGACTTAGGTGCCTGTCTCTGAGAGAGGGATGCGGTTTAGCACCCCCCCCCCACCCCCCTCAGCTTGGTATCTCCTATTGGCTAGCTTAGACAAGGAGCTGCCTCACATGTTGCCTAAGGCGTATATCTCTCCCCCATTCATTGTGTAGGGAGTCAAGGCACCAAACTCAAGCTTTGTGAATCCTTGTGTTTTTCTAGACACCAAAAAGTTAGGCATGGCAATGCTCAGCATCACCATGCCGAAGTTTCTGTGTGAATCTAGTCCTTTCTGTCTAGCTGTTTCTGGATTATGGAGCTGTAGCCTATTTGGATGTTCTGGTGCATATGATAACGTGTGTTTGTTTTTTTAAATTAATATCAGTTTAAAGCTGTGTGTCTTGGCAGAATTTATGTTAAGTGTATCTGGACCATATCCTATCAATCTTGATGATGGTAAGACATTAAGTACCATCATGTCAGCAAATTGGAAACACACATAAAAGCAGCCTTATTTAATAATGAATTTGCTAATGGGAGGTTTTCTGAGAGCAAATTTATTCACAAATTAGATATTTACAGAGATCATCTGTAAATATTTAGCTGCATAACATTAGTGTTAACATCAGAACAGAGAACCCATTCTTAGCTTTTTTTTCTTTAGTAATATTATACATGTTTAAATCTAAATCTAGCTGCTTTCTGCTCACTTGTTGTCAGTATCCCAGCAGTTTTCCGAATAACTGTGAACAGGAGTGTGGCAGTTAGCTAATTCTCCTACTGTAGCATCTGGAATTGTTTTATGAAAACAACTTACTTTTCCTCTTTGCCTTTCAGAATTACCAAGCCAGTGTTGATGATCTCAGCAAAGTACTTATGATAGATCCAAATGTGGCTGAAGCAAAGAGGGAACTACAAGAGATCACCCAGTTGCTTAACCTTAAAAATGATATTGGAGCAGGTAGCCAACAAAAGCAAAGGAAGAAAATCAAAATACAAGAGGTATTTTCCTTCTTTTGCAAAGCAGGCAATATTGAAGTCACACACTTAAGAAGATTAAAATAGGGCTTTTGTTCTGTAATGTTGACAGATATTTTGAGCTAATACTTGTACATATAGTGTATTTATTCATGTACTTGCTAGTTTTAAAAACATGCCAATTTACTCACATCTTAAACGTTGTGTGTGTTTGGTGCCATCAGACTCTTACAATTAAATCTGTGATGCTTCGGGGTACGTCCAGAATTCCAGCAGAAATAAACTGACTGTAATGCCTAAACAAGAAACTTTCAGATGTTAAAGTTGAGGACATGTTCTTTTAAAAAAACCAGAAAAAAAACACTGTTCAAAATAGCTGTCATATCTGATGATGCAACATTTCAGGTCTCTTTCAAATGTTGTTTTGGGGAACCAGCAAGAGGCCATGCTGTCCAGGAGTCCCCTGTGGCTGTGTGTGCTGTCAGAGGCTATACCTTCAGTTAGGTTTGGCAGTTTGGTGGAAGAATGGAATACTGAATATGCATTGGAGAAGTAGAGTGTGGGTGAAAAATCTACCAAATCTACCAAACAGAGAATGCTGTTTTTCCCCCTTAGTTTTGATATTGTAGTAAAAGAATCAAGTGATGTAATATCCTAGGTTAAAACAACTGCGCTGAGTTGCTGGTGCCCAGATAATACTGAGTCACTGTTAAATATGGAATCATTTGATTGTGGTATTTCTCTGTGACTAAATGTTTGTGGTCCTGTAAGAATGGGTGTCTGTCTTCTTTGTTTTATTACAAGAAATATCGCTACTGATCTATAGAGTGTGAGATTAAAATTTGGGTGTCTCATTTTGAAAACTGTTGTATAACTTTTATTAAAACTGGAACTGCAGATGGTAATATAAACCATTAGGGCAGGACCCATTTGTGCAAGTGGTCCCATGCAGGAATCCCATCAAAGTCAAAGGGATTTGGGGAACTTCATGTAACTGGCATAATCTAGAAGTTGGCTTTTTCATTTTAACCAAAATGTACTACATATAAGATCAAGAAACCTCCCCTAATAGAAAGAAGTAGAGAACACAATCAGATTATTGAAGAGAGAAAAGAATAGCAGACTAGGCACAAAGATGTTATAAGATACCCTAAAACTTTCTAGAAAAATTTTATATAAATTTCAAGAGATGCTGACCCCTGAATTTTCATTCTGTTAACCCAATTTCATAACTCTTCATGTTTTGAAAGACAGCCTATTTTTAGTAGATATCTACTATGACTAAAATACAGTATGACTGCTGTTGCTTTATAATTCATATAGATAGTAGGTATATTTGAAACTATGATGTGATTCATCCTATATTTAGTTTTCTGCCAAAAACTTTCAGCTCTCTCCTTAAGAAGAGGGTGCAAAATACTGAAGACAAGTGTAAAATAATGCATTGCTAACTAAGAAAAACAACCTTTTAACCTGCATGAATATTAGGATACCATTTCTGTAAGGGGAAAAGTGGGACATAGAAAGGAGAATAGCCATCATGTTCCAAAAAGTCTTCCCACAAGATGAGGAAAGTGGTAAACTCTAATTTAGTGGTATCAGTGCTGGACATGCTGTCATATGGTTTATGAAACTCGAGATATTATATATGTCAAAATTAAAATGATTTGTTGTTTTCCTATGAAGGTAAATGAGGGTAATGAAGAGGAGAGACAGACCAGTACCTCAAAGGATGCTGTGCTTAATTACCAAATTGCCAAAGGAGAAGCTGAAAACAGTCTGCCATTGAAAATCTCTGAAAAACTGCTCATTTCAGAACCATCTAATGCCTATGAGTTTGGTCAGATTATAAATGCAGTGAATGCCAAGAAGGATGAAGCTGCCTGTGCAGATCTTTTAACCATTATTGATCCCAAAAAATTGCCAATGCTGCTAAGTAACAAACTAGAGGGGGATACCATTCTGATCTTTATGCAGGCACTGGAATATCATCTACTTGGAAAAGACCCTGGCCTTGTGTATCAGCACCTTCTTTATCTGAGTAAAGTTGAAAGATTTAAGGTAAGAGCATATATTCAGTGCAGTTTTTCTCTATGAAAATGTCAAACTCAAAATGTAAAAATCTCAATACAGTATAAAGCTTATTAAATTTAGCACTTAACAGAAAAACAGAAGACTTATACCTATGTGCACTAATTATACAAAATATATTTTTTCAGGTAGTGCTGACGCTTCTTAGCAAGAATGAAAAAGAGCAGGTTCAGAAGTTGTTTGATTCTCTTTCAAAAAAGCAAAATCACCAATTTTCTTTAGAAGACCTGGAGAGTCTTAAAAGGGTTTATGAACTTTAAACAGAATTTTAACTTTTGCATGTATATAGTTGATGTTGGTAGGCTGGGTGTATGAACTATGCAGACTTGCATGGGATAAAGTCAGTCTTCTACCTGGATTGTTCAAGATGCTGTGTATATATATATATTTTTTTCTTTTTAACAGTATGTGTACATTTAAAATCTGCTCCTTTATCTTGTAACTGTATACATTTTTAACCTATAGCATAATGCACATCTTTGTATTTAATAACATAGGTCATATTATTTGATGATATATTGATCAAATTAGAATATATTGATTTATATATATAATATAGTGCACTCCAGCAGGGTCAGTGTGGGCTAGTTAATGTGCAACATGCTAGTGTGCACTAGAATTCACACTCCTCTAGTGCGGATTAACATATCGTATAGACAAGCCCTGTGTTTACAAAAAAGATTTTGTTTAATTTTTTTCTGATGTTAAATAACTGCTTAATGTCATCTTTCTTGGAATGTACAAAAACCATATTTTTATACTGTTTGTGCAATACAGGTTAACAACAAAGATGAATCAAACTAGACTAGTTTGTGATGGAACTCTTTGAAGCAATATAATTGTTAAATTGTGACGTTTTTGAAATGGGAAAAAAAAGAGTACTTTATTGTTATATATGTAGAAATTTTTTGTGGCAGAATTGCTGATGCTTTTGTACTGTTTCTGAAAGCGGTACTTATTGGTAGTGACAAATTTTCATTTATAGAGGCTCCCCCCCCATTATATGCTATTATTGAAATACTGTGTGCTATCTTAATGTTTTATTCTGTTGTAATAAATTTTTGCTTAATTTATCCTAAGAAAAAGTGGCTGCAATTAGAAATAAAGATATCTGACTCTTTTGAAACTTATATATAACAACTGTTTAAAACACCAGCTACTCTGCTGGTCGGTCATGCTTGAGAAGACAGAAATAAAAATAGTAGTTTCACAAACTCAATTTAAGTTAACAGTTCTGCTTTATTTTTAGTTATGCTATTCCAACATTTTCATATCTGAAAGCAGAGGAAGCTCTCTTTTTAAAAAAAAAAAAAAAAAAAAAAGTGTTTTTCCCCTTTAACTCAGTTTCTTTTTTTAACTTGATCACACTCTATCCCTAGTGTACATTAAATCTGTAGGTGCTTTATGAAAACAAGAGAGATTGGGAATGTTATTTTCATGTAAATTTGTCTCAGGCATATATTAGTACAAAATAAATTTATTTCTCTAAAGGTATAGAGAAGCAGCAGCACCAGAGCCAGCAAACAGAATTGTAAACAGGGGAATTCAAGTGGGAGCTCTGTTGGAGGAAAAGGAGGAAGCAAGCCCCTGTTCCTTAGGGGCAGTGTGTGTGTTTTTTCTGTTTTGTGTGTGTGTGTTTTTTCCTGTTCAGTTTGCAGAGGCTAGCAGGGGACAGTGTGCTGTAAGAGAAGCTAAACCCTGCTTAGGGGAAGGGGCTTCCCTGATTAGGGGTCCTATGAAGGCAGCCAAACAGTCAGCCAGCCAGCAGCACAGGAGCCAGCAAACAGAGCTATAAACAGGGGAGGTTAGGGGAAGGGGTATATTGTGGTCCAGTTGTGTTTTGGTGTGGGCGTGTGTTTTGGTTTTTTCTTCTTCCTTGACAGGCATGTAGGCAGGAAGGCTCTGATGGGGGGATAGCTCAGTGGTTTGAGCATTGGCCTGCTAAACCCAGGGTTGTGAGTTCAATCCTTGAGGGGGCCATTTCGGGATGTGGGGCAAAAATTGGGGATTTGGTCCTGCTTTGAGCAGGGGGTTGGACTAGATGACCTCCTGAGGTCCCTTCCAACCCTGATATTCTATGGTTCTATGACAGGTATAGAGGCAGCAGTGGCAGTGACCCAAGGAATGGAAGAGACAATGAAGATGACCGGATGTGGAAGCTGTGGGATGTACATGATCCTGGAACAGGTACCTGAAAAGAGACTCGTTTGTATGAACTGCTGCCTGATAGAGATGATGGAAGAGAAGATCTAAGGTGGAGGGAAGGTGTAGGAGGCTGAAGGAAAAAGTCAAGACTAACAGATGCAAGCTGGACTGAAGAGCTTTGAGGGGGAGACTGCTGGGTGAGGAATGTGGCCAGTGGAAGCATGTGACTGAGAACCAGGCATAGGAAAAGACCGGCTAGTGAAAGAGAAATAGAGCTCAGGAAACAGGTTTGTTGAGTTGGAAAATGAAGAAGGGGTACAGCAGGCTGTAACTGAAGGAGGGAGGACAAGGAAGAAGAGTGGCTAGTCCTGTAAGAAGAGGAAAAGAGCAAGGGGAGATACCTGGAGTTCAGGGCTCCAGGAGGATACAGGATGACTTACAGAAGATTGCAAGGGAGAATAAAAGAGGACTTGTAGCCAGAAAGAACAGGAGGAAGGCTGGAGAATCACATTATCACTAGGAAAAGGCAGGACTACATGACTGGTGACTTCCTACTAGGAAGAACAGACAGGCCTGGCATCAGAGCTGATCCAGAGAACAGAATGGTGCACTTTCTGCCAGGAGCTAAGATATGTGATGTGGACCTGATGATGATGAAGATCCTAATGGCAGTAGCAAAGAATCCACTGATTATCCTTCACATGGGAACAAATGACACAGCTAGATTCTCGCCAGAATGTATCGAGGGACGCAATGTCAGGCTGCAGAAGACACTTAAGGAAATTGAGGTTCAGGTGATCTTCAGTGGGATTCTACCTGTCCCTAGAGGAGGAGAATGAAGGTGAGACAAGATTATGATGATCAACAGATGGCTCAGGCAGTAGTTCTATAAGAAGCGCTTTGGGATGTTTGACCACTGGGAGGCATCCATGAACAGAGGACTCTTCTTACGGGATGGGCTCCACCCGAGTAGGTAGGGAAATAGACTTCCGGGTTGGAGGTTGGCATAACTGATTAAAAAAGCTTTAAACTAGGAATTCAGGGGAGATGGTTGGGAGATGCTTATGTAGTCTCCACGCCTGATTCTAACACTGAGCAGGAGGAAAATCAAGAAAGGATACAGCAATGGAGAAAGGAACAGCAGTGGGTAGGAGAATGGATGTTCAGAGGAAAAATAGTGCCGATACCAATGAAGCTAACAGTCAGGTAGGTGAAACTGGCAGTAGAATTCCTTTACCCAGTTTGGTGAGGAATGTGGGTGAAGCCAAACAGAAACAACTAAGATGTTTGTACACCAGTGCAAGGAGCTGGGGTAACAAAATGGATGAGCTAGTATTACTGGTGCAGGAAGTGAAACCCGATATTATAGGGATAACAGAAACATGGTGGAATAGTAGTCATGAGTGGAGTACAGGTATTGAAGGTTTGTGCTGTTCAGGAAAGACAAAAGTAAAGGTAGAGCAGCATTGTATATCAATGATGAGGTAGGCTGTAAAGAAATTAGAAGTGGATAAGACAGCGTCTGTTAGGGCCAAAATCACTTTGGGGAAGAAAGCTACTAGAGGTTCCCCTAATATATTGCTTGGGGTGTGTTTATAGACCACGCAATCCAATTTGCATATGGATAGAGATCTCTAATGTTTTTAATGAAATAAATACTTCTGGGACTTGTCTTCCAATCTATATCTGGGAAGTTAAAGTCTCCCATAATCACACAAGTGCTACTAATAACAGTAGGGCCCAGATTTTCCTGGATGTGGTATCTGACAGATTTCTTCACCAAATAGTTGCTGAACCAATAAGAGATGATGCCATTTTAGATTTTCTATTGGTGAGTGGTGAGGATCTCATAGAAGAACTGGTTGTAGGGGATAACCTTTGTTCGAGTGTGATTTTAATACAGAACCTCTTTAATATGATCCAACAAGGGTTCACCTACACACGCTGGCTAGCTTCATGGCAGGTGAGGAGCAGTGCATATGCAGGCTGAATGGACACTGCTACCAAAGTTCTCTGATCAGCAGTGCAGGGATGCAGACACACTATAGTGGAGCAGCCATAGGGACACACATCTCAAAGAACCAATGTTACTGCACAAGATGAGTAACTTCGTTGTCTTTCCACAAACCCTGGAAAACAGCTCCCCCATTATTTTATTCTAACTCTTGGAAGTGTGTGGCATGAATGGGTATTCCTAGAGCTCTAAAGATATGCACTCTATATGCTTGAGATATGTTTATTGTACCCTGTTCTTTTCATTCTATCCAAAATGCTAATGCCTTAGGGCCTCAAAGATGCTGCAGACAAGATGTAAAAATCCTGCACCAGCTGACATGCCAGGCACCTTGGAAACTATTCATAGAAGTCCCTAGAGCAAGGGTCGGCAACCTTTCAGAAGTGGTTTGCTGAATCTTCATTTATTCACTCTAATTTAAGGTTTCGCATGTTGGTACTACATTTTAATGTTTTTAGAAGGTCTCTCTCTCTAAGTCTATATTATATAACTAAACTATTGTGTGTAAAGTAATGTTTTAAAAATGTTTAAGAAGCTTCATTTAAAATTAAATTAAAATGCAGATCTTATCAGTTCAGTGCGGTGGTTCTTAACCTGGGGTGCACGCACACCATGGGGGTGCGAGATGCCCTTTCTGGGGGTGCGAGACGTGCAAGATTTTTTTAGAAGGTAAATCATTGAAAACACAAATTAAGCACAGGCAAATAAGTACAGCTACTTTGTTTCATCAAACCTATGTATTAACATTATACATTTTTTAACGATTACTGTAATATTTTAAGTTTTCAAGTTTTTAAGTTAATTGCAGTGTAATTTTTGATAAGGGTTGCAGAGCGCTGGGCCCAGGCCAGGAGCAGAGCCCTGGGCTGGCTGCCGGTACCCCAAGCCGGCAGGAGGGCTGAGCAGGGCTGGTGGCTGGTATCCCAGGCTGGCAGCAGCGTGCCAGTAAAAATTGGCTCGCGTGCTGCCTTTGCCATGTGCAGGGCCGTCCTTAGCCATAGGCAGAACAGGCAGCCACCTAGGGCACCACTCTGCTGAGGGACCCATTCTGTCGGGAGCCCGGACAGATGGGAAGCAGTGGAGCATGTAAGAGCAGGGCTGCTGAGTCCTAGAGAGAGCCGGATGCAACACAGTTTGAGTGAGGGCGGGGATTGGCTGCTGGGGTCTCTGGGAAGGGGTGGGGGTAGGGGTGGAGGAAGGAACTCACCTGTGAGTGTGACTCTCTCCCCCCGCGTGAGGTGAGGCAGGCTGGGCGGCTCTGGCAGTATCCTTTGTTGGCCCCATAACGTACATTCTTCTCTCCCCCCACGGAGCACCCCCCTTTCCTCCTCTCTCCCCCCCCCCCCCCCCCCCGGAGCATGTAATCGGACCTGAGGGTTTGCTGCTGCTGTTGCCACTCTGCACCCTAAGAGGTGGATTTTGGAGTCCTGCAGTTTTCCACCTATCTCCTCCTCTACTGCAGCTGTTGGACCAGCAGGCTGGGGGGTGAGCCAAGCATGAAAGCTGTACTGTGTTGCCATTTAGCTTGTAATTTAACAACTTTGTTTGCTAAAAATGCTTGCTAACAATCCTGAATCCAATTTCAATATTTTTTTTAAAAAATCAATATCTTAGCCAAAACCAGAAAATTAAGTTGTTGACAATTATTTGTGACAAGTTTGGTTTGGGGCAGGGAGTGGGCCAGTTTTCATCAGAGAAACAAAAAATGTTGACTGGCTTTCCTATAGCCCTGTTACTGCTAAATAGAGCCCTCCAACAACTGTAATATGCTCAGCTCCTTACTAGTGTATAGCGTGACCATATGTTGTACTCAGAGTCTCTTGCTTTTTTCCCCAGCGAGTCAGTGTAGCTTCTGCCAGCCCAGAGGTTGGGCAGCCAATGTCTTACGTTTTCACAATGTTTTGTCCAACTTTCATAAAGTAAATACATGGTTAATATGAGTTAAAAAGGCCAGCGACGCTTCCTTGTGAACAATCTGTGCAGCAGATCATGCTGGAGCTGTGAGAATGTCAGGTTTTGATGGAACTTTAGAGGCAGTGATTTGTCATGTATTTCTGGCCGTGCCCAAAATGTGCTGCTATTGCTAATGTCTTTCCAAACAATAATAAGGCACAATAGGACTCCTGTCACGTTTCTGTGCTGCCTTAATCGAGAGGAGATGATTCTGGGCTGACTTCATTTTGGTCACTTTGTGCTTTACCTAGGAGTAAAACTAGGGTTATATTTTCCCACTGCTTGGAAACCCAGCTTATTAAACTGGATAATGCCATTGATCTAGTTACAGTATAAGGTTGATAGAGAGATGTAACTAACATTAAGACTGATGCCCACTATACATTTAAAACTAAAAAGTGGCTTTGTAAAAATAACATGGGTGTCCAACTCTACTGTGTCTCAGTCAGGGCGGAGCGCCTTGTGAGGTGTCTTCACACTAGCTCAAGGTCACAGACTCACGACTATCCTATATTAGTTATTTTAAATAATATTTCTGATGATCTGATAATTTAAACAGTTAATTATTTCTTTAAAAAATACCCTTATAAGTTATGTCGTATCGAAAACAACTTTCCGGGTCACAAAAAAGAAAATGGAAAGATGAAATAGGATTAGCTGTACAAGCACAGAAGGGTTCTCTACTTAAGTTTGTATGTCATGAAAACAACAAAGTTGATCAAGATCATCATGTAACTGCCCAAGAAAATTTTTATGCAGAGGAAGCTCAAGAAACGCAACAACACACAGAACAATCATTTGAAACAGATGCAGACACAAAACAACAAATTACAACCGTTGAAACTGTACTAGCATGGGATATAGATGACATTGGCGCATGGCTGCAGTCTTTAAACAACGAATTCGGTGCCATTATACTTGAGAAAGGCCCTGGAAGAATAAAAGGTCTTGAATATCCTAAAGACATTAGAGGTAGGAAATTCACAGAAAACAATTACTACAAAAGACTTTCTAATGGTGAAATTGTCAACAGATGGTGGCTTGTGTACTCTAAATGCAAAGATGCTGTATTTTGTTTCCCATGCAAGCTTTTCAATAGTTGCAATTTTAAGATAAAAACTATGGGTATTAATAATTGGAAAAATCTTAGTCACATATTACCGCAACATGAAAAGGCACAACACCACAATGAAAGTATGCACAAATGGTGCGAGCTGAGTGTAAGGTTAAAAAATCAGACAACTCTTGATGCCCAAAATCAAAGATTGCTGGAGTTAGAGAAGCAGCATTGGCGTCGTGTTCTTGAACGTCTATTATCTATTGTTGAATATCTATCAACAAACAATCTTACTGTTAGAGGAAGTGTTGAGAAATTATTCCAGCCCAAAAATGGCAATTTTTTTGGGCCTTATACAACTTCTGGGAAAATTTGACACAGTGATGAGTGAACATCTCCGAAGAGTAACTGAAAATGAAATACATGACCACTATTTGGAACCAAGAATTCAAAACGAACTGATCATGCTAATGAGTGATAAAGCGAGAGACAAAAGTGTTTCACTGGTTACTTTGGCAAAATATTTTGCTGTAATTCTAGATTGCACTCCGGACATAAGTTATCAAGAACAGACGTCGTTAGTAGTGAGATTTGTCGACATTAGTGATTCAGCACAGATTACAGTTAAGGAATCATTTATCACATTTTTAGAAGTAGAGGACACTACAGGTTTTGGACTTCTTCAAGCTCTCCTTGATGATCTAAAACGAACGGGATTGTCCGTAATGAACATTAGAGGACAAGGCTATGATAATGGTGCCAATATGAGAGGATGCATTTCTGGCGTGCAAGCTAGATTGCTGGCAGAAAATCCACGAGCCTTTTTTGTTCCATGTGCATGCCACAGCCTTAATTTGATTTTGTGTGATATGGCCAAGTTTTCCGTAAAAGCAGTTTCTTTTTTTGGTTTGCTGCAACGCATTTACATGCTCTTTTCAGCTTCCACTCAACAATGGCAGATATTCAAAGCACATGTCAATGGTATTACCATTAGTCCTCTATCTGAGACGCGCTGGGAAAGCAGAGTAGAAAGTGCAAAAACGTTGAGACATCAATCTGAGGAAGTTTACGAAGCACTGGTTGCTATTTCGGAAGAAGCCAGAGATTCAAAAGTTAAAAGTGAAACACAGTCATTGGCCTCTGAAATATCCAGTTTCAAGTTTCTAACATCTGTCGTAATCTGGTATGACATTCTTGCTAAAATCTCAAGTGTAAGCAAAATAATGCAGAGTCCAATGATGCAGCTTGATTCAACACTTACCTTACTAAACAACGCACAAGACTTTTGAGTGAAATACAGAGAAAATTGATTCAAAGAAGCACAGGTTACAGCAAGGGAGCTTGCACAGGCACTTGGTATAGAACCAAAATTTCCATGTCCAAACTTGACACGAGTTTCAAGGAAAAAACAGCAAGCGGAATATGAAGGCACAGATGAGCCCATAGACGATCCAGAAAATAAATTTGAGGTTGAATTTTTTAATGTTGGGATGGATAAAGCAATATCTACCATTGATGAAAGGTCACACCAGGAACAGTTTGGATTTTTGTATAACATAACTAAATTCAATGAAATAGGAAAACACGAGCAGCAAATGACAAAGTGAAAGAACCTAGAGAGCTTTCTGAAGAAGGGTGATAGTTTTTGATTTAAATGGACTTGAACTGTACGAAGAATTGAGTACATTGTCATCAGTGTTGCCACATGCAAAATCGGTGATGGACATTGTACAGTTTATTCTTATCAGCAAACTTGTTGACATATATCCTAATGTGTACATTGCCACTCGTATTCTGCTGACAATTCCTATAACAGTAGCATCAGAGAACGGAGTTTCTCAAAACTAAAGCTCATTAAAAACTATCTCCATTCTACAATGAGTCAGGAATGCTTGACTGGTCTTGCTATTCTTGCAGTCGAACAAGACATCACTTTATCTTTGTCATACGATGTCATTATTACTGATTTTGCAGCCAAAAAAGCCAGATCGCTTTTAATTAAAAACAACTCCTTGTTTCAATACCTCTTCATAGAAATTTCCAATAAAATATTGACAAATTTAAATTATATTATTTGCATCATTCTGTCAATAAATAAAATTTTTTCTATAGCGCTACTTCTTTAGTGCTAGTCCATCAGCCATTACAGTGTGCTTAATTAAGTTAAACTGTTTTTAATAAAGTGCATATGGCAAGTTTTCCAGTACTGTAAGTTTGTTTGTGTTGCTAAGAGCAAGTCAGTCATAGGGGCACCAGTTTAATAATCCCGCCTAGGGCACCATAAATCCTAAGGAGGGCCCTGCGCATGCCGCAGGTTGCCGACCCCTGCCCTAGAGGCAGTGGAGGGAGAATGTATGAGCCTCATCAGAGGAAGATTTGCCAAGTAAGATTCCATTCCTTTACAGAGGTATCCTTTGGTAGCAAGGTGCTACTAGGTTGATTCCCACATAACGTCTTTGTTTATAAAGCTCTTGCTTTAAATGGGACGAACTTCCATTCCTGCCTATTATTCTACAATAAGTATTAAACTCTGCTCATTCTGCCCATGGCCCCCCAGTGCTGTGACTTTCTGCTCGCTATTTCCTATGAGTAAAGAATGAAGAGAGAAGCTGTGCAACAGAATGAGAAATTACTTACCTGATCATTTTCTTTCTGTTAGCAGCTTCTCTCCTCATTCAGCCCACTCTGGTAGTCTGGTAAATGACAAAGGCTGTAAGAAAATCAAGGACCATGATTTTGTTGCTTGAACCGCAGTTTTTAGCAGACACTGCAACTTTTTATAGCTGCCACAATTTCAACACAGCCAGCCCCTGGATGCTGCTGCTGGTAGCATGGACCAACTTCTCCATGGCTGGCTCTGTGCACTTCGGCTCCCCCACAACGGGGAGAACATGTGCTAAAAAATTCTGTGCACAATATTTTAAAATTCTGCATATTTTGTCAATAAATAAATGTGGAGCCTCCAGCACGGCAATGAGGAGCACAGGCCACTGGCTGCATGGAGGTGGGAGATCACCCGGAAACTTCTCCCCTCCGGGACACCTACTTGGCAGAGAAGATGCACCCACCCCTGACACAGCGCAAGGGCTGGGCCTGCCCCAGAAACACCACAGGGCCCTGCCCCTCCATGCCAAGTGCACCAAAGATAGGAAGTGAGAGGGACATTCTTGCACACACTCCCAGCACTGGCCCCTAATCTAGGTTTGGGGCAGGCAGGCTCAGCCCAGCAGGATCCAAGTGTGGAGGGGCTTAATGTGGGGGATTCAGGTGTGGGGTGAGTGGGTTCTGTGTGTGGTAATCTGGGTTTTGTGCCTCGATTTGGATGCACAGGGGCTCATGGGGGGGGGGGGTGGTTCCGGGTGCAGGGGGAATGGGACTGCAGGGGGTCCAGGTTAAGGTGGTTGGGGCTTAGTAGTGGGGGGCTGGGTGTGGGGGGGCTGGGACTGGCTGTGGGGGAGGTCTGTGTGGATCCTAATGGCAGCAGCAAAGAATCCATTTCATGGTGAGCAAAACTCTTTTTAAGCAAAAAAAATTATATGTTGGTGTTTTGGCCCCTATTCTGTTCAAGTCAGACTTGACATTGGCATTGAAAGTGTTGATGTTACCTGGTGTAAATGAAAGTAACACTATTTCCAATAGCTTATTAAGCTTCTTCAGAAATTAAAGAAATATGCCAAAGGCAGTGAGCAAGGTTTTTATGCTTTAAGCAGTTTTTAAATGACAACCTGTACAAGGAATAGTAATTTCTTCTTTATTAGGATGTTACTGAAAGCCAAACATTTTATATGTTACTGTAGATTGAGGTGCTTATTTCCAAGGATAAATTTGAAAACCCTTCAGTAGAGGAGAAAATCTTAATAGAGCAGGAATTGTAGCCTTTATTACACCCAATTTTTAGAGGGAACTATCCTTTTTTTTTTCCCTTTCTCTATTTTCTTTTCCTTTTCCTTGTTTTGTATGACAGGAGTTGTTTTAATCATCTCGCAATACCCATGTGATTTGTTTAAAAGAAAAAGTTAAGACATCACTGTAACTTTTGATGTAGCATAATGTGATAACCAGATGATGTTACCCAAGTCAAGATTTCCTTTTGCTCTAGCCCCATCCTGATTCAGCATTCTTGTCTGTTACTGACTGTAATCTATCCATCAGAAATAGTTTCTCTTGGCTGTGTATTCATCAACAGTCAGCTCCATTGGCTGTAGTAACAATGGAAGTTGTTATGTAGATAAGGTTAAGTTTTTAACACCATGACAAAGTTAAAAACGCCTGAGCCCTATCTTCACTGCAGCTTCCATCATTGTATCACCCATGGAGAACTGAGTCCCAACTTTCCTAATGTCCTTGTTGGCTTTATTCTTATTCTTTGTTCCTATTCTGAATTCTTGTTGTGTTTCTCTTAAGCCTTTGTGGTCTCTTTCCTCCCAGGGCCATATTATCAATTTCTTTTCTAGCGTCACCCAAAATGATCTCTTTCCATTCTCCTCCCCTGCTATTATCATACATGGTTGTCGTTTTGAGAGGGTGCTAAAGTGGCTCTGTGGGGAACAGTTCCACGTCCAGGGAGGGAAAAAAAAGAGGTACTAGATGTTCATTGTAGCTCCCCCTCCACTCCACATAATGCGGAGCACCATGAGCCCAGTGCAATGATGGGCAAATGAGAATGGTGGTATGCATGGTAACCCACCTAAGTTTTTAGGGCAGTACCATTATTCTTAGGTTTGTCAGGATTCAATTTAAATTGATGGCGGTAAACACGGCTTTCAACTGACAAACTGAAATTGATGAGAAAAATCCATTGCTAAATGTGGTTGTGAATATAACCTCTCTCTTCTCGTCCCCCAGTTTGTGACTGCAGTGATTGGGCGTTAGGTAGAGGGCAAGTGGGGCCATGACAGGGGAGCTGCAGAGGGCTCCTTGCATAGCTGCCGGGCCAGGGACACTGGATTCTTGCAGGCACAAGGTGGAGGGAAGGCGGTAGTCATGTAGGGACAGAACAGAGATCCCTTGCCAGTCTGCCTGGAGGAAAAGCAGGGTCGTGCACAAGGTGGGACAAGTAGGGGCACAGGTCCCCCTCCCCAATTGTCAAGGGCACAGAACTCCTCCAGCCCCATGGTGGAGGACAGAGGGAGTGAACACCTCCTGGCGCCAGGCCTCTGTGGGGGTGCAATACGTGCCCCTTCAAATTAGGTCAAATATAAATTCTTGCACATGCTCCAGAGGACACATTAAAATAAAGGACAGTGGACAAAAAGACCGGCATGTATAAAATGACTCCAGCAGTACTATATGTGACATAGTTAAAGATGCTGCAGTCATTCCCCACTAATGAAGGCAAGGGAATCTTGCCTGACCTTCTAGCCTCAGCCTTGTTTACTAAGAGCTTGTTTTAAAATGATCACTTGACTAGATTCCCAAACAAAAGCCTTCATTGAGGAGTTGAGGTTTTGGGGGTCCAGGGTTTAAGATGGGATTTCCAGTTGTGGTGGCTCCACGTCTAGCTTTAGTACACTAGATCGCTCAGATCGTACACTAATGTCTGAGTTGGGTATTATTGCTCCAGTGTAGACATACCCAAAGTGTGTAAGTGCCTTTAAGTTATATAATAGAAATTATGTCATTATTTGTTAAAAAAAAATTCTATTCCATTCCTTTATCCCAAACCCAAATGGCAGGATGCATGAGTCTATGGTGAATAACTTACAAAGTTTGAAATCTGAGTCACTGTACCAGACTTGATGCCTGTATGCTAAGTAATCATTCAGATACAGTTTGCTGTCAGGAACATGACCCAACTGCAAAGGCCACGTTGTAGCAGCCCTTCACTGCACTAATACAAAATTTACTAGCATCAGTGTTCATCAGTGGCATCTGACCTGCTGTGTGCCAAGCAGTTACTCCTCCCTTTAAATCACTTAATACTCTTGGAGGAATTCTGTGGCAAAAAATTAAAACTTCTGCACATATTCTTTGGCAAAACAACACAACCACACCAGTTTCAATTACTTTTGGTAATTTATTTCAGAAATACCTGTCAACAAGTATGCCTATAACAATAGAGACAACAAAAAAGATTCAGAAAATCTTTTTTGACAAATAGATTCTTTACTAGGCATATTAATAGA
Source organism: Chelonia mydas (assembly GCF_015237465.2). NCBI lineage: Eukaryota > Metazoa > Chordata > Testudines > Cheloniidae > Chelonia > Chelonia mydas. The sequence goes on along the minus strand of NC_057850.1, from coordinate 38,068,552 downwards.
GCACTCTGAGTAATTAAACTACAACGCAGAACCATATTTCCCACACTCCTCAGAAGCTGAAGAAGTAATGGCGAAACTGAGAGAGAGGGAAGTAAATAGCTGGGAAGGAATCTGGGTGTGAATTTGGAGGGTTGTTGGATATGGATGGGAAAAGTATGGAACAGATGGGGTTTTTTTGGTGTGGGGGCAGGGAGGGATTGTTAGGGAGCTTCCCCCATGCAGACCCTGGCTGACCCCTGGCCACTCCCATTCAGTCAGGCACATTGGCCCCTGTCCCCATGTGTCCCTGCACCCCCTGGCCATTTTTTCCTCCACCCTTCCCACTCAGACACCCATCACGTGGCTCTGTACACCCTCCCCATGTCCCCACCCTGCCACCCCATCCCTATGTAGCTCTGTACCCCCTCCCCTATCACCAGGTGGCCTTGCGCCTCCACGCCCATTCAGCCCCTGCCCCAGTCTGTCCTCACCCACTAACCCTAATGAGCCCTTGTCTGACCACCTTCCCCAGCACCCCTGTTGTCTGTCTCCTGACCTCGCCTGCCAGGTGCTGCGAAGAAGGCAGGCTCTTTCTCTTCCCTCACTGACCGGGAGCTGCTGCTTTGTTATATCACTGCTTGTGGACAAAAGGTGGAACTGCAGAAGTTATTCTCTGGTGGGCTAAAAGCAGAACTGCAGCAACATTTCAGCAGCAGCTTTTTTCTGCACAAAAAATTAAAAATGCAGGGCTCATTCATTATGCAGGTGCGCAGTAGTGCAGAATTCCCCCAGAAGTAACTTAAGCAGCATTTGATGTGTTTTGCTAATGAGGAGTGATTCTGGACAATCAAATGGCGCATGTAGAAACATATTTAAAACCCCTTTAAATAAATATCTGGCTGCTAAGACTTGGGGCTTGTCTACATATCACTTTTGTCGGTATAACTTAGGGGTATGAAAAAAACCACACCCCAAGTGACATAGTTACATCACCAGACATGCCAGTGTAGACAGCACTATGTTGGTGGCAGCACTTCTCCCACTACCATAGCTACCACCGCTTGTGGACGGGTTTTCTTTATGCCAACAGGAGAACGCTTGCCTGTCCGCATGGAGTGGCTACACCAGTGATCTTACAGCTATGTCACTGTAAGCTTGCTAGTCGAGACAAGGTCACAGTGTTTCATGACTACAGCCACAACCTTAGTATGTAAATAGTGCCAAAAGTTAACCTGGTTCTAATCTAGACAAATGGCTACGTGGCCTTTCCTTTTTTCTTAAAATAAGCAGTAACACACTTAAAAAAAATCTTTTCCTCAAAGTTGGAGGGGAAGTGTTCTCCAGTGTGTGTGGAAGCCTAATGTATTAGTGAGTGTAGACTGCAAGCCATGTTTTCATAATCAAAGTTTGCAGACCTTTAGAGACAACCTTCCAGGTGTACATGCTGCTATGCTTTCCTGCTGGGTCTGCACATCCCTAGTATCACTATTGCTCTGCTGTATAAAGCAGCGGCGTGAGTTTAACAAGACTGGACAGTGTCATTACTGTGATGTGGAACACAGAAGCCATCATTTCACTTTCAGGCTTTGGACAACAGCAGCCTCACACTCAGGACTTTAATTTAGGACAGAAGTGAACTCCTCCCCTGCCCCCAAAATACAAATCTAGTTGCAGGAGGGGGTAACTGGAGACTTCCTCCAGTCCAGTAGTCATAAAGGAGGGGAGATTAAAGGCCTATGGGGCCCTTGCTTTATGTGTGTGGCGTGGCTTCTCTTGCTGTGTTCATAGAGGGCACTGGCTCCCAGCTAAGTGGGTGATCTCTCTGCTCCCCTTAAAATCATAGCACTTCAAAGAAGGAAAACTTCAGCATTAAGAGCAATTTTATGTTGCAAGCACAGGCTTGTGGCAGGATTAAATAAGGCTAGGGGCCTGGCTGACCAATCATACAATAGGACTGAAAGAGAACATGAGCCAGGAATGGTGCCATTCAGTACTTGTGCAGCTCCCAAGGCAATTCCACATTCACTGACGTTTCACAGGGTCTGATTCCACAGGCAAGGATAAGAAGTCGCAAGTGGCATTACTGCTGGTTCTGCATTTAGGCTTCTGCTTTAGCTGGTGCTTCTTCCCCTTCCCTAGCTTGATTTTATTCCCTACAGTCACAGAGAAATACAAATTATTAATCATTGACACAGCATTTTACAAGCTAGTGAGAGACATTTTCATTAATACTAGTGTATGGTCAGCTGGGAGCACTGCTACCGCTTTTGCACAGGTGGTTCATTACAGTTTGGCACAGGAACCATACCAGGACTCAAGTCAGTCATTAATGCCCAAGAGCCTGACTCATCAGCTGGATGTGATACTGCTCTATTTGGAAGGCTGTTTAGTTTGCAAACCTCCCCTTCTCTCCTCAATGCACCCAATCCATTTGCTCCAGAAATACTTGATGAATACACTTAGTTCATTCTACATTAGTGGATTCTTCTATCTGAGTGACATTCCCTGTACTTAAAATAGGGGTAGACATTGGGTCTAGTCAGTCTCTCATAGAAAGTGCAAGCATGGTAGATGGACATGGCTGAAGTGCTACCTCCTGGCAATGATGCATGTTAAAATACCCTTACTTACACCAGATGTGGCCTAAGTGATCACCCAACATCACACATGAATGGTTCCAAGTACCCCAGATCAGAAGCAGATCCAAGAAAGGCATGATCACTCTCCACTTCTTTATGACTGCTTGAGGGGGGAGGAACCAAAACTAGCTTCTGCTTTAGCATGTTGTTACACTATGGCATTGAAAACAACTGCCCCAGACCATGGCATAGCAGAAGTGCATCACAACATACTGAGCAGAAAGAAAACTACTACACTGACACTGAAAATCAGAACCACATCTACAGTGCTGGTACCTGAATACCACAGTGAGTAGCACCCTGGAAATGCCAAAATAGGTACCCTAAATAGACGCAACGATTAACAAGGTAAGAGTGCTTTGTCGATTCAACTGTTTAATGACCTGAAAAATCAAAAAGGAATCCTACTAAAAGTAGGATCCTGGATAAATTGCTAAGGAGGAGTACAAAAGAATAGCACAAGCATGTGGGGACAAAATCAGAAAGGGAAAGGCATAAAATGAGTTACACTTGGGAAGGGACATAAAACAGCAATAAAAAGAGGTTCCAGAAATACATTAGGAGTGAGAGAAAGACTGAGGAATGTGTAGGTTCACCACTTAGCAGGAAAGCAGAGCTAACAACAGATGAGAGCAAGGAGGTTGAGATATTTTGCTGGTCTTCACTAAAAAAGTTAATTGTGACCAGATGCTTAACCCAATTAATATTAACGAAGGGGAACGAACACAAGCCAGAATAGAGGAAGACCAGGTTAAAGCATATTTAGATACATCGGTTGTGTTCAAGTTGGTAAGACCTGAAAAATTTCAATCTAGGGTACTTAAGGAACTAGCTGAAGCAATCTTGGAATTTTAGAACTCATGGATAAGGGCCTGACTGGAGAAGGGCAAACATAGTACCTATCTTTAAAGAGGACTTGGGGAAATATAGACCAGTCAGCCTAACTTCGATATGTGGAAAGCTACTGAAACAACTTATTAATCAATTTGTAAGCATCTAACAGCTAATAGGGTAGTAAGTAATAGCCAGCAAGGATTTGTCAAGAGCAAATCATGCAAAACCAAATTAATTCCTTTATTTCATTGGGTTACTAGCCTATTGGCTGCAGGGAAGCAGTGGACATGATAGATCTTGATTTTAGCAAAGCTTTTGACACGGTTCACATGACATTCTGATAACCATGGAAGGTAGGACAAGAAGTCATGGGCTTTATCTGCAGCAAGGGAGATTTAAGTTAGATATTAGGGTAGTTAAGTACTGGAACAGGCTTCCAAGAGAAGTTAAGGACTTCCCATAATTGGAAGTTTTTAAGAATAACTTTAGAGAAAACTGTCAGGGATGGTCTAGGTTTACTTGGTCCTGCCTCACTGCAGGGGCCTTGACTAGATAATCTCTTAAAGTCCCTTCCAGCCCTACATTTCTATGATTCCTTCACTAGCCACAAGCCACTACTGGAATTGAGTGCTTCATGAAGACTGAAATAAATCTTGTGTATTATACATGAAACTGAACAAGGTCACACAGGATGCTTGGCACAGCCAGGAATAGAATTGAGACATTTTGAATGTTGCATTTCATCACTTCCTCAGTTATGTCATAGATCTCAAGTTTCATAGATTCTGCTGTTCTTTGCGTTTCCGTAGAAAGTCTCCATTGTATGATAAAAATACTTTGCAAACTGACCTCTAGTGGCAGCATAAGCTAATTACAACTTTGGTAATTAAACATGGTACAATTTTAAGAAGTTTATTTCTAATTTGTTACACTGACAGTTACAAAACAAAACTAGCACAAGAGGCAGAATAGGCTTTAGGAGGAAATCTAGAAGAGGAGGTTACTTACCTGTAACTGGAGGTTCTTAGAGATGTGGGGTTCCTATATGTATTCCACTGTGGGTTACGCATGTGCGCCATGCGCCCGGAGTCGGAGAATTTGAAACTAGCATGTTACTCCCCACATGTGCTCTGGTTTGCCTTGTGCTCCCGACCGAGGTGATAAAGGGCAGTGTGGACTGAACACCTCTTCAGTTCCTTCTCCATTGTGAATCAGATAAGATCCAAAGTAGAGGGGAAGAAGGGTAGTTAGTGGAATACTGATAGGGACCACACATCTGAAAGAACCTCCAGTTACAGGTAAGTAACCTCCTCTTCTTTGAAAGATGGTCCCTATTGTATTGCTTGGTGGGTGATTGACAAGCAGTGCCTAAGTAGGAGGAGGGTGCGAGGATGGGAATGGTAGGGTTGAGTAGAGAACTACCATCTCAAATGAGGCAGCAGCAGCCACCAAGTCTTGTACCAGAGTATAGTGTCTTGCAAATGTGTGGCTAGAGCTCCATGTGGCTGCTTTACAGCTGTCTAGGAGGGGTATCTCCTGAAGGGATGCTACAGTCATGGCTTAGACTCTTGTGCAGTGTACTTGTACCACCGAAGGGGAGGAGGTTCAAGATCTGATAGAGTAGAATACAGCCCAATATCCATTTGGAACTTCTCTGGGTGGAGATGGTGTGCCATCTGACCAACTCCGCTGTAGCAACAAACAGCCTCGGAGCCTTTCTGAATGGTTTTCTGCAGGTAAAAGACCAAAGCTTGAACATCTAAGGAGTGGAGCCTATGCACTTCTGTAGACATGTGCAGTTTCAGGAAGAATACAAGCAAATGAATGGATTAGTGAAGGTGAAATTCCGAAATCCCTTTAGGGATAAATTTGGGCTGTAGATGTAAAGAAACTTTAGCTTTGTGAAATACAGTGTATGGAGGGTCTGCCATCACTGTGCCAACATGATGGCTGTCAGAAAGGCAATCTTCATGGAGACGAGGGACATGGAGCAAGTTGCTAAGTGTTCAAAGTGGGGGCATGTCAAAACCAAAAGAATGAGATTCAAGCTTGCAACAAAAATACCATCAGGCTGGAGGCTGGGACTGAGCTGTCATTGTTGATGTGGAGGGCACAGGGAAGTGGGATTTTTGAATCCTTTGCTTTTTATGCAGTTCATAGGGTCTCTGATGGTAGATGTATTGGGGCCTTCTACCACGAAGAGGTCGATTGTCTGTGGACCTTCCTCTTAGGGGCAGGTGTGTATATACCCAAGGATCGAAGGGTAGCCCTAGAGTCTTTCAGGGTGTGTAGGACTCATCCGTCTTCTGATTGAAGAGATGAGATTCATCGAAGGGGATGTTCTTGATAGTATTCTGAACTTCCTTGGAAAACCTTGAGGCATGGAGCCAGGAGCCTTTTTGCATAACAATGGGAGTAGCCATGGCTCAAGAGGAAGTATCAACCACATCGAATGCAGAGTGGAGTGGTCCTGGTTATTAGTTTTCCTTCCTCTATCAGAACTTGGAAATGAGAATGATCCTGCTGTGGGAGACTGTTGGTAAATTCCTCAAACTTAGCATAGTTCAGGAAATCATTTTTAGCCAGTAGCACTTGATAATTAGCTCTCCTAAAGACTGGAGGATGAGAAATCCATTTCCCCCAGCAAGTCTAAGCGTTTACCCTCCTTGTCCACAGGGGTTGACCCGTGATGATGTTGCCTGGACCTTTCCGAAGCAGCCTGAACCACCAAGAAGTTGGGCATTGGGTGAGAGAATAAACACTCTGAACCCTTAGCTGGTACCCTCAGCTGGTAACCTTACATAGTAGCGTCTTTCTTCCTCCAAATATTTCCCCCTCATTGAGTGAATCCATACTCTAGTTTAATTTATTTAGTACTCACAAGAAAGGTTATATGCTTAAAACAGCTAACTACTTCAGCTTTGCATAAATGTAGGAAAAATTTGCTACTGCAGGGTAGAACAAAATCAATGATTATAATGAAAAAATGTTTACCCATCACAAAAAACTAGTCTTCTCAGGTGAGCATAAATTTTGCAGCTGATCTAATTAGAGGTGGTGTTAATGTTTGTGCAACATTTCAAATGTTCCAATTCAGAAACATATCCAAACGTGCATAGAACAGGTATTTTAATGGCTTAACCTTTATCTACTTGTAGGAGACACTGAAACAATTTCCAAAAATGGAAAAATTTCAGTGAGAGTCACTGGAACAAGAGTTCAAGTCATGTCTAAAGTTTCCTAAAGGTACCATACTGAATTATTTTTTACTTTAAGCATCAAATAATAAAATGCTGATCGATCCTATATGTCCTTGCGATACAATTATCAACAATTCTCTGATATAGTGGACGCTACTAGGAATTCAGTTTCCTTCCAATACACAGCTAAACTCTAATTGTAAAATAGCTCAGAGAACATACCTGAATTTAAAAATATGGAATTTAACATCAGTGGTTGAGTTTCAGCAGCAATCTTAGATTGCAGTTACTTTGTTGCTACTATATGAAATGATGGATGCAACGTTAATCTTAGAATAAATGAAAGCCAATAACAGATTTACATTCTTTGTTAAATGCAACAAGAAACTCCTGCCTCAAAAAGATTGACTAAAAAGACAGCCATGTGGTTCTTGCACTTGAATTCATGACCTTGATGGAGAGATTTCATAATAGTTCTGAAAATAACATCCAAGATATGCATATTAACTTCACATTTAGATGAACATCGACAGCTTTACTTCAGTCAATTTATCATAGTTCAGTAAATCCTGATGTTCACCAAAATAAGAAGTTAATATTATTCAGTACCAATGTACTTAGTTTTAAAACTCAAACTCAAAATGAAGCAAATAAAAGCAGTAATGAAAGAAACAGAAGAGGGACAATGCCAATAACATAGAACAGATATAGAAAAATAAAGTTAACCATTTTATTTAGTATAATCTACAAATATAAAAGACAATTTACTTCCAATTACTCTGGTGAGAACATCATCACTATAATGCTAACTCTTGTGATTTGTTATTATTACCAGAATCCCTTGAAGAAAATTACTGCTCACGTACAGTTTGGGAATGGGATGGACACATTTATTCCTTTTGTTAGATGACAGTTTCTCACTATATCATTGACCATCATTGAACATACTGCGACAGACTAAGGGAAAAGACCTAATGAATGTACTCTTCAGCCAATCAGAAACCTGGTTATCCATAAACATTGTTCAAGTTTGCTGTACTTACGATAAACTGCTTTCTGAGTGGCTCATAGGATTTTGTTTCAGGTGAAGGAAGAAGGGGAAGGGGTTTTTGTTTAATTTTCTAAGGGAAAAATGGTAAGTGATCAGCAAACTGAGTGGCTAGCTGTCAGCCCACTTGCTATATGTTGGGAAAATAGCATATGTTCCTGTCAAACAATTATGACATTTCTGTCCTCTGAGTCAACAATTTACTTTCCTGCCTACTGAAGTGGCAATGCAGGTCACTACTTTGGCAGGAGAGAAGAAGAAAAAAGCAAGGTCACCTTGCAGTAATATGAAAAAATACTTTGGGTACCAGAAACTTTCACCTCCCATTGAAGCTATACCTAGCAAAATGAATATGAACAAAGGCAATGGGAAAGGAGAGTGCACCACTCCTTGTAGGAAAGAGTCATCAATGAACCATCACATTCTTATAAGGCCACTTGTGCACTAAACAAAGGACAACTAAAAAGTTATTATGTAGACATTTATTTCAGGTATGCAGTTTACACGCATATTATTGAGCAAAACTGAATTGCAAATATACAAATACCATAACAAGCATTATCAAATAACATAACTGGCACTAGTGTTATAAGCATATTAATGAAATTGGTGGGGATAAGTCATGGAAGAGGACTGCAGCCCATGGCATTTTTCTTTTTACCATACCAAACTTTTGGTAGCACCATAATGGCAATACTTACAAGGAACACAAGACAGAACATTGTTAACTGTTATTCTGATAGCCACAATTTTTTTTTCAGTTTAATGAATTATGCAGCAAAAATTGTAATAGTGCAGACGCTTTTGCCAACTTCAGCTTGTGTTTAGTTGTATATCTTCCATAAGCAAAAGAAAAAAGAAAAGCCTGTCAGATTTGGAACCCATCTTTTGTACTTGTGCAAGCTCTGCACTGTGCTTTAATTCTGTGACTGAAGATGTTCATGTGTTTTGCAGACAGATGTCATGTAAAAGTTATCCACTAAGCCTGAGTGAGTCTTTGGTAGGCTAATACTTCTTTATTATTATACACATTATCTACCACAGTCATTTTATTTTCTATAAAGTTTTCCTTTATAGTCCAAGGTGGTCAAAGAGGACATTCTGGAAAACGTTACAGTAAAATCCTCAAACGACCAGGCACTTAAAACCCAGTCTATTCCAAAGGCACCAAGAATCAAAGGGGCACTGTTCTTCCACTAATGAAAGGTGACTGTATCCGCTTCTCTGCAATGTTTACAAGTCAATGGATTCTTATTTTACAGTTTTTATACAGTATATGTAGCCGTATCTGTTGCCATCTGATGCATATATAATTGAATTACCTGGACTGTTGTTCTTCATAAGGAAATGTCACCTTTGTACCACATATTAAGTTCCAATTTTCTTTATTTCAGAATTATGCAAAATGCCATAACCTTGCTCAAGGTGTACAAGTATACAAGCACTTCTGAAACAGGCTGCATCCAGCTCTGAATATGTGATTCATTCTAAATGCAAACATTTGAAATTTGTGTCCAGTTAGGAGGCAAAATGGTCAGTACAAATATTTAGTACTGACAAAGATTTATTACTGTTAAGGTCTCTGCGACCCTCTCATTTCCTCTAACTAGTGTTCACCCTAGAACAGTTTCATTAAGTTACTACTGCTGACCTAACACCCACTTATCCTAAGCCCCACATTTTGCAAGTGAACAGTATAGTACAGATTGTTCAATTTAGCATTTAACATATTATGAATGAGCCAATTGTTTATCTGACTACACAAGTATATACTTTCAAGCAAAGTTGTGGCAACAATACAAAACATGAACATATTGTCTTGTTGTAATGCACTTGTTAAAGCCTTCATATACTTCATACAGGTCTGTAACAAGATCCACATGAAGCATTCTGCCTTACTAGACAGGCATATATAAAATGTAATTGCATCAAAACCTTGCTTCTGCTGGCCACTTGAAACTTACAGTAGTCACATGTAGTTCAACCAGCTTTCAGACATGGTTCTTTAGTGGTCAATCTATTTTTGCAGCACTTGCAGGTCTAAATTTCAGTCTGAATTGCAGTGTTTAATTCCACAGCATGCTGTGAATGGTTGTTATTTGTTTCTTTCAGTGTTTCATCAAGACCTACCCCAACGTCAGTTGAAGTTCCATTATTAACACCTTCTTCAGCAATATAACTCAGCTGTGGACCTTCAGCGCTTGGGGCCGGTGGAGCAAGTGCAGGAATTGCACTCTGATGTGGAGAGTTTTCCAAACGGTCATTTTCTACCTCAGGGAGAACACTAACTGCAGTAAAGCGAGAATGATAATCATTGGAACCATGGCTACATGAGGTTTTCATACTTTCCATATCAGAGCAACTAAACTCAGAAAAATGACTTGAGTGGGAATCTGCTACAGATGGGATACTGTCACTTAGAGAGGGAGAGTCAAATTCACTGGAGTTTGTGCTTTGTTGCTCCAACAACTGAGCATCCATATCCTCTCTGGTCTCATTTATCTTCATGCTACTCTTTTTTCTCAGTTTACCTTTACATTTTTTTCCTGCTGTTGTTTCTTTGGACCACTTGGTGGCACTAGATTTACTTTCTGGCAAGCAGGCCGATGAACAACCAGCATTACTGCGACCTGGAGCACTGCCATCATCAACACTACTGCTTCCACTATTGTGTCTGAATTTAGCTGGCTTCGATTCAATATCAACTTGCACCTCCATACTGTTGCCTTCCCTAGAACATGAAATAAATGGTCAAAGCATCCATCTTTAAAACAACTTACAAAAAGTTTCATCATCAAAGCAAAACATGCCCTTGTCTCTTTTCTATGTGCATGACATGACAAGAATGTTAAATTGCAATATTCAAGGTTTTTTCTAAACGAATCGTTTTATACATTTTAAAAGGGTTTTTTAAATCAAAATTAATTAAAAGGAAACAAAATCTGGGATCCAACTATTTACTGTGCTACCATGACAGTATTCCCATTCGGAACATATAGTCACCCAAATGTTTATCATTAGCGTGGCAGCAACTAGCACTTGGATATTGTATATCAGGGGTCGGCAACCTTTCAGAAGTGGTGTGCGAAGTCTTCATTTATTCACTCTAATTTAAGGTTTCGTGTGACGGTACTACATTTTAATGTTTTTAGAAGGTCTCTCTCTCTAAGTCTATATTCTGTAACTAAACTATTGTTGTATGTAAAGTAAACAAGGTTTTTAAAATGTTTAAGAAGCTTCATTTAAAATTAAATTAAAATGCAGATCTTATCAGTTTAGTGTGGTGGTTCTTAACCTGGGGTGCAAGCACACCATGGGGGTAAGAGATGCCTTTTCTGGGGGTGTGAGACATGCAAGATTTTTTTTAGAAGGTAAATCATCGAAAACACAAATTAAGCACAGGCACAGAAGTACAACTACTTTGTTTCATCAAACCTATGTATTTATTAACATTATACATTTTTTAACGATTACTGTAATATTTTAAGTTTTCAAGTTTTTAAGCTAATTGCAGTGTAATTTTTGATAAGGGCTGCAGAGCACTGGGCCCAGGCCAGGAGCAGAGCCCTGGGCTGGCTGCCGGTACCCCAAGCTGGCAGGAGGGCTGAGCAGGGCCGGAGGCCCAGACCCCGGCTGGTAGGGAGCCAAGCGGCTGGAACCCCAGACCAGCAGTGAGGTGAGCGAGGCCAATGGCTGGGACCCTGGCTGGCAAGGGGCCGGCGGCTGGAACCCCAGACCATCAGCAGGCTGAGCGGGGCCGGTGGCTGGGACCCTGGCTGGCAACAGCGTGCCAGTAAAAAACAGCTTGTGTACCGCCTTTGGCATGGGTGCCGCAGGTTGCCGACTCCTGTTGTAAATTGTGGTGTGTAAGATACATATATATGCATAATCCTGAAGGTAAATCTTGTAGATGGAATCCCTTATCAAGATAAGTCATTTGGCCTAGTACCCTGGCAATATCCTTTATCAACTAGACTCATGAGTCTTCTCTGTTTTCATCATATTGTTCTTACCTGTCTAATGGGATGTAGGAATTCAGAATGGATCCTGCCATTGCTTTGGTACTGGCATTGTCACTAACTGTTCCCAAGCTAACTGTGCCAGATTCTCCACTCAGACTGTACCGTTCTTTCTGCACATCTGCTTGAACTTCCAGCCTTGGAGAGATTTAAACAAATAAAAGAAAATGTCAAAAGTTACCTTCATAATAATATTACCATAATTGAAATACCTGGGTTAAGAGTCAGTATCTCATCTTGTAAAGTTATCCACCATGTGATATCAGGAACAGTTGACAAGTGTCTCCCCAACACTGAAAGATACCTATTTACTGAAATGGTCACTTCTCTTTTGCTCCATCAGTCACAAATGCGGTCTCTTCAATTCAGGAAAATGAGACTCATCGTAAACTAAAAATGAACCGCCTACCAAAAGAAAATGTTGCAGGTCAACCAGGAAAATTGAGCATTATGAGAGACTTCCAGATTAAGGTTTCCAGATTTTGTAGACCCTTCATCTAGTAACCAAGAGATGACTACCACAATTTAAAAAGTCCAAAGACCGTTTCTGCCAGCCAAAATCTAAGTTCAGGCCATTTAATTTCCCATGTTCCTCCTGCAATAACAGAAGATATTGCTAGTCAAGGAATGCAGGACAGGGAGCTGCATTCCTTATTCTGCTTTCTGTGATAGCGATGTTACGTATGAACCATCGGAGGAGAATTATAGAAACCACACCACCCAAATTCAGGTGTGAGCAAGTATGTAAAGAAAAAAATCAGTTTAAAATACCATTGAGATTTTACCTATTGTCTAGCCATACATGCTGACAATGAACTGGAAGCACAGATTTGTTATTTTTTCTTTTTAAAAAGTACTTCTCTTCCCTGTAAAGGAGAAGACAGTTGTACAAGGCAAAGTATCTCTGCTTGAAAAGTTTTCTCTCTAGAATGTATACAGTGTCAAAACAGAGGTTTCTATCCTGTCCTTACCAATTCAACATACCCTGGATATCTGAATTGTTTAAACCAAAAAATGGCACTAAAGAAACAAGGTGAGCTCCACCCTCACTGCCAGATTTTGACACTTCTCCCAAGAGATATTCTGCCTTCTCTGGGGTGGAGAATGGAGCATGGCCAACAAAGCAGCTACGTGCTTCAGATTACTCAGAAGTGATTCCTCGGGAGTTAATTAGTGGCATTTTGGGTCCGCAATGAGGTCTCCAGAGTCCTTCGTGGCAAAAGAAAGGTAACTGTGATGTGAGGCCATAATGGTAGGGGCATCTGGGATCTGGTATGAAGGTGAAGCAGCCAATGATTATATAATAGCATCATGTTGTTATCAGTTAAAGAAAAGTTTTTGATTTCTTATACAGACATATAGAGATTATGTGAAGATAGAGTGGGTGCTATAATATCGTTACTGCTACATATTTGGGATGATTATATTACTAATAAATGGCAAAGTCCTGACCTTACACATTTGGAGTCTGGGAATCTTTCTATTGACTTTGGTGTGCGTAAGTATGGCCCATAATGAAAAATAATTAGATTAAAATGTTAAGAATTTGTTTTATAACCTGGGTTACAAACAAATAGATTGCCGGAAGATAATACTGCATCTTGGATTGCTTCAGCATATGGAATTTATCCTCCTCTGTGAGGCAAACGTTTCACAATCCACTTGTGATTTCAGAACCCAAGAGGACAAGCTATATAACACAGCAGTACAGTATAGTTGCTATTTCCACATTCAGGCCTGTCAGAAAAATCCTCTCAGCCTCACCCTTTTATTCACACACTAAAACTAGGCTGATTTAAAACAAGGTGTTGGTGTCATTTACTCCTTACTGAAGGCCACTTCAGTTTTTCTGCCTTTTTAAAAAAAGTTTTAATTCTGAAGAGTAGCTGGCACGCACATTCAGTATCTGTGTTTATTAATGGTCTGTTAAGAAGTGATGGCTCTGACTATAGATTGTCTGCAGCATGGATATTATGCAAATCCCTCTGATTTCAGTGTGACTTTGCATACTAACATCTAACTGATTAAGTGAACAAAGTGTTAATGCAAAATATTCTTAGTATATAAAATACCGGCAAATAAACTGCATCACAGCACTCGTTATTTATTAGTGTATAGTACCCCATGGTGTGCTCGGTACTTCACAGGAAACAGAAGCAGTCCCTGGGCCCCAGAGCACTTACAATCTACATTTTAGGTGAGACATAATGAGGTGAGGACAAATACAACTCTGCAGTTACTCAGTTTAGGCATGTGCACATTATTCTTATTTTTAAAATTACAATTTGAAAGCTTTGAATGGATACTTAAAATACTCATCATAAAATGAGACAGATGCTGATAAGTTTTTCATTGGGTATTTTAAATGTGGGTTAGAGTAAACAATTATAGCTAGTGGACTCACCTGTCAAGGACACAGACATATTTAGGATATTTAAAATTGTGACATCATAGATACAGGTGAATTATGGGAAAGTACAATTAACTTTACTCCATCTTATTTTAAACATGAAATGATCTGAATATCAAGAATAGTGACACCCCCCCCCCACACACACACTTACACTCGCCTCACATTTAAAGCTAGATACCAGAACAGCAGAAAGTGTGTGTCTTACCTGTTAAAACAGCTGACCATTGCACTTCCTGACAGACTCCCTGTTATACTAGCTCCAGCTAGTGCCATGGTGCTAGCAGTTTCACTCAGGTTGTCCCGAATGGCTCCTATTCTATCCATGTGGCTGCCACTTGCACTCAGGCTTCCAGTTAATCCTCCAACACTTCCTTCTCCTATACTAGGGTTATGACGGGCCTCTGCTACTGAAGTGGTATCTAGATAAAAACGTAACAGGCTTGAAATACAAAAGGAAATAGAAAGTTTAACTCTGTCTTAAATGTGGATAAGAAAACTGCTTCTGGAATAACACCAGAAGGAGACAAAGAAAGAATCTAGACAATGTGTGAAAACACACTCTATTCACCATGTGAAGACTACAATACGAAGTAAAACAGGCTCTCAGTTGGGACTGCCGGAGTGGCTGTGGCTGAAACCATACATTTGTTTGATAAGTTGCTGAAAGGCTTAAAAATACCTAATGCTATATAGGAATGGTAACCTGAAGCCACCTTACATGTAGGAACTCTCCAGCAGGGAGTCTTACAGTTTGATTAAAAAACAGATTTATAAAATTCAAGAAAGCAGCAGTAGAACGATATCTGACAGGATGTTTTTCCCTATTAGGCTATGTCTACACTACAGACCTTACAGCAGCATAGCTGTACCACCACAACTGTAAGGGTATCCGTGTAGCTGATCTTTGCTGGCATAATTAAACTACCCCCAGCGAGCAGCACTAGGTCTGTTAGCAGGAGAGCCTCTCCTGCTGACAGAGCGCTGTGCACACCAGCACTTTTGTCAGAGAAACTTATGTTGGTTGGGGTGTGTTTTTTCACACCCCTGAACAACAAAAGTTTTACCAATAAAAGGGGTAGTGTAGACAAAGCCTTAGAGATGAAGAGATGAAAACCAACAGCATCATCTTATCTCGCTCCTTTCAGCCTGGGGGAGGACATACCCAGAAGTCAGCACTTGATTAGAACAAGTGAGAGGAGATGTTTGTATCACTTCTTTGAATTTGCACTATGGGAACTAACTATTCGAGAAGGGACGCAAGCCTTTGTTCTCTCTTATCTAGGTCTAACACTGTGTCCAGTGATTACCAAGTGCCCCAGTGATTACCAAGAAGCTCCATTCAAGTGTCCACTCACACAGATCAATGATCAGGGCCTAAGAAATTAAAATGTGCTTGTTTTGACTAAAACGCTCACTCTTAAATTGTTATTTCTGAGGGAGTGGATGGTACAAAGGGAATGGTAATGCAATAGAATGCTTTTCACCTCTAAATCACCTATTTGCATTCAGCTTAGATCAAGAGTGAGAAAGCGGTTACCCTCTGATGGCTCTTTGGTGATCTTTTTCACTTAATGCACTATTGGAAGGCACTCAGATATTACAGTGATGAGGGTTGATTAACAACCTATACAGAACAGAACATAAGACAGAAGGGTAGTGGTCTCAGTCCACGTCCCAGGCACCTGTAGTACAAAAAAACATCATGGCACGAAAACAACTACCCTTATTGCTGGAGACGGGTCCTTTAACATGCAGTTTAGGCACACAGGTAAGGCAGCATGAGGCAACTTGCATTGTTGTTACCTGCACGGTAGCTCTTCTGCAAAGAAAGATCTTCAGTGTCCTAGGCTTTCAAATGTGGCAACTATTACAAAACACTAAATTTACAGGAAAAAAAAATACTGAATTCTCTTACCTACTG
Organism: Chelonia mydas; assembly: GCF_015237465.2. Classification (NCBI taxonomy): domain Eukaryota; kingdom Metazoa; phylum Chordata; order Testudines; family Cheloniidae; genus Chelonia; species Chelonia mydas. The sequence goes on along the minus strand of NC_057850.1, from coordinate 38,052,499 downwards.
CTGCATTTGTTCCACCAACATTTATATCATTTTCATCATCAAATTCTATCCTGACACCCTTTCCATTGCCTGCAGACACCCCACAGCCTCCACTGCGACAGAGGGAGATTGGAACAACTCCATACACATAAGCCAACATAATAGGCACACCAATACCTACAAAGGAAAATATAGAGCTTTTCATTCAATATCATTATTTGCTTCAGCACCTTTTATTAAACTATCCCAGGTTTTGTAACTATATTATTTAATAATGCACAGTTAAAATAAATCTACAGAAGAAGAGAAAGGAATTAAGAAAATATATGGTTTTCAAGTGAGATTTGAGAACAGATGGCAAATCACTAAGGTGGAGTGAAACATGAAAGCTGTTCCAGATAGCAAAAGAGGAGGGAACTGGAGTGGCATTGACCCATATACCCTATTATAGCCTCGACTGAAAGCACAAGGGGGACGCATTGCATGCATGTGGATCAATGGGCACTGCTATGAAAACTTTCCGACTCCAGCACATGGCGTGCATGCGCACTGCCCTTTTGGCATCATCATGCAAAGAAGGTTCTCCTACCAACAATGGGAGACAAAGAGGAGTATAGTATTGGATGAGCAGACATGTACACTATGTCCATTACCAATATATATATTACACTTATCGGATTTAATAAGCTTTGTCAAAGGGTATTAAAAACTTTTCTGACGTGAGAGAATGGAACTATTTCAAGTATCTTTAAAACCAGAAATGCCTACTACTGCCAGTATAATTAAGGGCTTGATCCTGCTCCTACTGAAGTCAGAGAAAGCTTTGCTACTGACTTCAACGGAGGTAAGATCAGCCCTTAAGGAAGTGTCATTATGGGGTTTATGTATCTCAGTTTACAAATGAAAAGAGAAAACTGATGAGCAAAGCCAGTGAAACGTGTAGTAAAAAGGCAGTCTGGGCTAGGCTGCACTCATACAAACAGAGCATCATTTCCCACACACTGTAGGGGCTAATCATTTGGCCCAAGATCTCTAACACTATGCACTAGACTATTCTGCTGTTTTGCTGATGGAAGCCTGTGAAAGGTGCAGTAAAATGGCAGGCTGTGCCAGGCCAAACTGACCCAAATGGAGCAAAGCAGCTGCAATACAGATGCAGTACGGAGGCTCTTCAGTCTGCCCTAAAAGGAAGGTCAATAGGTTCCAATTACTGAAAATCCAATTCACTGAAAACTCACACTCAGGATCTCTACTGTGGAGAGCAGTGTGCCTCAAGCTACTCTCTCGAAGGCAAAGTAAACTAGGGTAAGAGTGTGTGGTGCAGCAGGCCCAAAGAGGCAACCAAAAGTAAAAGGAGTGGGGAAAAAAACCCTGCTGTTACTTCTGTGAAGGAGTAATGAAGAGCTGTAACCCATGAGTGAAGTCCAGGCCAATGGATGCCTAAGTAGAAGAAAGATTTTTTTTCCCTCCCAACTGCTAGCCCTGCAAACTTGTATTGGGATCTGAGACACAAACTGGGTTCTTTTTTCCCCTATACAGCCAAAGGTACCATTGATTGTATTATTATTATTATTAATAATAATGTTCATTACAGTAGTGCCTAAGGGCCAATCAAGACTGGGTCCCCATTATGGTAGGCACTTCACAAACACAGAGTAGACAGTCCTTGCCCTGAAGAGTTTACAACCTAAACAAATAAGACAGGCACAGGACAGGTGGAAGGGGTAGAACACACAAGCAGAGTGAACAATGTGATGGCAGCAAACAGCATTCCACGATATTTGTTTTGTTTGTTGGGTGGATTTACTTGGGGGATGGGGGGAAGAGGAAGCTAGATGGAAAGAAAAGGGAAGGGAAGTGAGATGGACAGAGTGGGGGAGAAGACAGTAAGAGGGCAGGTATGGAGTGAGGCTGGGATGAAGAGACTGTGGCAAAGGTAGGGGGAGGGTTGGAGCAGAAAGCCAATAAGCAAAAGGCAGAGGAAGTCCATACAGAACTGTAGACAGAGACAGTTCTGTCCAGAAGTCCCTGCTTTGGCTGCTTCTGCTCCTACTGGCTGGAGTTTCTGGCTGGCTCCTCTCTGCAGTTTCGCCTCCCCTCATGGAGGAATAGCTGTTGGGTGGGAGGGCGATAAGGCTGTAGCCATGCCCAGTACCCACAGAATTAGGGGCGTCTGTCCTACATAGCTCTGGTTCAGGAATATGCTGAGGGTGACACCAGCTGCAACCCTACTTTTCTTCAATGCAAACCTCAGTGAGAGAAGGAAAGAACCCAGTTTGTCTCCCGAAGCCCAAATTTGAGCTTGCAGTGTCAGATATTAAAGAATCATTAAAAAATTTCAAAATTCCAAATTGAGCAAATTTGCTCTGGAATCACTGGCACACACATAAGGACCCCATGGTGCCATTTTTAGAGTACCTTTTAAAAGCAGTTTTAAATTATATTTTCTTTTTAAAGAAAAAAAGTTAGATTATGAAAATCTGAAAACAAGTTCAACATGAAAATTACAAGATTAAAGAAGTTTTTTATAATTTTTCATTTAGATGCAGCCTCTCTAATGTCTTGACACTGGTCTCTGCTCCAGTGCAATTTACCGTGTAATCTGGGGCAAACCTCAACTTTTTTATCCCTCCATTTCCATATCTATAAAATGAAGCTAATACCTCCTAATTCACTGAGGGTCATTTATTAATGAGAGTCTGTACAAGTCTTCTCAAATGCTTGGTTGCAAGGTACTACTCTCATGCAGTGGTGGTATTTGCTTACCTACAGTTACTGCAGCTACAACTGGAGAAACTATTACAGACAAGGTTACACCACCTGCAATAGCCAAGTTCCGTTTGTGTTTCGAAATGTCTTTGCCTTCATATCGATTGTGGATCTTGAGGGAAGAAGAAAGAGGAGGGTTTCAGGATACATTGCACATAACATAATGTAAATAGTTTTGGCTCTGTTCTGCTATAGAGCAGTCTGTTGTGTGCTCTCAGCTAGAGACTATATACTATTAATTTAAATCCTTATATACTCCTTAAAAGTTAGCCTCTCAAAGAAGGACATTAAATAATACATCTTTCTTAGTGATTTTACATTAATTTATACAATTTAAAAAAAGAAAGCATAAGTATTAGAAGTCCCTATAATCCCCATGCGTGACATTCCACAGGGTACTATCCAGATGGATGAACAGCTGCGTCCCCTTAATTCTCCAACCTGGGGTGCCTTTTACACTACTTCGCTATGAAAGCAACCACTCGTGGTCTGCCCACACACAGCTTCTAGCCTGTAAATCACTCCCAGCTATACTGTATGAGTGCTATAGCCAGCCACCAATGAATTACACTGCAGGGCAACACCAGCAAACTCCCAGTCCCACACTTTCCCCCCAAAATGTGCGTTTTGTACTGCGCAACACCCTCCTGGACAATACAAGCTCATATAAAATCCATCATTTCATTAATCAAAAATTATATGCACAAATCTTGTCATCCAAACTGAAGTTTCCCAAAGTCTTCAGTTCAAACAAACACTGGTTTAGATAAAACAATGAAAAAAGTTTATTAACTACAGAAAGATTTTAAGTGATTACAAGTAATGAGGCATAAAAGTCAGAATCTTACTTAACAAGCTAAGTGAATTCAAAGCAAAAGGTCTCTCTCACCACTTTCTAGCAGTCTTACTGGCTGAATCTTTCAGCCAGGATTCCACGCCCCCCGCCCCCAATGATGCTTCCTTTGTCCTTCAAGTGTTGTTGATGCCATGAGTAGAGATGAAGGGAGAAATGATCTGGGGCTTCTGTTCCCCATTCTTTATACTTTTCTTAGAAAATCATCTCCAGCTTAGGTTCAGGAGACGGAAAGTCTGTGGGATGGAAACTTCCAGCTGTTTGGGGTTTTTTGGGTTTTTTTTTTTGCCAAGATGTAAATTCCTTGCCCACATCCTTTTTCCTGCCAAAGAATGGCTGCTTATCCAGGTGATAGTCTATTTGATTTTGTTGATACGTGGCTGAGGCATCAGTTTGCCTTTTGTTTTTGAGGAATCGGTTTGTGCTGGCTTCTCTAAACTTAGAATATGTCTGAATAACATCATACAGTAGAATCTTCTAAGTTTACATACAATGTTCCCACACATTTTACCAGGACATTAATGATCAGCAAATTATAAGTTTTCAAATGATATCTCACAAGGCGTACTTTTACAAAACTATGATAAATTTTGTACAAAGGGGTGAACATACAGACGGGTCATATCTCCCCTCTTGCAATGTCATCCACATATGCTCTTGCAAAGTTCTGTAAATCATTTAACACTTCATTCACCAGACTCCGGAACATGGCCCCAGCATTAATTAAACCAAACAGTAACATTGAGAATTCAGAGTCTGTATCAGGGATGAAAGCAAATTTTTTCTGTGCATCATCATTCAAAGGGATATTCACTATGACTCATGCCAATACTGCTGTTAAGATTTCTAAATTTCACCCTATACACTTCAGGGGTGATTTGAAATCTTTGTAAAACAGATTCTTTAAATTAAGAATACATCACAGCTTCCTGAACTGGCAGTTCATTAAATACATTCAAAAATTTACCAGACAGTTATGCAACCAGTGTGGGGATTTTCTTGTCCTCAGGAATCTTATGAATTTCACATAGATTTTCAAAAGTGGTGAAGTATTCCTTAGTGCAGTCTGTCTTTCTGTATGTAGGACACAGCTGGTCCCAGCCATGGATTCCTCAAGTGATGGGAGATGTTGGTGACTCTGGGATCTTCCCATGCTTTTCTATCAGCTCCAGATTGTATTTCCTCTCCTTCTCCTCAATTTCTTGTCTCAGCTCCATAGCTCGCTTAAGGGGTTCAGCTTCCTGTTCATTAAGCTCCATCACTCTTCTGTCGGTGGCTTCTTCAGCTTCCCATGCAGCAGCTGCTTCTTTCAGTCTCATCTCTGCTTTCCACATTCGGTATGGCCGTTCTCTCTTCTTCTGCTGCCTCCACTCTAGCCAGCTTCAACTTTGTAATTGTTCCACTTTTGCTCATTTTTATACTTCACTGTTTCCATTTCCCTTACCTGAAATAAGCAAACAGAAAACAACGAACTATGCCTCCTTGGACTGTTTCTAGCCACCACACATGAGACTAACTTAAAATTGCTGTACCAGTGCTTAAAATGTAAACTTCACTCAAAACAACAAGCTGTGCAGGTACCCCGCTCCTTGCTGCGCCACTCAGGCATCCCCAGGGTACAATCTGGACTGAGACAGCTGTGTCCCCTCAATTCTCCAACCTGAGGTGCCTTTTACACTGCTTTGCTGTGAGAGCAACTACTCCTGGTTTGCCCACACATAGCCACTAGCATGTAAATCACTTCCAGCTACACAGTATGAGTGCTATAACCAGCCACTCATCAATTATACTGCAGGGCAACACCAGCAAACTCTTGTCCCAGACTTCCCCCTAGAAATGTGCATCTTCTACAGCCCAGCACCCTTCTGGACAATACAAGCTCATATAAAGTCCATCATTTCATTAATAGAAAATTATTAAGGCTGTCAAGTGATTAAAAAAATTAATTGCGATTAATCACGCTATTAAACAATAAGAGAATACCATTTATTTAAACATTTTTGGGTGTCTTCTACATTTTCAAATATATTGATTTTAATTACAACACAGAATACAAAGTGTACAGCGCTCACTTTATATTTATTTTTTATACAAATATGTGCACTGTAAAAAACAAAAGAAAGTGTTTTTCAATTCACCTAATACAAGTACTGTGGTGCAATCTCTTTATTGTGAAAACTGAACTTACAAATGTAAAATTATGTAAAAAAAAAAAAAAACCTGCATTCAAAAACAAAACAATGTAAAACTTTAGAGCCTACAAGTCCACTCAGTCCTACTTCTTATTCTGCCAGTTACTCAGACAAAACAAGTCTGTTTACATTTGCAGGAGATAATGTTGCCTGCTTCTTGTTTACGTCACCTGAAAGTGAGAACAGGTGTTCGCATGGCACTGTTGTAGCTGGTATTGCAAGATATTTACATGTCAGATGCGGTAAAGATTCATATGTCCCTTCATGCTTCGACCACCATTCCAGATGACGGGTTCTGCTTGATAACGATCCAAAGCAGTGAAGACCGACAGATGTTCATTTTCATCATCTGAGTCAGATGCCATAAACAGAAGACTGATTTTCTTTTTTGGTGATTCAGGTTCTGTAGTTTCTGCATCGGAGTGTTGCTCTTTTAAGACTTCTGAAAGCATGATCCACACCTCATCCCTTTCAGATTTTGGAAGGCACTTCAGATTTTTAAACCTTGGGTCAAGTGCTGTAGCTATCTTTAGAAATATCACATTGGTACTTTCTTTGGGTTTTGTCAAATCTGCAGTGAAAGTATTCTTAAAACAAACAACATGCACTGGGTCACCATCTGAGACTGCTAAAACATTAAATAAATGGCAGAATGAGGGTAAAACAGAACAGAAGACACAATTCTCCCCTTGAGGAGTTTAGTCACAAATTTAATTAATGCATTTTTTTTTTAAAACGAGCATCATCAGCATAGACGCATGTCCTCTGGAATGGTGGCTGAAGCATGAAGGGGCATATGAATGTTCAGCATATCCGGTATGTAAATACTTTGCAATGCCTGCTACAAAAGTGCAATGCAAACATCTGTTCTCACTGTCAGGTGACATTGTAAATAAGAAGGAGGCAGTATTACCTCCTGTAAATGTAAACAAACTTGTTTGTCTTAGTGATTGGCTGAACAAAAAGTAGGACTGAGTGTACTTGTAGAATCTAAAGTTTTACATTGCTTTGTTTTCGAGTGCAGTTATGTAACAACAACAACAAAATCTACATTTGTAAGTTGTATTTTCATGATAGAGATTGCACTACAGTATTTGTATGAGCTGAACTGAAAAATATTTTTTATTTATCATTTTTACATGCAAATATTTGTAACAAAAATAATATAAAGTGAGTAACGTACACTTTGTATTCTCTGTTGTAATTAAAATCAATATATTTGAAAAAGTAGAAAAATATCCACAAATGTTTAATAAATTTCAACTGGTATTCTATTAAGAGTGCAATTAAAACTACGATTAATTTTTTTAATCGTGATTAATTTTTTGAGTTAACCATATGAGTTAACTGCGATTAATTAACAGTCCTAAAATTTATGCGCACAAATCTTGTTATCCCTAATGAAGTTTCCCAAACACTTCAATCCAAACACACACTGGTTTAGATAAAACAATAAAACAAATGTAACAACTACAGAAAGGTAGATTTTAAGCAATTACAACTAGTAAGGCATAAAAGTCAGAATTGGTTACAATGAAATAAAAAGTAAAATCACAACTAATACTTAACTTAACAAGCTAAGTGAATTCAAAGCAAAAGGTCTCTTCTTACTACTGGAGTCTTACTGGCTGAATCTTTCAGCCAGGATCCCTCCCCAGTCCAATGATGCTTTCTTTGTCCTTCAAGTGTTGTTGATACCATGAGTAGAGATGAAAGGAGAGACAATTTGGGGCTTCTGTTCCCCATTCTTTGTACTTTTTGTAGAAAATCATCTCCAGCTGAGGTTCATGAGACAGAAAGTCCATGGGACAGAAACTTCCAGCTTTTTTTTTTTGGCCAACACGTAAAATCCTTGCTTACACCCTTTTTCCTGCCAAAGAACAGCCGCTTGATCAGGGGATATTCCATTTGATTTTGTTGATACCTGGCTGAGGCATCAGTTTGCATTTGAGAAACAAGTTACCAGAAATAGGCACAAACTGGGAATATGCCTCAGTAATGTCATACAGTAGAATCTTATAACTTTACATACAATGCTGCCACACATATTTTACCAGGACAGTAGTGGTCAGCAAATTATGAGTTTTCAAATGATATCTCACAAGGAATACTTTGTATAAAATTATCATAGTCCCGTAAGAGGGGTGAACAGACTGCCACACCATGTATTCTTTGCCTTTTACATATATTATTTTTGTAGCTGCAATCAACTTAAAAAAGGAGGGATAAATCACTGTTTCTTCCTTTCAATCACCTTTATTAAATATTAAGCAATGGCAAAATCTTGTTAAGTTAATAACTTATTTTTCCATATAGTTTTAATAAAGTGGGACATGAGAAGGGGTTTCAGCAGCGTAGCGTTTACCAAGGTTCAACCGAGAAGGAGGAGGGCAGGAATTGTTCCAGTGCCCTTGTTCCCACTTGAGACGAGTTTGAAGGCAGAGGTAGTTCAGCCCTATGGGTCTTACTGCTCTCTTACCTATGTGGGGTTTGCAGGGCCAAACCCCTTATTTATGGTCTGTTCCCCTTAGGACTGCAGAAATTTGCCAGGCCAAATTGCTTGTCTGCAGAAAATCTTACATGAATTTGCAAAGTCTTGGTGACCACTGTTGCACAAAACTTGGCTAGCAAGCCCTCTCCATAGCTCTTAGGGTCAGGAATTAGACGTGGACTCATAGGCTACGTCTACACTACAGCACCTTGGTGCAGCTGCTCCGCTGTAGCACTTGTGGCGGAGATGCTCTAAGACGACAGGAAAGAGCTCTTCCTTTGGCTCAGTAACTCCTGCCTCTACTAGAGACAGTAGCTGTGTCAGTGGGAGAAGCTCTTTCACTGACATAGCGCTGTCCACACCAGTGCTTAGATCGGTATAACTTCCTTTGTTCAGGAGTGTGGATTAGACGCATCCCTGAGCAACGTAAGTTATACTGAAGTAACTTATAGTGTGGACAAGGTCATAGACTAAGGTCAGAAGGGACCAGACCATCACGATCACCCAGTCTGACCTCCTGCACGTTGCAGGCCACAGAACCCACCCACCCACTCCTGTGATAGACTCATAACCTTTGGCCAAGTTACTTAAGCCCTCAAATCATGATCTGAAGACTTCAAGTTACAGAGAATCCACTATTTACACGAGTTTAAACCTGCAAGTGACCCTACCCCCTCCCAGAGTCTCTGCCAGTCTGACTCAGGAGAAGATTTCTTCATGATCACAGATAGGGCGATCAGTTAGACCCTGTGCATGTGGGTAAGACCCAGCAGCCAGATACCTGGGAAAGAATTCTCTGTAGTAACTCAGAGCTTTCCCCATCTAGTGTCCCATCACTGGCTGTTGGAAATATTTGCTGCTAGAAGTCACAGATCAGCTACATGCTATTGTAGGGAGTCCCATCATACCATCCCACTCAGTAAACTTATCAAGCTCAGCCTTAAAGCCAGTTAGGTATTTCGCCTCCACTGCTCCCCATAGAAGGCTGTTCCAGAACTTCACTCCTCTGATAGTTAGAAACCTTCATCTAATTTGAAGCCTAAACGTGTTGATCACCAGTTTATATCCATTTGTTCTTGTCCCCACACTGATGCTTAACTTAAGTAACTCCTCTTCCCTCCCAGGTATTTATCCCTCTGACATATTTTTAGAGAGCAATCATATCTCCCCAAAGCCTACTTCTGGTTAGGCTAAACAAGCCAAGCTCTTGGAGTTTCTTCTCATAAGGTAGGCTTTCCATTCCTCAGATCATCATAGTAGCCTTTCTCTGCACCTGTTCAAATTTGAATTCATCTTTCTTAAACATGGGAGAGGCAGTATTCCAGATGAGGGCTCACTAGTGCCTTGTATAATGGTACTAACACTTCCCTATTGCTCTTGGAAATAAGCCGTCCCTTTTTTGATGTTACTCTTCAGGTTAGGCTGTGATGTAAAGGCACAATACTTCTCTACCTCAAAGGGCTGTTGTAAAGGTCAATTCATTTATATATGTGTGGTGCTTAGGTGATCTGGGTGTTATAAGAACAAAGAGAGAGTGGGAGAAGCTATTAGTAATTTGTATGTAAATTCAACTATCGCTATTGTTCTTCTCTTTTGCCAGGACCCAGCAAGCATGCTAAAACATGAGGGAACAGTGTGGATTATTTTTTAAAGCAACAGTAGCAGAAAGTGAGAAAATTTACTGGAGAGAACGGACTGAAAAAGGAGGGGCCTGGCAGAGATGAATCTCCACAACTCCAGACCAGCATCAGAACCTGGGCAGAGGCAAAGGAAAGGAATGACAATTTCTTGGAGCACCAATAGGTAGACTGGCAGATGCAAGCGTGGACTAGTCAATGGCACCACGAGTTCAAGTTGATAAAACAACATAAAATAACCTTAGGATTTAAGTAGTTCAGGATAGCGTAACTCAAGTGAAAGATCTGGCATCTTAACACTTCAAAAAACAGCATTTCAAAGGTCTTTGGATAACTTACTTTTTGACCCTGAATTACAAAACTTGGAAAAGATAGAACAAACACACAAGAATAATTTTATCTGCTATTTGTTATTTGCTTTGCACTAGTACTCCTAGTAGTAGTCCTTATTGTTGGAGGAAAGATACCAACTACTTACTGGTTAATGTGTTAATTCCTTGTCTATTCCCACATCAACAAAAAACACTGCGTTTAGCTGTGGATAGTTGCACTTGGTGATCAGTAAATGTATATACCCTAGTAACTTAATGAATTTGGAAGCCATTAAGTACAAACACAGAAATGTGTGGGCATATGCATATGTATATAGCAGGATTTTCAACTAATATGTCAATGGCTTCTTTCTTGCTCGGGATCCAGAGGGAAAAGCTAAGAATTTTTTTTTTTTTACCACCTTTTCCTCTTCTATTGTCCAGATCTGAGTAGGGTTAGGGAGGTTGGAAACTCAGGACTTTTAAAAATCAGGCCACTTATTTAGGTGCCTAAGTAAGGATTTATAGGCCAAATTATAGGAATCAATTTTTAAATATTTTGGGCTTTGTGTGTGCAAACAGAAGAGCCACATTTTGAAAAACATGGCCCCTCACAAGTAAAATGAGGATGCTAACCATTTTTCAAGTTATGTCTGAACCTATTTGGGAAGGAATAGTGAACAGAGCCAACTGAAAGTACCCCAGTGTACATGATCAAGAGTGTTGCATTTCAAAACAGAAGCAAGGTAAGCAGCACAGTGCACTTTACCTTACGCCCCACATACACAGGGATTCCAATAATCATAGCAGGAATAGCAATGCCGGCTATTAAAGCAATTCCTACTGGAGCTCCAACAAGTGTTCCCAGTTGCCACAGTATCTTCTTCTTACGGCTCCACGGTTTCTTTCCCCAAAATGTACAACCTGATGGGCTAATAGAAATGAATTGTAAACAAACACAAACAACTACTTAGAAATGAGCCAATGATAAGTTACTTTAAGACATGACAATATCTAATAAAATTCATGTTACATCGATAGTGACTGAGTGTTTAAAAACTATTTCTTCAGACCTTTCAGATGCTCCAATGTCCTTTGAAAGGCACTATGAATCATACCACATAATGTCTTGTGCTGCTCAGTTCTAACACAAGTTATCACTTTCACATGGAAACTATAACTTCCAGTTATATCAAGTTAACACTTGAAATAAATAATCAACACTAGAACTGCAGTAAAAGTAGCTATTGTGAACATCTATACCATTTCATTTGGTCACACTAAGTATGTGCTGCATCCATCTTTCTGAGCTTGAAACAAAGTGAGAAAACATTTGATTTTTATTTTCTGAAATAAGATGAAGTGACTATTTTAAGGACCTAAATGAAAAAAAAATATATTCAATTTCTCATACATAAACACTAAAGGATAATTCTCTACTCTGCTGAGACACAAGACAGCCTTTGGTTGACTGGACAACCTGGCCCTAGATATTTTAGCACAGAACATTTATTCATCCAAGCAGAACTTTAAATCAGTCTGCACTAGTATAATCAGGAAACAGGATGTAGGTAAAATGCTGAATGTATAAAATGAGAAAATATTTGTCTCAGATAATCTATAGCTATAAAGATTTTTCCTAAACATACCTTAAATAATGCAAATCCGAGATCTCTTTCATGCATAGCCAACAGAATTCACAACCACATACAGCACAAGTCATATGGTTGCAGCTTCCATCATTCATTTTTATTATGTAAGCAGCACAACGCGGGCATGGCTTTATATCATCAGCTGTTTAAAATGAAACAGGAAGATCATACTATTTCTATGAAAAAGTGAAATTTATCTAAATGCAGACAAGAAATACTTATGAGATTTGACTGATCACAGTAGTTCTGACACAGACATATCTAAATCTTATTTATAAACATGCTTTACTAAATCCTTAATTGCAGGTGGTTTTTAAGTCATGACCCTTTCAAACTATCAATAAACTAGAACTAATCACAACAAATTAAAATATATCACATTTAGATACATCAATAGCTTCACACACACACACACACACACACAGATTTTCGAAGTCAATAAAATGTAAGTTAGATATTAAACAGACAAAATAATAAACATGAATGATGACAGGCAATCTTTGCATATAATCCTCTCCACATTTCATGCTTCTGTAATCTTCACTCCTGAGTCCTAAGCCTTATTTCTTCCTCACACTTAATATGCATTTCACCTTCAATATTCCATATTTTTTGTTCTCTTTTTCACTCCTCTGCTCTTAACTCCACTCCATGGCCTCCCCTTAATGGCTCTTTCTCCCCAAACCAGATACATTTATATTTGTTACAGAAACAGACAAATCAGAATCTTTCTAATACTATTAACTGAGCTTAATACTGAAAATATCACTAAGGGTTTTTTTCTGTCACTGACAAGTTTAAAAATGAAAGTTTCCCAAAGAGTAACCTTAATGATAGGAAAGACAAGATATGGCATACTGACAAGACTCTTTCTGTTGCAATTTCTGGACTATTTCCCAGACTGCTACTCTGATTCAGAATTACAGGACAAGCAATTCACCATAGCAACATAAATCACCCCCTGTGTAGCAACATTAGTTATGTAAAGCATGCCCCACTGGTTAGCTGGTCAGAAATAACTTGCTGGTGCAGAAGAAAGGTGCAGTCCAGTAGGCTTTCGATGGAGAAAATGGGGCAGTGGAAAACTCCTGCAGATTCCCTCTGCTGGAGACCATGCCTAGCATGGGAGAGTCTGCCACAAGTGTAGAGTCAGCAGAACCAGCTCCTACACCAGAGGTGGGCAAACTACGACCCGTGGGACGGACCGTCCTGCTGGCCGGGGAGACTAGCCCCTGGCCCCTTCCCTGCTGTCCCCCCTGCCCCGCAGCCTCAGCTCACTGTGCCGCCAGCAACGGTGTGGCTGGCTCCCGCTGGGCGACGCACCTGCCAGTCCTGGTGCTCTGAGCAGCATGGTAAGGGGGTGGTGAGCAGGGGAGTTGGATAAGGGGCAGGGGGTCCTGGGGGGAAGTCAGGGGACAGGGAGCAGTTGGATAGGCGTGGGAGTCCTGGGGGGCCTGCGAGGGGGTGGGGAGGTGGATAGGAGTCGGGGAAGTCAGGAGACAGGAAGGGTTGGATAGGGGGTGGGGTCCCGGGGGGGCAGTTAGGGGCGGAGGGTCCTGGGAGGGGGCAGTCAGGGGACAAGGAGCAGGGGGGATTGAATGGGTGGGAGGTTCTGAGGGGGGCAGTCAGGGGGCAGAGGCCAGGCTGTTTGGGGACGCACAGCCTTCCCTACTGTTTCGGAACCCCAATGTGGCCCTCATGCCAAAAAGTTTGCCCACCCCTGTCCTACACCATCCTCCCCACAGACCATGGTGCACAGGAAGAGGCAGTGACGAAAGTATGGTGCATGCTATCGATTCCCAACTGGCACGTAATCTCTAGGGGACCAGATGTATACTGTACAAGTTAGAGCTGCCCCTAGGCTAGGGTTAGGTCAGAGAATCAGGGAGAATAACTGGACACAGAACACAGTAGAGAATCTTTCCCCCCATATGTCTAACTAGTCCAGTCAGAGAGAAGAGTCGGTTGGGGAAGAGATAAACAAGCAAGAGAGTTTAATTTGACAAAGTGTGTGTCAGACAAAACAGGCAACTCTTGGCGATACCAGATCATTGCTCCGCTGATTAGTCAAACCTTCCTTTTACTCAGTAACAGTTGCAATAGACTAAATTTTCACATGTCTGAGTTATTTGATTTCTGGCTGGCCAATGCAGAAGCACCTTATTGACAAGCAGAAATTACCTTGATATATCCCTCATGTGGAGTAACAGTTTGTGCATTCTTATACGGGGTGTGGGTATTGGGTAAATCAATCATCATTTTGCTTTTTCAGGTCTATTTACACCAGTATTCTAAACCTTGTCAAAATTCCACCCACTGGGAAAAATATTGCCTTTCAGCTGTGGAAGCTGTGCAATTGGGAGGAGAGTGGTTCCAGACAGCCAGCAGTGTTTCAAGAATACGTGGCTGCAAGTTCACTGAAGATTACACTTCTAAACTATAAAACAACTCAAGATTTAAAAACCCTAAAAAGGCTTGCAACAATTGAAGCCATCAGCGCTACACCCTCATGATTTTACCATTACTGAAAACCCAAAGTTTCCCACACTAGAAAAAAAAAAAAGAAAACCCCAGCACTTTTTTTTTTTTTTTTTAAAGTTAATCTAAAGTTGTATTAATGTTTTATGGTTCTGAAACAGGTACCAAAAAAAAAAAAAAAAGAAAGAATGAGTGTTGGAGCTAATGAAGTCATCACATATTTCTTTCTTTGGTAATACTAATCATGTAACTGTACTAGTAAGACATTCTACAGAGACGCATGATCATACATACCTGCTGCTCCGGACTCCTGGCTGTAACTAATAGATGAAGAACGAATTGTTCTCAGGCGTAGACTATGGGCTCTTTCCTGGCGAGCAGCATCACAGGTCTGGTTTGGATGCCAAATCTGTTTACAGTGGTAGCAGAACTCAGTACCACAGCCTTCACGCCCACAGGTAAGTTTGGGACAGCTGGCACAGCCAAAAGCAATCACAGCATATCTTAAATGATCAAAAGGGGTAGGAGAAAGATTTTTGTTAATACAAAAACAATATCTATAGACCAGCTAGTAGGGCAACAGCAGAAGCAGCTTTAGCATGTACTGTTGTACTGGGGAAGAATGGGGTCCCTAGCCATGGCCACCCCACCCACCTACTCAGATCCAAAATTGTGCAGAGCAGACACCTCCAGGGGCACTAAGACAGATGCAGAGTGACTTCTCCCCCTGCCATGTAGGTTTGGGGAAAAACTGCAGGGAGGAGCTAGCCAGAAACTAAAGCTGTCAGAACACTCCTTCCTCTATCCTTTGTATTATCTATTGACAGTCTAAGCTCTTTGGGGCAGGGACTGTCTACTACTCTATTTGTACAGTGCCTATCAGAACTGGTACCCAATCTCAGTTGGTCCCTAAGCACTAAAATAAACAAACATGATTTATAATTCAGTGATTCAGTATGGCATAGTCCCCTGCAGCAATCACTTCTTGGGGAAAAAGTAAAGTCAATACTCCAGGATGTCTGACACACTGATGCAACACGTACAAACATGAAATAATAGATATCCAAAAAGGCAATTTATCAAGTGTCTTAAGAACACAAGCTAAATGTCTAAAAACAGGGGCAAATATGTGCTGGGGTTAGGAATTAGAGGACGAAGCACAGATTTTTAAAGATGCTCATGCACTCAGCATTGTAACCCCTAACTGATGTAGGAGCCAAAATGGGACTTAAGACTAAGTGCCTAAACCCCCTCTGAAAATGAGACTGGCTCCTAAATCAGTCTAAATACCTTTAAAAATCCAGGCCATACCTAAATCAGTCTAAATACCTTTAAAAATCCAGGCCATACCCAAATCAGTCTAAATACCTTTAAAAATCCAGGCCATACCCAAGTGTTACAACAGAATTTTAAAACGGCAAGTCCCATGTGACCTCATTCCCACCTGTCTGTGCACACCAAATCACATATTCAGGGCCTTTTGCATCCAGGAGACATGTGATCTGGGTTTGCCTCTAAAAATTTCCATAAATTGCAGTTACAACACGTAAAGATTAAGTTACTGGGAAACTTTACTGATTGTCCATTTGCCTACAGTTTCTTGTGGAAAACAAAACATTTACATGAGTGTAATTACCAGAAATAGTTATCTGACCATTTTAAAAACTAAAGATTAGCACAGCATTTGAGTGGATTAGTCTTTTCAGCATGCATATTATACAGCATTTGTTTACAGCAAAATTACCTTCATACTACCACAAAACCAAATAAAGAACAGCCTAGAGAGGTCTAATGGAAGCACAACATGTGCTGCCGCAAAGAACATCCAAGTTCAGATGTCTTTCCCAGTCCCTTACTCCTAGGTTGATGAAGATAGAGTATGGGAGAAACAGCACTTTCAGAAAAAGATGCACAGCAAATTGCTGTTTTGCTAATCCACTCAAAAAAGTTTATAGTGTTGTGTTTCAGGTTTCACAGAGAGTATGTTTCCTCTGATACTACTGTGCTGCAAAGGGGATCACTGTGACACAGCATGCATAAGATTAGAAGGATGCGGGAAAGGAAAGTGAAGCCATTGGGCTCCTCAAGTGGCTCTGAGGAAGGAAAAAAAAAGTATACATTAAACCGTTAAGGGGGGGCGGGGGCGGAATCTTCATGCTGGCATGGAAATGTTAACATTCAACATTTTCAAATGTAACTAGTGAGTTTGGTTCTCTCCATTTTTAAGGGCTATCCTGAGACACCTTAAAGGAGCCTGGGTTTTCAGAGGACTGGTACCAACACCAACCTCAAATTGGGCACCGATAGTCAATAGTCTTTACTGAAAATCTTAGTCAATGATTTTACATTTATAGAGCACTGTCAACACTTAGATACTGTGGCAATGGGCACCACAGAAAAAACAAGGAGAGCCAGAGACAGATGTTTAATTCAGAAATTAGTTCACATAGTACTGAAAAGTAGTAACATTTGAGGCTGAATATGATGGCAGGTGATTAACATTACAAAAACAACAATAGTATAAGACAGGAGGGGTAAAATTTTTAATAGCGCTTAAGTGACTTAGGAAGCTATGTCCCATTTTCAAAAGTGCCTGAGTCACTTAGGCACCTATATGATCAAGGGGCTTTTGAAAATGTTACCCAAAGTGAATAATATTGTACCTAACTGAAATCGGTGAAGTTTACGGAGAAGATGCTATGATGAGATTGCCTACAACTGCATGTGGCCACCTGCAAGTGCTTGTAGCAAATATTCCCAATGACCAGAGACAGGACAGTAGATGGGGAGGGCTCTGAAGGGATGTCTACCCAGAAAAGAAAAATCATGGTTGACCTGTGCCAGCCAAATTGGACCTGCAGGGCTCTGGCTGCAGGACTGTTTCATGGATGTGTAGAATTCTGGAGCTCTGCGACCCTCCCACCCCACAGAGTCCTAGACCTTGGGCTCCACCCCGAGCCAAGAATTCTATATGGCAACGAAACCACTCCGCAGCCCGAGCCCCGTGAGCCCAAGCCGGTGGCACACATTAACCGTGGGTTTTAATTTGCTGTGCAGACATGCTCTGAGTTACTCAAAGCATTCCTTCCCAAGTGTCTGGGTGGTGGGTCTTGCTGACATGCTCAGGGTCTAACTGACCATGGAGGAGGAACACACGTACAGTGGCCCTGAATTGTGGCACATCTCACAGCAATAACTAATTTGAGAAAAATAAACCTTCAATTTTTTCTATGTACTTTGCATGTTAATACTTTTCAGTTTGTCAAAGCACAGATCTAGAAGAGAATGCCTAGTGCTGCAGCATGTAACAGTTAAAGCATATGTTTGTTCATCTGGAGATTGTGTATTTCTTTAAGAATTTATTCTTGAAATTATTTTATCCAATACCAAAATAGCTGTGGAGCACCTAGCAGTCATTCCACTTAATTTTTAATTTACAAGCATTCAATAAAGATGTTCTTACTGTACATGAAAATGGCACACAAGTATCTGTAAAGTATTTGTATGTTACACAGACACACAAAACATATGAAATGAACATTAAGGTTGCAAAGTGTACTCAAAAGTTAGGAAGTGAAAGAATTAAGATTGCCCAGAGAACCTTAATTTGACTCCTTTGTGCATAGGTAGGTATTATGATACAGTCTTAATTACACGATCACATACTATTTTTCCACAAGACCCATCTTACTCAGTTCACAGAATGGATGGTGCTCACTTAATGAGCAGTTATTCAATATTTTGTGTTACCTTCATAGTCCAATGTGTGGACCCTGGCCTTAACTTATTGCACATTGTTCAAACCCTGCTACGAAAGACAGAATTAAGTTCCTCATGGGCTTTTCTGTGGTGCCTATTACTATGAGTTTCAGAGTAACAGCCGTGTTAGTCTGTATTCGCAAAAAGAAAAGGAGTACTTGTGGCACTTTAGAGACTAACCAATTTATTTGAGCATGAGCTTTCGTGAGCTGTAGCTCACGAAAGCTCATGCTCAAATAAATTGGTTAGTCTCTAAGGTGCCACAAGTACTCCTTTTCTTTTATAGTATGAGTGCTTCACAAGCACCAATCAATTTATCTTCACAATACACAAGAGGTGAAGGGGTGATATTATCCACATTTTACAGATGGGGAATGGAGGCAAAGAGATTAAGGTCAAGACATCCACTAAATTTGGATGCCCAATTTGAGACTCCCAGGGCCTGAATTTTCAGAGTATTTAGCATTAAATAGTATTTAATTTGCTCAAAGCACAGCTCCCACTGATTTTAGCTTTAGCTTTGAGTGCTCACCACTTCTGCAAATCAGACCCTGGGGTATCAACTTGGGCACCAAAAAATGAGGAACATACCATTAGTGACCACCTGTAAAAAAGGATGGTTTAAGTGATTTGCCCAGCATCTCATAGAAAGTCTAGCAGTGGCAGGGATTCAGCTAAAACCCCTCACTTCATTCACTACACATTTTCCAACTTTTTCAACAAATGAGGCAGGAGTCCAACAGACACCACACTTTATTACACAACCCTGATCCATCCCCAGAGCAGGTCCATCCTGCACTGAATGCAGCACACTGAATGTGGAAAAAAAATAGTCTTTAATTATATGATCACTTACTATCACAATCCATTAATTCTGGCATTTCCGAACTTTTGAGTGCTTTACAATGCAACCTTAATAATGTTCTTTTAACAGTTTATTGTGCAAAATTTCCCAATTTAAAAAAAAAAGCAAACGGAAAAAACAAATTCCATCATCTAGCATTATACTGCCACCCACTCGAGCCATCACCAAGACTGGAGCCACTGCCTAAATCTCTGTCACTTGAGCTAACTGATAGCAATAATAGGCTGCCATTCTGCAAGTGGACCAGCACTAGAGGGCAAGGGTGCACCGTTGGCTTCGCAGATATCTGCGGACATCAGAAAAAGGTTGAAATCTCTGGTCCCATTTCAGGCTCTGAATGGGAGTGTACTCTTCTAGTGGGCAGACCTCTTCTCTGCTTCTTCCCCCCCAAGCTTGAACCCTTTGCCCTGCCCCAACCCTCTCTTACAGCTCCCACCCACCACAGCTCCTTATCTCAGTCCTGTTTTCCTTCCCTAGTCAATCTCAATCTCCATTCCTCCGGCTTCTCAACCCAATCCCTTTGTCCAATCAGTCCCACTCTTCCATTCTGGATTTGCTGTATAAGTCCCAGTGTCCCCCTCACGCCCAGTTTCTCCGCTTCCCTACATCCGGCCCCGGCTTCCCCCCACCCCTTCTCACGTCTTTGTGGATCTCTCTCTCTTGTCCTCGCTCCCCTGCAATTGGCCCCCAGGCCTAGTCTCCCTTTTAGTTCCCTCATCCAATCTCGGTCTTCTGCCCACACCCTCTCCTTGGTTCACAGATTCCAAGGCCAGAAGGGACCTCTCTGGATCATCTAGTCCGACCTCCTGGATAACACAGGCCATAGGACTTTCTTGATCAGTTCCTTGTCCCAATCCCCCCACTTCCTGCCTTCTTGAACCAGTCCCTGCTCACACAATCCCATTCTCTCCCTGCACCCCATCTCATTGTCAGAACTGCCTTCTGTTCCCTCTCACACACTCATTCCTACTATCAGTCTCCTTCTCCAGCCAGTCCCAGTCTTGCCCTTTCTCCCAGCTCTTCATCCAATCTGTGCTGCTTCCCAAGCTCCCACCCAATTTTCCTCCCTAGCTCCCCAATCCCAGTTTTTCTGATTCCCAGTCTCCTTGCCCAATCAGTTCTCCTCTCACCTGCCGGCTCACAGTCCCAGCCTCCCCACCCAGTCAGTCCCAATTTCTCTCCCTACCTCCAGCCCCAGTCTCACCAGACTCCTTTTCCAAATCTAGTCTTTACCGCTACACTGGTCCACCTTGTTTCTCCTCTGCATTTCACTGGGGCTGCTTACTCCTCCTGCTGCCTGGGGGCCACCAAAGCGGAGGAGGTCCAGCACTGAGACAACAGGAAAGTCAGGTCCAGTGCCTGGACCTTATCCCTGCCCAGAGCAGCTGGGAGCAACCATTTCAAGGAAGTCTGTTGCCCTGGGCCGTAGCATGTTCAGTTGCTGTGTGGGGATGGCACTAGTGCCATCTGGTTAGCACAAGATGAGCGATGCTGGACCATGTAAGAATGCAATCTTCGGAGATTTTAGCAGTTAAACTCTAGAACGTATCTACAGAGCATGTGTAAAATGCAATTTTTAAAAGGATGACTTGGCCAAAATTTGGGAGATTTTTACTTGGATAGCAAAAGGCACATCTCTAACACAAAAGGTCACCCTGCCCCCCTTCTGTCAAATATCAAGTTCCTGCTCCAAAGCCTGGGGGATATTCAGAGATTCTGAAAGAAAAGGTCACCAGATTTTTTCCTCAGAAATGGCTGAACTGTTTTGGCTGATATTTTCTACAAATATTCTACCAGAGGCAGACACCCAGCATGGAAAGTTCTTTCCCAAATGGAAGTTTGATAAAGTTATAAACCACTGAAAACAGGATCTTATAATGAAAACTGTCAGGCAAACCTAAGAGGTAGGGCTACTAGCACAACCTATAAAACACACAACCTTAGGTAGGCTCAAAAGATACTGTATTCTTATTAAAAAACTATTAGAAAAACATATGAAAACATTCAGCACTACAAAAAGTGTATGTGCCAAAGTACTGTAAATTTGTCTGACTAGTTATGTTTCATCCTAATTTTGTTTATACTGATGTGTTCCTAAGAAACAGTGTGAACACCCTTAATGTTTGTGTTTTCAAATGGCACTTCTCAATTAAAATTTATGTTTTTTTTGTTTTTGTTTTTTTAAATAAAACTCACTGTTGATACAAATTTAAAGTGACAGAATTAATTAGAAACTCCAAATGGAAAATACCCCGATTAAATTTGCAAACCAAGTATGTTTTTCTAAAATATACTTAAATTCCAAAATTAGGTTGTTTATTAAAAGAGAGTTTATACAGAATGTAACAAAAGTTTTTGTAACACTAAAAAATGAAAATAGTTTGTTTGGATGTACACATTCCCCTACAACCATAACACCATGGTAGTGCAGGATAACAAAAATGTGAAGCTACTCTATCCTTTCTTCATACTGAGTGAAGTACAGAATATAAAGTAATAGGTATCAGATTTTACAATTTTTTGTTTTAATTTGCTACGTTTTTATCATGCAAGCAAATTTTAAATCAATGATTGTACTTAATTGAAAAAAATAAGATACAAGCACAGAAGAAACTCCCTAACTTGCAGTAGTGACTGAGAAACTATCACAAAACTGGACAATTAAAAGGGGAAAGAATGAAGGGGACGAAACAAAAAAGCAAGATCTTTTAAAAGAAACTTGCCTACCCTAAATTTTTTGTAAAACTTCCAACTACTGGGAGCTCTGGTATAAATAAGGCTCCTATAGCTAGATCCATTTACCACTGTGTCTATAAAACCTACTTTTCAACAGATTTAAACCAACAATGGATTATAAGAGTTGATGAAGACCTGCCTACCCTAGGATTCTGATTTTACAAACATTTATACATGTGCTTAGCTTTAAGCACATACTGACAGGTTTCAGAGTAGCAGCCGTGTTAGTCTGTATTCGCAAAAAGAAAAGGAGTACTTGTGGCACCTTAGAGACTAACCAATTTATTTGAGCATAAGTGAAGTGAGCTGTAGCTCACGGAAGCTTATGCTCAAATAAATTGGTTAGTCTCTAAGGTGCCACAAGTACTCCTTTCCTTTTTAAGCACATAAGAATTCCTATTCAAGTCATTGGCACTACCCACACATTTAAATTTAAGCATACACATAAATATTTGCAGGATCAGGGCCTAGAATTCCTACCAGAGGAATTTTTTGGCAACATTTTATATTCACTTATGGTATGTCCTATTTTACTTATTTTGTCATCTTACTATTTGTTATCCTCATCCTTCCTTGCTCCTCCCTGCACCCTTCTTCCCCTCCTGTTTATAAGCCCAGAATGTTGTGCCATTTAGACTTTAAATTATAGCTCTTTGGGTCAATGAAAATGTCTTCGCCCTGTGAGGTACCTACAGCATTTTACAAGAAGTGCTCAATAAATAAATTTTGTGAATTAGCAAATCAATCAAGGATACCTCACAAAATGAGATCATTTGATAAGAAAAGCCCTGCTGAACTTTAATTATTTATGATAATGCTCCACAGTACACGAGCACGTATACTGAAGTACTATTAGTCCAACACACTCACTGCAGTTCTGTTTCTGCTCTTAAATCTTTGTTCAAAATCCAGGCAAAACTGTGTGCAAATTATTGGTATGGATTAGTGCAAATGCAAATTAGCAAAGTTATACAATACTTCATTCTACTGAGGAAACAGCAATCTGAAAATTCATAGAGAGAGGTACTTCTCCATACATAAACTATTAAATACTTTCTGTCCCTATACCACGGTATTAAAAGCAAACTTCTTGTCTTTGGCCTCAAGGCTCTGTACAAATCTGCCCCTCCCTTCTTCTATTCAATTCATCATGTCACCCACACTTCCTCCACTTTATCAACTATACCATGTCTTGTCCACCCATTTGTTAGCTTCTTCTTCCAAATTCCACGGAATTTGTCCTCTAGAATGACCTGTAAAGCCATTACCTCTTCTCCTTCTAATCCCTTTTCGATGGTCACTTTTAACAGGAGGCCTACAAGAAATCAAGTAACTGATGGTGGCCTGGCTGAGCATCAGTTGAGGATAGCCTTTTGGTTTTGTTTTATTTTTAAAATGACACTATTTGGAACCATGTGAACACATAACTGCATGATCCTATTTTTATTACCCTCTGCCAGCCTTCCTCCCTTTCTTTCTTCTCATCACACTTGTGTTCTGACGCATATTAGATTGTAAACTCTGAGACAGAAACTGTCTCCTACAATGTGTTTTTAGTACGCCCAGTACACTTCGGACCACAATCATGGTTGGATCTTCCACACACTACTGTAATGCAAGTAATACTAATTCTAGTAGCAATTCTGAGCCTCTGAAGTAACCATCTTGCTGACTAATTAAATTATCGGAGACACCAGTTGTATAGAAGGTAAAGGGGTGGAATACAAATTTCAAGGTCATCTTCAGAACTTGTTTAATATTTAAACCGGGGCGGGCAAACATTTTGGCCTGAGGGCTGCACTGGGTTTCTGAAATTGTATGGAGGGCCAGTTAGTGGAGGCTGTGCCTCCCCAAACAGCCAGGTATGGCCTGGCCCCCGCCCCCTTTCTGACGCCCCCTGCTTCTTGCCCCCTGACGGTTCCCCCCCCCAGGACTCCTGCCCCATCCAACCCACCCTGTTCCCTGATGGCCCCCTGGGGACCCCGGCCTCATCCACCCCCCCTGCTCTCTATCCCCTGACCGCCTCCAGACTCCCCGCCCCTAACTGACCCCCACTGCCCCATCCACCCCACCCTCCTTCCTGACTGCCCCCTCCCCGGACCCCTGCCCATCCATCCACCCCTTCTCCCAGACTGCCCCGGGACCCCCACCCCAACTGGCCCCCGCTGCACCATCCAACCCCCCCCCTTGACTGCCCCCCCGGGACCCCTGCCCCCATTCAAACCCCGTTCCCTGCCCTCTGACCGCCCTGACCCCTATCCACAACCCGGCCCCTGACCGCCCCCCAAACTCCCCTGCCCTCTATCCAACCCCCCCGCTCCCTGCCCCCTTAACGCAGGGTCAGGCTACGGCTCTGCAGCTGCGCTGCCCCAGGAGCTCACCGCCTTGCCACCCAGAGCATTGCACTGGTGGCGCAGTGAGCTGAGGCTGTGGGGGAGATGGAACAGTGGGGGAGGGGCCGGGGGCTAGCCTCCTGGGCCAGGAGCTCAGGGGCCAGGTAGGACGGTCCCGTGGGCCGTATGTGGCCTGTGGGCCGTAGTTCGCCCACCTCTGATTTAAACAATAGATTCAAAGTTTCAGCAAACTTCTTCTGGTACTAAACAGGCTCAAACTGGAGGGAGTAAGGGCCTGGGCTGTGGTGCGAGCTCTGGGGTGGAGCCAGAGATGAGGGGCTTGGGATGTAGGAAGGGGCTCAGGGCTCCAGCGGTGGTGCAAACTCTGGAGTGGGGCCAGGGATGAAGGGTTTGGCTCAGGGCTGGGGGTGAGGGCTTCGACTGGGGATGCCAGGGATGACGGGTTTGGAGTGCGGGGGGGCAGGGGGCCTCAGGGCTGGGGCCAAGGGCTTTGGATTGCAGGAGGGGGCGTGGGTTCTGCAAGGGAGTTCCCAGCTGGGGCAGGGGGTTGGGGCACAGGAGGGGGTGAGGGATACAGGCTCTGGGTGGTGCTTATCTAAGGCGACTCCCGGAAGCGGCTGGTAACCACTAGTAATATACTAGTAATGGTAATATCCATTATACAATTATCCATGGTAATATCCCTGTAACCACTAGTCGCAGGGGTGTCCAGGAGGCTCCACGCACTACCCTCGCCCACAGATTCCCAGCCATTGGGAGCTGCGGAGCTGGTGCTTGGTGTGGGGACAGTGCACAGAGCCTCCCTGGCCAGCGCTGTGCCTGGCGGCCGCAGGGACATCTCAGCCGCTTCAGGGAGCTGCAGAGCAGGGAGCTTCCCTTAGCCCTGATGAACCGCTGACCACACTTTTAAGAGCAGTGAGGGTCCCTTTTTGAGCAGGTGTTCCGGTCGAAAACTGGATGCCTGGCAACCCGAACAACAGCGGGTATATCTCACAACCAACAGCAAGTGGACTGTTGTCTGCAGGTGAAGAGAACTAGAATTAAAAAGACTTTTCAAGCAGATTTCTCAGGGTGTTTTTCTTTTATATTAGATATCAATAATGCTTTTTAGCTTATATTTAACTCAGTAAATTAATTTGCTGGAAGTACTTACTGTAACTTGTAAAAAAAATACTATAACCATTTGATCTCACTACCACAACAAATGAATTATCACAATTTTACAGTCACCCTTCACCACAATATCTGAGTGTCTTACACATAAAATCAAAAGCAATAGCAATGTCCCTAGTGTACCTGATAGAGTCTCTAGCATGTCTCCCTTTCTGGGGTCAGAACTCTGGTTGGAGTAGGGTTTTTTTGGAAGGTTTTTTTGTTTGTTTGTTTTGCTTTATTTTATTTTTTTTAAATGAATTCTGCTCCCCCCCCAGCTACTGGCACTTGAAGTGCCAGTGCTTTAAGGCACAACATTTCATTCTTCCTTTTAAATAGCCTTACACTTAGTACTTGGGGCTCCATGCATCTATCTTACCTATTTTGTCACCTGATTTGCTTTATATACCTTATTCACAAACTAGAACAATCTGTTTCCACAATTTTCTTGGTTAGAGGATAAAACATTTTGTCAACAATAATGTGGAAATGATTACAACATTAGAATTACTCTAATTTACTTGTTACAAATTCAAACAATAATGTAGAGAGATGATAGGGGAGATTTGGTGACAGTGATTTTACTAGTTAGAGAAGTTCAATATGCCCCACTGGATCAGATGGGAAAAGAAAGGATGGGGGGGTGGGGAGGGAAGCACTCTTACCCACAGTCTGGAGCTGGGCACCATCTACAATCCGGGTCTGCAACTAGCCACCGTCTAAGCATAAATTCTTCATATTTTTCCATCAAGATGTCATCATTTAATATCAAACGAATATCATGGGGATTAAATCGTTCAGAGCATTCTGGGCAGCTGATATTAACTCTGCTCTCAGAGATTTCTATCCGGAGATACTGACGTAAGCAATCCACACAAGACCTATGGTGACAAGTCATTATTTCTGGGAACCTGTCCTTAGAGTACCGCAAAAGGCACAAGGGACACTCCATGAAGTCGCCACTCGGTTTGCTGCTAGAGGTGGCTCCACTGTCTGAAGAGGTATACGTGGAGAAAATGGAGTTCTTGTCTGTACACATTTCCGAATGTATACTTTCAATACTTGCAATTCCATCCACCCCTCCATTTAAATCCCTGGATTTGCGTTTTGTGTCCTTTTTCCTCCGAAAGATAGAGGCCAATGAAATTCTTCTTTTCTTTGGTGCCTTTTTAACTGAAGGCAAACTCACCGAGGAGGCAGAAGACTGCAGGTCCCGATCAGAACCCATTTGCCGATGCAAACTCATTTCTAGAACATTCATCAGAAGTGTATTGAAGTTAACATGTAACCCTAATCATTTTTAAGGCTCAATTCAATATGAGAGGACATATGCTAAGTCATGTTGTCGGGTAATCACTACTGGACAGACAGTCTTCATGCAGAAACTTCTTCACACGCATTTATTTCCTGCCAACTCTTCATAGAAATTACCTGAATGGGGAGGGAGGGGAGAGGAGCAAGGGAAGGAGTGGGGGGAAAAAGGACAGGTTAGAATCATATTCATTCAGTCCCTTTGCTAATTCTAAAAAAAAAAAAAAAAAGCGTAGTACCTGAGCACCGTATTTCTCATATTATACATATTACTGCTAACTCTTCCTCCTCTCCCACCAACAGCCTTACCTATCTGTTTGATTCATTAATCTGCTGCACCTTTGTCATTTACCAAGGTTGTAAGTTGTCTTTTTACTACACTGTGCTGAGAATAAAACAATAGGGCAACAGCTCCTGTAGGAACTACTGTAATACAAGTAATGATAAAACAACAATGGAAAATAAAATATAAGCAGCTCTTCCAATCAGAAGTATAGGGTAATCAGTGGATTTATAGTGTTTAACCTATTAAGGCTACAATACTACTACTACTACTACTAATAATAATAATAATAAGGGGAAAATGAGAGGTGTTTCCTGGAAGATGTCAATGTCATATAATTGGATGTACTGGCTTGCTCCGGTATACTGTGGACTACCACATTGCTGGCCTTTATATTTTGTTTCTCAATGTTTCAAACTTTACCTCAATATGGAAAAGGAGGAGTGCAACTGGTTTTCAATGTGTCATACTGAAGTTAACTGCTAGAAACAAATAGGAAGGAGGAGGAGGGATTTATAGGGTTTACATAATGTGATATATTACAAATTCTATTTTTTTATACATGTTGGTAGATGGGAGACTTAGGAATTTTTAAGTGTCGGCATATTGAGCAAGAGACCTTGAGCCAATGGCATATACGAAAATTTGTATCCTAGATATAGGACCAGCTACTGATTGAACAGTAACTAAGTGCATGTCTAGAGACCCTTCCCACAACAGCCAAATCAGCAACTCCTAGAACACAAAGTCAAGCAGGGGAGGTTTCAAAAGAAGATTGACTAGCAATGGAAACGTCAACCCACTGATCTCTCCGAGAGGAAGATCTGATGCCATGTATGTGCAACAAGAAACAGTAAATCAAGATATAAATATGGTCATATCATGGATAGGCTAGTGCACATATTTGGGGAGGTCATTCTCATCTTTGTTTAAAACCAATACAAAACAAAAACAAAGGAAATCAAAAATCCACACGCTAAAAACAACCTCTCAAACAGCTGTAAACCTGCAGCCAAGAGGATAATTAAAACACAGCCACTAACACAGCACACAGCGATTACTGTGAGGAGAATCTAATGTCTCACTTCCCACCACATTTTACATTTTTAGTATTTATAAGCATTTTCTATTTCCATTTTATTGACATTTCAATTTTGTAAGCCAATACCTGATGATTTCATCATATGACTGCTATGCTGTGAAAATACTGAAGAGTCATGAAATGACAGCTGGTTTCACTAACACCGAGAACCGTGGTTAGGCGCTTTTAAGAGTATTTCTTTCAAAGTTGGTATATTTCAAGTCCTGCATTTATGGGACTGTGAAATAAAATGTTCATATTCATCATGCATAATTCATGCAAACAAATTCTGCAGTCACAATATACATAAACAATATATACTAAATGGAACAAAGTATTTAAACTACTGTATTATGCTCTGACAAACTGATTCACCAAGAACAGATTACTGAGATCTTACAGTAACTTCATCATCCCTCTGCTGCAACAGCATTAGCATTTACATGTAGGATGCAAGTATAGAAAATCTAGGAGTCATCTCCATAGCAACTTTGCTGCCAGAATGTGTAAAGGAAGGCCTACTTTTAAAAACCTGCAGCTTCATATTATTATTTGCATTTCCAGTTAACAGTCCAGTCACACTCAAACTGATGTCCTCTCTTGCAAATTGGAGAAGGCTGCAAGGCCTTGGGAATGAGGAATTTCGCAAGCAAAATCCATTCAGTATTGTTAAAACATGTTTTTTCTCTTTCACTGATGGGATGCTTAGGGTTGCTAGGTGCCTGGTTTTCAACCAGAAAGTCTGGTCGAAAAGGGGACCTGGCAGTGTCCTGTCAGATGTACTGATTGGACACCAAAAGGCTGGTTACCATGGGGTGGGTGGAGGCGACGGGTCATTAACCTGTGCCAGCTCCTGCTCAGGCAGGGCCCCCTCCTACCTGCTGGAAGGCTCCTTGTCAGAGAGCAACAACTCCAATCCCAGCCCCCGGGGGAGGGGGAGAAGAGGGAGAGTGGAGATGATCCAGTGAGCGACAAGGGAGGGGAGAGAGAGGAGTGAGGGACAGGGGCCGGGGCCTCAGGGGTCCGGTTACCACCTAGGGATGCATTATGCTGTAGACTGTATCTGAAGTAAAATATTTAAAATGCTATAATAAGTAAATTAAAAACAAGCTTCTATTTCAGAGCATCATGCACAATAGTACTAAATTCATAGCTGAATTCTAAAAAAGCTATATTGTTCCTGGTTGAATGATGACTGTTCTCTTGTATCGTGCCTCACTTCACAGTGGTTAAAATTACTATTACATCTGTAATAAGTTGTTACCTCACAAACCGAATTTCTCTAATATCCTGGGAACAACATGGCTACAACACTGAATATTACATATATTGACATGTATGATTTAACTTGACTGAGGGTAAAAAAAAAAAAAAAAAATCTGTTAGGATCCAAAATACTGTATCTCCTGAAGCAAATGAAGGTTCATTTGTCAGAGGCACTGCTGTTAAGTAATTGTGTACTAAATCCATAAACTAAGTGAAAACAAAATGCTTGTAGAATTCTCCTACTCATAAAACAAGTTTACAGAGCTTCAATAACTAATATTTTTCCACTTTATAAAGGAAAATGAGACTTCGTGTCAACATGCTGTATCATTCCATTTTTATGGTACATGGAATATAATTATTGTATTATACACCAACCAATTCTTTGTTACTCATTTTTAACAAATTCTGCATGCCAAAAAGTAAACTGAAAAGTAGAGTACCAATTTCAGTTCACTGGAATTCCTCAGAAATGGAATTCCATCACCAGCGCCAAAAAGGTCAGTGCAAAGCAATTCGATGGAATGTCTGTAAAACTGGGGATAAATTATAAAATGATGATATTGCTGTTAATTTGTCAAACAGTATCAAAATAAAATGACAATAGTTCTAGGCGGAGGTCTAATCCGGACTACAAACACACAAGTCTGTAGGAAGTAATCCAACGTTAAATAATATACGTATATTTCTAAATTGGACAAATTCTAGCAGAGCCACATGGAATAAAATATACATTGTGTTAAAATGTAACTAGAGAACCAAATTTTAAAAGGCAGCTCTTTGACCTAAAGAGCAAAATTCTGGGGTTACTCATCTGGATTTGGCAAATCAATAAATATGAATCCAAAACAACACCTTCAGAAAATTATTTTATTTACTTTTACAACCATTAAAGTGAGGAAATGGATTTGCTAAAATACAAGCATGTAAGGATGTATAATGGTTCCATACCAATGATTACTGTTGCGCTGGCAGAGCCGATGCAGGACGGTGTGCAGTTCGGGAACCCGGACCAGTGGATCCAGTGAATGAGGAGCCTTCTTCTCACTCTTTGAGTCTTGGAATGCACTCCTCCTCCATGGCCAGAATTCATGGACAATGCAGCCTCCTTCTTGGATCTGGAGGAACACTTACTACCATGCTTATGCACATTCTTCTGGGTTTCACGGCTAGGCCCCAGCATGGTATCCATAGCTAAGGCGAAGTTTTTGTCATGGATATTTTTAGTAAAAGTCACGGACAAGTCACAGACAATAATGAAAAATTAATAGAAGCCCGTGACTTGTCCTTGACTTTTACTAAAAATATCCATGACAAAATGGGTAGCCTGGGCAGCTGGAGGGGGAGAGCGGGGCTGGGAGCTCCAGGGTCACCCTCCACTGGCGGCTCCAAGCTTCGGTGGTCCCCCGGCCTCCCGCTGCAGCTGGGAGCAGCAAGGGCCCCTCTTGCCACCTGTGGCGGCTGGGAGTGGCAGGTATTTCCCCTGCTGCCCAGGGTGGCTGGGATCCCTCCCGCCACCCCTTTCTGCCGGGAGCCGTGGGGATTCCCCCCTGCCGCCTGTGGTGGCCCGGAGCGGCAGCGGGGAGCTGCAGGGCTCCCCCCGCCACCCACAGTGGCTGGGAGCTGCAGGGGTATTCCGCAGCTCCCTGCCTCCACAGGTGGCATGGGACCCCACAACTCCCAGCCAGTGCTGGCTGAAGTAACGGAGGTCTTTGGATTCCATGATTTCCATGACCTCCGTGATTAAATTGCAGCCTTATCCATAGTGCTGGTACCGACAGATCTGGACTGAGACTCTGCAATAGGAGGCTCCTGGACCGTTCAGGTCAGTGTACATGATGTACTGCTCAGGATTGGACTACGGCCCCATATGAGGTGCGTCTTAAGCCATAGGGCCTGGCCTTCCTGGGTGCAGGCAGGGAAGGAGAGGCAGATACCGCACCTGGAT
This sequence comes from Chelonia mydas, assembly GCF_015237465.2. Classification (NCBI taxonomy): domain Eukaryota; kingdom Metazoa; phylum Chordata; order Testudines; family Cheloniidae; genus Chelonia; species Chelonia mydas. Next base: position 38,021,382 of record NC_057850.1, on the reverse strand, counting down.
GTGATGTGGGCTTCCTCCAAGCAGTACAGGATTGTCATTGAATGAAAACAAGAAAAGGAAAGAAGTGCCGACCTTGAATCCTGGTGTCTTTGGCATAATCCAGTGCCCAGACACAGGTGCGGGGGGTGGGGGTGAGGGGGCAGGGTTGGTCGAAAACCACTGAAGCAGTGTCCCAAAATCCTTGACCCTAGAAAGATTACTATGAGCACTAAAACTACTACTAAAATCAGTCAAATCTGAACTATATACAAGAATAAAAAAGCAGTTTTTCTGGAAAGTGTGTCACGAAGGACGAGAGAAAAGGGAAGAAACTCTGACGCGGATCTTGGGTGGCGTGAAGGAACTGAAGACATGGTCGATCTGTTCCACCCTTTATGGTCTCGGGTGAAACCACAAGGCAATGCCAGGGTGCATGTGCAGACACTATTACTTGGAAAAGCTCTGGCTCTGGGAACCTGGCACATGCGCACATCTCTCAGTGGAATACTAAAGGGACCATGTCTCAAAGAAGCAACATTTATTCTTGTTTCTGTTACAGGAACACTGTCAACGTGACATCTGGTGAAAAGAATTTTCACATACTACACTTGCTTGAGTTCCCCTGCCGATTTTTATGGTTTTACAATCATACTTTCTCTCTCTCCTGTTAACGAATTTAAGACCCACACAGAAGACAGGGGAAACTAATGATAGTGCAACTGACCAAATACTATCGAATGCACAAAACAAACAACCTGACAAAACCGAACTCTTTTTGGCTAATGTTTCCCTTATAGTAATCTTTGGTGTTGGAAGCAACCGTAATATATACCAAAGTGTTATCTTCAGGCACAAGTATGAAACAAATAAGTTATAGTCAAAAACCAACATTAATTTATGGTGATAAACTTGTTGGAAATAAACTCTCTTAAAAGTACAGTAACTAAGAAGAAGAATATAAGCCTCCCTCCCTTCCTTTCTCTAGAGAGGAAAGAACGTGAATTACAAGATTTTTTGCCAATTTCAACAGATGTGCAAATCAAGAAATAGCAGCTATGGTGATTCATCAACTGCACTTTTTATAAGCAAAGTTTTTCCCATGTTCTAATAAAGGTTCTCTTTCAGTTTGGTGTTCTCTTTGCATGGGATATATCAAACATTCACTCTCCAGCAAGACCAATTCCTAAGAGACTTTGCCTCGTTTTTGGAATACAGAAGTTGCCACTTATTTAAAGGCAACCTACAATTATCCTATACCAGATTCAAAATCTGAAAGACAGAGTTAGCCATTCTCTCTTTTGTAGTAGATGTGGCTTTTATTATTAGTTACAAAGTTTTAAAAAGAATAGACAACACATGAGTAGCCATTACAGAAGAGAGGGTATAAAGACTAGCTTCACTGTGATAACTTAACTAATCGTGGTCAGATCCGCACAAAATAGCACAAGACTTAGCAGAGCAAATGTGAAATACAATGAAATACAATGAAAAACAAAAAACTAAAAGCTCAGCTCGCAGTGGCAGGTCCTGTCCCATTGGGATGGGGATTTTTCCCCACTCCTGAGCATTATAGTTATTCTGATCTAATTTCCTAGTGTGGACCGGGTCTAAGTTAATAACATTCCTGCTAACATTTTCCAAGTTACTGTGAGCTTTAAACACTGTTGCCAGCCCTGCAGGCAAAGGGGGGTGAGGAGAGGGAGAAAGGAAGGAAGATCACCCCAAGACAGATATTTCACCCTCATTGCCAGAGGTGCAAGTTGATGTTGTTGCACAGATTAACTGGCCAAGAAACTCTCCTTATTTACTGGGGGGAGGAGGAGGAATCAATATTATTAGTCCAGTGAGCTCCTTAGCCAGCTCTTTTAAAACTCTTGGATGCAAGTTACCTGGACTTGCGGATTTAAAAATGTCTAACATCAGTAGCTGTTTAACATTCTCATGAGTTTCTACTGGAATGGAAAGAGTGTTATTATCGGACTACCTCTACTGGCTTTCTCCCAGATTAATGAGAAAAATGGTACGATCTATGGAAAGATACAGCAAAATGGGTATATTCTTCTAGCTAGAAGAACGCCTCAAAGATTATCTAAAAAAAGATTTACTTGCCAAGACTAGAGCTTAGTCCTCAGGTTTCTACTGCAACATTTGGGATCATTATGGGGGGATGGGATAGCTCAGTGGTTTGAGCATTGGCCTGCTAAACCCAGGGTTGTGAGTTCAATCCTTGAGGGGGCCATTTAGGGATCTGGGGCAAAAATTGGGGATTGCTCCTGCTTTGAGCAGGGGGTTGGACTAGATGATCTCCTGAGGTCCCTTCCAACCCTGATATTCTATGATTGATTAAATAAATGCATAAGAAGCATTCCTCATAAGTGGTGATGTTTAATTTTTTTCCTCAGGGAAAAACTATAGAGGCAGAGCAATTTTGGTTAAATATGATTAAATCTATTTAAACCGAGGAAAAGATTGAATATAATTCTTACTTTTCCTTTTTTAAAAGGACACAATATTGTTTTATTTTAATTTTTTTCTTTGTAACAGTCTCTTCAAGCAATTTACATGCTTTTCTACCCTACTCACTTTTGACCTTTTCCATTCTACATCATTTCCAGTCTTTTGAATAGAACAGAAATTAATCTAACATTTGTTTTGTTAAGACTTCAACTTACATAGCAGTATGTCATGCTGAAAAGTGTGTGCATGCACCAGTACCAATGGTGTCAGCAATACTCTGGGACCAGTATGTACTTTCATTGCTGATGCTGCAGCAAAGGTGAGCAAATACATGTCTATTAAACACATATTTGAGTTTAAGGTAGTTTTTGGTTTCCATTCAAATCAATTTTTTAAATAAGATCTAGAATTAGGTGTAATTCATCATCAGGATGCATTTTTCCATTTAATGTTCCTAAGGTTAATACAAATGTGGTAAAAATAATTATTTGACTCCCCTAGCTTGAATTTGAAAATAGAGAATTTAGATAGCAATATTGAATTTTATTGAGACTATTAAAACTCAAATTTATTAAGATTCTTTAGCAGGAAAACAGACTTGAAATTAAACACAAATACATTTATTAATTACAGAAAAGAGATTGAAAAATGCTTTTTTTTAAAATGTACCTAGTCCATTCACCCTGCAAATACAGGAATTTTTCATGTAATATATTAGGAGCTCTGTCCACTCTTGATTTAAGATGTCCCAGGTGTTGAGGTCATTACGTTTAAAATAAGACCTCAGTGTTACACAAATTTGTATCTGATATTCACCCTAAATTTTCCTTTATTTAGTTTCACAGTATTTCTCTTAGTAATCTAAAAAATTTATGGATAAACCCTAACCGACCACTATCACCAGCAAGACGTGAAATTCTTATTGTAGTATTTGGTACCATTCTAACGTCTGCATAAGAGGGACAATATTGTTTTGGTTTAATTTTTGTCTTTATTTATAGAAGTCTCTTGGTTATTTACACACACAGGCACCAAAACTTTTACAAAGAGGAGTACAGAGTTAAGCTCTTACTTGTATTTAGGCTCTTAAATAAATGACCCAGTTTTCAGAAGTGGCTCCTGTTAAAGGTACTATGTATAACATGTTAGAATACCATCAAGAAATTTAAAGTTTATTTTGCCACTGACAGTCCATTTCTCCTCCGAATCCTCCCATCATCTCAGTTACTATCCTTATTGTGTAGGAGGACTGGAAAAGCCTTGGAGAATCTGCCAGTTTAAAAGATTAAAAAACAAAACAAAAAACCCCACCCAAAACCAAAAACTGAAATCTTCTGTATGGAAATAAGAATAATATAATTAAGACAGACCACTTTTAATAAGTTCATACATACTAAGCCTTTTTTTATTTTTTAACTACTAACTTATTTGAAGTTTGAAGAAAGTAATTTTCTTAGCCTTGCACACATACCTTGTTGTACCAATAAAATAAAAACCAGCAGGATCTTATTAAAGGGAAAAAGGCAAAATACCACATTTATTGTGAATACAGAAAGTATCATAGTAAGCAGTTAGTTACAGCTGTAACATTCCATTCAATCTCATCTTTATTCACACATTCATTCATACACACACACAGGTTCTGCAAGGTTGTTATCATAGTAGCTATAACATTCCATTCAATCTCATATTTATTCACACATTCACTCATACACACACACACACACACACACAGGTTCTGCAAAGTTGTTATCATAGTTACCAGCCTTAGAGTTGCTCATGCCAAGCCACTGGCCAGGTGGCCTGGACATGAGGAGGGAGCAGGGCCTTGTCAGATGCTCATCTGATGCTCCTGGAAGTTGGTTTGCAGAATCAGACCCCAAAGTTCTCACTTTTTAGAGTCTATTTTTATAGGAATTTCTTCCTATGCCAGTCTATGGGAATTGCTGCATCATGCTGTTGCTGAATCAATCAGCAGATGGCACATTCCTGACGGCTCCAAGATGTTATCTTGTTCTTTGGTTCTCCCATTCTTGAGGCTGTTGGGTGGATTCCAGTCTGCCCTCCGGGGGTCCTCTGGCTATTTCCACTTGACACCTTCTTCAGCCGATGGACACTGGATTCTTAGGCTGGCACCTCCCTGATCATTCAGTTATTATCCACACCAAGCATCCATCCACATACATCCTCTATCTCTATTTTAATCACAATTGTTAATACAACAAAAGGGCGGGGAGTCTCTGGGTGCTGTTTCTATTGTTAGAGTATTGCTTTGAGTCTCTGTGAATTGCTTTGAGAACAGACTCTGTCTTAGAATGTACTAACACAACTAGCAGCTTGCAAGTTTCACACACAGAGGGAGAGAAACAGTACCAAAAACCAAGAGACCTCTTAATTAGTAATACCCTGGAATTTAAACTATGGGGAATCAAACTCATTTGTGGTTTTAATACAGAACTTCTTTAATATGATCCAACAACCTAACTCCCACTAACTTAACCCCACCTAATATTATCTAGGAGCCATGAAGAGGATTTATTGTTATGCAAAGGGTTAAGTTTACTTAAACAAAAACCTCTAAGATTTGCAGCTATCTTAAAGCTTTTTAAATAGTGACCTGCTAAAATTAAACAAATATTAACCAAAACACAAAAGAAAACAAAAACATACATCACAAATCAACAGAAACATAAGACCTTATAACGCTGTAATACTCTCTTGACCTGTCCATCAACATTTATCACTCAAACTATGTTATTCTGAATTTAAATTATAAGTTCTTTGGAGCAGGAGCCATGTTTTATATCGGTCTGTAAAGAACCTCTTAACATACAAACATTATGTTTTCTAACCAAACTTTATTCCTTGCTCAGCTCTCTATTTTCTGTGCTATGCCAAGAAAATGTATTTAGATTTAGCCTGACTGCTGTTGGATACCAAGATTTAGCTAGGGATAATTGCTGATGGACACTTTACAAATAAAGGACTTAGTCTGACTTCACATGAGGGCAGACTAGAAGTTGGGGAAGTGCCCAGTGAGGGTAAAGGCAGCTGCAATTTTCCTTCTCTTGACCCACATACACAGGCCATATACAAATCCTACCACTATTTCTTCCATAACATTTATAAGTTTCAGCCTTAAGAATGGACAGAAAAGGGTGTAACTCTTTTTCAGGCCTTCATCTCCTGTTTATTTACCGTCATCTCCTCCTCTATGAGCTTCCCAACTCCCACATTGCTCACTCCCATCCGCACAAAATGAGCTGCCAAGATCACCTTCATAGCCGGTTGATAACCATACCCTGCACTGCTCCCTTTTTCTAAGACACCAAATTCAAGCTTCTTGCCCTTGTCTTCAAGTTTTCTACATAAATGTGCCCTTCATACATAGCCATCCTTATCACTTTGTATCACCTCCTGTCCTCCCATCACCCTCATTAGCCCATTCTTCAAGACCTTTCTCAGCCATCTTTGCTACTTCTTCTATCCTACCCCCTATTTGCAGAATGCCTGCACACAGATGATCTGTGAAGGGATTATGCGCTCTCCTTTCAAATCCCCCATGAAGAGCCACGTATGACATGACGACTTAAAAAAAAAAATCTAGATAATTACAGGTAGGCTAGAGAGACTTGCAGATTCACACATTTTACCAAAAAAGGCATGCTGTACTCCCTTTCTCTGTGAGTCTGCCTTTCTGTTGGATTCAACCAGTAAGGGCTTCAGGTCAGAGATTATATATTCTCTGGTCACAAATGTCAGATGCACCAAACTCACCTTCAATGCAGCTGAGGGAGGCAAAGGTTAGCTACATTATGCCTCTCGCAGGGTGACTGGTGCAACAAACTAATAAGGAGCTCTCCACCAAATGGGAATTGGCAAAGGGAACTACATATGAGCTCTTACAGCTTCAACTCATTCCTTGTGACAGAGGAGCTGGCATAAAGCAAGGATCCCTCCTGTTGAAGGAATCCTCAGATGCACCCTCAGGGTAGCTCTAAGGTCACTTTGCATCAGTCCCACTGAATAAAGTGATCTTAACAAGACCAGGGATCTGGACCACTGTTTAGAAAGCGCATGTAGCCAATTTTGAGCACTACTGTAAACAGATAAACACCATCACATAGCAAAGTCAAAAAGTGATCAGCCAGATATCATTTAGTGTAGGCACATGGAAACCCAAACAACCCAAAATGTACAGATCTGTGCAGTACTGCACAGCTACAAATTAAGCTCTTATGCACAATTTGAATTTTTCCTCCATTAAACTCCAAAACATCACAAGCATAGATTACATAAATATATTTAATCCTTCTGTGACTATGGACAAGTGTTCTCACCTCTGGCTTCTGTGGAGGTATACTACTTATGGAGTGTCCTAACTCATTTAATTTGTTGGCTGTCTGTCTGGAAAATGCTATCAACCTAAGGGTTTAAGAGTGATAAAAGAGAACTACTCCATGAAACTGCACGACTAGAATACAAATTCAACTGTAGCAATACTTTCATTAAAATGAAACAAACTGTTCCTTCCCCTCATTTGAAAAGGGAGCCAGCTTGCATCAAAGAATCACTCCAATGAAGAATCTCTTTCTTGTTTGACCTGCTTGTAGGCCAAGTTAGAACACCAAAGCAGGATTTATAGAAAATTCAGCATTTAAAACCCTAATTAACTCTAAGTGCAGACCACATTAGGATGATCCAAGGAATGGAAAACTTGTCTTATGAAAGGAGACTCAAGCAGCTTGGCTTGTTTAGCCTAACTAAAAGAAGGTTGAGGGGAGATATGGTTGCTCTCTATAAATATATCAGAGGGATAAATACCGGAGAGGGAGAGGAATTATTTAAGCTCAGTACCAATGTGGACACAAGAACAAATGGATATAAACTGGTCATCGGGAAGTTTAGACTTGAAATTAGATGAAGGTTTCTAATCATCACAGGAGTGAAGTTTTGGAATAGCCTTCCAAGGGAAGCAGTGGGGGCAAAAGATCTATCTGGCTTTAAGATTAAACTCAATAAGTTTATGGAGGAGATGGTATGATGGGATAACATGATTTTGGTAATTAACTGATCTTTAACTATTCATGGTAAATAGGCCTAATGGCCTGTGATGGGATGTTAGATGGGGTGGGATCTGAGTTACCCAGGAAAGGATTTTCTGTAGTATCTGGCTGGTGAATCTTGGCCATATGCTCAGGGTTTAGCTGATCGCCATATTTGGGGTCGGGAAGGAATTTTCCTCCAGGGCAGATTGGAAGAGGCCCTGGAGGTTTTTCGCCTTCCTCTGTAGCATGGGGCACAGGTCACTTGCTGGAGGATTCTCTGCTCCTTGAAGTCTTTAAACCATGATTTGAGGACTTCAATAGCTCAGACATAGGTGAGGTTTTTCGCAGGAGTGGGTGAGTGAGATTCTGAGCCTGCGTTGTACAGGAGGTCAGACTAGATGATCATAATGGTCCCTTCTGACCTTAGTATCTATGAATCTATGGTGCTAAGGAATTTAAATATAACCTGTCTTTTCTGAGAAGGTTCTTAGGGCATTAGGAAATCCTGAACAGAAGGAATTAGAGTTACCTACAAAAGGGACCAAAAGTTTAACTACTTCATTAATCCAGTCTTGACAAAGACCCAAATAAGCAGAACAAAATGATAGATCTGGCAGAGGTTTTCAGTCAGTATGAAGCTTATTTTTCATTTTAGTCAAATTAAAGCCGACACTCCATTGTTTTTGCTTTTTAAACTGCTTTTGAGTTAAAGATTCTGCCTCTGAACTTTGTTCATCTGCATTTTATTCTTAACAGTAAAAAAATACCATGAAGTACTATGTTTATACATAGGTTGGCTGCAATTTAGCAAATAAATCAGAGTTTAGTCCCCCACAACTTCATTCACCTAACATGGAAAACAAAAACCACCTGGGAAGCCACCTGATGTGCTGCGATACCACTGAGTCTACCTGTTCTGCCAGCATGGGCCCATTTAACCTGTCTTGCTGAGCCAGGCACGTAAAACCTCCTCTAACACACACAGAGGCAGGGCCACAACCAGGCAACTGTAACAGTTCCCAGGCAGGTCCCTTCTTCATGGAAGGGGGAGAGGAGAAATGCACTTAACTCTGATCCTTTGATATCACACAATGACTCATCTGAGTTTAATGAGCAGGATTTAACATCTTGTTAGAGACCATCATTACACAAAGCTTTTTTCCTGTTTGATGAGTTACATGTCACAGAGATTTACAATGCAAATGCTTTTTATCACTTTATAATATGAGGTTTAGTCGAGTGAGAACAATGTAGGTAGTATCCTACAAGCATTTTACAAAACACTAAAAACATTATCAACTTAACATATAATACTTATTTTGATAATGCTAACATAAAGGTAAGCAAGACTGGTTTCCAGCATTTGTAAGGGTATGTCTTCACTACTAACGTGAAAGCACTGCTGCGGCAGCGCTTTAACATGGCTGTGTAGTCGCGGCACCAGTGCTGGGAGAGAGCTCTCCCAGCAATGTAAAAAAAAAAAAAAAAAAAAAAAAAACCACGCCCATGAGGGGATTAGCTCCCAGCGCTGGTACACTGTCTACACTTCTACTTTACAGCGCTGAAACTTGCATTGCTCAGGGGTGTGAAAAAAAGTTTCAGTGCTGTAAAGTGGCAGCGTAGACAAGTCCTAAGTGTTCAGTTAGGCCTGGGTCTTTGGCATGAGGTGGTACCTGGTCTGCCAGCATCAGAGGGCTAGGTTTGTTTAAGACGTCTCACTTTGCAAACTGTCCTGATGCAAAGTGTGTGTGTGTGTGTGGGGGGGGGAAATGAATAGTAAGAATCCGGCTCAATCAGGAGCTCTTTAATGACCTGAAAGCCAAAAAGGAATCATGGACCAATTGCTGAAGAGTACAAAAATAATGCACAAGCATGTAGGGACAAAACCAGAAAGGCAAAAGGTATAAAATGAATTACACCTAGCGAGGAACATAAAAAGCAATAAGAAACTATTCTGTATATACATTAGGAGCAAGAGAAAGACAAAAGGAAAAAAGTAGGTCCTCTATTTATCAGAGAAGGAGAGCTAACACCACATGACGTTAAAAGGCTGTGGTGTTCTATGCCTCTTTTGCTTCAGTCTTCACTAAAAAGGTTAATGGCGACCAGATACTCAACACAACAATACTAACAAGGGGGAAGGAACGTGCACAAAAACAGGGAGAGAACAGTTGAAAAAATATTTAGATAAGTTAGACATGTTCAAGTCGGCAGGGCCCAATGACATTCATCCTAGGGTACTTAAGGAACTAGCCAAAGCACTCATCTTTGAAAGCTCCTGGAAATCAGGTGAAGTCCCAGAGGACTGTAGAAGCCCAAGCATAGTACCAATCTTTGTTCCCATTTAAAGAGAAACTGTGGAATTATAGACCAATTATCCTAAATGTATGAAGGGGCATATGAATGCTTAGCACAGGGGATCTCAAACTGGGGGTCAGGACCCCTCAGGGAGTCATGAGGTTATTATGTGGGGGGTCGCGAGCTGTCAGCCTCTACCCAAAGCCCCACTTTGCCTCCAGCATTTATAATGGTGTTGAATGGGAGGCGGGGGTGTAGTCGCACTCAGAGGCTTGCTATGTGAAAAGGGTCACCAGTACAATAGTTTGAGAACCACTGGTTTAGCATATCTGGCACATAAATACCTTGCAATGCTGGCTACAAAAGTGCCATGCAAACGCCTGTTCTCACTTTCAAGTCAGACTGTAAATAAGATGCGGACAACATTATCTCCCGTAAACGTAAACAAAACTTGTTTGTCTGAGCGACTGGCTGAACAAGAAGTAGGACTGAGTGGACTTGTAGGCTCTACAATTTTACATTGTTTTGTTTTTGAGTGCAGTTACGTAACAAACAAAAAAAATCTACATTTGTAAGTTGCTCTTTCATGAGAGAGATTTCACTACAGTACTTGTATGAGGTGAACTGAAAAATACTATTTCTTTTATCATTTTTGCAATGCAAATATTTGTAATCAAAAATATAAAGTGAACACTGTACATTTTGCATTCTGTGCTGTAATTTAAATCAATACATTTGAAAAGTTAGAAAAACATCCAAAATATTTAATAAATTTCAATTGGTATTTTAGTAACAGCGCAATTAAAACTGCAATTAATTTTTTTAATTGCAATTAATTTTTTTTTAGTTAATCAAGAGTTAACTGTGATTAATTGACAGCCCTACAAACCAACCTAATTTTCTTTTCTCACAGGGTTATTGGCTTAGTGGAGGGGGAGAAGCAATAGCTGTGAAGTACCTTGATTATAGAAAGGCTTTTGACAGTCCCACATAACATTCTCATAAGTAAACAAGGGAAATATGGTGATGAAATTACTATAAGGTAGGTGCAAAACTGCTTGAAAGACCATACTCAAAGAGTAGTTATCAATGGTTTGCTTCAAATTGGAGGGCTAATCTACTGGGGCCCCATAGATACTTCCAATACTAGATAATATTTTCATTAATGACTTGGATAATAGAGTGGAGAGTATGCTCGTAAAATCTGCAGATGACACCAAATTAGGAGGCAAGCACTTTGGAGGTCAGAATTAGAATTCAAAACAGCCTTGACAAATGAGAGAATTGGTCTGAAATCAACAAGATGAAATTCAATAAAGTGAAAAGTACTTCACTTAGAAAGGAAAAAATGCACAACTACAAAATGGGAAATAACTGGCTAGGTAGTAGTACTGCTGAAAAGGATCTGGGGGTTACAGTGGATCACAAATTTAATATGAGTACATGATGTGATGCAGTTGCAAAAAAAGCTAATATTATGGGGTGTTTTAATTGGAGTGTCATATGTAAAGACATGGGAGGTAACTGTCCCACTGTGCTCGGCACTCAAGAGGCCTCAACTCGTGTACTATATCCAATTCTGGGCGCCACACTTTAGGAAAGATGCAACAGATTGGGAGTCTAGAGGACAGCAACAACAACAAAAAGATAAAAGTTAAAACAACTGGCATGTTCAGCCTTGAAAAAAGACAACTGAGGGGAGACCTGCTAACAGTCTTCAAATACATTAAGAACTATTATAAAAAGGACAGTGATCAGTTGTTCTTCATGAAGACGAGAAGTAGTAGCCCTAATCTGCAGCAAAGGAGATTTAGGTTAGATATTAGGAAAAACGTTCTACCTGTAATAATAGTTAAGCACCAGAATAGGCCTCCAAAGGAGACTGTGGAATCCCCATCATTGGAGGTTTTTAACAACATGTTGGACAAACACCTATCAGAGATGGTGTAGGTTTACTTGATCCTGAACCTCTGTGCACTTGATGACTTCCAGGTCCCTTCCAGCCCTACATTTCTTTTATTCTGATTCCCCACCTCAGCAAACTTAGACAGCAATTTATTTCCCCACCATCACATCCTAGTATCTTTCACGACATTCAATGATAGATTAATATTAATATAATAGCTTGGTGTTTGTTTCAATGATTAGCACAGAATTAGCTCATGTTTCAAGTATTATCATGAGGCTTTAGAGTTAACAGCCCAGAGACATGAATGGAAATCATTCACACATCTCAGAGCTATTCTTTCATACTGACCACACACTGAGGAACACAATACTGTGTCAGATTTCACTTTGTATTTTGCACATTTTCTTTGCAACCATGAAAGCTAGATACTTTTTTGAAAAAATTGAAAACTTGGATACTGGACCAGAACTGGACAGTAACTGCAAAAAGAAGTTGTGCAATTATTTACATGGTTACATAGTCATATTACCCAGTGGGGAGTTGTGTACTGTTCAGTGCTTGATTTGAGCCAGTGTGACCAACTAGCACTTTCTTTCCTTTTGTCATGCTCTCAGATAAGTCAGGGGCACTGCTCTCCAGCATCTTCACCATGCAAGCAAGCACCAAGCCTTATATGGAGCACACCTTTATGTTGCTTCACATCATCTATTGCCACAGAACATCAAGGTTCAGCAGCCAGTAAAGAAAGCAAGGGCAAGGAGGTTTAATGATCCCACTCTTCAGCAGGCAGGGTGAGTAAGGAGAAGGGAGAAAGACAGCAAAATAAAACAATGTACTATTATAAAAAATAATTACATTTATATAGTCTATCACCCTAACAGGTTGTAAAGTGCCTCATGAAATATATATTTACAGTAATACTGCAATACAGCCACTTCTGGGGGGAAAACAGCAGCCTATACACAACATATGGCACAATAGCAGGAAGAAAGGAAAATGTGAGGCGAGATCTACAGGACAGAAAAACGTTTAAGTATATTGAGCTCTACGTAAGGTGGCCCACATTACTATAGCATTTGAGGGCCTCAATCTTTTAGTTGGTCAAGCCTGCACAGCCTTACATGCAACACAATGGCACTTCTGTAACACAATAACTTTTGAACAATACATCTGATCATTTTCAAAATCTCAGGGAATGTTCTAAGGCATTAAGAGACAGAATCCTCTTGATCTTTGGGGAAACTGGAAAACCAAAATGGGGAGCACAGGGGACACATGGAACCCCTGCCATCTGTTCAGAACAAATTTAACACAATCGTAGCTCCAAGCATCTCTGCAGTTTTCTTTATGTCAAACGAAAGACTGATGGCACATATTACGTCTTCTAGGATACAAATGCCCTCATTTATCTTCATCCTCCCATAGAGTTTAATCGTGCTGACACCCTGAATGACTTTTCTTCCAGACAGAGACATGTCCACAAATAATGGTGGATGGATGAAGGGGGAAAACAGGGCAAGCACACAGAGGCCCTGGCTTGGGACACCCTAGTATGGGAGGAGGAAGAAACAGGGCACACACAGAACCCCTAGAAGGGGGAAATTAGGAGGAGTTGCAGTGAGTCCCTGAAATAGAGGACGATGACACATAGGGAGCTTGTGGGTGGGAATGGAGAGATGCAAGGAGCCCCTGGTGTGTGCAATAAGCTCAGACTAAAGATGCTACAAAATGTGTAACTCCCTAATGTATTTATCCTCATAACCAGGGATCCTAGAAATCTGTTTACCATGGAATAATGCAGAATTTGCATTTTTACATAGAATCTTTAGTTTTTACATTTTGTGAAAAAAATAAAAACCATGTATAGTAGAACCCCATTTATCCTAGCCTCCATTATCCGGATTATCCAAATTTTTAATCAAATTTATCTGATCTGGCCCTGGTCCCAGTTAGATCAGATAAATGGGATTCTATTGTATATCAGTAAAACACTGTGTTCAACTGATATTTATGTATATTGTGGCTAGGGAAACTAAATCTCAGTGTTTTATTTTAATCATAGAAAAATGTGGATTTTTATGCTTTATCGTCATCGAGAATTTGGGGGGTTTTAATCATGGAAACTAGGATACGGCTCATAACACCCCTTTAAGGTAGGGAAGTGTTATTACTCCCATTTTACAGATGGGGAATGGAGGCACAAAGACTAAGGGTAAGTTTCAGAAATGGCTAATAAGTGACTTATGTGTTTAAGACATCTTTGAAAATGTGACTTACAGACTTACGAAATTTTTATCCTAAATGACTGATGACAGGTCATATAGCAAGCCTATGCTGGAGCAAGGAACTGAACCTTGGTCTCCCAAGTACCAGGCTAGTATCCTCATCACAGGAACAGCCTTCCTTTTATATGGTCTATGTTCAAAATTGTACCAGTTTAACTAAAGATGCAGCTGTAAACCCAAGTAGTTAAACCAGTTCAAAACCCTGTATGGACACACTTAATTCAATTGCATTTGGCTAATCTCAATTCATCTTAACTCCATTCCTTATCAAGTTAACCTAAAAACAATTTAAGACATGCTGAATTAAATTTTTTAAAAGTGTAGATTTTGTACTAGTTTAATATATCAGCCTAACAAAACAAAATCACACCTTTATTTAAACCGGTGCAACTTTCTTTCAAGATAAACCTAAGAGAAGGTGGCACAAAAGAAAAGGGGCCAAACAACAGAAGGAATAGAGATTGAAAAACTAAACGAAGTCAAAAGCTAGAGAGACAGAGAGAAGTCCAGAGAAATAAAAATAATCCATCCGAGAGACGTTCTGAGTAGGAGTCCCAGATAGGAAACACTGCCTACAGCAAAGCCATTGCAAAAATGGCAAAAGTACAAAGGAGGCAGACACATCACCTAACAATGTAGAAAAACTGGAAAAAGATGTCCTGATTCACTGTGATAGCCCAGAATGTGGCATCATACACCATAAATTTCAGTGGATTCCAATACAGTAGCCTATTATGGATTGCGTGGTTTCTAATGAAACTTCTGAGATATTGTCAGTGAGCTAGGAAGTACCACAATGATTGCCCAGATGGGAAAAACACAATATTTTTAAAAAGTAGTCAAAATTTCTGTGTTTAATACCCTTAGGAAGCTAATTAGTGGGGGCATGCTACCCAGAAATCTCAGACAACTAATTTTTTGTTTTAGCTCTGCATTGCACCTTAAAAAATTAAATGAAGTTATTAATGGGACGGAATGACTGATGCACAGGACATTTACGGAACCATCCTTTGAACAATAGGAAGCAGGCATTTCATATTTTTAGTGGCTCAACAGTTTCTGATATTGGAAAAAAGATTTATAAACTATAACCTAGTTTTGATGCTTTCAAAAATTCTTGTTTTGTAAAGGAGACATGCATCATTTTCTTTCTAACAGTCATTATTCCAAACTCCTATAAAGGAAAAAGCTACAGAACCAGTCTTTTGAGATGGCTAGCTTTAAAAACTAAAATAAAAAATTGTTATTCAAGTTAAAGAGGTGGGCAAATGGAAAAAATGTAAGTATTCTATGAAAAGTTAGCCTACTCTGTATATATCACAACAACTCAAAAATTTGTTAATTCAGATATATTTCCTATCACATACACAACAGTTGCCACTGACATGCATTGCCAAACTCCTTTTTCAATTCCAACATACAACCACACAATTCTGGGGCGGGGTGGGGGGCGGGGGGCGCGGAAGAGGAGAGAAGAGGGGTCGAACACAAATCACACTCAAAGGCAAACTCAACTGTGACCTCAACAAAGATACTTTAAATTTTGTCAACAGACACTTTTGAAACCTAGGATGTGCTATTACCCTCTAATAAAATCTGAGGTCAGCGTCCTTAACAATAAGTGTCATTTAAAGAGTAGAGAGTGGGGGAAATTACAGATAAAGATGCCTGACAGCTGAAGACTGCTGCTGTGGTATAGGGAGAGCTTCTCCATGTGGCAAACCTCCAATGGTCTAACTTCTGCTGCAGAAAACTGGTATGTTGAAGGGAGGCAAGGCATAAAGAGAAGACAATTAAATGAAGAGGCTAGCCAGGGGGTAGCTGAGGAGCTACGGAGACATTCAGGGCAGCAAGGAGAGGGAGGCAAGGTATACAGGGATGATGGAGCCAGGCTAGAAAGGAGTGATAAGGAGGCAGAATTCTATTCTATTCAAGTCCTTATTGCCCCTGATACTGCCTGCATCACAAACACCTGCCTGGAAAACTGCTCAAGCCTTGTGGTGGCATACCATGTTCCTCCAAGCCACTCAGCCTGATGTAGACAGGATAAGGCAGGGAGGCAGCATTGCATTCATCTTTTCTTCAAACTTCAAATCCAAAAGAGATGAGACAAATAAAACAAGGCCATTTGAATTACACACCAGAGTCAGAGCTAACAGAGCATGGGCACAATATGGACATCGAAGACTAAAGGGTTTATAAGGGAGCTCATTGATGGTGGTGAAATGTTCCAGACAGGTGATCCCGGGAAAACTTCAGTGTTGTTAGTAACAAGGCCTCAGATGTTAAAGTTCAAAAAAACTCATCTCCTCACTTGCTTCTCTAAGACTTTCACAGATCACCTCTTGTCCAACCCACATAGCTGGTCATACTTTGGACCTGATCCTCACATTAAATATCAATAGTGAGGACATCACAACCCAGGCATTATCTTGAACAGACCATCACCTCATACAAGTAATAGAGCATTTATAGCTTCCAGGCATAAAGAAAGACACACGATCCTGATTCAAGCAGGAAGTGTCATGGGCCCCCATCAAATTCCAAAATATACTAAAGGATAATAGCATACTACCCACAGAATGAGTTGAAGATCTTGTGAATCATTATCTTCATATTCTAGTCTCAACCATCCCAGAGGGCCTCTTCATCCACATATACCAGACTGAGAGGGAAAGAAACTTGAGCGTGATGGTAGAAAACAAGGGCTGAAACAGGTTTAAAATGAAGATTTTTTCAAAGACTACACCAAGACAAGCTTCCTCAGCCTCCACAGAAGTGCCACATCTCACCTTAAGGAGCTATCCAGAGTGGTAATCAATTCATAATCCTGATTACCATACTCCACAGCAGAACCCAACAGTGAGAACTATCATCTTACTTTGCTGAAAAGATCAGGAGCATTTGTAAACACTTCTCAAACTGCATGGATCCATTCCCCCTATACTGGCCAATAGACTCAACACCTGCGACTCTGAAACCTTGCCTTTCCTGGTTGGTGAAAGAGTCACGAGCCACTCATGACTGAAGTTCGCCAATGCTGCCTTTAGGGAGGGAATTTTCCCTTCCTCATTCAAAAACTTACAATAGTGACCAACACTGAAGAAAACTACCTTGGATAAATAGGAGCTAGCCAATTACTGTGCAGTATCAAACCTTCCACTTCTGAGCTATTTCATAGATAAGCTTGTAGTTAGGGTCTCTAAGTGAAGCCAATGTCCTAGAGTTGGCAGAATCTGGTTTCAAGTCAACACAGGATGAAAACAGCTTTAATGGCACGGATGGATAACTTCCTGGTATTGATGGATAGAGGGCAGACATCCACCCTCACTCAACTACACCTCTCTCCAGCATTTGACACTGGCAGCCAAGAGATACTACTTTCCCCACTTGAGAGGTGGCAGAGGTACATGGAAACAAGTTAAAATGGTTTAAGTCCTTCCTGGAGGAATGCACCCAAAGGACAAAATGAAGAGAAATTACATCTCTCCCACCAGACCCCCTCACTTGTGGCATCCCCACATGGCTCAATTCTCTCTGGGCCTATTCATCACTGACATGCAGCCATTAGAAAAACTGCTAAGATGACATGGACTCAAAGTGCCAGCAATATGCAGATGAGACACAGCTCTATTTGACCTTTACCACATGCCACTAAACACCAAGCTGGCCCACTGTTTGGACATGTTCAGCTTATGAATAACGAACAGGTATTTGATACTCAATACAAGCACCAGAGATATGATATTGGTGAGCAGAGGAAAGCTTTGAAGAGTTGGAAGCCATGGTGCAGTCTTCTTTGGTTGAAGGTATACATCAGCAATGACTCAAATCTGTCTTTAGGTTACGTATGCTCCTTGCTGACACTAAACTCTGACATGAAGTCTTCAAGTAACGCTTTCTATTGGACTAGGAGACTCTATCCCATCCTGATGGGTGATGATCTGCCCTTAGTTATATGGTAAATCACATCCCAGCTGGACTATAGCAACGAAATATAGTTGGGCACAAAGCATCAGCCCTTAGGTAATTCCACCCAATTCAGAATGCAGCAGTATATCTCCTCAGCAACATGGGCTATTGAAAGTACATCAAAATTATCCTCTACTCTCTACCCCTGGCTTCCCAAAGAACAGGGAGTCAAGTTCAAGGTCTCAGTCCCTATCTTCCAGGCTCTCAATGACCTGCTCCAAGGATATCTAAAAGATTTTTTAAAGCTGCAAGAGAAAGACTGTGGTCAACAACTCTGCTCTTCAGGCACTACAGAACTTTCTACCGCAAAGGTAATGATAATCTACACAGGAGACAGATTTCTCAGTGGCTGGTCCCAGACTGAAGAAGAAACATCCATGGGAACCAAGAACAACGCCAAACCTCACATTCTGCTCCTAAATTCAAGACATACTTATTTAACCTTGTCTTCCGCAATATAAACACAAAACAGTATGTGCTTATTTGGTTTATTTTTTAAATTATCCAAACTTAGACTGTATACAATTTCCTTGCTGAGGAGGGGATCAGAGAAAAACTGAACCACATGTGACAGATGTTAGTAACTTTGCTTAACGCACTACTAGATGGCACTCAAATATTACAGTGATTAGGGTTATATAAAAACCTACATGCAACAGAATAGAATTAAACCAGGCCTATAACTCCAACACTGGCAGAAAGAAACTTTCTGCTAAAATTCAGTGGTCCATCTGCACCCAGAGGGAAAACATGGTGAACATGGTAATTAAATTTATTGTATTAATTTCAGTTATTTTAAAATTAACTAATATTTCATGTGAAATTAAGTGTGTAAGATAATGACATAGAAAAGTTACAGAATTTAAAAAACAAAAGATTCTCAAAATTGTCAGTTGTAATGTGGCTTTCCTGTAATGTGGCTTGTTGAAATTCTAAGTTTTTAGAATTTGACAATAATCTGCAAAAATCAAGTTTGTTCTTATTAAAACAGTATATTTTGCATAATGGTCACTGGAAATTTTATTTAGCTTTAAGTTCTAAAATTATTTACCCAGCTCTATAAACCCGTGAATGTGGAAAAACTGTCATATGATTTATTCAAAAATATTCTAAAAATGCACCAAATTATTCAACCAGCCACACTATGAAATTTTTTTTTGCTACCACGTGTTCTCATTGAGTACTGTGCATGTGATACCATCAGAACTGCTTAATGTTTATATAACCTTGTCAATTACCAGTGCATTATATCATATCTAGTAGCCTATCCCAGGATGGGCTTGATCAGTGCTGCTCTGCCTCTCTATTTTCTCAAGTCTTCTCTCTGCCTTTTGTTCTGCTGTGCCTATGAAATGTTCATTGCTGGGTGGTGATACAGAGACAGAAAAATTCTCTTACCTCCCCTTCCCCCCGCCACCTTGTTAATTCATAATTTGCAGCTGAATTGCCTAAAATGTTTTTTACCCCAGAACTGTTCTACTGATCAAAGAGCATTCAATTGCTGCACATTACATAAAATGTCATTTACAGAATAATTCTTTCAAATTGGATCAAAACGTCACAGTAGTTTGTTACAAACATACAGACATTACAAAAGATACTTCATAGAAGGAGCAGCAATACCACTATGGCTTAGCCAGAGCAATAGAGATTCACCTCATGGCCATCAGGGAGCTTTGTTCCATGACTGTGACATTAGTCACGAAATGGAATTTAAGTTTAAGAAAAAAGGTATACCTAGAGTATTTTAGTCAGTACAAGTACAGTATGTGTATTAATACAAATAACGATCTGCCAAGTTAACTCTGCCATGATAATGATCTGCCAAGTTAACTCTGATGTCACAATTCTACTACCCAATAATGAACTGTTCTGTCTTGGATCCTAAAACCTTCTTTGTCTGCGAATACTAACAACTTCAGCCCAAGCTATAATGTATGCTGAGCGAAGCTTTTTAAATAACCATGGGTCAGGCGGACATTATATCATAGTAGACAAATGAGCAGTTAAATTTAACAAACAAAAAATATCACTGTTCTACTCATAACTTAGTTTAGATTTAAATGAATACAAGCAGAATATTTTAAAATCAGCCCACTTCCCCACTAAAGTTAAGAGCAGCTTCAGCTAGATTTGTGGCTATTCCTGAAGTAAATGCAGCAGAAAATAAGGCAGAGGCTAAATCAGAATTAGCCAGTGAGACTGCTCCTAAAATGTAATAGCTTTGACTGTGTGGATACAATCCCCACATGCTCTATATATTACA
This sequence comes from Chelonia mydas, assembly GCF_015237465.2. Lineage (NCBI taxonomy): Eukaryota > Metazoa > Chordata > Testudines > Cheloniidae > Chelonia > Chelonia mydas. The sequence continues at coordinate 38,001,168 of NC_057850.1, read as the reverse complement.
TCTGCCTACCACCAGCTGCACATCCACTTACCTCTGATGTCACAGTGCTGCATAACAACTAGGACAGGTGGAGGAGAAAAGGGGAAGGAACAAGGGGAAAGAGAGATGAAGTGGGGGTGGGGGCTGCAGGTAAAAAGGGGCTGCAGGTAAAAGGGAAAGCTACCTCCGAAGTCACAAATCTACCAGTATCAACCAGTCTATATATAAATGGTATTGTTGGCATGTGAGCCCCTGATGCAACCTCATTTGTTCACTCATTTCACCCCACCAATGATATCATGGCATGCAAATGATCTGAACAGGCAGAGGAAAAAAGGGGGGTGGGAGGGTCTGATGCAGTGAGAGGATAGAGGAGCACCTCTTCCAACACCAGTTCCAAAACCCATTAATTTCATTGTGTAAGTAGCTACCTCAGCCTACTCTAAAAATATACAACATCAGACCCTCATTTCCCTTTCTCAGGTTTGGCTTTAACAAATAAATTAATAATATAACAAAGTTCAACTCAAGCCTTCTCTGCAGCGATGTCCACTGCGAGGGTTCCTACCTCAGGATTTCTCACCCTAGATCCTTTCTTTCTCCCAAGAAAGCAATTTCCATCCCCCTTACATATGGGGGAGGTAATGAGCCTTACTGGGTCTTTTCCCTGAAAAAACACCAGCTGCTAAATGGGTACAGTGCTGCAGAGAGACACTCCCTAGGTGTTCATGCACAGGGACTATTTTATTTAATTTAAAGGCACTTTTAATGTTGGGAGCAGATACTTTCCACAATACGTTCAATTATAACACATCTCATTGTTTTGGCATATATATGCTATTGAATGTCTCTCCAATAAATACTCTATTGCATCTCAGATTTGCACACATTTTATATGTACAGTAGATATATTCAAATACAGAAAAAAACTGCTAAAGGAACGTTAAGGTTGCACAGTGAAGCAGTGTAAACTTAGCAAATACTACAATTAAAGTTCCTTGTGAAACCTTAATGCAAGCGCACAAGGGAGCTGAATTACGATGTTTAATTACACGATCACTGAAAACTATTTTTCAGAAGACCCTGGCCTCATTAAGTCCACAGGATGGAGCTCACTGAATAGGTAACTTTTTCCCTCATCATTCAGTGTGTGCTTTTATGCCTTTACCACACACCATCCAAACCCAACAGTGAAAAGAGAATTATTACTTCTCTCATGATATTCATTTTCTATAGTATTCATCACAACAGTATCTAAGTGCTTCACAAACATTAATGAATTAATCTCCACAGTACTCCTGTAAAGGAAGTATATTATCCCCATTTTGCAGATAGGGAACAGAAGTACTGTGATCTTAAGGCCAAAACTGTTAAGCGACCACCAGTGTTGCCTGCCCAACTAGAGATGCCTTGAGCCTGATTTTTCAGAGTACTTAGCATTTTTGTATTACCCTATAGATTCAAAGCAGCTCCCACTGACTTCAGCTGCATCTGAGAGTGCTCAGCACTTGTGCAATTAGGCCCTGGTTATCTTAAATTGGGCAGCCAATAAATGAGTAACATGCAGGCAGTGGCCACCTGGATGAAGCTTGTTTTAAGTGACTTGCCCTGCATTACATATGAACTCTATAAAGAAAGCTGGCATAGAATTGAATTCTGTAGTGTGGCACCGCACTGCCATAACCACAAAACCCTTCTTTCTCATCCTATAATCCCCTGTCTCAATCACTACACACCCTCTCTAACTTTTGCACTAAATGAGGCACAGGTCCTTCAGACAACAGCCTCATTCCCTACACAACCATCCTGAGCACTGAATGTGGCAGGTATCCTATGGGAACAATCGTATGGGATCATCTAGTTAAAGATGTACCATAATGCAAATGGCACAAGGAGGCCAAAACAATGGTTTCATAGACCCTTAATTGAGCGCTTGACTTTATCACCTTAACATTTGTTTAACATGGGGGGCAAGAGATTAATGTAATTTTTCAAGCTTAAACACCCCCCTGACCAAACACATATTCCATCATGTGGAACCATCCTTACCCCCACATGGGTTATTAGCAGGATTGGGAACTCAAGAACTTTAACACAGACCTCTGCAATTTAACTAATGGAGTAACTGTTGGTAGTAGTAAGCCATTATCCCCTATGTGCACCAACCACTAGAAGATGATGAGACACATCTTATCAGTGGGTTTCATAGCTATTTGCTAAACAGATGAATGTTGGAACTCAGGAATTCCAGGTTCTGGAGGGGGTGCGTTCTACTGGTTACAGACCCTTCTGTTGTTGTCCTGTCCCCCAGCATGCCCTCTTCTGGGGCTGTCCATTGGCATGTCCCCAGTCCCCATCACCTTCTCTTCTTATCAATCTCACAACCCTTCCATGTCCTCCCTCTGAATCAGACTACTTCCTCTTCCTCCTCAGACACCAGCAAGAGGAACAGAGAGCTTGTGAGAGTCTTCTAGCACTCAATTCTGTGCCCAGAATCACAGCAGCCCTCTGGCATGTGGAAGGAGCAACTGCAGGGAAAGATCTGCTCAGCTTCAACAGCCCTGGCGGGACCATGCTTAAGACAGATAGAATCTTTGGAGAATTTGGCTGCCCAACTAACAAGACTCTGAGCAGGTGTCAACAATGATTTTTCAAAGGTTTAATCATCTGCTAAATGCGTGGCTCTTCACAGTGATGACAAAAGGCTGCTTTCTGGCCCTAGGGCAACACCTCTGTCCAATTTCAAGTCCCTGCACCAAAGCATGGAGGCACTAGAGCAGGGGTTCCCAAACTTGGTTTGCGGCTTGTTCAGGGTAAACCCCTGGTGGGTCTCAAGATGCTTTGTTTACCTGATCGTCCGCAGGTACGGTCACTTGCAGCTCCCAATGGCTGCAGTTTGCCGTTCCCGGCCAATGGGAGCTGCGGGAGGAGCTGCGAACAAGCCGCAAACCAAGTTTGGGAACCCCTGCACTAGAGCTTCTCAATGAAACAACCAAGTTTTTTGGTTGTTTCCCCTCTTCTCCCCCCACCAAATACTGGCAATAAAACTTTCTTTTGATATTCTCAGAAACAGTTGAACCATTTGTTCTAAAACATTAAAAAAAATTCAGCCTGAGGCAGACACCCACCTTGGAAAACTTCAGCCCAGTTAAAGTTTAGCTAAGTTTTGAGCAACTAAAAACAAGGTTTTGTAATAGGAACAAGTTGTAGGCAACTTTATTTACAGAAGTCACTGGCAGTTCCCATCTACTTCACATATATATGTATATATATGAAATAGATGAGAACTGCCAGTGACTCCTGTAAGTAAGTAAGTAAGTAAATAAATGTGGGAGGAGGGTTCTATATATATTATATATATATAAAAAACCCCACACACACTCTTACGCATACTAATTTAGAATACCTAGAGGCCCCAGCCCAGATCAGGACCCACTATATTAGGCACTGTAGATACACAGATAAGACATTCCCTGCCCCAAACAGTCTAAATAGATAAGACACTAAAAACAGGGGAAAGGAAGTATCATTCCCATTTTAGAGATGGTGAACTGAGTCAGAGACTGTGTGACTTGCCTGAAGTCACATTGGAAGTCTGTAGCAGAGTCCGATATTAAACCTAGATCTCCCAAGTCCTAGAGTCCAATGTTTTAACAAGGCTATTCCTAAAAGACAAAAGCACCCTTTTAAACACATGAATTATATGTTTAGAATATGAAACTTAACCCTTTCTCTCTCTCTCACTCACTCACTGACACACCAGTATATTTTCCTCTTAAAACCCTCCAGGATTTGTAAGTACAAAAATACCATAGTCTTCCTTTTTATAAATCACTAATCTTTTGAATGTCGCCCCTATTACTGAAGAAAGAACCCTGCTGGATTACTATCTGAGCAAGGAAATCGGCTGCAATGATAGCTTAGAAGTTTAATGTCCTTCTACATAAGATCTCTTTCCCCACCCTCAAAAGGGGATGCATATTTAGGAAGAAAGAAAATCTCAATATATAAAAAAAAATGCAATCCTTTAGGATTTGTGAAGTACCTATTATTTTTTCATTAGCCTACAGTAATTTTTATGGAACACGTTTTAGTACTTCTTGGAAGAAAAAAGGAACTAACTAACTATATGTAAGTACTTGTCACAAGAAACAAACATTCTTTAAATGCAGCTGCACTTTCTCCACACAAATCATCAGAAATTTAAAATGGATTTGCAGCTTTATTCTGCTGTTTTCACTTTAGAGAAGTTTTTCAAGTAAAAAAAAAACTTCTAGGAAGACTAACAAGTCAGCTGCACTGTCACCACACCTAAATTTGAATTTCTGAAGTCTACAAACATTAACATTCTAAATAATATAATTAAATATTAAATAAAAAATTATACTTCTAACCTACCTCTACCTGATTATGTTCTGTAATGTGATTTTCTGTTATTTCTTCCTAGTCCACAATATTATGCACTAAAGGAGAAGCTGTGACATCATTAGAAGTTCCTGACACACATGCTCTTCCCCTTCCCCTCCTCCCCCCCCCACACCTGCTTGAAAGGAGTGGGATTTGGGTTTCTTGAAAGGAGTAATCGGTCTTCTCACCTTTTGAGAAATGTAGAGTTGTAACTGTTGTTTATTATATTGTATTCTGGCATCTTGAGCCTAAAGGGCACATTTTATAAATATTTTTTAAAATGATAAAAGTTGTGATAATTCACCTAAAGACGGGGTGGCCAAGGAGACTGGGAGTGAGAAACAAGGGGTGGGAGAAAAGGTGAGGGATCAGAGGAAGTGTGCGGTGGGGGAGACGGAGAGAAGAAGAGACCTGTTTAATTATTTGTGAGAGAGAGAACTAAGACTGGGACAGGAAACCAGGGAGGGAGGAGCACAGATTGGACAAGGAGAGAAAAAAATTGGAACCCAGTGGGGACAGAGAATAGGAGGGCGGAGGAAGATTGGAGGCCAGATGCGGGAGTGAGAGAGATTGAGACAGGAACCTGGATTGACTGGGCAAAGAGACTGCATTTGGGGGAGAGAGGGTGTTTTTTCCTTCATTAAAAGTCCTAAACAACTCCTTGTAAATTAATAAGTTACGAATTTGCTAGATTTAATTAAAAAACAAACATTTGAAAGATAACATATTTCTACTTTTGGCATCACATTAGCAGAAAAACAGGAAATTAATCAGCCTGCAATAATAAACCTTGAAAAGTTGAAACACACCATGAAAGTGTTCGGTCCTACTATGAAAGTGGTGGGGTGGCAGGGAGGGGTGTTTATGCTTTTTTGATAGCAGCTTCTATAGCTAAACTGTCATCTCAGACAGCATACATTTTGATGGGCATCAAAATGATCTTTGGGAGTGGTCAAGAATAGTACGGGCTGATATAATAAAATCCCTAGCTGGGAATAGCCAAAAGGTTGGAAGGACAGAAAATTGCTACTGCTAACAAATTAACATAAGAAAGCTGATGAGCCCAATAGCAGACTAGATATTAGCTTTTTCAGAGAAAGGAAAAGACAAGTTACGTCTCCTTACAGCAAGATGCTAACCGGTCCTCTTCATCTGGTCTCTGAAGTTTCAAGTTGTTCAAATGGATTTCGTTTGTTTTGTAATTGAGAATTACACACGACCTGCACGCAACTGGGCTGACTTGCAAAACAATAGCAAAGGTGACAAAAGACTTCCATCTAAAATGTCACTACCAGGTTAAAAATCTGTAAATATTCACAGATGCTGAAGAGATGTGTTGCTTCTCAAAGAGCAAAGTGATCTGTTTCCTATTTCTTTCCCCCACTATAAAACAAAACAAAACAAAAAAGCAAATGCACCCTCTAATTTTAATGTTGCAACTTAAATTTTTACTGATAGTACATAGCTTTCACTCCTAAGAAAATTACTATGTACTGTGCAAACTTGTAAGACTGATATTTTCCCTGTTGAAATTCTGTTTAGTCTTTATCTTCTATCCACTCTGATTGGATACAAAGTATGTAGTGACCTCTATAAACTAACAAAAGCTATTCAAATTTAAAAAAATAATATCAATAGCAACTCTGGAGCTACTGCTCAGAGGAATTATTTTTAAGACGCCATTTTAGGGCATTTAAAACTTTGAGGGGGAAAAAAAAAATCATTAAAATGTCTTACGTTTGTTCTAAATACTGTACTATAAGAAACAAGAAGTTTGGTAAAAGCCTGTTCAGCCTTTTGAGTTATCAGGAGTGTGAAAAGGAAGACTATTTTATACTTTAAGAAGCATTAGATCTTTTTATATGCTCAGATTAATTCTAATTCCTGCATCTGAAGTTAAGTGTGCGTATAAAAAAAAGTCTGCAATGAGGAATGTGTGCTCTGAGATTTCAAAAGTCTGGTTGAGAAAGTTAAACAACCAAATACGTAACTGTATAGCTCAAATTGTGTGTGCTCAAAAAGTCAAAAAAAAACCTGATGGTTTCTGGGGGAACCATAGCTATCACTTGGCCTTCTTAGAAAATATTGTATTTGTGAATCATCCTAAATCCATGAAATATTGCATATGTACAAGAGAGTTAAATTCCAACTGTAGTGGGAATCCTATTTTAATCTGATGACTTTTGTACATGTAAAATCAACCGTAATGTCACATTAAAGTACTTGCTTTTTACTTTTGGCATAAGATTCCATTTTACATCTGCTTTTTGTCTCATTTAATGCCTGCACAATACTTTGAAGATATAATACACTATACAAGTGCTAGGTATTTAACATTTAAGTTAATTCTCATGCTTGTAAGAGGTGCCAGACTGATTGAACAGGTACACCACAAGTAGTACAAATATGCTCACACTATTCTAAACATATTTCTACCTTGAATACATTTTAAAAGGGTTGCTTGCTTTCCAAGAGGGCATACACCCAATTAAGGCTATGCTTTGGCCTCTCCCACTAAACTCCACTCCTCCTCTCCCAGCAGAAACAAAGATTCTTTCTAGGTAGAGAGAAACAGAGGGATAAAGTTGCTCTACTACTCCCACACAACTGCTTGGATCAGAAATGTAGCTCTATCCTTCATCCCAACTACCAGGGTAAAAAGTAGCATGTAGAGAGGAATGAAGACATGATAAAGCACAGGTAAGCTTACTCAGGGATGTCTCCTCTAGACTGCTAAAAGTGGAAAAACAACATAGCTGCTTTGTGCCTACAGATGGCACAGGCATACAGTAGAACATTTTTAATTTGCCCTAATGAGTGGGAGCCCCACTGACAATCTCAATTTGGTGAATTAGTAAGAGAACAAACAAACGTCTCTTATGATACTTGTAAAAAATCAGCCAATTAAAAACTGGCAAGTAAAGGGCACATGGGGATAGTCAACTATTCTACCTATAAATTTACTTTTTTTATTGTATATATTTGTCTTCCCTGTCCTGTCCCCTTCCCTTCCCTCACCCCACCCCAGCATTCATTTTATGTTCTTTTCTTAAATTGTAGGTTCTCTGACTTCAGGCATTGTATTTTCATACAAATCAATATACTACCTAGCACAACAGAGCCCAAGACCTGACTTGGATCCCGAATGCTACCACAATTTTTTAATAATAATGGTAGCTGGATGCCTGACTAATCTAATGGCCTTCTATGACGAGATAACTGGCTCTGTGGATGAGGGGAAAGCAGTGGACGTGTTGTTCCTTGACTTTAGCAAAGCTTTTGACACAGTCTCCCACAGTATTCTTGCCAGCAAGTTAAAGAATTATGGGCTGGATGAATGGACTATAAGGTAGATAGAAAGCTGGCTAGATTGTCAGGCTCAACGAGTAGTGATCAATGGCTCCATGTCTAGTTGGCAGCCGGTATGAAGCAGAGTGCCCCAAGGGTTAGTCCTCGGGCCAGTTTTGTTCAATATCTTCATTAATGATCTGGAGGATGGCGTGGACTGCACCCTCAGCAAGTCTGCAGATGACACTAAACTGGGAGGCGTGGTAGATACGCTGGAGGGTAGGGATAGGATAAAGAGGGACCTAGACAAATTAGAGGATTGGGCCAAAAGAAATCTGATGAGGTTCAACTAAGACAAGTGCAGAGTCCTGCACTTAGGACAGAAGAAGCCCATGCACCGCTACAGACTAGGGACCAAATGGCTTGGCAGCAGTTCTGCAGAAAAGGACCAGTGGACGAGAAAAGTTTACAGAAAAGGTTACAGTGGACGAGAAGCTGGATATGAGTCAACAGTGTGCCCTTGTTGCCAAGAAGGTTAACGGCATTTTGGGCTGTATAAGTAGGGACATTACCAGCAGATCGAGGGACGTGATCGTTCCCCTCTATTTGACATTGGTGAGGCCGCATCTGGAGTACTGTGTCCAGTTTTGGGCCCCACACTACAAGAAGGATGTGGAAAAATTGGAAAGCGTCTAGCGGAGGGCAACAAAAACGATTAGGGGACTGGAACACATGACTTATGAGGAGAGGCTGAGGGAACTGGGATTGTTTAGCCTGCAAAAGAGAAAAATGAGGGGGGATTTGATAGCTGCTTTCAACTACCTGAAAGGGGGTTCCAAAGAGGATGGATCTAGACGGTTCTCTGTGGTAGCAGATGACAGAGCAAGGAGTGATGGTCTCAAGTTGCAATGGGGGAGGTTTAGGTTGGATATTAGGAAAATAAATTTCACTAGGAGGGTGGTGAAGCACTGGAATGCGTTACCTAGGGAGGTGGTGGAATCTCCTTCCTTTGAGGTTTTTAAGGTCAGGCTTGACAAGCCCTGGCTGGGATGATTGAGATTGGTCCTGCTTTGAGCAGGGGGTTAGACTAGATGACCCCCTGAGGTCCCTTCCAACCCTGCTATTCTATGATTCTATGAACATCACTACAGAAAAACTTTAGTGAATGCCTCTTTCTTGCATGGGATCTCATCTCCAACGGCAAGTTTGGCCTTTTAAACCTCATAATGCAATAGATGGGAATAAATCTAGTGGGGCTCTTCCTGTAGTAACTCCTTCCCTAAAGGACCTAGAAGGAAAGTGTCTCAGTTTACAATCTAAGACTTAGACAGCTTGCAGCAAGATTTAAAAAAAAGTTCAGTTTTACTTGTCAAAAAACCAAAATAGTTACTTTACTTTTGAAGGAAGTTCTCCTGGAAGCCAGAAACCTCACTGTTTACCTGAAGTCATTTATTTCCTCCTACAGTTCCAAAGAAAATAGTTACACAAATACACTAGAGGAAGCACTTATATAATTCCACTTCAAAGACATTAACATTTTATTAAAAGGGACATTTTATGCTATGGAAGGGGATCTTTCAAAACACAACTAAGTTTTTTTTAAAAAGCAGTTTGCTATGGTATATGTATTTTAAATATATATCTTACCATTTTAGTTAAACATAAAAACTACATAGCACAAGCTATGCCATTCCTACACAACCAACAGTAGAAGTGCTACAGTCAGTTTTCTTTAGCACTTTAAACAGATCACTATATGAAGTTCTAGTTATTGTGATGGGGCAAGGCCAGATGGCTATAGGAAAGTAGTGAGAAACAGGTATGTTAGCCCCAGGCTAAAGAAATCCCTGTTACCATGGTAACCAAATGGCTGTTGCCCCAGGTTAATCAAGACACCTGGGGCCAATTAAGATCCTTCCAGAAAACAGTGGAAAGGCCAATTAAGATCCTTCCAGAAAGCAGCAAGGTTGATTGGGACACCTGAAGCCAATCAGGGGCTGGCTGAAACTAGTTAAAAACCTCCTAGTTAATCAGGTGGGTGTGTAAGGAGCTGGGAGTGAGATGATGTGCTGCTGGAGGACTGAGGAGTACAAGTGTTATCAGACACCAGGAGGAAGGTCCTGTGGTGAGGATAAAGAAGGTGTTGGGAGAAGGCCATGGGGAAGTAGCCCAGGGAGTTGTAGCGGTCACGCAGCTATTACAGGAGGCACTCTAGACAGGTGCAATCCACAGGGCCCTGGGCTGGAACCTGGAGTAGAGGGCGGGCCTGGGTTCCCCCCAAACCTCCCAACTCCTGATCAGACACAGGAGGAGCTGACCTGGTCTGTGGGATCCACCAGAGGGGAGGTCTCTGGGCTGTTCTCTGACCTACATGGTGGATCAGCAGAAACTGCGGGGGTTCTTCTCTTTTTCCCCATGCTGGCCAGTGATGAGGTTATGAGTGAATGGCAGATTTGAGCCATGAAAGTGGCTAAACCGAGGGCTGCCGTGAATCTCCGAGGCAGGCAAATCTGCCAATAAGTGCAGGACCCACCAAGGTAGAGGAGGAACTTTGTCACATTATACAAAGAAAGTTCCTAATATCACTGCAATTAACATAATCAGTCAAATCTGCCAACCAGAACACAGGAGTGCTCTACAGTTACTAACCCACAACCATGAACTGAGTGCAAAGGAACACGTGTTAGTCTGGATAGATTTGTATCTTATAAATAGGTAATACCTTGAAGTTAAATCACTTAAATTTATTATTTGAACCATAATAGCAACTAGAAGCCCTGTTGTGCTAGATGAAGAACCTGGGTTACCCAATGAAATGAACAGGCAGCAGATTTAAAACAAACAGAAGGAAGTACCTCTTCACACAATGCACAGTCAACCTGTGAAATTTGTTGCCAAGGGATGTTGGGAAGGCCAAAAGTATAACTGGGTTCAAAAGAGAATTAGATAAATCCAGGAGAGATAAGTCCATCAATGATTATTAGCCAAGACGATCAGGACACAACCCCATGCTTTGGGTGTCCCTAAACCTCTGGCTGCCAGAAGCTAGGATTGGAAGACAGTGGATGGATCACTTGATAATTGACCTGTTCCGTTCACTCCCTCTGAAGCATCTGGCACCAGCCACTGCCAGAAGACAGAATACTGGCCTAGATGGACCATTGATCTGACCCAGTGTAGCCATTTTTGTGATGTATAAACACCCTAGACACAACTACACTTTGGGGCTTAGGCTATGTTTATGTTTTAACTTTCATAATAGCATATTTGCAAATAAAAATAGAATGTTTAAAATATTTTAGGAATTTTTACAATTAGGTGGTCTACAGAAAACTACTATTAGTTCTGATATAATACCTTATTTTTAGTAAGGCACTGAATAACAAACAAATGCAAATAGAAAGGTAACAGAAAAGCCTGCTGGGATTAGATGAAAATAGATGATGGAGGGAAAGAAAAAATAAGTACAGCAGAACCCCATTTATCTAAAATAACTGGGATTGGGGTCAAACAGGATATTCAAAACTTTGGATAATCCCAAGAATAGGAAAGTGCAAGGCTGCAGCGCCATCTCGTGGCCACACGAGAGGTCACCCGCTTCTGGACCTGTGCGCTGGTTGTTCGGTTAATATGGAGAGCTGGATAATTGAAGGTGGATAAACGGGGTTCAAATGTATTTAAAGATAAAGAAAGTATTACCTTTCAAAAATATGGGGAGTGGAGGAGAGGAAAGGGTGTTTGTCAAGCATTTTTTCTTGATTTCTAAAACTATTTTTAATAGATTATTCCCTGTCCTGCTCTGTTTCAATTTATTGTGCCATGTCTGCAGTTAGCCTGTCCATTCTAAGATTTCATAAAGTCTTTGGTAAGTTTCACTTTGCAGTTCATGGCTCACATAAAAAAGTAAGCTTCTGAGCTCACAAGATGGCGTGCTTCACTCTATCCTTTTATGGTGTATCATCCAGGGCTGCAGTGTGAAAACAGCATACTACTTGGTACATTTAATTGGCTGCAACGTGCAACACATGATGGAGTGAAGCAGCACTTAAGCTGGCTGACTCCAAAAGGCAACAGCAGGATTGCAGGAAGGGTGGATGTAGTATACTGTAGTTAAGCAGCAGCTCCCTCTAAGGCTGAGGGGAGGCTAAGCAAATAATTATACGCTAAGATGGAAAAAAAAACAAAACACCACCTTACACTGTTCAAGCTGGAAGCCAGTGTAACAAGCAGTCAAATGTGTTATGACTCACCCAACTTCTACAACTTACCAACAGTATTTCTTATTTCTATGCTGGTCTAGAAGCGCTGCCTATTAAGATTGTCTGACACCTCCCATTATAAGACTCCACTTTAAATTACCTATAACTTCACCAAACTTAAACCATTTGGGCATCTGCCTCAGGCAATTTTTTTTTTTTTTTTAAATTGCCACTAAGGTCAGCCATTCCCAAGAACAAGGCTAGGGGGAAAAATACATTTTGCCTATGTTAAAAAATGTTTGCAATCTTTTCTTTGAAAGGCTCTACTATCCCCACACTCTGGAGCAGGGACTTGAAATTAGAATGTGCCTTTGGCCATCCCTGTGAAAATTCAATCAAATTTGGTCATGTTATAAGCATCGGTGGAGAGGGGGGGTCACAATTCACAAATGCTTAGCAGAGACTTAAGAGTTTAAACAACTAAAATCTCCAAAGATTCTATCAGCACTGAGCATGCTCCAGCCCCGGGATAAGCAGAACTTTCCCTGAAATTGCTTTTTTGGGTCCATGTGGGGGCCGGTCTTGGCCCTGGAAGTGAAAGCAGAGAGATTCTCTCCTGTGCTCTCAGTAACCACCCTACCGGGCCCAAGAAGCGTGAAGCTTCCTGATTCAAATGCAGAGGGGACACAAGATGGATCTGCAGGGCCTGGGGGAGTAGATTGGGACAAGGAGCTGGTGTGGGGGCAGATGAGGACTGGAAAGCGGGAGGAGGGGGACAACTGGGACTGGAAATTCAAGTGGAAGAGGGGGGAAGGCTGAGATCAGATGAGGAACAGAGAATGAGAGACTGGGAACAAGTTGGGTGGGGAGGCTGAGGTGAAGGGGAGACAAATCTTACAAGGACTCAAGGGGAGGGGGACTATCTAGGCACACAGACTGAGACAAAGAGCTGAGGCGGGGGGGAGAGAAAACACACAGACTGTAAGAGGACTCTGGGGAGAGAGAGACTGGGAACCAATGAGACTGGGGAACATGGGCAGGGCAAAACTGGGGGCCAGTGGGCAAGGAGAGAGGTAGATTAGACAAGGAACAGGGGTGGTGGAAATTGGGACCCGGAGCCTGGATAGGGAAAGAAAGGAAAGTGGGCCTGGAATGAAAAACCTGTGGAGCAAAACTGGACTGAGGAAGAGAATGGAACTGGGATGATCTGAGGAAGAAAATGGAACTGGGATGATGTGCCATGGATTTGAGAGTCCTGCCTCTTTGACAGGGAACTGGTCAGAATAGATCAGGCTTGGGAAGGGGGGAAAAAAGTCAGGTCACACGTGGTCACTAATTGTGTGTTCCTCATTTTTTAGGTGCCCAACTTGATATTGTGGGGTTGATTTGCAGAAATGCTGAGCACTCACAGCTGAAGCTGACATCAGTGGGAGCTGTGCTTGAATATGAAGGGCTATATAATTAAGTACTCTGGGGGGGTGGGGAGGGGGAAATAAAATTAGGTCCTAGGTGTCCCAAACTGGGAACCCAAAATTATTGGGTACTTTTTACTTTTATCTCTGTCCTCAGTTCCTCATCTGTAAAGTGAGGTTAACACTCCACAAAAGAAGTTTTAAGAAGATAAATTAACGGTTGTAAAGCACTATAGCGATGAGAGCCACAGAAAGACAGAGGAAATTAAAAATTCTGCGTAGAGCAGTGTTTGAACAGTATGCAGCGAGTAAGGCATGGAGCCACACATTGAACAAGAAGAAAACAAAATATTGAGTAGCTGCTCATTAAGTGTGCACTGAATGATTCAAGGGACCGGGGTGGGGAACAAACAAACACTAAGACTGGATACATACTGGTGAATGAATTAAGGATGCACAACCTTCCTTAATTCTAGCATTTATCTTTTGACTCCTTCAATTTACAACCTTAACAACATCCTTTCAAATACAGTTTGTGTATAATTTTATATTTAATCTCATTTTATTTATGTGTAACCATGCAGTAGATGTTGTTCAAAAAAAGTCTGCCATATACATGCACTGACAGATAATTTCCCCAGAAACTATATCCAGTCATCTAGATGTTTCCAATGCGCTCATCATCATGGTATTTGAGTAACACCACAACTAGATAAAGCCAACCATTGGCCTGAAAGAGCCCTTGTCCTAACAAATACTGCAAGAGTGCATTCTCACATTGCAGTGCATTACAAACAGCTAAGCCATAGTGCAACTGAAAAGAGTCTTTTTTTAGAGAGAACAAAATAATCATACACCAAAGAAAAACAAAGTTCATATATTTTACAGAAATTAAAGTTCTTGCAAAATACATATTAAAGTATGGCTTTAGACAAAAAATGGTTACCTACTTCAATGTAACTCTTGTTATTTGAGATGTGCTGCACGTGTCCAATCCACTGCAGGCATACGTGTGCACCTCATGCACAGTTGTCAAGAGAATTTTCTCCCCTCAACAGTACAAATGAGGGTGGTCAAGTGCCCTCCACCGATGTGCACCACTGCATGCCAGTATAAGAGGGAAGTGTCGCCCCTGATCCTCCTCAGTTCCTTCTTACCGGATAGACTCCAACAGAGTGGGGAAGGACGGCGGGTTTGTGGAACGGACATACGTGTCATCTCGAAGACCAACAGTACGGAAAGCCAGGTAACCATTTTAATTTGAGCGATTGCACATCCATTCCACTGTAGGTGACTCACAAGCAGATTAATAAAAAGAAAAGGAGTACTTCTGGCACCTTAGAGACTAACCAATTTATTTGAGCATAAGCTTTCGTGAGCTACAGCTCACTTCATCAGATGCATACTGTGGAAACTGCAGAAGACATTATATACACAGAGACCATGAAACAATACCTCCTCCCATCCCACTCTCCTGCTGGTAATAGCTTATCTAAAGTGATCACTCTCCTTACAAGGTGTATGATGATCAAGTTGGGCCATTTCCAGCACAAATCCAGGTTTTCTCATCCTCCGCCCCCCAACACACAACTCTGTCTTCTGCAGTTTCCCCAGTATGCATCCGATGAAGTGAGCTGTAGCTCACGAAAGCTTATGCTCAAATAAATTGGTTAGTCTCTAAGGTGCCACAAGTACTCCTTTTCTTTTTGCGAATACAGACTAACATGGCTGTTACTCTGAAAGCAGATTAATGTGAGTCTCAGACTCTACCTGAACAGCAACTGTAGAACAAATTGTCTAAAACTGGCATTATTCTGGACTGACAGAAAACGGTATAATGAGTAGCAAGAGTGTACTGATTACCAGGTTGCTGCTCTGCAAATGACTTGAACAGGTATTTGCACTCGGAACACTGCTGAAACTGCTTGCACTCTAGTCGAATGAGCTAATGCTCTAAGGGGTGGTATGTCATTAGCTAATTGGTAGCACCAACAAGAGGAAATCCAAGAGGAAATCCCAACTTGAAACCAGTTTGCCTTTCATCCTGTCTGCAACTGCAGCAAATAACTGTACTGAACACCTAAAGGGTCTAGTGTGGCCCAAGTAGAAAATAACTGCTCTCCTCACATCCAATGAATGAAGCTTCTGTTCATCAGGAAAGACATTGGTAAATACATTGCCTGATTAATGTGGAAATTGGAAGCCACCTTTGTCAAGAATTCTGGGTAAGGGCAAATGTAAACTTTAGCCTTATGGAAAATTGTATAAGGAGGGTCTGGAAACCAAGGCTCCCAGTTCACCCACTCTCCTTGCTGAGGTTATCACTACCAAAAACACCACTTTCTTAGAGGGGCGGAATAGGGAGCAAGCCACAAGAGGTTCAAAGAGAGGCCCCGTTATTTTGTTAGCGCAAGGTTGAGATCCCATGGGGAAAATGGGTTTCAGAGGGGCTAGAGCCTATGGAAGCTTATGCCCCAATAAATTTGTTAGTCTCTAAGGTGCGACAAGGATTCCATGGGGAAACAGGTTCTTGTATTGGAGGGTATAGTCTGTACAACCCTTTTAGAAATCTAATAGTTATGGGGTTGGGGGGAAAAAAAGTTATTTACTACCTACCCACTGGAGGGTGGAATACCAAAATCACTCCAATATACTTTAATGGAACTGTTAGGCCTTGCTGTTTTAGGTGCAATAGATAATCCAAAATGTGGTTAATGGAAGCATGTACTGGAGACACACATTTCTCCGCTGAAAACAGCTAAAAAATGTTTCCATTTGGCCAGATAAGTATGCCTAATTGAAGGCTGTCTGCTACAAAGCAGCACCTTCTGAAATGTTCTTCAAACCAGCCATTCCCAATGGTGCTTGCCAGGAACCAGTCACACTGTCAAGTGGAGGGCCTGTAAACTGGGATGGAACAAACAGCCATGGTCCTCAGAAATCTCATCTGAATCTAATGGGAGGGGTAGAAGAAGCTTCACTAATAACGCTAACAGAGTTGAGAACCAGTGTTGAGGCCATGCTGCTGCTATATGCATGCAGCAAGCATGATCCTGCTTGCACTTGAACAGGACTCCGGATAGTAATGGTATCAGAGGAAAGGCCACATACAACAGGGAATTCATCCATGATAGCGGGAAAGCATCCATCAAAGCCCTAGTGCTGTGACCCCCCCCTTGGGAGCAGAACTAATGACATTTTCCGTCAACCCTTGTTGAAAACAGGTCCACGTGGGGAACTCCCCACAACTGGAAGATGGGCCTGGCCAAAGCCAGATGAAATGACTATTGAAGACCTTCTTAAGCGATCCGCCAACTTCTCCCAAGGCAGAATTGCCTTCTGGCACAGTTGGGAAGAATGTGGCCCCTCCCTGTTTGTTTACATAAACATAGTTTCTATATTCTCTGTTAACACTAACAGATTTCCGCCCGAGAACACGGGGACAGAAGGCTGAGCATGCTAGATGGGTAGCACATACAGTAGAACCTCAAAGTTACAAACTGACTGGCCAACCACAGACCTCATTTGGAACTGGAAATGCACACTCAGGCAGCAGCAGAGACAAAAAAGAGCAAATACAGTACAGCACTGTGTTAAATGGCAAAAAAAGGGAAAATTTAAAAAAATATTTGACATGGTAAGGAAATGGTTTGTGCTTGTTTTACTTTAAAAAATAGTTAAAAGCAGCATTTTTCTTCTGCATAGTGAAGTTTCAAATCTGTATTAAGTCAATATTCAATTGTAAACTTTTGAAAGAACCATAACGTCTTGTTCAGTTACCAACAACCTCCATTTCTGAAGTGTTTGTAACTCTAAGACTTAACAGATTTATGTGGGCATAAGCTTTTGTGGGTAAAAAACAAAAAGCTTATGCCCAAATAAATGTTAGACTTTAAGGTGCCACCGGACTCCTCGTTGTTTTTGTGGATACAGACTAACATGGCTACCCCTCTGATACTTTTAACTCTGAGGTTCTACTGTAGTTTCTAGATGTTTGTACGAGTCCTCAGATCCTGTGAGGGCCACATCCCTTGCGCTTGTAGGGTTCTGATGCGCGTTCCCCCCAATCCAGAGACAAGACATCTGTGAGCGATGGCTGCACAGAAATGAAAAGGACTCCTGTAGAAATGTTCTGAGGACCTGTCCACCAGTCCAGAGAGGACAAAATTAGTTCTAGAACAAGAAATAATCTGTCTCGACAATGACAATGGGGGACACAGACTGAAGACAGCCAACCCTGAAGCCTCCTGAGGCGCAGTCTGGTGTGTTATGCCAGAGAGGTACATGCTGCCATCTGCCCCAGAAGTCTGAGGCAAATGTGTGCTGTAGTAATGGGATATGCTTTTAGATTCAATAAAAGGGTTTGGCGCACTTGGAATCTTGAATGGGGCAGAAACACTCTGGTTTGTACAGCACCTGGGAGTGTTCCAATAAACTCTATTCTTTGCACAGGTTTTAGAATTGATATGTCTTAACTGAGTAAGACCAATGCATTGAAGGTGGCCAGAATGATTGCCATGCTGGACAGCACTTGAAAGTGAGACTGGCCCCTCGCCAACCAGTCACCCAAGTAAGGGAATACACAGTTTCCCAGTCTTCTCAGATATTCAGCTACTGACTCCACACACTTTGTGAAAACAAGAGGGGTTGCCGATAGCTAATGGAACACATTACCAATTCACAGTGCTTCCATTTGGCCTACAAACCTGAGGAACTTGGAGCAGTCTGGACAGATCACTGTATGGAAGTAAGTGCCCTTTAAGTCAAGGGCAGCATACCAGTTGCCCTGTTCCACGGAAGGAATGAGGGGAGCTAGGTGTAACGATGCAAAACTTTACTTTCTTAGACCTAAAATAGGTCAGACTGCCTTTTGCTTTAGGAATAAGGAAGTAGAGGAATAAAAACCCTTCCCCCTGAGGAACAGAGGAACTTCCTCTGTTACTCCTGCTAGAAGGAGAGATTGGACCCTCTGTTGAAGAACAGTCTCATGAGACTGATCCCTGAAGAGAGACTGGGGACAAAAACAAATTCAAGGGATTACCCCAGATCCACCATGCTTAGGTTGCACGATCCAATATGACATGAGTCCAAGTATGGAGGAAGTGGGATAGATAACTGGCAGGAACAGATCGGTCTGCAAGTATTGGTATGCTGCCCTTGACAGGCCTGTCAAAATGCATGTTTAGACTGTGCTGTTGGTCGAGAGGAACCTGCTGTTGCACGATGGGGGTAGTGATCACCTCCGGTAATTCCTGCACCTTTTTCTCAGCAGGTCTTGGGGCCAAGGTATAAAGCTCTTATATCTATGAGCCTACTAAGAGTGGAATCCTTTCCTCTTCGTTGCTGATGTGTAAATTCCACGGGATTTCAGTGCTACCCTTGAATCTTTTAGGCTATGCAGCTTATCGTCCGTCTTTTCCAAAAAGTGGGATGGACCCTCAAATGGCAAATCCTGGATGGTCTACTGTACTACAAGAGGGAGACCAGAGAATTACAGCCATGAACACCACCTCATATAAATAACAGATGCCATGGAACAGGCTGCTGAGTCTGCTGCATCCAAACTGTTCTGATGAGCTGTCCTTTACACCAGCTTACTCTTCTCTACCATAAGAGTGAACTCTTGCCTGGAGTTCTCTTGTAGCTTAATTTCATTGTGTGTTCCCATAGGGTGAAGCTGTTACAACTTAGGAGAGCTTGCTGATTAGCAATTCTTTGCTGCAAGCCCTTCTGTCAAAGTTTATGACCAAACAGGTCCAGCCTCTGATTCTTTACTCTTTGGAGTCAATGCAGGGAGACCCTGCCTCTCTCGCTACTCAGCTGCTGCCACCACCCAAGAGACAAGGGGCAGGTGGGAGAAGAGGTCTTTGAAGCGCTTAGAAGGACATAGTATCTCCTCTCTGTCTATTTCAATGAAGGCAGTAGAAGGGGTCTGCCAAAGCATTTAAACTGGTTCCAGAATTGCTTAATCAGAAGCACCACTTGGGAGGGTCCCGCAGAAGCTAAAATGTCTACTGGCTTGGGGGATTTCTGGTGAACCTCTTCTGCTTGAATATCTGAGTCCTTTTTAAGCAGTTCTTTGTGAGCCCTGTAATCCTCTGGTGGTGGGGGGAAAAAAATTGCTCACCGTTTCTACAAACTCATCTGAAGATGAGGAAGGACACACACCAGGACACTGAGGCAATGGTTGATCTGCCTCTTCCAGTGGAGAAGCTGTCTAAGCAACTGCCAGTTGCATGGTACCGGTTATCTAAGAACCCGGTCTGTGGTACTGATGAACCTGGTGCACCCTCGAGGAGGTCAAGTCAGACAGGTGAGGAGAGGTTCTAGCAAGGGGAGGGACACCCCATAGTGTCCAGAACGGCCACAGACATGGTGGTGGGCCCCATTTCTGAATCTGACAAAGATGACTGAGTCCTGCAATCACGGTGGAGCAGAACCAGTGTGGACAGGAGACAAGTAAGCCAAACCTACAGGTGGCATTACCGGGCATATTAACTGCGGCTTGCCCTTGGAATATACTGGCCTCCTAGGTACCAGAAGTAGCACTGATACTGAATGTTCTTGTGGGGCTGGAGTACGGATTACAGTCATGGATACCATCTGAAACCCCTCCTGCATAGATGGGGACCGAAAGGTTAAGTAATTCTTTTGTAGAAGCATATGCTTGTGCTGGCATCAATACCAGGACTGGGTCTTGGGTCTAACAAATAGAAACTTCAGGGGTTGGCCTCGATGGACCTGGCACAGGTTCTGGAGTTGACTAACTCGTCTTTGCAGCAGAGGAACACTCCAGGGAAAGCTTCCCCTCAGAGTCCTTCCCAGAGATCTTGCTTTTAGCTGGACGAGCTACTGGATCCTTCTCAGATCTGAGTCTCTTCTTCGGTACTGGAGACATAGAACTTAGTGCTGAAGACATCTTGGGAGGCACGCTCTGCTCCAATATCGCCATACTCTGAGTATGCTCTGAACCGGACAGCTTCGATGGAGGGCAAAGTGCCACCTCCATAAGGAGACACTTAAGTTTTGCTGCTCTGTCTTTGAGCGAGCCTTAAACCCTCTGCAAATGTGATACTTGTCACAGATGTGGGACACCCCCAGACAGAAAATTCAGGCAACTGGGGTGCGGGTCACTGACTGGCATCAGTCTGGCATACAACCAGCAGGACTTGATCCCCAGAGAGTGAGGCATAGCTCTAATATCAAAAATAAAATTGGGTAAAACCTCTAACTACTAAGTGAGAAACATACCACAGACAAAGAGTGAAGGAAATGAACTTGCAATAGCAAGTCTGGAAGCACTTCAACAACCATCATTGGCAGTCAGTAGGAACCAAGTGGACTCAGGGGCAGCTCTGCCCTCTTATACCAGCAGGCAGTGGTGCACAGTGATGGAGGGCACTTGAGCTGCCCTGACGGGTACTGCTGAGGGGAAAAGGTCCTCTGACAATTGTGCCAAAGGCACACACACACCTACAATGGCATAGACATGTAAAATTACTCTAAGGAGAATTATTGTTCAAAGCCATACTCTGATTAGTTAGTTTGGCCTTTCTGGTGATTTGAGAGTAATGTACCGACTACTAATGAATGCAACATTGGTACTGCTCATCACTGACAAATGAATTAAATGCACATAACTGGAAGTCACTCAAACATGGTTTATCTTCCAGTCATCTCTCGGAGCTTCCTTGTCTAAGACCATTTTGATAAAGAAAAGTGTACACCTAGGAACAAGTTTAACTTCACATATCTGAGTCATCCCACTGACCTGAAACAGACTATTCGCATGAGTGAAGTTCAGCATGTGCCTCAATCTTTTCAGGACTGAGTATCTCTAACAATCTACTTAAGCTTCCTTTAACGTCCACTGCCATATTGTCTACTGTATTGAAAACTGGAGGCCCCCAGCCCTGCTCCCTTTAGAGTTCTAACTTTGCTTAAAAAAATCTTCAGAGAAATAGTGAAATCGTTTTCCTTTCAATCCCCAAACACACTACCATTAAATGATCAAAACTGCCCGCTATATTTTTTGATGTACTTCAGTAGCACTAAAACATGTCAAAGATATGCATTTCTTTACTATTGATGCACTGCTCTGGTGGTTGGCAGCACAAACCAAAGGCATGAATCAATAGCCAAATAGAGCTAAATAAAGCATAACTGCAATGAAGTCAAAGAAGCTTTGCCAAAAAAAAAAAAAAAAAAAAAGCCTATAGAATATACCTTGCTGCAGTTTACTGCTTAGTTATCCATACATCTTCTCTATCATAATGGCACTACTTTCAGGCCTAGTAAGCCCCCGGCAATGTTAATCACCTAACTAAAAAAACCTAATCAGGTCTGTAGTATTATTGCATGACCTTCCTTGCAAGTCTTTTGAAAACAAAAGATCCGGCTTTAAAAGTACACTAGTTATACTGCAGGTAGTGAAAACAAAAAACACAAGTATTGTGGAAACCATGATTTGAACATCTTTTTTTTTTAATCAAATAACGTCTAATACCTTGAATCGGCAATATAGGCGAAATTTATCTGTGTAGCTGTTTTCTATGATCTGGCTAAACAAGTGCTGAAAACAAGAGTTTTTGTTCTTCCTTCCTTAGTCAGGCAAGGTGCAGACTGTCCCAGTGAAGACAGTTTGCATTCTTACAAGCAAGGGTGCATCCTTCTCTTTATTCCTGTTGAGTTTTCCACAGCTGAAAACAAATTAGTTAATCCATGATCTACTTTATCCTGGAATTGTCACTTAATTGTTAATAGTGAAAACTCTGTATTCCTCCATTGAGACTTGGAGGCTTTCTTGTACTCTTACTCTGGTTGGGTGTCTGCAATGGTGTCAGATCACAGAAGAGGTAGAAAGGTTCATTTTTCTGTGACTCGCTGCCACCAATGCAGATAAGAGTTGTGACTAGAAGTCCACTACACAAGAAAATGTAAACCTGGGCAACAAAAAGGAGAACAAGCAAAGGTGGCAAGAAGAACAACCAGTCAGGTAGGAACTCTGAGAAATATTCTTGGCATCCAGTGACCAAATGCAGTATCAGTTCAGGTACAGACATTTAAGTCCACAGAGTTTTGGAAAATGGGCAAGAATCACCAGGAGGTAGCTTTGCACTGTTCCTCTCTCTATTCTCCTAGCCTAGGATGGTTGAATGGGGAATCTTACACATTCCCAGGCACACCAGCACTTTGGCTTTGTAGGCTGTGGATACCATTCAGGGTCCATTTGGTTAGACAATCTGAAAATGTGGCAGCTCCATTTATGACCTTCAAATTGAATGAACAGGGCTTCTGACTTCCTCTGGAGACATGATTTAGGCTCTCCTAATATTAAAACAAAATACAAGTATCTTGCTATTTAATTTATAAAGGCAACAAAAGTAAATAGCTATGCCCTTATGTGGAAGCAGGGGAAAAAGATCACTTTTGGTAGGAAGGTGAGACAAGTGCAAAGTACTCCCTGGAGAAAAGTAATACATAAGCAGCGTATTCCTAGGTTGAACAGCAACAGAATAAAGAATGAGTACGGATTTAGATCTCCTAGTGTGAGGTATTTGATGCAGGACATTGATTCCTTTGTGGAAAAGAAATCTTCCTTGAAGATACATTATTAATTGGTCAAGATTAAAGAATTTAGCTTCCAGACTCAGATCTCACAGCTGAACTTGTTTGCAAATCAGCAAGTCTATTGTAAAATTGTTGGCTCTGGAAACATGAAGAGCAGATGGGGGGGA
The DNA here is from genome assembly GCF_015237465.2 of Chelonia mydas. Taxonomy (NCBI): domain Eukaryota; kingdom Metazoa; phylum Chordata; order Testudines; family Cheloniidae; genus Chelonia; species Chelonia mydas. The sequence goes on along the minus strand of NC_057850.1, from coordinate 37,978,146 downwards.
AAGCGAGGATACTTCTGCACAACTGACCAAAAGAACCAGTTTCCTGTTGGGCTTTACTCTTCAATCCCCTTGCCAATTGGGCTAGGCCACTACAGACATACCATCCGTTCAAAGTCAGATGTCCCTGTGGTGCTACATGTTTGGAAGACAGGACAACCAGCATTAGTATGCTTACCTAGACGATGATGATGATGAAGCGAAGGGCCTAGGTCATCCTGGCGCCTAAGTGGATTTCCAAACAGCCCGCTGGTTTCTGTTATAACATGCGGTCAGTCCAATTATAACCAAAAAGACACTTCTACCATGTCTGGCTGTTCAGTGATTAAAGTATCACGGAATGAGAGGGACTGTAAGAAGAGATCATACTGACAGAAAGAGCTGCAGCATTTGAAGTCTGGACAGTGTACAGCACCAAATCCTCAAGCCTGAAAAGGTGACTTGAAGCTCTGGGGGACTGGTATAGTTGAAGACTGAAACTATCTGGTTTGAATGGATCAGTTTATTCCACCCTCTTCATCAAGGGAAAAACATTTTTCTACTTTGTCTTACCGGAGTCTCCAGAAAAAGATTTACTGCAGAAGTATCAGTGAACATTCTCCCTCACGCCCATTCCTGTTTACCACTAAGCTAGTTAACTAGAATATACTGAAAGTTCTGTTCCTTCACAGAAAGGGAACTGGATGAGTAAAGTGTCTAGGTAGGGCCCCATCAACATCTCCCCTTTTTGAAGGGCTACAACTGTCGTCATCATCATGATTGTGGTTCAGGTTCTACAGATAGTATTTAAAGGGGAGGGAGGGAATAAAAAAAAAATACTCCTGGTATACCATACTTTAGCTAACACTGGTGCTGTAATGATAGAAACTTGACAGTAAGCTTCCCTTAAGTTGATAGGCTCTGTAAAATCCCCATGTTCGGTAACCCATGTTCACATGGCACAGTTTCCAGCCCAAACCTCCAGTCTTTAATAAAATGATCTCTTTGAGGTTCACAACCATTATAATTCACCTTGAAAGCTGTTTCTCCAAAAATTAAATAGGATAAAGCTGGCTCCCAGGAACTACTCATATGGAAAAAGGAACATGGCTGTGCTGATGTCTTGGAGCTTTGGCAGAAAAGGAAGTTTTTCCTGTTTTGGAAAAAAAGTGTCATTCTGTAAAGTACCTTTTCTTCAAAACTAGAAGCCATCACTGACTTGAAATAATTTTTGCCCAGATTCCATCAAAACAGCCAATCTATTCTCAATGAAATCTGATTAAAGTAGTCAACTGCTAAAATTGATACTCCTTTAAAAAAAAAAATTCCCAAAACTTGAGGTGACACGGATAACTTGTGAAAAGGACAAAGTGAGAGAATTCCATAGAAACAGCCTCGAGGGCATAGTCTAGTTCCTCCACAAAATATGTGGGACTATTGAAGGGGAAGGGCAATGAGCTTTAGTTTAAAAGAAAAGCTCCATCCCCCATGTGCCAGAAAATCCAGTGGACTACAAATGAGATGGCCATAACATTGTTTGGCAGCTTTAGAAAGTCCAGAGCTATGTCAATTACCACATTAAAAGCCAGTAGGTGTTTTATAGAGTATTTTCTAGATTATTTGGATAAAGTGAAGTGTATGTCAGGCAGAACTACTTAGAAAATATAAAGGAACAGTTAAGCTATGATAAGCAGAGCTGCAGCAAACTCATAATTCCTGATGGGCACCTTTCAATTGTCTTTTTGAAGACATGTTTTGTGAGGTCTGAAGCCTTTTTCTGCATCCGCATTAGGACAGCAGCAGCCATGAGCCAAGGAGCAGAACGTCTCATCCTCACACTCCATCTAAATTACATCAAAACAATGAAATATTGGGCTGTTAAGAAGGTGCTCCTGTCCCAATAGTACCCACCATCACCAGATAAAGAAACAAATCTTAAGATGTTTAAAGAAAACTTTGTTTGATAGCATTCTGTCTGGCAAGGAACCACTTCTCAAAAGTTGTGAATGTGTAATCTATAGGGTTTTTTTTTTGTTTTTATGGTCCCTATTTCTCTATTGTTTAACTGCATGGTTTCTGTCTGTTGCATGACTAATTTTGCAAGATTTAAATCAACTAAGGTGGTGGGGTATGATTGGATAAAATATTGTTTCGTAAGGGGCTAGAATACTGTTTTGTAGTACTTTAGTTTAAAATGATTGGTTAAGGTTTAGCTAAGCAGGACTCAAGTTTAACAACGTAAACTGGGGTCCAAAAGGAAGTTCTTTGGAACCAACTCCAGGACACAACCCAAGATCAGAGCTGCCAGTCCTCAATACCCTGCCAACTATATCATGCAGACGCTGGAGTCTCCAAATGACCTGATCCTGACTGGCCACTAGGAAAAGTTCATCTGCCTTATTGGGAGTGGTGATCATTATATATGCTTAGCATGTGCATTCTGTTTTGGTAACTGTTAATAAATAGAGGCTAAGGATATTGCTGTGTAAGGCTCTTTCATTGGTAAAAGGCTCCGCAAGCCCACAGAATATTATGCCCTGAGCTCTAGAAACTGGGTAAGGATGGGCCTGTCTGCTCAAAAAAATGTTCAGAAGTTAGCTGTTTTCACTGAAAACTTTTATAGAACACCAGAATTTAGTTACATTTTAATAATGTTGCCAATCCTTCCCTTCTGATAAGGAAAGTACTGAGGGTAGTGGCTATATGGGATCATAACTGTATTCTTTTTAGCAATGGTCCTTAGTTTGGAAGATCCTAGCTTGGGTCATTTATCTGTATTTGATAAGTGATTAGTACTTATATGGCTATTGATTTTTTTCCCCATTTTTTAGTTTTAGTTTATTGTATAACAGAGACTAAATAGAAATCTACAAATGAAACAATAGCCATATCTCGTGTTTTTCTTGAAAATGTCCTCACTCAAGATTAAAACAAAAAACCACACACACACAAAACATGGAAGACTGAGTATCAAGAAGGCAAATTGCATATAAGTCTGAGTCAAAGAAAAAAAAAAAGTCACCTTCTGCCACTAATCAAATGTACTAAAAAATTTGTATTCTACTAGGTATTTATGTAGCCTTTTATTACAGAAAATAAAAATATCACAAGTCACTGAAAAACAAAGCTTAAAGCATCTTGTTACCTTCTTGGTGGAAGTTTATCTCCCTGTGCAAGTGAGTTGTACTTAGCAATTCAACATACAACACCATTTTTATCTTGAAGTTGTGCACGTGCATTGGTTCATCCATAGTTACACATCTTCCATCAGCTAATGCAGAAGTGACACTGGAAACTTACAGCTGGAATAAATACAGAGGGAAAGGAAAATAGAAATTAGCTCCCTTATGAGTAAACAACCATAGAACATTAGAACTGGTCCTATGAAGAACTTTTATTAACCGTAAGCAAGAATCAGTTTGAGTCTTGGCTCCTGTTACAGATTAGGAGTCAGACCAAACACTTTGGAATTTAAGTGCTTGTGTGTCTATGCTTCTGTTTTAATTATTAAAAATTCTTCTCCAAAATCTGGTGACTTAACAGCAGACTGCATTATAATTCAGGGTGCAAGTTAGAGAATGATTTCTCCAAGGCCAAGGGCCAGAGTAAAGTAACAACATACCAGAGACAATGCACTTGGGCATAAAAGGACATGGGTGCAAAAAAAGTAGCTGCTGCACTTGAAAGCTCACAGCCCCTTTGTCACTGGCTTCAATGTAGGATTTTTAGTACTAAGGAAGGATTCAGACGTCCTGCCCGCAAGAGCATTGTGGTGGGTACCACAACAGGGTAAAGAGGGCGGGTGGGAAAGGAAGTTAATAAGATGTATGGAAGAGCAACCTACTTTCTGGACAAATAACAAAATGTTATGACTGTTTCCTTTCTTAACTCAGGGGACAAGACATACTTTATAAAGGTACACATTTACATCCGTCAAATACCTTCCCTCTTCCTGATCCACTGCTGTCATAACTAAACAGAAATTTAAGAATTCTGATGACTCTTGCATACAAATCCTGCCATTTTGCATATATAAGACACAGTTATTTTTCAGTTCCCAATTTTAGAATTAATGATCAAACCTATCCTCATTTCTGCAAAGCTAAGAATGGCTGGAAATGCAGAGAGCTTGAGCCAGGCCCTAGACTTCAGATCATTTAAAAGCAACAACTACTTTTTACCTTAATATTTATATTTTGTTCAAAAAAAAAAAAGGGGGGGGGTGTTGATAAAACAGAAACGTTTGCCAGATTTTTCTAATTTCAAGACTAATGTTTTTGGTTTTTTTTTTTTTTTTTAAACATAAGCCTTTTTCTGTAGAACCGTAGTCCCAAAGGGCAGCAGCATTACTGCCTGTGCAAGAGAAAGTGAAACTGACTGGTTTATTTTCATTTTCCAATCTGAATAAAATGAAAAACAGCACTAATTTTCTGGGAATACAGAAAACAAAATGCCAACACGTTTTCCTGCTTTTTAACTACATTTACACGTGCACTGAGCTACATAAACTGCTTCAAACACAGTTTCACAGTTCAACATGAGTAAAATTTAGCAAAACAGTTCAGTCACATAAGGCCATCACCATTTTTGTAGATGCAAATAAATTTTGCCACTTTGTGCAATTTCCATTTTATATTTTTCTCCTATTTGGATCCTCAGATTTGATCCACAAGTCAGTTGACAGATCTCTTGAAAAAAGTGAATTAGAACATTTCATTCTCAATCATAATACTAAACTGAAAACCTTCCTTTGCAGTGGACACAGTGAAAAGTAGCTCACCATATGCTGAAGTCCAGCCTTTCCACTGGCAATACTGTTTTAGAAGTTTTATTTGGAGGTGAGTGGGACAAAAGAAAAATATCCAGGGAAATAAAAGAAGAAAATCTAAGGTTCTGATTAGACCTATCTGCAGCATTCAGCCCTGCAATTCCCCACTCCTCAAATACACTTTGCCCTTTCCACAATTTTGACCTTGGTGATGATTAGCATCACATTTTGAGGAATAGCTGATATAAAACACTAATCAAAACCAATGCCCGCTAAAACATTAACAGAAATGAAAGCTGTTGTGCCCACCATGTAGAAATAGTCATATTGTATTAAGAATCCTCAAGAATACCAATGCCAATCTCCTCCCCTGCTTGTTTGCTCCATGCAGATACTAGCGTTCTACATCTTGCTTCTTAAAACATAACCAAAAGACATAGGAGACTCCCTCAAGCAGAGCTGCCCCTTATGTCCTTATTTATGGGTAGAGCCCCAGGGGATGCCACCTGCAGACCTGCACCAGTTCAGGTCCCTTAGTCCCTCAGGTCCCTTAGTCCCTCAGGTCCCTTAGTTTGATGGGGTGGGGGTCCTCCCTGGATATTTCATTTTAAGGTTGTTTGTGTTTCCAGCTCTATTTTCCTACCCCAACCACACCCTCACCCACTAATTTTAAGGCTCTATGGCTGTGTCCACACCAGACTTTTTGGGGGAAAATCTCCTGCTCCTACATTACCACCAGTGCAAACCCGCTGGTAAAAATGCTAGTGTAGACAAGGCACCAAGGGGCATTAACCACTTAACTACCCTCCAATAAGGTCCACATATTAAACATGCCAGCAGCAGCCCCTGGAGGCTTGTCTACACTAGCACTTGCCCATTACATAGATGATGGGTCTTAAGTAGATGTAATCCAGTCTCTTGTGGTGGGGGCATTAGTCTCTCTCCCGCTCTCCACCCGGGGTTACTTTTAAGGTTCAATTCAAGAGGCGTGTGTTAGTCGCTGCGCCAGACCCATTTCCAGGTGTGGGTGCTACAGGCGCCCCACAAGGATTTTTGGGGAAGGGGGGGGGGGTTTCCTCACAGTCTCTCCCCGCCTGGGGATTAATGGCAAAGCTGGACAAGGGGCTAGTAACGTCTCCCCACCCGGTGGCCATTCCCAGGCCCCCTCGCCCTAGGGGGAGCCTCGGCCCCCGCTAGCAGAGCCTGACCCACCCCCTGCGGGGCCACAGCGCGGCGGCACCCCCCAGCTCGGCCCTGGCAGAGCTCCCGGCTGTGTGCGGCGAGGGAGGGGGACGCGCCCCCCTCGGCGCCGCAGCCCGGGCTCCCCCCGCTGGCGGCCCGGCCGGGAGCTGACGGGAGACAATGGACACGATGACTTCACCCGCCAGTAATGTGAGGAGCCGCCGCCGCCTCCGGCTGCCAGGACGCTGCTCCGCTGCCAGCGCCCGGGGGCAGCGGGGATCCCGCCCGGGGCCTGGGGACGCGCTACCTGCCCAGCCTCTCACTTACCGACCCCGGCCCGAGGGGCCCTGTCCAGAGGCGGTTCCGCCCGCGCCGCCCCGGCGCTTCGGGCGGCTCCCTGCCGGGCACGCCGCGGAGGCCGCGTCCGGGCCGCTCCCCGGGCAGCAGGGGCCCCTGCAGCCGCGCCAGGCCGGCCCCCGGACCTTTAACTCAGCCGCCGCCGCCGCGACCCCGCTGCGCCCGGCCCCGCGCAGGAAGCGTCTGTGTGTGAGGCGGGAGGGGCAGGAGGCGGCGCTGCCGGGACCGGGGCGGGCCGAGCTGGGCTGCGCCGGGCCGGGCCGCTTGGTTTCCGAGCCCCCACCCCCGCGCGGGGCTCACCTCACACGCGGCGGGGCCCTTTGCCCCGAGGCCCTCGTCCTGCCGCCTGGCTGCGGGCGGGGTAACGAGCTGCTGGGGCGGGCTGTTTTCATGCCGAGCCAGCCACCCACCGCCGCCACACACACACTGAACAGCTCCCCTGACTTCCCATCGGGGTGACTTGTTGCCTGCCACCCCTCACAGCGCAGGCCTCTTGCCAACCCCAGGCATTCAAAAGCCAGGAGGCCCCCTTCCCCCAGCACACTTACCGTTGGGCTCAAATCAGGAGCTGCTAGAAAATAAGCAGTTTGAGATTCCTTGTATTTGCCTGCTGCGTCTTGGGACCCTACTTTATCTTCTTAAGTCTCTCCCCCACCCCCCATTATGAAGAGGGCTAAAACCACCCTGATTTGTTTAAAAACGAACGCTCACGACTCCAAGAGCTGGGGCTTTAAAGGAAAACACCAAATATCCTGAGATCCATGATAAAAATCACAAGAGTTGGCGGCGCTCCGTGTCTTAAAGAAGGAAAAGCCTGTGCATGCATCCATCCAACATCACTCCCAGCCCATCCCCCCCCCCCACCCCCACTTAGCACTCCACCCAGCTTTTGGAACCAGAAGACTGTCTTGTCATGACTTGTCACCAAGTAATAGCTTGTTGCTGTTTTGAGGCAGCCTGGGTGACACAGCATTATGTCGCAATACCATACCACATCAGTTGGTCCCACTAGACAAACTCCAAACAAGAAAGTGCTAACCCATTTAGGAGATTACCGCTCCCAGCATGTGATGCTCCATCTCCAGCCAAGCAGCCTGGAGCTGCTTTGTAGAACTCCATAGGCTGCATTTTGGCCACCCCTGCTGTAACTGAAAACAAAGGAGGAAAGGGAGCAGTTTAATTTATTTGCAAGGGGATTTAGGGCAATATTAATGTTAATTTATCCAAGCATGAAACTGATTTACTGAACTAGTGTGCAGGGACTTCACAGTTTTGCCGGCAGCAGCACCACCAACACAAAGTAATTATTTACTATTCTGTGGACTTCATACCCATTAAAACGTAAAAGTGCAGTGAGAAGAATGAACTATTGGAGCGTTTCTGTAGGGCAACATTGTTGAGTGCTGATTAGCACAAACTACATGCTGCAAAATACAGACTTTTCCTTCATTTCTGTCTTTCATATTATTGCTTCAAAAATAAACTTTCAAAATAATTCTTAAAAAGTCTTGTTTCTTCTTACACAATTCCACAATCAGTGGAACTTTCTGTCAGCACTTGTTTCATGTTCCTATCAATCCCTGCAGAATTTAAAATCTGTCACTTCTCTGTATTCCTTGCCAAAACCCTGATTCAAACCACTGTTCTCTCTTGTTTGGTTTACCGTAGTCTCCTCTGGCCTCCCAGATTCCAACATTTGGTAACACAAGTAATCATCTGCCTCTTCTACCACATCACACCACTCAAGTTCCTTAACCCAGACTTTCAAATCCAATACCCAGACTTTTTTCAGACAAAGTTCAAACACTTCTACCTCACTTTCAAGGCCCTGGTTAGCACTTCAGCTGCCTACATCTCATCTCCTGCCCACCCATTACATTCTGCATGTTGCCCCTTCCCCTTGTCTTATTGCTCCATTTATCTCTTCTTCTCATACTGACCTTCATGCAGTGGTGAGCTGGAGCCAGTTCCCACCAGTTCGCTAGAACTGGTTGTTAAATTTAGAAGCCCTTTTAGAACCGGTTGTTCCGCAAGGGACAACCGGTTCTAAAAGGGCTTCTAAATTTAACCGGCCAAAAGTGGCGCCTTAGGCGCCAACTCCATGGGTGCTCCAGCCCTGCAGCACCCAAGGGGAAAATTTGGTGGGTGCAGAGCACCCACCGGCAGCTCCCCGCCCCAACTCAGCCCCAGCTCACCTCACCTCCGCCTCCTCCCCTGAACACGCCGCCCCACCCTGCTTCTCCGCCCCCCACAGGCTTCCCGCGAATCAGCTGTTCGCGCAGGAAGCCAGGGCGGGCTGAGAAGCAGGCGGCGGCTTCGCACTCAAGCCCAGGGAGGCGGAGGTGAGCTGGGGCGGGGGGCGCAAGGAGGGCCGCCCGCGCCACAGCAGGTAACCCGGGGGGGTGGGGGCACGCAGGGGAGCTGCTCCCCGCCCCAGCTCGCCTCCGCCACCCTCGGCCTGAGTGTGAAGCCGCCGCTGCCTGCTTCTCAGCCCTCCCAGGCTTCCTGCCAAACAGCTAATTCACGGGAAGCCCGGGGAGGGGGCGGAGAAGCAGAGCAAAGCAATGCATTTAGGGGAGGAGGCAGAGTGGAGGTGATGTGGGGCCGGGCGCGGGGTGGGGAGCTGCCGGTGGGTGCTCTGCACCCACCAAATTTTCCTCATGGGTGCTCTAGCCCCGAAGCACCCAGGGAGTCCACGCCTAAGGCGCCACTTTTGATGTGATCAGTGGGGGGAGAGGCCACTCCCCCTGCTCCCCCCCAGCTATGCTCCCCCGCCCCTAGGAGCCAGAGGGACCTGCTGGATGCTTCCTGGGAGCTGCCCCAGGTAAGCACCACCGGGACTCCCCACCTCACCCCCCAGCAGGTCCCTCTGGCTCTTAGGGGTGGGGTGGCACCCACTACGGTGGCCCACGAGACCCTCCTGCCCAGTTCTGGGGGCAGTCAGGGGACAGGGGAGGGGGAGTGGATGGGGCAGGGGTCCTGGGGGGGGGGGGCGCATCAAGGAACGTGGGGGATTGGATGGGGCAGGAGTCCCAGGGAGCGGGGTGGGCAACGACCCCCTCATGGGGTGAGGAGGGAACCAGTTGTTAAGATTTTGGCAGCTCATCACTGCCTTCATGTCTTCTTTCATGCTACTCCCTATGTCTGGAATTATAACCTCCATCAAATGTGCTCACTTTCCTGCAGACCTGGCCTCAAAACCCACTTATTTTGCTTTGTTTGCCACCACTGATCTCCACTCCTATACTATCATATCCCTCTACTCTTCTCTTACCTTATTCAGAGATATAAGAATCACTTTCAATACAATTCACATTATTTTTGCTTTAACCCTCATCCTGCCTTTCTCTAGCCCTTCTTTATTCTGTATATTCATCCTTTCCAGAATTGTTCTTTAATTGGACCTTTCCTCCATGACTGTCCTTAAATATTGCAGTTAGAAATATTCTGTTCTGCATAGGTTTTTATACCGTACTCATCCCTGTAGTATCTGAGTACCTTCCAGTAGTTCATTAAACAATATGACTACACATGTCACATGTTGTTTGTTCTCTCATCTTCTCCCCAGGGATAGAAGCATGTGCAGTGGACTGTCTTGTTTTTGTAGGGTATTGGGTTTAGTGTTTGTTTGTTTTGGGTTGGGGGAATGGGATAGTTTTGGGGTTTGGTTTGTTTGTTTGTTTTAAAAATACATGTTGGTATGTGTTTATGTTAGAGAAGGCAAGGTCAAAGAAATGCACCTTGCACTTGGAACAAAAAGTGGTGAGGTTTATAATGGCCCTTAGTTCCTGGGGGAGTTCTTTAGTTTTGGACTGGCCCCTGAGAAAACTCTGTCTCCTGCACAAATGAGCTTTACACTTATTGTTGAGAGTTCCATTGTATCCGAGGAGCTTAGCTGTAAACCAAAGTCTTCATTGCTGAGCTTTTGGATGTCTTTTAGATATATTGGCCCAGGTCATGGAGGGCCTTGAAGATAAGGACCAAGACCTTGAACTTGATTCAAAATTATCTGGGAAGTCAGTGTAGACTCTACTGTAGAGAATGGCGGAGTGCAGCCAGCTGTTCTTCACCCATGAGCTGATCTCATCCAGTCACTGGGCCATCTCAGTAGTAATGGTAAAGTCAAATGTGGTGAATATAAATTGTGTACATATAAATGGTTCTGCATGTTTTGTTTGTTAGTGGTGTTTTGGATTTGGGTTTTTTGCTGTTGTTGATTCTGTTTGTGGTTTTTTTGCTATGGGGACAAGACCACTCCTAATCATGACTATGTAAATGGTTTGGAGGGTCCTCCTTCCTCCAAGCTCTCTGTGTGAGTGTTAGGGAGACCAGCTTGAGAAGGAGGTTATGATGGTCAAGACAAGAGACAATGAACTTTTTGACAAGAGTTTTGGCTGTCTTAGCAGCAAGGACAAATCTTAGAAATGTTATGGTGGAAGGAAGGGAAAGGTTTGGAAACAGCCTGGGTATGTTTGCCAAGAGAGAATAGATTGAGGATGACTCCGTTATGGGCTGAGTAACAAGGATGATGGTGGCAAAAAAATTTTAAAACAAAAACAACTTTTGGGTTGGACAACAATACTTGACATTTCCACTTTTATATAATGAAATCATATCTATCCCACTTACCATTCCAATAGTAACTCAGGAGGACGTTAAACAGAAGCTACTAAAGTTAGACTTCTTTAAATCAACAGATCTTGATCATTTGCATCCAAGAGTTTTAAAAGAGCTTGCCAAGGAGTTTGCTGGATCGTTAATGTTGATTTTTTAATAACTCTTCGAACACTTGGGAAGTTCTAGAAGACTGGAAGAAAGCTACTGTTGAGCCAGTATTTTAAAAGAGTAAACCAGGGTAATTATAGGCCTGACAGCGATCATAGGCAAAATAACTGAATGATTCAATTAGAATTAAAGGAGGATAGTATAACTAATGCCTGTTGTAGTAGAGAGAGCGAGCCTGAAGCATAGGCCTGGTGCAAGGCCTGAGGCCTGAACCAAAGGTACCAAAAGTTATGCTCTGAGCAACAAGTCACAACCTGTCAAAATCGGATGCTTGCCTGCAAGTCAGTGTCCGGTACACGAACTCAGCACCAGTATTTCTAGCATTGCCAAAACACACTGAATATGTAAACACATTTCGGCAGGACAGCACAAGAACACCCCAACCGAGCACATGATAAAATGGTTTGACAAAAGTGATGAATAGAGGTATTTTGTCTGAAATATCAGGAGTAAAAGTACAAAGCCAGGTGGTAAATAGGGATATTTTGTCTGAAACATCATGAGAAAAGTACAAGGGGAGGTAACAAATATGTCATGAAAAACGTAAGGTGACACGTAAGTTGTTTATCCCAGATTGTTTGTCTCAGTCTCTAAATGTTGGGCTACCTCACCTTAACCCTTCATCCAACCTAGGAGCAATGGCAAGTCCCGCCACTGACTGAGCTGTGTCATTGTCACAGGCACACATGTGCTAGTGTAACTGTAGATATTGAGCCGGGGAGCTAGGACCATGCTTCATTGGCAATAAACCTGACCAAGTTTCTTCGCTACTAAAACAGGTCTTGTGGTCTTATTGGGCAGTTCGATCGAGGTCTGCTGTATGGGCTATCTAACCAGAGCCAGTGCCGCACACAGAAAAAACACACACATGCAGACGAACATCTGATGACACCAATCAACATGGGTTTATGGAAAATAGATTCTGTCAAACTAACTTGATATCTTTTTTTATGAGATTACAAGCATGGTTGATAAAGGTGTTGATGTAATATACTCACACTTCTATAAGGCATTTGACTTGGTACCACAAAACATTTTGATTGAAAAGCTATAACAATACAAAATCCACATAGAACACATTAAATAGATTTAAAAATGGCTAACTGATAGGTCTCAAAATGTCATTGTAAACAGGGAATCATCATTAAGTGAATGTGTTTTTAATGGGATCCCGTAGGGACTAGTTCTTGGCCCTTTGCTATTTAATGTTGTTGTTTTTTAAATGACCTGGAAGAAAACATAAAATCATCACTGACAAAGTTTGCAGATGACACAAAAATTGGTTGGGGGTTGGGAGGCTGGTAAACAATGAAGAGAACAGGTCATTGATACAGAGTATTCTGGATCACCTGGTAAAATGGACAGAAGCAGACAATATGCATTTTAATATAGCCAAGTGTAAAGATATACATCTAGGAAAAAGAATGCAGGCTATACTTGCAGGATGAGCTACGCTATCCTGGGAAGCACTAACTCTGGAAAAGACTAGGAAGTCATACCGAATAGGAGTAGTGTGGTTATATTACCTCTGGATTTGGGACTGGTGCAACCACTGCTGGAATATTGTGTCCACTTCTGGTGTCCACAATTATAGATTCATAGATATTTAGGTCAGAAGGGACCATTATGATCATCTAGTCTGACCTCCTGCACAACGCAGGCCACAGAATTTCACCCACCACTCCTGCGAAAAACCTCACCTACGTCTGAGCTATTGAAGTCCTCAAATCGTGGTTTAAAGACTTCAAGGAGCAGAGAATCCTCCAGCAAGTGACCTGTGCCCCATGCTACAAAGGAAGGCAAAAAATCTCCAGGGCCTCTTCCAATCTGCCCTGGAGGAAAATTCCTTCCCGACCCCAAATATGGCGATCAACTAAACCCTGAGCATATGGGCAATATTCACCAGCCAGATACTACAGAAAATTCTTTCCTAGGTAACTCAGATCCCACCCCATCTAATATCCCATCACAGGCCATTGGGCCTATTTACCATGAATATTTAATTACCAAAATCATGTTATCCCATCATACCATCTCCTCCATAAATTTATTGAGTTTAATCTTAAAGCCAGATAGATCTTTTGCCCCCACTGCTTCTCTTGGAAGGCTATTCCAAAACTTCACTCCTCTGATGGTTAGAAACCTTCGTCTAATGTCAAGTCTAAAGTTCCCAATGACCAATTTATATCCATTTGTTCTTGTGTCCACATTGGTACTGAGCTTAAATAATTCCTCTCCCTCTCCGGTATTTATCCCTCTGATATATTCATAGAGAGCAATCATATCTCCCCTCAACCTTCTTTTAGTTAGGCTAAACAAGCCAAGCTCCTTGAGTCTCCTTTCATAAGTCAAGTTTTCCATTCCTCGGACCATCCTAGTAGCCCTTCTCTGTACCTGTTCCAGTTTGGATTCATCCTTAAACATGGGAGACCAGAACTGCACACAGTATTCCAGGTGAGGTCTCACCAGTGCCTTGTATAACGGTACTAAAACCTCCTTATCCCTACTGGAAATACCTCTCCTGATGCATCCCAAGACTGCATTAGCTTTTTTCATGGCCACATCACATTGGCGGCTCATAGTCATCCTATGATAAACCAATATTCCAAGGTCCTTCTCCTCCTCCATTACTTGTAATTGATGTGTCCCCAGCTTATAACTAAAATTCTTGTTATTAATCCCTAAATGCATGACCTTACACTTCTCACTATTAAATTTCATCCTATTACAATTACTCCAGTTTACAAGGTCATCCAGATCCTCCTGTAGGATATCCCTGTCCTTCTCTAAATTGGCAATACCTCCCAGCTTTGTATCATCCGCAGACTTTATTAGCACACTCCCACTTTTTGTGCCGAGGTCAGTAATAAAAAGATTAAATAAGATTGGTCCCAAAACCGATCCTTGAGGAACTCCACTGGTAACCTTCCTCCAGCCTGACAGTTCACCTTTCAGTAGGATCCGTTGTAGTCTCCCCTTTAACCAATTCCTTATCCACCTTTCAATTTTCATATTGATCCCCATCTTATCCAATTTAACTAATAATTCCCCATGTGGCACGGTATCAAACGCCTTACTGAAATCTAGGTAAATTAGATTGACTGCGTTTCCTTTGTCTAAAAAATCTGTTACTTTCTCAAAGAAGGAGATCAGGTTGGTTTGGCATGATCTACCTTTTGTAAAACCATGTTGTATTTTGTCCCATTTACCATTGACTTCAATGTCCTTAACTACCTTCTCCTTCAAAATTTTTTCCAAGACTTTGCATACTACAGATGTCAGACTAACAGGCCTATAGTTACCTGCATCACCTTTTTTCCCTTTCTTAAAAATAGGAACTATGTTAGCAATTCTCCAATCATATGATACAACCCCTGAGTTTATAGATTCATTAAAAATTCTTGCTAATGGGCTTGCAATTTCATGTGCCAATTCCTTTAATATTCTTGGATGAAGATTATCTGGGCCCCTCGATTTAGTCCCATTAAGCTGTTTGAGTTTCGCTTCTACCTCAGATATGGTAATATCTACCTCCATATCCTCATTCCCATTTGTCATGCTACCATTATCCCTAAGATCCTCTTTAGTCTTGTTAAAGACTGAGGCAAAGTATTTGTTTAGATATTGGGCCATGCCTAGATTATCCTTGACCTCCACTTCATCCTCAGTGTTTAGCGGTCCCATTTCTTCTTTCTTTGTTTTCTTCTTATTTATATAGCTATAGAACCTTTTACTATTGGTTTTAATTCCCTTTGCAAGGTCCAATTCTACTTGACTTTTAGCCTGTCTCACTTTATCTCTACATGTTCTGACCTCAATAAGGTAGCTTTCCTTGCTGATCCCTCCCTTCTTCCACTCCCTATATGCTTTCTGCTTTTTCTTAATCACCTCTCTGAGATGCTTGCTCATCCAGCTTAGTCTACAACTCCTGCCTATGAATTTTTTCCCCTTTCTTGGGATGCAGGCTTCCGATAGCTTCTGCAGCTTTGATTTAAAATAATCCCAGGCCTCCTCTACTTTTAGATCCATAAATTCTTCAGTCCAATCCACTTCCCTAACTAATTTCCTTAATTTTTGAAAGTCAGCCCTTTTGAAATCAAAAACCCTAGTTGCAGATTTATTTTTGTTAATCCTTCCGTTCAGTTTGAATTGAATTAGCTCATGATCACTTGAGCCAAGATTATTCCCTACAACCATTTCTTCTATGAGGTCCTCACTACTCATCAAAACCAAATCTAAAATGGCATCCCCTCTAGTCGGTTCAGCAACTACTTGATGAAGGAATCCATCAGCTATCGCATCTAGGAAAATCTGAGCCCTATTATTATTACTAGCACTCGTCCTCCAGTCTATATCTGGGAAGCTAAAGTCTCCCATGATCACACAGTTTCCTTTAGTATTTACTTTATTAAAAACATTAAAAAGGGCTCTATCCATATCCAAATTAGATCCTGGCGGTCTATAGCACACCCCAAGCACTATCCCAGGGGAGGCTCTAATAGTTTTCTTCCCCAATGTAATTTTTGCCCAGACGGACTCTGTCTTATCCATTCCATTGCTTCTTATTTCTTTACATTCTACCTCATCATTGATATACAATGCTACTCCACCACCTTTACCTTTATTTCAGTCTTTCCTAAACAGCACATACCCTTCAATACCTGTAGTCCAGTCATGACTACTATTCCACCATGTTTCTGTTATCCCTATAATAACTGGTTTCACTTCCTGCACCAGTAACTCTAGTTCCTCCATTTTGTTACCTAGGCTCCTCGCATTGGTGTACAAACATCTTAATTTTTGCTGTTTGGCCTCACTCACATTCTGTACCCTATTAGGCATGGTCATTCTACAGCCAGTACAACCTATTAGACTGGTATCTACACTGCCCTTCCTCCTTATATACATTCTCCAACCCACGGCTGTATCCTCTCTTACTTCATTTTCTTCCCTCTCAATGCTAAAATCCGGCGTGGAGATTACCTGGACATCTCCCAACCATCTCCCCCAAATTCCTAGCTTAAAGCTCTCTTAATCAGTTGTGCCAGCCTCCATCCTAGAAGTCTATTTCCTTCCCTACTCAGATGAAGTCCATCCCGAGAGAACTGTCCTCTGTCCATGAATGCCTCCCGGTGGCCATACATCCCAAAGCCTTCCTTATAGCACCACTGCCTAAGCCATCTGTTGATAGTCATAATCTTGTCACACCTTTGTTGCCCTTCTCTAGGAACAGGCAGAATCCCACTAAAGATCACCTGAGCCTCGATTTCCTTAAGCGTCTTCCCTTAAAGAAGGGTGTTAATAAACTGCAGAGGGTTCAGAAAAAAGCTGCAAGAATGATTCAAAGATTGCAAAATATGCCTCATAGTGAGACTCAAGGACATGGGCAGTGGGTATTGCAGGCCAGGGGCGGCTAAGCCTCCCCAAACATCCAGACATGGCCCTGCCCATCCTCCACCCTGAGGCCCTCTCCTGCTTCCCGCTCTTCCCTTATGGCCCCAGCCCAGGCTGCTCCTCTTCCCTGAAGCGAGCTGGGGCGAGGGCCTCGGGGCAACTCGGACTGGTGCCCGGGCTGCCTGGCGAAGGGGCCGCCCAGTGCTCTGGGACTGGGGGCGCTGGGGCCTCTCGCCCAGTGCTCTATGACTGGGGTTGCTGGGGCCGCCAGCCTGGTGCTCTGAGCTGGGGGCACTGGCGCTGGAGGTGGGGCTGTGCTGCCCAGGGTTAGGGGTGCTGGAGCTCTGCCAGCTGGCACTCCAGGGCTGGGGGAGCTGGGGCTGCCTGCCTGGTACTCCAGGCTAGGGGTGCTGGGTCCCCACCACCCGGTACTCCAGGGCTGAGGGCACTGGGGCCACCCACCCAACGCTCTGGGACTTGGGGGGCTGGGGCTGTGCTGACCGGTGCTCCAGGACTGGGGGTGCTGGGGCTGCCTGCCCAGCACTCCAGGGCTGAGGGCACTCCGGTGGGCTGGCCAGGGGGGCCCAGGGTGGGGGGCTCGGGGCTCCGGCGGGGGAGGAGGGAGGAAGGGGTGGGGAAAGGCCGGGGCCTCAGGCAGCAGGGGTGGGGCTGGGGTTCATGCTCCACTCATGCTGAAGGAGCTCAATCGATTTAGTTAATTGAATGAAGGTTAAAGGACGACTTGATCACAATTTATAAGTACTCACATGGGGAACAAAAAATTGATAATAAGCTCTTACATCTAGCCATCAAGGGAATAACACAATCCAGTGGCTGGAAGTTGAAGCTAGACAAATTCAGACTGGAAATAATGTGTACATTTTTAACAGTGAGGGTAATTAATTATTGGAACAATTTACGAACGGTTGTGGTGGATTCTCCATCACTGACAATTTTTCAGTCAAGATTAGATGTTTGCTCTAGTTCAAACAGGAATTAATTCAGGGAAATCTTATGGCCAGTGTTATACAGGAAGCCAGACTAGATGATCACAATGGTCCCTTCTGGCTTTATACTGTAATCTGTGAATTTTATTGTACTGTTTCATAAGTAGAATGTTAATGCTACACTAAGTCAGCACCCTATGCAAATATAGATTATTTGAAAGATATTCTAAATTAAGAGCAGAAAGTTATGAATGTCATTTCCCTCCTCTTTTCTCTCCAGCTTGGATAAGAAGCATTTTTTCCTTCCCAGGCTCTCTTCTTCTCTCCTTTTCTCATGTTTCTATTATGTTTTCCTTTCTGCTCTATGACAGTGGTGCTGCATGTTAATGACTTTTTGGACTACACCAAGTGTTCCATTTTGAGGCTAATATTTTTGGATTCTGAACAATCACTCTGTATTTTCTGCTAGCAGCTGAATTCAACTATCCAGTTATGCAGGCTGAGTATTTCAGTCCTAGATGCTGTCTAGAAAATGTTGTGAAAACAGATGCTAATCTGTTTTTAGAAATCATGCCTTGTCATTGAATATTACAGGTGTGAGGTATTTCCTTTCCACTTCGTTAAGGGGTTTTAAAAGCTGACACTTTATTTTAATACTTCTCTTCCATCTCGTTCTGTAAGAAACATAAAAATAATAATTAATAAAATATATCCTATGTATAAATCTAAACAAATGTTACTAGCTTGTGTGTATACTTTGTGCAAAAATAACACCCTTTCTGCATTAAGATAATTTATCATTTGAGTATTTTTCTTAAAGTGCACTGGCTTCACTGGGATCCCACTAGCCTCACAGCAGTGGCACCCCAGGGCTCCAAAGTGGTTGCTGAGCCTTCCAACTTTTTATTATTTCTCCGAGTTCCTGATATCATCCACCTTTGCCACCTAGACATGATATGGATTTTTTTTAGTCAATACATTAATGCTTGGGTTTTGGTTTTGGTTTGTTTTTTGTTCCTGTCGCCAGTAATTGCCAGTTCCAAAATTTGAGTTTCTTAAACAATTTGCTACTGGTGATCCAATCAAATTGTGTTGCCCTGTTTTACATTGCAACCTACATTCTCATAATCCCTGCTCACTTCTCTTTTCCACCCATTTCCACCTTTTCCCTTCAAGACATACCTCTCCCCTTGCCTAGTTTTGGATCCTCTACTTCCCTTACTCTGTTTTCTCTTTACCAAACTCCACAGGTAAAAAAAAAAAAGTGTAAGCATCCATCCTGCAAAGACTTATGCTCATGATTTCTTTTGTGCATGCATTATACAATAGAACTCAATGGGACTAGTCGTGTGCATAAAATTACTTAGGTGCATAAGCATTTGCAGTATTAGGGCCTAAATAATGCACTTAGCATCTAGAAAGAAACAAGGAACTGCTACGATTTGTACACAACATACGAGTACACAAACATAATCTTATTGCTGTTACTCCTATTTTGCATCTCCCCTCCCTCTCATTCTTTGTTCTAATAATTTGTTCTGTAATTTCTAACAAGTCTCTGATCTTTCAAAGACTTACATGATACAAACCCTGTAACAACTGTAATGGGACTATGCACATGCATAAAGTTAAGCATGTGTGTCTTTTCAGGACTCAGACTCTTTGGTTGTAAACTCTCTAGGACAGGGACTATTCATGTTACTTGTCTATAAAACATCCTGCACATTTTAAATGCAGTATACATCATACCATTAATAATCATAGCAGATTTTTTGGGATTCCACAGCAGCTAAGTGGAAGCATCCTTGTGCTCTACAAAAAAAGGGTGATATAGAGAAGATCAAACACAACAAATTCCTCAAAGTCTATGCCGAGGCTATATTACAGGCCAAGAGAACCTTCCTATCAACCTCTTTTGAAGCTGCCAAATCTGCCCCAAGGAGCTATCCAGTGCAGTGAAACTAATTCATCAATCCTGAGCACCTACAGTCTGCACTACCTAGTTGGTGTCAACTGTACTGAACATAAAGGACTCAGAATATGCATATAGTATAGGAAAAAATCTAGATGGGTTTTCTCAAAAAACATCATCAGCTTGAAGCTAAAATCAAAGCGTGTCTGAATGTTCAGATATCACAGTGGTGAGCACACCACAAATACCTAGAGAGAGAGAGATTAGGGAAAAACAGAAGTAGATTAGCTAAACAGAGCACCTCCTTATCAATCATCAAGGATAAAAGGATACTAAACCATCATCGAAATAACAGCTGAAGGAGAAAAACTTTCAGGATTCTCAGTGTACCAGAAAACACTAAGGATGAATATTTGCATCACATTTTCAAAAAATATTTTTAAAATCTTTGATATGTTAGCGCTAGACAGTATACCTGACCTACTCAATGTACAAAAGTTGCACCAGGTTCCTCTAGTAGTCAGATAAGGAAAAAGCAAGAAATCGCAATTTAAGGGTTCTGGAACTGCATACTTCAGAATATCCCTGTCCCTGAAGAGGAAAAGTCACTTGAAAATAATCAAATATTTATTTCCAGATATGAGTTTTCTTATTGAAGTTAAAAGGAAGGAAACTTTGTCTAAAGACCTCATCCCACATGGTTTACTATGGCAACATTTCCATTGACTTCAATGGGAGTTTTGTCTGAGTAATGAGTTTATGTTTGGGCCTGCTAAATTGAGAATTAAATTCCAGGGACAAACCTAAATTTTTAGGGCTTACCTTCAGCAAATCTATTTATTGGCAAAGCTGTTTGACTACTGGTGTGTATCTGACTCCCAATGAGAGTGATGACTCTTTTTATGAACATTTTTCAAGACACAATATATCCCTCTTAACTGACCTAAATTGCTGAGCTAAATATTTTCATTGTAGTATTATGCCAGGCTATGTGGCTTTTGAATTTAGGTTGAAAGTTGTGTTTTGTGCCAATTCTTTCCTACAGTTAATCATAAAGTAAGAGATGGAAAAGATTATAGTAAATCATCCAGTTAATTTCCCTGCAAATGCCTATGTAAGCATGATCTGAATGAGCTCTCCCCTGATATCTAGTGATGCACTGGGGAAAAAAACTTCAGGAGCAGACGGTGTTTGCATAGACACAACTACTCTGCCTAGGTGCACAGCATGATGGAGCTGATTTGCCAAAATGATTAATTTTTGGCTGGTTTTGGTTACAAATCACTCTAGTACTTGAATGCAGGGGTAATGAATTGTTGTTATCCTTATTGTATGAGTAAAAGGCAGGAGAACTGAGATCCTGTGTGAAAGACAGCCCAGAGAGTGTGCTGGCTGATAGTGATTTCAGCAGGTAGTGGGGAACCTAAGAGCTGGGTTAAGTGGCAGAACCTCAGAACATGACGTTGCAGGACCAGCAAGCAGTGGTGGCAGAGAAGCAATGGCAAAAGAGAAGCAGTCACGTTGCTTGATTGTCCCTCCCACCCCCCGGGGTAGGAGGGGAATGCACCTCTGAACCCTGTATCTCCACTAACCAAGGACAGCAAACAGTGAGTGGGGTGCAGCAGAGGGCAAGGGGAGTGATGTGGTAAAGGGACGTTCATTTGTCCAACTTGCCCACTGCAAGGTGGGAAACTGAGGCAAGGGACACTCTACAACGTGCTGTGGGGTTGGGTTTGCGTATGGTCACATGCTTTTGAATGTAGTTGCGGTGTTTTCCCAAATTAATGCTTGATTTCCTTTCCCTTTTAATAAAAGTTCTCTTTTGTTATACACAGACTCAGTACTTGTGAGTGGGGAAGTATTGCCTCTTAGAGGCACGCCGGGATAGCATTAAGTTTAGCTGATTATGGGGTGGGAGCTCCAGCCAGTTCTATTTTCTGTTTTTGAGAGAAACCTCTAGACACTGAACCCAGCCCTTGTTGCTGCCGACTTCACCTGGCAGAAGAGTTACACCTACAGTACATTTTCTAGTGATTTGTTCAGAAATATTACATTTGCTGTGTTCACTGCTTCTAACATTGAAATCCTATTTTGTTTTGAAAATTATGAACACTCAGTGTTTGCTTGAAATGAAATATTTGAAATGAACCAAAAAAAGCTATGGCAGATTGTAAGATCACAGCATTTTCCAGCCACATTCTTATGGACAAAGCAGCACAATTAATATATATATATATATGCATGCCAGTGTTAATACGATGGTTTTATTTCCTACTCTTCCTCTATGACGTCAGTGGAGCTATGACAGTTTACAGCTGCTGAGGATCTTCTCCCAAGTATCTACAAGCTTTATATGAGAGTCCATCCTTCATTTGCCTTTCCAGCCCAGGAATGAAGAGAACAGTCCCTATTACCTGTGTTCAGCCATTTATATTTACTTGGACCAATAAGAGGTGCCTTTTCAGATCCTCAGCCTAATTAATTATTTGCACTTTTGGTTCTTTGTAGGAAGAAAACGACTCTTCTTGTAGCCCTGCTGGAGGAGGGGTTAAAAAAAAATCCCTATTCCTACCGAGTTCCTTTGCAGTTTATTAGTATCTTTTTTGCTAAAGTGAATTTCCTGCAGAAGAGCAATTCCACCATTAACCTTTTTAATGTAGTTAAAAGTTTTTTCCAGTTGAAAGGGGACCGATTTCTTTCACTTTTAATGATGCCATTTTAAATCAGATTAGGCATCCTAGTATTTTAGTGTAAAGGCCACTTGCTACTACTCCCTGCTCTCATATAGAGCCAGATACTCACATTATACTGAACTATGGGTGCTTTCTGAGGTAGGAAGACTGTTCTAGAAGAAGAAAAGAGAACCAAATAGGAGTTATAGCAAGAGTAGCAGTAAATCTTGTTGTTTATGTTGCAAAATACTCTTTCCATTCTAGCCCCCAATTTGTTTTTCTCCACGTGCTCACAACTTTCTGAAATTTCCATTTTTTTGGGTTGAAGGCGTCTATGCTTAGTCTCTATCCAAAGGTGAAAATGTTTTTGGAAAGCTTGAGCAAAAAGTGGTTCAAGTATGAGGAGAATGAGAAAGAAAAAAGTTGCATTAAAAAAATGTTTTAAAAAACAGCTTGTCCATCAAAATAGCTAGTGGAAAGTTGAAAATTGTGAGGGAAATAGCCCTGGCTAAGGAAAGCACCCTGGGTTGTTCACAAGAAAACTGCTTTTAACCAAGTTATTAGCCCTTGAAAAATCATATCTTATGCAGGCTTGGGCAGAATCAGAGTTGCCCTCCTCAGGGGATGAATTTCTGCTCAGGCACAGCTGCCTCCAAAGTCACAGAGTGGTGTACATTAGACAACCATGTTTCACTGGGATGAATTAACCCCCAATACTGTATGTGATAAATCATTTAGAGTCAGGTCATGCCCTTTCATGCAGACCTACAAGAAGGAAAAAGATAAGTAAATACCACACAATATCATATCTCGGGGGGTAAGGTTTGTTGATCTACATTGGCCTTTTAACCATCCAGTTGACACAAAAGTCATGGCAAAATCCCTGGAGATTCGCCATAGGACCATGGGTTTTCAAACTGTAGAGTGTGCCCTCTAAGGGGGAGTACAATGAGGTTATCAGGGGCACGAGGATACGATTCCTTTCACTCATTGAGGCTTCTGCTGCTGCTACCAGGCTGGAAGAGCAAGGAGGGACCAGGAGCAAAGGGGCCAGGCCTCTCCCTGCGCAGGAGAGGAATCCAGCTCCCTCACATATCCAGGAGCTGATGTGGTGTGCCTCCTTAGGAGATTGTGTGGGCAGAGAGGAACTGTCTATTGCACATGCATGCTGGGGATTGCACCAGGGCCCAAGTAGCCTGTGGCCTATGAGTTATTCTGTGGGGTGCTGGGGCAGGGGCACAAGGGAGGGGTGCAACCCAGCTGTCTGTGTCCTACTGAGACCACCTGCCCAGTACGTGTCCTGGGCAGAGGATGCTGGCAGGCTGGGGAGCAGAGGGGGTGCCCTGGCTGGGATGGGCTCCTGGACTTAAAGCATCTGTGGAGAAAGAGGGGGCTGTGCATGGGACACGAATCTTTGAAGGAGGAGAGCAGCATAAAAAAAAATTCTGGGACCCTCTGCCATAGACCATGGCAACTGTGTAGAGGCTCAGCCATCCAATGTTGATACCCAGAGGAGAGGCTAAGGCCATGGAGTGGGACTTTGTTTCAACTTCTGGGAGAATGTCATTTTGACTTTGCATTGGAATGATATGGCATAAAGCCGCTGTCCTCAGGTACATCCTCCCACTATCTGGCCACTCCCTAAACCTGCAGAACCCCTGTTTTGTTCTATGCTACTCTATTCTACATAGGTTTTTCTACCATGCTCACCACCATAGTATCTGAGCACCTATCATAGTATGTGTGTGGAGAGGTTTTTGTGGATTCAGACAGATGGCGGGGGGAGAAAAATGCTGCTAAGTTGGGGGATGAGGTTCTTTATTTTTCCCCCACTCCTCTATTCAACAGTTTCAGGGTCACAGGAGTGACACTTCCACGCTTGTCTTCTACATGCAGTAGAAAGGCTGATGATGTGGCCCTTTAGTTTTCAACACTGAGCCACACTTTGATTTTTTTTGATAGTGACAGGCAAAGCAATTTTTTAATATATATTGGGCATTTTCTCTAAGCCACAGTTGTTAAATTCTAGAACTGGCACACGATCTTTGGGGGTTAGCCTCTTATTTTCTTTCAGATTGGAATTTGCATTCTATCCCAAAATAATCAGCACAGGAGCCAGTGGATTTGGCATCATTAAAAATTGTTTATGCCTCTCTTTGAACAGTTCTGAAGGAGGTGCTGTATGCCAGAGGTTCTTCCTTTTCTTTGGGGGGGGGGGGGGGGGGGGGGAGGGTGTGTGTAGTGTTTTTTTTTTCCTCATTACTTTCTATTTTTGCACTGCATCAGCCCCATGCTGTATACAAAGAAAATTCATGTCTCTTTCCTCAATCCTGCCTAAGACACATGGACAGAAAATTCCTTCCCCTGTAAGACAATGACTCACCAAATCTGGAATGACATGAGGAAGGCAGTCAGGTTTCAGCTATCTCTTAGGCTATCACGTTCTTCCTCAATTCCCATTCGTACTGCTTTTACTCATCACTTGTTTGTAGGATTGCCAACTTTCTAATTGCACAAAACCAAACACCCTTGCTCCACCCTGTGTCCCGCCCCTTCCCTTCCCTTCCCCTCCCCAAGGCCTTGCCCCCTACTCATCTATCCCCGCTCTATTGCTCGCTCTCCCCCATCCTCACTCACTTTCACTGGGCTAGGATAAGGGGATGGGTATGGGAGAGGGTGAGGGATCCAGCTGGGGGTGTGGACTCTGGGGTGGGGCCAGGTATGAGGGGTTTGGGGTGCAGGAGGGGGCAACTCTAGACATTTTGGTGCCCTACTCAGCCCCCCCCCCGTGGGGGGGGCATTCCCAGGCCTCCATGGGGGAGGGTCACAGGAGCAGGCTTGGGGGCAGGGGGGAACCGCCCCCCCCCCCCCCAGCATGAGCTGGCAGAGTGGAGCGTGCTAGGGCCAGGTTGCTCTATTTCCTGCCGCCCGCTGATTGCAGGGTGGGCCCGACCCTGCACTCATGGGGCGGCAGGAAGTGGAGTGACTTGACCCCAGCCCTCTCTGCTCTGCTCCCCTCCTCTGGCTCCCAGCCTTGGGACTTGGGGGGCAAAAAGGAACGGCCCCCCATCACTCACCAGCGGCGTGACTGGGAGCCGGCAGAGCGAAGCAGGCTGGGGCTAGGTCGCGCCACTTCCTGCCGCCCAGTGAATGCAGGGTGTGGCCGACCCTTGCTGAAGTCCCCTGGGATGTAGCTCAGGGGAAGGGGTGGAGTGGTGGCAGGGTGGGGGTGGAGTAGGGGCAGCTTTCCTGGCCAGCTCGGCCGGCTGGGGGATCGGGCTGGCCACTGGAGCAGCATGCAGCTGCGTAGGGCACCAGAAAATTTGGGGCAATTTGGTGCCCCAAATTTCCTGGTGCCCTACGCAGCTGCGTAGTTTACGTATGTGTAAGGATGGCCCTGGGTGAGGTATCGGGTGCAGGCTCTGGGAGGGAGTTAGGGTGTGGGAAGGGGTTCTGACCTGGGGCAGAGGGTTCGAGGGTGCGGGCGACACTTACCTCAGGTGGCTCCCAGTCAGCACCCAGGGGGTCTAAGGCAGGCCCGCTGCCTGCCCTGGCTCTGTGCTGCTCCCGGAAGTGGCTGCCATGTTTGGCCCCCAGCCAGAGGTCTCTGTGCAGCCTGCAGGCGGCACCCCTGCAGCTCCCTTTGGCCATGGTTCCCAGCCAATGGGAGCTGCAGAGGCAGCGCTCGGGGCAGGGGCAGCGCGTGGAGCTTCCCTGATCACCCCTGCCCCTAGGGGCTGGACATGTTGGTCACTTCTGGGAACTGCATGGAGCTAGGGCAGGGAGGGAGCCTGCCTTAGCCCTGCTGCGCCGCCGCCCAGACTTTAAGTGGCCTGGTCACTGCTCAGAGCTGCCAGGGTCCCTTTTCGACCAGGTGTTCCAGTCGAAAACCAGATGCCTGGCAACCCTACTTGCTTGTCTTCACTACAGGGATAAGTCAACCTAAATTACACTACTCCAGCTGTGTGAATAACGTAGCTGGAGTCGACGTAGCTTAGGTCAACTTACCCCGGTGCCTTCACTGCACTGCGTTGACGGGAGACACTCTGCGGTCAACTTCCCTTACTCTTCTCGGAGAGCTGGAGTACCAGGGTCGACCAGAGAGCACTCTGCTGTCAATTTAGCGGGTCTTCATTAGACTCGTTAAATCAATCCCTGCTGCACCAATTGCAGCAGCATCGATCTCCCAGGTAGTGAAGACCAGTCCACACCTTCTCTGTAACAGACATTTTGCCTAAGCGTCTGAATTTAGACTTAAAGCTGGATCTTGTACGGCACTTTTTTTGTTTGGTTGAATAAAAGTTTAACCATGGGGCAGCCCTAGTTTATGTTTTAATAAACACAAGGGCTAGTACCCTGTTCAATAGGCAAACTCCCACTGATGTCACTGTGAGTAAGCATGAGTAAGGACGCTGTAAAAATGGAGGGGCAAATTCTGCCCTGCTTTACTCTCTTTGCCATAGCTTTAGCTTCATTGGATTCCAGGGATGTAAATCAGGGCAGAATCTGGGCCTGAGTAAAGACCTCAGGGTTTGATCATATTTAATTTTCAGACTAATGGTAAAATACAGATTGAAAACTCTCAAAAACTGAGAGTTTTCAATTAACTCAGTGCTAATTCTCATAAAATAGTACAGCTAGAATCATGTCATAACTGTTTCACCTTACTTGTTATGTCTAGATTTCTCTCTCCTACAGTTAGGACCAAGTTCTGAGATCCTTGCTCAATTTTGACTTAGTCAACACGCCTATTAAAGGGAAGGAATAAGTAAAAACTAAGCAAGAAACTCAGAATTTGGCGCAGAATTATTAGTTGCTATAATAACTATTAACACATGCCAATGTGTTCCTTTCTGAATGTGCGGAAGAAGTTTTTCTTGTAAGGGTGTACTGCCAAAACCTTGTGTCTTGAGCTCCACTTTGTCCTAATTGTACATATATATTGCTCCATCAAAGCTGTGTGTTGTGACAGGGGAACCACAAGCGTATATTTTAAAGGTTATTTTATGAACTAGTATAATCATCTGCAGGAATTCACTGCCATGGGACATAAAGTCAAATACTTTGCTGGAATTTACAAAAGCCTGGATGAGTTTACAGTTGTATAACTACACGTTAAGATAAGGATAATCAAATTGCATGCTTCACAGCATAAGCTGGTCACCATGGGTCAGAGAGGACTTTTCCCCTCCCACATGCAGCATTACATAATTGGCTCCATTTGTTCTTATTTGGATGGGGAGGGTTGTCTGCCAGGGACAGGGCTCAATGGACTGTGACCTGACTCACAATGGCGAAAACATTGATGCCATTGATTTCAAACCTTTTTGTATTGTGAATTACTTCTTAAAGACAGAGTTCCTGTCACAGACCACTTACTCCCCAGTTCTGATTTCACACTTTCCCTGCGACAACTATATTCCTTGGGTATATGAAAAAGTAATATTAAGACATAATAAGGAGACAAGATGAAAATAAAGTTACTTTGATGCCACGGGCACTGGCTATGACCTCCCCTTCAGTCTTTGTGCTATTTGTCTTCTCCTGGTCTATAGGGTTTTACATTTATTAGGACTGAATCCCCGAGTACCCGCAGCCTCCACTGCTCTAATCTCATCAGGTCATTTTGCAGTTTGTTACCATCCTCCTCTGTGTTGACTGTTATGCCTCTAAATTTGATGTCACCTGTAGTTTATCAAGTTTGAGCTTACACCAAAGAAATACCCAGCACAGAAAGATATAAGGCACCTGTGCAAGGTACTGAGAGATGCTGGTTTACTTTTTGTTTAGTTGGGGGGTGGGGGGGAGGAATCTCTAGGAGCCCTGTGGGGCCTGGACTCAGCTACTATCGGGCAATATCAGTGCATGAAGACTAAGATTTTTCATCACTGTGACCGAAGCAGCTCTGTGGACTACCTGGATGTGGCACATGGAACACGATTTGAGAACTATTCTTCTGAAGAATGGGCATATTGTGTATGACTTAAATTGTGATACTGAAGTCCTGGGTTAAATCAAATACTTTATTGCAAATCCAGGGACGACTGACATAGCATGATCTTTTGTCAACACCTAGTAATGTAAAAAGAGGTTGCATTAAACCTTTCATAAATACATTCACAATATTCAGATTTTGTATTAGTTTTCAAATGCTAGCTTCCTTCCTTCCTCAAGAATGTAGCTAAAAAAAAAAAAAAAATCAAGATGATGATTCTGATAGATTTGGTATTATAAAAACTCATACTTCAAGGCAAATTGCAGTAATTACTTATAATAGCATATATAGTTTCATATACTAACAAACTCTCCTTCCGCTTCCCGGTTCCAGGTAGGGTGACTAGACAGAAACTGTGAAAAATCGGGACAGGGTGTGGGGGGTAATAGGAGCCTATACAAGAAAAAGACCCAAAAATCAGGACTGTCCCTATAAAATCGGGACATCTAGTTCCAGGGCTGACTTACCCTTACAAGTCCAGACCCAGGCTCACATCACATGAACCAAAACAAAATCATTCTAAACATGATTCTAAAACCAGAATATACTAACATCTTGAGGCCTGTTAGTCTGCTTTCTTTCTGACAGCTGTTAAGCAAAGTATAGGAAGCATAAATAGAAGAACTGAATATAGATTGTGGAAAATTATTTTAGCACTGTATAAAGGAACTAATACCTGTAGCCCTGTAATTGAAATACAAATTGTTGTTGTACAGTCGAGTATTTAAAAACACCCAAAGTTTTCAATTCTAGTCATAAAAATATAACTGCAGGAAGAAGCAGAGAGAACACTGCAGAAGATGACTGAAATATTGCATTCATTTGAGAAACTGAGTTATTTCAAAAGCTTAGAGGAAATAGATCTTTATCTATGGAAAAGGGGAAACGAAAGGGAAGTGGAACTTCATGTATACTGACTTCTAAAGAGAATAGAGAAGTAACCTGCCAGAAGTCTATTTGAGCTACAAAAGAAAGGGTTCACAAACATGAAAAGTAATTCAGATGAGCTAAATATTATTATTCTATAAATAGGGATGGGCACTAAAAGAATACGGGAAACACTTAGTGCTTGTCCACCTGGTGCTGGTGCGTTAGTCTGCACTGGAGGGTGTAAGTTCTAGCATGTACTAACATGTTAGGATTAACTGGCCCCTCTAGGGCCTTTGGTACACATGAAAAGTTCCATAGGGCACATTAACATAGTACTGTTTGAAACAGGACTACATTAATGCCACTAGGGAACATTTAGTGTGCACCAGCAGGGTCCCCAGGGGCCAGTTTGTGCAAAACACAATAATATACACTAGAATGTACACCTTTCTAGTGTGAACTAATGTCATATAGCTAAGTCCTTCAATACTAAATTTCTAGGTTAATAGAGTAATTAATATATGGAAAGAAGTAGCAAGGGCAACAAGTAGTATACTAGTATACAATGTTTTGAATAGGAGCTAGTCAAATATTTAGACATACACAAGTGTTTGGTTATTCCTGCTGCTGCTCCAAGAAGAGGACCTAGATGGACAACTTGGACATTTTCCATTCTAAAATTTCCTTCATTGCCTGAGGAGCTCATCATATTAGGTTGAATCAGTGGCCTATTTCTGTGTCACAGTACTGATGGCCAATCTATAGACCCATAGGGTAAATTGAAATTAATTCCCTGTAAGGAAGACTTTTCTCCTCCTCTGTTTCCTACAACACACACAACATGGGCTTTGAGCAGAGGGCTGAAGGAACGAAATCCACCCTCCACCTTTGGGGAAGGTGTAAGGTTATGCCAAACTCCCTCTGTGATAAATGAAGCCCCTGTTTATGAACACCCAGCCAGCCAGTTAACTGTAAAATCCCTCTTGGTGTCTGTTCTCAGCTTGCTTTACCTGTAAAGGATTAACAAGCCCAAAAGGTAAAAGAAAAGGAGTGGGCACCTGACCAAAAGAGCCAATGGGAAGGCTAGAACTTTTAAATTTGGGAAAGAAACTTTCCCTTTGTCTGTTGTTCTCTGGGCTTCAGGGCACAGAGCAGCAATGCTTTAAGCAGAAATGCTGTGTAAAGCTTTAAGCCAGGTATGATCATAAAATCATCAGATCACACCTAGAACTACTTATCTGAAACTCCAAATGTGTAAGTAGATCAGAATGTTTACCTGAGATGTGATCAGGTCTATTTTTTAAGGCTTGTGGATCTCCTCTGTGCTAAGCCCAGATGCCTTTGTTTGCTTGTAACTTTAAGCTGAACCCCCAAGAAAGCTATTTTGGGTGCTTGATTTTTGGAATTGCTCTTTTAAAATCTAGCAAAAGCCAAAGTTCCAAATGTATTTTCTTCCTTTTTGTTTTTAATAAAATTTTTCTTTTTTTAAGAACAGGATTGGATTTTTGGTGTCCTAAGAGGTTTGTGCATATGCTGTTTGATTAGCTGGTGGCAACAGCCATTTTCCTTTGTTTTCTTTCTCAGCTCTTCCCCGGAGGGGACGGGGGGAGGGGGGGGTTGGTGAAAGGGCTTGAGGGTACCCCACAAGGAGGAATTCCCAAGTGCTCCTTCCTGGGTGCAAGGGGTCTTTTTTTGCATTTGGGAAGTGGCAGCGTTTACCAAGCCAAGGTCAGAGAAAAGTTGTAACCTTGGGAGTTTAATACATGCCTGGAGTGGCAAGTATTAATTTTTAGAATCCTTGCGTGCCCCCACCTTCTGCACTCAGAGTGACAGAGTGGGGATTCAGCTTGGACACCCTCCATGGAGCTAGCACAGACCCCGGTATTGCCATGCACCACAGTTCCACTCTAGCAGGTGCCTTCCATGTCTCTTATGTCCCTAGCTGGACTTTTACTGTGTGAACTAGGTAGCACACAAATGTAATGAGTGAATCTGCCTGTGTCCTTTGCAGTTTTTCCATGTCCTCGTTAGTTTTTCAGATGAATCTTCACATGCACCATAATCTCACCTAAAATGCCAAGACCTGTGTATGTATTTGGAAATAATTGCGTGCTGTGCATGTTCACTCGTGTCCTGTTTGCTCCCTCTTCTAGCTAACTAATAAAGATGTTAAGACCCGACTTAACACTGATCCCTGTGATAGCTGACTAAGCACTTTCTTTGCCACAACTAAATGCAGTTTGTTTATCACTGCCCATTTTTAGAGTGAAAGTGCACATACAGTGAGTCCCAGTTCTTGAAATCAGTGGTGCCCACTGTGCACTGACACTATTCAGCTATGTG
Organism: Chelonia mydas; assembly: GCF_015237465.2. NCBI lineage: Eukaryota > Metazoa > Chordata > Testudines > Cheloniidae > Chelonia > Chelonia mydas. The sequence goes on along the minus strand of NC_057850.1, from coordinate 37,946,945 downwards.
AGAAATTTGACAATCTGTAGTCTGTGGAGCACTTGCTGGTGGTCCACAGAGGGCCTGCTGATCATTGGATCCTGGCTTCTCCTCATTTCCAGTTGCTAAACTATAATAAATTCAGGGGGAAAATACTTTTCCATATAAACAATTATTTGCTTGGGAAGGGCGTTATTATGTGAATGTGAATAGGAGAGGATATGGTATGCACAATCCTGAAAGGGTAGGGAGTGCGTTGGCGAGTCAATCCATTAAAATATGCTCCTCCATATTAAAAAGTTGGACAACTGAACTAGGCCTGTAATGGCTTGCCAACTCACCATCGCCACGCCTCCTGTTGGTTGCTCTGGGAATTAGCTCAGTCCTGCTCCAGAGCGCCCTCTGTTGGTGGTGTCTTGCTCATTGTCTGCTCTACTCCGCTGTTTCGGACCCATGTTGCTCCCCCACTCAGTGCTGTCCTCTTCAGAACACTGCCCTCCGGCAGTGCCCACTACTTCTTTCTCACCCCCCTTCCGGGGGTCCCAGCAGTTCTTTGGCTTGTACCCACCACAGAGGCCAACCACAATCCAAAGTCTAGCCCCACACTTCAGGGTCAAGTTGCAGTCTGTATTGGGCATGTGCCTCCGGGGCCAGGTGCAGTGAAAAGGGGGTGGGACCCAGGCCCGTCCGCTACTCTGGGTCCCAACCCAGGGACCCTCTAGTGCATAGGTGGGAAAACTATGGCCCACAGGCCGCACCCGGCCTGCGGGACCATCCTGCCCGACCCCCGAGCTCCTGGCCTGGGAGGCTAGCCCCCGGCCCCTTCCCTGCTGTTCCCCCTCTCCAGCAGCCTCAGCTCACTGCTCCGCCAATGCTCTGGGTGGCAGAGCAGCGAGCTCCTGGGGCAGCGCAGCTGCAGAGGCCGGCCTGACCCGGTGCTCTGTGCTGCGCAGCATGGCTGCCTGTCCTGGTGCAGCCACGCCGCCAACCACCGGTGCTCCAGGCAGCATGGTAAGGGGGCAGGGGGCTTGGATAGAGGGCAGGGGAGTTGAGGGGGTGGTGGGCAGGGGTGTGGATAGGGGTTGGGGCGGTCAGAGGGGTTGTATGGGGGCAGGGGTCCCGGGGGGGCAGGCAGGAAGGAGAGGAGGGGTTGGATGGGGCGGCGGGGGGACATTTGGGGGGGGGGGGGTCCAGGGGTGGTCAGGGGACAAAGAGCAGGGGGTGGATCGGACAGGGGCCCCCGAGGGGTCATCGGGGGGGTCAGATAGGAGGTGTGGGCCAGGCCATGCCTGGCTGTTTGGGGAGGCACAGCCTTCCCTAACCGGCCCTCCATACAATTTCAGAAACCTGATGCAGCCCTCAGGCCAAAAAGTTTGCCCGCCCCCGCTCTAGCGGTAGCCTTTCTGCCCTCCTTCTCTCCCCTTGTCTGCCTATCATCCTTGGGCCACTTCCCCTTTGCTCTTGCATATTCCTGGCCCTTTCCGGCAGGGGCCTGCAGCCTAGCAAGTAACAGGCCAGAGCTCACCCTCCACTCCCCTGAGTCTGCCCAGCACTGCTCTGTCTCAGGTGCTTTCCCTGGAAGCCAGTCCTCCTCCCTTGCTTGTCAGGGAGAGACTCCCCTCTGCTCTGCTGGGCAGCCCCTTATATCTGAGCTGCCACAGGAGCTGCCTCCTGTTTGGCTCCTAACAAACCACGTCCTAATTAGCTGCAGGTTTCCACAGCCTCCCCGGCTGGTTCTGCCCCACCCCCTGCTGGAGTGGGCCACCTGCACCACTACAAGGCCCTTTCACTCCATGCTAGATTAGCAGCCTGGGGACACTTCCTCCTTTTCTTCCCTATGGGAGCTATACTGCCAAACACAATACTGCATACCATACGAACACTACTTTTACTCTAATTGTAAAATAGAAGTTAGAGATGGAAAAGATCTATTTGATTCTAGTCCATTTGCCTGCCAGTGCAGAACTGTTCCGTGTATTCTATCTTATAGTGCTTTGCTCAGTGTAGCATTAAATTTCCCAATGTGTGGAAGAAGCTATAGAAAACCAAAAGATTCAAACAGACCTCTAAACTGTCTAAACTCTAGGCCAAATGGGAGTTTTCCCTAAGAGCTCCAGGATTTAGCCCCTAACAAACATTCAGTATTGATGTCTGGCCCATCTGAATTTGCAGTTTTATTTAAATGACTGAAGAAATATATAATTTTTTGCCTTGAGTGCTTAAAAATCCCCTCACTGTGGTATTTCACAATGCAACTGTTCCAGATGACCCTAATGTATCCTCTTTAAAGAACTTCTTTAGTTTAAGGAAGCATGGCAAATAAAAAAATCTTCAGCTAAAAGAAAAATTAGTTCTAACTGTATGTAGTACCAGGAACTCTAATTTTAAATACAGCACTTGGGCCAAATTCTGATCTCGCATTCATGAACCCGCCCTCAAGTCAAAAGTGTTGCATGGGTGTGAGAGCACAATTTGAGTGCAAGGCGATTAATTCCAGTTTCCACAGACGTGCTGTCCAACTTTTTAGTGGAAAGTATGGTCAGGTCTTTTGTTCAGTCTTGTGCCAGTTTTATAGCTCATCTTAGTGCTGAAGCCAGTTAGAGTGCTAATTCACACTGTTCGCAGCTACAGCCGTTTGAGAGACTATTCAGCACTGTAAAAACTCAAGGCCCCAGTATTCTGCCAAACTTTTCCACAGAACTTACTGTATCGCTGACACTGAATTAGGGCGCTGTCACCAAATTTGCTGTTACATCCAATGACATTGTTTCACTCTCTTCTTTTGTGCAATTCTCTCTAGAGTTGATCCCCTTTTTTTCCCACTCGGCTTTGCGATGGCATTTCTTCAAGACTACAAAGGATTTGTTATAAATTAATGTAACTGGTGAACTAGACAAGGTAGATAATGCAGTACCTGTTGTTGGACCAGAAAATAGCTTTTTAATACAAAAGCAAATCTAACTGTGAAAAGTATAATTCAAACAGATGACATATTGTAAATATCTGTGTGTGTTTGCACTCAACAGTGCACTTAATACTGTCATTTAATCAACTAACACCTGTTGTAGCCCAGCACTTCTATGCTGATTCATTACTATCCAGCTTTCAAGCAGGATAGATGATTCTTTCAAGGTTGGGGGTGGCTTTAAGGTTAAACAGGCAGCTACTTACAGCACTATATTTCTAAAGGAGCACTTGAGTAACATTGTGGTCATTGTGGTCACCCACAGGCCAATCCCAAGCTGTTCCCACCAGCTGTGGTGTTTCTGCTCACGTTCCTCATTTACAAAAAAGGTGCCCCTATTTCTCTTTAATCATGGGAAACAGAAATCTTTGGATCTTAGATGCAATGCAACCCAGAATACTTTGTATCCATTGTTCTGGGAGTCTGTTAGCAGCATCACAGCTAATGAAAAGAGTTCAGAGATATGTTCCCATTGCAAATGCCTGAGCAGAAATAGGGGCACCCTTTTGGAAGGAGAAATGAAGCCAACAAAGCAGACTGATAGACACAGATTCTTAGATATCATAGTGATAGTTGTGATAACAACTATGCAGAACACAATCAAAAACTTGTGGGCTGGAGGCAGCAGCACAAGGAATAACATTTTGGGAGCAGTGGGTTTTTTTCCCAACTATACATACAAAATTGTAACAGTAGCCACTGAAGTCAATGGATATCACCCTTTTTAACATGATCATTCATATCTCTCAGAGCAATTGTTTCAGGCTCTCTGCAGGCACAGGGAGACCTCATTGCATCAGGTTACTTCAGTTCAAATTTACATTTTTTTCACAACCATAAGGGCTCGAGATTCAATTGTGTTACAAATGAAAGAGAATTATGCAACAATTTAGGGGTCCACATAATAGCATTATACAGGAGGCCCTGAGCATAAGCAGTTTTTGACTAGAACTAGACCTTAATTATTACTAAAGTACCAAAAAAAAAAAAAAGACAAGGAAGACCAAACCCCGCCCCTCATTTACTGTTAATGACTGCTGCCCAATAATATAAGCCCAAAAATTAGGTTTTAAAAAGAGTACGTTTTACAAGGCAAAAGCAAGCATGGCTGACTTGTAAACAACTTAGCACAATAACATTGATTGCAAGAGCAATTTGGATAATTACATATGGAAATGACCACGATTCACCAGAAATGTGCAAGAACCTTGCAAATGTTCACATACGCAAGCTTTCCAACGTCGTACTATGATATGTATGCTTAGTACAAATTCCTCACTATATGTCAGTAAAAACATGGGGTTATATTAAATAAAGAGAGTCTGTAAAAAGTGTATTAAAGAATTTGCAGTGTAACTATCAAAATTAAGAAACCTCCCTTTTGAGAAGATTCTGGGTTATTAAACTTGACAGTCAGGATCTTCTTATGGAGTCTCTTTGTCAACATTAGTAATAGAGGGTCCAGAGGACAAACAAAACTAAATTTCAATATGTGAGGGTGGGAGGGAAAAGGAATCTGTACATTTTATATTACAGTTCTTCTGTTTGGTATCATGTCACAAAGTTCATTTCAGTGTGAGGAGAAGAACAAAGAGAGAAGACCACCACAGATTTTAGATAGGGTTTTATATTTTATTCATATTGAGATTAGGTTCCAGAGAAATGGAGAAAATGTTAATTGATCTGTACAAGGAGACAATCATTCTCACCAATAAAAAAAACATTACTTCAAGAAGTTGGGTGTTCTTTTTAAAACTCTGTAATGCAAGGCCATAGAGAAGCTGAACCAAGCAGTCCAAAGACACAAAAGCAAATGCCGATACACTGAATAGACAAACTCCACTGATCACAGATATGATTATGGCAGATGTTCACTGAACACAGTTTTCAGAGCAGACAGAAACATCGGAGAGAACAAACACTTCTTTTAAACAAATGCTCATAATGATTTTTATTTTGGTGGTTGTTTTTAGTGCTCTACAGAGGGAGAAAAAAAGATGACAGGGGGACTCTTGGCAAATGTTGAGTTGAGATAGTGGCACTACTGAGATTCTACCCTCCCCATAAAATAATGTGTTCATGAGCTGTATACATATTCGTTGTTTAAACAAATGCTCCTTGTGATAGGTTCCCAGTGGAATGCTCAGAATAACAGCTGCATGTGATCTCACTACTCTTATAAGCCTCAAACAAACATACAGGAGAGTTACGGTTTTGGAAAAATCCACCCCCTGTTAATTGCCACAGTGAACTTCCTCTATAAAAATTTCCCATGTTCCAGCTGTTCTTAAAATAAATACAATGGACCACATAAACATTAATGTGCTAAATGAAAAGAAGAAAAACCAGAAAAAGTCTGCTTTAAACAGTGCTGTTCAGCCCGCAGAGGGAGGGCACTCATTAATTAAAATCACTTTTCAGTGTTGTTTCAGTTGGACACAATATTCTTCACTTTCTGCCCTGTTTCAGTCTTTGTTATACTTTATTTTTTAATCTCTCCATTATTTTTTCCACTGAACTTTATTGCTCCATTGTAGCAGCTCTTAAAAGTGGAAACAGGGTCCAGTACTGCAAGGTCTTAAGTGCTCTCATCTACCACTGAGTTCAATAGGAGTTGAAGGCACTATTCTATTCTATTCTATACAGGCTCTTATACCATGCTCATCAATGTAGTAGCTGAGTGCCTACCAGTAGTGCATTAAACAACGTGACTAATATCTGTTACCTGTTGTTTATTCTCTCATCCTCTCACTGGAGGGAGGTGTGTGTGCAGTGGGAGTGCTTTGCTCTAGATTTTTTAAAATATATATTCACATGTTGCTATATGTTTATGTCAGAGAAGGCAGGTCAAAGAAATGCATCTTGCACTTGGAGCAGAAAGTGGTGAGGTTTCTGATGGTCCTTAGTTCCTGGGGGAGTTTATTCTGCAGTCTTGGGCCAGTCCCCAAGAAAGTTCTATCTCCTGCTCAAATGAACTTTACCCTTATTGTGGAGTATTCCATTGTGCCAGAGGAGCAAAGTTCCCAAGTTCCCCAGAGACATTTCCCTGCAGCATCCAATCCCTCAGAAATGAAGTCCGCTTTCTCCAAAGAGACAATGTGCACACACACTGCCCTGTTAGTCCATCTGAGGACACACTCTTTATCTTAATACACAGCACTGAGATGGTTTATAGTAAAACTAAGCTTACATTTTTTAATAAAGAACAGAGATTTAAGTAAAAAAGAAAAGGAGTACTTGTGGCACCTTAGAGACTAACAAATTTATTTGAGCATAGGCTTTCGTGAGCTACAGCTCACTTCATCGGATGCATTCAGTGGAAAATACAGTGAGGCGATTTATATACACAGAGAACATGAAACAATGGGTGTTACCATACACACTGTAACAAGAGAGTGATCATTTAAGGTGAGCTATTAACAGCAGGAGAGCAGGCGGGGGGGGGGGGGGGAGAGGAGGGGAACCTTTTGTAGTGATAATCAAGGTGGGCCATTTTCAGCAGTTGACAAGAACGTCTGAGGAACGGTGGGGGATGGGGGGAATAAACATAGGGAAATAGTTTTACTTTGTGTAATGACCCATCCACTCCCAGTCTCTATTCAAGCCTAAGTTAATTGTATCCAGTTTGCAAATTAATTCTAATTCAGCAGTCTCTCGTTGGAGTATGTTTTTGAAGTTTTTTTGTTGAAGAATTGCAACTTTTAGGTCTGTAATCGAGTGACCAAAGAGATTGAAGTGTTCTCCAACTGGTTTTTGACTGTTATAATTCTTGACGTCTGATTTGTGTCCATTTATTCTTTTACATAGAGACTGTCCAGTTTGACCAATGTACATGGCAGAGGGGCATTGCTGGCACATGATGGCACATATCACATTGGTAGATGTGCAGGTGAACGAGCCTCTGATAGTGTGGCTGATGTGATTAGGCCCTATGATGGTGTCCCCTGAATAGATATGTGGACACAGCTGGCAGTGGGCTTTGTTTCAAGGATAGGTTCCTGGGTTAGTGGTTCTATTGTGTGGTGTGTGGTTGCTGGTGAATATTTGCTTCAGGTTGGGGGGCTGTCTGTAAGCAAGGACTGGCCTGTCTCCCAAGATCTGTGAGAGTGATGGATCGTCCTTCAGGATAGGTTGTAGATTCTTGATGATGCGTTGGAGAGGTTTTAGTTGGGAAAAAAAGAGACAGGTACAGTTACAAACAAAACAAAACAAAAACACACTTTAGCCGGTTACAATCTATGCCTAAGTAGCTTTCTCACATCAAACTATCACCATCTCCAGTCCCTGAGGCAAGAGGCTCCACCATTCACCAAATCAGAGGGTGCTGTTCCCTTTGTCCCTTCTCTCCCCTTCTTTTTTTATAGTCCGGGAGACCTTTAAACCTATTCCTTTAAAATGTATACCCCCAACGGGGTAGTTCTCCCCTGCTGGTGTGCAGATGCCATGCTATCTGCCTCATTCATTGGTCAATTTGCTTTTTCGATTGGGTTAATCACTTTGTTTATCTTAGATGTAATTGTACTTTCATTGTCCTTGCTTGTAATCAAGCCATGCAGATAGATAAATCCGTATTCCTACTCTAGGGCAGACTAGTTTATCATTTGCCTCCAAAACATATTTTAAGACCATAGTTCAACCACAGGCATAAAGGAGGTCTTAAACTCACAGAGCCGAGGCTGTGGTCACAGTAGCCTGTGTTGCAGAGGAGATGCACTGCAGGATTCTATATCAATTGGATTTTCCCAAGTCCTAAAGGCTTCACGCCCAGGTATATCACGCTGCTGTAGTTCTGCCGAGAGGTGACAAAGTCATGAATAACCAAGGCCAAGTCATTGTGTACCAGGATGGGACTGAGTCTGCTAGACAACTGGAGATGGTAGAAAATATTACTCACAGATGCTGCTATGTGAGAGGTTAGCATCCCTGAGACATCCAGGAGTATCCTTAAATTACAGTTTGAATTGACCAACTGTGCATATGTATTTTCAATCAAAGGAGACTGCACCATGGCTGCAAGCATTTCAAAATGCTTTCCTCTGCCCAGCAACATTACTTCTGTCTTACTTAGGTTCAGCTTCAACCAGCTGCTCTTAGTTCATGAGCAGAGCTCGTCCAAGCAGTGGGCCATTTTGACGACAGTCTATAATTAGCTATGTGGGAATCAAATATTTAATAATGGGCTCTTCAGTCTAGCATGATCCAACGGTTGGAAGTTGAAGTTAGACAAATTGGTAGTAGTGGTGTGGGTGTTTGTGGTGAAGGATAGGTAGAGCTGTGTGTCATCTGCATATTGCTGACACTTGACTCCATGTCATCTGACCAGTTCATCTAGTGGTTGCATGTAGACATTGGAAAGGGCTAGAGAAATATTTGATCCTTGTGGGACAGCATAAGCGGGGTTTTAGAGTTGGAGGTGAGTTTCCCATCACTACTCATTGGATCATTCCCTACTGGCAGGGCTCAAACCATTTTGCCACATTTCCAAGGACTCTTGCTACTTCTCTGGGGCTAGACAGCATCATCTTATGGTCAACAGTGTTAAATGCTGCAGAGAGATCCAGGAGGATGAGAATGGATGTCTGCCCTCTGCCATCAGTACCACCGAGGTGGTTTCAGCTCCGTGTCCTGGCCTGAATCCAGATTGTGGTGGGTCTAGTATGTTAGCTTCAGTTAGATGAGCTTGGAGTTGGCCTTTGGCTAATTGCTCTATGGACTTGTTCAGGAATGGGAGTTTTGACACTGGATGGCAGTTAACTAGAACTGGAGAAAAATTTTCAGATGAATAAACTTTATTAGCCAAAAAAATCAGTTTTGGGTCAACTAAAGCTATTTGCAAATTTAGAGTAAGAACGTAAGAGTGGCCATACTGGGTTAGACCAATGGTCCATCTAGCCCAGTATTTGGACTTCTGGCAGTGGCCAATGCCAGAGGCTTCATTCAGAGGGAATGAACAGAACAGGGCAATTCTGAGTGATCCATGTCTTGTCATAAAGTCCCAGTTTCTGGCAGACAGAGGCTTAAGAACACCCACAGCATGAGGTTGCCTACCTGACCTTCTTGGCTAATAGCCATGAATTTATCTCATTCTTTTTTATACTTATACTTTTGGCATTCACAATAGCCATTGGCAATGAGTTCCACAAGTACTATTTTATGTTTGTTTTAAACTTGATGTCTATTAATTTCATTCGGTGACCCCTAGTTCTTGTGCTATGTGAAGGGGTAAATAACACTTCCCTATTCACTTTCAATTTGCCTGATTCTGAAGTTAGGCTTACTGACCTGTAATTGCCAGGATCACCTCTGGAACCTTTTTGAAAAATCAGCTTTACATTAGCTATTCTCCAGTCATCTGGTAAAGCAGCTGATTTAAGTAATAGTTCACAGATCACACTTAGTAGCTCTGCAAATTCATATTTGAGTTCCTTCAGAACTTTTGGGCAAATACCATCTGGTCCTAGTAACTTATTACTGATTAATTTATCAATCTTTTCCAACACCTCTTCTATTGACACCTCAGTCTGGGACAGCTCCTCAGAACGGTCACCTAAAAAGAATGGGTCAGGTGTGAGGATCTCCTCCACATCCTCTGCACTGAAGACTAGTGTTGAATTAGGTGAATAAAATGATTTTTTAGTATACAGTCAAAACATGTTGTTTTGACAATTTCAAAACAAAATATTTTGTCTTTTTGCTTAGGAACGATGTTTGATTTTAAAGATTAGCTAGATTTATTTTAAAGAAAGGGTAGAAAACACCCAATTTCTAAACAAACATAAAAACTGGGGGGGGGGGGGGGGGAGATTATTTCAGGTTGAACAAAATGTTTTGTCAGAACCAAAATGAATTATTTTCATTTTTTTGCTTCAGCATACCTCCTCCACAATCCAATTTTGGATCAACCCAAAATAAACATTTTTTTGGATTTTTCAGTTGAGCCACTGAACAGAAAATTCAATTATTTGCTCAGCTCTGTTCTTCAGTCCATTCTTGTGTGTTTGAAAAAGAAGAGGAGGGGAGGGATAGCTCAGTGGTTTGACCACTGGCCTGCTAAACCCAGGGTTGTGAGTTCAATCCTTGAGAGGGCTATTAAGGGATCTGGGGCAAAAATTGGGGATTGGTCCTGCTTTGAGAGGGGGTTGGACTAGATGACTTCCTGAAGTCCCTTCCAATCCTGATATTCTAAGAGAAGGTTCTTTCCCTGTCTGATGCATTGGCTATTTTGATCACGAGTAGCACCAATAACGATGGAGAATCTGCCACTGTTCCAATGGTTAATTACCCTCACTGTCAAAAATTTACACCTTATTTCCAATCTAAATTTGTCTGGCTTCAACTTCCAACCATTGGATCATGTTATATATAGCCTTCTCTGCTAGACTGAAGAGCCCGTTATTAAATATTTGATTCCCACATAGCTAATTATAGACTGTAATCAACCCTTAAACTTCTTTATTAAACTAAGTAGTTTGACCTTTTTGAGTCTAATTGCTATAAGGCGTGTTTTCTAATCCTTTAATCATTCTCGTGGTTCCTCCCTGAACCCTGTCCAATTTATCAACATCCTTCTTGAACTCTGGGCACCAGAACAGACCAAAATATTCCAGTGCCCAGCGCATGTTTAGCTGATTATTCAGAGGACCCTACCAGATTTACAGCCATGAAATCTGATCCGTATCATGGACCGTGAAACATGATCTCCCCCCGTAAAATCTGGTCTTTTGTGTACTTTTTACCTATATTACATAGATTTCACTGGGGAGAACAGCATTTCTCAAATTGGGGCTCTAAATCTTGACCCAAAAGGGTGTTTCAGGGGCAATGCAAGATTTAAGGGGGGATCACGGTATTGCCACCCTTACTGCTGCAGTGCCTTCCGAACAGGGAAGCCAGAGAGCAGCTCTGAAAGTAGAGCCCTGCCAGCAGCAACAGAGAAGTAAGGGTGGCAATATCATACCATGCCACCCTTACTTCTGCACTGCTGCCTTCAGAGCTGGGTGGCCAGAGAGTGGCTGCTGTTGACTGAGGACCCAGCTCTGCAGGCAGCAGTGCAGAAGTAAGGGTGGCAACACCATCCCATGCCATCCTTAATTCTGCACTGCTGCTGGCAGCACCTCTGCCTTCCGAGCTGGGCTCCTGGCCAGCAGCTGCCACCCTCCAGCTGCCCAGCTCTTAAGGCAGCACTGCCGCCAGCAGCACAGAAGTAAGGGTAGCAGTACTGCAATACCCCCTACAACAACCTTGGGGCCCCCCCACAACTCCTTTTTGGGTGAGGACCCCCTACAATTACAACACTGTGAAGTTTCAGATTTAAATAGCTGAAATCAAGAAATTTATGATTTTTAAATTTCTATGATTGTGAAATTGACCAAAATGGACCATGAATTTGGTGGGGTCCTAACTATGCACCATGACACACCCACCCCCATCTCTCATTGCTTCCCAGGATAGAGTCCACCATCTTGAAAGTATGGCCTACATTCCTAGATACATTTACATATAGCCATATTAAAATACAAATTATTTACTTGTGCCCAGTTTACAAAGCAATCCAGATTGTTCTGAATTAGTGACCACTTCCACAATTTGTGTGTCATCTGCAGACTTTATTAGTGATGATTTTATGTTTTCTTCCAGGTCATTGACAAAAATGTTAAACAGCATAGGTCCAAAAAACACTCTGCAGGACCCCTCTGGAAACACACTCACTTGACAATGATTCCTTCTTTACAATTACATTTTGGAGACCTATCAGTTAGCCAGTTTTTAATCCACTTAATGCGTTAATGTTAATTTTATATCATTCTACTTTAATCAAAATGGCATGTGGTACCAAGTCAAATGACTTACAGAAGTCTAAATATATTACTTGTGGCACCTTAGAGACTAACATAAGCATAAGCTTGAGCATAAGCTTTCGTGAGCTACAGCTCACTTCATCGGATGCATACTGTGGAAACTACAGAAGATCTTTTTATACACACAAAGCATGAAAAAATACCTGGGTGGTATGCATCCGATGAAGTGAGCTGTAGTTCACGAAAGCTTATGCTCAAATAAATTGGTTAGTCTCTAAGGTGCCACAAGTACTCCTTTTCTTTTTGCGAATACAGATTAACACGGCTGTTACTCTGAAACCTAAATATATTACGTCAGCACAATTACCTTTATGAACCAAACTTGTAATCTCATTAAAAAATAGTTTGACAGGATCTATTTTCTATAAAACTATGCATAGGCACCAACTCTGTGAGTGCTCCAGGGCTGGAGCATCCACAGGGAAAAATGGTGAGAGCTGAGCACCCACCACCAGCCAGCTCCCCCCATTTCTCCCAGTGCCTCCCGCCCACCGGTGATGCTGCCAGTCAGCACTTCCCCATCCCTCCCAGCGCCTCTCACTCACCACATATCAGCTGTTCCACAGCATGCAGAAGGTGCTGGGGGGAGGAGCAATGGTGGGGCATGCTTGGGGAAGGGGGAAGAATGGGGTGGGAAGAGGCAGGGCAGGGTGGGGGCTTTGGGGAAGAGGTGGCAGGACCTGGGGCAGAGCTGGGGGTTGCACACCCCCCAGCACATTAGAAAGTTGGCATCACTAACCTGTGCTGCTTTGCATTAGTTACATAACCCTCCTTTAATTCTCTATCAAGTCACCTATCAGCCACTCCATTATTTTGCCAGAGATCAGTCTCAAGCTGACAGGCCTATGATTACTTGGGTCATCCTGTTAACCCCATTTGCTTTCTTCCAGTTTTCTGGAACTTCCCCAATGCTCCAAAACTTGTTGAAAAATAATTAGTAGTCCAGTGAGCTCATCAGCCAGCTCTTTTAAAACTCTTGGATGCAAGTTATCTGGACTTCCTGAATTAAAAATGTTGAACTTTAGTAGCTTCTGTTTAACATTCTCCATACTAGTGGAATAGAAAGAGTATTATCACCACCATATGATGAGTGTAGATCTGTTTCCCCCCAAATAGAGAACAGACATGTTTATTGAATACTTCTGCCTTTTCTTCATTACAGTTGATAAAAAAAACATTCTGGGAAATGGTAGAATTAAAACTGGCTCGGCCTTCCTCAGTTGTACTATTGTGATTCTGGGGCATCTAGTAAGGTGTTTCTAAAATGATTCCCTATTATCATTCACATTTTTCAGATTAAATTCTTCCTCCCAGCTGATTTGGCTCATAATTCTTTTCAGTTTTGTGAATCTGGTCTTATTAAAGAACCAAGTATATATATTACTGGTCTGGACTTTATTTTACTTGCTCATTATAAATGATCAAGTCAGTCATGATCACTTGTACCTAACTTACCATTAATTTTTAATTCTGGGCTAAGATTTGGGGAAATCTTTCCACACCTGTAACCTAATTTCTCAGAAATGGACTTGAATATTACAGGTGCGATTTTGAATATGTATTTACATCCTGATGCAAAATTGCCCAACAATTTCCCCCCCATTTAGATGCCTATCTACCCCTGCAAGATAGCTAAGAGTCTAAATGGATGTAATTCAACTAACCATACCTGCAATTCCGTAACAGCACATAACTGTGATCACAGAACTGCACTGGCAATACTGGCAGCTAAACTGAGTCCTTGCTTAAAAATCAGGGCCTCCATTTTAATGGGTACAAATTTATATGAATAGTCTCCAATGGAGCTGGTAAATAAACGTGCACAGAGTTATTATATAGAAAATATGTTCCCAATATTCTTACTGATCAGTACATAAAAAGCAGTATCAGCCTTAATTTGCCAGGAATTACTATGTAATCTGTTTACCAGTTTTAAATATTTCCAATGCATCCATATGTGTAGTATCTAGGCACAATCCATTTTCTGGCTTTTGTTAGCTTATGCCACAAATTTTCCCTTCTTTAAATAAGCGCTGGGGAAGAAGAGTTGTATTTGATAATAAGCCTGTGTGGGTGAAATCCCAGCCCCACTGAACTCAGTGGCAACATTCCCTTTGACTTCAATGGGAGCAAGATTTCAGCAACTCTGTATGCTAATTGTCAGTCTGCAGGCAGAAATCCTGTTCACCCATAAACTGGAAGAGTAGGACACCTCTCATTGCTAAAGTGCTACATTCAGAAACATGGAGCCATTCTTTGCAGAATTGAAGCAAATACACTTACCCATTTTGGTTCATATGGCACAGAAACAGCAAGCTCTTTAGTAGTAAAGAGCTTTGTGGTCAGATTCATAACAGAGAGCATTAAAGACAGCCTCTGCTAAGAGATGTCCCCTAAGATCTGTGCATATGATGGCTGAAAGCTGTGCTAGCACCAGTTGTGTTTAAAAACATCTGTATGTAGCTATTACTAGCCTGGTTTTCCCTGCCATTGTGAACAGAGTTTTTTATTCTGATAACCATCCCAGCCAAACTATAGATGCCACCACTGAAAAGCCATTAGTAGGGATGTTGGACCAAATTCTGCCTCCCTTCTTAAGGTGACCAGGTGTCCAGTTTTTGACCGGAACACCCGGTCGAAAAGGGACACTGGCGGCTCCGGTCAGCACCGCCGACTGGACTGTTAAACGTCCGGTTGGCGGTGGTGCAGTGCTAAGGCAGGCTAGTCTCTACCTGTCCTGGGGCACCACACTGCGCCCCGGAAGCAGCCAGCAGATCCGGCTCCTAAGCAGGGGGGGCCATGGGGCACCACACGCTGCCCCTGCCCTGAGCACTGGCTCCGCAATGCGGTGCCTGCAGGCGAGAGCAGTGTGCGTGGAGCCTCCTGCCTATTAGCACTGGACCTGCTGGCTGCTTCCACTGCGTGAGCAACATGGTGTCAGGACAAGCAGGCAGCCTGCCTTAGCCCTGCTGCATCGCTGCCCGGGAGCTGCCCGAGGTAAGCCCGTGCCCCAACCCTGAGGCCCAACCCCCCACCCCAGTCCTCAGCCCCCCCAAACCTGGAGCCCCTTCCTGCACCTCAAACTCCTCATCCCCAGACCCACCCCAGAGCCATCACCCGCCCCACACCCCAACTCCCTGCCCTAGTCCTGAGCCTCCCCCCCAAACCCGGAGCCCCCTCCTGCATCCCAAACCCCTCATATCTGGCCCTACCCCAGAGCCTGCACCCCCAGTCCAGAGCCCTCACACATACCCTCACCCCAAACCCCTGCCCCAGCCCACTGAAAGTGAGTGAGGGTGGGGGAGAGTGAGCCACCGCGGGAGGGGGAAAGTAGTGAGCGGGGTGGGGCCTCAGGGAAGGGGTGGGACTAGGGTGTTTGGTTTTGGGAGATTAGAAAATTGGCAACCCTATATGGGGTTGGAAGGGTCCTAAATGATGTGTAAGAGAGGGCTTGAGTGTCAGATGGGGATAGCCAAGGAGAATGCTGATCTGGAGGCTTAGGGTGTGTGCAGCTGCTACTAAAGTGCATGGTCTGCTGTAGTGGCAGACGAGTAGCTGCGCCAAACTGCTGGATCAGTGCAGGAGGATCCTATCTACTGCACAAAGCCTATTTACTCCAGCTTTGTGTGAGGGAAGGGAGGCAGCATTGGTCCAATGGGAGAGAGAAAACAGGCTAAAATACTTTGGAGTAAATGGATTTTTTAGCATAATCCCTTAAATGTCTTAAAATAGGACCTCTCCATCCTAATAGGCTTCAAAAAAGAACTAGGTAAGTTCATGGAGGATAGGTCCATCAATGGCTATTAGCCAGGATGGGCAGGAATGGTGTCCTTAGCCTCTGTTTGCCAGAAGCTGGGAATGAGCAACAGGGGATGGATCACTTGATGATTATCTGTTCTGTTCATTCCCTCTGGGGCACCTGGCACTGGTCACTGTCAGCAGACAGGATACTGGGCCAGAAGGGCCATTCTTATGTTCTAACATGGGATAACTGGCCTTTATGGGCAAGTCTTGCTATCAGCTATCTCCACTGGAAGAAGATAGGAGACAACTACTGCTGCCCAGAACACTCAAGAAAACTGCTAGAAGTCTGCAAGCAAGCACTGTCAGATATGGGAGTTGCTAGCGTGTCGTTGGACCCCTAGAAGCAGAAATAAACCACTACAATTTTCCTGACCTGAAAAAGTGTGTTTCAAGTAGGGCTGATGCATGATTAATCACACTGTTTAACAATAGAATGCCATTTATTTAAATATTTTTAGATGTTTTCTATATTTTCAAACATATTGATTTCAATTTCAACACAGAATACAAAGTGTACAGTGCTCACTTTATATTTATTACAAATATTTGCACTGTAAAAAACAAAATAGTATTTTTCAATTCCCCTAATACAAGTACTGTAGTGCAATCTCTTTATCATGAAAGTTGAACTTGCAAGTGTAGAATTATGTACAAAAAAATAACTGCATTCAAAAACAAAACAATGTAAAACTATAGAGCCTACAAGTCCACTCAGTCCTACTTCTTGTTCAGCCAATCGCTCAGACACACAAGTTTGTTTACATTTGCAGGAGATAATGCTGCCTGCTTCTTGTTTACAATGTCACCTGAAAGTGAGAACAGGCGTTCTCATGGAACTATTGTAGCTGGCGTTGCAAGATATTTACATGCCAGATGCGCTAAAGATTCATATGTCCCTTCATGCTTCAATCACCATTCCAGAGGACATGTGTCTACGCTGATGACAGGTTCTGCTCGATAATGATCCAAAGCAGTGAGGACCAACACATGTTCATTTTCATCATCTGAGTCAGATGCCACCAGCATAAGTTTGATTTTCTTTTTTGCTGGATCAGGTTCTGTGGTTTCCACATTGGAGTGTTGCTCTTTTAAGACTTCTGGACGAGATGCGGAGCATGCTTTCCTCTCAGATTTTGGAAGGCACTTCAGATTCTTAAACCTTGGGTCGAGTGCTGTAGCTATCTTTAGAAATCTCACATTGGTACCTTCTTTGCGTTTTGTCAAGTCTACAGCGAAAGTGTTCTTAAAACGAACAACATGTGCTGAGTCATCATCTAAGACTACTATAACATGAAATATATGGCAGAATGTGGGTAAAACAGAGCTGGAGACATACAATTCTTCCCCCAGGAGTTCAGTCACAAATTTAATTAATGCATTATTTTTTTAACGAGTGTCATCAGTATAGAAGCATGTCTTCTGGAATGGTGGCCAAAGCATGAAAGGACATAAGAATGTTTAGCATATCTGGCACATAAATACCTTGCAATGCTGGCCACAAAAGTCCCATGCGAACGCCTGTTCTCACTTTATGGTGACATTGTAAATAAGATGTGGACAACATTATCTCCTGTAAATGTAAACAAACTTGTTTGTCTGAGCGATTGGCTAAAGAAGAAGTAGGACTGAGTGGACGTGTAGGCTCTAAAGTTTTACGATGTTTTGTTTTTGAGGGCAGTTATGTAACAAACAAAATTTACATTTGTAAGTTGCACTTGCATGATAAAGAGATTGCAGTACTGTACTTGTATGAGATGAATTGAAAAATACTACTCTTTTGTTTATAATTTTTACAGTGCAAATATTTGTAATAAAAAATACTGTAATAAAGTGAGCACTGTACACTTTGTATTCTGTGTTGTAACTGAAATCAATATATTTGAAAATGTAGAAAAACATCCACAAATATTTAATAAATTTCAATTGGTATTCTATTGTTTAAAAGTGTGATTAAACTGCAATTAATCATGATTAATTTATTTAATTGCGATTAAAAAAATCAATCACAGGTAAACTGCAATTAATTGACAGCCTGTGACAGGTTTCAATCGGTCCTCCGAGCCCCTAGGGAGCGATGGAGAGCTATGGTCCCACTGGTGGGCCTTAGTCACACCTTTCGGGCACTGGGGAATTAGCGGGAAAGGTGTGCTGGCCGGAGTCTGCAGCACGCCCCTCGGGCAGGGGAGCGCCAGCCCGCGTCGGCCGCGCACAGTTCTGTTACCCAAGGCAGGTTGGCCGGGGTTGGGGAACGCAGGCCCACCCAACTCCACTGCGTTCCAGCCCAGGGCCCTGACAGTGGCAGGAGGCGAAGGTCCCGCCGCTCGGTCAGCGGGGGGCCATCCGCGCCCACTGACCAAACACACCCACCCCATGGTGCAGTTCTGCCCCTGGGCTACTTCCTACCTGGTCTCTCAAGCGGGCCTCTCCGATCCCTCCAGCTCGTCCGGGTATTCCGCTGCTGGCAGCTCCAGCTCCCCCTCTGTGTCAGACTCACGCTGGCCCAGGCTACAGCTGGGCCCCTCCAGGTCCTCCGGGTACTCAGCGGCTGGCAGTCCTGGTCGCCGCAGGCCTTCCTCCCGGTCAGGTTCCTCCTGGCCCAGGGCCTCCCCTGGGTCGGCAGCAGGATCGCGAGGGAGCAGCCTGTGTCTGTCTCCCTCCCTGGTGCTCTCCTAACTGGGCAAAGAGCCCCGGCCTTTGTACTTCCTGCCCCACCCCTCCCCTTCCGGGGATTGGTGTAAGCTTGGTCTGATCCTGCCCACTCAGGCTGAGAGGGTGGCTCTTTACCCTCTGGTTCGGAGGGAAGCCACCCTGGCTCCCTACACAGCCATAGTTTCAAGTAGATTAAAACAGCAACAACAAAATGCTCTTCACTTCAAATTTAAAGGAGGAGGCTCAAGAATCAACAGCAAAGCAACCCCTCTCCCCAGTGCTGCTAGGATTCTCCAGATCATTTAAATACTTTAACTGTATTAAAACAAAGTCTGTGCAAGAGGAAACAAACAGGCAAACTGAGAGCTAGACAGTTTCCATAAACTGGACGATTGATTAACAAGTATGTTTGCATAACTGTGTGTAGGCTGAAGCAACCTAAAAGCTAATAGCTGCAAAAGAAGATTTAGATAAAGAAATGGATCCCAGACTCTCATAGCATGGGTCACTTCTTAGCAGTGAGATCCTCATCTTTACTATTTCCTCTCGCAACCTCTCGGTCATGTTCATATCCTCCCCGTTTTTCTCCTTTCCCCCAATGCATACAGAAGAACTTATCTCCTCAATTCATTATCCAGTTTCCTTCCATTCAAAAGTAATTCTCCTTTATCATACTCCTTCACAATGGGTCCTCAGTAATGGCTGGGGCCTTTAGACACCACTGTTATACAAATAAACTATAAATAAGAGAAGTAAGAATATTAAGAACAGATGAAATTTCTGTTAATTTCTCTGTATGTTCAGGATCAGACTGGAGATTCCATGGGTCTAAACCTATAGATAATAAATGTACAATAGATGCCTTCAAGGCTCTACAGTCTGTGAAAGTCTAGAAATTATGTTGTAGTGTGTATATTTTTAAGCTACAGTCTATCCACTCGCTGTGGACCTGCTTTTTATCTTGCTGCACACAAGTTTGACGTGTGTATATATTGAATTCAGTTGTATTATTCCTTATTTACACTGGTGTACATAAGTACAGAATCAGGTTCAAAGTGTGCAGTGGACTGCACAAAAACAAAACAGTCTTCTCCTTGAATACACTATAAACAAATGAGCTTTTGTCTTGAATGGAGGCTGCAACATAAGCCAACACTCTAGACAGTGTTATTTGTAAATTTATACACAATAAAATCAGGCATTTGATAAAGCAGAAGAATGTTTCTGCTGGTTTCTTTGTTTCCTTCACAATTCACCTTACTTGTAAATCTCGATAATGGTTTTATTGCAGCTCAGTTAAGACAGGTGATTGTATAGCTCAACAAAAATGAAATGAAATACCAGGAACAAACCACAATAGAAATTATGATTACTAGCATGCAAAACTCTATGGACAATCACAAGCAATACTGACAAGGAAATGTGGGTATCACAGGAACAGCCCACAGCCCTTCACAGAGCATGCCCATTAGAATCTAAATAAAGGATCTAGTGTCATATGTATCTAAATATTAATATATAATAAATAATGGGAAGCACTTGTATTGACCTTTTCATCCATAGATCTCAAAACCCTTATAAAAATCAAATAAATAATTATAACAACTAGCTTTTATATAGTGCTTTTCACCAAGATCGCAAAGCCATTCACAAAAGTGGGTAAATACTATTTTGTACTCATTTTATAGATGGGAAAACTAAGGCACAGAGAGGTGAAGTAGCTTGCCCAAAACATATAGCAACTCAGTGACAGAGCCAGGAATAGAAGACAGGGCTTCTTATTCCCAGTCTGGTGTCCCATCTCCTGGACCAAACTATATGCATATGGATATACATGTATGTAATTGTGTACACAAATTTTTTATACATGCACATCTGTAGGTACATTAGAACTAGTGGTGCTCAGAAAATCAGAGGGTTTTTCTTCTGATTTTTTGGGGGTGGGGGGGTATCAAAAACATTTCAGGTTTTGGCAACCAAAAACCAGAAAATTTCAGCCAAACACTGCTGCAGACTGAAAATTTTCATCTGAAAAAGAGAAACCAGTTTTTGACCTAAAAGTTTGGGGGTTTTGCTTTTGATGAAAAATCAAAAGTGTTCTAGGAAATCAGACATGTCCCGTTAACAAATTTTTAGTCAGAAACCCAATTTTCCATTACAAGTTCCAATAGAAAATTTTTGAGCACAGTTAATTATACCCTTAATTTCCTGAAATGTTTCAGAAAGGTTTCTGCTCCCTTGTGCCACCCACAAGTGTCTTTGCACTTTTTTTCAGACTTCACTGATGCATGTAACACCTTCCTGACCAGATGTACAAGGGTGCCTTCTAGTCTTTCAGAACCCTTTCCATGGCCCACTTGTGGTGTGACACGTACATGAAAGCCAGCCTGTGTACGACAGCAAGACTGAGGAGCAGTTGGGGCAAGTCAACCCATAATTACAAATCTAAATTTGTTTTAAAAATAGCAAGTGTCTATAGTTATATAAAACTTGTACATGTCTGATGGTCTCTTTCCTCACCCTTTGTATATCACTCATCTTCTAAAACTACGCTTTTCAGGGCAGGATCTGTCTCTTACTAGGTTTGTTCTGTACCTGCCACAATGGAGCTGACTGGGGCCTCTGAGCGTCAATGTACTATAAATATCAAATTACACACACAAAAAGCTGCATTAGAAGAACATTACTGAGGTTGCAAAGTCAGGCACTCAGAAGTTAGGCGATGTCAGAATTAAGGTTGCCTGTGCATTCAATCCCCTTGTGCATATGCACTCTGATACAGTCTTTAATTACATGATCACATTTGATTTTTCCCCAGGACCCCTGCATCAGTCAGTGCACAGTGCTCACTGAATGAGCAGCTGTTTCATATTTTGTTTTATTTACCGGACACTAGTCAAACACTGCTCTGAAGGCAGAATTATTAATTTCCTCATGGGCTTTTCTAAGGTGCTCATTACTATAGCATCTGAGTCCCAGATTCTCAAAGGTATTTAAATAAGAGTGAGGCATCTAAATATTGTTGAGGATCCGGGCATGAGGGCTTCACAAACATTAATCAATCAATCTTCACAACACCCCTGTGAAGTAGGGGTTGGTAATACCCCATTTTACAGATGGGGAGCCGAGGCCCAGGTCCAAAAAGCTATGTAGGCTCCTAACTCCCACTGAAATCAATGGAAGTTAGGAGGCTAAATACTGTTGTGGCTCTGGGCCAGAGAGATTAAGATCAAAAGTTTCCACTAATTTTGGGTGCCCAATTTGAGATGTCTACAAGCTGATTTTTCTGAGTACATAGTGTTATAGAGCACTTTATGTGCAAGACACAGCTCCCATTGACTTCAGTTCCTGCTGTGAGTGCTCAGCACTTCTGCAAATCAGAGACGGTGGTACGAAGCTGGGCACCCAGAAAAAGAGGAACATGTAATTAGTGACCACATGTGAGAAGTCTGGGTTAAGTGACTTGGCCAACATCACACAAATTCAATGGCAGAGGGAGGGAGAAAAAACCAGTTGCCAGAACAGCATTCAAGTGCCTTAACCACAAGATCCGTCCTCTCTCTTCCTGCAGGCCCCTGCCTCATATACTACATACCTTCTAACTTCTGCAATAAATGAGGCAGGCGTCTTGCGCTCCAGAACCCTGCTCTACTCCCAGTGCAAATGCATCCCGTGCATTGAATGAGGGAGGGGTTCTGTGGAAAAAAGAATTGGAATCAGAGCAGCACAACATTGTGCCAAAGCAGCTCCCTGCAGATTTTAGGGGAGGAGTAAATCAGATAAAAAAACCAATTCTGAGAGATGTTTTCCAAGCTAAATGTTTGCATCAAAAATGAAAAGCTCTAATGAGAGCTAAATGCAGACTGAAGATGACTGGTACTATGAGCGCTTGTCAGTTGTACCTCAAAGGATTTGGAACTTACTGCCTCATAGCATTAGCCAGCCAATTAGACCAATGTTTAAGAGCAGACTAAGGGAGAAATAGAGCCAAATCAAAATCCTGCATGCAAATATCCCTGACCTTAGAGCAAGTTCAGATCCAGAATAAAAGTCCAATATTGTATATATTGCTTGGCCACTTTTAACTGAGTGGTGAGAGTCACTGCTCGAGGCCAGAGCCTTTTCTCATGCATACAATGGGCCAGATTGGTATTCTTTGTGCAGTCAAACCTCCAAGTAATGAGAGTGGAAATTTTGGGTGCACGAAGAATACAGCACTTGGCCCTGTATGTTTTCAGGCCTGTCAATAATATGAGTGAAATTTTAAATCATTCATCAAGGTGCCTTGCACTCTATGGCAGGATTCCCCTACATTCTGCAACAAGAAAGCTGGATTCTGTGGTATTCCAGTGCAGCAGACTGGAAACCCTGTGGCAGCTTCAGATAAGTTTACAGAACGGAGGTTTTAATTAATTAAACCTGAAAATGAGTAATACTCTCAGTACAGCATTCCTAGTGTTTGAGATTGTTTCATTTTACATTTCACCTACATATTTAAATGCCCTAGAATTTTACAGGGAAAACACATAACTACCTCATGGAAGTTGTCAGGGGAAGAGAATAAGGTTTTGGCAGCAGGGCAGGGGCAGCTGGGGCTTTTGGCATTTTGGGAAGATATGGGAGGCCATTTAGGACTGTGGAACAAGCATATTGGCTGGATATTTCTGCTACAACTATCAGCAGTGAAATAGTTATCCATGTTGACATTGACATCAACATTAGGTTTAGTCAACATTCAGTGGAGATGTATGGGACAGTCTACACCTCCACAGAGCTAGGGTCTTGGATAAGTCTGTGTAATTTGCAGATTTTTACATAACTATGCCTGTTTGTACTTTGTTCGTATCTGGAAAGGCTTCTTCACAGCCGTAAGGTCTAGAAACAGGTGGGTTTTTTGTTTTGTTTTTGAAGCTAGACATTCTGCAGCCCTGCTCTTCAGTGGTTCAGAGTAAGTGTTTTTTTTAAGGAATTTGTCCCCCTGCTACATACAGGCTTTACCCTTTCAAGCCCATGGAATGGTTTTCTTTCCACTCATTCCTTGGTTCCAGTGTGGTCTTCTCAAGACATAGTTAAATCTTTTCTCTTGACCAGTTGGCATTCTGGCATGACTCCAAAAGATTCCTTGTGTTCTTTCCCTGCCCTAAACATGTACACACACGTGATTCTACTAGGAGGCTGTGTGGGCTGTCAGCTCTGATCTTTAGTGCTTCGTACTGCAACAAAATAAAGGTGATTTGTCCTCCCCTAGCTGAAGACCATTAAAGTGGTTTTAATTCTTTTACCCTACACTGTATGGCACTCTCCTGGGAAAAGCATGAATAGCTTAATCTACTTCCACAAATTCCCCTTGTCGGGTACATTTGGTCCTATATCACTGCATGTAAGGAAGGAAAGAGACTCACAGTCAGCTGTCATAGTGTTCATTTGCTTTTACATCTCACTGTGCATGTCGACTGCAGTCGTCGGAGCTGAAAGCCAAAAATTTTCTTACTGTACCCTGAAGGTTGAGATCCAGAAAACACAAACATTGGATAACTTTGAATTTCCTGTCTTAGGGTTTTATACTGCCATGCAACCAAGGGTATCGGAGCCTTCCCAAAAGAGGGGGGGGCCCCCGAGCCTTCCCCCAATGGCCTGCCCCCACCCCTCCTTGTCCTCTAGAGTCCCCGCCCCCAGCCAAGCCAGAAACCAGAGCAGGGCCAGAGAGCCTGGGGTGGATGGGTGGCCAAAAGCAGCCACTTCGCTGTGTCCCTGCCCCCTGGACCCCCACCCAGGGCAGGTGGAGGGACCCAGGCTCCCTACAGCTGCCCATACAACTGTCTTCGAACCAGCTCCGGCCTTGGAGCTGTAGCCCAGCCATGATAAGAACCACGCGGGCAGTTGTGGGGAACTGTGGTGGACCCTCCACCTGCCCGTGTTGCGGGGGGCCTGATGAGAGCAGCTCCCAGCCTGTGCCCCTCCCCCCAAACCCACTGCCCAGGGCAGGTGAAGCGTCTGCAGTTCTCTACAGCTGCCCAGGTGGCTCTTACCACGGCCAGGCTGAGGCTTCGAGGCCCAACCCCCCAGGCCAGAGCTGGGTCAGGAAGAGCTGCGCAGGCAGCTGTGGTGAGCTGGTGCGGAGTTGTGGACCCTCAACATGCTCCAGGCTGGGCAGGGAGCCCTGGGGGTGGGGACATGTGCCAGAGACTGCTCTCAGTACCCCCATTCTGTGGTCAGGTGAAGAGTCCACACAGCTCCCACAACTGCCTGGCAGGGGCATATTAGGGTTTTGTGGGGCCCCTGGGCCAGAGCAATTGGGGACACTTCCCCACCTCTTCAGCCTGCAGTTCCCCCTGCCCCTCTCCCCAGCGCTCCTGCTGAAGAAATGGGGTTGCGGCACAGGGGCTTGCCCTGCCCCACCTGCCTGGCCCTCCGGTTGGGGTGTGGGGATTTGCCCACTCCTCCCACCTGGCATGGGTGGCAAGAGGGCATGTGGAGTGGGGCAATCCCTCATGCCCCAACCCTACTTTCTGGCTGGAACGCTGCGCAGGCAAAGCAGGGCAAGGCCTGACTGGAGTGTTAGGCTGGCAGAGTGGGGCAAGCCCCTGCACCCCAACCCTGCTCCCTGGCAGGAGCACCCAGTGGGCACAGGGAGCACCCATTTTTCAGGAGGCCCCCAATTGGCTGGGGACCCTGGGCACAGGTCCTGTTGGCTCAGTGGCTAATCTGCCACTGCTGCCCAGGCTCCCTAGCTGGGCTCCACGCTGGCCTGGCTGGGGTATGGGGCCTCAGGGGGGAAGTGCAGGGGAAGGGGTGGTATCTGCCCCAGCAAAAAGTAGACAGGACTGGCCTGTCCACTTTCAAAAAGTGGGAGGGCTATGGCCCCCTTGGCCCTCTCGGTTCCGGTGCCATTTCACCCATCCCCATACTGTCTGAGCACATTGTGGTTGTCACCAAAACAATCTAACTGAGGCCAGGGTTCTGAAATAGATGGGACTCAGTATATCATGATCACTGGAACTGGCATCAGCGGGCCAGTGTTCCCTGGAGTGACTATCATTGACAGGCTGCCAGGGGAACAGGGAACACAGGGCATTAGGCTGGAAGCAATGCAGCCACATGGACAGAGCAATGTACTGCATTCAATAAAGTTTCACTTGTTCAGTTTAACTTGCATTCAGCTTCACTCTTTGCTAATGGAAGATGACGACAGCATCGGAGCTAAGTTTTCTGCAGTGCAGCTGCAGGCAGTGTGAGTCATGGAACTTGATGTGAAACCCACCGGGGCCTTGGATTTTGTGAATACTCTAACCTAGCTCAACTATGGACCCGGGGAAAGGAGGAGTTTGAGCTAGACGCAGACCTGGCCATGCAGGAGGACGACAGTAACTGGAAAGTAAAACTGCTATTTTACCTAACTGGGCAACAAGGTAGAGAGCTCTGCAGCACTCTAAGCTCACCATTGCCTCCAGCCTCACAGCAGTCCTGGGGCCTA
The DNA here is from genome assembly GCF_015237465.2 of Chelonia mydas. Taxonomy (NCBI): domain Eukaryota; kingdom Metazoa; phylum Chordata; order Testudines; family Cheloniidae; genus Chelonia; species Chelonia mydas. Next base: position 37,921,225 of record NC_057850.1, on the reverse strand, counting down.
TTGCTCCCCAAAGCAGAATGTAAGTGTGGACTGATGCAGGTTTTCACCAGTGATCAATCCAAAGGGGACGGGATAGACCCGTGATACTGCCTTACACACTCTGGCTGCTACATGCAATTTTGGGGACTTGCCAGACTCCTGGATTCAGGACAGGATTGTCTGTGGCACTTGGAAATTAACCTCCTCAGGAGCAGCTGCTCCAGAAAGGTGATCTCACATGAGACAGATGCTTATACATGGGATGTGCAGCAGAAGCCTCCAGAGAAAGGATGAGAGCCCTAGAAGGCACAACACCCACAGCAGTACCTGCAGTGAGACAACAGCAAAGGAGAGCAGATGGCCAGGGAACCATGCCTCTGGTGAGATGCATTTACCATGGGAGACAGCATAAGTAGGTAAGAGAGAAGTACCTTGCACTAGGACAGCATTGCAAGGACTGTGGCAAGTTGAACCATTTTAGCAGTGAGTGCAAGAGCAGAGGAAGGTCCCAGAAAGGTTCAGACTTGCACCAGAGGGGAATGGCACATGAGACAGCAGTGATGACATCATGATTCTCTCTTTCAATCTGAGAGCATGTCAGGTACAGGCTGCTTGGACAGGAAAACAGGGCACAATACCAACCTCTGTGCATATGACAGTGTGCATATGCCCTGTGCATTTTCAGCTGGATAGCAGAGCTTACTGTAATGCGATTCCTTGGTGTCAGCTGGACTCAAACACACCCATTAAAAAGAGCAAGTGCAATCTATGCTCTCATTGTACATTATTAATGTAGCCTGTCAGAAAATGTGACCTCATACTCAGCCTGAAAAACAGACAGTATCAGCTAAAGTTTGTGGTTGTGGATGGTAAGCACCACAGAGCGTTATTGGCATAGGTGACAAATTTTACTTTTCCCTGGGCAGTGCCAGATTAAGGTATAAAATAACTAAGCTGTGGCTTAGGGCCTCGCAGTTTGAGGGGTCTCTAAAAAAGAAAAAACTGATTCCATTTAAAATGTTATCAAACTCGATTGATATATAAAGGAGATATGGGGAAAAGATGATCTAATTGTAGACATTTTTGTTCAAATATGACAAAAATACACATATCTGGCTACACGAATACCTTTCCCTGCCTTTACCCTTCATTAATTGTTCATTATGGACAGGCAGGAGGCCAGGGCTGAGGGGAAAGAAAAGGTAATTGCACTTATAGAAATACTAATTTTACGAGTAAGTCTGTTATCAGTCTCCTAAGACAGGGTTTTGCTGGGCAGCTGCTACTGGTAAAATTCTGACCGTGCTTTCGTAACTTATTTAAATAAATTATCTCACTGCTGATAAAAGTCGGGAAAAATGTGAGGTTGGAGATGGCAGTGTCGTGAAGCCATCCTGCCAAGCGCCTACTCGTATGTTAGTGTGCTCTCTCTTCTTTTGAGCTGTACATACGTACAATTGTGTATTTTAGTGTGCCTGCTGCATTCTACTTCATGCGCTATCCATGCTTCACATGATTAAGTTTGCAGGTGATCGTTTTATGGACTAGGGTCGAGTGGATCTTGAGGAGTATAAATTTGTGTTGGCTTCCCTCCATCAGTTTTGGGAAACTTCACAGTAAATATCAGAGTGCTGATGAAAGGATAACTAGAGGGTTTTGAGAGAAGTGAAGGAAGATTTACATATAAAGTAAAATATTCTGAGTACTTGGTGAACACGTTATTTCAAACTATGTGCATATAGGATATATAGGCTATTAAAGTCTATAGTATTCATTATATTTGCTTGAGTATAGGCTAGTTTTTCCTCACTTTCTCAATGCCTGTCTAGAGATTACCAGTCTTTTTTCTGGTAAATTCTCTCTCTTGCACATATAGCCTGTTGTCACTCTGTGTCCGAGGTGTTTACTTCAGATTAATTAGTGGTCCTGCGGGAGACAGAGGACAGAAGCGAATGTGAAGAGAGATGTCTGCCTAGAAAAAAAAACTTGGATATTCTGCTCAGCAGGTTTGGAGCGTTCAAGTTAATATTTTATTATAGGTAGTATGCTGTGTAAAAATGCATATAGAGACTTATAAATCACGTATCATATGGATAATACATTGTATTTTTATAGTATGGCAAAAGAAAAATCCCAACAATTCATTGTTTCATAATGAAAATTAAATCAGAACAAACATTTGAAAATAAATTATATACAGTCTGGATTAATTTTGTTAAGGAAATACAAAATTTAACATTTTTCATTTATTCATATTAAAAGAAGGATAATTTTCATTATTCATGATGTAAAAAAATTGTATATCCTCTTGTTTTCCTGTGAGAGCAGAGACAAAATAGCACTAACTTTCACAGAAATATCCTGGTAAAGATACCAGTTTTGGCACATATAATTTGTTGTTGTATAGATATATAAATCTCAATATTTAGTATAAAATTTTTTTACTGGTTTCAGTAAAAACTTCCTGCTACTAATTGTAGTATCAGTATTAGGTAATTTAGCATAAACTTCCATAAAAACAAAACAAATCCATTTATTGGAAAATTCAACCTGCATACGATTTTCTGATGGTTTGCTTATTACCTGGGTGTAATTCATATCACTATAACTAATAGTTGAGCTTTAAGATTGTGGGTTATCCGCATCTTATATCCTCTATTGCCATCTTATATCCTCTAAGGGTATGACTTCACTACCCACTGGATTGGCGGGCAGTGATTGATCCAGCAGGGATCGATTTTTCCCATCTAGTCTAGATGCAATAAATCGACCCCTGAGCGCTCTCCCATTGACTCCTGTACTCCAGCGCTACGAGAGGCGCAGGAGGAGTTGTGGGGGAGCAGCACCAGTCGACTCACCGTGGTGAAGACACGACAGTAAGTCGATTTAAGTACGTCGACTTCAGCTACGTTATTCATGTAGCTGAAGTTGCTTAACTTAGATTGATTTCCCCCCCGCTAGCGTAGACCAGGGCTAAGAGTCTTGTTGCATATTCAGACAAGGAATTCCACAATTTAGATGCCCCCAACAGAGAAGAAAAATGTCCTGAGAACTTTTCTAGTAAATTTTTTTTAATTTTGTAATTTTATATTGGATTGTTTGCTTTTTACTTACATACATAATTAGTTCAAAGAATTTGTCTAAAATTTATTTTTGTCATGATGTCATCATTACAGGGAGGGCTGCTGAAAAAAGAAGATTATTATTCTATTTTTACAACTTCACCTTTGTATATATGCAAATATAAAGCTTTCATGTTTATATATTCAACGTCCTGTTAAAATAATAAACTCATTTTTTTATGGTATGGGGCCTCTTACTCTTGAGTTAGCTTAGTGCCTCAGAATGTCATAATCCAGACCTGTTCCCAGGGGTGCTTCACCCCTGCTCCACCCCAAGGCCCCATCCCCACTCTGCCACTTTCCCCAAGGTCCTACTTTCACTCCGCCTCTTCCCACCCCTGCTCCGGCCCCTCCCAGAGAGTCTGCCCTCGCTCTGCCCCTCCCCTAAAGCCCCACCTTTGCTCCACCTCTTCCTGCCTCCACTTTGCCCCCTCCCTGAGGCCCCTATCTGCCCACCACTCGCTGCTCTCCATCCTCCCCTAAACTCTTCTCCAAGCTGCCAAACAGCTGTTTGGTGGCACTGCCTATCAGCAATGACTGGTGGGTGCTGAGCACCCACTATTTTTTCCATAGGTGCTACAGCCCGAGAGCACCCACAGAGTTGCCACCTATTCTTCTTGGGGAATACAGCCATATAAGCCATGGATCTGATCAGGGTGCAGCAATGGAAGAAGCTAAAGGGGAATGCCATGGACAACGGAGACAGCATAAAAATCATATGGGGATGTTTTCAAAAGCAACAGGTGCCTCAAAGGAAAGCTGAGACTGGAAGTAGACCTCACAGTGGAACCTGGGCTTACCATGAAGAAAAATTCCAGTGGCACTTTGTAATCCAGTCCGTAATGAGCTCAACAGTCTGCAAAGCAGGGGTATCATAGCACAGCCAGAGTCCGGCACAGCCAGAGTAAGCAGCATAATGGTAATAAAGAAGCCATCAGCCAGCAAATTACTCATCTGCATAGATCCAAACCTGCTGAACTGGGCACTGAAAAGACGCCACTACCCACAATTGATGATATTCTGCCAGAACTTTCTGGAGCCAGAATCTTTACAGTCCATGGTGTGAGGAAAAGGTTTTTGCACATAAGCCTGGATAAAGAGTTCAGTATGCTGACAACCTTTGCAACACCATTTGGTCACCATAGATGGCTGTGCTTGACAATGGGCATAAACCCAGCACCAGATGTGATCCAGAGAAAACTCACCCAAGCACTGGAAGGGCTGCCTGAGGTGAAAATAATTGCAGATTGTATCAGGGACAGGAGCAAGGACAGCTGAATGAGACCATTACAGAAAACTACAAGCTTTTCTACAGCAGTACCAGGACAAGAACATAAAAACTGAACCCAGGAAAAATGTGGCTCAAACATCATGAGATGACATACACTGGACATCTACCTACAGCAGTTCCCAACAAGATCAAGGCAATCAGAGACAGGCCAGCTCCAATGAAGGTTAAAGGGATATGGCACTTCATAGGGATGACATATTTTCTGTCCAAGTTCTGTCCACCCTGTTAAGCACTGGGGAGGTTGTTAAGTACTGGGCTGTGGGTAGTCTTACCTAATGGTCAGTGGTTGAAGCAGCAGTAAATAGGTCTAGTGGCCAGAGCCCAAATCAAGAGCCAAGTTACCAAGTCCAGGGAGCAAGCTGGAGCCAAGAATCAGGATCCGTGGGTTGCAGCCAGGGTCAGAAGCTGACTACCAAGTCCAGGAAGTGAGCTGGAACTAAGAGCCAGGAAACAGGAGCTGAGGGTCAGAGCCAGAGAGGGGCAGGAAACCAGGAGCAGGGCCAGAAACACAGCTGCAGGTGTAGAATGCTATTGAGCAGCCAGGGATACAAACTGCTGCAGGGTTTAAGAATGTGCCTGCTGGTGTCTTCAGCCAATCAGGAGGCTAGGCACATTAATTGAATCAGCTGAGGGCAATGAGCTAGGTCTGGGTTCAGCTGTGGGGGTCCCTAACACACACCTGGTTGAAACAGCAGAAGCTGTATGTCAACTCAGAAAGCAGGAGCTTGAGTGGGACTGGGCAGGTCACCAACAGCGAGCATTTGACATGCTGAAACATATGATAATGGATGCTCCTGTGCTGAAGTACAACCAGCCAGGAGAGCTACTGACAATCCGGTGTGATATATTGGAGAAAGGATTATATGTAGCTCTTTTGCAGGATATAAAAGCTACAGCTCACTTCATCGGATGCATACTGTGGAAATTGCAGAAGACATTATATACACAGAGACCATGAAACAATACCTCCTCCCACCCCACTCTCCTGCTGGTAATAGCTTATAAGGGGAGGAGGTATTGTTTCATGGTGTCTGTGTATATAATGTCTTCTGCAATTTCCACAGTATGCATCCGATGAAGTGAGCTGTAGCTCACGAAAGCTCATGCTCAAATAAATTGGTTAGTCTCTAAGGTGCCACAAGTCCTCCTTTTCCACCTGCAGAAAGAGGCTTTGTTACCACATTAGCTGCCCACTCAACCATGTGAAGAGGTGGGAGCCGACCTATTTACCTTCAAGGAATAGCACTTCATTTCAGTGGACTACTATTCAAACTTTTGGGAGGTCAGTTCCCTTCCTGATCCAAGAAGCAAATCAGTGACTGGGAAACTGAGGGCTCACTTTGCAAGATATGGCATTCCAGACACTGTATTCACCAACAACAGACCCCAACTTGCCTCAGAAGAATTCAAGAAATTTGTACACAAGTGAGAAGCAACTCAGCCACATGGACAGAGCAGTACCCAGGATTTAATAATGTTTCACTTGTTCAACTTAACCTGCATTCACTTTCACTTTACTCTTTGCAAATGACACACAGGGTACCACAGAACCAGGCTAGTAGAGCTGCTATACCCCTTCCCGTGTGTGTTTTGGGGAGGAAGTCTTTTTTTCCTCCTTTACTGTGCACCTTTCTGATACCGATTCTTTTTTATTGTTTGATGTAGAAGTCAGCACTGCCAATAAGATGCCTAGTCCTGCTCTTTGTGTCAATGGCAAAACTGCTGTTGATTTTAATAGGAGCAGGAAATGACCCAGGAATTTTGTGAAATTCTAATGCCATATAATATGGATTTATGTAACACATCAGAGATGAAAAATAAATCCAATGAAAAGGTAAAATTAAAATACACATAAGCAAAAATAAGGACCAAAATGTGGAGACCAGGAACTGGTTTGGAATTAGTTGATTTGTTTTCACTTAAATAAAAGTTTGGGCTCTTTCTGATGGAAGAGAGAAAACAGCCTTTCATATGAAAAAAATCTCCCTTTTTCTCCTTCACTAGTTGCAGTAAACATGACACAAATTCTTCCTAATACACCTAGAAAGGAACCAGAAATCTCTTCAGCTGGCTTTGAAAAAATAAACAAGGAGTCTGTGACATTTAGGCTCCTGGTCGCTCCAATCTGTGTACATTAAATCAATGATGCGGACAGTGAATTAATTGCTTTTCCCTTTTATGTACCTTAGCTGGCAACAGCTGTTCTAGACACTTTGCAATATCCTACCAACTACAGTATTGTTTGCTAACATTTTCTAAATGCTCTGGTAGGCATCTGGTTGCCTTGTTAGCACCAGCTGTTTTGTGTCACTTGCAACAGCAAGTAGCTTTGCTTAGGCCCATACAGGTGTTTTGGAAATAATCAGGGGCAACCTTGGTACTTCATAAAAGCTGTTCTGTTTATTTAATTGTCTTTGCATAGGAGCTTCTAATCACAGCTGTGTGAAAAATTTCACATACACAGCAGCCTCAGACAAAATGTGGCTTTTTGAGTTATGCAAGGGAAAATGTCTTTTCACCTGATTTGAACAGCATCAAATTTTTTGTAAGTGAAAGTGCATCTGAAAGATCAAAAGGGGGAGGAGATGCTAAAATCGAACTGTAGACCTTGTCTGCGCAAGGGATTATCCCTAATTTCAGCCATTGGTGGCCAGCAACCAACATAGCTGCACTAGCCCAAATCCCTAGCATAGACAGTGTGATTTGCACTGGTTTCAAACAGAGATGAGTTCAACCAGTACAAATTGCAGCTTTCCACAGATATGCTAGGGGTTTGCATGAGTGCTGTTTCACAGATCGCTGACCACCAATGGCTGAAATGAGTTAATTCCTAATGGAGACATGGCCTTACTTTCCCTCTTTGCTTGGTCTTCATCTGAACTCTGGTAATGGGAGTTGCAAGACCCACTTGACAAAGGAGTGCTGGGGGAACTTTCAAAGCTGAGAGTGTTAGCACAGGCATCAGAAGGAAAGTCAGAATACAGTTAAATGAATTAGACTGCTCACCAGATTAATAGACGCTTGGGAAAGAGACAGCTAAGGGGAAATATGATTGCAGTCTATAAAATCATGACTGGTGTAGAGAAAGTAGATAAGGAAGTGTTGTTTACTACTTCTCATAACACAAGAACTAGGGATCACCAAATGAAATTAATAGGCAGCAGGTTTAAAATAAATAAAAGGAAGCATTTCTTCACACAATGCACAGTCAACGTGTGCAACTCTTTGCCAGAGGATGTTGTGAAGGCCAAGACCATAACTGGTTTCAAAAAAAGAACTAGATAAATTCATGGAGGATAGGTCCATCAATGGCTTTTAGCCAGGATGCGCAGGAATGGTGTCCCTAGTCTCTGTTTGCCAGAAGCTGGAAATGAGTGACAGGGGATAGATCACTTGATGATTACCTGTTCTGTTCATTCCCTCTGGGGCACCTGGCACTGATCACTGTCAGCAGACAGGATACTGGGCTAGATGGACCTTTGGTCTCACCCAGTACGGCCATTCTTATGTAGTTAGTATTTAGGATGTCATGCATCTATAAATGCCTCTAGTGTCTGAAGAGTCTGAAGAAGTTAAAAATGTCTGTCCTTTTAAATCTTTTCCAGCTCTTCTATTCCTTGAAGATGAACTGCGCGGCTTTTAAAATAAGCAAATAAACGAGAGCTAGATTGTGGCTAAACAACCTGCCCTGGGTAGTGTGTAGCAGCACTGCACCAAAAGCATTCCAGGGAAGGAATTGTGGGTCAGAAAGGCATGATTCCTTCTCTGCTTCCCCCTTTGTCCCGAGTGGCAGCAATCTGCTACTAACCCATACCAGTAATACACTATCTGGTACTTTGAGGTAGGGGGTGGGTGGGAAGCCTTGTGAAACCAAGGTTCCACCCATTTTCAGCTCCTCTTCATCCATTCATCTATGCAGGGATGGAGGAAGTACTGGAGGCACAGTCCTTGCTCCCTCACCCGCTTGTGTCTGCTTCAGAGATACAGAGAGGTCACACAGGGTCATGGAACGTGGTAAGTCTTACTTCCCTTTATGCCCCTACATTGATGCACAGCCCAGGGCATGATCTGGCCGTAAATAAATAGAAAAACACTGTTTAAGGTCCCACGTCATGAATGGGAAATGCAGATAGATGTCAAAGTTGCAAATAAATACACAGGAGAACTCCTGTAGAATGCAACAGGGATGTCTGACGCTGGCAGGCCAGATGCCAGGTTTTGCCAAGACTGCAGGCTTTAGCTAAGAACATCTGGAGACCAGACCAGTTCACCTGTATGTTAGTTTTGCTCAAAATAGGTATGAGTCTTATACGAATGTATTTGGTGTTTAGATTCTATGAAATGCTTGTAAATTGCTGCATTAATCTCACTTGTAACATCTGTATTGCAGGCTATAAGAAAATATGTAAGTTTTGCTTTATAACTTTGAAAATGTTTGCTCTGAACTTGTGAACCCAGGCAAAAGAATCATCCCTGCCCCCACCCATCCAAAAGGACTAGCAAAATCAGATGGGCCATCAACGAATACCACAATACAAAGGATTGGTTAATGGCCCTATTGCACCTGGGGAGGCGCGGGGGGAGGGAACCTTTTGTAGTGATAATCAAGGTGGGCCATTTCCAGCAGTTGACAAGAACAACTTCTGAGGAACGGTGGGGGGGGAATAGTTTTACTTTGTGTAATGACCCATCCACTCCCAGTCTCTATTCAAGCCTAAATTAATTGTATCCAGTTTGCAAATTAATTCCAATTCAGCAATCTCTTATTGGAGTCTGTTTTTAAAGTTTTTTTGTTGAAATTGCCACTTTTAGGTCTGTAATCGAGTGACCAAAGAGATTGAAGTGTTCTCCAACTGGTTTTTGAATGTTATAATTCTTGAAGTCTGATTTTTGTCCATTTATTCTTTTACGTAGAGACTGTCCGGTTTGGCCAATGTACATGGCAGAGGGGCAGCGCTGGCACATGATGGCATATATCACATTGGTAGATGTGCAGGTGAACGAGCCTCTGATAGTGTGGCTGATGTGATTAGGCCCTATGATGGTGTCCCCTGAATAGATATGTGGACACAGCTGGCAGTGGGCTTTGTTGCAAGGATAGGTTCCTGGGTTAGTGGTTCTATTGTGTGGTGTGTGGTTGCTGGTGAGTATTTGCTTCAGGTTGGGGGGCTGTCTGTAAGCAAGGAGTAGCCTGTCTCCCAAGATCTGTGAGAGCGATGGGTCATCCTTCAGGATAGGTTGTAGATCCTTGATGATGCGCTGGAGAGGTTTTAGTTGGGGGCTGAAGTTGATGGCTAGTGGCGTTCTGTTACTTTCGTCCTACTGTATTTTCCACTGCATACATCTGATGAAGTGAGCTGTAGCTCACGAAAGCTTATGCTCAAATAAATTTGTTAGTCTCTAAGGTGCCACAAGTACTCCTGTTCTCTTTGCAGATACAGACTAACACGGCTGCTACTCTGAAACCTGTCATTTGTGTCTGTATGTTTGCTTGCTTTAACCTGTAAATAACTCTCTTTTTCCTAGTTAATAAACCTTTAGATAGTTTATTACAGGATTGGCTACAGGCGTCTGTGACTCCATGATATAGTGATCCAGAAGTTTACATTTGTTACTGGCGTTGTGAAATCTAAAAATCTAATTATAGAACACACCGTAGGCGCCAACTTCCCCTCTTTCCCTGGGTGCTCAACCCCCCTCTGCCCCTGGCCCTGCCCCCACTCCACCCCTTCTATGGGCCCTGCCCCTGACCTGCCTCTTCCCACGCCTCCTCCTCCCCCAATCCAACCCCTTCCCCAAATCCCTGCCCCGGCCCCGCCTCTTCCCCACCCCCTCCTCTGAGCGAGCCAAGTTCCTGCTCCTCCTCCTCCCTCCCGGAGCGTGCAAACAGCTGTTTGGTGGCAGCTGGGCAGGAAAACGCTGGGAGGTAAGTGGAGGAGCAGGGATGCAACGCACTTGTCGGGGGGGGAGGAGGAGGGGAGGTGGGGGGTTAGGGGAGTTTGGCTGCCAGTGGGGGCAGAGCACCCACTAATATTTCCCGATGGAGCCCCAGAGCACCCATATAGTCGGTGCCTGTGGAACACACCACCAGTTTGGAGTGTCTGCCCTGTTTTTGACAGTCTGCCCTGAGGTAGGCATTCGTGGTCGTGAGCCACTGCAGGCAGCATGAAACCACTGGTTTCTCTACAAATTACTCTAGAAACTTATTGACTGTAATAGAGTGCTGGCTTTTCTACAGGGAATTTTAAACCATCCTAGAGAGCAGTGGTCTCCAAACTTTTTTGATCGCACACACCTATCAGTCAAAAATTTTTGAGCACGCACCCCCAATATATGTATATTTATGTATAAATTATATACATGTACTACTGTACTAATATATTATATAAATTATAAAACATACACAAAAAGTAGCAATTAAAAACCAATGAGATAAAGATGAAACAAACAAATATTTTTAAAATAATTTTTAATTTTATTTTATTTATTAACGGTACAAAAAACCTTTTTGCTCTCACTAAAAAAATTATTATTAATAATAATATTTTTAGTGAGAGCAATGTGATGGAATATGCTTTATTATTTTTGAAAATCTTGGTTTAACACTTTGTGATACAGCAAAAAGAAAAGGAGTACTTGTGGCACCTTAGAGACTAACCAATTTATTTGAGCATAAGCTTTCGTGAGCTACAGCTCACTTCATCGGATGCATACTAGGTATGTGTTAGATTATGATTTCTTTAAATGGCTGAGAAAAGAACTGTGCTGAATAGAATGACTATTTCTGTCTGTGTGTCTTTTTTGTAACTTAAGGTTTTGCCTAGAGGAATTCTCTATGTTTTGAATCTAATTACCCTGTAAGGTATCTACCATCCTGATTTTACAGAGGTGATTCCTTTACTTCTATTTACTTCTATTTCTATTAAAAGTCTTCTTGTAAGAAAACTGAATGCTTTTTCATTGTTCTCAGATCATCCGATGCATCCGATGAAGTGAGCTGTAGCTCACGAAAGCTTATGCTCAAATAAATTGGTTAGTCTCTAAGGTGCCACAAGTACTCCTTTTCTTTTTGCGAATACAGACTAACACGGCTGTTACTCTGAAACCTGTGATACAGCAGGCGCTCAAGGAGGGGGTGCGGGGTCTGGGAGGGAGTTAAGGTGTGGGAGGGCGCTCAGGGTGGGGGTGCAGGGTCTGGGAGGGAGTTAGGGTGTGGGAGGGCGCTCAGGGTGGGGGTGCAGGGTCTGGGAGGGAGTTAGGGTGTGGGAGGGCGCTCAGGGTGGGGGTGCAGGGTCTGGGAGGGAGTTAGGGTGCAGGAGGGCGCTCAGGGTGGGGGTGCAGGAGGAGGCTCAGGGCTGGGGCAGGCGGGAGGTGCAGAGCACTTACCTGGGCAGCTCCTGTTTGGTGCAGGGGGGGGTGCAGGTGGCTCTGCGCAGCACAGCACCACCTGCATGGCCGCGATTCTGGGAGCTGCCCCCCCCCATCGCAGGCAGGGCCACCCGGAACGTAGGGGCTTTAGGGGATTCAGGGCCCTGGGCTAAGGGGGCCCCGGGGCCCTGGCCTGCAGCTCTAAAGCCCCTTTCGGGATGCGGCCCTGCGAGCACGGGCCGGAGGACTCAGGGCCATCGCCCCCCTTCCGCGGTGCTCCTCCTGCCGCGCCCCCCCGTTGGAGACCACTGCTATAGAGCACAACATACAGCTAACAAACCTATTTCCATGCTCAGCTGCCTCTGCAGGAGCCCCTCCTTTCTCTGTGTGATGAGAGTCTTCCCCCTGGTGCTAGGCTTTGTCACACACCAACACTTATTCTACATTTTTACAACTGGGTTCGCAGTCTCCTCTTCCTGACCTATCGCGTCAGCGTTATCGTCCTCATTAATCAGCTCCGACATGCAGTTGACACAGTTTGGCAATGTGATCGGTGAGATTCGGGCTCTGTAGTATCCTTGTTTGGCCTCAGCCTGTGGGAGACACGGAGGTCAAGAAGTCCTTGAACCAGGCTGGGCTCTAATGAGAAACGTTTAATAAAAGGTTTCAGAGTACCAGCCGTGTTAGTCTGTATTCGCAAAAAGAAAAGGAGGACTTGTGGCACCTTAGAGACTAACCAATTTATTTGAGCATAAGCTTTCATGAGCTACAGCTCACTTCTTGCATCCGATGAAGTGAACTGTAGCTCACGAAAGCTTACGCTCAAATAAATTGTTTAATAAAAGAGACATCTTCCTTTCTGATCTCTCCCCAGAGTCATTTAGAAACTAAGGGACTGTCTCCTCCTCTGTGTCTGTAGATCAGTGGGGCCCCAACCTCAGTGGGGTTCTCTAGGTGGTATCATAAAACAAATAGCTAATAATATCTACTTCAATATTTTAATATGAAAAATTACATGTCTCATTTCCTGCTTAATCAACACTCTGGAGCAAAGAATCTAAAAAACTCTCAAGAATCAACTTCTTTGATCCATAGGTGCTGACCCTCTGGGTGCTCCAGATCTCAAGCACCCATGGGAAAAAAATAGCAGGTGCTCAGCACCCCCTGACCAGCCACAGCTGTTTGGCGGAGCCGCCAATCAGCTGTTTGGCATCTGCGGGAGGCGCTTAGGGGAGGGCAGAGAGCAGCGAGCACAGGGTGGGTGGGGGCATCGGGGAGGAGGTTGGAGCGGGGCAGGAAGAGCTGGAGCAAGGGTGGGGCCATGGGGGAGGGGCAGAGTGGGGGCGGGGCCTCAGAGCTGAGGTGGAGCATACCTGGGAAAAACTTAAAAGTCAGCGCCTATGCTCTGATCGCTTAACGTACTCTGTGGAGGACTGATCTCTTTCATGGCGGTTAAAGTGCCATCCTCCCACACTCAGATATGCATAACATCACTTCCACATTTTGTTGCATACAGCAAGCAAATGAGAGAGAAGATGTGGCCCATAGGAACATCCCTGCAGAGTACCATACCTGGGGCTTCATGTAAGAGCTGCAAGAAAATGGAGGATAGTCGAGCAAGAGATGTCAGTGAGATACACAGGGCCAGACCATCGCTCTCTGCATCTCCTAGATTGTAAACGCTTTGGGAAAGGGAATATATCTTGTCTTGTAAAAAGCAGTGCTCTACGAATGGTTAGCGTGAATGGACCAGGTCCTAAAGCGTTTACTCAGGCAAAACTCCCGCTGGATTCCGTACGCACTGTGGCCAATTCAGAATAAGGACTGGGTTAGGCCTTCAGGATTTAGCGCATTAGTAGTAATCTTTGGAAAATGTAATGGGTCAGAGATTAATCAAAGCATCCACACGCCCTGGTCAGTAAGGTACCCATAGGTGTAGTTTGACTCCTATATTTGCGGGGAGGGGGGCAAAGTGCGCCCATTCACGTGCACGCATGCACATGTGCATGCTGAAGCCAGTCCCCTTGGTTCACTGACTCTCTCCCCCCACCTACAGTGGTACCTGGGCTGCCAGTGCTGGGGGGCCAGGACAGTGCAACAGGGGAGCCGCAGCTGCTGCTGGCGGCCACTCTGGCACGATGTCGCTGCTTTGAGGCTGCTGCGGTTGCCTCCCTGCTGGGGCTGCTGCTGCTGAGGGTACGCCACGTGCTGGGCTCCTCCTCCCCCCCCCCCCCCGCCCATTTCTGTATCCCCTTCTCTTCCCTATCCCCTTCCTCTCCTCTTCTCTTCCTCACTGTCTCTTCTCCTCACCCCACCCCCCTTGCCCTTGCTTGGTCACCATTCCCCCGTGGGCCCCCACCGGTTGTAGAGACAACAGGTGGGTACTGAGACCCAGGAGGCAGCATCCAGATGCTGAGGCAGGACCTGGAGTGCAGGGGAAAAGCTGCTCCATCTGTTCCCCATGAGCCCAAACGTGCTGCGGGGGAGGGCACAGCATGGGAATGACAAAGTCCCCTTCTCCCCCTCCCCCAGGGCAAGCAGAGCAAGCCCTACAGGGCAGCTCTGCGCTCACAAAAATAGGGGGGGAAGTGGTATGTGACCCCCCCACACCTCACCTCTGTTTAGGGAGGCAATGCCCCCCTGCACCCTCCCAAGCTATGCCTATGAAGGTACCCCCCTCTGGCTTGAGGTAGGGTCAGGACAGTTCGTTTGGCATCTGCAGCTCTCCTGTGGTTACAATGGGCTGCACAGGAATAGCCGAAGTGATTATAGGCTTGGCCTGGGATGGCCAGCATCACTGCTGCATTTTCATGTCTCATTAAGCAATCGTGGGCAATCGGATTGATGGAATGTGCATGCGAACACATTTGCCACACGGATGACACATTTTCTAAACCAGCAGCATATTGCAAAGCTCCAGTTCTTTTGATCTAGAAAGAAGAGCGTCCTCCTGTGATGTGGGCTTTCTTTTGAAGTCACTTGGCACTGGTGCATGTGTTGGCATCTATGCCCCCCCTCCCTTGCCACTAGCATGGCTCGGAGGTGCTCTCTCTTGGCCTCTTTCTCTCTCTCCTCGCTTTTTGGTTCCCTTCTCTTTCTGTGACCTTCATTCATATAAGTTTCACTTGCCTCTGAGTCTTTGCCACCTCGTGTGCCTGTCATGTGCTGGAAATATCCCCTCTGTTTATAGTAAGGCTTTGGAACAAAGAATCTATTCCAGTCTGTACAGAGAACAATGCATGCAGAGACTGTAATGGAAAAACAGAGCTTTTCCCGGCTTCGTGAATGGATCAAATCTAGAGCATGTTGGTAATGAAAGAAAGTTGTCACCCTGTCTCAGCTGTCTGGTGGAATATGCAAGATATCTTTGCTGGTCTCAGGCCATTTCCAATAGACAGGCATCCACATCACAAAAAACCGACCACTACTGCCTCAACATTTGGCAGTCACAGCAGGAACTGACCCACCCTCAGACTCAGTAGATTGTCTCTCTGGACACCAGGGTTCGAGCAGTATGGGATGCCCTCCTGCCTGTGTTAAACCTATTCTTTGGTTAGGCAGAGGACTCTAGCCTCCGGAGCTCTCCGTCTGTTCCCTTTCACTAAGACCAGTACACACTGGAACAGAATACATAAGGTGTCTTAGCTATGCGTGGAAGCAGCTTAGCTTAGCTAGGCAGCCAATCAGCCTGCTGGCCCTTTACCTTTATCCCAAGCTTTAATGTGTTAATTAAAGGCTACAACTCACTAGTTCCATGAGTAACACTCAGAGAAGAGGCTGTTGCTTTATGTGCTGCTAATCCTGCTGGCCTTTTCACCTCTTTTTTTCCATCCTTCCACCTGCTTCCTTACTTTCTGTTTCCTTGCTGCACTGCACAGTGACAAACAGTGCAGGCTCCCTGTAGTCCCACGTTCCTCATCTGCTGATTATCCCTTCCACTCCTCCATCAAAAAGACAGAGCGTGCTTTTACACCTTGTTTCCTTGGGTTGTCAGTTTCTCAGAGCTCTGCAGTCTTTGTCCCCACAGTACAGGGCTGCAGCTGGCACCAAGTGCAAGGGAGGGCTTGTGCAAATTCCTTAGGGCACGACTACACTAGAGCATTTACGGCAGCGCAGCTGCACTGATGCTCTGTAATGTAGCCTCTCTGAGCAGAGGGGAGAGAGCTCTCCCACCGGCTTAACTACTCCAGCCCCCGCTAGCAGCGGTAGCTATGTTGGTGGGAGAACTTCTCCCACCGACACAGAGCTGTCCACACTGGCGGTTATGTGGGTGTAACATGAATAAATCACCCCCCTGAGTGACATAAGTTATGCCGACATAAGCCGTAGTGTAGCCATAGCCTTAGGGTATGTCTTCACTAGCAGCGCTTGAATGTGGCTGTGTAGTCGCGGCACCAGCGCTGTAAAAAAACCCCTCCCCGAGGGGCGTAGCTCCCAGCGTTGGTGCACTGTCTATACTGCCGCTTTACAGCGCTGAAACTTGCGGTGCTCGGGGGGGGAGGGTTCACACCGCTGCGCCAGGAAGTTGCAGCGCTGTAAAGTAGCAGTGTAGACAAGGCCTTAGTTTCCTTTCAGATAGAAGGTAAGAGAAAACTGTCGTTTCTGCCTGTCGCGGGCCTTGCCTCCTGTGTTACTGTCACAGCTCCTTCAGTGAGGATGAATCAAATGGCTTTCAGTGCTTGCTATCTCTCCTCAGATAAAGGCACTTCAGTACCTACACCATATCTCCCATCTGTCAGCACTATGTTGACCCCTTTCTAGTGCACTTGACACCCATAACGGAAAAGCTCTTCTTGTTGGTTATGAGCTTGAATAAAACTATGAGCGCCAAGTGCTCTATTCACAAGGCACAGGCAACATGGGCCCAGCATTATTATTGAAAGACAATAAGCTCACATTAAAAACTACTTGCCTTTCAAATCGACTAACCAGAGATGACTCAGCCTGAATGCAAGCATATATAACAGGAGTTTAGGAGTGAGTGCACTGGTGTGAAATTTTTATCCTTCATAGTAACTAAGGCGATCAAAGAATAAAAGTGTCCCAGACCTGGCAGACGATCAAAGTGAATTTGTCAAGTTCCCAGAATGGTTCTATGACTATAAGTAGAACCATAAGATATTTTAGGAACAGGAAAAGGCCACCAGCCTGGACAGGCCTGCCCTTCTTTTGGTTCATTGCTCATTCTCCTCAAACTTTGGAAGGTGTGTTGTGAATGAAGCAGAGGTCCCACAGTAGGTGCAAGGTGCTGGATGGCAAACAGTGAACAAGGCAGAGCACCAGATATTGAACAAGGTAGACAATTAAGTTTTGAACAACTGCCTCATTCACATCTCATTCACTGTGCACTGAAGGAAAGAGTAGTATGTGATGACGTAATTGAAGACTCTTGTAATGCACTAAGGGTAGAGTTAAGTTGCATGGTTCAGTGTTCACTTCCGCAGTTCCTGAATTCTTAGTGCTTCACTTTGCAACCTTAAACGTTTTTTCATGTAGATTTTTTTAATGTGGAATATTTTCTCTCTTCTTACGTAAACAGTTAGTTAGCTCAGCTCTCAAAGGTACAAATCACTGGACTTGTCATTTAAGGCTGACCTTGTAACCTTGCGCTAGTGCTCTGCATTGCCATGTGGGTGACTTGGGTTCAAGTGAAGGTCTCTCCCTCCCACAATGGCAGTGACTGGAGACACATGGTACATCTACGCTGCAAGCTAGAGGTATAGTTTTCAGCTCAGGGAGACAGCCACCTGCTAGTTCTAATCCAGCTAGCATATTACACATTGAGTGTAGCCACAAGCAGTGGGAGGGGCTAGCCACCCTGAGTATGTGCCTAGGTCTTGGATGGATACATATCAGGGTGGCTAGTCCCTCACCCCTATTTCTAGCATGCTAGCTCGATCAAAGCTAGTGTGGGTATGTCTCCTCGATCTGCAAGTCACACCTCCAGCTCGAAGTGTCAACATATCCAGAGTGCAGGCAGCATAACCCAGGCCTGGTTGGGGGCAGGAAGGAAGCAGCTCTCGTCCAGCCAGTTAAGTAGTACTGAGTTTCCCACTCCTTTGCAGCTGGGTTGTGAGTTCCTGAAAGTAGGGGGGAAGGACAAGGTGTAGATCCTCAAGGATTCTCAATGGATGCAGAGGATGCACCCCACAAGGCAGTACACATTCTACTTAATCTTTTCCAGAGTGAGAGTACTCACCTCACAGCATCCCACCAGACCCAAGCTGCTTATCACACCCTTTTTGCAATGAGCTGCTTGAGAGAAGAAATTCATCTTTAAAAAAACAAACCAACCCGAGAGATTAGAAAGGGCAGGGTGCACACACTAGGAGGGAGCATAGAGAAATGCTGAACAGTCACCTGGATAAAATTTAAACCATGCCAGCTGGCGCTGTAATCTGAGCCGTGTAGGAATGCTGGGCTCTGTTAGAGTTTGCGTGTGTATCCACAGAGATGGCCATATTTCCCTGGTGGGTGACACTATCCCCTCATTCATGACCTGCCCCACAGCAGGGTTGTGAGGTTGGATTATGGAATGTTTGCAAAGTGATTTGAGAGTTTTGGATAAAAACATCCATAGAGAAAGACACAATCAGAATAAACAAATATTGCAAACTATTGATTTAGCTGTTTGTAGACCACTTTTAAGTAAAACAATCATTTCAGCTGTTAACAGGTTGGGGGGGAAATCTATAACTCAGCGATCTCATTTATAATCGTAGGGAACCAATAGCTTTATTGATGTTTCTCTATAAATAGCAAGCATCATAACATTGTGTATTTTCATTCATAAAACTCAGATGCCAATTCATCTTTCTGTCCTGCAGATCCCAGACCTATTGTGAAATTATTGCTATAACAAATGAGGTTATGGAAAATTTTGTTAAGTAAAGCACTACTTCACCCCCCTCTTATATTTTCATCTGTGATAGGTCTCTCTTCTTGAATCTTCATTCTGCATTGTATTACACTTTGGGCCTGAGCAACTGAGCTGTTCAGTACCAGGGTGACTTGGCAGAGTTCAGGAAAAAATGTTGTACTGTTTATTCAAAACTGATAGTTAATTTGATGCCCCTTTACAATCTATTCAAATAACCTGAACATCAGAAAATAAGGCAAACTCATATACTTCTATGCGAGAAAGGAGGAAATACTTATATTTCTGCTGTCAAGTATTAAATGCTCATGATGTGACAAATGTTTTTCATCCTACCTGGAAAATGATTCTTAATTGTAACATTATCACTGCTGTCAATTATCTCAATTTTGTCATGACTAGCAATATTTGATGAATTTTTCAAGCTCCAGCTCCTGGAGTCAAATGATTATGAGAATCTGAGCTTTATCTATTTTTAAGTGCGCCTCTGGCCCTTCTGGTTGTGGATTTAAAACATGGCCTGTGTGTACCCTGAAGGTTTAAAAACAATAAGGCACAGAAAAACAACTGAAAATTCATTATATTTTTTTAAATCACATAATTTTTAGGCCAATGTCATGATTTTGGGGGCCTGACTCATGATCTTTGAATGCTCAGGGTGAGCAATACTACACTGTAGATCAGGAAAGCAGTTAGCTATTTAGAGCTAATTCATATATGCTGCTTAATCTGTTGCTGAAACCCCTTCCTGCCTACCCTTTGCACTTGCAGACACCATATTTGCAGTGAAAACCTCATATTTGCACATACATACTGGGCCACTGCACCAAACAAGTGCTTATGTGCTTGAATACCCTTTTTGGAAGTTCAAATGTCACTGCACAAAAGTTGCAGGCGCAGTTTAGATGCTCATATGTGACAATGTGTATCATAACCTTCTACGTCAGTCCTGTGTCATTACGTACCCTAAGAACAGAGACATCAGGGACTTAACTAGAGCTATCTAGTAATGTTAACAAAAAACCTGATGAAGAAGAATTAAAAGGAAAAACAGTGTTCTTTCCTCTGCCTCTCTCTCAGAAACTAAAATTTCACACCAGATTCTGGAGAAGTGAGAGATGAGGTACGCTTCCAGAAACCATTACTGAAGATTGGTGGAAACATCCAGTTAAACCAGTGGTCAGATGTGGGCAATAGCTGGATTTATTTTAGTTTGTGTGTTTTCATGGAGAGAGCTTTCTACAGGCAACATTCCATCAGATCCCCAACATTCTGACCCCCCCCCACACCTCCCGCTCTTACTCCTTTTCCATGGTATTAACTTTCCATTAGGTGCTCAGACATCCAGACGTCGCCTCTTACTGCACATCAAATTTCAGAATCACCGGGATGGGGTGTGAATAGGAATGTGCCTCTACATCACCTCAGCGGGTCCATCCAGTTTTGTCTTGTTAACACTCTGCAGTAGAAGGTAGAATTGTTGCTAGGATACTGTATCTGTGTGACTGTGGTTTTCTGCCTCAAAACACGACTCAGCTCCAGCTCAGATCAACATCATTAGTGCTTAACCATGCAAAGAAGGTGCCAACATGATGGCTTCAGTCACTGAAATTGGAACATCTAAGGTTTGGACCTTCCAGGTCAAATTCATTCCATAGAAATCAATGGAACTGTGCCTGCATTGAATTTAGCATTTATGGTAAAATTGATCCTGTTTCTATAAACGTAAAAAAGTACAAAAAACTAGCAAATCAACAAATGTAAGATATAATAATATCCTTAGTTCTTATAAAGCACTTTTCACCTGTAGGTGTCAAAGCGCTTTACAAAGGAGGTCAGTACCACTTTCTCCATCTTACAGAGGGGAAACTGAACCACAGAGAGGCTAAGAGACTTGCCCAAGGTCACGCAGGAAGCAGAGCAGGGAATTGAATCTGGGTCTCCCAAGTCCTTTGTTGCGTGCCCTCACCATAGGACAATCCTTCCTCTTAAATAAGGGTAGAGTACAGCACAATGGATTGGAAGGATGGTCTTGTGGGTAAAGCGCAGGCGTGAGAGTCAGAGGACGCATTGTCTATTCTTGGCTGTGTCAGAGACTTCCTGTGTGATACTGAACTCAGTCCTGCATGGCCTTAAGCACCATCAACTTTGATTGAATTCAGCAGCAATTGAGGGTGTCAACTGAGGGGCAAACACTTAGCAGGAGGTGCTCAGCAGCCTGCAGCTTTGGGCTCACAATATCTGGGTCTCCATTCCCCTTAGGGTTGCTAACTCTGATTGATGATATTTTGGGAGATTTCACCACCACCACCACCACCATGACGTAATGTCATTTTCTTAAAATATCCTACTAAAATCTTACAGATTGCTTTCAATAATCACTGGCAGATCGATGCCGATTCTGGGAGACTCCAGGCAATCTTGGAGGGCTGGCACACCTCATTCGCCTGTCTATAAGATAAGGCTAATATTACTAATCTATTTTAAAGAGCTATTATGAGACTTAATTAATGTATGTTGTAAAGAGCATTGACACCCTCTGTCAAGGCTGACTCCCCACTCTGTCACTCGGCCTGCAAGGATTTAAAAAATTCATACTTGCCACTCCAGGCTTGTATTACACTCCCAAGGTTACAGCTTTTCTCTGACCTTGGCTTGGTAAATGCTGCCACCAAATGCAAAAAAAACCAAAAAACAAAAAATCCTTTGAACCCAGGAAGAAGCACTTGGGAATTTCTCCCTGTGGGGTACCCTTTCACCACCACCACCCCCATTCCGGGGAAGAGCTGAGAAAGAAAACAAAGGAAATTAGCTGTGGCTACCAGCTAATCAAACAACATGCACAAACCTCTTAGGACACAAAAAAATCTAATCCTGTTCTTAAAAATGGTAAATTTTACTAAAAACAAAAAGGAAAAAATTACATCTGGAATTTAGGCTTTTGCTAGATTTTAAAAGAGCAATTCCAAAAATTAAGCACCCAAAATAGCTTTCTTGGGGGTTCAGCTTAAAGGTTACCAGCAAACAAAAGCATCTGGAGTTAGCACAGAGGAGATCCACAAGCCAAAATAAAAAATAAACCTGATTGTGTCTAACTAAACATTGCCTATCCAAATAATTTCTTCTAGGTATGGAAGATTTCATACCTGGTTCAAGCCTTACACAGCATTGGTGCTCTGTCCCTGCAGCCCAGAGAACAACAGACAGGGGGAAAGTTTCTTTCTCAATTTTAAAAAGTTCTACCTTCCCATTGGCTCTTTTGGTTAGGTGCCCACTCCTTTTCTTTTACCTGTGGGGGCTTGTTAACCCTTTACAGGTAAAGCAAGCAGAGAACAGACCAAGAGGGATTTTACAGCTAACTGGCTGGCTGAGAGTCCATCAAAGGGAGCTACTCCCCCCCATTAATGTATCACACCCTCACAGAGAGGTGCTGTAGAAGTGGGACATCTTATTACTAATGTGCTAACCAGAACCACCCATCCAGTGGACTGATAAGAGAAAGGGTTTGGGGTCACCGAGGAAGAGTCATGGAAACCATGAGCCAGGTACTCAGCAGCAGGAAAAAAGTGAGAGCATGCTCAGAAGTATTAAGGCTAGATGACGAGCAGCCCCTGCATGGCTGCACCTGGGCTCAGGGAACCTGCACAAGGGCAGCTAAGAACAGTGGTCTCAGTACTCTGGGGGGGAAACAGCAGGAAGCCCTTGTACAAAAGGAAGCATATTACAGAAATCTAAAGGAGTAAACAACGAGGGTAGCACAAAGCCACACTACCTAGGGTTTCCTCACAAAAGGACTGTGGCACAGGAGGTATAATACTCCCCTGATCACCCCTGGTTGGTGGGAGGATCATTTTCTCTTCTCCAACACTGGCAATCTCTGGGGGGCATTTCGGACGGTGCTGGGGCCTTGGTCCCTTCATGACTCTTTTGTGGCGATTTTGTACCCCGAGGTACATGGTGGGAACAGTCCTTGAGCCACCTAGCCCTTTTATGTGGGGTGGGTGTAAAGGGATTTTCCTTGACCCCTCCCCACATCTGTGCATCTACACTAGAGCTAGGGTCAGTCTGGCGCAATATCAGCAGAATTATAAGAGCTTGGATCCAACCTAGTTCTCAGTTAAATTTATTTTAATCCAGAGCAACTTCACTGAAGTGTTATACCAGTGGTAATACAGCAAAGTCTGGCCCCTTGATGAGAAAATATGACTCCCAGAAGAGCTGTGTATTTTAATACAAAGTGCATCCACCCTCTTCTTTGGCCTCTTTCTTTTAAATTAACTCAGTTACACAAATTCCTGCTTGCAGTTGCCTTTGATTTCTGGAGCAAGTTTGCTGTGAGTCACGCATTCTTGTTTTGAACTCCCTCAGCATAGTCAGTGAATCTAGAATTATGAAAATCAGAAACGAATGAAATTACCATGATGTGATTGCCAGAGATGCCTGATATTAATTCATCCTGATCTGCAGAACCTCTATGCTGGCATTCAAAAGCAGATTCTCCACGGGAATATTGTTAGCTCTCTGCAATCATACCAGAACATATGGGTGGGGTTACTTCCACAGTTTGCTGTGGATTCACGTTCTGTTCACATGTACTTTAACACACAAATGATGAAGAAATCATGACATAGATGTAAACAGGGTCTGAATGAGCTCTCCCCTGACGGCTAGCTGGGGAGGGGCAAGGCTTCAGGACCAGACTGCATTTACATGAACATACCCACTCTGCCTGGGTATCTAGCAGACAGAGCTGTGTTGCCAAAGGATCAACTTTGGCTGGTGTTGGATTACAAATCACTTTAGTACTGAATGCCGGGGTAGTGAAATGTTGTTACCAATGCTTTTATCTTTATTGTATGAGTAGAGGGCAGCTATCGGAGCGGAGCAGCGAGTGGCCAGCGAGGGCGGCCAGCGGGGCAGCGAGTGGCTGGCAGGGCGGCCAGCGGAGCAGGGCAGTGGTTGGCTGGCAGGGCAGTGACGCCAGAGCAAGTCCTCAGATGGTGGAGCAAGCAAGGTGCCTTCTCCCGCCCCCACCCTCCACTCTGGGTGGGAGGTGAACTCACACTGATGCACCTCTGAACCCTGGGTCCTCACTGACCAAGGACAACCACTGTGAGGAGCAGAGAGGGGCACGGTAACGGAACTTTTGGTTGTAGAACTCAAGAACCGGAGGCAGAACCGGAGGCAGACACTGCCCCATGCACTCTGGTGGTGTCCTGCTCACAGTTTTATGTTTATGAATCCAGCTTGTGGCACTTTCCCTAATTAATGTCCGGTGACTTCCCTCCTTTCATTAAAAGTTTCTTTTCTACACTCAGACTCTGTGCTTGCAAGAGGTGAAGTATTGCTTCTCAGAGACACCCTGGAGTGCAGTGTAATTTTCCCAGGGTATTGACTGGGGGCTCGAGCCAGTTCAGTTGTATTGTTGAAAAGGAACCCCTAGATATTGAATCTGGCGTCCGTTAGAGTGTATCTGAGCCAGGAATCCATACACTGAAAAATATTTCTCCCACAACACTTGAGCAATGGTGGTGGCCTTCTGGTCATGTGTGGGATATGCCTGTGCATACCGTATAAAATGGTCAGTCACTACTAAAATGTTCCCAACATTCCTCCTGTCCACTTCTAAAGATAAGAAATCAGTGCATACCAGCTCCAAGGGTTTGCTGCCGGTGATATTCTTCAGCTATGCTGCTCTAGTGGGCAGAGTTTTACCGAGCACTTGTCTCACATTTCTTGAGAACATTCTCAGCCATCTGGGGCCAATAGAACCTAGTATGAATAAGTTCTAAGGTTCTATTGGCCCTATTCTCATTCTCTCCATTCTCAAATGTCCAAAGTCATCATGCAGGGCCCTAATGGCCAGGGCTCTGTACTCTTTTGGTAGCACTAGTTGTGTTTGTTGATTTTGTAAAGGGTTTGCAGTAATTCGGTGCAGCACTCCCTGAATCAGTTTTAGTTTGCTCCATTCTCTCAATAGTAGTTTACCCTCAGGGGGTAGATGGAATAATTGCAGCAGGGTTTTGCCCCTCCCTTTTTGCAAGTCATGTGTCACAAATGTCACTATCTTGCAGTTGGGCTTTTTGCCAGTCAGCGGCATTGAGCATGGACAATGGAGATTGGTCCCACACAATACAGTTCATTGAGGCAGGTGGTACACTTTCAAGGGGCAAGCCCAGAGTTTCTGCAATGCAACCATAAAGATTCTCATGGGCCTCTGGCTCTTGACAACTCCCACTGCAAAGAGCTCTCACTCCCTCCACAGGAATTACAGCAACTTCAGATGCCTGTGGATGCCGGGACAACGCATCCGCATCTACATTGCTTCTCCCTGATTGGTACTGAATGCTGAACTCGCAGCTAGCCAAGGCAGACAGCCATCTCTGCCCTGTAGCATCCATGCTAGCACTAGTTAACACATAAGTCATCAAATTGTTGTCTGTCCACACTTGAAACTGAGCACCATATAAGTAGTCAGAAAACTTCTCAATGATGGCCCATTTCAAGGCCAAGAACTCCAGCTTGTGGATGGGGTAGCAAGTTTCACTATCAGACAGCCCTCAGCTGTCAAAGGCCACCGATTTACGTTTGCCTTCAACTTCCTGGTATAGGACCGCTCCTAAACCCACCAGACTGGCATCTGTATGTAGGATAAATGGCTTGGTTGGGTCAGCAAAGATTGGGACTGGAGCATGAATTAGGCAATTAATGATTTCTCGAAAAGCCCTTTCACATCTCTCGTCGCATTGTGATCCAAAGGGCTCTAAGGGGCCATAGTGTCTCTGCTCAGGAGACCTTGGGGACCTCCCCTTACTCTTGGTCTTAGACTTGTTCTTGCTGGATAGGTATCCCCTGGTAAGATCATTGAGAAGTTTTACGATGGTAGCATAATTCTTCACAAGCCTGCTATAGTAGCCACTAAATCCGAGAACTACAGCATGGCTGTTTAGTCAATACACATCTGGATTTTCCCATTCTTTTTACGAATCACCAAAATGGGTGAGGTGTATGGGCTGCGGGATCTGTAATGATGCCATTCACAATCAGCTCCTGAAGATGATGTCGCACATCTTCCATCCCTGAGAGAGCAATCTTCCTAGATCTCTCCCTGAAGGGTTGGGAGTCTTGTGGACTGATGTTGTGTTCCACTCCTTTTGCATATTCCATGTCCCACTCATGCAGTGAGAATACCTTGGATCTTTCACAAAGCTTCTTCCTCAGGCGATCCTTCCACTCCTCGGACAATGGCGAATCTCCAAAGTCAAACCTTGCAGGATCCACTGCCGGAACTTGAGTTTCACACTGGGGTCTCACAATGGTTTCGGGCTCAAAGAGGTCTGCTATCTTCTGTCCTTGCTTCACAACATCACGGCTTGTTTCATTAGCAATCAGTATAATCACCTTTTCCTGGGCTTCAGAGGTAGGGTTATGACTCCACTGGGGACCAGCACTCCTTTAGGGAGCTCTCCATCAGCCGGCTGCTCTACCATTGCTAATGCCCCTTTACTGCCTTTCAGCCAGGTACTCATGACAAGCACTTCTCGCTCCATCCTTGCAGGTATACTAAGGGCATACATCAGTGCTCCCATTGGTAGCTCAGAGATCTCCTTGTCAGTGCTCTTGATTTTTCTGTAGGCTTCAGCACAAAGTGTATGGATCGTTGGGGTGTTAAGGTATTGGTCCCCAGCTCGTTGTCTGCAGTAATCTGCGAGTACCTTGAAGAGACCGAAGTTGGTCCCTGTCAGCACAGACACGTCAGAGATTCCTTTAGAGTTGGGACATGTTAAGGCAGCTGTGTCTACCTCTTCTCTTACCCCGGCAACCTCCTCTGGAAATTCCAGGTGCACTATGACATACCCTTGGTAGGGGTATTCATCCATGCTGAGGCCACACAAGCCAAGGCCGGTCAGTGGTTGTATAGGCAGGTGCCTAAGCATCCATTGGTAGAATGACTGAAATATAATAGTCACTTGAGATCCAGTGTCAAGCACTGCATTACATTCTGCCCTTTGAGCCTCACCGTGACTTCTGCTCGAGGCCCTGTCAGTCCTGATGGGATCCCAGCTGGACAGTCTTTTCCAGGGGAGCCTTCAAGTCCTGTGGGCCTGTGTAGTAGTAGGATTTTATTTTTGTATTTTGGATAATTTAGAATGAAGGATATAATAATATAGCATGTATTAAATGTATTGATGTATGATTTGACGATATCCTGCCAGCCACCCTTTTTGAACAGCAGAAAGGAATGGCCTAAGGGGCCATTGGTAGAAACTCATTAGACAGGCTGCCAGTGTCTGAACTGATGTTAAGGCAGGAACAGACCAGAACAGTCCTTATGGCTAATTATGGTCACCTTTTGTTTTAGGATAAGTTTTCATTACAGTATTTGCTATAAGGTCTTGTTTCTTATCTGCATTGCAAATGAAGTTGTGTAAGGTTCCTTTGTAATCCCTTTGGTAACCATATAACCCTTTCTAAAATGTGATCCTATCTGAAATTCTCTGGTAAAATTGTTTGGTGTCAGTAAAGGATGTGTGCATGGTTAAGGCTGAGTGTGAAAGCCATCATAAATGTCCAGATGGTCAAGAAGAAGTGAGAGACTTGGAGAGACCACAGGAAACAATCAGAAAACATGCATTGTATCTGATACTAAGCGAGTTAACAGCATTGACAACCACCCCCTGTAGGCGAGACAACAAATAAAAGATAACAGCGGAAAACCCCAAGATTAACACCATTTAAGGACTAACGATTACAAAATGACATTGCAAAATCCACAGACTAAAATGGGAATTTACAAGTATAAACCTGGGGTGTTTTGCCATAGAACTTTGGGTTCAGTCCTGCAAAGCCTCGGAGTATCGGATCGTGACTGACAGAACCCAGCTCCTCATTTGTGCTCAATCTAACTGGCCATTAGATTGACTCAAGCTACAACAGGCTGGTAACTATAAGACCATCTGCAGGACTTGTGTGTGTGTGTGATTGAATGCATATGCTAGCTGTTGTATTTTCAAGAAACGTGGCATATTGCCTTTTCCCCTGAAGAGATCCTGTGTGCTTTTTATAAGCATAACACCGGGGTGGGTCCCCTTCGCAAGCCCCTTTGGCAGTTCTTCGACCCCTCCCAACTGGCCTTCAGCTTTCCATACACTAAGGAGGGATTTTCTTCATTACGACTCTTGGCAGCACGGTGTCCATTCTGGCCACACCAGTAGCAGAAGAATGGTCCTTTCCCTCTTCACTCAGGTGGGATGGTGGCTCTAAATGCTGACTTCTCCATCGCCACAGCCAGAGGATCCTTATGCCTGGAAGTCTTAGCTTGGTCAATGGTGCTTTGCAGCTCAGCTATCTGTTCTGTCAAGACCTGCACTTGTTGGGCAAGTTCCTCTCTGGTGCTCACCATCAGTACACTGGCCG
The DNA here is from genome assembly GCF_015237465.2 of Chelonia mydas. Lineage (NCBI taxonomy): Eukaryota > Metazoa > Chordata > Testudines > Cheloniidae > Chelonia > Chelonia mydas. Next base: position 37,893,171 of record NC_057850.1, on the reverse strand, counting down.
TTTCTAGGGGTGCTGTGCTGACTGCCTCAGAGGGTTGGACTTCCCAAAACTCACTGGCAGCCTGCCTTTCCTCCTCCCCTCTGACCTCTTTTATCAGTTCGGCGTAACTTGTGGGATTTTCCTGCCCTTCTCTTAACCAGAGATGAAGTATAATCGGGTTCTTAAAATTTTGAGCCAGTCTGGTCTGATCCATCTGCTCAGCAGTCACTGCTCCCACAAAAGCTTATGCCCAAATAAATGTGTTAGTCTCTAAGGTGCCACAAGGACTCCTCGTTGTTTTTGCTGATACAGACTAACACGGCTACCACGCTGAAACCTGCTCCCCTCTTGACAGCTCTCTGTAGCAGTCTATCCAGCCTCTGTATATAATCGGAAACCTTCTCACTCCTTTGCTGACAGGAATTAAGGAACTGACAATAAATGTCCTCAGAGCCCTCTGCGCTCCCAAAGGTGTGCTCGAGGGCCTCTAAGCAGTTGTTCACACTGACCCCAGGGTTAGTGAGCTTCAGGGTGCGAAGCACGTCTAATGCTGGGCCTCTGAGGCTCTCTAGTAGACAGCTTCGCTTTTCTGCATCGGGTACGGCCCACTCCTGCAGCATTTCAGTGGTGTGTTCCAACCAGGGTTCAAACTGTTCTTCCCCAGGTATTGGGATGGGACCCCCAGCAAATAACCTTAACTGACAATAAGAGCCTGACAAATGGGACAGCACTCCTTTTTCCAATACTTGCCACAGTGCCTTTCCTCACTCACTGACTGAGGCTGCAGCACCCAGTGTTGGCGGTGCTGAGTCAAGGCCCAAAAAACCCAGCATATTATACATTATACAAACTGTGATTTCTCCCAAAATATAAACAAAATTGTTTTCCCAGCTTAGTGGATCACTCAAGATGTGCTTGCAAGGGGGTACTGATCCAGGATCCCAGACAAGCCCCCAAAATGTAATCCTTCTGCCAGGTGGAGTCGGCAGCAACCAGGGTCGGGTTCAGTATCTAACAATACAACACAGAACTGGCTCGAGCCCCGACTCAGTAACCTGGGACAAATTACACACCACTCCTAGGCACCTCTAAGAGGCAATACTTCCCCACGCACAAGCATAGAGTCTGAGCGTAGAAAAGAAACTTTTAATGAAAGGAGGGGAGTCACCTGACATTAGGGAAAATGCCGCAAGCAGGATTCATAAACATAAAACTGCTCAGACCCCTTTAAAAACGATAAACACCCACCCACCCCATTGGGCAGTGTCTTCTGCCTCAGGTTCTTGAGTTCTACAACAAAAAGGTTTTTTACAGTGTACCTCTCTGCTCCCTCACCACACCCCACCCCACTCACAGCGGTTGTCCTTGGTCAGTGAGGACCCAGGGTTCAAAGGTGCATACATTATGAAGCACAAAAAGGGGCACAAATGTAATTTCTTTTCCCTTGCCAGCAGATCTCTTAATCCCACATCACTACAAAGGCAATTTAGGCTGGCAGTTCTTTAATTATACCTCAAGTGAAATTTGGCCAGGAAACTTGAACTAACACCTTCCTGTTATGGAAAGTACGAAGTGCCTGGGTATCTTTGCTGGCCATATGCGATCAGGACCTTACTTTATATCTCATCTGAAAGCCTCCAGCAGCACAGTACTGTCCAGAACCACACTAGACCTTGGCCCAGTAATGTTGCAGAGGGAAAACACCACTTCCTGCAAAATGCAGGTGTCCTTTGGAGGTCACTCACCCTGGCACTGATCCTCTTTGCCTTGTGAGTTGTGACAGGATCACAGCAGCAATCCAGATGCCTGAGGCAGCAAATTCCTCAGGTTGACTATACAGGATGTAAACAAGATTTTTTTGGTTCCTGTTAATGACTGCTTTCACTTCCATCAAGCTGCCCCCCTGGCACTAGGCTACCAGTTTACCCACCCCAAATACATTTGTTGGAGGTAGCTAGTACTTTCAAATGCTCAATGTGCACACTTTGGATTTGCAAACACTCTCTTCTGTTCAGGCAGAAGTAGCACATTGGCTCCTAGATCTGGTACCTGCGATATATGAAATGGCTCAGATCCCTTATGCCGCACCACCAGCAGGTTTTGGCCCGAAAGTCAGCATGGAGCTGCGCTAGCAGATCCTACGCCATCCCTCCTGTTGCCAGCCTAAGGGGTGTGGCTAAGAGAAAGGAGGCATGGCAGGGGCCTCCTTATGCCCCTTAATCTCTGACTACTGCATTGGTCCTTTTAGGCTGCTCTAAGATACACTAGGAGCCCAACTGGCACACAGTTAGCACAGGATCATGGGGATGTAAAGGTCACCTATCAACCCCTATCTTGAGCTCTGCTGTGTACTTCGCCATTGCTAAGGATCTGGGTCAGTATTTCTTTTCAGGTGAATTACAAACAGGTTTGAAATATGGCTCAGCAGCTAGAGAATTACTATTTAGTATGTATAGCTATATACAAATACGTAATTGTATATCCTGAGCATACTTAGAAGTCCGACAGGAAAGAGGCAGGAGCCGGAGTACAGTTAGCATGCTAATAGCACTGATGGACTCTTCAAACTGCCATGCACAGGCTGGTCAGCTTTTTAAATTCACGCTGACAAGATAGGGTGATCTGTGCATTTCTTCTCTTCACCCTGTTTACTTACGACATATCTCACAGGTCCACATACAACAAGTGGCAGAGTAACAGTGTCCCCTCTCAGCTATGTGCCTTCAAGATCCTGTGATGTCTGAATTTAAGATGATCTATTGATCATCACTTTGTCAGAACACAGAACACATTAATTGCGCATCTCCCTGCTGGGTTGTAGAACAGGGTTGGCATCACATGGTGACTCAGCTTTTTGTTTTGAAATGTAAATTTGAGTACATTTCCCCAACTGCGTACATTAGCAGCTCATAAGATGCCCACTCCGGCTCTCTTTGAAATCATTTGGAATTGGATTCGGCCCCAGATCACAAGAACACCACACCCTGGTCACCCCACAGTAGGAGATCCACATTAGGATTTAATCATTATTTCATAGAGCTCAGTCATGCTCATCTTGCTCTTCTTCTCTGTAAGCTAAATAGCCCTGAATTTTAGAGCTTTTCATCCCATGTAAACCACACAAGGTGGCTAACCAGGGGCAGCGTGTGTAACTGACAAGATGGGTGCAACATAGGGAACGGCTGTTTTGTGAATAATTTCTTATTCCCTACACCTGATAATTGTTCTGGGTTAGTGAGAAAATGCTGAACTTGTTTATAACCCCTCAGAATTGTGTATTTTAAATTATTGCCAAGGGGTTTGTTTTTAATGTAGAATTTCTCATTGATTTCAGTTTAGCTGGATTTTTTTTTTATTTGTGAACATTTTAGTCTGCCAATTAAGTAGACTAAATTAAGTATTGGTGAGATTAATTTAGTATAGCTCTCAGAGAGCAAGCGCACAGGTCAACAATATTATGATCACATTCTGTTCTAATTAACATGTTAATACTCACGACAGTTACCGAGCAACAATAGGATCATTTTAACATGAGCTGTAAAACATATTCAAGGTTTAACTTATTATGACATCAAAGTAAGTAGGAAAAAAAAGAACACAAACATATCCATTAGTCAAAATCAAACCCTAGATACATAAACAGAAAGGGCCACATGGCATAAACAGGTCATCTAGCATCAGTGTTTGTCATTAACTATGACCCAGAATGGAAAAAAAAAAGGACAGAATAATCAATATTAAGATAATGTGTGTGGGATGGTTGAGTGACACATGACCTTAGTGGTGGTAGGGATGAAAAGCCTTTTTCCTCTAGGTCAAAAGCAAACACATTATTGCTTCTGCTTCCACTGCTGGCTTAGCAGTGCTGTCAAGAGTAAGAGAAGCAGAGTGAAACTGACAAATACTGGTCAGTTTCATTCTGCTGCTCCTGCTGGGTCATGGGGAAAATGTTCAGTGCAGCTGTTCAAGCATAGGAATAATGCTCTAGTTGCTGCTGGGGGTGCTCTAGGAATAAAGAGGTGAGATCAATTACCCTATTTAATGTCAGGAAAATTACAGACAAAAGACCCTCAGTTACACTTATGAAACCCCATTGGCTTAGGTTAAGTTGCGTGGGTATAATGAAGGCATCCGTAGACTAAAGTACTTGTGACTATGCTGCTTAATGGCAAAACAAGGGGGATATGGCAAAATCCAAATGTCTTCAGTATGCTTCTCTCTAACTCATGTCAAAATTTAACTCATCTGGGCGTCAATCAGGAAAATCAGCTATCCTTACAGTACATTGAAATAATGAAAAACAGTAACTACAGCAGAAGATCATCCCTGACCATGTAGGATGGGTTTGACAAATTTAGAGTCAGGAGGAGGATGGTGACAGTTGGCTATTAAGGATGGTGATAGTTGGCTACTAAATATGCTTCAGTACTTTGGATACAAATAAATAGAGCCCTACCAAATTCATCGTCCATTTTAATTAATTTCACAGTCATAGGATTTTAAAAATCATAAATTTCATAATTTCAGATATTTAAATCTGAAATTTCAGTGTTGTGACTGTAGGGGTCCTGACCCAAAACGGAGTTGTGGGAGTCACAAGGTTATTGTAGGGGAGTCACGGTATTGCCACCTTTACTTCTGTGCTGCTGGTGGTGACAGTGCTCCCTTCATAGCTGGGTGGCCAGGGAGTGCCGGATGCTGGCCAGGAGCCCAGCTCTGAAGGCAGCACTGCTACCAGGAGCAGCGCAGAAGTAGGGATGTCATGGTATGGTATTGCCACTCTTAATTCTGCGCTGCTGCAGTCAGAGCTGGCCCCTCGGCCAGCAGCCGCCACTCTTCATCCACCCAGCTCTGAAGGCAGCGCAGAAGTAAGGGTGGCAATACTGCGTGGTCCCCTTTTGGGTCGGGGCCACGAGTTTGAGAAATGCTGGGCTCCTCCATGAAATCTCTATAGTATAGAGCAGCGGTTCTCAAACTATGGGTCAGGACCCCAATGTGGGTCATAACCCCATTTTAATGGGGTTGCCAGGGCTGGTGTTAGACTTGCTGGGGCCCGGGCCCAAAGCCGAAGCCTGAGAGCTTCAGTCCTGGGTGACAAGGCCCAGGGTTACAGGCCTCCCACCTAGGGCTGAAGCCCTTGGGCTTCAGCTTTCGCCTATTTCTCCCCCTGAGCTTGGGTGGCTCAGGCTTTGATTCAGTGTAGTAATTTTTGTTGTCAGAAGGGGGGTCGCAGTGCAGTGAAGTTTGAGAACCCCTGGATTAGGGGTATGGAACAGCTTCCATAGGAGGAGAGATTAAAAAGACTGGGACTGTTCAGGTTGGCAAAGAGACAACTAAGGAGGGATATGATAGAGGTCTATAAAATCATGACTGGTGTGGAGAAAATGAATAAGGAAGTGTTATTTACCCCTTCATATAACACAAGAACTAGAGGTCACCCAATTAAAGTAATATGCAGCAGGTTTAAAACAAACCAAAGGAAGTATTTCTTCACACAACGCACAGTCAACCTGTGGAACTCATTTCCAGGGGATGTCATGAAGACCAAAAGTATAAGTGGGTTCAAAAAAGAATTAGATAATTTAATGGAGCATACGTCCATCAATGGCTATTAGCCACTATGGTCAGGGATGCAAACCTATGGTCTGGGTGTCCCTAAGCCTCTGATTTCCAGGAGTTGGGACTGGACGACAGGGGATGGCTCATTCTTTGTTTTAACAATGACAATTGTTAAAAAAAATATTTTAAAAAGAGATATTTAGGAGAAATATTTCCCATGTGTAATTCTGAGGCCTGTCTATGAAGTGTCAAATATGCCTGTGATTAGCTGTAGAGAAACCACTGCTGTACTGTTTGCCAAGGTCACCAGGAAACCCATAATTCATCCATCACTTTGCACTTCCATCCAAGGATCTCAGTATGCTTTACAGACACCCTTGACTTAAGCCTTGCAGTCCTTACCTGTGAGGTAGAAAAGCACCATCCTCATTGTACAGCCATTGAAACTGAGACTATGGCTACACTACAGAGCTTACAGCCTGGGCCGCTACAAGCTCTCTAGTGGAGCCACTCTGAGCCGGGAGAGAGCTCGTCCTCGACACCGGCACTTAGGTTTGTGTGACTTATGTCACTTGGGGGGAGGCTTATTCACAGCTCTGAGTGACCAAGTTATACCGACATAAAGAATAGTACAGTAACTCCTCACTTAACGTCATCCCGGTTAATGCTGTTTCGTTGTTACGTTGCTGATCAATTAGGGAACAGGCTCGTTTAAAGTTGCGCAATGCTCCCTTATAACGTTGTTTTGCAGCTACCTGCTTTGTCCACTGCTTGCAGGAAGAGCAGCCTGTTGGAGCTAGCTGGTGGGGGCTTGGCACCAGGGTGGACCGGCAGCCCCTGTATCAGCTCCCCTCAGTTCCCTGGGCAGCAGCTGCCCAGCAGGCTATCAATTGACAGCAGTTCAGCTGTCCCTTCCCCCACTGCCATGTGCTGCTCCTGCCCTCTGCCTTGGAGCTTCTCCCCGGAGCCTCCTGCTTGCTGTGCAGGGATTAGAGGGGAAGAGGGGTGCTGATATCAGAGTGTCCCCCTCCCCGGGGTCCTGTCTCCCGCTCCTATACCTCATATCCACAGAGTAGGGGGGGACATGACAGGGCTCAGGACGGAGAGAGCTTGCGGGCAGCAGCTGCTGTCTCAACTTGCTGATCTACTTAAAAAGGCAGTGTACTTAGCGTGGGGACAGTGTACTTAAAGGGGCAATGCACGTCTCTCTCTCACACTCATGGTGTGTGTCTCTGTCCCTCCCCCCCCCCGCACACACACATGGTGTGTGTCTCTGTCTCTCTCTGCTATGTGTCTCCTCCCTCCCTTCGTGCTGCCTTGTACAGTGTGAGGCTACATTAACGTGTTAACCCTTGAGGGCTTAAAATTTATACTGCGTGGGGTGTGTGCGTGTGTGTGTGTGTGTGTATTTCGCCAGATAAAAGACTATATTTTATATAAAGATTATAAAATATAGTCTTATCTGGCAAAAAAAATTTCCCTGGAACCTAACCCCCCCTATTTATATTACTTCTTATGGTGAAGTTGGATTCGCTTAACATCGTTTCGCTTACAATAGCATTTTTCAGGAACATAAGTACAACGTTAAGCGAGGAGTTACTGTATAGACATGGGATTCTCAAACTTCACTGCACTGTGACTCCCTTCTGACAGCAAAAATTACTACAGGACCCCGGGAGGGAGCACCAAAGCCTGAGCCTGCCCAAGCCCCGCCACCTCGGGCGGGGGGCCAAATCCAAAGCCCGAGGACTTCAGCCCCAGGCAGGGGGGCCTGTAACCTGAGCCTTGCCACCCAGGGTTGAAGCCCATGAGCTCGGGCTTTGGCCCGGGGCAATGGGATCGGGCTCCAGCCCTGGCAATCCCATTAAAACGGAGTCACGACCCATTTCTCAGTCCTGACCCACAGTTTGAAAATCGTTGCACTAATCTTTTCTGTTGCCCTTCTCTGTAGCTTTTCTACTTCTAAAATATATTTTTTGAGACAAGACAACCAGAACTGCATACAATATTCAAGGTGTGAGTGTACCGTGGATTTATATAGCGATATTTTCTGTGTTCTTATCTATCCCTTTCCTAATGGTTCCTAACATTCTGTTAGCTTTTGTGACAGCCACTGCACATTGAGCAGATGTTTTCAGAGAACTATCCATGATGACCACAAGATCTTTCTTGAAAGGTAACAGCAAATTTAGACCCCGTTAGTTTGTATGTATAGTTGGGATTGTGTGTTCCAATGTGCATTACTTTGCATTTATCAACATTGAATTTCATCTCCCATTTTTTTGCCCAGTCACCCAGTTTTGTGACATCTCTTTGTAACTCTTCACAGTCTGCTTTGGACTTAACTGTCTTGAGTAATTTTATATTGTCTGCAAACTTTGCCACCTCTCGGTTTATCCCTTTTCCCTGATAATTTATGAATATGTTGAACAGCACTTGTCCCCGTACAGATTCCTGGGGAATTCCACTATTTATCTCTCTTCATTCTGAAAACTGACCATTTATTCCTACCCTTTGTTTCCTGTCTTTTAACCAGTTACTGATCCATGACAGGACCTTCCCTCTTATCCCATGACAGCTCATTTTGCTTAAGAACCTTTGGTGAGGGACCTTGTCAAAGGCTTTCTGAAAGTTCAAGTACACTATATCATAGAATCATAGAATATCAGGGTTGGAAGGGACCTCAGGAGGTCATCTAGTCCAACCCCCTGCTCAAAGCAGGACCAATCCCCAACTAAATCATCCCAGCCAGGGCTTTATCAAGCCTGACCTTAAAAACCTCAAAGGAAGGAGATTCCACCACCTCCCTAGGCAACACATTCCTGTGCTTCACCACCCTCCTAGTGAAAAAGTTTTTCCTAATATCCAACCTAAACCTCTCCCACTGCAACTTGAGACCATTACTCCTTGTTCTGTCATCTGCTACCACTGAGAACCGTCTAGATCCATCCTCTTTGAAACCCCCTTTCAGGTAGTTGAAAGCAGCTACCAAATCCCCCCTCATTCTTCTCTTCTGCAGACTAAACAATCCCAGTTCACTCAGCCTCTCCTCATAAGTCATATGTTCCAGTCCCTAATCATTTTTGTGGCCTCCGCTGGACTCTTTCCAATTTTTCCACATCCTTCTTGTAGTGTGGGGCCCAAAACAGGACACAGTACTCCAGATGAGGTCTGACCAATGTCAAATAGAGGGGAATGATCACATCCCTCGATCTGCTGGCAATGCCCCTACTTATACAGTCCAAAATGCCGTTAGCCTTCTTGGCAACAAGGCACACTGTTGACTCATATCCAGCTTCTTGTCCACTGTAACCCCTAGGTCCTTTTCTGCAGAACTGCTGCCGAGCCATTCGGTCCCTAGTCTGTAGCAGTGCATGGGATTCTTCCGTCCTAAGTGCAGGACTCTGCACTTGTCCTTGCTGAACCTCATCAGATTTCTTTTGGCCCAATCCTCTAATTTGTCTAGGTCCCTCTGTATCCTATCCCTACCCTCCAGCATATCTACCACTCCTTCCAGTTTAGTGTCATCTGCAAACTTGCTGAGGGTGCTGTCCACGCCATCCTCCATATCATTAATGAAGATATTGAACAAAACGGGCCCCAGGACCGACCCTTGGGGCACTCCACTTGATACCGGCTGCCAGCTAGACATGGAGCCATTGATCACTACCCATTGAGACTGATGATCTAGCCAGCTTTCTATCCACCTTACAGTCCGTCCATCCAGTCCATAATTCTTTAACTTGCTGGCAAGAATACTGTGGGAGACCATATCAAAAGCTTTGCTAAAGTCAAGGAATAACACGTCCACTGCTTTCCCCTCATCCACAGAGCCAGTTATCTTGTCATAGAAGGCAATTAGATTAGATTAGTCAGGCATGACTTTCCCTTGGTGAATCCATGCTGACTGTTCCTGATCACTTTCCTCTCCTCTATGTGCTTCAGAATTGATTCCTTGAGGACCTGCTCCATGATTTTTCCAGGGATTGAGGTGAGGCTGACTGGCCTGTAGTAACCCGGATCCTTCTTCTTCCCATTTTAAAAGATGGGCACTACATTAGCCTTTTCCCAATCATCCAGGACCTCCCCCGAGCGCCGTGAGTTTTCAAAGATAATGGCCAGTGGCTCTGCAATCACATCCGCCAACTCCTTTAGTACTCTCGTTCGCAGCACATCTGGCCCCATGGACTTGTGCTCATCCAGCTTTTCTAAATAGTCCCGAACCACTTCTTTCTCCACAAACGGCTGGTCGCCTCCTCCCCATGCTGTGATGCCCAGTGCAGTAGTCTGGGAGCTGACCTTGTTTGTGAAGACAGAGGCAAAAAAAGCATTGAGTACATTAGCTTTTTCCACATCCTTTGTCACTAGGTTGCCTCCCTCATTCAGTAAGGGGCCCACACTTTCCTTGACTTTCTTCTTGTTGCTAACATACTTGGAGAAACCCTTCTTGTTACTGTTAACATCTCTTGCTAGCTGCAACTCCAAGTGTGATTTGGCCTTGCTGATTTCACTCCTGCATGCCTGAGCAATATTCTTATACTCCTCCCTGGTCATTTGTCCAATCTTCCACTTCCAATATCCACCAGATTGCTCTTGTCCACGTTTGTTGACCCCCTCAAAGAATTCTAATACATTAGTGAGGCATGATTTCCCTTTACAAAAGCCGTGCTGACTCTTCCCCAACAAATTGTGTTTATCTCCATGTCTGATAATTGTGTTCTTTACTATAGTTTCAACCAATTTGCCTGGTACTGAAGTTAGGCTTACCTGCCTGTAATTGCCAGGGTTGCCTCTGGAGCCTTTTTAAAAAAATTGACATTACATTAGCTACCCACCAGTCATCTGGTACAGAGGCTGATTTAAGTGAGTGTTACATACCAGTTAGTTCTTCAATTTCATATTTGAGTTCCTTCAGAGCTGTTGGGTGAATGCCATCTTGTCTTGGGGACTTATTACTGTTTATCAGTTTATTACAAAACCTCCTCTACTGACATCTCAATCTGGGACAGTTCCTCAGATTTGTCACCTAAAAAGAATGGCTCATGAGTGGGAATCTTTCTCACATCCTCTGCAGTGAAGACCGATGCAAAGAATTCAATCAGCTTCCCTGCAACAGCCTTGTCTTCTTTGAGTGCTCTGTTTGCACCTCGATCCTCCAGTGGTCCCACTGATTGTTTGGAAGGCTTCCTGATTAAACATCTTTTTGCTGTTAGTTTCTGTCTTCTACAGTTAATGCCCTCTGGAGTACCTGGCATTCGCCACTGGTGAAAGACAGGATCCTGGGCTAGATGGACCATTGGTCTGACCCAGTATGGCCATTCTTATGTAGTCTACAGAGGACAATGGAAGTATGAGCAGGGATGTTCCATGGGACAGCTGTTATCAATACAAAACTACCAGTAAGTGTGCTGCTCACTCACCCCTTACTTCATACACAATAACTTTCTCTCAAGAACCCACACTCTTCTCTGAATCCACAAGTGGAAAGAGCCTAAGCTTCCAAAACGGATGAGTTCTAACTATGTGGCATTCACCTCCTTTCTCCAGTCCTCATGGAAACCCCTTTATGGCAGGATTGGGACTTCAGGAGGGAAAGCACTGAGTTCCTCTGGATTCTCTCAGCCAAACCTACAGAGAAGCTGCACAAGTTAACACAACTACAGACTATATTTCTTCTGTTATTTTCTGGAAATCCCCTTTGAGGGAAGATGCGTTAATTAGGCGAGGAGAGAATGGGCTCTTCATTATTTATTATTAATGCTCTTCCTTGAATCGTCTGGTTGGACTCTGACCTTGTTCTACCATTCATGTGTCTCTTTACCAATCTTCCTCACTCTCAACTCTGTTCCTGACATTTCCCACTGTTTCCCAGCAACATGAACTTTTCAATAAAAGTAAATACAATTAATAAACTAATACTTGCACTGCAGCGACTTCAACCCAAGTTAAGTGAGAATTTGTAGAGCTCCCTACTTGCATGAACTGTTTCATTCACTTCGGTTTTTCATATTTATGTGATGTGGTCCTCACACATGCATTTATTTTCTCAAGTTTGTAACATGAGTCCAGTTAATCCAGCCATTCCTTTGTGTGGGAGGGATGGCTGCATTCTGTTCCCTAGTTTCAAAGCTGTGAGCAAGAATAATCTGTGACATATTCCAACTGGAATGTCTTTTTTCAAAAGGAGTTTTTGGCAATATTCCCAACACAGCAAGTGCAGGATCAGGATCTGATTTCACTTCTAGGGCTGGAAATATCTGGCTATTATGGAGAGAAGGCAGCAAGAGTTAAGGTTTACCTAGTTTTCTGTTATAGTCTGATTTTCACACACACACACACACACACACACTCACACACACACTTTTGCCAAAGATAAACTAATCGGCCTGCAATTTCTAATCTGTTTTCCTTTACCAGAGGAGAATTTTTTTAAAGGTTTGAGGGTAGTTAGACAACATGTTTATCAGATATGAAAGTTCACAAAAATTATATGTTTATATTTTGGAATTTTTCCCTACCACTTTTCTACCAGTTTCATCACTCCAAAATCTCCAGATGTGGGTTTTGTATTGTCCTGCCTGAGGAATAGGGTCAGTACAACAATAGTATTTTGTGCAAGTTTGCTGGGATAAATTTTGGATGTATTTGCTACATTTGATCCAATCCAATGAGAAGTCCTGGCAGTTTGTAAAAGTCTGCAAATAGTACTGGATGCGCTTCAGAAAGATTGCAGCCCCAGACTGCTTATATCAAAGCTGGGCAGGTATTTTGGAGTTTGACATGTTTGTAGATAAAAGCACCACAGAACTGCTGTTGGGATCCTGCTACTGTTGTGGAGTTTGCTACTTGGAATCCCTGTGGTAGTTATAAACCCTAGATGGATGCCTGAAGCGATTATAAACCTGCAAGGACCCATGAGGAGGTTTGCACTACAATAATAGTTCACAAATGTAAAGAGAAATACATTCTAATCCCAGCTTCCGGAAATGCTAATACACAAAAGAGTTATAGAACCATTCATAAAATGGGTTTTAAAGAGCCCAAAGAGATTTCCAGATCAAAAAATTCTGAGAAACTGGAATTAAATTTGTAAATGTGTGAACAACTTTGGAGGAAAACTTAAAAAGAGTATTGTTAAGAAATCAGAAAGTGAGGAAATTCAAAGTTAAAGATACACTTAAACCCTTTTCACCCAAAAGCTAAACATTTGGTAATATAGAAACACATGTTAAGGTAGCCTTACGTCTGCCCCTTCCTCACCATGTCCTGAGACCAATTCTTCTCAATGCACTTCAGGAGGAAGTCCAATGAAGTCAATAGGACTTACACAGTCATAAAGCTCATGCAAATGAGAGCAGAATGCTCTGTGTAAGGTACATGCTAGTGTATAAATATCTCAGCACATTCAACCACTAGCTAACAATAATATACCTTGGCAATTTGGAGACTCACCCTGTCACATTGGCTATGGACAGTGAGAAGCCCTTGTCCTGTAGCTGCAGACATGTTAAATTGGGCCCACCATGGTTTAAACAAGTTGGTATGCGTAGCTGAATCATGAGAGCATATGGGCTTTTTTACAGCCATAGCCTCAGGCCAGCTGGACTTGTTTACAGTGGGATAAAAACTATTTATTAAGATTGAGATCTTAATGAGCAATCACCATTTTCCACATACTTTGCCATGACCTGTCACAAATGATTACTTTCTCAATATATTTATTAAAGTGAAAGCAGCAGCAGCAGGAACACAGCGGGAAAGGGAAAATGATTACGAAACAAATAAGTGACTGAGTCAAAGGGTTTTATCTGAATACGTCAGGCACTTGATTCTCTGTCAGTGCTAAAGGCAAGCAGAACTGGAATAGTTTTCTTTTGAGACTATTCACTCTGCCATTTGATTATAAACATTAGATAAAAGCTCGACTCCATTGCAGGATGACAATTTCACTTTGTTCTGCCAGAATCTTTCTCGCTAAACAACCACATGTAAAGAGCAAATTCAGATGGCATACAATGGAAGCTTGCTTGCAACCATAACTATACAGTCATGACTCTGCCCCCATAATGAGCTTGTCATGATTACAAAACTTCTTTTTAAATAAGACCTCTAATAAGCCCTAGAGCTCAAAGACTTAACAAACAGGCTTGGCTGAAAGTATTAATCAAAATAAGATGAAAATCTTTGTTCTGCACACACAGAGAAGTTAGGTAAAACCATAAATACTCTTGCCATAAGGCTGTAATGTAACACTATTATTTCTTAGAATTCAGAACAATAATGCACAAAAACCCCACAGCAGAGAGACACACAAAGCAAGCTGCTCCCTAAAACAGAGAGGCACAACTCAGCCCACTTTACTCTAGACTCTCTCTCTGCAAACTGACTACTGCTAGGCCCAAATTGCATGCTTCCTTACAGTGCACCTAGCCTGCAAGCAGGACCGGGAAACCCTTCCCTGAGATTTAAAGTGACAGATTAAAATTGTAGCACAATTTTTATTCCACCACAATCTGCTTCTCCATAGTCTGGATTGAATGATGACATTCTGGGAACTTTTTTCCATATTTTTGTGTGTGTGAACTTAGCTCTGGTAAAAGGTGCTGGCCTATGTGAAACCCATGAAAACAGTGGAGCTCCAAAGGCACCTCCCTCACAATGTGGGGAAAGGACCACAAAAACAGGGGCTCGACTAGCTGGCAGGTTTTCTCAGATATTGAGAAAATAGACACAGGAATGGGGTTAAAGGGTCAAAACAAGGAATCCAGAAGGGGGCATCCAGGAAGGAACCCCAGATAGAGCCCACGGCTCCAAGCAAGTATCAGGGCAGGTAAAGTCAAACTGCTTCCTCTGCTTCTCGTTTGGATACTGAACAGTTAATATTCTTGATTAGTGTCAGAGCACCCTAATAAACTAGAGAACTGAACGGGTGGGAGAGTATCAATAGGGCAGTGTGTCTACAGTAACCATGCCGCTTAGGTTGTAGTTTTGCCCCATATCCTCACTTGTGCTGCACTACACTGCTGTGGTTGCACTGGGTATCTCTCCCACAGTTTCCAGCACAACTACAGGGTGTGATGCAGTGGCTTGTGGGAGATTTCAAAAGGCTTTCTGGGAACCCAGCAGAAATGTGGGAGGTCAAGCTCCCATGGGTTCCTTGAAAATGTCTCTAAGTCCTTGTGACTAGGTAAGAGGCTTTACACCACTTTTGTGCTCCCACAAACCTGGGCCAGCTATCTCCCAGGCCAATTGTCCAGTCAATGCCCCTTTTACTCCAGTCATGGCTCCATACTGCTATGGGCAGGAGGGGTGTCACGGGAGCTGCTATGCTAGCTCTGTGCCACTGGAGGACCTCCTCCTATAGTTGGCTACGCCACCTTTTAGATGCTTTGTCAAACAGTTTATCGATTGCTTTAACCCTAATGACTAAGGATACGACTTAGTCACGAAGGTCACGGATTCCGTGACTTTAATGAACCTCCCTTATTTCTTTAGCTTCAGCCACAGTGGAACGGCTCCAGGCTGTCAGTCTGTTCTCTCTCCTCAGCAGTCAAGCCCCACCCCTACATTAACAGACAGGTCACGGGCTTCCATGAATTTTTGTTTATTGCTCGCGACCTGTCCATGACTTCTACTAAAAATAACCGTGACAAAATCTCAAACTTACTAATGACTCATACAAAAGTTGGAGTGGCTGCCACTGTTTTAATCTGCAGCTCAGCTAGAAGGCAGGCTAGAGTTCATTCATATTTTCCAGAATGCATTTTAAAGAGTTAAGGAAATCCCATAATCCTCCTCTCACCTAAAAGCAGATCTTTTTTTATAGATTCAAGATCAGAAGGGACCACTGTGATCCTCTGCTTTGCCCTCCTACATACGCAGGTCGTTGAATTGTCCACAGAAGCTGGAGTAAAGCATGTCTTTTAGAAAAAGATCTCTTTGGCTTTTGTCCCTAGAAATAAATGGTGTTGACCATTAAAACACTCTCTAGTGTGAAGTCTCCATATTTACCAAACAGTCTGGGAACTGGGCAAAAAGTCTTGATAAAGTTCCAATAAAAACATTTACACACAGCAATGTAATGTGATTCTTGCCATTTCCACAGCCCTTGGTGCCATGAACCTGCCTTCAGCACAAAGCTCCTTTCCCAAAAAATTACTATTTCCATTGGCATCCATTCTGTATTAGCCATCGTTCACCATAACACAAGTGGATGCATTTCTGGATGTTTATTGAAAATAATTGTACTACAGTGGTGCCTAGAGACCAGAAGCCCACTGTGCAATACTACATACTGTACAAACATATAACAGAGACAATCCCTTCCCTGAAGAGCTTACCACCTCCGTGTAAGACTACAGACAAAAAGATGGATCAAATAGACAGATGAGAGAGACCAGAGAAACAATGAGATGATACTGATCAGCATGAAAAAGAGTAGTCACAGCAAACCACCTGCCTCGCCATTGTTTTTTTCTGGTCCTCACAGCAGAGAAGGATTTTAAGGAGTACTCTGAAGGAAGGCATGGAGGTGGCTTTGCAGCTATCTACAGGGAGCTCCTCCCATGCATAAGGGGGTAGTATGGGAGAAGGCACCAAGATACATGAAGGACAAATTAAAAAATGGGCGATCACAACTGGCATCATGGAGTCTTCCTAACAAAGTGTAAATATGAATTAGTGGAAGGAAATTAGATCATGTAATACAGTTCTACTTAGGACCTAAGGGATCTGTTCTCATCTTGCTATCCAGGGATTTATTCATGTAAAGTCCTGTGCATCAAGACACTTGTAAATTGCTTTGTGTTTCAAGCAAGTGTCTTGCGAGTACAAGGTCAGTCTTCTTTGACATCCTGTTCCCCTCACCATGATACAATGGGCCAGATTCTCTACTGAAATAGGCCCCTTTGCAAGGCTCAGGCAGAACAAAGGAGATAGAATCCGGCTCTAAATTGTCAGCAGGAAATTCTCCTGGCATAGAAGAACTCCCCACTAGTATAAAGCTGGTGGGAGCCCTATGCCAGCTACTCCCCAAGCCCATCACCAGCAAAGGAATGTTTTAGAAGAAGGAAGGGAGCATGCTGGAGTGGTACTTTGCTACATCTATCCTCTAGGAGACTCAATACCACTATGTAAATGACAGCAGCTCCACAGGTCCTCCCACTCTCATTAGGACAAGAGCAGACCATCTTCCAAGCTCAGGAAGCCATAACCACCTTCCTGACCCACCCACACACTACCCCCTCACATCTCCTCCCCATCCCCTTGCATGCTGAGCAGACATCAACCACAGGAGAGGCTCACTGTGTCCTCAGAGCCTGGGCTGAATATTCAGCTGAATCCAGACTTGACTCAGCTGAGGGGAAGAACCACAAAATTGCGGTTTGCAGTTCTTTAGTTTGGGGCAGTTCTATGCTGTCCCTGTCCCCAGATTATGATGATGACCCTCTGGATGCCATTATCCTGGCAGAGGCATAGGGTACTCTGGCTGTGTTCCCTTCCTCTCTGTAGTGCAAAAGGAGGTGTAGGATGGAAGGAAATGGTGTAGAACCAGCTCTAGAGCAGTCAATGATTCTTCAGGTGAATGTTCTGGTTAGCTTTAGGTCCCTGGCTCTGCTGGAACGGAGTAAAGGTGACTTAGCATGAGCCAGGATCCAGCCCATTGCATTCCTTTTAATCTAGTAATCAGCTGGTAAAGGCCACTGCAAACTGTATGGTTAAAATGCCACTTCCCACAAGAGTTATAGTGTCACCTGCACAAGACACAGGGCCAGAAGCCTTAGCCTCACTCTTGAATTCAGCAAAACTCTGGATAGATCAAATATATTACTACTACATGAGACACAAAACCAACGGTCTGACCATTTATCGTCTTTAAATGTTTTAGGGAACACTATGCAGAGGTGGGGGTGTTAATCCCAACATGCTGCCAAATTACAGGTCCAGTAATTGGATGTTGCCTTTCCATCTTCCCCCTGCAGGTTCAGTGGATTGCATTTGCAGCTGTGTTCTGTACTTTCTGTTCTCGACTGCTGTGTGGTTCTGCTAAGCAACATTAAACAGCTGCTGAGTTCCATGCCAGAGGTGGATCCGTTTCAGTTGTGGGTGAACTGATCCATTTCTATCCCTTAACCTTCTTCACAGAGATGTGGGTTCAGTAGGCAATTATACATCACATGACAGTTTTTCAGCAAATGGACGAAATTACTGATGAACTTAGCAGAGGCTGTTACTGGAAGAGGAGAGGTCAATCGAGCTGTTTGAGAACTATTTTGAGCCAACAATGGCCACCACATTTGCCCATAGAGTAACTGCACTATCAACATCACTCAATACACTGCAAAACAGCTTTGGATACCTGGGGAAGGAAGGGTGTTGCGTACAAATAAATTCTAGTCTAAAATAGCAGACAATACAATCCCAAGACTGGCTGGCATAGTTTTCTATTGGACAACTCAGCTAGAAGGTGCACTATATTGCAGTGAGGAGACGATGACAGAGAGAGCAAACCACACATGACAGATGTTAGCCATGTTGCTTAATGCAAGACTGGAGGGTGCTCAGACGCCGCGGGGATGAGGCCAGTTTAAAAACCTAGACAGGACAGAATGCCTTTAAAAATTCATCAAAACTTTACATTCCGACTGGTGCATTTCAGGACGGGAAACAAATTCTTACTCTGGTTCAGCTTTGACTTAGGGTTTACTACATGCTTCAGCTGAGGCATGTAGGTAAGACATGTCATGGAGGGGTTTCACCTTTCAATTAATGGCATTATCGTGACAAACTGTATTTAAAAGCCATAAAATATGGGGGGGGGGCTAGTTATTTAACACGCATGTAATTGCTCATGTAGGGTGTTAAAAAAAATGAAAAATAATAGTATTAATAAACAGTCTGATTGAGAAGAATTCCAAAGGTGCATTGCAAATTAGTTCCCTGGACAGCAATCACTTTCCTTGCCAGTGAAACACAGCCACCTTTGGAATGGGAAGTGACAGCTGTCCAACTGTGCAAAGCAGCACTTCACAGCAGTTTGAGACAGGAAGTGAAGAATACCAAAGCCAGCTGAAACACAATAGGCTTTTTTCCCCTGGCATATTTTCTAAAAAAGCTCCATGATCTGTTAGGGCCTGATCCAAACCCTCTAAATCAGTAGGAAGACTCCCATTGAGTCCACTGTGCTACGGATCAGGCACCTCTTTCAGCACGTCATTCAGCACGTCTTTAGTAAAAGTGCATCTTTTTCCTGTGTTATACTTCACTTTACAGATGTAAAATGATCTGTATTATTACTGATTCTAGCTATCAGCAAGTCCAAATTCTAGGTTAGTGTGGTGACTAATGCTGGCAGTAATTTCAATTTTCTACTGAATTTACCTAGAGCACTAGCAAGATTTTTATATTTCAGAGATCTTATGCGGAGCAGTATACCTACTTTACCTGCTTGTGGGGTGCCTACCACAATGGAGCTCTGACCTCAGCTGGGGACTACTGCAATACACATGTGAAAGAACAACATGTATAATTCAGCATAAATTGGTATATCGAATGCTATAGGGGTAGAAGGGCATGTTGCAGCAGGAAAACAACTGACAGAAGGATATAAAAAGTGTAAGTTAATTGCTCCTAGGCCAAATTCTGCTCCCAGTTATATATGTGTAGTAAATCTGAAGTATCTCCCTTGAATTTTTAGTGGTTACTCCAGATTTACCTGGATTTAGCTCTGAGTAGAACTGACTGCTTAGCTCTTCCTGCCAGACCCCCTCTCCTTCCACCCTCTCTGAATGTAAGTTATCCCAGTTTACACGGATTTACCATTGTGTAATTTAGGTGTCTATTTATATCCTCTCTGTATTTAGCCTTATAATTCTCTTATAACTAGTACAGTTATGCAAAATAAACATGTTTACATAAACGGTCATGATAACTCTCACAAACTCCTGTATTTCACGCACCATGGTATGCATTTTAAACTGGCTTCCTAATGCACTTGTGAATATCACTACTAAAGCTCCACACACACCAATTACATCATTGTTTCCACAATAACTACTATATTTCAAAAAGGAAAAAACAGAGGGAGATTTAAAAAGGTCAAACCTCAAAGAAGTGGCATAAACAAACTATGAGCTGGTGTTAGAGGAGCTAGAAAGTGCTCAGCACTTACTCAGGAAAAACTTTTGGGCATGATCCAATGTCCACTGAAGCCAATGGGGATTTTTCTATTAACTTTAATGGACATTGGATCAGGGTCCTTAAGCGTACTGTGATCATGCCAGCCACATGGTGGTAACATTTAATTGCACTGCTGCACTCACTTGGCTAGAGAAACTTCAAGTGAAAATTTTCAGCTGGTCCCTTATGGATCTAATTAGGTTTTGGAACCAGGCAGCAGATCCACTGGTCCCTGGTGTTACTGACCAACCCACTGAAACTAGCAGAGACCAGCTGAAGGATTCTAAGAGTTTACTGGAATTTCCACTAGAATAATTCACAGTCATGAATTTCAAAGATAAATACGTTGACCACATCTTTTCTGGTGATACAGTATCTAGTTGTGCTGCATAAATCAGTGACTAGTGACTTTATGGAATTTTAGGTAAACACACAAAAAGCTCTGTTGCCTTCAGCTAAAGAAGTCACTTCTCCTCTTGGTGGCAAAGTACTTGTCCTGCATCTGGAAGACCCTTGTGATGATAATTCCTAATTACAACTATTCTCTTGACATTTGTTAATGGCATCAGAGATGGCTGATTACTTTGAGGAGTCTGTGATGGACTTGGTCTTTCGTTGTTACCAGAGGCAGGAAGGCACCTGATGTAATGTATTTCCTGTTTCAGCATCCATGAAGTTATCAGTGCAGGGTAATATTTCTGTCCCACAAAAGGGCCTTCAGCTTTACTGTTTGCCGTATAAATTGCCATTAAATATAGAAAATAAAAATGAAGCCACTGCAAATGTTTACCAGGATGACATTAAAATAGGGTTAAGAAGCTGTTAAAAATGTCAGTATTATAATTTTGTTTTTAAAATGAATTTGACTTCTCTATTCCCATGAAGTCAATGTTTCCTTGACTGAATCCTATGGCTAGTCAGTCATGCATTCAGTTTTGTGTAAATCATTCCTAATGTACAAGCAGAGCTGTTTATTGGCTAGAAGGAAATAAATGTGTAACTGGGGTTTTTATTCAGGTCTCTTGGCTTACATCCAGCTGAGATAGTAACCCTGCCCCGCTGGACTGCCTGCTTTCCCATCACTCACTTTCTTTATGCTACACATACTAATTTCCAGTTTCAGGTGGTTTTTTTTTTTTTACTATTTCATAATTAAAATGTCATGACACTTTTTTTTAAACATAAAAAAGAACCAATATGTATTCAGGCTTTAATCTAAGGCTGCTGCAATCAGTTCCTGACCAAGCATTTTAATGCTTACGTCTTTTGTCTCAGTGCTCAGCATCTAAATTGTATGCATTAAGGAGAATCATCTTGCACCTCTTATGCACACAATTCTCACTTACACAAGCAATACTGCTGAATTCCGTCTGGACTGGTCACTTGGGTAAGGATTATATGCAGAATAAGGGCTGCAAGAGCAGGCTCTGGACCTACGATTTCCATCTACCATAGAAGTTTTTCTAAAAATTGCTTGAGAAATAATCAAAATCACCCAACTGTTAAATCCCTTTCAAAAAATACCATTTAGTGCAATTCTCAGTGACCTCAAAATAAACAAAACAGACCTAACCTAAAGGAGCTATTCAGACATTTCATTCTGGGAAATCAGCGTCGTTCAGCTACAGCTCATAAAGTCACAGAACAGGCCCAGCATCTGATCTTAATAGGCTGGTTATGAAATACAGTTCTGAGAAAATAAAAAGTGCATCTCCAAATTGGGCTTTGCAGGCAGGTGATGGGGAACCACCCTATCTCTGAATGAAAAGCTGCTGGGCTCTTGATTTGCAACCAGTAAAAAGCTTGTCAGTTGATAAATTGCCACAAGACTAGGAATAGTTTATGGGGATTAAGAACAGAAAACCTTGCCTTTAAATGGGGAGCCCAAGAATTCATAAGATTTTCAAAATGCTCTTTGACAGTTACGGGGTTTGAACTGTATTATCCCCATTAAAAACAAATAAACAACCCCCCCCCCCAAGAATTCACAGGATGCTCTAATTGAGACCCCTGGCCTTTCAGACCTTTTTTATATATTGTAAATATATATTTATATTCAAGGCCAAGACAAAAAAGTTACTCCTAAGTTATTTGCTCTGCTAATGCACACAAATGTTTGTGGTAAATTGACAGGGAGCTCATCTTGGTGACTGCTCCAAAAATATTGCCTTAGTCTGTGAAGCAGTACCCTGCACATCTTACAGCTGGCAAGAGACAAGAGTTCAAGTGCCTTTAGCATACAATTTTGCTACATATTTACCTGATATTAGTATATACAATAGCGTGGGGACATTGTGGGTTCTGATCTCAGTCACATCAGTGTAAAACTGGAGTTAACACCATTGACCTTAGTGGAGTTAATCTGGATTTACACTGTGGTAACTGAGGTTAGAACCTGGCATACGGATGATGGCTTATTTTTCATTTTCTGAAAGAAAATTAGTTGAGTAATGATAGTCTCAAACCCCAAGCAAAACTGAGTGGATTCTTACAGTTAACAACGCATACCCTGTTCTTGTGAAGAACAGGGAATTTCCGTTTGGAAATCCCCTTGCACCAACGCCACATCCTTCTCCATGAGAAGCGCGTGCGCAGCCACATGCGAGAGAATTCTGACAGGCCCGTCTGCTACGAACATCAGGGGAGTCGCTCCTTTAAACAGTTAACTTAGCTGAAAGAGCAAAAATATTTTCTGGAGTAAGAATTTTTTTTAAATGTAACAATCTACAAAATAGAGTCAAGGTGGACGAGGTAATATCTGTTATGGACCAACTTCTGGCAGTGGAAGGGACAAGCCTTTGACCAACAGGAGTTGGTCCAATAATAGATATTACCTCACACATCTGGTCTCTCTCATATCCGATGACCAACACAGCTACAGCAACACTGCAAACAGTCTGTAATGTTCATATTTGCCCAGCTGACAACTAAGATGTAAACACACACCTCAAGAGAGAGCCTTAATTCAAGCCCTGGTCACCCTTCACCTCCCCTAAGCCACACTGGGACATGGTTTGGGGTGGGGGTTTTCCACTTAACAAAGCAAGAAAAAACAAGAATTCCCCAAGGAATGCCTCAGCGTGCATCTGAACCCAGCCATTTCCAGACTGGCAGCTCCACTGCGGCTAGTGAAAGTGGGAGCTCTCATGTAGACAAGGCATAGTTGTCAAAATGCTGGCACCCTGTCTGCACTAGAGCTTCCACCAGTGCGGTCACTGGTAAAGCTGCAGTGATGGCAGTGGTGGAAAATGTTAGGGAAAAGAAGCCTCATGGAGCCATAGCACATAGTAAAATAGCAGTGAGCAATACTGACCCATTACTGCCACCAGCACCTCTAATTCACTTTATTCCTTCTCTCTCTCTCTCTTTTAATTTCTTATTTCCTTCAATATTTCTCATTTTTTTCTGATTGCTGCATTTTGCTTACATAAAGCTTTCTTTACCGTCCTTTTCTAATACCTGGAGAAGTGCTTCAATAGGTGCTGAGAGCCACCTGCTCCTGCCTTCTTTAGAGAGAAAGTAGTTCCTTCCTCCACAGCTGTGACAGGGCCTTGGCAGTGGAACTGGTGTACTTCTGCTGCACAGGGACTGCATAATGGATGAACAAGTTCTGCACAACAGAGCCCTACTCTGTGTGAACTCCCAGGTTGGCAGCACGTGAGCAGCAAAGGGGGTGAGATATGGGTGGGATGGGGAAAAGAATAAGTGGAGGCAATAAGGTCCATAACTAAGGTAATCCTCATCCTGGGGGATGGGCATAAGGGCCCTTGGAGGTTACTCCATTTATTGGATTGGAATAACCTGTGTAGAGTAGCTCTCACCTGCTCTGGCCTGGATGGAGAATATTTCCTTGCTTCTGTCACATGCACACTCAGCACTTAGCCTGATTACTCAGGATGGGTGCTGAGCTTACAGTTTGGCCCTTCAAGCACTGCCGTTAAGAAGACAGTGACTTGCTAAGGGTATGTCTACATTACAGCGGCAAGTTAGGGGGCTGCAGGAAGTAGCGTAGATGCTTCCTACAACAGTGGAAGGCATTTTTCTGTTGATGTAGTTAATCCACATCTCTGAGAATTCTTCCATCAACCTACCTCCATCTATAGTGGGGGTTAGGCTAACCTATTATCTCACTGGGCGTGAAATTTTTCAGAGTCCTGAGCGACGTAGGTCAATCTGATTTGTAGGTGTCCACTAGGCCTACAAATGGAGAAATGCCCAGTGAGATGTTTCAAAGCTGTGTTCCATGCTGTGTGCATTCTGTGGGTGCAGTATTTGTCTCCAGCATGAAAGCTCTCTTCCAGCTCCGCACAGCACCCCACCACAAAGAACCAGGACAGTGCACTAATCAGAATGCCTCTCACTCCCTAGGCTCAGCCAAAGCCAGGAGCACTGACTGCCCAGGAAGGGCTGTCCTCCCAGTACATAAATCCGGAACTACAAGACACATACTCAGCCTCCACAACACACGTTCATTTAATTTTGTTCCCAATTCCTGTTCACAGAGTCTCATTTCAATATAAGGTCTCCTGGACAGGTAGCTTGCCTGCCTGTTTTTGGCCCCAATCCTGTATCAGGGTCCATTAGTGTGGATCTGGTACCTGTGTCAAATCCCACTGAAGTCAATGGGACTCCACATGAGTGTCTAATGCAGAATCAGGGCTTCTGTCTGCAAAGGTTCATACACGTGTGGTGTTGTGAGGCAGGGGGCAGCCCTCTCTACTCACATCCACCACAGAGCATTCCTTTCCTCTGCTCCATGGGACACAGGTGTGATAGGAGCCTCCCTCGCAGGGCCCACTGCTCCAGCATGTGCATGTGCCCTAAAGGCCACGCCACTAGCAATGGCTGGGGAATGAAGGGCCTCACAAGCAGAAGCAACAGCGGCAGGCTATCCTCCCTTGGCTGCCTCGAAGATTGGGATCAGCAGCAGTCAGGGCTACCTTCCTCCCTGCCCAAAGATCAGCAGCAGCAGGGCCCCTGGCTGCAGGTACTTACCTGAGCCCCTGGATCTATAGGGACCTTTTGTGGAGCAGAGCCTCATGCTGCTGGCAATCTGCTCCACATGCTCTCTCCCTCAGCTGTGTGTCATGATGTGGCCAGGTAACCCCAGAGCTGGGCATTGCTGTGCCTTGGGGTTAATCCACCCCTGCTGCTGGATTTGAGGAGCAACATAGATGCTTGCCTTTAAGGCATCCCCTCATCTGCCCTCCCAGCTAGAATACAAAACTGAGGGGACGAAGTTCAAGAACTGAATAAGGAGGAAAACAAAACACAAGTGGAGAATGAAGAGCTGAGTGGTCCCATTTGAACTTGGCTTAGGTTCAAGTTAAGCAGCTGACAGAGAGCTTCTGATCCAATATATTAATGTTAAAAAATGGAAGTGGAAATTATATATTGGGATACTTATTTATAGAACCTGACATCTTAAACTCATTCTGTACCTAGCAGTTCAGACCCAGAAAACTTTCCAACCCAACTTTCCATCTCAGTAGTGTCAAGTTGAAGGTTTCAGTCCATTCTGTTTTAACAGCTGGAATGCTGTTACAAGAAGAGTGCACAATAAAAATCTTATAGATCTTGGCAAAAAAAATCTGATTCTGTTTAGGTTTCCTGTTAGAAAACTGAGCATGTTTTGCTCATTGCAGCAGTAATAGCTCCAGTAAAGTGACATTTAAAGGCCTGCATCTGGAAGAATGAAAATGGAAAGATTTCCCAAGAAATCTATTCTTTTCTGCCAGTAACAGGTCTGAGCCTGTCCAGCTTGCTTCTTTGGAATGTCTGTAGCTTTTAAGGACATTGGCTAATCTCTCTTCAGCTTTTTGCTCACCACTTTTTGATCCTACTCTTCAGCATTCTTCTTTCATGTGCCAAAGAGACATACTGGAGCTCAGATTCTATTACTGTTTTTATCACTGGAAACCAGAGTAAATTAATTTATATAGAACACTTTTCAGGCAGAAAACATGCTCTATTTTGTGCATCAGTGATACTTGAACAGTGGTCAGTGGTCCACGGACCACTTGATGAGGGGCCACGCAGAGATGGCAGGCTAAATGGTGCGGATTACACCTCCTTTCTTCCCAGCTTTTTCTGCATGTGTCAACATGCATCATTACAGGGAAGAACCTGGCTGCCTGTAGAAGCAGCCACAGGAATGTTGTATGAATGCAACTGAGAGAGGAATGGCCCATAGCAAAAAGAAAAGGAATACTTGTGGCACCTTAGAGACTAACCAATTTATTTGAGCATAAACTTTCGTGAGCTACAGCTCACTTCATCGGATGCATACTGTGGAAAGTACAGAAGACGTTTTTATACACACAACCCATGAAAAAATGGGTGATTATCACTACAAAAGGTTTTCTCTTCCCCCACCCCACTCTCCTGCTGGTAACAGCTTCTGTAAAGAGATCACTCTCCTTACAATGTGTATGATAATCAAGGTGGGCCATTTCCAGCACAAATCCAGGTTTTCTCCCCACCCCACCCCCCAAAACACACACACACAAAAACACTCTCCTGTTGGTAATAGCTTATCTAAAGTGATGACTCTCCTTACAATGTGTATGATAATCAAGGTGGGCCATTTCCAGCACAAATCCAGGGTTTAACAAGAACGTCTGAGGAAGGGGGGGCAGGGTGCCTGGGGCTAAGGCAGGCTCCCTACCTGCCCTGGCTCCGCGCTGCTCCTGGAAGCAGCCGCCCCATCTCTGCAGCCTGTAGATGCTGGCCAAGGACTGGGAGGCTCTGTGTGCTGCCCCTGCCCCGAGTACTGGCTCCGCAGCTCCTATTGGCTGAGAACCACGACCACTGGGAGCTGTGAGGTGGGGGTTGCCTGTGGGTGCGAAGGCAGCGTGCACTGTGCAGAAACGCCTGGCTGCGCCTCCGCCTAGAGGCCACAGGAACCTGGTGGCCGCTTCCTCAGAACCGTGGTAAGCGCTGATGGGACCCACCCTGTCCCCCCTCACTCTAACCCCTGGCCCAGCCCGAAGTCCCCTCACACACTCCAAACCTTTCATCCTCCCCCACCCCCACCCCAGCCAGAGCCCTCACACACACCCTGCACCCCAAGCCCCTGGCCCGGCATGGAGCCCACTCCTGCACCCTGAACCCCTCATCCTCAGCCCCACCCCCAGCTGGAGCCTGCACCCCCCACACACCCCAACCCCCTGCCCCAGCCTGGAGTCCCCTCCCACACCCCAAACCTCTCATCCCTGGCCCTACCCCAGAGCCCACACCCCCAGCCAAAGCCCACACCCCCCTCCACACCCCAACCCCCTGCCCCAGCCTGTTGAAAGTGAGTGAGGGTGGGGAAAAGTGAGCAACGGAGGAAGGTGGGAATGGAGTGAGAGGGGGAGGGCCTCAGGGAAGGGGCAGGGCAGGGGGTGGAGCAGGGGTGTTCGGTTTGTGTGATTTGAAAGTTGGCAGCCCTACTATTTCTGCTACAGAAAAATGGCTGTAAAGCCTGCTGAACTACCCACCAGGAATCCCCGCAGAGAAGGGGGATTTCTCAGATGACATAGAGCTGCTGTAATGGCTCTATGCCACATGTACCCCTTGCAGCCCTGCAATGGGGGCCACTCTCCTCTTGTGAGCGCTTCCTGTCACTTGGGTACAAACCTGCACTCTCTCTCTTTGTCCCAGCACCTCCTGTTGGCTGTTAACCTGATCAGGGTGTGTAATGATCTTGGGGTTCATTAAATAACAAACCAGTGAATGAGAAAGGAATAAAACAAACCTGAGAGTATCTCTGGTGACCTGCTGCACACAGCCATGTGGCATTCCACCTCCAGGACACTTCTGCAAATTCCTATGTTCATATTACTGTCCCTTATGAGGAAGTGTCTCTAAATTATCATCTTCTACAAACATATCTCTACAGGTGGGTCTTCAGCAGCCCAGCCCTCCAGCCAAGTCACACACGGTCAATATGCACAAACAAACCCCTTACGGGCTGAAAGGTCCAACAGGACCTGTCTCTGTGCCCTTGATAAAGTCTTTAGCTCTGTTTCTGGGCTGTCTTCAGCCTTTTGGGGCTAGTTTTAAGTTCATGCCTGCCTTGGTATAAAGCAGTGCCCCCAACACTTCCTCTCTGGAGATTCTTTGCCTTATCGGTTCTTATTGCCCCAGCTCTCCAGCCAGGCCACTCCTTCAAGTTCAGTCCCCTTCTGGGGTGACAAAGTTAAACAAATGGTTGGCCCTCTGCAGGGTCTTCAGACGTGTTCTTGAGCCCTTTAAATTCTAGCCCAAAACTTGTCCCTTCTCAAAGCTTTGGTCGGGGACCCAGGCCCGCCCAATACTCCAGGTCCCAAACCAGGGACCCTACAAATAGCAGCCATGTGCTGCTTCCTTTAATAATTGCTGGTGCTCTTCCCTAGGCTGCTTCCCAAGTAGCCCCTTCCTCTTCACTAGGGTTGTCAGGTGTTCGGTTTTTGACCAGAATGCCCACTTGAAAAGGGACCCTGGCAGCTCCAGTCAGCACTGCTGATCAGGCTGCTAAAAGTCCGGTCGGCGGCGCAGCGGGGCTAAGGCAAGCTCCCTGCCCGTCCTGGCTCCATGTGGATTCTGGAAACAGCCGGCATGTCTGGCTCCTAGGCGCAGGGGTGGCCACACAGGCTCCGTGTGCTGCCCCCACCCCAATCATGGCCAATGGGAGCTGCAGGGGCAGCACATGTGGGCGTGGGCAGTGCCTGTGGATGTGGGCAGTGCACAGAGTCCCTTGGCCCCTCTGCCTAGGAGCTGGACATGCCAGCAGCTTCCCGTAGGCACCTGAGGTAAGCACCGCCCAGCTGAAGCCCGCGACCTGAACCACTTTCACACCCCAACTCACTGCCCCAGGTTGGAACCTCCTCCCGCACTCCCAACCCCTCGGCTTCAGCCCTGAGCCCCCTCCCACACCCAAACTCCCTCCCAGAGCCTGCACCCCAACCCCCTGCCCCAGACCTAAGCCCCCTTCTGCACCCAAACTCCCTCCCAGAGCTTGCACCACACCCACCCTCCTGCACTCCAACCCCCTGCCCCAGCCCGGTGAAACTAAGGATGGGGGAGAGTAAGCGATGGAGGGAGGGGGGATGGACTGAGTGGGGGTGGAGCCTCAGAGAATGGGCAGGACAGGGGGCAGGGCCTCGGGGAAGGGGCAGGGCAAGGGTGTTCGGTTTTGTGCGATTAAAAAGTTGGCAACCCTACTCTTCACCCTAACCTCAGGGCTGAAGTTCTTCCTCACATAAGGCCAGTGCCACCAGAACCTGTCTTCTGGTTTTCCCTTGAGCTCCAGCAACAAGAAGCACCTTCAGTGCTTACACCTCCGTCCCTGCAACTCCTTTTATCTGAGCCTGCTGTGCAGTGATTGGCTGCTTTCCTGTAGCCTTTCTAGGCAGGCTTAGAGGACTCACCTTCACTGCTCCTTTTTTGGGGTGGGACGTGGTAGGAACATGAGGCCTTCAGTAGGGGGCCTCAAAGGACCTGATACACCCCATCACATACATCTCCCCGCAGAAAAGATTTGGGTGGAGGTACTATGGAGGGTAATGTCCCCTCCTATCTAGTCTTGCCTTGATTTCATGGGGTCTACTTTCCCAGGCCTCTTTGCCTGGAAAGATTTTTTAACTTCGCCTGGCTTGTCCTGGTCTTCTGTTTGCAGTGTCTGCCCTGGTTAGTCAAGGTCTTTCTACCTGGAAAGCTTTCACAATCTTTGCCCCCTTTAATCAGGGTTCTCTTTCCCAGACCTATCTGGAAAGTTTTTCCAGTTTCTGCCCTGCTTTGCTCAGGATCTTCTCCCTCTGGCCTCTACCGGGACAGCGTTTTTGTTGACTCCAGTTGCTCTATCAGCTCATCAGCCTTTAGGAGGGGGGCAATAAAACAGGCCCACACTACCTCTTTCCCCATCCTGGGGTCCTGTTGCCTACCTAGCCCTCTTCTTGAGCCCGTCTCTGTTGGAGCAATCTTGTTTGAATCCCCATGCTAGCTTGTTCAACGGGTAGTTCAGACTGGGTTCCCAACTTCCTAAGCTGGTCCCTCAAACCTTAGGGAAAACCATGTTCTTGGTCCCCTTTGCCATCTTTACTCTGGCTGATAGCCCCTTTACTTCCTTTCCCAGTTGGTCCCGAACCCCCCGGTCCTCAGCTGCTGACCTAATCCCTCCTGCATGAGGGCTGAGAAACCCACCCAGTCTCTCCCCAAAACCATAGGTATTTGTCGCACCCCGTTGGTTTGAAATGGTTTCCATTATATACAGGGTTTACAGTTTGGTTCAGTGGCTCTCAGCACCTCCTCTACAAAATTTGTTCCAGCACCCTTGCCCCGAACTATGGTCCAATGCAGGCCCTCGACCACCTCAGCACACAGTCAAGCTCCCCAGCCCTGCACTTCCAGCTCAACTTCTGCAGTGAGGCAGACACAGGTCTCGCCATGTATATAGGAGAGACATATTGGGAGGTGTTGGTCCAGGCTATTTAACCTCACCTGGTTTTCCTGGACCAAGGTGCACCCACAACCTGAGTCTACAATACCCTTAACTATGGTCCTCCCATCTTAACTGCTACTACCTATTGTGGGGTCACCCTGACTTTCAGAGTAGATCTGTGGATTATTTTTTACAGTCCACCTTATTTTCCCATTTCTAGTATTTTTAAATTTCAGGTCTTCAAGAAATTCTTCTTTAAAACACATTGGCCACTTCACTTTCATTTCCGCAGGAATTATAGCTTGTTGCCCCTTAATTATGGTATCTCAGAGATTCCCAGTCCTCCTTCCACTCTAATGGACTGTAATACTGCCATCTTACCATACTTATTAGGGGATTTGCTGTCTTTATAGGGAAGGCAGAAGTGTCTTTTAGCCTCCTGTTTCTTTCTGAGAGGAACCAAGTCCCATCTGTCTTCCTAAAATTCTTTAGTTGCTTAATTCTTATTTACTATGGTGATGGATGCTCTATTAATATCTAAGCTAGACACGTTTTTTTAAATGGCTACTACAGATACACAAAATTCTTTTGATAAAAACATCAGCAGTGGTTCAGTACCACTGATACTGCAGAAAATCACTATCAACACTATGGGAAATCCCAGTTTATCTCAGATTTCTGCTACACTTTGACTTTAGAAATCCGGGAGTTCCCCATTTCCTAGCTATAGATAATACTGATCTTACAGTTAATTGCATTTGTTCCCTTTCATCATACATTTCTAAGTATCTTTTCATACGAGCATCTCTAGGAACTGCACAAAGACAGACACAAAACACAAATTCAGTTCAAGCACTGGAAAGGCTGAAGACAAAAATCTCTGGGACTTAACTGTAAGCAGAGATACTGAACTAGCTCTAATGTCATTAGGCAGGGAGTTTCATAACATTAGGGCTCAACCAGCAAAGGCTCTTGCACCATCAGTCTCAAATCTGTATGTAAACTCTGGTAATCAATCAGTTTACAGGGATATGTGCAGGATACAACACAGTGCAAGATGGTCAAATTTTTCTAGGAAGCCAGTATGGTGACAGGAGTGTGATAATAATTTGTTTAATCTATGTAGCATTCTTGATCGCATAGGAGTTTTCACAGGGTATATTCTGGATGACCAGTCTATATGAATTGTTTATAATGAGGTAAAATCATAAAGGAGCACAGAGCTCTCCATAGTATAATAATTCACTAGTCATAAAAGGCTTTCTTAGTCACCTGATCAAAATATGGATCAAGGGATAATTTAGGTACATATTAACTCCTAAATTCCTTCGGAGGTGAGAGCTGGCTATAGAAATAAGAGTAGCACTTCTGAGGTTTTTGTTTTTTTTGCCAGTGAGGAGAATGTCAGTTGTTAGAATCAGGCTTCAGCTAACCTTCAGACAACCACCTGTAAACATATCTGATCACTATCTCTAAAATGCTTTATTGTGCTTAATTTTTACTATTAACCTTAGCAGTTAATATTAATTTTAAACATATAACAAGGCAAACAACAGTATTAATCCCTGCACATGTTAGGCATGTAGATGCTTTTGTCTGTGTCCTATGCTTTCTAGACTTATTTTAAAGTATCTTATTTAATTTCTGGATAAATTACTGCCATCATTTGCACTTCTATAATGCCTTATGACCAATGATCTCAAAGCATCATTGACATTAATTAGTTCACCTACTGCATCTCTGTAAGGCAGGTGCTAATCCCAATTTGTATGTGAGGACACAGCCAGAGAGAGGTTAACTGACTTGCCCAAGTATCGAACTGCAAGTCAATAGAAGAGCCAGGAACAGGAGCTAGATCTTCTAAGTACCAGTCCTATACTTTAAGAACCAGACCATGCCAGATTACTTATAGTGCATCAGCTAGAAAATGTACTATACTGGACTATTGTATACTGCCCAGAAACAGTACAGACTCCAGGAAAGTGAGACAACAATTGACTCTGTCCCATAAAACATAACGCCACTATAAGCCTCAGAAAGCCTCCAGAACCACAAAATACCTTTCTGGTATGACACTGGGCAAACTATGTCACCTCTCTGTGCCTGTGTTTCCCCTCCCACTTTTCTCTCTGTGTTGTCTATTTAGCTTGGAAGCACTTCAAAGCAGGTACAGCCTCTCACCCTGTGTCTGTACAGCGCCTTGCACAATGGGGCCCATTAGCCAGATCCTCTTGGCACTACTGTACTACCAGTAAATAATAAATCTTAGTGGAATATATAAAATCCAGAGTGGACTTTATGAAATGTCCAGATCCCTGGAACAACAGGTTCAAGTACAACAGGTTATACTTAGCTCTCCACCCTTGCAAGGGCGAAGGTTGAGTTCCATGCAGTTTGCTGTGTGGGGGAGCCTGGCTCTGTTCTTTTGAATGGACCCCAGAAATTGAAGTCCTGCATGGTGTGTGGACATAGTAAAGATACAACTGCCCTCTTCATTTAAGGGGTTTGCCCTTGTGCACTTACGCAAAACTTCTCCTCCCCACTCTCGCTGCCCAGTGCTGTCCTGGCAGATTCCCTCTACCCCACAGATGGCTACATTTCAGTGGTGTTCAGTATATACTGAGGTTCAAGGAGTGCTTTGGATTCCGTTGGGATGAAAGTGGCTATATTAGACATTATAGAAATAAACAATTGACCAAAATAACAGCAGTAAGAGGGAAAAAAACATGCAAGCCCCCCCAAAATAATCAATCATTCTCCAACACCATATATGTTAAAGCTAGATTTTTCTGAAGTGGGAGGCCTCCAGCCCTGCATCATCACAAAAGCCTCATGCCTCAACCCTTAAGAATGGGAAAAAATCCTCTTTTTTAATACACATTGTTTCAATGTGGTCAGTGCAAAATGGAAAGAAATTAACAGCGAATCACTAAAATGAAATAAAATCTTTAGTTCTGTTCTAAAATAGTAATAAAATGAATGTGTCTACTTATACATCTTTATTTATGGCATTCATTCACACTCAAAATACATTTACAAATTATACAGTGTGCACATAATGCAAAATTTCATTATTGAATATAAGACACGGTGTTCTTAACAGAAATGGACTTACCTATACAAGTGAATGTAGTTTATATGTAATAGCTTATGTTTCTCTATTCATAAACAGATAAACAACAAATTAAACTGTTTAGAAGAGAAGCTCATTTTTTGGTTTTTGGAGACTTCCCTCTTTGCTGCATTTGTAGTATCTGGAAGAATAGCTTCTAAATGAAAAATAAGACTCAGAATTCTTCAGAAACAATTTAAAATGAACGCTTCAGTGAAGCCTACCCAACATCACAAAGACAAGATGCCTCCTCAGTCAATGATCACAAACTAGAGACAACAAATACGTATTAACACAATAATAAGGTATATGTATATCCACTATCATTTACCGTAATTTCTAACTTTGCATGTGTTCAGTTTATTTTGCATGATTTAGGATCATTTTAGTAAAACAAATCCTTTTGCTGTTTATTATTAAAGTTTGCTGAATTCACTTGGATTGGGATTGTCAAAGCAACCTAAGGGAGTTAGGCACCTAACTGCCATGGAAACTGAGTGGGAGTTGGGCACCTTTGACAATCCCAACCTTACTGCATATTTACCCAGTCTCCATAAAAGAGTATTAAATCACAGGTATTATAATTTCAGATTAACAACAACAATGAACCTCACATTGGGCCAGATTTCAATTTAAATAATATTCCCTAATATGAAGACACTCACTGTAATGTTGCATTATGTTAACTCAGAAAGTACCCTATCACATTTTGAGTGTCATTTGAAAACAGCTGAAACTGATAGCAACATAACAAAAAATATATCCCAATTAAACCCTCGCACAAAACTGCAAATGAAATGAACGTACTGTTTACTGTACTGTCTGTGAAAACACTCAGTTATCCTGCATGACACGTTTCACAGCAACACAGAACAAAATGTTTGAATCGCTTTTCATCTACGTTACAAAGAAAATGTTTCCTTAAAGGTATTTCAAATGAAAAAGTTGCATTTTAAAGATGTTTGGGTCCAAAAGCACTTCAGATAATTTCACTTCAAAGGATTTATTCTCACACAAATATTAATATCACCCCACTGACTGGGAAAAAAAACTATGTTATATTAAGCTAATACATAAATACAAGACTGATCCAAGGATGTCAAAGGAAGTTTAACAAAGTTATAAAATTTGAAATGTTTCTCATTCTTTAAATGTATATCTACTTTATAACCATACACGTGAACATGCTGAGTGCACTAAGAAAACTGCACATTTACAGTGTTGTATGATGTAAATATCAGAATATATTAAAATTACTCCAATTTAATCTAGGTAGCTTTTTATAAGAATACTCCTCAAAAGCTGAAGCATAAGAAAAGTAGTTTCACTTTTTTTTTTTTTTTTAAATGGAAAACAAGATGATTTGGTCCTGTACCAGGACACATTTTTTCATGCTCAAGGATTTGCTATTTATTTATGAAGGGCCTTTTATAATCACCACATTTGATCACTAAACACTGCTATCTATAAGTTTTGATTAGAAGTCAAGAAATGTCAGAGGTAGCCTAGGAATGCTTTAGAATTTGGTGTTGTTAGTGGAAATTAATGCAGCTCTCTTCCAAAAGGGTTAGAAGAACATATAAAAGGCAAACAGTATATACAGCTGCACTGAGAAAAAAAATTATAAGAGGCTCAAAACCAAAGATTAGAACTCAGGAAAAGAACGTTGTGCCTCTTTTCATTTGCTTTAATGCACCAATTCAGGCTGATTTTCCACAAAAGGAAGCACCCCACTAACATAGTATGCGATTCCAAGAGAGAGAAGGGCAATGACGATGATCAGGAGTAGCACCCTCCAGAAGCCCAGGTCCTCCACAAACTCTTGCCATGTTGTGCGGAAGCTGGAAAGAACCCCTTCACCTTGCTGCAGGTTCGGATTAAGGAGGGAATGGCTTTCCATTGCACTGTGAAGGATTAAAGTTATAAACACACCAAGTAAAAGAATGCATCCTTAAGTATAAGAGTAATCCTGCTAATACAACTAAAACATTCAAAATTCAGAATTAAACATTTTCAGATTTACAGTACTTATGCATGATCTCAAGACAGCAGATAAGAAAAAGGACCCTCCCCTGACCCCACCAACTCAATGTACAGTAGTTGACAAGTTTCAGAGTAACAGCCGTGTTAGTCTGTATTCGTAAAAGAAAAGGAGTACTTGTGGCACCTTAGAGACTAACCAGTTTATTTGAGCATGAGCTTTCGTGAGCTACAGCTCACTTCATCGGATGCATAGCATGCATAGCTATGCATCCGATGAAGTGAGCTGTAGCTCACGAAAGCTCATGCTCAAATAAACTGGTTAGTCTCTGAGGTGCCACAAGTACTCCTTTTCTTTTTAGTAGTTGACAAGCAATCCTTTGAGACAGATGACCTTATAATCTATTTTTTCAACGAATCTTTGATTTGGGTACAGAGAAGTATTTAAAAAAATAAGCAAATGTATTTCCTCTACTGATGTATGAAAGAACCACACTAACAGCAAAAAAACTGACTGAAGTCTTGATCATACACTTATGCAGGTCTGTAACTTTACTCATTTGAGTAGTCCCACGACTTCCCAGATGAGCAAAGTTACGTATGAGCATAACCATTTGCAGAATCAGGCTCTTACTGTGTAGAGAGAGAAACAGTGAAACTAGATATGTAGACAGTGATGTTAAGGCATAAAATATATAGAGTAAAAACGATTCCCCCCTCCCCCAATATCTCTTCAATTACAGTAATCTTAGGCATATCCTGTAATATTAATAGAAACAAAATATTTCAGATAAAAGTAATTTGTGAGTTAACACTATCCATTTAAATGCTCTTGCTTCTGATATGACTAAAGACGACAGTAACACATGCCTAGAAGGAAGATTCATTTGTAAACCTTTTTTCTGAAAATACACTCCTGATTAACATTAATGTTATTCATGTGACATTTTTCCTCACTATAAAGTACAACTACTGAATAATAATTAGACAAAGCTCCAGTAATTTACTGAACTACTACAGTGTCATGTGCAGAAATTTTCAGGCATTTCTAGTAAAATAGCTTGTCTTTTTTGGTTTTTAAATATTTACTTGGCTGCAAACAGTGACGGATTAATGATTTTGCCACCCCTAGGCCCTGAAATAATTGCCGCCCCCAGCCTCATATGAACTTGTTTTAGTTTTTGTACAAATTTGTTTGAACCCACTGGCAGCTGTTTCCTGCGACAAGCCTGGGAGGGAGGGGGTAGAAGTGGAGTGGCGGCGTGCTTGGGGGAGGAGGCGGCGGTGGAGCGGAGGTGAGCTGGGGCGGGGAGCGGTTCCTCTGCCCCCCCAACCCAGGTTACTTGCTGCGGCCCTCTCCGCGCCCCCAGCTCACCTCCGCTCCGCCTCCTCCCCTGAGCACGCCGCCGCTTTGCTTCTCCTCCCTCCCAGCACTTTCATGCAGCAAGCCTGGGAGGGAGGGGGAAGGAGGGGAAACGCGGTGTGCCCGCAGGAGGAGGCAGGGCTGGGGGTTTGGGGGGCGGAGTTGGGAGGGACACAAGCATACACCGGCGCCAGGTAAAGTCGGCGCCTATGGCTATTATAAATTTGCCGCCCCTGCAAATTTGCTGGCCTTGTCGGCCGAGGCGATAATACGCCGCTGGCTGCAAAACTATGGTGGTGCCCATAACTACAGAACTTAGTCATCTTCCCTGCTTATTATCATTTCCTCACTAATTAAGAACCAACTAGTTAATACATAATCACTCCAGGGGTTAAGAAAGGCACAAAGCAATCAAAAAAAAAAAAAAGGGGGGGGGGGAGAGATAAGTTCATTGTTAAGAAAACCACCACAACAAAACCAAAGATCCTCACTAATCTCAAAGAACCCCCTGTGGCATTTTCTACTGAAACCAAATTAAAAGCAACATTAATAAAGCAACAAGTGCCTCTATAAAACTATTCTGGAAAAGTCTGTAAGTGACAAATCCTTAAATGTTCATTTTGCTTCCAACAAAACCATTCAATGTTGCTTCCTGTTATAGTTACAGGTCAGTACGTCTATGCATACAAGCAGATTCTCTATGTGAAAATAGAGAGGGAGTGTTCTGCCCAGGCATAGCACAATCTGATACCATATGGGGCAGGCAAAGGAAAAGAGAAGAAATCTGATTTGGGAACCGAGTTTTGTTTTGTCCTTTGCTTGTGAGTCAGAAGCAACTGAGTGTAATGAGGAGGAGGCGGCATTAAACTGAGCCAGGAAAGGAGTGAACACTTTTGCACTGCTCTCTAGAAACTTCTCCTGTCAGTTCAAAAGTGAAGTTCAGGGTCTCCAGAGGGAACAGCAATTATCCTCCCTTGGCTTCATGCATAGTGGGAATGAGGGAGGAGAGAAACAAGTAGGGATTCTATTCTGAGAGTCTCTAGAATCAGGAAATAATACCAAAAGGTAGGAGTGAAACTAGAGGTGTGAAAAGCCAACCCCCAAACAGTGCTCTTACAAGGACAGAAACTATTTAATTACAAAGCACACATGTGCATTCATTTGCTTCTAATGCTGTCTGGATCTATTTTTATTATACAAAGTTATATTACAAAAGGAGATACTTCAGATATTTTAAACTAGCTCACAAACAAACTGGGAGTAAACTGTAAGTCTGTTATTCCAAAAGGCAAGTTACAGGT
Source organism: Chelonia mydas (assembly GCF_015237465.2). Classification (NCBI taxonomy): domain Eukaryota; kingdom Metazoa; phylum Chordata; order Testudines; family Cheloniidae; genus Chelonia; species Chelonia mydas. Next base: position 37,855,297 of record NC_057850.1, on the reverse strand, counting down.
TTCCCTGCCAAATGAAACGAGAACATTAATGAAGGTTCCAAAAGGGAAAGGAAGTTACAGGTTTTAAAGGGACATTATCAGTTCAAAAATCACAGCTAAATCCAAGCCCCATTAAAGTGAATGGTAAAACTCCCATAGGAAACAGGACTTGCCACACTGGATCAGATTTGTGGTCTGTCTAGTCCAGTGTCCTGTCTCCAATATCGGCCAGCACTAGATGCTTCAGAGGAAAATGCAAGAAACCCCAGAGCAGGCAGATGTGAGATAATCTTTCCTCCACATTAGGTCTCTCCCTAATTGTTAGAGATTGGTTTAAACCCTTGACACATGAAATGAACATTTATTCCAAAATTTTTATCAGTAATTATTCTAACTTGTTAGTCTCTAAGGTGCCACAAGTACTCTTTTTCTTTTTGCAAATACAGACTAACATGGCTGCTACTCTGAAACTTATTCTAACTCTGGATATTCGTCTTATCCATATAAATGTCCAACCCCTTTTGAAATCTTGTAAAATTTTAAGATATAAAATGTAAAGTGAGTAGGCTTGTTTTTAAACATATGGCGTGACATATGTTTGGGCTCAGGCTGGAGCTCAGGCTCTGGCTGCAGCCCAGGCCCTGGGATCCTGTTAGGGAAAAAGACCCAAAGCTCAGGCAGCAGCCTGAACGTCTACACCGCAGTTAAACAGCCTCTCAGCCCGAGTCAGCTGGCATGGGCCAGTTGCGGGTGTCTAATTGCAGTGTAGGCATATCCTTAGTTTCTAGAGCATAATGCTGCAGGATATTGAGGGACTTGCTTATAACCAGTTTCGAGTGAATTTCATTTTCAGATTATCTTGCACCAGTAAAACGGTACAATATTTGGGTTGCAAACCCTGTAGTGGAATACTTAGCTGTTATAAAAACTTCTTTCACTAGAAATTAAAAAAAAAAACAAAAAAACACAAACTTTTATATTTAACTTTAGTTTTTATGAAAGGTAATTTTTATAAATATTTTGTTCCATTTTGAGGGACAAACATGTCAACTCATGTATCTAGCAAAAAACAATATGGATTTACCAACAAAGATATACTTTACACACATGCTTTTATTTTTTTCTAGTAAACATCTGTCTTATAATACCTTTCACTTTCCGCAGTCTGCATGGTTTCCATCTTAGAGTGAGCTCCTCTGTTAAATCCTTTCACCTCCTGCTCCTCCAAAGACTCCAGCAATCGAATTACATCCTTATTTACTCCTCTTCGTTTTGCCAGAACAAGTGGTGTTGCACCTTGGTGATTGCTAAAATAGTCCCCCCAAGAAAGCAGATGGGGGAAGATAACCCATAAAATGAGAATTCTAAGATAGGCTGAATCTGCATAAGTATGCAACGTAAAATGTACTAACCAATAAGTATTTAGGACTAGTCACTAGCTACACAAAATAGTTAACTATTCTTAGTTATAAAAACTCCAAGAATAAAAGGCAACTGTATGAAAAATTCAGTACAGTTTATTTTTAAAGCACACAACCCTATAATATTTTACTCTTGGTACACAGTCAAAAAACCTAGTACAACGGGGTCTTATCCTCATTACAGCCTTTGGATGCTCCCGCAACAAATATGAACAAACTAGCAACATATTTATATCAGTGTATAAGGCTTTGTATGATTACTGCTTGAAATCTAAGTTTCTTTCACAGCTCCTTATTGTATAAGAGTCACAGAATATTAAGCAATAAACGAAACACAAGATGGGTGAATCCTCCTACTTCTACCTTTGAAAAAACCAAACCAAGTAGGAGTGCATTTGTTGCCTCCAGATTAGAGGCTGCCAGCAAACAGGTGTTTGGGATAAAGGGAGGAAGGAAAAAACCACATGATGATCCTGGGCTGGCCAATAATTAATACTGCGGATACGAGGAGATCATGGGCAGCTCCAATAATCAAAGATGAAAAGAAGGCCCAAGGGCCTAAACTTTTTGACAGCTGCCAAGTTTTCCTCTGTTGGGATGCATGTGCAGAAAGTTCTCAGAACAATGTGTCCCTGGATAACCTAATTGTACTCAATAAAATAGCTAGTTATTTGGTATTCTGAGTGCTTCTGTCTGAACACTAGCATCTGACAGCTGCTGGGAGCTAGAAAGAAAGAATATACCATATTTGAAAGACGGATTCGCTTTGAGGAAGGGGGAGCACTGAAAGGTAGCAGAGTCTCCCAAAGAGTACCAGAGACCTGATACACATTTACTGTATAGTCTTTGTTTGTTACAGTAGTCAATTAAAGCATTAGGACTGTGGTACAGAAAATACTAAAAAAAAACATCCGTCATTCTAAATTATTCTGTGATGCCATCCACCCCCTCTTGGCTGTCTGGCCAAACCAGGATAGCAGAGCCATCAGCTAGTGAGAGACAGTGGCTATGCCAGGCCAGCCCAACAGCTCCTGCTTCTATTGCCGTTCATGATCAGTTAGGAGTGGGCCCATGCTTTTTTTTTTCTTTTTTTTCATAACTGGCATTTAAAAAAAATGAACTGCACTGAATTTACCACTAAAGCATTTGTATCAGGCAACCTATTCGTACAAATACTTCTGAGAGAGAGACTAATATACTATAAAGAGGTCAAAAAAGAGACAAACTTACCAAATATCAATTTTGAGTCCATTAGAGACTAGGAACTGGATGGTATCCACATGCCCACACAGGTGAAGGGCTGTGTTACCTTGGTAATCGGTGGCCAGTAGATCAGCACCAAATTTGTGCAACAGCTGACAGATGTCTACATTTCCTCTGGCTGCTGCAAGGTGGAGACCAGTTCGGCCACGACTGTCACGAATATTTGGGTCAAAGCCACTCTCCAGCAGCCGTTTGGAATAGTTAAAATCTCCATCAATGCACGCCTGCAATAGGGGCACATTTGTCTGGGAAGAATCATTTACAAAAACATAGGACATTGTTCCACTTCTGTCTGGAGTATGTGACAAACCTGCAGTTAAAAATGAGATGAAATGATCAGGTGAAGTGAAGTAAATAAATACAATGCAAATACCTCACAAATGCTTTCTCAAATAAAAATGCGAAGTAGTTTATGAATATAAGCTCTGAAATTATTGTATATTGTATATTATTTTAATATGCTGCAGTCTTTTCTGATACATAGACAACGCTCCTTTTAATCCTGGGCATATACCTGCTGGAACAGAAATGCATAGCCTTGTTACTTCAGATGACTGCATTAAAGCACCACCATGAATACAAGACACTAGGTAAACCCCACAGAGGAAGAGATCATACTCTGTAGATTTCATATTAAAAAGAAAACTTTGATAGGTCCAGCCTGTGAGCTAATTCTATTTAGAAAGGGGGAAGAGGGGGAGAAGAGTCATCTTTTATAACTCAGATTACAGGACTGAACAAACACAGTGGGCTCTCAAAGTAATGGATATAGTAACATTTTACGTACTATAAATAGTCACTAATGGGATTTCCTTTCTCATTTATCTGTTCCTTATTTACATCTGAACTTCAATATACAGTAGTGACAGCTGCTGAAAAAATTCATTGTTACTGTGAGCATTATCTCCTTCACTCTCTCCAGGAAATTACATTTTTCAGCCATCTCTGCAGAACATTTGTATACAGCACCATAGGTGAGCACAGTGTTTCACAAGCAACTATAAAGATAAGGTCCCTGCCTAGAGGACGTTAACTTAGACAAAGGATGACATGATAGAATTTTTAGATAATGTGAAGACAACAATGATAAATCAAAGGAGGGTCTAGAACTGTTGTGGGTGCAATTTCCACACCAGGACCCCCATCCAGCAAAGCAAGGGAATAGTCCCAAAGGTTTTAAAGATAAACATGTGCTTTGTTGTTTTGGGACTAAAAGTGCAAGATAGAAATTGGTTGCACCACAGATTTCTTACTAAATATTTTATTTGATTAAATATGATTCAGCTGACTAACTAGAGATAATAGGTATTGTGAAAAAAGTGAGATTTGGATGGGGAGAGAGTGAATAAATGATTAGAATTTTTCTGGGGGGGAATGGAGAAGAAATTATGAATCTTGGATACTTAGTACTCCATGCTCATGACATATCTCTAGCAGATTATAACCAGGATTCTGATTAGCTAGCTGAACCTTTGATAGGTTACTTAAGTACTTTAATTCTCTTGCCTATATAAGGCATCCTCCCAGCATAGTACACTCATTTCGCTGGAAGAATGGAAATATGGCCAGCAGCCAAAGAATTAGATTTAAGACTTCTCTTGCTTTTGGGGTGTTTACACTGTTCATGCTTTATAGCTCTTCCCTAGTGTTTCAGATAATCATTTTCCAGTACCTACATGACATGCACCTTGGTTTTGAATGCTGCTCTGATTAAGGGACTGTAATATTTTAGTCTATTCAAATTAACAAGTATTATTTACACTTCACAAGTTGGCATTTCTCATCTAGTCAAATTCCGCTACCAAAAATGTATGTATCAACACTATTTACTTTGTCAGGGCAAGACACAAAACTGACTTTTCTTATCTCAGATTTGGAAGAGGAAGAGGTGGGGAATAGCTTTCTGGCCCTGAACAGCTACACAGAGAATGACTTAATAACTCAGCACCTATGCAGAATACATTCTTTTTAGTCTGCAAGTACTATTTATGTAGGGGGTAATTTACTGCTTACGTGAAAGCTCTCTCTTCCGCAATCATCTCCAGCAACAGAAAGCCACAAGATAGTTCACACAATATTGTTTCCCTTTAGGACACGAACTGCTTCCATTTTATCCAATATGGACAGAGCAACTGAAAGAACACAGAATTTATCTGGTACTCCCAACTGAAATGCTACAAGAATTCTGGTGGGCTGCAAGGCAAGGACTCAACAGCAACAAGGTGGCTAAAAATCAATGATTTTTTTTTAAATTTAAAATTGGATTGTTTTGATAAAATGATTTTTGAAGAAAAATCCTATCTCAAGATAGTTTTAATTAAGATACATTATAGCTCAAAGGTATCTCATCATGGAATAGGGTTTATAAATTCTAATTCTATAGTATGAGACAATATACTCATGTAATGTTTAAGAAAAGTTTCATGAATGAGTTCCAATAGTTCACGGATTCGGGACCCAATTTTATGAGGTTCCAGGGGCTTCTGTATAGATTATTTAGGGTAATCTTTCTATCTACCCAATGGGACTCGGTGCTCAGTCTAGAAGATACCATCAGAGATGCTTAGTTTTGCAGTTCTCAAACTGTGGATTTGTGTCTCCAAAGACAACATGCTTGTTAACAGCAAAAATGTTTATAAATAAATAAATATACAGAGGTGAGAAACAACAGACCTCAACCCTATTGTTCCTCTGCAAATGTGTATACACAGAGTCAATCCCTTACCTCTCTCTAAAAGTGCAAAGTTTCAAAAAGTTCAATGAATAGAAAATTGTTGGGGGCAGAATAGGTCTGGAGATAAATGTGAGAAGGGAGAGACAGGCAGGAGAAACAAAAGTGAAACTGTTTGAGAGGCATACTCCAGAAGTCTTGAGGTCTTTCTGAGTGTAGCCTACATTGATTTGAGATCTACCATTACCATTCTCTCACTAGAAGGGAAAACCTATAATGGCAGCAGGCCATAAAATAGACCCAGTTTGGGAATAGTTTAATGAAGTTCCCCTACCTGTGGGTAAGACAGGCATGCGTGCAAAATGCAAACAGTGCAACAAAGAAATGCAAGGCCTGGTTGCCCGAATGAAACAACATCATGAGAAGTGTTCCTTCTCAGGATGCTGCTGACTTGAAGATGATGACAGGAACATGTCTGAACATGCAGGATCTTCAGGTTGGTAAACTTTTTTATTTCATACTTCTTTCTTAAGGATTGCCTGTCTTCCTTCTGGACTATTCTTGAATTCTCATGTTTGAGCAAAAAATATAGTGGTTACTCTATGGTACTATCATTTTAGATGCAGTTATGATTCAAAATAAATAGCGAAAATACAATTTCATCTTTAAAGTAGTACAGAGTGTCAGTGAAAGCAATAAGTAATACTAAATGAGCAGTATGGTAATAATAATTAAATAATTGCATTGACTTATTTTGTTTAGGAAAATCCATCCTCAACATACAGGATTCTGAAGACTATCCACCTTCAAGATCACCATCATTTTCTACAGTTTCAGAGTTATCTGCCAATGATAGTGTTTCAGTCACATCATGTACAGGAACACCTCACTTAAAGTCGTCCCGGTTAACGTTGATTCGTTGTTACATTGCTGATCAGTTAGGGAACATGCTCGTTTAAAGTTGCACAATGCTCCCTTATAATATCATTTGGTAACCGCCTGCTTTGTCCACTGCTTTCAGGAAGAACAGCCCATTGCAGCTAGCTGGTAGGGGCTTGGAACCAGGGTGGACCGGCAGCCCCCCATCAGCTCCCCGTTCCCCTAAGTTCCCTGTGCAGCAGCTGCCCAGCAAGCTATCAACTGCAGGCAGTTCAGCTGTCCCTTCCCCCACTGCCATGTGCTGCTCCTGCCCTCTGCCTTGGGAGCTGCTCCCGGGAGCCTCCTGCTTCGTGTGTGGGGGGGGGGGGGGGTGCGGGGGGGAGCTAATGTCAGGGTGTCCCCCTGCTCCTGCACCCTGCTTACCCCATATCTCCACAGAGCAGGGGGGGACACGACAGGGCTCAGGATGGAGAGAGCTTCCTGGCAGCAGCTTCTGTCACAACTTGCTGATCTACTTAAAAAGGCAGTGTACTCAGCATGGGGTCAGCGTACTTAAAGGGGCAATGCACATCTCTCTCTCTCACACACACACACACACGGTGTGTGTGTCTGTCTGCCATGCTGTCTCCCCTCCCTCCATTCGTGCTGCCTTGTAGAATGTGAGGCCACATTAACAACAATGGGTTAACCCTTGAGGGCTCAGGTGATTGCTAGTTTATCATTTAGCAATAAGGCATTCCCTGGGAAATATCCCACCCTCTGACTTCACCACCTCAACCAAGCTTCACAATCATCTTCGCTGTGTATCAGTATTAAATTGTTTGTTTAAAACTTATTGTGTATGTATAGTCTTTTGTTGTCTGGTGAAAAAAATTTCCCTGGAACCTAACCCCCCATTTCATTAATTCTTATGGGGAAATTGAATTTGCTTAACATTGTTTCGCTTAAAGTTGCATTTTTCAGGAACATAACTATAATGTTAAGCGAGGAGTTACTGTATGTCACATAGCCACAGTATATCACCTGTAGGAAAAAGAAAAAAAATCTCTATCATCCAGAAACAACCACAGATAAGTTTGTGATAAGAACCAGCAAATTACAAAAAGAGATAATTGATGAAAAAATTGCCCGGTTTATTTATGCAACAAACTCTCCTTTCCATATGACTGAGAGCCCACACTTTATTAACATGGCTCGGTCATTAAGACCAGGATACAGTCCACCCAACAAAGCAGATGTCGCAGGCAAATTGCTGGATAAAGTGTATGAAAGAGAAACTGAAGAGTGTACAAAAGGTCTAGAGGGTGAAATTGTTATCCTGAGTCATGATGGGTGGAGCAATGTCCACAATGATCCTGTTGTATGTGCCTGGATGACAACAGAAGAAGGGAATTTCTTCCTGTCAGAAACAATTCATACATCAGGAAATGAACATACAGCAGAATACTTACAAGAAGTAGCAGTAAAAGGTATAACAAACTGAAAAAAATTCAAATGTCTAGCAGCTTGGTCACAGACAATGCTGCAAATGTATCCAAGATGAGAAGAAATTTAGAAGAGAGTCCCTAGCTAATAACAGACGGCTGCAGTGCTCATTTGATGCACCTCCTAGCCAAAGACTTCAGTGTTCCAGAAATAAAGGCTAATGTTGTTGAAATTGCAAAACACTTCTTTAACAAGCACTTTGCAGCAGCTGCTCTGAAAAAAGTGGGAGGAACCAAGCTAACTCTCCCACAAGATGTGCGATGGAACTCAGTAGTGGACTGTTTTGAGCACTATATCAAGAACTGACTTAATCTGATGACAGTTTGTGAACAAAATTGTGAAAAAATAGATGGCACTATTCTCAACATTGGGCCAAAGAAAAATGTTGAACACATGCTGAGTACCCTGAAGCCTATTTCTGTAGCCTTAAACAAAACTCAGGGAAATAGCTGTTTTATTGCTGATGCTGTTGAAATTTGGAAGGAACTAAATGAGATCTTAAAAAGAGAAATATGCAATGACAGAGTTAAATTACTAGCATTAAAAAAAACAAATGTGACAAGCAATATCTCCAACTCATTTTCTTGCAAATATTCTCAATGCTCAGTACCAGGATCAAACTTTAACTGCTGAAGAAGAGGAGTTGGCTATGACATGGACATCCAGCAATCATCCCTCCATAATGCCAACTATAATAAACTTCAGAGCTAAGGGTGAACCATTCAAGAAATATGTTTGCTGATGATGTTTTAAAGAAAGTCACACCAGTGAACTGGTGGAAGTCACTTAAGCACTTGGATTCAGAGACTGTTGAAGTGATAAATCTCACTTTTAACAGTAGCTTCTTCTGCTGGTGTAGAAAGAGTATTTTTGTCCTTTGGACTAATTCATTCCAAATTGAGAAATTGTTCGGGACCTGAAAAAGCAGGAAAGCTTGTTTTTCTTTTCCAGATTATGAACAAACAGGAAAATGAAGGTGAAGACGACGGAGGTAGCTGCAGAAGCAAATATTTTAAGCTTCTCACGTTGACCTGGCTGACAGTCAATTTTTTTTTAATTTCATTTAACTATTTTAGTTAAAAACAATTTTAACAAAAACAAACCTGATTTTAAAAAACTTGAATGTTTAACTAAATTCAAAATTCATATGTATGTTTTGTTAAAATATCATATGTTTACTGTTGAAGAAAAAAATCCAGAATACATAACGTTGTTTTAGTTAAATAAAACAATTTAAATGTCTGTCTGGTGATGTTCTGCTCCTAATACAGCATGACAAGAAAATCCTCCAAATATTAATGATTAACCTGTTGAACTGGAGATAGTTCACCTCCCAATGACTTCATAAATATCTGCTTCAATTACCTTTGGTAAATGAAATAACCAAACGATCATTCATTTTCTGATATAGCTGTAAAATTAATTTGAAAAGTTTTCAAAATAAATCACTGTTTAAAAATGTATATGGTGTACCTTCTAAAAATGAAACCTACATCTATCTCTGAATTGTGAAGAATATGTGTTAAGGTTATAACACCCAACAAGAATGCACTTTTATATAGAAATCCATGATTAAATGAAGTCTTCCTGACAAATGATTTAAATCATGATTTAAATCAAATCCACCCTGTAAAGGAATCTAAATTTTCTTGGCTATTTCCCTTCCAGAATTAAAGTGGTACAACTGTATCTTCTTCAACCCAAACCTTTCCCAGGAGCTGACAGGCCCAATCTCCAAAAGATGCAATTTTCACATGAGAGCTCTGTACTAGAAATACTTTAAATCATTTAAAAATCTTCAAGTAGCACAAACATACCAACAGTATAAAAACTCACTTGTTCTTAAGAAAATAAGATTTTTCCTTCAGATGTTGAAGGACTCTGGTGGGATCCTTAAGCTTGTTTAATAAAATGTCTTGTAGTGTATCAGCGCAAATCTGTAACAAACAGATTATTCCATTAGAAGAACAGTACAGAACTTCCTAAAAAAGAATTGTGTGTTTTGTTAAATGTGTATTTGTTTGTACATCTGGTAAACCCTCCTGGAGTTCTCCAGGTACTTCACATGCAAATCCTGATGGAACAATCTAACCACCAGAAAAAACCTCACTGGACTAAGTATGCCAAGGTAGTTGTGGTGTGTAGGTGTGTGAAGAAGCAGCTGTTTATCATGCAGCAGGACTGGAAGTATTCTGGTTTAGAACTAATACGAACTACAATCTGCAGAGACATGCACAATGAAAGGCAGAAGAATTAGGATAAACCATTAATGCTCCACAGTAAGTAAATAAAAACAAGCAAAAATAAATCCCACTTGCCACTGTTTGAGGATTATGGACCATGCAACTGACATATTCCAGCCCACAAAACATAATTCCAGTATTCCAACATGCAGGCTACCAACCTCTGCCAGTGGTTCTAACTTTGTCACAAACTAGTGACAAAGGTAGAACAGTCCCTCCCAAAATTACCAGTCCCCTAATGTCAGAAATGTTAAACAAAAAATACACTAATATCTTGAACTGCATCGGGTTTAGTGAAGTTTTCCGCCATCAAAATACAGCACAATTATGATGGTTTATTTGTTCAGATACCTTTGATAACTTTGGATAAATAAACTGTGGATTTAGCGCTCTGATCAGAAGTTGCAACCTTATCCAGGACGTATGCCAAACGGGTTACTTCTGCCATGACCAGTACTTGTTAAAAGGATTAGAAGAAATATTGAAGTACTAACCAACCTCCTTAAATGGTTTCAGAAAGGTAAATTTGATGGCACCTCTAAATATAAGCAAAACACAGCATCATCTACCAGTCACCACAAATGTATGAGACAAACTAAAAAGAAAAGTATGTACTATAGTGTTGAGAAGCAAACATATTGTAAAACAAGCATTCTGAATATTTGTGAGAATTACCACTGTTGCACCTGGAACAAACACATGTAATTTGATTCAGTGAATTACTTGTTCCAAAAATGTGGCACTATTTATTGAAATATGTATTTTCTAATAGACAAGCAGTATACTTGTGTAACAAGATACGGTCATTGTCATTTTGTTGCAGTAATATGAAATGACTATTTTAAAATAATCAATTGAAGATATCATTTCAATGAGAAAAGGTGTTAAGGGGACATCAATTTATTGTAAGCCTATGCAATTCATACAAATTGAACACAGTAGTGTGATCACAGAGTGTATTTGTACTATTAATGGGAATTATGCAATAAATTGCTTTTTCAGTGCCACAGGAGATTTAGTGCAGTGGAAATATCACACTAAGAGGAAGAATCTAATGAAATTATTCTGTTTTCAAGAGGATCATAGGGGAAATGATTAGATGGTTGTAAAAGTTATTTACATTTTTTTATTAGAAGCCTGATGTCTGTAATTTTGCTTGTAACTCTGCTAATAAATCAAGCTTTTTTCTTTTACATTTTTTGTGCCCATTTAGACAAGACACTGCAGAAGCAGCAGGGGCGGAATTATCTTTAGCAAGTAAAATTACACTACTAGCCACAATTTGTCAAATCTTAAACAGCTTGTAAGTTTGAAATTTACCACCTCTGGGTAACTTTATTTTGCAGCAAGTGGATGTTTTCCTCTTTGTATTTCCCAACATTTAAAAGTTAGAGTAGCTAAGTAAAACAGCTACCACTCAGTACCATGAAGAGACAAAGAAATGGCTGGATCATTGACGAGACAAGATCACTCATGGGGAAAGGTTCTCCCTCTCTCTCATATGCATCACAAAGATATAAGTTATGATCAGGGATCCTAGAAATCCATTTCCAAGAATCTTTAGTTTTGACATTTTGTGAAAAAATAAAAACATATTAACTAAATTTTCCTGAAAGTACCAGTGTCACTTATTAAATGTGCACAACCTTCCCCTCTTGTTGTTGATTTTTGAATGCACTTTAAATTTACATACAGTAGAACCCCGTTTATGCAAACCTCCGTTACCCGGCTCTATGTGTTAACTGAACCACCAGCCGCCCGGGGCTGACAGTGGCAGGACTTGGGCAATCAGCCCCAGGCAGCTGGTGGTTTGGTTAACATGGACAGCTGGATAATGGAGGCTCGGATAAATGGTGTTCTACTGTATACCAATAAAACATTGTGTTCAACTGATAGCTATATATATTGTGGCTTGGGAAACTAAAGTTCAGTGTCCATTCTAATTGCTGAAAAACACAGATTTTTATCATTTTTTAATCAGAAAATTTGGGGGTTTTTTAATCACAGAAAACTAGGATCCCTGGTTACAACTGGCCAAAACCCTTTAGTCACCCAGTCAGTGCCACCCATAATGTATCAGTTCTAAAAGTCCGGGCGAAAAAAACTAGGAACACTCACACCATCTCTCAGAAAATGAATGAGCGTAACCATTACTACCTTTGCCCTTTAAAAAATTGATCAATAGGATGCAATGACATGTTACCAGTGAATGAGACTTCCCAACATTAATGACTACTTCTGATTCCCTGAGCCAAAATGCCAGTGAGTTACTACTGGTGATATTCTGACTAGCAGCAACGGGATATTTAGAATATGTCAACAAGTCAAAGCTCTCCGATGGAGAATATGGAGAGGTTAATGTAAGAGGTACACAGTTTACACATAAACTCCACATTCATCAACTCCTTAATTGCATATAATCTTCCACTCTTTTGTCATACACTTTTAGAGTATTTGACACTGGCTCGTATAGCCTCTCCTTTTTTTAAACTAACAAAGCATCCATCTTAAGCAGTTTGCCCACATCCTCTGAAAGTGAGGTTTCCTGTTCAACTGGGATTGCACGTAAAAATACAGCGAGACAAGAATAAGCCCTATTTACATGTGCATGCAAGATATAAACAAAACTAAAATGATGTAACTTTATCCATGAGAGAAAAACACAAACACTCTCTAGGTACTTGTATGACTCCTCCTCTGTCACGGCTGTATATGAGTACCTCTCAAGTATTTAAAAATAGAAACAAATAGCTCCCTCTCCCCCTTCCTTCCTGGCATGTAGGAGAAATTACTCAGTTTACAGGATGTGTTTGCATGTGGATTTCTTTGGTATGTGGAAATTGAGGGAAAGTTACGTTGAATAAATAAGTTTTGCATTTAGTTCTGAAAATGGTAAGGCCTATTGTCATTTTTGTTTAGGGAGAGAATTCCATAGTTTACATTCAGCTCCTTTGAAAGATCTCCTGCACTCACTCTCCCCCTCCCCACTGGATTACAGTTTCACTGTTCCAGTCAAACAGAACTGTTGTGGGAGGCAACCTCTCAGGTAGCCAGAACCAATCCCACTAAGGGCTCTGAATACCTCTCAAATACAAAGTTCACAATATACAGATCTACACTTCACTAACCTATAGTACTTGGCATTTTCCCCTACTCCTGCCTTTAGCTATTTTCCCAAGAGTTTCGCTTTCCACGGTGTTGATGCACTGTATCCAGGGGTCATAGAGATTACAATTTTTAACGGCCTGCTATCATTTTGTGTTTTCTCAGATGGGACTTATGAGTTGGTGGCAGTGCAAAAGCAGTGCTACCTATGTCATGTGCTGCACACTAAGGAGATTCACGTATTGAACCCTTTCCACTAACTGGGACCTGAAAATCCAGTTTTAGAGCTGGAATCTTCCAGTCAGCAAGATACCAATGTTGGAGGTAATCGTTCCCATTTTCCTTCAACAATATTAAATAGGGGTGTGTGAGATTTATAGCTATACTATCCTGACTTTAATAATAACCATACCCTGAGAAACTTTGCCACATAATAATATTACCCAGCTCTCATATAGCACTTTTCATCTATAGCAATGTGCTTTACAAAGGAGGTAAGTGTAATTACCCCATGTAGGTAAACAGAGGAACAGCGAGTAGATGTGTCTTGGCCAAGCTCACCCAACATGTCAGTTAGTGGCAGAGCCAGGGACAGAACCAGATTTCTTATTTCTATCTAGTGCTCTATCCACTAGATGACATTGCCTTCCAGTACAGTATAACGAATGTGCTGTACCCCCGCCCCAAAAGAAATTTTCGGATCTTACTCTGTTGCAGAAAAGAATGTTACTTTACACCACAGCTTTACTGATGAGATTCACAAATATTTCCCCCTACCAACCACATATATGCAAATCTGTTACACCAAAGTATTTTTACAGACAGAATTTGTTTAAAAATATTTCACTATTTAATAGATGCCTTTAAAAATCCTTTCTGAACCATTTTTATACTTTGGATAGGGAGCATTCAGTTAGGAGAATAATTTATAGTGATGTTGAACATACCTGTTCAAATTACCTGCAGACTTAATTCACTGCAATTGTCTCACGCAAAGTGGACTGAAGGAAACGGAATACATATATTTAATCTCAATATAGAAGTTGAAACAATATTTGCTGGCTAATGCCATAAGTTCTAATACTTTCGTCTTTATGAGAAGTTACTAAATCACATTCTTCATAAGTATAAATATGTTCCTGCTCAGAAACCTTCATGCACATTCTCTTTCCACTGGTATTCTGCAGGAATGCTAAACAACAAGGACTTCCAGAAGTTAGGTTCAAGGTCAGTGCAACATTTTTTGTTTAAAAGCTACTGATAATTATTTTTAGCTCTTGATGATACATTTCCATTTGAATTTGCTGCAGCTCTTAAAAGATTCTTATGCAATAGGAGACAAGTGCCAGTGAGCAACTGTCCATCAGAAATCAATTCTTTAATAAGTGATTTATTCTCAAATTGCTGTTTGTATGTGGATGAATGGTGCCACCATACGACCTGCTGAATTCACATTCAACTGCAGCAAACAGCATATAACCCCTCACTATTTCTTCTTGCTTGTTTTCGTGGCTGTAGTTTTCTTGAAAAAAAACTTGCAAGTAAAAGCTTAAATTATTAGGGAGACAAAAGGGGATCCTGAAATCCAAAATAACTTGAAAAAGCTAGAGATAAGTTTTGCAGCACAGTTACAAGACTCTATCCCATCTAACTGTTACCACCAAAAACAGAGTGCATTGTCCAGGAACTTTGGTCCTAAAACATCTCTCATCACTTATGCTAAAGATGGTTATCCTGTCTGGTCTTTGATCCCTCCTATTCTACTGATATTAGAGGCTTGGAATTGGGCCATGGGTCTCAAGATAAGATCACTTTCCTTCAAAACCACCAAGATTACTTCTGCCTGTTTATAGAAGAACAGTTCACATACCGTCAACAGCTTCAAAACCTTGAGGTTACTAAAATGGAGAGACTTACTGCCTTTCACGGACATAGAACTGAGTGTCATGGGTACATCTGGCATAGTGCTGTTCAGCAAATTAAGATACACACATTACAAACCAGTCAACCACATGAATTTTATATTAATGTACTACCTTTCCCCCCCCTTTTTTGTCAGTTATCACTTAACATATTCTAGCTAGGGTTATGCCTTGCCATGAACCTTCCTTTGAACATTTGTGCTTACGTTTTTTAGGTTAAATCTCCTACCTGTACATTTAACCTCCGTGGGCCCTTTCAGAAGGTTTCAGTAGGGTAACCATACATCCTATTTTGACCAGGACAGTCCCTTTTTTAAGCCCTGTCCCGGCCATCCTGACTTTTTTTGAAAAAGTGGGACAAATGCCCACTTTTGTTTAAAAAAAAAAAAAAAAAAAAAGGGCAGGGGTTACAGAGGAACATGCCGGGAAGGGGGACGGGGGGGAGAAGCAGCAATGCCAGCCCTGTGCATGGGGGAGGAAGGGCTCGGCAGAGGGCAGGCAGGGCTTGGGCGAACACTGATGCCAGGCCCATCCAGGGAGTGGGGGGCAGGGCTTGTGTGAGCAGCTCAGGCCAGCCCCGCATGGGGAGGGCGGGGATAAGCAGCTCAGGCTAGCCTCATGCAGTGTCCAATTTTCCCTTTGGGAAATATGGTCACCCAAGGTTTCAGTGTTCTCACTGGCATTTACAACGTTCAGTCCCATATAATGGCTAACGAACAGAGTCAGGTCAGCTTAGGGGAACTCTAGGTTAGCAGAGCCGTCTTAATTTTGTGCACTATACATCTATAGTGTTGTATGCTATTCTGGAAAAACTTTTAAAATATTAAAAAAAACATTGCTGTGCTTGTTCACAATAGGTCCTTATTACGAATATGCTATTTGCCAATACTGAAGATCATGAAATTGTAATTATTCTAGAATAATGTCCACACGGGGGAGTTATAATGACATAGCTAGAGCAGTGTCTGTGTTGGTCAGTTTCCCTGTGAATACAAGCACTATGTTAGCCAGAAGAGGCAGGATTGATAGTGGTGGTAGGAGAACTGATGTGGCATGAAATGATGCTATGCACAACGTTTTTAGGCTACATTTCTAATGAGTACATACTGATGCTAAGCACTTATCCTTTCTTGTGTCAAAATTTAAAAAATAGTAGCTAAACTCATAAAGCAATAATCTGGTATTTAAATTTCTTTTTCCTGATGTCAGTAATGATGTTTGTTGAAGAAATGTAAATGTCTTCTTCATTCAGTATTATTTTTGGTGGTTTTGTATTTTTCTAGAAAAATCAGTAAAGAAAAAAAATTAAAAGCTAAAACAAAAAAACAATTCCTGTTCTTCAGGCTAGAGGGACTCACTCATAACCTGTTCAACAGGATTATAAACTACAGCTATTTGCCCAAGTTTTGCATCTTAACTGCTTCCAGAAGAATCACCCATCCAGGAAGTTGCTATGGGACACAAAACAAAATAAAAGTTTCCAGTCATCAGGTTACAGCAGGAGCACTCTGTATACACAGACCTTAACTAAACTGTTCACTGTGTACTTTAATTTCTGCTAACCAAACTGCCTCCTTAAAATCTGTGCAAACCATGGATCCCAAAATTTGTGACAATTGTTTCAATTACTTTTGTTTTCCACAGAGAGTGTCTGTTGTTGCCCTCAGTTCTCCTACCACCACTATCAATCCTGCCTCTTCTGGCTAACATAGTGCTTGTATTCACAGGGAATCTGACCAAAGCAGACACTGCTCTAGCTATGTCGTTATAACTCCCCCATGTGGACATTATTCTAGAATAATTACTTGCTACAGCTAGATTTGTCTTTTTCCCCATGTAGACAAGCAAACAGTTCCTGCTATAGTCTGCCAACATTGCTTCTAGAAGGATTAATTTGTCGGGGAGGGAGAGTGAATCAGCAGATACGATGGATCACAAGACTCCTGAGCATACTCCCAGACTTGCTTGCCCAGGAATGAGGGGACTGAGTTGAAGGTTCACATCTCTGATGCCCACATAGGAGGGCACTGCATCACTTCTAGACTACTGTACTATCCCATGACTTTTTAAAATAAACGTTATGATTCCAAAGTTTAAATAAAACTGTAGGGAATTATTTTTTGTTTCCTTGTATTTATAGTTTATAACTCAGGGAAAGTGCCAAGCTGACCGAATTAAAACTAAAATCTACTTGTCCTCAAAACAGAAACGAGGCCAACTGTAGTAACAACTTCCCCACCCAACAGTGTGCCTCAACTCTGAGTCAGGAGAGACAACCTGCAAGCATGAACAGACAGCTCAGTCTCCATGTACATTCAGTCCTTAGCCGCTCTGCTGAGATTGCCAGTTACATGCATTTATACACCATAGTATCAGAGTCACAACAAGTGTGCCAATTAGTATGAGCTGTCATAATGGTTTTTGTGATGAGATACACAGAACTCAAAAAATTTACCAGACATCTAAGAGCCAAAGGTAAATCAAAAAGACAAAGGGGTGGCCTTACTAATAAAGTTGAAGGGCTGGGCTCTGGTAAGAAGCCCCAGATGTTGGTGAGGGTGCGGGGATTTCTAACAAGGTATTCCATCTTTTATAATCACCTGCTGACTTGGAGGTATCTGATAAATCTGAAGCTCCACCCTCTATATGCTGGAAGTTTGAAGGAATTTTGTCTCCTTCCCTGAAGAACCTCTGGGGCTATCAGAAGGGGTCTCTGCTACTCAACCCTTGGCCTAGCTTCTTCTTTCTTTTTTTTTTTGTTGCTTTCTCTGTCCTTGTGTGTGTCTGGTGACGACATAGCTTTTCCATGCAGGAGAAATACGAATTTGACATGATTCTTGAGAGTTACACTGCTGTTTACAAGATTTTGAATATTAACAATTAAACTGACCAGAGTCCTTTAATTCTACTCTGCTGCTTGGTAAATTTATGAAAATTCAGGAAAACTACGTTGTGCATCAATCAGCTTACATTCAGTTCACAATTGGATGGTTATGTTCACAACTGTAAGAGGCAGAAAATTCATTTTTTTAAAATAAAGCTTAATTCTTGAAAAATTGATACCTTTGGGCCCCACACTCACAAGCAAAAATGTCCCACTTGCCAGTGGATTGTGAATGCCCTGACTATCAAATGTTTGTATTCATGATGGATTTTTAAAGCACAAACACCACAACTGCATCCTAAGTCGCATCTATTAAAAAGTCAAATAAAAATGTAAACAATTATTTTAAAGTCAGAGCCTTTCTGAATAGCCTCACCATTCTTTACTAAACTGAAGTCATACTTTCTTCCATGGGAGTAAGAATATTTAATAAAAAAATTCAATTATACTTAAAAGTGAGCTGCAAGTTGTTTAATCAAAACTCACTCAACCAGTAATGAACCCAATGGCCACATAATAGGGGCACTTACCACATTATTTTAAAGTTAACATTTTTCTCTCTAAAAAGTAAATTTTCTCCTGTGCATTCATTTGGCTAGCAGTTTTCATGATTAGTTTTGTTTTTTTCTATCTAGTTACTCAACACATTCAGTAAGTTACATAAAAATCAAAGGTTCAGAAAGCACAGCAAATCCCTGGCAAAACAAAAACACTAATCAAACTGCAGTATCTGCTGATGTGCAGTGTCAACTGCTATAAAAGCACTTCTGTCACTATACCAAAAAGGTCAGGCAATTAATGATGGTGAGACCAACAGGCAAATGGGGATAACTGATATTTTACCTGATTTTAAAAATAACTTTAAAAACTAGCATTTGTAAAAAATATATATATATATATATTTGATTGTGTCTTTCTCTCACCACATTTCACATGCAATTTGTCTTCTTAAGCCAGACCTTGACAAAACTTACACATGTTTAACTGGACATATGAGTAGTCCTACTGACAAAGGCATAAAGTTAAGCACCTACATAAACGTATGCAGGATTGGGGTCTTGGACTGTATGATTTTCAGGACAGGAACTGATATAAATAGCAGTTGCATCAGAAAAATGAAGTTTTAAAACTAATTAGAAAACACTAAAATTGTAATTTTCACATTTTGCAAAACTAAAGCTTTCTTCAAATATCTTTTTTTCTTTCAATTCCATTATAGCTTTACTTGGTCTTATTACCAAGTGACTCTTCTTCAAAGCTAATTATTATTTAAAAAACACTTTGTTTTTACAATGAAGGCTAGTGCCTGAAAGAATGAACAGCCATACCCAGATTTCCTAAAAACGCCTTGAGAGGCAATTCACAACACCAGGAGAAAGAGTAGTCAGAAACTATACAAAAAATAAAGGGTCACAGCACGTAGAGCTATTGTGACCACATACAGTCACAGTGCAATGTCATTAAGAACGTTGGTTGCTGCAATTTTTCCTTCGGGTTCTTTATTATACTTTTTAGAGCCTTCCGATAGTATCTCTTTTCCTTCCCATTGTGTTAGCCTCTTTTCTGTCTTTCAGGCTAAAGAGCAGTGCTCATAGTAAGCAGCACTTATATACAAACTTTTATTTTATCCTTTTTGGCACTGCTGAACAAAAATATTAGACTTTCTCACAACTTGTTTTGATCTACTACTAATCCCTCACAATCCACACAAGATTTTAGAAAATGTTAAAGACAAGCTGCCAAAATATTCTAGTGAATAAAAATAGCATTAAATAGTAGGAAAAACACCCAAAACAAAATACAGCCATGTTGTTTATTTTGGTATTAAAATAGTTAAAAGGTGGAAGGCAGCTTTCCAGGGAAGAAATGGAAAAAAACAAACTACAGTGAACTCACACTTTGTGAGATTTTGGGCTTGTCTACATGGGGAAATTATTCCAAAATAAGGAAGGGCCTGCATTTAAAGCACAGGTTTCAGAGTAACAGCCGTGTTAGTCTGTATTTGCAAAAAGAAAAGGAGTACTTGTGGCACCTTAGAGACTAACCAATTTATTTGAGCATAAGCTTTTGTGAGCTACAGCTCACTTCATCGGATGCATCCGATGAAGTAAGCTGTAGCTCACGAAAGCTTATGCTCAAATAAATTGGTTAGTCTCTAAGGTGCCACAAGTACTCCTTTTCATTTAAGGCACAATAGCTATTCTGGAGTAACTCTCTGTATGAACATTCTTATTCTGGAATAAGTGTCCATACAGGGTCCTATTGCAGAATAACTTATGCTGGCCCATTTCCCTGTATAGACAACTCCTTAGTGATGCAAGGACAGTGCTCAAAGCTATTAAAATCAGTGGGGCAGAATCTCCAATGCTCTTGAGCTACAACTGCCAGAAGGTAGCTCTAAATTATGCTCAAATGCAACAGTCCTTTAGGAGCTGCTCCACAACCAAGAAAAGCTTTAACTATACAGTGTACTCTGGTCCCATCCGCTGCACTGGGTGCTGTGAGGAGGGAGCAGCATAGCTCTATTCTGGCAGTTCTGTGGCACTGAAGGAAAAAACCTTACACCAGGAGTATTCTCTGGTGGCTGAGGCTACCCTTTATGTTACTCTGGCAGTGTAAAAGGGCTGCAGAATACAACAGAATTTAGCCCACTGAATTTACAAGTGAAAGACTTCTTCAGTCATCTAATCATTCCTCTGCCAGTGCAGGACTGTTCCCTACAGTATGTATAAGATTATCAGATTAAAAACTATATTAAAAATCTATGCCTGTATAGCTAGCTAATATCATTTTACGCTATTACAAACATTAAAAATAAACCTTTCACCATTGGTGTGGTTGGTTTTCTCCCCCAACACACCTTTCTCTTCAACTCGCAAAGTGAGCGTCCAGTCAGTTTCACTTTTTGATGCTCATGCACTAGAATGATTCTATATTTGGGCTGCAAACACTGCATTACTTTCATAGCTTATTAAAAATATAGAACATACAGTCCTGTTAATAAAACTTACTGGTTTGTAATTTGTAATTTAAAAACAACAAAACACAGAACTAAAACTATATTAGGTTTGGTCTACACCACAGACTTATGTCAGCATAACTACGTTGCTCAGGGGTGTGGAAAATCCACAGCCCTGAGCGACAGTTATACCTAGAACCCTGCAAATTTGCTGATATCTGTTTTATACTGGCAGATATCTGCATCTGTTTGCGGATCACAGATGGATGTGGATCCAAATTTTATATCTAGAGCAAATCTGCAGATATCTGCTTTATATCCGCATCCACAGATGCGGATATCTGCAGACCACGTTTGCGGATTGGGGCTCGGATGTGGATACAAATTTTGTATCCGTTCAGGGCTCTAGTTATACCAACCGACCTTCTGGTGGAGACAGCTCTATGTTAATGGGAGATCGTCTCCTGTTGGCATAGTTACTGCCTCTTGAGGAGGTGGAATACCTATGCCCACGGGGACGAAGTAGCATCTTCATTAAGTGCTACAGCTGCGATGCTACAGTGCTGTATGTGTAGACAAGCCCTCATTAGTATGTAGCACAAGTGAACCCCAATCTTGACTGGGGCTTCTGAGTGCTACCACAGTACAAATCATAAATGACAGTACCTTTTAAAATATCTACCATTTCTTTTCAAAGACTATTTCAGTCTAACAGATCATCTCACTGTAAGAAAGTTTTTCCTGATAGACCACATTTTCTTAATTCTATCCCATTATTCTTAGTTACATTTTTGGCGGAACAAAAAGGGAACTCCTCTGCCTCCTTAGTGTTTACATGCTTAATGTTCTGGTACATCTTTACATCTCTCACACTCCTCTAAGGTATTTAGTCAAGCTGTACATATTTATAGATTTGCTCATGTTTCTTTGTAAGTCAAAGTTGGACTGTAAGGTGGGGAATTTTTTTCCTCACTCATTTTCTTTCTATTACTTCTAGTTTTTCCATCCCTTCATCATTTCAAAGGGCCCCTCCCCTGCCTTCATAGTGACATTTAAAGTATTTGTAGACAGGTATATCACTCAGGCTATGCAGAGTTAGCTATTTTAGTCTTCTCACAGCTTCATGACAATTTTGTGGATAGGGTCCAATTTGTCAGGGATGTTCTTGACACCTAGGTGCTAAAAACTAGTCAGTTATACCCCTGCCTACAGTAGCTCAACACAGCATTAATTCTGTGCGACCACATCACACTGGGAACCTACCTGATTGCCAGGCCAGTATCACAGCTGTTTTTCAACATTACTCCGAATGCACAACCCCTCTCCTCCTCCCCCCTACCTGGGATTAGTTTGCACTACACTATTTACACATTAACGCTTGTATTGGACAGGGGGGGCTTTACAAAAGCCATCGCTCAGCCAGGCCTTGCCACAAGGCGATCACCAGCTAAAGGGCAGGCACAGTCCGAGCACTGAGGACGGGAGGGTTTCTGGCCGGCATCTGCCGTAACTCCGCTAGCCTGGCCCTGGATGGGAATGACCCGGCCTGTGTTACGCAGCGGGCTGGGCCCGGCTCCCAGGACAGGCCCGGCCGTCTCCCCCCGCGCTAGGGGGGTGGCAGCTCCCGCAGCAGCGAGCGGCGCCAGGGCCCAGGCTCGGCGCACCGGGGTCAGGCTGCCGGCGAGGCGCCCAGCCAGGGGGGCGGCGCCCGACCCCAGCCAGGTGCGGGGCCTGCGCCCTTCAGCAGCCCTCGCGGCTGGGCACTCAGCAGGGAGCGGGCCCCGCGCCAGAGCCCCTCCCGCAGGCCGTGCCGGGCCCCGACCCCCGGCCGCCGGGCCCACCTCCTACCGCTGCCCGTCCCGGTACCTGAGTCCCGCAGCGCCGCGCTGGCCTGCTTCTTGCGACGCACACGCAGCCGGGCCGGGAAGGAGGCCGCGCCGCCTGCTGGTCGGAGGCCGCCTGCACCGCTCACGGGGCCCCCTGCCTCCCCTGGCCGCGGGGCGAGGCGCCTCGGCCCGTCCCGGGGCGGTCGGCGCGGGGGCCCATGAGTACAGCGCAGCGCTAGGCCAGGCTGCTGCGGCCCTGCCCTGCGGGGAGACTGCGGCCCTGCACGGGAGCTGGAACTGGCGGGGCCTCCGCACCCCTGGCCTTGAGGCGGCTTCCATTAGGTAGAGCAGTGGGCCCCCCTTATCCCTGTCAGCCGTGCCCTCCCCGCCCCCCGGAGCCAGGGCCGCGCTGAGTCGCGGGAGCAGATCCCCAGCCACGGCTGGCAGTCGGGGGCCCTGGCGCGGGCCGGGAGTGGATCCCCGGGCGGGGAGCCTGGGGCCGGGCCGGGAACGGAGCTGGGTGGCGCTCCCTCCCCACCCCCTGTGGGGGGGCTGTCCTGGGTCCCGGCCGTGCCCCCCTATGGGGGGGACACCCCACAGTTTGGGGATCGCTGATGTACAGGGTTTCGTTTGGTTCAATGGCTTTCAGCACCCCCACTATAAACATTGTTCTAGCACCCCTCTGGCCAATCCCTGCGAGCTTTGATCGAGCAGCGAAGCCTGGCTGCAGGTGCGGGGACCGGGGCAGGGCGCTAAGCTAGCACATGCAGCCCCACATGCGTTACTCCAACTCACAGCTAGCTCAGGTAGGGCTGTTTAGGGGTGCTTCAGTCACACCTCCTGTCTGCAGTGTTCATGTACAACTTCAGGGGTTCGGGTACCAAGGCAATGCCTGCCTTAAAATAACAGAAATAGCTCATCAGGCTTGAAGTGATAGCAACTAGCCAGAGCATAGGAACATAGAAACCTCCACACTGGATCAGACCAGACCTGCATCCAGTGCAGCAGCCTGTCTCCAACAGTGGCCAGCACCAGGTGGTAGGGGTAAGAACCCCACAGTCAGTGGATGTGGGATGGTATGCATCCCCACAGTAGGTCCATCCTGATCTCTAATAGTTAGAAAAATGCACCAGCATTTAACGTAAAGGTTTGTTTCAGCTCAGTAACACCTAAAGAAGTGGTTATACACTTAAAACTCTTGCATCTAAAACAGCCTTTCCTATATTAGAAGAAATTATTTCCATGTGTGTAAGGTTTGTAAATTAACTTGGTAAACTTGCTAATTAATGAGCATGCAGCTCTTTAGCCCTCAGCTTTTTAAAATCTAACGGAAAAGAAATATCCTCTTTACAACATGGCTGCCTTTAAAGAAAATAAAAGTGGCACTGATACTGAATTTGCTTGTAAAAGCAGGCTAGTTTGCTCATGGCAGCATGCTGGAAATTAACATGAGGGGGAAAGTATTTCACCAGTATGCTGAAGAGTGACATTGGGACTGTTCAGGGCTGCTGTCAGAAGCTACAAATTAGTTTTATAAGAACATAAGAATGGCCATGCTGGATCAGACCAAAGGTCCATCTAGCCCAGTATCCTGTCTTCTGACAATGGCCAATGCCAGGTGCTTCAGAGGGAATGAACAGAACAGGTAATCATCAAGTGATCCATCTCCTGTCCCCCATTCCCAGCATTATGCCTGCTTTAATAGTGCCTTATAATTAAGGCTAAGATTTTGTCATGGATATTTTTAGTAAAAGTCAGGGATAGGTAACGGGCTTCCATGAATTTTTCTTTATTGCCCGTGACCTGTCTGTGACTTTTACTAAAAATATCCATGATAAAATGGGAAAGGGCTGGGCAGCTGCAGGTGGCTGGGAGCCCTGGGGCCCCCACCACACTTGGGGGCTCAGAGCTCCAGGGTCCCTCTGCCCCGCCCCCTGCAGTGGAAAGCTGCAGTGTCCCCCTGCCCCCTCCCCAGCAGTGGGGGGCTGTGGGAATCCCCCTGATGACACAGTGAGGAGCAGTGGGAATCCCCCTGATGACACAGTGGGGAGCAGTGGGGATCTCCCTGCCCCCCTATGGTGGCTAGGGGCTCTGGGGGTCCCCCTGCCTGCTCCCCAGCAGTGGGGAGCTGCAGGAATCCCCCTGATACTGCTGCAGTGGGGAGCTGTGGGGGGCCAGGGGCTCCAGGGGTCCCCCTGCAGCAGAAGGGAGCTGTGGGGATCCCCCTGACACCGCCGTGGTGGGGAGCTGTTGGAGTACCCCTGTGACACTCTGTATCTCAGGGGAACACCCTGCACCCCCATATTCATTGTTATACAATGATTGTGTGGTATCCAATGCAAAGTTTGTCATGTAGAGTGTCTTCGGAAGGCTCATGATGCACTGATCATTGTTGTTATAGTAATCTTATAGTAATGTTATCGGCTGCAATTTCATGTATATAGTTATGAGGCTGGAAATGTGTCCTCATGGCTTAAAACAAGCCCGGGCAAAACTCTCCAGGAACAGAGGGGCAGTTCACACCTCATCAGGGCATGTATGGGACAAACCGAGCCCAGCCTCACAGGAACAAAGGACACTGGCCTAGGCAGCAACAAAGGATCTGTTGGACTCTCGAGTGAGTCATCCCCGTTCCCTTGGTCAGTTTGTGATTACGATGAAGTAATGCTCACCTGACCCTGAAGAGGTGGTGGGGGGGGGGGGGGCAAAGCCAAGAGGGAAGAAAGAACATGATAAAAGGGAGAGACGTTTGCCATGCACTCTCTCTCTTCCACCTCCATCTACAGACACCACCACCAAGCGAGTGAAGTGCTGACCAAAGGGGAAAGCCTGGCTGAAGGGCAACCAGCCAGCCTGTAGTGAAAAGTGTCTAAGTTTGGAAGGGCACTGAAAGTGTTAAGATCAGCTTAGAATGCATTTTGCTTTTGTTTCATTTGACTAAATCCGACTTCTTATGCTTTGACTTATAATCACTTAAAATCTGTCTTTTGTAGTTAATAAATTTGTTTGTTTATTCTACCTGAAGCAGTATGTTTGGTTTGAAGTGTGTCAGAGACTCCCCTTGGGATAACAAGCCTGGTGCACATCAATTTGTTTGTTCAACTGATGAACTCATATAAGCTTGCAGCATCCAGCGGGCATAATTGGGCACTGCAAGATGGAGGTTCTGAGGGTTGTGTCTGGGACCGGAAATATTGGCTAATGTCATTCGGTTGCACAATCCAAGGAGCAGCTTACATGTAAGAGGCTGTGTGTGAACAGCCCAGGAGCGGGGGTTCTCACAGCAGAGCAGGGTAAGGCTGGCTCCCAGAGTTGAGGATTGGAGTGACCTAGCACATCACCAGTCCCGATAACACCAGGGGAACGTCACACCCCTTTCCCCCATGCTGGCCAAGGGCTGTGAGGGTCCCCCTGCCATGCTACAGCGGCTGGGAGCTGCGGGTGTCCCTCTGTCCCCCGCAGTGGCTGGGAGCTGCATGGTATCCGCCCTACCTGCGGCAGCTGGGTGCTTGGGGGTCCGCTGCCTCAGGCAATATGTCACAGCTCCCTGCCGCAGGGGCTCAAATCACGGGGGTCTTTGGAAGTCATGGATTCCATGACTTCTAAAACCTCCATGACAAAATTGTAGCCTTACTTATAATTCAACATTTTTTGGCCTTAATTTAGCATAAAATAGTGAGAAATCTTTTCTTTTCGTGCTTCTCCTTTTGGTAATTCTCACTTTCCACTGACATTTCTTAATAAGGCTGTGCACATTTTTATTTTGAAAACAATGATCTTAAGAATATAATTTTCAGTCATTTAAAAAGAAGTTCATCTCAGGCCATTTGAAAAAAGAAACAGTGCTGGCGACGGTGCCACACAGACAGCCCTGGAGCTGTAAGTCTTCACTATGTACGGAACAGGTACAGCACGGACAGGGACTGCGCAAGCTTCCCGCACCCTGAGGAACACAAAGTCTATCCCAGCTAAGTTTTGTGCATAAGATTAATTGCTAGTGATGTTACTGTTTCTCTTTGCACAGTCACAGATTCTTTTCCCTCACAGAGAACTGGTTATATCATCTTACATATACTTAGTCTGATCTTCATTTTGTTTTGAATTATTTCTTTCACAGTGTGTTTTCTTTTATTCTCTTCACAAAACTTTCTGTCCAGATTCCTTACAATGGAGTAACAATTTGTTCAGACCATTTCACAGGGACCTGTTACGCAATTCCCCTTACGGTCACAGGTCTACTGGAGTCTTTGGCATTCCTCGTAGTCAGCATTCCCATGATAAAAGTGTGCACCTACAGGTTAGGCTGGTCTACAAATGCTGTGGCTGGGGCATAAGAGCAAGTTGTGACACTTTTGAAATTCTTTCCTTTACATCAGGTAGTGGTTAAAGTGTATTCTGCCCTATTTGGAATTTATTATAGGCCCCCATGATAAAAGTAACATTGCCAAATGTTTACTGTCAGTCTACCATGGCTGGCCTTGCACTTTGACAGGAATCAAAGGAATATATGCATCAGACATAAGTGAAACACTTGGACCATTTTGAGAATGGGCAGCAGGTAGCATAGGCAGGGGAAGGCTGTGCCTCCCCGAACAGCCTGGTGTGGCCCTGCCCACACTCTGCCCCCGACACTCTCTTGCCTGCTTCAGTTCCCTTCCCA
Organism: Chelonia mydas; assembly: GCF_015237465.2. Taxonomy (NCBI): domain Eukaryota; kingdom Metazoa; phylum Chordata; order Testudines; family Cheloniidae; genus Chelonia; species Chelonia mydas. The sequence continues at coordinate 37,828,000 of NC_057850.1, read as the reverse complement.
CTCCTCTGTGGCCGAGAGGCTGGGGCAGGCATCCAGGCTGGGGCAATTGCACACAAGCCTGGGGCTGAGACCATGCTGTGCTACCTGTCCATAGGGGTGCTGGGACTGGGCTGCCCGCCCAGTGCTCTGAGGCTGGGGGCGCTCCGTCCACGCTGTCTACATGGCGCTCTGGGGCTGGGGGTGCTCCAGCCATGTGCCACCCGCCCAGCGCTGGGGCTAGGGGCACTCCAGCGGTAGGGGTGCTCTGGCCACACCGCCCGCCCGGCACTCCACTAAAGAATGTATATTTGTTCATACTGGAGGGTTGATGCAAGTGGAAAGCAGTGCTCGGTCTATGAATGGTCCTTCCTGCTGGTTCCCATTGCTGAGGGGCAGATGAAAGTTTGGGTTTGCTGGGGCAATAAAGACTCTTTTATCCTAGTTAACTGTTAAATACAAGCCACTGCTTGGAACCTAATCTTGCCCCAGAAGGAACCTGAGGTATGAAAATAATAATTAGAGACTTTTACCAAACAACAGCAAAGGTTCTGATCTGATTCTTGATGTTTGTTAAAGCCTAATACCAACAATATTTCTTATTCATTGTTAACATTTTTTGGCATTCAAATGATTTCCCATCACATGCTGCTAAAAATGTTTGTACATTTTTAAAAGTAGCAGCTGTTACTATTAAGACAATAATGGACTACAGGTAATTTAAATTATTTTAAAGCAGCAATGATTTCATTCTTCAGAATGACAGTATAATGGGTATGATTAATGAAGATAATTGCTACCATCCACAGCTTAAGCAAAAGGTGGCTATTGTAGTTATTAGCATTGTTCTACTGTTCATTGTAGGCCTGTACCTTTAAGTTTAGTATGAGATCCAGGTGAAAACTTTAAATCTTTAAAAGAACATTTCAAGCAGTTAATAGATGTTTAGTAATTGCTACTCATCATTTATACCCCTGACAAATCTTTCCCTATTGAAGTTTTTCAGCCAATTTGTATCATATGTACCGTAATTTTCAACTGTCCAGTTATTTAAGTGTTGAGCTATGTGAATTTACTAAAAACAGTGATGTTTATTTCTAAAACAAGCACAAGTTGTAGATAATTGAAACAGATCAGACTTCAAAGTTGAGAACATGAAAGTGTTGTAAAACACTTCAAACTGTTAACCCTTTTAAAAAACTGACTAGATCAACATCCACTTCATTTGTGAAGTACTGTCCTGTTCATAAATCCCACTATCAAATTTTGTGATTTTACAGAGACATTTTCCTAGTTTAAACAGCCTTTCCCACCCCCCCACCCCCCTCCGTTGCTGTGTGAAAGTGTGAAGCTCTGGGGTACAATCCAGACCAATGAGGGGTTGTGTCACTGCCAGCCCTGCAACCTTGGATGCCTCACAATGCTTTGCTGTCGTAGCTCCCAACCTGGGTCGCTCACAAACAGCATGCAGGTCACACCCTAAGTGTCTGTGTATAGGTGCAGCCCTTGTCCAGCAGTTCCGATCCCAGCAGCCTGACAGCAACACTCCAGTCGCACTCTGGCTTCCACCAGCCTTGGTTACTACTTCCAGGATCACCTCAACACAGTGATTTCCCCCAAAATGTGTTTTCTGCACTGTCCAGCCCTTTTCTGGATAGGTCAGATATTAGAGGTCTGTTGCCCAATATTCAACAGTTTGTTACTTCAACTGGAGTTACCAAACAGTTCAATCATAAGGATCTGCACACCATACTACAAAGCACGGACAAACACAACACATGGTCAGAAGAATCATCCAGCCCAACTTCGCATTCAGTCAGACTCCTGCAAGCTGGCACAGAAGGATTCCTGACAGTCCTCATAATATCCACCCCACCAGCTTGTGCAAAATATTGGGATCAAAAACTGGTCAAGGATTGGCCAGGTGAAATTCGCAGGGTCTGCAGTGTGCCCTGGAGACAGCCAAGGAACCTCCCTCTCAGTAGTTCTTACAACCCAGGGTGCCTCAACTGAGAAAGTTCTCCCTGTAGCTTGGTCCTGTCTGAAATTAGGGACCAAGAACAGCCTTAGCATAATCGCTGGGCATGGACTCATCATTTTAGAGGTTACATTTTGAAGGACTATATATATGAACACTTAAGAACTTGTCTACACAGGGAAAGAAACCTGGAATAGCTAGTGAAAAAATAGTTATTGTGCTTTAAATTCACACCCTAACTATTTTGCACTAACTTCCCCCTGAATTCCCTGTGTAGACAAGTCCTAAGACCTTTACATATGTTCTTAGGCATATTAGCAGCCAATGTAGATTCCACAGTGTGCGTTAATAGGCATAACTGATTCCCTTGCTCTTATGCCAGGAAGTACAACAACAGCTGCATTCAGCAACTACTGCAGTCTCCAGATCAGCATCAAGGGAAGCTCAGTTAGGAGCATGGAGGCATTGTAGTAGGCTTGCTGCCCTTGATAAGGAAGAGCATAAATGATCATGGCAAGGTATGTGTCCAAGGGAAATGGGTGGCCCTCCCAGATAAATCCAGAGATGGCAACACTGAGCTGCACTCAACCACAGTCTCAATATTTAAATGGCTCAACTTGATTATCATACACATTGTAAGGAGAGTGATCACTTTAGATAAGCTATTACCAGCAGGAGAGTGTGGTGGGAGGAGGTATTGTTTCATGGTCTCTGTGTATATAATGTCTTCTGCAGTTTCCACAATATGCATCCGATGAAGTGAGCTGTAGCTCACGAAAGCTTATCCTCAAATAAATTGGTTAGTCTCTAAGGTGCCACAAGTACTCCTTTTCTTTTTGCGAATACAGACTAACACAGCTGTTACTCTGAAACCTGTCAATATTTAAACCAACACTCTTAACTAATAAAACCTTGTATTTTAATGCAAAATTAAATTCTCCAGCTCTAACATTTCAGTAGACTTTTCTATTTTAAAAATTTCTAATTTCAGTTATAAAAATACACAAGAAATGTAAGATGTTTTTATGTTGCCCTGTCTTCACTTTTTCTTCAAATTTGTAGCAAGTTCTAACTTGAGGGAGCAGTTAACTGGATCTTTCAAACTACAAGATCAAGAATGTTATAATTGTCAAGGAATTAGAAAAATGTGTAAGGTATTGTTAAATTGAAGACTATTTTAATATAATTGATACTTTGCAACATATTTGTATAGGCAGTTCTAAAGAATCTATCACAGATCTTCCTCTCTTATCTTCTCAAAAACACCGTCCTCTTTATTTGGTCTAACCAAAATCCTTTTTCTTGGTATAAAACCAGAGTGAGCTATCTGCAGAGAAACAAATACACAGTTAAATACAGTAAGAGCACACAAATTACAGTAACCACAAAAACCAACAGACATTCAGAGATAAGTATGAACATTAATGCAACTAAAAAAAAGTTTATCAGACATTATCCTATTTTACCGATGCAGTGTATGGCACTTCTAGGTCGGCATTTAGGAGACAATTTCTCATTGGAGCAGGAAACTGCTCCAATGATTAAAACTCATTTACAGTAATGTTTGTTTCAATGCTCTAAAGATGGGACAAATTGGGACATTTGGTGCTGCTTTTTATTGGTGTTATGCCTTAATAATAATGTCCCAATCCAGCAAATACTTACAAGTCTGTGCTTAACTTTAGTATGTGAGCAATTTTATTGAAGTTAGTGGGAATAGTCACATGCTTAAAGTTAGACATGTGGGTGTGACACTCTGTACCCCAAAGCAATACCCTGAAACCCTCATATCTACCATGGTGATATAATGATATGTTTTGTACAAAGTATGTCTTGTGAGGTATCTTTTTAAAAGTCTTAATCTGTTGAACATTAATATCCTGTTAAATTGTATGTGTAGTCATTGTATGTGGAATTATGAAGTTTTGCTATATGTATGTTACTGAAATATGTTATGAAGTTGGAGACACCCACAACCAGTCTACATCTTAGCAAAGAACAGCATGGAGTTTCCTTCCGCGCAGACTGCCTGTCACCTTGGTCCCAGCTGTAAACACTTAAAGTGGGGGACAGGACTATAAAAAGAAGTGGCAGACACCCCTTCTCTCTCTCCCTGTGTGTCTCTGGTTGCACGTCAGACGACAAAGGAAAACAGCCATTGGACTTGGGTGGGAAGGGAGGGGCCTGACCTGAGAGTTTGGCCAGTAATCTGCTGGAGCATATGGTGACAAACTTTGCTTGAATCTAATATAGTTAAGTTAGGCACCAGTAAGCAGTTTCTCATTATTTTTCTTGTAACCATTTCTGACTTTTATACCTTATTACTTATACTCACTTAAAATCTCTTTGTAGTGAATAAGCTTGTTTTATTTTATCTAACACAGTTGTTTAAGTTGAAGTGTTTGGATAATTATTTAAAATGATAAACTGGCATATTATTTCCTTAAAGGAATGAGACACTTAATATATTTGTGCTATCCAGGAGAGGGCTGGGCAGTGCAAGATATACGTTTTGGAGGGAAGATCTTGCACTGGGGAATTGTTCGGGTCACCCTGCAGCATAACTATAGCTACTAAGAGCCAAGGTGTGGCTGGCTGGCTGCAGAACACACAGCCAGAGCTGGGCGGGACTTACATGCTGGAGGCTATTTGTGAGCAGTCCAGGTTGGAGGCTACGGCAGCAAAGCACTACAACGGGCACCCCAAGGCAGAGATGACAACTACTCGGGGCTTGTCTTCACATGCAGCGCTGCAGCTGTGCTGCTGTAGCATTTTAGTGAAGATGCTCCTACGCCAAAGCGAGAACTTCTCCTGTTGGCGTAGTTAATCCACCTCTCCGAGAGGCGGGAGCTATGTCAACGGGAGAAGGGTGGATTTTTCACACCCCTGAGCAACGTAGTTATACTGATATAAGTCTGTAGTGTAGACCTGGCCTCAGTCTGGATTGTACTCTGGTACGTCATTCACTCACTGACCTGACTTTGTTGGACGCTGGATTTTTTACTCTTCAGGGACTCAGGCATCTCAATCTGCTACACAGAGTAATTAAATTTAAAACACAGTAAACTCAAAGAAAGCAAGTATACAGACAAACCACATTGGGCCTGGCCCAGTTTCCATTGAATCCAATGGGAGCAGGAGCAGGCATTAGTTCATTTATTGACACTTTCTTAATCTGGTTCAAAGTCACCATAGCTACTAAATAGTAGTACCAGCAACAGCTGAAAATTAGCCATCACTGCAACATTTAAAATGTTAGCATATCTCTACTACAAATAATTTAGGGCTTAAAGATTAAATCAGTTTCAAAATTGGTCTCCATCTCCAATTACCCAATGTTTAATTATTAATTGCTTAAAACGGAACATAGAAGTCATTTGTTGCCTTTCTGTCCATTTTAATGAGCATGGTGATATCATAATCCAAGTACTAACCCAGCAGCACACATGCATTCTCTTCCTTTCACTTCTTAAAGAAAAAGAATTGAACATAACAGCTGTTCTACAATACCGTTAAATTTCAGGAAGTCAGCAAAGGTATTGACATTTATCACTCAGTCACTATAGCTAAGACCGCCACAGAAACACATCTTGTGGGATAAGTATAAAATTAAAGATTAATTTGGTCAAGGATATGTATATGTGCTGTAAAGAAGGCCAGAATCAGCAAGTAAAAGAAGTCCATGAGAATAAGTAGTATTAGCTGTAGTGTGGGAAGGATGTATGGTTCCAAAAGTAACTAAGAAAATAAAGAGCTCCAGTAACAAGACAAAGAAAAACTGTCTTAAAAGAAATAAGGCCCAACCTTCCCATCATTCTGCCGGTAAGCAAGGAATGCGGGGACAAGATAAGAAAGGAAAGGCCTTGGGAAGAAAGAAGGCTGTAAGTCTTATCTGGATTAAGACTGGAAATAAGGGTGAACTGTCTCAAATTTGTTTTTAGGAGAAGTCAGTAATGGCAAGGACATCACTTGTTTGTTAAAGGATATAAAAAGTAAACTCTTAAAGGGTTCATTGCTAATACCTGCCTGACCACATTGGAGCTAACCAATATGGGTCTAATCACTCCTGGGTTTAGCCCATTTGAAAATATCTTAATCATATGCTTACAAATGTTTTGTTACTGTTTGGATGTAGTAAATTGCTTATTAGTTAGGCTTTTAGGCATCTTTATAGCAACTGCATCAATTACCGTTTGGCCTTTGGCTTTTGATGCTATCCCATATTAATAATTACAAATATTATTAATAAATTTAACACCTATAAAAGAAGTTCCTTTTTAAATTTAAAGAGACATTCAACGGTAACAGGGAACTGACTATTAGTCTTTTCACTTTTTAAGTTTACTAAATTTCTCTCTTTTTAAAAAAAGGCCCTCTCTGTCTCAGTGTGAATTTTTCAAAAATTTGGACTGATCACTGCAAACATGGTGAACAAAATGTCTTAGCAGAAAACAAAAATTCAGACAGGACCTGAATCCAGCAAGTGAAGGGAGTTATACAAGAGTTAAAAGATAAGTATGCTTTGTCATATGTGATAAAAGTTAAAAGCTAGAGGGGGATGGAGAAAGACTAATATTAAACACCATTACGATAAAAGGTCATCTTTGAAATCCAGATCACACAATATGTTTTGACAGGTTTCAGAGTAGCAACCGTGTTAGTCTGTATTCGCAAAAAGAAAAGGAGTACTTGTGGCACCTTAGAGACTAACCAATTTATTTGAGCATCAGCTTTCGTGAGCTATAGCTCACTTCATCGGATGAAGTGAGCCGTGGCTCACGAAAGCTGATGCTCAAATAAATTGGTTAGTCTCTAAGGTGCCACAAGTCCTCCTTTTCTTTTTACAATATTTTTTGTGACATTTCCACCACCTTGTCAATTCCATCTACAGTAAAAATACTGGAAACTGCAAGAGCCTTTTCTACACTGTGGATGCCACTGATGCAGCTGAATTGATAGTAGCAGCAATGGGAATTTCATTCCCATAAAAATTCCCTAGCATAGACACATGAGAGTCACTGGCCAGCTGCCATATATTTGGGAACCAAGAGATGCAGATAGATAGCTTTGCTCACCATTTCTTTGTCTCCTTTGGTTGCCTTCATCAGCTGTTCTGATATTATCTTTTTTAAGCAGCTACTCAGTAGAAATGCCTACATAGATAAACAGAATATATTCTAGTTTCTTTTGTTAAAGATTTACTCAACCTTATTTCCCCTTCCACTTTTCCTGGTAACTACTGAACTATTACTTACCTAATCTGGTTAATTTTACCATGTGTTTAAAACATTTATGATCATCGAATTAGTTGTAATCCAATCTCACTGTGACTAAACCCGGACACCACCACTTAGAAAATGTAGGGTCGGTATCTTTATTGTGGGTTCTGTACCGCAAGTTATTCTCTTATAATTACTCCCATTTTGTGCCGCTAAGGCAGCTGAACTACATTAAAGGCTGGTTTAGGCAAATTGCACTGGTAATGACAATACCAAATTAAGTATCGGCCATACTTCTAACACACCTTAGACTCGAGTTTCAGAAGTGCTGAGAACTCAAAACTTCAATGGAAATAAATGGGAGCGGCAAGTGCTCAGCACCTTCAGATTCCCTTGTGTCTACGTGCAAAAGTTGTTGCAACAATGCAAATGTTGACAGTGTGTTGCAATTGCGTGGAGCCAGTCTCACCGCCATTGCGCACGGCATGGTTACAGTGGTAGTGTGAACTTAAAGCAGTGGGCATGGCAGCACCACCAGTTCTATTGGGGCCAGATGCTAAGCCCATCAAAGTCTATGGCAGTCTTTCCATTGACTTCAGTGGGCTTTAGATCAAGCCCTGGGGTCCTCCCAGCACCTTTTCAGGCTATATTTTCTTCTTCTCACTTTTGAAGAAAGGGATGCAGTTTTCCTACTTACAGGAGCCTAGGGGCAGCTCTAGTTAACAAATTCAGGAGGAAAATTAACAATGAGGGAATTTCAGTTTGGCTGCTCTCTTCCCATAACAGCGACCAAAGTGGTAAGCCTCTTTGCTTGTGAATATGGGGGTGATTCATGTTCTTTTAAAACTCTGAGTAGCAGCAAAATAATGAGCTGCTACATAAGTGGGTGGACAATACAGAGTCATATTGGAATGCAGAAATAATGCGTGAAAAATTAAGCATTCTGATTTCACTTGTAAGTTCTTATCTGCTATTAATTTTGGCAGGTTTGGGGTGGGGGGGGAAGGAAAGGGAGGAGAGAGGAGGAGAAAGAAGAACACACCACATTCCCTTTGTCCCCCCCCCCCTTTTTTTTTTTTTTTTTAAAGCCAATTACTAGGGATGGGCCGTACCAAGACCCCCAGATTCAACACCGCCCCCCCCCCCAAATCTGGGTTCTTTCATATCCAGCTCTGAGTTTTGCACCTGCAGTGCATAACTGTATATTGGCTACTTCTCTTTCTGAACACCTTTTTCTTTGAACCAGAGACCTGATGGGTGGGGTGGGACACTATTGAAGTACTGTGGAAAAAGGAATTTTTAAAAATTGTTATGATTTACAATATGCTGGTGTGGATTTATATCTACCATGTACCTATTTTGTATTTAACATGGTCTTCAGTGGAATATTCATGTGCATCATCTACCACGTGGAAGATAGGGTCTAATCATTAAGCGTTTCCACCACATTAAAATTTGTGACTATCCACTGGGCTAGTAAATAAAAAAAGAAGACTAACACCTCTGCATACCATGCCAGGCTTGCAGCCCAGTGCAGGGCAATTTCTCTTGCCAACCTCAACCCTCTCTCTGGGGAGAAGTATTTGAGCTCCCATGTAAGTCTGTCGTTACACTGAACGGGCAGAGACACAGCAGTTGTCCAGTTATAGGAGCCACACAAGCACTGAAGAGTAAATTCCAGCTCCATTGGCTAGCAGCCTACATTTCACCAAAGGCCTTTTTCTTTACTGCCCTGATGCTAACCTGTTTTGTGTAAAAGACGATCCATCTCCATGAGTCCGAATCATTGTACTCAAACCTGAGCTCTAGGGTCTGCTCATGTCCTTGGTCTTTTGGCTGTGTAATAGCGCCCTGAAGAGGAAGAGAAGAAACTACCACAAAGAGGTATTAACTCAGAATCAGGGCTGGACTCTCCAGTCAGCCAGGTTCAGTTTGTGTGGCTTACAGGGCAAAAGTGAATTTGAAGCAGATGGAGATCTGTACTGGAAGAGTCCCCCTGCGAAGGGTGAAATCTCCAGGAACATAAAGTTGACTCAGGTGGCTCTGCTACCTCCTGCCAGTTCCGCTGTTCCACTCCACCTTCTCGCTTAAAGGAAGAGAGCTGAAGGTACGTACGCCGGGGCAAGGTATCTGAGAATTAGGGAGCTCTGACCAGCTCCCTGACAGCCTTAATCTCACATAGGAAAAAAGTCATTTGGAATTAAATGTGTTGAAATATTTGGAGAGGTGCAATGTCAACAAGGTACTTACCAGAAAAGTGACCTGCCAGCACCTCACCCTGTTGATCTTGAAGCTGACTTCTTTGGTCTGGTTACTAGGTAACTTTATGCAGCAGCTGATCTCATTATTTCCTATATGAACAGCAGCAGAACAGCCTACTTCTGGATAGTCACAGGTGCAGGGATCAAGCTGTATGTATCCATAGTGCTGCACTTCCTGAACCAGCTCTAGAAACTGCACCAGAAACACAGAATCAGAAAGTGATGAAAAATAGTGTTCTACATGATCTTCTGTACAGAGGCAGTTGTGATCTAGTAACTCAGCAAGGCACAAGGAACCAAGACGCGATTTCTAATCCCAGCTCTACCAAGTCACTGTGGCCTTTAAGTCACCTATAGACCTGGAAAAGTTTTTCCATCTGAATTTTTTTTTTTCGCTAAAAATGCAGATTCGGCAACATCAAGCCATCTTGTGAATTGGTGTAAAATTCACCAAATTGTTTCAGTCAAACCCCCTCCCCATCTGAAACAATGGAAATGTTTTATTCTGACATTTTTTAAATTAAACTCATTTTTTTTGCTTCAGAAAAACTTTGTTTAGAAATTTCCTTCACTTTTATTAAACATTAATAGTGTTTAATAATGCTCATAATTGAAACATTTTGTTTTGGAGTGAATTAAATGTTTAACCCAAAGAATTTTCTTCAATTTTTTGGAATTGCAGTGAACCAAAAAAATCCATTATTCACCCAGCTCTAGTCATCTGGTGTCTCTGTAGCTCAGTTTATCTGTAAAATGGGTCTGAAAGTCACACAGGGAGAGAGAGAGAGAAGGGATAAATACAGAACGTTATGATGCCATTTTTACAGAGTCACTTTTCAGAGAAAAACCAAATTAAATATATGTGGGGGCTGCAGCCTCAAGGGTCTTCATCCTGAAATATATTCTTTCAACAGATTTATATCATTTTAAAAGAGCACTTTACCTTCATTTTGTTTGCTGCTTTTTGTAGCAATTCCAGTTTCTGCAACTGTCCATCTGTGGGTTTGACCCAATTCTTTTCAATTTCCTGTAGTGCCTTATTTAGAAAAGTTAGTAAATTTTAACTAAAAAAAGAAAGGGGTGGGGGAGAGAGAGTATTTCCATCTGCCCTTTACTGTGCGTGTGGGGAAGATATCCCAACATCTTTTAAAACGTGCTCAGAATTTTGGACAGCTGCACACAACTTTTAGTCTATTCAACCCTCAGTCCCTGCACCAAAATGGTTTCCAATTCAGCGTTGCCCAACATACCTGCAAGCCCCTGACCTCTGGCTATGAAAAGCGGTATCTATCGTTACTCTGTCAACCTGCTGGTTTACTTGTGCAGAACATGGTTCCAGTACACAGAGGAAATGTAACAACTCGTGGAATGAGGGGTCACAACTACCAATTTTAAAAATAAAATGAGCAAGCAAAAATGGTAATTAATCATGACACTGAAGGACCTCCCAGCACAATATAGTGGTAAGGACACTGGAGCCCTGTCTACACTACAGTCTCCACCAATACTATCACGGGTGAAGCTGCGCAGAGGGTGAATTACAACCATGAAATTTGCTAACAGAGATTGCTTAAGACGATGCACGTGCCAGGTTTGAAGCCTTTTGAGTTGAGTTCTCAATAGAGAAAGGAGGAGTGTAAAAGTTATTATGGATATTTATTTTTTTCTACCTTCAGATAAAACAGAAGAAGCCTAGTGGAGTTTTATGAAATCTTCCAAAATAACTACCAGGAGACATTTTAATCCTTAATTGATAATTTTTTTTTTTTTGAGAAAACGGTACGTAGTGGTAGTATTCAGTATGGAAGTGTAATCTCAGCCTTAAAGCACTAGCACACAATAGCACTGACGTATATTGTCATGAGAAGCAAACGGACCAGGGTCTAAATACATCCCCTTTACGCATGGAATAATTACTTACACTAAACAGAATTTGCAAACTAGACAGTGTTATTTGTACACGAAAAATTTTCATAGAACAAGTTCATCCATAGTTATTTCTTTTGTTTTTAAATCATAAAAAAAAGAAAAATACAAGATAGAAGTACCTGTCCATACTTAATATTCAGATAACTTGCACTATTTAAAACATAGTGCGTACATTATTAGAATGGAAGACACATTTTGGGAATTAGCTTTTAGAAGTATCAGGAGTTTTCTTCTTTTGTTACCTGCATATAGAGTAAGTTCACTGAAGCTCTACAGTCCATTAACATGTTATCAAGAGAGGGATCCATATACCTGACAAATGCAAAAATATTAAAAGTTACATTTCTAAGCACAACAATTAGCATTTCCATTCAGCAATAAATATGCACTTGGGAGTACAACTGAACAGTAATAGACACAGAAAGATCCCACTACTCACAAAGTAATAAAAGAAAGCAATACGTCACACCTTTGAAATTACACATCTGTCAAGTATGTAAAAAAATTACTCTTTACAGCATTGTAGCAAATAGACTGCAGTATGAAATAAATTAAATTGCTCATCTGCTATTATCACAGTAATATGGAAAACAATGATTTAGAATCCAAGTGTTAAACAACTCCATTAAATATTTCTCTTGCATGTGTCTAAAACCTAGGGCTTACCTACATGGGGAAGTTTAGTGGCAGAACTATACCAGTACAGTTATACTGCTATAACTTCCTGTGTGGACACACTTATTCCAGTCTGAGTGCCTTTTTGTGATTTAGTTTACGCTACTTCCAAATACACATATGCTAAACCACAAAAAGGCACTCAGACTGGAATAAAAGTGTCCACACAGGAAGTTATAGCAGTATAACTGTACTGGTATACAGGGCCGTCCCTAGCAATTCTGGGGCCCCATGCAGCCTCCCCCCCACATGGCGGGGAGGCAGCCTCTGCAGGGGACGGGAGGGGAGCGGGGGGGCTGGCCGGCCCCAGGGCTCTGCGGGGGAGGAGGGGGTCAGGCCTCCACGGGGGGGGGCTGGCTTGGGGGGAAACCACCCCCCAGCACTCGCCGCCGGTGCAGCTGGGGCCAGGTCACTGCACTTCCTGCCGCCGGTGAGTGCAGGCCCAGCCCTGCTGCATTCCTCAAGGGAGTGGGGGTGGGGGTGGGGCTGGGGCTGGGGTAGAGCAGGGGTGGAAAGACGCAGGGCTGGGGCGGGGTGGGAAGAGGTGGAACAGGGGCTGGAGCGGCACACAGCTGCACAGGGCACCAGGAAATTTGGTGCCCCAAATATCCTGGTGCCCTACGCAGCTGCATAGTTTGCATATGGGTAAGGACGGCCCTGCTGGTATAGTTCTGCTACTAAATTTCCTCACGTAGGTAAGCCCTTATAAACTGGAGAACTTAACAGAAGGGCTTAGGTATGCCAAGCTTCAGTCCAGTTACATTTAAAATTGACAAGTTACAAGTGTCTGAAAGTATTTTTATATAGCTCAGTGACAGACACTTAAGCATAATGGCACTGCTATAATTCAGGAATTTTGTGATCTAATATTTATCAATGAGATCTTTAAAGAAAATCTCCAAAAACAACCCCCCTATCTCCTGCACATACTGCAACTTGCAGCTCAGAACCCCCGCCCCCCCTATTTTTCTTTTAGAAGATACAATGCCTCATATAAAACAAAACAAAAACAAACAAACATTAACTAAAGCAAAGAAAATAAGTATAAAAGGTTTCCTTTATTGGTGGCTTTGGCAAAAAAAACACCCAACAAACCACAGAACACACCTGAATCTATGTCCAAGAGTAATTGGCTGATCGCAGTAGTGAACATTCCATCAACAACTGTTACAGGACCATATACACTGCTCAGTTCCAAAATTACACTGAGCGGCCCAGAGACCAGCAGTTAGGAACCATTATGTTCCTTTTTTAAAAAAAAAAAAATCAGCTTTATATGTTAGGCTTTCAGGCCAAACACACAGAATTTAAGTTGTGGGGATTCTCTTCTCTAGTACATTTATAATTTTAATGCATCTTCCAAATTTCTCTTCAGCTTCCAGCTCACCATTTTCTGATCCCAATTGTACAGTCTGACTCTTTCATACTCTGAAGACTCACGTAGGGAAGTTCAAATTCTGCCACTTTTTTCACCACTGGGGGCAGGGTGGGTGGGGAAAAAAAAAGAAGAAGAGACAAATAAGCCTGATTGGTTGAAACCCCACTGAAGCAGCAGAACAGCTATTTTAGTATTTCAGTAAGTGCTCCAATTCAACACATGTTATATAAAAGAAAGAGGACATCACAAAAACAACTTATAAAAAATGGTTGGTGACAGTCATGTTGTTTAGACACTCCCCACCCCAACCCCTTTATCTAATCTTTAAGGAGCAATATATTAGTGTCTCCTTATTCTATTTTATATTAATGCAAGGAGCGCAAGTAAGGAGCACTAAACTGAGAAATCCAGGAAAGGAGATTTAAGTTAGTGATCTCAAATAACGCTGAGCTCTTAGGGGCAGCTGCAAATATGGGAGGCAAAAGAAATGTTTTGTGATTTGGATATACACTAATAGGGTTGTGGCTCTTTAAGTTATTCATTGCTTGAATGAAACAGAAGACAAACACACTATGACTAAGGTGCAATAAGGAATACAAGTCACCTTAGAGGTGACTGCTTTCAATAATAAGTTTTCCAAACATAAAATTAAGGGCCTGATCCTGCAAGTGCTTACTCCTGTGCTTAGTCCCCAATTCAGCAACGTAATTAAACATGTGTAACTTTAAGCATGCGAGTATTTAGGCGTTTCTTTAAGGTGGTTTGACTCTGGGGGTTATGCTGCAGCTTAGCAGGTTTTATCGTCCACCACTGATTGACGTACGTGTGTGTGTGTGTGTATATATATGTAAGCAGTTTGTACACGTACTTGGAGAACTCAATATGTCCATTTTTATAAAGTTTTAAAGTAAATAAAATTGCAATATGTGGAAAATGTATTCCAATATGCTATGTATTTTTATACTACAACACAATTTAGAGATAAGTTCATTTCTGAATATGGCAAATAGGATATAAATAAATAACTACAAAACACATCTTACCTAGATGTGTTTTATAGTTAAGTGTAAGATTCCAGGATTGCCTCTGGCTGTGTCTCACACTGAAGCCTAGAACTTCTGCTGAGTCAGTGTGAAGCAATGGAAACAACTACAAGCCTGGCTGAGAGCAATTTTTGTTCAGAATGTCAACAGGTTGGTATGTGTGGTCTGTTACTGTCCTATTTTTAAGTTCTCAGCCACTTGGACTTTATGAATTACACTAGTGAAACAGTAAGGCGTGTCTCCATGCCATTGTTACACCCTTAATCGCAAGACTCTGCTTTTCAGTATAAACATTGTTTATTCTAGGAATACAAAATCTTTTGCTTTAGGAGTTTCTTGCAGACAGAGATCTCCTCAGAGCCCAGCTACAAACAGCCTCCTCCTGCATCAGCACATATTCTGAACACTCCAGGCCAGGGTTGGGAAAACTTTTTGGCCAGAGGGCCACATGTGGCTATGGAAATTGTACACCGGGCCATGAATGCTCCCAAAATTGGGGTTGGGGTGCGGGAGCAGGTGAGGGCTCTGGCTGAGGGTGCAGACTCCATGGTGGGGCCAGAAACGAGGAGTTCAAGGTGCGGGAGGGAGCTCTGGGCTGGGGCATGGACGGTAGGGAATGTGGTGGGGGGGTTAGGGCTCCCAGCTGGGGGATGAGGGTTTTGGGGTGCAGGAGTGTGTTCTAGACTGGGACTGAGGGATTCAGAGGGCGGGAGGGTGATCAGGGCTGGGGCAGGAGGTTGAGGCATGGGGGGAGTGAGGGCTCCGGCTGGGGGTGCAGGCTCTGGGCTGGGGACGAGGGATTTCTATCACCATAACAAATATATACACAACAAATATTTTTATATTTAGTAATTTTGAATATGACTATAAAACATCATCTATTCCAGGGACCTCATATTGTGCCAAGAGTCCTAGACCATTGTAATATCAGAGGTAATTAGACAAATCACCACCCTAACTCTACAGCTAATTTGCATGCAACAATTTCATTGGTTGTCTGAGGGAGAATGCACAGATCGGTTACTTGGCCCAACTGCCACACATGCAATAGCACAGACTTTCAGCTACTACTCATGTAGTAAAAGCTGGGGATTCCACATTCAGCAACACATTCATCCTTCCACATCCATAAAAGCAAGACCTAGTTAAGACAGAGAAATGATAAATAAAATAACCATATGTAGTGAATCTTAGCAGCGATAGTTGCACTACAAACTCATCAAGGGATTGAACACCTGTCATGACCCTAACACCCAGAAATCATTCAGCCTTAATTTTACATATATTTTTAAAAAATAAAATAAAATCTAGATCACTGTAAAAGGTACTTCTACAGCACTTTTTTTGTCTATGGACCTGAAAATACTTTCAGGAGAGTATCATCATCACTATTTTGCAGTCTGGAAAACTGAGGCAGAGAGAGATTAAGTGACTTGTCCAAGGCCACACAGAATCACTAACAGAGTCAGGTATCAAATTCAAGGGTGAAATCCTGACCCCACTGAAGTCAAAAAGAGTTTCACCACTTACTTCAATGAGGCCAAGATTTCAACCCAGATTTGAGTCCCAGTCCTGGGTTCAGTCCACTAGATTACAGCTGCCCAAATGGAGGGAGGGGTAGAAGGCATATATGTATCACCAACCCATATTGGACAAAAAAAAACACAGTACTCCAAGAGACTTCTACATTTTGTGAGCACAGAGAATCACACCCTAGATTTAGGGCACATCTAGTTCCATCACTGTTATGACCTTTCTATGTTTATCAATTAAAAAGTGAAAGAGTGGAATATGAGGGCATAAACGAAAGCAAATTAGGGACTTCATTTTATAAAGGGGATAGAGGGGGAAATCTTCCAACTGTTCAGATCTGAGTTGGAGATTATATAAACAGTTTTTACTTCAAAGTATAACCATATGCAGAGAAGCCTGAAATAAAGCCAACCTCGCTCAATATTTACCAAAACAACCCACACAATAGTTACCAAGTTACTATATGCCTTGTAAATTAAATGCAATCCAAACTGTGCTTATAGGCAAAGTCCACTATGCTATAGATAACCCCAACCCACCTGTGATCCTCTGTGCCCCTCATGATTGCTGGGCTACATATAGAGATTGATGAACTTCTAGCCTTTGAGCTAACAGAAATGGGTCTTTTAGCTCAAGCATCATAGATTCATGCTTTTAGATCCAGAGGTCCGATCCCCACTGGCAATGACCCACCCAAGGGTGCGTTATGTGACTGCACATGGCTTACCAGAGAGAACTCCATTGCTGTGATCTTGAATAAAAAATAAGCTAAAATATCCTATTAATTCTCTTGACAGCCCCATCTTGTATGAGACAACCTTAAAAACAAAGAATGAAAAAGGAAGTCACCTATACATCCGAACATGAATTTATACGAGGTCTGGTCACTGGCAATTAATGCAGCTTCAAAATTGTTTTTTTTTTTAAACTGTTCCTTTATCCCTCTAGGCAGAAGCAGCTGTTAAGACCTAAATTTCAACCCTCCACAGTCTTGCTAATGACAATGCATGAGAAAGAAAGACCTACCCAGCTTGACTCTCAGAAGTAGATTCTGTTTTGCTATGGCCCCTTTACATCATTTGGGTGGCATAAAGGGGCCTTAAAGGGGGAATGGCCCCCAACTCCACTGGCAAAGAATGTAGGAACAGCCCTGTGCCAGCCCTGCCCCCCAATCTCAAGTGCAGGACATGTGACGAGGAAGGGGTGGGGCAGGGAGAGGAATGGAAAGTGTAGGATGGAAGAGGAGCTGAAAACACTCCACTCTGCCTATTTTCTGCTTCAGGCATTGGAAATCAGAGCTTAACTTAAAGCTGCCAAAGCCTACCCCACCATTCCCACACTCGATGGGTACCACAGAACCTCCTGGGCTCACAGGGAAAAGAGTAAAAAAAGGTGTCCCTTTTACTTATGAGCAGCCCATTTGATCAGGAAGTCACTGAGATGCAACTGTGGAGAGGCAAGGACATGGAAAAGCTTTCACCAGGAAAATGATTTCTCCATAGTCCAGTTGCTGGGTGTGTGAGTTGGCATAAGAAACACAGTGGGAGAAGCAGGACTTGTTTGGTCTGAACACAAGGTGGAAGTACAAGTTTTCAGAGTGCCTTTAGAAGGTACCAATTCCGCAAACACTTCCAGTTGAGAGATAGCTGGAGCATAAAATCACTTTCCCCCAACCTTAATTTAGAGCACTAGAATAAATGTTTAGAGGGCCAGGCAAAAAAGACCCTGACCAGGACTAACTTTCACCCTATATGTTCTTGAACCAAAATCCCATTAACTTGCTACCTGAAATTGCAAGGCGGCACTACAGAGTGTCAGAAACTCATCACTTAGTACAGCATCTCACATTGATCCAAATGAAGCACCTGCTTCTATTCAACACACTTCTCAGAGATACCCAATGTGAAACCCTCAGTCAGTATTGAGCTCAATTTTCTAATTCTTGGATCAAGGTATACCCCAGTATACATTACTCCAAACCCCTGTGGACTGTATACTAGTAATTGGGAAGCTACTGGGAGAATGTGGTGAGACAAATATATAATGAGGAAAGCTCACACATGCCCCTAAGCCTATCTCACACTAAAGGGAACCAAAGAACAGGCAGCATTTACAGTGTCAATGAATTATCAGAATCATTGCTGTTTGCCTATAGTGACATAAGTGTACATGGCACTTTATTGTGAAGTGTACCCAAAGTACTATTGCAGAAAGAGTGGCACCAGCCTGAAGAGGATCTGGCCCTTAAACAGGACAGACAAGGGCATCAGAACAATACGCACGAGTGCTTAGATAGCAAGATATTTTTATGGAGAGATGGGATTGAAGATGCCAGTGACAAAGCAGGAAGCTACCGTCATGCTGATATAAATCTGAAGGGTATGTGTTTTTTGGATTAACTGATTTTCTTGTTCGCCTTTTTTTTTTTTTTTTTGGCAACTAAGCAGTGAAAAGCTCCAAAGGTAGAAAGAGGCTTAACAAACTTGAACACGATGCTGTTCAAAGGGGTAGGGGAAATCATTGTAGGAGGCCGTGTGGAATTCATTTCACTCACATGATACAGAACTGCTAGAATGATGTTGTGTGGCCAGGCTGAACCACTGGGCCAAACTAGCTGTTAATGAAAAGAAACTAAAGTGAGAGAAATCTTTACACAAGGCAAAGCAGCTGCTCAGCTGCAGAGTGCTTTACCTAAGAAACATGATCTGGCCAGTATTTGGGCAGTTCTCTGTGCTATATCAGGGACTTTGCTTGGAGAAGAGATTTCGTGCTCTCAATTCTTGGACCCATGATGAACAGGGATATTAGAGGCAATGATAATATGTGTGGCGAAGATGGTGGAGAGACTTCATTAGACAGAGTAGCACCTGAAGGCCAGACTGCATGAATTCTTTGCTCAGGATGGTGAGCAGTTATGTGCACAAATAATCCCACTGAGGTCAATGGGAGTACTGGTGTACAACTGCTCACCAACCTCACGCAATCTGGCTCTCTGTGTCCCCTGCAGCAGCGACAGTGGCTACTGGGGAAGTACCATCCATATTGTTACACACTCTCCATCTCTGGCTAGAGAATGTTGGAGGATGAAGCTCACAATGTGAAGGGGATGAGAAAATAGAAATCAGGCAGATGGCAGTAGTTTGGCTTCTGTTACCAAGAAAAGAAAAAAAGATTACAGGCCAGCAACTCAAGCCACCCTATCTATAGCAAGCCTATTGTCATCTTTGAATTAAAAAAAAAGATGTTACAACCCAGTTCAGACTCTCTCTGTTTAAACAAATTTTGGCTGCTAGCGTGTGCAAGACCAAACTTGTAACTATTTACTCGTGGTATGGTAGCAAAATCTAGACACCTCAGCCCCATTGTGCTAGGCACTGAACAAAAAGAGACACTCGTTATCCTAAAAGGTCTACATACTTACTATACACAACAGGTAGATACAAGACGGATAGAAAGAGGGAGCACCAGGAAAAAAAAGATTGGGCATCAGTCAGCGAGATACGTAGATTGTAGACTCCTACTGGAGAGGCAGGAACCTCTGTTCCTTTTGTTCCGTGTCTGTACAGCGCCAAGCACAATGGGGTCCAAATCCATAACTAGAGCTCCTATGTGCTAGGATAGTAACAATAGGTGTGTTAGCACACCAACAGTCTTAAACTATATTTAAGCCAAATGTAAAACACTGGCTGGCAACACAATGTTTATCCAGATTTTGCCTGAACTATATTAAAACAAGCTTTTTAAAAAACAAAACACCAATTCTCTAATCGTCTTAGATGGCCTCCTGTCCACAGGGCCAAAACAGCTGCCTTTGGAGATGAAAAGAGCTGCAGGGATGTTGAGTGGGTGAGGTTAGGGGCAGAGAAAAAAAAAAAAGCTGATTAATATAAAAACTTTAAGAAACTTATCTACAGAATTAGTAAACAATGCCAAGTGTACGTTTTTTTCACATATTCCCTCAAATAGGCATTTTTGC
The DNA here is from genome assembly GCF_015237465.2 of Chelonia mydas. Lineage (NCBI taxonomy): Eukaryota > Metazoa > Chordata > Testudines > Cheloniidae > Chelonia > Chelonia mydas. Next base: position 37,808,032 of record NC_057850.1, on the reverse strand, counting down.
CAATGTCCTGCTAAAATATCAGGGAAAGCATCTCAACTCTTCACACACTTTTCCTTAAATTTACAAGTTTCAGCAGTATTCCATTTAGAAACCCATTACCTCTAGTACTCTTTCAGCAGTGTCCGATGTCTGGATATCAAGCCTAACATTCCTTCCATCAGCCAGGTAAACATCCAGAGAGGCTCTCTGTGTCTGGATCTTAAATGTATCCTGTTAAAGTGAAATATGAATGTGTTTTATTGCTGCCCTCCTTATTAGAGCCCTACTGAAGGTGCTGGTGCTCCGCTTCCCAGTTTACTTTAGAGAAATTAACTGGATTACGGGGAGAGACACTAGAGCATGATGGAGGCCTAGTCTACACTTTAAATTTAGATTGACCCAGCTACATCGCTCAGAGGTGTGAAAAATTCACATCTTCAGCACCACAATTAAGCCAACCAAGCCCCCAGCATAGACGCAACTCAGTGGGCAGAAGAATTCTTCTATCAACCCAGCTACTGCTGCTTAGCAAGGTGGATTTCTTACACAGAGACAGCAAAACCCCTTCTGTCACTGTAGGAAGCGTCTACACTGCAGTGCTACAGCGACATGCATGCAGCACTATAGTTGTGCCATTACAACCCCCACAGTGTTGACACGGCCTGAGGGGTCTGTAGGAGGGAAAGGAAAGTACTGTATTGATGGATTCTCACTCTTGTACTATAAAGCCAAAACCCAAGACAGGCCCTGTGTGTTTAGAAGAATTATCCTTTCCCTGGGAAATTCCAGGGATTTAGTGTTACAGTTCATTTTCCTTCTGAGCTGACACTATTTCCAGTGTGATCTTGCCAAGAATAGGAAGGCTTCCTCCAAGGTTGCAGCACCTCTCTGCAGTTTGGGGTCTTCAACTGATCATGGAGAAGGGCAGACAGCAAGTTCTGGCTAAGGCTACACTACAGCTTAAGTCGACATGAGTTACGTCGTCTGGGGTGTGAATTAGCCATCCCAAACCGACAAGTTACACCGACCTACGTGCTGGTATGGACAGCGCTATGTCGGCGGAAAAGCTTCTCCTGAAGACATGGCTGCCGCCATTTGTTGGGGGTAGATTGATTAAGTCGGCGGGCGAGCGCTCTGCATCGGTGCAGCTACGCTGCCGAAAGCTCTCTAGTGTAGCCATATCCTTTCAGCCTTCCTGCTTTGTTTTACATAGTTTGCCACTGTGACCAATAGCACAGGGGTTGATTTGGATTTAATCTTTTCTAATGGAGATAAATGTAGCACCAAAGAAATAGGCAATACAGTACTGCTCAGACTATACAACTGTAAACATATATGTAAATTTTATATATATGATAATATGCGAGCTGAGGTATACAATAAAGAAAACCCATGAAAATACAGCCCAAATCTGCCTGAGAAAAGAACTATGAGGTCACTTATCCGAACGAGGAGGATGTATAAGGACCTGTTAAATAGGACTACGGGCAGGGGTGCTAGAACAATTTGTATAGTGGGGTTGCTGAGAGCCATTGACCCAAACCGTAAAGAATGTATATGACAGAAACCACCTCAAGCCAGGAGGTGTGGCAGGACCCCAAGTTCCAACACCAACATGGGCAGTTTAATATCCTGCCTACACTGTGTAAAGCAAACTGTTAGCCTACACATATATGGTAGGCACAGTATACGCTACATTAATGGGTATAATGTCTATGGTAGTAACATAATATATACGTTTTGTGAGGTTATGTTAATTGAATGTATTAAGCTCTCCCCAAAATTCTGTTCCCCTTTGCTAAATATCCCTAACACTTTGCAAAGCTGAAGTCAGCTTTGGCTCTAGCTGATATGAAATCTGTCAAAAGTCAAGATACATTTGTTCTCTGTCCTAGTTCAGGGACCTTCACGGGCAACTGGTTTGAAATGTAATATCCAAAACAGAGATAAAAAAAGTACAGAACAAAATGGCAAGTTAAGGAACTGTTACAAACTGGTGGGTTGGATTTTAGTGAGAAATAGAGAGTTTTGTAACTTCTAAAACCACACTATAAATATAACTAGTTTAACTGCATATTTCCAAAGCACACCTATTATGTACGGTGAACATGCTGTGAGATAAGAATTGCTTCCTGGAAGGAGGGTATGTGTCTCCTTTTTGTACTGTATTATTCTGAATTTAGACAATTGGTTGAGAGTGGATATTTGGTCTCGAACATTTTTAATATCCAATCACAAGCGTAGTCAAAATCAACTGGCTACGTATTGGCAATACAACCACACTGTATGACCCAGTTACAAAACAGGAGCGCCTGACTTGATTAAAACACAGCGTGGTCCTTTAGTGTAGGCAGAACTGAACCAGACTCCCAAGCAATGCTGAACACCTGGTGCGGTTCAGATCATGGAGTGTGGATAAAACACTATTCAGTATTATCTACACCACGGAATTAAACTGGGTTTTAAGCACATTGAGATCTAGGGTGTTATACTTGGGTACCACAATATGGTGGCTTTCCACAGCATAGACTGGATCCCTAAAGGACATGCTTGCACTGACGTACTTGCTTATGCAATTTTAAGGAAGCTCACACTGCAGCCATTTAATTTACGCAAGTAACTGGACAAACGAAAGTATGTGAGCAGCCAGCAAACATTCCTACATACTTCATTCCTTCACTGGGTCTGCTTGAAACGCACTTGCTCAGACAAGAGCTAGCCAGGTACAGGGCAAGATTCACCCTTTGGAGAGCTTCCTAGTTTTAAGATACATATAATAGATTCCAGACCTATATCATTTTTTCTTCTGAAGCTCATTTTTCATCTTGAAACACTGCCAATATGTCATAGTAAAAATACTTTTAAAACAGGAACTGTTGAAGAGATCAACATCAAAAAAAGATAAATTAAAAACCCAGGACGCTCTCAGCATGCTAGGGCATAGGGATAAAACCAACAGTAGCTCAGGGTTCCAAAGCTGTCTTAGCCATTGACTAAGGACACCAATAGAGTTCACTTGGAGAGCAGAAAATGTGCATGATCAAAACACCAGGCATGCTCATGTGGGTAAAAAGCAAAGGAGGCTCCAGACTTAGTGAAGGGCAGAGGTGAACCAACAAAGAGTGACAAAACAGAGAGACTATTCAGCAGGGTTTCCTTATTCAGAAAGAATCCAGAAACACACTACTCCTATGTTCCTGTGCTCAATTTCAATCCCTCTATTCATGCGTATTATAACCAGATCCCTGCACCTACTGCAATTCCACAACTGGAGAATAAATGCAGATTGGCAGAGTTGAGTAGCAAAAATAAGTAGGGCTGTCGATTAATCACAGTTAACTCACGGGATTAACTCAAAAAAATTAATCCTGGTTAAAAAAATAACTGTGATTAATCACACTATTAAACAATAGAATACCAATTGAAATTTATTAAATATTTTTGGATTTTTTTTCTACATTTTCAAATATATTGATTTCTACTGCAATGCAGAATACAAAGTGTACAGTGCTCACTTTATATTATTTTTATTACAGATATTTGCACTCTAAAAGTGATAAACAAAAACAGTATTTTTCAATTCACCTCATACAAGTACTAGTGCAATCTCTATCATGAAAGTGTAACTTACAAATGTAGATTTTTTGTTATATAAACTGCACTCAAAAACAAAACGTAAAACTTTAGAGCCTACAAGTCCACTCAGTCCTACTTCTTGTTCAGCCAATCGCTAAGACAAACAAGTTTGTTTACACTTACGGGAGATACCGCTGCCTGCTTCTTATTTACAATGTCACCTGAAAGTGAGAACAGACATTTGCATGGCACTTTTGTAGTTGGTGTTGTAAGGTATTCATGTGCCAGATATCCTAAACATTCATATGCCTCTTCATGCTGGGGCCACCATTCCAGAGGACATGCTTCCATGCTGATGATGCTTGTTAAAAAAATAATGTGTTAATTAAATTGGTGTCTGAACTCCTTGGGGGAGTATTGTATGTCACCTGTTCTGTTTTACCCGCATTCTGCCATATATTTCATGTTATAGCAGGTCTCAGATGATGATCCAGCACATGTTCATTTTAAGAACACATTCACAGCAGATTTGACATAATGCAAAGAAGATACCAATGTGAGATTTCTAAAAAACCACTACAGCACTCGACCTAAGGTTTAAGAATCTGAAGTGCCGTTCAAAATTTGAGAGGGACGAGGTGTGGAGCATGCTTTCAGAAGTCTTAAAAGAGCAACACTCAGATACGGAAACTAAAGAATCCGAACCACCAAAAAAGAAAATCAACCTTCTGCTGGTAACATCTGACTCAGATGATGAAATGAACATGCGTCAGTCTCCACTGCTTTGGATCATTATCGAGCAGAACCTGTCCTCAGCATGGACGCATGTCCTCTAGAATGGTGATTGAAGCATGAAGGGACATATGAATCTTTACCGCATCTGGCACGTAAATATCTTGTGACGCCAGCTACAACAGTGCAATGTGAACACCTGTTCTCACTTTCAGGTGACATTGTAAACAAGAAGCGGGCAGCATTATCTCCTGCAAATTGTAACCAAACTTGTTTGTCTGAGCAATTAGTTGAAGTAGGACTGAATGGACTTGTAGGCACTAAAGTTTTACATTAACTGCATTCAAAAATAAAACAATTTTTTGGACATAATTCTACATTTGTAAGTTCAACTTTCATGATAAAGAGATTGCACTACGATACTTGTATTAAGTTAATTTAAAAATACAATTTCTTTTATTTTTACAGTACAAATATTTATAATAAAAAATATGACATGACCATTGTACACTTTGTATTCTATGTTGTAACTGAAATATATTTGCAAATGTAGAAAGCATCCAAAAATATTTGAATAAATGGTATTCTATTATTGTTTAATGGCACAATTAATCACAATTAATTTTTTTAATCGCTTGACAGCCCTAAAAATAAGCTATTTAATTAAAAAGATAATTCAAGCTTCTAGCCACATATTAGAGAAGAAAGCTTCCACACCGTAAAACAAATGCAAATCCAGGCAGAGTTGTCTTTCAGAGTCTGCTAACAGACAGCCTTAAACACCTCAGAGGATGAACTATCCCATTCATCTCAATGAAATGTTAAGTTATCGCCATTATGATTCAGACTGCTTGTCTACACTGGCAAGTTTTGTTGAACAGCCAAATGCTAGGGCTGTCAGAGGAGCCCAGAGGGCTGCTATTAACATCAGAGAGGCTTTGAGGCACCACTTGGACAATGAGGGGCAGTAACACATGTCTGCTTTGGAGTTGCTTCCCTGGTGCATCCACGTACAATTTTGGGGCCCAAGATCCATGCAACACAATGCTTTAGAAGCCTGTTCCCGAGAGAGGACCGATTGCTATACGCTTCAGAATAAAAACGCTATACCATTAAATACCTTAGCCTTTATTTATTGTTAAAAAGGGTAAAGCCTCACAACGGTGTGTAGCTCCAGCTATCGTTGTGCAAGCTGTGAGAGAGGGTAGAGTGATGGGGAGGCTCAGGAGGGCTGTGAAGTGAAAAGGAATGTGTGGGCATAGAGGGGAGCGGGGTTGGCAAAGAATTGTGCATCTGCATGTGCTCCAGTGGAGGTCGACCACGGATGTGCTCAGTCTGCAGTTGTATCAAAGACTTGAGCATCTCTGTCTGATCCTCCATAACTTCTATCATCCGCTCTGTTGCTTGCCTAGCAAAAGCGGCACTCTCCTTTCTCTCCTGCCTTTCGGCTTCCCAGCACTCTTTCCGTTCCCTGGTCTGTCTCATTGCGCTGCAGCACCTCCCGGAACATGTCTTCTTTGTTGCGCCTAGGATTTTTTTTCTTATCTGCCAAAGCCGGTCTGCAGGGGTGCATGGCGTATTCTTCAAGGGCTGTACTGAACAGAAGAGGGATTGTTACATTCCAGCAAATGATTGAAACATTTTAGTAAAAAAGGGCATTTTGCTAGTAGAAATCACTTTCTCTCTGAGATTCTTTTTCGCCTTCCTCTGTAGCATGGGGCACGGGTCACTTGCTGGAGGATTCTCTGCTCCTTGAAGTCTTTAAGCCACGATTTGAGGACTTCAATAGCTCAGACATGGGTGAGAGGTTTTTCGCAGGAGTGGGTGGGTGAGATTCTGTGGCCTGCCCTTGTGCAGGAGGTCAGACTAGATGATCATAATGGTCCCTTCTGACCTTAATATCTATGAATCTATGACTCTAGGCAGGCACACAGCTCCACAAGCACCCCAATTATGGGGGGTGTCGGGAGCGGGGGGAAGGTGGTTATGCGTACAGACAAAAAGGTCACAGCTTGCAGGGAAGCTTTGCAGGGAATTCATTCTAAAATTATCCCACACTTTTTCCACAGGCGGCCAACCTGCTGGCTGACATCTTGCTGCTGCGGGTGACCAGAGAAACCAGGGCACAGCTGCTGAATGATTGTGGCTTTCACCCCGGTCTATATGCAGCTCAGCCATGTGCTGCTTTGGTCCCAGCTCCAGTGACTGCTAAATGGCATGGTCCAGTTTCCTACAATGGGTCAAGTAACAAGGCTGCAATCCCTTGGAATCTGCAGCAGAGGATTAACAAGTACCTCCTTGAAACTTTCCAGAGCCTCTCTCTGGAGGATTCCCTGCAGGTCTCAATGTCTATCGACACCCTGCTTGGCCATGCAGATTAGCTACACAGGGCAATGTCCAGCTCACAGAAAACACTACCTGCCTCCCACTTTTCGATTCCCTACACAAGCCACAGCAACTTACCCGGCATCTCATCTGCTTCCTGCTCCCTGTTGAGCACTTTTGGAGTGGAGAAAAGTTTCTGGCTGCCTGCCCCACCAGGCAACCCTGCTGGGAGCACCACATCCTCTTCTAGCTCGACATCTTCATCCAGAATTTCAGCCTGTGGGTTACCCCTCTTTCTGCTGCCTGCGAAGTATCCACGGGGCTATCGGCGATGGAGGTGGGGTCACCACTGAGGATAGCATTCAGCTCCTTATAGAAGTGGCACATCTTAGGTGCATCACCGGAGTGATGGGTCACCTCCCGTGCCTTATGGTACGCCAGCCTCTGCTCCTTTATCTTCGCTTTGCACTGCTGCGTGTCCCGATCATAGCCCTTTTCGCACAAGCCTCGAGAAATTTGCCCATATGTGTCCCGATTCTTCCAGGTCACTCGCAGCTGCGGCTGAACAAACTCCTCTCCCCATATGCTTATCAGATCCAACAACTCAGTGGTGGTCCAAGCGGGAGCGCATTTGGTGCGATAGCCAACCGTGCTCACCTGGGAAGCTACCTGGGAAGCTCCTCCGGGAAGCCAGCCAGCAGGAAATGAGATTTAAAATTCCCGGGGCTTGCAAGGGGGAGTGGCGGGTTGGCTGCAGGGCAGCGGAGTTCAAACCGCTGACCAGAACGGCAGCATCGGAATTGTGGGATACTTTCTGGAGGTCAATAAAATAGAGAAAAATAAAACCTGTGGTGTCTACACTGCATGTTTTTCGACAATAAAGGGAGGGGAAAAAAGACAAAAACGTCTCTTGCAAGACTGGAAGTGTTTTGTCACCAAAAGTCGGGGGGGGGGTGGGGGGGGTTCGAAAAAAGTCACATTACAGTGTGTATGCTCTTACTGTTTTGTCACCAAAAGCCAGTTTTTGGCGACAAAACTTGCCAGTGTAGACAAGAGTGGATGTTTTGGATGCCACCAGTTGCATCCAGTGTGGTTGAGCACTAAAGCCGAATCTGCATTAGAAAATGTATCATTCCAACTTGAACCGGTGGGATTACACCTGAGCAAGTTACAATGGTGTAAATCAAGCATCGATACTCGGCGTCCTGTTTTGGATCCATGGTGAGCACTGCATTCACACACAGAAGACTCCCCGTGAGCTTCGCAAGACCTGTGAATTTCTGCAGATCTCCCTGCATTTTTTTCTGCCCATCGCCCATCTAGATTGGTTCTGAAGTGCATGATCAGTGCTCACATGGAGAGGGTCCAGAACTGGGCCCCGCGACAACCTCATGCTACCGATACCAATGGCCCCTCCCCAAAAGCTGCTGCTGCATCATTATGCAGAGTCGCGCCTCCACGGGGTGATGGTGCTTGAGGAGAGAGAGAAGATTTTAGTTATTTTCATTTAATTTTCAGTAGGTTTTTGAGAGTTTTATTTTGCCTTTTTTTGGTTCTTCATTTTCTTTTTGTTTTTTTATTTTGTCACTGGACAAATGGTTTCCCTTTCTTTCTCTTGTGTTTCCCTCTGGGTGCCAATGATGGGAGTGATCTGGACTCCGCCATGTAGTTCAGTCTAATGTCCCACAATGCAGTGGGGCCCTGGAAAAGAGGGGGAGAATCCTCAGGAGAAGGGGTAAGGTGATGAGTAGTTGCTGGAGCACCAGGGGTGGCAAATGTGTTTACATGAAGGGAAAAGATAACCTTGCTTGTATCATTTAATTAATGAGCCTATGCTATTTAGTTGCAGCTAGCAAGAGATGTTAAGAGTAACAAGAAGGGTTTCTTCAGGTATGTTAGCAACAAGAAGAAAGTCAAGGAAAGTGTGGGCCCCTTACTGAATGAGGGAGGCAACCTAGTGACAGAGGATGTGGAAAAAGATAATGTACTCAATGCTTTTTTTGCCTCGGTCTTCACCAACAAGGTCAGCTCCCAGACTACTGCACTGGGCAGCACAGCATGGGGAGGTGACCAGCCCTCTGTGGAGAAAGAAGTGGTTCGGGACTATTTAGAAAAGCTGGATGAGCACAAGTCCACGGGGCAGGATGTGCTGCATCTGAGAGTGCTAAAGAAGTTGGCGGATGTGATTGCAGAGCCATTGGCCATTATCTTTGAAAACTCATGGCCATCGGGGGAAGTCCCGGATGACTGGAAAAAGGCTAAATGTAGTGCCCATCTTTAAAAAAGGGAAGGAGGAGGATCCTGGGAACTACAGGCCAGTCAGCCTCACCTCAGTCCCTGGAAAAATCATGGAGCAGGTCCTCAAGGAATCAATTCTGAAGCACTTAGAGGAGAGGAAAGTGATCAGGAACAGTCAGCATGGATTCACCAAGGGAAAGTCACACCTGATTAATCTAATTGCCTTCTATGACGAGATAACTGGCTCTGTGGATGAGGGGAAAGCAGTGGACGTGTTGTTCCTTGACTTTAGCAAAGCTTTTGACACAGTCTCCCACAGTATTCTTGCCAGCAAGTTAAAGAAGGATGGGCTGGATGAATGGACTATAAGGTAGATAGAAAGCTGGCTAGATTGTCGGGATCAACAGGTAGTGATCAATGGCTCCATGTCTAGTTGGCAGCCGGTATCAAGTGGAGTGCCCCAAGGGTCGGTCCTCGGGCCGATTTTGTTCAATATCTTCATAAATGATCTGGAGGATGGCGTGGACTGCACCCTCAGCAAGTTTGCAGATGACACTAAACTGGGAGGAGAGGTAGATACGCTGGAGGGTAGGGATAGGATACAGAGGGACCTATTGGGTCAAAAGAAATCTGATGAGGTTTGGGCCAAAAGATTGGGCCAAAAGAAATCTGATGAGGTTCAACAAGGACAAGTGCAGAGTCCTGCACTTAGGATGGAAGAAACCCATGCATCGCTACAGACTAGGGACTGAATGGCTTGGCAGCAGTTCTGCAGAAAAGGACGTAGGGGTTACAGTGGACGAGAAGCTGGATATGAGTCAACAGCGTGCCCTTGTTGCCAAGAAGGCCAATGGCATTTCATAGAATCATAGAATATCAGGGTTGGAAGGGACCTCAGGAGGTCATCTAGTCCAACCCCCTGCTCAAAGCAGGACCAATCCCCATTTTGGGATGTATAAGTAGGGGCATTGCCAGCAGATCAGGGGACGTGATTGTTCCCCTCTATTCGACATTGGTGAGGCCTCATCTGGAGTACTGTGTCCAGTTTTGGGCGCCACACTACAAGAAGGATGTGGAAAAATTGGAAAACGTCCAGCGGAGGGCAACAAAAATTATTAGGGGACTGGAACACATGACTTATGAGGAGAGGCTGAGGGAATTGGGATTGTTTAGGCTGCGGAAGAGAAGAATGAGGGGGGATTTGATAGCTGCTTTCAACTACCTGAAAGGGGGTTCCAAAGAGGATGGATCTAGACTGTTCTCAGTGGTAGCTGATGACAGAACAAGGAGTAATGGTCTCAAGTTGCAGTGGGGGAGGTTTAGGTTGGATATTAGGAAAAACTTTTTCACTAGGAGGGTGGTGAAACACTGGAATGCGTTACCTAGGGAGGTGATGGAATCTCCTTCCTTAGAAGTTTTTAAGGTCAGGCTTGACAAAGCCCTGGCTGGGAGGATTTAGTTGGGGATTGGTCCTGCTTTGAGCAGGGGGTTGGACTAGATGACCTCCTGAGGTCCCTTCCAACCCTGATATTTTATGATTCTATTTAATATCTTTATTAATGACCCAGAAGAAATTAAAATCATCACTGATAAAGTTTGCAAGTGACACAAAGATTGTAGCAATGGTAGTAAAGAAGAGGACAGAGTGATATGGACCACTTGGTGCAAGGAATCAGGGCTTGCAGCAGAGCCAGTCTGCAAGCAACCTAACACGCACAGCTGGCCTGTAGTAGGCGGCCTGATTGGCTGGAAGAGTCAGCAGACTGGCTCTTAAGCCCAGCGGCAGCAAGTCTGCAGTGGCTTCTCAAAGCATTTGTCCACACTAGTGATAGCTCCTGCCTTGGAGTCATACATCCAGGAACAAAGAATTTAGGCCGTACTTACAGGATGGGGTACTCCATTCCAGGAAGCAGCAACTCTGATGTGGTGGCGATGGTGAAAAAATCAGCTGAACACCAGCTTCCAGTACAATGCCATGGCCAAAAGGGCTAATGTGCTTCTTGGATGTACAAATGAGAATACTGAGTAGGAGTAAGGATGATTTTTTCCTCCCACTGATATGACTACTGCTGGAACAGAATGTCTAATTCTGGTGTTCACAATTCAAGAAGGATGTTGATAAATTGGAGGGGGTTCAGAGAAGAACCAGGAGAATGATTAAAAGATTACAAAACATGCCTGATAGTGTCAGACTCTCTTTATGCTAAATAGATTCAGCTTCTTGAAAAAGTTAAGGGGTGACTTGATTACAGTTTATAATTATCTACACGGGGAACAAGCATCAGATAAAGAGCTCTTCAGTCTAGCAGACAAAAAGATAACACAAGCCAATGGATAGAAGTTGAAGCTAAACAAATTCAGACTGGAAATAAGGCTTTTTTATTAATAATTATTATTAAACTGTAAAGGATAATTAACCATTGGAGCAACTTACCAAGAGCTGTGGTGAATTCGCCATCACTGGCAATTTTTAATCAAGACTGAATGGCAGGAATAGGCTGCCATTAATTTAGACAGAGCTGTCTAAACACTAGTGGTCACTCCAGCCCCTGCAGTGGCCCAGGATCACGTGGGTGAAAAAGTGGCCTAAAGCTACCTTAGCCCTGCTCCACCTGGGTGGAGAGGTTGGTGCTATGCCTCTTGGAGGCTAAGCACAGGATCTCACCCACAATGTCCAGTCACCTGTCCAGGAGGGTGAGGGAAAGAGGAGCGGCATCCCCTCTTGCGTCAGAAGATTCAGCTACCTCCAAACTGCCCAACACCTAAACTGTTGCCCACCTTCTTGAATCTCAGAATTACCAACTTTTCCCTGCCCAGCCATTGATCTCCAGGTTCCCCTCCATCCACATTCAGCTATTGTATCTTCAATACAAAAATTAGCCAAACATTGAAAATTTAAGGGTACCATAAACGAAGATGTCTTTGGTATTAAAAAAAAAACAAAAAACCCCACACACCTCAGACACCACAAGGGATAGTGTATGGGGTGCATTATCTGTTTTAATAGACTAGGGGAAAGTGCACTGGATTCAGTCAAGAGACTTGAGGTTTTCTCCCAGATTTATTACCAGTTTGGAGGCTGACCTTGCACAGGTCACATCACCCCTGTGCCTCAGTTTCCCCCCTGTAAAATGGAGACAAATACTGTCTTTTGTAGGGCCCTTTCAGAGAGCTTTTCTTCTGTACATCTAAAAGAGCTAGATGTTGCTGAATTAAACTAGAACTAGAACTGAGTTGCTGAGTTAAAATTTACCTAAATCTGCTGCAGAAACCACAGGGTGTTGGCACAACAGTTTCAGCTTGCTGCCGAGTTCCAATTATAACATTAGCATTTACTGGAGGATAAGCCACTAAGTTAGTTATTTTTCTTGAGGACTAGATCAGTGCTACTTAAAGTGGTGGTCCATGGACCGCTGCCAGTCCACGAGCCATCAGCTGCCGGTCTGCGCGCATATTGGAAAAAAAAAAATTGCCGGTCCCCCACAGATAGCTTGAGAAGCACTGGACTAGATAATGCGCCGGTGGACAGGTTAATTTGGGTATCTGCTAAAAGGGGGGAGGCAAGTGCAAAGACAGAAAAATATGGAGAAAACCTACCCCAACTGGAATGACCACATTGAGTCACTCTGGAACTGCATAATACATAGTTTCCTTGTTTGCTGTCTTAAGTCCACAGCCATCTGTCTCCACTAAAACTACAGGCAATTGTTTCATTTTACAGTATTTCTGTAAGAAGAAGATCTCCATTTCCTCATCTCCAACATTTGGGAAATTTACTACAACAGAATGGCTGCTTTTCTCCCCCCAGGAAGTTCACCTGCATGTTAAAGGCTTTTGGGTGAAAACTCAGACCATCTTTGCCCAAAAAAGGTCAAAACCAAGATCTCCATACTTTAATTTAACATCTTACGTGTTTGTCATATCCATGTTCAGCTAACTACAGTACAGACAAAAAACCTACTTATGTAAAAGCAAAAGGAGGAAATAGCACTGTAAAACATATATTCCCCCGATAGCTGTGAAAGTGCTAAGGGAATTTGGGGTTAATTTATTCCTGACATATTGGGAACAGTTTTATCATAGCTGGAAAGGGTATACAAATTACATTCATCTCCATAACACAGAAAAACAAATGTGTTTGTTATTTAAAAGTCCACAACTTTGGGAGTAAAGCATGGCCAGGCTACAGCAGTGATGCAATCACCCGAGTGATTAGTCATTTAGTTCTTATTCTATGCTGTTTTAATTTTATTTGAGGAGAGGAGCAAAGGCACTGCCCCATTTACTCAAAGCCCAGAAACTTTCTCCAGACTCCAACTTCATGTTTGTCTTTTCCTCCCCCCCCACCTTTTTTTTTAAAAAGCTAATAATTTGGCAACCTCACCCTTTAGTATTTACGCCACTACCCTTCTCTGTATTCCCTAGGTCTTCTAGTCTCTGAAATACATTCATATGTACATTCCCAAGATCACATGAAACACTTCATATTAAAAAAGGGACATTCCCTCCTGCCCCCACCCCCCAATGTCCAAATCCTTCTCCCTTAGAGTTGCTACTACTACCACCAGTAGTAAAAAATTTTGAACTGCAAATAACATTACTATACAACCCAACAATTTATTAACACAAGAATCCAGAACAATAACTAAAGTTATTGAGCAGAGCTGGCCAGGAATTCTCCATTAAAATATGTTTTTGATGGAACAAAGCAGTTTCTGCATAATCAGTTTTCCCTGGAAAAGTTTTGAATTTACTGAACTGGGGGGGGGGGGGGGGGGATTTTCCATTGTTAAGTTAAAAATGAAATATTACATTTTGTGTAGCATCAATATTAATATGTCTCACCTAAGCTAATGCAGTGCCTTATTGGAATTGTAGGTCTGGTACCTCACACTCCCATTCCCCTCTATAGGCCAATTTCCCTAGCTCTCAGCTGATACTGCATACAGCAGCCTCCTCTCTAGCTGAGCTGCTGCAGTGCATTATGGGAGTTGCAAACAAGGAATCAAGCCCACACAGGAGAACGGAGGGAAGGAGCATCCAAACTGCCGCTCCCATGAGGCACTGCAGCATCTTAAGGGGGGGGACACAGATTAAAGTCAAACTAAGCCAAAACTAAATGTTTTGATATCTCCAGATTGCAATTTTTCACAATGCTGCATTTGAATATTTTAACTTTTCATCCTGATTCAGCGTTTCATAGATTTTTAGGCTGGAAGGGACTGTTAGATCATCTAGTCTGACCTCCTGTATATCACGGGCTGTTAAATTTCACCCAAATGATCCTATATTAAGCCCAATGACTTTAGTTAAATTTAAGCGTTTCAGTCCTCAGGAGACAACTGTTGTGTTCCGCAGGCAGAGAGGAGAGACCACGGTGCCACCCAGGCCTCAGCTATGGCAAGGAACTGAGGAGGCGGAATATGCCCAGCTGGTCCTAGCAGGCAACCCACACTGAAAAGGAAGGCAATCCTCTCCTCAAGATCCCTGACGAGCTAACCTGCGGGGAAATTCCTTCTTAACTCCAAGTCTAATGATCAGTTTAATCCCAAGCACTGGGAGCAAGATATACCATCCAAGTATCTAAGAAAGAGGATTCTCTGTATCACTTCGAAGCATTGGTCCATCCTGTCCAGTTTCTCATCTCAAGCTGTAGTCAGTCTCTGATGCTTCCGAGGAAGGCAAAAAAACCCAAAACAAAACCCAGAATACATCTGGCCAATTGTGTGTCAGGGGAAAAAAACCCTTCCTGACCCTGGAGATGACCAACAAACTCTGAAGCATGAGATTTGTTTATAGTCACTGTCTGAATGCAGAGCTGCGAGTGTTATGAGCATATTGAGGGTAATGCCTGCAATCCTGTCCTCCCCTTCCTTTCCTTCATGGACATGGGGATGAACCAAGGAGATTCCAAGGCTGGAAGGGACCATCATGACGATCCCAGACACTCCCCCTCCCATCGTGGGACGCAGAATTTCTCCCAGAAACTGGATTAAAGCATAACTTTTAGAAAGATATCTAATCTTGACATGACTTTAAATTACGGTGCTTAAGCTTCACATTGTAAGGTTTGTTTTCCACCCCTAGATCATGTTTGTGGACCTCCTTCAAACTCTCTCCAGTATTTCCACATCCATGTTGAAGTGTGGACACCAGAACTGGACATAGTATTCTAATAGTGGTCTTACAGTGCTATGTATGGAGGCATGATCACTTCAATCCTTCAGGTTCAACAATCCTGGGCTTGCCTCCCTGTGCAGTCCATGGAGAACTCCATTGCAGCACCTCCCTACATCATCCCCACCCCAACCCCCTTAATATTCTACATGGTGTCAGGGGCCACTGTCCTATCCCTAGCATCCCATCTCGGGAGACACTAAGGACAAGCACAGCTTCACCTACACCAAGCTTGGCTTTCACAGTTCACTGAATATGTCGCTAAAGTCAGCATGCATGTTCATTCTCTTTCATAAGTTCTGTTGTATTAATTTATTACGTTTTTACATGTATTTACCATTTAAATTGCAGATATTTTTCTTTTCACTCATTTTGTTACAGAATAAAATTTATCTGTTTATTTATCTGTTTATTTTTGGAACACAATTCATCTTCATTAGTTCACAGCATAGTCTGCAGAATATCTAGCAGTTCTGAAAGCAACCAATTACTTGTTACCATGCAGTGTGACAATTCATAGGATCAGTGACAAACGAATGTACAGCAAGCACCGCAAAATTAATAGGTGCATTGACAGTATCTTATTCACACAAGTACATCAAGCACCACACATTTCCTAACAGGCGCGAAAATAGCAGGACCACGCAGAGCACAGTACACCACAATGTATTACTCTGGCTCACTGTTAATGTGCTCTTTCAAAGCCTCCCTCAGTTGTATAGCTCTGCTCTGCTCTGCTAGCCCTTGTGTCTGGCTGTTCAAACTCAGACAGCTGTTCTTTCTCCACCCTGGCAGCAACTTCTCCCCCTTGGCTTCACAGATATGTGGAACAGAATGGACTGCTCTAACCATTGGGATATTTTTCTCACTGAGATCCAATCTTGTAAGTAAACAACACAAGCGTCCCTTCTATTTACCAAAAAGCACATTCAGCTGTCATTCTGCACCGGCTGGGCCAATAGCTTAATCTTTCCTTGGTGCTGTCAAGGTGGCTGGTGTACAGTTCCCTGAGGCAAAGTAGTAAAGGGCAGGCTTGGTCCCCCAAGATCAATATTGGCACTTCAAAATTCCCCAATAGTAATCTGCTTGTACCTTTCCAAACAGCCCTATTTTCTTAGAGATGCGAGCAAGTGTCACACACCTTCTCTGACCAGCATACGCTGATGTCAGGGAAGCATCCCTGGTGATCCACCAGTGCTTCCATAACCATGGAAAAGTAGTGCTTTCCGCGACTGTACTTTGTAGCAAGGTGGTCTGGTGCTGAGAGAGAGATGTGTGCTGTCTATTGCCCCATCGCAGGCTGGGAATCCCACTTTTGCAAACCCCTCCACTATGTCCTGAATATCACCCAGAGTCACAGTCCTGTGCAGTAGGAGGCGATTAATGGCCCTGCACACTTGCATGACAAAGCCCCCCCACAGTAGATTTTCCAATTCCAAAGGACTTCCCACTGACCCAGGAGAAATCCAGTGCTGTAAAATTCCACACAGAAATCACCACTTGCTTCTCCACTCTCTGTGCAGCTCTCAGTTTCGCATCCCTGCACTGGGGGCTGGAGCGAGCTTGGCCCACAGATCCAGGAATGTGACCTCATGCCTCCAAAAGTTCTGCAGCCACTGGTCATCCCAAACCCACATTACAATACAATCCCAACAGTCAGTGCTCATTTCTTGAGCCCAGAAGCAGTGCTCCACTAGCTGCAGCTGCTCCATAAACCCCACCGACAACCTTGAATTGGTTCTCGCTTGTCCCACAGCAATCTGTCCTCCAAAAAAATCATCCTTTTCCCCACTCTTTCATTTAGTGCAGCTCT
This sequence comes from Chelonia mydas, assembly GCF_015237465.2. NCBI lineage: Eukaryota > Metazoa > Chordata > Testudines > Cheloniidae > Chelonia > Chelonia mydas. The sequence goes on along the minus strand of NC_057850.1, from coordinate 37,791,192 downwards.
GCTAATACTGGATGATCGGGTGTCTTGTGCTTGCAATACTTATGACAATACTGCAGAGCTGTGCAGAGTCCATGCTTCTGACAGAGATGGTGGACAGTGAGGAGGACTGCACGGGTTTGTGAGATTTTGAAAAAAGGCACAAAAGTTATGGGATATAGATGACATTATGGGATGGAGACAATTGCATACTGAGAAGCTGCCCCCTTGTCACCCAGGCATGACTGGGAACGTTTCAGCCTCAGCATGCATTGCCAAAAAACTTCCCAAAAGACTGTGTGGGTCAGTGGCAAATTGCACATTGGGATACCATGGTGCACTGCGCTGTGCATCTGTGTATTCACCAGGAGTGCTTGTACACACACCAGACACATGGAGCCAAGTATGCACATTCACAAGCAATATACTAACTGTGGTGGCTTTATGCCAATGTAACTTGTTGACCGAAGTTTATAGTGTAGACATAGCCTTAAAACACTACCGCATCACCTGTTTATGTTTCCCCAGGGCCGGCCCACAACATTCTGGCACCTGAGGCGGGGAGCTCAAATGACACCCCCATGCCCTCTCACTTGGACCAAAACTTTGAAAGGTCTCAATTCTGCCTTCTTCCTGTTCTACTCCTCTCATGGTACTGCTCTGCTACCTACCCAAATAAAGGAGAACTAACAACTTAAAATGCCTTGTTCAAAAATTTTAAGTAACACTTAACTTTCAAACGCCTGAACAGCAAATGGAACTTTTCTTGTCTGCATAGTAAACACTGGCATTTTTATCTCTTTGAATAATCAAAGTGGTGCTTTCCATGCCTTCTTGGTTGCAAAGATTTGAACAAAAGCATTTGGAAAGAGGGTAGTCATCTTATTTGTGCACATATATTCCAGAACAGCCTTTGGAGTTGATCCTGCAGAAATGGATCTTGAAAGGGCTTTCAGTTCATCACCTAAATCACTCGCATCAATACTGCGCATGTTATCATGAGTCAACAGTGTCTCTAGTGCCCTGCATTGCTGGTGTAGGTCTTCTTCAGGTATAGCAAGGAGTTCTGGAATATCATACAACATCCCAAATATACTGCTGTGTTCCTTGAGCTGCATGAAACGTTCAACTGACTGTATTCCACAATCTAGCACCTGGTTAAATAATTCAACTTTGAATTGTTGTTTGGGATCTTTTATGGGATTATCCCGTGCCTCATAATCAAAATGTCGTCTTCTTCGGTGACTCCTGTATTCTTGAATGGGTGGGAAAATAGCTTCAGTGTGAAGTTCCTCTGCCAACTTCTGTGCACTTTTCAGAATGTTTTGAAATCCCTCATCTGACCGGTAAGACTGTAGGTATGACTTTGCTTTGTCCAGTTGTTCCATTGCTCCAGATATATCAAGGTCAACACCTTGGAGTCTCTTGCCTACATTTATTTCAAACAGTATGTCATGCCAAAACACTAAGCCACACAGAAATTTGAAGTTATGCATGTTTCTGGTGATTCCATTTCCCTCTGCCACTGTTCTCCCACAAACAGTTCCTGTCATAGCATTATCCTCCATAATGGCAACTATGGCATCATCTATCTTCCCAGTTTGGTGTTTGATAGGCTCTCTTGCCTCCACTCAACTTTCCCATCATGTGGCACTCAGTGGTTTCAGCTTCAGAGAGGATGTTCCCAGATGTTGCTTCAAAATTTGCCATTGATGAGTTGATGCAGAGAAAAATACATAGATGCTTTGAATTATATTAAAAAATTCAGCAGCCTCACTAGAAGCTGATGCTGCATCACTGACCACCAAGTTCAATGAATGAGAACTGCATGGGACAAAAAAAGATTGAGGGTTTAAATCCTTGGATCTGTGTCTGCACTCCTCTGTTCTTTCCTCTCATGCTGGCACCATTATCATAGCCCTGACCTCTCACGTCAGCTATCGCAATTCCCTTATCTTCCAACTTTTTAAGAAGCACATTTGTCATATCAGCTCCTGTAGTATCATCAATGTCAATATATTCTAGAAAATGCTCTCTGACAGTCACCATTGCAGGGACATTTTCACTAGGTTCTGTTGTTGTTACAAAACACACCATTAAAGTCATTCGTTCAGGGTAGCAGCAGGAAACAGAAAGCTCCCCGAGAAGCTGGTGTTAATCAGTCCAGGCTCCTAGGAGTGCTAGAGAGGTACATAAGAGGCTCCTTCTCCTCCCATCTCTCCCTACAGTTCCTGCTGCTTTCTGTTATTCCCTCTCACCTTTTCTCCTGCCTGCCTGTTATGTCTCTTGTGCCCTCCTTCCTCCAGCACAGCACTCCACCATCTCTGTGCATCCAGAGCAGAGAGAATACATATGCACCAGCAGCAGACACAATTTTCTACACTCTGAGTCCTAGTGGTGCCCCCCCCTCACAGTCTGGCACCTGAGACGGCCGCCTCAGTTCACCTCATGGTAAGGCCAGCCCTGTGTTTCCCCTTCTAAGGGCTTCTCTATACTGGCAATTTACAGCACAGCAACTTTCTCACTTAGGGATGTGAAAAAATACACCCCCCCCCGAAGCGCATCAAGTTTCAGCGCTGTAAAGCACCAGTGTAAACAGTGCACCAGCGCTGGGAGCCACGCTCCAAGCACTGGTGGCTTTGTCCCTTGTGGAGGTGATTTTTTTAGAACGCTGGGAGAGCTCTCTCCCAGCACTGCGCCGTGACCACACAAGGCCCGTTAAAGCACTATGGCGGCATCACTTTAGTGTTGCCAGTGTAGACTAGCCCTTAGGATCACGCAAGACACAATAAATGATGCCTGCAAGTCTTAAAGATGTAGCAATGGAAATGAGGACGCTACAGGGACATATGAAAGATCAAGTTTATTCATCTCTTTCAAAACTATTACAGAATTCCTTTACCATAAAACATTTTTACAAGACATTGATTGTGCTATTAAATATTTGGAGCATCTCAACCAAAGCCATGTTGTTAAGCAAGATTCTTTAATATTTAAGTGAATGTCTGTTAAGCATTTATTTACACCAATTAAAGGCACTTAAGTACAGATAATGACAGAGAATGGACTTTAGTCATTCACACAGCTTTCTGGTCTGACCCAGAATCCAGCTCTTCCCAGTAATGAAAGAACATACCCAGCACTATTGCTATGTGTATGATGAAGAAATCACTTTGCGTAAGTCTAATAATTATAAGATGAAGTTGTAAACAAAAATGTTGTGGAACTAGTATCTTTGCCAGGCAGAAAACTTAAAAACTCAGCACAACAAACAAGACATTCCAAAGTGGAACAGAAAGGTCTCTTGATTGTGTGTAGCGAGGATACACTGACTTTGAAATAAAATCTTAAAAGTTTTAATACAACCTACCATGACATGTAGGAAGCAACGGACTATGTGGTATTCAGTATCTCTTACTGTGTACTTTAATAAATGTATTTGACCGTACAATCAGTTAGGAACATTACCCCGCATCAGATGTTCCCCAAACCAAAGAAGTAATTCACATCCACCATACAGATAGCCAGTTTCAACACTTGCAATACACATGTAGGAATATGTTTCAGAGTGGTAGCCGTGTTAGTCTGTATCAGCAAAAACAACGGAGTCCTTGAGGCACCTTAGAGACTAACAAATTTATTGGGGCATAAGCTTTTGTGGGCAAGAACCCACTTCATCAGATGCATGGAGTGGAAAATACAGGATCAGATATAAATACATGGAAGAATGGGAGTTGTCTTATCAAGTGTGAGGTCAGTCTAACAAGATAAATCAATTAACAGCAGGATACCAAGGGAGGAAAAATAACTTTTGAAGTGGTAATGAGAGTGGCCCATTACAGACAGTTGACAAGAAGGTGTGAGTAACAGTAGGGAGAAATTAGTATTCATTCCAAATCCAGTGCCTCCTCCCCCATTTAAGACAACATAGTGGCAAAGTTTTTTCCACCAGAGCTCTGATAGAAAAGGCTTACTATCAGAAATTAATAGTTGAGGGGGGAAATGGCAAGATAAGGGCCCCGTGAAGGGAATCAACAGGAGTCATTCTGCTGTTTTTAAAGGCTTTGGATCAGAGCCTAAGGGCATGGCTACACTTGCGAGTCAGAGCGCATTCAAGCAGCCCCAGGCGCCCTAACTCACTACGCGTCCACACTGGCAAGGCACATAGAGCGCCCGGACTCCGCGGCTGGAGCGCTCCTGCTACTCCACCTCGAAGAGAAGCATAATACTTGCTGCGCCGAGGCGCCAACGTGGACGCCCTGGTCCGTTAGTGCGCTCTGATCGGCCTCCAGAAGTGACCCACAATGCCTGTTCTAGCCTCTCTGGTCATCACTTTGACCTCTACTGCTTGCCCTGACCTCAGGTGACCAACCGTCAGACCCGCCCTTTAAATTCTCTGGGAATTTTGAAAATCCCCTTCCTGTTTGCTCAGCAAGGTGTGGAGTGCTCTCAGTGAATCTTTCCAGGTGACCATGCCTCCACGTGCCAGGCGATCCCCAGTACGGAGTAATGGCAAGGTGCTGGACCTCATCAGTGTTTGGGGGAAGGAAGCTGTCCAGTCCCAGCTGTGCTCCAGCCGTAGGAATTATGATACCTTCGGGCAGATATCAAGGGACATGATGGAAAGGGGCCATGACTGGGATACACTGCAGTGCAGGATTAAAGTGAAGGAACTGTGGAATGCCTACCACAAAGGCCATAAGGCAAACAGCTGCTCCGGTGCTGCCCCTGCGACCTGCTGTTTCTACAAAGATCTGGATGCAATACTTTGGGGCGACCCCACTTCTACTCCAAGGACCACCATGGACACTTCAGAGCCCAAATCAAAAAGGCAGGAGGAGGAGGAGAAGAAAAGCGGAAGCAAGGGTGCTGAGGAGGAGGAAGACACCCTGGCATCCCTAGATGCGTGCAGCCAGGAGCTGTTCTCAAGCCAGGAGGAAGGTAGCCAGTCGCAGCAGCTGGTGCTTGGGGAAGGACAAACACCAGAGGAGGTGCCCGGTAAGCGGCTTTTATTTTGGGAAGAAAGTTGTTCGGTGCTGACTCTTGGGGTGAGGACGGTTAGGGCTGGATGCATATCTAGATGTGGAATAGGGCTTTGATGTGCTCTCTCACATCGCGGAAATCGGCCTTAGTGATCTCTTCAAAGGTCTCATGCAGAAGCTGGGCAATGCGTTTGCGTAGGTTCCTTGGGAGAGCTACTACACTCCTTGTCCCAGTAAGATTAACATGTCTGCGCCACTGTGCCGTGAGGGGTGGGGGGACCATTGCTGCACACAGGCAAGCTGCATATGGGTCAGGGCGGAAGCCGCATTGTAGTAGAAAACCTCCCTTGCTTCCCAGGTCACCCTCAGCAGAGAGATATCTTCCAGGACAAACTCCTGTGGAAAATATGGCGACAGTGTTCAGTATAGGGGCCCCCTGCAGATATTAGCTCTCCCCAAGGTACACAAACCTAGAGGACAGTATGGCTGTGAAACAATCAGTCCCCCTTGCCCCTGTGTTTACTCACCATTTTGGGGCTCCTGTGGGTTATGTGTGCTCCCTTTGGGATGGGCAAATTCTGCTATTGTGTAGACTGTGCTTGTCTTTAAGTACAGGGGAATCATTGCTCTATCTGGTGTGAACAATGCTGCCTCTGTTAAGTGTTGCATTTTGCTTTTACAGATGTAACCTTGAGATCTCAGCCGTCTTTGTTATTACCGGCCAAAGACTCCAAAGAATTAGGAAGAGGCCACGTAGAAGCAAAGAGGACATGCTGCACGAAGTAATGCAGCAGTCCCTTAATGAAAAATCAAAAAGTGCAGGAGTGGCAGGAGAGTGAAAGGAGGGTCCACTAGCAGAATGCGGATTGCTGGCACCAAAGCACGGAGCAGCTCAGAAGCATTATGGAGCGCCAAGCGGACTTGATACAGGTGCTCGTAGCCATGCAGGCGGAGCACTACCACGCCCGCCTCCCCACCCCCGCAGCCCTTGTTCCAAAACGCTTTCCCTTGTGCCCCCATGTCACCTCCAACCCACTTTCCCCCACATCCGGGGTCTTATCGCCACCAGCTGCCTCCAACACCTGCCGCTTCACCACCAAGCCCTGCAAACTACGACCCTTACCCTCTGCACTCAACCCCCATCACCAGGCATATTAGCCAGCCTGAAGTGCAGCACTCATTGCACAGCACTCCAGACAGGAAGGCTGAGTATGAGAACAGGACATACGCAAATCTGTGATTGAACTGTTCCCCACCCCATCCCCTTGACCTTTCTGTTTCCCAAGCAGTTGTGTTTCTTTTCAATAAATGGATTTTTTGGCTTTGAAAACATTCTTATTATTGCATTAAGTAAAAGATACCATAGCCCAGGAAAGCAACAGGCACTGCAAGTCAGTGTAGCAAACACAGATTCCTACTAACATTGGAACCACCACTCCTCACTCCCGTGCAGGGCATCAAACATTACTAGTGGCTTTCAGCCTCAAATTGCTCCCTCAAGGCATCCCTAATCCTTGCAGCCCCGTGCTGGGCCCCTCTAATAGCCCTGCTCTCTGGCTGTTCAAATTCAGCTTCCAGGTGTTGAACCTCCAAATTCCATGCCTGAGTGAATCTGTCACCCTTCCCTTCACAAATGTTATGGAGGCTACAGCACACGGATATAACTGCGGGGATGTGGTCATCAGCCAGGTCCAGCTTCCCGTACAGACAGCACCAGCGGCCCTTTAAACGGGCAAAAGCACACTCCACAGTCATTCTGCACCGACTCAGCCTGTTGTTGAACCGCTCCTTGCTGCTGTCAAGGCTCCCTATGTAGGGTTTCATGAGCCATGGCATTAAAGGGTAAGCGGGGTCTCCAAGGATCACAGTGGGCATTTCGACTTCCCCTACAGTGATCTTCTGGTCCGGGAAGAAAATCCCGCCTTGCAGCTTCCTGAACAGGCCAGTGTTCCGAAAGATGCATGCATCATGCACCTTTCTGAGCCAGCCTGCGTTAATGTCAATGAAATGCCCACAGTGATCCACATGCGCCTGGAGAACCATAGACAAATACCCCTTCCGATTAATGTACTTGGAGGCTAGGTGGGCTGGTGCCAGAATTGGAATATGCGTCCCATCTATCGCCCCTCCACAGTTAGGGAAACCCATTTGTGCAAAGACAGCCACAATGTCATGCATATTACCCAGAGTCAGTGTTCTTCTAAACAGGATGCGATTAATGGCCCTGCAAATTTGCATCAAGACAATTCCAACGGTCGATTTTCCCACTCCAAACTGGTTAGCAACCGATCAGTAGCTGTCAGGAGTTGCCAGCTTCCAGACTGCAGTAGCCACCCACTTCTCCACTGGCAGGGCAGCTCTCAATCTCGCGTCCTCGCGCCATAAGGCTGAGGCGAGCTCCTCACACAGTCCCAAGAAAGTGGCTTTTCTCATCTGAAAGTTCTGCAGCCACTGCTCATCATCCCAGACTTGCATGACAATGTGATCCCACCATGCAGTGCTTGTTTCCCGAGCCCAAAAGCGGCGTTCCACGGGTGGTGAGCAAGTCCATGAATGCCACAAGCAATCTCGTGTCATATGCGTTACGTGAGTCGACATCATCAGCGGACTCCTCACTGTCAGTTTGTAGCTTAAGGAGCAACTCGACTGCCAAACATGATGTGGTGGTGAGACCCATCAGCATATTCCTCAGCACTTCGGGCTCCATTCCCACAGGCTGAAAGGGAAAACAGAGCGCGCAGTACAAAAAACGTTGAAAGATGGCGCCAAATGTGGATGGAAGCACAGGGATTGCTGGGATGCAAAGCGATGTATCACAGGGCATTGGGACAGGACCCAGGATGCCCCGCCCCCTGCACCACCTTCCCACAAGCCACAGCGCCAGAATGGGAAGAAGTGCTCTGTGGGATAGCTGCCCATAATGTACCACTCCCAATGCCACTGCAAGTGCTGCAAATGTGACCACACCAGTGCAATTGCAGCTGACAGTGTGAACACACTGCAGCGCTTTCCCTACTGCGCCCTCCGAGGGCTTCTTAACTCACAGCGCTCTACATCTGCAAGTGTAGCCATGCCCTAAGATGCTATGTCCTTCCCTAAATAAATCTCTAAGGGCTTGTCTACACTGGCACTTTACAGCGCTGCAACTTTCTCGCTCAGGGGTATGAAAAAAACCCTCCAGAGCGCTGCAAGTTTTAGTGCTGTAAAGTGCCAGTGTAGACAGTGCACCAGCGCGGGTAACTATTCCCCTCATGGAGGTGGGTTTTTTATAGTGCTGTGCAGCAACTACACAGCCATGTTAAAGCACTGCCACGCAGTGCTTTAATATTACTAGTGAAGACGCGCCCTAACTCTCAAATACAGAGTGCTGCTTTGCTCACTGACAAGAATCTTTCCTGGTATGGAAATAAAAAAAAAAAAAAAAAAAAAGAGGTAGTAAATAAGCCACATTTTTATTGTGAAAGAATTTGTCTATGCTTTGTGTGGAATGCTTCTTTACACAATTACCTGTAATCTTACTAGCCCTAAAATTCACAGCAAATATGAAACGAGCAATAAAGTTAAAATTAAACATTAATTGTCACATTATGAAATTCTTTCAAGCATAACTTCCTCTCAGGAATTTCTATAACTATTAGGATTATGGTCATACAACAGGTAGATGCTTTCCATAGCCAAAGAGTCCCTTCGGAAAGAGCTTCTCACTGTGGTATTTAAGAGCCAAACTAAACATAAAATTAACATATTGCAAAGTATTGCACATCCACAAAAACCATGATGGGGGGTGGGGGGAAAGAGAGAAAAGAGTTAGTTACTTTGGGAGTCATAACAGTTTCCTGATTGTGCATTTACTGCAATGTTATGGTTGACGTTTCAACGCAGTGGGGATTTTTGTGCTTATTATACTTGATATTCCCCTCCCTCATCTTCTGCCCGACTATGGAGCAAGTAAAAATGGATTTTGAAAGCACTTCAGGTTACAACACTCCATATACATGCCAAACTCTGCCTGTCACTGTGTGTTACAAGGTAAGAGAAGCTGACATTCACAGCAGTCATCAATACACTTATCACCCCAAAGTACTGACACAACCAAAAAACATCTAGGATTGCAAAACCCAAGAATGTGTATAATCCTTTCAGTGAGCTCTCCACAAAAGACTTTTCTGGGCATTATTTAGGGGCGAAAGATTCATCAGATCTCCCACCAGGACATAAATAAAGCAAACAATTATTTTTACGGTGAGGTTGTACAGAGAGGAACAATTTATCACGTCGATAAGAGGATAACACCTGGCTCTTACATAGCACTTTTCGTCAGTAGATTTCAAAGTGCTTCACAAAGGAGGTCAATATTGTGAGCATATGAGTACAAGGAAGCCCACACAGAAAAAGCAGCCTTTGTGCAGAGGAGCTGAAGCACAGGTTCAGTTGTTCCAAGCAGCTAATTGTGTTGGTGAAACATTCAAAACTTACCTGCTGTAATTTTCTAAAAAAACTGATGAAGACATCACTGTTCGTAATACTTGGATCTACAGTTACTGAAAAACAAAAAGGCATAGAAATCAAAGTTAGTTGAAGTGGTGGGAGAAAAGGGTCTGCGTCTGAAAGTAAGATTACCTGCAATGCCCCTCTAAGTTAACATCAAAAGGCTTCTGGTAGAGCTGTCAATGAGTGCTTTACCCATCCTTTGATTTAAGCAAAGTTCGCTTTTTATTGGATTGTGCTCAGATCACTCCCAAGTCCTGCCCAGCGGAAGGCAGGTACTGCATTAGGTACACACCCCGATGTTGAAACCTGGCTCCACTGAAGTCAATGGAAGTTTTGCCATGGACTTCACAGGGCAAGGATTTCACCCCAATATTTAATAGATGGGCCTAAAGTTGTGGTCATTTATTTAGGAGCCTATTTTCTGAAGTGCTGCGCACCCAGCAACTCCCACTGACATCATCAGAAGCTGCTGGGTGCTCAGCAGTTTTGGAAGTGAGGTTATTTAAGAGATTAGCCTTATGTTTTTTTGAAAGTCTTGCCCACAAAGCATATATTACATCGGAGGCCACAAAAAGTCTCAGAGCTTCCTATTTCTTGTAGTTGAAAGGGTTACATTTTAATGTATTGGCTTACGTGAAATTCATGCATGATGTATTATACCTGCACTTCAGATATATAGTTTTCCTATAAACTTCATGTGTCTTGTAACAATTCTCAAGTCTCTGCTTGGAAATCTGAGAAAAACAAATTTACTTAGTTCTAGAAAAAACGGAGGCCAATTTAAAGGCAAGACGAGGGGTATGATTTTTGAAGGGACCTGCCCAAAGGCTCTGTTTTTCACTTTGAAGTCAGTGGAAGTATTTGGCATGCTAGGTCTGCAGGATCAGGCCCCCATGTAGTTTAATCCCAACATTCAGGGTATGCCCCCACCAGACCCCACAAATCATGACGTGCAGAATCCATAAACAGAGTTGAAAACCCAAACACGTAGTGAAAGCAGAGACTCCGTACCACTCTGTAGATATTGCTCAAGCTGAGACCTCCTCTCATCAGCCATGGACTTGGTCATTGCAAGATAGAACTTTGGAGGGAAAGCAGGCACGGTACTCCCAAAGATCCGTCTTAGCTACAATGGCAATCAAATAATGCTTAAGGTTAGTGAAGATCTGCTATGGGCTTCTGTGGACATCACCATATTACCATATTCCCCAGGTTGGAGATGTCCGTTCACTTTAGCCCCAATGCTACTGAGCTCTCTCAACCTCTAAATGTATTCAAGACATACAACCCCTTCAGAGCCAAACAATGTAGTCAACAATACTTTCTTCAGAGCCACTCAGGGGGGACTCTGTCACCAATGCAAAGCATGGTGCTTTTTGTTTTGTTTTTAGCTTTACGCAATCTGAGTAGCAGCTTGGAAGCAGTTTCTCAGTTCCAAGTCAGAAGGACTGCAGCATGTCTACTTCATTAAGTCTTACACACTCTATAGACAAATGTTATGCTGTCTTTGTCAACACTCAGTATTTGCTTTCCAAATTATCTATACCGAGATTTATTTGTAATACTGTATGATCACATAAACCCTCTCTTTTGAGAACCACTGACGTCGATCCTTGATTTTCATTCACAAATGCAAAGAAAGGGATCCTAGACATGCCGTAATCCTCGCCACAGGTCTCCCTTGCATCACTGTATTTCTTTAACATAATACAGACTCTGTATAGAGCTGAGAAATATTTGGAGACACTTTACACTTCCAATTGGCTGTTACCATATTTTACAGTCAGCTGTGGTTGAATGGGTGGACAGTAAGTTTTACAGAGAGCATGTTGCTTCCTGAGCATTTTCAACTCACATTGCGACCACGCTCAGCAGAAAATTGAACTTTGTTCTGACAACAGCATAGAACGCTCGATTGGCTTGGCTTTTGTTTTTAAAAATACATCATCAGGCAGAGTCACTGTTCGCCACCCAACACAATACCAGTTTTCTTGCAGTTTAGATTCCCCCAGAAAGTGGTGGAAGACACGGGAAATATGATCCTCTTAGTTCAGTTGAATTAAATGGAGATTTTCCAACTTGGCATTTGGACAATCCAATGAGAATCTTCCAGTACACAGAAGGGAGCGATCTCAAACTAAAGAAGGATCAACTGTTTTTAAAGCTACAATTTACGATGTTGCCAACTCTTGTGATATTATCTGAAGTCCTGAGATACTTGGCATTTTTTCTTGAAGCCCCAGCTCCTAGAGTCACGTGAATGTGAAATGCTCAGCTTTCACTTAAAAATAAAAGTTTCTAACTCTCTTGCTTGTGGAAGAAAGCTTGAAATCATGAACTGAGTGCACCCTAAGGTCTCAGAAACCCAGAAGAAAAATTCATTATTTTTAAAATCATGATTTTTCAGCCACCCAATTTATTGATTGGAGGAGGGGGGGCTGACTCAGGATTTTTGAGCCGTAGGGTTGGCAACACTGAAGTCAAAGAATCCTGAAATTAAGACTTCCATTCTCTCCTACTCACGCTGTTTGATCATGCGATCCCCCAAACTGGAAGTGCTCCTGCTTTCAGGACCTCATCTGGTCAGTTAAAACACACACACACACACACACACACACACTTACTTAGACCTAGCTTTTGTAAACCCTTAAGGGGCCACTAGGCAACAGGCTGGCAAAAATGAAAAGCCAGCTGAAAGCATGTGCACTTCACAGACCCTCCTTGATTATAACAGACTGTTGAAGTAAGTAAATAATAATTTAAACTGTTTGGGTTTTTTTACATTACCCTATACTAAATGTGCACATTGATACTATTTGTTGGTTTTCCCACCCCCATGGCTCAAGGTCATACCTGACTAACATGAAAAGAGCACCAAAGGCGTAATTCAGATTAAAATAATTTTTAATGGGAGGCGCAGTCCCATTGTCACCAATGGCATGTGCTACAAGGAGTTTAAAGTATTTACAAAAGTGTTAAACTTCCATCCTAACCCAAGTGACTGATTAAAAGCTAGAGCTTGTAAAATTAAAAAATTGTAAAAAAAGTTTCAGTTATTTCCATTTTTTAAAGCGTCTCACAATATTTATAAGGATTTTGAAAAAATGCCATAAAATTAATTTTGCCATTTTGAATTTTTTTTGGCAAAAAAAGTAAAACTTGTGTTTTCAAAAGGGACATTTTTTACCTGAAAAAACTTTGTTTGAAAAATTTCAGTCAACTCTAGTCAAAGCTATTTCATTTGTGGAAATACAGACTGATTTCTACAGCCAGACATCATTTGGCCACTACTGAGAAATGACAATTCATGGATCAAGGTTTATTATACATTTAATGCCACTCTCTGGAAGCAGGGGAAATTGAGGTAGAAAACATCATAGGCATTTTCAGGAAGGAAGAGGCATAACTCTGACAAGCCTGGACAAAAATCCCTCTCTCAGTAAAGCAGTTTCTGAATATATTAAGATTTGTGTGAGCTTTGCTTGTGGCCCATGTAGCAGCTGCCCCATTACCCCTGCACTGGCAACACATCATCACTTTCCAATTTGTTTATTATTTACCTGTTATTAGGTACTTGTAAACTGCCTTGAGACACACAGAGTATAAAAGGAGCTATGTAAAACCAAATCATGTTTTCCATGTAGTGCTGCTGCATAAATATAATAAGAACAGCAGCTTTTATATAGTGCTTTTCATCTTCAAAGTTCTTCACATACATACACTGATCCCTCCAAAGCCTCAGACAGAGAAGCATTCTCTGCTTTACAGAGAAGGAAATTTAGGCAAAGATATGAAGTGATTTGCCAGAGTTCAGAGATGGAGTCAGAGCTCGAATCCTGCCTCCTCGCCTGCCTCCTCGCCCTGCCTCTCACCCATGTAATGCAGCACTACCCATCATCATCACTAGTAGTTTGTACAAATGGAGACATGGACTATTTTTAAAAAATCCAAATCAATGAGAGCAATTAATCCACCTTGGAATGGACTGCTTGGTAAATTTTATTTTTCAAACTTAGGCTATGTTTGTCTGAAAGATTTGGGGAGTGGGTGGGGTGGGGAGAGAAGTTTCTCTCAACCTAGTGGAATCCGATCTGCTGAGCAATCTCCAGCATTCTAATTCTTCTGAAAAAGTATCTCACTTTTTCATACTTCTAAGAACTATAGAAATTTTCCATAATAGTTTACACACATACTTTGGAGGGTGGAGGTGGGGAGTTAATTTAATCAGACAGAGCTATCAGTCTGCAGGCATTAAGTTTCAGTCCAACATGACTGGAAACTTGGTTGTTTCCAATACTCACCAGCCCAAAAGATGGACTTAAATTTTAAACGCAAGCAGACAATCATTAAGGCTTTACCTGGCAGAGCTATGTCCTGGGGGCCAGATTCACTTCCAGCACAACACAGGTTGCAAATCTCCAGATAGCAGTAAATCCATCTAGAGAAGGAGCCAGAAGCACAAGCTGCTTGCAACTCTTACTCTGCTGAAGACCTCAAAGCCTGGTAATACATCCCAAAGTGGGCAAGGCCAGGCTGACTGGGAGAAGAGCTGAATCAATGTCTCTCCAGGGCTGCTTCCACTAGTAGAGCTCCTATGGACGTCCAGCCAGGTTTAAAGAGGTCCTATCTCGTGCAGAGGCAAGGTGAGTGAGATAAGCTCTTTCACCAACAGAAGTTGATCTAATAAAAGATATTACCTCACCCACCTTGTCTCACTGAGCTTTTCTTCGGGTCTGGGAAAAGTACTCAGTGTGTCACAGCTAAACACAAGATCAAACAGATTGTTTGGCAAAGTCATACTCAGACCTCTGTGGTTCAGAAGCCAAATTAGTGATCAACATTACCCAAAAGAGCCACAGTAGTATGAATTCGTTGTTTCTTTTTATATATACACACACATACACATATTAGTGCACTGAATGAGTACACTACATGTTGTGATAGGCATGTGTAGGACCTATGGATCTTGAAACATGTGTTGTTGGGGGTACTGATCATCATAGCGGTGCTATGGCAGGGTCTGGTGCTGCTTTGAGTTGGTGGAACAGGACACCCACATACCCTGAGAGAACTTGCTTCAATACAGAAGAAAAACCCGTCTGATCGCACACCCCAAGTTGTCACGTACCACCCCAGGCTGGAACTCATACAGGGTATCATCATACAATTACAACCCATGCTTGATGAGGACCACATCCTGAAAGAAATCTTTCCTGAACTCCCTCTTCTGACCTTCAAACAACCCCCCAAAATCATCAGAAGCAAGTTCCCCACAAAACCTTTCAAAACCCATGGGACCTACTGTGACGCTCTGTACCTCGGGGAAACACCCTACACCCCCAGGTTCATCTTTATAAAATGACTGTGTGGTATCCAATGCAGTTTGTCATGTTGGGTGTCTTCGGAAGGCTCATGATGCACTGAGCACGGTTGTTATAGTGATGTTATAGTAATTGTTACAGGAATGTTATAGTAAGGTTATAATTTCATGTATATAGTTATGAGGCTGAAAATGTGCCCTCATGGCTTAGAGCAAGCCCAGGCAAAAAACTCTCCAAGAGCAGAGAGGCAGTTCACACCTCATCAGGTCAGGTATGGGACAAACCCAGCCCAGCCTCACAGGAACAAAAGACGCCAGCCTAGGCAACAAGAAAAGAATCTGTTAGGGCTTGGCTACACTTGCAAGTTAGAGCGCATTAAAGCAGCCCTGGGTGCACTAGCTCACTACCCGTCCACACTGCCAAGGCACGCAGAGCGCTCTGACTCCACGGCTAGAGTGCTCCTGGTACTCCACCTCGGCGAGAAGATTAACGCTTGCTCTCCTTGCCTGAAACACCCCGGCGTCAGTGTGAACAAGGTGTTGCATTACTGTGCTCTGATCAGCCTCTGGAAATGTCCCATAATCCCCTTAAATCAAGTGGCCACTCTTCTCATTGTTTTGAACTTGCTGTAGGAATGCGATATGCCCTTTGAAAGCTCCGTTTCTGACACCCGGCTGCTTATCTGCTCCGACACAAAGCAACCATTATTGCGGAATGCTGTGTGTGAGAGAGAGAGAGGTCTGCTGCTGTCTGAATTTACAAGACAGCATGCGGACATGCTCTCAACCCCCCCAAAACCCACTCTCTCTCTCCCCCCCCACACACACAACACACTCCCTGTCACACTCCACCCTCCCCGCCCATTTGAAAAGCATGTTGCAGCCACTTACACTGTGGGATAGCTACCACAATGCACTGCTCTCTGTGGCCATTGCAAGAGCTGCTAATGTGGCCACACCAGTGCGCTTGCAGCTGTCAGTGTGGACAGATTGCAGCACTTTCCCTACTGCGCTCTACAAAGGCTGATTTAACTCAAAGTGCTCTACATCTGCAAGTGTAGCCATGCCCTTAGACTTTGGAGTGAGTCACCCCCCTTCCTTTGATCAGTTTGGAACTGCGATGAGGTAATGTTCACCTGACTCTGAAGGGGGGAGGGCAAAGCCAAGAGGGAAGAAAGGACATGATGAAAGGGAGAGACATTTGCCATGCTCTCTCTCCCACCTACATCTACAGACACCACACCAAGCGACTGAAGCGCTGATCAAAGGGGAGAGCCTGGCTGAAGAGCAGTCAGCCAGCCTGTGGTGAGAAGCATTTAAGTTTGTAAGGACCCTGGAAGTGTTAAGATCTGCTTAGAATGTGTTTTGCTTTTGTTTCATTTGACCAAATCTGACTTCTTATGCTTTGATTTATAATCCCTTAAAATCTATCTTTATAGTTAATAAATTTGTTTGTTTATTCTACCTGAAGCAGCGAGTTTGGTTTGAAGAGTGTCAAAGGCTCCACTTGGGAGAACAAGCCTGGTACATATCAATCTCTTAAACTGACGTACTCATATAAGCTTGCAGTGTCCAGCGGGCATAACTGGGCACTGCAAGACGGAGGTTCCTAGGGTTGTGTCTGGGACTGGAGATATTGGGTAGTGTCATTCGGTTGCACAATCCAAGGAGCAGCTTACATGCCAGAGGCTCTGCATGAACAGCCCAGGAGCGGGGGTTCTCACAGCAGAGCAGGGTAAGGCTGACTACCAGAGTCAAGGATTGGAGTGACCTAGCAGATCACTGGTCCAGATAAAACCAGAAGGGAACGTCACACCTACCCATGCCTATCCCAACATTTGGTATTCCTCATCCAGTGCACTAAATGCCCCAACAACTATGTGGGTGAAATGAGAATCACTACACTCCCGAATGAACTTACACAGAAAAATGATGAGACAAAAACACTGTGTCAACCATGGGCGAACACTTTTCCCAGCATGATCACTCCATTTCGGACTTCTCAGTCCACATTCTTAAAGGACAACTGCACAACACATTCCAAAGATGAGCCTGGGAACTTAAATGCATAACTTCCCATGATTTTTAGTGTCTAGCACTCAGTAAAGACATTGGATTTATGGCTCATTACAACAATCTGTAACCCACTAACATACCTTCATCTTGAATGCTCTCTGATAACGTTAAGTCCTTATGCTAAACAATTTGTTCCCCCTTGTATTTAGCTGCAACACTCTGGTCATGTGTACACTGCAATACAAAACCCACAACACGGAGGCTCTGAGCCCAGGTCAGCTGACCTGAGCTAGTAGGGTTCAGGTTTCAGGGCTAACTAAAAATTGCAGTGTAGCTGTTTGGGTGCAAGCTGGAGCCTGGGCTCTGAGACCCTGCGATGGGAAGGGTCTCAGAGCCCAGGCTCCAGCCCGAGCCTGAATGTCTACATTGCAATTTTACAGCTCTGCAGCCCAAGCTCCGCTAACCCAAGTCAGCTGACCCAGGCCAGCTTTGGCCATGCCACTCATCTTTTTTTGCAGTGTAGATATACCAGTTGAGTATCTGTCCCAGACCTGAAGATGAGCTCTGTGTAGCTCGAAAGCTTGTGTCTTTCACCAACAGAATTTAGTTCAATAGAAGATATTACCTCACTCACCTTGTCTCTCTACTATCCTGGGATTAACATAGCTACAACAACACTATCTTGTGGAATCCACCTAATGGTAAAACCCTCTATCCATCTGGCCCAAGACATACAAAGCAGTGAGTATTGTTTCTTTTCCATCCATCCACAAAAATGCTCCTCCGCCACAGAAAACGATCACTAGTTTCAAAGGTAAATGGCTGGAATTATCTAATCTTGTGGGGGTGTTTTAAAATGAAGTGTTTAGCCCTACCCACGCTGTCTAAACCAACTATTTCAGCCACAGCCACGTTCCATTATATGGTAAAAGCTTAGGGCAGATGAGGCATTTGAAATAAGATTTCTAACCTGGAAATAATAGTCAGAGCAGCATTACTAAAAGGAGTTAGAAAGGTGTCAAACTGTCCGTAAAAAGGGATTAAGAGAGTTGTACTTTTAGATACAGTCTGGATGAAGCCTACAGAAAGGGGCTCCTAATTTTAAAGTGTATTTAAACATGTTTCATATGTTAATAAAAATATTTGTATATGTAGATACCTAACAAACCCAAAATATAAAATTAGTCTGCTATACAAGTGGGTACACAAAATTGAAAAACAAATGTATTGTAATCATTAAATCCTTTATGCCTAATTACTTTTGTGATTAATTGATTTTTAGAATAATTTTCCAAACAGCTGTTCATGAAAATCATGGCTGTTCCTAGACTGACTCAGTGAATGCTGGTACAGTGTTTAGAATCAATCAACATTATGCTTTTGTCTTCAAACTAATTGTTACCATTTCATACTTACCTACATGCCTCCAGCTTTCATCCAGACCACATCACACAATCCATTGTCTACAGCCAAGCTCTAAGATACAACCACATTTGCTCCAATCCCTCAGACAGAGACAAACACCTACAAGATCTCTATCAAGCATTCTTACAACTACAATACCCACCTGCTGAAGTGACGAAACAGATTGACAGAGCCACAAGGGTACCCAGAAGTCACTTATTACAGGACAGGCCCAACAAAGAAAGTAACAGAACGCCACTAGCCGTCACCTTCAACCCCCAACTAAAACCTCTCCAGCACATCATCAAGGATCTACAACCTATCCTGAAGGACGGAGACAGGCCAGTCCTTGCTTACAGACAGCACCCCAACCTGAAGCAAATACTCACCAGCAACTACACACCACACAACAAAAACACTAACCCAGGAACCTATCCCTGCAACAAACCCCATTGCCAACTCTGTCCACATATCTATTCAAGGGACACCATCATAGGACCCAACCACATGAGTCACACCATCAGGGACTCGTTCACCTGCACATCTACCAATGTGATATATGCCACCATGTGCCAGCAATGCCCCTCTGCCACGTACACTGGCCAAACCGGAGAGTCTCTACACAAAAGAATAAACGGACACAAATCAGACATCAAGAATTATAACATTCAAAAACAAGTCTGAGAACACTTCAGTCTCCCTGGACACTCAATAAAAGACTTAAAAGTATCCATTCTTCAACAAAAAAAACTTCAAAAAACGGACTCCAATGAGAAACTGCAGAACTGGAATTAATTTGCAAACTGGACACCAACAAATTAGGCCTGAATAAAGACTGGGAGTGGATGGGTCAAAGAACTAAGAACTAATTTCCCCATGCTAATTTTCCCCCTACTGTTACTCACACCTTCTTGTCAATGATTTGAAATGGGCCACCCTGGATTACCAGTACAAAAGTGATTTTTCCTCCTGTTGATAATAGCCCACTTTAATTTAATTGTCTCGTCGGAATTGGTAAGGCAACTCCCATCTTTTCCATGTACTATATATATCTTCCTAGTGTATTTTCCACTCCATGCAGCTGATGAAGTGGGTTTTAGCCCACGAAAGCTTATGCCCAAATAAATTTGTTAGTCTCTAAGGTGCCACAAGAACTCCTCATTGTTTTTGCTGATACAGACTAACACGGCTACCACTCTGAAACATTTCAGAAGTGATTCTTTGTACATTTAGTGCCTGGAAATAAGTCAACATTCAGACAATTATGACACCTAGAGGCTTTTTCTTCCTGACTTTATAACTTCTTGTCAGGTTGTCATAGGCGTGTTATTCTAATATTTGTCTAGAAAGGGACAAGCAGCATACTATTTTAATCTGCTTCTGAATAGTGACCCAAATCTAAAAGTCATTTGTTAACACCACAGGTTTTCAAAGATGGAAAGTAAGGAGAATTTAGCCACCACAACCCCCATCAAAATAGAAGTGTTTTGTAATAATGAAATCCATCAGCTATTTCAATCTTCCCAAACAATTTGCAATAAAGCTCTCCTTTTCAAAACAAAAAGTTATGTTCAGTCTCCCATACTTTTATAGTAGAGCTTATTTTTCCTAAGACTCAGATATTTGAATGAAGGAGACAGTTAACATCTACTAATATAATCCTATCAGCCTGCGTTCCTCAAATCAGACTTTTTTGGGGTTAGTGTAGTTAGTGCTTTACATTAAAAGCACACCAATATTTACATGGCACCCTAAAGTTTTTGATAATGATTTGTGTGGAGAAATTCAGGGAACACTTTACAGAGCAGAATTCAAAAGCCCCTACACATAGAAAAAAGAAAAGGAGTACTTGTGGCACCTTAGAGACTAACAAATTTATTTGAGCATAAGCTTTCGTGAGCTACAGCTCACTTCATCGGATGCATTCAGGGGTGTGCACATGGGGGAGCCAGCAGGGGCTCCGGTCTCCCCCGCAATAATCAGCAGGGAATGCAGATAGAAAGGAAAGGAAATTTACAAATGGCAAAGATGCAAGTAAGTACATTACTTGCAGTAATGACAAATGGAAAGATGCACGAACAGAAAAAAAAAAAAAAAAAAAAAGTGAGGTTCAGTGTCATAGGCAAAAATGAACTCAAGATTGAGACAGTCTGAGGAGAGAAGTTTCCAGAGATGGAGTAACACAGTATTTAGGAATTGCTGCATTGGATCAGACCAGCAGTCCAACTCACCCAGTATCATGTCTCTGACAGTGGCCAGAACTAGATGCTTCAGAGAACTGTTCAAGGAAAGCTGTAGTGAACAATTATACAATAATATGCCCATAGGAAGTTTCTTTCTGACTCATCCAGGGGTGTGCGCATGGGGGAGCCAGCAGGGGCTCCTGCGTTCCCTGCCGATTATTGGGGGGGAGATCGAACTTCTCTGGCCCCGGAGCTCAGAACTCCTCCTGCTCCTGGGCTGCTGCGAGGAAAGCGAGAGCTCTCAGTTACAGGACAATGGCATACTTCCCAGCACCAGGGCAAAGTGACAACTGTTCTACCAATGCTAGGAACAAAGATCTAAAGAAAAATTAACAGGATGGACGGATTTAAATTTAAATCACTGATTTTAATCATGATTTAAATCAGCAAGCACAAATCAATTATTTAAATCAAGGCTTTCTACCTTGTTTTGAATTGGTACTTTGAAAAATGTATGTTAAGCCATGTAATTGCTTAAACGTGTGTGTGTGTGTGTGTAAAAAATATTTTCCAAAAGAGATAAAGCGTGATAATGGTTGATATAATTTGGTACGTTTTGCTAACTACCAAATTATATCAACCATTATCACCCTCTCTCTCTTTTGGAAAATATTTTAAACACGCACACAAGCAATTATATGCTTAACATACATTTTTCAGATTATTTTTTATATTTCTATTATGTTAGAAAATGATGAATGAGACATTTCTTACTTACTAGATGATTAATTTTTTTTTTACCTGTGATTTGTGTCAAGCTGCGCTTGGATGAAAATTTGGAATATAATTAAAATGCACAAAACTCGACATTTTAAAATTGTTTTTGTTAGTTAAATAAAAACTGCCGCAAATGCACTGTGTACATCATAAGAAAGAAAGTTTATCAATATAGGATTTACATTTAAAAGTAACTGCTTTATGAAACAAAGGAAATATTGTATATAGTTAGCATATAGAATAAATAAATATAGAATTTGAATAAACTCTGTTTTTTTAAACCAATTTTTTATCCATCCTGCACTGAACAATTAAAAAGCCCTTCTCAGGCTTCTGAATGTTCAGAAGCTGTTGGGAGACAGGCTGACACAGTGAGAAACTTTACAGAGGGAGTCTGAAGGAGCTGGACATTCCCAGATCCCGGGAATGGTAAACCTTACGGAAAGGTAGGCCTGTGTAGAGACAGGTTTATTGTTTTAAGATAGTTTTTTTTCAGAAATGTTTTTGTTCTAAATAAATAACATTTTGCGCTAATCAGACTGTTTGGTTCCTGGACACCACTGTCATAGAACTGCAGGGCTGAGCCTAAGTCAGACCTAATGAGATAATCACAGCTGATCACAAGGGACCGCTCGCTGCTAGGTACTGGCTTGAGAGAGGGAGAATCGCATGATTACAGCCTGAAACAGATAACTGCTAGAAGCCCAAGACTTGAGAGGGAGTGCCCTCAAAGAAACCCAGAAGGGTGAGAGATGCAGTTAACCCAGTGATGATGGCAGAGGATAGAGCCATGTGCTCCTGCTTACAAAACTAGAGGCAACTTTGACAGTAAAGAAAGAAAAGTTCTGAAGTAATACAGTTGTTTTAGTGATACTGTTTATCTCTGTGTCACTGTAACTGTTCATTTGTCTACTTAAGTAGCACCACTGAGACTACGGATCCCACTCTCCTTCAGTCTGGGTACACAGGGGTGTTTTCTAAGGCTGAAAGGCAATGCGTGCCAGCCCTAGAAATTAAGTGTTCTGTTTAATATCTGAACAGATATAGCATAGTCCTCAGTTCCACAACCTTTTCCACACTATGATGTTAATATGGCTCCAAACTCTGTTCCAGGGATGCTAAGACTTAATTCATTCCTCAGGCTCATTTGGTCCTTGGCCTCTCTGCCAAGATGGCCAACAAAAGTACTAATTGTGGTTATGTTTTTTGTCATGGGACAGGTTCCTCTGGGACTAGAGCTGAGATAACCAGTCAGACAATAACAACTTTTGAGCATTACCACCAGAGCTGGATTTGAACTGGTGACCTAGACATAAAAGTTTCTATTGCCCACGACCAATCTTCGGAGTCATCCAGTCTCCCCCAAGACTCCTTTGTTTCAATGTGGCACTAAGGAAATAAAGAGCAAAACCGAGAATGAATCCAAGGAATGGAGGCATCAAAACTCTTTTTACAGAAAGAAAAAGTATTTGACAAGTGTTCATATCAGAAAAGCCTCTTCATCATGGGAAAGTGGGGGGAAGTGATATAGAACTCATCAAATCCTAAATTTGAGTACTGAATAAGCCAGTGGTTCTCTACCTATTTACCATTGTGGGCCGCATCCACACAATATATATTCTACCTGCATGGGACTAAGGATGTCACATGGGCCACAGCTGTACGTTGAGAACCACTGGGATAAACACTCAAGTCTGAAAAACAAACTGTCCTTCTGGCTATATAGCTTATTAGCATATCCCCTAGAGACAAAGGCTGACATTCTAAAGCTTAGGGCCTACAATTTCTAAGCTTGAGTAGCCTGGAGAAAAGTACTTAAATAAGTCCCCAGTCATGCAATTAAATCAACACATGCACATTTCTGCACCCACACAGAGCCCCACTGACTTCAAGTACTTGACAAACAAGTTGCAGAATCAAGATCTATGCGGTCTGCTTTTCAGAAACATAAGTACCCTCAATTCCTACTGAAGTCTGAGTTACAAATGCTCACTAACTCTGGAAAAAAAAGGCCACTTACACAGGTGCCTAAATATAGGAGCTTCAATTGAAGGCATCCAAGCTTGAAAATTTTGGACATGCAGAGAAGATCTATTCAAAATG
Source organism: Chelonia mydas (assembly GCF_015237465.2). NCBI lineage: Eukaryota > Metazoa > Chordata > Testudines > Cheloniidae > Chelonia > Chelonia mydas. The sequence goes on along the minus strand of NC_057850.1, from coordinate 37,767,940 downwards.
CTAAAATGATTGAAACATGGACTCATGAAATCCAGATAAGACAGAAAAGAAAACTGCCAACAGGTAAAATTAAAGATTTTAAAGTTTTGAGGAAACTGTATCCAGAACAACATTCTGCCTTTTTGTTCTCAGAAATTACTACTTAAGTTGGACACTAAAGGAAGACTTAGTTGGACTAGCTAAAGAAAAGACATGTATTGGGTTACATCTACTTAAATAAAAATAAAGGAAAGAAATGAAAAAAATTGTGTTTTAAGTTCTGAGTTTCATATACATCCATCCATCAAAAAGTTACAATGATTTATACTGTACATTTAAAAAATTCAGTTTCACATAAGACACAGAAATGCAATTCCTTCAGGGGCCACTTTCTGAATAATATGCCATTCTTGACATCCAAAACCAGACACAAAACTTCAATGTCAAGTTGTTCTATTATCTACAAAACATGCTGGTTTTCAAATTAGTTACATTTTCAATGATGATTGCACTCTCAGCGTGACCCCATTCTGTGATGTTCCATTCGATAGCATCAAGAAATGTACACATTAAGTGGGGAGAGTGAAAAAGTAATAATAGACCACTGTTTTTGGCAGTGGGTCACTGGAGGCAATGGGTACTCTGTGGGAAGCAGAGATCTGCCAATGTAGAATAGCTTTGCAAGATCAGGACCATAACATTTAGAGATAGAAGAGACCTAACAGACCAGGGGCTCTCGAACTTTTTCACAGCGTGAACCATTGTAGTATCAAAATGGTCCACTTTAAACACAGAGCTTATCTCGGACACCACATCTCATTTGCAATCATGAAGACCACCTCCCTGCTCCTTCGTAATCGTGTAACATCCTGTCTCAACTGAAGTGATTGGGCTTATTACAATTAGGGCTAATTACAATTAGGGCTGTCAATTAAATCGCAGTTAACTCACACGATTAACTCAAAAAAATTAACTGCAATTAAAAAAAGTAATTGTGATTAACTGCAGTTTTAATCGCACTGTTAAATAACAGAATACCAATTGAAATTTCTTAAATATTTGTGGATGTTTTTCTACATTTTCAAATATATTGATTTCAATCACAACACAGAATACAAAGTGTACAGTGCTCACTTTATATTATTTTTATTACAAATATTTGCACTATAAAAATGATAAAATAGCATTTTTCAATTCACCTCATACAAGTACCATAGTGCAACCACTTTATCATGAAAGCACAACTTACAAATCTAGATTTTGTTTTGTTACAAACAAACTGTTTGTTTACAGTTAACTGCACTCAAAAACAAAACCATGTAAAACTTTAGAGCCTACAAGTCCACTCAGTCCTACTTCTTGTTCAGCTAATCGCTAAGACAAACAAGTTTGTTCACATTTACGGGAGATAATGCTGCCCGCTTCTTATTTACGATGTCACCTGAAAGTGAGAACAGGTGTTTGCATGGCACTTTTGTAGCTGGCATTGCGAGGTATTTACATGTCAGATATGCTTAACATTCGTATGCCCCTTCATGCTTGGGCCACCATTCCAGAGGACATGCTTCCTTGGTGATGACGCTTGTTAAAAAAATAATGTGCTAATTAAATTTGTGACTGAACTCCTTGGGGGAGAATTGTATGCCTCCTGCTCTGTGTTTTACCCGCATTCTGCCATATATTTCATGTTATAGCCGGCTCGGATGATGACCCAGCATGTTGTTCATTTTAAGAACACTTTCACAGCAGATCTGACAAAACGCAAAGAAGGTACCAATGTGAGATTTCTAAAGATAGCTACAGCACTCGACCCAAGGTTTAAGAATCTGAAGTGCCTTCCAAAATCTGAGAGGGATGGGGTGTGGAGCATACTTTCAGAAGTCTTAAAAGAGCAACACTCTGATGTGGAAACTACAGAACCCGAACCACCAAAAAAGAAAATCAATCTGCTGGGGACATCTGACTCAGATGATGAAAATGAACATGCGTTGGTCTGCATTGCTTTGGATCATTATTGAGCAGAAAGCATCATCAGCATGAACGCATCTCCTGTGGAATGGTGGTTGAAGCATGAAGGGACATATGAATGTTTAGAGCATCTGACACGTAAATAACTTGCAACGCCGGCTACAAGAGTGCCAAGCGAACCCCTGTTCTCACTTTCAGGTGATATTGTAAACAAGAAGCAGGCAACATTATCGCCTGCAAATGTAAACAAACTTGTTTGTCTGAGCAACTGGCTGAACAAGAAATAGGTCTGAGTGTACTTGTAAAACTTTCGAGCCTAAGTTGTTTTATTTTCAAATGCAGTTATTTTTTGTACATAATTCTACATTTATTAGTTCAACTTTCATGATAAAGAGATTGCATTACAGTACTTGTATTAAGTGAATTGAACAATACTATTTTTTATTTTTACTATACAAATATTTATAATAAAAAATAAATATGAAGTGAACACTGTACACTTCGTATTCTGTGTTGTAATTGAAATCAATATATTTGAAAATGTGGAAAATATCCAAAAATATTTATATAAACGGTATTCTATTTTTATTTAACAGCGGGATTAATTTTTTTAACCACTTGACAGCCCTACTTACAATGCTTCCCTAGTGGCCCTTTTCCATGTATTTGCAGCTGTCTTCGTGCAATATAGCAGCTGGAGAGGAGGAGGGAACCAGCATGATGTTAACTTGGAGGTTTGCACAGACTACACTTTGAGACCTTCTGTAATAGATTATCCAGTCCACCTATCACCAGTACTGGACTGACCTCTGCAGTACGTTTTCTAGTGCTATTTCCAGTCTGCTGTTAGAATTGTTAAGCAGAGTGGCTTCCCTGCGATGCTATTAAACATAAGTGATCTGGACACTTATGGATATAAAAAAATGTAAGACTGATGGAAATAATCCAGCTGTTTGATAGGTCTTTCACTGCTCAGCCAATATATAAATATAAATCTATTACACCCTCCTTTACTATTTCATATTTGTTATTGGATCAGAGAATAGGTGATCCAGAAGAATACACTAATGAAGATCAACAGGCTGTACATAGTACAAAAGAGCTTGTTATGTAATTATCTGCAACACTTACTGTTATCTGAAAATTATGTGATAAACCTCTCTAGGTATTTATATGGCCTTCACCATTCTTGTATCTAAGGCCTCCACTATCATTAGTGGGGATTTTATCTTCACACCAACGCTATGAGGCAAGGAAGTAATTATTCCCACGTTACAGATAAGTAACTGAGGAAGAGGGTAGATTAATTGATGTGTCCAAGATCACAGGGTGTCTGTAGTCAAGTTAGAAACTGAACCCAGGTCTTCAATCCCAGTCCAATGCCCTATTCACAAAACCATCTTTCCTACCACTCTGACTCACACAGTCCATAGGTGTGTTAACAGCAGGACCTTGGCCCCAGTAAACATAGTTGGAGCCTATATACTTGAACTCAGAACAATGTTAGCACCTTCCAAGCAAGAACAGTTTGGAAAAAAAACCTATGATTTGAACTCTAGCATAGACAGGGCCTAAAAGAGGCTCTAGTGTTATTTATGACTCAGAGAGGAATGCTGCAATAGTTTCAGATGTCCTAAAATCAGAAGAAACTTCTTACAGTCAATGATACTAAAAATAACTGTGTGAAACCTGTTCCCCTGAATATTGGGTACATGACCATTACTCAATTCCCCTTTCATAGCTTTCAGATGTTGCCAGGTCTCAATAAGTAAACACCTTAAACCTTCACTGAGGAGTATTATGGGGAAAAATGGAGAATATTTTGCAAAGAAATGGGGGTGGGGGTGGGAAAGATACCTCATCTCTTGCATATAGCTCAGACCAGCATGCCTGGGGTATGCAGAACAAAAGCCAAAGAACTGCCATGAAAATAATTGGAAAAGTAGGGGAAAAAAATGAAATCGAACTGCTTACAAAGGGTGAAGAGTTTACCAAAGAAGCTATTAGATGTGTAATCACCTCCATCCATACTTCATATTACTTGTTTAAGTGTAAGCGAAATGGGGGGGCAGCCAAAAAATTCTGTCTCCATTGCTCAAAATTAAAAAATAGCTCTTCCTTGACACTAATATAAATTCCCAGCATACTGTATTTCCCAACACCATTCCTCTCAATATTTCTCTGTGATTTGCTTCAGAGTTTGCTGCACTCTATGGTGCTGGACACCTTAAAAATGTGTGTAATAACAAATATGACAACACACTTACATAAAGGTCTGGATGCTGTGGAGTATCTCCCTCCCACTTCAGGTACTACACAAGAAAAACTCATTACCATCCACAGGCAACATTACAGGATCTCAGCCTAAGTTCATTTCAATGAGGTGAAGAAGAGCTCTGTGCAGCTCAAAAGCTAGTCTCTTTCACCAACAGAAGTTGGTGCAATAAAAGATACACCCTCGGCCACCTTGTCTCTTCTCATTTCAATGGGGCATTTGTTGGCCATTTGATGGAAGCTCCCCTAGCTGAAGCTGGCAGGGGAGAGTGAAAAGGGGTTTGGGCTGGAGTCTCTTACCTGATCGTTCCAGTGGTGTAGCTGGCTGTAGCGCACCTTGCAGAAGAGGAAGCCTTCCAGGTACACAGAGTACAGCTGAAAATACACCCAAGGGGCATCAGCTTCCCTGCCTGCACAGCACCCCCATCCTCCTCCTCCACAGCCCTCCCTCCCCCCACATTCCCCTGCCTCCCCACACAGCTCCCCTCCCTACACAGCCCCCCCATTCCCCTGCCTCCCCACACAGCTCCCCTCCCTACACAGGCCGCCCCCATTCCCCTGCCTCCCCACACAGCTCCCCTCCCTACACAGGCCGCCCCCATTCCCCTGCCTCCCCACACAGCTCCCCTCCCTACACAGGCCGCCCCCATTCCCCTGCCTCCCCACACAGCTCCCCTCCCTACACAGGCCGCCCCCATTCCCCTGCCTCCCCACACAGCTCCCCTCCCTACACAGGCCGCCCCCATTCCCCTGCCTCCCCACACAGCTCCCCTCCCTACACAGGCCGCCCCCATTCCCCTGCCTCCCCACACAGCTCCCCTCCCTACACAGGCCGCCCCCATTCCCCTGCCTCCCCACACAGCTCCCCTCCCTACACAGCCCTCCCATTCCCCTGCCTCCCCACACAGCTCCCCTCCCTACACAGGGCCCCCCATTCCCCTGCCTCCCCACACAGCTCCCCTCCCCACACAGGCCCCCCATTCCCCTGCCTCCCCGCTCAGTCGCTTCGGTCCTCCCCGAGCCAAAACAGCGCTGCCCAGGAGCCGGGATCCCCGCGGCGGCGCGGCCCCCCCAGCCCCAGCGGCCGTGCCCGGCAGCCGAGACACTCAACCACGTAGCGGCCCCCGAACTTCTCCAGCAGCTGCTCCGAGACGGGGATGCTGAAATGCATCTTCATGGTGCCGCACGCGGCCCGCCCGCGCTCCGCCTCGCCGGGCCACAGGGGCAGGGCAGGGCAGCGGCCGCAGCATTTGTTTTCCCACGTGATAGAGGAGAGGGCGGGGAGGTCTCCTCCCTCCTGGGGGCGGGGGGCAAACCACTCATCCTGGCAGGTGATGGGACTGTCACAAACAAGGGCGGCCTCCCGTCCTGGCTCCCACTCCCAGGGCAGCGGCGGCGGCAGCAGCAGCAGCATCCAGCGGCGGCTACAACTTCCGCTCCGCTCCTCCCCCCGCCCAGTAGTTGGCCAGGTCCCTTCCATGGGTTTTATTTAACCAGGCTGGGAATCATCAGGAGAGTGCTTCCCAACCTTGGTCTGATTTCCTGTGCTCTCCTCCTCGCTGCCCCAAATGTGAGCAAGGCCCCTGGTGTGAGGACGGATATAACAGTAGGGACATAAGTGTGTAAAGGGGCCGCTGGAGGCTGCCTTCCTTCTTTATGAGTTTTTGTCCCACCCTTCCTCTAGATGTTGGGCAGCTCCTAGCCCCAGCCTTGTGGCTTTTCGGTGCTGGCTGGGACCAGGCTGGTGATGATGAATCAGTCATGGAAACAGGTACTTACCATCCAAGGAAACAAGTTTTCAGACTGCCCCAGCCACCAGTATGCGCCTAGCACCTAGGGGTTTGATTTGTCTTTGACCCTGTAATGTGGATGATAGTCCTGGCTCTGAGGCCCCTGCGTGAATCTCTAGGCACCCCTTCTGATGGGACTGAATGAGCATCCCAGGGTGAAGAATCCTGCAGCTGTGATGTGTCTCACTCTGAAGTATTACCCAATACTCAAGCTTCCCTACAGGATCTTCATAAACAGAACAAATATCTCATTGATTTAGGATGGGCAGAATGTTATATGCTGGGCGGGGAAGGGAATTACGGAAGCAAATGAGGTTCATACAGCTTTTGAAGAAGCGGAAATAACTGGTAGGAACTCAAGTAGAAAGTATAAAGTAACATTTTGTAATATCTTTTGATCATTTAATTTGTTTAGTTTCTTCATCTTCAGCCAAATAACTGACAACTTCTGAAGTCTGATAGCTTGTCAAGTCCCAAACCAGTTACCATATTACAGAAGCAGTTACTGTGAGGTATTGTGGGACAGCAGCTGGTCATTCAGTATCTGCTCTCGCACTGTGTCAACCTCTGTAGGTCTGTGGGTGCATCACCCCAGTGCTTAATTTGTGCCAGGGCTGAGCCCTAGCACCTCTAGGTTTGGCAGTTCATAGCCATGGCACCTCTGGGCTTGCTGCATCAGTTATGAATGTAAAAAAAATGCTTGACCCCTGGCACCTCTTTCATTACAAATTAAGCACTGCCCTATCTCTAGACCAAGGCTGCCCTGCACATGTCCCCATTCATATCTCAGTCCTTTCCACAAACCCTTTTCCCACTTACCCCATACTCCCAGTGGGCTGGGCAGCTGTGTGGGTGGCATGGGGGAGATAGCTGAGGTGTAGGGAGGCCAAAAGAATCTCCATGCCCCAGGCTCTAGAGTAAGGTGTTCACTTTCCCCACCTCTGGTTTCACTCTGATTGACATGCTCTGACACACATTAGATTTGGGTGAACTATGGTTTTAAATTGAGGTGGGATATTCACATGAGCAATAGGCCCAAAGCATGGAACCAGAAAGAATGAAATCATGAGAAAAAAGAGTTGTTATGTTCAACTTGTAGTGACCGTTCAAAATACCATGTTATTTTATTTAAGGTTTGGGCTAAAGCAATAGAAATAAAACACAGTTTAATTGGGTAGCAGATACAGTAAATAATTGGCTATATAAGAAACTCATTCATCTGGCCTTAGCTAAGGTCCAATAATTGGTACTGACATCACTTGTTTGTTAATGCATATAAAAAGGTAAATTCTTAAAGGGTTCATTGCTAATATAGTAATAGGTGATACTGGCAGTAGAATGTCTGTGCCTAATCGGGTAAAGAATGTGAGCGAAGCCAAACAGCAAAAATTAAGATGTTTGTACACTAATGCGAGGAGCCTTGGTAACAAAATGGAGGAACTAGAGCTATTGGTGCAGGAAGTGAAACCAGATATTATAGGGATAACAGAAACATGGTGGAATAGTAGTCACGACTGGAGTACAGGTATTGAAGGGTATGTGCTGTTTAGGAAAGACAGAAATAAAGGCAAAGGTGGTGGAGTAGCATTGTATATCAATCAGAGCCGGCTCTACGATTTTTGCCGCCCCAAGCAAAAACATTTTTGTCCGCCCCCGCTTTTTTTTCGTGCCCCGCCCCTGGCTCTGCCCCAACTCCACCCCTTACCAACCCCTTCCCCAAATCCCCGGCCCCGCCTCCTCCCCCGGGCGTGCCACATTCCCCACCCCCCGTTGCTTCCTGCGGCTCCCCCCCAGCAACCCTCTGCCCTAGCTCACCTCCACTCCACCTGCTCCCCTGAACACGCTGCTGCTCCGCTTCTCCCCCCTCCCTCTCAGGCGAGGGAGCGGCAGTGAGTTCAGGGGAGCAGGCGGAGTGGAGGTGAGCAAGGGAGGGGGGGGAGCTCAGGAAGTAACGGGGGGGTAGAGGAACCGCTCCCCACCCCAGCTCACCTCCGCTCCACGACCACCGCCTCCCCCAAGCGTGCCACCGCTCAGCTTCTCCTCCCTCCCTCCAAGGCTTGCCGCGCGAAACAGGCAGGGGAGGTGAGGAGCGGCGGTGGTGTGCTCAGGGGAGCAGGCGGAGGTGGAGCGGAGGCGAGCTGGGGCGGCGGGGGCACATTTCTAGGGGCCCCTAGAAATGTGCTACCCCAAGCACCTGCTTGTTTTGCTGGTGCCTAGAGCTGGCCCTGACATCAATGATGAGGTAGACTGTAAAGAAATAAGAAGTGATGGAATGGGTAAGACAGAGTCTGTCTGGGCAAAAATCACATTGGAGAAGAAAGCTACTAGAGCCTCCCCTGAGATAGTGCTTGGGGTGTGTTATAGACTGCCGGGATCCGATCTGGAAAAGGATAGAGACCTCTTTAATGTTTTCAATGAAGTAAATACTAATGGGAAATGTGTGATCATGGGAGACTTTAACTTCCCAGATATAGACTGGAGGACAAATGCTAGTAATAATAATAGGGCTCAGATTTTCCTAGATGCTATAGCTGATGGATTCCTTCACCAAGTAGTTGCTGAACCAACAAGAGGGGATGCCATTTTAGATTTGGTTTTGGTGAGCAGCGAGGAACTCATAGAAGAAATGGTTATAGGGTACAACCTTGGTTCGAGCGATCATGAGCTAATTCAGTTCAAACTAAATGGAAGGATAAACAAAAATAGATCTGTGACTAGGGTTTTTTATTTCAAAAGGGCTAATTTTAAAAAAATTAAGGAAATTAGTTAGTGAAGTGGATTGGACTGAAGAACTTGTGTATCTAAAGGCAGAGGAGGCCTGGAATTACTTCAAGTCAAAGTTGCAGAAACTATCAGAAGCCTGCATCCCAAGAAAGGGGAAAAAACTCATAGGCAGGAGTTGTAGACCAAGCCGGATGAGCAAGCATCTCAGAGAGGTGATTAAGAAAAAGCAGAAAGCCTACAAGGAGTGGAAGATGGGAGAGATCAGCAAGGAAAGCTACCTTATCGAGGTCAGAACATGTAGTGATAAAGTGAGAGAGGCCAAAAGCCATGTAGAGTTGGACCTTGCAAAGGGAATTAAAACCAATAGTAAAAGGTTCTATAGCTATATAAATAGGAAGAAAACAAAGAAAGAAGAAGTGGGACCGCTAAACACTGAGGATGGAGTGGAAGTTAAGGATAATTTAGGCATGGCTCAATATCTAAACAAATACTTTGCCTCAGTCTTTAATGAGGCTAATGAGCAGCTTAGGGATAATGGTAGGGTGACAAATGGGAATAAGGATATGGAGGTAGGTATTACCACATCCGAGGTAGAAGCCAAACTTGAACAGCTTAAAGGGACTAAATTGGGGGGCCAAGATAATCTTCATCCAAGAATATTAAGGGAAATGGCATGTGAAATTGCAAGCCCATTAGCAAGAATTTTTAATGAATCTGAGTTACTACAGAGAATTCTTTCCTGCGTGTCTGGTTGGTGAGTCTTGCCCACCTGCTCAGGGTTTAGCTGATCGCCATATTTAGGGTCGGGAAGGAATTTTCCTCCAGGGCAGGTTGGCAGAGGCCCTGGGGATTTTTCGCCTTCCTCTGCAGCGAGGGGCACGAGTCTCTTGCTGGAGGATTCTCTGCACCTTGAAGTCTTTAAACCATGAGTTGAGGACTTGAATAGCTCAGACATAGGTCAGGGGTTTGTTACAGGAGTGGGTGGGTGAGATTCTGTGGCCTGCGTTGTGCAGGAGGTCAGACTAGACTATCATAATAGTCCCTTCTGACCTTCAAGTCTATGAGTAACTCCTCACTTAAAGTCGTCCCGGTTAATGTTGTTTCGTTGTTATGTTGCTGATCAATTAGGGAACATGCTCGTTTAAAGTTGTGCAATGTTCCCTTATAACGTTGTTTGGCAGCTGCCTGCTTTGTCCACCGCTTGCAGGAGGAGCAGCCCATTGCAGCTAGCTGGTGGGGGCTTGGAACCAGGGTGGACCGGCGGTAGGGTGACCAGATGTCCCGGTTTTATAGGGACAGTCCTGATATTTGGGGTTTTGTCTTATATAGGCGCCAATTACCCCCCACTCCCTGTCCCGATTTTTCACACTTGCTGTCCGGTCATCCTAACCAGCAGCCCCCCATCAGCTCCCCGTTCCCCTAAGTTCCCTGTGCGGCAGCCGCCCAGAAAGCTATCAATTGCCGGCAGTACAGCTGACCCTCCCCCTACTGCCATGTGCTGCTCCTGCCCTCTGCCTTGGAGCTGCTCCCTGGAGCCTCCTGCTTGCTGTGCAGGCAGGAAGGAAGGGGAGTTAATGTCAGGGTGTCCCCCTCCCCCCTGCTCCTGCAACCTGCTTACCCCATTTTCCATAGAGCAGGGGGGACACATGACAGGGCTCAGGATGGAGGGAGCTTCCTGGCAGCAGCTGCCATCTCAGCTTGCTGATTAACTTTAAAAGGCAGTGTACTTAAAGGAGCAATGTGCATCTCTCTCTCACACACAGGGTGTGTGTCTCTGTCTCTGTCTGCCATACTGTCTGCCCTCCTTCCATTCGTGCTGCCCTGTAGAGTGTGAGGCCACATTAACAACAATGGGTTAACCCTTGTGGGCTCAGCTGATTGCTAGTTCATCATTTAGCAGTAAGGCATTCCCTGGGAAATATCCCACCCTCTGACTTCACCACCTCGACCAAGCTTCACAATCATCATCGCTGTGTACCAGTATTAAATTGTTTGTTTAAAACTTATACTGTGTGTGTGTGTATATATATATATATATATAATATAGTCTTTTGTCTGGTGAAAAAAAATTCCCTGGAACCTAACCCCCCCCATTTACATTAATTCTTATGGGGAAATTGGATTCGCTTAGCATCGTTTCACTTAAAGTCACATTTTTCAGGAACATAACTACAACGTTAAGCGAGGAGTTACTGTACCTGCCTGACCCAGTTAGAGTCAACTAATATGGGTCTAAACACCCCTGAGTTTAGCCTGTTTCTAAGTGTCTTATAAGTTCAGATGCTTATAAGTATTTTGTTACTGTTTGGATGAAGAGAATTGCTTGTTATTTAGGCTTTTTTAGGGATGTTTAGAGCAATTGTATAAATATCATTCAGACTTTGGATTTAATAAAGGAATTTATGGTTAAATGAGTGCCATGGTAATACCCTGCACAAACAATAATTCCAACAGCTGGTCTGTCAGACCATGGCTCCTTTTTTGCCTTCCTTTGTAGCATGGGGCACGGGTCACTTGCTGGAGGATTCTCTGCTCCTTGAAGTCTTTGAACCATGATTTGAGGACTTCAGTAGCTCAGACATAGGTGAGAGGTTTTTCGCAGGAGTGGGTGGGTGAGATTCTGTGGCCTGCGTTGTGCAGGAGGTCAGACTAGATGATCATAATGGTCCCTTTTGACCTTAATATCTATGAATCTCTCTTGCAAACCACAGGAGTTCTTCCAGAGGGAGAAGCTGTGGCACTTTTAGCTGCAAAGTCTCTCCCTCCTTTTCTGGTTTCCCCTTTTTATGGTGGAAGGAGACAGGGCTGGGGGAGACTTATAGATGAAGGCGTGACAGGATGGAATACATCTGGGCCAAATAGTGAGATCCATTTTATATTGTAACCTCCATTTTGGATTAGGACACCCATTTGTGTTACATGCTGAACTCGTGTCTGAGGCCTTGTCTACACTACAGAGTTTTGTTGCTAAAAGTCAGCTTTTGTTCACAAAATATTGGAGGTGTACACACTATAATACTACTTCTGCCAACAAAATGAAGCCACCTCGACGAGGAACATAGAACTTTTTGCGGCAAAGTTAGATAGATAAAGTGTCAGTGTACACAGTGTGCTTGGTTATGTCGCTTTAAATGGCCTCCAGGAGATGCTTCTGTTCATTGTTTCTTGTGCTTCTGCAGATGTGGCCTTTAGGGGAACCCCCTACACGTGGGCGGATCACCTCTGCCAGATAAGGAAGTGACTGAGCAGGAGCTGTTTCGAGAGGTGCTCCGATCCTCAGATGCCGAAAAACAAGAACACAGGGCATGGAGAAAGACTGTAAATGAACATTAGAAACATTATAAAATAGACAGGCAGGACAGGAAGGAGAGTCAGGAGTGAATTTTAATGGGTCAGGAGCGGATGATAAAAGTGATGGAGAAGTAAACGGAGATGTTGAAGTCCCTAATCGCACTGCCGGCAGAATGCGTGCACCCCTCGTCCTGCAGCCGATACAGAACTGCTTGCCATGCTCTCTCCAAACTCCTCCCACACACATTCCTTGCATCTTCCTGGCCCGTCTAAGTACCCTGTTCACTCCACCCCTTCAAACAGCTTCCAAAATTATAACTGGAGTTACACACAGCTATGAGAGCCTACATCAGGACACTGCCCTTCACTATTATCTCCCTTTCCACCACTTGTTACTTGGTTGGTGAACTCTAATTATAGAACTCACAATCAGTTTGGGGTTTGTGCCCTGTTTCTTAACAGTCTGCCCTGAGGTTGATATTCTAGCTTGTGAGTCACTCCAGACAGTGGGTCCTACTTCACTTCAATTTCATTTATCACTACCTATCATCTCATTCGCAATGGAGCTGTCAATGCTAGCCTTTGATCACCTCATGATGCCAGCCTCCACTGCCCACTTGCTAAATTTTAAAACAAATACCTTTGTGCTTTCTCCCATGCTACCCTATGTGCATGGAAGGCTGTGACAATGGTCGCTGGAAGGGCTGTACTGAGAATGCTCAGTCAGGGAAAACTGCAAAGAGTAGGGAAGACGATCCCCAAATCTGGTGGTTTATTCTTATAATTAGGTTCACCAAGCCAGTAACAAAACAGCTTCAGCAAAACAAAACTACCTTACTAATTACCAAGAAGCCAAAGTACAATTCCCTTTAAGCAATCCAGCCTTTGGCTCCTACCCAGACAGCCAAGTCTATATAGTGAGGGTTATTTAAAACCTTATTCGTCATATATAAAGTTCTACCAATCCCAAGAGACCGAATGCATTACCACCAGGTCAATGAATATTTCAGATCTTACCCAAATACACACTTACAGCCAATTCTCATGAATTTAGTCTAAAATTTATTAAAAAAGAAAAGAGTTACTATGTTTAAAGATGATACATACAGATATGAGTAAAGTTCTTAGGTCAGTTTCAGTAGCAGAGATAGTGAAACTGCTAATTTGTGAAAGTCCTTCCAGAATCAGTTCAATAGGTTATAGTCCAATAAGCAGTCCATGTGCAGAGTTTGTTCAAATTCTTCCATGAGAAATTGCAGGGCTAATCCAGAGTCGACCTGGAGATCTCAATCCTGCAGTTTGAACTTCCCATGACAAAGTTTAAGCAGATCTGAGATAGTAAGGATCAATTCCTAAAGTCCCTTTATAGCCAAAGCTCAGCTGATTAGCCTCTTGTCAGCAAATGATCACAGCAGGCATTCCTTGGATGAAGAATAGGTAATGTACATTGTTGCTTTGAAGTAAATCTCTATTTCCTAGGCATACACCGATAACTAGGTACACTGATAAACTATAAGGCAATTAACCACTCAAACGGTTCCTAGATAGTTTACTACAAACTTCAAAGAGAAATAAACACAATGATTTTATTACATAACAAGTTTCATCTAAATGTTAATATCCCCTTTATATCTCTGAATCAATAGACTATAGTGATGAAAAATTACAGATAGGAACAGAAGTTTAGCATCTATAAGCTAATTAGATTACATTGTTAAACTTCTAACAAGATATAGGTAAACACAGTGTGACAAAGTTCCTCCTCTACCTTGGTGGGTCTTGCGCTTATTGGCGGATTTGCTCGCCTTGGAGCTTCACGGCAGCCCTCAGCTTGGCCATTTTTCTGAACCCACAGTCCAGGTCGACTCCTCCTGTGTCTGACCAGGAGTTGGGAGGTTTGGGGGGACCGGGCCCGCCCTCTACTCTGGGTTCCAGGGCCCTGTGGAATGCAGCTGTCTAGAGTGCCTCCTGGAACAGCTGTGCGACAACTACAACTCCCTGGGCTACTTCTCCATGGTCTTCTCCCAACACCTTCTTTATCCTCCCCATAGGACCTTCCTCCTCAGTCCTCCAACAGTATGAGTTCTCACTCTCAGCTCCTAGCGCCTCTTCCTCCCAGCTCCTTACACGCGCACCACAAACTGAAGTGAGCTCCTTTTTAAACCGAGGTGCCCTGATTAGCCTGCCTTAATTGATTCTAGCAGCTTCTTGATTTGCTGCAGGTGTTCTAATCAGCCTGTCTGTCTTAATTGTCTCCAGAAGGTTCCTGATTGTTCTGGAACCTTCCCTGTTACCTTACCCAGGGAAAAGGGACCTACTTAACCTGGGGCTAATATATCTGCCTTCTATTACTCTCCTGTAGCCATCTGGCCCGACCCTGTCACAACAGACAAATACAATTAGTATCTACTTCTGATTGTCTAACAATACAGTCTTACATTTCAAGAACTCTAGTCTATTTAACATGGATTTGCTAACTATCTTCAAGGAATGGCCCTGTTTACCAGTTCAATATTTTTCTAATATGTCCTTAAAAGGTTGCTTTTAGTTCTATCAGCCTGCTAGTTACTTAACCCTCGCTGGCTCAGTGTCACAGGGGCATTCTCCCTAAACATCCACAAAGCTACTTCATTATCTTTCAAATCCCTGGTCAAAACTTCTCTTTTCCAAGATGCCTACAAAAAAACTTGACAAAGGTTAGGCTGCTGGTATACAGATACTACTGCATATCATGGTAACCAATATTCTCGTCATTTCCTTGTGCTTCACCATCTGTCGGCTCTTGTCTTACACAAATTGAAAGTTCTTTGGGGCAGGGACTGTCTTTTTGTTCTGTCTTTGTACAGCACCTAGCACAATGGGGTCCTGGTAGCATGAAAAAATAAGTGAACCTATGCAATATTGACTTTTTCTCTTAGCTGGGGGGGCAGCATGGTCCTGTGATTAGAGTAGCAGAGTCAGGAGTCCTGGATTTATTCTTTGTTCTTCCACACATAGGTGCCGACGCTGGGGCTGGAGCACCCATGGGAAAAAAATGATGGGTGCTGAGTACCCACTGGCAGCCCCCCTATCAGCTCCTCCCTATCCCCCCCAAGCAGCTCCCACCCACCAGCGGGCCCCATGGATCAGCGCCTCCCCCTCCTTCCGCACACCTCCCACCCACCATTAACAGCTGTTTTGCGGCATGCAGGAGGCTGGGAGGGTGTGGGGGAGGAGTGAGGATGCGACACACTTGGGGGAGGGAGCAGAACTCGGTGGGAAGAGGTGGGGCGGGGGTGGAAAAAGACGGGTCGGGGTTGGAGCAGGGGTGGGAACAGGCAGGGCAGGTGGGGCCTAGGGAAAAGAGGTTGAGCAGGGCAGGAAGAGGCAGGGTCGGGGTGGGGCCTAGGGGGAAGGGGTGGAGTGGGAGCAGGCCTAGGGCAGAGCCAGGGGGTTGAACGCCTGTGCTTCCACATGGTATGCAAGTCATGGTATGCAAGTCATTTAACCTCTGTGTGCTTCATTTTCCCCATCTGTACAATGGAAAAATTATGTTCTCCCACCCTCGTAAAGTGTTTTGAGATCTATGAACAAGTGCTGTATAAATGCTCAGGGAGAGTAATATTTGTGCCAGCACTGAACAAAGCAACAAATGTGTGCAGGGATGAGAGGGAATTATGCTGTCAGCTGGAGTTCTCCCATTCATTGAGACCTCAATCAAAGCAGGATCAACCACCCAGGCTGGCCAACAGACACCTAATTGCTATGATTTGTTTTACCTTCTAAAATATTTGTTTCCATATTTTAAATTATTTTAGAGCTAACAGAATTATTTATTTTTACTGCTTAATACACGATTATCCTTTTAAAGTGTCACTGTTAACATTTCTGCTACAACCCCCACTCAGAAATGTCAGTTTACTCAGAAGGCAGGGCACTGTTCCCTCAGGCTATTAGCCAGCTTAATCAGCAACTTCCTTCTATCTCACATTCCCTCAGGGCGTTCTGTGTGTCAGAGGCTTACATTAGCTCAGCTGATCCAGAGCAGAAAACAGGGAAACATTGATCCTCTACCGTACCACTAACCACTCAGCCCTTAGCCGATTTTGATAAATCCTCGAGCATTTCGTTCCCTCAGCCCTCCCGCATCTTCCATTTTAGCCACAGCAAACATTTCAGAATTGGTATGAGAGAGAGTCAAAAGCCGCTGGCCCTAGCCATGAAATGTAGGGTTACTAGAATTAATTGATGGAACCAGGTAAACCCCTGAGGTTCTTAAGCAGAGAATACTTTAGTGTAGTCACACACAAACGATTATACAGAAGTTGCTTGGGTTGACAAGCATTCTCTTTGGGTTTCTGCAGAGGGCCTGGAGATCTGGATTAGATTTTGGAGGGGAAAATCTAATCAGTATCCCTAGTTCACGCAGCATAATCACAGATGCCCTCTCTTACCTCAGATAGGCTCTGTGCCTACCACATCAAAACACAATCTGCATTTCAAAAAGTAAACAATGCCCTTCAGGCTAATTATGTTCCCCTACAGGGAATCAGCAACTTTGTCAGTGACTGTCATGGATAACTGGATATTGGAAGAGAGCCACTATCATTTTCCTAGACTAAGAACCGTGGCAAATAGGCTTTTTGCCTTCTGCTCTAGTAACTAAGATTTTTCATGGAATATTAAGAAAATCTTCAAAACAAGGGTTTTATTTATCTTTAGAGATAATCCAAGTTATGATCCATAATTCTGACACACATTGCCAGAGTCTCATGTTCCACTGTTTCATGTGATTAGGACTTATAAGAGACACTTGTTCTGCCAGGGTCTTCCATCTCCAGCAGTTCTGACAAACCTGCCTCTGCAGCTCAGAATACTTCAGATGAGGTAAGAAATTCTCCCATTTCTACAATTAAACTTTCCGGTAGGGTTGTTCCCCTGATATTGGGAGGGATTCTCCTACTATGGCCCCCCATACCTTACTGCAGTAATGTACAAGTGCTGTAAAAACTCATTAGCCAGCCATGGGGGAACTCCTCCAGCACAGGCATTGTAGGCTGCAAGCACCAGCCTAGCAAGCATGGCTGGGGCCATCTCTGAGGCTGGAGGGGGTAAGGACATAAGACAGTGAACTGGAGAGTGTGGGACAGCTCTGGGTTGTGTGGAGCACAACCCTGTCATAACGATAGGGGTAGCCTAAATTCCTCCTTACCTGTAAGGGGTTAAGAAGCTCAAGTAACCTAGTTGGCACCTGACCAAAGGAACCAATGGGAACAAAAAGAAAAGGAGTACTTGTGGCACCTTAGAGACTAACAAATTTGGGGACAAAATGGGTACAAAAGATACTTTCAAATCTGGTGGGCGAGAGAGGTTTTGTTTTGGGTTCTTTGTTTCTGTGGCCATTCGCTCTTGGGACTAAGAGGGACCAGACATCAATCCATGTTCTCCAGATCTTTCAAAATAAGTCTCTCATATTTCAAACTTGTAAGTAACAGCCAGGCAAGGCATATTAGTTTATCTTTGTTTTCTCAACTTGTGAATTTTCCCTTTGCTAGAGGGAGGTTTATCCCTGTTTTGCTGTAACTTTGAAACAAAGGCTGGGGGGGTTCCTCTGTGCTCTTTGAATTTTCTGCTACTCTGTAAGGTTAACTACCAGCCTAAGTTTACAGAGGTGATTCTTTTACCTTTTTCTCTTTAAATAAAATCCTTCTTTTTAAGAACCTGACTGATTTTTCCATTGTTCTAAGACCCAGGGGTTTGGGTCTGTAGTCCCTTTGTAACCAATTGGTGAGGATATATGCTCAAGCCTTCCCCAGGAAAGGGGGTGTAGGCTTGGGGAAATATTTTGGGGGAATAGGACTCCAAGTGGTCCTTTCCCTGATGGTTTGTTAAATCACTTGGTGGTGGCAGTGATCCCAAGGCAAGAAAGGAATCTGTGCCTTGGGGAAGTTTTAACCTAAACTGGTAAGAATAAGCTTAGGGGGCATTTCATACGGGTCCCTACATCTGTACCCCAGAGTTCAGAGTGGAGAAAGAACCCTGACAAACCCTGTAAGTCCCGCTATAACTTACAGCAGCTCCTTGGGCTACTTGTGACACCAAGCACTATTTTGGCCCCAGACTGGCTCAGAAATGGGAGTGTGCAAAGATGGCTTTAGGCCACGTTTGGCCTCCTGGAGACAAAGCACACAATATCTCACCCTTTTTTTCCTGGTCTCTCAGAATCATACCTAAAGCTTTTGTTGAAATGAAAATTCAGGCTAGTCTTCGAACTTACTAAACCTGAAAAGTGCCGGTCACCAGAGTATCTAGGCACAAGATGGTCAGGCTGCCCTGACAAAAAAAGACTCTTATCTCTTTACAACCAGTAGTTGCAACTAGTTCAGTCCTGATCAGGGCTGGATTATGACATGCTGAGGTATGTCGTGTCAAGAGGCCCCATACCATAAAAAAAGAATATAAACACAAAAGCTTTATATTTGCATATATAAAAAGGCAAAGTTGTAAAAATAGAATAATAATCTTAATTTTCAGCAGCCCTCTCTGTAATGATGACATCACGACAGAAATAAATTTTAGACAAATTCTTTGAACTAATTGTATATGTAAGTAAAGTAGAAGTAAAGAATAAAATATAAAAAATAAAAAATAAAAAAATACAGTAAATAATACAATTTACCAGGAGAATTCTCAGGAAAGTTTTCTTCTCTGTTGGGGCATCTAAATTGTGGAATTCCTAGCCTGAATACACAGTGACACTCTTAGAGGAGATAGGATGGCAATAGAGGATACAGGATGCAGATAACCCACAATCTTAAAGTTCAACTATTTGTTATATTGATATGAATTATACCCAGGTGATAAGCAAACCATCAAAAAATTTTATGCGGGTTGTATTTTTCCAAAAAATTGATTTTTGTTTTTAGAGGTTATGCTGAATTACCTAATATTGGTACTAAAATTAGTAGCAGAAAGTTTTTATTGAAACCAGTAAAAAATTTAATTGTGTATTATAAATATTGAGGTTTATATATCTATACAACATATATCTATATCTATATGCCAAAAAAACAGTTACTCACCTTCTCCTAACTGTTGTTCTTTGAGATGTGTTGTTCATGTCCATTCCAATCAGGTGTGTGCGCATCACGTGCACAGTTGTCGGAAAGTTTTCCCTTAGCAGTTTCCATCGGGTCGGCTGTGGAGCCCCCTGGAGTGGTGCTTTCATGGTGCTCAATATATGACCGTGCCGACCCATGAGGTTAGCAAATACTGATCGGCCAGACGCTTCCGGGTGGAAGACTGAGACAGCAGCGAGATGTACTTTGATGGATGACGCTGCCAGTCCTTGTTGTTTCAGGGACAGAAGGTGCTCTAGAATGAGTGGTATAGACGCCTGTAGTGGAGGCGTACGCTGCTTGGCACACCAGCAAGTGAACCTTTTCCACTGAGCTAGATATGTGGCCCTAGTAGATGGTTTCCTACTGCCAAGCAGGACCTCCTTTACTGGTTCTGAGCACAGAAGCTCCATGGGGTTTAACCATGAAGCTTCCAGGCCATGAGATGGAGGGACTGGAGGTCCAGGTGGTGAAGGCGATGGTGGTCC
Organism: Chelonia mydas; assembly: GCF_015237465.2. Classification (NCBI taxonomy): domain Eukaryota; kingdom Metazoa; phylum Chordata; order Testudines; family Cheloniidae; genus Chelonia; species Chelonia mydas. The sequence continues at coordinate 37,748,329 of NC_057850.1, read as the reverse complement.
TGAGTGATTAGATCGGAAAGCAGTGGTAACTTGATCAGAGTGTCCACTAACAGTTCCAGGAGCGCGGCTTACCAGTGTTGTCGGGGCCAAGTGGGGGCCACCAGAATTACCTCCTCTCTGTCCCTGCGGACCTTGAGAAGTACCTTGTGCATGAGAGGGATCGGGGGAAAGGGCCTCTCTAGGGAAGCAGAAATGCGTCCATGATTGAGCCTGGATTGTGATTCTGGAAGAAGCAGAACATTGGACACTTCCTGGTGGCGAACAGATCGACCTGGGGAAACCCCCACCCTTGGAAAATGGCGTGTAAGACATTCAAATGGATGGACCACTCGTGATTTCGGAACAATCTGCTGAGGTGGTCTGCTAGTTCGTTCTGCACTCCTGAGAGATAGGACACCTCCAGGTGAATGGAGTGGGCTATGCAGAACTCCCATAGCTGGAGGGCTTCTCGACATAGCAGGGAGGAATGGGCTCCACCCTGCTTGTTGATGTAAAACATGACAGTGGTGTTGTCCATCATCACTGCCACACACTGAGCTTGTAGCCAGGCCTGAAAGGTTTGGCATGCTAACCATACTGGCCTGAGCTCCTTGATGTTAATATGAAGGGGAAACTCCTCAAGTGACCATAGTGTTTGGAGGTCTCCCAAATGCGTGCCCCATCCCAGAGCTGACACATCTGTTACAAGGGACAAGGAGGGCTGGGGGCTGTTGAATGGAACTCCCTCACAGACTGCCCGAGGGTCGAGCCTCCATTGGAGGGACTCGAGTACTTGCCCTGGCACCGTGACCACTATGTCCAGGCTGTCGCGTCCCAGGCAGTAGGCTGAAGTGAGTCACGCCTGGAGTCTGCCATGTGGCCGAGGAGACTCAGATATCCCCTTACTGTGGTGGTCAGGAATCACCTGAGGCCTTGAATTATGTCTGTCATCGCCTGGAATTGGGTGTCTGGCAAAAACACTCTTGCCCATACCAAGTCCAGTAAAGCCCCGATGACCTCTATTCTTTGGATCGGTGATAAGGTTGACTTGTTCAGGTTGAGGAGGAGACCCAGTCTATCGAAAGTGGATCTGACTAATCGGACTTGAGATTCCACCTGCTTCCTGGTGCAGCCCCTGAGAAGCCAGTCATCAAGGTATGGGTATACCTGCACCTGCCTCCTTCGGAGGACGGCTGCTACAACCGACATGCACTTGTTAACACTCGGGAGACTGTTGACAGGCCGAAGGGGAGAACCATGAACTGATAATATTTTTGGTTGACCACAAACCGGAGAAATCGTCTGTGTGCTGATCAAATGGCTATGTGAAAATATGCATCTTTCATGTCGAGGGCGGCGTACCAGCCCCTTGAATCCAGAGAAGGGATAATTGTACTTAGGGAGAACACGTGGAACTTCGACTTTATCGTGAATTTGTTGAGTCCTCACAGGTCTAGAATGAGTCTGAGACCCCCCCCCGCCCCCCTCCCCGGCTTTGGGGATTAGGAAATAACGGGATAGAATTCCTAGCCTCTTAGCTCCTGAGGAATCTCCTCCACTGCCCCAGCTGCAAGGAGCGCCTACACCTCCTGAATAAGAAGTTGCTTGTAAGAAGGGTGCCTGAAGAGGGACAGGGAAGGGAGGTGGGAGGGAGGGAAGGAGCAGAATTGGAGAGAATATCCCATTTCTACCATGCGGAGAACCCAGCGATCCGATGTTATTTGGGACCAAGCACGGTAGAAGTGGGATAGGCGATTCATAAAATAGGGGGAAGGAACTGGTGTCATGGAGGGTGCACCATCCTCGGGCGTCCATTCAAAAGGCCTTTTTAGAGCCCAATGAAGGTTTGGTTGGGCCTTGGCCCTGCTCAGAAAGGGGACTGGAAGGTTTGCGCCTGCTGTTCCTGCTCCTATGCCTATAAAAATTCTGCCTTGGCCGAGGAGGATAGGGGCAGTATTGTTGTGGTTGGGGCTTGAAATATTGTCATTGGGTTGCTATATGCTCAACGACTTCATAGTCGCCCAGGAGTCTTTGAGACTGTGCAGCTTGGAGTCTCTTTGCTCTGAAAATTACCCTGCACCTTTGAATGGTAGGTCCTGCAGGGTTTGCTGTAGCTCTGGGGACAACCCAGATGCCTGTAGCCAGGAGCGCATCCTCATGGCTACTCCTAAGGAAAGGGTGTGGGTGGCCGAGTCCGCCAAGTCCAATGAAGCCTGGAGGGAGGTTCGTGCCACTGCCTTCCCTTCATCAATGATAGTTAAGAACTCGGCTCTGGAGTCTGGTGGAATCAGCTCCTTAAACTTCAACATGGAGGCCCACAAGTTGAAGTTGTACCTGCTGAGGATAGCTTGCTGGTTAGCTAGCCTCAGCTGCAGGCCCCCAGTTGCATAGATTTTCCTGCCAAAAAGGTCCATCCTTTTTGACTCCTTGGATTTAGGGGCTGGCCCTTGCTGCCCCATCTCTCTTTCTCATTCACCACCGATACTACGAGGGAGCATGGTTGCAGGTGAAAGAACAGGTACTCGTATCGCTTGGAGGGAACAAAGTACTTGCGCTCTACCCCACTGGCAGAGGGTGGGATTGAGGCAGGGGTCTGCCACAGAGTCCTAATATTGCTCTGGATAGTTTTATTAGTAGCAGAGCTACCCTGGATGGTCCCTCTGGCACAAGGATGTCGACCATGGGGTCTTCGGGTTTGACCATCTCCTCTGTTTGTAACACCATGTTATGGGCAATCCTTCGTAGAAGGTTCTGGTGGGCACTGTGGTCAATTTGGGGAAGGTCTGAGGTTGAAGCTCCCAACACTGCTTCACCCAGGGATGAAGGTAAGGAGGCCAGAGGTGGTACGGGGTCCTCCTGACCCTCCAGCTTCCTGACATCCTCCTGTTCAGCATCTGTGGCCTCTGTGGCGACCATAGCCAAGGTGATAGTAGCCTGGCCTTGCAATGCATCGTGCCTCAGAGTTGCCTTGGCAGCGACCTGGGCTGTCTGTGAGGCTTGCGCCAAGGTTGCCTCAGAACCACCGGGCGTAGGCTGGTTCTTGGCTGTCTGGGGTTGTCGGTGCTCCAAGGTCACCAAAAGGGAGCCCCTGGAAAAGGAGCCCTTGTCCTGATGATAATCCCAGGGGGTCCAAAAGGGCCACTGTGCCAGAGGCTGCCCCTGGGGTTGCTATGCAGTTGGTGCCTCCCTCCGTCGCTTGTCGGATCTATGCCTGCTGCGACAGGAATAGTACAAGTCAACGTCTGAGTCTGAAGACACAGATCTCAACTGAGATGACCACGGTGGCACCGCATGGTACTGTGCCGAGTTTATGATGCACAGGGGACCGGTGTCGAGATACCCAGGCTGGGGACTGGTGTCTCAAAAGGCTGGGGAGGAGTTTGCACTTGGGTGATGGCAGCATCTACCCATCCAAGGTCAGAGAGAAGCTGTGACCTTGGGAGTTTAATACCAGCCTGGAGTGGCCAGTATTAATTTTTAGAATCCTTGTGGGCCCCCACCTTCTGCACTTAAAGTGACAGAGTGGGAAATCAACCTTGACAGCGCTGGTCGTGGCAGCACCAGAGGCTTATCTCTGATCACTGGGGGCTGAGGAGCAGTCATTGCTATTAAGTCTCTGGTTGCTTCAAAAGTGTCTGGGGTGGAAGATAAGGCCAACTTCTCCACCTGGCACTGCCCATCCTGGGAGCTGCTACGTGCTGGACTCAACGGTCTCCCTGTGGGAACCGAAGTCAACGGCACTGACTCTTGCTGCCTGGACACCGAGGGCTCCTTCATGGGATGCCCCAGTACTGCGCCTGCAGGTCCCACTGTTTTCTGCACCAAGGAGTGCCCCCTGTCAGCTCTTCTATGCTGCTTGTACGGCACCGGCCAATGCGAGCAGTGCTGGATAGTCTGTGCATCCTGCGGTGCCGGAGAGCGCTCGTGCCGAGGGTCTCTTAGACTAGAGTCCTTCCTTGGCACCGTGTCACATACCAATGCCACGGCACTCCGTATGGACGTGCTGGATGCGGGGTCCTGGCAGTCCACAGCAGACTGGGGACGAAGGGCGGATTCCATGAGCAACTGTTTCAATCAGAAATCTTGCTCCTTTTTAGTTCTGGGGTGGAAAGTCCTGCAGATCTTGCACCTTTCTGTCTGGTGCACCTCCCCCAGACACTTCAGACACAAGTCATGGGGGTTGCTCGTTGGCATAGGCTTGCTGCAGGTTCTGCAGGGTTTAAAGTCTTGGGCTCGTGGCATGGCCCGGAGCCCAAGTGAGGGCAGGTTGGGATAGGGAAACCCTGCTCCCAAACCTCACTATATACACTATATATACACTAACAACTAAGACTAACTACAACTAAACTAGGCTAAGCTAACTATATGAAAGGACACTAAGGGAAGGACTTGCTAAGCAAGCGGCTGCAGTTCCAATGACCATCACTGGCAGTAAGAAGGAACTGAGGCGGGCCCAGGTTGGCAGGGTCATATATTGAGCGCCATCAAGGCACTACTCCAGGGGACTCCACAGCTGACCTGACAGGAGCTGCTAAGGGAAAACTTTCTGATGACAGTGTACGCGGCGTTCACACACTTGATTGGAACTGACGTGAACAAGCACTCGAAGAAGAACCTGTGTTATTTTACCAGGATATTTCTGTGGAAGTTAGTGCTATTTCATATGTGTTCACACAGGAAAACAAGAGAGGATATATAATTTTTTTTACACCATGAATAAGGAAAATTATCCTTCTTTTCATATGAATAAATGAAAAAAACATTTGATAGATTTTGCTTGGGAAATACAAAGTTTATCCAGATAATATATGAAATATATTTACAAAGGTTTATTCTGATTGAATTGTTACTACGAAAAAATAAATTGTTGGAATTTTTGTTTTGCCATACTATAAAAATGCTACAATGCATTATGCATATGATATGTGATTTATAAGTCTGTATAAGAATTTTTACACAGCATACTACCTGTAATAAAATATTATCTTGGGCACTCCAAACCCATCAAGCGGAAAATCCCAGTCTTTTTTCTAGGCAGACATCTCTTTTCGCGTTTGCGTCTCTATCCTCTCTCTCCCCCAGGACCATGAATTAATCTCGAGTAAACACCTCAAATACACAGAGTGACAACAAGCTATATGCATGAAAGAGAAAGAATTTACCAGAGAAAAGACTGGTAATCTCTTGACAGGCATTGAGAAAGTGAGAAAAACTAACCTATATTCAAGCAAATATAATGAATATTGTCGACTTTAATAGCCTATAAATCTTATATGCACATAGTTTGCAATAACTTTGTCAGGGTTCCCTCCCCACTGTGAACTCTAGGGTACAGATATGGGGATCCACATGAAAGACCCCTTAAGCTTATTTCTACCAGCTTAGGTTAAAACTTCCCCAAGGCACAAATCTCTATTTGTCCTTGGACTGAGGTATGCTGCCACCACCAAGTGATTTGACAAAGAGTCAGGGAAAGGACCACTTGGAGTTCCTATTCCCACAAAATATCCCCCCAGGCCTACATCGCCTTTCCTGGGGAGGCTTGAAAAATAAACAAGGTGAGCACAAACCAGACCCGTGGGTTTGTAGGACACTAAAAACCCAATCAGATTCTTAAAAAACAGGTTATTATAAAGAAAAAAAAAGTAAAAGAAGCACCTCTGTTAAATCAGGATGGAAGGTAATTTTACAGGACAATCAGATTCAAAACACAGAGGATTTCCCTCTAGGCAAAACTTAAAAGTTACAAAAAAACAGGGATAAACCTCCCTCTAGCAAAGGGAAAATTCACAAGCTAAAACAATAGATTAATGTATTTCCTTGCTTTACTTACAATTTTTGTAATCTAGATGCTTAGTTCAAATAGGGCTTTGGGAGATGTATTTTCCCTGTCCTGATTCCTCGCTGACCCGGAGAGAACCAACAAAGAGAACAAAGCAAAAACGTTTCCCCACAGATTTGAAAGTATCTTCTCCCCTTATTGGTCCTTTTGGTCAGGTGCCAACCAGGTTACCTGAGTTTCTTAACCCTTTACAGGTAAGGAGGGATTTTATGATACCCTTAGCTGTATGTTTATGAAAAACTTGCTCACCAAGTACTCAGAATAGTTGGATATACAGTAACTCCTCATTTAACGTTGTAGTTGTGTTCCTGAAAAATGCGACTTTAAGTGAAATGATGTTAAGCGAATCCAATTTCCCCACAAGAATGAATATAAATGTGGGCGTACAGTACAGTACTATAGTTGGGAGGTGCCCCTGCCTTACCCCACACAGGCACAGCCAACTGGCACTGGAGAGAATGAGGCAGGCAAGGAGGCTGAAGGTGCTGTAGGCTAGGAGAAGCACCTTGCGCAGCAGCAGCAGCAGCAGCTTCCGCTACTCTGCAAGCACCAGGGGCGGGAGGCTCAACCCTTGGCCCACCCACTCCACCCCTTCCCCGAAGCACCCCCCCTTTACTCCGCACACCGTGTCCTCGCTTCTCCCCCCTCCCTCCCCTGCCTCCTGCCCGTAGCAATCAGCTGGTTTGTGGCATTTGGGAGGCAGGGGAGGGAGGGGGAGCCTGCATGCCCAGTCCTCGCTCCTCCCCACTCCCTCCTGAACACTGCAAGCCAGCTAATTGTCGCGAGCAGATGGTGGGGGGTGAAGGGGGAAGGCGCTGATCCGTCAGGTCTGCCGGAAGGCGGGAGGCACTGTGGGGGGTCGTAGGGGAGCTGATAGGGGGGCTGCCATCTGTGGACAAAGCAGACAGCCAAACGATGTTATAGTGAAGCATTGCACAACTTTAAATGGAGCATGTTCTGTAATTGAGCAGGGATGGAAGATCGAAACAACATTAAGTGAGAAGACATTAAGTGTGGAGTTACTGTATATGTATATCTTTCTTCACTTCTCTCAAAACCCTCTATTTATCCTTTCATCAGCACTTTCTGATATTTACCATGAAGGTTCCCAAAGCTGACGGAGGGAAGCCAACACAAATTTATCCTCCTCAAGATCCACTTGACCCAAGTCCATAAGACGATCACCTTCAACCTCAATCATGTGAAGCATGGATAGCACATGAAGCAGAAAGCAGTGTACGCCCTAAAATACACAATTGTACATATGTACAGATCAAAAGAAGAAAGAACACACTAACATATGAGTATGAGCTTGGCAGGATGGCTTCATGGCAGTGCCGTCTCCGACCTCACATTTTTCCCAATTTTATCGGCAATGAGATTGTTTATTTATTTATTTAAATAAGTTATGAAGGCACGGTCAGAATTTTACCAGTACCAGCTGGCCAACAAAACGCTGCTGTAGGAGATTGATAACAGACTTACTCGTAGAAATACTAATTTTACAAGTGCAATTATTGTTTTTTTCTCAGCCCTGCTCCCACCTGTCAATAATGAACAATTAGTGAAGGGTAAGGGTAGGGTAAGGGTATTTGTGTAGCCAGATGGTTATATTTTTGACATATTTGAATGAAAATGTCTCCATTTAGAAATAATCTTCTTTTCCCCATATCTCCTTTATTTATCAACCGATTTTGATGAAATATGAAATGGAGTCAGTTTCCTCTTTTGTAGAGGCCTCTCATAGTGTGAGGCCCTAAGATGTAGCTTAGTTAACTTGTGCCTTAATCAGGCACTGTTCCTGATGAAGCCAGCATAAATCTTTTTGACAGGATCTGTTGACAAGAAGGCACTAGCCAGGCCTTCCCAGCTGAGGTTGCAACCACTCCACCTTAACAAGTGTATAAAGGGGATGTGGACTTACTGGAATCAGGGGATATTCCTGACAATGACCCTGTGTTCTCTCAAATATTTTTTTATGTTTGTGTGTAAGCATCAGTGGGCTCATCAGAATTAAGCCCTGTGACATTCCCGGGTGCAATACAGATGAGTGAGGGGGCTGCATCACCCCTGCCCGGCAACCTCAGATGCCCACAATGCCTTGCTACTGTAGTTCTCACCTGGGTAACTCACAAATAGCCTGTCAGTGTACAGGTCACACACAGAGTGTCTGTGTATGGTCACAGTGCTGGTTCAGCAACTCTGATCCCAGCAGCCTGTCAGCAAACACCAGCCACACTCCGACTTCAACCAGCCTGGATCATTACTTGCAGGGTGACCCCAACATACTCCCAGTCTTGAATCTTCCTCCCCCAGAAATGTGTGTTCTGTACTGTGCAACCCTCTCCTGGACAGTTCAGATACTTCAGGTTCATTGTCACTGTAGGAGAACAATATATAGCAACTTACCACCTTAAATGGAGTTAACCACAGTTCACAACACTAGATTAGTTTTGATTAAAGAGTGAAACAAGTTTATTTAACTACTAAGAGATAGATTTTAAATGAGTACAAGCAACAGGGCACTAAAGTCAGAAATGAAAAATAAAGGTAAAACACTTTCTAAACTTAAACTAGAGTTGGTTCAAGGTGAACTTCTTACCACAGGTTTTCAGTGGTCTTGCTGACCAAATTTCAGGTCAGGAACTGCTCAGAAGATCCAGTGGTCTGTTTCTTTTGTCTTCTAAGGTGAAAAAAGAGAGATGGACAAGGAGAGATAACATGGGGTGTTTTTGCCCCTCACTTTTATAGTTCAGTCACCCTTTGAAATTCCTGAGAGTGACTCCTAGATAAAGTTCTTTCTGGCTGAGAGCAAGGAGACATGGAGTCTGGTGGGGAAGAGGTGCCAGGCTATTCCTTCTCCCCATGTTTGCTGAAATGCAGATTTTGTCTTCTTCCATCCATGTCTTCTCACTGTCTGAGGCCTCTGTATACAGCTTATATGCAAATTGAGGTAAACACACATCCTTTTGTTTAAGACAGACCAGTTCTACCTAATCTGGGATACATGAGTTTGAACATGTGCCTTTAACATCATACAAGGGGGATTTCATAACTTTACACATGTTGTTGCTACACACAAATCACCATATTAGTGACCAGTAATTTAGTTTTCCAATGATACCTTACAATGCATATTTTGTACAAGATTATTACAATAGCGCATAGGGTGTGAATACAGGGCCCCCCAACCTGAACCAGCATAATCCCCTTCATTGTCCAGGAAGAAAAAAGCTTTAGGATATTGTTGTTATCCCAGTCGGTCAAATTCCTCATTAACATCACACAAATGGCTCCTGATAAAAAGGGCATGGGTACACCTTCAGTGTGGAAAACCCAACAGGAGATAGGGATGTCCTAGAAAACTCTGCATATATCTTCTTGTGGAGTTTCTGCAGATCATGCAGGTTTAATGGGGGGATTGCAGTCCAGTGGCATTGAATTGGGGGTGGGGGATGAGGCTGTCCAGCACCACTCACTCATATTCTTATTTTCATAAGAAAATTTGACAGTTGTATGAACCTCTGTAGAAATCCCCTCTCCACTAGTCTCTGCTGCCATCCTACCTTGGACTCTCCATCCATGTCTGGCTTATGCTATACCCCCACAAAGGGTATTGACAGTGCTGATTAGAAACCCACAGGAATAATATTGCATTAACTCCTGCAGATACAGGCTACTGTCCTGGATCTGCAATCACCTAAACTTCTGGAGCTTCTTCCATGCAGGCCTTCCACAAGCTTGGTAATGAGACAAAGGGGCAGCTGCTGCTTGGTCTCAGCTCCTTTCCCTTTGACAGATTTGGGGCAATTAACTTATAGGCAGGGCCCGCTGTGTAGTCTGTGATTCCATGGCTGTGGGATTTGTTGCAGAAATGTGCTCCAGAGTCTCAGCTTTCATTTTAAAACAGTATGTTAGCAGCCCTTATGGTTACAGAAAAAAACTTCAAGTATACGAACCAAGCATAAATCAGTGCAGTGTCCATTTGCCTACATCTGATCAGAACAAGAACCAATAGCTCTGAGAGGAGTGACCTGCCCCACTTATCTCACTTACAGCCCGATAGACTCCACAATTTGGTGGCTGGATAACTTGAAATTTTCCCAAGATGCCATGGAATTCAGCATCCCTGCCACAGTATTTACCATTTTGCTGAAGCCAATGTTTTGTTTTCTCTGTCACCCTGAGTTAATTGGGGGAGTTAATTGGATTATAGCATATGCTCCTTGCATTGTTCCTTGGAGCCAGGCAGCAGGGGAGTGAGAAGTGGAATCCAGCTCCCAGCCAGAGGAAGCAGAAATGTAGTCTGGCAAACTAGTTTTTCTGGAGAACAGTGAAGCAGCTAAGGCTATGTCTACACTGCACTTTTGTTGGTAAAACTTTTGAAAAAACACACCCCAACTGACAAAAGTGTTACAGACGAAAAGGGTAGGTGTGGACATAGCTTTGTCGGCAGGAGACAAAGCTACTGCCCCTAATTGGGGGTGGTTTTATTTTGTCAGCAGGAGAAAGAGCTCTCCTGCCAACAAAGAGCAGCTACACTGCGTACCTTAGGGCATGACTACACTTGCAAATATAGAGTGCTGTGAGTTAAACCTGCCTTCGGAGAGCGCAGTAGGGAAAGCACTGCAGTGTGTCCACACTGACAGCTGCAAGCGCACTGGTGTGGCCACATTTGCAGCACTTGCAGTGGCATTGGGAGCGGTACATTATGGGCAGCTATCCCACAGAGCACTTCTTCCCATTCTGGCGCTGTGGCTTGTGGGAAGGGGGCGGGGAGTGCATTCTGGGTCCTGTCCCAACGCCCCGTGATGCATCGCTTCGCATCCCAGCGATCCCTGTGCTTCCGTCTACATTTGGTGCCATCTTTCAACGTTTCTTGTACTGTGCGCGCTGTCTTCCCTTTCGCTCTGCAGGAATGGAGCCCGAACTGCTGAGGAGTATGCTGACAAGTCTCGCCAGCACATCATGTTTGGCAGTCGAGTTACTTCTTAAGCTACAGACTGACAGTGAGGAGTCCAACGATAATGTCAACTTGCGTAACGCATATCACACGAGTTGGCTTCTGGCATTCACAGACATGCTCACCACCGCGGAACGCCGCTTTTGGGCTCAGGAAACAAGCACTGAGTGGTGGGATCACATCGTCATGCAAGTCTGGGGTGAGGAGCAGTGGCTGCAGAACTTTCGGATGAGAAAAGCCACTTTCATGGGACTGTGTGAGGAGCTCGCCCCCACCCTGCGGCACAAGGACACGAGATTGAGAGCTGCCCTGCCGGTGGAGAAGCGGGTGGCTATTGCAATCTGGAAGCTGGCTACTCCAGACAGCTACCGATTGGTCGTTAACCAGTTTGGAGTGGAAAAGTCGACCGTTGGAATCGTCTTGATGCAAGTTTGCAGGGCCATTAATCGCATGCTGCTCACAAGAACTCTGACTCTGGCTAACGTGCATGACACTGTGGCTGTCTTTGCACAAATGGGTTTCCCTAACTGCAGAGGGGTGATAGATGGGACGCATATTCCAATTCTGGCACCAGCCCACCTAGCCTCCGAGTACATTAATCGGAAGGGGTATTTCTCTATGGTTCTGTGGGTGCTTGTGCATCACTCTGGTTGTTTCATTGACGTTAACGCAGGCTGGCCCAGAAGGGTGCATGATGCACACATCTTTCAGAACACTGGCCTGTTCAGGAAGCTGCAAGGCGGGATTTTCTTCCCGGACCAGAAGATCACTGTAGGGGAAGTCAAAATGCCCACTGTGATCCTTGGAGACCCCACTTACCCTTTAATGCCATGGCTCATGAAACCCTACACAGGGAGCCTTGACAGCAGCAAGGAGCTGTTCAACAACAGGCTGAGTCGGTGCAGAATGACTGTGGAGTGTGCTTTTGGCCGTTTAAAGGGCCGCTGGTGCTGTCTGTACGGGAAGCTGGACCTGGCTGATGACCACATCACCGCAGTTATATCCGTGTGCTGTAGCCTCCATAACATTTGTGAAGGGAAGGGTGACAGATTCACTCAGGCATGGAACTCGAAGGTTCAACACCTGGAGGCTGAATTTGAACAGCCAGAGAGCAGGGCTATTAGAGGGGCCCAGCACGGGGCTGCAAGGATTAGGGATGCCTTGAGGGAGCAATTTGAGGCTGAAAGCCACCAGTAATGTCTGGTGCCCTGCACGGGAGTGAGGAGTGGTGGTTCCAAAGTTAGTAGGAATCTGTGTTTGCTACACTGACTTGCAGTGCCTGTTGCTTTCCTGGGCTACGGTATCTTTTACTTAATGCAATAATAAGAACGTTTTCAAAGCCAGAAAATCCATTTATTGAAAAGAAAATTCATTTACTGAAAAGAAACACAACTGCTTGGGAAACAGAAAGGTCAAGGGGGTAGGGTGGGGAACAGTTCAATCACAGATTTGCTTATGTCCTGTCTGGAGTGCTGTGCAATGAGTGCTGCACTTCAGGCTGGCTAATATGCATGGTGATGTGGGTTGAGTGCAGTGGGTAAGGGTTGTGGTTTGCAGGGCTGGGTGGTGAAGCTACAGGTGTTGGAGGCAGCTGGTGGCGAGAAGAACCCAGATGTGGGGGAAAGTGGGTTGGAGGTGACATGGGGGCACAAGGGAAAGAGTTTTGGGACAACGGCTGCAAGGGGCGGATGCAGTAGTACTCGGCCTGCATTGCTACGAGTGCCTGGATCGAGTCCCCTTGGCGCTCCATAATGCTTCTGAGCCGCTCCGTGCTTTGGTGCCGGCGATTTGCATTCTGCTGGCGGACCACCTTTCACTCTCCTGCCACTCCTGCACTTTTGGATTTTCATTAAGGAACTGCTGCATTACTTCATGCAGCATGTCCTCTTTGCTTCTACGTGGCCTCTTCCTAATGAGATTACTGATTCTGTGGATGAAGGGAAAGCAGTGGATGTATTGTTTCTTGACTTTAGCAAAGCTTTTGACACGGTCTCCCACAGTATTCTTGTCAGCAAGTTAAAGAAGTATGGGCTGGATGAATGCACTATAAGGTGGGTAGAAAGTTGGCTAGATTGTCGGGCTCAACGGGTAGTGATCAATGGCTCCATGTCTAGTTGGCAGCCGGTGTCAAGTGGAGTGCCCCAGGGGTCGGTCCTGGGGCTGGTTTTGTTTAATATCTTCATAAATGATCTGGAGGATGGTGTGGATTGCACTCTCAGCAAATTTGCGGATGATACTAAACTGGGAGGAGTTTACTGGGAGGATACTAAACTGCGGAAGAGAAGAATGAGGGGGGATTTGATAGCTGCTTTCAACTACCTGAGAGGTGGTTCCAGAGAGGATGGTTCTAGACTATTCTCAGTGGTAGAAGAGGACAGGACAAGGAGTAATGGTCTCAAGCTGCAGTGGGGGAGGTTTAGGTTGGATATTAGGAAAAACTTTTTCACTAAGAGGGTGGTGAAACACTGGAATGCGTTACCTAGGGAGGTGGTAGAATCTCCTTCCTTGGAAGTTTTTAAGGTCAGGCTTGACAAAGCCTTGGCTGGGATGATTTGATGGGGATTGGTCCTGCTTTGAGCAGGGGGTTGGACTAGATGACCTCCTGAGGTCCCTTCCAACCCTGATATTCTATGATTCTATGATTCTATAATTCTTTGGAGTCTTTTGGCCGGTGATAACAAAGAAGGCTGAGATCTCAAGGTTGCATCTGTAAAGGCAAAATGCAACACTTAACAGAGGCAGCATTATTCACACCAGACAGAGCAATGATTCCCCCGTACTTAAAGACAAGCACAGTCCACACAATAGCAGAATTTGCCCGTCCCAAAGGGAGCGCACATAACCCACAAGAGCCCCAAAATGGTGAGTAAGCACAGGGGCAAGGAGTACTGATTGTTTCACAGCTGTACTGTCCTCTGGGTTTCTGTGCTTTGGGGAGAGCCAACAGCTGCAGGGGGCCCCTATACTGAACACTGTCCCCACATTTTCCACAGGAGTTCGTCCTGGAAGATATCTCGCTGCTGAGGGTGACATGGGAAGCAAGGGAGGTTTTCTACTGCAATGCGGCTTCCGCCCTGACCCATATGCAGCTTGCCTGTGTGCAGCAATGGTCCCCCCACCCCTCACGGCACAGTGGCGCAGACATGTTAGCCTTACTGGGACAAGTAGTGTAGTAGCTCTCCCAAGGAACCTACGCAAACGCATTGCCCAGCTTCTGCATGAGACCTTTGAAGAGATCACTGAGGCCGATTTCCGCGATGTGAGAGAGCACATCAACGCCCTATTCCACATCTAGATATGCATCCAGCCCTAACCGTCCTCACCCCAAGAGTCAGCACCGAACAACTTTCTTCGCAAAATAAAAACCGCTTACCAGGCACCTCCTCTGCTGTTTGTTCTTCCCCAAGCACCGGCTGATGTGATTGGCTACCTTCCTCCTGGCTTGAGAACAGCTCCTGGCTGCATGCATCTAGGGATGCCAGGGTGTCTTCCTCCTCCTCAGCACCCTTGCTCCCACTTTCCTCCTCCTCCTCCCGCCTTGTTGATCTGGGCTCTGAAGTGTCCATGGTGGTCCTTGGAGTGGAAGTGGGGTCGCCCCCAAGTATTGCATCCAGATCTTTGTAGAAACGGCAGGTCGCAGGGGCAGCACCGGAGCGGCTGTTTGCCTCGCGGGCTTTGTGGTAGGCATTCCACAGCTCCTTCTCTTTAACCCTGCACTGCTGTGCGTCCCGATCATGGCCCCTTTCCATCATGTCCCTTGATATCTGCCCAAAGGTATCGTAATTCCTACGGCTGGAGCACAGCTGGGACTGGACAGCTTCCTTCCCCCAAACACTGATGAGGTCCAGCACCTTTCCATTGCTCCATGCTGGGGATTTCCTGGCATGTGGTAGCATAGTCACCTGGAAAGATTTGCTGAGAGCACTCCATGCCTTGCTGAGCAAACAGGAAGGGGATTTTCAAAATTCCCAGAGAATTTAAAGGGCGGGTCTGATGGTTGGTCACCTGAGGGCAGGGCAGGGCAGGGCAGTAGAGTTCAAAGTGATGACCAGAGTGGTTAGAACAGTCATTGTGGGACACTTCTGGAGGCCAATCAGAGCGCATTAACAGACCAAGGCGTCCACACTGGTGCCACGGCACTCCAGCTGGGGCGCAGCAAGCATTATGCCTCTTGTCGAGGTGGATTACCAGGAGCGCTCCAGCCGTGGAGTGAGGGGCTCTACGTGCTTTGCCAGTGTGGACGTGTCGTGAGTTAGGGCGTCTGGGCCTGCTTTAATGCGCTCTAAGTTGCAAGGGTTGCCAAGCCCTTACTGTGGCACTGCTGTAGCAGCACAACTCTGCCGCTGTAAGATGCGCAGAGTAGACACAGCCTAAGACCTGGAGAGCTGGGGAGATAAACTACAGAAGCTGACTCCAAGCTCCCCGCTTCCCTGGCATGTTGGGAGAAAGCGGTTTTGAGCTGGGTCTCCTGGACAACGTCATGGGAGCTGAGATGGGGATCTGTAGCAGATAGAGAGTGTGATGAAAAGCCCATCCTTGAAAACAATAATAATGGTAGAAAAATCAACAATGTTTATATCAATTAGTGCCTTGCCAGAGTCTCGCTGTGTGTTTTGGGGGCTGGGAACAAAGGAGACTTCATCATGACCGGATAAACCAACATGGTTGTGGAATTTAGGGGTTACCACCACAGAATTTGGCGCCATTGTGCTATGAAGTATAAGGAGTCCTGCATATAATGAGTTTTCCACTACTTTCTCTAATCTGTGGGGAATACTGGAAACCATGATACAGCCCAGAATATGTCATTCCCACTAATAAGCTCTATAATCTTCTCAGGGATAGCAGTCAATTTTGGTCTGTAGTTCTCACATAGAACTTAACAGTTTTCCATCAAAAAAAATCTTGATTTAAAATCAGTTTCATGGAAACTCAATGAGTTAATCTGAATTTGTGAAAAATTATCATGTACTGTTTTGATAAGGTCAAAGAGCCTTGTATAAGTAAGTATAATTAATAATTAAGTCTATTGTACTTAATTTTCATTATTTGCATTACCATAGCACCTAGCAGCTTGTTACCCAAGCATCGGAATGAGTAGAGGGCCTGCCAAACAGTGTAGGCTATAAAGAAATCCTCTTGTTCCGTCTTAATAATCCTGAGTCTCAAACAGAAAAGAGGTTTTCAGCTAGGACAGAATGGGGCACAAAACATTCCTTCCACAAGGCTTTTCAATGATAATCCACCAAATATTAACTGCATATAATTAATTTGTGGGCCAGACAAGGTTTGACCTTCAGCCTTTCATTTAATGTGTGTGCCTTCTGTACATTTTATGACATTGTTTGATCTATACTGACTGCATCCGATTTAGGGCCCAGTCCCGCAAAGCATTTCTTATTGACTTCAGTGGGACTACAAGTTTTGAGAATAGGTCCCATACAGCCTAGTCCTGCTTCCAGTGAAGTCAGTGACAAAACTCCCACTCAATGTCTTCTGTTCTCTTCAGCACTGATCACTGCTACCACTCAATAAAAGTTAAGGATCAGGCCAGACATCTTATCAATTTTATAGCTAGGAAAGGGAGAAGTTTAATAGAGATTTCCTTTTTGCCAAGCCAAATTGCTGCAAATCTGTGCTGCAAGCTCAGGAGAGGACTCTGAGCCCTGGTCTACACTACAAGTTTAGGTCGAATTTAGCGGTGTTAGGTCGATTTAATGCTGCACCCATCCACACGACAAAGCCATTTTTGTCGACTTAAGGGGTTCTTAGAATCATCTGTACTCCTCCCCGAGGAGGGGAATAGCACTGAAATTGACATCGCCAGGTTGAATTTGGGGTAGTGTGGACGCAGTTCGATGGTATTGGCCTCTGGGAGCTATCCCAGAGTGCTCCATTGTGACCGCTCTGGACAGCACTTTCAACTCAGATGCACTGGCCAGGTACACAGGAAAAGCCCTGGGAACTTTTGAATTTCATTTCCTGTTTGGCCAGCGTGGCGAGCTCATCAGCACAGGTGACCATGCAGTCCCAGAATTGCAAAAGAGCTCCAGCATGGACCGAATGGGAGGTACTGGATCTGATCACTGTATGGGGAGTCGAATCCGTGCTCTCAGAACTCCGTTCCAAAAGACGAAATGCCAAAATATTTGAAAAACATCTCCAAGGGCATGATGGACAGAGGCTATAACAGGGACCGGCAGCAGTGCCGTGTGAAAATTAAGGAGCTCAGGCAAGCCTACCAAAAAACCAAAGAGGCAAATGGCTGCTCCGGGTCAGACCCCCAGACATGCCGCTTCTATAATGAGTTGCATGCAATTCTAGAGGGGGGGCCCTACCACTACCCCACACCTGTACGTGGACTCCTGAAGCAGGGAGCCTCATGCAACAGGGATGAGGATTTTGGGGACGAGGAAGATGAGGAGGCGAGGATGAAACCATTCTCCCCGATAGACAGGAACTGTTTATCGCTCTGGAGCCGATACCCTCCCAACCCGGGCTCCCGTACCTTGAAGCTGGAGAAGGCACCTCTAGTGAGTGTAACTTTGTAAATATAATACATGGTTTAAAAGCAAGCTTATTTAATGCTTATACTTTGAGAGAAGTCTGTGTCCATGTCCTCATCACTCTTGTCACCAGGCTGCCACTGCCTCCTCACCTGCTTTTGCAGGTTCTGGTTCTGCACATACTGCAGGATAATGTGTGAGGTGTTTACAATGCTC
The DNA here is from genome assembly GCF_015237465.2 of Chelonia mydas. Lineage (NCBI taxonomy): Eukaryota > Metazoa > Chordata > Testudines > Cheloniidae > Chelonia > Chelonia mydas. Next base: position 37,730,823 of record NC_057850.1, on the reverse strand, counting down.
ATAACTGCTGAGGTGATCTGAGCAGGCTCCACACTTGCCGTGGTATGGCGTCTGCAGGAGAGCAGAGTTGCAGTGGAAGCGGTGGATGACAACGGTTTGCAGTCCTACTGCACTGTCTGCTGAAAGCAGCATGGTGTCTGCACGGAAAAAAGGCGTGAAAGGATTATCTGCCGTTGCTTTCATGGAGGTAGGGGCAACTGACAACATGTACCCAAAACCACACACAACAATGTTTTTGCCCCATCAGACATTGGGAGCTTAACACAGAATTTCAATGGGTGGGGGAGACTGCAGGAACTGTGGGATAGCTTCTCACAGTGCAACGCTCCAAAAGTCGACGCTAGCCACGGTACTGTGGACGCACTCCGCCGACTTAATGCGCTTAGTGGGGACGCACACAATTGACTGTATAAAATCGCTTCTATAGAAACCGACTTCTATAAATTTGACCTAATTTTGTAGTATAGACATACCCTTAATTCTGGAATTCACTTCCTGTTTCTCAGAGCCCAAGTATGGTTATCTTCAGGGGAGAATGTGAAGAGACAGAGGGCCAGGCCAGGCCCGGCCCAGCTAATTTTGTATCTATTGGTCAGCATGTTGTATAGCTTGTTTTAAAATCAAGTAAATATGACTAGAGAATGTTTAAGGGACTGTGGAAAAAAAGATTTCAAACCCTGTTGTGAATAAATCAGAGATCCATACTCCTGTTGTTTTGTAGACTATATATTCTTGCACTCAATTGGTTTGGAGGGGGTCTGGCATATGCTAGAAGTCCACATGTCCAGGCAGTTTTGTTTAGATCTTCTAAAACTTCCATATTTAAGAGAATTTTAAATCATTTCAGAATATGGCAAAGTCTACCATTTTAGGATAGGATGAATTGAAAAAATTCAGACAAAGGCCACAACGCCTTTAAAGAGATTATAGTAATTAACCTAATGCTCCCTTTATAACAAAGGGAAGCTTTTTGTAAATTCAGAGTGTACATACTCAGCCCAGCTAACCTGTACCTTCACTATTGCTACCTGTGCTACTGTACCTAGACTGCTATTTGTACTCTTGCTATCTCGATGAGAGCTACTGAGTACATGCAGTACCAGTACAAGTGGATATTGCTCAGCATTAACTTTTGCATTGAGCAACAGAGAGTCTCAAGTCCCCCTCCCACCATGTCCCTTCTGGCTTGTAAATATGCAGAGTGAAAAAGGGGTGTGTGAAAAATGAGAGTCTGAGGAGACATCATCACGCTGCATTGTTTCACTACATATTCCAGTGTAGCCCGCTGCTAGGCAGGAGTCACTTAGCCCTAGCAGTGCATAGCAGCACTCTCATTAATGCAGGATGGGGTTCCTCTGCACTCAGCTCTGCTAATCATTTTTGACTTTTCGCATACACAACATTCCCTGCATCAGCACTGTGCAGGACCAAACCCTATCTCTTGCCCATTGAAGAGGAAAGTACTGCCTAAAGCCTTAAATGGTTGTCATGAGAAACTTTCACCTATGTAGGGGTTGTTGGCAAAGCTGGGTGACTACTGCAAATAAAGGGTTCAAAAGCATTTGTCCAAATAAAACCCATTAATTTGCTTTTGTATTGAAAATCATTCGTTTTCTGTGAACATTCATGGGACTGATGTTCTTGCACACAGTAATGTTTAAGAAAGTGAAAGTGTTGCCTTGAGTGCAGGGGCCTGGACACGATGACCTCTCAAGGTCCCTTGAGATCCTATGAGGGGGGAACACCATCTTAAGTTCAAAGTGTAGACATAGCTCACAAGTCCCTACTCAGCAGGGCCTTTGTGAGTGTTCTTCAGGGGAGAGTAAGAAACTTCCTAATAGGCAGCTCTGGGATAACCTGTCCCTAAGGAGTTTCTTAACACCAGCAATTAGATAGCTTACTTTCAGAGGGTTTTTATCCTTTCAAATCTCCTGTTTTAATATTTATTGCAATTCCAGATATTCCTGTTACACATTGAACTTTTTTGACCTTATTAAGCTACTGGCCACAAGGGTGTTCTTTGGCAATGAGTTCCAGGAGCTGCTTGTGCATTGTTTTAAAGCATCTCCTCCTTTCTTCACTTTTGAATTTGCCACCTTTCAACTTCATTCAACATCCCTCTCGTCTTACAAGGAAGATGAGCAGAGGTTCCTGTTCTACACTCAGTGAATACTTGCAGGCTGATTTTTGTGTCATTCCACATTATTTGCCCTAGATCTCAATTTTAAATTGAGAAACTTATTTTAGAGACCAAATAGAGGGAACAGGTACTGTGAAATGCCTAGTTTTAGGTCATCTTCTAAACACTGGGAAAGAATCAAGAAGCTAACTTTACATGGAGAAACAGGTTCAGACAGATTATGGACAACTTTTTAAAAATTTGCCACAGGATCCCCACTCTGCCAGAGAACTGCGCTTTATAATTTCATCTTGGGGCAGTGGGATTGCTGGTTTCTACCAAATGTTCTGAGAGGGGAAGTAGGAGTTCAGGCCATCCATCATCTACCTGCCAAAACCACCACCTCTGCACACATCTCACACAAAAAAAAGCTAGAAATCACATCTTATGAATGGGAAAGTTATGAATAGATTATTCTGTTATTTCACTGCAAATTTCTATTGCTCCTGCATATAAAGTATTAGTGCCAATGCTGTGAACTACCCTAGAAATATGCTTGTGAATAAACTGTTCAGTAATTGGAGACGATTAGGCTCAGACCACTTCAGCTTCTTACATCACCAGGTCCACTGACTGAATTAAACGCATTAAAAAAACCTGCATTACTTTAAGATAATCTAAGTGTAAGTTACATAACATCCTTTATTGGCAGAGGAAACTTGCAGGTGTCAATTACAGAATCCCCATTAATTCTTCCACATCCCTGGGGGTATCTTTTTGTGAGAATCTCCCTTTAGACCAGCCCACACTCAAATTCTTGCTTCAGCTATGGTGGATGAAACTCCTTCAGAGTAAATCAGCCTTCTTAAAGCCAGCCAAAAGGGTGCATGGAGATCATGTTTCCTTCCACAAAATGGGAACAGTTGGTACATTTCTCCTTGCTGCACAAGGGAGTGAGATCCAATTTCAATAGTCCTATACATTAAATTACGTCCTTTGGACCACCCTAAAACGAACAATTCAAAATCTTATTTATAAATAGTTAAATATGTTCAGGAAGACATAGAAAATGCATGATACTAAGAACTGAAAACTAAAACGGGGGGACCCAGCTGTTCAGTTCACTTGTTTTAGTACTTGAGTTTATAATATTAGCAACAGGTGGCTAAATGTAGGTTAATCTGATCTGGAAACTGCATACAGGTATTATAGTGAGTGGGATTCCAACTCAGACTCTAGAATGACACCAATGTAGTTTGAGGCATACCAACGTGACAGGAGAAAGGAAAGAGTATTAAATAAAACCATGTTTAAGGAATTTTTATTAAAGCAAGAATTTTATAATCCAAATTACGTTTCTTTGCTCAGCTATCAATTCTCACTGTTACCTAAAACAGTGGTGATATTCTGAGCTTTTCCACAGTAAAGAATTACAAAATTAAAGAAAGGAATGCTTTAAATTTCTGTACTGTGCTGAAAATTCTTTTCCCCCGGGTTTATAAAACATTAATTTGTATTTTTTATTTTACTATTTTTTTTTGTTTTAAATCAATAGGTAAATCTAGGACCAGCATTAGTTTTGCTAGCCCTGGCATTTGCTCTGTACATAAGCTTCAAAGTTTCCTTTCCTTTTTTTATTTATTTTATATTTTGCAATGTTTTTCTCAATATTTAATCATTTTTCCATGTTTAGATTTTTTTTCTTCAGTGAAGCGAAGTTCTAGTTTGAAGTCCCGGATCTTTCTGTAAACAAGAACAATATTAGCAGTTGTTAATGTGAAAAATTAGTAACTCGCATCAATATTCTGTACTTTCATAGTATCTTCTATATAATGATCTAAAAAGACCTTCACAAACATTACAACTTTGTGTACAGATGTGGAAACAGGAACAGAGAAGTTGTGCCTCTTCCAAAGGTCACAACTAGTTAATGAGAACTGAAACTAGATCTCCTATCCTGGTACAGTGCTTAGCACAATGGGGTCATAGTCCAGGGGGTTATAGTAATACAAACAAAAATAGTTTTAATTAAAGTCCTCCCCACTCTAAGCACTGGACTATACTGCCTCATTCTGGGACAACTATTACCAGACACTTAATTACAGCACTGGATAACACCTAATTTAGTAACTATTTCCAATGCCAAGTAGTAATGTGTCATGGAGCCCAAAAAACAATATCACAGTATGGGCAAGCACATATGCTGGTAAGTAGTATTGTGATAGTAGTAGTGAAGGATCTTTGCAAGTAATACTAATGTTTAATGGATGGTAATTTGCTGGACATCAAATCTGATTCCCCTTTAATAGTGGAGAAGAGGCATCAGGTACCCAAGTAGAGCTCCAAGACAACCTACATTAAATATGAGCACATTTCCTGGAGAACACTACCAAAATAATCCATTTTCTTCAGATGCTACATAATGAGTTTGGGCCAAAATTAGAATTGAAAGCATATTTTCTTCTCAAGTAGTGTGCACACATTTTCTCCTGTTCATCTAGGCACAAACTAATGATGACAACAATTGGCCGTTTAGATAGGGAAGTGAGGAGAGAGAGAGAATCAATCTAACCCCCATTTTAGGGACCTAGATGTAGAATTTAAACTTTCATTTTTTAAAAGCATGTCCCTAGCCATTTCTGGTGAAGATAGTTCAAAAATGTTAACTTATATCAGGGGTAGTCTATTTTTTGTCAAGGTCTAAATTTCTTGGTCAAGGTGTCATCAAGGTCCAGACACCACAGAAAATAATAAAAAGCAATAATAATTATATGTAAATAAAAAGCGTTAGCGGTCCAGATTTGGCCTGCGGTCTGCCATGGACTATCCCAATATATATAAAGACAGGTAATGTGGTTTAACTGGACTAAACACTGGACTGAACAATGGACCTCGTACATTGTAATCATGACTCTGCAATTCTGTTCCCTTTCTGGACTTGGCCAAGTTATTTAACATTTCTGCCCCAGTTTCTCATCTGTAAAATAGAGACAAAAAACTTAGCAACCCCATGGGGAGGACAATTTTTAATGGCAATATAAAAATTAAATTAACCAGCATGTAAAGAAAACCCTGTAGAGTGAATTCTATATACACAGCTAGTTGGACAATGGTCACTGCTGAGGGAATTCTGCACCAAAAAGTTATGCGCACAATATTTTAAAATTCTGAAAATTGTCAATAAATAGATGTGGTTCCACCATGGCAGTGTGGAGCACAGGCCACTGGCTACACTGAGGTAGGAGATCACTCTGAAGCCCCCACTTCCCCCAGTACAGGGACACCCCGGGGCCCTGCCTCTCTGCACCAGGTGCATAGGTACTGGAACTAAGGGTGCTCCAGGCTTGAAATGGTTTCCATTATATATAGAGTTTACAGTTTGGTTCAATAGCTCTCAGAATCCCCACTATAAAAACTATTCCAGCACTCCTGGTCAGGCATACCAGGTGTGGGTGAATAGGGTAGCCCAGCAGGATCCAAGTGTGAGGTGAGAGGTTTCTGTGTGGGGCAATCTGGGTGTCGGCAGCTCAGTGGGAGATCTGGATGCACAGAGGCTCATTGGGGGGTTCCAGGTGCAGGGGCAATAGGAACTCTGCAGGAGATCCAGGTGAAGGTGGTTGGGGCTCAGCAGGGGTGTTCTAGGTGTGTTGTGTCCAAGTGTGGGGAGATGAGGCTTGGAGGGGGAGGTGTCTGGGTGCTGGGGCTCGATGGGGTGGGGGTCCAGGTGCAGCTGGTTGGGGCTCAGCGGGAGGTTCCAGATGTAGGGGGGTAGGGCTTGTCAGGATGAGGGTTCGATGGACCTGCTTAACAGGGAAGCGTTAGCTGTTACCAAGGGGATGCTGCATGCTGGGCTCCCGATTCCCCCCAATAATTCCCCTACCCCTTTTTTCTTCCTCATCTCATTCCCCTCCCCATCCTCTCACTCCCACATTCCCCTCCCCCTGTCCTGTTCCACCTCCTCTTCCTTCCCCACTGTCTCTTCTCCCCAGCCCCACCATGGGCACTCACGGTTGAACAGAAAACAGGAAGGCTGGCACTAGACCCAGGAGGCTGTGTTCAGCTAAAGAGTCAGCTGATCCGAGACACAACCCTCCTTCAGCTGGGCAGCTCTGTGCTTGCAGAAATGGGGGGGGGGAATGGAGAGGGGAAACCCAGTGGCAGGTAACCCCGTGTGCTCCCCCATGACCATTACCCTCCCACCCCCGACAGGCATTCCCAGGCATTCTGTGGGGTGGGGTCAGGTGAAGTGTTCAATTATGCACAAACTATAGCATAAATAGCTGAGCTCCATATCTACTGAAAAAAGAGACGCGTAGGGAAGAACACCGACAAATAAATCCCACAAATGGATTTGTAAAACAAATCCATCAAGTCTGTGTATCCTAAAGATAATTCTCATCAAACCTCCCCCAAAATTCTCAAGCTGCTGCTTGAATTATATGGATGGCGATTTATATTGGTCAGAGGTTGTGACTTCCTCCGAAGTTCTAATTTATGATGCATTCCTCAATGAACTGTATTTCTGAGGACATTTACATTTCAATTATGAACAGTATCTTCTGTATTGCTAATTATGCATATTCCTTTTACAGTTCCAATTCTAATCCCCCTTCTCTCCCCCCCGCCCCCTTATTGAAGACTTTACAATAGAATCTTGCAGCTGCATTTATGTTCAGGTATTAATATGGGGGTTGGACTAGATGACCTCCTGAGGTCCATTCCAACCCTGATATTCTATGATCTTTTTTTTTTATTCTGAAAGTTTGATTTATAAAGTATGAGTAGTTGACAAAATTTAACCTTCACATAGCTGCACATACCTCTTGTTTGAGGAATAAAAAGGCCATCTCTAAGCAGTCTCAAGTTTATAAGGTACCAGATTAGGGACAAGCTTTAGTGAAGTCCTGTATCCTAATAGCTCTAGTAAATAGGTCAACTTTATTTAAAAATGTAGCTTTAGTTTATTCCCTTCTTTCCAAATTATTATGGCCAGATCTGTCTAATGATAGTCTATTTAACAGTGGCTTATAACTAGAAACTTATTTCTAGGAGTACAGAAACTTTAGCTACTGCAGGTCATATTAAAACATTCCTGACTAACTATACATACAATAAAATGCCAGTAGAACACCCTGATCAGCTGAGAAAGATTAAGAATGTATTCTGTAGGAAAACTTACATATTAAACACTTGGAACCCCAGTGGGATTGTTAACTGCTTTCTGAGCAGCCTCTTTAGCTTGGTGGGCTTGTAATACAGCTACAGCTTCATCAACCTAACAGGATAAAACAATTGTTACAAAATAATGCTTTACTTAATTTCAGTACATTTAAGAGAGTGAAGCAGCTAAACTACACAAAATACACATGTAACATCAAAAGGAGGGCTTAGATGCTAATAGTCTATCTACCTTCGAACGAAGAGACTCAGGAGACTCAAGCATATGAAGGAGTTCAGAGTTGTCAATCTCCAACAACATACCGGTGATTTTACCCGCCAGAGTAGGGTGCATAGCTTGAATAAGGGGAAACAGCCGTTCACCTAGAAAAACATTAAGACACTACAGTCAGCTACAGTGATTGATTTCATTAAAAATTAATTTAGCCTTTAACAACGCGAAACATAGGCACTAAAATCTGTTAAGCAATCTATGGACTTGTACCTAAATTCCTCAAAATTATTAAAAGTATTATATCCTACTCATTTGAATGCTAAAAATAAAAACTCCTGAATATGACTGTATAAAACTAGAGTATCAGTCATAAAAAACAAGATTAAAGGAGCCTTTAAAGTAATCAGCAATGGAGTCTATGCAAACCAATCACAGACTCAGAGGTTAACTGTTGCACAAAAGTAGTATCCATTAAAAGCCTAAATTATAGCAGTATCGACCCCACTGATATGCATTCGATGCTCTCACCCAGTTAAGGCTTTTGCATTAGGTAAACAAAACACTGGTTTATTGGAATAGAAAATATATCAACTGCCTAATCCTAACCTAAAGTGGTCTGATATTTCATTCATGTTAAATGACATACTAAAATTTCTCCAGGGAGCAGATCTCTCCATTCTACATCTACTGAGGACAGACTGAGCAGTGTTAGTCAGATGTCAAATCCTACAATGTGAAAAGGGGCAAGTACTTTCATCTTAAAAACTCAACCATGTATCCTACAACAGTAACATTCAAAATACTCCTTTACAACTGATTAGAAGTACATATTTTAAAAAGACTGAAAACTATTTAATCTCTATTACAATTGGCAAGTAGGATCAAATGTACATACCTAACATCTGCTTTTGTTCTTGTGGAGGGGCAGAAGCCAACATGGAAGCAGTCAAGGGTTCCTGACCTTGCACATGGACAGCTGGCTGCAAGTTAATAAAACGTATTTTAAAGTTAAATTCTGGAACATTGAAACATATTTTATACCTCCACAACTCAGAACATAAGAATGGCCACATTGAGTGAGACCAGGGGTCCACCTAGCTCGGTATCCTGTCTTCTGACAGTGGCCAATGCCAGGTGCTTCAGAGGGAATGAACAGAACAGGGAATCTTCAATGTAACAACCATGCCTGCATATTTGTCAAATATTAGAAAAAATTATGGTTGAGCAATTTTCATCAGGAGGCTGGTAAAAGATGACTGATACTGCAAGGCACACTAATGCTGACTCAATCCCTTGCTGAGCATAATTTATATATTAAGCAAAGCTCAAGCGCAGAATGTATCATCAAACACAGAATGTATCATCAAGCACTTCGGTAGTACAAAACAAGTAGAACAGGGTTATGTCCTCCTTAAAAACACTTCAGATTTATTTTAAACTCCAGGCTTACAAACTTGGTGCCAGAATTTGGTACTTGAATTTTGGTGCAATGGGGGGGGGGAAAACTAATGCAGAAACACACACAAAATGTCAACCACATAAGTGAGAAAACTCAAAAATATATAATATAACAATAGAAAATAAGCTTTGTTCCCAATATATTTTAGATTTGTGAAAAATAAAGCCATTAACACAGAGGTGACAAACTACAGCCCACGGGAACATCCAGTCCGGCCCCTGAACTCCTGGCCCGGGAGGCTAGCTCCTGGCCCCTACCCTGCTGTTCCCCCTCCCCATGCAGCCTCAGCTCACTGCACTGCCTGCGCAATGCTCTGGGTGGCGGAGCAGTGAGCTCCTGGGGCAGCGCAGCTGCAGAGTGCGGCCTGACCCGGTGCTCTGTGCTGCGCGGCTGCCCGTCATGGCGTAGCTGCATCACCAACCACCAGTGCTCCAGGCATCAAGGTAAGGGGGCAGGGGAGTTCGGGTGGGTGTAGTCAGGGGCCAGGGCGGCTGAATGGGAGCAGGGGTCCCCGGGGGGAAGGGGGGTGCCAGTCAGGGATCCCAGGGGCAGGAGTCTCAGGGGGCAAGAAGCAGGGGGTTTGGATAGGGGGCAAGGGCCATGCCATGCCTTGCCTGGCTGTTTGGGGAGGCATAGCCTCCCCTAACCGGCCCTCCATACAATTTCAGAAACCCGGCGCGGCCCTCAGGCTAAAAAGTTTGCCTGCCCCTGCCTTAACATCAGACTCTGTGGCTTCAATGATCTCAGTGGTGAAGGCAGACGCTTTGCAGTTATGATACAGATTAGGCAAAAGGAAAGTTTCCTCAGCAAAGACATCAGTTGGCTACCAAAACCAAGACTACATACCTGCTGCATAGCAACCTGTGGCTGTGTGTTAAGATGTTGTTGAGGATTACGAACACCTGCAGCATACTTGTACTGTGGAACTGTGCGTACAGCAGGAGTGGCCGCAGCAGCAGCTGCTGCAGGACGCGGACCCATTGTCTGTGTTGATGTATTAGCTGTAAAGATTAACATGATTTATGTGTTGTTAATTCAGCTTTCATTAAGCTTACATTTTGTACAAGTCAATGAATGGACACAGTGTTAGGACTATGATGAGTATCTAATTTTAGTATTGTATTATATTTGATTACAGCAATGTTACTAAATAAAAACACCAACGGTCAACCTGTGGGCTCAGAACCAAAAGCATGTTTCGTTTCTCATTATTTTGCTAATTACTTGCTTTTTTTTTTTAAACACTATAAAAAAAGCACCATGGAGAGAACATCTGCTTTTGATTAAACAGGTTTACTTGAATTTCATTCTACCCCAGTCATAATTAAGGGCGATTCTCTTAAAAAATTAAAACATTTTGCCAATTAAATTACCCTAAAAATTACTTTAAACGATCAGATGAGTTACTGAGATATAGCAGATTAATACATTCTGAATGTGCTTTTCTTTATGTAACAGTGGTCCCCAGAACCTGGTCTGTACCACTTACTGCTGATCTCTAGACAGCAGAATCATAGGATATCAGAGTTGGAAGGGACCTCAGGAGGTCATCTAGTCCAACCCCCTGCTCAAAGCAGGACCAGTCCCCAATGTTTGCCCCAGATCCATAAATGGCCCCCTCAAGGATTGAACTCACAACCCTGGGTTTAACAGGCCAATCCTCAAACCACTGAACTATCCCTCCCCTCAGTACTGTCATGTGATACTGGCACTCCTTGTTCCCATCTGCAACAATGTTAAGAGCTAAAAATAAATACTATCTCAATATTATTCTTCCACATAATCCACTGCTGTAGTTACCACAGGAATGGTACAGATACAAATGGGAGGGGGAAGCCACCCACGCAATATCATTAAGATGTGGCCCACAGTATGAAAAAGTTGAGAACTCCTAGTTAATACTATTAATCTAGTGGGTTACGTTGATCTATATATTGAGCAACATTTTCTCATAGTTGCAAAAGAACTGGAAAATGCAGGTTAAGAGTGAGAAGGATTAAACAAGCAGCCTCTCCTAGAGACACTAGGTCAGCCTCAAATATGCAGTCTTGACAGGGCACATTCGTAAGCAGGAAGAGGGTTTGATACTGGGAGAGGGGTAGGTGGTAGAGAAATCACAGCGAGGGAGTAGGACGACAGCAATCTAACATGCAAGAGAAATACTGAGAAGTATGAAATAGCCATATAGCCATAAGCAGAAGAGAAATGGATGATGCGATGGGGAGTAGGAGCCTCCTCAACCTCCCTTATACACACGGGGCTAACATGTTAGCTGGCCATTAGGAGGTCAGAAACCCCAAGTCAGCTAGGGCAAGTACAATACAGAGCGAAGTGGTGCCTCCTCTGCACTACTGAGCTTCAAAAAGGTATTTGAAATATTATTCAGCATTAACAGAATCTCTGTAGTGTGGCCACAAATGAATTACATACCTAAAGAAAGGTGGATATTGGTGCAGCCTGATGTAGGAACATGCAACTTTTAAACCTGAAACTCACCAACACGTTGTGTTGACATGACTCGTGGAACCTGTGAAGAAGCTGGTCTCATGGTACTAAATGGTGGTCTGGGAGCTGCTGGGCGGATAGCACCAGGCATGTTCTGGAATGCTGCATTTAAAACAATGAGTGTTTAAGTTACATCATGTAACAATACTGAATGGTGATGAAGACTCTTCTTCCTTTGCCATCCTCACATGGCATAACAATATTACAGACAAGTGTAGAAAGGGAAAAGTCAGCAGTCTAGTTTTTGGGGGGGGCTGGAATTCAACCCCATGACAATTTGTGATACAGCTGCTAAATAAAACCTAGGTTGTTTATTATAAAAACTATTTAAAAAAGTTAACCTTAAATTAGGTTTCCTGGCAAACATCTGCAAACAGGAGCCAGAACTGGCATATTACCTTTCTACCAATTACATGTAATGACCATCAAACATTTGTATTTTAGTGCCACATACTTAACCTTCGCTAGACAGTAAGTGTTCCATGAATGCCCCTTTATTTAGAAAGTTAAGGAGACTACTTACGATGAGGTCTAGCACCCTGAGCAGTCCAGCGAGGACTTGGTCTGAGTTGAGCAAGTTGGCTAGTTGGATAATATGCAGCACGGTTCTGAGTCTGTCAAAGAAATAAAATGACGTGTTTATGAATCTTGATGTACCTGTTCCACCCACCACCCAGCCATTTCTAAGTACCTTCTTCTACAAACTTTCCTATTTCAAATATCTAAAAAAATCCTGATTTATAGAATTAATGTATTGTTCCATCCAGAAGTTTAGACATTTTCATAGGTTCTTCAGTACTTAAATTCATAAAGCTGGTGATTTTGTTTAACATACTAACATTACAGATGTTTTATTAAGTCATAATTTACTGCTAAATCTAAACTGATTCTATCAATGGTATAGAATATGAAATTAATTATTTCTATACATACCGGTGGGAGAGCTGCCATGAAGTAACCTGAAGGAGGTGCTGGTTGGTAGGGGTTGATTACAGGATTAGGTACTGCTCTCACACTTGCCATTCTTTGCATATATTGGTTGGTGAGGTGAGCCTGGCGCTCTTCTTTGCGTTGGGCTAGAGCTACATATAATGGTTTAGTGGCCACAATTCTACCATTCATTTCTGTGACAGCTTTGGTTGCTTCTTCTGGTGAAGAAAAGCATACAAACCCAAATCCTTTGCTGCGGCCACCTTCCATCATGACCTGCCAATAAAAACGAGGTAGTTTTTTAAAACCAGCCTGGAGCAGGATATACAATTTGGTACAGGTAAGAATTGAATTCCAGGTTTCTGAATTATGTTTTACGCTTTCTGCAAGTGGACAGTATATGAAGTATACTGCTTAGTTTTGAGACATAATATATCCACTGTCAATGCTGCCTTCTGCTAGGGAAAAAGCTCCCAGTCAATTGGATTGGATTCAACAGGCCACATCTCAAATTTTTGATCTAACCTACAGTTGTCTAAAAATCAAATAATCTGTTCCAGTTTTGAACGGAGGAATATATGTATTTAAAAATCCCTTTTGATCAGTTGCTCTGCATACAATGGACCTGCAACAGCTCCTGTACCAGGACCATGAATGGCACACGATTTTTATTGTTTTCTTTCACAGCTGGTTTATCGGATACAAGTCTATCCTCTAGCAACACTAGTCACTTCAGGCCTATTAGTGAGGAACAGTATGAACGAACCATTGCATTGAAAAAATGTTTGATTTTTTGTTAGTAATGTCAGCATCCACTCATCCCAGATAAGGATTGAGATTTCTGGAGTTTTTCTATGGTTGACTGGTCTGAGTTTTTATTGTTAAAGATCTGTGAAAAAATGAGAGAAATAAATACTCATGCAGTGGTTCATGACAATGAATGTGATGCACAAAAAGGAGTAATAAGGTACCGCAGACAGTCTATAATGCATGCATTTTAAAAACTGTTACGTATCACTGCATCCAAAAATACAACATGAATACACCTTTAAAAACTGTATGAGTTAAGTTTTTAGTAAGAATCAGTACTCAAATTTAATGATGGTTGGATGTAGGGGTGGTTATACCATATCTCCACATCTCATTTTTGCCAATTGAAAGGAGTTGAGAAAAAGTTGAATGCCACTCACTTCTTAGGTGACAAACCATCACTTTCCTCCTTTCACACAAGACAGTGCAAAACACAAATGAAGTCTAAAATGCTAACTTTACCTTTGCACTAGTGATTGTACCAAATGGGGAGAATTCTTTTCGTAGACGCTCATCATCAATCCCATCATCAAGATTTTTCACATAAAGGTTTACACCCTAAAAAAATAAAATGACCCTCTTTAGAAAAGACAGAATTGTTAAAGATTAGTAATAAAATAAACTTGTTCATTCAATTTAAAAGTGTAACCTGGTATCTGGTGATCCTATCCTGCTTCATTTGTTCGAATTTGCGCTTGAGCTCTGTTTGTCTTTCCACCTTTTTCTGAGCCCGGCCAACATAAATTTGCTTTCCATTGAGCTCCTTTCCATTCATCTCATCCACAGCCTTCATAAATACACAAAGGGTTACCAATGCTCATAGTATATTAAACCTAACATTTTTTTCAGCCACTGACTAATGCAGTTTAAGTGCACAAGTTATATAACATTTCCAACAATAAAAACTAAATATTTTCCCCAGCTACTGCCCAAACAGATGTCAAATATGGTTAATTGAAACAAAGCCATCTCAAGAACCTCTTGGATCATACTGCATTTAAGTGTAAGATGATATGTACAAGTGTATTTTCTGTCCAGTATATGGACAAAAGAAAAATTAGAAGGAGACAGAAGTAAACACTCATCAATTGTACAGTTAAATGCACTGAAAAGAATATTAAAGATATCCTCTAAGATTTTTTCTGAAAACCAAGTCCCATAGAGAATACATATCAAAAACCCACACCAAGTTCATAGCCCTGTTTAACTCAGGGCTAGTCTACATTAAAGTTAAGTTGACTTAACTACACCACTCTGGGCTGTGAAAAATTTCACGCCCTGTGTGACATAGTTAAGCCAACCCACCCCATGGTGTAGACACCATTAGGTTGATGGAAGAATTCTTCAGTCAACCTAGCCACAACCTCTCAGAGAGGTGGGTCAAGTATCTACAACTACAGCGGTGCACTTGTGCCCCTATACCATTTCTAGTATAGGCATACTCTGAATCATATGCAAAGAGAAGAGGGTTAAAGGGCCATCAGCTCAAAAATCATACACCTGAATTTTACCCACAATTGTTAAACATGTAAAATTACTGTCACTTAAAGATTTAAGAAAAATTTTTCCCAAATTTTGTTCACTTTATGCATTTGACAGCGCCATCCATATACTCAATTTCTCTTTTTCCTCCTGCATCTTTCACACATTTTCAAAATAGGACAATATTGAATGTCAATTCTAAATTGGTAAGGGCACTCTAGCAGAGGCAATACTGGACACTAAGATTTTGAATTTACAGTATATCCCCTTCACTGTGAAAGCTTTAGTACAGGTCTATGTCTATTAATTTTAAAGCTATTTTTAATGTGTATTTACCCATATACTGGAATCACTTCTCTACCATTGTGCAAATGCATTACAGTTACTAAAGTGAACCATTTTCCATAAAAATGTAATACATATATACAACACAAGAGAGCTTAACTACACTCAGACTAAGAAAATGTGCAAACCTAAATGTTACTTATATATTTATAAGGTGGGATTTATTCTAATCTGTTGTGTGCACATTTGTGCTGGTGACAATTGAGGTAAACTAAGATGCTCTTTCTAACTCCCAGCCCTGTAACGTTAGCCTACACTCAAAACAGCATTCTTTCGGTCTTGCAAATCAATAGTAATAAAGATTATATAGGCCAAATTATGTCCTATTTTTTCCAGTATGTTTTGCAAAGGTGTAAGTAACTATAGCTTAAAGGACTGTCCATGTATACAAGATGGAATAGAGTCCTCAGGTCACTTGTCATAGCTGTGTTGGCTCTGCAATGCAAAAAGAAATAAAAAGCAGCGCAAACCATATGCTGTTACTAAAGCAAGTAGATATGGCTGAATACATACGGGCAACAGTTGTTGTGTAAAGTTTCTAGTCTTAGTAATTTTTAAAAAACAATGCACTCTCCCTGCCCACTTCTCATAGCCACCTGTTGTATCCTGTCTTTCAGATCATAAGCTCTTTGGAGCAGGGGTTACTTACTGTTTTCAGGGTGCCTAGCACAACGAGACCCAAACCCCACTGAGATCTGAAGGCACTATTACAATATAAATGTTAAATAATTTAAAGGCCATTATATCATTTCTAGACAGGAATATTTCTGGGGAGGCAGCAAACTTAGTCTGCTCAATGTGAATCAAATAAAAAAAACCTACTACATCATCCAAAATAGATTTCTCTCCTGTTTCCTCACATCTTTTTATAAAAATCAAATCAAAAATTTGGAAGGATCTACAGGATGCAAAAAAGAAGTTTGTATTCAAGACTCAAAATTACTAGTCTCCCAGAATGATGCATCTAAAAGAAAAAAAAATCCAGTGTAAACTTACTTTCTGGGCATCTTCATGTCTTTCAAAGCTAACAAAGCCAAAGCCCTTGGATTTTCCACTCTCATCGGTCATAACTTTCACACTTAAGGCAGGGCCTGAAAAAAGTATGCAATATTTGTATTACATGTACATTCTATATACCTGTCTGTTTGGTGGTTAAATCTCAGTATTACCTGCAAGATGTTACATCTTAAGAAAACTACAGAATTACTAATCTGTTCCATTCACAATACCATATGATGTTATGAGATCTTACATACCACTTGAAGATGTGGGTTTTCCAGAAAAATCCATTTTCCAAACACCCCCTACCCCTTTTTTAAATAAAGTTTTACAACGTTCACAAGTCTTCTAGCTGCTTTATAGTACAAAAGGACACATTCCCTGTCTTGAAGAGATTACAATCTAGTTTATATTAGTGTCTAACTAAGGCGTGTGTTATCACTGATGCTATACAGAATGTCTATTGGTCCCGACATTTTCCAGTTGCTAACTGTACAGCAGATTCCTTTCCTGAAGAATGCCCCAAGTGTGTTGCCATCCTCAGCCCCTAGAAGCACTTTCTATAAGAGCCATGTTTACTTAAGACCTTTGCCAAAACGTTCTGTCACAGTTGCCTCAAGTTAGGCTCCTAAATCTACATTTTGGTATTTAAACAGAAAATGACTGATTTTCACACGTACTGAGCATCCACAAATCCTACATATGCCAACTGAAGCTCAGCACCTTTGAGAAATAAGTCACTTGTATTTAGGAGCTTAACATTAGGCACTTGGTGTTTTTCACTGAAGTTGACAGCAAGATTCTGCATAAACAAATGGGGCTTTCCTTGATGAGTTTACCTTAACTGACATTACCCTGAAATTTTATGACAAATTTCAATATGTTTTATTTCCTTTGTACAAATGCACAGGCAGGGCTGGTAGCTCCACCTATTAAGTTCGTTCAATACTTCTCATTATAAAACTGTTTTAATTTCCTTATAATTTTGCCAAATCAACAATTTGGGCTGAAAGTTTCCACCCTTGGTGTCTGCCTCAGGCACAATTTTTCCAGAAAATTCCAGCTGAAACAGTCCAGTCATTTCAGAGAACAAGGTTAGGGGAAAAATACATTGTTTAGCCCATATTAAAAACTTATGGTGACCTTTTTATTGAAAAGTGCTAATGCCCCCCCATGCTTTGAAGCAGGACTTGAATTTGTCATAGGAGTGGCCGGTCAAGGACATGCCTTTTGCTAACCCCATGAAAATCCAGCCAAATTTAGCCAATTTATAAGCCTTACAAAAACAGGTTGGAGGGGATAGGTCAAAAGACATCTGCCCATTTTTGCAAGTAGGAGAGTCTATGCCCACTAGAGCACTTCCAGAGCTTGGAATTTACTTCACTCCACCCTTTCACAAATGACAGAGAGCATCATATACTAACTTTAAAAGGACATTAGTCATCAAGCGTGCGTATGAATTATGAAATCCTTTTTTAAACACAAGCAAGATCATGACATCTGGAATTAAAACAGTACATAATGACCCAAATAAATCAGAACGAGAATTTCAAGTTTTGTACACTAAACTATTTCCTCCATATAATTTGCTAAATGTCCTATATCACCACCCATGTCAATAACTAGAAGATGGCTTGGCAGGTGGTATTAACATGTTCGAAAAAACCATTTACAAAGATTTTAATGTCACTAAGTTCAATAGTGATGTGTCACAGTATGAATTACTAGGCCATGAATGACAGGTTTCAGAGTAACAGCTGTGTTAGTCTGTATTCGCAAAAAGAAAAGGAGTACTTTTGGCACCTTAGAGACTAACCAATTTATTTGAGCATAAGCTTTCGTGAGCTACAGCTACATCCGATGAAGTGAGCTGTAGCTCACGAAAGCTTATGCTCAAATAAATTGGTTAGTCTTTAAGGTGCCACAAGCACTCCTTTTCTTTAGGCCATGAATGACCACACCAATAGAGACTTCAGGCATTAAAAAAAATTGTAATGTAAGATTAAATTTAAACCTCTTGACACTGATATTGTCAATAGCTTAATTTTCTATATTTCCATCCTTAATTCAGAAACCAAGCAAACAACTGCGTGAAACAGCAGAAGACCTTCAACAAAGGGAAGAATGCACAGGTGTACCCGCATGGCAATGGAGATGTAACAAAGGCATCATTCATTTACACGTCTTTCAAAGATCCACTAGTCAATGGCCATACCAAACCTAAAACACTCACTTTCTCATTTCATTTGTAACTCCAAGATCCTCAGAACAATTTATATGTATTATTCAAATGTAATGCCCCCCCTGTTATTTTCAACTGGATGAGGACATTTCTGATGGCCAGTTTTTCGTGTGTGCTACTCTGGACAATTGAAGTTCTTTAGTGGGTATTAATCAATCACTTCTTTGGATCTGAATGCTGAACTGACAACTAACTGTTCAGCATGCATGCATTTTAATTGTCTCTACACAATGGCCTGAACCCTAATGTTAAAAAGGTTTTAACAAGCAAACTGAAGCTTGTCTATTTGTTGTTATATAACAATGTGCAAAATTAAGACATTACCAAACTTGCCAAAGAGTTCCTTAAGTCTTTCATCATCCATGTCTTCTCCAAAATTCTTGATGTAAACATTGGTGAACTCCTTTGCTCTAGCTCCAAGTTCTGCTTCTCGTTCTTTACGGGATTTAAACCTTCCAACAAATCTAGTTACAGGAAACCAAGGTGACTATAGGGTTAAAATGAATCTATCCAGGTCCAAGGTTTTTCCTAGACTACATACATCAGCACATGGCTAGACAAATATTCAACCATGGGTTATTTCTTAAACGTGTTATTGATCAATATAACGATATGAAATCCCCAACAGATAAAATACTTAAGATACAACTTTACAAGAGACAATTAGACTACTATTTACCATTTAAATCCCTTTTATCATAGTAATTGTGATAGCAATCTTACCAAAGCCTTGATAGGACTGTAATTTTCATTAGTGTAAAGCTTACTTTTCAGCATCAGTAATCAGACAATGGGGAAACTCTAGCATAGTGGTTTTTGCTACACTAAAGTTTTTTTGTAACCTTCAAATATTGTTTCTATTGCCCATCTGACTTTTAGGCAAGGGACTCTCACTAAACCCCCAACTTTCCTCTTATCTACAGAAGCCTCATATCATAGTGTTCCTCCTTACTAGTAAGGAGGTATGGATCTGGCTTGCTCTTGAATTGGCCAATGCCAAAAGCTGATTGAGAACAGTGAGGTCAGTTCCTACCACCAGGGGAGGAATGTGCTTTTAGCACAGCCTTTGCTGGCCCACAGAACCATTTCACTACAATCACAAATGCTACTACATGAACGACTCAATTTCTGCACTAGTCTTCTCGTCTCTCCAATTATATTTTAAAATTACCCCACTTGCAAACCCACATCCCAGTCAATATGGCTCAGTAGTCTAAAGTTAACATTGCCTTGACTTGGTTTGTAGCTACATTTGGACTTTAATGTTGATGATGCCTGGTACTCTGCAGATTTTATAGTCAGAAAAATGGTTAATCTACTTTAAAATGTTCTTCAAGGGACTGGGCTAGATGACTTCTCGAGGTCCCTTTCAGTCCTACTACTCTATGATCTAAATAGAAGCCTGAAGCAAATGTAACTTTCATGGTACACTAAATCATGTTTAGTTATTTAAACTACAGGCTTTTTCAGTGATTAACTTGCTGGAACTATTGGGCTAGTTACAAAACTACCACCACCTATTAAGTGCCTCAATTCAGCTAAAATAATGGTATAAAACTACTTGGAAGAACCTCCCATAGCAACCTTTTACAGAGCAGGGCCTCATACCTCTAAGATATGGACTCTCCCTGGCTGCTGCCTCACTTCCTCTTCTCTATGTATAAATGAAGATAACAGGAAAAAAAGAATGCTGATTTTCTATTATTCCCATTTTACCAAGCCACTACCATCCTTAGTCTGCCCTCCAAAAGACTGTTACAAAGCCATGCTTGTGTTGCACATGCTAACTTTTAGCAGTACCGTGGTTTGGAACAGGGATCATTATTATGTCCTAAGAATCTTTTGTGTAACACATTCAAACCTTCATTAGAGTAGGAAACAGGAACCCAAAGGTCAAACAAGAGCTTTCGTGTCACAGTTTTTGATAACACCTGCAGTGGGAAATAAGTATTGTTTTGAATACTTGATGGATTCAATTTTATTCTAGCCTGATCAAAAGGATTTTATTCTGGCTTGAAGACCAGTAACAGGTCCCAGTTTCCAACTGTACGACATTCAGCTGTAAACACATTAGCTGCAACATTATTTTAACACCATAAATTGCGCTTTAAAGACTTTAAAATGTCAATTTTTATTCACATTCCTCTTACCTTCAGCATATGTAATCAATATTTTTACGGAGCAACTGCACTAGATTTCAAAATTAGCAACATATTTAGATAAATCTGCCTTTTCTAGATAAAATTCAGGAAGTAATCTACTTTAGGTTGAATTACAGTCTGTTGAGAGCCCCAGAGTATATATTTATGTACTTACACTTTGCGGTCATTAAGCAGCATACCGTTCATTTTTTCAATTGCTCTTTCTGCTGCTTCCTGTGTCTCAAAATGTACAAATCCATAGCCCTTAGACCCATTTTCATCACATACTACCTATTAAAGAAAAAATGTCAACTTGTCAAACAGCCCCAGTATAGTTTTGTAGCTTCTAATATCAAATCACTGGGCACATTTATTACTTTCCACTTACCTTACAGGAGAGGATGTTTCCAAAAGCAGAAAATGTATCATACAAAGCTTTATTATCAATTGATTTGTCTAAGTTCTTGATGAAGATGTTTCCAACACCACTTTTGCGTAGAGATGGATCACGCTGAGACCACATGATGCGCACTGGCTTGCCTTTAATGACGTCGAAGTTCATGGTATCCAAAGCTCGTTCAGCTGAAAGAGACACTAAAGTTAGTGAGAAGTACTAAACCATGTATCTTTATCAATACACTAACTCCACTTGAAGTTCATTAATTCTTGGTTAACTTGTAGCCATTAGAGATGTTTTGATAATGACTTTCATACTCCCATCTCAATGACCAAAATAACTTAAATCTCTGAACAAAACACTACGTATGGATATTGAATGAACATTAGACATAATTAACTCCATTCTACCAAAGAAAAATATATAGACTGGATTGCCGATTGGTAGGTTTTTCTCTATTCCTGGGTTAACAAGAGCTGTGATCACTGTGGACACCCTGTGCTCAAGATACAGTATGGAAGAGCAAGGATCACAATGTATCAATTGGTGGCAACTCTTTCCACCCTAGAAAAAGTTTGCTGGTATACTTACACCAGCAAACCCTCCTAGCGCAGATATAGCTTACACCAAAAAAGCGCTTTTGCCAATATAACTGATATCAGTTCTGCATGAAATAAGTTACAACAGCAAAAGCACTTTTATGCTGATACAACTACATCTACATATGGGTTCTTATTGGTATAAAAAGTTGCAAAAAATTGTACCTCTAACATTACCAGCAATTTTTGTGTAGACATGACCTGACCTAAGTCTAGTTCCTGAATAAGTCCAAAACAATCCTTAGAGCAACATGTTTACTAAGATGGTGTGATGCGTAGAAGAGGGATCCAAGAGCGACGAGGATGAAAAAGCAAGGCTAGGACATATTAGTTTAACCAAGTTTATATTGTTTTCAAATATTCAAAGAAAGACGTGAACAGAGTGAACAATGCATGTGACAAGCATTTAACTCATTAGCACAGAAATACTATTTGTACTTCTAAACAATTGATTTAAGGAAACGCTTTGCCGTACTTTTCATATACAAACTGTTTCTACAGATAAAGCAATTTTTTTTTTTTAGAAAATCTGCAAGATGTATAAAGTATTAAATATTAAAACAGCAATATGAAATAATGGAGAAGGTGGGTACATGATATCTTTCACTGGACCAACTTCTGCTAGGAGACAGACAAGCTTTCAAGCTTACAGTTTACACAAATGTACTAGATCTCCCAGACCTGAACAACTCTGTGTAAATGCAAGAGCTTGTCTCACGCACCAACAGAAGTTGATCCAAACAAGATACTACCCACCCACCTTGTCTGTCTAATACAGGGGTGGCCAACCTGAGCCTGAGAAGGAGCCAGAATTTACCAATGTACATTGCCAAAGAGCCACAGTAATACGTCATCAGCCCCCAATCAGCTCTTCCCCCTGCAGCACCTCCCACCCACCAGCAGCACCTCCCCATCCCTACCTGTACCTCCTGATCAGCCGTTTCTTGGCAAGCCTCCAGGAGAGGAGCAAGGGCATAGAAGGCTCAGGGATGGGGTGGAGTGGGGGCAGAGGCAGGGGTTGAGCAGTGAGCACCCCGACACATTAGAAAGTTGGTGCCTGTAGCTCCAGCTCTGGAGTTGGTGCCTATGCAAGGAGCTGCATATTAACTTCTGAAGAGCCGCACGTGGCTCCGGTGCCACAGGTTGGCCACCTCTGGTCTAATATCTTGGGACCAACATAGCTACAACACTACATATAACATGAAATAACGTAAGTTAGTTTTTAACCACTCCCATGGAGTAGCTTATCCAGTAGAGGTCCACGGCCAATTTCTTTGGAAGGAAGAGTAGGATTTCTGATGTCACTGTATTTGACATTTCCATCTTTTAAAAGTAATCCTCCGTGTCCATGGGATGCTAATTCCTAGCAGTAACATGACTAAAAATCGCAGGCACATATGAAAAGAGTGAGAAAAGTTATTTAAGCAAGAAGTAGTGATGGTACTAAATTATGATGGACATATTTATGGTCTCCTGGACTAGCTTCTTTCAGAGTTAATCTCTTTCATATAAGTCTGGAGGGGGAGTTTAAAACACAGCCCCAGTAGATGCGTGAAGTCTCAACCAATAGTACTATATAGCCTGTCGAACTGCTATCTGCATTCAGAGAAAGCGATGCGATGTAGGTAAGCAGCAACCAAATCAGAAAAACCTTTGATACAAATAAAAAGCTGTAATTATCAGGACTAAAATGTTGTTCACTTTCAAAAGAAAAACATATCAACTCTATGGAATTATCCCTTTTAGCCTATGAGCCCTTAAGCACCATTCTTTTTACAAAGCATTCTTTACTGTTGTAGTCATCCAAAAAGATAACATGACTTTTATGAAAAGAACAAAATTGACAAATTATAAGCAAAATGGTTAGAGCCTGTCCTTTTCACAACAAAAGGAGACTTTGAATAATTTTAGTGATATAGTAGAAAAATGTTAATGGAAAATCAAAATACTGTACTGTATTAGTAAGCCGTTCTTTTAAAAACAGTCATGTCATTTAACCATTTTTTCTAAGTGGAAGGGTCAAACATGAGTTGTAGAATTTATTGCCGATTTCTATTTCAAAATCTACTTAAAAATTATTTCTAACAAGATGAATGCTGCCTAAATTACTAATATTTTATGCATTTTTGCATTGCCATCTCATTGCTATCCAAACAAGTGCATATCCTAGCCCAAAGAAAATCTTTATATCCTGATCACTGCCTTTTTTTGATAATGCACATGCCTCTGTTACTTCTACCTAATTTTCAGATTTTCACATTAATCTAGAGATCTTTTTGTGTTGAAAGATTATTTTCTCTGCAGAAAGTAAGTAGGTACATACTAGTGATGGGGTCTACTATTTGAAAGAAATTGATGGAAAATTGGTTCCACTTAAACTCTCAGCCAAACAGATGACATATCCCTATATTCACATATAACAGTATCAGTTATAAAGTGGAAGAATAAAATGAGACTAGTATTTGCTCTGGAGAAAATATCAGGTTGCATAAAACACTTCATTAAAATTGTTAAACTGGATAAAAATTAAAACTGTACAAAATGAAAGTTTATTCTTCCACTGAATAAGCTAATGCAATGTACATACAAATTTAATTATGAACATGGAGTTGGGGAGAATGGACAATTTGGGTTATAGTAGTGAGAAATGGAGTCTCATCTGAGGCTAATAAAAATCAGAAGTTGTTACCATCAAACCAGTTGGTGGCCAAGTGAAATTAATTGGAGGATTCAGTAAAATTCTCACTAGGATCATTGTTGGCAGTCTTCGAAGAGGGGCCAAAAATGAGTTCATTATTTGTTTCCAGTAATACTTAAGGACTTGTGCATACACATTAATTGTTTGTAAAGGATAGTGTTGTTCCAGGACACATTCCCTAAACATTTTTTTTAGGGCAAGCCCAGACTACCCTTTTACAAACATTAACTATAGTAAGTTAGTGACCATATTTTAAGATTGGTGCAACCTTCCCATGTAAAAGACAGCACAAAAAGTCTGAACAGCTGTTGCCCATGATATACCTGATCTGGATAAACAGATGATGTCATCAGCTTCTATGGCTGCCAATTTGGCACCTTTCCTGAGCATTGAATTCACAGCAATTCTTAAACAATAACCTTTGTATAGAGAAAAAGTTTAAATTCCTTTTCCATCTGTAAAGCTCTAGTCACTTAGCATAAAATGAGAGCTGAATATGCTTTAACCTCAAACTAGATATCAGGGTCAGTCACTGGCCTTTTCCCACACCTGTAAAGTTATAACTAATAAAACTGACTGCATCTAATATATTTTAGCTTCTTTTCCATAAAGGACTGTGCATTAGTTTGTAAGAGACAAATAGATTAAATAGTTAACTTAGTACAAAATGGCCACACCTACTGAGTTTACCCATGTTATACTTTTGCTGATTCTGCTTAAGCGTCTATTGAATGAGTCACTAGTTCCCATTTTAGTTGGGAACCGGACAGTCCGCTTCAGAAGTGACTGCACTTTATCACTTTATATAGACTCTGCATGGAATATATCCTATAAAAACAGGAATCGTTCTGCTACACATATACAGAAATATATTTTAGTACACTAAGCAAAATGCTGCGAACATTATTTAATCTAGAAATCTTCTGAAAAAAGCTGCTGTTTGAGACACTATTTGCCCATAATTATCTCTAGTATACAGGGATTAGACAATATACCTGTGTTCTAGCCCTGATTGACACTGACTCATTCTCATCAGATAAACCACAGAATGAAGTGGAAATACTTGCATACCTCACAAGGATGTCATCAGACATAATTAGTGTTTGAAAAGAGCTTTGAGTGTCCTGGATTATATGTGAAACAAGAATTTCAAAGACCTCTTAACTAATTACTAATAGTTAACAAAAATAAAAGCTATGTTAAAGTATAGATAAAAATTAAGCCTAGATTGAGAAAAGGCAGATAATTCAAAGTTCATCTTATCCAACTGAAACTGCAGATAAAATTTAGGCATAAAGCACAATGTAATTACCTATTCAATTGAGTGACTAAAGTGATAAGATCAACCCTTGTAATATACAAGGGCACGTTTCAATACAAAATCAGAAAGAAGAGTGGCATATGTTGAATTACCTACAACTTCCTAAAGCACTTACACATGCCATGAAGTTACCACATCAAAGTACTGACTGGTTCAGTCCCAACCCCACCATTTTTCCTTGTGAGAACCGTCTGGATCACAACACAAGGGTAATGGTTGTAGGCCTTTGTCAATTTAAAACCAGAAAAATTTAATTTATAAAATAAGCATTTAAATCCTCTCATTTTGATGTATTCATCGAATAAAATTAAAAGCTCTCTAAAGTGTGAGAGAATTGTTAAATAGGCTGAAGAGACCATATCTATCATCCTGTAAATATAGACAGTTAATACATATAGATGCCAGCAAATCTGACCCAGGAATCTGGCCATAGCATATACCAGTACATAGGAAAATTAATTTCAAACACCAGTTAATCCACATGCCTGAACAGTGGGGAAACCAAGTGGTTTTTTTAACATTTCTAAAAATACGCATTTTGATATTTGTCAAATTGTGTTTTAATCAAAGCCATCTGAGATAATGACATTTCATAATCAGACGAGTCATTCCATTTCAAATTGGTCAGATAGAGTCTACAAACTATAATTCCAAAGGAAGGCCTTGTATGCCAAGGTTCACCTTGAAGCTCTCTTCACAGATCATTTGTGAACTGCATAAAAATAATTTGTCTTGCTTTGCTTTAACCTAACTTATAGCTGCACCAACATTGTAATGCAAGCTTTTACAACTCAACAGTACACATTGAGGAATTTACTGTAGACAAATTAAGTACCAAAAGCAAACCTGTTAGATGACACAAACAGATTGTAGATAATCAACACATTTCAAAAGTAAAACCCTACATTTTGCTCCACAAACCTGCTATATAATGCTTAACTATTTTTTTTACACCCATCCATTTCCATGGACTGTATGTGACTTCATATCTGACTACTAGGTTATTTCACAATGGCTTGACACTTCCACCTTTTACCACTTCACCACATCATGCCTACACGTCCAGAAATTCCTAGGGCAACAGCGAAGATGCTAATTACTGTGGCATTTCCTTCGAACAAGCTTTAATTCCCTCCGTGTGCGCAGCGTGTTAACCTCGGAAGAATTACCTGGACACACCCTTCCTGGTGACCACCGATACTTTCACGAGCCCAGGGAAACCAGGGAGTCGCTGCAGTGAGGTTGAAACTAGCTTTGAGCAGAGCCGCTCGGGCCGGCGGTTACAACTCGGAGAGCTACCGAACGCTCTTCCCGGAGGCAGGAGGCCTTTGGGAGGCGAGGCCCGTCTCTCGAGTTTGATGGGCTCGCAATTGCTTTCGGTTCCCGAGCAAGCGCCTCCCCCACGCCACGAGGCGCAGACACAGCCCCAGGCCGCATGTCACCGAGCAGCAGCAGGGGCTCCAACGCACAAACTTCCGCAAGCACCGCGCCAAGTTTTGCTCGTGTCCCAACACCCCCCCGCCCCCACCCGACTTCCAGCTGGGAAAATACCGGGAAAAGAGGAGACCGGAGAGGGGCTTCACGGCTCTGCAAAGGGAGCACCAGCCACCCAAGGGGGTGGGGTAGACAGACTGAGCCCTCGCAGGGGTGAGGGACACTGCGGCTGGGGGGAGGGAGCACTCTCCCCGGTTCCGACCCTCCCGTCTCAGGGTGTGGGTCTGCCCCACTGCCCCCCATAGGTGCTCACCGTCGGCGGGTTGCTGGAAGTTGACATAGGCGTAGCCCAGAGACCGGCGGGTGATCATGTCCCGGCAGACGCGGATGGAGAGGATGGGCCCGGCGGGGCTGAACTTCTCGTAGAGCATGGCCTCGGTGACGTCGGGGTGCAGGTCCCCCACGTACAGGGAAGCCATGGGGTAGCTGGGGGCGCTGGGGTTCATCCTGCCGCCGTCTCCAGCAGGGGAAGGGGTCACACTGACGCGAGGAGGCCGCGGCGGCCCCGGGTTCCGTGAGGGGCGAGTGGAAGATTCGAAACTTAACGGCTCCGGGAGGCGGATTCTCGGCGGGGAGGGCCCGGCTCGCTCGGGGCCGGCCCTGGCGGAGGTCTCGGCTGCTCCTGGTCTAGGCGGGGGTTGCTCGGTGTCTCCTCTCGGCTGTGCCGGGTCCGGGGCTTCGCTTCACCGGGTTATTTTATATCAAACCGGCCGGTTTCGGGGGGGGATTTTTATGGGTTTTTCAGGGTTTTTGGATTTTTTTTGGATTTTTTTTTTTTTTTAGTATTTTTAGTAATAAATGGTGCGGCGGGGCCGGGCCGGCGTGTCCGGGGGGCCGGAGCACACGCACTGCGCACACAGCACCGACAGCGGCCGGGGGACAAGGGGGAGGCCGCCGCCCCGGCCGCGCACTATATATACCCGCCCCGCCCCCGCCCGCCCCCACCGCACTGCACGCCACGCACCGACCGCACGCAGCGCGCAGGCGCCAGCCCAGGGGACTGAGGGGACGCGCACAACGCCTGAGCGCAACAAGGAGAGCGAGGGAAAGCCGCATGCGCCGAAGAAGGAGCGGACGACAGACTACACGCAGCAGAAAAGGGGGGAAAGGGGAAGTGGACGAGAGCGCATGTGCTACATGACAGCAGCGGGGACGACCGTACACGTGCAAAGGGAGAACGAACTCGCTCGAGAGCGCATGCGCAGTAGAGATGTGTGACGACTCTGATGAGACATAAAGCGCGTGCGCCGCTGAAAGTCAAGCTGTCTAGCTAGGGATGATGGCTTAGGGTCTCAAGAGCGCGCGCATAGTGCTAAAGACAGAAGAGTGGGCATACGCTAAAGAACTGTGTGTGTGTCCGTCTGTCCGTCCCCAGGAGGTCAGGAAGATACTGATCGCGCACGCGCTGTGACAGGACTGAGAGCTCGTGTCACATGTGTGAGGCGGAAGGCCCTAGAGCGCATGTGCGGGGATCTGTCTCCGCTCAGCGTGGGTAGGAGGTTTCTGCTGAGCTGTGGCTCGTGCCCTTCGCCAGCGCTGCGTGCCTCCCGCGCGCGTCCCATGAGGGAGCCCGTTTCGTGGGGGGAGGGGTCACAGGGGGGCTGTTGTTTTCTGAGTCGCCGGGGGGGGCTTTGCGCGCGGCTGAGGTGGTTCCGCTGGGGCAGCGCTTGGGTGACCTAGTCGCGGCCTTTGCTGCTCGGCCGCCTCTCTGTCCCCGCCCTGCTCTGGGGCGCGGGAACGGGCTGCGTTGCCTCGCCGTGCGCCGAAGGACAGGGCTGACCGGCGGGGCTCCGTCGACCTCCGCTCCCCCGCCTGCGGTACAAGGTGCTGCCCTGCCTGCGTGTGTTCCCATGGCGCCATGAGGCCGGGGAGGTAACGCCTTGCGGGGCCGTTGGGCTCCAACTGGCCCATTGCAGGCAGAGACCGGTAATCCGTATCCTCCTTTCCATCTGTAAACTGCCCCCTCCCCGACCCACCCTGGGCTAGAGTTTGGCCATGCCCAGCTTCTGCCCACATTCAACATGCAAGGCAGCAGTTCTCAGACTCCTCATAGAATATCAGGGTTGGAAGGGACCCCAGGAGGTCATCTAGTCCAACCCCCTGCTCAAAGCAGGACCAATCCCCGATTTTTGCCCCAGTTCCTTAAATGGCCCCGAAAAATCAGAGTAGGGAAATAAACTACATTCAAAAGCAGCTAAAAACACAGTAACAGGTGGAAACAGCAAAGAGGTTTAGAGTTATGTGACCAGCCAGCTGTCTGCTGATGATCATTTGCTTTAATATGAGACCTATTCATACGCAATATGAACACTATGGCTAGGGCTTGTCTACACTTAAAACGCTATTGGGGCACTGGTGGGCTTCTGTGAAGACCAGGGGTGTGCACAGTAATTTAAATCTGACTGCTTTTGGGTGGGCACGTCCTGTGCCTAGCCACAGCCTGGGCTGGAGGAGCTGTCAGTTTCTGCCATGGCCCAAGGGGCTGGGGGAGCTCTGTGACCCTGCCATGGCCCAGGGGGCCAGAGGTCCTTGCTCTCCCCACTGTGGCCCCACAGCTGGAGGAATTCTGTGCCTCCACTGATTATTGGGGGCCCCAGCCCCTGCTTGTCCCTCATTGTGCACGCTCCTGGTGAAGACTCTACCTGTGCCAATGGGTGTGCTTCTTCCATTAGCATAGGCAACCTACCTCCCCGAAAGGCTGTAGCTAGGTTGACAGAAGAATTTTCCTGTCCACCTAATGCTGTCTAAAGCGGAGGTTAGGTCAGTTCAGAGGTGTGTATGGATTTTTCACACCCCTGTGCAACATAGTTACACTGACCTAGTTTTCTAATAAATTTGTTAAGTCTCTAAGGTGCCACAAGTACTCCTTTTCTTTTGTGGATACAGACTAACACTGCTGCTACTCTGAAACCTAGTTTCCTAATGTAGAACAGACCTAAGTCTCTGTAACTTTAACTGCAATAGTTATGCAAGGGTTCATAAAAAAGCTAAACCCACCAGTTCCTTCAACTTTTTGTTGAGGTGAGCAAGGAGGTCTTAGCACAGTCAACTGAATTATTTAGGACTAATTAAATTAGTTGGAGAATAGACACCTTAATGCAGGGGTAGCCAACCTGAGCCTGAGAAGGAGCCAGAATTTAACAATGTACATTGCCAAAGAGCCACAGTAATATGTCAGCAGCCCCCCATCAGCTCCCGCACCCCACTCTTAGTGAATCCCCCCACCAGCAGCCCTGCTGATCAGCACCTCCTCCTCCTTCCCCGCACCTCCTGATCAGCTGTTTTGTGCAGGAGGCTCTGGGGGGGAGGAGAGAGAAGCGAGGGCACTGCAGGCTCAGTGGAGGCGGTGGGAAGGGGTGGAGTGGGGGCAGGGCCTGTGGCAGAGCCGGGGTTGAGCAGTGAGCACCCCCGGCACATTGGAAAGTTGGTGCCTGTAGCTCCAGCCCCAGAGTTGGTGTCTACACAAGGAGCTGCATATTAACTTCTGAAGAGCCGCATGTGGCTCTGGAGCCACAGATTGGCCACCCCTGCCTTAATGTTACTTAAATTTTTGTAACGGTCTGAGTGGCCTATATCTCAAGTTTTTCCTTTGGTCGGGTCTACACCTAAAACTTAGGTCCACCTATCTGCTTTACTGAGGGAGCGTAAAAAATTCACACCCCTGAGACGTGGTTAAGGTGATCTAAGCCCCAATGTAGACCCTGCTAGGTGAATGGAAGAATTTATATTTGCAGTGCTGCTGTAGCGCATATGTACCCTGTGTTCATCTACAGCCCAGACATGCCAAACCTGTGAAAAAAATGCAGAAATTGGGCTTGTTCTTGGCTTAATTGGCTTGTGAGTTGCTTGTTGGCTAGTTTTTAGCTTGTTGGGCTTGTAGCTTATTGCTTTTTTTTTTTTAATCGGCTCCCGGCAAGGGGGAGCAAGCAGGGGTAAGGGTGGGAGAGAGTCAGGGGTGCACAGTGGGCCCATCACAGTCCCAGACTTCACGCCTGAGGGATCTAGTCACAGAGTGTTGCGGTTCTTAGGGATTGGCTTGTTTTGGCCTTGTTTTGAAATGGGATTGATTTTTGGCTTATTGTGAAAGTTGGGGTGCTTATTTACCATGTGAAAATTGGAAACTGCTACAGCCTTAGGCAATTTTTCTTCAATTTAAAGTGCTTCAAGTTGGGCCCTTAATTAGGTGGTCTGATTTTTTTTTAAAGGCATTTGCGGCTCCTAGCACTAAAAAATAGACCACTTCTTTAGGTGTCTAACTTTATGTACCCAGGGCTAGAGCTGGTGACTTAGGCATTGCAACACTCACAGTTGTAGTACTTTGCTACCTAGTGAAATCCACTGGCCTGAATTAAGCACCCAGGCTCTTGATATAATGCATGGGGAGAGAGGCCTCTAAAAAATTTTCCACTAAAGTCAGCAAGCTGAGCAGGGAGCTGCTTCAGCCAGCCAATAGGAAATGGTGAGGAAAGGGTTGGGACCTAAGCTTTGCCCATCGGAGGGGGTTAGACACCTATTTCCACCTGGATTTATAGTCGTTAAACCTCCCCGGGAGTTAGGTGCCTGAGCTGTTTTTTATTTTTCAAGAAATACTAGAAGAGGTTGTGGTGCCTCCTCATAACTTTTAGCTCAGTGGTTAGAGCACTCACCTTGAATTTGGGAGGCCTATATTCCTCCCAGTTCCAGTGCATATTTAATTATTTATACACAGTGGAATAGTTTAACAGGAGAGATTGAGAGATGCCTCTCCAGAATATCCAATAGCCCAGTGGTTTAGAGCACACTTCTGAGAAGCGGGAGACCCAAGGGCAAATCCCTGCTCCACATTAGGCATAGGGGGGAATTGAACCTGAGTCTTCTACATCCTAGGTGAGTGCTGTAACTACTAGATTTTAAAAAAAAAGTGTGTGGGGGGGAGGTGGCACCTCCTGCCCTCGCCATTTTGTGTGGGGTTAGGTTATACTCTGAGTGCCAACCAGATTGGGTTCTATAGCTAAGATAGGCAGGGAAAGGGCCAGTTTGAGGACTTCCGCTGAGGCTTAGGCTTGAGCTTGGTACCTGGACCAAGGTGGCTGTACAGGAACTCCTCACTTAACGTTGTAGTTATGTTCCTGAAAAGTGTGACTTTAAGTGAAACAATTTTAAGTGAATCCAGTTTCCCCATAAGAATGAATGTAAATGTGAGGGTTAGGTTCCAGGGACATGTTTTTTTGCCATACAGTACCATAGTTGGGAGGTGCCCCCGCCTTACTCCACACAGGCACAGCCCACTGGCACTGGAGACCATGAGGCAGGCAAGGAGGCTGAAGGTGCTGTAGGCTAGG
The DNA here is from genome assembly GCF_015237465.2 of Chelonia mydas. Classification (NCBI taxonomy): domain Eukaryota; kingdom Metazoa; phylum Chordata; order Testudines; family Cheloniidae; genus Chelonia; species Chelonia mydas. Next base: position 37,698,569 of record NC_057850.1, on the reverse strand, counting down.
AGAAGCACGTTGCGCAGCAGAAGCAGTGGTAACTTCCCCTACTTTGCAAGCACCAGGGGCAGGGGCTCAACCCTCGGCCCGCCCACTCCACCCCTTTACTCTGCACACCGTGTCTTCGCTCCCCTCTCCTGCCTCCTCAAAACCGCAAGCCAGCTGATTGCTGCGGGCAGGAGGCAGGGGAGAGGCTGTGCGCCGAGTCCTCCCTCCTGCCCCCTCCCTCCTGCCCACGGCAATCAGCTGGCTTGCGGCTTTCAGGGGACAGGAGGGACGGGGGAGGAGCGAGGACTGTGTGTGCAGCCTCCCCCCTCCCTCTCCTGCCCGTGGCAATCAGCTGGTTTGCAGCATTCGGGAGGGAGGGGGAGCCTGCACACTGAGTCCTTGCGCCTCCCCCCTCCCTCCTGAACACTGCAAGCCAGCTGATTGCCACAAGAAGGAGGCAGGGGGAAGATGCTGATCCATGGGGTCTGCCGGTGGGCGGAAGGTGCTGTGGTGGGCCTGCCAGCTGTGGACAAATTAGGCAGCCAAATGACGTTATAGCGAAGCATTGCACAACTTTAAATGGAGCATGTTCTGTAATTGAGCAGGGACATAAGATTGAAACAACGTTAAGCGAGAGGACGTTAAGTGGGGAGTTACCGTACTCATGTTCACTGGCAGAATCTTTAGTACCTGCAGAGTTAGATGGCAGTTGAGTAGGGATTTTGAGGATCTCAGTGGAGCCAAGATGTTGAACTTAGGCACTGAACTGCTATTTTAGGTGCCTAAGTCCTTTTGTGGATCTAGACCCAAGTGTGGAGCATTTTATCCTTCGGATTTACAGTTCTCCACTGCATCATGTTCAAAGATTTGCAGGATACAGCAGCCTACCTCATGATTTTTCTTCATAAATGCCTGCTTTAGGAGGAGGAGTTCTTTTCCCTTTGCATGGGCCTACAGATCAAGATAGTTGTTTTATGTAATATCCTAATTCTAGCAGATTATTGGTAATGTCTTCCAGTCTAAAAGCTGAGAATAAATACTAGCTGGTTTTGCCAAACTATTTTGCCCTCATCTTGGTACCTACTGAATCTGTTCAAAATAAATTGAATTTTACTTTGGATTCTGTTTTAATAGTGCCAGTAGCTATTGTTTTAAAAATGTAAAGATAGATTGGTTTTTAATCCTCAAATTATGGGCTTTTGCCTCAGTCTCTAGAAATCAGTTTTACTGGTTGAGAATTTGTGTTCCAAGCAGGTTGGCTTTCATATTATTGAGGCTTTTAGTTTTACTGCTGGACTTTATCATTCTGGTGTATCACATTAAGGCTTGATTAACACTTAAGTTTTGCTGTCACAGCTACGTTGGTTAACTCTGTGGGGGGGCGGAAATGACACTTCTGATTGACATACCTATGCCAGCAAAAGCCCTATGTAGATGCAGTTATATTGGCAAAAAGTCCTTTTGTGGATTGGTATAAGCTATACCAGCAAAAGAACTCTGGCAGAATAAGATGTGTGCATAGCAGTACTGGCAAACTCTTTCTAGTGTAGGCAAGACATCCGTTTCTGCTCCAGTTGCTCTATATGATTAGTCTATTGAGTTTACGCAACCTACAAATTTGAATTTTGATTAGTTAAGTTAGACTGTTCCACAGAATTTCTATTATCACAATTTGCTATGTTTCTGAAATAGGTACTGAAGACTTAATACCATATCTGGGCATTTTTGGATGATAAACAGCTCAGTTCTTCTCTAACTTTTTAATTAGGAGCCTATCACAAACCACCTCATGATCTTCAACACATAAGAAATTAATTATGGGAAGAAATAACTGGTGCAAACACTATGGATGCAGTTTAGAAAGGCTGTGTGACAGTACTCCTCATAAAAAATACAAACTTCCTCTTTATAAACATCCTCCATTTTAGAAGTGGAGGATCTAGCATTCGTTTAGAATTGTATAATCTTGTCTTTTGTACTCTGTTAAGATAGTTAAAATTTCAGATTCTCGGTAAAGAAAAACTGCTTAAATGGGCTGCTTCTGTGTTCATTACAGCACACAGACCTAAAATATCATAGGCTAAGAGGCATTTGCTTCACAGTAGTCTTAGATATACTACTTGTTTTTTATCTTTGTTAGATTGCTTCACTCCCTCCCCCTTCTGAGGCTTCTTTACGTAGTTTCAGGGGAAAGAGTAAGAGCCCAGGATTTGAAATCTTGTTTTCATTTCCTTTCACCAACATCTGTCATCCTGAGCCCTAAATAGAGCTGCTGGAGTGATTATTTGTGGTCTTTGCTGTCACATGTTAAGAGTGATTTTGCTAGCGTGAAAATCCTTAACCCACCAAAAGAATTGTATCTGGAGGTGGGGAGGAGGGAGTTAGTCCTCTTGTGAAGACACTGAATTTTGCAATGGAGAAATTATAATCCAGGGAACTGGGTATTCAAACAGTGTAATGTGATAACCTCTTATTGAATGTTAATAGTGATAATTTGTCAATGAAATTGTTTTAATCCTGATTTAAGAATAAATGAAGATTTCTGGTTTTATTTTACAACAGAACAGACATAAGTACAATCTTGTTTACAAATGTATTTGGAAGAAATAAGATAGTCAGATGTATTAAAACAGATACAATCCAATTATGTTTACATGCTAATTTACATTATAGTAGTTATTTTTTGCTGTTTTTAATCTTTCATTCTAAAGTAAAGGCCTAGTGATGAAAGTATAGTGTATGTATATGCATACACTATACAAATCTAAGAGTGCTAAAGTTGCAAAGTCAAGCATTTAAATTAGGAAATGCCAAATTTAAAGTTGCCCATGCAACCTTAATTTAGCCACCCTTGTGTGTAGACTTTGATGAAGTCTTAGTACATAATCATATGCTATTTTTTCCACAGAACCCTAGCCTCATTCAGTGCAGAGGAGAGACTATTCTCACTGAATGTGTTGCTGGTTGGAAATGTTCCAGCAGAAATTAATTCATTTACCTTCATGAAGGAAACATTATAATTCAGTGTTTCCAAAATTCTTGATTCATTGAGAAATTTTGGCAAATTTGGTTTTGTTCCAGTGCGAAATGAACCCAGATTTAAATTCTTATGAACCAAAAATTGTGAGTTTCGCCAGCTCTAGTAACTATTTAATTTTTTTTATCCTCATCATTCTGTATGTGGTCCCATTCCTTATTTATTACATACCATTCAAGCTCTGTATTGAGTACAGAATTAGGCCATGTCTGTACTAGCACTTATATCAGCAAAACTTTTGTCGCTAAGGGGTGTGAACCCCCCGCCCCGAGTGAGATAAGTTTTGCTGGCACAAGCGCTCGTGTGCACAGTGCTATGTCGGTGGGAGACGCTCTTCTGCCAACATAGATTCTGCCGCTCATTGAGCTGCTGTTATTATGTTGACAGGAGAGCTCTCTCCCATCAGCATAACATGGCTACATGAGTGCTCTTACAGCATCAAAGCTGTATCGGTACAGTTGTGCCACTGTAAGCTTGTAATTGTAGACGTGGCCTTAGTAATTTCCTCAAGGAGTCTTTTGGGGCTCACTGTAGCATGAGCATTTCATACTCATAAAAGACATTCATTAAACACACCAGTGAATTGAAGTGGTGGTGTTATCCTCATTTTAGACATGTGGAACTTAGGCAATGAGATAAAAAAGGAAAAATTTTGGGTGCCCAATTTGAGAAGCCATGACCTGACTTTTCAGAGTACTTAGCATTTAATAGCACTCTGAAGCATGGCTCCTACTGACTTTAGTTGTAACTATAGGTGTTCACCACTTGTGCAAACCTGGCCCAAGTTTTCTCAAATAGGATACCCAGAAAATGAGGAATACAGTTGCCAGCTGTGAAAATTCAGTTTGTGTGACTTACCCAGCATCACCTTGGGACTCAGATAGAGGCAGGGATAAAATCTAATTCTCATTGGTAGCATTCACTGCCTTAACCACAAGACCATCCTCTCTCTTTCTGCAGTTCCCTGCCTCATTCAGTTCATATCTTCCAGCTTTTGCAACAAACGAGACAAGGATCTTACAGAGAACAGCCTTCTTTACTACACAACCCTGATTACCCTAAGTACGACCCATCCTGTGTATGAGGCAAGCATCCTGTGGAAAAAATGTGGTCATGTAATCGAGGGCTATCCTAATACCTATATACAAGGAATACAAATTAATGTTGCATGGGCAACCATATTTCTTACTGCCAGTTTTTGCCAGTGGTTTTCAGAGATATTTACTGATAGCAGAGAAATAATGTAACTCAAGAATCTTGAGTTTCATTTAAGTTTTGAAGATGAGTATGTTCAATTGTGTGCTACAGACCCTTCTGTTTGTGTCCCCACTAGCCTCCCCTTTCTTCCCTGTTCTCCAGTGTCTCCTTTTCTCTGTTCCCCTGCTTCTATCCCACCCTGTTCTATCCCCCCTAGCCAGTTCCCCCCAGAGTTACCCCTCTGTCTCTGAGTCAGCTTGCTTTCTCCTCATCCATGCTGCCTCGGCATCAGCAGGGGAGTACTGGGAACACAGGAGACATACTCTGGCCTGGTCTAAACCTAAAACTGAAGTTGACCTAGCCACGTTCTTCAGAGGTATGAAAAAGTGAAGCGAACCTAAGCAACACTGAAGGCACCACTAGGTTGACAGTAAATTTTTGAGTCAACCTAGGTACCACCTCTCAAGGGGGTGAATTTACTACAGATTTACTACAGTGACCTTTTAGTCATAAAGGGAAAAACCCCTTCTGTCACTCTAACATGTCTATGTTACAGTGGTGTCGCTGTAGCTGTGTGGCTTCAGTGCTTGTAATGTAAGACTTACCTTCCCCGTTCTTAGTTTCATCACTGAGCACAGTAATGGCTTGGCAGTCAGAAAAAATTGCAAAAAACGTCTGCTTCACCCCAGAGCTGAGCAGTGCTCAGTAGAAATGGAATGTTCACAGCATTTGGCTGCCAGCCTTTAACAAACCTCTACTGAGAATATGCAAACAGTGATTTGTATAGGTTTTCAACTCAGAAGTTTGAGTTGATTTTCACAGGGGCAGTATAAAGGAACCTCTCTGGCCACGGGGTGATCCTCTTCCACATTTCAAATCCTTGCTCCAAAGCATGGATATGCTAGAGCTTCTCAATTAAATAGTTGTAAGAATTTTAATCCTCATCAAAACAATTTATTTTCTTCTAGTTCACAGAAACAGCTGAACCATTTTTGCTCTAATGTAAAAATAAAGAAAAAGAGGGGAGGGAACCTGTATTAACACTGTTTTATCATATACCACCACTACAAAATATTAAACTGGACAAGCAACTTTTAGCTTCCTCTTTAAAAAGGAAAAACTAACCTTTAGGAAGTGTATAAATAGGCAGTTAGTGTTACCCAAACAACATCAGTCGTGCCCTTGTACCACGTTAAAGGATCCTATCCAGCATACCTTTAAACTTACTTTGTAAGATGTGATCTAGGTCAGTCGCTTTGGTGGAGAAGGCAAGGAATGGTCTTGTGGTTAGAGCTCAGCTTAATCTTGTGCCCTGAGTTCCATTCCTGGTACTGTCATAGGGCTTTCTTTGCGGCTTTGGTCAAGTCACTTGACCTCTGTTCATCATTTTCTCTGTCTTAAAAATAGTAATTATTCCTTGCTTCTCAGGCTTCTAAGTTCGTTCACGTTTGTGAGGTATTCAGGTATTGCCATGTTGAGTGCCAAATAAATACTTGTAAATAAATATAAGAAAAAATAAATGCATTTTGAAAGTTTAATGAGTTTTCAAAAATCAGCAGTTATCCTTCAAAACTGGAAAAGATAATTAGTTTGGTAAAGCTTGCATATAGATTGTAATAAATGTGAAGCACATGTTTTTATACATACACGTGTCTTCAATCCTACACGTGATTTTTCACCACTACACTACCTTCTGTTCTCACCAAGTAACTTATGTAATTCAGGGCTTGGTATTTAAGTATCTGTAAATACTGTAAACAAGATAGTTATAATTTATGTGTCTAGCAATACTTTCAGATTCAGAGGAAGATGTACCTTTGGTGATCAGCATAGAACAATTTTCCTCTGTGTGCTTTTCGATTATGGAGTGGTTGTGTGTGTTTGCTACTTTGCAGACAGACTGAATTTCCCACATAATATAGGCTAACTTCATAGATTTCATTAAAACATGATTTACTGGAAGTAGAGAAAGTCATATCAAAACAATACAATGGTATGAATGTCTATGTAGCCTTAACTTGGTAAAGTTAATCTAAGCAGGGTCTGATGTATAGGTAAGAAATGATAAATTTGAAAATTACCTGCTTATAACTTTATGGTACTGTGTCAGTCACTTGAGTGCCACTCCGGTAAGCTGCAGCAATGCCCCCTTGTCTTAGGCAGATGTCCCCTATAGACAGAACTTTGGAATGAGACTACATTATCATATTGATGTGTAGTTCACAGGTGCACTTGTCTTGGAGGAAAAAAACTGGTTCCTTTTGGCCTGGGCAAAATAATGTTTAGTTTCATTTTTCTATAAAGATCATTAGTACTTGTTCCAGCTGAAACTAATTAAAACAAATGGTCATGCAACGCCCTCAGTCAAGTCAATGGAAGCCTAATTAGTATCCAGAAGGATTTCAGCCAGGAAAGCTGGAGATGCCTGAGGGGTGGGAGGTGAAAATGGTGTTTTGTTCCCTCACACATCCTTCAACAAAGATACAGTGCTCCTATTTTCTAATAATTTTCTCTGAAGAATTATTTCTTCTCTATATCAAATATAAATTGTTGATAGGTGAAGGTTGATCTGTCACAGAAGCCAGTAGCCATGTTGATTTGCCATGAAAACAGAGATGCAATATATTTTTTGCTAGATGGTCCTATTCAGTCACTTGTAGGATTATGAAAAAGAGCCTAGTAAACTGTGGTGTTAATTTTGGTGGTCACTGATAAAGTGACCCTGTGTTTCACTCTGTGGCTCCTGTAATATTATTGTTTCTGGTTGCTGTTGACAGGTGAAGAATTAAGGTTGCTTTGATGACTAATGGTTTGTCTACATGGTGGTTTTAAACCAGATCAAATTGAGTTTATCTGGTTTGAAAATGCTTGTATAGACATGACCCAATCCATCACTGAGCATTAACACTGTATTTTTCTGGAGTACTCTTACAAATTGGACTTGGATTGCTTCAAATTGAATTAATATAGTCTGTTGTTTGTGTGGACGTAACTGCTGCGCATCACTTTTTGCATGCTGTAGTGATCTGATCAATGAAATTATTTTTAATTGTTCACTTTATTAATATAACTTCATAAGCAAAGTTCTATGAATGAAACAACATTCATTCTTAAAACTGGTTACCCCAATAACTGGCTAATTGGGTTTCACTTTCAATCCAGTTGCTGATTAAATTGCTGAAACTTACACTCTTTCAACATCGTAACTTCTGCTCGCTGTTTGCCATTCATTATACTTGTCCATATTGTAACTCAAACTCCAATTTAACTTGTCCCAAACTCCATTTTAAAATGCTCACTCCATTTTGTAAACCCTCCTGCAACCTTCATTTTGCAAAACCCTGATGTAATCTTATTAGTGTAGTTTAGATGTGTGAATGAGGTATGTATGGATGATGGAATCAACCTTCAGCACCAGCCTGTTCTGATGAAATAAAGTGTAAATACCAACGGCTGAAGATGCAGACAACAGCCCTGACAAAGCAAGAAGAGTCCACCCCAAAAAGAAAAGAACAAAAGTACAATTTAAGAAACATCAAAGCCAGGTCCTATGCTGAAAGTCATGTCTGCAGTTGACGGGTGATCAATCACAGCGTGACACAGCAAGACCTATAGACTCTGGATTCAAACTAAAGCCTACAAAAAGGATTGGTGAGATGGAAGACTTTGGAGGGTAACATTCTGCTGCCAACATGGAAGGGCATCGGCGCATGCCCAACAGAGACCCAGCTCTTCCTTGAGCCCGGCTTTCCTGGCCAGTTAGCTGCCGCAAGCTATGAACCCAAGCCACAAACTCAAGGTACATTCAGGACTGGTAACTATCTGTCAGCTGCAGAACTGTGTGTGTGTGTACGTACACCTACATAGGTATTAGTTATTGGTCATAAGTCAAATTGTGTTATTATAATAAACGTGACATCTTGTCTTGTCCCCTGAAAAGATCCTGTGTAGTTTCATCTGCATAACTATGCTTCGAACAGTTCTCTCACAGTGCTTTGCAGGGTGACTTAGAGATGTCTGTTTTCCTGTGTGCCCTCCCCACGCTGATGTCAAGTTCCCAGGATAACGCTACTCCTCCAAGTTTAAAAGCTGGCACAGAGCCAGCTGTGGCCCACTTGCTCCTAATCCCAGTCTAGCAGCATTCTTGTGATACAAATGCAATAACATACTGGAAGCCCCGCAGCATGCCTGGTGCAGCTGCTTGGAGCCTTGCTGACCCCCTGGATCTCATTGCCATCTGGGAGAAGTATCTTTTCAGGAAGCTCTTGTGGCCAGTTTGTGGACATTCCAAAGCAGGTGTCTGTGAGTGGTCACGACTGGGATATTGACCAGTGCTAGGTAAAGAACAAGCAGCTCAGGAGAAAATACATTGAAACAAGGGACAAAGGAGACAGGCCAGCAGGGTACATGTGACCTGTCAGGTTTTTGATGACTTGGACCGTATTCTACACAATTATAGCACAACCTACCCCAGGCACAATTTTGCGCCTTCAGCCCTCACTTCACCCTCACCTGAGGCCAACTGGCAAAATCCATCAGGGTCTGAGCAGGAGGATGCCAGAGAGGAGCTGTCCTCTGACAACCAGGGTCTTCTTGGGACTCAGGACCCTGACGACGGTCAGCTGGAAAGCCAGCCCTAGACCAGCCCTACTGCATCTGACCCTGATTTCTGCACTGCATCAGCTGAGCCCAAGTCCCAGTGAGAAACTCAGGCCAGGATCATAGAGGCAGATTCCCTGGAAGGAACCGCAACATGTTAGTATCTATCTTTATAATTCATTATTTATTATTATTGTGCAATACTGGCACTGTGGCTTCAGTTCTGGTACCCCAGGACCTAAGTTCCCTCTAAGCTGCACGGGTGTACAGCTGCCTGTTAAGCTGCGCGGGGGCTCAGGGCTGTGGCGGAGAGAGATGCCATGGAGCTGCTGCGGTGGGTGGGGAGAGGCACCCCTCCCTGCCAGCCCCAGAATGGACCTGCTGCGGCCGGGAGAGGTGTCGCTCTTGGCCGGCCCCAGCATGGACCTGTCTCAAACTTGCCGCAGCCAGGAGAGAAGAGCCCCTCCCTTGACCCAGGCCCGCCGGAGCTGCTGGGGAGAGGCGCCTTTCCCTCCGGCCCCGAGCTGCTGTGGCGAGAGAGGGATGGGGGAAGTCTTCTCTCCCCGCTGAAGCCCCGGGACAGCCTGCACTCCAAACCCCTCGTCCCCAGCCCCACCCCAGGGCCTTCACCCCTAGACAGAGCCCTCACTCCTTGCATACAACCCTCTGCCCGAGCCCCCTCGCACACGCCAAACCCCTCATCCCCAGACCCACCCCAGAACCCTCACCTCCCCCCGCACCCCAACCCTGAGCCCTCTCCCACACGCTGAACCCCTCTGCCCCACCCCCACTACATGAATTTTGTTATGTGCACCAATATGAAGGTGATGTGTCACACATCACCTCCATATTGGTGCACATAACAAAATTCATTCCACACATGGACATAAAAAATTAGAGGAAACATTGTGCCAGGACCGCTGCCACTGTAGGTGGATGTGAGCAAGGAGCCCTTCAGAGTATCCAGCCCCCACCTCCCTCCCTCAACCCATGCTGTCTGTTCAGCTCCACCTGTCCCCTGCATGTGTTCAAAATGGCAGCTGTTTCACCTGGCAATCAGCCTCTGTGACATGCTAACACCACAGCTATCAAATTGTTTACAGGTATATGGTGTGGAGAACAATTTTGCCCAGCTGCCTGTTTTCCATCATCTGTCCTGAGTGGTGAAACACCCCCTCCCCCTTTCTGCTGTCTCAAAATGGGGCTACCATCATGGTGCAGCTGCAGTCTGACACCACACCACCATCATCTCCTCCAACAGATTCAGATAACAAAAGCATTAATTTGGGCAAAAGTCAATGGTTTACTGAGACAGTGGTTTTGGGAGAAGAAGTTTAGTTAGTGTTCATAGTGTTTGGTTAGTGAGAGAGAAATTCATATTACATATCTGGGTAAAGGTGTAAACAATACTACTCCCTGCTGAGATATAAATGCCCTGTGACATGCATTCAAGCTGACAATCATTACAGACTGGCCATGGTAGCATTTTTTATATAGCTACATGTGATTAGCTCCCGGAGACTCTTCCCAGTCTTCGGAGAATCTCTCAGATGGTAAATGATCTACATGTGAGGAGGAGGGTGCTGGGTGCATGGGGATTTCTATATATGCTGTTTGGGGGTGAAGGGGTTGGAGTTAAGTGGTTTACCCATGAAAGCTTATGCCCAAATAAATCTGTTAGTCTTTAAGGTGCCACCAGACTCCTAATCATTAGAGGACCCTGTCTGTTTTTCTCTGCACTTTCTCCATGTTTGCAAGGGAGATTCAGCAGAACTGAAGACTGAGGATTTGCTCCATTTGTTTTGTTTTGCACATGATAGTGCATAGCCTTGCGCCCCCTCTTCGGTATAGCTTGCAAGGCCCTCCCGCATACGTCTAGGGGGCCTATCCTGGTGAAAAATTTCAGTGTATCTTGCTGGTCTGCCTCTTGCCTTTTTGAATAAAACCATTCTGTACTTCCTAGTCACTCACCTCAGCACAACATTGAGAGCCTAAAGGGGATGTAGAGGGGATTACTATCCAGTTCATCCCCATGCCCTGCCATAAATCCCCTTTAACTCCTCATACCATAAAGTGCTTCTAGTGCACAAACAAAATGGGAACATAACTCCAACCCCTTCACCCTCGAACAGCATATACAGAAATCCCAATGCACCCAGCACCCTCCTCCTCACATGTAGATCATTTACCATCTGAGAGATTCTCCGAAGACTGGGAAGAGTCTCAGAGAGCTAATCACATGTAGCTATATAAAAGATGTTACGATGGCCAGTCTGGAATATGAACAGTAAGCAATTATTTTTTCCAAACTCCCACAGCACCTGCAATGGCCAGACTCTCAAAGACAGGGTCTCTATGTGTTGCTGAGAGGGTGGCTAACCTGAGGAGGAGAGGGGGGAAGACTTGGGATGAGAAGTTTCCAGAACTCATGGCAGAGTCCCAGAGGAAAACCAGATTGTCTGAGAAGTGGAAGCTGTATATGAGGACCAGGAGGGAGAAAGAAATGCAGTTCTCCCAAGAGATTGTGGCATTGGCCAAGGACAGCATGGAAAAAGACAGGGAGCTGTAGTGGTAACTTGTGGATGCCATTTTCAGCCAGAATATGCTATCCTCCAAAACACACTCTTGTTTGGCCAGCAGGTCCTGTAATCCTGGACACAGCTGAGTCCATCAGCATATAGGCAATACTGGGTACTGGGACCAGCAGCAACTCCTTCCCACCAAACTACCCCCAGCAGTGCTCCTGATGCTATTCTCCTCTCAGAACCAACCTCTGGGCACCAAGAACTCTACACCTGAAAACCCAGCTCTTTTGAGCCCTGCAATGCCCCTGAAATCTTTGAGCCACATCACTCCACTGAAGAACCCTTGCGGAGAAGAAGATCCAGATGGAAGTCATATACACATCTGTAACTTTAACTCCCTTCCTCCCCAGTTTTTTTTCTATTTACAGTGTTCTTACTGTTGCACTTCCAGTTCTGTTTGTACTGTTGCTTTGATTAAAGGTTGGCTTATAGTTGGTTAATTAGTAGGTTGTTTAAATTTATTTGCAAAACGTATATTTTTTCCATTGGTTTCATAAAACCTTTATTTTGGGTTTATCGTTCTTTATAATAAAAACAGCTTACCATGCATCTGTGATGAGTCATCATTGCATTTAACTGAAATTTCTTTAAATAAAGCTGAAATAATTCCTAGGCTTTTACAAAAGTACCTAGGGAACGTTTCACTTCCATCACCCAAACACAGCACCCCAGTGCTTGCAATGTATCTTTCCCAACTCTCTCCTCCACATGCTAACATGCTCAGGCATAAGACTCAAAATACAAATGATAGGCATCCCTGTCAGCATTCACCTGGGCGTTAGTATTTTCTGTGGGATGCCTAGCTGGCTGCTTGAATCTCCAAGCAAGTCTCCATACCTCTGCCTCCCACCCACCAAGAACACTTTCTCTCTTGCTCTCACAAATATCCTGTAGAACACAAGATGGAGTTATAATGGTCAGAATGTTTTTTCTGCTGCTTCCAACCTATTCCGTGAACAATACCATCTGCCTTTCCAACAGCCAAATGCATACTTGACCACCATTCTGCAACTTCTCAGGTAACAGTGTTTTTTCCTTCTGTCCACCCCCAGAACTTAATAGGTGTTCACTCCCTGCACTCTGTAACACTCCCCATTAACACATTTTTTCCTTGGGGACTTCTTTAGTTCCTCATCCCCAGAATTGCTCAGTGACTGGAGTCCACTTGGATTATACTAACTGGACTGGGAGAGGACAATGAGAATGAAGTAGACTGGGGACAGGAATGTGTTCATAATAGATCCAGTTCAGCAAGCTAGTTACGGATGTGCCTAACTTAAGTCCCATTTGACTTCATTGGAACTATTAATATGGTTAGTTAGGCACATGCTTAAGAAGCTTGCTGACTCAAGAACAAAGTGCTGCATAACTGGAAGGTCCCTGCTATGTAATTTAAGTATAACATGCCACACAGAATGTGGGGCTTAGCTTTGAATAGCGCATTCCTAGCAAATCTCATTGGGAAAATTCTTGTTGATCTTTACTGATGTCATATATGATGTCTCCTGGATCCATTTTGGCTCTGATGCTATTCAACCCCTATATGATGATTGCTTACCACAACCTCCTTTCCACCAGGAAGACAAAAGGCGACCAGTGCAGCCCCTGTAGGGAGAGGGTATGGTCATGTTATCCATATTCAGTGCATCCCTTGTCATCATATATGCTAAGGACAACTGAGTAAACTGAAAGCTCTTCCTCATGCAGAAGCATGGCCACTCTCCAAGGTAAATCTTCCTTTAAAACAAGGGATCCAGTTGGCATGGGGAGATAATTTACAGCTTTCTTTTACAGTTTGGATGAATCTAGCCTAACAGGGTAAGGCGCATAAGGCGTGATAATTCTCTCATTATGGGTCCTTGGAACATTCCACAATCCTGATGAAGTTCTGAGGACTTACCAGTGCTGATAGACATATTGCCTACTGTTAGCTAAATAAGAATGAAACCACTGAACACGAGAACAAAAGCCAAGTATATTTGCTATATTTCACTAATAGTGGTTGGTCAGCCATTTCAGAATCTTTACTCAGCGCAGAGGCCTAACATGAAATTTCATAAGGATCACGTATAACTTTAAGCACAGTTGAATTGGTGGAATGGTTATCTCTAGGGCCCTACCAAATTCACGGCCGTGAAAAACGCATCACAAACCATAAAATCAGGTCTTCACTGTGAAATCTGGTCTTCTGTGTACTTTTATCCTTTCCAATACAGATTTCACAGGGGAGACAAGCGTTTCTCAAATTAGGGGTCCCGACCCAAAAGTCGGTTGCGGGGGGATTGCAAAGTGTCAGGGTTCCTTCCCCACTCTGAACTCTAGGATACAGATGTGGGGACCCACATGAAAAACCCCCTAAGCTTATTCTTACCACCTTAGGTTAAAAACTTCCCCAAGGTACAAACTTTGCCTTGTCCTTGAACAGAATACTGCCACCACCAAGCGTTTTAAACAAAGAACAGGGAAAGAGATCACTTGGAGACGTCTTCCCCCAAAATATCCCCCCAAGCTCTACACCCCCTTTCCTGGGGAAGGCTTGATAATAATCCTCACCAATTTGTACAGGTGAACACATACCCAAACCCTTGGACCTTAAGAACAATGAAAAATCAATCAGGTTCTTAAAAGAAGAATTTTAATTAAAGAAAAGGTAAAAGAATCACCTCTGTAAAATCAGGATGGAAAATACTTTACAGGGTATTCAGATTCAAAACACAGAGGATCCCCCTCTGGGCAAAACCTTAAAGTTACAGAAAACAGGAATAAACCTCGCTCTTAGCACAGGGAAAATTCACATAAAACAAAAGATAAACTAATCCGCCTTGCCTGGCTTACCTATACTGGTTGCAATATTGGAGACTTGGATTAGGATGGGATGGAGAAGATGAATTTCTGTCTGGCCTCTCTCAGTCCCAAGAGAGAACCAACACGTAAACAAAGAGCACAAACAAAAGCCTGCCCCCCCCCTCCAAGATTTGAAAGTATCTTGTTCCCTTATTGGTCCTTTGGGTCAGGTGCCAGCCAGGTTAGCTGAGCTTCTTAACCCTTTACAGGTAACAGGATGTTGCCTCTGGCCAGGAGGGATTTTATAGCACTGTATACAGAAAGGTGGTTACCCTTCCCTTTATATTTATGACGCAAGGTTATTGTAGGGGAGTTGTAGTATTACCACCCTTTCTTCTGCACTGCCTTCGGAGCTGGGTGGCTGGAGAGTGGTGGCTGCTGGCCGAATGCCCAGCTCTGAAGGCAGCACCACCACCAGCAGCAGCACAGAAGTAAGGGTGACCATACCACGATCCCCCTACAATAACCTTGTGATACCCCCCCACACTAGCCCTTTTTGCATTAGGACCCCTACAGTTACAATACCATGACATTTCAGATTTAAGTATCTGAAATGAAATTATTTTTGAATTCCTATGACCATGAAATTGACCAAAATGCACCATGAATTTGGTAGGGCCCTAGTTATCTCTAAACAGTTAAGATTTTCCTTGTATCAAAAATGTTATGACTTGTGAATTTACTTATTTCTCGATCATTTTAGATTTCAATGGAAATAATGAAATTAGTTAATACTTTATTAATGTAGATTTCCCTTTCTGCCCCATAGGAAGTGGGACTGTGAGTATTAATGCATTAATGTTTATATGGTGAAGTTTACTAAATACAGTTTAATCCTTGAAAATGATAAATACAGATCAGACCCTATAATTTGGTTTGGAAAACATTTGTTTTAAAATTTGTGTCCAAAGTGTGCTAATTCTGGATTTGTATTTCAGGTTTTTTGCTCTTTGTTTGTTTGTTAGTCTAGTCATTTGAAAACACAGGTAATACTTGATTTAGAAAATAAAGTCTAGGCATTCAGATGTGTTGCACTGTTAAGCTCAGGTACTGCAAGTTCTTTCTTTGCCCTCTTCTAGTTTTTCCTCTCTTAACTAGTTGCAGTGCAATACCATATGCTAAAAATACTATTATGAAAGCTAAAAGGCTGAGGAACTGTGCCAGAGAGATAAGTAAGGAACTGTGGCTTTCACAAGGGAGTGTCAGTTACCTTAAACTGAGTGTATATGGCTGATAATGCTTTGTACTTTTGGTAGCCTACTTAGTTCAGAGATGCTTTTCAGTGGCAGATAATCTTTTGGGTAGTGCAGTCCCAAGTTCCAAGTAATACTTTTTAAAAAATAATAATCTAGGAGAAAAAAAACCCTCAAAGCTATATATTTGTGGAAATTCTCGTGGCCAACAGCCAAAGCAGTCACTTCACTTACAAAACAGACCTTAAAACAGGGTACTCCTCAACCATTCAAAACGTTGTACTTCTGTTTCCTTAACAAAGGTCAGGAGCGATACAAAGAAGTCATTTTGGAAATAGATAGCAAAAGAGGAGAAATCCTCTCCCTGTCCCCCAAATAGTCATGATGCAGAGGAGAAAGACAGTGGTGAAGTTACTTTATGGGTCTCAAAACATAGCTGGCAAAAACATTTCCCCAAAGAACAATTTTAATAAAGCATGTCAAGGGTGTGTGCATGTAAAACTCTGGTGAATTTTAGATTATTGTGAAGTACTTACTACTGTGTGTGTGTCTGCCACTGCCCTCTACCAGCTAGAATTAGAACTGCTGAGTTGTGTGTCATATGTCTTATACTTCTAACAGCTAAGGGATTTTCTCCTCAAGCTCAAGCTGTAAGAGTATGTGTTTTGGAGCAGAGTACTATGCCTGGTGTTCCTGGGAAGATTTCAGTAGCCGTAATATGCCTCACAGTGACTGACAACTGGGAAATCCTAGATGGTCACAGCTTTGTTACAGTATTTTTGATACAAATATCAGGGCTTCAAAATTGATACAATTTTCTGTCTGATAAAGATCTCATGGAGCAGACCAACAGAACTAAAACAAAATATCCACTAAATCACACATTATTTGCCCGTGAGGTTACATTAATAAGTGAAGTTTCATCATAACGATATAACGTAAAAAAACAAAGTCACGCAACATGTGCTGACACTGCCAAAATATATGCAGACAACAGTGATAGAGAGATCTCAGAAGCTTTGGCATTTGTGAATGGGTTGGGTAATCATTCAACAGCACAGATGCTTATATGAATCTATAGCAATCCTCACCATGCCCCATGGTTCTGACACACAGCCACCTTGCCCCGCAACAGTCACTCTTTGCAGTAGGAAAACTGCTGGGCAGATGCCTTCCTCAGGCATTAGGGACAGGCAACAGACTTACTCCCCTCCAGCGGCTTTGATAGTCCCATCACCCTGCTGCCTCCTCTCCGAGGTTTTTCTATCTCACTTTGCTACTCAAATTGGCCTGCACTATGGACAGTGCCTTACAGATGTGTGGAGTGAAAACCTCTGGGCCCTGATTCTTCTCTGTGACATGGAGCAGTGTCGCTCCACTGACTTCAATGGATCTAGTCTCAGTTTATACCAGTGTGAGAGGAGAATTGGTCCCTTGGAGCTAAGTCTGGGTCTCATTCTGTTGCCTGCTGTAGCTTACTCAGGATCTTCCAGCTGCTGCTCTGAGCTAATGCTTACCTGAATGTAACTGCTTAGGTAAAGCTAATGAGCTAGTAAGGCACAAGCAATCTGACCTAGGTAAGTAACTACTATAGTTAGCAATCAATTCCAAATTCATCATGATTTCTTAATCTGGGCCAGGACATTGACATTGTGCAAATGGGCTATGTTCCTCAGTGAGCTAGAGAGCCAGGATCACTAACAGCATCAGCTATGTCCTGCATAAAAGATGCCAGAGAACAATAAAAGCAAAACATAAACCCAGTCTTCAAGAAATTGCGTGTCAACGCACCTTAAGAGAGGACTCAAAACCTGCTCAGTGCAACAGATTTAGTTCAAACAAGAATACTGTAAAATCTTAATGTAGATCAGTGGCTCTCAACCTTTCCAGACTACTGTACCCCTTTCAGGAGTCTGATTTCTCTTTTATACCCCCAAGTTTCACCTAATTTTAAAAACTACTTGTTTACAAAATCAGACATAAAAATACAGAAGTGCCACAGCACACTGTTGCTGAAAAACTGCTTTCTTTCTTATTTTTACCATATAATTATAAAGTAAATCATTTGGAATATAAACATTCTCCTTACATTTCAATGTATAGTATATAGAGCAGTATAAACAAGTCATTGTATGAAATTTTAGTTTGTACTGACTTCGCTAATGCTTTTTATGTAGTCTGGTGTAAAACTAGATGAGTTGATGTACCCCCTGGAAGACCTCTGTGTACCTTCAGGGGTATACGTATCCCTGGTTGAGAACCACTGATATAGATGATATCCTGAGCTTCTCAAAGGAAAAACTGTTCCATTCTGAACTCGACTACAGAGGAAAGCAGACTTCTTACCTAAGTAGAATCCATCTTTATGAGTGATAGAGGGCTCTGAACCTGCCCAGGAAGCTAGTTGGCAGCCATCTTGTAAGTGGTAAAAACAATGCAAACAAGCCATACCAAGTGTGCCTAGAGGAAACCAAACATTAAAGGGACAGTAATGTTTAATTTCTGTATGTTGGAACAGTTAAAGCTGGATAGAAAAGAAAATGAGAGAGAAAAAAAGGATAAATTACAATTCAGTAATTTCAATACAAAAACAGAACGCAAAGAACATAAATCAGACAATAAAAAGAAACTGAAGGGGAAACTGAGAGCAGCAGGGCTCCCATCATATTTGACACACTGAACAATGGATTCAGTATTTTGAAAACTGCTGGAGAGCACCAAACTTTTGAGATGATTCCAGAAAGTGAGCTATATAATGCAGCAGTCACTCAGGTCTTTGCTAGACCTGAAACTGGAAATGAATATGCAATACCTCAGTAAAGTGCAGTTGGAAAAGGAGGTGATTACACCTATGGAGATTTCCTCTATATGGTGGAAGTTCTCTGCTGGTATCTCTAGTTGCTTTAAAGCCACTTTGTGTCACAAACATGAAGCAAAATGGCCTCAGTGGAGTGGAGCATCCGGCCCACTGGAATTACTATTGATCCGCTGTTTCAGTGGTACCCAGAACCTTCTCAACAGCACTGAGAAAGTCAAAGACTTCCAAATAAAGCTACCCGCTAATGCCAGTATACTACCAGTCACATCGAGCCATCTGCTTCCATTTCAAAATGTGGAACGAAAAGCTTGAATATACTGAAGAACTGGAGATCACGGAAAAAGTAAATGGACAGACATTGTGCGTAGCTCAGATTTGTTATTTAACAAATACTACTACATTGCAATAGTGCCTAGAGTTCAAAGAAGTAGAATGAAAAGTCATTGAAGCAGGGAGACTGGATCTCCTACATTTTGGGTAAATGCTCTAACCATCAGGCACCTATAGAGCCATTTTAATTCTTCTGCTGAGTCATTTGGGCAAGAGAGAGACAGAGCAAGAGCACAAGCATGAGAATGATTGTATAGCCTTGTGTTTAGAGCATTCAGGGTTATGGGAGACCCAGGATCCAGTCCCCCAGCTCCAATGACTCATTATTTATCCAGAGTGCAACAGCTTCAACAGGAGAGACTGAGGGAGGCTCACATCAGAATATCTCATAGCCCAGTGGTTAGAGCACTCTATTAAGAGGCATCTAATCCCTGTTCAAATCCATTCTCCCCATCAGGCAGAGGGGGGACTTGGACCACAGTGCCTTGTTAGGCACTGTGACACTCAGTGTCACAATGTCTAACTCCTTTTGTGCATGCAGGTCTTACTGTCTAGAAGAGCTAAGTGCAAAACCCAAGAAACTCAGAACATGTGTGGGCATGAGTCTCCCTAAAACTGTAGTTCTCTAGTAGTGGTATATCTCATCCATAGAACTACACTTTTCTTCAGTCTTGAGCACTATTCTGGATATCACCATCTGGAGCTTGCACCAGCATCAAGATATTTATTGGTCTTCAACTATGCACAGGGCTCACTGTCAGCATCTGCTCTGCTGCTGAAGTGTTCCAGAACACAGTGCAGCCTGTTGTGCAAGGCAACCCTGCAATAAAAACATTTCAACAATGACAACATACATGGCATGATAAGTTGTGAGGCCAATGACAAATAATTTAAAGCAGAGTTTAAGAGACTTCAGCAGACAAACTTCACTCTAAATCAAGATACATATGAGTTCCTTAAAACCTCATTAGAGTTTTTTGACCTTATGTTTTTCTGCAGCTGGCACAGCACCAGATCCTAACAAGATAGCAGCCACCAAAAGCTTGTCAGCAGCACCACAGAATTCCAATGAAGTACGCAGACTCCTGTAATGCTCAACTATTTTCCACACTTCATTCGTGACTGTGTGACACTAGTTCACACAGTGGCTCAGCCATCTCCTGGATATCCTCTATGAATGCTCATGTGACTCAGGGTAGAACTTGCCTCACCTACTTCTTCAAAAAAGGTTATCCCATTACTTGGCAAAATATTCTCTTTATCTTGGAGGTCATCTCTGTTTATGCACCGCCATTTCTCTGCCAAGATTTTGCAAACTTTGCCCAGGATTTCGAGTTCCATAACAGGAACATGATTTCTGATTGGCCCCCAGTAAATGTGGAAGCTGAGCACTTCACGAACATTTTACAAAAAAGCCACCAGTTTCTGTATTAGAAGGAAAACCTGGAAACAGAATTATACAGGTTTCAGAGTAACAGTCATGTTAGTCTGTATTCGCAAAAAGAAAAGGAGTACTTGTGGCACCTTAGAGACTAACCAATTTATTTGAGCATAAGCTCTGTAGCTCACGAAAGCTTATGCTCAAATAAATTGGTTAGTCTCTAAGGTGCCACAATTACTCCTTTTCTTTTTGAGAATTATACAAGTTTCTCTGAAACACGGTTTCTGTTGGACAGTCATTATGCATCAGACTGCCAAACTTTGCATCTCAGCCAAAAGCTGCACTACTTGGATACTATGGGCGCAGTATAAGAACCTGATTAGAACAGAATACCATCGCAATGGCCTTCTCTATGCTGGAAAGATGCACTGTATTAAAAACATGTTAATTAGCACAAGTTTGACTTTACAGTGTACAAAGACAGTCATGTTTATGTAGCCTTTGTGCCAGGTGCCAAGCCTGGCAACAAGGGCTGTGTTCAATCTTTCTGGGGGTCCTTTTTCTACAATAAATAAAACAATGGCCCGAGCCCCCATCCAGAGTTCTACTCCTGCTTCTGGCTTTGGGAAACTAAACATGAAGCTCCTTGTGATCACTGTTGCAGGTGGTTCTTCCCCACTTGCAAGCACTGAGAGTTCTTGGGAACATGGATTCACAAGGACCTTTTATTTGGGGGAAAAAGACACAAGAAACAGAATAACCGTATATATGTATATACAGCAAACTGATTAAACTCAGTCAGTGTACCAGGAGTACAGCTAACTCCACAGTTCTGACAATTAACAATCGGATTTATTTAGGTCCTGAACTCAATCACACAGCAATCCCTACTCACCTAAAACCCCACTCACAGATCCATTCAGACTCAGTGTAGTCAGGGGTGCCTCTCTTCTGCGTGTCTGCTCCAGTCTAGAGATGACCTTGCCAACAAGGCCCACTCTGATGTGTAGCTACCTGGTCCAGTTCTATGACATTAGTTCTGTTGCTGCTGGTGTGGTTAGGTCCCATTGTAAAGTTCAGCTCTGCACTCTTACTTGTCAGGATGCTGGGAAGTCAGCATTATACCACTGCTGCTGGGCTAGTCAGGTCCTTGCTAGGAAGTCGGCACTAGCACTGCCACTGCCATTGCCAGAGTCCTGCAGAATCACTCCACACAGTTTAGAATCTACAGGTGGGAAAGCTAGCGTAACTCAGGACCCTTGGACAGAATTCTTACTCCTCAGATTAGAGCTCCTGGTCTCTAGAACAGAGCCGTCTACCCTAGACTCTTGTTGAACTTGAATTCCATTCCCAAATCAGAGTCCACTACCTGTAAAGTCAGGGTGACCCACTTACTCCAGCACATGTCTTGCAGTATTCCTATGTTCTTTCATGAGTATTGTTACAGATTTGTACAAGCTGTTCTGGATTTGATTTTGACAAATAGGGAGAAACTGGTTGAGAATTTGAAAGTGGAAGGCAGCTTGGGTGAAAGTCATCATGAAATGGGAAAGTTCATGATTCTGACAATGGTAGGAGGGAAAACAGCAAAAAAGATAATGGATTTCAAGAATGCGGACAAAAGCAAACTCAGGGAGTTGGTAGGTAAGATCCCATGGGAAGCAAGTCTAAAGGGAAAAACAGTGCAGAGAGTTGGCAGTTTTTCAAAGAGACATTATTATGGGCACAAGAGAAACTATTGCTCTGCATAGGAAAGATAGGAAGTATGGCAAGAGACCACCCTGGCTTAACCAGGAGATCTTCAATGGAAACTATGTCAAATGACAAAGGATGAATATAAACAACACAAGTATGTAGGGACAAAATTAGAATAAACTAGCTAGAGACATTAAGGGTAAAAAGAAAACATTCACAAATACATTAGAAGGAAGAGGAAGATGAAGGACAGGGTAGAGCCATTACTTAATGAGGTGGGAGAAACAGTAACAGAAAATGTGGAAATGGCAGAAGTGCTAAATAACTTTTTTGTTTTAGTTTTCACCAAAAAGGTTAGTCATGATTGGATGTCTAACATAGTGAATGCCAGTGAAAATGGGGTAGGATCAGAGGTTAAAATAGGGAAAGAACAAGTTAAAAATTACTTAGACAAGTTAGATGTCTTCGAGTCACCAGGGCCAGATGAAATACATCCCAGAATACTCAAGGAGCTGACTGAGGAGATATCTGAGCCATTAGCAATTATCTTTGAAAAGTCATGGAAGACGGGAGAGATTCCAGAGGACTGGAAAAGGGCAAATATAGTGTCAATCTATAAAAAGGGAAATAAGGATAACCTGGGGAATACAGATCAGTCAGCTTAACTTCAGTACCTGGAAAGATAATGGAGCAAATAATTAAGCAATAAATTTGCAAACACCTAGAAGATAATTAGGTAATAAGTAACAGTCAGCATGGATTTGTCAAGAACAAATCAGGTCAAATTGACCTAATAGCTTTCTTTAATATGGTAACAAGCCTTGTGGATGTGGGGGAGCAGTAGATCTGGTATATTTTGACTTTAGTAAGGCTTTTGAAACCGTCTCACATGACCTTCTCATAAACAAACTAGGGAAATACAACCCAGATGGAGCTACTACAAGGTACGTACATGACTGGTCAGAAAACCATTCCCAAAGAGTAGTTATCAGTGGTTTGCAGTCAAGCTGAAAGGGCAAATTGAGGGGATCCAACAGGGATCAGTTCTGGGTCCAGTTCTGTTCAATATCTTCATCAATGATTTAGATAATGGCATAGAGGCTACACTTATAAAGTTTGCAGACAACACCAAGATAGGCGGGGTTGCAAGTACTTTGGAGGATAGGATTAAAATTCAAAATGATCTGGACAAACTGTAGAAATGATCTGAAGTAAATGGGATGAAATTCAGTAAGGACAAATGCAAAGTACTCCACTTAGGAAGGAACAGTCAGTTGCACACATGCAAAATGGGAAATGACTGCCTAGGAAGGAGTACTGCGGAAGGGGAATTGGGCATCATAGTGGATCACAAGCTAAATATGAGTGAACAGTGTAACACTGTTGCAAAAAAACCCAATCATCATTGGGATGTATTAGCAGGAGTGTGGTAAGCAAGACATGAGAAGTAATTCTTCTGCTCTTCTCCATGCTGATTAGGCTTCAACTGGAGTATTGTGTCCAGTTCTGGGCACCACACTTCAGGCAAGAGGTGGACAAATTGCAGAAAGTTCAAAGAAGAGCAAAAAAAAATTATTAAAGGTCTAGAAAGCATGACCTATGAGGGAAGATTGAAAAAATTGGGTTTGTTTAGTCTGGAGAAGAGAAGACTGAGAGGGGACATGATAACAGTTTTCAAGTACATAAAAGGTTGCTACAAGGAGTAGGAAGAAAAATTATTCCCCTTAACCTCTGAAGACAGGACAAAAGGCAATGGGCTTAAATTGCAGCAAGGGAGGTTTAGATTGGACATTAGGAAAAACTTCTTAACTATCAGGGTGGTTAAGCACTGGAATCAATTGTCTAGGGAGGTTGTGGAATCTCCATCACTGGAGATTTTTAACAGCAGGTTTAGACAAACACCTGTCAAGGATGGTCTAGATAATATTTAATCCTGCCATGAATTCAGGGCACTGGACTGGATGACCTTTCGAGGTCCCTTCCAGTCCTATGATTCTATGATGCCCCTGTTTCTGTAAACCTACACTGGAGTTGGACAGTGGATCTGCCAAATGAATGACAATGCAAACTTGGAGAAATGGACTGCCAACCTGCATGGTGAAAATGACAGAACTACCATTAGCCTATGGTCTTCTGGCATCATATCAAACTTAGGAGGGTACCTTTGCTCAAAGCCTTTTATACTTCCTTGTATCTCTTCATGTCCTCTGAAATATTTTCTCTGCTATTTGTGTTTTTTTATAAATGTACTAGGTGTTTATGTATTCCCACCATGCATGGTTGCTCTGCATATATCCTTGCCTTCAACAAAAAGATAGATACATTCAGGGCCCTTGTTTGTGCCATGGCAGCTGAGATTCTGAGGCACACTGGGGATACAAAAACTCTGGGCCTCATGTGACTCAGTGGAAAGAACAAATATTGAAGGAGATAGACAGGAAAATCAGACGGGTGCAGAGGTGGGTGACAGGCAAAGGAGATAAAAGTCTGGTACACGACGGAGAGAAACCACTTCTGCTGATAAACGAACATAGATTAGAAAATGCTTCATCAGTAAAAGTTGCTCTGGCTACTGCACAGTACTGTCTGGATTACAATGACATGAGGTGCTATCAATCAGAATACAGAGAGAGACTGACAATAACACACAACTGTACAAGAGAGAATGCAAACACTTGAAGTTAATTAGCCAGCAGAACCATTTTTTGTAGATGAGTAATGTGTTAGGACAGCAGTGTTCTTATTGGGATGGGTACTTTTGGACTAGAACGCTGGATTGTTTTTTTATTCAGTTGTCTCATTTTCTCCTTTGATCTTTGCACCACTGACTTTAAGTAGGACATTAGAATCAACAGCTTTTGGAAACCCATGTAGCTCATGTTCTATCCCTTGCTCTGCTTACCCATGGCGGGGGCAACCACAGGGGAAAAAAGGTGAAGCTTGCAAGAATTCTGCTCAGGCTTTGTGGTGACTTTTGCAGGGATTTTCCCCAGATCTTAAGAACTTTGTTTATTTTATACTTTTGCAACACGTCACCCTTGCCCCATGCTGAGAAAATGCCTTGTAATCGGCCTGGTCTGCATTTAAAAGTTTTATAGTATAACTATTTAGGTTAAGGATGTGATTATTTCCCCTAACTGTCTGTTGCAGGGGTCTCTTGCAGCTTCCTCAGAAGTATCCGTGTCAGGATACTAGACTACATGGACCACACATCTCTCTTATTGCTTTTGTTTTACTCCCTCTCTCCCTCACAACTCCCTCCCCTTAGAAAAATGTTTACAGTCACCATAAACACAGTGATTTAGAAAGATGAAGGGCCAGATCCTGGCTCCATCCCCTGTGCACTTCTCCAGCAGTTCAAAGAGGGAAGGAGAGCTAGTATGCCAGGGAATTCTCTTGGTGAGGTGGACTGTCCAGATGGGGTAAGGCTGCTGTAGCCAGCTCTCTGCAACTGAGTCCGATTCCCCCTCCCCATTGTGTAGGGTGTGGGTTGGGGACAGGCCAAGAGAATGAGGAGGGCAGAGAGTGGATATCGATCCCTGAGCGCTCGAGGGGATCTAAGAAACAGACACTACTTGAAACACAACGACATAACATATAAAAAATAAAAGGAGTACATGTGGCACCTTAGAGACTAACCAATTTATTTGAGCATAAGCTTTCGTGAGCTACAGCTCACTTCATCGGATGCATTCCTGTAGCTGTAGCTCATGAAAGCTTATGTTCAAATAAATTGTTTAGTCTCTAAGGTGCCACAAGTCCTCCTTTTCTTTTTGCGAATACAGACTAACACAGCTGCTACTCTGAAACATATAAAAAATAATTACAAGTAGGAGGACTATGTGGTTGCAGGTAACCCCCATCCACCCACTACAATCTTGCTGAATCCCTTGAGGGGAAGTTAAATCAAGACCCCTGAATGATATTCTAGCTTTGTCACTCACCATCAACACCGGAAGTCCTTGAGAGGGGACATTCATTGCAAATGTTGTCCCTTTCTCATCAAATACATATTTGCAACCCATGTTCCATTATGTGGCTAGCTCTGGTCATTAAGGACAAATTAGCTAGCTTAGTAACAAGCAAACCAACCCAAACAGATGCTTCAAGACTATCATTGCTTTCAGCTGCCCATTTTATTCTGAAATACTGTCCATTTGCATATATGAAAAAGAGCTATAAAGTTTCATTGCTGCAGCATTCACCCTGTGAAGCTTTGCTATTTCTTTGTCATCCACACACTGGAGCGATGCGCTATACTACATATACAATGAGATACTTTTAAAAAAGATACAGCTAAGCCCTATAAATGCATTGTAATGCTGCACATTCTGAAGGAGCAGTATTATTGTAGCTGTATAGTCGGTTCGTTTCCACCAGAGAGCAGTCACATAATTTGGAGCTGCCAAGGAAACACAAAGGAGAAAACTGCAAAGTGAACAGACTGCAATGTTACCACCTCTAGAATCCTCAGACTGTTTTCTTGGTATCAGTTCCACAGTGGTGCTGTGAAGACTACTTACTTGTTTCTATAGCATTTTGGATATGTAAAGTGCTATAGGAGGGCTGGGTGCTAGTTCCACAGATATTCAGTTCAAGGGGAAGGAGGCCTCTTTTCTTTCCAATTCCAGAAGAAGATGTTTCCTGCAAACTTTGCTTTATTAAATGGTCCCTTCCCTCTGTCCAATATTTTGTTACAAGGTCTGTGGGCATCTGGAAATTACATATCCTCGAGCATTATCCTTTTTTCCTTTGGGAGATGCTCATAAAAAGGCCCCATCCATAGCTTTCCTCTTCAAGGAGTTACATTTTAAAAACACTTTCTAGATAGACTGGTTGGATTATATTTTCCTTGGCTTCTTGCCACAGCTATCACCTTTCAATGAAAGGTCATTTATAGCCTTTTGGTTATTGTGATGGCTTCCCTCTTCTACCTTGACTTTCTGAGCTGTTGCAGAAAGTAAAAAATGCAGGTCTTTGCATGGTTTCTTCTTAATCTGCCCCATATCCAGGACAACTGAAATCATACACAGCATTTTTCTTCCAGAAAGCGCTTTTTAAATCATGTACTAACTAATCCTCACAGCACTTCTGAGAACTAGATAGTGTTGTTGTCTCCATTTTGAAGATGGGGAAACTGAGGCAGAGATATTAAGTGACATGTTAGGCCACAAAGGGAATCAGCAGTGGAGCCAAAATTAGATCTAAGAAGTCCCTTGCTCCCAGTTAGGATGACAAGCTGTGTGTTATCTGGTGCAGAATGTCCCATATCAAGTCAATATAGCATATACTTTATTTCATATTTCAGCAATAATCATGAAAAGGATCATATACTGGGATACAAATACATGATTTTATGCAATGCATAATTTTGTATCACAATTAAAACTTCCAGAGGTTCTGTCCCTTAAAAATAAGCTTTGCGCTGTTTTTTCCCCCCCAGAGTTGTCCTCTTTTCTTGACATGTAGACGATTAACCTGTGCTCAGATGAACAGACCACAGTGCAGACTTAGCTTCATTATTAATGACAGGTTTCAGAGTAACAGCCGTGTTAGTCTGTATTCGCAAAAAGAAAAGGAATACTTGTGGCACCTTCGAGACTAACCAATTTATTTGAGCATGAGCTTTCGTGAGCTACAGCTCACTTCATCGGATGCATACTGTGGAAAGTGAGCTGTAGCTCACGAAAGCTCATGCTCAGATAAATTGGTTAGTCTCTAAGGTGCCACAAGTACTCCTTTTCTTCATTATTAATTCATTTGTAGAATAGAAGAGGGCACTTTATGAACAAGTACTTGGTGGGAAGTAAAGGCACCATTCAGCACTCCTCACACAGCATCTGACGCATAACCCATTCAAGCCAATGGAAGTTATTGAACTTAAAAAGAAAATTAATGTACATAGACACACTTTGGAATTCCAGCATTTAAGGAGAATGGCTAAATACAAAGGTCAGTGAGTGTCCCTATGTCTTTTTGAAAAGGTCTGAAAGAGTTAAGGCACTATATACTCATTCACAGTTGTGTCTGCAACACTTCCTACAAATTATTACATGCTACAGTGCTGTACATGGTCCATTTTCTTGGCTATTCATACAAAACCCTTCCTTTAGGGATGAATGAATTTTCAACTGGGGGCTCATGAGCACTCTAGAGAGGTTGTGAACCCCCCTTCTGTTCTTTATAATTAGATGGCAGGTGGTGAGGGGAGGAAAAATTGTTTCCTAATGTAACATAGGGTCATAGTATGAAAAGGCTGAGAACCACTATATACCGTGTATTCTTAAGGTATGTCTACACTTCAAGCTAGGGGTGTGATTCCCAGCCTGCGGAGATATACCTGCACTAGCTCTGATGGAGACAGCATGCTAAAAATAGAGTTTAACCATGGCAGTGCAAGCAGTGGGAGGGTCTAGTGGCCCAAGTACAATCCCAGCCAAGCTGCCTGTAGACATACCCTTAATTGTCAGGACAACTCATTAAAAACAACTAACCTTCTTAGTCTCCCAGCTCTGCCCTTTGAGTCTTTCAGTTATTTTCAGCATTAAAAGTGCATTTGCTAACAAAATAAACTCCTCTGCTCCTTACTGGCCTTTTTACTAGGCCCAAGTGTCAGTTTTGTATCTGATGCATCCTCTGTTTGAGGACTATGTCCTGCCTCTGCAGGAGAATGGAATCAGTGGGCTGATAGGTATTTTCCATCTCTAGCTGTTATAAGCTTTCTACGTTAGCTTGAACTACAGCCAGAAAGAAGTGGCCAGCAGCAGCGCCAAGTTGCAACTCCCAGGCATTACCACTGCTGCTATTTATAATTCCACCTCAGTCTGTGCCATGTTGATGAGATAATAGGATTGCTGTTTTGCTATGCAAGCCTTATTTTTTGCCACAAATATCTCTCGCCTTGTCATCGTTTCCCTGCTTTAATACTAAGCCTTTTTTTTTTTTTTGAGCTGCTGCACTTATTTGTATAAATAAGGGGAAAAGTGAGGCAGGTGTTAGAGTGAGCTAATATGTTTGTAATGAAATTCACTATTTCAGAAGTAATTTAATAATCAATTACTTTGACTAGCACTAGTGCTGAGGATACTAGCAATTCTGTGGCTGTCTCTTAGTAGCATGCTCAGTGTCTGATCTTGCAAGGTGCTAAGCACACTACAGTGATTTCCATGGGACTCCTCACATGCTTAAAGCTAAGCACATGCTTGCTTTGCTAGGGTGGAGGCTAAGTGCTCAGCACCTTGCAGAAATAAGCCCTTAATCCATAAGGAAAAGCCTTATAATTGAACAGGGATGAAACCAATAAGGTTCTATGGCATGAAATAGGACTTCAGACATTTCTGTAAAATCCAATAGGATTAAACAGAGAATTAGATCCTTTCGACAGAAATTTTAGAGAATCCTGTAGACATGAATAGAGATTTATATCCCTGCCACAGAATATGTTGGCTTAGAAATTCCATAGGTTGGTTATCATTCTCTCTTCATTTCGACGGGTCTTTTCCATCGTGGTTTTCTGTTGTACAAGTTACGTACAGTAACTGATATTCTGGGAACTAAGGTGCAAATATATCAGGTCAATGATGACTTTGAGAAGCACTGAGAATCCAGAGCTTCCACTGAAAGCTCAGCACCTCTGAAAATCAGGCCCCGAGTTACCTGTCTAAAGGTAAGCCAGGGAGTCTGGCTCAGAGCCAGGAACTGAACCCAGATCAGTTCCACAAGGCCATTCTTCCTCTCTGAAGGGTATTCAGGTGAGATTGAACCACAAACTCCCCTAAGACTCTGGGGAACTTCTGAACTGGATCTGAAATTTGCTACTGTCCCCCAAGTTCTCTAAATCTCAGATCTGAACATCTTGGAACCTGAGGGAAGATCTGATCTCAGGTGGTTTGGATCAGGGGTTCAACTCTTGGCCCATCCCTACTACTACTATTTGAGTCACAGCCAAATTAAAGTTTATATTATGAAGAGGCAACAGGTGCTTCCCAGGTCAGGTTGTCACTTGCCCTCCATTATGCTCCCAATTTCTCCTACTCCCCATAATTTTTTTAAAAAGGTCCTTTCTGCTTCAGGTTGTGTTGTGGAAGTGTGGGTGGGTGGCGGCCCTCAGACAACTTATTGTCCAACTGTAATGTGAAGTAGAAAAGCAGATTTTGAGATCTGGGATTTTTAAAAGGGGTATTAATCATGCTTGGAAAATTCTTCCTAACACACTTTTGCCGTCTTATGTCCTACACCAGGCAGATGCCTGCAGGGGTCTAGAACTGTACATTAAAACAAAGCAAAACCTCTCTACTCCCTCCCTGATCTCAGTGCACATTCTGGCCTTTATACTCTTGTCTTCTATTTATTTTTCTCCAAAAAGTTGTCGTTACACATTGAGTTCAAATTTTAGACACTCGTGGGCTCCCTTTGCCCCTGAGTGCTTCATGCCTTTCAAAGATTGCAACATCTGCAACAGATGGCAGGGTGGGGGAGGAAGTCTTTCAGATCAGTTGGGACTCCTCCTGCTGCCAGCTGAATGATAGTGTGTGTGGAGGGGATGGCTAGATGTCCTAATGACTCTCCCTTCAGGTCCGTTGGAATTTTTGCTGGGCCCCCCATTGATCTGTCTGTCCTTCTAGCCATGTATTTCAAAATGTTCACACTTTTAAATCCAGAGCAAACCTCAGAGTGCTTGCCTGGACAGCGCTCAAAATCTGATTATCAGATTTGCAAATAACTGCATTCGTGTGCTTTTACTATCCATACACTCTCTCTTATGTTCTATATAGGTTCTTGTGCCTCCTTCATCACCATAGTAACTGAGTGCGTTCCAATGGTGCAATGAGACTAACATCTGTCACATGGTCATTCTCTCACCCTCTTCATGGGTACCATTGCGTGTGCAATGGAGAGTCCTGTTTTGTTTAGGATTTTTGTGTTAATATACATGCTACTCATGTTTATGTCACAGAAAGCAGGTCAAAGAAATGCACCTCGCACTTGGAGCAGAAGGTGGTGGTGAGGTTTGCAATGGGCCTTAATTTCTGTGCGAGCCAGACCCCAAGAAAGTTCTGTCTCTTGAACAGATGAGTTATCCTTGTGGTATAAAGTTCCATTGTGCCTGAGCAGAGGAATTATTGGACACGGTCTTCATCTCAGAGCTTCAGGCAGTCTTTTAGATATCCTGGGCTCACACAGTGGAACACCTGGAAGAAAAGGCCTGAGCCCTTGAACTTGACGCAATATTCTATGGGAAGCCAGGGCAGAAAGCAGAGGTTTGATGTGCTTGCAGCAACCTGTGTGGCTGAAGAGTTGTGCTGCAGGGTTCTGTACTAGTTTGAGTTTCTTAAGGCCCAGTGGCTTTGTGCTCAGGTCTGTCACATTGCTGTAGTCCACATGGGAGGTAGTGAAGATGTATATAACTGAGGCCAGGTCTTCGTCTTCTAGGATGGGATGGCATCTCCTAGCCATGGAGATGTCTCAGTGTTCTCAGTGTCAAGCCCACAACCCTTCCCTCACCCTCTGACAAGACATTCCCCAAGACAATCCTAAAATCCCCTTCTCAGCTCCCCACGCTGACAAACCTACATCCACCTTCCTGTCACTAAGAAGGCCACATCCCCTTTCCAGTCCCCCAGAACAAATGAGCAATCCCCATCACAACACTCAGGCTGACAAACCCATGGTCACTGTCTGGATTTCCCCTTCCACCCCTGATAAACCCACAACCTCCTTCTCAAGCAGACAAGTTAGATACCTTCTACTCACAAAGCTGCCATACCCTCCTGGATCCTGTCAGCCAGCTACAATGTGACAAAGACAAAAGGCAAGCTGACACCCCAGCCAGGTGTCAACAAAGCTGATGAGCCATCACCTACCAAGTGGCCATTCTTTGGCAAGAAAGAGGGGCAGGGATAGAGCTCTGCAGCTTAGCAAAGAATCATCATCAAGTCTCCTTCCTCCACCAGATTCCCTGTCTCTTGGATCTCAGCTGGAAATGCTTTTCAAAGAGGGACGCACTATAAAAAGGAGGGGCAAACACTCCAAGACCCCTCCTCCAGGGGCAGCAGGTTTGTATAATTTTTGACGGTGCCCAGAACGGCTCCAAGTCGCGCCCCCCCGCCCCACCTCCCTAAGGGTCTGGGAGGAAGTTTGGGTGTGGGAGGGGGGAGCTGTCAGGCTCTGGGAGGGCGTTTGGGTGCGGGCTCTAGGCTGGGGCAGGGGGTAGGCTCTGGGAAGGCATTTGGTTGCAGGGGGTAGGCTCTGGGAGGGAGTTGGGGTGTGGGGCCTGGGCTGGGGCAGGCAGTTGGAGCGCAGGGGATGGGCTCTGGGAGGGGGTTGGGGTGTGGGGTCTGGGCTAGGGCAGGAAGAGTGGGTGTGGGGGATGTGCTCTGGAAGGGCATTTGGGTGAGGGGTCTGGGCTGGGGCAGGGGTGCAGGAGGGGGCTCAGGGCTGGGGGGTGGGGGCATAGGCTCTGGCGTGGGGCAGGGTCAGGGAAGAGGAGCTTGGGGTGCAGACAGGCAGCCTCGGGACTAAGGCCAGAGAGGAGGAATCCCCCCAACCCTCTCCCCCACTGCTGCTGCCCCTCACCATAGCCTCTGTGGGTGGGGGATGGGGCTGCCCCTTGCCCAGCGTGGGGAAGAAGCAGTGACTGTGGGTGGAGGAATGCAGGGTGTCACTACACTCACCCAAGCCCCAGCTGCTCAGGTCCAGGAAGCCTCCTCTCCTCCCCTGTGGTGGGTGGGTGCTGGAGGGGGAGGGGGCTTCCATTACACGTGATTTCCTCCCCTTCTGCAGCTCACTGCCCCACACTGTAGCCTCACAGGCAGGGCTGCCCCTTGCCCCATGGCTGTAGGGTGGGGGCAGGATCACAGGGTCAGACACTCAAGGAAGCCCCAGCAGCTGCTCTGTGAGTGAGGTCCAGAGGTCTCTTCCAGCATCTCCTCCCAGTGGGTTCTGGGGAAGGGGAGGGCTACCAATCATGTATGCACCTCCTCCCCTTCTCCGGTGCAGCAGCAGCCAGCTGCCTCAACCTGCTCTTGTAGCTTAGCTTAGCCTTGTGTCTTCCAATGTGGCCAGTGTAGTACAGAGAGAGAGAGCTGGAGCACTGGGCCTGGTGTACGGTCTGAGGCCTGAACCAGAGGCTGTGAAGCAAAGTCAGGCCACGTATTAAAGCAGATGCTTACAAGTTCACTGTTCAGTACATGAACTTGGCAAAGCTATTGAAAGTGTACTAGGCACTAGATATTTACCTAAATATATTCCAGGTAGTACAGATACATCTCAATCTAGTACAAGATAAGATGGTTTGACAAAACAATGATTAGGGATGTTTTGTCCAAGATATCCGGAACGAGGGTAGGTAACAAACAGATGTCATGAAATACATAAGGTGGTGTGTAAGTTTTGTAGGTTAGTTGTTTGTTTTTAGCCTATAAATGTAGAGGTACTTTGCCTTAATTCTTTGTTGGCCGAGAGGGCAGAAAGTTCCACCACTGGCTGAGTCGTTCCTTGCCACAGGGCACTCATGTGTTAGCATACCTGTAACCATGGAGCCAGGGCACTAGAATGGTAAATAAACAGCAGTAAACCTGGCTGAGTGGCTTTGCCACTAAACCATGCCTATGGTCTTCCTTTGAGTAACATCAAAATCTGCTAAACTAATATACCGTGCTATCTGCTAATAATGTTGAAGCTTCAAGGACAGAAGCACTGAGCAGCCTAAACAGCGCTACTGAGGCAACAAGATTTCAGCTGAACCAGCTATCTACATAGAGCTGGGAAAGCACACGGGAAGAACACAAACACGCAAGCCCACTAACAGCCAGATACTAGAGCAGATTTAAACAGTTAAGGGAATACTTCATCTGGTGCTTTAACTGTGTGTGCGCCTTGCATTTGGCCATGGTTGAGGCTTGAACAAGTACCTTTGTGGTGGTAGCTGAGCCAAAAAAGTAAGTCTCGCCATGGCTGAACCAATAGGAACTCTGCTAAACTTGTTGCTGCTGGAAATCATTCATGTACCTTCCATTGATCCTATCATACTGGGCAAGGTGACAAAACATCCCGCAACATTTATTTTGAAAATCGGGATGGAAATGGAAGTTATTGAGAGATTTGATTGTACTTTAATTGGACAGGAAAAAGAACATGGGTAATATTTCCACTTATCTAACCTCCCTGCATAACAAACCAACACACCTCATCAACATCACTTCACTTTATTAATGAAAAAATTGTATTTGGAGAGTGAAGTCCATAATAAATATCTCTGAAGGACTAACTACTATTCTTCAGTTTCTTGCAGCCATCTTTACCACTCCCTTATTTATTTGTTGAATTCCAACGTGCTTAGAGTTGTAAAGAATGTGAAATAGACCTGGTCCCTGCCCAAGGAGCTTACAATGTAAAATGGCTAACAACAGACCACAATACAGACAACATGTAACCTTTAGGTGACCAGGTGATGACTCCTTATACAAAGGTGAAGAATATATATATATATTATAGGGGAGAGCCAGCTCCACTATAGTTTTGGTTGAGCAGTGCTTTATGTTTAAAAGAAGACTCAGTTAAGTGCTCTAAAATCTACATGCTTACTTAGATTATTTTGAAATGCACTGTGGTTCATGGGGGAGATTGGCAGTGTCACTGCTCCAAATTTGGGGTAATGTGAGCAATGCGTCTTGAATTACAACCTACCCCCAAAAAAGTATTTGACAGAATCAACTATGTATATAATTATATAAAATAGGTATGTGCCAAACACTCACATGCCAAAGAAATTGAAACATGCATGTTCAGCAAGACGAGGGCAAGCAATTTGAGGCAGCCTGTTATCACATTACAAGGGTGGCTCAAGTGAATATGCTGGGCCCATTGAAATCTGAGCTAAACTCATGCACTGTAAATCTGAACAACCCTAACTTTGAGAGAAGTCTGTAGGCATGTTGTTACTATCTGCCTTAAGGAGTTATTATGGTTTAAGGAGTTATTATGGTTTTATGAAATGTGTGCTACTAATTTGTACAGCTAATTTAGAAGGAGCTCTAACTATTTTCTGAAAGATAATAAATTACACATGTTCTATACACATGAGAGAATGATTGCTCGGCATATGGCTACTTTTCCCACCTGTGGGATTATTACAGCAGAGCATCAGCTCTAGGGTTGCCAACTTTCTGATTACAGAAAGCCAAACACCCTGGGGTTTCAGGGTCTGGGTGGCACTTCCCTTAGGCGTCTCCTGAAAGTGCCCAGCATTCCCCTCTGGCTTCTAGGCGCAGGGGACAATGGGAGCTGTGGAGATGGCACTCAGGGTGGGGGCAGCGCACAGAGCTTCCCTGATTGCACCTGTGCCTAGGGGCCGCAGGGATATGCCGGCCGCTTCTGGGAGCCGCATGGAGCTGGGGCAGGGAGGGAATCTGCCTTAGCCCCACTGCGCTGCCAAATGGACTTTTAATGGCCCAGTCAGCAGTGCTGACCAGAGCCAACAGGGTCCCTTTTCAACCTGGTGTTCTGGTCAAAAACCAGATGCCTGGCAACCCTAATCAGCATTGATTAACTAGAGGGAAGCTGAAAGTTCCCTTCCCCATATACTAGACCCAGATCTGGGGTAGGGACTCTGCCTATCCACTCTCCCACCCCTTCCTGCCTCCAGCTGGTATACATACTCCTCTTAGTGCTGCACCTTAACAGGTGCGTGGTGGTGGGGGGGAAAGGTGAGGAGGGGACTTGGGGCAATGGGCATGATGGAGGAATTGGAGCAATGGAAGGGGAGTCTGAAAAATCTGGGGGGGATATGGGGGTTGGAGCAGCAAGAGGGAGTGTTGGAACAGCGCAGGGAAAGTGGGATGGAAAGGACAGTACAGTGGGGGATGTTGGGGAGGCTTCATCTGTCCCCCTAAAGCCCTCACAGTCATCAAATCAATCAGTAATGGATACTTATATGGCACACATTAGTGTAGTGTCTGAGCACCTCACAATCTTTAATGTATTTATCCTCATAACACCCCTGTAAGGCAAGGCAGTGCTATTATCTGTGTTTACAGATGGGGAACTGAGGCACAAAGATGTGACTTGCCCATGGTCACACAGGAAGTCTGCTGCAGATCAGGGAACTGAATCCAGGTTTCCCAAGCCTTGGTCCTATCCACAGGACCACCCTTCCTCTCATGCCTACCCCATGTCAATGCCCCCCTCCAAAAATTTCCCCACTGACCCATGCTAGTCTCTGCAGAATTCATACATCCTCTCCCCAGTTTCTCAACCTCTGTGTCCCATGCTGATGCCTGCCTCTCCATGGGGTGAACAGCTGGGGAGAGAGAACCAGGCTGTGCTGGACCAGCAGAGAAAAGACAGTGAGGAGATGATGAAGAGGCAGTGAAGTGGCCATCATACAGCCAGTCCATTTGGTGGTTAATCATTGGCAAGGAGCCAGAGGCAGCAGAGGGGGAGAACTGGGCTGTGGTACATAGGGCTGCAGAGAATTAAAAAAAAAATCAAGGAAATTAAATGCCCCCAAAATTTAATTAACAGAGAGTGAAGGTTGCCCAGTTGTGCCTAGTAGTCTTCCAGAATGTGGAGAGTAGCTAAACTTCAACCTTTGAAAATCAAGAAATACAAAGTTAAAGTAACTCCATCCCCATGTGGGGTTAGGGCAAACCAGAGTTGGGAATGGAGGGAGCCAGCTTGGAGCAGGGTTAGATTGGGTAGGCCAAGAACATGGCTGGGGAGGCCTGACCAGAGTGAGGGCAACGGGCCAACTGGGGGTGGATAGTAGTGGAGCGGTGCCTGGCTTGGTGTACAGGCCAGCCTACATAACCAAGGAAGTGTGTAATCCTTCAGCAAGCTGCTGTCTGTGACACGTGTACAGAGCAGCAGTGGGCACCAAACAGAGAGAACAACTTTATACATGCTAATGGCTTCTAAAGTGCTAGTAACTTCATGAGGTGGGAAGAGGAAGGTTAACAAGAAATCTTAAAAGAGGGGCTCTATGTTTGAGGGGATGGCGGAGGAGGAAGGTGGAGAGAGAGAGAGAGAGACCCTCTTCTCTCACATGTTTAGTTACTGTAACTAACATGGAATAAAACTGTCAAGATTTTGGGACATGGGCCATAGCTGAGATTTCTCCTCCTGCCGTCAGCAACTTCAGCTTCCAAACATTTCAAAGCATGACCATAACTATAAACAGTGTACACAAGGGGCGGGGGGGCACTGAGGAATCACATAGCATCCTTTACCTTTAGCTAACCACATCAGTGCCTCAGCTGTAAACCTATGTGATAACTACCGCTGCCTAAATAAAGACTGTATCCAGTTTAGGTTAATCCAATTTTAAGTGAACTAAGCTAAACTGCATGAAAGCATTCTTAGTGTGGAATATAAATGTCCACAGGGAGTTAGTGCTGAATAGCCACTGCACTTCAAATTCCCACTCTAGGTTATTCTGGATTAACTTGCCTTTCTAGACAAGACTTAACTCCTACAAAAAAATGTTTCTTTCTGTTAAAAATACTGGGAAATTCACTGACAAAAAACTTCATTAATGTAAGAGCTCAAGTTGCCTTGTGCTCCTTTCAGAATGTCGAGTTCAGCAAAATTCAAACCTCTGAAAATCAGGAAATACAGGAGCTAAGGTACATACCAATGCAACCTTCACTCTGCCTTCTTTGAGTGATACTCCATAACACCCAGACTCATACTGTGCCTTTGCAGAGAGTGCAGACCACGCAGTGAAAGAGCACATGACAACTTTAGCATACAGTGTAATTCCTTCTCTTTGCTAAGGCAACAGTTGTGTTTAGGCGTTCAGCTGTACTGAACAGACGCTACCTATACATGCCCTACACTCAAATACTTAGTCCACTCTCCAGAAATATCACCCCACCTGCTACATTTTAGGATATCTTCATCTTCTTTTACAACCCCTTCACCCTTAGGCACACGTTGCCATCTAACACTATACTTTCACTTACTCATCATTACACCTACAGATCATTCTTATATTCTACCTTGCTGCTGACAATCCTCATGGTAAGAAGACCCCTGTGAACTGCTTCTGACACAATCTACAAAACTCAGCACCAAGATAAGGTCTACAGGACCCTTCAAGGTACATGTGCATGTCTTTCCTTTGAACACACAAACAAGGGGAGCGGAGGGAATAGAGCTCAGACCCCCCAAATGGCAGGGCCCCCCAGATCATTTCAAATCACAATCACAGCTCTTGACAAGATGCTCCACTAATCCCTCCACCATTCAATACAACTACACCTACCATAGTGACTGCAGCTGGAGTGCATGTAGATAATTCCTAGCGGCTATTGCCAATTCCAAGGAGCAGAGTTAAGATTGCATTGATGTGTACCTTAACACTGCATTTCCAGCTGTGAATGGGGAGCCCAGGACTTCATCTGACCTTAATTTGGTTAGCTTCAGGGTAAGCTAGAAAGTCTGTGGGTAACCTCCTCAGTAGATGAGAATCAGAGTAGCTCTCTGAAGTCAATGGTTCTATTCTAATTTACAGCAGCTGAGGATCTGGCCCCAGTTGTTTAGACATTTGATGGTTTTATAACTAGAGTAAGAGCTGGGTTTTTTTTATTATATCCATTGATTTGCAATGGATTGCATTTAACCCACCTTTCCTGGTAATAGGAACCAATATAAATGTCTACATACAGTTGCAAAGGAAAATGTACATGATTGTTGCGTGTTCGGGCTGAAATGCCTTAGAAAGTTCAGTTTTCAGCTCATCACTGTCTTCTTTTGTATGTTTTGAAGAATCCTGTCACAGTACTAACCACTCTGTGCTCATTATGTAACCCTTCTGCCCGTCAGAGTTGGCAGCAACAAGGGCCGGGTTCAGTATATAAGGGTTCCATTCCAATAACACAATGCAAAACCATCTCAAGCCCCCACCCAGTGACCTGGGACAAATATATACCACCCTCGCTGGGCGCCTCTAAGAAGCAATACTTCCCCTCTCGCAAGCACAGAGTCTGAGTGTGGCAAAAAACTTTTAATAACAGAGAGAAACAATGTGGCATTATGTTGGGGAAACACCACCAACAGGCTTCATAACACAACCCATGAGCAAAAAACCCACCCCAAGAAAATTGGGCCGTGTCCTTTCCCTTTGGTTCTCGAGTCCAGCAACCCAAAAGTCACCCAAAGTCCAACAACCCAAAAGTCTCTGCCCCTGGTCAGTGCAGCCCCAGAGTTCAAAAGTTTATCTGCAGAGTTTTACCTCCCAACCTGGGTAGAGATGGGGGGTTAAGGGGCACCTTATGTGGTCCAAAGCCTATTGCCCCACCTCTCCATGGGGCTCTGCTCCGCTCCACCAGCCATCCCACGAATCGCTCTGCTCTGCCAGCCACCCCATGAGCTGCTCCAGCCATCCCGCAAACTGCTCCACTCCACCAGCTGCTCTGCTCTGCCAGCCATCCCATGAGCTGCTCCAGCCATCCCGTGAGCTGCTCTGCAATATATCTTCAGCCCCCCCCCCACTACTTAACGCAACACTCAGTGATTTTAAGCTCTTTTGTGATTTCAGTTTGTAGTAGGGGAGCCTCAGTGCTGGTGCACCATTGGCCCAAAGTGAATTCAGCTCAACAGCCTGTAACTAAACTCCTAATAGAATCAAAATTAGCTCTGATATTCCACAGTGGAGAGAGGAGGCGGTGCAATTGGCATGTAGGGCTCTCACCACCAGGTATTAATACCTGTCCCCAGCCTCTCTCAATTCACTGAGTTTTGGAACCCATGTTCCTTGCCTAGTGAGTGCTACTTAGTTGATGGCAAGTCCCTCCATCATAACAAAAGGCCAAGTACAGTTCCACTGTCCTTGATTCACATAATCAGGATAATAACAATTTATTCTTCCTGCCCCAATGACAGAGAAACTGGGGATCCCACAGCAGCCAAAGTGACCATTTGGGCAGCTATGGGCTCATGTGAGGCGGGGTGGGTGTGCCTATGCAAATGAGATCAGCCCCTGAAGTTCTTTTCCACAACTTGCCAAACTCACCACCAGATGTCAGGATGGAGCTCATCCTGACTCTGCTTACATCTACAATGGGCTGATATTAACCAGTGTGTCTTTTTCTTCTTCATGCATGGCACCTTAGCTGACTCATCGTCCCAATGACAATACTCCATGGCCTGACATGGGAGGTCTGTTTCAGGAATTACCTCTGGTTTTTCTGTCTGTATACAGGTTGTGGAGGGTGTCTGGGAAGCCTTGATGGGTAATTCTGCTCCCACTCAAGCCCTTCCTACATTTGTTGAAGTGGGAGTTGTATTAGTACCAGCATAGGGGATCCTCTTTTCCTGCCCTTCACCTTTTTGGGCATTTGAAACCAAAGGATCTTTGGATTTTGGCCAAACATCTTATCTGATCTGGGTAGGTGGGGACAAGGTTTGTAGAAGAGTCCTAAATGTAATAGAAGATGGTGGGGTCTGCTGGTCTCTCAGTGCATTCATCAGCACTGTAGTAACTGGGCCTAGTCTGAGCAAAGCCAAACTAGCAGTGATTGTTCGGGTCCTCTCTGATAACTCCGTCTGGTAAAGGATCCAGCTTGCATGACTTCTCCCTCCTTCTGACCAATGGGGGAGAAGAGGGACCAGGAAGGAAAGCTAGCTCACCCCTGCTGTCTTCCCAGCCATATTGAAGGTACAAGATCAGTAGAGGAAAAGGAGGAGAGGTTTCTGCAAAGTTGATTAGTTTGAATAGAGGAGAGTGGCCAATGGCCTGTAGAATTTTATTTAAACTAAACAAAGCTGGTTTGAGTTAGAAATGCAAAAGCGCAGCTGAAACCTAATATCTAGTCATTTCTTCCACACTCTTAACTACAATCTGGACACACTTTCTTTCTTTTTTTTTTAAGTTAGCCCCAGGGCTGAGATTTTTAGCAAAATGTTATGCCTAGTCTATAAAAGTTTACCAGGTGAGCAGCACTGCTAAGAACTGTTGAAATGAGTGTGACTTTTATGACACTGTCTCTGATAAGACCATCCTGCACTAACTAGAATACATCCATTATATGTGTCTTTTGTATCATACTTAGAACATCCATGTTGTATGGCCCCAAGGTGAATGCTAGAATGAACAATGAAATATGTTTGCTACAATATTTTAAGAATGAAGAGATACCAGGCTATGATCATCTTCCATTAAGATATAAACAGATGAAATACCTTATAATTTATGGTTTCCATATTAAAATTATATTTTGTACAAGTTGCTGAGCTAGATGTTTTAAGATCAGGTGTCAGGCAGCAGCACACAAAACAGTTTATAGCAGGCATCAGAGATAAGATCTTCCAGGAATGCTTAAAGGCAGGAATGCCTCCTTCCTTTCTCCTCTGCCATGATGCCTATAATAAACTTCCCCCTATTTTTGGATGAAGTTTGGTGTAGTGTAGTGCTCTTTGGCAAAATCCTGGCCCAATTAAGACAAAGGAAGCTTTGCCATTGACATCAATGGGGCTGGAATGTCACGCATGGGATCATATTTGCCCGCTACTTTGGGGTATGCTCATTTATTAGGGTAACTCTTCTGTGGGGGAGGTGTTTCTGTAATTCTATCAATGTGCTGCTTGTGTCACTTGTGTTTTCATATGGAGCTCTACTTCTCCCTTCTGCAAGTTCCCTCCAATGGAGCTATCCTGTGGGACCTAGGTTCCCCAGGGCTGGGTTCCTCCAGCCCCAGATGAACACACACAGTGTGTCTGAGCAGACTGGGTTAATCAGCACTTCCAAGCTGTCACCCTTATATGCCATGGGTACCGCACCGGCATAGAGTATGCCTGAGCAGGCTGGGTCGAGCAGCACTTCCAAGCAGCCACCCTCCTATGTCACAGGTTCAGCACGTCCCTATCCCCACTTTCACATTACAATTGTTCTGGTAGTAACCCACTTGAAGAGCAAACCCCATAGGATTTTTGGGCACTACAGGGATCTTTAGCTTAGGTAAGAGGAGTGTTGCTGCAGAGCAAATAGGGAAGCCAAAAAACACAGAGAAAGAGAAAAACAACCAGCTTAACCATAAAAGTTATTTATTGCCAGGTAATAACCATACAAGGAGAGCCAAACAAACAAAACAGTTACAATATTAAATCTAGCTTAAATTTGATTACAAAAATCAGGTTTAGAAAACTATACCTGATCACACAAGTCAGGGTTAGAAAGCTATACCTAGAGTAGAAAAAAAAAAAAAAAGAGAGAGAGAGAGAGAGATGGATTCTCACCACTCTGTGAAGCTTCAATAGGTCAGGGTTCCCACATGGTGGTGGTAGCTGAGGGTCCAGAGTGCTGGAGACAGGCAGAGCCCCCAGCACGATCAGTCAGGAAAAGATGAAGTCCCAATGGAACTGATGCAGATTTTGGATCCAGGCATCAGAACACTTACTTGAGTGTGGGTAGGGTTTTTTTGGTAGGGAAACAACACTGGTTCAATGGAAAACACTAGATTTGTTTATGGGTAAACTGATGGTTCAAGGGAGTATACCAGAGTTGTTTTGTTCAGGCTAGACAATAGGAACTTATCATTCCGGCTATGGATGGTGTTCCTTTGAGGGAGCTCACAATGCAATTAGGCAGCTTCACTATTTTGGATACCAATAAAGGATTTATTACTAGAATTGCTCTGATAACTACTAAGTTGGGTGTGTGCAGGCATAGGTTCATTAACATCTGGAGCAGAGATTCCCCCTGTCATGCAGTGCTTCCCTGCTTTTCTGGTCCCAGAGTTCAGTGCGGTTCTTGCCTTGGAATTTCTGTTCTCCATTCTGTATGCTAATGGAGATGCCTCCCTGTCCCATGTTCGATGCAAATGAGGCTAGGAGAGTTGCCTTAATCCTGTCACCCTTGTCCTGAGGGGTTTAGGTGCATCTCCCACTTCCTTTTCATTGCTTTTTGTAAGTCTTTCTTCTGATTGGTTTTGGTTCAAGCAGAGACTGGCTGGGGGTGGGGGGTGTGTCCTTTATGATTCATACAGGCTGGATACTGTGCCCTGGTTCCCCAAGAACACAGAGCTGACAGGTAACACCCCTTTATCTTCAAGGGACTCCATGGTCTGGGCCCAGGATACTTAAAAGGTCGCCTGAAGCTCCAGGATGAGGACCATGGTCAACAACAATGGAGCTGTCCACAACCAGCGTAAATCTCCCTGCATAGGAGACCGAGCTTTCTTTGGGTCGGTTCTAGCCTGTGGAACATACTCCCACAGGATAAAAGAACCAAATCCAACACTTCCATTCTAAGGGTAAGAAGTACTTTGACGTGGCCTTCAATAACAGACACACACAGCACAGCCCACGTAAAATCAAACAACCTCTCAATTTTCCCCTTGGTTAGAAAAAGGGAGAAGAGAGAATCACACGTGACAGATGTTAGCCACAGTGTTTAATACACTAGTGGAAGACTCGCAGGTACTTCAGTGATTAGGGTGTCATAAGAACCTGAATAGAATAGTGTGCAGGATAATCACATAATTAAAAAAAGCTATGACATTTTGTACGAAGATACAGCAGGGAGGTATGGCAACCATTCTCCTTAGTTGTTTCATTAGCAAAGAGTGAAGCTGAAAACATATTAAGATGAACAAATGGAACTTTAT
Source organism: Chelonia mydas (assembly GCF_015237465.2). Classification (NCBI taxonomy): domain Eukaryota; kingdom Metazoa; phylum Chordata; order Testudines; family Cheloniidae; genus Chelonia; species Chelonia mydas. The sequence goes on along the minus strand of NC_057850.1, from coordinate 37,655,306 downwards.
TAAACCCTTTGCTCTAGTCTGTCCATGTGGCTAAGTTGCTTCCAGCCTAATTCCATGTGTTCCCTGGGTGTCCCAGCAACAACAGTCCCTCCAGGGAACATGGGCCCTTTGATTCCTATTCTACTGCTCATGAGACACATGGGGGAAAAAAAACACACATTACCTTATACGTGGACTAGAAGCTATGTTAGTAGGTACATTACATTGGAACATTGATGTTTCAAAGGAATGCCACTATACTGCTTTGCAGCAAGCAGGAGGTTAAAATTCCTATGTGGGGGAATGATAGCAAATATAGAGATACAGTTCTTGCACTTTATACATAATTGTGAGCCTAATTAAAGCCTGGTGATTAGAAAGGTCATTCTCTTTATTTTTTAATTATGAGGTAGCACTTTATTTCTGCCCTAAGAAATAACCGTGGAATTACGTTGTAAAATTACTCAGTTATTACATATTGATGCTGCAGATGCAGTTGAATATCTGGCTAGAGCCTTTGAGAACTGACTCTCTGGCCGGTCAGAAGGAGATGCAAGAGGCAGTGTGGAACACTTAGAAAGAAGCAGGCTACTCTCCACCTTTACCACTTGCAAGTACTATGACAGTGACGTAAGACAGTGTAGTGTAAAGCTGCAGATGAATTTTCACATCTTTGATTTTACGAGCTCCAGGACAGCATTAGGAAAATGTATTGCCTTATTAAATTAAAAAGATAGGCATGATTTTCAAATGAAGGCAGATTCAGAAGCTGACAAGCCATGTCTGTTATACATAGCCACGTTAGGACTAGAAGATTATATATAGTCTTTCGGTGTAAAGTTACTCAGCATAATGATCTCCATAGATTCCAGCTCTCACCATGGAACACTGGGAAAGCTACTCTGATTCTACAAAAAGAAAAGGAGTACTTGTGGCACCTTAGAGACTAACAAATTTATTTGAGCACAAGCTTTCGTGAGCTACAGCTCACTTCATTGGATGCATTCAGTTTTTCCACTGTATGCATCCGATGAAGTGAGCTGTAGCTCACGAAAGCTTATGCTCAAATAAATTTGTTAGTCTCTAAGGTGCCACAAGTACTCCTTTTCTTTTTACTAATACAGATTAACACGGCTGCTACTCTGAAATCTGATTCTACACGACAGTCAGGTTCCTTCCTGTATCAGATTAGCAACTATATGGTCACTTACCCAATGGGGCTTAGGTATCTGTGGCTCTGCAGCTGCACTGGGGCCAAAGTAAAGAACTAAATCTTATTGGTGAAAACTTAGGGGAGGCTGCCAAACAGTTCTCAAGCACCTGTCCTGCTGTGGATTAGGAGTTCAGATTCCTCTATGGGGAGAGGATGTGTAAGGGCCTTCCCCTCAGCTTCCTTCAGAGGCTCCTTAGGGCCTCAGGGTATGTCTACACTACATAATTAAGACAATCGTATAGATTTTTAGAAATTGATTTTATACAGTCAATTGCATATGTCCATACAAAGCACATTAAGTCAGCGGGGTGCATCCATAGTACCGTGGCTAGCGTTGACTTTTGGAGCGTTGCACTGTGGGTAGCTATCCCACAGTTCCCGCAGTCTCTGCTGCCCATTGGAATTCTGGGTTGAGCTCCCAGTGCCTGATAGGGCAAAAACATTGTTGCGGGTGTTTTGGGTACATGTCGTCAGTCACCCCTCCCTCTGTGAAAGCAACGGCAGACAATCGTTTCGCACCTTTTTTCCGTGCAGACACCATACTGCTGTCAGCAGACGGTGCAGTAGGACTGCTAACCGTTGTCATCATCCACCTCTTCCGCTGCAACTCTGCTCTGCTGCTCTTGTCTCAATAGCAAATTTCTCCATGTTGTCTGTCATGTGCTCCTGGGTACCTGTGTTCTTGCTTGGGAAATGTGCGTGGTGCTAACCGTCGTCCTCCACCGCTTCCACTGCAACTCTGCTCTCCTGGTGCCATGAATCCAACTCGCAGGTCCTCTCGTTGTTCTGTATAAACATGTATTCTTGTGGTATCTGTCGTCATCCACCACTTCCGCTGCAACTCTGCTCTCCTGCAGACGCCATACCACGGCAAACATGGAGCCTACTCATCTCACTGCTGCTGTTGTGAGCATTGCAAACACCTCACGCATTATTCTGCGGTACGTGCAGAACCTGCAAAAGCAGGCGAGGAGGTGACAACAGCGTGATCACAATAGTGATGAGGACATGGACACAGACTTCTCTCAAAGCATGGGTCCTGGCAATTTGGATATCACGGTGGCAATGGGGCAGGTTCGTCCCATGGAACGCCAATTCTGGGCCCAGGAAACAAGCACAGACTGGTGGGACTGCATCGTGTTGTGGGTCTGGGACGATTCCCAGTGGCTGCGAAACTTTTGCATGCTTAAGGGCACTTTCATGGAACTTTGTGACTTGCTTTCCCCTGCCCTGAGGCACAAGAACACCAAGATGAGAGCAGGCCTCACAGTTGAGAAGTGAGTGTCGATAGCCCTCTGGAAGCTTGCAATGCCAAACAGCTACCCGTCAGTCGAGAATCAATTTGGAGTGGGTAAATCTACTGTGGGGGCTGCTGTGATCCAAGTAGCCAATGCAATCACTGTGCTGCTGCTATCAAGGGTAGTGACTCTGGGAAATGTGCAGGTCATAGTGAATGGCTTTGCTGCAATAGGGTTCCCTAACTGTGGTGAGGTGATAGAAGGAACCCATATCCCTATTTTGGGTCTGGACCACCTTGGCAGCCAGTATGTAAACCACAAGGGGTATTTTTCAATGGTGCTGCAAGCACTGGTGAATCACAAGGGACATTTCACTGACATCAATGTGGGATGGCCAGGAAAGGTGAATGACGCTTGCGTCTTCCAGAACTCTGGTCTGTTTGAACAGTTGCAGGAAGGAACTTACTTCCCAGATGAGAAAATAACCACTGGGGATGGTGAAATGGCTATAGTTATCCTTGGGGACCCAGCTTACCCCTTAATGCCATGGTTCATAAAGCCATACACAGGCACCCTGGACAGTAGTAAGGAGCAGTTCAACTATAGTCTGAGCAAGTGCAGAATGGTGGTAGAATGTGCATTTGGATGTTTAAAAGCGCGCTGACACAGTTTACTGACTCGGTTAGAGCGCAGGAAAACCCATATTCCCATTGTTATTGCCGCTTGCTGTGTGCTCCACAATATCTATGAGAGTAAGGGTGGGGGGGAGGGAGAAAGACATTTATGGCGGGGTGGGAGGTTGAGGCAAATCGTCTGGCTGCCAGTTATGCACAGCTAGACACCAGGGTGATTAGAAGAGCATAGCTGGGCACCCTGTGCATCAGAGAAGCTTTGAAAACCAGTTTCAGGGCTGGCCAGGCTACGGTGTGACAGTTCTGTTTGTTTCTCCTTGATGAAAACCCATCCCCTTGGTTGACTACTTCCCTGTAAGCCAACTGACCTCCCCCCTTTGATCACCGCTTGCAGAGGCAATAAAGTCATTATTGTTTCAAAATCATGCATTCTTTATTAATTCATCACAAATGGGGGAAACTCACAAGGTAGCCCAGGAGGAGTGAAGCACCTGGTGGGGTGGTGGGTGAGGGGAGGAGGGAAGGACAAGGCCACACTACAGTTAAACTTATTGAATGCCAGCCTTCTGTTGCTTGGGCAATCCTCTGGGTTGGAGTGGCTGGGTGCCCGTAGCCTCCCCCATGTTTTTGGGGATCTGGCTGAGGAGGCTATGGAACTTGGGGAGGAGGGCAGGTGGTTATACAGGGGCTGCAGCAGCAGTCTGTGCTCCTGCTGCCTTTCCTGCAGCTCTACCAGATGCCTGAGCATGTCAGTTTGCTCCCCCATTAGACTCAGCATTGCATCCTGCCTCCTTTTATCGCGTTCCTCCCTCCTCTTATCGTGTTCATTTAACGCTTTCCTGGTCTCTGCCATTGTTTGCCTCCACGCAGTCTGCTGAGCTTTCAGTGTGGGAGGACTGCATGAGCTCTGAGAACATTTCATCGTAAGTGCGTTTTTTTCCCCACCTTCTAATCTGCGCTAGCCTCTGGGACGGAGATGATAGGGGGAGCGTAGAAAAATTTGCAGCTGTGGGAGGGAAAAAGGGAGAGTAGTATTTAAAAAGATACATTTTAGAGAACAAAGGGAAGACTATTTCACACTGAATCAACAGTTTCACATTACATAGCACATGTGCTTTTGGTACAAGGTTGCATTTTGCCTCTTATATTGAGTGCCTGCCGGTTTGGTGTGAGAGATCACACACACTCCGCTGGGCAACAGAATTCGGCTTGCAGGCAGCCATGGTAAGGCAAAGGGTTTCAGCTTCAACCTTCATAACATATGGGAATGGTTTCAAACAGCAGTGATCTCCTTTCCCATACCAAGCAAAACCCTTTGGGTTGGCCATTTAAGAGGAGGGGCTGTGGTTTTAGGGTGAATGTGCAGCACAACCCAACCCCCCCCCCCCAATTCTCTGGGATGATCGCATGGCCAGTATTAGCAAAGAGCCCTGTCAGCCAAACGCAAACAGCTCAGCACAAACGGGCCTCCCCCCACCACGTGGCTAACAGCAGGGATGATTTCTTTTCAGCCAAAGGCAAACAGCCCAGCAGGAACGGACACCTCTGAATGTCCCCTTAAATAAATTTCCCATATTTGAACCAGGTGACTGTTAGGGGGCTTATTCCTTCACCCACTCACTTCCCTGGTCCTTCTCGCATGAACAGAGAGCAACAATACCCGAAGTCCAAAGGTGCAAACAATTCGATGTTTATTGGGGTGAACTTCCAGCAAGCATGATTCCAGTTTCCTTCCTTAGTATCCTCCTTCCCAGCTCTGACACCACAGAGCCTTACACCTGTGTCCCTGTTCCCATTCCTGCCCTTAGCAAAACAGGATTCCAGTTTCCCCACTCCCATTTCCCCCTTTAGCAAAACATGATTCCAATTTCTCCACCCCCATTCCCTGTTCCCATCTCTCCCACGCCCACCCCCTCCCACCAAGGCCCCCTCACTTCCTCATTGACTACAGATTATATAGTAAAACTTGAGTTCTGCTTAGCTATACCTTAACCAATCATTTTCCTGAAATTTAACTAACCAATCCTAACATATTGTAACATGATTATGTAACCAATTATATCCCACCACCTTAATTAGTTTACACCCAGCAAAATTAATTATACAGCAGACAGGAACAATCACAGAACCAGACAGAGATTATACAGACAAACAATAGCAAAGTGGGAACTATAATGACAAAACAATACAGAAGTGAGGATTTCACATCCCAGTATTGATAAGTGAGTTCTTGCCAGACAGGATGCTGTTTCCTTTTACATTTTCTAGGCACTTCCCTTTCTCTGGAGGTGATAGGCATTATCAGGACAGGATTGTATTCAGGACAGGATTGTATTCGTAACAGCCCAATAGCACCTTATTTCAATGTGACTAGTTTGGAATGTGAGGATGTGACCGGTCGCTTCCTAGCTTATGGCTGCCTCTGCTGCTTAGCCAAAGGCCTTAGCCTAAGCACAGGGCCTCAGACTGTCACAGTAAGAGAAGGCCCTTACACCAGCAGACAGTGATTTTGATTCTCTCTTTTATACCTCTATAACTAGCCAAGTGATAAGAATACACCAAAATTCTTAGAGTATAGGCCTTTACAGACAGGCCTGAATATCTATATCCTAACAGTGACCAGGAATGATATCACTTTCCTGAGGCTAACACAAAGAGATAAAGAACAGATGTTGATTGAAAGCCTGGGCCCATTTGCTGCAATGCTTTGTTCTTCAATGATTCCAGACTACTTGCTAGGCGTGGCAAAAGTGTACTACCCTAGGGGATGGAATAAGGCTGACCTCCCCAGAAACCTTCTTCAAAGGGTTTTAGAGTACCTCCAGGAGAGCTTCATGGAGATGTCCCTGGAGGATTTCTGCTCCATCCCCGGACACGTTAACACACTTTTCTAGTAGCTATACTGGCCGTGAATGCATTCCAAGTCTCGAGGGCAAATCAATCATTAAACACGCTTGCTTTTAAACCCTGTATTATATTTACAAATGTGCACTCACTAGAGGTGCCTTCTCTGGCTTCATGGTCTGGGAGCCCGCCTTGGGAGGGTATTGGCTCCAGGGTGATGAACAGTTCCTGGCTGCCGGGGAGAAGGGATTCTCCACTTGCCTGCCTGGGCGCTATCCTTAACCTCCTCCTCCACAAAAATCCTCATCCCTGTTGCGTGAGACTCCCCCCTTGCAGGTGTCCACGGACAGTGGTGGGGTAGTGGTAGGAGCACTCCCTAGAATTGCATGCAGCTCATCATAGAAGCAGCATGTATGGGGCTCTGACCCGGAGCGACTGTTTGCATCCTTTGTTTTTTGGTAGACTCGCCTCAGCTCCTTAACTTTCAAGCAGCACTGCTGTGTGTCCCTGTTGTAGCCTCTGTCCATCATGCCCTTGGAGATTTTGGCAAATATATTGGCATTTAGTCTTTTGGAAATGAGTTGTGCCTGTATGGATTCTTCTCCCCATACAGCGATCAGATCCAGTGTCTCCCATTTGGTCCATGCTGGAGCTCTTTTGTAATTCTGGGACACCATGGTCACCTGTGCTGATGAGCTCTGCATGATCACACTGTGCTGATCAGCTTGCCATGCTGACCAAACAGGAAATGAAATTCAAAAGTTCCCAGGGCTTTTCCTATGCATTGGCCAGGTACACAAGTTGAGAGTGCTGTCCAGAGCAGACACAATGGAGCACTCCGAGATAGCTCCTGGAGGCCAATACCGTCAAATTGCATCCACACTACCCCAAATTCATCCCAGTGAGGTAGATTTTAGCGCTACTCCCCTCACTGGGGAGGAGTACAGAAATGGATTTTAAGAGCCCTTTAAGTCGACAAAACAGGCTTGGTCATGTGGACAGGTGCAGGGTTAATTCAACCTAAACTCATAGTGTAGACCAAGGCTCAGTAAGTCCACTCTTCTTGGAAGAGTAGATTTCAACTCAGATGCTATTTGCACCCCACCCCCACCCCCCCAATGCCCCTCTCCAAGCAGCTATTGCAGATGCTGGCTTCCCTACAGGCCTCCTCTGTACAAACCTTTAAACCAGTTTGGGAACAGAGTATAAACACCCTTCAAGGTGAACCAGTTTCTAATGTGGTTTGGCCAGCCATTATGCATGGAGAATTGAAGCATGAGAGACCTCTTAAATCCCTAAGTCCGTATTGCAGCCTAGCCGATTAGGAATCAAGACTCAGTGGTTTCTTATCTGACTTAGTGTTGTAAAATGCATCCCCATTACAGCAATGCTACTTCCATCATAAACTGGATAGCAAAATACAAAGATTGGCTAAAAGTTCAGCCAAGAAGCAAAACATTTTTTAAATTAGTTGAGCTGGGCAAACTAATTTTAAGGGTATAAGACAATTATAAAGCATTGGTCTCTGGTGTTTTATAGGGCGGTCGATTAATTTTTTTTTGTTAATTACGTGAGTTAATTGTGATTAATCGCAGTTTTAATTAACTAGAATACCAATTGAAATTAAATATTTTTGGAGGTTTTTCTACATTTTCAAATACACCTCTACCCCGATATAATGCGGTCCTTGGGAGACCAAAACAAAACAAAAAAAATCTCACCGCACTATAGGTGAGATTGTTATATCAAACTTGCTTTGGCCCCCCGTTCCTTGTTCCCTGACCACCCCCTCCAGAGACCCCTGTCCCTAATCACCCCCAGGACCCCACACCCTACCCAACCCCCCCGCTCCCCATCCCCTGACTGATCAGACCCCTATCCACCCCCCCCACCCGGGCAGGCGGCACTCACCAGCAGCGGCTGGAAGCGGAGCAAAGGGCCCCAGCCCGCTCCACTCCACCTCCCAGGCGCAGCGCTCTGCTTCCCGCTGCCAGTGAGTGCGGGTAAGTTGCGGAAAGGACGCCCCCCCGCGTACTCACCTGCAGCGGGAAGCGGAGCGACGCGGCCCCAGCCCGCTCCAATTTCCTTGCCCCGGTCCCAGCCGTGTTGCTGGGGGGGGGGGGGTGGGTGGGTTGGGAAAGGTCCCGCGCTCACCTGCGGCGGGAAGCGGAGCGCCACTGCTGGGAGCTGGCGGAGTGGAGCAGGCTGGGGCCGGGCTGCTCCGCTTCCGCTGGTGAGGACGGGGGGAAGCCCTTCCCCAAGCCCTCTCCTCCGAGCGACGCGGCTGGGCCCGGAGCGAGGGAAGCGGAGCTGGCTGCTCCCGCCCCCACTAATCCCCCAGGCCACTCTGGGACTGTGTGGCCACCCCAAAAGTGCCCCCACAGAGCTCCTGCCTCCCAGATCCTGGGGAGGGGGGTGGGAAGCCCCTGACTGCCCCCGAGACTCTCGGCCCCTTATCCAACTCCTGGGCCCCAGCCCGGCCCAGCACCCTTAACATGCTGCTCAGAGCCAGGTGTCAGAGCTTTACCGTGTTGTATATGAACCCACGTTATATTGGGGTAGAGGTGTATATTGATTTCAATAATAGAATACAAAGTTTACAGTGCTCATATTATTTTGATTACAAATATTTGCATAGTAAAAATGATAAAATAGTATTTTTAAATTCAGCTCATACAAGTACCATAGTGCAATCTCTATCATGAAAGCGCAACTTAGAAATGTAGTTTTTTTGTTACATAACTGCACTAAAAACAAAACAAAGTCCACTCAGTCCTACTTCTTGTGCAGCCAACTGCTAAGAGAAACAAGTTTGTTTACATTTATGTGAGATAATGCTGCCTGCTTCTTATTTACAGTGTCACCTGAAATAGATCAGATGTTCGCATGGCGCTTTTGTAGCTGGCATTGCAAGGTATTTACGTGCCAGATATACTAAACATTCATATGCTCCTTCATGCTTGGCTACCATTGGTTACACAAGTCAAACTGTTGGTTTTGTTTACTGATTTTGATTTATAAAATAAAATAAAACTATCTGTGACAGTTATGGGGCTGCTTGCACCTTAGTTCCCTTCCTGGTGTCTGAGTGCCACTGCCCCCCTGCCACACCACCAGCTGTCAGGCCTCGTGACTGAACCCATTTGGTGAAATTTTGCAGTTCTCACTTAGAGTAATCACCCCACCTATGCCAATAGCTTATTACCACACAGGTCCAACTGGACACTTCCCTTTGGGAGCCTGTGACCAATGCTATAATGAAAAGCAGCCCACCTAAACCAAATACGTTTATTAGCAAATAGAACAAAGCATAAGAGATTTTTTTAAAAAACAGCCAGCCTATGTGTATGTTTAGACTCATTTAATTGGATGCCTCGCTACAGGTATGTTAGGTGGGCTTCCCTCGAGGTACAGGAATGGAACAAACTCAACTTGTGTTCTTTTGGGAAGCCAAGGAGCTCTTGGGACCCAGTTGGGTCTCTGTTTACCTTCTTTAGAGAGATGTTCCCAAGCTGCTCCCCCGTCTCAGGGAAGCACCCTGTTCTCAACATTCCACCCTCCCTGGGTGTGCCTGAACCCAGTTACCCTCTTGACCAACCGTTTTTGTTCGAGGACCTCTGAAGTCTCTCTCGCCTCAGCCAGATATTTCCAGTTGGCCAGCCAGGTCACCTAAGATGGTAGTTCCATTTTGTTTGACAGTTAGACCCATTCAGCCTTACTGGCCTCCAGCCTCTGGTCGTGTGATGGTAGGAGGAGTGCACTGAAACTTTGCTGCCCTTGACATCCTACCCCTCCCTCTCAGGGGACCTATATCAGTTTGGACTCCAGATCAACATTCATGTCCATTCATTACAGCACCTCTCAAGTGCTCAGCACCTTTACCAGATATTTGAAATCAAGTTCTTATAAACAGTGGCCCTGGCTTTCCAATGCCCAGAGAATGTGTCCATTCTGTGTCACTTGGGGGACATAAAATAGATGTGTTCTGACTGTAGCTGGCCAGGGGAAACATCCCCTGACGAAGGGCAGCTCTGTTGATAAAGGGCCAGCAGAGGAAGCAGAACCAGCTCCTGTGCAGTCACCCCTCTGGTGTTCAGGGAAGGAATCAGACATGGCAGGATTGCTTTGGGGTATGTGTGAAGGAGTGGAGTTCCAGTGTACCAATCCTTCCTCCAGCTAACTTAACTTCCTCTGTGACTGTGCAACACAGCTCCCTGCTGCACCCCTTTAGCCTTCCTGCAGAGCTGGAACATGGAGAATAGAGCCCCTGGTGAGTCATTTACACCAGTGCAAGTGAGTTGCACTTTGGGTGTAAAACTCCACCCATCTGATTTAGTAGCATTTGACACCCACTTTGCACAGGGCACAGTACATCTAGTCTCACATTACCAGAAAGAGCCACCTGAAAACTATGCCATCCTCCTCCAAAGATCCACCCTCACCACATGCCTCCTTCCCCCAGAAAGGAAAGAAATAGATTGGCTTTGCAATACTTATGCCTAATTTAAACCAAAACAATGGGCAAAACACATTATACCAGTGCGGTACATCTGCTAAACAGGGGACTACTATTCCCAGCAGCACTCCTTTGCCCACTACACACCTCTCTTCCTCCTGGCCAGGGAAGGAGAAGGTCCTGACCCAGGAAAGGATTAGGTCCTGGGTTAGGGTCTTCAGTGGCCAGGTGGCTAGTGTCTAGATCATTGGTCAGAGAAGGTGGTGGGGGAATCTGGGCCCTCCCTCTGCACCAGGTCCCAGCCCAGGGCCCTGTGTAGTTCAATCCCTAAGCAGAGGAGATAGGTCAAGACCAGTTTCTCTGGGCTACTTCCTACTAAAGTCTCTATAGTTTGGAGCATGGCCACACTAGTCCAGTTGCCCCACAGTTGGGACTTATCTACAGACTCCTCTTGGCAGGGGAAAGCTTACTTGCCTCCAGTGGCTGCATTGGCTGGCAGATTGCTGATCCACCTCTTCAGGCAGGCCAACAGAGAGCTCCTGCTTCCTCACCAGTCAGTTCCCAACTGAGCCAGGCTCCCTTCTTTTCTCCCCCCTCCAGGCCTGGCATTGACTGCAGGTATAATGGGGTGGGGCTAGCTGAACCCAAAGGTTTTCTTTAACCCCTGCTGTGCCAGGCAGCAGTTTCCCTGCTCCATCACAGGCTCTTTTAGGAAGTAGCAGCTGCATGGTGAGCTAGGAGTTGCAGAGAAGCAAGATGCAGAGAGGAACTCCTGGAACTGTATGTAGAGCTGCTTGTAGAACTGTCTGTGAGTGCCAGACATCACAGCTAGGTGCAAATCAGTGTGGGACTTATAGGGGAGCAGCAGCAGCTGGGCAGGGAGCCAGTGCAGAGGGGCCCCAATGAGAGACCTAACTGAGCCTGGCCTGGAAACCCACAAGCTCCTATTTGCTTGAATAGAGACTGGACTGGAGTGACACCCCAAGCACTGAAGAGCCATGACTCTGGATTAGACTGCCCCAGGAGCCCAAACAAGAGCCACTATTGCTCACTTTGAATTGTAACTGTTGAAGCTTCTGTATCTCAGGTCTTTGCAATCTTTTCCTTTCCTGCCAGCCCTAGTAAAATACCCTTTCCCTTAGCCATATGTCTGAGTGGCTATTGGGACCCACCAGGGCTAATGTCTACAAGGCCTTGCTGCTGAAACACCTACAGTGCTTGCCTCTGATTCATGGAACATGAGGCATACTTCTGGCACTCTACGCATTCCAGCAGGGAGCAGTCCCAGTAATTACATCAGGTTAAAGAAGGAAGAAATCATGCACTAGCCCAGGAAGAAATCTAAGGCAAAGTCAACTACAAACCATGGTTTGGCCTCTCCATACTGTCTGGTCTCCACTGGGCCACAGCCATGTTTAAATTCTCCAGCACAGGGATTAAACATGAATTTTTGTCTTATGAGAACGGGTCTCTAATTGGTATAAATTCTATTCTTTAAATCAGATGGAGCTGCAGTTGGGACAGGGCTTTGGTCACCAACCAAGCTTCTCCCAGCAAGACGAATTTTGTTGGGACCTGGTCGAGACCTCCTTTGATTCCTGGGTGCTGGGGGTGACGAGTGAGAATAGCACCTGCACCTCGAGTGCCTTTTGGGCCCCAGGCTCTCAGCTCATAAATTCTCCTTCCATTCCCCTGAAGGCAGGTACCTGAGGTGAAACTCCTGATGTCTGCTGTGCACCAGCAAGGACCTGAGACAAACTGCACCCTCTGCAGAGCCTCTGCCAGGCTGTGAAAGTCACCAGCCCCACAATTCCAGTGACTTTTGTATGCCCCACCGCTTTTGTTTTTTAAATTGAGCCATTTACCAAGTTTAGTGGCTATTAAATATGGTCATTAATTGTTCATAAAAATAGTCATTTGATCTTCACTTATGAGTCATATTCACTACATAGCTATAGGGCTTTCCTGCAGTATATCATTCGTTATGTTAATTTATTATGCAGTGCCCCGAGACATTGAAGAAATTAGTGAATGATTTATGGAACAGTTTAAGTGGTTGCAGTTTTTCTCCACTGACATGGCTGCAAACTTGGTCTACCCATCTCACTTGTGCTGTGACTGGGTAAGTGACAGAAACCTGGGCCATTATCAAATCATCACATTATAAACTGTGGAAATCAAATTGTTGGGCCAAATTCTGCTCTAGGTTACATCATTGTAAATCTGGATTTACTCCACTGATTTCTACAGAATCACTCCAGATTTACATTGGTGTGATCCAGAGCTGAATTTGGCTCTCTGTATATAAAGTGAGCTAAACTTCCCGTTTCCCTCCTCCCCAGTTCTAGTGAATGGTCGCCCTCTCCAGCTCTTAGGATGCTCATGCACAGACTCTGTAGGATTTTGATTGTGCACTGGTAAGGTAAGCAAAGGGATTTCCTGAAACATTGTATTAGACATTGAAGAAAGGTGTATGTCTTTTAGAGAAAAAAATGCTAGTAGGGGAAAAGCATTTCTATGCCATTCACCGTTGAGGAAATGTGGTATGAGAATAGCAAAGCCAAAGAACACCAAACTGTCCACTATCACACAGGCATCGTCTCACACTGCCCTTCAGAGCTGATGGATTGTGGGGAAAGTGCAAAGCCTCCCTGGGGCTTCCATGTTCGTGCCTTCAAAGCCCTTTCCAGCTCTGCCCTAACCCTCATCTCAGATCTGGTCTCCTGTAGTGCCTCCCCCGCTCAATGCCTCCACTCTGCCTTTGATGCCAGTCTCGTTGCCCCGTGTGAGTGTAGGGAGTGACCCCATACATTGCTGGGGGAAGCTCTGCAGTGGCTGCTTATCCACTGTGTGCCAAGAAAAAACCTGCTTTTAATAAACTGGGCCAAACTCAGGTTTCGTGAGTGGCAGCAGGTGCCACTCCAACACTGGGTCTGCATTAGGCCCTGTGTGTTTTCCTTTAGAAACAGAAAGGTTCCAATTTCTGAGGCAGCTGAAAAGCTAGGAAGTAACCATACCCAGAGCCCTTTGCTGCTGTTGTGTAGCATTATCTTTCATTTCTTCTGTCCACACCTTCACAGTCACCAATAATTGGCAGCCCTGTCAGAAAGACCAAGAAGTGAATGGACATGAAGACTGAATTGCCGTCTCATCCGCAGATGTGGGTAGTCCTTTCAAATCAGAATTTAGGTATATTGGCAGGGCAGAGGTGAACACATTACCTCTGCATGTTCTATAGCTAAACAGAGGACTTCATTTTCTGGGGCTGTCAATCCAGCTGCTTGTATGAACATTACAATTATTTGTTATGGCTGGGATTTCCAAAGAAGCCTAAGGGAGCTAAGTGCCTGATTCCCATTGACTTTTAATGAGGGAAGGGTGCTTAACACCCAGAGGTCCCTTCTTGAATCCCAGTAAAAAGCGTTTGTGATTCTTTTTTATATTAAGCCTTTAACATATAAGACGGGTCATCATAAAGGCGGGTGGTGGTGGTCGGGGACTCTCTCCTCCGGGGGACTGAGTCATCTATCTGCCGCCCTGACCGGGAAAACCGAGAAGTCTGCTGCTTGCCAGGGGCTAAGATTCGCGATGTGACGGAGAGACTGCCGAGACTCATCAAGCCCTCGGATCGCTACCCCTTCCTGCTTCTCCACGTGGGCACCAATGATACTGCCAAGAATGACCTTGAGCGGATCACTGCGGACTACGTGGCTCTGGGAAGAAGGATAAAGGAGTTGGAGGCGCAAGTGGTGTTCTCGTCCATCCTCCCCGTGGAAGGAAAAGGCCTGGGTAGGGACCGTCGAATCGTGGAAGTCAATGAATGGCTACGCAGGTGGTGTCGGAGAGAAGGCTTTGGATTCTTTGACCATGGGATGGTGTTCCATGAAGGAGGAGTGCTGGGGAGAGACGGGCTCCATCTTACGAAGAGAGGGAAGAGCATCTTTGCCAGCAGGCTGGCTAACCTAGTGAGGAGGGCTTTAAACTAGGTTCACCGGGGGAAGGAGACCAAAGCCCTGAGGTAAGTGGGAAAGCGGGATACCGGGAGGAAGCACAGGCAGGAATGTCTGTGAGGGGAGGGCTCCTGCCTCATACTGGGAATGAGGGGCGATCAACAGGTTATCTCAAGTGCTTATATACAAATGCACAAAGCCTTGGAAACAAGCAGGGAGAACTGGAGGTCCTGGTGATGTCAAGGAACTATGACGTGATTGGAATAACAGAGACTTGGTGGGATAACTCACATGACTGGAGTACAGTCATGGATGGTTATAAACTGTTCAGGAAGGACAGGCAGGGCAGAAAAGGTGGGGGAGTAGCACTGTATGTAAGGGAGCAGTATGACTGCTCAGAGCTCCGGTACGAAACTGTGGAAAAACCTGAGTGTCTCTGGATTAAGTTTAGAAGTGTGTGCAACAAGAGTGATGTAGTGGTGGGAGTCTGCTATAGACCACCGGACCAGGGGGATGAGGTGGATGAGGCTTTCTTCCGGCAACTCACGGAAGCTACTAGATCGCATGCCCTGATTCTCATGGGTGACTTTAATTTTCCTGATATCTGCTGGGAGAGCAATACAGCGGTGCATAGACAATCCAGGAAGTTTTTGGAAAGCGTAGGGGACAATTTCCTGGTGCAAGTGCTAGGGGAGCCAACTAGGGGGGGCGCTTTTCTTGACCTGCTGCTCACAAACCAGGTAGAATTAGTGGGGGAAGCAAAAGTGGATGGGAATCTGGGAGGCAGTGACCATGAGTTGGTTGAGTTCAGGATCCTGACGCAGGGAAGAAAGGTAAGCAGCAGGATACGGACCCTGGACTTCAGGAAAGCAGACTTTGACTCCCTCAGGGAACAGATGGCCAGGATCCCCTGGGGGACTAACATGAAGGGGAAGGGAGTCCAGGAGAGCTGGCTGTATTTCAAGGAATCCCTGTTGAGGTTACAGGGACAAACCATCCCGATGAGTCGAAAGAATAGTAAATATGGCAGGCGACCAGCTTGGCTTACTGGTGAAATCCTAGCGGATCTTAAACATAAAAAAGAAGCTTACAAGGAGTGGAAGGTTGGACATATGACCAGGGAAGAGTATAAAAATATTGCTCGGGCATGTAGGAAAGATATCAGGAGGGCCAAATCGCACCTGGAGCTGCAGCTAGCAAGAGATGTCAAGAGTAACAAGAAGGGTTTCTTCAGGTATGTTGGCAACAAGAAGAAAGCCAAGGAAAGTGTGGGCCCCTTACTGAATGAGGGAGGCAACCTAGTGAAAGAGGATGTGGAAAAAGCTAATGTACTCAATGCTTTTTTTGCCTCTGTTTTCACTAACAAGGTCAGCTCCCAGACTGCTGTGCTGGGCATCACAAAATGGGGAAGAGATGGCCAGCCCTCTGTAGAGATAGAGGTGGTTAGGGACTATTTAGAAAAGCTGGACGTGCACAAGTCCATGGGGCCGGACGAATTGCATCCGAGAGTGCTGAAGGAATTGGCGGCTGTGATTGCAGAGCCCTTGGCCATTATCTTTGAAAACTCGTGGCGAACGGGGGAAGTCCCGGATGACTGGAAAAAGGCTAATGTAGTGCCCATCTTTAAAAAAGGGAAGAAGGAGGATCCTGGGAACTACAGGCCAGTCAGCCTCACCTCAGTCCCTGGAAAAATCATGGAGCAGGTCCTCAAAGAATCAATCCTGAAGCACTTAGAGGAGAGGAAAGTGATCAGGAACAGTCAGCATGGATTCACCAAGGGAAGGTCATGCCTGACTAATCTAATCGCCTTTTATGATGAGATTACTGGTTCTGTGGATGAAGGGAAAGCAGTGGATGTATTGTTTCTTGACTTTAGCAAAGCTTTTGACACGGTCTCCCACAGCGTTCTTGTCAGCAAGTTAAGGAAGTATGGGCTGGATGAATGCACTATAAGGTGGGTAGAAAGCTGGCTAGATTGTCGGGCTCAACGGGTAGTGATCAATGGCTCCATGTCTAGCTGGCAGCCGGTGTCAAGTGGAGTGCACCAGGGGTCGGTCCTGGGGCCGGTTTTGTTCAATATCTTCATAAATGATCTGGAGGATGGTGTGGATTGCACTCTCAGCAAATTTGCGGATGATACTAAACTGGGAGGAGTGGTAGATACGCTGGAGGGGAGGGATAGGATACAGAAGGACCTAGACAAATTGGAGGATTGGGCCAAAAGAAATCTGATGAGGTTCAATAAGGATAAGTGCAGGGTCCTGCACTTAGGATGGAAGAATCCAATGCACCGCTACAGACTAGGGACCGAATGGCTAGGCAGCAGTTCTGCGGAAAAGGACCTAGGGGTGACAGTGGACGAGAAGCTGGATATGAGTCAGCAGTGTGCCCTTGTTGCCAAGAAGGCCAATGGCATTTTGGGATGTATAAGTAGGGGCATAGCGAGCAGATCGAGGGACGTGATCGTTCCCCTCTATTCGACACTGGTGAGGCCTCATCTGGAGTACTGTGTCCAGTTTTGGGCCCCACACTACAAGAAGGACGTGGATAAATTGGAAAGAGTCCAGCGAAGGGCAACAAAAATGATTAGGGGTCTAGAGCACATGACTTATGAGGAGAGGCTGAGGGAGCTGGGATTGTTTAGTCTGCAGAAGAGAAGAATGAGGGGGGATTTGATAGCTGCTTTCAACTACCTGAAAGGGGGTTCCAAAGAGGATGGCTCTAGACTGTTCTCAATGGTAGCAGATGACAGAACGAGGAGTAATGGTCTCAAGTTGCAATGGGGGAGGTTTAGATTGGATATTAGGAAAAACTTTTTCACTAAGAGGGTGGTGAAACACTGGAATGCGTTACCTAGGGAGTGGTAGAATCTCCTTCCTTAGAGGTTTTTAAGGTCAGGCTTGACAAAGCCCTGGCTGGGATGATTTAACTGGGACTTGGTCCTGCTTTGAGCAGGGGGTTGGACTAGATGACCTTCTGGGGTCCCTTCCAACCCTGATATTCTATGATTCTATGATTCTATGATTCTATGTGGCGGGGGAGCCCCACTCTCTGTATGGCATGTGAGGATGAGCATTTTCAGAGCAGTGCATGGAATTTTAGTTCCATGACTCTCAGTGACTTCTTTTAATGGGGAGTCATGTGGCTCAAATTCAGCTTGGAAAATTCAGGGTGGCGGGAGGTGTTACAGATTGCAGTCACATGTCAATATACAGAAATGGAAACACTAATAGTTTAGCATCAGTAGGTGGCAAACCTGAATCACAGTGTTAGATTCCCTTCGAACCACAGTAATTTAGCAGGGATTTCTGAGCAGGAAATAACAAAAAGTACTTGCACAACTGAAAAGCTTTTGTGGAGAATGAAAATGTTTATAATAATTTAGAAGGCTTGTTATATAGATGAGGCTTAGAAAACTCTAAGTGTAAAAATTACATGCAGCAAGCTGTAATAGGCATAAAGATTGCAGAATAAAAGAAACAGAAGCAGTTCACTTGACAGATGTGAAAGCTCTCTTGGTATTATAGAAAGCCTAAATTATCTTAATCATATTAACTACTGGCTTGCAGCCAGAATCTTTCTGAAAGGTATGAACACTATACTAAATTATGCACAACTTTAAAATCCTCCATAAGACTAAATAGGGTTCAGGTATTCCTTTTTTTTTTTTTAAGAGATGAAAGTTATCACCAGCATATTGTTGCCATGTTCGATTTAGTTTCAAATATGAAACACTCGGTGGGTTCAAAATGCATCCAGGTTTGTAAAAATTACAAGTAGGTAATCGGTTTATGGTTAATAATGATCTCAAACACATGGCACACTTCTTTTGCATAGTCTTATCCATCCAAAGAAAAGTATTTCAGTGCTTCAGATACCGTTAGTTTATGGGATCTATGACAAATCATGCCTCTGAGGGAAAAATGGTTGAGTGGGAGAGGGATATACAGAGGTATGGTGTGTAGAGTGTGGGCGAGGCTAAGGTTTTCAGAGGCGGAAACTGTTTGGGTGTGCCGCCTAAGACATATTGGGCTTGCATTTCTGAATTGCTGAGCACCTACCACTCCATCTTATGTCAATGGAAGCTGAAAGTACTCAGCACTTGAGAAAATCTGGCCCATGCTCTCACCAACTGAGGTCTCAGAATTACGATCTGCTTTTGAAAATGTTACCCTAAGGCAGTAAGCTGTTGCTGTCCTTGGCCTGTGCACGGAATAGGCGGGCAGGGAAGCAATTCATCCCCTTTACTTGGCAGTTTTTGCTCTTCTTGTTGTCATGAAGGGAGGCGTTAGGTATGTGTGGGTGTGCAAGGCATGGGCGTGTGTGACTTATTCTCTGATGGTCTCTGGACAGGTGTATTTTGCTTAAAGGCAAGAAAGGGAAGCAGCGTTGTTTGCTATGTCACGTGTCCTTGCTGAGTGGAGGTTCTTTCCAAGGTGCTGGGCAAGCGTAAAGGTAATTTGTTTTGCGGGGTGAAGAGCTCTCTGGAGGGGGTTTGCGCTGAGTTGACAGTGAGTGGCGGAGGGGGTGGGGCACCTTGGAGGTAGAGGGGGAATTAGCTCAAATGGTAGAGCGCTCGCTTAGCATGTGAGAGGTAGCGGGATCGATACCCGCATTCTCCAAGCTGCTGCTGTTGGTGCAGCTGCTCTTTCCCTCCCATCGCTCTCTTTTTTTTCATCCCCACCCGCTTGCACCCACATACACCCTTGACGTCTGCGCAGAAAGGAGCGTTCCGGTCCACTCTGGGCTTTGCAGCAAGCCTCCTGTCCTCAGGCAGCCAAAGGGGCAGCTTCTCTTTCAGGAGCGTGTGTGTCTGAGTTCTTTTCTTTTGGGAGTCTCTTTGTGTTTGTTTTTCCTGAGGGAGGTGTGGGAGGCCGAGTCGGGTGTGAAAGGGTGGGAGTGGGAATGTGTCAATTATTGACGAAGGGGAAGGGAAATGGGCTGAGAAAAAGTTGTGTTTTCAAAGGCCCCTTTCGAGCCAGGCAGGAAGCTCCGGCGTCGGAGGGGTTTTCCGTTGCGCTACCGTCCCTATTCTGGGTGGGAATCAGGGCTGGGGTCCCAGCGGTGTGCTGCGCGTGCTTGTGGGTCAGCAGGAGGATGCGGCGTCCCGGCTAGCAGGCAGGGCTAGCGTCGCGCCCCCGGCGTTCCGTTCTTCCCTTGCGGCGTTGTCTTCGTGCCGTGCCTGTTAGGGAGCTTTTGAGCGGTATATGTGTGCGGGCTTCCCGTTGGGTGAATTGAGGGTAGACTAGGCGGCGACCCAGCAACCGGGGCAGCCGTGAGGATGAAGGGATAGGTGTGTGTGGCTTCTTCCTTTCAAGGGCTGGGCACGGGCAAGCCTATAATTAGCCGTTAGTGCCAGTGGCACTTCTGCCTGACACCTTGAGTCACTGTGGGCTCTTTGTTCCTGTCTTCCTTCGATAGCTCAGCTGGTAGAGCGGAGGACTGTAGGTTTAATTCTCCTGGGAATCCTTAGGTCGCTGGTTCAACTCCGGCTCGAAGGAACTGCCTTTTGTTTCCTTTGTTACACGCTCTTCTTTAGCGCTCCCACTCTGGCCATTGCCCTGTTTTACTCCATTCGTGCGAGACAGGCCGATGGAAATCTGCTGCATTTAAAGCACCACTTGCCACTACTTTCCTCTACCACACCTGCTTCCAAGGATCTAGGCCACGGTTTACGCCTTCATAGGCAGAGTTCCTTTTTCTTGGCCCTCCCGCACTCACAGCGTAGACATGGAGCTATCGATGTCAGGCTTCAGAAGTGCCATTTGTCACCCTGATAGCGGGACGCCTCTGTCATAAAATGGACTGGCCAAAGCTGTCTTCGGTGTTTTTTGCGTGGGGCGGAGGTGCCGGGGGGACTTAGTTTCTGGTGGCAGGGAGGAGGGGCACGTAGGGGGAAAAGAAAAGGCCCTTTAGTCGCTGAGAGTCCCTTGTCCTTCAGGCTCAACCGATCGTGTGCGCTGCTGACAGCGGGCTATTCTGCTCATGGTCGTAGCAACGTGTGCGTTTCCATGGTTTGCTCTCCCTTTGTCCATCGTTCCTCTGCGTCATAAAGGTCAGTTTAGGGAGGAGTGTGAGGGCGCGGTTCCGTTTCTTTCCTTTTGGGGCTTTGGTCCATCACATTTGTAGAGCTGGGATTTCTTCTTGGGCAACCGTGATTGCGGAGAGTGTGTAAAAGGCTTCTGGCGGAGAATTGGTACAAGCGCGATCTGGCGGAATTTCTGTCAAGGAGCTGCCGGGCTATCCGTAGATTATCTGAAGCTTTGCTGTCCTTGGCCTGTGCACGGAATAGGCGGGCAGGGAGGCAACTCGTCCCCTTTACTTGGCAGTTTTTGCTCTTCTTGTTGTCATGAAGGGAGGCGTTAGGTATGTGTGGGTGTGCAAGGCATGGGCGTGTGTGACTTATTCTCTGATGGTCTCTGGACAAGTGTATTTTGCTTAAAGGCAAGAAAGGGAAGCAGCGTTGTTTGCTATGTCACGTGTCCTTGCTGAGTGGAGGTTCTTTCCAAGGTGCTGGGCAAGCGTAAAGGTAATTTGTTTTGCGGGGTGAAGAGCTCTCTGGAGGGGGTTTGCGCTGAGTTGACAGTGGGTGGCGGAGGGGGTGGGGCACCTTGGAGGTAGAGGGGGAATTAGCTCAAATGGTAGAGCGCTCGCTTAGCATGTGAGAGGTAGCGGGATCGATACCCGCATTCTCCAAGCTGCTGCTGTTGGTGCAGCTGCTCTTTCCCTCCCATCGCTCTCTTTTTTTCATCCCCACCCGCTTGCACCCACATACACCCTTGACGTCTGCGCAGAAAGGAGCGTTCCGGTCCACTCTGGGCTTTGCGGCAAGCCTTTTGTCCTCAGGCAGCCAAGGGGGCAGCTTCTCTTTCAGGAGCGTGTGTGTCTGAGTTCTTTTCTGTTGGGAGTCTCTTTGTGTTTGTTTTTCCTGAGGGAGGCGTGGGAGGCCGAGTCGGGTGTGAAAGGGTGGGAGTGGGAATGTGTCAATTATTGACGAAGGGGAAGGGAAATGGGCTGAGAAAAAGTTGTGTTTTCAAAGGCCCCTTTCGAGCCAGGCAGGAAGCTCCGGCGTCGGAGGGGTTTTCCGTTGTGCCACCGTCCCTATTCTGGGTGGGAATCAGGGTTGGGGTCCCAGCGGTGTGCTGCGCGTGCTTGTGGGTCAGCGGGAGGATGCAGCGTCCCGGCTAGCAGGCAGGGCTAGCGTCGCGCCCCCAGCGTTCCGTTCTTCCCTTGCGGCGTTGTCTTCGTGCCGTGCCTGTTAGGGAGCCTTTGAGCGGTATATGTGTGCGGGCTTCCCGTTGGGTGAATTGAGGGTAGACTAGGCGGCGACCCAGCAACCGAGGCAGCCGTGAGGATGAAGGGATAGGTGTGTGTGGCTTCTTCCTTTCAAGGGCTGGGCACGGGCAAGCCTATAATTAGCCGTTAGTGCCAGTGGCACTTCTGCCTGACACCTTGAGTCACTGTGGGCTCTTTGTTCCTGTCTTCCTTCGATAGCTCAGCTGGTAGAGCGGAGGACTGTAGGTTTAATTCTCCTGGGAATCCTTAGGTCGCTGGTTCAACTCCGGCTTGAAGGAACTGCCTTTTGTTTCCTTTGTTACACGCTCTTCTTTAGCGCTCCCACTCTGGCCATTGCCCTGTTTTACTCCATTCGTGCGAGACAGGCCGATGGAAATCTGCTGCATTTAAAGCACCACTTGCCACTACTTTCCTCTACCACACCTGCTTCCAAGGATCTAGGCCACGGTTTACGCCTTCATAGGCAGAGTTCCTTTTTCTTCGCCCTCCCGCACTCACAGCGTAGACATGGAGCTATCGATGTCAGGCTTCAGAAGTGCCATTTGTCACCCTGATAGCAGGACGCCTCTGTCATAAAATGGACTGGCCGAAGCTGTCTTCGGTGTTTTTTGCGTGGGGCAGAGGTGCCGGGGGGACTTAGTTTCTGGTGGCAGGGAGGAGGGGCACGTAGGGGGAAAAGAAAAGGCCCTTTAGTCGCTGAGAGTCCCTTGTCCTTCAGGCTCAACCGATCGTGTGCGCTGCTGACGGCGGGCTATTCTGCTCATGGTCGTAGCAACGTGTGCGTTTCCATGGTTTGCTCTCCTTTTGTCCATCATTCCTCTGCGTCATAAAGGTCAGTTTAGGGAGGAGTGTGAGGGCGCGGTTCCGTTTCTTTCCTTTTGGGGCTTTGGTCCATCACATTTGTAGAGCTGGGATTTCTTCTTGGGCAACCGTGATTGCGGAGAGTGTGTAAAAGGCTTCTGGCGGAGAATTGGTACAAGCACGATCTGGCGGAATTTCTGTCAAGGAGCTGCCGGGCTATCCGTAGATTATCTGAAGCTTTGCTGTCCTTGGCCTGTGCACGGAATAGGTGGGCAGGGAGGCAACTCGTCCCCTTTACTTGGCAGTTTTTGCTCTTCTTGTTGTCATGAAGGGAGGCGTTAGGTATGTGTGGGTGTGCAAGGCATGGGCGTGTGTGACTTATTCTCTGATGGTCTCTGGACAGGTGTATTTTGCTTAAAGGCAAGAAAGGGAAGCAGCGTTGTTTGCTATGTCACGTGTCCTTGCTGAGTGGAGGTTCTTTCCAAGGTGCTGGGCAAGCGTAAGGGTAATTTGTTTTGCGGGGTGAAGAGCTCTCTGGAGGGGGTTTGCGCTGAGTTGACAGTGGGTGGCGGAGGGGGTGGGGCACCTTGGAGGTAGAGGGGGAATTAGCTCAAATGGTAGAGCGCTCGCTTAGCATGTGAGAGGTAGCGGGATCGATACCCGCATTCTCCAAGCTGCTGCTGTTGGTGCAGCTGCTCTTTCCCTCCCATCGCTCTCTTTTTTTCATCCCCACCCGCTTGCACCCACATACACCCTTGACGTCTGCGCAGAAAGGAGCGTTCCGGTCCACTCTGGGCTTTGCGGCAAGCCTTTTGTCCTCAGGCAGCCAAGGGGGCAGCTTCTCTTTCAGGAGCGTGTGTGTCTGAGTTCTTTTCTGTTGGGAGTCTCTTTGTGTTTGTTTTTCCTGAGGGAGGCGTGGGAGGCCGAGTCGGGTGTGAAAGGGTGGGAGTGGGAATGTGTCAATTATTGACGAAGGGGAAGGGAAATGGGCTGAGAAAAAGTTGTGTTTTCAAAGGCCCCTTTCGAGCCAGGCAGGAAGCTCCGGCGTCGGAGGGGTTTTCCGTTGCGCCACCGTCCCTATTCTGGGTGGGAATCAGGGCAGGGGTCCCAGCGGTGTGCTGCGCGTGCTTGTGGGTCAGCGGGAGGATGCGGCGTCCCGGCTAGCAGGCAGGGCTAGCGTCGCGCTCCCGGCGTTCCGTTCTTCCCTTGCGGCGTTGTCTTCGTGCCGTGCCTGTTAGGGAGCCTTTGAGCGGTATATGTGTGCGGGCTTCCCGTTGGGTGAATTGAGGGTAGACTAGGCGGCGACCCAGCAACCGAGGCAGCCGTGAGGATGAAGGGATAGGTGTGTGTGGCTTCTTCCTTTCAAGGGCTGGGCACGGGCAAGCCTATAATTAGCCGTTAGTGCCAGTGGCACTTCTGCCTGACACCTTGAGTCACTGTGGGCTCTTTGTTCCTGTCTTCCTTCGATAGCTCAGCTGGTAGAGCGGAGGACTGTAGGTTTAATTCTCCTGGGAATCCTTAGGTCGCTGGTTCAACTCCGGCTCGAAGGAACTGCCTTTTGTTTCCTTTGTTACACGCTCTTCTTTAGCGCTCCCACTCTGGCCATTGCCCTGTTTTACTCCATTCGTGCGAGACAGGCCGATGGAAATCTGCTGCATTTAAAGCACCACTTGCCACTACTTTCCTCTACCACACCTGCTTTTAAGGATCTAGGCCACGGTTTACGCCTTCATAGGCAGAGTTCCTTTTTCTTCGCCCTCCCGCACTCACAGCGTAGACATGGAGCTATCGATGTCAGGCTTCAGAAGTGCCATTTGTCACCCTGATAGCGGGACGCCTCTGTCATAAAATGGACTGGCCGAAGCTGTCTTCGGTGTTTTTTGCGTGGGGCAGAGGTGCCGGGGGGACTTAGTTTCTGGTGGCAGGGAGGAGGGGCACGTAGGGGGAAAAGAAAAGGCCCTTTAGTCGCTGAGAGTCCCTTGTCCTTCAGGCTCAACCGATCGTGTGCGCTGCTGACGGCGGGCTATTCTGCTCATGGTCGTAGCAACGTGTGCGTTTCCATGGTTTGCTCTCCCTTTGTCCATCGTTCCTCTGCGTCATAAAGGTCAGTTTAGGGAGGAGTGTGAGGGCGCGGTTCCGTTTCTTTCCTTTTGGGGCTTTGGTCCATCACATTTGTAGAGCTGGGATTTCTTCTTGGGCAACCGTGATTGCGGAGAGTGTGTAAAAGGCTTCTGGCGGAGAATTGCTACAAGCGCGATCTGGCGGAATTTCTGTCAAGGAGCTGCCGGGCTATCCGTAGATTATCTGAAGCTTTGCTGTCCTTGGCCTGTGCACGGAATAGGCGGGCAGGGAGGCAACTCGTCCCCTTTACTTGGCAGTTTTTGCTCTTCTTGTTGTCATGAAGGGAGGCGTTAGGTATGTGTGGGTGTGCAAGGCATGGGCGTGTGTGACTTATTCTCTGATGGTCTCTGGACAGGTGTATTTTGCTTAAAGGCAAGAAAGGGAAGCAGCGTTGTTTGCTATGTCACGTGTCCTTGCTGAGTGGAGGTTCTTTCCAAGGTGCTGGGCAAGCGTAAAGATAATTTGTTTTGCGGGGTGAAGAGCTCTCTGGAGGGGGTTTGCGCTGAGTTGACAGTGGGTGGCAGAGGGGGTGGGGCACCTTGGAGGTAGAGGGGGAATTAGCTCAAATGGTAGAGCGCTCGCTTAGCATGTGAGAGGTAGCGGGATCGATACCCGCATTCTCCAAGCTGCTGCTGTTGGTGCAGTTGCTCTTTCCCTCCCATCGCTCTCTTTTATTCATCCCCACCCGCTTGCACCCACATACACCCTTGACGTCTGCGCAGAAAGGAGCGTTCCGGTCCACTCTGGGGAGATCTGGCCTTTGGGAAAATAGCATCCTGTTTGTTCCTCTACGCGCCATAATATTAATATAGATATGCACTTTATCTGAATATGGCATAACTGAGATACGTTTTATGTAAGATGGGACATGTGAGGTATCATTGGAAAGGTTATGACATTCTGAATAGTATTATCCATTCTATTTATGTATCATTTTTGTATGACTAGTTAGGATTATTCACTTTGTAGCAATTACTTCCGTTTTTTCACCTGGGGAACGCCCACCACACAGATGCAATTAGTCTGGATTGGGACGTTAGGGAGAATAATAGGACTTTGAGGATAATAGGACTTTAAGGACTTTAATAATAGGACTTTGAGGATAATGACCTTTGTCCTTCCGTAGAAGTTTCCTAGTAAGTTTCTAAGGGCATGTCTACACTTTCAGAGTTACAGCACCGGGAATTACAGCGCCGTTCAGACAGCGCCGAAGGAAAACCGCTGTTGTGTGTTCACACTGACAGCTGCCTGTGCAATAGCATGTTCAGACTTGTGGCACTTGTGGTGCTGTTTGGAGCGGTGCACTCTGGGAAGCTACCCCACAGAACACCTCTTTCTCTTTTGCCGTTAAGACTTGTGGGATGGCGGAAGGGGTCAAGGGGCATCCTGGGTTCTGTTCCAATGCCCCGTGATACATTGGTTCTCATCCCAGCAATCCCTGTGCTTCCGTTTGCATTTGGCGCCATTTTTCAATGGTTTGTGTACTGCACGCCCTGCCCTGTCTGTTTCGGGCTGCAGGAATGGATCCTGAGCTGTTGACCAGTATGCTGTTTACACTGACCAACACCTCATGATTGGCAGCGGAGTTATTCCTTAAACTAGAAAGGAAAGAGGTGTCCGACATCGATCTCGCCACGTGTAGTAGCTACGACGTTAGATTGCTTGTGGCATTCGTGGAGGTGCTGACCACAGTGGAATGCCGCTTTTGGGCTTGGGAAACAAGCACTGAGTGGTGGGATCACATCATGCTGCACATCTGGGATGACAAGCAGTGGCTGTCGAACTTTAATATGAGGAAAGCCACAATCATGGGACTGTGTGATGAGCTCGCCCCAGCTCTACGGTGCAAGGACACGAAAATGAGAGCTGCCCTGTCACTGGAGAAGCGCATGGCAATTGCACTGTGGAAGCTGGCTACATCAGACTGCTACCGGTCGGTCACTAGCCAGTTCGGAGTGGGAAAGTAGACCTTTGGACTCGTGTTGATGGAAGTGTGCAGGCCATTAATTGCATCCTGCTCTGGAAGACCGTGAGTCTGGGCAACGTGTGTGACATTGTGGATGCCTTTGCACAAATGGGCTTCCCTAACTGTGGAAGGGAGATCAATGGCACGTACATTCCAATTCTGGCTCCAAACCACCTAGCCACTGAGTACACTAATCAGAAGGGGTATTTCTCAATGGTTCTCCAGGTGCTTGTGGATCACCGTGAGCATTTCACAGAAATTCATGCAGGCTGGTCTGGAAAGGTGCATGACTCATGCATCTTTCATAACACTGGCCTATTCAAGAAGCTGCAAGCAGGGACTTTCTTCCCAGACCAAAAGATCACCATAGGGGAAGTCGAAATGCCCAATGTGATCCTGGGAGACCCCACCTACCTCTTAATGCTGTGGCTCATGAAGCCATATATGGGGCAACTTGACAGCAGCAAGGAGCAGTTCAACAACAGGCTGAGCAAGTGCAGAATGACTGTGGAGTGTGCATTTGGCCATTTAAAAGCCCACTGGCAATGCCTGTATGGGAAGTTGGACATGGCCGATGACAATATTCCTGTGGTTATAGCTGTGTGCTGTATGCTCCATAATATTTGTGAAAGGAAGGGTGAAAGCTTCACTGAGGGCTGGACCGCAGAGGCTTAGTGCCTAGAGGCTGAGTTTCAACAGCCAGAGACCAGGGTTATTAAAGGGGCACAGCGCAGGGCCATAAATAAAGATCAGGGATTCTTTGAGGCAGCATTTTGAAGCTGAAAGCCACTAATATTTGTTGCTGTGCTTGGGATGGCAGTGCTTGTAATGCTAGGAGGTGATTCATAGAATCATAGAATATCAGAGTTGGAAGGGACCTCTGGAGGTCATCTAGTCCAACCCCCTACCCAGAGCAGGACCAGTCCCCAACTAAATCATCCCAGCCAGGGCTTTGTCAAGCCTGACCTTAAAAACTTCTAAGGAAGGGGATTCCACCACCTCCCTAGGTAACGCATTCCAGTGTTTCACCACCCTCCTAGTGAAAAAGTTTTTCCTAATATCCAACCTAAACCTCCCCCACTGCAACTTGAGACCATTACTCCTTGTCCTGTCATCTGGTATCACTGAGAATAGTCTAGATCCATCCTCTTTGGATCCACCTTTCAGGTCGTTAAAAGCAGCTATCAAATCCCCCCTCATTCTTCTCTTCTGCAGACTAAACAATCCCAGTTCCCTCAGCCTCTCCTCATAAGTCATGTGTTCCAGACCCCTAATCATTTTTGTTGCCCTTCGCTGGACTCTCTCCAATTTCTCCACATCCTTCTTGTACTGTGGGGCCCAAAACTGGACACAGTACTCCAGATGAGGCCTCACCAATGTCGAATAGAGGGGAACGATCACGTCCCTTGATCTGCTGGCAATGCCCCTACTTATACACCCCAAAATGCCATTGGCCTTCTTGGCAACAAGGGCACACTGTTGACTCATATCTAGCTTCTCGTCCACTGTAACCCTTAGGTCCTTCTCTGCAGAACTGCTGCCTAGCCATTCGGTCCCTAGTCTGTAGGGGTGCATTGGATTCTTCCGTCCTAAGTGCAGGACTCTGCACTTGGCCTTGTTGAACCTCATCAGATTTCTTCTGGCCCAATCCTCCAATTTGTCTAGGTCCCTCTGTATCCTATCCCTACCCTCCAGCGTATATACCACTCCTCCCAGTTTAGTGTCATCCGCAAACTTGCTGAGGGTGCAATCCACACCATCCTCCAGATCATTTATGAAGATATTGAACAAAACTGGCCCGAGGACCGACCCTTGGGGCACTCCGCTAGATACCGGCTGCCAACTAGACATGGAGCCATTGATCACTACCCGTTGAGCCAGACAATCTAGCCAACTTTATACCCACCATGTAGTGCATCCATCCAGCCCATACTTCTTTAACTTGCTGACAAGAATACTGTGGGAGACCGTGTCAAAAGCTTTGCTAAAGTCAAGGAATAACACGTCCACTGCTTTCCCTTCATCCACAGAGCCAGTTATCTCATCATAGAAGGCAATTAGATTAGTCAGGCATGACTTTCCCTTGGTGAATCCATGCTGACTGTTCCTGATCACTTTCCTCTCCTCTAAGTGCTTCAGAATTGATTCCTTGAGGACCTGCTTCATGATTTTTCCAGGGACTGAGGTGAGGCTGACTGGCCTGTAATTCCCAGGATCCTCCTTCTTCCCTTTTTTAAAGATTGGCACTACATTAGCCTTTTTCCAGTCTTCCGGGACTTCCCCCGATCGCCATGAGTTTTCAAAGATAATGGCCAATGGCTCTGCAATCACATCCGCCAATTCCTTTAGCACTCTCGGATGCAGTGCATCCGGCCCCATGGACTTGTGCATGTCCAGCTTTTCTAAATAGTCCCGAACCACTTCTTTCTCCACAGAGGGCTGGCCACCTCCTCCCCATGCTGTGCTGCCCAGTGCAATAGTCTGGGAGCTGACCTTGTTCGTGAAGACAGAGGCAAAAAAAGCGTTGAGTACATTAGCTTTTTCCACATCCTCTGTCACTAGGTTGCCTCCCTCATTCAGTAAGGGGCCCACACTTTCCTTGGCTTTCTTCTTGTTGCCAACATACCTGAAGAAACCCTTCTTGTTACTGTTAACATCTCTCGCTAGCTGCAACTCCAGGTGTGATTTAGCCTTCCTGATTTCATTCCTACAAGCCCGAGCAGTATTTTTATACTCATCCCTGGTCATTTGTCCAATCTTCCACTTCTTGTAAGCTCTTTTTTGTTTTTAAGATCAGCAAGGACTTCACTGTTAAGCCAAGCTGGTCGCCTGTCATATTTACTATTCTTTCTACACATCGGGATAGTTTGTCCCTTTAACCACAATAAGGATTCTTTAAAATACAGCCAGCTCTCCTGGACTCCTTTCCCCCTCATGTTATTCTCCCAGGGGATCCTGCCCATCAGTTCCCGGAGGGAGTCAAAGTCTGCTTTTCTGAAGTCCAGGGTCCGTATTCTGCTGCTTTCCTTTCTTCCTTGTGTCAGGATTCTGAACTTGACCATCTCATGGTCACTGCCTCCCAGGTTCCCATCCACTTTTGCTTCCCCTACTAATTCTTCCCGGTTTGTGAGCAGCAGGTCAAGAAGAGCTCCGCCCCTAGTTGGTTCCTCCAGCACTTGCACCAGGAAATTGTCCCCTACAGTTTCCAAAAACTTCCACAAGGCACGGGATGGTGCACATGATGCAAGAAGGGGCCTTAACATAATTGTATATTACTTTGCAGTGCTCTTTTTACTTTCACTTAATAGAATAAAGATGTCTTTCAATAAAAGAATTGTGTTTTTTTGAAAGCATACAACCAGAGGAGAGAGTCAAATGAAAAAAATCGTCAGCAGGGAGGGGGGTGGGGGAAGGGAAGGTCTCAAGAGGAGACGGGGTCCCGGGATCATACCCAACCTTCTCCTTTGGAGAATGATGCAACGAGTGCTGTACTTCAGCAGGGCCAAATTGCGGAGGGATGGGTGTTGAGTGCAGTGAGTAGTGGGAATCCGCACTGCTGGACTCTGAGGAGGGAGGAGTGGAATGCTGCGGGTGGAGAGTGGAGCCAGGAGGTTGATAAGAGTGTGTTGGTGGTGTGTGTGTGGGGGCGGGGGGGCGCATGGGAAAGAGTTTTGCGACAGCGGCTGCAGGGAGGGCGGGCACGGAGCTGCTCGGTTTGAAGAGCTAGTATCGCCTGGTGCGTGTCCGCTTGGTGCTCCATAACTGTTAACAGCCGCTCCGTGGCTTCTTTCTGGTGTGCCGCGTTGTCCTTTCGGTCCCTCTTCTCGCTGTCCCGCCACTCCTTCAATTCTTTTTTCTCGGCTGCAGAGTGCATCATAACCTCACACAGAAAGTCCTCCTTAGTTCTTCTTGGCCGCTTTCTAATTCTGCGCAGTCGTTCTGTCGCCAATAACAAAGAAGGAGGCTGTGCTCCCAAGATCATCTCTGTGAAGTTTAAATGCAACAGTTTACAGAAGCAGTACTGTTTGCAACACAGACAACACTGTTTCAATGCTTTAAAACACAGCCAGTACTCACACACCTGTCACTAACTGGCTGACCCCAGGCAAGCACACATGAGCCACAAGACCCCCCAAAAGGTGAGTAGCCTCATGGGCAGGGTAAATCACTGTTCCTGGACCCTGCTGTACACTGGGCACGTGGCTCTTGGGCACTTGGGGAGAGCCAGCATTGTAGGATGGGCCTGATAATCATTCCTGTCCCCACACTTTTCACAGGAGGTGATCATTATGGAAGATATCTCACTGATGAGGATGAGCAGGGAATCAAGGGAGGGTCTTCTCCAAGCCTGCAGCTTCCGCCCTGGCACCTATGCGGCTAGCCTGTGTGCAGCAATGGTCCACCCATCCGTCACAGCAAAGTGGCATGGGAAAGTTACTGTTAGAGGGCAAGAAACAAAGACGCTCTGCCAAGGAACCTGCGGCAGCGGATTGCCGACGAGAGTTTCCTGGAGATCTCTGAGGAAGATTCCCGTGAAGTGAGGGAGTGTATCAACAGCCTGTTCTGCTGCTCAGACTAGGCATGTGGTGGGAGACGAGCCGGCTTTCTGCAGCCCTCCTGCTCCCAACAACTCGCTTCAGCAATTCCAAAAATCAGATCCACTTACCAGGGGCCTCCTTTCCTGTTGTGCTTCGCCAAGATCCGACTGCTGTGACTGGCTAGGCTCCTCCGGGGTAGAAAAGAGCTCCTGGCTGCATGCCTCTCTGGCCTCCGAGTCATCCTCTGCCCATGGGTCTCCCTCCCCCTCTTTGTCCAAGATTGCCTCATCCTGACTCGGTCCACTCTCGGCTGGTACGCAAGCCACCGAAGTATCCACAGGGTCCTTTGCAGTGGAGGTGGGATCGCCACTGAGTATTACATCCAGCTCTTTGTAGAACCAGCAGCTCGTGGGCGCAGCACCGAAGCAGCAGTTTGCCTCCCATGCCTTGTGGTAGGCGTTCTGCAGCTCCTTCACTTTGACCCTGCATTGCATTGTGTCCCAGTCATGCATCTAGAAATCTGTCCGTTGGTATCATAATTCCGACGGCTGGAGTGCAGCTGTGTCTGCACTGCCTCCCCTCCCCAAATGTCGATGAGGTCCAGCAGCTTGGCATTGCTCCAAGCTGGGGATAGCCTGGCGCGTGGAGCAGGCCTGGCCACCTGGAAAGATGCGCTGAGACCACTGAACACATCACCAAGCAAACAGGAAGGGGACTTTCAAATTTGCAAAGGAATGTACAGGGTGGGACTGACGGTTGGTCACCTGAGGGCAGGGCAGTAGAGTTCAAACCAATGGCTGGAGAGGTGAGAACAGGCATTGTGGGACACCTCCCAGAGGCCAGTTGCTGCGCTGTAATCACCACAGTGTCTACACTGGCACCGCAATGCTGTAGCCCCGGTGCAGAAAGCTCTACGCCTCTCGTTGGAATGGTTTTTTTAGAGAGCTGCATCTGCGTAGTTTCTGTGCACTAAGTGGCTTGGCAGTGTGTACACCTCGGGAGTTAGAGCGCTCAAAGCTGCTTTACTGCGCACAAACTTGCCAGTGTAGATGGGGCCTAAGACACTGCAGGGTCATGTGATCATGTCACCTGGTAGTGGACACAATCTTGGACTGCTGTTATTTTTCCACTATGAGAGGGTGGGGGTCAAACCGGGAAACAAAAGTTCCTGCCATGTGCAAATCCTATTTAAGGCTGGGGAGTGAGTGAGTTAATCTGTGTTCTTCTCCACTGCCTCCCCACCCAAGAAGGAAGATGCTGAAAACACCTGACTAAACAAAGGAACTAAGCTGGGGGTGAAGGGCTAAACCCAGGTGAGAAAGGTGTAGCCTGTGAAAGGAATATCTATATATTTTAGGTGCAAGGTGTGCAGTTTACCTTCAAGAAACTCTGCAACCTGCATAAAACAACATTTAGGGTGAAAATGTGCTACTATTAACCAGTTAATTTAGTGTATTAAGCGTAGTTTTGTTTTATTTGCTCAGTAATTTGCTTTGATCGGTTTGCTATCCCTTATAATCACTTAAAATTTATCCTTTGTAGTTAATAAACTTGTTTTGTTTTCTAAAACCCAGTTTGCGCAATTCATATCGGGGGAGGGGCGCAAAAAGCTCTGCGTATCTTCTTCCACACTGAGGGATGAAGTGAATTTCATGAGCTTATTCTGTATAGATTTCTGTGCAGTGCAAGACAACATCATTTGGGTTTACATCCTGGGGAAGGGGTGGGGGACACGTCACACTAGGAAAACCTGTATTTTGGCACCCCTGGCCCCAGCTGCCTTCCTAGATTCCCCTCCACACCCCACCCTGATCACCCCAGCCGGCTGCCTCTCTCCCCACCGCCCCAAACTCCCTTCCATGACCTCACACTCCAGGCCCACCCTGCTTCTTGCCTCTTAATCACAGCACCCCCTGCCCACATCACCCACCCGTAGGGCTGGTCTTGCCTTGCAGTGACTCAGATGTGGATGCCACGGTGATGGGCATCATAGGAAACCCCCCAGCAGTCACTTTGACCCCCCCAGCCAGTGCTACAGGGAACCATCATCTGATCATTGAGCAGGACAGCCAAGACGACGTAGCAAGCAATCTGCTGCACTCTGACATGGTGAGCAGGCACTGGGGCAAAGTTGTACCTCTCCTTACCTCCCAACCTCTTCCACTCAGCATGGCATCCATCTTCTCTGCCAGAGCCTCAGAGGGTCAGCAGCCCTAGGGGAGGCACAGTGACAGAAGGGAAACAAAGGACTGTGGTGGCAGGGGCACTTGGTGACCTGAGAGCCCCAGAAAGGGACTTTGGTGTGGGGATAACAGTGACATGGGGGCTCAAGAAGGGCATGTCTCTCCTCACACCCCAATACTGAGCATCCCCAATATTTAAGTGCCCCTCCCCAGTCCCAGGAAAGGTGGATTACTGGGGCAGGGGGAGGTTAAAATGCTCCAGCGCACTGAAGGTAGTTAGGGTGGGTAGAGATGGTGGAAGGTTCACTCCTGAAATATCCCCAACCCCCTGCACTAACATCTCCTTTTGCAATGAGTAAGAAAAAGGGGGAGCCCCTGACATCTGGGGAGCATGGGGAACTGTGGAGTCAGAGTGTGGCATGCAGGAGGGGGACCTCAAAGATGTGAGGGACACCCTGAGAACTGAGGAGAATGGGGGGCCCCTGAGAACTGGGCGGCTGGGACACGTGGGGCAGAGGGAGGGGCCTCCTGGGAGCTGTGTGGGCATGGAGGGGGGCTGGGAACTGAGGGCACAGGGAGGGGTCCCCTGGGAGCTGGCGGGGAGGGGCTGGGAGCTGGGTCATGGGGTCAGGACCCTGTAAGACTTACTGGTCTCTTTGCCCAGCAGTTTTAGTTCCCAGTCCCTTCCCCTCCCAACCTGGAAGAGGCCGGCAACTTCCAGCTCCCATTGGCTGGCTGAGACACCACACTCACCTTCCATTGGGTGGCATGGCTTTCATTCAGCTGCCCATGGAAAGAGGAACGGCAGGGCTGGGACAGTCTGGGGGGAGGAGGGGGAAAGAGCCCACCGCTGGCAGCCGCAGAGTGCAGAGGCAGGGCTTGGAGCCAGGCTGGGAGACCAGGTGAGGTGGCGAGAAGGGACCTTCTGCTCAGGAGCAGAGAAGTGGGTGCTCCTGCCATGCCAGGTTGCACCCTACAGGCAGAGAGGGGAAGGCTGAGCCCTTGGCCTCTGCACCACAGAGCCCCCTGGCTACAGCGGGCGCCCAGGTTGCCCGGCCCTAAGGCCAGCCCTGTACCCTAGACTTGATATGGGGCTTTCAGGGCTCCTCTACTTGATGGAGAGGGGCACGGGAAGGGAGGAGGATCTCACCCTGTGCATTTTGATGTCCAGGAAAGTTGCATTATAAGTGGGAAAAGCCTAGCAAGCTACATGGTACATTGGTATTCTGTGAATAGAACTTCTGAGGTAATAAATATCCCTTCTGGAGGTTAGTTACTTATTCCATTTTTATAGATGAGAATTAAACGTACTTTATAAGGATGAGATTTATTCTAATCTTTAATGTCTCTATATGTTCTTATTTGTTTTAAACCAATTAAAGCTCAGTAAAACATAGTGTACAACAACATAAAGGATGAGTAGAGACTGACACTAAACAGTATACAGAGGGCATGAAAGAGAACACGTGGTCTGGGAGTACTATCAGAGACAAACTCTAATATCATCATGTGGGCAGTTCAGGGCTTGTTCCAAAGCCCAGCAAAGTCAATGGGAGGCCGTTCTTAGAGAAAACAGAGTGAAGTAACAATCTGAATAACTCAAGAGGAGGGCTGATTAGATGCTGCATTTATATGGCTAATGGGAACACAGCAGAGGCAGATTAAGATTTACTGGGGCCCCGGGCACAAAGAACATGTGGGCCTCCCACATCCTGGGGGTTGAGGGGCATCAGAACCAGGCGGGGACATGGGCCGGGGTTGCTCTCTGGCACCTGGGCCCCCACCCAGGACAGGCGGAGGGTCCAAGGATCCCCACAGCAGCCCAGGCTCCCTGGATGGCTCTTACCATGGCCTGGCTCCAGCTTCTTGCCTGGCCTGGAGCAGGGCCTCGGCAGGAAGAAGAGGAGCAGGGTACAGGGATACAGTTCTGGCACTGGTGCCCCCCCGCCACACTTCTACCCAGGTTCTAGCACTCCTGCAGGGCCCCCATCTTGACTGGAGTCCCTGGGCAAGGGTCCCATGGGCCCGTGCATTAATCCACCACTGGAACATAGAGTGACAGTAGTGAGGTTTAAAAAATAAACAGATCTCATAAGCCAATGATCTGAGCCATTGTGTTAGTTCCCATGCCCCTAAAAGAGTGTTCACAGACATAAGTTGAATTCCATACTGCCTTTGTGACCTGCTGTTGATCAAGCTGGGAGGGGTTACAAGCTCTTTTGGAGCCCAGGATTAGAATTCAAATTGACCTTGACAAATTTGAGAATTGGTCTGAAATCAACAAGATGCCATTCAATAGAGACAAGTGCAAAGTACTTCACTTAGGAAGGAAAAAAAATCGAACATACACACTTCAAAATGGGGAATAAGTGGCTAGCTGTAGTACTGCAGAAGAGGATCTGGGGGTTATAGTGGATCAGTGATTGAATATGAGTCAACAGTGATGCAGTTGTGAAAAGGGCAAAATAATTCTGGTGTGTATTAACAGAAGTGTAATATGTAAGACACGGAAGGTAATGGCCCCACTCTACTTGACAGTGGTGGGGCCTCAGCTGGAGCAGTGTGTCCATTTCTGGGTTCCACACTTTAGGAAATATGTGAATAAACTGGAGAGCCTCCAGAGGAGAGCAACAAAAATGAGAAGTAGTTTAGGAAATATGACCTGTGAGGAAAGGTTGAAAGAACTGGCCATGTTTAGTCTAGACAAGGGAAGGCTGAAGGGGGAAATCAGTTAAAAGTCTTCAAATATGTAAAAGGTGAGGCTGGTGACCAACTCTTCTCCATGTCAACTTAAAGTAGGACAAGAAGTATTGGGCTTAATCTACAGCAAAGGAGATTTAGGTTAGAGATTAGGAAAATCTTGTGTTGATTCCTATTATGGATTTCAGTCCCTTTGTTTTACAGTCATTAATTAAAGTATTGGGTGTCTGTGTGCAAATACATTAAAACAAACAAACAAACCCTGGGAATTAATGTAGGGCCTTGAACAGCCAATTAATTTATTTTTTCCTCCCTTCCTTTTGAAAATGGAGAGAGTTGACACTTGAGCTTTATATTACATATTATATTATACTATGAGAGAAGGATTCCCAGGTGAAATAAGTAGTTGCCTCGTGGTTTTTGTGAAAATCTCCCATTTATTAAAATATATTAGTTATGACTAGCTCTGAGGAGTAAATCCATAATTTCATTGCTTAAGGGTCAGAGATTTCATTAGAGTATTATTAAGTTTAGTGTCAAGTAACAATATGACATGAATATAAGATAGAATTCCAAGTGAAAATATTTTTCCATGCACTGTCATAGAGCAAGGAGAATATAAAATTTATTATGCTTTTCATAGCTGTGACATGTCTCGGGGTGCCCAGGACTGTGAGTCACCTGGTCGCTCTGTGCCACCAAGGAAAAAGGGAGACTTGCTTGTGCTTAACTGGGTGTCAGCTCTCTGACACCATCAGCCTATTAGCCACCCAAACAGTCTCCTCTGCGCTATGCCAGCCCTTACTTTGCTTTGTTTGCAAATCTCTCAAGATATTTAGACAAACTTATGTGTAGTGCTGAGGAGGAGACAGTGGTCATGGTACCAGTGACATAGAGAAGGATAGGAGAGAGGTCCTAGAGGCCAAATTTAGGCTGCTAGGTAAGAGATTGAAGTCCAGGACCTCCATGGTAGCATTCTCTGAAATGCTCCCAGTTCCACGCACTGGGCCAGTTAGACAGGCAAAATTATGGGGTCTCAATGCGGGGATGAGATGATGGTGTAGGGAGAAGGGCTTTAGATTTATTAAGAACGTAGAAACCTTTTAGGAAAGGAGGAGCCTATACAGGAAGGATGGGCTCCACCTAAACCAAAATGGAACCAGATCGCTGGCACATAAAATTAAAAAGGTCATACAGGAATTAAAAAACTGAGGGCTGAGGGAAAGCTAACGTGTGGAGGAGCATATGCTTAGGTCAGAGACATCTCTTAGGGGAGGATCTATTAATGGGGATTCTCTATATCCTAGTAAGGAGGAGAGGATGGAAGATGATAAAGTACAGGTAGGAGCTGACAAGAAATAGTCAAATGAAAAGGAGTCCAGCCAGCTAAAAAGTGACAAATTTTATAAGTGCTTATATACAAATGCTAGAAGTCTAAATACTAAGATGGGTCAACTTGAGTGCCTCATATTAAATAAGATATAATAGGCATCACAGAAACTATGTGGAAAGATGATAATCAATGGGACAGGGTAATACCAGGGTACAAATTATATAGAAATGACAGAATAGTAACCAAATATAGTAACAATCTTAAATAAACCAAACTGTACCATAGAATCTTTATGGATAGAAATTCGATGCTTGAACAATAAGAATAGGGATATACTACCAACCACCTGACCAGGATTTTGATGGTGACTGTGAAATGCTCAGGGAGATTAGACAGGCTATAAAAATAGAACACTCAATAATAATGGGGGATTTTAACTATCCCCATATTGACATGTTGCCTCAGGACAGGATGCAAAGATAAAGTTTTTTGACATCATAAATGACTGCTTCTTGGAGCAGCTAGTCCTGGAACCCACTAGAGGAGAGACAATTCTTGATTTAGCCCTAAGTGGAGCACAGGATCTGATCCAAGAGGTGAGTATATCTGAACCACTTGGTCATAGCGAACATAATATAATTAAATTTAATAACCCTGTGAGAGGAACACCAAAAAAGCCCACCACAGTAGCATTTAACTTCAGAAAGGGGAACTACACAAAAATGAGGAAGCTAGTTAAATGGAAATTAAAAGAGAAAACTGGACGCAGTACTCCATTTGTGACCTCACCAGTGCCAAATAGAGGGGGTT
Organism: Chelonia mydas; assembly: GCF_015237465.2. Classification (NCBI taxonomy): domain Eukaryota; kingdom Metazoa; phylum Chordata; order Testudines; family Cheloniidae; genus Chelonia; species Chelonia mydas. Next base: position 37,617,246 of record NC_057850.1, on the reverse strand, counting down.
AATCACTTCCCTCTATCTGCTGGCAATGCTCCAACTAACGCAACCCAATATGCCGTTAACCTTCTTGGCAACAAGGGCACGCTGTTGACTCATATCCAACTTCTCATCCACTGTAATCCCCAGGTCCTTTTCTGCAGAACTGCCATTTAGCCAGTCAGTCTCCAGCCTGTAGCAGTGCGTGGGATTTTTCTGTCCTAAGTGCAGGACTCTGAGCTTGTCCTTGTTGAACCTCATCAGAATCCTTTTGGCCCAATCCTCAATTTGTCTAGGTTACTCTGGACCCTAACCCTATCCTCCGGCGTATCTACCTCTCCCCTCAGCTTAGTGTGTGACGTTTCACTCCATATTCTTTATGAAGATATGCTTATGATATGAATATGACATAACTGAGATGTACTTTATGCAAGATGGCTCATGTAAGGTATCACTGGAAAGGTTATGATTTACTGAATGTGTTTATCTGAAGCTGGGAATATTGACCATGTCTCTGTATTTCAAATGTGGTACGTTGGATGAGGCCAAACACTGTTAGTGGTTTGTTGAAGAAATGAACACAAGCATAAGGATCAGCCCAGGAACTGTGTGTGTGACAAAGCTCTGTCCTTGTCTCCATGGGTCCCGTGCTTCCTGGCGGATATCGCTAGCCTCAGAGGCTCCTTGTGACCCTCCAAGTAGCCCTTCTCTCTCTAGAGGCAAGGGTCATAGCCTACAGACCCATTTTCATCATAAGCCAGCAATGGTGATGAGGAGAAGCTACTCTCCCTTGCACAGTCTCTGTTGTCTCCCAGTCTCAGTGATTACTTTTGGGGGAGAAAGAGGGGAGCCCGGGCCCGCCCTCTACTCTGGGCTCCAGCCCAGGACCCTAATAGTATCAGCTATATAGCTGACCTTTTGGAAACAGGACACGTACAGTTTCCTGGGCCACTTCCCCACAGCAGCCCCCATTTCCTCAATAGCTACTTCACCCTACCTCAGGGCCTCTTCCTTGTGTCTGATATGGTTTGTACTGCTCAGTTTCTCCTACAGCATGGCTTCCTCCCACAACTCCTGACACACACACACACACCCCCCACCTGACTAACTGGGAGGCTTTTAACTAGTTTTAGCCAGCCCCTGAATGGCTTCAGGTGTCCCAATCAACCTAGCTGTCTTCCCTGCCTTCTGGAAAGATCTTAATTGGCCCCAGGTGTCTTAATTGACCTGGAGCAGCTGCTATTTGCTTATCCTGGTAACAGGGATTTGCTAATATATCTGTCTCCCACTACTTTACTATAGCCATCTAGCCTTGCCCCATCACATGTGCAATAGAAACCTCTCAGAGATAGCTCTACACAATGGGAACTGTTTGACTCGGATCAGATAGCTCTATACCAGTGGTTCTCAAACTTTTGTACTGGTGACCCCTTTCACGCAGCAAGCCTCTGAGTGTGACCCCTCCTTATAAATTAAAAACACTTTAAAATATATTTAACACCATTATAAATGCAGGAGGCAAAGTGGGGTTTGAGGTGGAGGTTGACAGCTCGCGACCCCCCCATATAATAACCTTGCAAACCCCTGAGGGGTCCTGACCCCCAGTTTGAGAACCCCTGCCCTATACAATGGGAACTGTTTGACCCAGGTCACAGCAAAAAAGCTTTTCAGCAAGTGAGGGAAAGATATAAAAGAGGGACAATGACAACATGAGGGGTCCTCACTCTCTATTTGACAACACACCTGAAAACACCTGAGGAACAAAGACTCAACTGTGAGAAGTGATGGTCCCAGGCTAAGATCTTTAGCCTGTGTAAGAAAACCTGGGAAAGCCAAGACAACTTATTCCTTAAAAATCTGCCAGCCTGTTTATCACTCAGGGTGAGAATTTGTTAATTTGTATCTTACCTATCTAGTATGTTAAGCTCAGTCTCGGCTTTTGTTTATTTACTAAGGTAATCTGCTTTGTTCTCTTTGCTATCCTTTGAACCACTTTAAATATACCTTTCGTAGTTAATAAACTTATTTATTGTTTATAATATAACCCAGTTTATGTCATTTCTAACTGGGGGGGCAAGAAGTCATGCACATCTCTCTTCACATTGAAGAAGAGAGTGGATTTTTATGAGCTTGTGCTGTACAGATATTTCTATACAGTGCAAGACAGCATTATCTTGGGTTTGTCTCCCAAAAGGGGTGGACATGTGAGTGCTGGGGGAGTCCTCTCACACAGATCTGACTTCAGTCTGTGTCTGCAGCGGGGTGTGGCCCTGTGTGTGCTGCAAGAGGCTGGAGAGCCTAATTCAGCAAAGCAGGGAGAGGGAACCCAGCTGATTGAGCAGGGGAGGCTCAGTTAAAACCCCAGCACATTGGGTGGCATCCCAGAAGTGGGGGTTGAACCTGTCATATAGTGTGATCTGCAAATTTATTGAGGGTCCTATCCATCCCATCATCCAAATCATTAATGAAGATGTTGAACAAAACCAGTCCCAGGACCAACCCTTGGGGGACTCCACTTAATACCAGTTGCCAACTAGACATTGAGCCATTGATCACTACCCGTTGAGCCAGACGATCTAGCCAGCTTTCTATCCACCTTATAGTCCATTCATCCAATCCATACTTTTTAAAGTTGCGGACAAGAATACTGTGGGAGACCGTATCAAAAGCTTTGCTAAAGTCAAAGTAAGTCACATCCACCGCTTTCCCAATATCCACAGAGCCAGTTATTTCATCATAGAAGGCAATCAGGTTGGTCAGGCATAACTTGCCCTTGGTGAATCCATGTTGACTGTTCCTGATCACCTTTCCCTCCTCCAAGTACTTCAAAATGGATTCCTTGAGGACCTGCTCCATGATTTTTCCGGGGACTGAGGTGAGGCTGACTGGCCTGTAGTTACCCAGATCCTCTTCTCCTTTTTAAAAGATGGGCACTATATTTACCTTTTTCCAGTCGTCCGGGACCTCCCCCAGTGGGCATGAGTGTCACTGTATGAGGAGCTGCGCCCCCATCCACCCAATCCCTGTGCATCCAGCCCCACCCCACCCCCACCAAGCCCCCTGCACCTGAATCCCCACCCCACTGAGCCTCACCCCCTGCATCCAGAGCCCCCTTTCTCCCAGACTCCTCTGCCAAACTCCACTAAGCCCTCCTCTGAGTGCCCCTGTGCCTGAATCCCCACCCCCACAAAGCCTTACCCCCTGCATCCAGAGTGCCCCCCCCCACACCTGGATCCCCCACAGAGCCTCACCACCTCCCATTACCCCCCCCCCCCCAAATATAGAAGTCAAACTATGTCTATGGTTTGTGCCCAACAATGAAGGAAGTAGGCTCAGCTGCCTTCACAGAAATAAAGTTTTCCCCTTCTCCTAGGTTTCACAGGCCCTAGGGGATGGGCAAAGGGGGGAAGGGTTGAAAGTAGGGAGGAGACGCACATGGGGCCCTACTGGTCCCATAGAGATTCCCTCAGTAAGGCAATGCCCTTCCTCTTCCTCCTATGGCAGGAAACTTGTTTAAAGGGAGGTTCTGGGGGCAACCACTAGCTGCAAAAGCTCTGTCAAAACACTTCTATTGAAGCCTTGCTGCCAGAGAGCACAGGGCCCACCATGGACAACACAGCTAAGGCAGAGGCACAGGTGTTTCGGGGGGTGGGGGTGGGGGTTGATGGCTGCCTTCCTATGTGTACATTTCCTGGTGTCATCTGCTCCTGAGCTGAGCACAGGTGTTTTGGGACAACAGCAGATGATGGCTGAGTGGCTTCAAAGGAGTCATCAGTTGCTTTCCCTGTTCCGTAGTAGCAGCTGAACTTACTGCACTAAGAGCTGGGATTTTGTACCTTCCCCCATTCCTAGCTTCTCTTCCTTAAAGAGGCCAGCGATGCCGTGGAAGCCCTTTTTTTGGAGCTACTCCTGCACAGAGACCTTCGAGCATTGCTGGAGTGGGGTTTTTACCCATGGATATGTCTAGCTCCAAAGAGCACGTGTACTTACCTTCTCTTCCACCCACCGGGGCCCACTATTTATTTAATTTATTTATTTATCTAAACCCGGTAAAAAAAAAAAGTTAGTTTAGATCTACATCTGTGTTGGCACATGCCCTTGATCATAAGTGCTGAAGTTTGTGGTACATCGTTCTATGGATGGCTGCTCCTAGAACTGGATATTGACCAGGCAAAGGTGCCAGGCAATTACGGATGAATGTATATGCCAGAGTTAATTTGCTAGTTGAATTCCACATCTTAATCAACAATATTTTAGACTTTAAACCGTTGGGGGCATGAATTTTCATTGTCCATACAGCACTCAGCACAGGGAGGGGCCCCATCCCAGTTGGGACCTATGAGTACTACCATATTACACATGCGTGAAGCTGGCAGACCATGTGCCAGCTCTTGCCAAGACTGCAGGCTTTAGCTTATAATTGACAAGCTCATAGCTGGAGACCAGACCAGTTCACCCATATGTTAGTTTTGCTCATAATAGGTATGAGTCCTATAAGAATGCATTTAGTGTTTAGACGCTGTGAAATGCTTGTAAATTGCGGGATTAATCTCACTTGTAATGTCTGAATTCCAGGCAGTAAGAAAATATGTAAGTTTCCCTTTATAACTTTGAAAACGTTTGCTCTAAACTTATTAACCCAGGCACAAAAACATCCCCTCCCTCCCCTCAACTAGAACTATCCAAATTTAAGTGGGCCATTTATAAGACAAAACCTTTGTTAATTGCCACATCCACATAGTTGATGTGAAGATTTTTCATCTGTTTGAACTCTCACGGAGCCAGATAAACCAAACTGAAGCCAGAGATCCCCAGGGGTTATGTCCTGAGTCCAACCTGAAAGACACTTTGAATTGACAGAACTCTACAACTCTGTCACCCTTAGGATTTAGATGATAGCTCATTTGTGTGTATCTGTTTGTTTCCTTTAACCTGTAAATAACATTTTTTCCTAGTTAATAACCTTTAGATAGTTTGTTGCAGGATTAGCTACATTGTCTTTGGTGTAGGACAGGGGTGGGCAAACTATGGCCTGCGGGCTGGATCCGGCCCACCAGGGCTTTGGATCCGGCCCACGGGATTGCCACCCTTGTTGCCCTGCGGGTCCCGTGCCGCTCCCGGAAGTGGCTGGCACGACATCCCTGCAGCCCCTGGGGGAGGAGGGAAGAGGGCTCTGCGTGCTGCCCTCGCCTGCAGGCACTGCCCCCCGCAGCTCCTATTGGCCGGGAACGGGGTACCGCAGCCAATGGGAGCTTCGGGGGAGGTACCCACAGGCGAAGGCAGTGCACGGAGCCCTCTGCCCCCCCAGGGGCCACAGGGACGTCGTGCTGGCTGCTTCCGGGAGCGGTGTGGCCCAACGTGGGGCCAAGGCAGGCAGGAAGCCTGTCTTAGCCCCACTGTGTACTGCTGCCACCCTGGAGCCGCTTGAGGTAAGTGAACCCCTCCTGCACCCCACACCCCAACCCCTTTCCCTGAGCCCCTCTGTACCCCAACCCCCTGCCCTGAGTCCCCTGCTGCACCCCAACCCCCTGCCACACCCCTCCTGCACCCCAACCCCCTGCCCTGAGCCCCTTCCTGCACACCACACCCCCCCACACCCCACACTCTCTCCCACACCCCAACCCCCTGCCCCAGCCCTACATTCATGGCCCTGCATGCAGTTTCCCCACCCAGATGTGGCCCTTGGGTCAAAAGTTTGCCCACCCCTGGTGCAGGATCTAGGTTACCAGTGGATCTGGGATAAGTGACTGGTCTCATAGAACAGGGAGCTACGTGAATATAGGGTAATTTTTGGTGTAAGTGACCATTTATCACAAAGTCCAGTTCGTCTGGGTGGCAAGATAGCCTGGAGAGTCTAAGAGAACTGTCTGTGACTCCATGGTGAGACTGGTACAGTGATCCAGGAATTCACATTTGTTACTGGCTAGGTGAAATCTAATTGTAGAACACACCACCAGTTTGGGGTCTCTGCCTTGGTTTTGACGATCTGCCTTGCGGTAGGCACTCACAGTCATGAGCCACTCCAGACAGTGTGACAACATGTTTTCTGCTACTAATAATACCACTCAACTCCTGGAAGGAAGCTGATTCCCCTCGCTAGCTCAGAGAGTCCTGTATCTTCTTGCCACTCTGAGAAGCAGTACAGAGATAGACACTACTTCTCCATCTTGTCTAGACTCCTGCCTACAGCAGTATGGTTGGACATGCATCGAAGAGCCAGCTAGTCATGCACAGCAGTTCTTTTCAGCAATAAATCTAAGTAGCTGCAAAATTAAATTCTCTTTGTTCACTATAAAATCCATAATATTTGAAATTTTTGAAAACATAGATTTTACTTCTCTCTCTAAAATGTCCCTGAAATTACTTTGCATTATTTCAAACAATTTTTTAATCTGATTTTTAAAAGAATAGGGGCTAGATCTTCAACTGCGATAAACTGGTATAGTTTTACTTATCTGTACTAGCTGAGGATCTAACCCATTGTTTTCAAATAGCTTGTTACAGAATCTGTTTACTTGTAAATTTTAAATCTACAATATATTAGTGATTTGGGATCTTAGCCATATAATTTATTTTTGATTTGGGTAAATATTTGCAATTCATCTTTAAGATTATTACACTAACTAATACGAGTGTGTGTGTGTGTGAAGGTAATCTCCCCTCAGCTCACTTTGTAGTGCATAAATATTGCAGCATGTTAGGTACATGAAAGCTTACACTTTACTTGGACCCCTACACTACCTAAGCACTAACCTCTTGTGAGTTATCAGTCTCCTCTCTCATCACAATAAATATGAGTTATAACCAGGGGTAGAACCAAGCCAGCCTGTGGTAATGTGGCATTCCAGAAGTCTTTTGGGGCCACCATAAATTTCTGAAAAATGTAAGCTTTCATTTCAAAACAAAAATGAAAAAGCATCAATTGGTGTTCATTCTGAAGCCAAATGACAGAAATTGGAATACCAGCATCGTTCATTACGTTGTTTTTGCAGAAAGATCCAGTCACCCAGCGAGAGTGAGTAGAGTTTAAATAGAATATAACCACATCTTTCTTCCTACTGTGATCCATCTTTATAAAATACTTCACTTGCTTTTGCTCTTTTAGCAAGAGAAATACAAGAGAGCATGGCACAATAAGACATCCTAAAACAAGCTACATGAAAGAAAAGACATAATTAAAGAGAATCTAAAACAATAAAAAGTGATATTACGATTCAGGCTGCAGGGTTGTCTGTTAAAAGAACAATGTACTATTATTGTGTAACAGACCTTGCTGGAATCAAGAAAAGGTCATTGAGCTCATTCCTTTTGGACGTCTCATTTCCTTTTGGAAGCCATCTAACTGGTTCTTTAATTGTGTCTCAAGAACCTTGCTCGGGAGAGCGTGTAGTCGTTCTCAATCAGGGTATTACATGTGGCACAAAGTCTGCTCTGCATGTGACTCTCTTTCATTTCCTCAAATGCATTCATGTTTTTTCTTTGTGGTTAAAATAGCATCTTGACATTCCTTAAACTGTTCTATATTAAACAATTTAATCAAATAGTCATTTAATTTAAAAAACCCAACCTTATGTGCATCTAGTGCTAGTGAAAGGTACTAGGATGGCAGCCCTGGAAACCAGCATCCTCCTTTGAGCCACAGAATAGGAACAACACAGGCAGGGCAGCATTGCAAGCCTCCCCATATTCCCTGGCCAACCTGCCTTAGCCCTGATCTTGAGGCATCATCTCTAGGGGTGAGAGAGTTCAGTCTTCACCATCCTATTCTTCTCAGAAAAGTTGATACAGCCATGTCACAGCTCAGGGCAACTGCACCTGTATTCCCCCTCTGTGGTTCAGCCAGGGCACCCATGTTTAGGCTTCTGGCTCTCAGCCATCACCTCTCTTGGCTGGAGACCTGTGTGTGTGTCTCTCTCTCTCTTCTGACCAGATTTCACAGTTCCCTGCCTACACTGTGATATTCCCAGCAAGCCAGATTGTCAAGACAGGCCAGGTCCTCTGCTTTGTTTTCTCCTCGGAGGCTATAAACAGCGGAATTGCCCACAGTTATGAGTTACTACACAGCTTCTTTTTTTTTTGAAAGTACATTTATTCTTAAGGGGAAAGCATTACAGAGAAAATATATTAGAAACAATAAAAGAACCTATGCACAGGCTGAAAAGCTTGTCAGAGATCACCCCAACTCCAGCAGGGCTCTTGCAGGAGTCAGTCCTTCAAACTCCACCTTGAAGTTTTTATGTGGTTACAAGGTCATAACTGCCTCAGCTCATAACATGGACACAGACTGCGCAGATCAGCCTGTTTCTTTATATAGCTTAGGCCTTTGATCTCCAACCCTTGGAACAGGTGATCAGCGGACGATGGTTCTCTCCTCAGAGCATAGCTGCAAAAGGTGGGGTTTTTGAATAACTGAGGACAAGGAATTTGCCTTCACCTTCCCCTAGATATTCCCCCAGGAAATCCACTCCCACGCATTGATCCAAAAGATCATTCTTGCCTGCCACATTGTTCAATATAGTCTTAATACAGTGGACTCCAAAGATACTTAAACTTAATTCAAGAAGGTTTTTTTCCAGGGTATTGCAGGAAATTGCCACAAGCCAGCTACTGGAGATGTGGATACGAGCCCAGTGGGAGCTGAACTGAGACCATCCAGCTCCTTTCATACAGGCCACCAAATAGTAAACATTCACAGTCACTACCAACCTGGACTGGACGTGAACCTGCAACCTAGGAGTAAAAGGCTCTCTCCTATCACCAATCCTCCAAATCCCTCCCATTCCCCTTAATGCATTTTTGCTTTCAGTCACATAACGTTCCCTTACAAAAACAAAATGTAGGTGTGTGGGGCAGAGAGGACCCCCACACCAGCAGAGGAGTTAAGGAGAGCATACGGGCCCAGCTGGCCCTGCCCTGCTATATCTCCACAATGGCAAGCTGGAGATGGAACAAGAGGAGAGAGCCTAGCTCAGTTGAGGGGTCATTAGCCAGGAAGGAGGATGGAGCTGTGCCTCTCTGCCTGAAGGGAGCTCCGGTTGCAGAGTTGCAGAGGGATGGGCTGCCTAGCCACTGTAGCCACTGGGGAGGAGCCATTAAAGCCCAGAAGGGAGCAATGCACAAGTAAGAGACTATTTTGGAGACAAACCTGAAAGGAAGGATGGGGAGCCCCACTGGAAGGCTGGGGCACAGCCCAGTATTCAGTTGTGTTTTCTTTGTGTTTTGGAACTTTTGGGGGCTGAGCCCCTCTGCCTCCCTGAGAGGGGGATAAGAGTTGAAGGGACAGTTATCTGGTGGGCCAGAGCCACACTACAGTGGGCCCTGGAGGTGGAACGCCCTCCCCACCCCAGGCAGGGAAGCCTGGGAGGACCACAAGGCCACTTACTACAGATTTGGTGGGTAACAACTTAGTCCCTGTGGAAAGGAGCCAGTCAATCCTTAAAATAAAGGGGGGAAAAAAGAGGAACCCTAAAGGAAATAGTCTACTCCCCATCCCCCACCCCGCTGTCGGATGGGTATGGATCAACTGCTGAAGCAGATGACAGAGCAGAATGCTCCACATCAACAACATCTCTTCTAGCAAATGGCCTAACAGTGGCAGCAGTTAATCTGTGATCTAGTGGCCCAAAAGCAGCAGCTGATACAACAGGTGGTCACAGTACTATGACCACTTGCTATAGCAGGACCAGCAGGCCCATCTGTCAGCGGCCCCAACCCCGTCAGGCTTACAAAGATGAAGCCCAACAAGAACCCCAAGGTCTTCCTCAAAACCTTCAAGCAGGTGGCCACAGCAGCCTTGTAGCCTCTCAAACAATGGGCAGTGTTGCTGGCCCTGTATTTAAGCAGGACGGTGCACACAGCTTATCATGCTTTGGACTTGGTTATTTCCCGAAATGATGGCAGGTCAAAGCAGCTATGCTTGATGCTCTAGACATCTCCAAAGAGATGTTCCAGCAATGTTTTCAGGAGGAGCAGTATCCTCTGGGAGTGCAGCCTTGCCTGGTCACCCAAAAGCTACAACATTCATGTTGGAGATGTCAGACCTGAGACAAAGACAGGAGTCCAGGAGACAGAGATAACTTTACCTGAACAGTTAACCCAGATAGTTCTCCATGAGGCAAATGACATTGGCCATTGTCTTGGGTTGATGCCATAGGACCAGTCCTTTCCACCAAGGAGAACTATCTGGTGGCCAAGATTGCCGTGATGAGACTCCATGAGGGGCCCACTGGGGCCAAAGGACCAGTGCAGGAAAATGAGAAAGCTGGCCATGGGGGCTCACATCTTGTGGGGTTCCACTCTGCTCCCCCCGCACCAGCACTCAGGAGGTCCCATAAGTCACAGGGACCATTGATAGCTTGGACCAAAGGTCTGGAGCCATTGACTCAGACCCCAGTTCAAGAAACCCCCAACCTACCTGGTCTTAAGAAGGTAACAACCATGAAAACCAAGTAGGGAGCCCCCATGCAATGGGACCTCCCAGGGACCCGGGGAAGCTCCCAAGACAATGGCAAAGCCTGAGATTTTTGCTTTTCATGTGGCTGTCCTGGGCATGGGTTTTTGAGTTCGCATTCATGGAACGCAGCTTTGAGCAAATTGGGATGGTCGAATCCAAGCTCAAAGATCACAGCCTGCTAAGTTGACCACTCCCATAAAGGTGAGTGGGGCAGAAGTGCTAGGTCTTGTGGACTCAGGATGTGCCCAAACCCTGGTGCAGAATTTGATGGTCCCAAATCCTGCATCACCTTGGAGCACCATCCTTCTACGATGTGTACATGGGGATGTGAAACCCTATCCTCATGTCCAAGTTAATCTAACTGTGGGGGGAACATATTAAGTCCCTGATGGTCAGCTTGGTCCCATCCCTTGCCTATCCCTTTATTATTGGCCATGTCAGGGAATACATTGGGAATCTATTGAAGGATTTCTCAGGACCTTTCCCAAACAATGAGGCTGACCTGCTGGAATCCCTGCCCTCAATTTGACCTGTATCAAACAACAGCATTCAATAATCTCTAGAATCCACTTGTCTTATGTTATTAGTTCCCATTGATGGTAAAAATGGGACAGGTGGTCCCCAAACAGAGAGACAACAGAATCTAACAAGACAGGTTTGAAGCTCTGTGTCCTTATGTCAAATATGTGATCTTGGACGAGTAGCAGCAGAAGATGAAATTGAAGATTTTCCAATTATTGTGAGGTTTAAACGACCTCTTCTTTTGCTGCTGCTGCTGTTGTTGTTAAGAGGAATGATGTTTTTGGTAATATTATTGGTATTATTTGGTAATAATAATTCCTTCTCTAACAGGAGTATGGTGCTGATGACAAAAAAGATGGGTATGGTCTCTGGTATCGGAAAAATAGAACAGAGGATGATCTTATTGTATTAAACATCCCTAAAGATCTAGCTGTAGAGTGACATTCTTCATTTTCTCTAGCACATTGTCTGTCTGTATACTAAATGAATCATTTCCCTCAAAGGGAAGATCCTCAGTTCTCATCCTTATCTCCTGAGGAAGACCCACTGATTTCAGCCAAGCATGTCTTCTTAATACAATAGGTGAAGCTACTGCTCTAGTTGATACATCTGAAGACTCAAATGCTGCTCTCAACTGGTATTTAGCAACATTTTTCCCTTCCACTGGAAGAGCACGTTTATGCTTCTCCAGTAGAGCATTCAGGAACATTACAATTTACCCTCCTAAATAATATTGCTATCTAGCCACGACAGCTTTGTAATTTGCTATTTGCATACCTAAAGAATCTGAAGAAAATATTTTCCTCCCAAACACATCCAGTCTTCTTCTTTCTTTAACAGAAGGAGTAGAGTGAACTTGTATACCCTTTGACCTGTGTAGTGCAACCTCTACTACTAACAGATTAGATGAGGGATGAGTATGGAACATAGCAAGACCTTCCTGAAGGAATTGGTACGATTTGTCAGCGTTTTTGGACATAGGCTGAACAGATGAGGTGCCTTCCAGATTGTTTTAGGCAGTTAAGACAATCCTTCCACTAAAGGGAGCCTGACCCTCTGTCTAGGAGCTGCCCTCAAAATATCGAAAACAGGGTGAGAAGATTCTACAACAGAAACAGAGGGAATAACCAATGTTTTTACCATGAGATCCATGAGCTCATGAGATAATACCACATTCTCTGATGGCCACAAGGCTGGTATCCCACATTCCCACATGAGATAATCCCACATTCTCCACCAGTCATTCCTTCAGAGTCTGGATCCCATTCTTGTACATCTGCTAATTCTTCCTCTTCTGACAGTACATCTCTTACCACTGGAGGAGATCTATCCTGACTTCGGGACATTGTCAGATCTATGTCTTTCAGATCAGGCACTTGAACGTCCTCTTGGTACCACATCAGTGAATGTCCATTCCAATACATAGGGACATCTTGATGCGGAGCTGGAGATGGCAAAATGAGATCATTGTACCCAAGGAGGGACTTTCTGTTAAGGCCAAAAGCCCATACTCTGCTGGGAATAAGGCACTGCAGCTGCAGCTGCTCAGTCTCCTGGTGGCCTTGACCCACAAATGGGTCACATCAGCGAGGCCGCCTGAGGGATTGCCCTGCCTTATTGACTGAGGAAGCTAGCAGACCTGTTCTTAATCCCAGCTGCAGTAAGTAGCTCACTGGCTGCTCAATGCACATGCCTACAGATTCTCTGTCCCTCTGTGTTTGCCTTGCTTCTGCTCCAGCCTAGGAGCATCCAGACTTGTCCAAGTCCTGTCCCAGCATTGCTCCTGCCTTGAAACCACCCCTGCTCCTTCCTTTCCTGACTCCACGTAATCCAGTTCTGACCTTCGGTTCCAATTCCTGACTCTGATTCTTATTCTGACCTTTCCCCCTCCCCCCTCACTACACCTGACTCCTGCTCCAACCACTAGGCCAAACCACTCAGGAGCCAGTCTCTTGACAGCTGGAAATATCTTTGTCCGTATGGATCCAAAGGAAATGCATGTAATTGCTGTAATGGTCTTTTTTCCAGATGCAACCTCTAATCTGTACCCATTCTGCCATCTGAGTCCATTCTTAGTTTGGATGGAAATGGAGATATCATTCTTCTAGGTTGAATAAAGGAGAGTGGAGAAAAACTTTTTCTGGAGATCCAGAAGGAGGTTTAGGTAACGGAAGTAATGGAGAAATCCTGACATCCTCAATTCTACTTCTCTTCACGGGGGAAGCATCCAGTTGAACCAGTGCCAAGAAAATGTCTGATTCCTGCTGAGTCGCAACACATGGGCTAATCTCTGATGGAATCGGAGAAGCATCTGATTTATATTCTGCACTATAACTATTTTTTGCAGTGCTGTGTCAGTACTCGTTATCAGATCCTTATATTTCCCTCAAACCATTGGTTCCTGCGTTTTAATTTTTGGAATTGGCTCAGCTGGATTCGACAGGACTGGATCCAAAGAAGCAAGTCTCCTGGTTCTACCATGAGAATCTGTACTCTTGGTAGATTCCTTGAAGATACTCTGGTCGGCTGCCTCCTCTCACGGATTGGGTTTTTTCAAAGAGGTTGCAACTGGCAAGGATGGAGCATTTGTACTCACCAGAACATCTGAGTCCTTTTCTCATGGATTGGCTCTAGAAACAGAAGCCGCCGTCATGGTGAGAGAGGCTTTTGTCTTTGGATCCTTCCTGCTTCTGGATCCTTTAGCGCTGAGTACTGAGGAGGGGGCTTTAGCTTTCTTCCTTACTGGTTCACTCAGAGCCAAAGCCAGTCTCTGAGATGTGTTTGAACCTTGCACTCACTCAGTTCCAGATAGTTTTGCTGACAAGAACTTACAGTAAAATCGCTTGAAGCACTGTCTGCCTCTCTTGTTTTGCTCACATTGTAAAGGTTGAGCAACTTGAGCATTTTGACAGTGAGTGTGCCTCACCCAAACATCCCAGGAACCTGGCACATGTGTCAGACGCTGGGAACACAGCCAGGCATGAAATGCACCTTTTAAATTTGGGCTTTTCAGCCTTCAGTTCCACCATCTTTGCAGCAAAGAACTTATAAGTAACTTGATCAAAATCTAAAACTATGAATGAACTACCAAAATATTAACTAAGATCAAACTAGCTGTGGATCTGGGAATACCCCAGAGTGGTTCCTAATCCATTCAGCTGGTTATGGCTGGAAGGAACGGAGATAGCTGGGACACCATGCCTGTTATACCCTCACCCTGGAACAGCTGATGTTCACTGAAGGGAGGGGAGAAGGAGGTGCACGAGTGCTCCAACAGCTACTACTAGCTAGGGTTTTTTGACACCTTGCTCAGGTCACCGCAAACTGAGTTACCGTGTACTGCTCTGCCTCAGCACAAGTGAGCTTTGCTGCTGCTAAGTTGTGTGTCACTGCCCTGACACACCGGCTTGTCTGCCTTGCCAGCAAACTCTACAGCCCAGGTTCTCAACCTTTTTCTTTCTGAGGACCCCCCAACGTGCTATAAAAACTCCACGGCCTGCCTGTGCCACAACAACTGTTTTTCTGCATATAAAAGCCAGAGCACACGTTAGTGGGTAGGAAGCAGGGCAGTTTTCCAGTGTCCCATGCCACAGGGGGATCCACACAGCTAAGTTGCTTAGGTTTTGGCTTCAGCCCTGGATGGCAGGGCTCAGGGCCCTGGGCTTTAGCCCCATGTGGTGGGGCTTCAGCTTTCTGCCCTGGGCCCCAGGAAGTCTAATTACGGCCCTTCTTGGCAGACCCCCTGAAACCTGCTCGCAGCCCCATGGGGGGCCCCAGACCCCTGGCTGAGAACCACTGCTCTACAGGACTCTGCCATTCCAAACCTTGTCTTGCACGTAACAATCAGTGAACCCCAGTTCCTGAGTTCACCAGAGATGTCTCCCTGCAGTGTCCAGTCCCTCCCACTGGACACTTAGGCCAGGTCTACACTACAGACCTCCATCGGTATAACTACGTTGCTCAGGGATGTGAAAAATCCATACCCCTGAGTGGCGTAGTTATACCGACCTAACCGTCTGTTTAGACAGTGCTATGACAATGGGAGAACTTCTCCCATTGACATAGCTCCCGCCTCTCAGGGAGGTGGATTAACTACGCTGATGGAAGAAGCTCTCCCATCGGAGTAGTAGCGTCTTCACTAAAACACTCCAGCAGTGCAACTGCACCACTAGAGTGCTGTACGTGAAAGCAAGCCCTTGCTGAAGTTATTAAGTTTGCTGCCTCGAAAGAGGCAGAGTAACACCAGCCTGTTAGGTTAGCTGAAGACACACTTCAAACCAATATGACAGCACTGAGATGGTTTTGTAATAAAACAAGAATACATTTATTAACATAGAACATTGGATTAAGGGATTTCAAGTAAGAAATATGAAATGTTACAAACAAAACACACTTTCTAGTGACTAACACTTAACTTCCAGCAAGTTACAATCCTTGTCTAAGCAGGTTTCTCACCTACAGTCAGTTCTGAGAGACTTCAACTCCTTGGTTGAAGGATCCATCTATAAAGTTGCCTGCAGTGACTCAAGAGCCTGGGTACCACCCTCAGGGCACACTGTTAAGAACCAGGGCACAAATCCCAAACTGGCTGTGAGTTCTGTACTTAGATTTCACCAACCACCAAGTGTAAACTCGTCAGGCACTATAACAGACTAAATGTGGCCTCACAGACAGTCCTTTTGTGTTCTTCGATATATCTTGCCATCCAGGTGACAATACCTTTGTGATAGTCACTTACACCAAGAATCACAGCAATATTTAGGTTACTCCCTGTCCCAAAGGACTAGTCACTTTCCCCAGGTCAATTGCACGTTAGATCTTACAACAAGGACAATGATTGGAGCTAATCCTATAATAAACTATATACAGATTTATTAGTAGGAAATGAAACAAGAGAGTTATTTATAAGGCTAAAGCAGGTAAACATATACACAGAAATTAGTTATAATCTTATAGAGCTTGCTTATTCTGAAATGTATGTCCTTTAGGGCTAACCCTGGCTAAGTACTGGGGATATCTTGTTTATGCCTAGTAAACCTTGCCCTCCAGAGTCCAAGCAGCACAGAGATCCAGTTCCTTCTTATTAGGGGTTTTTATTCCACTCCTCTCTTTGTGCTCTGTGCTGCAAACTCAGCTGATGGGAGGAATCCACTTGCATGACTCATATTCATGTGGGGGAGGGCAGAACAACAAAGTATTTTGCCCTCTTTAATGTCCCACAATAGTCTGACTGGTGTGGATGGACCTTTCTTTTTGGGCAGGACACAACACCTTTTGTTGAAGATCAGCACTTCACAGTAGTTAATGTCATTCTCCTGTCTGGTGATTTACAAAGTCACAGAGGCTCACAATACAACCATTCACATATTACCTTGCAGTATGGGATACAAAAGTTATAACTGAGATTAATGCATGCAACAACACACAAGCATTCAATAAAGACTAAACACTAACCACATTCATATAATTCTAATACCTATTTTAGGAATATTAACACATAGGTGAGCCAGACTGCTTCCAGCTATGGATTTGTCAGTGTTCAGTTGAGATTGGGCATGCACTGATCCCTGGTCTGCCAGCATCACACCACCCTTCTCAGATTTCAAGACCTCTGGCCTCTTGTGTCCCTCAAGTGACAGATACCAAAATGGTTTTCTGTTTCTGCGTAAGTCCATGTCTGTTTCAAGAGCCAGGGAGGTTTTCTGCAAGTGCAGCCTCCATCTCCCGGCGTGATCACTAAGTGGTCATCTCCGACCCTTGCTAGTTTGATGGCTTTGTTTACTTTCTATGTAAATATACTTCAATTGGAGACACAGTCAAGCAGGTGAAACAACATTCCTTTGTCTACGACAGGCTAGACTTATGCACTGCTTGTCAAACACATACCTTTTAAGAAGATATTTCCATCACACATCTATAATTGTTTATACTCCACCCATACATGCATCACACAATAATATTAATGACCAGCATGTTACCAGTTTATATATGATATCGTACATGACACCTTTAGATATGGATTATGACAACAGTGAGGTGGGACAATGAGTGTGTCAGGCCTGATGTGGGTTACGGCATAGTGTGCCCTCAGCCAGTTGGCAGTGAGCAGCTCCCTGGGTCACAAATTCTACCATTCAGGCATCACCAGCTGGAGCAACCCAAGAATGGACATATGCAGAGGATACTCGAAGAAGAATATCTTATCACCGCTTTGTTATAATATTTTACAGAGCACCATAAAGAAGGTCTGGTAAGACTTTATTTTTAAAAATTAGACAACAAAAGAACACAAGTCTAATTTATTTCTCTCTGCAGGCCACCTTTAAAGATCCCACACCACTCTTTGTAATGAAAAAGTGAAAATTGAGCGGGAAACTTGCATTCTTCCTGATTAAAATCCCCATGAAGTTTCAAATAGATATATTCTTTTTTCATTTCATTTCATAGCCCCCATCATATAGTGTTGCTTAGGCACTTTTTAGCAGCTGCTAAACTCCAGAGGTGGATGCATTTCAATGGGGGATGAACCTATTCCCACTTTGGTATAGTTTGTGAAGTACTTTTGGGCCCTCCAAGATAACAGGGGCTTGGATAAATATATTATTACAGTTACCCTAATTAAAATGTTCAGACTGGTTGTTTTAGAAGGAGGATGGTGTAATCTACTGTGTGCTTTGAGGTTTCACACTGGCTGCCTAACTTCCCTATCATTCTCAGCATGTTTGCTTAATTCCTTCTTGTTATATTCTTGGTTGTAACCCTTCCCTTGCTCACCTCTTCCGCTATATCACGGAGTATGTGTTTTAGTGTATTTATTGTCAAAGAATGCATCTTCCAGCATGCATAGTTCTACACACTCATTCTCTAACCCTTAAAAATAAACTTTGTTTCCACATCATACACACTTAAATCGTGTTGTAATCGCTTGACCCACTGCTAAATCTTCCATTCTGTCTAGAATGCAATTCCAAGTCTGTCAAGCTAGCACAGCAAAAAATTGATCTTACACGAAATTCTTTACACAAAAATAATATTTTTCTGGCTTGAAGTTCATTGGAGGCCATAGTGCACCAAAACCTTTCACTCAGGGTAGATCAGGACTCAAGTGCCAGCAATGCTAGAATTATAGACTTGCCACCAGGCAGTTAGATCACTCATTGCCAATATTAGCTGCTGTAGATAATACTCCCACCCTTTTGTCCTCCTATAATGAACATGGGGACCACTGTCTTTCTCTCAAGTGTGAGATCCTCTCACCCTCTAGTGGCTGTAACCTAGAGGACATATAGCTCTAATATGGTTTTCTGTGAATTTTTTAGAGTGCTCAAATGCATCTCTCTTAAGTAAAGTCACACTCAAACTATAACAAGAGTTGAATCCTTAGTGCTCAAGTGCTCACATTAGTACAAATGCACTTCACATTATCTTTTAGTGCTGGTGAAATTTCGCCTCCAGACACCAAGGGGTTAAGTTTTCTTTTCATTCAGAAACGGAGTAGGCCAACCACAGACTGTACAACTGAATTTTAACACATTTCAACAATTACAGGAGTACTCTTCGGTCTGAAACAGAGTTTCTATAAGTATCTTCCAAGTTTTAGTTCTACTTCCCTTAGCTCTGCTGGTTGGTATGTATGGGTTTGTGAAGATACCTGCACTCAGTTACCTTTCAACAGTACCATAATTAAAGCAGGGGAATTATTAAAAGAATCATCTGTGAAATATATTGAATCGGGAGTTTTCCATTTTTTCCCCTCCTTTCTCACCAATTATATTTGCATTTTACTATTGAAGAAAAGTCTGTTTCTCCCTCATTGTGAATGTCATTTTATAAACCTGCCTCTCCCAATGTGTGAAATCTGAAGTCATACACTGAGAAGGGTCCCGGCTGTTTGAAAAGCTGACTCAGCATCAGGTACACGAAGCAGAATACACTGAGGAACAGAAAATGAAAATGGCCAATAAAGGAAACAAAAAGAAGAGAGGTTTCAGAGTAACAGCAGTGTTAGTCTGTATTCGCAAAAAGAAAAGGAGGACTTGTGGCACCTTAGAGACTAACCAATTTATTTGAGCATAAACTTTCGTGAGCTGTAGCTCACGAAAGCTTATGCTCAAATAAAAAGAAGAGAGCACAAGGTGAGATGACATGGGGAGGAAGAAGGGATAGTAGAATGGGAAGGAAAGAGGCAGAGAGAAGCAGCAGAAGGGCAATGGGACAAGGATATATAGTACAGCGTAACTGCAACCTGGGCCAATAATGTGTCAAAGCTTTTAAGTGGAAGAAGTCTCATTAATGAAAAGGGGTTGCTGGAACTTTATGGGCAATACTACCTACCTACTTAGACAAGATTCTCCAGTTCCTGTTGGCAGTGGGAGCTGGAATTAAACATGTTAAGGCTAAATGGTTTAGCATTAGTAGTAAGGCAGCTTAACTACCCAGTCCCAAAAGGTTAAACTTCAATGAGTCTCTTAAAAAATAGTGACAGTTGAGTTTTGCTGTGAGGTTAGGCCGGGGGGCAGTTCCTCCTTTTCTCTCTCAAGGGTCTCATTGGGGGTATCTTCAATACAGCCAGAAACCATGACTCCAGCTCAGAACATGTTTAAATAGTAAAACTGACATTCAGAGGAGAACTTAACCAAGTGGAATTTGACACTAAACTATGAATAGTATCATTTCAATGTGATAACTATTTATGTTTACATATTGCACCCCCCCCCCCAAGGATCCCAAAGCACTTGGCAACCTTGGAACCTTATTTTGCAACTTCTTGTATGCAAACAGCTGCAGTTGCACTGAAGTTATGCAGGGCTCTCCAGTCTGCCTATGAGCAGGAAGTTGCAGGACTAGGGCCCTGGTGTTGGAAGGGGTGGACTAATGACTCTCAGAGGTCTGTTCCAGTTTGGATTTCTGTGATTTTATGTAACCGGTGCCTGGATTCTACAGCATACCTCCCAACATTTAAAGTAGCTAAAGCAGGAAGGGTCCTGCCCCTGTGCAGGGATGGGGGGAAGTCTGGGGAGGAAGTTTCAGAGTGAACCTGCCCCATACTTTCCTTGCAGAGGCAGCTCTTATGGCTCCTGTCCCGTGGGGCTGGCTGAGAGTGGCTGTCTGCTCTAGGTGTTGCAACCTGGGGTCACAGCGCTGCTCAGGATTGGCCCATCCACCTGTGGCCAGAATGGGAAGCCAAGCCCAGCCAGACCCACATGACAGAGTTTTTTGTGGATCAAAGCAGGACAGTCGTGTGAAACTCTTGGGAGATCTGCTATACTGATAGACGCCTTATAAACAAATGCTTTCAATGTACAGAAATCACTTTGTCCACCACTGAAACATAGCCGCTTCTGGGGCAAAATGCTGCAACTTTTGGAGAGCTGTGTAGGGTTACAGGACATGAAACAGATTAGAAGGGGGAAGAATGGAGCAGGGAAACAGTGGAAAAAGAGGAAAACCAAGATGAAAACAGAACGAGGCAGGAAGAATGAATGAAAGTCCCTCCCACAAAAACATCATTTCCTCCCAGGAAGCATTGTGTAGATTGTTAGGCTGTTTCAGGGGGACATGACTCCACGTAGGCAGGAAATACACAAAAGAAAAGGTGATCATAGACACAAAAGGGGCAATAGAAGGGTAGAGGCCTTCCCTGGTATTAAAATGCTTCCAGTGGGGCTAGTTTTCAAACATTTTTTGGCAGGGCTAAGGGACTCCTCCCTCGGACAGGGGATTCAGAGTGTAGCATATTCAACTCTGCTCTTGGAATCTCTGTATCTCCCTCCCTTTCTTCTGTGACTCACAGAGAGCAATAGGGTCTGTGCCAGACTACAGCAGCTCTCCATCACTGTTCTAACAGAGGACTTCAGTATGGGGCCTCAGTGGTTGCCAGCTCCCACTCTCTCCAGGAAAGGCTACTTTCACCCACTACGGGACTGCAATAACTGTAGGTTTCCCTGACAAGCTTGGCTGCTTCTCTCGGGAACATAATCTGTGAAAACCACGATTTGAGGACTTCAATAGCTCAGACATAGGTTAGAGGTTTGTTACAGGAGTGGGTGGGTGAGATTCTGTGGCCTGCGTTGTGCAGGAGGCCAGACTAGATGATCATAATGGTCCTTCTGACCTTAAAGTCTATGATCCTCAGTTGCCAGTTTCGCTCTAGTTTTAAATTAGCTATGTAGGCACCTAATATGATGAGTCAAACTTACATCATGTCTCATCAATTGTCAGAGGGACACTAGACCATGCAGCTGCTGTGACCATTCTGCTCAGTGCAGACCTTCATAGTCAACCACAGTGTTGTCACCTACAGTCTAGACTACTATAGTGCTTTCTACTTTGGGCAAACTCTGAAGACCAACAGGCTTCAACTGATGAAAAACGTAGTAGTCTAATGAGTAGGGTAGATTGCTCTGTGCACATAACACTACCGGGTGCAATTCAAAGTATTGATGACAATGTAAAATGTTGGTGAGAGTCTTGCTTACCTGACATAAGACCTCTTACTTTAGATCCCATTATAGCAAAAGCATCCTTCCCAGCTGGTGTGCTTTCAGCTCTGAGGACTGAAGTTTTCAGGACTGGAGACAGGGTTTCCAGCAGATTCTTCTGACTTTTGGGACTCTGCCCCTTTGATAGCTTGCTAGAAGCAGAGTTTGGAGGCCTTCAAGTACAGTGCAAGGCATATCTGGTTTAGTTTAGATTTCTGATTTTGTTTTCCAGTGATGTAGCAATATGTAATTTGTGCTCCTAAAATACTTCAATAGCACTTAGTTGCTATGGTGATTGGCACTCAGCCTATTCACTGTATGGTTCATGACTGGTGGAGCACCTACTTAAGTTTTACTCATCAAAATCAGCAGTTGCACCTGAGACTTACTACTTTGCATCTGAGCAGAGGGATAGGGAGAAAGGGTAGGGCAGATGAAAGGTATTTCCTCAATCTCACCTAGTAGAAGGCAAATTTGAAGCCTTTGAGCACTTGCTCAAACACTACTGCTCTACACAGTTTCTACTACTGTTCAAAATATTTTACACCTCCAGCAACTTCCAAACAAGAATCTCAAAGTATTTTGCAAAATTTGTGTCACATTGAGTGTGGTAGGTGAAAACCTCTTTTTAGAGAGAACAGATTAAATGACCAGATTTTCAAAGGCGCAGGGCACCCACACCTCTCACTGGTATCAGTTAAAGCTGAGTGCTGAGCACTTCTGAAAAATTCAGGCCAACTAAGGTCACAGAAAAAAATCTGGAAGAGACCGGGGAAGAGAGCACAGGTCTCCTGATTTCTAATCCTTTGCCATACTAGAAGAACACCTTCCCTACTATTCAGAGGTTGGTCACGTTAACCTGAAGGAAATTTGTCACAAGGGACTAAGAATTATTGCAAACAGGGAGATGCACCCAACCAAGAGGTGTCAGCTCTCAGAAGTCATTTTCTCTCACAGTAGCCACATCTTACCACTTGGGAGGAGCTGAAATCCAAGCAAAAGGAGCTATGGGGAGATGCCACTGGCTAGCTTACAGATGAGCTTGTGATAAGCAGGTACTGAGAGCTGCTGCAGAAAGGGACTTAACCAGATTCTTTTCCTAGAAGAGAGCGTGTGCCTATTGCCATTGTAGGAATCTTTCTCCAGCCCCCTACAGTCAGTCCCAAACCATTGCTGATGAATGGCCAGTCCAGCCTGTACTAACTTCATTTAAGCACCTTGTTCCATGATTAACTTTATAATTAGTTTATTTAAATTGAGCTGTCCCATCTGTAGTTTAAAGCCTATTAGTTGTAGGGCCCTTGCCATAACATGTAGTTAACACACCTCTCTTTGTAGACAATTCTCCCCTTCCACTGTCTTCTCCATGCCCAAATGTTTAAGGAGCTTTCACCACCATGTCCCTCTGCTTACACAACAGAACATTCAGCTGATGGGATTCTGGATGATGTAGCTGCATGGGTTCTGCTTGTAATACAAGCACTCTTGCAAATTACTGTTCTAATTAGGCAATATGCAGTGCAAATAAAGAATTAAATAGCTAAATAAGAAAAGAGCCTTAGATTGGTGTTAGAATTTACTTGCACAAACAGGCAGGAGACTCATTCCATAGAAGCAATTACATTTTTAATCAAGTGCTGTGGAGAATTCTAGCATCAAGAGTTGGGGTGGGGATCAAGACTCCAGGATGAGCACTCTGTGCTAAAGATATTTAGAAAATAGTTTCACATCTAAAAACATTGGATACAATTTCCTATGGATAATGACCTTTTATAAAGCTCTTTGAGATCTATTGATGAAAAGCATTATATAAAACCAGGAATTATATTTATAGTGTATTCATAGATGATAAAATGGTCTCATTCTAACTTACTTGTAACTAGAACATTAAACAAAGAACTGCAGGACTTACTAGTTTAGCATCCTACTTACGTTTAACAGGAGGCGGCAACTCTCCTTTGAAAGTTTGATGCAGGGATAGACCAAAAAAACTTCAGCTGAAACTATTCCAAAGTCTAAATTAATTCTATCCGTAGAATGGGGGGGGGGGGGGGGAACAACCCATGCAACTCTGATGTTAAATTCTACCGCTTTCACACAGTGAAGTGGTGTCTTCATCAAAAGTGGTTTTCTGCTCAGAAATAGAGCCACCACATACTGCAGATACCTATCCTTGGTTCATTGTTAAGAAAGTGGCTTTGAAAGTCCTCTTAATGTATTAGCCACCTTCTGCCAGACAACTCAGTTTACACTTGGATTTCAGGATAGAACTGGGCCCTTCATTTAGTCATGGCAGGAAGCTTAACCAATTACTGCCTTTTCCTTTAGACAGGTATTTGATTTTTATACAGTTAGTCATAATGCTAGAGAAAAGAATGGAACTGTAAGAAGTTCTCTTGGCAGTGATCTTGGGTGATTTGTCAGCTTTTCCTTTTAATAAGGGAACTTGTTCACACTTTCCCCTGCAATCTATTTGCTCTCATTTGCATTCTCCCACCTTTGAAGTCATCATAGATTTGTATGATTTTGTTGTGAACCCTAATTAGAAAAAGTAGATTCTTAACACGTGAGCCTACTCATAACATTTATACATTTAACACTGAGATTATCCTCCCCACCCTCTTCCATCAGTTTTGTTTGTTATACTGTTTGTTGGGTGTGGGTCTCAGCTGTTTCTAGAGATTTCTCAGGCCACTTTGAATTTGCTATTCAGTTGACTAGGATGTAAGATAGCAGAGTGATTTGTAAAAGGAGGGAAAGAACTGTGCAGGGGACGCTCTGTCATTTGGTAAAATCCAGCGTATTCTAGAAAGTCAGCTGGGCTGGAAAGCAGACATCCAATCTAGCAACTCAGTTCACTTCATCCTTCAAGAGCTCCCTGTTTCTACCACAGTGAAGCATCCATTATTTGGTGTAAAAAATGCTACAAAAAGTGGATGTAAATAGCAAGTTAAGCTGTGCTTACAGATACAGTACTGTTGAGTTTTTTGTGTAGTGTAGTTTTCATCCCCATTTGATTTATTTTAGTTTTTACCCAGCTTCATTCTAAAATATTTTCTTCTATAATTCCACAGAATGTTAGAAATGAAATTAATGTTGTTTCTGCCCTCAGTGGAACACCAAATGAGGACCAAGAAGTGCTCCGCCCGTCTCGATTATGTCAAATTCAGACTGACATCCCTGAATGTAATGAAGATACTTGCCAGAGGTGTGCTGTCAATGCAGCTCTTACAGGGGGCCTATGCTAGGGGAAGGAAGAGAAAGAATTAGACTCCAGATCCTTTCCCAGAATCAAATAGTAAAGTGCTCTGAGGGTTCAGAGAAATTGTCAAGACTCTCCAAGGCTCCATTTAAGAGCAAGAACACAAAAGCAAATGGAGAGATTCAATGTGATGGTCAGATTCTGGATCTTCTCCAAAGATTAGTTCTGGTCATGCCCTGGTGCACATGGAATTTTTGGGTCTTGAAGGTAGTGTCCCACTCCCCAGGTCTTGTCTGTATTGGTTGCACTTTTGTAATATTCTCTTCCGTGGCTTTAAATGCCTTTATGGGTGTACCATCTGGACACTCAAAAGCCTCCTGCAGCTCCAGCCCCTTCAAGTGTGTATTACATACTTTAGCAGGACAATTTAGTTTTAGCTTTCAAAATATTTAAGACAAGCTCTTAATCTTGCTACTTCATTTCCTGTGGAAAGCGAACCAAAATCTGGATGCAGAGAATCATTTAATCAGGGGAAAACTGACATTCGAATAGTCAAGATATTTCGCCATGCCTCTTGTTTTAGTGAAGTTTCTCTAGAATCCCTGTAAAAAAAATTCAGAGCAGGAAGACAGATTTACATGAAAGCTACAGAGAAGGTAGTTGAAAAGTCCATTCATAAAACTTTTATTCCACTTACATCAACTTAATACACATGTTCTTAACAGTTATGCTTGGATTGTTCATGAAAATTTCATAAGACATTAAACAAAGCTAGCCATCATCTCAAGTTATTTCCCTGTTAACTATTTTTACAGCACATGCATGTTAGGCAAGTATCAAAAAAATCACAAAAGCAAAAAAAACCTAAAAAAGTTAAATACATGGGTTTTTGTTTTACTGCTGTGCTCAATATACAGTGTAGTTATGGATATCAAGCATTTCATTTTTACTGCATCTTTACTTGTACATTTGTTCTTAGGTTGCCTAAACCATTTAAATACAAATAAAATGTGTAGCAAAAATAATGAAAGCAACAGCAGGTAACTTTACAAATAATGGAATGTGAACCGTTTCTGCCTTTCTCTAGAGAAAGTTGACTGGGTGATCAAAACTGTCTTAAGGAACGCTTTTCAGCTGCAATCAAAGATGTACACTTGATTGTATATTCCATAGGATTTCACATGCTTGACATGCAATATCCATGGGACATCTGTTCCCCCACAGCCATGGTATGCTTCAGCTTTGAAGTACTCACACTAACTACACCTGTGGCTGCAACTGATTATCCCCTTTTTCCATCATGACAGACCAATACGCAAGCAGTTTTCTTTGCTCAACATAGGAAGCTGTTTAACCCTGGCCACCTTGTGGGAAGCCACAGTATACCAAAAGTACTATGCCAAACATGTAAAACTTGTATAAAAATTTCACAACCCTATATTGGCCACCTCAGATGAAAACAGATAAATTCCCCAAATGTTAACTGGCTCTATTCCCCTAATATTAAACATAAAACCACATGGGAAATATAGAAATCCAAATAGAAGTAACATAAACCTGTCATAAATCGTAAACAAAAACTATTCGTGGGACAGCATGAGTGACAAATGGTCTACTGTGTAAATTTTAGAATGAGGCAGACAAAAGTTGGAAGGCTGGTTAATTCTCCCCTCCTTCTCCTGCTTCAGCTTCATCTCCTTGGGTATCCGATGTCCACAACTGTTTGAGAGAAAATGCAGTAAAGTGTTTGCATTTGCAAGAATGCTGAAAACCCATCCCATTACAGATTCTTGCTAAATATTATGAGTAGACGAGGATATGAGTAATATTTCTACTTTTCTTCAAGGGGGAAGCTCTTCCTACCTTGAATGGTATTATTGCTTAAAGGCTTTGTCACTGGGAGTTTGTTGCTCCTCTGGGAGTTTAACTATCAGCTGGTCAGCAAATCCTCAGCTGGTCTTTCGGTCATTGCTATCACAATATGATTTGGAGCATCCCTCTGCTTCAAAAGGTGGCGCTCCAATTGGATCCCTTAGCTGCCAAGGCCCTCACAAGTAGAAAGACCTTAAAGGGTTTAATTCTTCACTGCCTTGCACATATCTTAAATCAACATTCACTCTTGTGCAAAGATAGTATAAAATACTACAAATTCAGAATAGTAGACATTTACACACACTTTGCATATGTGTAAGTGATGCAAGGCAGTGGAGAATCCTGTGCAAGATCTGCAGCCTTGTTCCTGGCCTGAATGCAGTGCAGATGCCACATGGCGAATGCTCCTTGCTTAAACTTTAAGCAGCATGAAAATACCTAAAAATTGACCAGAAAATAAATGACAGATGTGCCGAGACATGGTATCTACCAGGAAACAATTTCAGAAAACATGCAGGCCAATCTAGATTCATGCTGTGGATAGTAGTCAGTTTGAGTAACAATGAATTAAAAGGTTTCAAAGTGGTAGCCGTGTTAGTCTGTATCAGCAAAAACAGCAAGGAGTCATTGTGGCACCTTAGAGACTAACAAATTTATTTGGGCATAAGCTTTTGTGGGCTACAACCCACTTCTAGCCCACAAAAGCTTATGCCCAAATAAATTTGTTAGTCTCTAAGGTGCCATGAGGACTTCTTGTTGTTTTTAACTAATTAAAAGTTACTGTTCTGTGGCTCACTTGTAAGTCTTCTGAATAACACTGATTCTAGAGAAGTTTCAAATAAAAAAACATGACCAAAAAAGGAAACAAGCTTGTTTATATTGGTCTTAGTACTAAGTTCAAGTATATCTACCTCACAAAATATTTGTTTGCATAAATATCAAGTAAGCCTGGAAAAAAAAATCCTCTGGAACATGAGCAAGAACGCACCATTTGGTGGATGAAGAAAAGGGAGGGGAAAAAAACCCCACCTTACTGCTGAGGCAACTGACACCTCACTGGATGATATTTAGCCATTTAGAACTACACTAGGGCCCATGCCTTATGCATATGATCAGGCTGGACCCATTACACAAAGGTGAAGAGTAGCTCTAAAAACAAAAACAAAAAACCCCACCAAAAAAAAAAAAAAAAATTCCAAGAGGATGTAAAGATTGCACTGTCAGTCAAAGCTTTCAATACCATTTTTAGGGGATAACACTAAAAATAAGTGAAAGTTAACCTACATTGCAGCTTGTTTTTAAAAATGCTAGATTCCTTACATAAGCCAGAAAATGTAGTTATTCAACGATGTAGTGGATTTGCCAATTATGGGATCATAGAAACTGAAAGTTGTCAACTTACCATGGGAGGCCAAAGTGTGAACAAAATTTCAGTTCAGGAATATAAACTTGCTAACAAACATTATTTACCTACATGTTAGGCATAAAATAGTAGCCCCCAGTTAACTGCTCATATGCTTTAGTTAGAGTCAAGCAATAAACAAAATGCTTGATTCATTATGACATGTAATACAATTCCTTGCTTAACAAGCAAGTTTTAATGGTACTTACTGTCAAGTTGTCTCTCAGTAATTGCATTATTAGCGTGCTGTCTTTGTATGACTCTTCACTTAACGTATCAAGTTCAGCAATGGCTTCATCAAAAGCCTAGAGGGTTTTTTTTAAAAAAAATAAATAAATTTTAAAAAAATGTTATTGCCCATATAATATAGGTTACATAAAACATTTAAGCTTTTGATTCTTTTTTAAAAACTTACAGTCTTTGCAAGGGAACAGGCTTTCTCCGGGGAATTCAGAATCTCATAGTAAAACACAGAGAAGTTCAGAGCCAGACCTAATCTGATTGGATGTGTTGGTTGCATCTCCTTTTTACTGATTTCAAAAGCTTCTTGATACGCCTGTTGTGACTGCTCCACTATCCCTTCAAGAAAAACATGTAAATAATTTAGATGCATTTACACAGCTGTGTTCAAGACCTATGTTTTTATCATGTAACAAACATGAGTAATAGGTTTGGGTTTAGTTTCCTCATTAATAAGGAGCTCTTAGCTTTACAAATATTTTCATAGCATAATACTGTTTTAAAAACAGTTTTGCGGAATTAGCCAGTTAAAGCAACATGTCCAAATTAGCTTTGGCCCACAATAAGCATTAAGGCTGGATGGAGATAGCTGGTCAATATGTAAAGCTGAATTTGCCTCCCAGGCATTGCAGCATTTTTATAGTATTTAATAAAGAATGAAGAGGCAAGGAACAAAAAATTTAGCATAAGTTTCAGGATTCTAGTATCTAATCTATATGTATAAGACTACAATTTCATCTGACAGTGTCTCTTTAATGCTGCAAAGTATTCCAAATCTACTTTTTATTACAGACAGGGTTGGCAGCATTGCAGATTAATGTTGCTCCCACATTTACCATTATAAGTCCCCGTTTGCAATTGCTTATAAAACTTTGTGAAACTATTTCTCCTACACAAATAACTGTCGGGTACAAATATGTAACTTGAGGATCTCTTCTCTTTGTTGAGGGAAGACACAGATAGTCTCTGGGTACGATTTTGGTGCCACTGCACTGGCCGCATACACCATTCAGTTCGGGTTCAATGCAAAGTCAGTTCTGAACAGTTTGCAAACAAAGCAGAAGAGACTTACCATGAACTGTTAGGGTACAAGTTTAGAATTAGAAAGACAAACCTTTTTTTGGCTAGACTTGCTACAATTCTACAGTATTTTAAAAAATAGACAAACTAGGTGTTTGGACCCTCAAGGACTAAGAGACTAAGCTATAGGGGTACTGCTTACCCTTGCTAATCTGTCTACTAGGTTGTTACAAGTTTGTATCTATGTAGATACAGCAGACAGGTAAAATTAGTTTCTAAAACAATAAGCAAACCAATTTATGGGATGGCAATACAATTCCTAGATCTGGACACTTCAATTGGAGATGAGGTCTGCCTCAGCTCAAGACAACAATTCTCATTCCAGTACATCATGAGTTTGGGTCATTAGCCACTTCCCTTCCAAGGTGGGTTCCAGCCTCATTGAGGGTCAACACCTAGTTTTGTCAGCTATTTTTAAAAATATTGTAGAAGTGTAGCAAGTCGAGCAAAAAAGCTAAATATTAATCCTTGTGGAGAAAGGGTAGGGTACTGACCCCCCACCCAAAGGCAGAAATATGAATGGAGATGGCTGGGGCAAAGGGAATTCATATCTCTGTTCTGAAACTAGGGATATACACATACACAAGCATAATGGTTGACTGCTTCAGGAGTGTTGCATGACCAACCACACGTTTGCTACAGTGGGGATCTGCAAAGCACACTTGTAATGGAGAATCCCTGGGGACTCTTGTTTGAGAGCTATTGACCTACCACGTTTAGGCAATAAACTGGGAATTTCTATAACCACAGAGCTAAACCACCTTTTAATTCTATTTAACATTAATCATCTCCCAGAATCAGAGAAAGAGCACCGTCCCATTTGAAACAAGCCCATTTTTTGACAAATTTAACAAGAAGCTGACATACTGTACCTTTCTTGTCATCCCCAGCAGCAACCTCAGCCAAGTAACGGTAGTAGTCTCCTTTCATTTTCAAATAGAAAACTTTACTTTCTGCTTGAGAAGCGTTAGGAATCAAGAACTTTTCCAACAGAGACTAAAATCAAAACAAAGAGTACTATGTTTTACACAACCATACCTTTCAATAGTATTGTAGATCCATCAAATTAGTTATATTGCAGGTTTTTCAAAAAGTCAAGAAAACTTGGTTCTGATAACAAGCTTTAGTCAGCCTAGTTTTTATCCACTTCTTTGCTGAATATGCCATGTTGCGATCTACAGGAGGAACTGTTTTAGGTACAGAATGTTCAGCAGTGCAAAACACCTAAATAACTGAAAGGTAGGTTAACTGCCTATGAAACTCCACTTTATGAAAGAAGCATTGTAAACTGGGAGATTTTTTTTCAGCTACAGTAGTATCTGCATTAGCGCTTACATAGCAACAATGTGGAGTCTATCACCCAGGCTACAAAGCAATTTTACATTTGTTTGAAGTCACTTATCAGAGAGTACCTAAAACCTATTTGTGTAACATGCCATACGTAATTCTTGACTGTTTTTCTAGCATATTCTTCCTTAACTCTGATTTAAAATGGGTTACCTGGAGGAGGAATGAGTAACAGTACCTTGAAAAGGAGCAATGTATTTATACTTCACATAAGACAGTGATTACAAAAAATTCTAGTTAATGTTTGGTTTTATAACCTCTCTACCCAATCTGAATATAATTCCATTTTGCTAGTTGTAAATTCTAATAATAAGTTCTAATAATGGAGTCTTAAACTGAGGACAGTATGCCTGCATACACTGCCTAAAATTTTAACAGATAGAAACAATATTACAAACATTGGTTCTCAAATGTTGTTCCAGACATCACTACTAAAAGTTTAGAGTAAATCAGATTCTGATCAGTAGTGGAATAGAAGCACTATTTAAAAACACTACAGTACTTGGCTCAATGCTACTATTCACCTTGACACTTTTGTACCTAGTAGTATTAACTGTATGTTACACTGGGACATTATTATCCTATCAATATTCTATATCTTACATCATTTAATGGTGCATGTTTATAATTATGTTAATAAAACACTGTAGCATGTTTTTAGCTGAAGTGTAGCCACATAGCCAGTTTTATTGTGGTGCAAAAGCAAAGACTAGTCATCGCTAGTACTTGTTTCTTTTGACTTTTCAGGACATTTCAGATTTAGCATGGTAGTCAAGTTTCCTCCCCCAGCTTAGGTGCTTAAAGTTAGGCACCTATATAAATGACTCAGTTTTCTTCTAAGAGTGGAGATCACTTCTTTAGGTGTCTAACACCCACGTTGAAAAAGTTGGGCATAGCATTCGTCTAAAGTTGAGTGAGATTTTAGAGGCAGTTACACATGTTATAATTTAAAGATATCTGGGGTAGGTAATGTTAAAGTTTGATAAGAGACTATTCATTAACGATAACTTTTCTGCTATTTAACTTCTACAAATAAACCCCTAACATTTCAACTTTTATCTCACACTGTTCTTAGATTATCCTTTCAAACTCATCATAGAATTGGGGGGTGTTCAAGACTCCAGAACTATGGACAGTTTTGCAGCATTTACTACTACATGACTGAACTAGGAAATTAGTTGGAGCAGAAGCAACATGCATGTTTCCTTCTTGGGGAGAGAGGCTATCCCCATATTCAGAACACACTTGTACTGAATTCTTATACCAGCACCTTTGGTGCCAGATTTGGCAAACAGCATGTGAAGTAGCAGGAAAAACCATGTGTCTCATTGAGTAAAGTGATATGGGAGGAGTGAACCAATTAAAGGATGTAGCAATACTCCTAAAAAGGGTCGCTGTTAATTTTCGTGAGTTGTGAAATTTAATACGACTTGAAGACCAACTCCACACACATTCAAGATGAAAAACTACTTTAAGCCAAATGTCTCTCCATCCCCCTGCAGATGGGGGTAGCCAGGATGTAGGGTGGGTGGAAGCAAGAGTCAGACCAGAAGGAATGTTATTGTCTATACTCTATGAAGGTCAGACAAAGCCCACTAGTGTAGTTTTAGTACTGCATACTTCTAGCATCTTTCATCAGATTAGTGATTCTCACAGCATCTTCTCAGCTCCTGTGAAGTAGGTATCAACTCCTACAGATGCGTAATGAGACATGAGATAACTGACTGGTGGGTTCTTGCTTCTGGCATGAATGGTCGCAGCAGGGCCAATCCTTGGCAGAGATCTGACCCAAAAGCAAGTTAGTATCACAGCGAGGGAGAACACCCTAATCTTTGTTCTAACCAGGCACCCTTCAAAATTTTAATCTTATGACCTGCTTTTCACAAGTGCCAAGAATTTGCAGCTTTCATTAAATTCAGTGGTGATTCCAGGTATTCCAAGAACTAAAAAGAAAAAAAGCCAGTACACTCATTCTTAATTATAGCCCTGAAAAGAATGTTTACCAGATTGGTTAGTATGCACATAACCCTTTGGTACGAGTCCCCCCACCCTCAGATAAGCCATACCTATACATTCTCAGTTACAAATGTCAAGAAATTGGAATTACCCCCAGAAGTTTTCTGCAACATGATTCCAACTGAGCAGAAGAATAACTAGCTTCTTTTATGAAGTCTGGCAGTTAGCAATCAGTAGCATGCATATCCCTTTATTATTAACTCGCCACTGCCACAGCTCCAGGTGAAATTCTAAATCCATAAAAATACCCGTTGCTTAATAGTTTTGTTTGCTTACTACCAAGTGAAGGGACGTATTTGCACTGGTGGTAGAAAGGATTACTAATTAGGAAAGCCTCTTGTACAGCTGAGATGTTAACAGTGCAGCCAGCTGCTCGGAAAATGAAGGTGTAATAATTTCCTCAACACACCCTGAACATAGGAGTTATGCATTGCTCCCCAACTCCTGGCAGTTAATGGGGGAGCACGTACTGAAGCAAGGTTTATCCCTTCCTTATCAGTCTCCTTTATTAAGGAGACAACCTAATCTTTCCAATTTCTCATATGACTGGGTTTTGTTTCTGCTGCATCTTTGAGATTATACAATCCTAACTACAAGCAAGGACTATTTAGACAAGATGCTTAAAAATACTGACTATTCCATTCTCTACATATCCACTGTCTGCAGCTTTTTGGGACCAGTGCCATGCATTAAGCGATTCACGATTATAGCTGAGCTTTTCTGGAATGGTTACTGTTCACATATAACCCAAAACACGTATTAGTTTGAGTTATTCCTTTCACCATGCATTAACTTGAATGTCTAATGTGCTCAGCACTGTACAATCCACAAGTCTATGTATCAACGTTTAGTTTTGTCTACCACTGTTTGCTGTGCAGCCACTAGCTTTGTAAATTGCTCGATTGTCTTCTCTAATCTGATTAGAGAAGTATTATCTATGTTGCTATATACCACAGCAAAGTACATAAAATACAAATTCAAGAAATGGCAGTTACTTACTGTAACTGGAAGTTCTTTGACATGTGCAGCCCCTATATGTATTCTACACGTGGGGTATGCATGTACAACATGCGCTAGAGTCTGGAGATTTTAGCAAGCAGCGTCCATTGGCCCACACATGTGCAATAGATCTCCTTGTGCTCCCAAGAGAGGGTATAAGAGGCAGTGCAGGTCGATAGCTCCTCAGGTTCCTCCTCTTATGGCAAATCCAATCCAGAATCGAAGCATAGGAGATGGAAGGCAGGTAGTGGAATACAGATAGGGACCACACATCTTGAAGAACTCACAGTCACAGTAAGTAACCTCTATTTCTTCTTCGAGCACAGGTCACAGAATCACAGAATATCAGGGTTGGAAGGGACCTCAGAAGATAGTCTAGTCCTGCCCAGTCCAACTCAAAGCAGGGCCAATCCCCATTTTTTGCCCCAGATCAACTAAACGGCCCCCTCAAGGATTGAACTCACAGCCCTGGGTTTAGCAGGCCAATGCTCAAACCACTGAGCTATCCCACCCCCCTTTCACATATGGGTGACTGACAAGCAGTACTCTGACTGCTACAGCAGAGGCCTGGACTTGAGCATAATGCCTATCAAATGTGCATATGGAACTCCAGGTAGTTGCTCTGCATATATCCTACATTGGGACTTCCTGTAGGGATTATACCATGGCAGCCTGTGCTCTTGTGGAGTGGGCCGTTATTTTGCCATGGAGGTGAGCCAGTTTGTAGCATCTGATAATGCAGCCAGAAACCCACTTAGAAATTCTCTAAGATGATATAGCTTGACCACAGGACACCTCTATTATCACAATGAGTCTTAGAGACTGCCTGATAGGCTTGGTTCTTTTCAGGTAAAAGACCAGTGCTTGCCTGACATTGAGGGAATGAAGTCTCTTCTCTTCAGAAGAAGGGTGGGATTTTGGAAAAAGAACAGGCAAGTGAATACACTGGTTAAGGTGGAATTCAGAAATGACCTTGGGTAGAAGCGTAGGGTGAAGGCAAAGGGATATGTTGTCCTTGGGAAATACCATGAAGGGCAGTCCGCCATGAGGGCTCCCAGTTCATTGACCCTCTTGGCCAAAGTGATGGCCACTAGAAACTCCAGTTTCATGGATAGGTGGGACGTGGAACATGTTGCTACAGGTTCAAATGAAGGACCAGAACTTTGACAGCACGAGGTTATGATTCCATAGTGGTTGGTGTTGGTTTAATGACTGATGTGAAGGCCTTGATGAGGTCCTTCATGAACCGTGTTGTAGTTGGGTAAATAAAGAGAGCACCTGTCTACTGGAGGGAGGTAGGCACTAATGGCTGATTAAGAAACTAGGAGGTTTTTTTAGAGACAGGAGGTAATCTAAAACTATAGGGATGCTTGGCAAGACTGAGTGAGATTGATTCTGTTGCATTCAGGCAAAGAAGTGTTTCCATTTAGCCAAACAGGTATTGATTCTTTTTTTATTCTGGGTAAGTATCACCTGACGGGACTAACTAGAGTGCTCTATTTCCGACACCAATCCAAACACGAGGCTGTGAGGTGAAGAGTCTGGACTGTGGGGTTGACTCAGGACAAGGGCAGGGTTAAAGAGTTCTGGGAAGGTGTAAATTTTGATTGGAGGACAAGCTGACATTGACAGCTCTTGGAACCAAAAAAGCGTCCTGGCCAGTAGAATGCTCTGAGAGTAACACTGGCCTCTTCCACGGGTGCTTTGAAAGAGATGTTGTGAAGTAGGGGGATGGGATGAAAGGCATATCCGAGACTACTTTTCCTTGCCAGCAGGAGAGTGTCGCCATTGGAGTCATGGCTTATGGCTCCTCTGGAACAAAGAGTGAGATTTTTTGTTCACTTGAGACACAGAGGTCTCCTAGCGGAGGGTGAATATGTCTGACAAAATGCAGTCACGGATTTCCAACTCATGGTCCGCCGAGAAGTGCCTGCTGAGGTTTTCTGCTAAGGCCTCAATGTGAACTCCTGGGAGGTATGCCACCTGGATGGTGGTGTTGTGCCTGATGCCCCAGTTCCAAAGCCTGACTGTCTCCAAACAAAGCAGGAGCAATCTCGCACCTTCTTGATATAGTTCGACATCATTTGAACGTGAAGGAAGTGAATGAGTGGGAGGAAGGTCTTGCATGCAAGGTGGACTGCCCACAGCTCCAGAATATTGGATGTCCAAGCAGTGGGCTGGGAATGGGTTGTGGTCACAGTGGTAGAGGGGGATGAAAAAGTGGGACTTCTATGTCTGCTATCACTTATGGGGAGGTTTGGCAGGACACTAGTAGTAGAGTGCATGAGGAGGTGAAGGTGGTCTTGGGTTATAGATTTGCCTTTGCTGCTTCCTCCTGGGGACTGGTGGATGGATCCCCAGGGAGTAAAGGTAGACAGTGAGAGTCCTTTAACGATTGGAGGGAGTTATCTCCTTATTAAAGGGAAGGTCTTGGATGGTATTTTGCACCTCCCTGGGGAAGCCTGAGGATTGCAACCACAAATCCCTCCGCATAACAATACCAGTAGCTAAAGCTCTGAACATTAACTGCATCCAGAAGGGCCGTTTTTGCCACCAGCCTGCCCGCCTCTAAAAGAGGAACCATGCTCTTTCCTAAGAGGAAAGTTTGTCCAGAAAGGCTTCCAGTCTAGAATAGTTATTAAAGGTCATACTTGACTAACAGGGCCTGGTAACTGGCAATGCAGAATTGCAAGTCAGCAGTGAAGACCTTTCTGCGCAGGAGGTCATCTCTTGGAACCCCTGTCTGATGGAATGGGATCCTTAGGTATTGTGACCTATTTCATTCTGTAGCAGCCTGCACCAACAGAGAGTTGGGAAATTCTTAGGTGTGGGAGCACAGACTAATCTCGCAAGTTCCAATATGGTTTCATTAACTGGAAAGGCTACCTTACTCGGGACCTGAGGCTGCAGAACGTCAAACAGTTGGTGGTGTGGGTCTTAGACTTCCTCCGGAGATAACTGGAGATTGTCCGCCACTATTCGTAATAAGTCCTGGTATTGCTTATGGTCTACTGGTGGGGATGGGGAAGAAGAAGAAGAAGAAGAAGAAGAAACTGCCTCATCTGGAGAAGAGGTGGAGACTCCCGTCGGAACTTGTCAGTATCTGCAGTTCCAGTTTAACACCCCTCCTCCTCCTCATACACCGATGGAACTGGTTGGGAGAAGAGCGGAAAGACTCCTGGGTGGGTCCTGGACATCTGGTATAGAGATCCCAAAGCCCACAGTAAGGCCAAAAAAAAGGACCAACCACTGGGGGTAGGGGGGCATGGAATGGGAAACCACTGGTCCCTAGAGTGGTTGTGTACATAAGAGTAGTGACTGTCTGCGTGTGGCTCTCTCTGTGGGGATGAAGGAGGGACCAGCCCATCAGATTCATTCTCAATCTTGGGGGGGAGGGGTGGGGAGATCACTCCTGCTGGAATGGCGGAGCTGTCAGTACCAGGGCAATCCTGCCTGATGGTTCAGAGACGGTTCCTGGATACCAAAGTAGTATCTTCCAGTTTAGTAATGTCGTTCAGGAGGGCTGGGACAGACAAAAGGGGAGACTGCAGATAGGGGGAGTAAGATATCCTCCAGTGCCGTGTAGATCTCTGCACTCCAGTGTGCATGGGTCTTGGTGGTCAGCATTGACGGTACAGGAGCATCTTTAGACGAGGTGTGTTCTTTGTGCAGATGAGTTGGTACTGCAGATTCTGGAGCTGCACTCATTGACAGGACCACTGGATGATGGTCCTTACGCTTTGTTACCTGCTTCATCTTCCAGTCTCAGGGTCTTTTTGCGGAATCAGTTCCTCATGGTCTGCAAGTAGGGAGTCACCCAACCTTGGTGGGCTCAGGGAAGGAGCACTTCTCTTATGGATGGTCTTCAATGGGGTTTGTCCTTGTGCCCATGAGAGTGTCCCTTGCTCTCATGGAAATCCCTAGAGAAAGATGTCTCTATGCTTAGAAACTGAGGGCTCCACTCTTAAGCATGTGCTCGGAGGGGAGCTGCTCGTTTGGTGAGGCCGATGTACCAAATCTCCCTTGCCAAATCAGAGACACACCTCATGGCCTTCTCCACTAAGTGTTTTCTAAGGCATAGCTCATGAACTCTGAGAGTTCTCCGTGGAAACAAGCAACAAATGCTGCACTTCGTCGAAATATGCATCAGGCAGCGCTGATGTTAGTCACTGATGGAGAGATACACACAGCAGGAGAGACAATTTTTGAAGCCCAGGACTCTGGATTGCCTCCCCACAGTCAGGGACTATACCTGGTCTGGGGAAACAAGCTATACTAAAAACTAACTATACTATGCTAAAAGAATAACTATTTAAAATCTTATTTACAGGATTTTCTGAAAGACTGGAGCAGGAGAGGACACTGGATTCACAGTCAGGCCATATGATGGTAAGAAGCAACTGAGTGGGCATTGACCCACACTGCCTCTTATGCCCTTACTTAGAAGCGCAAAGAGATCTACTATGCATGTGGGACCAATGGACACTGCTTGCCTAAACCTTGAGACTTGGGCACATGGTACGTGTGGGTACCTCATGTGTGGAATACACATATGGACCAGCACTTAAAGAGGAAACTTGGCACATTTCTATCCCAACCCAAGGGAATTTCAGTACTACCAAAAAAAAAAAAAAAATCTTTAAAACAGAATAAAAAAAGATACAATATAGACAGCTTCAGCACAAGCTTCACTAATCTGCCAGTGAATCTCAGTCCTGATCTACTTCTAGGCTTATGATGAAACATCCAAGAACACTTGTTATAGTTAAAGAGTAATGTCCAGTAATCTGCAGTGGCACACTGCCACTGCATCTTTTTTGCATATTAGCTTAGGCTAGATTGGAACTAGTGATCTTAGCTAAGGATCTTAGGATATTTACTGTTCCACTCTGAGAAATGACCAAAGCAAGAGATTTATTTTTCCACTGCTCCAGCTGTTGAGAAACCACCAGCTAGTTAGAAAATCAAGGCAAATATACATATTCAGTACGCACCACTAAAACATCTGTACATTGTAAATTTACATGGTGATTTACAAATGTAGCAGACATGTTCTTTCGGGACTAGTCATTTAACGCCATTTGTTCCTGTGGTCCAGCAAAATGAGGTTTATCCCAGAGAGACGCTTACTGTTTGTACATTTTAAATAAATAAATAAAAAATAAAACTAAATTTTTTGCAACGTAAATGCTTTTCCTTCATGTAGGTAGTGTACATACTGGAGTTATGAAGTTGTGCTCTGGACTTCAAGCTAAGACTGGAACGCAACCCATGGCGATTAAAATAGCCGTTTACTGGCATCTGGGGCCTGAACTACCTTTGTAGAAAAGTGTGTTCATTCATTTCTTTTGGTGAAACTAACCTGGCAGGAACAGGTTCCTTAATCCAACAGAAGATGTTAAACCAATGTCCTACTTTGGCCAGCTGCTTCTAGTTCTGAGTGTACACACTGATGAAATTGTTGATGAAGCTTTCAGTAAAAATGAACGTTCCCACCTGGGGATTCTGAATAATTAATATTGTACCTGAGGAAGGTTTCTGCAATACAGTGTTCTATTTAAAGTATTTCCCTTCTGACAAACAAGGGCAGGCCATTAGGAGTGGGCTCACTTGTCCTAAAGATATCAGCTGCTCATTAACAGCAATATACCTAATTTAAGAGAAGGAATATATAAGAACTCAGGGTGGATAAAAATCAAATGATTTCGATAAAATGCTTTTTGAGGAAAAAAAACTATCTAAAGATAGTTTTAATTAAGATACATCATCACTCAAAGATATCTCAACATGGAATAGGGATTATAAGTCTAATTCTATAGTATGAGACAATATATTCATGTACTATTTAAGAAAAATTTTGTAAATTAGTTCCAATAGTTTATGGATTAGGGACCCAATCTTATGGGATTCCAGGGGTTTCTCTATAGATTATTTAGGTTAATCTTTCTATCTACCAAATGGGACTCAGTGCTCAGTCTAGAAGATACTATCAAAGATGCAGTTCTCAAACTGTGGATTGGTGTCTCCAGAGATAACATGCTTGTTAAGGGCAAAAATGTTTTAAAATAAATAAATACATGCATACATAATCAGAGGCGAGAAATAACAGACCTCAACTCTATTGTCCCCTCTGCAAATTTGTGTACAGAGTCAATCCCTTACCTCTCTCTAAAAGTGCAAAGTTTCAAAAAGTTCAATGACTAGAAGATTGTTGGGGGCGGAATAGATCTGGACAAGGAGGAAAAGTCTGGAAATAAATGTGAGAAGGGAGGGACAGGCAGAAGAAACAAAAAAGTGAAACTGTTTAAGCAGCATATTCCAGAAGTCCTGAGGTCTTTCTGAGTGTAGCCTTCACTGATTTGAGATCTACCATACCATTCTAACACTAGAAGGGAAAACCTATAATGGCAGCAGGCCATAAAAGAGACCCAGTTTGGGAATATTTAATGAAGTTCCTCTACCTGTGGGAAAGACAGGCATGCGTGCAAAACACAAAGAGTGCAACAAAGAAATGCAAGGCCTGGTTGCCCGAATGAAACATCATGAGAAGTGTTCTTTCTCAGGAACAAGCTGCGTTGAAGATGATGAAAGGAACATATCTGAACATGCAGGATCTTCAGGTTAGTAAAATTTTATATTTCATACTTCTTTCTTAAGGATTGCCTGTCTTCCTTCTGGACTATTCTTGAATTCTCATGTCTGAGCAAAAAATATAGTTGTTACTCTATGGTACTATCATTTTAGATGCAGTTGTGATAAAAAATAAAAAGCAGAAATAGGCAGATCTTCCTTTTACAATTTCACCTTTAAAGTGGTACTGAGTGTCAGTGAATACAATGAGAATACTAAATGAGCAGTACGGTAATAATAA
Source organism: Chelonia mydas (assembly GCF_015237465.2). Lineage (NCBI taxonomy): Eukaryota > Metazoa > Chordata > Testudines > Cheloniidae > Chelonia > Chelonia mydas. The sequence continues at coordinate 37,576,788 of NC_057850.1, read as the reverse complement.
TTAAATAACTGCTTTGACTTATTTTGTTTAGGAGAATTCATCCTCCACATACATGATTCTCAAGACTATCCACCTTCGAGATCACCATCATTTTCTATAGTTTCAGTTATCTGCCAATGTATGTCACATAGCCACAGTATATCATCTGTAGCAAAAAGGAAAAAAACCAACTCCATCATCCAGAACCAAACCATAGATAAGTTTGTGATAAGAACAAGCAGATTACAAAAAGAGGTAATTGATGAAAAAATTGTCCGGTTTGTTTACGCAACAAACTCGCCTTTCTGTATGATTGAGAACCCACACTTCATTAACACGGTTCAGTCATTAAGACCAGGATACAGTCCACCCAACAGAGCAGATGTTGCAGGCAAATCGCTGGATAAAGTATATGAAAGAGAAATTGAGCAGTGTGCAAAAGGTCTAGAGGGTGAAATTGTTATCTTGAGTCTTGATGGGTGGAGCAATGTCCACAATGATCTTGTTGTACGTGCTTCTATGACAACAGAAGAAGGAAATGTCTTCCTGACAGAAACAACTAATACATCAGGAAATGAACATACAGCAGAATACTTACAAGAAGTAGCAGTAAAAGGTATAACAAACTGAAAAAAAATTCAAACGTCGAGCAGCTTGGTCACAGACAATGCTGCAAATGTATCCAAGATGAGAAGAAATTTAGAAGAGAGTCCCAAGCTAATAACAGATGGTTGCAGTGCTCATTTGATGCACCTCCTAGCCAAAGACTTCAGTGTTCCAGAAATAAAGGCTAATGTTGTTGAAATTGCAAAATACTTCTTTAACAAGCACTTTGCAGCAGCTGCTCTGAAAAAAGTGGGAGGAAACAAGCTAACTCTCCCACAAGATGTGCGAAGGAACTCAATAGTGGACTGTTTTGAGCACTATATCAAAAACTGGCCTAATCTGATGACAGTTTATGAACAAAATCATGAAAAAATAGATGGCACTGTAACAGCGAAAGTTCTCAACATTGGGCCTAAGAGAAATGTTGAACACATGCTGCGTACCCTGATGCCTATTTCTGTAGCCTTGAACAAAATGCAGGGAAATAGCTGTTCTATTGCTGATGTTGTTGAAATTTGGAAGGAACTGAATGAGATCTTAAAAAGAGAAATATGCAATGACAGAGTTTTAAATTACAAGCATTAAAAAAAACAAATGGGACAAGCACTATCTCCAGCTCATTTTCTTGCAAATATTCTCAATACTTGGTACCAGGGTCAAGCCTTAACTGCTGAAGAAGAGGAGTTGGCTATGACATGGACATCCAGCAGTCATCCCTCCATAATGCCAACTATAATAAACTTCAGAGCTAAGGGTGAACCATTCAAGAAATATGTTTGCTGGTGATGTTTTAAAGAAAATCACACCAGTGAACTGGTGGAAGTCACTTAAGCACTTGGATTCAGAGACTAGTGAAGTGATCATCTCACTTTTAACAGCAGTAGCTTCTTCTGCCTGTGTAGAAATAATATTTTCTTCCTTTGGACTAATTCACTCCAAATTGAGAAATTGTTCGGGACCTGAAAAAGCAGGAAAGCTTGTTTTTCTTTTCCAGATTATGAACAAACAGGAAAATGAAGGTGAAGATGACTGAGTTAACTTATATTTTAAAGTTTCTCATGTTGACCTAGCTGACAGTGATTTTTTTTTAAAAAATATTTTATTAAACTATTTTAAACAATTTTAACAAAAACAAACCTGATTTTAAACAAATTGAATGTTTAACTAAATTCAAAAATTCATATGCTTGTTTTGTTAAAATATATGTTTGCTGTTGAAGAAAAAAATCCAGAATACATAACGTTGTTGTTTTATTTAACTAAAACAATTAAAATGTATCTGGTGATGTTCTCCTCCTAATACAACATGGCAAGAAAATCCTCCACATATTAATGATTAACCTGTTGAATGGAGATCATTCATCTCCCAATGACTTCATAAATATCTGCTTTGGTAAATGAAATAACGAAATAATTCATTTTCAGATAGCTGGAAAACTAATCTGAAAAGTTTTCAAAATAAATCACTTTAAATATGTATAGTAAATTCACTTCTAAAAATGAAACCTACATCTATCTCCAACTTGTGAAGAATATGTATTAAGGTTTAACAACCAACAAGAATGCACTTTTATGTAGAAATCCATGATTAAATAGAGTTTTCCTGACTCGTGATTTAAATCAATTTGATTTAAATTATATCTACCCTGTAAGAAGTTATCCATACTTTATGAAAGCTTTCCTTCCTAGGACACTAAAGCCATTGATTACTGTTAAGATATCCAATGAAAGAAAAGCCTAGAAGTACTAATATAAAACTCAGACCTTATGTTGGAAAGACATCAAACTTTAGAAGGACCAAAAATTTGAAGGCCTGCATTTGTAAATGTGTTGGACTGATAAAACAATTACGCTAGTTTAAGAACTCAAATGAGTGTCATGTTAGTTTATAGCAAAACCAATGCCATTTTTTAACATTAATACCAAACTTGTTTATTTTACAATGTTATATTCAAAATTAATTTTACAAGGGAATGAAAGGGATTAAAAGTACTGGAGGATATTTTACCACGTTTTACTGATTAAGTCTTACCATACTTGTCTTTCTCAGTTTAAGCCTTCTTTTATGCAACCTATTTCTGACATGGACCTTCCTGTCCCAGGACATTGGAGTCTCATCTTCTATTAAATCCCTCTTGAAAACCCATTTCTATGAGGCCTCTGACAATTCCACACTTTTCCTTTTTTATATAAAGGGCTCTATTACCACCTGAGTCTTATTTGATTCTGTATTATAAACTCCTGCAGGCAGGCAATCAGATCTATGTCTTGTACAGCATCAAACATTGGTACTTAAATCTGGCTATATTTTGTAGAAACTACCAAGATTATTTCAGTATTATCTAAATTGCAGTAGTACGTAAGCCCAAATCAGGATCATGGCCCTGTTATGAGAGGTACTGTAACAGGAAGAGTGCCTGCCCAAAAATGCTTTTAGTCTAAAAGGGGATACAAGTAAAACTACCATACTTGATGGTAGACCCTTGTCATCATATTAATTCCATATGCAAGATATCGTCTATTACAAAGAAGTTTTGTGTTTCTTTAAGAAGGAATAGTAGGGACTGGAGTAAGAAAGGAATATAAAGAGACAGGAAAAAGAGCAAGAAACATAACAGAGAAAAAATAAGGGTGACCGGTTGATGGGTGATTAGTGGCTCTCCATTTGCCCTTCTACACTGCAAATCAGTGACAGTCCATCAAATCTTTTATAAGATGTAGCACATTTTGGTCATTTAAATTTACTCATGTAGTTTTGAGAGATTACAGTGCAGAGCTGTAAGATACTTCTGCAATTTCCAGTGTTATTTATTAAAAAACTATATTTTGCACGTTCCTTCCCTTCATGTAGGCCGTGTACATCAATAACTGGCCATGCATAAGATCAAGTGCAACATTATCCAAACTGCCTGAGATCTGGACTCTTTTGAAAGCAAAAGGAACTAGGCATTCTACAATAGGCAAGGGTGCCACTAACTGCCTTAGTGTAAGTTATATTTTACAGCATTATGTATGTGATGTTTCAAATGAACAGCTTAAGAGGTTTTTCTCCCTACCAATGAAGTAGGGAAAGAACATATGTTAGACAATCTAGGTTGAGTTATTTTTCAGTGCACACACAGCACAAGGAGAAAAGATCGTGATCTAGTCTGTGTTCCAAATGGAATTTTATATTAAATCTAAACTTATGAGCATGCCAACAGTGCAGGACCATAGTTGTCCCAGTGATATTCCATTTTAGGACTGTACATCTACTTTTACAGGGTCTCATCTTGATCAGATTTTATGATAAACTTAGATATTTTCTTCTGCAATATACACTGGATTTGTAGTTATGACTGTTTTCCATCCAGCAACTATTAAACATCAGTTATGTCTGTGGAGTACGAGAGCCATCACTTACAAAATACAAGTTTTCTGGCTTCTTTCCATACATTTGTCTTTCTCCCTGTGCAGCAGGAGAAAAAAGAATTCACACTGAGTATAATTTGATAAATGCCAATCAGTAGCAGCATTAAATGATTTTATTAATCAAGCTATCTCAAAAGTTGAAACTATTGCCAATAAAAAGGAATCTTTAAGATGTCAATTTTCTCCTAGTTTGAGGATCACATGGATACTATGTACTTAGCATTCCCCTGCTACAGGCAACTTCTAGGGAGAAGCCTCTTCAGATGCTCTTGATTACAAGAGTTCTGTCAAGAGCTTTAGGCTACCCTGTCCTTTACTAGTAGAGTAAAACACTTCCACCCCTTTCAGACTAGTAATTATAAACAAGTTAGCCAAAGATCTGTTTTATCAGGACTTACTCATGGATGTGAGTTTCACCAATGGAAAAAAACATGAATTAATATGGTTCAGTCCAGACTAAGCCAGACACAAACATGTGTGGCAAGTAAAGGGATCTAATTCTGAGGCACACCTAAGAGATGCTGTTCAAATAGAAATTTACCTGAGCTTAAGCAAAACTGGTTACTAGAAGCAGTGTGGCCTGGAGGAATGGATTATTAGTAAGGCAACTTTATTACAATAATTTCATCAACAATCGGTAGAAAGCTACAAGCAACAGCGGGGGTCAGAGGGAAAAAGACAGTCATAGTATTAGGCAACTGACCAAATGTGTGTCATTTTTATTTTGGTAGTGTCAGTTTCCTACTTGTTACTGGCAAGTTCATTTTTAAGTTCTTGCAAAAGTTAAAGAAAAGCTTTGTTCGGATGCCATCATATAGTACCAAGCACTGTGTGTAGTTCTTGCTATTCATGCTAGAAATTAAAGTCAGGTGGGAATTAATGAGGGAAAAACAAATGGCTATCAGAAAGATGTGTTCTCACTTCCAAATACTGACTGTTCCATGAAACTTGTACTGACTTTTTCCATGTTCCTGCTTGCACTTATTAAGGGGATCTCTCACACCTAGTCACTATGGTGATTGGTGCAACAAATACATCTAGCTAGATCAAGGCCAGAACACACAATATTGACAGTTGTCCTTTCCTTTGTCCATACAGCTTTATTGTTAAGAATGAACCACGTATCTTGACTGTGCGGAATCCAAACACTTTGCTACCCTGTTAGTGAGCCAAAGTTTCATACCTTTGCAGAAGAATTAATAGAATCAAATGTAGTCATTCTGATTTATATTACACCAAACTGATCAGGGTAGTTAGCAGTCCATCTCAAACTCAAAGTTATTGGTTTCAGAGTAACAGCTGTGTTAGTCTGTATTCGCAAAAAGAAAAGGAGTACTCGTGGCACCTTACAGACTAACCAATTTATTGATGACTGACAGAGTTTCAGTTCTGCTTTGTGATTTTGGAGCTGTTAGCAGCATATTAGTAGTTTGACTAGAAACTTGTTAGAGAATTAAAGGAAAACTATCTTGTTATTTTAGCAAGTTCCTACACCTTTGTGATGGGGAAAAGAGTTCAGACAGGTGCAGCTACAACCAGGAAGTAATTCTCACAAATTAACAGTGTGAAGTCGGAAGACTCAATGAGTTTGCACCTGCCTCCTATTCAATACTTTGGCAACTGTACACTGAAGCCTAATGGAAAGGCTGATCATAGACAATTAAATCAAGAGGAGACCTCATTAGAGCCTTAATGGAAAACTAAAAATTGAACTATAGCTAGTAATCTCTCTGAAATATACCGGTTACCTTCAATGCATCACTTGTAAATCCAAAAGACTAACAATTTAATTCACAAATGTAGAATTTCTAACATTTTTTAGCATATAATAGTGTTAACTAATGGTTCTAAAACAGAAAAACAGATATATTACAACTGCTAATGACTAAGATTTTTCAAGAGAGCCTAAGGGGACTAGGCATTCAACTCCCACTGAATTTTAATAACTGGAGCACAACTCTTTAGATGCCTTTGAAAATTCAAATAAAGTTCTTGATACAAGTTCTGGCTAAACTTCTGCTGCATACTCCAAAAAGTTTTGAATACAGGACAAAAAATACGAATTGACATGGAGACTAAATATCAAGTCTACATTTAGAAAAGATGTTAAATGGCCATAGAATTACATGCAGCGATAGTACTTCCATGGAAGTACTGAATATCTTCTCTTGCAAGTTTGTTAAAATCTTTCACAGTATAGTGAATTATATTGTATCACAAGAGTTAAGCAATGCAGCTGCTGAAAAAACCCACTGAACTCAACCAACTGATTCACTGTTATTACACCATTAGAGCCCACCACCAACCCACCAGTCTACCTGCCAGAAAAATTACAGCGGTGTTCCCTAAAAATTAGTAGGCTGGAAGTAGGACACTATGTTAGATGCCACTTTTAAAGTAAAAATATAGTCATGTATGTCCATCTGCAAAAGCATTCAATGGTAACTCAAACCCTAGACAAGCCAAGTGGGGGATGTTAATTTTGCTAGTACTACTCATTAACAGTGGATGCAGAAATATGATTAAGTACAGATGGAATGTGGTAAATATGAATAGGTGATAGCATATTAACCTCTTACACCTATATATCTTTATCAATGGAATACGAAATAGTGTTTTAGAATGGCCAATTCCCAAAACTAAGGCAACAGACATCCCTGCTGCAGCACTTTGAGAACAAGCAGTCACTTGGGTCTGTTCTGACGCTACTTATGCTCCTTCACAAACATAAAATTTGGGGGTTTTTATATATCCACTTCAGAGAACTGTATACCAAAAAAATACAGGTGGATGATTAAATTCTGCCCTCTTCCTTCAGTTCTGCTACTACCCAGCTTCAGTTTACAGTGTGTACTTATAGCAAGTGTAAGTAGATGCACTTCCCTGAAGAAGTGCCACTGTAAACTTCTGACCCTGAAATTAGTATGAAGCAGTTGTTTTACAGACACAATTTGAGGAAGAAGGCCTCATTACCTCATTCAAGGAGTCCCTGGACAGACCACTTGTCCCTGGATTTTTTGGCTGAGCAAAACAAGGCCCTAAACTCAACTGCATTTTTCTAACAATAACTTGGAACATCGCATTGATCAATTCCAAAATTTCAGGGAGTATTCTAGGCATCAAAAGACAACTCTATTGATTTTGATGTAAAAAGAAATACCAGAGACTGGATTCAGAGAATAATCAGGCTTCCTGGTACTGCCTACACATATCAGTGGCAGCCATTTAACTTGCTTTGTGGAGAAGATATTTCTGTCAGATGCCAGACAAAGAGAGAGTCTTACATGGTGGCTTTGTGGGAGACAACTGTAGCGAGTGGACAAAAGGAGAGACATACAAGGGAACAGAGGTGGGAGTGGTGATGAGGGAAATCAGGGACCCGGAAGAGGAAAAAAGAGGTAGGGGGCATGGAAACAGTGACCTGCAGTCTGCGGAAGGATTGGGAAAGGGAACATAGAGCCCAGGAAGGGAGGTGCAGGGGGGTAATGGAGGACACAGACTCAAGCATAGAAGAGTTGCAGGGACTCCCTGAAATAGAAAAGCAGGGAAGGTGGCACATAAGGAGCTTAAGAGGGAGATGCAGGAATGCAAGGAGCCCCTGGTATGTGCAATGTGCTAGGCCTATAGAATCTATGAATATATCTATATCTATCTATAGCTATATCTTCCTACTGTATTTTCCACTGCATGCATCCGATGAAGTGGATTTTAGCCCACAAAATCTTATGCTCAAATAAATTTGTTAGTCTCTTAGGTGCCACAAGTACTCCTGTTCTTTTTGAGAATCTCTTAAGTATGCGTTCCCCCAGTACTACTTTCCATTGTAAATTGTCAGCTATTGCTCGTGTTTTAAGTGAGCATCTAGCAACTGGCGTAGGCCAATGCTTGTCTGAAGCCCTGCACTTCCTTTACAGCTGTTAAGTGTTTTGGAAAAGCCAGTACCTGTATACATACTATGAAGTGCCAAATCCTTTAGAAAGTATTCCTTGACCAATTTCCCACGCTTCCATATCAGAATAATTCCAGTTTAAATGGAAGACTGGTAATACCAGGGTCACAGCAGGTCAGCAGCAGAGCTGGGAACAGAACCCAGGTCTCCCAAATCCCAATCCACTGCCCCAACAAATGGATTGTGTTCATGCTATTTATTTTAATCTACCACTTTTATATGTTCCCAGCAAATTACGAACGCAGCATCATAAAGCTCCAGCACAACCAACTGCCGCCACATTCCGGTAATGTCACAAACACAGTAGACTAAAGGGCTTCCCCCCACCACTTTCCTAATCTATCAATTTAGCGATTAGGATATCTATTACTTCCAAGTGAATTGTGGTACAATATTTCATACTTTGCAGTGTTTCCTGAATGACCCTGCAAATACTGAGGGAGAGCAGCAGCTTAAAAAAGTCATTTATTTAATGACCAAGCAGAGTGGGAAAGAAAAGCGAATACATTCATTTAAATGGAGCTTGTTAGGGAAGCATAGGGAGCCTGAGTAGTTTTTGCATGAAACTTTGTAAAGGCCATGAACTGTGTATAACTGGAACTTTATTATACACACTTAAGATCCAGTTGTCTATATAAAAGCAGAGTCAATAACTACGCTCTCTGGTCAGTCTCATTTTCCTCTGAAATTATTTAGTTTGCTATGTGGATAGTTGTAGGCTATTCTATAGAGTCCAACTACAAAAACTTGTAATTAAAGTAAGTCTCTTTTCATTTTCACTCAGATAGTAGTATCATGCAGATACCTATGTTGAATATGCAGCTAAAATATGCTGTTGTAGTTGATTCTCTCACTTAGTAACATGGGCTAAAATGAATGTGGACTGGATTTTATCCCGTTTGCCCATCTCAAGTCATCAAATCTGGTATAGAAACTTCTTGGTACATACTAGTTTAATTAGTGAGTCTATGTGGGACATCTTATCCATCAAGAAACAAGAGTGAGTTTAGCTATAAATGTTAATTCTTTAACCAAAATTTTAACCTTGATAATTAGTGCACCTTTGAAAGCATTTTTAAAACCAGTCACATGGATACATAAGATAGTAATAGTCTAACTTTTTTTTTTTTAAACCTAGCATTTAGAAGAGCAGTTTTCTTAAAAAAAGTCAATGCCCAGGGCATTGTTTCATCTGGATGGTGGCTTAGTCCAAACAGGTTTAGTTTTGATTAAGAATAACTGGACTGGCCACACCCAGATGAGTAAGATTTTAGCTGGCTGAAGTCAGTTAAGTATGCTGAGTAGTAATGATCTAAACAGATAATTTATATTTCTGATCACCAAATACAGCAAACAATTTAAAGTCCCTTCTGAAATCTGAAGGATACTGACAGCCTTTTTTTTTTTTTTTTTTGGCTTGTTTTTCCACACACAGATACCTTAGATTAAAACATGCTGAAATAGTTTAATATTTTAGTTTCCTGCTTTATTTTTTAAGCAGGAACAATGAAAACCTTGTTTCAGAATCTGTTTTTCATGCTTGAGAAAAAAATACTTCAGTGTTTGATTGCAAACACTGCTGTCTCCAATAAATCTTTTAGCAGAATTAAGAAATCTTTTATGAAGTTGTTGGCCTTAAAGCTTTATGAACCTCGTTTACAAGGCTGAGTTTTGTATTAAGTCTGCCCAAGCAGTGTCCTTTTCAAAAATTCTGTTCTCTCCCACCAATATGAGACCTACTGAAATAAAGTTAGGAATTAGCAGCTTTGGGTAGTAGTCCTTAATCGGATTGAAGCACACTTCACATTGAGAAAGTTGTTTTAATAGTGTTACATCTGCATAAGCTAGGCAGTCCCAGTTCCATAGGCACTTTAAAGTTACCCTTATATTAATGTTAAGACACATTCTGCATGAGTACTTTTAGTATGCCAATCTCCAAGGAAGATAGACCCTAAATAGAACTAGACACTCAGGATGATGCTGAAATTGCCATATTCTCTTCTACACCTTTGGAGAAGTTGTATTCCATACATTTCAGTTCATTCTAAGGGATGATCATATCGCATTTCATCTAGTGACTATCCACCAGCCAAGATTTAAGGTGAGTCAGTAACCTTAATAGAAGTTTAAAAGAAGGGTTCAGCTGAAGCGTGCATACCATTTTAATCAACACCTGCATGCATCTTAGCTGATTTTACAACATATACATGTATAACTTGAATCCTTATATCACAAAATTTCAGTGAAGTTCCTGATTTACTGTCACTGTTCTCACCAGCAATAGGATTTCCACCTCAGCACACATGCAAAAGGAAGACACTCACTAGCAATGAGTTCATTGTATACCAGTATGTGTGTATTATTGTAAAGTTCGAAAAATGTAGGTAACTAGATACTTCAAAGAGCGTTTTTGGCACCTGAATTATCATAATTAGAAACTTAAACATTCAGCCCTCATGTTAACTAATCTTATTCTATACTGCAAGCCATAAAAGTAGGCTAACTCTAGAGATCACCTTCTTTGTTATAGCTTTTTATCACTAAAAGCTGTAACTTGAAGAGGGCATCAGTAGCTTTGCTACTGCCTCCTTGTGCAGACAGTTTTCTGCATGGCTGAGTCATAACTAACATTACATCATCTTACCCAGGGAGGGGCACAATTTCCATAGTGAGAATTACAACCTCATACAAGCAGCACAGTATATTGAAGATTCCAGATACAAAAGTCATCTGGGTTATGTGAAAAAAATATTTTTTTGAAAAGAAACCAGGTTCAATGCCCCTTAATTAGTTCATTCATAGATAAGTATAGTGTCAATACTTTTGCTTATATACAAGTGTATAATTAAGAGATCAATGGAATATAAAGTCTACGTACAATAAAGAGTTTCAACAAGTTTGCAAATATGTAAGAGTTGATGCCCATGAGGACTTTAATAGAAGTTTTGGAATTATGTATTTAAGGAAGAGAAGTCACTCGGTTATCTAATTTTGTTTTTCAGAAGTGGTGGTATGGGGGAGATTTTGGATGCTTTGCATAGAATGCCTCAGTTTTTAGCAAGGGACTGAAAAATAGTAGTTTAACAGGGCCAAAACTATTTACCCTGCAATATTAAGCAAACACGAATTAAATACAGTTTTATTATCTCTCACCAGCACATCATTGCAGATGTCTCTTAGCTCTGTCTCAATTTTCTCTCTGTATTCTCGGGCCATCTGCTGTTTTTTCTCAGCACCTTCCGTCTTTTGTTCAATACTCGAGACGACTCTCCAAGATGACCTACGGGCTCCTACGACATTTTTGTAAGCAACAGAGAGAAGATTCCTCTCCTCATTGGACAATTCAGCTCCTTGCTCAGTCACAGACTTCATGCAGCCTGCCATGTCATCATATCTCTCAGCCTGCTCAGCCAGTTTGGCCTTTTGCACCAGCTCATTTTTATCCATGCTGATTTTTCTGAAGAGGGAAAATAGGAAGGCATTATTTAAACAATATTCATCAAGGGCAAATTAGCCTCATATGTAGAATGAGTCTTTTTTTTAAATTATATAATATTCTAGCTAGTCAGTTATGCAACTAAGGCTCTCAATGCTTGGACATTTATAAAACCAGTGACTTAAAAGTCTTCATGCCATGACATTTCTACAAATTCAAACCTTTAATTAGCACTTCTAATCTTTCATTTCAGAGATCACATCACATTTGGAAGGTTAAGGTGCACCATTTCTGTGCTTTCCCAAGTATGTAGACAATTCAAGTGCCTCTTGCCACTGCTCAGAGTTCTCTTCAGACTACTTCCAAGCAGCATCAGCATGATTAAGTTGGTCAGTTTCATTTTTCTGATGATTGGAGAACAAACTGGAAGCAGCATCAGTTGCTGACCCTTAAACAGTTCAGAGGAAGACCAGTCCAAAAAATAAATGAAAAACAGAAATAAAAAAAAACCCTGAACAACTCCAGGCTGAACTAGCTGCACAAAACTCCCAACTCCCTCAAGAAAAATAACTCTGCCGCAGCCAGAAGGAGTTTTTAAACTTTCAGATACTTACTAGCCAGAGGTTGATATCACAGCTTGGGCCCTAATCATACACCCACATACACTTGCAGCCCTCCTAGAAAGGGAGGGGCTGAGCTTCTCACCTGGGCATTGCTCTTCCACCTTACTGGTTATGGCTTGATGGGCACATTGCCCAATTTGAGTAAAAACCCTCATTGAGATGCAAGTGTTAGCTGGGTGTGTTGTAGACCTTTTGGTCTGCATCTTAACAAGCCCTTTCAATCATACTGATCTAACTTGATTAAAATATATCCTTTCGCATGTCAGAATGGTTAGAGTCCACCCCCCCCCCCCCCACTCATTTCACTAGTCTTTGGTTCATAATATTTGGTAATTATTTCAAGCCCTGCAATATTCACTAGCTATAAGATTCCTTGGAATCTTAACTGATGAGGCTAAAAAGTGTGTTTTTATATTACTTATTCCAACTGCCATCCCATTGCTCCCCAACAGTTTTGTTTGTCTTACATAAGTGTAATACTTCACATAAGACTATCGGAATTGAATTTCTTGTATTTAAACTCAATTTAAAAAAATTTAGATTTTTTTTCAGAGATCAGGTCATCTCAAGGGTGAAAGATGTTTCAGTAGCTGTTTCAACCAACACTGGTCAAGAACAGTTGCTCCATTTCTCTGTAATATTTTCTAGGGTGGATTAAGGCCTTGACCACACTGCAAACACTGTTAAGAAGCCATTTTACATAATGGTTGCAGCTACAGCAATGATACCACCCAGCATAGATTAGACAGGGCAGATATGGTTAAAACGTTCTCTGAAAGCCAGTTGATCAAACTGTGATTACCGGCCAGCTAACGCTAGTAGACTGGCACGGCAGGATCCTGGACAGCACTGCTGCACTTTAACAGAAGAGAAGCCACTTTCATGAAGCACAGCGATGGTGGGAAAATGCCAGTCAATTCCTCTGTACACTAGATCACGTCTTGACAGCATAAAATGGTGCTGCTGGAGCTCTCTGCAGCGCCGGGCCGCGGTGCGTGCTTGCAGCCGGCAAGGCTACACCGAGCGCGGGGCGGTGGGGCGGCTACACCATGAAATCGACACGGCGTGGGCGAGGAGGGACAACCGGGCTAGACTCCTCCCGTCGCCCCTCCCGCGCTGCGGCCGCCGCATCCGCCCGGTTCCGAGACAGGCAGCGCCTCGCCTGGGCTCTTTGTCATGGCGGATCCGTGCCAGAGCCCAGCCCACTGTGCGCGCTAACCCCGCTCACCTCAGCCCAGCGGCGGGGGGAGGAGACGGCCGCACTCCCGCCCCCGCCCCGACACAGAGCGACAGTGGGGAAAGCCGCAGCCCGGCGCCGTCGCCACACGGGCGAGAGAGGGGGCGCGGACCCCGCCCCGCGGCGCCAGCACAGTCACCGCCCTATAGGAGCTGCCGTGGCCGCTCGGGAGCCCGGGCAAAGCGCCCATTACACGCCCCGCGGCCCGGGTCCCCAGCGACACCCCGGCTCCCTCCGCGCCGGGATCCGGGGCGGGGCCACCGCACCAAGGCGCTCCAGGAACCCCGCTCGGCCAGGCGGAGGCAGCGCTGCCGGCGGCAGACCACACCCAACCAGCGAGCCGCCTGCGCCCCACACGCTACGCGCCCGGCCCCAGGCAGGCGGCACCCCTGCCGGCGGGGCCCCGCGCGCCCAGGTGGGGCGGCCCGCACCGGCCCCGGAGGGACTGCGCCCCCTGCCCCGCTGCCTGCCCGGCCCGAAGGAGCCCCCGCCCAGCAGCCCCACCTGCCAGAGGAGCTGACCCCCTGCCCCGGCTCACACGCTGCTGCCCCCGCCTCCCCCAACGGCTCCATCTTCCCCCTCTCCGAGGCAGCAACCTGGCAGGGGGCACAGGGAGGGGCGGACCCGGCCTCACCTGTGCAGCGCAGGCCACGTCCGCAGCGGCGGAATAGTTACCTGGGGGCCAGCGCCCCCGCGCCCTGCCCGCGGAGCCCGGCGCGGGGAGCCGCCCTGCTGCCTGCGAAAGGACGGGGGGGGGGGGAGCGCCGCTATCCCGCCAGCTCCTTCCCCCCTTGCGGACGCCCCGCACGGCTGGCTGTGCTGTGGACCCCGTTACCTGTGTAAGGAGGAAGCGGCGGCGCGAGTCTCTCTGGGCGGGTAGCCGGCACGGACTGTAGCTCTCGAGCCCTGCTGCTCTCTCCGCTGCAGCCTCTCTCCCAGCGCCGCACACGGGGTCTCCGCCAATCACTGCGCCGCAACGCACGGGCACCACACTGCCCGTGACGTCAAACGGGGCCATGGCAACCGCGAGCGAGCGCCTGCGCCCGCGCCTTCCCCGCCGCCCCACAGGGCGGGGGCCGCACCAACCGCCGCTGGCGTCGGCGCGCGCAGCACCGCGGGGGACACGCCTCGCCCCGCCACAGCCGCTGCCGCGGGCGCGCGCCTTTGCTTCCAACTGCAGCGTGTGAGTGAGCAAGCGCTTGCGGGGTCCGCGCCGCTCCCCTGGCGGCAGGGCTGGGAGAGGCCGCGCACCGATTCTCCCTTCCCCCACACAGACCTGCCACAATGCCGCCTTCCGCCGGGGAGGGGCTCCCTCCTGCTGACTTGTGCGAGGTGCCCTCGGTGGGGCGGCGTCTCTCAGTTCAAATAGCCCCAAATGTGGCTGGCTGAAGCCCCGGCTCCCATGTGACACACGACATTTCAAAGCAGTCTGAGTAACCCTGCAGCAGCTCTTTAGAGCAGTGGGTTCCAAACTTTTTTTCTGGGGACCCAGTTGAAGAAAATTGTTGATGCCCATGACGCAAGGGCGCTTGGGTTTGGGGTGCGGGAGGGGCTCACGGCTGGGGCAGTGGGGTGGGGGGTGAGGGCTGCAGGGTGGGGCTGGGAATGAGCGGTTCAGGGTGCAGGAGGGTGTCTGGGCTGGGGGTGCAGGCTCTGGGGGTGGGGATGGGGGGTTTGGGGTGCAGGAAGGGGTTCCAGGTTTAGGGGGCTCAGGGCTGGGGCACAGGCTTACCTCCGGCGACTCCTGGTCAGCAACACAACCAGGGTTCAGAAGCAGGCTTCCCGCCTGGCTGGCACCGCGGACCGCACTGCGCCATGTAAGCAGCCAGCAGCAGGTCCGGTTACTAGGCGGAGGCGCGCAAGCGGCTTCGCATGACTCTCGCCCGCATGCACTGCCCCCCCAGCGCTGCTCGGGATGGGGGCAGCGCGCGGAGCCCCGTCGCCCCCCTGCCTAGAAGCCAGACCCGTTGCTGGGGTGCAGCGTGGTATTGGAACAGATAGGCATTAGCCTGGGCAGCACCGCTGATAGGACTTTTAATGTCCCGGTTGGCGGTGCTGACCAGAGTGACTCAGTGCCTGACATCCCGAAAAACGCTGCTTTAGAGCACCTAGGAGAGTTGAACTTGAAGCAGAAAGCTGGTTTTACCCTTCACTCTAGCAAAGCCGGTGCTCTGCTCTCATCCATCGATCTGAGTTTTATGCTATTGCCCATCACTGGAGGATCTGAGTGCCTTAAACAGAAAATCAATAGCAATAGCAGAGTCCCTAGTGGCCTTCCTGGAGTCTCTGGCAAGTCTCCCTTTATGCGGTCAGATCTCTGCTGGGGATAGGGCCGGGGGTTTCAGGAGGGGTGGGGGAGGGTTGAGAAGGGTTTTGAGAATAAAAGGTGTGTTTGAATTGTGAGCATTACTTATGATGGAAAGGGTTCCTCTGACAGAAAATTGCAACATTATCTAAAAATGGTCAGACTGCATCCACCCGATCAATTGGTCTACAGCCAGATCACCTTGCCAGAGAATGCTTTGTCCTCCACTTCGCACATTTGTCATCCTGGGTTATAAGGAAAGGTTAAAAGAATTGGGCATGTTTAACCTAGAGAAAAGAATATTGGGGGCAACATGATAACAGTCTTCAAATATGTCAAGGGTTATAACACTTCTGAGGGAATTCTGCACCAAAAGAAATTTCTGTGCATAATATTTTAAAATTCTGCACATTTTATTTGTTGTCAATAAATAATCTTGGAGGCTCCAGACTGGCAGCGGGGAGCACAGGCCACTGGCTGCATGGAGGTGGGAGATCACCCTGAAGCCCCTCTCTGCCCCCCCGGGACACGGACTCAGAGGTGAGACTGCACCAAACTTTGACACAGTGGAAGGGCAGAGCCTACCCCAGAAACGCCTGGGGCCCTGCCCCTCCGCACCAGGTGTGGCCGGGCAGGCTCAGCCCAGCAGGATCCAAGCGGAGGGTGGGGGATCCAGGTTTGGGGTGAAAGAGTTCTATGTGGGGCAATCTGAGTGCAGGTGGCTCAATGGGGGATCTGGGTATGTGGGGGATCTGGATGCACAGGGTTCATTTGGGGTTTCCAGGTTGGGACAATGGGACTCTGCAGGGGAGTCCAGGTGAAGATGGTTGGGGCTCAGAGGGAGAATCTGGATGAGGGGGGATGGAGCTCAGCAGGGGGGTCTGGGTGCTGGGGGAATGGGTCTTGGTGGGGTGAGGATCCGGGTGCATGGAGCTCGTCAGGGCGGGTGTTGGAGTGCAGAGGGATCACTGGGAGGGTGGTCTGGATGAAGGGGATGGGGTTCAGTGGGGAGGGTCTGATTGCAGGAGGTGAGGCTCAGCAGGGTTGGGGTTTGGATGCGGGGGCTCAATGTGTCCCTTTCTCTGTCCTGTTAATCCATGCACTCCCTAGACAACTTCTAGGCATGTCCTCTCCTTCTCTTTCTCGTCTGGACTGCAGAAATGGCTGTAGACTTGTAAATATAATAAAATGACAGAAGTGAGGATGTTGTCTCTAGATTGTTTAGCTCTTCAAAAGTATACTCATACCAAAGAACATCATTTGTTCATTTTTAGGTGGTGACATTTCTGCAGTAGTTTTGACTTTTTCTGATATGACACAGCCCCTTCTTTATCACATGCCCTAAGAACTGTAGTCAGGTTTGTCTTATTGGGATCCAGGAAGTGGGCGGGCGAAGCTCGCCCACTGCTAAAGGATCCCCCCCCAGCCTAAGGGGGAGATCCACAGGACCTGGGAAACCAAGTAATTATGGGGGACAACTAATGAACAACAGGGACAGGAGTGCGGTCAAAGGGTCAAACGAAGGGAACCGGACGGGAACACCGAGCAGAGAACCCCGGACAGTGCCCACCGCTCCTCAAAGGCGTCAAGGGAGTCAGTGGACGCCGCCCAGAGGAACTCTGCCCGGAGGCGTGAACGGACAGAGGATCGGAAATAGGCCCCGCAGTCGCAGGAGACTCCATCGGCCAACCTCCTCACCCTGGTTTTATAGATGGCCACTTTAGCCAGGGCCAGGAGGAGGTTGACCAGGAGGTCTCGCGACTTAGTGGGGCCACGGACAGGGAGTGCGTAGATAAGGAGGTGAGGAGAAAAATGCAACCAAAACCTTAACAAAATATTCGTGAGGAGCCAGAATAGAGGCTGCAACCTGGCGCACTCCAGATAGACGTGTGCCAGGGTTTCCCTCACGCCGCAAAAGGGGCAGGTGTCCGGGATTGGGGTGAACCGCGCCAAGTACACGCCCGTGCTCACAGCCCCGTGAAGGAGCCACCAACTGATATCCCCGGCGGGCCTCGGGACTAAGGTGGAATAGAGGCTGGCCCACCGGGGCTCCTCACCCTCTAGAGGTGGCAGGAGGTCCCGCCACTTTGTGTCAGGGCGGGACGCGAGGGTGAGGACATGAAGGGTGTGGAGCACGAGCGTGTAGAGATGTTGTTTTGGCACGGTCTGGAACCGGACCAGCTGCAGCTCGCGGTGAAGGGGCGGGGGGGTCGGTTGAGTCCACGGGGCAGGGGCCCGATGAAAAGGTCCGGAGGGCCTGGGGTGGAGGGTGGGCGGGGCGCACCCTCTCGCAGGACCCGGTCGAGGTAAACCCGAGCAGCGGGCGGCAAAGCGGCCCTCACCTCCGGAAGTACGCGCAGGGCAGTACGAGGTCTGGAGAGCCCCATGCGCTGAGCGAGCATCAGGGGATCCAGCCAGTCTCCCTGGTCGTAGTCCAGGAGGTCTCCGACTTTGGTGACTTCTGCCAGGACCAACCTCTGGCGCACCAAGGGGGACTCCGCCGCCTGCACACGGAGCTGGGGGTTGTGTAGCAGGGGCTCCGTGAGGAGATCTTCCCCCACAGAGGCCACCACGGACCTGGTCGCTGCGAACGGTTTCCAGGTCCGGAGGAGGTCCTGGTAGAAGACCGGCAGCCCGGAGAGGTCTCGCGGAAGACCCCTCGGATGGAGATAAAGGAGCTGCCGGTCATATCAGAGCCCTCGGAGGTGGCGCAGGAAGGCGTGCACCAATATGCTCCACGCCGGACTACCTGCACCATAAAGGAGCCTCTGCAGGGCCTGGAGGCAGAAGACATGGACCTGAGTGCGGAGACATTTCAGGCCCTGCCCTCCCTCCTCCAGGGGTAGATGGAGAAACCCTGCAGAGACCCAGTACATTCCTGACCAGAAGAACTCCAGAATCAATTTCCGGAAGTTGGCCAGGAAATCCGGGGCCGGAACCAGGGTGTTGAGCCAGTACCAGAGCATGGACAGGACTAGTTGATTGAGCACCAGTGCCCGCCCTCAAAACGACAGACACCGGAGTAGTCCTGTCCATCTCCGGAGCCGCTCTACCACCCTGCCCTCTAAACCGTGCCAGTTCTCCGGCGGAGACGGATGCGTGGCAGAAAAGTAAACGCAGAGATAGAGCAGCAGACCCGCGCTCCACCGGATAGCTTGAAGCGCGGGTGGGAGGGAGCTCGCTTGCCGCCAGTCCCCTACCACCAAGCCAGAGCTCTTGACCCAGTTGACCCGGGCGGAGGAGGCTGCCGAGTACACAGCCTGGCAAGCCTCCACCCGCGCCAAGTCGCCCGGGTTCTGGACCACGAGGAGTACATCGTCGGCGTACGCCGACAGGACCAGCCGCAGCTCCGGCTCCCGTAGCGCCAACCCCGTCAACCTCCTGCGGAGGAGACAGAGGAAGGGCTCGATCGCCAGAGCGTACAGCTGGCCCGAGAGGGGGCACCCCTGCTGTACTCCTCTCCCGAAGCTGACCGGTTCGGTCAGGGTCCAGTTGAGCCTGACCAGACACTCTGCGGAGGCGTACAGCACCTGGAGAAAACCCACAAACTGGGGTCCCAAGCCAAACGCTCGCAGAGTGCCCAGGAGATACCCGTGATCCACTCTGTCGAACGCCTTCTCCTGATCCAGGAACAGGAGGGCGAACGACAGACCGTCCCTACACCCGAGTTCCAAAAGGTCCCGGACCAGATATAGGTCGTCGAAGATGGTGCGGCCCGGGACGGTGTAGGTCTGTTCTGGGTGGATCACGTCCGCCAGCACGGACCCTAGCTGCAGCGAGATGGCTTTCGCTACGACCTTGTAGTCCGTGCTGAGGAGCGAGACGGGACGCCAATTTCGTAAATCGCGGAGGTCCCCTTCTTTGGCAATAAGGCGAGCACAGCTCACCTGCACAAAAGAGGGAGGACCCCGCTCTGCAAAGATTCGGCCCAGACGGTAACTAGGTCTGGGCCGAGGACGTCCCAGAATGCGCGGTAGAACTCCACGGTCAGCCCGTCCATGCCCGGAGATTTATTGGTGGGCATGTGGCGGAGGGCTTCCGAGAACTCGGCCAGAGTGAGAGGCACCTCTAGCCGGTCTCGGTCGCCCACGCTGACCGTCGGGAGTTCGTCCCAGAGCACTCTGCAAGCATTAGGATCGGTCGGATCCGGGGAGAAAAGGCCTGCGTAGAAGGCCCTGGCCCTCCCGCACATCTCCACCGGATCCGTGAGGGGGGTGCTGTCCTCTGCGAGGAGGCAGGTGACGTGTTTCTTGGCCCCCCTCTTTTTCTCCAGGGTGTAGAAGAAGCGGGAGCCACGATCCATCTCCCGAAGGAGGCGGATGCGGGATCGAACAAAAGCACCCCGGGCCCGATGGTCCTCGAGGGCCCGGAGCTCCTCCCGCTTCTCCCGGCACGCTCCGCAGAGGGATGGATCCTCGGGGCTGGCGGCCAAATGCCTCTCCAGCTCTAAGACCTCCCGTTCCAACTGCCCTATCGCCGCATCCCTCCGTCGGCTGGCGCCCTGGGTGTAGTCACGGCAGAAGAGCCGGGCGCGCACCTTCCCTAGGTCCCACCACCGCCGCGCCGAGGGAAAGGCACGCCGCTGCCCTCGCCAGGCCAACCAGAACTCCCGGAAGGACGCCACGAAGCCCACGTCCTCCAACAAGCTGTTATTAAAATGCCAATAGGCCGGCCCCGGCCTCTCTGCACAGAGAGAGACCGTCACGGTGGCCAGGTGACGATCGGAGAATGGGGCCGGCCGGATGCTGGAGGAGCGGGCCTGTAAAAGATGGAAACATGATAAATAGATACGGTCCAACCGGGAGTAGCGCGACTGACAGGCCTCCACCCGGACAAAGGTGAACGTCAAGACGTCGTCCGGGTGGTGGTCGCGCCAGACGTCTACCAGGGAGTGATGGTCGACTATCTCCCGGAGGACGCCCGCGGCGGCCGAGCACTGCTCGGTCCCTGAGCGGTCCCGCTCCTCGAGGGTCGTATTAAAGTCCCTGCCCAGGACCAGGCACTCGTGAGGATCCAAAGTGCCGAGGAAGGCGGATGCCTGCTGAAAGAAACGTAGCCGCTCCGGGCCCGATGTCGGGGCATAGACGTTGACAAGATTGACCAAGAGCCCCTCCAAACGGACCTGTAGTCAGGTTTGTCAGAGGCTATTGTACATTTTGTTCTATTCTGACCACCCCAATTGCCTTCAGACCTTGTTTTAAATTTACATGATACTCTTTCTTGGATTTCCCACAAATTAAAATGTCATCCATTTAAACTTTCACTTCCCCCAGGACTTACAAAACCTCATTCTTTTTCCTTTGGAAGATTTCTGGAGCACTTGTGAGACCAAATGGGAGGTAACAAAAGTAAGGTATTCAGAATGGTGGGGCAGAACTCACCAGAATTCACTAGTTACATGTGGTGAGGAAAAATTATTGCTCAAGATAAATTTGAAGAATATACCTTTTCCTCTTTACTGCTTCATTGAACGTCTGTAAGACTGTGCAGATACAGAGGTCTCCATTTTTTTTTGCAATATACATCATAAAGGTACATCACTTTGTAGGTTCCGTTACACTATTCTTCTCTATCATATCTAGTTCTTGTTTCAATTTTAGAAGCAATGGGATTATTACCCTTGCAGCTGTAATGACCAAGGAGATATACATTGCTCACCTTTGTTTGTGCTGCCTCCCTGATTCATTTGCTTCAACAAGATATATTCCCACCACCATCTTTTATTATTACATTTCCTGCATGCTTCCACTGGCTTGGAAAACCTCATCTATTCTGTGTTCTACTTTATCATGCTTGTTACATTTCTGTCCAGGGAACTTGGTATTCTTGAAAGACTTATGTTAGGGGGTGTGATGGGGTATACCTGGCCTTCAAGGCCCCCCTGTCCTACTACACCTCACCTGAAAAAAGGAGCAGTGAAGGTGCGTCCTCCAGGCTTTCCTAGAGAGGCTGCATGGAGCAGCCAATCAGAGCCCACAGGGCTCAGATAAAAGTTGAAGCAAGGCCTTAGTAAGTCAGTTCCTGGCTGGGACTGGAGGGCCTTCTCTGCCTAAGGAAGTCTGAGCTGGTAGCCAGTCTACTTCTGGCTGCATTTTGCTTAGCTGGGTTTCTAGAGAGTTATATTTATATCTTAAGACCCTTAACCGAGAAGTACAGGTGGAGCAGGTAGGAAGAAGCCCAGGGAAGAAGCAGCAATGAACTGAAGTGAGTGGTACATGGCTGCTGATAAGAGGGACCCTGGGTTGGAACCTAGGGTAGTGGGTGGGCCTGAGTTCCTCTGCTGTTCACAGAAAATGGTGTAAACCCCATTAAGGGGCAGGACTGAGTTGGGAGCATAAACAAAGGGCTGCATTTAAAGGGGCCCAGAGCTAGGACTGAAGACCCTACCAAAGGGGAATAAATTATTTATCAGAGTTTATAACACCTTGGAAGGGGTTCATTTGGGCTTTGTGACTTGACTGGAGGGCTGAGCCATAAAGAGCTGCCAAGTGAGTTTCACAACCTACAAGGGGTGCCAGGAGCAGGAAAAGGACTGCAGTACTGCATGCAGCAGCAAGTGCTCAAGAAATGTGTATTCCCTGTTACAGGGGGCTTCCTTTTCCCTCAAGAGAATTTTTTTCTTTGCTGCTTTTTTGCACCATGCTTCTACAGTTTTCTTGCTGGATGACTTGTGTTTTCACTATCTCAGACTGTCAGGCATACTTGTCAACATCCAGGAAGGAAAAACCAATAGATCATGAATTTCTAAAATTATAGAAACTTGCATACACTTATAGATTTGCATAAAAGTACATTAAAAACAGAGCAGGTGGGAGGAAGAGGGGGTGGACAGAGAATGACCCCAAAATATCCTTCTCTTTCCCTCACAGAAGATTAGGGTTGGAAGAGATCTGAGAAGGTCATCTAGTCCAATCCCATGCTCAAAGCAGGACCAACCCCAACTAAATCATCCCAGCCAGGGCTTTGTCAAGCCAGGACTTAAAAACCTCTAAGGATGAAGATTCCACCACCCTCCCTCCACAACACACAATTATTTCTCCCGTAATATTATTATCCCTCCCTCCAACTGTAACCTTTTAGAAGGTGGATGGGGGAAGCAGAGCAAGGCTATTCACCTCTGAGGCCTCCAGAGGTGGCAGCAGGGCAGTTTTTTCCAACCCCTCTCCCTTGGGGAAGGAGGGATACAGCAGGGAGAAGGCCTTGTACTGGGGTTGACAGCACAAGAAGCCAGTGGGAGCAGCTGCTTGCCAGCTGGCTCTTGAAACAGGGGTCCCACCACATCAACTGGGAGATAAAAGCATTGCTTTCTCCCTGTGCTAAGGGAGTAAAGAATGCATCAGTCTATAGAGCAGGTTTGATTGACTGCCTTTCTCCAGGGGGAAGGAATGTGAGGAATAGCTTATAGCAGCCAAATGGAGGGAATTTCCCTAAAGGCTAGGGGTTTTCCCAGCAGCCCCCAGAAAGATCTGCAAATCTCTAGTCTATGCGAGAATCCTGTAGATTCAGCAGGTCTGTCATGCTTTTGTAAAGCTTTTGATACTGTTTCACATGACCGTCTCATAAACAAACTAGGGAAATGCAACCTAGATTAAGTTACTATAAGGTGGGTGAAAACTGGTTGGAAAACCATTTCCAGAGAGTAGTTATCAGTGGATCACAGTCATGCTGGAAGGGCATAGTGGGTGGGTTCCCGCAAGGATCAGTTCTGCGTCTGGTTCTGTTCAATATCTTCATCGGTGATTTAGACAATGGTATACAGAGCACACTTATAAAGTTTGTGGATGATACCAAGCTGGGAAGGGTTGCAAGTGCTTTGGAGGACAGGATTATAATTCAAAATGATCCGGACAAACTAGAGAAATGGTCTGAAGTAAATAGGATGAAATTCAATAAGAACAAATGCAAAGTACTCCACTAAGGAAGGAAAAATCAATTGCACACATACGAAATGGTAAATGACTGCCTAGGAAGGAGTACTGTGGAAAGGGATCTGGGGGTCATAGTGGACCACAAGCTAAATATGAGTCAACAGTGTAACACTGTTGCAAAAAAAGCAAACATCCTTCTGGGATGTATTAGCAGGGGTGTTGTAAGCAATACATGAGAAGTAATTCTTCCACTCTACTCTGCACTGATTAGGCCTCAACTGGAGTATTGTGTCCAGTTCTGGGTGCCACATTTCAAGAAAGATGTGCACAAACTGGAGAGAGTCCAGAGAAGAGCAACAAAAATGATTAAAGATTTAGAAATCATTACCTATGAGACAAGATTGAGAAAATTGGGTTTGTGTTGTCTGGAAAAGAGAAGACTGAGTGGGGACATGTTAACAGTTTTCAAGTATGTAAAAGGTTGTTACAAGGAGGAGGAAGAAAAATTGTTTTTCGTAACCTCTGAGGATAGGACAAGAAGCAATGGGCTTAAATTGCAGCAAAGGAGGTTTAGGTTGGACATTAGGAAAAAATTCCTAACTGTCAGGGTGGTTAAGCACTGGAATAAATTGGCTAGGGAAGTTGTGGCGTCTCCATCATTGGAGACTTTTAAGAGCAGGTTAGACAAACACCTGTCAGGGATGGTCTAGATCAGAGGTGGGCAAACTACGGCCCGCGGGACCCTCCTGCCCTGCCCCTGAGCTCCCGGCCGGGGAGGCTAGCCCCCAGCCCCTCCCCTGTTGTTCCCCCTCCCCCACGGCCTCAGCTCACTGTGCCACCAGCGCAATGCTCTGCGCAGCGGGGCTGCGAGCTCTTGCCGGGCAGCGCAGCTGCAGCCTGACCTGGTGCTCTGTGCTGCACAGTGGCATGGCTGGCTCCAGCCGGGTGGTGCGGCTGCCTGTCCTGGTGCTCTGGGCAGCGCGTCTGTAGCGCCGCCAGCCACCAGTGTTCCAGGCAGCGTGGTAAGGGGGCAGGGGTGTGTGGATGGGGCAGAGGTCCTGGGGGGGGCCATCAGGGAACAGGCGGGGTTGGATGGTGCAGGAGTCCCAGGGGGGCCATCAGGGGGCGAGAAGCTGGGGGGGGGGGTCAGATGGGGGTGGGGGTCAGGCCATGCCTGACTGTCTGGGGAGGCACAGCCTCCCCTAACCGGCCCTCCATACAATTTTGGAAACCCGATGCGGCCCTTGGGCCAAAAAGTTTGCCTGTCCCTGGTCTAGATAATACTTAGTCCTGCCACAAGTGCAGGGGACTGGACTCTCAAGGTCCCTTCCAGTTCCATGATTCTGTGCTTATGGCGCTGCCTATTGTAGAGTTAAGTCAGACATTAACTGTAATTTTCTGACAGTTCCTTGCTTAAAATCCTAATTACTAGATGGTCTTTTATATGTTCTTTATTGAAATCAAAGTCACAAGGCTGTACTTGTACATTATAGTACCCTTACAAAGGCTTGCATGCATCCTTCAGTAACAGCGTGCTTGCTTGTGTATTACATTCCTTTTTGGAACTGAACATTCATACTTTTTAAGAAGGTGTCATAGTTATTCCAATCTCCTTCCTCAGCAAAGGCTAATGATTTATAAATATTTTCAGCCTCATTCCTCATGATGTAGATTAACGAGCAGACCTGTATTTCATCACTCTCTGTGGCAAGCTTGGCTGTGTTTTGGAATCTACTGACATGTTCCTTCCTCTCAGGATATTTGGTCAGCTGATCAAGCTAAAAAACTTCTGGGGCATTCAATTTTTGAATTTTCTCTTCCTTCTCTTTGTATTGGTCCAAAACTAATCAAATGCGAACACCATGTCATGTGACAATGGTTTAAAAAAAATCACAGAAAGAGCGCCTTCTTTACATTTTCCTTGTTCAGTGATAGATTAGGATAAGATGAGGAGTATTACCCCTAAAGCTATACACATTCTTGCTCTCTGCTTCACTGAAAAGTTTCTGCCTAGGACCCCTTGTGGGAGTCCGCAGACTACGATTTCCAAAGGGATCCGCACCTTCATTTGAAATTTTTTAGGGGTCTGCAAACAAAAAAAGGTTGAAAACCACTGGCCTAGAACCTTCTCCAAACCCCTCTTTCCTGGTTGGCTTCCTTCTGAAGTCTTAAATAAACAATACACATATCCTCCTCGGAAGACGCAAAGAACCAGTACAACCTGAAGTCCTGTTTAGGTAATCCTTGTAGTCATATCTTCAGATGACTTTGGATATGGAGTGATATATTAATGCAGATCTTGGTTGCAGATGTCCACATTGGGGATACTTCAGACATTATCTGATAGAGAAGTTCAGTTTATTTGAACATAAGAACAGCCATACTGGGTCAGACCAAAGGTCCATCTAGCCCAGTATCCTGTCTTCTGACAGTGGCCAATGCCAGGTGCTCCAAAGGGCATGAACAGAACAGGTAATCATCAAGTGATCCATTCCCTGTCACCCATTCCCAGCTTCTGGCAAACATAGGCTAGGGACAACATCCCTGCCCATCCTGGCTAATTGCCATTGATGGACCTATCCTCCATGAATTTATGTAGTTCTTTTTTGAACCCTGTTTATAGTCTTAGCCTTCACAACATCCTCTGGCAAAGAGTTCCACAGACTGACTGTGCGTTGTGTGAAAAAAATACTTCCTTTTGTTTTAAGCCTGCTGCCTATTAATTTCATTTGGTGGCCCCTAGTTCTTGTGTTATGAGAAGGAGTAAATAACACTTCCTTATTTACTTTCTCCACACCAGTCACAATTTTATAGACTTCTGTCATATCCCCCCTTAGTCTGTTTTTTTCCAAGATGAAAAGTCCCAGTCTTATTAATCTCTCCTCATATGGCAGACAGTTCATACCGCTAATTATTTTTGTTGCCCTTTTCTTAACCTTTTCGAATTCCAATATATATATATTTTTAGATGGGGCAACCACATCCGCACGCCATATTCAAGGGTGGGCGTACCATGGATTTATATAGAGGCAATATGATATTTTCTGTCTTATTATCTATCCCTTTCTTAATGATTGCCAAGATTCTGTTTGCCTTTTTGACTGCCGCTGCACATTGAGTGGATGTTTTCAGAGAACTATCTACAATGACTTCAAGATCTCTTTCTTGAGTGGGAACAACTAATTTAGACCCCATCATTTTATATGTGTATTTGGGATTGTGTTTTCCAATGTGCATTACTTTGCATTTATCAAATTGAATTTCATCTGCCATTTTGTTGCCCAGTCACCCAGTTTGTAGAGATCCTTTTGTAGCTCTTCACAATCTGCCTGGGACTTAACTATCTTGAGTAGTTTTGTATCATTTGCAAATTTTGCCACCTCACTGTTTTACCCCCTTTCCCAGATCATTTATGAATATGTTGAATAAGACTGGACCCACTACAGACCCCATGGGACACCACTATTTACCTCTCTCCATTCTGAAAACTTACCATTTATTCCTACCCTTTGTTTCCTATCTGTTAATCAGTTACCAGTCCATGAGAGGAAATATCTTACAAATGTTTGTTTGCAAACGATAGAAAGTGATAAAGAAAAATGATATAGAATTTTAACATACCATTCACAAACAAAAACAACGAGGAGTCCGGTGGCACCTTAAAGACTAACAGATTTATTTGGGCATAAGCTTTCGTGGGTAAAAAACCCCACTTCTTCAGATACACAACAAATATTTGCAAACAAATATCATAGAAGCCATAAATTGTAACCTTAACATGCAGTTATTTTCTGAAAAGAAATGATGTAAAACAACTTCTTACTCAGCTTATCTAGTTGCCTGAGTGACAAAAGTAGGTGTATACTGCTTTTTACTCCTGTTAGAACTGCAGAGCTAACACAGCTGAGAGAGAAAGCTGGATTCTGTTCTTTTTGTCTTGTGTGTGAAAAGTTCCAATTGGTTACACCTTTGCAAACCTACTGAAGGCAGTGGGTTTGCAAAGGTGTCACTAAGGGCTTAATTTGGTCTATAGAACCTTTGTTAGTGGTGATAAATATGTGAGATGAATAGAACCTCGCTTGAATCTGAGTCCAGGCTGAGTGTGAAGGGCTGCAGGCAAATTTGCAGACTCTGATGAGAAGGAAGAGGAGTCTATAAGTCTCAAATGGGTGTCACATGTGCTCTATGTAAATCATGGTTTGCTCTATTATGGCCTCCATTAGTGTGGTGTCTGAGCACCTGTTATATTAAGTTGGGAATTATGCAGCCCGGTGGGTTCTTGGATCCAGTGGAGCTTGGTTTGAAAACCAGGCAGCTTGATGTTGTTAGGGGGTTGTTAACATTCTGGGGGGAGAATCAGTTTATTCCTGTGTTTGGAGTTGGTGTGATAACATTAAATGCAAGCTGAGATGCAAAATGGAAGAACAAAGTTCTCTCTCTAGAATTAGATTGACTAAACTAATTAGGCCACTTTGGGGTGTAAATGAAGAACTGGATTTGGGGTGGGTACTGTTACCATTGGAACCAACAAGAAGTCATATAATAGACCTACCAGTCATAAACCAGGCTTCCAATAATTTACTGGCGATCTAAGCTGTAATGTTTGAAAATGTGGGTCTAGAATAGATCATATTCGTGTGTAGGAACCAGCATGAGGCCTACATATCACTTAAATCACAATATTTTATTCTTTTCTGGTTCTTACACCATGCCTATCACTGTGGTATATCTATGTCTTCCAAAGATACATAAAACAAACACTAACATGTAGGAAACATATAGTCTTGTCACTGCTTTTGAAGATGACATACAATGTCCTATCACATATGAAGGTGTGATGGTAGCTGACTCCAACGTTTGAACCAGGGACCTCCAGAACTGAAGACATGAGTCCTTACAGCTTAAGTGAATAGTATACAGATCTGAGAACCTAATGATGCATCCATTCCATCCTCAGTTACACTCCAGTGAAATACTTCTGGATTTAGTAACTGAGGATGAACTCTTGCCTCTTGTTTCTAAGAAGAAAAAGCATTAGGAATTTGGAAGTTGGACTTGTTCAGTGTTCATTGTTAATAAATACAAAGTAACGCACTTTGGAAGGAAAAAAGTAAATATTTGTACATCTTAGAGTTTTAAATGAACGTATCAGCTCAGGAAAGGATCCTAGGCATGACTGTCTATAGCTCAATGAAGACTCTGCTTAATATGCAACTATGCTCAAAAAAAAGCAAACAAGATGTTAGGATGCAAACAGAAGAGGATGAGAATAATATGGAGAATAGTATAATGCCATAATATAAAATCAAAGGCGTGGCCTCTTTGGGAGTATTGTGTGCTGTACAAGTCACTGCATCTCCAAAATGATATTGTACAATTAGAGGGGGTGTAATGCTGCATGCAGTCAGTGACTCAAGAGCCTGAGTAGCAACCTCAGGGCAGAGTGTTAAGAACCAGGGCACAAATCCTGGTTGTGAGATCTATACTTAGATTTCACCAACCAACCATCAACTGTAAACTCTTCAGGGTCTAAACATAGTCACAGATTATGTATGTTTGGGTACTCTGATCTATTTTACCACCCAGGTGAGTGTACCTTTGTGATAGCTGGTCCCTTACACCAAGAATTATAGCGATATTCTGGTTACTCTCAGTCCCAAAGAACCAGTCACTCCAGATCAACTGCACCTTAGATCTCATACCAAAGATAATGCTTGTAGCCAATCCTATAATAAACTATATAAAGATTTATTAAATAGGAAAAGGAAGCAAGTTATTTGCAAGGTTAAAGCAGGTAAACATATACACACATGAGTTACAATCTTAAATTTCAAAAGGCAATAGAAGTTTCTATAATAAGTAATCTGTACATGTCCATTGGGCTAGGCAGCTGGGGATCTCTTGCTTATGCCTAGGAAACCTGCCCCCCGCCCTCCCCAAGTCAAAGCAGCACAGATATCCAGTTCCTTCTTGTTAGGAGTTTCCATCCCTCTCTTTCCTTGTGCTCTGAGCTGTAAACTCAGCTGATGGGGCGGAATCCACTTACATGACTCATCTTCACATGGAGGTCCTCTTCAACGTCCCACCGTAGACCATCTGGTGTCAATGGACTTTTTCCGTTGGGCAGGACATAACATCTTCTTTTGGAGATCTGCATTGCAGACTAGTTTATGTCTCTGTCCTGTCTGGTGACTTACACATCACAGATGCTCACAGTACAACCAATTAAATATTACCTTGCAGTATGGGATACAGATGTTATAAGTGAGATTAATGCATGCAGCAACTCACAAGCATTCAGTAAAGTCTAAACATGTTTGTATAATTCTAATATCTATTTTAACAATACTTAACACACGAGCCAGATTGTATCCAGCTATGTATTTCTCCGTGTTCAATGGACACATGGGAACTTTGGCAAGAGTTGGCATCTGGTCTGCTAATATCACAGAGGGTTCAGAGAAGGGTGATGAGAATGAATAGGGAAATTGTCATATGAAGAGAAATGGAAAAGATTGGAATTGTTTACCTCAGAAAAGAAATGAATCAGAGGGAACATATTAAAAGTATATAAATTGAGTGGCCTATAGAAGATATATTGGGTTCTCCCTGTCTCATAATATAAGAACGCAATTTCAATGAAAAGTTTCTGTGAAAAGGTAGGGATTTCAAAACTGATAAACACTTTTTCATACAACACCTAATTAAATGTTGGAATTCATTGCCATGAAAGGCCTTGAGGTCTAGGATTTAGTAACATTCAAATAGGAATCAGACATTTACATGGATAACAAGAATATCCAAAGTTATAATAGCTAATGATAATAAAAATTTTGGAAGGACTATTAAAGATCATGCTTCAGTGTTTAAAACAATCTTTAGCTATTAGAGATTAGGATGAAACCTAAAGTGGAGGGCAGCCGCCTAATGCAGGGCTCTTGGATCTTTCTCTGAAGCATCTGTTCTAGGTCACTGGCAGAGAGAAGATACTAGATTAGATGGACCTGAGGTCTGATCCAATCTGGCACTTCTTATGCACTGACATAATATCTAAAGAACTCACTCAGAAATATTCTTGTGGAAAATTACATTGATCCCAACTGTGCATCACTACAATTGGTGTATGGGTGTGACATAATCAGAAAAGACCATCTGGCCACTCAGAATATGCCTTCAAACAACCAGTGTCCATAGACACACTAATAGGACATCCACTCCATTTCCCCTACAATAAAGGATTATTCCCTACAGTACTTTTTCTAGGGTTTTGTTCAGTCACATTTAAAAAGTCCCTAGTGATGGGGCTTTCTCCACTTCTTTTGGGGGTCTGTTCCACAGCCAAATAGATCTGTCATGAAATGTATCCGAAATATATGCCTTAATTTTTCCCTTTCTTAATTTCATTCCCCCTACTGCTGCAAAAATCCACAAGTTCTGCACTAGTGAGTGATTGGTGATCACCTTTGGCATAGCTTATTGCCATTTTACTTTTTTTTTTAAACCCCTCTTAAGCAGTTTTTGGAATGTATGTGGCATTCTTTATTAGAACCTTTTTTCATCATGTCAGTATAAGATAAACTGGTAGGGGGGAAAAACACTAAGTACCCATCACTACTTTTTTTGAATATTTCTTGTTTAATTTTTTTTTTCAATCCCTTTCTCTCAGTCTCTCTCTGTTTGTTTGTGGGTGTTTTTTATTTGTTTGTTTGATCTGCTACTATACACCCTTCCCTATTGACGCTCAGCTGCTGTTTGATATCAGTTTGTAGGCCAGCAGCCAATTTGGACTTATATACAAATGAAATCTGGTATAGCGAGCCATTCCCAATTTAGCTTATACAGCTGATTGTGAGTGGAACAACACTTTAAGGGCCACAAATTGCTGCTGAAATGTTAAAGAAGCTACAGGCTTGAAGGGCAGCAGAAATTTAAAACTATCATTCCCCCCCCCTTCTGCCCCTCATTCTTTCCTCTCACCCCAAACAACCTCTCTTCACCCCTTCCTCCCCACAGGGCATCTTATCCTTTGTTCTTCCCCTGCCAACATCTTCCAGCCCCGTACCAATCCATTGAACATAATGAGAGCAGGGATTTTGTTGGTGTGATTTAGTCAGGAGATCCCAGCAGTGCACTGTTGGGAGTCAGGGTTACAGCCATTCACTATCAGAATGGGTTCAACTGGCCAATTAGAATATGGCTTCGGATGATCAGTGTCCACAGTCGCAGCCCATTTCTAGTTGTTATAGCCCCCTGTCCCCACCCTAAATCTCCTTCTTTGGTAGTTACACTCATCAAATATTTGTGGACTCTTAAAATGTCCCCCTTAGGCCTCTGGTATTTTAGTGATCTGGTTGGGAGTATCGGTGGCTCTAATTTGGGGGATTATAGGTATCAATGAGAATAACGGATTTGTTAATCTATGTACAAATTTTAAAACTTAGTTTCACCACAAGATAAGGACATTTTCAGAATCTTATATGGAGTGGAGATTTAGAATTGTCTGGAAGTGTCATCTTTATTGCTTTTAAATAATAATATCTGAGTTTGTTTGTTTGTTTGCAAGTGAGTTTACTAGTGGAAGATACAAAAAGAAATTACTTCACTCCTTTTTTGTCCTTTGGCTGTGGGATCCTCAATAAGGTTGAACAGCTTTTCCTACAGTGGTGGTTCTTATGGGTGCCATCTCCAGGCCCTGAATTCAGGGGTAGGTCAGCTGGGAAGGGATGAAGTCAAAATAAGGAATACATGCATACCATTATGCCAACAAGGTCAAAATCTGGTTTCCCACGCCTCTTCCCAGCCAGCTGAATATGACTCTGTATGATAAAGCCACGGGAAGTATGAAATTAGTGAGAATGGTTGCAGTGTCACCATGTTACAATTTGACTGTTCTTTAGAATTTGAAGTTCAGCAGCAGACTGACAGCTACACTTGTTCCCCTGTTCTTGGAGGGACGGGGCGGGAGAATCAAGCCGCACAGTAAACAAGATCAAAGTGACTTGCCCATGTCACACAGAAAATCTGTGACAGAGCCAGGAATTGACCATGATCCTCTAGGTTCCAGTCCAGTGCCTTAAACGCAAAAGCATCTTTACCATATGAACCCATAGATAATACTTCTGGGACAGATTTTCAAGGCCCAGAGCTTAGTGGCAGATTTTTGGAGTAAAAACTCTAGGCTGCAATTCACTGGGCTAGTGCTCTTTCTTTTCTAACTTTTGGCATCTACTGGCAGTGCTTCATGGTTCAACCTGAAATAGCTTTAAAGGGGAAGAAAATTAAGCTATTGGAGGAGACTAACATGCTTATGGACACTATTACCTCTCAAATAGTTAATGTCTCACTTCTCAGTTAAACATTTATTTCTTTTCAAATAAGTTAAAGTTGGCAGACTTCTGGCTGGGCTAGTTGGAGCACAAATAGGTAGTAATCATAGGATCACTGCAACTGATAAGCAGTATGCAAGAGAAAATAAGAGCAGTAAATTATTTTCTGAGTGAAAAGTGTCTCTGTACTTCACAAGTAGAATTGTCAGTCAGT
Source organism: Chelonia mydas (assembly GCF_015237465.2). NCBI lineage: Eukaryota > Metazoa > Chordata > Testudines > Cheloniidae > Chelonia > Chelonia mydas. The sequence goes on along the minus strand of NC_057850.1, from coordinate 37,543,835 downwards.
TGATCCATAGTGTTAATACAACACTGTCTTTAGCGTACCTCATCCACACAACACGGTATGTAGCCAATTACAGTCCACATATGCAAATATGAACAATGTGTGCAGGTATCAATATAACATGCAGGAAGACATGATGGGGGCACGATTTTAAAATGAGTACCAGGCCAAGGTTTAGGGATGATGTCTGAGCCCAGGAAAACTGGGAGCTCCAAGAGCAGGGATTAGTTGTTTAGCTAGAGACGGTTTGGAGTTACAGGCCAAAGAGAAGTGAAGTGTTGGGACAGGATCTGAAGAGAAAAGCCATAGGTGTAGAGAATATTCTACCATTCACCGTGAAGAGACAGGAAAAGGTCAAAAAAAAGTCTGATGTTTGAGCAGCTGAGAATTGGGTTAGAGAAAAGGAAGCAACTGGATGGTGTGGTGCAAGTCCATGGACGGTCTTGAAGGAAGAGGAAGATTTTTGTACTGGATTCTGAAATGATTAGAAAGCCAGTGGACATTTCTGAGGATGGGGTTAATATTTTTATGTACACATCAGATGACAAAGTGGAGATTTTTCAAATCTTCAACTAAACCCATGGTTGATACTCAAGCAAAGAGTACTTGTTAGAATGCACTGAAGGATGCATGTGGATATGCATGGAGGATACGTGCTTTAGAACTAAATGGTAATGTAGAGTCAAGCTCTCTTCTCAGTGTTATCCAGAATCATTGTTTTCTGATCCCCTCCATCCAGGCAGCAGTAATGAAAAGGCATGGCTAATTATTAGCTTTTTGTGGTGTGGTGTCTGCCCCACACAAGGCCTGAAGGGGTAAATTAAGTCAATTAACCTTAGGCTGCACCTGGAGGAAACGTAGGGCATGCTGTGGCTTAATTACAGATGAAATGCAGCTTGGGGGAGGAGCTGGTCAGGATCTGTCAAGAGACGAAGTTGGCAGGCTGGGGAAGGAGACCTGCAGTTGCATTCCTTGATACAAGGAGGAAGCACAAGAAGCGGTCCAGAGAAGGAACAGTAAGGGCTGGGAGAGTAAAAGCCTATAGCTTGTGGGTTGAGAGTCCTTAGAGTGGAATCAGGTGTAGAGGGTGGGCCTGGGTTTCTCCACTAGCCACTGGGGGAGTGGTACAGACCAGGCAATGGGGAGCAGACTGCCTGGGACAGTTTGCCTCAAAGGGCTTGCGATACCCTAGAAGTGGGGAGAACTTTAAAGTGGTTTGACCAGGGGGCTAAGCTGTGAAGAGGACAGTGATGTTGCTAACAGTGCATTAGAGGCTACAGAGTTAGTGGGTGAAATGATGGATTGAGTAACCCCAGGAAGGAATGTTTGATCAGGTGGCAGAGCTAATTCCCCAGATGGGCCACAAGGAAGTGCTACAGAGCAGTGAGCGGACCACCCCATCACACTTCTCTGAAGCCTCTGAGTTTTAAACTTTAAATGCACATGCACTTGTTTAAAAACACAAAAGCTGCTCCTTACAACAGGTAGGAACAAAACTAGATTAGTTTGTCCATCCTTTCAGATTTTCCAGAAACAAATTACATTAAACATTATCAGATAGAGAGGCTCTGATGTAACTAGGAAAAGCCTTTGTTGACACTTGTACAGTGTGCTACTCCCAGGAAGAGTTGGGTGGTAGCTGGGCACACCCTACCTTCCTGCTCATGCAATTCATGACCTCTTTCCCAGCTCCCACAGAACCTTCTAGTTCCAAAATCCCAATGCTCTAAGGTGTGTCTACACAGCAAGTTAGTGCACAGCAAACCAGGGTATAAATCTACAGTGCACCAGCTTGCCATGTGCTATTGTAACCCACACACCTTCTGGGTGTGGTGTTCTGTCGTATCTAGTGGCACTGAGATCACTTAGAGGGATTAATGAGTCTTTTCTATAGCAGACATGCCAAACCTGTGAAAAAAACCAGAAATTGGGTTTGTTTTTGGCTTAATTGGCTTGTGAGTTGCTTGTGGGCTAGTTTTTGCCTTGCAGCTTGTCGCTTGTTTGGCTTGCAGCTTGTTGCTGCTGCTTTTTTTGGTTTTTTCGGATCGGCTCCTGGGAAGCAGGGGAGAGAGTCAGGGGTGCACAGCGGGCCCACCACAGTCACAGACTGCACGCCAGGGAGATCTAGTCATATAGAGTGTTGGAGTTCTTGGGGATTGGCTTGTTTTGGCCTTGTTTTGAAATGGGATTAGCTTGATTTTTGGCTTATTGTGAAAGTTGGGGTGCTTATTTACTGTGTGAAAGTTAGCTAAGGCTGAAGAGCACACCTGCCAGCAGCCATATCGCTCTTAGCTCATCCAGTAGCAGCTCATGCATTAAGCTCCAGTGGCCCCAGGTTTGATCCTGCCTGCCGATGACCAGGGTCTGTCTGTGTTACACTGTCTCACCATGTGGACATTGCTACAGCACAGTGAAAGTTCCAGAGTGTGGCTTAGCAAACTGTGCTTTAAGCTGGTGTGCTGTAGGTTCACACCTTTGCTTGATGTGCACTAGTTTGCTGTGTAGATAAGCTCTAAATCAATGAGACAAAATTGCTCCAGGGATATAGCAGTATTCAGAAAGTTTCCAAACCGAAACCAGGTGTACGCACAGTATTGAAGTGCACCATTCCCATGTCCTGCTTCTTTTGCCACCCAACCAAACTATGTATGCCACACTTTTCTTACCATCCTCCTCCCCATGTATTCCAGTTCCTGTAGCTTGGTTCCACTTCTGCCTGGCCCTACTCCATGCCTAGAAATTCTGCACTTTTTACTTTGGAGCCTAACTTCCTCCTGTGGCAGCAGTAAGCCAGGCAGGGCCCCCATTGATTTGTGGGCCCGTCAAACATGAATCCTGGCACTGTGGCTGCTGGGGTATGATTTATACTTCCAGACAGCTCTGTGTCCTTTGAGCTCTAATATGCTCTGCTGCTTTATTGACAATGTAACGAAGAACAAAGTGTCTGAACTTCCCTTGATTTGTGCCAGGTGATCAAAAAATATCTCAACGTAGGTATTGGTATTAAAGATGGGTGAATTTCATGAAGTTTGGGAAATAGTAAACTTCTCAAATGACTTTTTAGGTTCTCAGGGCTTGAAAACAAGTTCAAGTTCATGGTCCTTTCTCCCTCCTGTAACTTAAAACTATATTATCTTTGGAGGCAAATTCAATTTTTAAAAATTTTTTTACCTAAAGGGGAGCCTGTGTGTTGTACTGGGGACAGCCTAATTTGGGAAATTCTTCTATCATGTATACAGTATAGCATTTTTAATTACATATGTTACAGGCATTAAAAAACAGATACCTTATAATTTAAATACTGTATTTATTAGAATTTTTCTCTTCCCCTTTCTACTCCTCTTTCAGTTGTTTCTCCTAAGCAAGGAAACAGTGGAGGTTGGACTCTGAGTTCATGAAAATGTGCACTCATTGCACATGTAATAACCAGCATTTGTAAGTAATGTGCCACTCGTGGAAATTATCCATTTATATGTGCATAGGGGAGGTTTTGCTGGAACAAGTGCACATGCTCCTTTTGTGAGCACACCTGTTGTGCCTTCCTTTGAACACATGGCCATTAATGTCAGCTAAGCAGCATGCCTCACACATTTAGAATTCCAAGGGGAATGTCTTTTATGGGGAGGGAGGAGGGGAAACAATGAGAGCATTTTTTCCCACAAAGATGAAAATGTCAAGATTGTGCTGGAATGTAGACTTTCATGTAAGATTATTTTCTTTTCTTTTGTGATGAAGTCAAGAAGTGTTTTGCTATTTATATGATGTGCCAGGGGTCTTCCCGCTATCTTGTTGCTACAAGATAGATACAATAGAAACTTGCTAATCTGTACACTGTATAATTTGCACACAAAAGTAGTGCTGTAGTGAAGTCTCGTTCTTTTTACAAAGAACACTACAAAGCATTTACTAGTACATTAGGAAATAATGGTATCATAAATAATTAACACTAAACTGCAATTGTCAAAATAAATACAGTACATTCTGCGATGCATTAGCCTCACTATTTTATTCTGTTGGATCATTTACAAATTTAGACATTATCAGCAGGTCTCCAAGTTACTGGTGTGAATTAGAAGGATTCTTCTGTTAGTTTTAAATATTTCAAGTGGGTATAACTTGGGGGAGGGAAACCACTCTTTTGGGAGGGGGAGAAGGAGGATATATATAGATATATATAGATATATATATTTTACATTAAAAAAAACCCACAAAAAACAAAATGGCAGCTCTCTGAAGCTGCTTGGGTGGTTGGCATGCTAGACTCAGTCCTAGGGAGATGGGTTAGTGGTAGGAGCTGTAAACATATTTATGGGATAAACTGCATGAAATAGAGCATATAGGCATGTGAGAAATGTATTTATCACGTGCCTATGCAATCTATTTATCACAGAAATATCACCTCCAGATATATCGTATGTAATAGTATATACTCCTATTAAATAGATGCTGGCATAGAAATCCTAACCCATTGAAGACTATCTATAAATGGAAAATTGACATCTCGGGGGTGGGAGCGGGAAATCAGTCAACATTGGAAACTATGATAAACATTTCCAAACTCATTTCTACACTATATTTTTAATAAAGTTTAAAAAAAACAGTTCTGTGAAGTGGTAATTTTTGCTTTGTGGGACTTGCTGTAGAGCAGGGATCTCAAACTCAAATTACCACGAGGGCCACATGAGGACTAGTACATTGGCCTGAGGGCTGCATCACTGACACCTTTTCATATACAGATACAAAAGCGCCCCCCTGTCCCCACCCCCACTCCACCCCTTCCATGAGGCCCCGCCTCTTCCCACCCCTTCCCCAAAGTCCCCACCCCAACTCCGCCCCTTCCCTGCCCCATTCCAACCCCTTCCCCAAATCCCCGCCCCTTCTTCGCCTCCTCCCCTGAGCGTGTGGCTCCCCGCTCCGTCTTGGAAAGCGCTAAGCGCTGCCAAACAGCTGTTTGACGGTGGGAAGAGCCTGGAGGTAGGCAGAGGAGCAGGGATGCGGCGTGCTTGGGGGGGAGAGGGGGCAGCGGGTGAGGGGAGCTTGGTGGCTGCAGGAAATAACTCTGGGGGGTGGTGGGGGGAAGCTTGGCGGGCTGCAGCTGCAGGCCCCGTGTTTGAGACCCCGATCTAGAACCAACTAGCCTTCTAATATGTGTCTATTAATTTAATATCTGAGCGCAAATTATATAGTTTCAGGTTACATCAATTCCACCTAAGCAATGACCAAACTCTCCTCCTTCCACCTCACTCAGTTTAGAGCCATTTTCTAAAAAGAAATCAATGGGAAAACTATGGCGTATTTGAAATCAATAGCAAAGCTCCAGTTGACATCATTGGAGCCAGGATTTCACCCCAAGTCCAGGTGGCTGTCTTAGGGTTTGTCTACAATGCAATGTAAGCCCAGGGTCTGCAGGCTCTGGGTATGAAAGCCCAGAGCTTATGTCCACACTCATTGCTGATCCTGGGTTAAGAATTTTTCAGCCTGGGCCCCACATCAGGACTCCAGCATCCAGACTACAGTATGCAGACCTGAGTTTGTCCAACCAAATCACAGACTATATTGCACCCTCCTGAAATGTGGTGCTCTAGCCCTTTGTTCATGGTGCAGTGTGGGAAAACTTGACTTTCCACCCTGCATGTTGCAGGAAGTTGTGGCAGCCTGCCAACACATCCTGCTGAGCCATCATTTTGGTCTGCATACTCTCTGCAACCAGAGCCAGCAACATGGAGGAGTCACCATTTGAAGAACTTCTTTTGCTTGGGCTTTTGCTCCCATTTCAGGAAAGAGGCAAGGCTTCCGTGAGGTGCTGGTGGACATTTCAGTGGCCTTTTTTGACCCACTAAAGGCACCTGACAGAGCAGGAGGGGGACAATACAGAGGTGGAAGACACAAAGTGGCAGCTGCTGCTCATAACTCTTGGTATAGCTGCTGATGCCCCCTATGTGGACTGGTGCTTCTGGAGCAGGGCCACACGTGCAGACTTGTGGTGTCACATTATCATGCAGACCTGGGATGACCAGCAGTGGCTCCAGAACTTTTGCCTGAAGAAAGCTACATGTTTTGGGGGGAGTCTTGCGAGCCGTATGCCCTGACCCTCTGGTGTCATGACACATGTACAAGGGCAGCCATATTAGTGCAGAAGCAGGTTGCTATAACAGTCTGGAAGCTAGCTAGCCCAGACCGCTACAGGTCTGTTACTAGTGTTGGAAAGTCAACTGTGGGTAAAGTGGTGGTGGAGGTTTCTGAGGCAATCAGAGGTGTGATTTACCCAACGGTGGTGGGTGTAAACAATATTTCTGAGGTGATTGGAAAGATTATTCTCTCAAAACCAGCAAACTGTGCTGGGGCCATTGATGGGATTAATGTCCGCAGTGTGCCCTCCTCAGGGAGCAAATGAGTACATAAACCACAAAGAGCAGTGCTCCACTGTTTATGCAGGCCCTTTGGACCACAGAGGTCAATTTATGGACCTCAAGATGTGCTGTACTGGAAAGGTTCATGATGCAAGGGTTTTCCATTGGTAAGGAGCCTACCTTTATGGATAGGCTGGGACGCTATTACCACCAAATGATATTGTCATAAATGGAGTAACTGTCCTCTCTGTTGTTCTGGGGGACCCTACATTCTTTGCCTTGGCTTATGAAACCATATCCAGATCTCAGAGGGCCCCCGCAAAAGGTTTATTTACATTCTCAGCAGCTGTAGAATGGTGGCTGAATGTGCATTTGGCAGACAGCGCCTGTGGGATTTCACTCTATAGACCCATTTGGATTCCAGTGTCGTCAACGTGGTCTGCATTATTGTGAAGAGCACAGCAAGCCACAATCTTTGTGAAGCCAAAGATGATCCTTTCGCCCTTGACTGGACCTATGACAGTAATGGATTGCTGAACCAATACGCTCAACCAGACAGTGCACCAATCACAGCTGGAGCAGGATGTTCCTGGACAACAGAAATTGAGGCTGCTCTGTGCTCCTACATTGTGGACTTACACAGGCCTATGGGAAAAGGAGAACAGCACATTTCTGACTGTTTTTGTATGGCAGTGTGTACAGTGAATGAGGTACTCTCATCTCACGGGGTGCAATGGGAGTGGGTACTGTCATACACAATGAATGGGAGGAGGCATTGTTTGTTATTAATTTTTATTTTGGATGACATAACTGTTAATGTAATGGGGGGGGCTTGTGTATTTACATTCTTGATGTACATAGATATACTGAAATTATTCGGATATAACTTGTCTATTGTACCTTACCCTGTTTATCTTTATTTTTCAAAATACACATTATAACATGGGATGGCAATAAAGTTTCTTAGTAAAATAAAAGCCTTTATTTGTCTTACAAAAATGACCATATTAAACTATTGCTAGGAAGGCCAGCTGCCACTAGAACACTGAAGCAGTAATAAAAACCAACACCACAACCACTATTAAAACCACGTGCATAAGCCAAACACTGAACAATGCAAACAGTGCCATAAAAAAAAAAATCCCCAATTTTGCGTGTCCTCTTTTCCCTTTCTTGTGCATTTAGCACAGGCTTGTCACCACTGCACGGGAGCCTACAGGGCCGTAGCAGAGTGCGAGGGGCATGGGGTCTGTGCAGGGCTCACTGCATGCAGTGGGGGGGCCATGGAGGTTGAAATGTGCTGCCGGAATAGCTTTGCCCTGCCCAGCTGCTAAGTCAAGTCACAGTTGCATGGGCCACTCAATCATGGAATTGTCTAAAATGTTCCTGGTATGCAGCGCATGGGATCATGGAGAGGACTCAGGCCCCAGCATAGGCACAGCACGAGCGTGCACTCTTGTGGCCATTAGCAAAAGCAGCTGCTCAAACAGGTCTTTCTGCTGTGCTCTCAAACGTCCCTCAACCAACGTTCCTGTTCCAGGAATTGTGATGCAAGTGTCCGCTTCTGCTCTGCAGTTCTGTCCTCAGGGTGTGTAGGCCTGGCTGTGCCTTTCCGCTTGCCATGAATCTTTCTCTCTTTGGTACTGTGACTGCCTGTTGGCCTGTCCAGAATGTCACCATAAGTTCATCATGGAAATGCTTCCTCTTGGACCCGTCCATGAGGGTAGGGAGACCCAGGCTTCTGCTTAGAGGTGCCTGCAAGCAGATATAAAACATAGCATTATTTTCTCAGTGATTCATACATGGTTCAGTGCATGGGCACAGAACAAATCCTTGTGCAATTTCAAGGGCAAAATACGATACTTTGTAAAACTGAACTTCAATGTAGTGTGTGATGAATGCTTCAGATCCTAGAAGCTCCCTGGACACAACTGGGTTAGTTGTGGTGAAACGAGTATGCAGAGAAGGGTAAGTTAAAAATCATTTGTTAAAATGCAGACCACCTGGGTCTTTGGGGGGAAGGGAGTGGCTGTAGCACACCATATTTTGGAGGCCATAACAATTCTTGGGATTCCTGACTAGCAAAGAGATTTTATTCCAAGCTTCTGGGGCAAGCCAGCTGTGTATGTCACCGAAGTATTCAAATTTATGGTGACTGAACAGTACATTTATGAGTGGAGTGAGCTGGTCAACTACTGAGGTAGCCCTGGAAAATACACCCTCACCCAAAATGTGGCTACTTATCTGGAGTTCCTGCTATAGGAAAAGTTTGCAGCACTCAGGATTCAGTCAAAATTCATGAGGGAATCAAAAGGATGCTGTTAGCATCCACATGGATTACTGTCTCCTCATGACTTCTAGGGCAGCCTTTTATGACTGCATGCGAACACATGGTAATACCACAGCCACACCCATGCCCCCTCCAGCACATTTCTGGACTGCATACATCCCCCCCACACACACACACAGCTGTGTTTTGGACAAATGATTTTTGTCACCCAATGACTCCATTTAGCTTTAATGGACTACATCTGTAAATGGACTGTATTTCAATCTCTTCCCCCACAACAGTTCACTGTTTACAGGTGTCTCATTACAAGTTGTGTTAGTACAGAGTGGTGTAACTTAAGATTTATTTTTAAAACACCGACACATCTTAGCAAGAATGCACAAGTTTCTAGTAAAGCATTTTAAAATGCTTGTTTCACTGTTCGCACTTACTAGTCTCCATTGCAAGTGCCATGTGGTGGGGGATGAGGAGCGAGGGATGCCAAGGTGCTGGTGTGCAGTTTGCCATTAGTGTATACCTGCTGCTGTCCATGGCTTGTAATTTTTGCATTGTTTCATAACCCAGAAATCCCTCCCATTCCTATATTAATAAAAACAAACATTCAGCCAGCAACTTCATAGATATTAAGGTCAGAAGGGACTATTATGATCATCTAGTCCGACCTCCTGCACAACACAGGCCACAGAATCTTACCCACCCACTCCTGCGAAAAACCTCTTACCTATGTCTGAGCTATTGAAGTCCTCAAATCATGGTTTAAAGACTTCAAGGAGCAGAGAATCCTCCAGCAAGTGACCCATGCCCCATGCTACAGAGGAAGGTGAAAAACCTCCAGGGCCTCTTCCAGTCTGCCCTGAAGGAAAATTCCTTTCCGACCCCAAATATGGCAATCAGCTAAACCCTGAGCATATGGGCAAGATTCACCAGCCAGATACCCAGGAAAGAATTTTCTGTAGAACTCAGATCCCACCCCATCTAACATCCCATCACAGGCCATTGGGCCTATTTACCATGAGTATTTAAAGATCAATTAATTGCCAAAATCATGTTATCCCATCATACCATCTCCTCCATAAACTTATCGAGTCTCATCTTAAAGCCAGATAGGTCTTTTGCCCCCCACTGCTTCCCTTGGAAGGCTATTCCAAAACTTCACTCCTCTGATGGTTAGAAACCTTTGTCTAATTTCAAGTCTAAACTTCCCAGGATCCAGAGCAAGTTGTCTTCTGTTTCTGCTGCTATTTCTTTGGCAGGCCATTCTTGATGGGTAGATGGGTATCAAAAGCTCCTCCAAGTAAGGTCATGGGATATGCTGCAGCTGGTCCAACGGCAAAGCCTCCTCAGGCACCTGGTTCAGCACCAGAGTCTGGCAGAACCTGATGGGGCACCTGCTGGCTCCCCTCTAGTCCTATTTCCAGGTATGGGGGTCTGAAGGTAGCCATCTTGGCTGATCAAGCCAGTGTGAAGCACTGTTGACCCAGTGCTGGGTGCAGTATCCAGTACCTGATCAAACTCCATGTAAAAGCGGCAGGATGATAGTGAGTTCCCATGGGGTGCAGTTTTTATCCAGGGCTTTTTGGTAGTTAGTCCTGAGCTGCTTAATCCACCAGCAGTGGTCATCCATCCAGTGAATTCTCCAGTGCTGCCACTTTCTTTGCTGTCTCCTGGTATATGAAGTCACTCCTGGTTCTCTTACTAAAATTGAACTTTTTGCTTGCCTCACCAGAGACTCACCACAATCTGGCTGTGCTTCCATGATCCAGAAGCGGCATTTTTGGAAAAGGACTTCTTCTGGTCGGTGGCCATTGCAAACACAGGAGAAGGTTCACTGTGTTTGCAGCTCAGTGGTCACAATAAAATAGAAGGGCTAAATGCCATTTTTTGGGAGTCAATTAGCTGCTTTTGGGCTAGAGAGAATAAAGAACACTTGCCCATTGTGGGGTAGTGTTGGTGGACTCTCAGGGCCCAAATCAGGGAGGGCCCAGGCTTGAGCTGCATCTACACTGCAAAATTCTGGAGTTTGGGCCTGAGTCTCAGTGGGATCTGGGCTTGAACCCACACCCCTTGTGGGGTCCTGGGGCCCAGGTCCGAGTCAGACAGAATTGTATTTGTAAACAGAAGGAGGTTTAGGCTCTAGTCTGAGTCTGAGCTCAAGCTTACATTGACATGGAGCCATACTCTTAGAGAGTTGCCAGGGTCAGTCCACATCTTTATTAGTGGAAAAAGGCCTGCTTAAAGAAAGAAGTAAGCTTTACATCATGCCCTAAAGTTGTCAAGACTAGGACTGAGCATGATCTCCTGCAGTTATGAACTCCACAGCTGAAGACCTTCCATTAAGAACACCGAGCTCATGACCTCTTTGAGTTCAACTTGTTAGCCAAAATGTAAGCTGAGCCTTAAAAACTTCTAAGGATGGAGATTCCACCACCTCCCTAGGTAACCCATTCCAGTGCTTCACCACCCTCCTAGTGAAATAGTTTTTCCTAATATCCAACCTAGACCTCTCCCACTCCAAATTGAGATCATTGCTTCTTGTTCTGTCATCTGCCACCAGTGAGAACAGCCTAGCTCCATCCTCTTTGGAACCTCCCTTAGGGTAGTTGAAGGCTGCTATCAAATCCTCCCCCCGCCCTTCTCTTCTGCAGACTAAATAAGCCCGGTTCCCTCAGCCTCTCCTCATAAGTTATGTGCCCCAGCCCCCTGATCATTTTTGTTGCCCTCCGCTGGACCCTGTCCAATTTGTCCACATCCTTTCTGTAGGGGGGGCCCAAAACTGGATGCAATACTCCAGATGTGGTCTCACCATTGCAGAATAGGGGGGAATAATTATTTCCCTCGATCTGCTGGCAATGCTTCTATTAATGCAGCCCAATATGCCATTAGCCTTCTTGGCTACAAGGGCACACTGCTGACTCATATCCAGCTTCTCGTCCATTATAATCCCCAGGTCCTTTTCTGCAAAACTGGCGCTTAGCCAGTCGGTCCTCAGCCTGTAGCGGTGCATGGGATTCTTCTGTTCTAAGTGCAGGACTGTGCACTTATTGTTGAACCGTATCAGATTTCTTTTGGCCCAATTCTCCAATTTGTCTAGGTCACTCTGGACCCTATCCCTACCCTCCCGTATTTCTACCTCTGCCCCCAGTTTAGTGTCATCCGTGAACTTGCTGAGGGTGCAATCCATCCCATAATCCAGATCATTAATGAAGATGTTGAACAAAACTGGCCCCAGGACCAACCAGCACTCTGCTTGATACCGTTGAATTGGGGAGTACCCCTTTCTATAGTTTGTGAGCTCTCACTACATTTCAGAAACCACCAAAACCCTCCAGAGCATCAGTAAGTCTATGTAGTGTGACAGGGTCGGGCCAGATGGCTATAGGAGAGTAAATTTTTTGAAGCAAAAAAGGTGTTTTTTTATTTGCATAACACACTTACAGAACAAAACAGCAGCATATGCAATGTGTAACACAGCAACCAATCACAATTGCTTTCTCATTAGCTTCAGGGGAGGGAAGTGTTCAAGCTTGCCTGGGCCCAGAGCGGGGGACTTCCTCGACTCTCGTGGTCTTCCACGCTTCCGAGTTACCTGGTGGTCCAGAGCGAGGGGGCTTCATCGACTTTCAAGGTCTGCCACCCCCTCGAGTTACCTGGCGCCATGCCCGAGTGTCACCAACAATTCCCTCCTATGAAAGCACCCAACAAAAGGGGCAGGCTGCGGGGTGGACAACCCGGGGGGGAGGGGCACGTGCACCCACGTGTGAAAGGAACCCTCTAAGGTGGTGGTGTTCGCAGCAGCAATGGCTGGGGCTGGGGTCCCTTATTCTCTCCCCCAATCAAAGGATCAAAACAAAGGGAGCCGGATGGGGACACCAAGCGGAGAGCCTCGGACAGCGCCCACCACTCCTCAAAAGCATCAAGGGAGTCAGTGGACGCTGCCCAGAGGAACTCCGCCCGGATACGTGAACGGACCGAGGATCGGAAAACGGCCCCACAGTCACAGGAAACTCCATCGGCCAACCTCCTCTCTCTGGTTTTATAGATGGCCGTTTTAGCCAGGGCCAGGAGGAGGTTAACTAGGAGATCCTGCGACTTTGTGAGGCCATGGATGGGGAGTGCATAAATAAAAAGGTGAGGGGAAAAATGCAACCAAAAACATAATAAAAGATGTGTGAGGAGCTGGAACAGGGGCTGCAGCCTGGCGCACTCCAAATATACGTGCGCCAGGGTTTCCCTCACACCGAAAAAGGGACAAGTATCTGGGATGGGGTTGAACCGCACCAAGTACGTGCCCGTGCTCACAGCTCCGTGAAGGAGCCGCCAACTGATGTCCCCGACGGGCCTCGGAACCAAGGTGGAATATAGGCTGGCCCACCGGGGCTGCTCAGCCTCCAAAGGTGGCAGAAGGTCTCGCCACTTTGTGTTGGGGCGGGACACTAGGGTGAGGGCGTGAAGGGTGTGGAGCACGAGCGTGTATAGATGTTTCCTTGGTGCGGTTTGGAAGCATACCGGCTGCAGTTCATGCAGCTGGCTCGCCGTAAAGGGGTGAGGGGGTCGATTGGGTCTGTGGGGCAGGGGTACAATTAAAAAGTCCGGCGGGCCTGGGGTAGAGGGTGGGCGGGGCATGCCCTCGAGCAGGACCCGATCGAGGTAAGCTCTAGCAGCGGGCGGCAAAACGGCCTTCACCTCCTGAAGTACGCGCCGGGGGGATGCGAGGTCTGGAGAGCCCCATGCGCCGAGTGAGCGTCAGGGGATCCAGCCAGTCTCCCCGGTCGTAGTCCAGGAGGTCTCCGACTCTCGTGACTTCTGCCAGGATCAAGCTCTGGCACACTGAGCGGGACTCTGCCACCTGCACACGGAGCTGGGGGTTGTGTAGCAGGGGCTCCGCGAGGAGATCTGTCCCTCGGTGGCCGCCGTGGACCTGGTCTTTAAAAACAGTTTCCAAGTCCGGAGGAGGTCCTGGTAGAAGACCGGCAGCCCAGAGAGGTCTCGCGTAAGACCTCCCAGACAGAGTTAAAGAACTGCTGGTCATACCGGAGCCCTCGGATGCGGCGCAGGATGGCATGCGCCAGTATGCTCCACGCCGAACTGCCTGCACCATAAAGGAGCCTCTGTAGGGCCTGGAGGCGGAAGACGCGGACCTGAGTGTGCAGACACTTCAGGCCCTGTCCTCCTTCCTTCAGGGGTAGATGAAGAACCCCTACAGGGGCCCAGTGCATTCCTGACCAAAAGAACCCCAGAATCAATGTCCGGAGGGTGGTCAGGAAACCCAGGGCCGGGACCAGGGTGTTGAGCCGGTACCAGAGCATGGACAGGACTAGTTGATTAAGCACTAGCCCTCTCCCTTGGAGGGAGAGACATCGGAGTAGTCCCGTCCATTTCTGGAGCCAATCTATCACCCCGCCCTCTAAGTTTTCCCAGTTCTTCGGCGGAGAGTGATGCGTGGCAGAAAGGTAAACGCCGAGGTAGAGCAACGGACCCGCGCTCCACCGGACGGTCTAATGCGCGGGTAGGAGGGAGCTTGCCTGCCGCCAGTCTCCTACCGCCAAGCCAGAGATCCTGACCCAGTTGACCCGGGTGGAGGAGGCTGCCGAATAGATGGCCTGGCAAGCCTCCACCCGCGCCAAGTCGCCCGGGTCCTGGACCATGAGGAGCACGTCATCGGCATACGCCGACAGGACCAGCCACAGCTCCGGCTCCCACAGCACCAACCCTGTCAACCTCCTGCGGAGGAGACAGAGGAAGGGCTCGATCACCAGAGCGTACAGCTGGCCCGAGAGGGGGCACCCCTGCCGTACTCCTCGCCCAAAGTTGACCGGTTCAGTCAGGGTCCAGTTGAGCTTAACCAGACACTCTGTGGAAGCGTACAGCACCCGGAGAAAACCCACAAACTGGGGTCCAAAGCCAAACGCCCGCAGAGTGCTCAGGAGGTACCCGTGTTCCACCCTATCGAAAGCCTTCTCCAGATCTAGAGACAGGAGGGCGAACAACAGACTGTCTCTACGCCTGAGTTCCAAAAGGTCCCAAACCAGAAATAGGTTATCAAAGATACTGCGGTCCGGGACAGTGTAGGTCTGGTCTGGGTGGATCACGTCCGCCAGCACAGTCCCTAGCCGCAGCGAGATTGCTTTTGCTACGATTTTGTAGTCCGTGCTGAGGAGCGAGACGGGACACCAATTTCGTAAATCGTGGAGGTCCCCCTTCTTCGGCAGTAAGGCGAGCACAGCTTGCCTTCACGAAAGAGGGAGGACCCCGCTCTGCAAAGACTCGGCCCAGACGGTGACTAGGTCTGGGCCGAGGATGTCCCAAAACACACGGTAGAACTCCATGGTCAGCCCGTCCATGCCTGGAGACTTATTAGTGGGCATGTGGCGGAGGGCTTCCGAGAACTCGGCCAGAGTGAGAGGCAGCTCTAGCCGGTCTCGGTCGCTCGCGCTGACCGTAGGGAGCTCCTCCCAGAGCACTCTGCAAGCGCCAGGTTCAGTCGGATCCGGGGAGAAAAGACTTGCGTAGAAGGCTTGGGCCCTCCCGCACATCTCCACCGGTTCTGTGAGGGGGGTGCCGTCTTCTGCCAGGAGGCAGGTGACGTGTTTCTTGGCCCCCCTCTTTTTCTCCAGGGCATAGAAGAAGCGGGAGCTGCGATCCATCTCCCGAAGGAGGTGGATGCGGGATCGAACAAAGGCGCCCCGGGCCCGATGGTCCTCGAGGGCCCGGAGCTCCTCCCGCTTCTCTCGGCATGCTCCACAGAGGAGCGGGTCCTCGGGGCTGGCGGCCAGACGCCTCTCCAGCTCTAAGACCTCCCGTTCCAACTGCTCTACCGCTGCATTTCTCCGTTGGCTGGTGCCCTGGGTGTAGTCACGGCAGAAAAGCCTGGCGCGCACCTTCCACAGGTCCCACCATCGCCTCACCGAGGGAAAGGCACACCACTGCCCTCGCCAGGCCAGCCAGAATTCCTGGAAGGACGTCACGAAGCCCTCATCCTCCAACAGGTTGTTGTTAAAATGCCAGTAGGCTGGCCCCGGCCTCTCCGCACAGAGGGAGGCTGTCACGGTGGCTAGATGATGGTCAGAAAATGGGGCCAGCCGAATGCTGGAGGAGTGGGCTCGTGAGAGATGGAAGCGTGATAAATAAATGCGGTTCAACCGGGAGTGGCTCGACCGATGGCTTCCACCCGGACAAAGGTGAATGTGAAAGTGTCATCCGGGTGGTGGTTGCGCCAGATGTCCACTAGGGAGTGATGTTCGAGTATCTCCCGGAGGGTGTCCGCGGCGGCCAGGCTCTGCTCAGTCCCTGAGCGGTCCTGTTCCTCGAGGGTGGTATTAAAATCCCCTCCCAGGACTAGGCACTCGTGAGAATCTAAGGTGCCGAGGAAGGCGGACACCCGCTGGTAGAATTGCAGCTGCTCCAGGCTTGATGTCGGGGCATCGATGTTAATGAGGTTAACCACGAGCCCTTCCATACGGACCCGGAGATGCAGCAGGCAACCCGGCACGGCCTTGGTGACCCCTAGTACCTCGGGCCGTAGGTCGGGGGAGAACAGGGTCGCCACTCCAGCCTGTCAAACCGTGGAATGGCTAAAGTAGACCCTGTTCCCCCACTCCAGCCGTCAACTGTCTTCGGCGGTCGGTTCCGTATGGGTCTCCTGCAGGAAAACCACAGAGTACCCTCCCTTCTGAAGGAAGGAGAACACCTGGGACCTGCGGAGAGCCATCCTACAACCCCGGGTGTTCAATGTTGCAATGGTGAAAGGTATCATGGGGAGGGTCGGGGGGGATCCTCATTGGCAGGGACACTCGCATCTCCCAGCGGGCCGCGCAGAAATCCGTGACCCATCCCGTAGGTGAGTAATTGTTCACGGAAGACGCGGACCCGCCAGTAGGCCGCAGCATCCTGCTTCCCCGTCCCTTTACCTTCCCCCATGAGGGCCCTTGTGGCCTGGAGGATTTGAGAAAAGTCCCCCCATCGCTGGAGAGCAAGTTGTACCTTGTTGCGGGAGTCATGGACATCCTCTAAAAACTCCGCAGCTCTCCTCACAGCTCATGGGGGGGTGGGGTTACGGTTTCCCGGTTGTTCCCCGGCGGGGCCCTTGGTGCAGCCCTGTGGTCCACTAAAACAGACAAGCAGGGTGCAGACCCCCGACGGGGTGCCTGATGGGCTGGAGCTTCTAGGCCCGCCTCAAGCTCTGGGGCAATAGGGGGCGGTGAAGGGAAAATAGCAGCTCCTAAAGGGTCAGGGCAGGAGAACACAAAGGCTGCTCCCTGGGGGTCATCAGTTGGGAAAGGGAAGGAGACAGCTCCGGGGGCGGCAATGACATTGCAGGAGGTAAATTGGATAGGGGTAGGGGCAGGGGCAGAGGCGAGGTTCTGGGTTTCGGGAGGCAAGCAGCTGGATGGTGGCACCTCCCGATCAGGCTCAAGGGTTAAGGGGGTGGGGAGGGAGCTCTCAGTGACGCTGGGCGCGCGCTCTGTGGTGGATTTAGCGGCCACAGCATCAGGTGGTGGATTATCTTCTGTAGGGCCCCTGCCCAGGAAGGAAATCGATTGCTTGCACCAACGGGGGTTGCCCCTGGCGACTCGTGTCCCGGCCGCGTGGCGCCGGCTGTCACCTGAGCAGGCTCGGTGGTCGTCAGCGGGGTGCCATCAGCGGCTGGGTCGGTGGAGGACTCCAGGGGCTCCTCGGAGGTGGGAGCTGTTGGAGGACTGAGGTGTACAAACATTATCAGACACCAGGAGGAAGGTCCTGTGGTGAGGATAAAGAAGGTGTTGGGAGGAGGCCAAGGGGAAGTAGCCCAGGGAGTTGTAGCTGTCGCACAGCTGTTCCATGAGGCACTCTAGACAGCTGCATTCCACAGGGCCCTGGGCTGGAACCCCAAGTAGAGGGCGGGCCCAGGTTCCCCCCAAACCTCCCTACTCCTGGTCAGACACAGGAGGAGTCGACCTGGACTGTGGGTTCAGAAAAACGGCCAAGCTGAGGGCTGCTGTGAAGCTCCAAGGCGAGCAAATCCGCCAATAAGGGCAAGAGGCACCAAGGTAGAACAGGAACTTTGTCACAGTAGCTAGACCTGGCATGTTGTATGTAGTTAGTAAATATGGTAATTTGGACCCCGCTGTGCCTATCTGGTTCCTTCATATTATGTACAGTGTGTAAAAAGAAAAGGCCCCAACAATCAATCCCATCTGGAAGGCAGTTGTATATTGAATCAGCTGTAGATCATTATTATTATTACTCTAGTGCTATCAACCAATATTAGGGCCTCATTGTGTGAGGCAGTGGATAAACACAGTGAGAAACTCCTACTCCTGAAGAGCTTTAGACCATCCAGACAAAGGTTGCAAGAAGAAACTGGGGGAAAGTGACTTACTCAAGGTAAAACGCCAGCTCATTGATAGACCCAGGACTAGAACCCAACATGCAGCTCTTTTGATTCCTAGCGGGGTACCCTATTCACTAGACTACACTGCCTCCCAGCATGGGTTCTCCATTTTGTGCTTTCCAGGGTTTGCATAGCTCAGAAGGCTGTGAGTATGCTGGGCTGGATATGGAGCTGTCAGCTCTGAAGAGGCCTATAACTATAACAAATTAAACAACTGCAGTATGAAGAGCAGTTCAATCAAATTTCCAGTTGAAGACAAATTTAGCAAGATTATACTTCAAAAATAGATAGATGCTGCCAGTCATCCTGGAGGACACCTAACATAAATGGTACAATCTCAAGCCAGATAGGGAGACAGGAAACTAGATGTAAAGCCAGATCTTCCCAGCATAAAATATAATGGGGAAAATGAGTAAAAAAATTACCTTTTTTCTATCGTCTTGTTTTATTTTTCAAATAACAGCAAAATATGTAGTACAATATGGAACTATATAAAAAGAGACACACACACGAATGATGTTTATGAATAGGAAAACGCTTATGAACTGATTTTTCAGAGATGTTGCGCACTCAGAGCTCTTAGTGCAGTGCTCAGTGGATTTTAAGATATTATCTCAGATTTCCCATTTTTGTTCTTAAGAACTGGTGTGTCAGCTATTTTTAGTAAATCTAATGTTCAGGAAAGTTGCTTGATTGGCAGCTCTGGAGACTGAAGTCTTATTTATCCACAAAGCAGGTATAGATTTCTGGGAATGAGAGGGGTTCCAGTCTCCATGTCCAGACATGCTGGTCTGTCTACCGGTAATAGTTTGGTGATGTGAACACTGGTCCTCTAGGAATGAACCAAAACCACCAACTCATTTTCTGTAGGCCGCTGAACAGCCATCATCAGATGGCATCAGTTTTCAGCCACTAACAATCTAGACCTGAAAGGCTGCATAGGCCATTTGCAATCTCTTCAATCACCCAGTCTTGTCAGAATTTTTGCACCAGTTGACAAATTCATGAAAGAATATTTTCCCGCAATATAAGAAAAATGTGATGTTTTGTTTGTACAAAGCTGGTCTCCCTCCAATAGATCCTAAGTTTATTGAATATTCTGGATGCCAGTCACAAATCCCCAGGGAATGCTACTAACTAGGCCATCTTGAATCTGGGGTTCACAGACAGGGCCTGGGAAAGCCCAAGGTATAATAGCTGATCATGCAAAGGCAGTTAGCAGATAATTGTGTCTTTTTAACTGGCCTACAGCTCTTAAGTCAAATGATTCTCCCTGAGAAGGAAATTCTTTCCAAACAAGCTGAAGAACAAAGATGTTCAAGGCATCCTCTGGGAAATAAGGATCTAAATCTAAACAGTGAGCTTTCCTTATATAATCTAACATTTTATTTCCTGGTGGAATCTTTTTAGCTGGTTTTTCACTGCTTTGGTTCATGGGTAAGATGTACACCGGTTGCAGCACCGAAACCATAGATATCCAGAAAGAGACAACAGTGTATAGAGAAAATTTAGCTAATAAGTCCTTGAGGGATTGTGTATGACTGTGGAGAGTGTGCCAAGTAAAAGAGTAGAAACAGATCCTCCCAATGTCTGAATTTATTAAATGTTACTTTGAACGGACAACAAAATGGCATTGAAAGGAGTTTATCATTTGTTTTGGACTTCATTCTTGGAAAAGCAGGATATGAATATTAGACGTGTGAATATTTCCTCATCTGTGGTGGAGCAAAGACTTCAATGTAGCTGAGGAGAATTTGGCCAAATTGATTTAGCAGGAGACATTGGAAGGCCTCAGGGAAAATTAACAGCTCCAGGAAGTAAAAAATGGGAGGAAAATTATTCACTTTCTTTTACAGCAACCCTTATTCTTTTATAGTATTCAGGAGTAGGGGTTCCTTATGAGACAGCACAAGCAAACGTTAAAAGGATCCACCACTTTTAAAGGGGAGGTGGGTAGGGTGGCATTAGTAGTGATGTTTAACTCCCATCTCTTTCATTCTGACCCAAGGCAGTGAACATTTTATACAGCCTCATCTGTGATACTGTCATGTTTTATCTTTTTCCTGTCCTTGTCAGCTGCTGTTACCTGCAAGCATTTATTTATTTTTGCTGAATGCCAGCAGTGCTCTTTGGCTGGCTGAATGGTTTGCTCTCACTGATAGCCTATGTCACTTTACATGGCACCCAGCCCTGGCCCTAGTATTCCCAGTACAGGTTTGACCTTAGGTATCCCACTTTCAATACTAAGGTATACTCTACTGTTAAGTAGATCTTTTTAAATGTAATTGCAAACTAAAATGCATGCATCCTTTTTAAAATGTAATACTTTACTGTGATTAACTGTTGTTGGCAAATGCTTTTCCAAAGTTGCTGGAAGCTTGACATTCTCTACTGGTATATCGGTTGTGTGGTTTGCAGACAATCATCACTTTAATTCTCTTCATTAGTTGTCTGCTCATGACCTCAGCCATGACCAGCAGGGAACACCCTCCTGGAGACTGAGAGGTTATTGAGTGTGTATGCCAATTCTGGTTTGTAAAAACCTGGCAAGCCTTGACAAACAGTAGAAATGTTGCTATTAAAAGCATTTATTGGCTAAATCCATGGGTGATGAAATGATGGCTGCAAAAATCATTGGTTTTTTAATAGAAAAAATTATTTGAAAGGTAAAGCTGAGCAGCAAAAATCTCATAAAACATTCACCTGAGGATAGAGCTGTGAGCAGCCTGGGAAAATGAGAATCACTGTAATGTTATACAGGATAATACATTACAGAACATGTCTGCTTTGAATGGGAGCTCTTATGCAAAGAAAAGAGGGAGGATAAAGAGTGGATTCAGCATCGAAATGGTCACATAAATGCAGACAGATGAACAAATTCTGATTCCCTTCGGCAGGCCTACAGAATCCAAAAAACGATGGACCACTGTTCTTCTACACCAGGTCAACAGGCTATAAAGAGGTAAAGTGGGAAAATTCCACACCCGCTCTGTGCTGCACTGCAATGGTTGCTGTCTTTGTGTACAAGGGAGGTTAGGGATGAGGCAGGATTGGAGTGGAGTTTGATTAATTGGTCGGTGACTACACAGAACTACTGGCCAATGTCCCCCTGTAGAGGGAGAACAAGAGCAGTAGCCACCATTACAGTCTATAGGCTATAGGGACAGCTGTGGAGCAGCCGGGGGTCCAAAACTTGCCAAAGGGGAGGCTTCCATTCCCCTGACTCCCGTGTGAAGAAATCCCTGTTTAAAGCTCAGTCACTTGGGCCTGGCACTAGGAATTGTCCCAGACAGAGAAAAAATTTACCATATCTTTTTTTTAAAAAAAGCAGTAGGGCTAAATTTGGTCTAGCAAGTAAATGGGTGTTACTTGGCTGAGTTGATTTCACAGAATATTGTGAGAAACAATGACACAATTCTGAGAGGTGATGAATGGCAATATACTGTAGGGGATATGTACTTCAGCTACAGGAAAAGAAACCTTTATACAGAGGAGGCCGACACAGGGCAAGCTACTTATGCAAAGGCCTAGCAGGGCGTAAATACTTCCTAATCAAGACGGACTGCTACAATGTATGCTGGGTGACTTCAGTTAGTTGATGTTTGACAGTAGCTAACTTGCTAATATTTTGGGTGACTGGCATTGTATCTGGCTGGCCAGCTATCTCATCATCAAAGTGACTCTTTGTCCCAAACTGTATAATGCAACATGGAAACATTTACAACCAGTAAGGAGTTACTTGGCAAACATAACACTGACAGTGTGGAAAAGACGTATTTCACATGATGAGTGGGTTGGTTTGTATGCTCTAGTACTAAAGATTATTGGGGAGAAACTGTGACAATAATTCAGATGGATTTGTAAAAGTCAACAAAGAAATGCAAGGGGTGACAGCAGAATGTGATGCAAGGATCCATGGAACAATACAGAAAAAATATTATACCCTGAAAACATATCAGCTAAATGAACTGATACCAGAATGAGGATCACATACAGAATGATAATTTTTGCATATACATCTATGCAAAATCATAGTAATCATAACACTAATCATAGTAACTATTTAGTTTAATCCAGCGAGGACCAGATTTTCAAAATTAAACATAAGCAAATGCTTGAATGAGCCTATTTTATGTATGCAACTATTATGTGTGTGCATATGCAAGTACCTGAATTGTGCATGCACATCTGATATTTCTGTTTGCAAATTAGGGCTTGTCTAGATGGGGTTTTAAATAAGATCAAATTGAGTTAATCCAGTTTAAAAATGCTTGTGAACACACAATGCAATCCATCACCGTGCACTAACTTCACATTTATTGTGAGCTCTGGAATCCTCCTGTAAAGTAGACTGGGATTACTTCAGACTGAATTACTTTGGTCTATTGTTCATGTGGATGTAATTGCTAAGCACCACTTTTTGCATGCTTCCAATGGCTATCCCACAATGTTTTTTAGGTCGATCATTACTGACCTGTCCATTTACCTGCGTGTCCTCCCTGCTATGGATGTCAGCTTCCCAAGACGACCCTTGGTGAGGAGCCAGATTTTGCCCATGTGCTCCTAGATCCTAGTGTACTATTCTTGTAGTACAACCACTCTAGCACTCCAGAAGCCCCGCTACATGTCTTGTGCAGCTGCATGGAGCCATGCTGAGATCCTGGATCTTATCAATGGGGAGAAGCATTTGCTCAGGAAGCTCCTGTGGCCAGCCACTGGAATAAAGACCTTTTTGTGGACATTGCAAAGCAGATGTCTTGACAGGAATCTACACAATTATAGCACAATCTGTCCCAGACATCATTCAGATCCTGCTGTCTCCAATCCCCCAGCCCCTCCCCAAGGTGAGCCAGCAAAGCCCATCAGAAGATGAGCAGGAGGATGCAGGAGATGAACTGTCCCCTGAGAGCCAGGATCTTTTTGGGACTCAGGATCTTGACAGCTGGAAAGCCAGCCCCAGTCCTGCACTACTGCAATGGGACCCGATTGCTGCCCTGCATCAACTGAGCCCAAGTCCCAGGCAGAATCCCTGAATGGGACAGAAGAGGCAGATCTCATGGAGGGAGCTTCGGCATGTAATTACCTCTCTTTACAATTTATTACTATTGTGCTATGCTGCCATTCTGGCTTTGGTTCTGGGCGCCCCATGACCACAGCCATTGTAGTGGATGTGAAATAGGATCCCTTCAGAGTATCCAGCCCTTGCCTCCCTTGGCCCACGCTGTCAGTTCAGCCCCTCCCATGCCTGTTTCCAAAATGCTGGCTGCTCCACATGGCAATTGGCCTCTGTGACATGCTAAAACCACAGCTATTCACTGTTTGGAGGGCTACAGCATGGAGAACATTTGCCCATCTGCCTATTTTCCTATTTTCTTTTCCTCATCTGTCCTGAATAGTGAAATGCCCCCATCCCCTTTTGGCTGTCTCAAAATGGCAGCCCTCAGCAGGCACAGCTGCAGTCTCTAGTCCGTCCTCCCTCCAGCAGCAGATTTGAATAACAAAAGCATT
Organism: Chelonia mydas; assembly: GCF_015237465.2. Taxonomy (NCBI): domain Eukaryota; kingdom Metazoa; phylum Chordata; order Testudines; family Cheloniidae; genus Chelonia; species Chelonia mydas. Next base: position 37,520,320 of record NC_057850.1, on the reverse strand, counting down.
AATTTGTGAAAAATTCAACAGCTTATTGAGACAGTGGTTACTGTGATTAGAGGAAAAGTTTGGTTAGTGCTCAGAGCTTGCATAAGATGTAAATTAACATTGCATGTCCAGTAAAGGCACAAACAATACTGCTCTCTGCTGAGGTACAAATGTCCTGCACCACACATTGTAGCTGACAATCATTGAAGGACCTTATCAGTTTTTCTCTGCAGTTTTTCTGTGTCTGCGGAGGAGATATAGCAGAGCTTAAGACTGAGGAATTTCTCTGTTTTGTTGGACTAGCCCATCATTCCCGATATAGCTTACAAGCCCCTCCCACTCCAGCAGCACTACTGGGGGGACCATCCTGGTGAATAAACTCCCAGCATCTCTCGCTGGTCTGCCCTTTGCCTAAGACCATTCTTCTGCCTCCTAGTCACCCACCTCAGTGTAAGACTGAGACCACTTCCCATTCTTGGGGGAATCTCAGAGATGGTAAGTGTCTCAGGGAGATAATCACATATACATATGAAAAATGCTATAATAGCCTGTCTGGAATATGAACAATAAGCAGCTATTTTTTCCCAAACTCCCACAGCCAGAGGGCTTGCAATGGCCAGACCCACAAGTGCCTCTACGAACTGCTGAGAGACGGGCCAACAACCTGAGGGGGTGAAAAAGGAAGACTTGGGATGAGATGTTTTCAGAACTCATGGCAGAGTCTCAGAAGAAAACCAGACTGACTGAAAGTTGGAGGCTGTATCGGAGGACCCAAATGGAGAAAGAAATGGCAGTGGCCATTGATAGCATCGCCATGGCCAAGGAGAGCATGAAAAAAGGGAAACGCAGAGGCAACTCATGGACTTTATCCTGAGGCATAATGCTCTCCTCCAAAATATTCCTCTGCTCACGGGGAACATTCCATTTCCATCACCCATACATACTACACCAGTGCTCGCAATGTAGCTATCCCAACACTCCACTCCACAGACGAACATAGAATCATAGAATATCAGGGTTGAAAGGGACCTCAGGAGGTCATCTAGTCCAACCCCCTGCTCAAAGCAGGACCAATCCCCAACTAAATCCTCCCAGCCAGGGCTTTGTCAAGCCTGACCTTAAAAATATCTAAGGAAGGAGATTCCACCACCTCCCTAGGTAACGCATTCCAGTGTTTCACCACCCTCCTAGTGAAAAAGTTTTTCCTAATATCCAACCTAAACCTCCCCCACTGCAACTTGAGACCATTACTCCTTGTTCTGTCATCTGCTACCACTGAGAACAATCTAGATCCATCCTCTTTGGAACCCCCTTTCAGGTAGTTGAAAGCAGCTATCAAATCCCCCCTCATTCTTCTCTTCCACAGACTAAACAATCCCAGTTCCCTCAGCCTCTCCTCATAAGTCATGTGTTCCAGTCCCCTAATCATTTTTGTTGCCCTCCACTGGACTCTTTCCAATTTTTACACATCATTCTTGTAGTGTGGGGCCCAAAACTGGACACAGTACTCCAGATGAGGCCTCACCAATGTCGAATAGAGGGGAACGATCACGTCCCTCGATCTGCTGGCAATGCCCCTACATATACATCCCAAAATGTCATTGGCCTTCTTAGCAACACTGTTGACTCATATCCAGCTTCTCATCCACTGTAACCCCTAGGTCCTTTTCTGCCGAACTGCTGCTGAGCCATTCGGTCCCTAGTCTGTAGCGGTGCATGGGATTCTTCCGTCCTAAGTCCTGCACTTGTCCTTGTTGAACCTCATGAGATTTCTTTTGGCCCAATCCTCTAATTTGTCTAGGGCCCTCTGTATCCTATCCCTACCCTCCAGCATATCTACCTCTCCTCCCAGTTTAGTGTCATCTGCAAACTTGCTGAGGGTGCAATCCACGCCATCCTCCAGATCATTTATGAAGATATTGAACAAAACCGGCCCGAGTACCGACCCCTGGGGCACTCCACTTGATACCAGCTGCCAACTAGACATGGAGCCATTGATCACTACCCGTTGATCAATGGCTCCATGTCTAGTTGGCAGCCGGTATCAACATGTACAGGCATAAGATTCAAAATATAAACAATAGGCTTCCCCCCAGGTGTTAGTGTTTTCTATGGGATGCCTATCGAACCACCGAGCAAGTCTCTGCACCTCTGCTTCCCACCCATACATAAGGCTTTCTCCTTTACTCTCACAAATATTCTGCAGAATGCAATGTGCTGTTATAATGGTCAGAATGTTTTTTTGTGCCGCTTCCAACCTATTCCATAAACAGTGCCAAGCGCACACTTGGCCACCGTTCTGCAACTGCTCAGGCAATAGTTAAATTGTTTGTTCCTTCTGCCCAAGCAACCTGTATATGACTTCATTAGCTAGGGCATGAGAGGATAAGCTGGGTATCCCAGAGTAATTGGAACAACCTCCACACCATTAATGTCCACAGTAGTCTTTGGGGGTAACCGTTCTTTCTCCATTAATTTAAATAGAAATGCGTTCCAAAAGATCCTAACATTGAGGACCCTTGCAGACCACCCTGTATTTATGTCTGTAAACCACCCCCTGCCCCAACCCCCTTGCCCGTGATGGTCAACCAATTCTTGGAGCACCAAGGCAAAATACCTTTTTCTGTTTATAAATTCGGTGCCCTGTTAGGGAAGTAGTGGGGAGGGAAGGAAAGGGGGGCAGTGATGGGTATGTAGATTCCATCAGTAGCCAGAGTACCATTTGGGAACCCCATATGTGCAAAGCCATCAATCTTCTGAACATTACCCAGCTTTATGAGCTGGTTTGACAGTACTTTACCAGTGGCTTAGCTGACCTGCATGAGAATGGAATGGCCCCAAAAGTTGATCTCCCCATGTCAAATTCGTTGACTACAGACTGGCAGCAGGTTGGGGTAGCCAGTTTCTTCATGCAATGGTGACCCATTTCTCCATGGGTATTGGGCACCACATGTTAGGACACTGTTGCTGAAGCTCCTGAGTCAGTTCTGCGTAGAACTCAAGCAAGGTAGCCCTTCCTGTTCTGAAGTTCTTTCACCACTGCTGGTTGTCCCAGGTCTTCAGAACGATCCTCTCCCACTACTCCATGCTGGTTTCCTGGGCCCAGAAATGGTGCTGAATGCTGTGTAGGTGATCCAGGAACCAGTCCTCTTGTTCCAACAGCTCAGCATTGTCCTGTTCTTCCTCCTTGTCCTTCTGCCACCAACGCAGAGTATCCCATGCTGCTGGAGGAGCTGCACTGCTGCTGTAGAATATTCTCCTACGCCAGCCTCATCCATTTGGTGGTGTAATCGGAGAAATCCAGTGCTGAAGTTTTCCAGCTTTGACTGCTGTAATACAGCTCAAGCAGCCTCCGCATATTCATGCTTATCACCATAGCAGTGTGGGGCATTGTAGGGTCTGTGCTGGCATGAGCCTGCCCAGAAAGGAAGTACTGGTGAAGACAGCAGAAACATGGGATCTTTTAAAAAAATTTGAACCCACCTGGCTTCCCACAATTCACAGTGAAAACAATCCCAAGATGCACACTGCTCAGCAGTGAAGCGAGGGACCATGCAATACCCCCTGAGAACTTGACGTTCTCAGTTAGCAGCAAACTGCCACCGTACATTCATGTGATTCCAAAACAGAGTCAAACTCTGCTGTGTCACTGCTCTGGTTCCGGGCCTGATGAACCCCACAGTGGGCTGAGATAGTTACTCAGCACTTTCCAGCTGGTCAAATCAGACCATGTTACCTGAGTATCCACTCTGGATATGCTCTCTCATGTTTAAAAGCACCTCTCTGCCGCACTAGCATTATAAATGTATTTAAATAAGCTGCTCAAGCCTTTAGCTTGCTTTACAAAATAGTGAAATTCCATTGTCAGGCAATGGCAAGCATGGCATGTCTTTGAAACCATTTTAAGACTTGCTCAGATCTATTTTTCCCAGTAAGTCCCCTTTGTATACTGTGGCAATTAAGTCTTTCAGACCTTCCCAGCAGCACAGCTAGGCAATTATAAATTGGGTTTCTTGTTTAGATTTAAAGTGGGATTGTATCCTCTCCTCACCTCATAGATTAGTGAACCATGAAAATGGCATTTACTCAGTATCTGTGAAGGTGGCCATGTAGTACCACTTACAAGGCTTTAGAATGAGGTGTTGAGATTTCCACAGTGGTGGGTGGGTGAATGATCCCTACAGAGACAGGGTCTGATTTTCAAATATTTAGTGTGATGTCCAGATCGCCTATTTACCTGCTCATGTTGGCCCTTTGATGCATAAAACTAACATTTCCATAGTGAAGGGCTGATCAGGATCCTAATTAGTTACCCATGTTGAAAACTGGGTTTCTTTTCAGTTAGGCTCTGTCAGAAGGAAAGGGCAGTATGTAAAAGTTAAGTTATTGTTTTAGCTAAGAACTGAACATGACCAGGAATAATAATTCTTTGTACTTTTCAAACATGTTCCATCTGATCTCAAAACACTTGGCAAAGAGTAATGAATTTAACTTCACAGTGACTTAGTAAGGTAGGTAAGTATTATTATCCTTCTGCTACAGGTGGGAAAACTGAGACACAAAGGCCAGATCCTCAAAGGTATTTAGGTGCCTAACTCCCATTATCTGTTCATTGAGGCTCTGGCTCAAAGGCATTAAGTGACTTAAACAAGGTAATACAAAAAAAGGCTTGTAGTAGATCCAGGAATAGAACCCAGATCCTGACACCCACTCAGCTACAAAGCCATCCTTAGGGCTCCTATATCTGCTACTACAATAGTAACTGTATCTTCCTGAGAACACAGAATAAATAAATTTAATGTAATTTCATTTTATTTAGCTCCTCTAGTTTATGGGCTCATATCATTTCTAGGAGATGTGTGGTAGAATAAAACTAACACCTTTTGTAAGTTAGGGAGGAAAAATTAAAAAAATTTAAAATAGATGGTAAATTTGAATGATATTGAAAAAGTTGTATTGAAACTTGGAGCAGTTTCAAATGTTATTTTTAACAATAGACATTTAGCTCTTATGGGAAACAAAACTTAAAAGGACAATTATAATTAGGTCACATATTGAGAAACTTATTACATTTTGTTATAGATGATCCCAGGAGAATGTAACACAAGTGATTTTTAAAAAAATTAAGATTCAGTCACGTTTCTTCACTTTTCTACACAGAATACTGTGCAAAAAATAAAATAAAGTAGGATAGAAATGGGTTTCGTATGACTAAGTACTTCAGTTTGTGAAGCAACAAATATTGGACAGGAAACTTGAGGACAGAAAACAAGATTTATGTTTCATTTTGTGCAGAAATACACAATATTATGCTAGCAGCTGTCCTTGAGTTTGCTCACTATGTAGGCAGACCAGATATACTGATTAGCACTGATATGTTTGACATCTTCCAAGCACCACTATACAAACATTAACCATTTCCTACTGCACCCTTGTGAAGTAGGTATTATTGATATTTCCATTTTAGAGAAGAGGAAACTGAGACAAAGATGTCAAGTGATTTGCTCAAGGCTACAAAACAAGTCAGTATCAGAAGTGCAATTAGGACTCTGAAGTTTCTGGCTTCTATCCCATGGTCACTTCAGTAGAACAGTGCCTCCCACATATGAGAAGTATATATTTCAGAGATAGCCAAGCAGGAAACTCTTTGTTTGTCGATAGAAGAGACCATCCAATTGATGGCTGATGTGGAATATTGATATAGTACTGATCTGGAATTTCTCATTTGATTTATTACTTGATTTGTTACTGTAAGACACACTGTCTCTTCTGTTTCTAACTTTAGAGCTGCTGGTTTTTGCAGGAAATTCAGTGGCTTGACTGGGACTTTCAGCAAGTTAGGGAGATTAATTTTTTGAAGTCAGACATGTGAACTGTAACTCCCAATTAAATCTAGTAAAGCAGAGGTGAAACTGCACCACTTAGGTAGAATCTGAATCCAAACCTTCACAGAGTTTGGAGTGTGTGGACCTGAGGCTTTGTTTGTTTGTTTTGGTTCAGACCCATCTCTATAATAAAACAGAGTGAATTAAATTGAACAAGTCTCCATTTATATCAGACCAGGTCCAGGCCAGGTGCAATGGGAAGGTGTGGCCAAGCCATCCAGGAGCACTCAGAGAAGTTTAGCAAGACATAGTGGCAAAAACACCATGGTCCCAAATATACAGCTTCTTGGAAGTGGGTGATTGAAAGCTGATCCAGTCGTTCCCCTCTAAAATATAACAGTTGTAGATTTGGAGCAAGATCCCGTACTTCTTTGCTGCTCTAAGATACTCCAAGAGACACACAAGGTAAGTCAGTGACAAAAGGAGAATGGGATTTCCCATCAGTCAGCCTTAATGCCTATGTTTCCTATTTGAAAAAATAGGTGGAACAAGACATACATTCCTGAGGTGAACAAGTAGCTTGTAGCGTAAGACAATTTGCTCAAGATTAAATGGTCTGAGTCAATCTACTCCACCTATATCATACAGTAAAAAGTGGATCTGTGTTACCATGAAAGTTCCCATCCATGTTATAGGCGCCCATGCCCATGAGCTGACATCGTTTCTGCATTTGTACAACTTATATGACAGAGAAGTGCTGCCACAAGTTCTTTCTGTCAGTCCTAGGGGATTTGTGGCCATTAAATTGTTCATAATTCACTGTAAATGACTGTCAGTTAGTGCAACTGTCCTCCACTTTCACACCAATAATTGGTATCCACCCATGGGAATAGGTTCCTACAATAAACCATGTAGCCTGAAGTCCCAGTGTAAATTATGTTATTATTGATGTAATTCATAGAATCATAGATTCCAAGAACAAAAGGGATCATTGTGATTATCTGCCTGGGCGGGCAAACTTTTTGGCCTGAGGGCCGCATCGGGTTTCTGAAATTGTATGGAGGGCCGGTGAGGAGAGTCTGTGCCCCCACCACCCCCAAACTCCCCTGCCCTCTATCCAACCCCCCTGCTTCTCGCCCCCGACAGCACCCCCGGGACTCCTGCCCCATCCAACCCTCCTGTTCCCTGACGGCCCGCCCAGGGACCCCTGCCCCATCCATCCTCCGCTCTCTGTCCCCTGACCGCCCACATACCCCCACCTCTAACTTCCCCCTGCCGCCCCATCCAACTCCCCTCTCCTTCCTGACTATCCCCCCTGGGACCCCTGCCCCATCCAACCACCCCTTCTCCTTGACCGCCCCCGGACCCCTGCCCCTGACTGCCCCCTGCTGTCCCATCCAACCCCCCCTCTCCTTCCTGATGGCCCCCCCAGGACCTCTGCCAAATCCAACCACCCCTTCTCCCTGTCTCCTGATAGCCCCTGGAACCCCTGCCCCTGACTGCGCCCTGCTGCCCCATCCAACCCCCCCCCTCCTTCCTTACTGCCCCCCAGGACCCCTGCGCCCATTCAACCACCCTGTTCCCTGCCCTCTGACTGCCCCAACCCCTATCCACACCGCTGCCCCCTGACCACCACTGCCAAACTCCCCTGCCCTCTATCCATCCCCCCTGCTCCCTGCCCCCTTACCACGCTGCCTGGTGGCATGGCTGCACAGGACAGGCAGCCGTGCTGCTCAGCACAGAGCACCGGGTCAGGCTGGGCTCTGCAGCTGCGCTGCCTCAGGAGCTCGCCGCCCTGCCACCCCGAGCATTGCGCCGGCAGAGCAGTGAGCTGATGCTGCGGGGGAGGGGGGAGGGTGGGGAAGGGCCAGGGGCTAGCCTGCCAGGCCAGGAGCTCAGGGGCCGGGCAGGACAGTCCTGCGGGCCGGATGTGGCCCACAGGCCATAGTTTGCCCACCTCTGATCAAAACTGACCTCCCGTATAACACAGGCCATAGAAATTACCTGAAATAATTCCTGCTAGAATTATAGAATTATAGAATCATAGGACCGGAAGATACCTCGAGAGGTCATCTAGTCCAGTCCCCTGCATTCATGGCAGGACTAAGTATTATCTAGACCATCCCTGACAGGTGTTTGTCTAACCTGCTCTTAAAAATCTCCAATGATGGAGATTCCACGACCTCTCTAGGCAATTTATTCCAGTGCTTAACCACCCTGACAGTTAGGAAGCTTTGTCCAATCTAAACCTCCCTTGAAGCAATCTTTTTGAAAAATATGGAGTCTTGATTTAAAAATTTCACGTGACGCAGAATCCCTTGGTAAACTGTTCCAGTGGTTACCTACCTACTCTCACTGTTTAAAATTTATGCCAGTCTGAATTTGTCTAGCTTCATCTTCCAGCCATTGGATCATGTTATGCCTTTGTCTGCTAGATTGAAGAGCCAAGTATCAAATTTTTGTTCCCCCTATAGGTACTTACATATTGTGATTAAATCACCCCTTAACCTTCTCTTTGTTTGTTTGAGCTATTTCAGTTTTTCACTATATAACACGTGTTCTAACCTTTTAATCATTCTGATGGATCTTCTCTGAACTCTCTCAATTTATCAACATCCTTATTGAATTGTGATCACCAGAACTGGACACAGTATTCCCACAATGGTCACACCAGTGCCAGATACATAGGTAAAATAACCTCTCTACTCTTCCTCAAAATTCCCCTGTTTGTGTGTGCAAGAATCCAGTTAGCCCTTTTGGCCACAGTGTTGCACTGGGAGCTCATGTCCAGCTAATTGTCCACCATGACCCCCTAATCTTTCTCAGAGTCACTGCTTTTTAGAATAGAGTCCTCCCTCTTGTAAGTGTGGCCTACATTCTTTGGTGAATTGCAGCTGTTTTTCCAAGCTGTGTAAACATTCTAATAGGCTCTAATTCCTAGTAGTGCTTGCCTACAGAGCTTCCAGTTCAGAGCCAACAAAGGGGACAAATTCCCACAGTGTTTCAAGGGCTTAGTATGTTCTTTGTTAAATGTGGTTCAAACAATGACTTGTTAATGCCTTAACATATGCATTTTCCTACTAACTCAGTTTATTAATATACAGGTATGCAATGGATAGCAAACAGTCACTGCAGACCATGTCTTAAGCTAAAGATCTACTCAAGGACATTTCCCCTCCCAAATTCCCCGATCCAGTCCCTTACTTTGTCTCGTGTAGCTATAAAGCTGGTTATATGAAGAAGTATTACTGGGAGGAAAGTATTTAATGAGCTAAATTAAAAGAAATTCACTATAACATGGTGAGTGCGACTACTTAGATGAATCCCTCTCCCCCATACTTGTTGTTATAGCTGTGCTGCTTATTTCCTCTCCTGGGTGTGGAGCTTTACATTTATTACAGTTGAGACCCTGTGTACACTACAAACTTTGGTCAATGCAAATTATGTTGGCATAAAGCTGCCTAAAGTTTTGCTTGTGCGTGTGCATACTTAGCTGCTTGCATTGGTGCTGCATGAAGTCACCAGGAGTACTTCCGGCAATACAAAGTGCAGTGCACCGTGGGTAAGTATACCAGTGTGTCACATGCTGTTGTCCAGCACAAAGCCTTCTGGGAAGTTGTTGCAATGTGTTGTGAGATAGAAATGATTTGCCCAGAGATCTCTGGGACCTAGGGGTCAAGTTTTCAGCATGCAATTTTCTCCATCCCATCCATATCCCATCATTTTCACACTTTTTCTTAAATCCCACAAAGCCACACAGCTTCGCTGTCAGCTGTTTTACAGAAGCACAGAGCCCGCACGGCTCTGCACTGTTCTCATAAATGTTGCAAACACAGGATGAACAATCCTCTGGTATTTGCAGACCTGCAGGAAGACATCTAACAATGGGGGACATGAGGATTTCTTTAAAGACAGATTGTTAAGGGATACAGTGAAAGACAATTCAAGGCTGACTTATTGGTGGCATTCATGGAGCAGCTGCAGACAGTGGAACGCTGCTTCTGGGATCACACCATAATGCAGATTTGGGATGAGGAGCAAGGGCTGCTAAACTTTTGAATGTGAAAGGCCACATTCCCGGATCTGTGTGCTGAGCTCGCCCAATCCTCCAGCACAGGGACAACAGAACGAGAGCTGCACCAATAGTTGAGAAACGAGTGTCAATCACACTCTGGAAACTTGGAATGCTGAATTGCTATTGGTCTGTGAGAAGTCATTCTCGAGTTGGAAAGGCCACTGTGTGAGGGCTGTTTATCATACGAGTGTGTAGGGCCAGTAATCGTGTCCTGCTATGCAGGGTGTGAGTCTTGGCAACGTGCAGGATTTAGTGGATGGATTTGCAGCAATGAGGTTCCCTAACTATGGTGGGGCGATAGACAGCATGCACATCCTGATTTTGGCTCCAGCCCATCTTGCCACAGAGTACATCAACAAAAAGAGCTATTTTTCTATGGTTATACAAATTTTGGTGGATCACCAGGGATGCTTCATTGACACCAACATTGGCTGGTCAGGGGAGGTGCATGATGCTCTCATCTTTAAGAACACAGAAAGCTGCAAGCAGGGACATTCTTTCCCAACCAGTGGATTACCGCCGATGATATTGAAATGTCCGTAGTGATTCTGGGGGACCCAGCTTACTTTGGCTCATGAAGCTGTACACTGGCCACCTTGACAGCACCAAGGAAAGATTCACCCACTCGCTCAGCAGGTGCAGAATGACAGCTGAATGTGTTTTTGGTAGATTGAAGGGATGCTGGTTATAGCTTCCTGTTGTGTCCTGCAGAATATGAGTGAGGCAAAGGGGGGGGAAGTTGCCATTGGAGTGGAGGGCAGAGGTGGAGTGGCTGTCTGCTGAGTTTGAACAGCCAGACATAAGGGCCATTACAAGAGCCCAGTGGGAAGATATGCAGTTGGAGGAGGCTTTGAAAGAGCAGTTTAATGGTCAACAACATTAATGTGCTGTGCTTGACTGCTCTCTTGTTCTGAAGGTTTGTTGGCTGTTCAGAATTGTGTAGTGCTTGGTGTACATTTATACATATAACCCTATGTTTTAATGAACCTATGAATTATTTGGTACTGGCTGTACATTTATAATTATTAGACTGTTTCACTGAAACTATTAATTATGCAGTGCTTGCTGTTCAGTTAGACACATATGCTTGGGTGTTTTCTTGAGCCTGTGAGTTCTGTGGTGCTGTACATATATAAGGACTGGCTGCTTTGTGTACTGCTATTCATTCTGCAGTATGCATGGTGAACTAATAAAGCTGGATTTATTTTCAGAATGTAGCATTGAGTGACAAAAGCAGTTCAAAAATACCCAATGTGCAAACAAGAAAAGAACAATGCAATACAAACTTCCAACATAAGTTAATGGAATGAAACTTTAAAATTAGAAAGGCAACAGACACTTCCACTTCTTTGGCTGTTGATATGGTCAGCTATCGCAGGGGAAACTCAGAACCCTGAATCTAGGGTCTAGCAGATACACAAAGAGAGAACTGCTTTTCACCCCTCTCTCTGCAGAGTCACGAATGTTTACGACGGTAACTCTCAATTAATTATTGTTATTTATTATAGGGTCCAAAACTGTGCTAGGCACTTCATGAAAAAGACATGGAAGATTAACTTCTGGCCCAAAGAGCTTGGAGCCTAAATGGTGGACTTGACAGATAATTGAGAGTATCACATACACCAGGGAGGAAGGTCAGCGGAAGGAAAGCACGGGTTATGGAAATACTATTGTGCGGTTACTCTCGTCAGGAAGACACGTGTTTTAAATATTGTTTATTTTTAAGTAAAAACATAATCAAGATTTTTGATTAAAATTTTGCTTAAGGGGCTGTCACAGACATCATCAACAAGCATATTTCTGGAGGGTTTATTTCTGGATTTATATGCCACCATCACCACTCAGCCTATTTTAATTTATCAGTCCAGTAGAGTTCTCTGCCATCACTTCTTCTTCTTTTATGCGCAATGTGCCTCAGGAGGCATGTGACCAAGATTCATCACCGAATTTGGTCCATTGGTTGGATCATTAGCTTTCCCAGCTTGGTCTGATGGCAAACTTTATGCTAACATTACAAAAAAAACTAAATCAGTTATAATGATCTTAGGTGTTACTTGCATTGTCCTTTCCTTGTGGAAAAAGCCAGAATGTTCTAGTAAATTCTGTGAGGGAGATGAATGCAGGGCTGGCTTTAGGGAGTAGCAAGCAGGGCAATTGCCTGGGGCCGCACACCACAGGGACCCACGTGAAGCTAAGTTACATGATCAGACTTTGGCTTCAGCACAGGGCTCAGGCTTTGGTTTCTGCCCCAGTTGGCAGGGCTTGCGTTTCGGCTCCTTAGTTTCTGCCCTGGGCCCCAGCAAGTCTAGCATTGGCCCTGGATGAATGGACAAAACCAAAACATTCAAATGACAATGTAGTCAGTTTACTCACAGAATCCATCCAACATGCAACATCAAATGATAATGCCATGAACAGTCCCTGTTAAAACTTATCTAGAATAAGTATATTGCAGAAGTGATAACAAACCAATCTATTTTTCATTCAACCCAGAATCCCTTGTGTTTCATTCTAGACCTACAGCAACAGTATAAATTTAATGCCAAATTCCACCAGCAGGGGTCGCTTCCATGTGTTTAAAACAGCAACATTAACAGACGAAATTAAGTTAAGAAATAATATTCTAATAAAAGGCCGTTCTAATAAATGGCATTACTCCTGGCTTGCATCACCATTATGGTAGACATAGTCAATGCCACAAGATCTTCAAGAGAGGATTTGATGTCCATAACTGTGAAAGATACAAAAAAGAGGGGGAATTGAAGTCATCAGTATTTCAGTCAACATGTGGCTGATATCAGTTAAACAGTACTGCTCCTAGCCTGAAGAAGAGTGCTGAATAAGGCCCCTAAACAGTAGAAAGGTGTGGGAGATGGGGTGGAAAATGATACCAAAATGGCATAATAATCATAAACAACGTAATCGTGTTACACAATTACATATTAAGCCTGAATACAAGACAATAGGGAAAACTCCTGCTTTACACTTCTGTGAATTTATGTAAATGCCTGCCCCTGTACTCTTCGCATGCAGTAGCTCACATAAACATTTTCTTACTATATAAACTAATATTTTACATGGTATAAATTAACAACTAACCAAACCTAAACCACATGTATCCATGTTTCTTCTGGATGTGACATACGCTACAATGTTATGTCTGAAGATGTTTGCTATTTGTAGATTTCATCATATTCAGATTATTTTGAGGGATGTGTTTTTTTATAAGGCCTGAACATCAATTCCTACCCACAGAATTTATGATGTATCTTATTTTGCAAAAAATAATTTAAAACCCCACAATTGGAACATGTAACATCCTCATTGTTCTCCAAGCACATTTTCCCTGTGGTAGTTTGCAGAGATTGACACTATAATTATGTTGCTCCAACGATTAGCTATCCCTCGATTACAACAAAGCTATCAATTTTATTTCACAAACACATCAGTATATTGAACATGTGTGAGCATGAGAATATGTGTGCAAGAAAATGAGAACATATGGCTGCCACTATGTTAACAATAGCCATTTATCCCCTGGGTCGATCACCTTCATTGATGGTTTCAGGCAGGAGCCATGGATCCACAAATATGGGCCTTGGGCTGGGAGTGGTTCCTTGAACGCACAAAATATGAATCCAAGGACTCCTGAGGGAGCTCAATGGGCAGAGAGCTGAGGTTCACCATGAGGACTGGGGGCAGGAGGGACCATTGGTGAGACAGGAAATCACTAGGGTCACTGCCTAGATGCTTCTTGGCCCCCGCCCCCACTTCACAGCTTCTTCCCCAGCCAACTCTGGCCCTGCTTGTGCTCAGCCAGATGGCTGTTGCTGTACTGTGACACTGTGTACTGGCTACAGACAGACAGCACAGAAGAGACGGAGCAGCTGCACTCTCCCTCTCCAGGCCAGTGATGTCTCCTATTCACTAGTATTGACCAATCACATAGAAGGGGGTGATTTGGCCTGTGGTGATGGTTTGTTCCTGCACCCTTCCTATCACAGTAGGAGTCATCAGTTTGTGGTCACCCTGGTGTTGGAATTATCATTGTTTGTGCAGAGTGTTACCATAACACTAATTTCACCATAAAGTCTTTTATTAAATCCAAAGGCCAAATGGTATTTTATACAATTGTTCTGAACATGCGTAAAAAGCCTAAACAACAAGCAATTTACTACATCCAAACAGTAACAAAACACTTATAAGCATCTGATCAAGACTCTTACAAATGGGCTAAACCCAGGGATGGTTACACCCATATTGGCTGGCTCCAGCGTGGTCAGGCAGGTTAGCAATGAACCCTTCAAGAGCTTACTCTTTTATAGGCTTTAAAAAACAAGTGATGTCATTGGCAATTACTGACTTCAGCTAAAAACCAATTTGAGACAGTTCACCCTTCTTTCCTGTCTTAATCCAGATAAGAGTTACAGCCTCTTTTGTCCCCAAGGTCTTTCCTCTCTAGCTTTCCCCTCCTTCATGCTGATCAACAGTTTTTCCTTTGCACCTGTGTTCACATAGGCCCTAATTTTTGAGATAGCACTGGTCTGCGGGGTGAAAAGGTTCATGTTGGCTCCTTCTAAGACAGATTCTCTTTGTCTTCTTTAAAACCAACTGCCCTCACCCTTATCGGTCAGGGGACCTTCTTTTTAGAAACGCCTCTTTATTTTACTAGTTATTTGTTTGAACCATGCATCCGCCCTGCTCCAGTCCTGCTGTCCTTATAAGTCATTATTTTCAAGGCCTTCCTGCCACTTGCTAATCAGGGCCTTTCTTTTCAACACATATTTTCTTAATCAACTTAAGCAAATGACTTCTTTAATTTCATATTTATTCTACCCTGGTGACTTGAGAGGAGGGGGGTGCTTCACTCAGCAGCCAACCTAAGCTGTATTTGATTGGTCAGGGCATGTCAGTCACAGCACAGGCAGGGGCTAATGTGTGTGTCTTATGCCTTGCTTTTCACTATCGTGAGGAGCGTCGGTCATATGACATATATTCCCACCACCCACCCAGGGAAGCAAAGAACATGGCCATCACTGCCAAGAGGAGGAGGAAGGGACCTCAGGACTGAGAGAGAGAGAGAGAGAGAGAGAGAGAAAGAGAGAGAGGGCCCTTGGTGCTGAAAGGGGCACCAGGGAAAGAAGAAGAAAGGCACTCATGTATTCCCTATATGTTTAGCTGGAACAATCCCCAACACAGAATTAAAATGGGTGGATGGTTTGTAGGTCAGATGGTCCCCTCCTTTACCTGCCAATGTGCTCCTGAGCCATGCTGACCACATTAGCTAGTGCAATCACTGTGTGTTAAACAGCTGCCAGGTTCCACATCAGAGGTAGCTCCATTTTAGTTGAGACTATAATTATTACTGTGAATGTGTGCACATGTAATAGAGTTATTACATTTGTGGAGCTCTGGAAAATGGGAGGTTAGTGTGGGGGGACAGGTGATATCAAATATTAGCTTGGCCTATAGGAGCTCCATTTGTGTGTACAAAATCAGAACATCAGGAGACCCAAGAAATGGGAGGTGAAGGGAATTAGGAGATTGCTAAGGGACTAGAAGGTTGCAGTGTGTGTTTCAAGAGTTGGGGTGTTGCTGGGTGGTAAGCAGCAGCGATCACTGGGGCATAGCTCTATTGTTTAGTGGTTCTGTCAAGTCCTTGGGTGAAACCCTGGCTCCACGGAAGTCAATGGGAGTTTTGTCATTGTCTACAATGAAGCCAGATTTTCACCTGTTGTGTTCTGGAGATGAAAGGAAGAGGTTTCTGGGCTGGGAATCTGCCCTTCTGTGTGTGTATGTGTGATGTAAAACTGAATATAACTATATATGCACTAATTTTAAAAAGGACTTATACAGACTATGAATGTAATTGTCAAGATCCCGGAGTTATATTTAACAGCATTACATAACAACACATAATACATTTAACAATATTCCTGGCTCTGGAGACAGCAGGCATGCTGCTGCATCACACTGCCTTTCAGGAATGGATGGTGAAGAGCACATGTGAACTTGGAGGGCAGTGCTTGAGCATGGTGATGTGCCGTGGTTGGTGCGTGTGAACAGAGCATAGGACTAGGCTGTCCATGGCATAAATCTATGGCATAAATAAGAGCAGCCTGATGAGTGTCCATACAAAAGGAAAAGACGATATGGACTATTTCTCTCTCACTTGGCAGAATTTCTAGTTAGAACTCAGCAAAACCAGAATCACTTACTGAACACCTAGTGTTCTAAAATGCTTCAACTCTGATTTTTTATCTTATCTTGCATATGGAGGATTTTAAAATGCTTTAGTGTTTGAGAGAGCAGTCCATGCCCTCGGGTGTTTTCCGTCAATCTTCCTGCTCCTTACAGTCAGGACTCTAGTTAGAGCAGCCTTGGGGCAGTTCCACTGGACCAGGATCACCAGAGCACAGTGTGCTGACCAGGTGTAGATAAGTCTTCTGCACAGGGGACACAACACAACTCCAGAGTAACCATTCCTCTTTAAATTCATATCTTACCTTATTCCAGAATAACTTTCATGCTCAGACAACCCCTGAGAGGCCGGCAGTGGGTGGTTTCGAGCCCGACTATACAGGTTTTTTACTACCAGGAATTCCCCTATGCAGAGGAAATCCTCAATTGCCTTTTAAAGCCAGCTTTTGTCCCATATGCACTGCAAGAGTGGCCCAAAGGGGACAAAGCAAGGATGGGGATTTGGCCTAAAAGAAGTAAAGATGGGCCTGAATTGGAATCCAGATCCAAAAAAACTTAAATTCTGAGAAAATTCCCAGATTGGGCTCATCTCTTGGAGCCAAATTAGAACTCTGGATCCAAAACCCCTCCGACTTTGGGGGAAATTCAAATTCAGGTCCAACTTTGCACGTAGGCCCATCTTTAAAATTGAGAGGTGAGGTAATAAGTTACTAAAATTTTATGACATAGTTCGGGTTGTCCTGCTTGAAGAAACGTTAACCCCATCTGTGTCAAAATGGACCATTTCCTTTCCTCCCAGCCCTGCCCCAGTAGTCCAGGGGAGGTAGCCACCTTATAGAAGCTGGAGGCTTTAATATTGTCCCTGTATCCCAAGTGAGAAAGGCCAGGGTAAAGTCTGAGCAACTGTGATCTAAAGAATGTAGCGTCCATTGCAAGCACTGCAGACTGTCAGAAACGAACTTACAGGTGGTGTGGGGGAGGTAGAAAATCAGTAACATTTTGGGAGCAGGAGCTTTAATGTAATGCAAGAAAGTGAGCCTGAAATTGCTTTTGGAATCTAATACATTTTTGCATATGACCCTTGCCTGTTTTTCAGTAGTCAGTGTGAGTCAGTTACATGACTCTGAATTCAGAACGATTGTTGTTACATTGTCTGAGACAAATAAGGCAGGATTCTACAATACAATAAGAATATAACTTGATATATTATTACCTTTCATACCCCAGGTATTGGAGAGCATTTACAATAATGAATTAAAAGCTGGTAGTACAGTGACTCTGTAGGAAAGTACAGCAGGCTTTATGCTTTCAGCTCGAGCTCCCATTAGAACCTGGTTTAATGAGGAAAGAAACACAGTCCAGGATGTTGATGTGTATTTCTCTGCTCATCTCAAAAAAGGCTATGAACCTGACTTCCACCTGCACAGCCAGCAGAGAAGGGCAGAAGGAATCTAATCTTTAAATACCGTCCCAGGGTTGGCACCTTTTACAGCACAGTGCCTTGGTATTGCACAACACTGCATATGAGCTCAAGCGCCAGTCTGGAACATGACCTGGTGATTTCCTGCTTTGTAGGCTACCGCACTGCGAATTGAACAAAATATACCTGCTCTAGAGATATAATATTGCATTCGTTTGTATGAGAATTGCTGCTCAAGAAAAGTACAGTAAGAATGGCTGATTCATCCTGTGTTTCTAGAGATACGATGTAGTTAGAGCTGAGGAGATGACACGCTCAGATGGGATCCACTGTGGCCTTAAAAATGGGACATTCTTGCTGGGGGTAAAATCCTAGTACACTAACTCTAAGACATACAATAAATGTACTTACTCCTACCTTTTGGATCAGTGACTATCAGTGTTTGCTGGCAAAAACCCAAAGCAAAACTCAGCCAGAACCACAGAGCTACATATGGTTTTGACTGAAAACTGTGAAAAAAATGCAGAGTTTCTCACAATTCGAGGTTGAAACTATACATCCCTCCCCAGCCCCCAGTGGGAAGGCTGTTCACGGGGAAAGTGAGCCCACCATCACCAGAAAATTAGCCTTGGTTTGCCCAAAAAAGCTTTGTGAAGCATTCGGGAAACCTGGGCTGAGATTTGGGTTTGTAATGATATAATGATATGCAAAGGAAAAAGGATTCACATAGTTCTATGTAGAAGCCACAGCTTCTGTCAAATATAGTTACAGCTCCCTGTGGGTTTAGATCTAGGCCATCGTAAAATGAAGGCAGATTCTATTATATTTAAATACTCACTCCACTAGCAGCTTGCATGGTGAAGGTGCAGCTACTAAATCAGGTCAGTGACTAATTGAGGGTGTTTCATGCTAACCCCCCAAAACATGGCAAATATGACACTACTAAAATCGGTCCTAACCTGCAGCCAGACACGCCTCCTTTTGGGGCTCCATACAGGTAGACAGTCAGCACTGGGGCCTGAGGCTGGTGATTAGTTGAGGGTGACCTTTGTCAGATGCTGCGTTTGAAGACCGTGGAGAGATCTGTATGATTGTAATGAATACTCAGTGTGCCTCTTGTTTGATTGGTTAGTGTGTTGCTTGCTAAAGGATAACTAGGCTCAGTCAGTCTTCTGTAGTTTTGCACATCTGCAGGGACAAAGGGCAGTGACTTCTGATAGCCAGTCACTGGTACAGAACAAACAATACAGGTGTCAATACTGAAGTTTTACCTCCACTCTGCTCTGAGAGGCTGGCTGGGGTGATGGGAGGAGAATCAAAGCAGGGAAAATGAAACCTCAAACTTTGGCCGGGTTAAAAACCTCAGTCCTGATGCTGAGAGGGGACAGAAGGAGGTAGTGACTGCTAGGGAGCAGACTGACTCTTCACGCCCAGAGACTGAAGTGTCCGGGATAAGCTAGACCTACCTATAGCTTGGGTAAAACAAGATGCATATTGGCTTGTTTATTGTTTTAGCCCTTTTCTCTGAACGCTGTGTTTCTGGTGTTCGGGGGAGGTACTGGATGATTGGAAAAGGGCAAACATAGTGCCCATCTTTTAAAAAGGGAAGAAGGAGAACCCAGGGACCTACAGATCGGTCAGCCTCACCTCAGTCCCTGGAAAAATCATGGAGCAGGTCCTCAAGGAAACCATTTTGAAGCACTTGGAGGAGAGGAAGGTGATCAGGAATAGTCAACATGGATTCACCCAGGGCAAGTCATGCCTGACCAACCTGATTGTCTTCTATGATGAGATAACTGGCTCTGTAGATATGGGGAAAGCAATGGACGTGATGTATCTTGACTTTAGCAAGGCTTTTGATATGGTCTCCCACAGTGTTCTTTCCAGCAAGTTAAAAAAATATGGATTGGATGAATGGACTATAAGGTGGATAGAAAGCTGGCTAGATTGTCAGGCTCAACGGGTAGTGATCAACAGTTTGATGTCTAGTTGGCAGCTGGTATCAAGCGGAGTGCCCCGGGGGTCGGTCCTGGGACCGGTTTTGTTCAACATATTTATTAATGAACTTGATGATGGGATAGATTGCACCCTCAGCAAGTTCGTGGATGACACTAAGCGGAGGGGGGAGAGGGAGGAAGAGGTAGATATGCTGGAGGGTAGGGATATGGTCCAAAATAACCTAGACAAATTGGAGGATTGCGCCAAAAGAAATCTGATGAGGTTCAACAAGGACAAGTGCAGAGTCCTGCACTTAGGACGGAAGAATCCCATGCACTGCTACAGGCTGGGGACTGACTGGCTAAGCGGCAGTTCTGCAGAAAAGGACCTGGGGATTACAGTGGATGAGAAGTTGGATATGAGTCAGCAGTGTGCCCTTGTTGCCAGGAAGGCTAATGGCATATTGGGCTGCATTAGTAGGAGCATTGCCAGCAGACTGAGGAAAGTGATTATTCCCCTCTGTTCGGCACTGGTGAGGCCACATCTGGAGTATTGCATCCAGTTTTGGGCCCCCCCCCCCCCCCACTACAGAAAGGATGTGGAGAAATTGGTGATAGTCCAGCAGAGGGCAACAAAAATGATCAGTGGCCTGGGGCACATGACTTAAGAGGAGAGGCTGAGGGAACTGGGCTTGTTTAGTTTGCAGAAGAGAAGAGTGAGGGGGGATTTGATAGCAGCCATCAACTACCTGAACAGGGGTTCCAAAGATGATGGATCTAGACTGTTTTCAGTGGTGGCAGATGACAGAACAAGGAGCAAGGGTCTCAAGTTGCAGTGGAGGCGGTCTAGGTTGGATATTAGGAAAAACTATTTCACTAGGAGCGTGGTGAAGCACTGAAATGGGTTACCTAGGGAGGTGGTGGAATCTCCTTCCTTAGATATTTTTAAGGTCAGGCTTGACAAAGCCCTGGCTGGGAAGATTTAGTTGGGGATTGGTCCTGCTTTGAGCAGGGGGTTGGACTAGATGATCTCCTGAGGTCTCTTCCAACCCTAATCTTCTGTGATTCTATTGATGTAAATGAACAGTACTTTGTTTTGGAGAAGCTGTTCTGAGTCACTATATTTCCTACTCGTTACAGGTCCTGAAAGGAATCTGTGCAGGTGTCTGAACACAGTTGGACCTATGGAATGATCATGGTTGTTACACAAGGGTGCTGTAGCATGGAAACCCAGTCTAAAAGGGAGGGTGAATCACAAAGTTCCTCCTGAGATAAGTGAAGATGCAGGGCCTGTCACTTGGAAGGAGGCCATGGAGAGGCAGAGGTTAAAAGGTATAGCTAGTCCCGAACTCACACTCTATCTGCAGTTCCATCCTAAGATCTGCACTATATGCAGGTGTACTCCACTCTTACCCTTACCTCATAAACATTTAGGAAGGAAGCTCATCTCCCTCCTCACTCTCTGCAGGTCTTTCAGTCTAGGCCTCAAACAATCCTACAGCCCTTGGAGAATCTCTCCCTTCCCTTCCCTTCCCTTCCCTTCCCTTCCCTTCCCTTCCCTTCCCTTCCCTTCCCTTCCCTTCCCTTCCCTTCCCTTCCCTTCCCTTCCCTTCCCTTCCCTTCCCTTCCCTTCCCTTCCCTTCCCTTCCCTTCCCTTCCCTTCCCCCCCCAGCTTCTTCTCTGACCCCAAGACCCTCAGACTCACAGCAGCCAATTCCTTTTATACCAGGAACCACCTCTGGCCAATACTCATTTGATCTTAATCTCATGACCCTACCCAGACACATGATGCCTCTAATCAGAGGCTCACCTGGGCTGTCTCAGCCCTATGCTGCAGGGGAAAACAGTCACAGAGGGAGCTGTGACCCAAACTCCCTCAAGGGGCCAGCTCACTCTGACTGTACAAACATATCTGGGTGGGGAGCATATCCTTAGATCTTACAATATAATTTAAGACAAGATACAACAAGTGAGAGGAACAATAGGAGGGAAGGAAGATGAGAGCAGAAAAGTAACAACTGGAATTCTCAAAGGAGTTATAGTGAAATTCAGTGGGAGCGGATGTTTAACTCCCTTTGCCTCCTTAGAAAATCCCATAAGATCACATAGTTGCATAGGTTAGTTATTGCACAAACTGCGGATTCAAAATCATTTAAGAGTGGTGTTTTTAAAGATACACAATCCCCACTGGATTCCCACTTAGCCATTATGAGCTATTGATTTCCTGGAGGAATCGCAGTACAAGTGGGTCTCCAGGAGAGGTTTGAAGAATGAAAGGGCGGTGGCTTTGTGAATTACGCGTAAGAGCTGTGGAGGAAAGCCAAACCCACTTATGGAGAAGTGGAGAAGCAGGCAGTCGAGGCAGTGGCTGGGGTGGCACAGAGAAGGTGACTCAGTAAGTTCTGCTTCTAAGCGCAATACAATGTTTGTCTGCTAACAACCACTGTTAGCACGGCCTGGTGGAGAGGTTAAAGTTATTTGACTTGTGTTTATTTTTATTTTTTCAACTGCGTTGCTTAATGTTAGCACTTAAATAATCCCAAGTAGTCTTTGAAGTTAACACCCCATTAAAATGAGCAGAATTCATGCTGCTCCCTCTCTTTGTCTGGTTAGAGACAGCTGTTTTCTGAAAGGACTGGTTTAATAGGGTCAGAGGATATATATGGAGGAAACTATCACAACTGACAGGGCTAAATCTAGCCAAAGCTGTCAGCTTCGGTCCATCTCTCTAACTTAGATCCAGACAAAAATCCTGAATCCAGTGAATCGGATCGTCTGTCCAATATGAGGGGTGCAGACGGTTCCCTACATGGAGATCCCCTTTCCTCTGTGGACAAGGGTCAGACAACACTGTGGAACCTTCCCCTGCTCCCCTCCAACCCTGCAGAATCCCCTCTGTGGCTGGAGACAGGGAGGCCAAGGACAAGGTTGGGAGCTCCCCACAAGCCCAATGGTGAAGTGGTCAGTGTTGATGTGTCTGGGACTGCACTAACACTTCCCTGGGCCTCTTCCCATGGGGGAAACCCCCCAAAGGGCAGCAATGGCTGGGGGAAAATCAGCCATTCCTAAGGAAGAGCTGGTGCAGAGAGAGTCCCTAGGCATCTGGGTGAAGGGGCCAACTCCTTCTGGAGTTCCCCCAGGATCCATAGAGTTTGTGGGAGAAACTGCTGCCCATTCCATAGGAGGGCAAACCCCAACCTTGGAGGGAATAATCTGAAGGCCCCTTCACTCTCCCCCACCCCTCCCAAGTATCCCTGCCAGGTTTCCTGACACCTCTCCCTTGCTGAGACTCCACTGAGGTGGTGTCAATGGGTTGAGATGACCAGGGCCATTGTTCTTAAAGTGAAGCATCGGTTTGTAGTAACTAGAACAAGACCCTGAAGCTGTCTATTGGGGACTTTTCTGGGCATACTGTGCACTGGACCTGTCTCACCTTTGTTTTTATATATCTAGAATTGAGTGATATTATAGTCTTGAGCCTGTGGGCACCTCTGAACCAGGACCGGGGTGTTTGGAAGCTAGATAGAAAGTTGAACTTTGTGTGTGTGTTTTTTTTAAATCCCTCTTGAATTAGGTGATTCCAAAAAACCTCTGTGTAAGTGATGCTTCAGGGTAGACAAGCATTATCCACTAATGCTAGCTGGCCGCTGCCAGAAACAATGTCTTTTAAGGGCAATCTTTCCAGGCGTGATGTGATAGTACAGTGGCCCTCCAATCCAAATCTCCATATTGATCGGTAAATGAGAGTTTTGCTGAAGTATCATTAGTAGAATTCAACTCAGCTTTCTTGCGTACCATTTGTCATGGCATGAGGGGGAGTCAGGACCCTGCACCCCCACTTCCTGCAATTCACCATGACTCTTAGCCAGACAGTAGAACAGAAGGTTTATTAGAGACGACAGGAACACAGTCCAAACCAGATCTTGTAGGCACAGACAGGACCCCTCAGTCAGGTCCCTCTAGGGGGGCACAGAGCTTAGACCCCAGTCCTGGGGCTCCCTCCTCTTCCCCAGCCAACTCCAAAACTGAACCCCCCTCCAGCCGTCTCACCCAGCCTCCCCCGAGCTCCTCCTCCAGCTTTTGTCCAGTTTCCTGGGCAGAAGGTGTCACCTGGCCCCAACCTCCCTCCTGGCTCAGGTTACAGGCTCAGGTATCTTCCCTCAAGGGAAGTTTCCCATCCCCAATGCAGACAGTCCCCCTGAAACTCTCCTGCAACACTTCCAGGTCAATACTCCCCACTTTCGGCTGCATCACACCATTAATACAAAGTGGGTATTTTATAACCCTCTCCAATGACCATAGGTGCCGACCCCATGGATGCGCCGGGACTGGAGCACCCATGGAAAACAATAGTGGGTGCCCAGCACACACCAGCCACCCACCAATCAGTTGTTTGGTGGCCCCCACTGATAAGCTGTTCAGTGCTGAGGGAGGGGGCAGAACAGGAGCAGAAAGATGCAGAGTGAGGGTGCGGCATTGGGGGAGGGGCAGAGCAGGGAGAAGAGGCGGAGCAATGGCGAGGCATGCTCTGGGAATGGGTGGAGCTGAGGCAGGAAGAGGCAGAGTGAGGGTGGGGCATTGGGGGTGGGGGAAGAGCAGGAGCGGGAAGAGGCTGAGTGAGGTTGGGGCATTGGGGTGAGGGGGCAGAGCAGGAGCGGGAAGAGGAGGAGCAATGGCGAGGCACGCTCTGGGAGTGGGTGGAGCAGAGGCAGGAAGAGGTGGAGTGAAGGTGGGGCTTTGGGGGAAGGGGTGAAAGGGGTGGGGCCTCGGGGCAGCGTGCCCACCTAGAAAAATGAAAGTCGGCACCTGTGCCAATGACTGTCCTCACATGAGTATGAAAATGTTAAAAAAAGTATAATATTGAAGAAAAATACTGCAGAGCACTTCTTTAAAGCTATATATATATCTGCTCCAAGAACCATAACCCAAAAGAATATCTTTAGTGTCAAAAGAAGTGGCACAATATCTCTTTCCATCTCTGCAGGATGGTAAATGTCAGTATTATGAATACATCCAGTGCACAATGTTAAATAAAAGGTATTACATATCTCTGTGTGGGGGATTCATTCTTGACTCACATGGCAACTTAATTTATACTGTCTTTGTTATGTGTGCAACATAATCAGACCAGCTGCCTCAATGTCAGCAACTAGAAAACTAAGCTTCTGTGGTTACGGAAGCCGGTATTGCTGTGACACTTGCTATTACTTAGTCTTGTGCAAAGGTATTTCCTACTGTGAGAAAGAAATGGATGACCTCTGTGCACAGTTTATTTTTTATTTAGCTTATAAGAAACATACAACAAGAAATTACTGTGCAGCAAAGCAGTCATGGGAGGGCTCATCTTTGCTTCCTAGATCTACCTAGGGCTAGATTGTCAAGGTGGGGGAACAGCAGTACTTCTCTTGTCTCCTTTCAGGGGATATAACTAGTATATTGTGCACTAGTGCAGGGTCACTAATATTTGTAAAGTGCTTGGCAATCCTTAGAGGGGGGATTTAAATATTAGTATTATGGGAACATTGCGGATAGCTCTGATCCCTAGAGCAGGGCAAACTGAAATCCCAGATTACACCAGCACCAAACTTTGCAGCTTGGGTCCATCTCCATTAAGGATGACATTCCAGAGTTTGTAAGAGAAGCAAATTTATACAGCATTCTGAGGCCTGGACCTGAGGCTCCGATTATCTGTTTGAGCTTAATAGTGGATTTCTTAAGCCTCATTTCAAAGATGACAACAAATTTTGTTCCCGAAACACATTAGCTGGCCACTATTTGATAAGAGATTCTAGATCTCCTAATGTAGCATCATAAACTAAATCCATCACTTTTACATTCACAATATGAAATTATTCTCAATATCTTCCCAACCTTAAACCCAGTGTGCCATCCTTACTCACATTGACTAGTATGCTAATCTGCAGATAATCCTATGGAAATCAATGGGACTACTTGTGAAGTAAAGTACTGTTCATTGTAAGGGTGGTGCTATAGATATATTTAAGGAAAATTAAGGAATTAGATACACTATCAAAGAAACATGTTGCTATATTCTCAGGGGCTTTCTCATGAGCCTCTATCTTAGGGCTTGTCTACACTTACCGGGGGATCGTGTGGTGATCGATGCATTGGCAGTCGATTTAGTGGGTCTAGTGAAGACCTGCTGAATCAACTGCAGATCGCTCTCCCATCAAATCCTGTACTCCACCTGAATGAGAAGCGCAAGGGGAATTGACAGGAGAGCGTCTCCTGTCGACATAGCATAGTGTGGACCCCACGGTAAGTAGATCTAAGTACGTCGACTTCAGCTATGTAAATAACGTAGCTGAAGTTGCATAACTTAGATCGATCTCCCCCCGTAGTGTAGACAAGGCCTTAGTTAATGTTGACCAGATATCTGTCAGTTAAAAATCCCTCTGACGGACACCTATGAAATGTCCAGTAAATACTGATACACTTTACACCACATATACACTCAGAATTTCCCCCTTCCACTAGGTACCTAATGATATAAGAGTTCTTTCTACTAGAAACCTGGCATGGGGAATGTCTTGCTCAGATCAACACTGTCAAACTGTCAGCAAACTCTGAACCTAGGGGTCACATGGAAGCCCATAGCCTCTATGGTCCAGCCCCCTCCTCCAGACTTATCTGTGGTTGATGAAGTTACCTCCATTTTCCTCTGGAAGTTTATGCCAAACAGGAACTCTTTATCCTACATTTCATTCAGCTGGTTACACCCATTGGTGTGACTGGCACAGATAGGAATGCTAAGGACTTACCTTGTGTGTCATGCACATGGGAATAGTAGGGCTAAATTCAACACAAGAACACATTCATCTTGCTCTAGGAATTACATGCACCCTGACTTACGGGCTTGTATATATGTGAACCACTACCCTCTTTTGGATGGACTATAGTAGATCTGTTTATGTATAGCAGTTCCTTGTATTGGCTGAGCTACTATAATTCCTTTATCTTTACTTTGGAGATAAAATCTTGAGTTCTACTCCTGATGAGGCACATATGCACTTAGACACCGTGTGACGGTCAGCTATATATAAAGAGAAATGCACATACTGGTGCTGCTACACACACTCATCTACCACCAAGTTTTTAAGGAACACACACCTTACCCTACAAATAAGAAGAACCAGAGTGGGAAACAAATATGGAGGAAGGTCTTGATTTACCAATTGCAAAAATACATTGTATTCAGCCATATTGAGTAACCACAGAACTAAGTACTTTCCTATTCTGGTATATACTAGGAAAATGCCTTTAGTATCTTTAGCACAACCTTACCTCTCTGTTCTGCTCAGGGATATTAAACAAACAGATCCTAACAACAATATTCCAAAATATATTGGTTAGCCAGAACCCCTTCTAGGACTAACACTTTCATTTAGATTATGTTGTGAATTATGTTTTGACAAAAAACGAATAAAAAGGCTGAATGAAACATGACAAATTAAGGACATTTTTCTTGGCAAAAAGTCACAAAATGTGTAATATTTATGAATATTCATAATCCTTTTGCCAAATTCTCTAAATTGGGCAAATAAGTGAAAATATATTCATTTACATTTTTTTTTAAATCACAAAATTAATTGAACACGTTGTTCAGGACCCTATTCTCCTCTCCTGCCGCCATGAATAATCCCACTGAAATTAAGGAGGCTACTTGTGGAGTAAGAAACTACTCACCATGAGTAACAGTGGCAGAACTGAGTTGTCAATGGTATTTAACCTGTTCTAAATACAGGTAATGTTTTTGTGTTCACACATTGAAAGACAGATTTTACTCAATCCTTTAACTTTATAAAATGCTCATAAAGGTGTCATTTCAAATTGTGCCAACAGATAAGCTGCTTGTTATGGAAGGTGCAAAACTTATCCTTACAGGTGTGAAATAACATATGTACAAAGAGTGAAACACTTCCAAACTTTAAATCATGAATCTGATATACAACAATGATGTAAAACCTCTACCAGAATATTAAACTGCTAAAGGTTTAGCACCTTACAATGTCACAATGATAAACTGACACTTGAAAACCCAATGTAAGAAAGATAATGTGAAAACATGCCTCAGGAATGTCCCTTGTATTTTGAGAGCACTCTTGTTCTGTAGCCATCTGCTGTACAAATCTGATGCCGTCAGTGGTGTCCATTATGAGACATGGATTTAAGGCATTTAACATAACCACAGTCCAACAGTCAGGAAGATATTTATCCCCTTAGGGAAGATATCATCATGAGTACATCTGGATGCAAAAGCAGAGCTAGTTCTTGTTGCTTGATTCAGTAAGTGATGTCAAACCTTTTTTACTTCAGGAGGACTTTACACTTTTGATCCGTAGATATGTCAATAGAGATCAGATAGCAAGAGTGGTGTGTCTGGGTCACATGGACTGTATCTGAGAGGGAAAGACTGGGCATCCCAGGTGGCCTAATGGTAGTTTTCAGAACTGCTGTGAAAGAAATCCTTCTTTTGCTTCTAAGTCCTGCTTTCTTGCTGCCTGGGCTAGTAGAGACCAGGGATGCAGACAGTATGTTCAGACCCTCAAAGGAAGGGAGACATTACCCAACAGTAACCCAAGTATACTGAGTATTTGGTTTTTGATCTTCAAAGAATAAGATGGGTTTCAGAGTAGCAGCCGTGTTAGTCTGTATCTGCAAAAAGAAAAGAGGACTTGTGGTTAGTCTCTAAGGTGCCACAAGTACTCCTTTTCTTTTTAAAGAATAAGATGTTTTCTTTCTTGCCCCTAATACTAGGGGAGGAATAAACTAAAATCATGCCATCACTAGCATTATCACAGCCAAGCTATTTGGAGCATCCAGAAAACCAACATCACCATGGCATAAGTGTCATATAAAAACCATGTGGTAAACTGGCTTTAGATTGTATAGCGATGGTGAGGAAACCTTAAGAGGTTCAGAGTCTGATTGAATGTTTACCCAAACTATTTCAGCCGCCAGAGGTCTTGGCCCTTACATACTCATCTCTTCCTTAAACTGGACCTGCAACGGATTCCTTACAACCCACAGCAGCACCTAGCTTTTCTTTCAGGAAGAAACAACAAGACTGTGTATTATGGGAACAACACAAATTTAAGGATAAGGCCATTAGAGAGCTTGTCATTTCCTTTCCCATATTTTGTACAGCTCTAGTAATAGCATGTGCTACACTGATACATGGCAGACAACATGAGATTGTGTGTATTACTGCACCCGATGTTCACCCTTCAGAACAGAGACCTGTTTCCTGCTACTGCACTGCTATCATATGAGAGACCTGACAAAGTTAGTTAGGACTCAAATGGCCTATTCACCCTCATCACCACCACTTTGATAGCACTGGTCACCTGTATAAATACCACTTTAACAAAAGCCATTCAGGCACAGAGCACCTTAAAACCCCTTGTGTTCATTTATAGAGGAATGCACTCATCACTGGTGGGCCCCCTCACACCATTATGTGGTGGAGTAGGAGCTTCTCATCTAGCACCCCTCTCTGGACAGCTGCTCTAGCCATGCGGTACTCTGCCTTTTCTGATGGCTCAACCCTCTGACCAGGTCACTTAGTCTCAACCCTTTCCAGGGTAACAGAATCCAACAGACAATGGTCCAATATCTTCACATCACTTACTGCAGAACACTCATTTCCTTTCCTAACCTGTGTTTCCGTAGCCTCTTGAAACTCCTGCAAATTTAGTTACAGGGCTGAATACAATTCTTTTAAATGTCAAGCTCTTTACATGATTAGATAATAAGGGTTCAAATGTGAATTCTTTTTTGAGAGGCCTAAATATTTGCAGTCTACTCTGTTACTATTTCCCATCAGAAATGGAGCTTTCTACCTTTAAATCTCAGTGATTAACATAGTGAATAACGAGCTTTAACTTTAATGGTAGTACTGAGGATGAAATAGTTCTCTGAGGAGCCTTTTCTCTATTTGACTTTTATTCACAAATTATATATAAATCTGAATCCCTTCACTTCCCTAAGCTTGTCAGAGTTCATTTCTGTAAGGCTTTTATTAATCTCTGGGAACTGGCAATAGATGCATTTGTCAAATGGCACTTACCAGAGAAATCAGTTCTGTGCTGGGAACATAGTAATTTCTTTCTAACCTACTCATGTCCAAGGAGTGAAGGGAACATCTAAACATGGTTATACTAATAAAGATGTTAAAATCAGTGTCTGTTTCTGTTACATAGCCCTTGTGTAAGCCAGTGTCCAGTCCAACTGTCTCTTTTCTATTATTTTAACAATGATTGTTTTAGAACTATAAAAGATATGCCTGAGATAACATGATCTGAGAACTGCAGACTAGGATGTATCCAGTTTTAAGTAATTTTCCAGCAAGTGTCATCCTTAGCATCAGTGTGTGTGTGTGTGTATATATATATATATATATATCTATTAGTGCTGTCAATTAATCGCAGTTAACTCACGCGATTAACTCAAAAAAATTATTTGCGATAAATCACACTTATAACAATAGAATACCAATTGAAATTTATTAAATATTTTCAGATTTTTTCTACATTTTCAATGTTGATTTCAATTACAATACAGAATACAAAGTGCACAGTGCTCACTTTATATTATTATTTTTGATTACAAATATATGCACTTTAAAAATGATAAACAAAAGAAATAGTATTTTTCAGTTTGCCTCCTACAAGTACTAACGTGCAATCTCTTTATCGTGAAAGTGTAACTTACAAATGCAGATTTTTTTGGTTACATAACTGCACTCAGAAACAAAACCGTGTAAAACTTTAGAGCCTACAATTCCACTCAGTCCTACTTCTTATTCTGCCAATTGCTAAGACAAACAAGTTTGTTTACATTGACAGAAGATACTGCTGCCTGCTTCTTATTTACAATGTCACATGAAAGTGAGAACAGGCATTCACATGGCCCTTTTGTAGTCAGTGTGGCAAGGTATTTACATGCCAGACATGCTAAACATTCATATGCTCTTTCCATGCTTCGGCCACCATTCCAGAGGACAAGCTTCCATGCTGATGATGCTCATTAAAAAAATAATGCGTCAATTAAATTTGTGACTGTACTCCTTGGGGGCAGAATTGTATGCCTTCTGCTCTGTTTTACTCACATTCTGTATATATTTCATGTTATAGCAGTCTCGGATGATGTTCGTTTTAAGAACACTTCTACAGCAGATTTGACAAAACACAAAGAAGGTACTGATGTGAGATTTCTAAAAATAGCTACAGCACTCAACCCAAGGTTTAAGAATCTGACATGCTGTCCAAAATCTGAGAGGGGTGGGGTGTCGAGCATGCTTTTAGAAATCTTAAAAGAGAAACACTCCTATGCAGAAACTACAGAACCCAAACCACCAAAAAAGAAAATCAACCTTCTGCTGGTGACATCTGACTCAGATGATGAAAATGAACATGCATCAGTCCACACTTCTTTGGATCGTTATCAAGCAGAACCCATCATCAGCATGGAAGCATGTCCTCTGGAATGGTGGTTGAAGCATAAAGGGACATATGAATCTTTAGCGCATCTGGCATGTAAAATATTTTGCAATGCCAGCTACAGTAGTGCATGCGAATGCCTGTTCTCACTTTCACATGACATTGTAAACAAAAAGCAGGCAGCATTATCTCCTGAAAATTGTAACCAACCTTATTTGTCTGAGTGATTGGCTGACCAAGAAGTAGGACTGAGTGGACTTGTAAGCTCTAAAGTTTTATATTGTTTAATTTTTGAACCCAAGTTTTTTTGTACATAATTCTACCTTTGTAAGTTCAACTTTCATGATAAAGAGATTGCACTACAGTACTTGTATTAGGTGAATTGAAAAATACTATTTCTTTTGTTTTTTAGAGTGTAAATATTTGTAATAAAAATAAATATAAAGTGAGCACTGTACACTTTGTATTCTGTGTTGTAATTGAAATCAATATATTTGAAATGTAGAAAACATCCAAAAATATTTAAATAAATGGTATTCTATTGTTGTTTAACAGAGCGATTAATTACAATTAATTTTTTTAATCACTTGACAGCCTTAATATATATATGCACTGTCAAGCGATTAAAAAAATTAATCACAATTAATTGCACGATTAAAAAAATTAATTATGATTGTGCTTGTTGGTAGTTCCACTACCACCACACTATGTGCTTTAAACAGTCACAATGGGCAAGCGTTAGTCACTGAATGTTCAGGAACCCAAGATGCTATGGTCCTGCTTTGAGCAGGGGGTTGGACTAGATGGTCCTGAGGTCCCTTCCAACCCTGATATTCTATGATTCTATGATTCTATGGATATCCTCAGCAGAAGTCAAGTATAACTCAACAAGAGTGAGTTTAGGCAAAAGTTCAATTTCAAAGCAATGAGCCTAAAATTCAATATGGATTTAAGAGCAGGGCTTAAATTGGGCCAGGATGCACTGGATCAGGGACCTCTCATTTTTTTAGACTATAATTTGTTCTTGAGACTGTGAACTTTCATTTAAAAAAAAAAAGCGGGGGGTAAGTCTCTAGCCCTACCGTGTCTCATTTTGGTGCCACAAGTGGATGGCACTTGGATAAAAAGTGGTCTTGGTGCTGGTTTCTCCCACAGGGTCTAACCAGAGGAGCCAGTAATCCAGAAGAGAGGTAGAGCCCTGGAACACATCTTAGTCTCACCAAGTGAGAGCTGATTCCTCAAAGCTCAGTGGGGCATCCAAGACCTGCAACGAGCTAGCCACATGCTCCCCCCAGAGCAACAGGGGTGAAATCTGCTCTAGTGTGTGTGTGTGGGGCGGGGGGGGCAGAGAGTGGAACTTTCTTCTTGGCTCTAGCAGTTGTTGTTCCTCTGCAGGAGGCTGTCAGCAGACTCAGGGAAACATCACTGCATCAGTCAGTCATACTCTAATCACACTTTCAAGGTTTTTGTTCATAACCATAAGGGCTAAAAACATAATTTATAATGAAACTTCAGATTTTGACAGCAGCAGGGCTGGAAGAAACCTCACAAGGTAATCTAGTCCAGCCCCCACCCGCACTGCAGCAGGGACAAATATACCTAGCCCATCCCTGACAGGTATCTAACTGTTCTTAAAAACCTCCAATGATGGGGATTCCACAACCTCACATGGAAGCCTATTCTGGTGCTTAACTATCCTAATATCTAACCTAAATCTCCCTTGCTGCAAATTAAGCCAATTACTACTTTTCCTACCTTCAGTGGACATGGAGAATAATTGGTCACGGTCCTCTTTCTAATGTCCCTCAACATATTTGAAGACTGTTATTAGGTCCCCTTCAGTCTTCTTTTCTGAAGACTAAACATGCCCAGGTTTTTTTAAAACCTTTTCTCATAGGTCACATTTTCTGAACCTTTTATTGTTTTGGTTGCTCTCCTCTGGACCCCCCAATTTGTCTATATCTTTCTTAATATGTGGCACCCAGATTTGGACACAGTACTCCAGATAAGGCCTCATCAGTGCGGAGTAGAGAGGAACAGTTACCTCCCCGTCTTGCCAATGCACCCCAGAGTATTAGCCTTTCAGCAACTCCATCACATTGTTGAATCATCTTTAATTTGTCATCCACTAACACCCTGTTTCTTTTCAGCAATACTACCGCCAAGCCAGGTATTCCCCATTTTGTAGTTGTGCATTGAACTTTTCTTCCTAAGTGAAGTACTTCACATTTGTCTTTAATTAATTTCATCTTGTTGATTTCAGACCAATTCTCCAATTTGTTACAGTCATTTTGAATTCTCATCCTTTCCTCCAAAGTGCTTGCAACCCCTCCCAGCTTGGTGTCAACTGCAAATTTGAACAGCATATTCTCTACTCCATCACCCAAATCATGAATGAAAATGTTGTCTAGTACTGGACCCAGGACAGACCTCTGTGGAACTGCACTAGATACATCCCCCCAGTTTGACAGCACACCATTGATAACTATTTTTCTCAGTATGGTCTTTCAACCAGTTTTTCACACACCTTATAGTAATTTCATCTATACCACATATCCCTAGTTTGCTTATGAGAATGTCATGTGGGACTTTTTCAAAAGCCTTACTAAAAATCAAGATATTTCATGTCTACAGCTTCCCCCCATCCACTGTGCTAGGTGTAACTCTGTCACAGACAGAAATTAGGTTGGTTTGGCATGATTTGTTCTTGACAACTCCATGTTGGCTATTACTTATAAACCTTATTATCTTCAAAGTGCTTACAAATTAATTGTTTAATAATTTGTTCTAGTATCTTTCCAGATATCGAATTTAGGCTGACTGGGTCTATAGTTCACCAGGTCCTCTTTGTTCCCCTTTTTAAAAATAGGTACTTGGTTTGCCCTTCTCCAGTCCTCTGGGTCTTCACCTGTCCTCCATGAGTTCTCAGAGGTAATCGCCAAGAATTCCAAAATTGCTTCAGGTAGTTCCTTAAGTACCTTAAGGTGAATTTCATCAGGCACTGACAACTTGAATACATCTAATGTATCAAAATATTATTTAAACCTTTTCTTACCTTATTTTGGCTTGCATTCCTTCCCCCTTGTTGTTAATATTAATTGTGTTAAGTATTTGCTCACAATTTACCTTTGTAGGGAAGACTGAAGAGAAATAGGCATTAAACACCTCAGACTTCTTGATGCCATCCATTATTATCTCTCTTTCCCCACTAAGTAGGGAACCTACATTTTCCTTAGTCTCTCTCTTGCTCCTAATGTATTTAAAGAACCTCTTCTTATTGCTTTTTGTGTCCTTTGCTAGTTGTAACTCATTTTGTGCCTCAGTCTTTCTGATTTTGTTCCTTCATGTTTTCCCTAGCCTTTTGTACTCCTCGTTAGCAATTTGTCCACGTTTCCACTTTTTGTAGGATTCCTTTTCAGGTCATTAAAGAGCTCCTAATGGAGCCATATTGGCCTCTTACTATCTTTCCTTTGCATCGGGATAATTTGCCATTGCGCCTTCAGTATTGTCTTCTTGAGAAACTGCCAGCTCTCCTGAACTCCTTTTTTCCTAGGTTTTCTTCTCAAGGAACCTTCTCTGGTTTGTGGAAGATTGCTTTTTTGAAGTCTATTGTCCTTACTCTGCTGCTCTCACTCCTTCCTTACCTTAGAACCATTAAATCTATTTTTTAATTATTACTTTCACCCATATTGCCTTCAGTATTCATATTCACAACCAATTCTTCCCTGTCAGTCAGAATCAAGTCTAAAATGGGTGTCTCCCTGGCTTCTTCCTCCATTCTGAAACAAAATGTTGTCCCCACTACATTCCAAGAACTTTTTGGACATTGTGTTTTGCCATATTGTTTTTCTAACACATGTCTGAGTAGTTAAAATCCCCCATCCCTACCAGGTCTTGTTTTGGAAATTTCTGTTATTTGTTCTAGAAATGCCTCAGATGCCTCCACCTCCTGATTTGGGAGTAATAGACCTGCTACCATGATGTCACCTCTGTTTCCCTGCTCCCGTGTACTCTCAGCTATTCTTCCTCTCATCTCCTTTTGGACCTCAGAACAAGAGTAGACATTCTTGATATTTAATGTAACACTTCTTCCCCTTTTTCCCTGATAGTCCTTCCTGAAGACGCTCTACCCCTCTATACCAATATTCCAGTCATGGGCTTTATCCCACCACGTCTGTGAGGCCAGTTAAATCATAAACTAAATTATGTACTAGTACATTGTTCTTCCTGTTTATTGCCAATACTTCTTGCACTGGTTTATAGACAGCTAAGAAGTTGAGCAAATTCACCCGCTCTTACCAAGACTCTGGGTGCTGGGGCCCTAGAAATGGGCCTAATGTACTTGTGCCCTAATCCAGCCGTGCCAAGGGTGCATCTGAACACCAGTGAATAGGAGGCAGGCCTGAGGGGCCTAACAGAGCCTGTGTGATCATATTTGGACCAACTGCACAATGTGCTGTGAGTGGAGTCTCATTTTGGCATTTAACTGGGTGGAGCTTGGCTTGTGGACAGAGCTTAAAGAAGCACCATCACCCTTTTTCCTCCCCCCTCCACCTCCAAATTAAACTCTGTTTAGCACCCTTACTTTAGCCTCCTAATTGAAAGTCATGGCCTGGAACTGCTCTATTTTATTCACAAAGGACATAACACACCGCTAACAGTGGTCCATGGAAGGCTCTCTAAAGGGTTTTCTGGTTTAACCAAACTGTGCATTACCTGAAAAGTACCAGAAGGATGGGTCTTTCTGGTGTCTATGGGTGGAGATAATGTATTTTGGCTTTCTATACTCCTCATATAAAGTCTCTAGTACTCATACGTAAAGTTACCTACCCCAGTTCCTCTTTCCTTCCGGTCCCCACCTCTGCTCCTCTCTCTCTCTATTTCCATCCATTATAATCTTCTCCCCACTTTCTCCCAGATCCTTGCTCATCTCTCAGTTTATCATTTGTATTGCGGTAACCGCTAGAGGTGCCAGCCCCTTTATGTTAGGCTTTGTACTAATGCATAACAAGGTAGCAATGAGACACAGTTATGGTCCACATGATAATCACCACTCATAGCCCACAGCTGCCTCACCATTG
Source organism: Chelonia mydas (assembly GCF_015237465.2). Classification (NCBI taxonomy): domain Eukaryota; kingdom Metazoa; phylum Chordata; order Testudines; family Cheloniidae; genus Chelonia; species Chelonia mydas. The sequence continues at coordinate 37,484,340 of NC_057850.1, read as the reverse complement.
TCATACTCTGGGACTTTGTGCACCCCTTGATTCTTTCCAAAATCATTCCAACCAGAACAGAACACAAGCTGGACCCTCATGTGTGGGGGATTCTCCTGAGAGAAGGGAGATGTGTTCCTTTTATAGATTAAAGAAAATCAGAAGGCAGACCCATCCACAGGATCTGTGCTATGCCCCAGCTTTTAAACAGTCACTTGGAGGAACCCCTCCATGATGCCAGAACCTGAACAAGTCACATCTTAAGGGTAGGCCAGGTGGCCTCAATGACTCAGAGACTGAGCCTCTGGGCTGTTTCACACCAGCAAATCCAACTGAGAGACTCCTGTTCAGAGACTTTTTGCCCTCTTCTGGGTCAATGCATCTCAACAAATATTTGCAACACCACCAGGCAGCCTTTTCAGAACAAGGTAACAATTTGTTAATCACCAGGCACACAGAATCTGGAAATTGATGGTTAGCATAGAAAAGAAAAGATTAAGACAGTTCAGTCTGGTCATCGTCAGGGCTCTACCCAGGCAAGCTGCTGTCAAATCCATTTTGGCCCAGTGTCTGTCCTTTTGTCTTTAGTTCCAAGTGTGTCTCCTGTATCTGAGAGCTCAACCCTTGACACAGCCACCTGATACCTTCCCCCTTTATTTTCCCACTAGGGGTCTTTACTTAGCTTCCCTGAGAGAGGTGAGAGAAAATCTCCTTTCTTTTGCCTGTTTGTCACTATATTGTCGAACCTTGGGGTTTTCGTTGTCTCTTTGGATCCTTCATTCACATGCGTAGACTTTATTCAGTTTATTAATGACTCTGGTTTCCAACCAAGCTGCTGAGTCAACACATCATCCTTTCCCTTTACACTGAGTACAGGAATGCAATGCCCAGAAGAAAACTAAAGCACGCATAGGAATCAAAACTATTATCAGAATCTACACATTAGTCTCTCACACAATGTGTTTAAAAACACCTCTTTTTGGGGTGTCTGCTGATTTTTGAACAAAACTATATGGTCTCTTTCTGATCACATTCCCTCTCATATAATGATATTCCTTAAATGCAATGACAGAAGTCTTCAAGAGTCAGAATTCCAGCAGCTTATAACCTGCCCTGCCCTTAAAATGGTTAAGTTTCCTTTGCTGATTTCCAATAAGAAAGGAATTTTCTGAGCAAAAAGCCCAATTCGCTGCAGACCATTCTATTATATGGGCTTCACTGATTTATATGACCTGAAGCAAAGCTTAACGGGGATAGAGGGCAAACTGTATTCTGTCACTTATTTTCTTAACAAGATTGTGAGGACACCTTTGAATTCAGTGTCTCACTGGAAAATATTACAAAAACTATACCATGAAATCACTGTATAGTCCAAGGAAATCGGTGAACTTTATTAAGATCACTTAACTCAATACGAATCCTCACATTTGCCTATGGAACTCGTAGCCTATAAGTCTGCACAGACATAAGGGAGAGATGAATTCTCTCTAATTCCGCACTACTTCCAAAATATCTCCAAAACCTTTCGGTTGATATTTTCTAAAATAGGAGCCTAACATTAGGGCCAAGTTTTGTTTGTTTGTTTGTTTTTAACTAGTGATGTTTAAGCCTCATTCAAATTGACAATGAAAGCCTTCTTTTTTAATGCCACTCAAAAACTATTTACGTTCAAATGAAGTACCTTTCTCTTTAAACTAAGTCTTTTTGTGGTCCGGGCCCTCACCTCTGGAGCACTCCCTGGCAGCCCAGCACAACACCACAATTATGTCTCTGCCTCAGTTTCCCCTAGCACCTTTCTATAAAGCCAATGAGGCTTATGTATATTGAACAGTGCCCCTTCAGAAGTCTAGCTTGCTCAAACCAAAAGGTGGCATGTTAAATAAATAGGCCTCTATACAAGGATGTCTAGCTAGAGGAGGTGCAGGCTGAGTTAACCATAGGCCATCAACCCGACTTATGTCTACGTCCCTTACCAGCAATGCCCTCTTGACCCAGAACCCTCTTCTAGAGGCAGGGTGTCTTGTCATCAGCTGGGGAAGGATCTCTCCTTTTCGGTCAAGGTCCCCACAGAGGTCAAACCCTGATGACCCTTTCTCAGAAAAGTATCTAATTCCTCTGATTCAGAGGCTACTTCTGCTACCTGGTGAAATCCTTCCATAGGGGCCAGGTTCCACTGAGACTTGGCATTCATAGATCTTCCCTTTCAGAGCCTTTCCCACCTTCCTTGGTTTACCTTCCTGGTGACCTCCTCACCAGGTCTCCTCTTAGGAGCCTCCTCATTTAAGGAACTATTCTTCTCCCCAGAAGCATCTGTTCTCTAACCAGACCCCACTCTGAGTATTTTCCTTTTATCATACCTGGGTGCTTCCTTGTCTAATTAACTGCCTCCCAGTTACTCAGTCCCAGGTGAACCTGAAGTTAATAAGTCCCAGGTGAACCTGAGTTGCCTTATCTCTCCTCCCTCCCCGCCATGGCGCCTCAGTTGTGGTTGGGGAGGGCTTTGAGCTGGAGAGCTCCAGCCTACTGGGGAAGAGAATTGGGATTGTGGGAGCAAAGCACAGAGAGAAGGTTGAGGGGAGGGAAGATGCTCAGTGCATAGTGGGGGAGATCGTGGGTCGGCAAAGGAAATCAGTTTTGAGCAGGGATAATGAACTTCCTGTAGGAGCAGGGAGGAGGCACCTGAGAAGGGAGGAGGAGGAGCAAAACTCCAGTGAATCCTTAGACGTGAAGGGGGAGAAAAGGGAGGAGGAAGTATCTGTTGGGAGAGGTGGGGAGGAGTAGGAGAGTTCACTGCTGGATCAGCGACAAAAGGGGTGGAGCTTGGTGGGTACCAGGGGAAGAGTTCTTCCGGTAGAGCCCTAGCAGCAGCATCAGATGGCTGGTGGGGCGGGCGGGGCTTCCTCTCCTTGGTTGCCCTCTGGTCTGCTCTCTCCGCACCTTTCCCTGTCTGTTATTCCACTGACAGTGCTTTCCCTTTGTCGCCAGTGTCAGGCAGCTCCTTCTTCTGCTGTGGATGAGGGGTAGCTCCCATAGGCCCCTATCATGCAGAGGAACTTTGAAGGGGGCCAGAGGGGTGGTGAAGTATTGGGCGTCCCTAGCTATGGTGAAGGGGATTCTCTGGGTCTGGGAGACCCTAACTGTTTCTCCTCTCCTCTTCTTCCAGGACCTGCTCCCTTACCTATAGAGTTTGGCAACAAATTTTCCCCTCTGGCCAACTGGCTTTGGAATCAATGGTGGATGATGGGGCAGATGCATGAAATGTGGAGGTATTGGTTGGTCAGCATGAGAGGAATGGAAAAGTGAATGAGAAGATGGGGGATAGCAGGAGGAAGAGACTGGGGGAGTTGATGGGAACATCTGGTTTGGGCATTGCAGATCCGTCATGTCCAGCAGCAGATTCACACCGGTAGCCTCTTATTCCCCAGCTGTATCACTGGTACAGTCTTCCCCCTTGTGTCTGGGTTTTCCACAAGCCATGGGGATGGGGTAACATAAACAGTTGAGAAGCGCTAATAAAAAAGCACAGAGTAAGCAGGGGTAGGTTGGAGAGAATGGATGAAGGGAGATTTGAGACACTGAGGATGGAGGGTGGATAAATGTCCAGTTCAAGGGGGAGGCCTATCAAACATCCTTTGAGCACTCCTGATGGCATCTTCCAATGGTGGGGGAGGATCCCATGACCTGTGGGGGCATAATGGGCAGGGGTGGACAGGGAAGCCAGCCCCTCTGATGGCAAGGACATTGAATGTGAATAGTATTAGAGCACCAAGGATACAGGTTTGGAAAATGGCAGTGTTACAAGACTTGCAGCCTTTGGACATGTTAATGATTCAGGAAACCAGCTTACACTCTGAAATAGATTGTGGAAAGGCTCGATCTAGCTGGAGAAAGGGGTGGTCAGTGGGTGAAAGTGAAAGAGATGATGTGGGTGAATTATTCTACACCTTCAAAATCCCTCAGCCACAGATTTGGGAGGTAGTGCCTGGAGAGTGATAGTGATGGACTTTGGGAATATGGATGGCATTAGGTACAGGCTTATTAATGTGTACGGGCACCCTAGCTCGGGGAAGGAAAGAGAGTTGGAAGATATTACACCTTATCTTTTAACTTCTCAGACTGTTATTTTTGGGGGCGACTTTAATTCTCACATTCAGATACAGGAGAGTATGTGCAGTGAGGAGGATCAGAAGGGGTATCAATGGTTCAAAGCAGCAGATGTTAAACAGTGACATATGTGGGTGCAAAAAGCTAAGTTGAAAGATGGCTTTTTTGGAAGATGATTTGGAGGGCTCAGCCCAGGGGGGAAGGGTGGTAGATATATATATATTTTAGAGGGGCACGGAAGACTAGAATGTATAGGCTGTACATACAGAAGGGAGTGAAGTGTGCAAGGTTTAGAACCGTTGCATTGGAGGTTTCAGATCATTTATTGGTGCAGGTCACTTTGTATTTGGAAACAGTCATTCAGTTTGGGAAGTGAATTTGGAAGTTGAATGCGAGGATCTTGGAAGGAATGAGTGGTAGCAACTGGGTGGAGCAGGAAGAAGAGGACTGAATTTTTGACTTCTTCCTCGCTCAGTTTAAGGATTCAGAGACAGTTACTGGGGTATTTCCCTCCTTGACGACCTGGTGGGTTAATAGGCAGGAGGAAATGAAGCAGTTTTTCATGAGTCTTGCCAATGACAGGAGGATTCAGAAAATGGAAAGAGATCAGCTGTACAGCAGAGGTTGAACTCTTTGGCACAGCAGAGGCAGGAAGGTTGGGGTAGGTGGAAATGGGTAGAGAAGGGAATGGCAGAGTTGAAAGAAGTGTGGCATTTGTATCATCAAGAGAGGCTGCAGAGTCTCAGAGCGGTCACACCCTCACAGATCTGGCCTTGACCATGCCCTCTTCCTGGTCAGGAACTCAGGAGCAGGGAGGTGAGGGGCAGGAGCACGCTGACTCAGAAGTCAGGGGTAAGAGTGATAATTGCAGGGATGGGGAGGAGAACATCAGGCACAGTTACCAACTTTCACGCAGTAAATAAACACCCCGACTTTCACAATAAGCAAAAATCAAGCGAATCCCATTTCAAAACAAGGCCAAAACAAGCCAAGCCCTATGGGTATGTCTACACTACGAAATAGGTCGAATTTATAGAAGTCGGTTTTGTAGAAAGCGTTTTTATACAGTTGATTGTGTGTGTCCCCACACAAATGCTCTAAGTGCATGTAGTCAGCGGAGTGTGTCCACAGTACCGACTTCCGGAGCGTTGCACTGTGGGTGGCTATCCCACAGTTCCCGCAGTCTCTGCTGCCCCTTTGAATTCTGGGTAGAAATCCCAGTGCCTAATGGGGCTAAAACATTGTCGCGGGTGGTTCTGGGTACATATCGTCAGGCTCCCGTTCCCTCCCTCCCTCCGTGAAAGCAAGGGCAGACAATCGTTTTGTGCCTTTTTTCTTGAGTTACCTGTGCAGATGCCATACCATGGCAAGCATGGAGCCCACTCAGCTAACCGTCACCGTATGTCTCCTGGGTGCTGGCAGACGTGGTACTGCATTGCTACACAGCAGCAGTTAATTGCCTTTTGGCAGCAGGCGGTGCAGTATGACTGGTAGCCATCATCAACGTAGTCCTGGGTGCTCTTTTAACCGGGCGCCTGGGCAAACATGGGAGTGACTCAGCCAGGTCATTTCACTTGTTTCGTCTCGTGGCGATTCAGTCCCGCACTGTCTTTTAATCTGCAGCTAGCAGAAGACGATGGCCAGTAGTCATACTGCACTGTCTTCTGCCGAGCACCCAGGAGATGACGATGGCTAGCGGTCGTACTGCACAGTCTGCTGCCAGCAAGATGTATAAAGATAGATGAAGTGGCTCAAAACAAGAAATAGACCAGATTTGTTTTGTATTCATTTTCTCCTCCCTCCCTCCCTCTGTGAAATCAACGGCCTGCTAAACCCAGGGTTTTGAGTTCTATCCTTGAGGTTTTGAGTTCTATCCTTGAGGGGGCCATTCAGTTTCTCGCAAAGCCACCCCCTTTGTTGATTTTAATTCCCTGTAAGCCAACCCTGTAAGCCGTGTCGTCAGTCGCCCCTCCCTCCGTCAGAGCAACAGCAGACAATCGTTCCGCGCCTTTTTTCTGTGCAGACGCCATACCACGGCAAGCATGGAGCCTGCTCAGATCACTTTGGCAATTAGGAGCACATTAAACCCTACACACATTATCCAGCAGTATATGCAGCACCAGAACCTGGCAAAGCGAAACCGGGTGAGTAGGCGATGTCAGCACGGTGACATGAGTGATGAGGACATGGACACAGACTTCTCTCAAAGCACGGGCCCTGGCAATGTGGGCATCATGGTGCTAATGGGGCAGGTTCATGTGGTGGAACGCTGATTCAGGGCTCGGGAAACAAGCACAGACTGGTGGCACCGCATAGTGTTGCAGATCTGGGACGATTCCCAGTGATTGCGAAACTTTCGCATGCGTAAGGGCACTTTCATGGAACTTTGTGACTTGCTTTCCCCTGCCCTGAGGCACAAGAATACCAAGATGAGAGCAGCCCTCACAGTTGAGAAGCGAGTGGCAATAGCCCTGTGGAAGCTTGCAACGCCAGACAGCTACCGGTCAGTCGGGAATCAGTTTGGAGTGGGCAAATCTACTGTGGGGGCTGCTGTGATGCAAGTAGCCAACGCAATCAAAGATCTGCTGATATCAAGGGTAGTGACCCTGGGAAATGTGCAGGTCATAGTGGATGGCTTTGCTGCAATGGGATTCCCTGACTGTGGTGGGGCCATAGAGGGAACCCATATCCCTATCTTGGCACCGGAGCACCAAGCCGGCGAGTACATAAACCGCAAGGGGTACTTTTCAATAGTGCTGCAAGCTCTGGTGGATCACAAGGGACATTTCACCAACATCAATGTGGGATGGCCGGGAAAGATACATGATGCTCACATCTTCAGGAACTTTGGTCTGTTTCAAAAGCTGCAGGAAGGGACTTTATTCCCAGACCAGAAAATAACCGTTGGGGATGTTGAAATGCGTATAGTTATCCTTGAGGACCCAGCCTACCCCTTAATGCCATGGCTCATGAAACCATACACAGGCAGCCTGGACAGTAGTCAGGAGCTCTTCAACTACAGGCTGAGCAAGTGCAGAAAGGTGGTAGAATGTGCATTTGGACGTTTAAAGGCACGCTGGCGCAGTTTACTGACTCGGTTAGACCTCAGCGAAACCAATATTCCCACTGTTATTACTGCTTGCTGTGTGCTCCACCATATCTGTGAGAGTAAGGGGGAGACGTTTATGGCGGGGTGGGAGGTTGAGGCAAATCGCCTGGCTGCTGGTTACGCGCAGCCAGACACCAGGGCAGTTAGAAGAGCACAGGAGGGCGTGGTGTGCATCAGAGAAGCTTTGAAAACCAGTTTCATGACTGGACAGGCTATGGTGTGAAAGTTCTGTTTGTTTCTCCTTGATGAAACCCCCTGCCCCTTGGTTCACTCTACTTCCCTGTAAGCTAACCACGCTCCCCACCTCCCTTTGATCACCACTTGCAGAGGCAATAAAGTCATTGTTGCTTCACATTCATGCATTCTTTATTCATTCATCACACAAATAGGGGGATAACTACCAAGGTAGCCCAGGAGGAGTGGTGAAGGAGAGAAGCACCAGGAGGGGTGGTGGAGGAGGGAAGGACAAGGACACACAGCACTTTAAAAGTTTAAAACTTTAAAACTTATTGAATGCCAGCCTTCTGTTGCTTGGGCAAACCTCTGGGGTGGAGTGGCTGAGTAGCCGGAGGCCCCCGCAACGTGTTCTTGGGCATCTGGGTGAAGAGGCTATGGAACTTGGGGAGGAGGGCGGTTGGTTACAGAGGGGCTGTAGAGGCGGTCTGTGCTCCTGCTGCCTTTCCTGAAGCTCAACCATACGCTGAAGCATATTGGTTTGATCCGCCAGCAGCCTCAGCATTGAATCCTGCCTCCTCTCATCATTCTGCCGCCACCTTTCAGCTTCAGCCCTCTCTTCAGCCCGCCACTTACTCTCTTCAGCCCGCCACTTACTCTCTTCAGCCCGCCACCTCTCCTCCTGGTCATTTTGTGCTTTCCTGCACTCTGACATTGTCTGCCTCCACGCATTTGTCTGTGCTCTGTCAGTGTGGGAGGATAGCATGAGCTCAGAGAACATTTCATCACGAGTGCGGTTTTTTCGCCTTCTAATCTTTGCTCGCCTCTGGGAAGGAGAAGATCCTGTGATCATTGAAACACATGCAGCTGGTGGAAAAAAAAAAGGGACAGTGGTATTTAAAAAGACACATTTTATAGAACAGTGGGTACACTCTTTCACAGTAAGCCTTGCTGTTAACATTACATACATAGCACATGTGCTTTCGTTACAAGGTTGCATTTTGCCTCCCCCCAGCATGTGGCTAGCCCCTCCCCCCTCCCCGTGGCTAACAGCGGGGAACCTTTCTGTTCAGCCACAGGCAAACAGCCCAGCAGGAACGGGCACCTCTGAGTGTCCCCTTAAGAAAAGCACTCTATTTCAACCAGATGAATGATATCACTCTCCTGAGGATAACACAGAGAGATAAAGAACGGATGTTGTTTGAATGCCAGCAAACATCCACTGCAATGCTTTGTTCTACAATGATTCCCAAGTACATGCTACTGGCCTGGAGTGGTAAAGTGTCCTACCATGGTGGATGGAATAAGGCTGCCCTCCCCAGAAACCTTTTGCAAAGGCTTTGGGAGTATATCCAGGAGAGCCACAAGTGCCAGGAAAAATTAATCATTAAACATGCTTGTTTTTAAACCATGTATAGTATTATAAAAGGTACACTCACCAGAGGTCCCTTCTCCACCTTGCTGGTCCGGGAGGCAGCCTTGGGTGGGTTCGGGGGGTACTGGCTCCAGGTCTAGGGTGAGAAACAGTTCCTGGCTGTCAGGGAAAATGGTTTCTCTGCTTGCTTGCTGTGAGCTATCTACAATCTCATCATCATCATCTTCCTCGTCCCCAAAATCTGCTTCTGTGTTGCCTCCATCTCCATTGAAGGAGTCAAACAACATGGCTGGGGTAGTGGTGGCTGAACCCCCTAAAATGGATGCAGCTCATCATAGAAGCGGCATGTTTGGGGCTCGGACCCAGAGCGGCCGTTCGCCTCTCTGGTTTTCTGGTAGGCTTGCCTCAGCTCCTTAAGTTTCACGCGACACTGCTTCTGGTCCCTGTTATGGCCTCTGTCCTTCATGCCCTGGGAGATTTTGACAAATGTTTTGGCATTTCGAAAACTGGAACGGAGTTCTGATAGCACAGATTCCTCTCCCCATACAGCGATCAGATCCTGTACCTCCCGTTCGGTCCATGCTGGAGCTCTTTTGCGATTCTGGGACTCCATCATGGTCACCTCTGCTGATGAGCTCTGCATGGTCACCTGCAGCTTGCCACGCTGGCCAAACAGGAAATTGAAATTCAAAAGTTTGCGGGCCTTTTCCTGTCTACCTGGCCAGTGCATCTGAGTTGAGAGTCCTGTTCAGAGCGGTCACAATGGAGCACTCTGGGATAGCTCCCGGAGGACAATACCGTCTAATTGCGTCCACAGTACCCCAAATTCGACCCAGCAAGGCCAATTTCAGCGCTAATCCCCTTGTCGGGGGTGGAGTAAGGAAAACGATTTTAAGAGCCCTTTAAGTCGAAAAAAAGGGCTTCGTCGTGTGGACGGGTACAGGGTTAAATCAATTTAACGCTGCTAAATTTGACCTCAACTCCTAGTGTAGACCAGGGCTATGTGTCTAGATCCCACCGGCGTGCAGTCTGGGACTGTGGTGGGTCTGCTGTGCGCCACTGACTCTCTCCCACTCTTGCCTCTTCTTGCTCTCCCTTGTCCCTGCTTGCTGGGAGCCGATCAAAAAAAGAGAAGCAACAAGCTGCAACAAGCAACAAGCTACAAGCCAAAAACTAGCCAACAAGCAACTCAAAAGCCAATTAAGCCAAAAACAAGCCCAATTTCTGTGTTTTTTTCCATGGGTTTGGCATGTCTGATCAGGAGCCTTCGCATCAGGGTTAAAAATAATAGTGAAGGGAAAATAGCTGCTGCTAGAGTAAGAGTGAAGACCAATTGGCACCAGATTTTTGCCTATAAAAATGAGGAGGAAGGCTAGGGACATGTTGGGGCTGAGAAATGCAGAACGGAGATACATCAGAGACCCTGAGGAGATGCTGGATGTGATCCAGGTTTATTATGCCAAGTTACGTGGGGAGAAGAGCAAGAACAGCAGACATCTGTACAAAGGGATAGGAGAGCGCGGGCAGCATTCTTGAACTCTGTGGTAGTCTCTAAAGTTATAGTAGAACAGGCAGAAGGTTTGTGCATCCCTGTGCAGTGTCAGGAAGTTTTGGAAGCAATTCAAGCTTTAAAGAAAAAGGTGTCCCCAGGCAGAGATGGGTTGACAAGTGAGTTGTACCAGCCTTGCCCAGTGGTTTTTCTCTCAGGTGTTGACAGCTGTGTTGAATCTGGCACTGGGTAGGAGGGAGTTGGAGAGATCATTTAATGAGAGCCTGTTGATCCTGCTGAGCAAAGGAGGTTGTGGTTAGAAAACTGGAGACCTCTCACCCTGCTGAATACAGGTTATATGATTTTAGCATAGGTGCTCCTGAAGCAGCATTGTAAGGTGGCTCCAATGCTGATCCATCCAGCCCAGGCCAGTGCAAGCTGGCATAGGCTGCTAGCAGATTCGCTGTGCAATCTTTAGGAGGTGTTTGAGGCAGGGGCAGCAGGTGATTGGCGAGGGTATGTGCATTCCCCGGATCAAAACAAGGCCTTTGATTGAGTGCGATAGGACTATCTGTGGGGTATGCTACAGCGCTATGGGATCCCGAGTACCTTCACCTCTGTGCAAGAGGTACAAAGCTACCCTGTGGTTAATGGCTGGCTAGGGCAGAAGGCTATCCTGCTGAGGTCTGGGGTGAGGCAGGGCTGTTCTGTGAGCCAGCCGTCATGTCCAGACCTGTTTGTCTCAGCTCAAGTGGAGATGAAAGATATTTTTAAGCCATGCATTTTCTTGCCTGAGTAAGTTCTGCTGGCGAACAATCCTAAGTGCTAGAGAAGTGATCAAGGAGCTGAGCTTACATCTCTGATTTCTCCAACATAAATCAGGATGAGGTACATGATGAAACCATTTGTATTATATGTGTACCCATGCTGTGTTGTGCTGTCTTGTTCAGTTTATTTATTTACCATGACAAAAGACTACAAAAGCTTTAAAAGTACAGACAATTGTGTTAATTAGCTAGGAGAATCCATCCTTCACTTTCTGCTGGAATTTGCAGTGAAGGAAGTTTCCAGCTTATGTATATCAAATGGGTAAATGACAGCATCTGCAAGCTGCATTAAGTAGTTACAGCAACACTCCTGCTGTGGCGGAGAAAGCATATATTATAGGGGACTTCTTGCTGTATTACACTGGCTCTAGGGAGCTGAATGAATTTTTATTGTGGAGATGTCATAGTTGGAAACACTCCATTCATTGGTGACAGGTTTTAGATACCATCCACAATGCTCCCTCCTATTCGCCTAAAACGAACATCAAATTTACTGGGACAAGTTCTCTCGCTTTCAGGTGGGGCCACAAGATTACTCCATCCCTAGGGCCTCATTCAAGTGGTGGTGAGGCAGGGAATCAAATTGATGGGCCCAGGGGCCCAGATCCACAAAGGGACTTACGCGCCTACATTTTAAGCACCTAGAGATTCATTGGAACAACAATGGGATGCACAAAGCCTGACTTAGGCACGTAGGCTCCCATACAATGAATGGGGAGAGTTAGGTGCCTAAAAATGGGGTCCACAGAGCCATCTCCGCCTAAGCTAACCAATGGGAAATGCCAATGAAAGGGGTGTGTCCTGAGCCCCATCCCTCTCACAGAATAGATGCCTAAGCCTGGGCTGCAGGAAGGCATCTACCTCTGCTTGTGATCCACAATTGGGAACTCCTCTCCTGGAGTCAGGCAGTTTAAGTGTCTCAGGTGTTTCTTGCAAGAACTGCTGGAGGAGGTAGTGATGGCAGCGCTGTCTCCTGTAAACCTTTCATCCAGTGATTAGGAGATTTCCTAGTATGTGGGAGACCCAGGTTCAATCCCCTCCTCTGCTTTCTGGGGAGAGCATTTGAACAGGGGTCTCTAACTACTGCACTATGGGATATTTTAATGTAAACTCGCTCAACCTCACCTGTTGAAGCTGGTCCACTTTGGCTAATACTTTCATTGCACCAGAGAGAGCAAGTGAGAATGATTCTAGAGCCTGGTGGCTACAGCACCTATCTGGGAGGAAGGATTTGAACATGGGTCTCCCATCTCCCTATTAGGCACAGAGAAGAATTGAACCTGGTCTCCCCCTCCCAGATGAATGCTGTAACCATGGGTGTAAAAGTTGTAAGGGAAGTGGCACCACCTCCTCCTCTGGCCAGATTTTGAATGGGACCTGATCCAATAGGCTTGCTCAGAGCACACCTACTGGATTGGATCCCATAGACAACATAAGCCAGGGAACACCTATCTTTCCCTGCTTTGTGGATCACACTGAGGCTTAGGTGAGAGACAGGCACCCGGTTGCCTAGCATGAGATAGCAGTGTATTTAACAGAGGCAGAAACATAGGTACTTAGGGAGCTTTTAGCTTGAAAATTTAGGCACCAAGTGAGTTTAGGTACCTATAGGGTTAGGCGGCAGCCAAGCCCGAGTTTTATGGATCACAGCAGCAACTACATCTGAGGTGCCTAAATACCTTTGTGGATATGGGCTAAGGTGCTCACTTTCTTCAGAGCTGTAAGAACAGGGAAGACTCCCAGCTTCCTGGGTAGCAGCGCTCTTGCTGAGACTGGTTTTGGCACATTCTCTATCTTCAGATGAGCCAATGAGGGAAGAATTAGCATGGCCTTGCTGGGACATCAGGAAGGCACTACTACACTCACCCCCAGTGACACAGCCACATATGGTTAGAGGGCTGGGTGAAGTGTAACGCCACCCATGAAACTGAAGGGGAGATGGGTAGCTGGATAAATTGCACCCAGCTGCCTTAGTGTGAGCTGGGTTCCCTAAAAGGATGTGAATACACTTCAGTGGCTGTAAAGGCCAGCTATACCACTGTATTGAATGGGACCCAATATGGTAGGTGATCTCTGAGCACACCTGCTGGCCAGGCCTCATGTGCAAGTTAGACGGAGGAGTGCCTATATTCCCCTGGTCCATGGATTGCTCTGGGGCTTAGGCAGGAGATAGGTATCTGGACACCTAGAGCAAGGCTGCACTGCCTATGCCCAGAGGGAGAAACTTAGGCACCAAGAGAACTTTTACTGCAAAAAGTTAGGTGCTAGGAAAGTTTTGGCTCCTACAGTCACAGTGGGAGGTTGTAGATTGCAGTGGAGCCTAAAATTGGGACTTAGATGCCTAGCATCTTTGTGAATCTGGGCCTCAGCCACTTTTAAAGGCAGGTTATTGTGGATTTGGCTTTATCCACACCATCTGCTGCCTTTGACTATTTGTGCAGCTGGTTTTACTGGCTGAGAATCCAAGATTCCCACCTTGCAATGCTGTCCTTCTGACTGGAGGCCCTTTGCCTAGCAGGCTGAAATCTAACTAGCTGACACCTCTCATCACTGATGCTTTTCCTCCATCTTTGCTGCAGGCAGACTTCTGACTGGCAACTCACATGTACTGTCACACTTGCTGTCCCCACCCATTAGTCTCTGCCGTGAACAGCTATGAGCTAAGTTCCTTTCAGTGGACCTTGGCTTTCTTAGCAACTTCCAGAAGATATTTAGGTCAATTGCAAGGTGCTTGTTTCTGGCACTTCCCAGTCCTTGTTAGATGCAGCTAGAGTACCAGCTGTGCAACCCTGACCAGACACCATCCCACAGCACTGCTGCCAGTATCTAGGCATGTGACCTTTTTCATCAAAATCTTTCTTCCAAATTCAACTGGAAGTCCACTGGAATGTCAGAACTCATTTGTGATAAAGCACCTTTGTAAGGTGCCTGTGGACATCCTAGCTTATTTCTCACAGTGTTATGTGTGAAGGGTCCCCCCAAGGGTCACCCCTGGGGGTGCCACCTGGAATGCCACTGAGCATTCTGACTTACCAGCCTGGGCTCCCTCTCACACTGTGTTGCTGTGACCCGCTCCCAGTCCTACACTTCCACCAGCATTCACACAGGTAGGGATACACCCGAGCTGCAGTTCCACGCAGGCTGACCAGCCACCACATGAACCAACAAGACAGAGGCTACAGCCAAAATAACCACCAGCTTCCCAGCCTAGAACCCCAGAGCTGTACCATCCTGCCCTGGTCAAAACCCCGACCAGTATGAATTTATTATCCAGTTCACCGCCCCCTCAATGCGGAGAGGAAATGGAATAGCCTTTGCCCCTTGAGCTAAGATTTCCAAGCACTCCATTCAAGCTTACTGGTTTAGATAAAGCAAAAACAAGTTTATTAACTTCAAAAGATAGATTTTTAAGTGATTATAAGTGATAGCAACAGATCAAAACAGATTATCTAGTAAATAAACAAAAATGCAAACTAAGCTTAACGTACTAGAAGGATAGGATTTGAATTAATCTCTCGCCCTGACTGATGGTACAAACAGGCTTGCAGATTCTCAAGGTACAAGCTGTACTTGCTTTGCAGCTTGAGATTTTCAGGTTTTCATACACTAGAAATCCCTTTAGCCTGGGTCCAGCACTTCCCCTAGTTCAGTCTTTTGTTCCTTAGGTGTTTCCAGGAGTTTTCTTGTGTGGGGAGTGAAGAACAAGCTATGAGGTCACTCACTGCCTTATATAGCTTTAGCATATGGCGGGAACTCTTTGTTTCAAACGTGGTTCCCAGACCAGTTTGTGGAAAAATAACAGACATCCCAAAATGGAGTCCAGAGTCACATGGCCTGGTCACATGGCCCTTGCATACCTTGCCGAGTCATTGCAGCCATTACTTACAGACTGTCTGGAGCATTCTCAGGAAGGCTTACCAGGTGGGGGTAAGCTTCTCCTAAGGCCTATTGTTTTTCCTAATGGTCCTTTACCTTGAATTGGCCCTTCACAGCCAGCTGTCTAGACTGGAAGTATTTTGCCTAGTGAGTGTCACCCAGGTGTAACTATATTTGAAATACAGATACATAGTCAATATTCATAACTTGAGATACAAAAATGATATATGCACACAAATAGGATAATCATATTCATCAAATCATAACTTTTCCAATGACCACTCACATGAGGGGACACCTCACATGGGGGGAGGGATAGCTGAGTGGTTTGAGCATCGGCCTGCTTAAACCCAGGGTTGTAAGTTCAATCCTTGAGGGGGGCCATTTGGGGCAAAAATTGGGGATTGGTCCTGCTTTGAGCAGGGGGTTGGACTAGATGACCCCCTGAGGTCCCTTCCAACCCTGATATTCTATGACCCATCCTGTACAAAATGCAGCATAATTATGCCATAAAATCATTTCATAATAATATCACTATGAAGAATATGGGGTGCAGGGTCACAGAACGTGCCCAGGTTAATAACAGAAAATGGGCTAGATACAGCCCAGGCTTACCTTGGCATAAACCTAGGTGCAAGGACCCCAGCAGCGGGTAAATCTGTCAGGGGAGGAAGTTGCACTTATACAAAGAGCCACAGCTCCCCCGCTGCTTGGGAGAGGGTTGGGAGTCAAAAGGGAGGCAGCACAGGCTGTAGGTGGCATGGCTGCATATCTCTTAGCAGCCTCTACCAACAGAGTGCCTGTGAAATCCTAGTCATAAACAGCTTAGCCTCCGTCCCTACCGGCGGTCACAAGAGGGTGGTGGCAGGAATGCCACTTGCCGCCTCTTCCTGTGGCACAGAGAGTCTCACTGGAACAAGAGGTATAAATGACCCAGGTTCAGTGAGTCTGATATAATATACAACAATCAGAGAGCGGGGGGAAAAATTAGCTGGGGGGGGGGGGAGGACTCACACATTTCAGACAAAGCTGATTCACTTTTTGCCATGTCACAATTTCCTCAAATGGGGGCATAGGACTCAAATAAGAAAAATACTCTGGGATCTGATTCCCGTTTCTAACCATCAAAATGAAGAGTTACTGTTATCCTGGGGCCCTGGCCCCAATCATTTACCTCAGTGATGTGTGCTGAGGCGCAAAACACCTTCATTCAGAACATTTCCCACCAAAACCTTTGCAGTGGCACTTGGCCTGCAGCAATCATCCTTGTTAACTCTTGTTAAATTTGTTATTTTTTACAACTGTTTGCCTGGGTCCAGTACAGGAATTACTATAGGTACTTGGAACAGTGATGATGTGGAACATTACACAATTATATGTGAGCGTCTTGGTGAGTGTTTTATTCAGGGCCGTACCCACATACCATGAATAATAATTAGGGCTGTCGATTAATTGCAGTTAACTCACGCAATGAACTTAAAAAAATTAATTGCAATTAATCACAGTTTTAATCACATTGTTAAACAATAGAATACCAATTGAAATTCATTACATATTTTTGGATGTTTTTCTACATTTTCAAATATATTGATTTCAATTACAACACAGAATAGATAGTATACACTGCTTACTTTATATTATTATTTTTATTACAAATATTTGCACTATAAAAATGATAAAAGAAAGTATTTTTCAATTCACCTCATACTAGTACTGTAATATCTGGGGGATTTCAGAAATCATTTCTTATCTCAGGCGGCTCTGCAGATTGGTACCTGTTAAATTAATTCTGTGTGTTGTGGGGTGCATAGATCAGGTTGTTCGGTTCCCCATGGAGGGGGTCCTGCAGCCCTATAACACCCCACCCTGAGGGAACACAAGGAGGATGCCCCTTCAACCCAAAAAGAGATATGCAGGGTTTTTAAATCCTGCACCCCCGGCAGGGTTTTCTGAGCCGCAGCCGGGAGAGCCTCCTTGAGCTTATGCAGTCAGGTGTACCTGAACCTAGTTGGGCTGGGACTGTTGATTAATTAGAGTCTGGACTACTCATGAAAGCAAGTGATAGGATCTATTGATCAGAAGCCACTAGGAAAGCACTGGACAAGTCAGAGCCACTTTGTTTGGTGTTTCCCCTTCTGCAACATGAAAATATGTAATGTAGCCAGAAACTTTGCTGACTTCTATTGTTCTGATTGAATAGAAAATCTGTAAATAAACCAGCCAGTTTTGAGTCGTTGTATGTCATTGCCATGGTTACTGGATGAGCTGTGCCTTAGACTCTTTTTTGTCTCTCTCTGGTGCACCTCCTTGGGACTGATTTTGCTACTTTCCCCTTCTCTGAATAGAACCGACTGAATTTTTGGGCTGCAGCCCCTTTGTTAACCTGGCAAGCCTGTTGGGTGTAGCACCTCCAAGCCCTTTTACTCTACCCTGAGACAGCAGCTGATTAAAGTGACTCAAAAACAGTTTCTTCAAAACAAAGTGGCATTTATTTGCCAAAAGAACTCTGGTATCTAGGAAAATGGGTTAAAACAACAGAGTTCTATATGCGTAAAAGGAGGTTTCACGGGTTGTCATACCCCAAGAGCAGCTAATCATCAACAGGAACCCTTACCCAGTGTCCTCCTGCTTTGGCTGCAGTGGGTTTCAACGGCCTGGGTACTTAGCTACTAACTGGTGGTACCTCCACCTGACTGTTTACAGGAGTCATGAACGTTGTTGTACCTCCCTATGTGGTTTCAACTATCCCTGACCTGGTACTTACCCCTAATACTAGCCTGATACCTCATACATATAGTCTTCTGACACCTCTGTAATGGATGAACCAAGAATCAATGTGTGATGCTGACCAGGTCATGTTGGACTGTATTCAGGTCAATTCACTTGTGTAGGTCAATGTAATTGTTATGTGTATAAGTGTGTATTCAGATGTTTAAACTTCATGGAAACTAGTGGAATGTTACAGGCATTATTTTAGCTTATCTAGTCCTGTAATAATATAATAGTAAACATTTATATGGTAAATTCCCATGTAACTAAATTACCTGTCAAAGAAAACTTGTGAAATGCTAAGGAAGGACTTAAGGACTTTAACAGAAAATGCTAATTTCAAAGCGAGTGGCCATTATGTATATGGCTGGAAGTCAAAAGTCTAAGTGCATTCCTCATGCATTGTCATCAAAGGAAAAGCCTATGTGGTTAAAGGCACTGTCAGCTTGCTTTCTGTGTAAAGGAGCTATAAATATGGATTCAAGAAATGATCCATCATCGCGGGACTGTTTGGATTCTAACAGGGCAGAATAACTGAACAAGAAGATGGAAATCCCCTGAGTTATTCTGGGAAGCCCTGATGGACTTTTGGGAAACTGGCAGTTTATTACATCACTTCCACCATTTGGAGTTACAAACTGTGATTTACCTGTTATTATATTTACCTGCTTTAACCTCTCAATAACTCTCATTCTTTTTTCTTAGCTAGTAAACCTATAGTTAGTTTATTATAGAATTGGCTGCATGTGTTGTCTTTGGTGTAAGGTCTGGAGTACCAATTGATCTGGAGTGATTGGTCTCTTGGACTGGGAGAAACCTGATGTGATGTAATTTTAGGTTTAAGTAACCTGTAATCACAATGTTCAGTTTGTCTGAGTGGCAAGATAGGCTGGAGCGGCTAAGAGAACTGTCTTTGACTCCATGGTAAGACTGGTATAGTGAGCCAGGTACAGCATTGGTACAGTCAATGGAGCAGCAGGACTGAACCCTGGGCCTCCCACCTTAGTGCCCTAATTACCAGGCTACAGAGTCATTTTCACTTGTGCATGCTCTGTCTCACTGGCCCAATGACTCTTTTTAAGTATTTATACGCAGAGCAACAGCTTCAACAGGAGAGACTGAAGGAGACCCACATCAGAACATTCAGTTACGTGGGCCGCACCATCAGCCAGGATGGTGGAACAAGCCAGGACATCCGGAACAGAATCAATAAAGCCAGGAACACCTTCAGGTGCTTAAATACAGTCGGGAAATCATCAAACTACAACACCAAAACCAAACTAAAGATTTATCGGAGAGGCGTACTTTCAACACTACTTTATAGTGCAGAATGTTTGGGAATGACAAAGTATGACATGTCCAAACTGTCTTCATTCCATACAATCTGCCTTAGAAAAGTCCTCCGTATCTTTTGACCCAGAACAATCTCAGACCAGATTTACTGACACAGTACAGCCAAGAGGATCTGAGCACCATCATTGCCAGGAGGCGCTGGAGATGGATTGGCCATGTGCTTCATCTGGAAACTGATTCCATCACCAGAGTAGCAATAAGATGGACACCTGAAGGCAAGCGAAAACGAGGCCGCCCAAAAACAACATGGCGAAGAGCTGTGGAAGCTGAGCTGAAAAACCTGGGGCACAGCTGGGGAACCATTGAAAGACTTGCCACAAACAGACAAGAGTAGAGGAGCTTTGTCACCACCCTAAATGCCTGAGGTGTAATGGGTACTTACTAACTAACTAACATCAGAATATCCTATAGCTCAGTGATTTGAGCACTTTCCTGAGTGGTGGTAGATGTCCGTTCAAATCCTTTCTCCCCATCTGGTAGATAGAGGGGAATTAATCTGGTCTCCCACATCCCAGGTGAGTGCTCCAACCACTGGGCTAAAGTTATAAGGTGGGCACTACCACTCCACCATCGCCTCCTCCTTTGGTTACTTAGTGTGGAGTAAGGCACCTACCTGACTCCTTCTCAGAGGAAATGATTTAGGTGCCTAATCTGCCTGACTCCAATTCCTGGATCACTAGCAGAGATAGGTGCCTCCTTGCAGCCTGACTTTGGCTTCAATCTCTGTGACACACTTCTCTCATCAGCATCTCCCATAGGCCATCTTAGGTGGCTCCCGGCCTAGCATGGTGGGTTTGTGGATCCCATTCTAAGGTACCTACAATTGCCAACTCTTGTGATTTTTTTAATTGCAATTTGAGTGATTGTTTGGGTGTTTTCTACCTATCTCACGAAAGGCTCCCACTCATGAATTTTCCCTTATTCAAAAGGACCACCATCTCCTATATGGAGACCAGATAGCGAGAGTGAAAAATTGGAACACTTTTTTGGGAGGGGTGTAGTTGCCTATATAAGACAAAGCACCTTAATATAGGGATGGTTCTGATAATATGGGAACACCTAGTCATCCTAATCTCCTATGACTGTTCATGGGACTGAAGCCAGATTTTGCCTGCCATTTCCCTGCAGCCTAGCTGCACGTGGAAGTGAGGCTGCCCTTAATAAAGCTGGTTGCCATCTTCTCCTGTTTTCAGGGACATTGAAGTCATGCCCATGGACAAAATGGCTGCCACCGTATGGTTCAGGGAGCTAGCAGAAAGGACACAGGGACTGTGGGGAGAAGCAGGGAGTAGGACACTGACAGTGGATGTCGATTTTGAGGAGGAGCAGGGCACTGAGGGGAGCAGGAGACAGATTGGGGGGGCAGGGGAATGGGGTGCAGACAGATGAAGGAACAGGAGGAAGTCTGAGGGGGCTGCAGAGGATAGTGATGGGGGTGAGAGATGGAGGGCACAGAATGGCAACTCCCCCAGCCTGGTGGTAGCGGTGGGCAAAGGGAGTCCCCTCTGAGCAGCCAGAGGAAGGCAGTGTTGCCAGCTCCCACAAACCGATAATGAGTAATGGGATTTTGTCAGCTGTAGGAGAAACCGCCACAATGACACGAGAAGGTCCTCCATTCTTGTGGGGTTTTTTGTTTTTGTTCCCCCTGCTCCCCTCCCAGCAGGCTGAGCATGAGGGCAGAGTGCTGGGCAAGAGCCTTGGGGCTAAGGACGTGAGACCAGCCCTGCTACTTCATGTATGGCCCTGTAGCACAGAGTGGGTCCTGGGGCAGCAGGAAGCAGGGAAATGGTGCTGGTGGGACCTAGGCAAAGGAGAAGCCCTGGGGCAGCAAGGTGAAGAGGAGCTAGGGATGTGATGGTGGGATCCAGACAGAGGAAATGCCCCAGGGCAGTAGGAGGCAGGGGAGAGGGGAAGTGGTGCTGCTATGTCGCAGGTAGCGAAGTCCTCGGGAAGCAGGAGGCAGAGAAGTGTTGCTGCTGGGTCAAGACAGTAAGAGGAGAGCTGCCACCCATTTCCTATCGTAAAGGTGAGAAGAGGGTGAGTGGAGTCTCCATCTGAGCAACCAGGCAGAGAGGTGCATTTTTATGTGCATTAGAGATTGGCTTTCCAACCTGAAATTATCACACACACATACTGGCAGAGGAATAGAGGGGAGTTAAAAGTCAAAAGACAGCCCAAAACACTGTTTGAATTAAAAACAAAACAAACTCATAAGGGTCTGACCAAAGACTTTTGACCACTTGAGGTTGCCAGTATTGTGCCTGTCTCTACCCATTCATGTCTAGAGAGCCTAGGCACCTACCTCAGGTTTTCTGGATGCAATGTTTCTGTGATTTTCTAGGAACCTAAAAGTTAGGAATTACAATGCCTAAGTCCCTTTTTGGATATGGGCCCATGTCTCTAGGTGATTCATCATTGCTATGGGAAGGCAATTGACCTGGAAGATCATCTCATAGATCACAGGTAAAGATAGAATATGGGCAGCAGTGCAGACAGTGCTGACAAGACAAGTTAAATTGGACAGGACAGAGACTTCCAGAATAGCATTATGAATTCAGCATCTTGTGAGATCGTGAAGGACTCTTGGAAAAATCTGTCCCTGGAACCCTTAGTGTCTCAACTCCCCATCAGTAAAATAGAGTTAATAATGCTTCCCTACTTCACTGTGGTGGTGTGAGACTACACTGTGAGCTGCTCAGATTCTACAGTAATAGAGAAACAAAAACTAAAATAATTAGGGCTGTCGATTAATCGCAGTTAACTCACACAATCAGCTAAAAAAAATGAATACCAATTGAAATGTATTAAATATTTTGGGATGTTTTTCTACATTTTAAAATATATCAATTTCAATTACAACACAGAATACAAAGTGTACAGTACTCACTTTATAGTATTTTTATTACAAATATTTGTACTGTAAAAATGATAAAAGAAATAGTATTTTTCAATTCACCTCATACAAGTACAGTAGTGCAATCTCTTTATCATGAAAGTGCAACTTACAAATGTAGATTTTTTTGTTACATAACTGCACTCAAAAACAAAACAGTATAAAACTTTAGAGCCTATAAGTCCACTCAGTCCTACTTCTTCTTCAGACAATCGCTAAGAGAAACAAGTTTGTTTACATTTATGGGAGATAATGCTGCCCACTTCTTAATTAAAATGTCACCTAAAAGTGAGAACAAGCATGGCACTCTTGTAGCTGGCATTGCAAGATATTTACATGCCAGATGCACTAAAGATTCATATGCCTCTTCATGCTTCGGCCATCTTTCCAGAGGACATGCTTCCTGGCTGATGATGCATGTTAAAAAAACAATGTGCTAATTAAATTTGTGACTGAACTCCTTGGGTGAGAATTGTATGTCTCCTGCTCTGTGTTTTACCCGCATTCTGCCATAGATTTCATGTTATAGCAGTCTCGGATGATGATCCAGCACATGTTCGTTTTAAGAACACTTTCACAGCAGATTTGGCAAAATGCAAAGAAGGTACCGATGTGAGATTCCTAAAGATAGCTACAGCACTCGACCCAAGGTTTAAGAATCTGATGTGCCGTCCAAAATCTGAGAGGGACGAGGTGGGGAGCGTGCTTTCAGAAGTCTTAAAAGAGCAACACTCTGATGCGGAAACTACAGAACCCAAACCACCAATAAAGAAAATCAACCTTCTGCTATGATTTGCAGAGTCATTTAATCCTGGCAGGAAATGTTGATGGTGCAAATCAGAGCTCTTGCTCCACTGATCTCAGATGCTTTCTTTGTTTTTGATATAAGTTTTTTTTCCCCAAGCCTGACTTAACTTGCACAGGTACGTTGTTGAAAATGGCAACAAAATGGAGATAGCATGGTCTGAGATTACTAGGTATTCGTATGCCACTGTCAACCAGAATGAGTCCAAAGACATGTCACCAAACTTAATTTTAAAAGAGTGGCCCATCCTTATTTTGGCAAGTTACTCTTGAGTCATCATTGTAAGATTCTTAGCACTTTCCGCTGCAGAGGAAATCCAAGGATCCCAGACACAGTTGAAATCTATATGGGTTGAGGGCACTGACTTGTTTATTGAGGCTTGCAGTACTTAGTGGGTTGCATTAGTGGGGTCTGCCCTGGGGATTTCCCCTGGCATTGACTGGGGTTTGCTGTAACTCAGAGCTGGTCTACACTACCGCTTAAGTCCATGTAACTTATGTCGATCGGGGTAACGACACCCCGCTGAGCAACGTAAGTTACGTCAACTTAAAGCGATGTCCACACTGTGCTATGTCAGCAGGAGAGTGTCTCCCGTCAACATAGCTTCCACCGCTCGCGGAGGTGGAGTAATTATGCTGACGGGAGAGTGCTCTCCTGTCGGCACAGGGTGTCTTCATCAGACACACCAATGCAGCTGTGCCAATGTAGCACAGTAGTGTAGACTTGCCCTCACATTAGAGGTCTGCCTCTGGTATTTCTCTTGGCAGTGACTGGGGCTTGCTCCCTTTTGATAAAAGTGTTGCCCTATTGCTAAGTGGGGTGTCTATCCCTGGATTCACCCTGGCCTTCCGAAAACGGGGGTTGATGTGCAGTCAGAGGTTGGGGACCTGGGATTTGGAATACACCTCATCAATCTCCTCCTGAGAGTACCACGACCAACACTGTCTTAGTTGCACAGTCTAAGCCTCTGTATTTATTTTATCTGTCCTGTGGCCACTTCACAATGGTAACACGTGACCTTGTGACCACCAGATGATTACAGTCATTCTCCCTTTGCAGATTTTATAGCAGGGCAGCTCCATCCCTTGCAGCTTGTTCCAAATTCCACAGTACACTCACTCCCTGGTTTGAGCGACTGTGATCATATTACATTTATCTTGCCCTTCCTCATTCCACTGTCTATAAAGTAGAAGATTGATCTGTCAGTCTCTCAACAGTATAAACCCTGCTTGGCCTCCTTGACCTGATGTGTATTTGCACTCTGATAAGACCCAGCATTTAAGGGACTCACCCTTAAGGCATGCTGGAACCTGGAATTCCTGTTCTGCTGGGAATTCCAAAATTTCAAATAATTTTTCATTCTCATTGGACCGAAACCTCAATTTTCTGTGTAATGGGAATTCTGACAACTAGAAAAACTGAAATAACATTTACTTTTCACTTCTTGAAACAAATTGATGAGGCTCCCCAAGGCGGTCACAGAGGGGGAAGCCGGGCTGGCTTGAACCAGGACTTCCAGGGCAGCCAAGCTCCCAGTCCACCAGGCAAGCTGTCAAGAAACCTGCTGGGTTTCCATCAGTAGATTGGATGGAATAGACGCATTCCCATGGAACTAGTTGATTTAATCAAATTGGCATTTTCCAATGGGAAATCGTTTAGTTGGATATTTTCCAGTTCTACTCACCATTGTACCTCAGGTCAGCAGGTGATCAATTCAATAATGCTTCATTGGCATGACAAGTTGCACAAGAGATACCAAAGTGTTTTGCTTTATTTTATTTAAAAAAATGCCCTAAAACCCTCAGATCTCTCTCCAAAGCAGGTGCCGTCAGCCCACAGTAGGGCTTCCCATTGTGTTTGGAGTTTTATTCTCTGTCCAGCTGGAAGCATAGACCACTTCTGACTCAGTAGCAAGTTGCTATGTAACCCTGCATGATGCTATCTCTGCGATATCCTTTCTCTGTTTTAGGATTACGCATAGCTTTCCCTAATCACTTTTGAATGAAGTTATTGATCATTTTTTGTAATTAGAAGAAATTTTTCTTGCACTCCCTTGTATTCCAGGAGCAGAAAATGTCTGTGTCACCCTACCCAAATCCCACTAGCTGCACAATCTTTCCTCTTTTTCTTAAGGTCTTCCCCTGAAGTCAATCTCAATTAACCTCCTCCATACTTAAACAAAATCAAAATCAAAATCTCAAAATCTCAATCAAAATCAATTTATCTCAAATGTAGGGTAGTTTTTATTATGACACTAGTTGCCCCAAATGTATTACCTCGTTCGCCCCCCCCCGCCAAAACCCCACAATCTGCCTTGAAAGGACAGTATTTGCTAATGGTCAGCTCACTAAAGAAGTGAAGGCAAGACTGGGTAAAGCCAGTGGATTATTTTCCTGTTTGTCAAACATCTGGAAGAGTAAGAAGATACTTCTACACACTAAAATGACATTGTACAATGCTATTGTCCTTCCAACACTACTGTACACCTTGGAAATGTTGCAGATGGCAGAAGCACACAACCAGATGGCTTCCACCAGCATTGTTTAAGAAGAGTCTTGGAACTTTATGGGAGAGATCATGTGACCAATGTGGAAGTCAGCAAACTGTGGACTCAGTAATTAGACAGAGACAGCTACTGTGGTTTGGCTGTGTCATCAGGCTATCCCGTGGCAGAAGCCCAAGATATGTCTTCGACTGGATTTCACCTGGAGGGAAAAGAAGACATGGAGGACCGAAGAGCAACCTATCATAGGATGATCGAAAAGGATGCTGCTATCACGGAGTGATATCAGTGGGGCTGGACCTCCTCCAGTCAGGACTCCCATGGATGGTGCCTCTGGGTTTCACTAGCCACTCAGCTCACCAGTTACTAGTGAGCGGCCAGGAAGTGAAGGTTAGCTGGGGTCTTTTGGATCCTCAAAGTTAGTAAGGACTGCAACATTCGTTCCATATTTGAATGATGGCAGTGTGTTCTGATGACATTGATATGCTGGAAGTGGATAATGACAGCTACCAATAGATACCTGGTTGAATTGATAGGTGTGTTGAGCAACCTTCATTCAAGCTAAATGGTGGAGCAGTTAAATGCTCCTTTGCTCAGTGATAACTGAAACAACAGAAGCCACCACTCAAGACATAGCCCAGCCTGGGAAGGCTTGAGTAGAAGCTAAGCCAGAGGGGTTTCCTTGGAGACTGATTGCAGATGCAGGGGCTAGGGTATACTTTGGTTACAGCTGTGTGGAGTGACCAAAAAGCAAGCTGAAAGACAGTGAGGAGAAGCAGTGGTGCTTGGCCCTGGGCGGAAGTCAAGAGACAGAACTGCTTTTGGGCACAGTACTCATTAAAAAGGTAACTTGGATTTCTGATCAAAGAAACTGCATCCTGTTTGTTCCAGCTGTGTTCAGAGAAATAGGACTCTGTACATGTACATTCTTGGTAAATAAACAGGATTGCACCAGAGAAATACCTGACTCTATCAGCAATTCCTCTTTCTAATGAAAACAACTCAATCAGGCTCCAAATATTGGCTAACTCTTGGACCAAGGGTCAATGGTATTCTGTTCTCATCCTGGTGTAACCGTCACCAGGCACCTCTGTCACTGCCCCGTGCACTTCACTGCCTGCCCATGTGGCCTCACAAACACATACCAGGTTATCTTTTCACCACAGGTATATTCAGAGGTGCTGACTTCCTCTCTAACCGGGGGAGGGGACGGGGGGGACGACGACGGTGTGCTCGATTTCCCCGCCCTCCACCCCAAGCCCTGCCCCTACTCCACCCCTTCCCCCAAGCCTCCATCCCCTCCCTGCCTCTTCTCCCCCCCCATTTCTGTCACCTCCCACGAGCACTCCCCCCCCTACCCTCCCTCCTAGTACCTCCTGCATGCTGCAGAACAGCTGATCGAGGGGGCGGGAGGTGCTGGGAGGCAGGGGGAGGAATCGATCCGTGTGGCTGCCTGTGGGTGAGTGGTGCTGAAGGTGGCGGGGGGAACTGGCTGCCGGTGGATGCTAAGCACCCGCTAATTTTTTTCCATGGCAGCGCCTATGGGTGTATTTATTCTTTCTTTACAAAGCATCACGGTATAATGCAGGCTTACAGCGGGAGGAGGCTTCCCCACAGCTGTCACTCCTCAGCCCAGGCTCAGCTCTGAGCTTCCCCCATTGCTTTCTGTTCCTTCCACTTACATCCTCCCAATTACATTATTAGCCCACTGATTACCACCCAGGTGCTCATAATCCCCAACAGAAAGTGTTTAATGGCTCAGAGCTGAGCCTGCAGCCTTCTTCATGCTGCAGCAACATCAGTGATCGGGGTGCTACTAATAATGCCCTGTCACAAACACATTTACTTTAATGCGTGTCAGCCTGCTTTGTAAGAGTGAGGAGAATCAGGCCCTTGGCAGTGTAACCAAATACATTGAAATTCTGATTATATTCTACCAGTTATGATCTGGCTAAGTAAACGGTATGACTCAGATTTTGTTTTGATTGAGTTCTATACTGCATATTCAAAGGCCAAAGACTGTCTTTACAATACACATTTCACACTTCTAATGGCTTTGCTTCTCAGCAATCCGCCCAAGCATACTGTACAGAAAGTGCATTTTGTTGATTTGATACCATGTTTACTTGAATTCTGTTGAATCTGCTGCTAACGGAAGCATCTGGGGAGAGAGAGGGTGGGTGGTTATTCTTGCAGGGGAAGTAGAGTGCAAAAGGTTGTTGCTGTGCAGGCTGCAGAGTTCCCTGGGAGAATCTGTGCTGCTCTGCATGTGTCATCTCCAGCTACAACCAGGATTCTCTCTGCTCTTGCTTCACTACCTGAGAAGCTCCCAACAGTCTGGTGGAAAAACCGTAAAACAAATATATTGACCATGAGGCACTATATGGTCCTTGGGAATCTGAATCATGCATTATCCTCCCAGCTACAGCCCATTTATTTGCTAGCTGTATGTAAATGAAAAGTTAGGAGTTTTAGAGAGACAAGGTGGGTGAGGTAATATCTTTATTGGACCAACTTCTGGTGGTGAGAGAAGTGAGCTTGTTGAGCCACACACAGCTCTTCTTCAGGTCTAGGAAAGATACTCAGAGTGTCACAGCAAAATGCAAGGTGGAACAGATGGTTTAGCATAAGTAGTTAGCACGTATTGTAAGGGACTATTCAAGATAGAGTGGCACATTAACACCTCTGAAGTCCTCGGGGGTAAGTGGGTTAGAGATTGTTGTAATAAACCATAAATCCAGTGTCTCAGGGTATGTCTACACTGACAGAGTTTCTTCCCCAGCAGCTACATCGCCGCTCAGAGAGCGCTGAAGGGAAGCTGTGTGTTCACACTGTCAGCTGCCTGCGCAATAGCATGTTCACACTTGCGGCACTTGCATAGGCATTCGGAGCGGTGCACTCTGGACAGCTATCCTACAGAGCGTCTCTTCCTCTTCTGCCGCTAAGCGCT
The DNA here is from genome assembly GCF_015237465.2 of Chelonia mydas. NCBI lineage: Eukaryota > Metazoa > Chordata > Testudines > Cheloniidae > Chelonia > Chelonia mydas. Next base: position 37,456,134 of record NC_057850.1, on the reverse strand, counting down.
GTGGGAAGGCGGAGGGGTTCACGGGGCATCCTGGGTCCTGTTCCAATGCCCTGTGATGCATTGCTTCACATTCCAGCAATCCCTGTGCTTCCATCCGCATTTGGCGCCATCTTTCAATGGTTTGTGTAGTGCGCACTTTGCCTCTTTGGTCTGCAGGAATGGATCCCACACTGTTGACCAATATGCTGCTCGCGCTCGCTAACACGTCACGAGAGGCAGTGGAGTTACTCCTTAAACTACAAAGGAAAGAGGTGTCCGACATTGATATCGCCACGTGTAGTAGCTATGACATGGGATTGCTTGTGGCATTCATGGAGATGCTGACCACAGTGGAACACCGCTTTGGGGCTTGGGAAACAAGCACTGAGTGGTGGGATCACATCATGCTGCACATCTGAGATGACTAGTAGTGGCTGCAGAACTTTTGGATACGGAAAGCCACTTTCATGGGACTGTGTGATGAGCTCGCCCCAGCCCTGCAGCGCAAGGACATGAGAATGAGAGCTGTTCTATCATTGGAGAAGCACGGGGCGATTGCACTGTGGAAGCTGGCTACTCCAGACTGTTACCGATCAGTCACTAACCAGTTCAGAGTGGGAAAGTCGACCGTTGGACTTGTATTGACAGAAGTGTGCAGGGTCATTAATCGCATCCTGCTGTGAAAGACTGTGACTCTGGGCAACGTGTGTGACATTGTGGATGGCTTTGGACAAATGGGCTTCCCTAACTGCAGAGAGATGATAGATGGCATGCATATTCCAATTCTGGCACCAGACCACCTCGCCACCGAGTACGTTAATCGGAAGGGGTATTTCTCGATGGTTCTGCACACACTTATGGAACACCGTAGGCGTTTCATGGACATTAATGCAGGCTGGTCCAGAAAGGTGCATGACTCATGCATCTTTCAGAACACTGGCTTGTTCAGGAAGCTGCAAGCAGGGACTTTCTTCCTGGACCAGAAGATCACCACCGTAGGGGAAGTTGAAATGCCCATTGTGATCCTGGGAGACACTGCCTACCCTTTAATGCCATGGCTTATGAAGCCATACATGGGGAACCTTGACAGCAGCAAGGAGCGATTCAACAACAGGCTGAGCAAGTGCAGAATGATTGTTGTGTGTGCTTTTGGCTGTTTAAAGGCCCGCTGGTGCTGCCTATTCCTATGGTTATAGCTGCATGCTGTATGCTTCATAATATTTGTGAAGGGAAGGATGAAAGCTTCACTCAGAGCTAAACCGTTGAGTCTCAGCGCCTGGAGGCTGAATTTGAACAGCCATAGACTAGGGCTATTATAGGGGCACAGCGTGGGACCATAAGGATCAGGGATGCCTTGAGGTAGCAATTTGAAGTTGAAAGCCACTAATATTCGTTGCTATTTTCGGGATTTCAGTGCTTGTAATGTAGGAGGTGATTGTAATTTGTGCAGACGATGCACTATGAAGGTTTAAGAAAATTGCCTGTTGCTTTGCAGGGCTATCTTTGCTTTCAGTTAACGGAATAAAGATTGCTTTCAAACCAACAATTAGTTTATTAAAAAGCAACAACTGGAGGAGAGAGACAAACAAAAAAACACATCAGCACATCAGCACATCAGGTGGAAGGGAGGGTCCCAGGAGGAGGTGGGGTCCCAGGATGGTTAAAGATTTGTGTATGTCCTTTGGAATACAGTGCAGTGGGTACTGTACTTCAGAAGGGCTAACCTGCAGAGGAGTGGGTGTTGAGTGCAGTGGGTACTGGGAGTCTGCAGGGCTGGACTGTGATGGGGCAGGTGTGGAATGCAGCGGATACTGACTGGAGCAGGGATGTTGACTAGAGTGTGTTGGCGATGTCTGGGGGGCACATGGGAAAGAGTTTTGTGACAATGGCTGCAGGGGAGGGCGGGCACGGAGCTGATCGGTTTGCAGTGCTAGTAGCACCTGGAGCATGTCCGCTTGGCACTCCATAACATTTAAGAACCGCTCCATGGCTTTGTTCTGGTATGCCACGTTATCCTTTTGTTCCCTCTTCTCGCTGTCCTGCTACTCCTTCAATTCTTGTTTTTTCTGCTGCAGAGTGCAGCACGACATCACGCAGAAGGTCCTCTCTACTTTTTCGTGGCTGCTTTCTAATCCTGCACAGCCGTTCAGCCAGCGATAACAAAGAGGGAAGTTGGGCTCCCAAAGCCATATCTGTGAAGCCATAATGTAACATTTTACAGAAACACTATTGTTTGCAACACACAGACCTCTGTATCAGTATTTTAAAACACAACGACTATTCACATACCTATCACTAACTGGCTGACCCCAGGCAAGCACAAATGAGCCACAAGACCCCCAAAATGGTGAGTAGTTGCAGGGGCATGGGAATTCAGTGTTCCAGGATGGTACTGTGCCATTGGCAAGTGGCTCTTGAGGAGAGCCAGCCCTGAAGGGCGGCATTAAAATCATTCCTGTCCCCACATTTTCCACAGGCTGTATTCATTATGGAAGATATCTCGCTGCTGAGGGTGAGCAGGGAATCATGGGAGAGTCTTCTCCAAGACTGCGGCTTCCACCCTGGCCCTTATGCAGCTCACCTGTGTGCAGCTATGGTTCCCCCCCCAGTGACAGCAGAGTGGTGCAGGAAAGTTACCCTTAATGAGGCAAGAAACAAAGCAGCTCTGCCAAAGAACCTGCGGCAGCAGATTGCCTAGTATTTCCATGAGAGTTTCATGGAGATCTCTGAGGCAGATTCACATGAAGTGAGGCAGTCCATCAACACCCCGTTCTGCCACTCTGACTAGGCATGTGGTGGTACGTGCATCACACAGACACAAGCCTGCCTTCTGCAAATCCCTCCCCACAAGTTCAGCACACAGAAACAAGCTGGCCTTCTGCAACCCTCCTTCCCCAAAAACTCGCTTCAGTGATTCCCAAAATCAGAGCCACTTACCAGGGGCCTCCTCTCCCGTTTCCGCTTCACCAAGCTCTAACCGTTGTGACTGGCTAGCCACCTCCGAGGTAGAGAAGAGCTCCTGGCTGCATCTCTGAACACCAAGTCGTTCTCTGCCTCTGGGTCCCCCTCCCTTTCCACATCCTAGTCCAAGATTTCCTCTTCCTGACTCGGTCCAACCTCAACTAGCACCTGAGCTCCTGAAGTATCCAGGGGGCTCTTCACAGTGGAGATGGGGTCGCCACACAGTATCACATCCATCTCTTTGTACAACCAGCAGCTCATGGGCGCAGGACCGGAGCAGCAGTTTGCCTCCCGCACCTTGTGGTAGGCGTTCTGCAGCTTCTTCACTTTGACCCTGCATTGCATTATGTCCCGGTCATGGCCCCTTTCTGTCATGCATTGTGATATCTGCCCATAGATATCATAATTCCTATGGCTGGAGCGCAGCTGGGACTGGACAGCCTCCTCTCCCCAAATGCTGATGAGGTCCAGCAGCTCAGCATTGGTGCGCAAAGCAGCCATGGCCACCTGGAAAGATGTGTTGAGACCAATGTATGCGTTGCCGAGCAAACAGGAAGGGGACTTTCAAAATTCCCGAGGAATTTAAAGGGTGGTGCTGATGGCTGGTCACCTGAGGGTAGGGCAACAGACTTTAAACTGATGAACAGAGAGGAGAGAACAGGCATTGTGGGACACCTCCTGGAGGCCAACTGCAGCGCTATAGTCGACCAGGGTGTCCACACTGGCACCGTGGTGCTGTAGCTCCGGCACAGAAAGCTGGACGCCTCTTGTCTGGGTGGTTGTTTTTTTAGAGCGCTGCAACTGCGCAGTTTCTGCACACAAAGTGGCTTGCTAATGTGTACACCTCAGGAGTTTTACCATAGAAAGCTGCTTAACTGCGGAGAAACTTCCCAGTGTAGACAAGGCCTCAGTTCAGGCCAGGATTTTTAGTGTCTAGCCAAGTAATGAATTTAAGCTGCCAGGCTCATCTGTTGAAAAGTGTTGTACAGGTTTCCTTTGAGGATGAGGACTGATAGATCAGATATAGAGTGATCGCTGTGCATAGAGTGATCGCTGTGCATACACAGGAGATGGGGTATTTTTGTCTTATTTTCCTGGGTGAGTTTATTTGCGAGCACAGTGATTGTCTGGCTTCATCCACATAGTTGCTATTGGAGCATTTAATGCACTGGATGAGGTATCATAGGCGCCAACTTTCCCTCTGCCGGGTGGGTGCTCGACCGCCCCGTCCCGCCTCTTCCCACCTATGCACGACCCTCGCCCTGTCCCCATTCCACCACCTTCCCCCAAGTCCTCCCCTGAGCATGCTGCGTCCCTGCCTCTCCCCCTCCCTCTGGGAATGTCCTAAGTGCCGCCAAACAGCTGTTGGGTGGCCGGGGGAGGGTTGGGGGGAAAGCGCTGAGAGGGTGGGGGAGGAGCAGGGACGTGGCATGCTTTCGGGGGGGAGGAAGTGAGGTGGGCGTGTGGGGCGCTTGGCTGCTGGTGGGTGCCAAGCACCTGCTAATTTTTCCTCATGGGTGCTCCAGCCCCAGAGCACCCATGGAGTTGACGCCTATGTGAGGTACACCACATGTGATAGGCATGTGGAGGATCCATGGGTCTTGAAAGATGTGTTGTAGTGCAGGTGTCCCAACATGTGGTGTACCTCATCCAGTGCACTAACTGCCCCAGTAACAATTATGTAGGTGAAACCAATTGCTATGCTCCCAAGGTAAGTTAACAGGCCACTCTACCTGGAATGGTCCCTCACACTATGTGCTAATTACTTATGCTAAACAATCTGCTCCATGTTGCATTTTGTTGTGACACTGGGGAGTGCCTTTCCCAGACCTGAAAAAGAGCCCGATGTGGCTTGAAAGCACGTCTGTCTCGCCATCAGAAGTTGGTCCAATAAAGATATTACCTCACCCACCTTGTTTCTTTAGTATCCTGGGACCAACACAGCTACAACTACACTGCACACACCAATAGTTAGAAACTTTGGGGGCTTTGTTTTTTTAAAGACTGGAGTTTCAAACAAGCAACCGTGATTTACCCAGTAACATCCAACTAATCTCTGTCTCTTTAAGCAGATGGGACTTCTTCATCCTGTCTGATGAAGTAAAGTGGAATTAAAGCAAATTTTATAACAATGAATATATGTTTCTTATGTTAATATTACTCTGAACAGCTTCGGTGGGAGCGGCAGCAGGGCTTTCAAACAAGAATCTGAGGTGGATGAAAAGGAGAGGCTCAGGGGCCTGGTAATGGACATAGGGCCTTTGACACCTAGTTCTCTGTTTCAAATCCAGCTGTGGTCAGTAGTGTCTCAAAGTTATGATATGAGAGGAGTTTTGCTGCCGTGTGCTTAATGCTTTTGGTTCACTGGGATCCATGTCATGAAAACTGTTATCATTTTTGTCACTATCAACTAAGGAGTGAATGAGTGTGGAGACTCAAACCAGCCAGCCAGGGCTGAAGTTCATGTGTAGGACAAGTTGCAATACCACTGGTTGTGCTGGCCCTTTTTGAACAAACACAGGCGTTGTACTGGCTCTGGTTCCAGCACTAAACTCACTTTAAACATTAAAAATGAATGCAAAAAACCAAAAACAACAAAGCATCTTCCCTCCCTTGAGTTCTGTGAGTGACCTGAAGTGCAACAGCTTTGTTTGAAAAGAATATGCTTCCAACAGAAATAGCTCCTTTAGAGAAGGATCCTTTCAAGATAGCTCCCAAATCTTGGGTAGTAACTTTGAGCTTGGAACACATATTTAACAGTGAGATATAAATCCCTGTAAAAACAGGGTTTACAATAGACATGCCTTCATCTCTTGTTAAATTGTAAGCTTCTTTGAGAAGGCATCATGTTGTCCTATGGGTTTGTACATCATCTGGCACAGGGGGCCCTGATCCTGACTGGAGCTAGTGAATGCTACTGAAATACAAATATTAATTATTAACTGCATACAAGGGCTCTGGGATCATAGTGCTAGATGAGGTTTGAGAGATGGATTAATCCCTTCAAGCCAATAATAGAAACACCAGAGGAAAATAAGGAATCTACCATATGATGAATCAGTCAATCAGCCTGTTCTCTCAGTAGAGAAATAAGCATTTAATGTGAGTGCATAGATAATTGCATTGGGAAAGAGAGGGGATAGCATGGCATTCACTGGCATGCAATATGCAGGGAGCAGTTCAGCATAACAGGTTGTTAGGTTACATTTATTGCTTCCCCTTTACTCTGCAAAATTACACATTAATTCAGATGAAGTGTATGTGATATGAATAATTCCCTTCTCTCTCCTTGAATCTTTCTGGGCTGCTGGGGTGCAATCTAGCATTATAACAGAGACAGAAAGCAATCTTCAGATGTGAACCTGCTCTGGGGGCTGTGCAATTAAAGGGGTCACCTTTGTTGAAATTAGAATAGCTATTGAGAGATGCAGTGTTTCTTAATCCGCAGTCTCTAAGATATGGGGCCAAGAGCTTCACTGTCACAACCATTACTAATACACAAGCCCAGTTTTAATTGGGTTTTGTTCTTTCAGTACATTTACGGTGCTGTGTTTCTGAAAGGTTCTATTCAGGTGGGCGTGCCATAAACATCTCAGATGGGCCAAACACTGTCTCAAGCAGCTAGACAGAAGCTGTCATAAAAGCTGAGACCCTTTTATGGATATGCCTGTAAAGACATGTACAGAAGAGAACAAGTCACATACCTACACCCAAAATTGCTAGCTTCCTTCGTAGGAATACCAGCCAGCTTGCAAATAAGGGAAGAAATGACACAGCAGATTCAGTCAATCAACCACAAACTGAAGTTGCTTAGACAGATACTGCACCTGTGAACCATATGGTAGAATGCCAAATCTAAACAGTACATGGGAGAAAAATGTGCAGGGAACAGGAAACTCAGTTTCCTCCAAACTGTCCCATTGTGAGGGTTTTCTCCCCTGGGAACAGGCCTGGGATGTGGTTCTCCTAACTCTCAGATCTTCCAAGATCTGTGCAGAGCTTTGTATGATGATCGAAGTCCCTTTCCAAGGAGCTATGGGGGCTTCTTTATTGGCTACTGCCTTCAACTTTGATCAGGGCTGGGAGATTCACTGTGCTCTGAATCCATTGTCAGACCTTAATAGTAAATACATTAATAATGCACAGCTGATGCTCTCTGTAGTATCTTTGATTGGGACAGCCTGTGTGGTTGAGTGTGGGAAATCTGGAGAGACCAGTCATGCCTTGGCTCTGTTTCTGCCACCTCTGTGCACAGAAAGGCCTTTTAGCACAGCACACCTAATATAAGAGCTTCTGTAGGCAAGGGTGTGACAATGCCACAGAGTCACAGCTTCCCTGCTTCCATGTTGTCTGAGGAGATGCACTGACATCTGGGCGCCATCAGCTGACAGAAGCAGAGGGGATGATCCAACCCAAGCTAACTAGTTATAGTCACTGCCCTGCACCATGTATGTGAATGGGAATTTTGCTATTGGCTTCAGGAGAAGGGGAGAAGGGTCAAGTCGTACTGAACACTATCCAGCAGCTTAGAGCCTCACTGTAGAACGTAATCAGAACCTCCATTTCATTCTCTTTCTTAATTCATGTATAATTCCCATCTGTTTGCTCTTAACTGCAGGTAACAAATCTCTTCTTGATAGTTTGGAATATATCTTGTCAAATGGGACCAGATGTTCTTGTGGAGCCATATTGTCCATGCTATTGTAAGTTATTTGGGGCAGGGACTGTCACTATTTAACAGTAGAGTGTCTAACACAATCTCGTTAGGCTCTAAGGATTACCACAATATGCATACTGAATGACAAAATAATTCTGTCACTCACCCCCATAAGCTCAGATAGGGATTTCCAATCATTTCTCACAGGGAGACCAATTCAGAATTTGAGCCACTAACCACACTTCTTTTCCTATACTTTGTTAAGGTCTGAATTGAGTACCAGAATACTAGGGCAGGAAGCCTATTAAGGAGCACCTTTACGTGCCACATAGTGGACTGGCCTGCTTTGGTGCGCATTCACTGAAGATTTCCTTTAATGGGATCAGAGCAATACTGTGGTGCAGGCCCACTTCACTCAGTGCTTTTAAATGGGCTCCTATGGAATGGTGGAACCTTCTTTAAAAAAAAAATTATCACTCCATTTATGAAATTAAAAAGCCCGGGTTTATGTAGGCCCTACAGTTTCGGATTTCTTGTGCTTTGGCTGGCAATGCAATGATAGCCAACAGCGTGAGCACAAGTTAACCACATTCTTAGTCCTACAGCTGTGCTGCCATCAAGTCTGGCATCATCCATGATATTGATTTCCAAACAAGGAAGTTACAGACTATAGCAAGAGCCTATTTAATTTAAGCAGGAAAGAAAAGCGTTTCCCCAAGTTTTTTGTTGTTGTTGTTGAAGTGTGAAATTTGTCAAGGAGGAGTTGTTGGGGAGAAGTTTCTAAGAATGTATGCTCTGGCTTGCAGATGAAGCTACAGTGCATAATAAATGGTGACGTTATTTACTTTTAAAGGGTCCCTGACTGTTCCTGCCATAAACACAACCAAGCTGTACATGAATTAGCACATTTAAAATACAAACCAGCAACACAAGAACAAATCCAAATCTAACCCAACGCCATCTGCCACAGAAGTTACTGCTGCTACATACAAGAATCTCATTAGTATCTTATAAAAGGAAGATCATATCCACAAATGAATGTACTTTCAATACAGTATATAAAAAATGCTTTCAATATTAAAATGACTCATGGAAAAATGGACCTCCATCTCCTCCTGCAGCCCTGCCAGCTGTGATAGTGTCATAGCAGTACAGGATAGCTGTGCACACATCCATGCCTGTAATCTTGTAAGAAAATATTTTAAACAGCTTCATCGGGCAGACTGAGAAATAAGGATAAATGGCCAACTGCAGACAAGACCGATGCTGGTACAGCCTGAGTCTCCTCTAATTACACCACTATCAATCAAGACTAACTCAGAGAAGTCAATGGATCTACACCCAGGGAAAAGAATGTAAGTGAGAGGGGATCAGACCCATCAAAACCAATATATCATGTCTCAGATTCAAGGCTGCCATGAGAAGTTCTCGGTATAGGAGGCATTAGAAAATCCAAGGTCCCTTTGCTCCATGTATCCATGCCTTTCCATTCCCCTGTATGTCCTCTTTCCTGGCCCTCTCAGTAAGTGATAATCCAATACTGAACTGCCCTTTCCCCTCAATCCCTCCATAATGGAGAGCGCACAGTTCTTGCTGCCAAATCCATTCCTAGTTACCGTGCTCTACAGCTGCTGTGAAGCTCTGATCTCTGGGATCTGGCAATGCCTGGGCAGTGTCAGCATCAGCATTGCTCCCAGCACTGCTGCCAAAATGGGGAAGGAGGGATTGAATACTGGCATAAGCTTTGATTTAAACAGTTACTTGCAGTTACAGGGCCTGGCAAGTTAACCTCGTCTGCCCCTTCCTCTCAGTGGTGCTGCCCAGGTTTCACTCCGTCCAAATCCTCCCTTGAAAATTTTTTTCCAGCTTTCAATTATTATAAGGGCCTTATGCTGCCCTCCTCCCACTCTCTTCCCTAGCCCCAGTGTAAGGAATGTGCCAGGGATAGGAGGGGCCAGATGCATTGCTACAGGGATTCAGGGTGGCAGAGGAGACCATAGGCAGCTTGGGAAAGCTGCTCTGTGGTAGTGTGTGCGGCTACCATCCATAGCAGTCCACAATCCAGATGGCACACAGCCACTTTTGCCCTCACTCCCTCTGGTTCACCTTCTGTGATGCACCTTTCAGACTAGTCCTGGGTCTACGCTGAAGAGTTTACAATACGGAGTCCTGCAATTAAGTCTGCGAGGGCAGACTGTTATGCCCATTTGGACTTCCAGTGATACTCCACATGGGTCTGATTACAAGATCAGGGCCTAAGTAAGATGAGAACAGCCAAAGGAGACAACAACACAGGGCTGAGTATAAAAATGAGAAGATAACATGAACTTGCAGTCACTTAGGAAAGCAATGCTCAGGTGGATAAATTCTTATGATTGATTGAAGTAATGCATAGATGCTAAAAATAATCTATGATTTTAGATGTATATTTTTAAGGAGAATTACAATTTTATGGAGATTTGTTTGTTTCTACCAAAGAGACAAGGGTAGTGGACAGGGTCAGGAGAAGTGTGTCAGGTATAAGGGGCAGCATGAAGGAAGGGATGGAAATTGGCATGGGAACAGGGCAAATGGAATGGAGAAGTAAGAAGGGGATAAGCTGCAGAGGAGCTTGCCAATAAGAACAAGAGTTTGAGTTTGATGTGGCAGGGGCCAGCAGTGCAATATATAGAGAGCCTGCCATGATCGATCGTAACATTGGGAGAGGAGGAGGATTGTTGTGGCAGAGGTCTGGATGGACTGGAGATGGGTGTGGTAGTAAAGGCATGAAATAAATGCCTGGCTCTGGACAAATATCCTCATGTGGGGAAGAAATACGTAGATTTTTGAGATGATATAGAGAGAGAACTAGCAGGATTTACTGATTAAGAAGGGGAGTCAAATGTGACATCTAGGCTGCAAAGCTGTTTGAGAGGATGGTGGAATTGTTGATCATAATGGGAAAAGGAGCGGGAGGGAGGGAAAAAGGTGAATTCAACTTCTCCTGTGTTATGTTTGAGCTGGTGGCATGACTGATTATGTCAGTCAGCCATTTGGAGAGGCAAGTGTAGGCAGATTTGTGTTCTTCCTGCTAAGACTCAGAATTGGTTCTTTACTCCAAAAATACACTTTGTTTTTATTTATTTGAAACCTTTTAGATATTCATGCATTGTCACCTCCTTATGGCCTGAGCCTTCAAAATGCTGAGCATTCACAACTCCTGGCTGACATTTACTGGTGGACCTGGGTTTAATTTCTCTACTTTTTAGATTGTTTTTGTGAAAGGTTTTCAAGAATTATAGGCTAAAAATATTGGAACAGACAGACTTTTATACTTTCTGCCTCCATAATTATAATGCTCATTCTTTTAAAATGATTTAATTAATATAACATTATAAATTCTACATATAACTTCAGACACACAAGGGGATGCATCAGTCCAAGTTATTTCCTGCCAAACAATCCAACTGCAAAGAATACTAATAAAGCTTGTTGAAATGTGGTTGAGGCATGAAGTATGCAAATCTCTCTGGTGCAGAATTTGAATGCTCAGAATTCCAAAAAAGCATTTAGATGGGAAATGTTTACTATAACAGATCCATGGCTACATCCATGTGTGGATGCTACAATCTCAGCTAAAGTTCATTACTTAAACTGTAAGCTCTTTGTGACAGGGACCATCTTTTCTGGAGAGAAGGGAAGTGTCTAGCATATTGGAGCCCTGATCCCTAGCTGGAGCTGCTAGGCACTACAGCATTACAAACCATAACACTGTCCTTGCAGTTTGGGGAACAAAACTTGGGTTGTTAGCTGAGAAAACAAATCCCTGTAGCACTTCAGCTAAAGGCTAAATTACCAATTGTTACCACTAGAATTATGTGTGATATCCCATTCATATGCTAGCCATAAACATGTATTTATTTAAATGTATGCCTTGTGCATAAATAAACCCTATGACCTTTACACAGTATTAGATAAAAGCAAAATGGGCTGTCCAGCCACAGCATACCCACAGATCTTAATGAAGGAGAAAATACTTCTCAACTCCAACCAACTCCCCAGACTCTCCTTCATCTCATCCATCCATCATCATGCCCCAAGGAAAAACCTTGCATTTGTGAGGTGCAGTGTACTCTCCCATATGGATAAAAATGTGTGTCCTTGCACTGTATCTTGCAAAGTCTTTTGGAATTTAACAGAAAATCATAGCCCCTCTGTGGGCTTTAGAACTATCCCATAGAAATTAGTGAAGCATGATATCCCTGCCACAGAATTCTTCTGTGGGATGGTTTTAAAAACCTATAGCAAGGACATCATTCTCTATTAAATTCTGTAGGGTTTTAGAGTGATTTTTATATCCCCTTATTACATCTCTGTAAAATCCTATTGGTTTAATTTCTATTGCTCTACATGAACTTTCCATAAGAGTACAAATCCCATAGCACTTTTCACAGGAGTAGGGAGTAGTTATGGTACCTAACCAAATTCCAGCTGGCTAATTATTTCTCCTGCTTAACTCTTTGCTGTTTCAGTTGAATACAGCAGTCTGTTGCACTTCTTCTCCAGTGTTGCTGTATGCTGGTTGAAGGCTGCTGCCTTTCTTCCTAGAAGCGGCTGCATGTCATTGATGGCTGCAGTGATCTCTGAATAAGTGCTTTATGATCTTTGGATGAAAGAAGAAACATAGATGCCCTTTATTTTCATCTCAGAAAAACAATTACAATGAAAGAACACCCCAATAGATAGACACAGTATTGTGGGGTTTGCACATGAGCATCCCAATAAAGCAGTTTCTGGAAAAGATATACCCAGATTATGAAGAGTGCAGAGGGAGCCTCTCCATTGCTGAAATCCCATAACAAGTTGCCACTTCCCTTCATTTCTAGGTTTTGAGTAGATCTGGTTGAAAATGGGATATAACTTGCGCAAAAACGTTGTCTTTTTTCATCTAAAATTTCAAATGTCAATAACAACATTTCATTGAAATTGTGAATTTCATAAATTTTCAACCAGCTCTAGTTAAGAAGCATTCACACATAAAATAACCTGATAGACCACGACTGTCCTAGCACCAGTTCGGATCCCGGAGTGGTGAGAGAACAGTCAAGACAGCTATCTGCTGCTGGAGGTCTCTCAGGACAAGGCAGGAACTCACCATATAGAATACACAAATCACATATCTTTGGGAACATGCCTTCAGAATGCAATTTCTGGAAAAAACATTACTTATTTAACAACATCTTGAAGCTCCATCAACCCAGCGGTTAAGTAATTTAAGATTGCTCACAGCTTTCTGGAGAGAATGGGAGAAAAGTTACATCAGTGTTCTCTTCTCCCACACACCTGCCATCCTCCCCAGCTACTGCAGTGTGCAACCACATGAAGGATCAGAATCATATAATTGCAATAAGATTTCCAAACTCATGCCTGTCTCTAATCAGAGATTATTCAAGTGCTTGACAAAAATGTTACATTCTCTCGCTCTGGGTTGATGGTGAAGATTTAAACCACAGTCCATGCTGTTGCAGCCTGCGAATAGGCTATAAATTGGGCCTCCTGCATTCTGGATGTTTCATAGCATGTTTAGAGAGAAGATACAAATGAAAGAAGAATATTCTGGGCAAAGTTAGGCCTAACGCATGAAAGCTAATAAATACCAGAAATCTATTGGCCAATACATACTCTTGAATGGCTCAACTGAGCTTCAATACACTCTATGCTGAACCTTCCTGCACCTTCCTTTAAGTTTTCTTACATTTCAGACTGTGCAGCATGGCTGTCATGTGATTTGCTTGTTACCATGGCAACAAACCTTGCTTAGTGAACAGAGTTGAGTAAAATCCCACATAGAGACCATCCTGTTAGACCTTTCCACTGGCAGCACTGCTAGCTTTGTACAATAGAACTTTCAACTGATGCATGGGGGGACAAGATGGAACCCAAGTGGTTTCCGTGGTGTGTTACACCAGAGGATTAATTTGCCCCTCCATGTTTGCTTTGGGTTTTTTTTTTAAACAGGGGAAATAGTTGTAAGTTGCTTCTTTGTGTGCTAGAAACATATCTTTAGGTCTGCTGAGCCCTGCCCTATTTTGGAATTCACATTCCCCTCAAAGGGTAAAGGGAGAAAAAGACACTTATGAAGGAAAGGATATTAATGTGTTTTCTGCACTGCATTCTATTCACAGGGTGGGGGCGGGGGGAAATCTGCATTTTGCAGTGCCCACTTCTGTTAATCAGACCCTGTAGTATGGTACGTTTTCTCTCCTTAGGACTGTTGGAAATAGCCACTGGAGAAAACAAGCAGGATGCTGATGATATTAATAAACTGTTTTTTGTGCCATATGCAACCACAGGAGTCCTTTGTGTTACACAGATTAACAGCAGAACCCAGAAACTGCTAACTCATGATCAGAGCTCTACCATCCTCCACCTTGGAATGCAGTGAAAGGAAATAATGGGTTATTTTCTGCAAAGGGTGGAGATTGTCTCCTTCTGACACATTTTAAACTGGTCAAAAGCACCTCTAAATTGCCCCTGCCGAGACGGATCTGCAAAGAAATGTGCTCACCTCCTCTAAAAGGGATGGGGAACTTGTAAAGGCATGTCAGCCAGGTGTTTCCCTTTCATCTGGATACACTGTGTCCCACCAGGTGCCATTAGCTCAGCTATTTCTAAGGAGTCTGCAAGCTCCTCAGTGATGAGAGGGATGAATACCTTAGACAGGCTGGTTAGTAACAGAAATACAAAGAATAAACTAACCTGTTCTGTTCACGCTGGCAGGGTTCATCTATTGCACTGTTATTCAATTCCACTGACATCTCCTGTGCTACATTTTCTTTTCATAAAACACGCAGACATTATTTAAAGTGAATTTAGTGCTGGTTTCAGATTGAAAGCACTGGAAAGAACTCTTCTCCCCTCCCCCATTCCCTCTCCCCTTAGCCCCCGCCTGCCGTTAAATGTATATAAATGGCAGAGCTTCCCCGCACTGTGATTTCCCTGCTGAATATGTGCCTGACCCTTGGCCAGGTAGGGGCCAGCCCTGGAGGTGAGGGGTCCATTTTCAGCTAGAGGAATTCGGGTTCCCAATTTCTGCTTTGTTAGCTAATTTATTTACTTCCTCTGAGTGTTTGATAAATATCCTAAGGCATTTTCCACAATGTGTTACCACAAAGGTAACAGGTAAACATTGGCGACACAAACTCTGCCTATAGGTCCTCTCAGACACACAACTAGAATAGTCCCATAAATGTGACAGGTGTTACCTACTATAGGGTATGTAACTGCAGTTCTGGGGACTCAGTAACTCATTGTTATTCAGTGGAATTTGCCCCACAGGGCAAGATATTAATAAAGGAGAACAAGGTGGAATGTTAATGGAACTGGAAGGTGGTTTTCTATATGTTGCACCTTAAGAGTAAAATGGTGCCCCAGCCTGTCTGCACAGATGTTCCCTGGGAGTTAGTTCAAGACGGCTGCTGCTACAGCAAGTCACACACACTGTGCTCGCTCATAGGACCTCTACATTTATATTTTCTTCTATTTAAACTAATTAATGTTAACCAGACTGAATGTATGTTTGTTCTTTGTTGATGGAAAAACAAAATACATTCAAGTCTTACTACTAGTGAAATCATGCACATCCTGCAAAAAGAGCTCCCTGATTTCTAGGGAAAGTAGTACTGGAGACCCACCCAAGGTCCAATTTGCTATTGCCCTGCGCTATGTGTAGTCATTTACACAGTGCAAAGTGAGTGAAAAACACTGCCAGATCAAAATAGGAGCAGCTGACACCTACTTTGCCCTACTGTAAATGACTACACAAGGGGCAGGGTAATGGCGTCTCTGGACCAAAGAGTCCAGGGTTGCCCTTTGCAATTGCAGAGTTTGTCCCACTCCAGGATATTCAACATTGCTAGCCTTAAGGAGTAAGACAGTAGGTCCAACATAAAATATCCATCTTTTGGTTCCCAATTGCAACGCTAACATGCACAGAGAGCCTGATTCTCATCAAGTGAGACCCTAGGGCCATGCCTGCTCCTGCTTATTACTTGCTGCACATGCATATAAAAATGAGGTCCTTCATGTCAGTTTTGACTAAAACCAAAGAAATCCCATTTGTACAATGCAGAAAGTACAGATAACCTGGTGTGAGGGAACAGATACCCTCTCCTTGTCAGTGTGGAGTGTGACAGAAAGCCTTTGAACTCATTCAGCCCCACCCCCCTACACCTGTGGCCAATGTCAGGCATGGAGAGGGGAATTAAAAGGAGGAGACTTAGCTCAGTTCAGAGCTGACCATGAAGGAGAGCAGAGTTCTGCTTCTCTTGGTGGCAGAGAAGCCTGGTTGCAGCCCAGAGACTGAACTAGCTTTCTGCCTGGAGAAGCTCCTGCTAGAAGGGATGACTAGACTCTGTGGGATTGGTGGAAGCCTAGACTGTCTGGAGATGAACCCAGAACAGAAGGGTGGGGTCCCTCTGAAGGTTTGTTGGATGGCTGTTTTGAGTTGTGTTTGTGATTTCTTTTGGACCTTAACACACTGGAAGGGGTAGGACTGAAGTGTGCTTTGGCTCTCTGGCCAAAGCGCTCCTACCTCTTGTAATGTAATGTAAAGCCATATTGTAATGTTAAGCCATTAGGTGGCACTGTGTGTAATAGCGAGAGCTGGACAATACACTAAAGGATCTCATGCAGTGGTTCTCAAACTTTGGTATTGGTGACCCCTTTCAAACAGCAAGCCTATGAGTGCAACCCCACATATAAATTAAAAACACTTTTTTTTTATATTTAACACTATAAATGCTGGAGGTGAAGTGGGGTTTGGAGTAGAGGCTGACAGCTCACGACCCTGCAAGTAATAACCTTGCGACCCCCACAGGGGTCACATTCCCCCAGTTTGAGAACCCCTGATCTCATAGAAGGCACAATTCTAGTATATATATCTATAAAGGAAGCTCTGTAGCCAGTCCATATCTGGTACAAAAGTCTGACCTGCTTGTAGTAGCCCAGCAGCTCCTTTGCAAGAGATACATCACATGGTGTCAAAAGTAAAGACAACCTAACTCCCAGAGGAGAAGAGAACAGAAACAGAAAGTAGCAACAAGGGTCGGTCCTGGGGAGGGTTTTGTTCAATATCTTCATTAATGATCTGGAGGACGGTGTGGATTGCACCCTCAGCAAGTTTGCAGATGACACTAAACTGGGAGGAGTGGTAGATATGCTGGAGGGTAGGGATAGGATACAGAGAGACCTAGACAAATTAGAGGACTGGGCCAAAAGAAATCTGAGGTTCAACTAGGACAAGTGCAGAGTCCTGCACTTAAGACGGAAGAATCCCATGCACTGCTACAGACTACGGACCGAGTGGCTAGGCACTTCAGTTCTGCAGAAAAGGACCGAGGGGTTACAGTGGACGAGAAGCTGGATATGAGCCAACAGTGTGCCCTTGTGCCAAGAAGGCCAATGGCATTTTGGGATGTATAAGTAGGAGCATTGCCAGCAGATCGTGGGACGTGATCGTTCCCCTCTATTCGACATTGGTGGGGCCTCATCTGGAGTACTGTGTCCAATTTTGGGCCCCACACTACAACAAGGATGTGGAAAAATGGGAAAGAGTCCAGCGGAGGGCAACAAAAATAATTAGGGGGCTAGAGCATATGACTTATGAGGAGAGGCTGTGGGAACTGGGATTATTTAGTCTGCAAAAGAGAAGAATGAGGGGGGATTTGATAGCTGCTTTCAAGTACCTAAAAGGGGGTTCCAAAGAGGATGGATCTAGACTGTTCTCAGTGGTAGCAGATGACAGAACAAGGAGTAGTGGTCTCAAGTTGCAGTGGGGGAGGTTTAGGTTGGATAGTAGGAAAATCTTTTTCACTAGGAGGGTGGTGAAGCACTGGAATGCGTTACCTAGGGAGGTGGTGGAATCTCCTTCCTTTGAGGTTTTTAAGGTCAGGCTTGACAAAGCCCTGGCTGGGATGATTTAGTTGGGGATCGGTCCTGCTTTGAGGAGGGGGTTGGACTAGATGACCTCCTGAGGTCCCTTCCAACCCTGATATTCTATAATTCTATGAACAAAAGTTGCAAGGGAGAGAGGCAACAAAGGCTACAGGATCTCATCTATATGTCACTTGTCAATGCCCCAGAGAACTGCAGTTTTCATAGACCTACAGAAGGAGAAACTGGAGACAAAATTTTGCAAGATTTCAAACTGCAAACAAACTCCACAAGGAAACTGGAGACATTCAGGTATGCTCTTTAATTTATGCTATGGGGAAGCAGGCAGAGTATACCTTTAAATCCTTTGGCTTTACTGGAGACGGTCACAAAGATGCCTATGAAAGGATTCTGGCTATGTTTGATGCATACTTTATACTTCAGAGAAACATGGTTTATGAAAGAACATGTTTTCACCAAAGAATTCAGGAACCAAGAGAAAATGGTGACATTTTCATCAGTTTTGCAAGCATTATTAGAAAACTGACTTTTGGAAACGCAAAACATGAAAATATCAGCAATTAGTCATCAGGCTTGCAGATAAAAATCTTTTGCAGCAACTACAATTAAAAACAGACTTAACCCTACACACAGCTATTCAAAGAACAAATCAGTCTGAATTGGTGAAACACCAAGAGCATCTTGCCAAACTTGAAAAACAAGAAGCTAGCACATAGAAGCTGTAGATAGACATAGCATGAGTGCTAAAAATAATCATCATAAGATCACTGAGGCTATGAGGAACTGCAAAACATTTCAGACTAAATGCATAAGCTGTAGGAAAATTCAAGGCCCAAGTAATATATTTCCAGCCAAAGATACAAGATGTATCTGCTTGCCAGGGGCTAAGATTCGCGATGTGATGGAGAGACTGCCGAGACTCATCAAGCCCTCGGATCGCTACCCCTTCCTGCTTCTCCACGTGGGCACCAATGATACTGCCAAGAATGACCTTGAGCGGATCACTGCGGACTACGTGGCTCTGGGAAGAAGGATAAAGGAGTTGGAGGCGCAAGTGGTGTTCTCGTCCATCCTCCCCGTGGAAGGAAAAGGCCTGGGTAGGGACCGTCGAATCGTGGAAGTCAATGAATGGCTACGCAGGTGGTGTCGGAGAGAAGGCTTTGGATTCTTTGACCATGGGATGGTGTTCCATGAAGGAGGAGTGCTGGGCAGAGACGGGCTCCATCTTACGAAGAGAGGGAAGAGCATCTTTGCCAGCAGGCTGGCTAACCTAGTGAGGAGGGCTTTAAACTAGGTTCACCGGGGGAAGGAGACCAAAGCCCTGAGGTAAGTGGGAAAGCGGGATACCGGGAGGAAGCACAGGCAGGAATGTCTGTGAGGGGAGGGCTCCTGCCTCATACTGGGAATGAGGGGCGATCAACAGGTTATCTCAAGTGCTTATATACAAATGCACAAAGCCTTGGAAACAAGCAGGGAGAACTGGAGGTCCTGGTGATGTCAAGGAACTATGACGTGATTGGAATAACAGAGACTTGGTGGGATAACTCACATGACTGGAGTACAGTCATGGATGGTTATAAACTGTTCAGGAAGGACAGGCAGGGCAGAAAAGGTGGGGGAGTAGCACTGTATGTAAGGGAGCAGTATGACTGCTCAGAGCTCCGGTACGAAACTGTGGAAAAACCTGAGTGTCTCTGGATTAAGTTTAGAAGTGTGTGCAACAAGAGTGATGTAGTGGTGGGAGTCTGCTATAGACCACCGGACCAGGGGGATGAGGTGGATGAGGCTTTCTTCCGGCAACTCACGGAAGCTACTAGATCACATGCCCTGATTCTCATGGGTGACTTTAATTTTCCTGATATCTGCTGGGAGAGCAATACAGCGGTGCATAGACAATCCAGGAAGTTTTTGGAAAGCGTAGGGGACAATTTCCTGGCGCAAGTGCTAGGGGAGCCAACTAGGGGGGGCGCTTTTCTTGACCTGCTGCTCACAAACCGGGTAGAATTAGTGGGGGAAGCAAAAGTGGATGGGAATCTGGGAGGCAGTGACCATGAGTTGGTTGAGTTCAGGATCCTGACGCAGGGAAGAAAGGTAAGCAGCAGGATATGGACCCTGGACTTCAGGAAAGCAGACTTCGACTCCCTCAGGGAACAGATGGCCAGGATCCCCTGGGGGACTAACATGAAGGGGAAGGGAGTCCAGGAGAGCTGGCTGTATTTCAAGGAATCCCTGTTGAGGTTACAGGGACAAACCATCCCGATGAGTCGAAAGAATAGTAAATATGGCAGGCGACCAGCTTGGCTTAATGGTGAAATCCTAGCGGATCTTAAACATAAAAAAGAAGCTTACAAGAAGTGGAAGGTTGGACATATGACCAGGGAAGAGTATAAAAATATTGCTCGGGCATGTAGGAAAGATATCAGGAGGGCCAAATCGCACCTGGAGCTGCAGCTAGCAAGAGATGTCAAGAGTAACAAGAAGGGTTTCTTCAGGTATGTTGGCAACAAGAAGAAAGCCAAGGAAAGTGTGGGCCCCTTACTGAATGAGGGAGGCAACCTAGTGACAGAGGATGTGGAAAAAGCTAATGTACTCAATGCTTTTTTTGCCTCTGTTTTCACTAACAAGGTCAGCTCCCAGACTGCTGCGCTGGGCATCACAAAATGGGGAAGAGATGGCCAGCCCTCTGTGGAGATAGAGGTGGTTAGGGACTATTTAGAAAAGCTGGACGTGCACAAGTCCATGGGGCCGGACGAGTTGCATCCGAGAGTGCTGAAGGAATTGGCGGCTGTGATTGCAGAGCCCTTGGCCATTATCTTTGAAAACTCGTGGCGAATGGGGGAAGTCCCGGATGACTGGAAAAAGGCTAATGTGGTGCCAATCTTTAAAAAAGGGAAGAAGGAGGATCCTGGGAACTACAGGCCAGTCAGCCTCACCTCAGTCCCCGGAAAAATCATGGAGCAGGTCCTCAAAGAATCAATCCTGAAGCACTTACACAAGAGGAAAGTGATCAGGAACAGTCAGCATGGATTCACCAAGGGAAGGTCATGCCTGACTAATCTAATCGCCTTTTATGATGAGATTACTGGTTCTGTGGATGAAGGGAAAGCAGTGGATGTATTGTTTCTTGACTTTAGCAAAGCTTTTGACACGGTCTCCCACAGTATTCTTGTCAGCAAGTTAAGGAAGTATGGGCTGGATGAATGCACTATAAGGTGGGTAGAAAGCTGGCTAGATTGTCGGGCTCAACGGGTAGTGATCAATGGCTCCATGTCTAGTTGGCAGCCGGTGTCAAGTGGAGTGCCCCAGGGGTCGGTCCTGGGGCCGGTTTTGTTCAATATCTTCATAAATGATCTGGAGGATGGTGTGGATTGCACTCTCAGCAAATTTGCGGATGATACTAAACTGGGAGGAGTGGTAGATACGCTGGAGGGGAGGGATAGGATACAGAAGGACCTAGACAAATTGGAGGATTGGGCCAAAAGAAATCTGATAAGGTTCAATAAGGATAAGTGCAGGGTCCTGCACTTAGGATGGAAGAATCCAATGCACCGCTACAGACTAGGGACTGAATGGCTAGGCAGCAGTTCTGCGGAAAAGGACCTAGGGGTGACGGTGGACGAGAAGCTGGATATGAGTCAGCAGTGTGCCCTTGTTGCCAAGAAGGCCAATGGCATTTTGGGATGTATAAGTAGGGGCATAGCGAGCAGATCAAGGGACGTGATCGTTCCCCTCTATTCGACACTGGTGAGGCCTCATCTGGAGTACTGTGTCCAGTTTTGGGCCCCACACTACAAGAAGGATGTGGATAAATTGGAGAGAGTCCAGCGAAGGGCAACAAAAATGATTAGGGGTCTAGAGCACATGACTTATGAGGAGAGGCTGAGGGAGCTGGGATTGTTTAGTCTGCAGAAGAGAAGAATGAGGGGGGATTTGATAGCTGCTTTCAACTACCTGAAAGGGGGTTCCAAAGAGGATGGCTCTAGACTGTTCTCAATGGTAGCAGATGACAGAACGAGGAGTAATGGTCTCAAGTTGCAATGGGGGAGGCTTAGATTGGATATTAGGAAAAACTTTTTCACTAAGAGGGTGGTGAAACACTGGAATGCGTTACCTAGGGAGGTGGTAGAATCTCCTTCCTTAGAGGTTTTTAAGGTCAGGCTTGACAAAGCCCTGGCTGGGATCATTTAACTGGGAATTGGTCCTGCTTCGAGCAGGGGGTTGGACTAGATGACCTTCTGGGGTCCCTTCCAACCCTGATATTCTATGATTCTATGTAATAAATGCACAAAATATGAACTTTTTGTAGCTATTTGTAAAGCAGTCAGAGAGCTGACTTATATTTGTAAACAACCAAGAGCCATTGTTTCTGGGATCTATCACATGTGATGAGACAGAGCCTGCCTGGAGAATGAAACTGAATACTCATGGAAAGACTATTGATTTTAAAACTGACTCAGGAGCAGACATCATGGTCATCTCAGAAGGGACTTACCACTTTCAACCCCTCCCAGAGCTGAAATAATCTGACACAGCCTTAACTAGCTTGGAACATATTCTGAACTGCAAGGGCCCGTTGGCCACAAAAATAGTTTAGGGCATGTCTAAACTACAAAATTATGTTGACCTAAGTTACGTCGACATACAGTAGCCACAGTAATTAAATTGCTTTTGCATGTCCACACTATGCTCCTTGTGTTGGTGATGCACATCAGTGTGGGGCACTGTGGGACAGCTTCTGAAAGCCAGTAACATCAGATATAAGAAATGCAGCATCTAGACTAAGGCCTTGTCTACACTGCCACTTCACAGTGATGCAACTTTCTTGCTCAGGGGTGTGAAAAAACACCCCCCCCCCTTAGCGCTGCAAGTTTCAGCGTTGTAAAGTGGCAGTGTAGACAGTGTACCAGGGCTGGGAGTCATGCTCCCAGTGCTGGTAACTGCTCCCCACATGGAGGTGGGTTTTTATAGTGCTGGGAGAGCTCTCTCCCAGTGCTGGTGCCGTGACTACACAGCCATGTTAAAGCGCTGCCATGGCAGCGCTTTAACTTTGCTAGTGAAGACATGCCCTAACACTACGTTGACCTAACTACATCGACATTGACTCTGTCTCTTGTGGAGGTGGAGTTATCAAGTTAGCAGAGCAGAGCAGTTATATCAGCAGAGGTGTGAAATTTTAGTGTAGACATTTACATAATTAGGTCAATGTAAACTGACTTGTGTCAACCTAACTTTGTAGTGTAGACCGCACCTTACTCTCTTAATTCAGAGCCTTTTTGTCTTGATATGCGATCAAAGATCAACAACTTTCTCAGCCACAATGTAGCAGCCATGATAGGCCTAGTGAGAAAAGTGGAAGAATTCAGAGTATTTGGTGATATTGGATATTGAAAGGAGATCGAGTATAAATAACCTTAAGAGACAATGCTGAACCATGTAGTGTACGTACACCTCACAGTATTCCTGTCCCATTGCTTCATAAAGTGAAAACTGAGTTAATGAGAATGGAGCTGATTAGCATAATCAAGAAAAATCTCTGAGCCAACAGCATAGTGTGCCACAGTGGAAGTGGCTTTAAAGAAAAATGGAAAAATCCAAATCTGTGTGAATTGTAAAAGACTTAATGAAGCAGTTGTGAGAGAAAAATATATCCTCCCAACACTGGATGACTTCCTCCCCAAAGTGAAGGGCCTACAGTATTCTCCAAGCTGCATGTGTCGAGTGGATTCTGGCAGATTCCAGTGTATAGTTACAGCAACATGAATCAGTGTGGAAGCCAGTTATATTTTGCTCTTGCACACTTGCAGAAGTGGAAAAAACTATTTGCACAGACTGAAAATGAGTGCTTGGCAAGCTGTGACAGGGTTACCAGGCCTTTGCAGCCCCCTGCTGGAGGCCCTTCTGCACAAGGCTCCAGGAAACAGTTCTCTGAGAGGAAAAGAGTAGCAAATCTTAGACCTCCTGACTTGTCTAGAGAGGCATCCCGGGAGCAGCCATTTTGGGAATCACCAACAGTCAATCAAGACCCATCAGGCCAAAATAAAGGGAGCAGCCTGCTCTCAGCAAGTCAGTTCCTGGCTGGAGTCAAAGGAGTGAGGCTCCATAGGCTATAACATGAGGCCAGGGCCTATTGCTGGCCACAGTCAGTGGCAGGAGCCCAGAAGGAACCCTGCTGATTCAATTCCAGAGAGGGAATTTAGTCCAGAAGGGTAAGAAACTATTTTGTTTACAGGGGTGGTGAGCTATATGGACCCGTGGTGCCCATGCTCCAGGAATATTCAGGGCCCAGCAGCCCAGCTCCACCAATATTCTGGGCCGGGTCTCTCCCACCCCCGCCTGCCACCTCCAGGTGATTTAAAGCAGCAGCGCAGTGGGGCTATGGTGGCTTCCTGCCCAGCTTTGCTCCACACCACTCCCAGAAGCAGCCAGAATGGCCCTACGGCCCCTGGGGGGGCCCCCCACACACTGCCCCCGCCCGAGCGCCAACTCAGCAGCTCCCATTGGCCGAGAACTGTGGGCAATGGGAGCTGTGGGGGCGGTGCCTGCGGGCAGTGGCACGTGGAGACCCCCCCAGTTGCCCCGCCTAGAAGCCGCTGCCAGAGGGGTGTGCGGATCACTTTCGGGAGCCGCCTGAGGTAAGCGCCACATCCCACACCCCAACCCCCTTCCCCAACCCAGAGCCTGCACCCTGCATCCAAACTCCCTCTCAGAGACCATCCCCGCAGCCTCTCCTGCACTCCAACCCCCTACCCCAGCCCAGAGCCTGCACCCAAACTCCCTCCCAGAGCCTTAGGCAGGTGTGTGTGGCGGCGGGGAGGGCAGGACTTTGACCCGTTCTGGGCACCACCACAAATTATACAAACCTACTGCCCCTGTTTGTTTATAATTGGCCCTGAAGGGCAAGGAACTGCTTCTGTTTTAAGTTTGTTATACCCCAGAAGGGATTATACTGTGTGGCCTGGCCTAGCAGCCTGCAAGGGGTGCCAAGAGCTGAAGAGAATGGAAGCACATTGCCCAAGTGGCAAGGGGGTTTTCAGGAGGTAAGTGCAGCCCACCACATAAGCGTTCGGAGATGTGAGAACTTTTACAGACGTCTGTATGAACTGGATTCTTTTACAGTGATAACAGACAATAAACTGTTTGTAACCCACATCAATGGAAAAGATCTGGATCAAGAACCACTGAGATGCCAACGTCCATTGCTAAGGTTCATGTGATTTAACCAATTGCTAAATATGTTCCTGGGAAAAATCCTGTCATGGAGCCCAGCATTGCATGGAACTATCCATGAGCTCAAAGAGGACATAAAGGTGTGTGTGGATGCATACAGACCAATGTCAGAAAAGAGACTACACCAACTACAAATAACCTTGACACAGACACACATCTTAAAGAAGTTCTAAGCTACATTACGGCTGGCTGGCCCAAGTATCTAAAGGACACTGAGGAAGGTAAGAGACTACTTTGTAGTATGTACACAATTAAGCAAGTCTAACTGACTCATGATTAAAGGTAATTGCATCATAATTCCAAATGAAATGAAAGGAGAAATCCTAAATTGCATTCATAAAAGACATCAAGGATTAACTAAATGCTGTGAATGGACCAAACAGTCAGTGTGGTGGCCAGGCATTATCCAAAGAAATAAAGAATAAAGTATCTGCATGTGAATATTGCAGAACTAACAGACCAACACAATGCAAAAAAAACCTTAAAGCATAACCTCTCCTTTGCTTTAAATTTATGATTTAGCTTATGCTGGCATAACTTTCCCATGTAGACAAGCTCTTAAACCGATTGGAGTGGGAGACGAGAAAGGAGGGGACACAACAGGAAATTGCTCTTCGGAGAGCATAAGTTACAAATAAGGTCATTTGTTTCATCATTTTCAATACAGACACGGACGAGAGTAGGCAGACAGGCCTGGAGTGGGGACGAAAGGAAGAATGCTGTTGAGAAGTGAGACGAGATATGAAGGAGAAGGCAGTAGCTTGATGGGGCACAGGGCAGTATAGATGGCAGCATAAAAAGGCATGAACTGATGCCTGGGAGAGAGGTCATGGAATCACGACTAGGAGACAAAGGAAGCGTTAAGGAAAGAGGAACAGGAAGCGTGGGAGAAACTCTGCTTTAACTTTATATAGAATGCCACCTCACGTAAACGGTTTGCCCAAGGGGCTTGGCTCAATGCTTCCCAGAATAGGTGGGGTTGTTGGCAGTTTTTAGAAGGAAGAGAGGAATCTTAGCATATATTAATTGAGGGTTTTTTCCCCAGCATAGAGGCAGTGTGGAAAAGGGATGAAGTCAGCAGTGTGCGAAGGAGACAAAGAATCCAGTGAAGCCAATTGCTAGTGTAACTCCATTGACTGCAGCAGAATTACACGGGGATGAATTTGGCCAAATCCTAAATTGGAGAGTTCAGATAATGGACTATATTTATTTAGATTTAGATTTAACTAATAGTACCAGAGCTGTACATAGGTACTCTGACACTTAATCTTCCAACAGCATAATACGCACAGCATAATTAAAAACAAACAGTAATATAGGAACAAATTAACTCAGCTCTGGCAGCCAATGAATCAGCTACAAAAAAGCTCCTTTCCCTTCTATTATCTTGAACATACCCCTAACCTTCTCCAGAAGTCCTATGACATAAACAGCTTCTGCAGCACGTCCGAAAGGTCAGCATGGGCTGTTACAGAGCCCAATGCAATAGTGAGATAACAAAAGCATGGATAACAGTGGCAAGGTATGCATCCAAAGGAAAGGTTGCAACTTCCTGGACAGACAGACAGTAAAAGACTCTGGGTTAATGCTGCAATATTATCATTCAACAGCACCACTAGTAAATAATGGCAGATGTACTCTTTCCATCAAAAGGATCAATATTACCTCCACCATCTCCCCTGGCTGCTTCCTCATCCCAACCCATCATCACCTCACTCTCGTCTGGGCTAAACTTCAGATAGCTCTTCAGCCAGCTCACCGTCATCTGTGCCCTAATCTCAACTAGACACTAGTTTAAGTGCTTGAGTTATAGGAATTAAGCAAAGATTCCTTTTCTGGAAAATAAAAGGGAAAAAGCTAGATTCTATGAGGAGCTCGAAATCTACTTCTCTTCCAGGGCAGAGAGGAGGAACTCAGGAGAAACTGTGTATGTATTTGTGCAGGTAAAGCTAGATAATAAGGAAAAGTATAGAGGGCTAGATGCTCACCTTCACAAGGGTGGAAGGTAGCAAAATTGTTACAAGTGGGACAGGAAACATGAGATATGGGGGGAACTCAGCAGCTCTGTGGCAAACTTCCCACTTCTTAGAAGCCTACAGAAACTATAGAACTGGAGGTTCAGTGATACAGGTGCAGGCACGCATGTGCAAAGGTCTGAAGATCTTGCTCCGTTCCGAGTGGGTGGAGCAATCGCTCACTGTGACTTGCCAGAATATCAGTCACTCCTTTAATGAACTGGCTATGCAATTTTTGCTTGTACAGTGCCTTAATGTCAGAGGGATGTGAAGTGCCTCAGATTATGAATCCTTATCCTGGAGAGGTCCCATGTTCCCAATAAGGTTAATAGTCATAGCCTCATTTGCAAAGCTGCATGATATTCCACTTTTTGATTTTTTTTTTGTCATCAGTCAAAATAGGCCAAAATTCTGTGCTGACTTACATCTGTTCAGCTCCACTATTAGATGGGAATGTAAATTACTGCAGAATTTGCCCCAAGAATCTCTATTGTACAGCACAGAAAGTGTGAATAAGTCAAAGCAAATCATATCATCTGTCTTTGCATCGGATTTCTTCCTCTGTGCGCACATATAGTTCTCATAAATGTTATTCAGTCAAGAAGGGAAAAGAATCTCTTACTCTGCAAAATTGGCCTTATAAATAATAATGTGTTTTAAGTAGAGGCATTTATGTTACAAAATTTTCCTTTATGAGTTAGAAAAATGGCCTACATGAATGATATAAAAATACCTGCCTTTTAGGAATTACTGGCCTACTTGTATCCATCTGAGAAAACAGTTGTGGTACAAATATGTCAGGCAGCCTGGTTCTGTCACATGACTGCACATAATCTGACAGAGCAGCATGTGATGTAGCTGAAATGTTCACTTTCTCAGTGTTCGCAGGTGTGTGTGTGTGTGTGTAAATGTGTATATAAAATGCTGGGAAGATGTCCTTCAGATCCTTGAGCAGGATTCTGGAGCCACCTGAAAAAGTCCAGTCCAGTGTTTTCTCTGAGTCCCATGTCTGACTGAGACATGACTGCAGGGAGCCGGGCCCAGATCCACAGAAGTATTTAGGCATTGCTTTGCTTAGCATTGCAATGCCTATCCCTTAAGTGCCCTGCAACCCAGTGAATGTTCATCCCCGAGGTAGGAGCCCAGGCTCCCTATACAATGCATAGGGAGAGCTGGCACCTGTAAGCAGAGTCAGGATGAGCTCCACCCTGACATCTGGTGGTGAGGTGTGGCAAGTTGTGGAGAAGAACTTTAGGGTCTAATCTCATTTGCATAGGCACACCCACCCCGCCTAGAATGAGGCCATAGCTGCCCAAATGGTCACTTTGGCTGGTGTGGGATCCCCAGTGTCTCTGTTATTGGGGCAGGAAGAATAAATTGTTATTCCCCTGATTATGGGAATCAAGGACAGTGGAACTGTACTTGGCCTTTTGTTATGATGGAGGGACTCACCATCAACTAAGCAGCACTTGCTAGGCAAGGGTCATGGGTTCCAAAACCCAGTGAATAGAGAGAGAGAGGTTGGGGACAGGTATTAATACTTGGTAGTATGGGCCCCCTGGTGAGGGCATTATATGCTAATTGCACTTCCTCCTCTCGCCACTGTAGAATATCAGAGCTAATTTTGATTCTATTAGGAATCTAGTTACAGGCTGCTGAGCTGAATTCACTTTGGGTTAATGGTGTACCAGCACTGAGGCTCCCCTACTACAAGCTGAAATCACAAAAGAGCTAAACTGATTTAGAGCTAAAATCACTGAGTGTTAAGTAGTGGGGGAGCTTGAAGATATATTGTGGAGCAGTTCATGGGACGGCGGGAGCTGCTTGTGGGACGCGGAGCGGATTGGCGTGAAGCCCTATGGAACTGTGGGGCAGTCAGCTTCAGGTGCCCCTTACCTCTTTCCCACCCCCCTACCTCCACCCAGGTTGGGAGGTAAAACTCTGCAGATAAACTTTCGAACTCTGGGGCTGCCCTGACCAGGGACAGAGACTTTTGGAACTTTGGGTGATTTTGGGTTGCTGGACTCAAGAACCAAAGGGAAAGGACACGCCCCAATTTGCTTGGGGTGGGGTTTTTTTGCTCATGGGTGGTGTTATGAATCCTGTTGGTGGTGTTTCCCCAACATAATGTCACATTGTTTTTCTCTGTTATTAAAAGGCTTTTTGCTACACTCAGACTCTGTGCTTGTGAGAGGGGAAGTATTGCCTCTTGGAGGCACCCAGTGGGGGTGCTATATATTTGTCCCAGGTCACTGGGTGGGGTCTCGAGCTGGTTTTGCATTGTGTTATTGGAATGGAAACCCTAGATACTGAACGCGGCCCTTGTTGCTGCCAACTCTGATGGGCAGAAGGGTTACACACCTAAGGAAGGGATTGTCAGCCAGTGGATGGGGGAGCCACCTAAGCTAGCCAGGAGTGAAATGCTGAGGAGCAGGGCAGGAAATGGAGAGCGGTTTAAGGGCCTAAGCAGTTGACTTGGTGCACCTGGATGACTGGCCAGAGACAGACACCTCCCTTCACTTGGGATCCTCGGCTGTAAATCTTCTCCTGGAATCAGACACTTAAGCCAGGCCAGCCACCTAGTCAGCCCATGCACTAACAGCCGAAACTGTCTCTTTCTCCTACTCACACTCGATACCTCTCTCATGCTTGCCCTACGGTTCCCTATACCCCTGGCTATCTTTTGGGAGGATGCTATGCTGCCCTTCTCCCCACACCTATTGGTGGCTTGCTTCAGCCCTCTTGCTGCAGGCTCTGTTAGGTATCGGGCATTATGTGGGCTCAGAGCATGCCTAAAGGATCAACCCCTCCTCCCCCCTTGTCCCCTGCCTCGTTTGAGGATCTTGTTTTGGGGCCTCAGCTTGAGCTAGGACTCTGAGAAGCTCATCTGCTGTGGGGCAGCATCAGCGCTTTTGATGCTGACAGTGAAATTTAGGTGCCATGGGAACTTAGGTACATCCAGGGTTAGGTGGCAGCTTAGCAATAGCTTTGAAAATGACAGTGGTGCCTAAATGGTGGCTAGATGCCTAAATACCTTTAAGGATTTAGAACTAGGTGTTCAGAGGGTATGGACTAACATAGCTCCATTGACTTCAGCAGAGCTACATGGTGGAGCAATGTCCGTTTACCAGCTGAGAATCTGGCTCTAGGAGCCCAGTCGGTACTGAGCAGAGTTACCCAGGCTTGATCCATAAAGCCACTATCTTAATATAATTCTATTAGATATAAAGCCATTATATTATCTTAATATAAAGGCACAGGCTAAAATGTTCAAATGTGGGTGCCTAAAGTCTGGCTCCTACATACATATTTAGGCACCTAAATAAAAGAGGCCATATTAGCAAAGGTGCTCAGCACCAGCAAAATCTCACTGAAGGCAGGAGCTCAGCACTTCTGACAATGGGGCCACTTTTTATCGGTGCCGAAACATGGATGTTGGAGCCAAACTTTAGGCACCCAGAATGAACATTTTTGTCTTGGTGCTGTGACTAAAGGAGCTCCAATAACCTGGGTCACAAAGAGCAGGGTGGGAGCTACAGCTGTTTGCGATCACTAATTGTTAAATAGAGCATATAAACTGGGTGAGCCACAGAGAATGTGTTAGTTAATGTGGGAATTTAAGACAAATGCTGAATTTCAAATGCATTTAAGTTACGATTATAAAATGCATCACCTCCTAGTATCTCAAACATCTACAGAAGTTTGTAATTTGACAAAAACACACATATTATACATACCAATGGGTTACTCCTATTTTGTGGAACAACATGCAAATAACCTCTGACAAATCAACAAAATTATTTTGCTGGAAAAAATGTTTTGCCTCACACATGCCATCATCCCATGGGCATTGCTCTGATCAGTTATCCACACGGTTGTAGAATGAGTGTTTGCTATTTTCTATTCATGCTCAAATAGCCCCAGCTGATCTTTAAACATGGAAACTAAGTTGATAAACATTTTAATGGAACTCCTCTCTGGTCATTTAAATTAACCAAAATGTAAACTTGCACAGTGCATTGGGATGTGGTTGCTCTAGGGCACCGATCCTGTACCATTAAAGTAAATGGGAGATTTGCCATTAATGTCAAAGAGCATAGGATCAAGTCCTGTGCACACTCTGTTACCCGGGGTTATCTGAACCCAACACTCTAAGAACTAATCTCTGTCTTCCGGTGATGTCAGGTATTAAGTCAGCGGGGGACACAGCTCCTCTGATAAATGATTGGTACAAACAAGAGTGCTTTCACTCAAAGCTCCTTCTTTATTAAGTCTCAAGCATACGTGCATGTGCAACAGCAATAATCTAGAGCACCCCAGATATACTTACCCAAAGTCTGAGGTAGTGTCGAGTGTTCAATAGCAGGTTTCCAGTGATCAGCCGTCCTTCCAGCTTCTGGGGAGTAAAATGTCAGTCTGGTAGCTCTTAGAAATCCTCCTTGAACTGCTCCAAATTGCACACTCTCAACTAATCTTTTATAAGTTACTCAAAACAAAGCACATAGTCATAACTTCTAGTAACCTCTAATGGGCAAGCAATTTCCCTAGCAACAGCAAAAAAAAAACCCTCGTAATGCTACTTAGCAGCAAAGCAACTCCTAGTCATAACAATAAGACACACAGATCCAATGTCAGTTATCCACACTCTTTTATTCTAATAAATCTGTACAAAGCTGCAGCTGTGCAGCTATTTGTCTGTTTTACTCAGACAAAGGCCAACTTCTTTCTAACTACGTGGTGTTCTCGTTTTTAACTAATGATGGTTGGGTACACAAAATGGCTACGGTTGTATCAAGTTCAGGTTATGTTAAATCCAGTTCTCTCATAACAGTACAACCTTAGGAAGCCTCTGATTTCCAGAGACCCCTCAGAGAAAGGAAGGCTTAATATAGAAGAGGCTTTCATTATAATGTGGAGGGTGAAAGAATCACTGTTCTGATGCTTGAAGGGGCCCCATAAGAACTTGGGCAAGTCCTAATTTATCAGACTGAATATTGGGTCATGCTTAAGAGTACTACAGCAAGAAGACATGAGATCCATACAGGTTTCAGGATTCTAGACGTTGGTACATTTCAAGGTGAAGAACAACCCTGGAGACTCAGTGACTGTGGCCTTTTGATGCAGAGTTTGGAGAGGAGGTTAAATCATTAAATACATCACACTACATCAAAGTCCCTCAAAGGCTTTCTTGCTAGAACAGAGGAGGCAGCCACAGCGGGGTGCAGGGGGTGGGGGGGAAGAGAGATAGCAACTACCAGCCTAGTAATGCAAAATGTCAGTATTAAAAACTCCAAACACAATATTTGGCAATAGTATAGTAAGGGCAAAATCATTTTTCAGAGTTGGATGGCAGACTTCAATTCTGAAACCTTGCCCCTTTCATGCACAGAATGCTCACTGATGTCAATGGAAAGTTAGTTGAGAGCAGAATATCAAAGCTGAGCTCTGCCATCTCTCTCTCAGAGGGGAATTTTGTCATTTTTGATGCTGAGCAGCCTCTCCTTGTAAAATGGGTAAAGGCAAATGTTTTGTGCAACTCTTCAAATAACCACAGACATGGTTCTTGGCAGCAAAAGAATACTAAAGAAGAAAACATCAAATTAACAGAGGAAAACTAACCGGAATATTGAGAAAATGGGGCAGCATCCCAGAGTAACACTTGTTCTCCAAATGCATTGACAACACAGAGCCACACATTAGGAACATAGTGCTGGCCATGTAAATACAGAGCAGTACTGACCACTAAGGAGCATGTGTATTTCTCTCATGACCAACATCCTACTGACTGAGACCTTGTAACCACCCCTAAGTTCCTCTCTATTTCTAGAAGTCTTTTAGAACTTGAATTCTATATTAAAGGAGAGAGGATGGATTAGTATTGCTGAGAAGGGCCTGGCTACACTACAAAATTATGTTGACCTAAGTTATGTCGACATACAGCCGCAGCAGTAATTAAATCACTTGTGTGTCTGCACTATACCCCTTGTATTGGTGGTGCGTGGCTTCAGCAGGAGAACTTGTACTGACGTAACAGTAGATGTAAGCAACTCAATGTCTACACTAACACTGCGTCAGCCTAACTACATTGACATTGTGGAGGTGGAGTTAAGTCAGCATAGCAGGGCAGTTACATCAGTGGGAGCAAAATTTTAATGTAGACATTTACATAATTAGGTCAACATAAGCTGCCTTGTGTCAACCTAACTCTGTAGTGTAGACCAGGCCTTACACTCTTAATGCAAAGCTTTTGTCTTTGCATGTGATCAAAGACCAATAACCTTCCCAGCCACAGTGTGGCAGCCATGATGGGCTAGTGAGCTCTCTTAACATCAGGAGTGCACAACTTGGCTTCCTTTGGAGGACTACCGGGTTTTGAAAAAATACAAGTAGAGATTGATTCATTTGAAATGAAGATCTGATACTGAGCCTGATTCTGGTCTCACACCTGTTTTTAAGCCATAGTAGCACCAATAACTTCACTGGAGTTACTTCTGATTTACACCAGTGTTAGTGTGATCAGAAGCAGACCCATGATCTTTGTTAGAAATCTAGGATAAGGCCTGTGTACCACCTTGTCCTTATAAAAGATGGTGTATGGTGGATTTGCTATTAATGCCTGCAATTTTGAGACCTGCCCAGATGAAATAACCACCACCAAGCAGTGGAAGAGCAAGTTATCAACTGGTCCCAAGGTCCTTCCATAAACCTAGCCAACCCCCAAAACCAGCCCAGCAGAATTGGCTCACAAATGGGAGGATAAAAATTTTAAGAATTTGTTTCAGAAATTGTTTCACCAGACGGGGCTTTGGAGCTGTGCTCTAGCTCTGCTCCAGCTCCAGGCAAAAACCTGCACCTGCTCCGCGCTCCAGCTCCAGGCTCCATTCCACTCCAAAGCCCTGTCACCAGAGGACAGGGGAGTAGTATTGCTCCCTTTGCAGGAACCTGGTGGGAAGAGACTGCAATCAAACACTCTGACAGTTGTTAAGGGCAATTTGAAGTCACAGACAAGAGGGAACCTCAGAACTATGGTCAACAGACAAAATATAGGATCGGGACCCAATTACCAGAACTGCGTGTAGTTGGAGCATAGCACATTCTAGTGAAGAGCCCCAAAGAGCTTCCTTGATCTCATCAGAAAGGACTAAATACCCAAGTTCTAAAAGTGTCAGACTGGGACTCCCAAACAAGTAGAGAAGAGGACTTCCAAGGGTAGTTGAGCCCTTGTCCTTCCGCCCTTGTTTCCCTGCTGTACATGGCTTTCTTCTCATATAAAAGAGAGGGCAGGATATCCAGAACAGCACTGGTCCTGTCAATGAAGCTCTGACAGGCAATGGGCACTTACTCCATTCACTCTCTTCACCTAACTTCTCTTTCTAGGCACTGCAGAAGCATTGCTGCCACTGAAAGGTCAAAAATGGCAACTGTGCTAATCCCTGTTAAATAACTTCTCTTTTCCCTGCCTCTTTTATTCTCTGCCTCCTTCCTCCAGATTCTTTTTGGATCTATCCTTCCTCCCACTGAAGCTCTTCTTTTTGTCTCCTGTTTCCTCATCTCTCACTCTCTTTCCACCTACCCTGCACATTCTGCAGTCCCACCTCCACAGCATTCCTCTGTCTGCTCCTCCCACCACTCTACTCTGCTTCCCTCTTTCTACCTCCCCCACACTGCAGAGCTAGAGGGGAGCAGCAGGGGAGCAGAAGGAGGAAGAAGAGCTGGAGATGGCTGGTGTTGCTGCTACCTGACAGATAAGGCTGTTATAGCAGGTGGCAGCCTCATTTCTCACAAGCTTGATGGAGGGCAAGGCAGTAGAGAGAGACCTGGGACACTTTCCTGCAACCCTGTGGACCAGTCCAACCTTTCCCCAAGTATAAGAGATTATAGCTTGACAAGAGCTGAAAGGAAGGAAAGGTCCGCAGGGACTGCTTTGACTTGGAAAGCATCAGTGGAATAAGACTGACAAAGGATTG
Source organism: Chelonia mydas (assembly GCF_015237465.2). Classification (NCBI taxonomy): domain Eukaryota; kingdom Metazoa; phylum Chordata; order Testudines; family Cheloniidae; genus Chelonia; species Chelonia mydas. Next base: position 37,421,395 of record NC_057850.1, on the reverse strand, counting down.
CAAATTCTTACATTACAGGTACAACCATTACTGTTTTCTCTTCACAAATGTTGAGCAGTGTGAGGGATCTACGATCTGATTCTCCTCTCTTTTGCACCACTGTAACTCAGTGGAGTTTCTTCTGTATTACACTGGTGTAAATGAGATCAGAATCAGGCTCCTTGTGTGGGAAAGGCATTGCCATTACATTAATCTCTTAAAAAGAGATTGACATCTTATCACCCAAAACAATATCTCTGAGCAATTTCAATTCAAACCTTAATTATACACTCAAACAGGGAGTCTACTGTATTTTGTCCACAGTGCAACAACATTATGGTAATGGAAATCTGTCATGTCAAGCTCAGTAAGCTGCATATTATTTATTACATTACCATGCAGCACTCCTCTACGTAAGGATATGTCAGTGTCTCTATGACACTCCTCATTTTGGGAGGCTGAAACTTGCATACATGTTTACAGCCCAAAAGCAATATTTTTCTTGCTGTTTAGAAAGAAAACATGGATATATGAGGAAACTAATCAAAGTACAAGCATGCCCAGTGTGAGCTAGATGTTTTGAGAACCCTGAGTGGACTTACTCTTAACTGATTGCTCATTTAGTTAATAAATCTGCTGCACATTCCCTCCAACCAACTTGTCTCCTGCCTGCTAACCAAACATTACATGTTTGGTTAAATCTGATCCTCCATCCAAATATTGTAGTACCTGTTACATAGCATGCCTTTGACCTGCCAGTTCCAGCTGGAATCTCAAGTGCAAAAATACCAGGAGAGAGGCTGCAATGGCTTGTATTTATGGCCCAACCAGAACCGGGCAGGACAAGAAAACCCACTAGAAAGTCTGTTCTCACAAAGACTGTCAGCTATCGGACAGTGTCCTTTCAATATACTAGCATTTTGTATCAAAATTCTTGAATGCAAAGGCTGCCGCAGGCCACTTCCTAGAGGGCATGTGTTCACAATACAAAACTGCCACGCAAACTGCAGGTGGCAGAGGGTGGGAGTTTATACTGCATAGACAGTGAAATTCACTCCTTACTGTGTCCATCTGCAACAGGGGTGAATTTCTCCCTTTCTGCAGTAATAGAACTTAAGTGGTGCAAAGACCAGCTATTAGCCCTTTGCAGAGAAGTAAATCTAATCCAGAGGACAGGTACAGAGCACAACTTTGCACATAAGCCTGAAGCACTGTTGGGACCATGTGAGGACCAATTAACTACTATATAAACTACATATCCACAGAAATTACATTGAAACAACATTATTAGGGCTGCAAAGTTAAGCCTTCAAAATGGGAAATGCCATAATTAAGGCTACTTTGTAATCTTAATTCAGCCTCCTTGTTTGTATGAATTATGATACAGTCCAGCTACATGATCACATACTATCTTTTCCATAGGACCCCTGCCTCAATCAGTGCACAGAATGAAAGGTGCCCACTTAATGTGCAGCTGTTCAATATTGTTTTCTCTTCATTGTTCAATGTGTGGCTCTAGGCAGTGCAAGTAGAATTCATTTCTAACCGGTATGCTGCACCAGCTAAAGGAGGGGACCCCTCCACCACGTGACTCCTCACGTGACCCTGCCCCGCCCCCAGCCTGGGACCCCACACTCCCCCCCATGTTCCATCCCATGTTACCTGGTGGGGGTGGGCTCTGTCCTCCTGCCGCTGCACCCCAGAGACTTCTGAACTGCAGGGCTCTCCGGAGCTGCAGCAGTGAAAGGAGCAGAACGTTGGACGGCCCCACACCGGCAGCTCGTCCAGCGCAGCTGTACCACCCTGTAGTGAAGCGAGACTCACCGCCACGGCGCCTCCTGTTAGTTGTCGAGGGAATTAGCTCAACTCCAGCTTTGGAACGCCCTCTGCAGGCTGGTGTCTCGCCTGCCGCTGGCCCGGTGTCCCTCCCAGACTCTGGTGCCCTTTACCTCAGGGTTCTGCCCCAGCAGTACCCACAGTCTGGGTCTCCCGTCCCAGGGGACCCCCCAACCCTCTATCCCCACCTTGCCTCAGTGGCTACTGCCAGTCATCATCTAGCCCCCGTTCGCTGGGGCAGATTGCAGTGTAATGGCCACTTATCACTGGCAAGGGGTTAGGACCTGCTGCCTCTGCCTATTCCCAGGCTGCACCTCTGTAGCCCCAGTACCCTTTTTTAGGCCTTGCACAAGGCCTACAGCCTGGGGAGTTCCCAGGCTGGAGCCCCCCAGCTCCTCTTGCCTTTCCCCAGCACTACTCTACCTCAGGTACCTTCTCTCCCAGGCAGCCAGGTCCTTCTCTCTCCAGAGCTAGAGAGAGACTTCTCTAGCTTCCGGCCCCCAGCCCTCTTATCAGGGCAGGGATAGAATCCTGGTCTCCTGGGCAACATTCAAGGCCCCTTAACCAAGACACAATCCTTTCTTCTTCTGCAACCCCCTCCCTCCCTGCCTACCTGTGGCTCTGTGGATAGGTCTTCCAGTTGCTGCTCTGGCTGCTGCTGGAGAAGGATGGTGCTGGAGAGCATAGGGGGAGCCAGGGGCAACAGAGTCTTCCTAAAAGGGGGAGGGTGCACAAGGCCACACCCCCTCTCTGGCTCCACCCCTGCTCCTCCTCTTCCTCCAAGGGTCTGCTCCCCGGCCAAGCCAAAAGCTGGAGCCTGGTCCAGGTAAGAGTGGCCCAGGGAGCCCGGGCAGCTGTGGGGAGGCCTGGGCACTCTGCCCAGGGCACATGGAGAGTCCGTGGCTCCCCACAGCAGCCCGGGCTCCCTGGGCTGGGCTTAGTGTTACCAGGTGTCCAGTTTTCGACCAGAACACCCGCTGACCAGGCCGTTAAAAGTCCGGTCGGCGATGCAGCAGGGCGAAGGCAGGCTCCCTGCCTGCTGTGGCTCTGTGCAGCTCTGGAAGCAGCGGCATGTTCCCTTTCCAGCTCCCAGGCATAGGGGCAGCCAAGGGGCTCCACACACTGCCCCTGCCTCAAGTGCCAGCTTCACAGCTCCCATTGGCTGGGAACCGTAGCCAATGGGAGTTGTGGAGGCAGCACCTGTGGATGGGGCAGGGTGTAGAGCCACCTGGCTGCGACTCCGCGGAGGAGCCAGAGAGGGGACATGCTGCTGCTTCCGGAAGCCGCCTGAGGTAAGTGCCCCCTAGAGCCTGCACCCCTTACCCCTCCTGTGCTCCAAGTCCCTGCCCCAGCCCTGATCCCCTCTGAACCCCTCAGTCCCAGCCTGGAGCACCTTCCTACACCCCAAACCCCTCATCTCCAGCCCCACCCCAGAACCTGCACCCCCAGCCGGAGCCCTTGCACCCCCCCACCCCATCCCCTGCCCCAGCCCGGAGCTCCCTCCCATACTCTGAACCTCTCAGCCCCAGCCCGGAGCCCCCTCCTGCACTCCAAATCTCTCATCCCTGGACCCACTCCGAAGCCTGCACCCCCAGAGGGAGCCCTCACACACACACACCCCAGCATCCCAACCTCCTGCCCCAACCCAGAGCCCCCTCCTGCATCCTGAACCCCTCATTTCTGGCTCCACCCCATAACCCTCACCCCCAGCTCAGAGCCAGTCCCCCATCCCACACCCCAACCCACTGCCTCAGCCTAGAGCCCCCTGCACCCTGAACTATTCATTTCTGGCCCCACCCTGGAGCCCACACGCCCAGCCGGAGCTCTCACCCCCTTCCCACATGCCAACCCCCTGAGTCAGCTCCATGAAAGTGAGTGAGTGAGTGAGGGTGGGGAGAGCAAGCGACAGAGGGAGGGGGGATGGAGTGAGTGGGGGTGGGGCCTTGGAGGAGGGGCTGGGCAAGGGTGTTCGGTTTTGTGTGAGTAGAGAGTTGGCAACCCTAGCTGGGATCCAGCTTCCATTCTGGCTGGGGGGTGGGGTCTCGGGGGAACAGAATGGGCAGAAGGCCAGGCCCGTGGTGAAAACTGGCCGCTGGGCTTCCGCTTCAGCCCCTGGTGGCAGGAGGCAGAGTTGTCCCACACCTTAGTTTCTGCCCTGGGCCCAGGCCAGTCTAGGTCCTGGTTGTTGCTTAGCCACTGTTTAATTACAAAAAAACTTATTGATGTGCGAGGAGCATGTGCATAAGGTTTAGCAGGCTGAGAGAAAAAAATGGCGACGCCAAGTACACTGAAAAGCAAAGTGGCAAAAACCACTGCTAAGTGGAGAAGCAGTCAATACCCAAAGGGAACATTTCATGAAATTGGCAGGTTGATGTTTTTTTCAGTATGTAATGTTCCTGCATATTACACACAAAAAGGAAGCTGTGAGAAACATACAGAAAGTGCTTTGCATAAACGTGAGGCACAAGAGCTTGAAGCAGGCACAAGCGAGAAAGCTGAACTACAAAGAACAGTGAGTGAGCTATTTCCTGTAAAGACCGAAGAACAGCAGCATCATAGGACAGAAGTTTACTGACTTACAGAGGTTTTCTATACCACTAACGTTCCACTACATGTCCTAGACAACACTGCTATGAAAAGCTATCTGGAAAGATCCCTAAAAACATTGGTGTTATACCTACTTTGGATCATCTTCGAAGAGCATACTTGCCAAAAAATTTGAAAGACATGTCAGTGAGCTGAACGAACTGCTGAATCAATGTTTTGGAATTAGTCCTGTAGCAGATGAAACAACTGATGCTGAAGGGCGCTACATATTGAATATCCTGGCAGTGCCCTGTTTGTCTTTTACAGACATTTCAAGCCGACAAGGGGAAGGCAGTTTGGAATTTAAGTCTTTGCTAATAGAGTGTATATGTTTAGAGACTGTTCACTATAAATTGTGAGTCATAAAGTGGTGGAAACAATTCAGAAATATGGAATTCCTTTTGATAAAATAATTGTCTTTGTCACTGACAATGCTGCATATATGAACAAAATCTGGGAACGAAGCCTCAAAGCGCTTTTTCTGGATGCAGTGCATGTAACATGCACTGCACATCTTCTCAACTTAGTGGGCGATACCTGGAGAAAAACATTTGGAAAAGTAAATGAACTTGTCATTGATGTAAAATGTGCATTCACTGCCTGCCCTGCCCGCAAAGCATGGTTCCATCAATCATTGCGGGGGGAAAGGAGAAGTGCCTGCAATTCCACCTACCCCAGTAATCACATGGTGGAACTGGTTTGAAGCTGTCCATTTTCAAACCAGCCACCTGCAGGATTATCAGGCCGGTTTTCTTCAATATCTTCATAAATGATCTGGAGGATGGTGTGGATTGCACCCTCAGCAAGTTTGCAGATGACACTAAACTGGGAGGAGAGGTATATACGCTGGAGGGTAGGGATAGGATACAGACGGCCCTAGACAAATTAGAGGATTGGGCCAAAAGAAATCTGCACTTGTCCTTATTGAACCTCATCAGAGTCCTGCACTTAGGACGGAAGAATCCCATGCACTGCTACAGACTAGGGACCGAATGGCTCGGCAGCAGTTCTGCAGAAAAGGACCTAGGGGTTACAGTGGACGAGAAGCTGGATATGAGTCAACAGTGTGCCCTTATTGCCAAGAAGGCCAATGGCATTTTGGGATGTATATGTAGGGGCATGCCAGCAGATCAAGGAATGTGATCGTTCCCCTCTATTCGACATTGGTGAGGCCTCATCTGGAATACTGTGTCCAGTTTTGGGCCCCACACTACAAGAAGGATGTGGAAAAATTGGAAAGAGTCCAGTGGAGGGCAACAAAAATGATTAGGGGACTGGAACACATGACTTATGAGGAGAGGCTGAGGGAACTGGGATTGTTTAGTCTGCAGAAGAGAAGAATGAGGGGGGATTTGATAGCTGCTTTCAACTACCTGAAAGGGGGTTCTAAAGAGGATGGATCTAGACTGTTCTCAGTGGTAGCTGATGACAGAACAAGGAGTAATGGTCTCAAGTTGCAGTGGGGGAGGTTTAGGTTGGATATTAGGAAAAACTTTTTCACTAGGAGGGTGGTGAAGCACTGGAATGTGTTACCTAGGGAGGTGGTGGAATCTCCTTCCTTAGATATTTTTAAAGTCAGGCTTGACAAAGCCCTGGCTGGGATGATTTAATTGGGGATTGGTCCTGCTTTGAGCAGGGGGTTGGACTAGATAACCTCCTGAGGTCCCTTCCAACCCTGATATTCTATGATTCTATGATATGTGGATTTTTTTGAGGAGTGTGAGCGAAGCTGTAGGTCATCTGTTGCAGATGTGGTCACTTTAAGTAAATCAATGGAAATATTGCAGCAATTGAAGCATTTGCACCGAGAATAATGGCAACTCTCATAGCTTATGAAAAAACAAAAATCAGGTCACGTAAGGTGGCCAATGATTTGGCCGATCTTGCCAGTTGGGTAAAGTCCATTCTGGAATTTTGGTGCAACTTAAAAGATCACTTTCCAAGTCTGGCCGTAATAGCTCTGAGGTGTTTATCGGTGCCCAATAACAGTGTGGACTGCGAGAGATCATTGGGAGTGCAGGAGGGTGCTCCGGGCTGGGACTGAGGAGTTCAGAGGGCAGGAAGAGGATCAAGGCTGGCGGGGACGGGAGAGAGTCAGAGGGGCAGGCTGTGGGCAGCGCTTACCTCAAGCGGCTCCCAGAAACAGCAGCATGTCCCTCCTGCGGCTCCTACATGGAGGTGAGGCCAGACGGCTCTGCGTGCTGCCTTGTCTGCAGGTGCCACCCCTGCAGCTTTCATTGGCTGCAGTTCCCAGCCAATGGGAGCTGCGGGCAGGAGCAGCGTACGGAGCCCCCTGGCTGTCCCTATGTGTAGGAGCCGGAGGGGGGACATTCCACTGCTTCTGGGAGGCATGCAGAGTGGGGCCAAACCCCGACCCTTCTCTCCAGCTGAAGCGGGACAAGCCCTGGACCCCGCTGCCTAGCGGGAACTTGAGGGCCGGATTAAAATGTCTGGAGGGCTGGATGTGGCCCCTGGGCTGTAGTTTGCCCACCCCTGCCTTAGAATCATGAACTCTATCATTTCATGATCACTTTCATCCAAGCTGCCTTTCACTTTCAAATTCTCAACCAGTTCCTCCCTATCTGTCAAAATCAAATCTAGAACAGCCTCTCCTCTAGTAGCTTTCTCCACTTTCCGAAATAAAAAAATTGTCTCCAATACATTCCAAGAATTTATTGGATAATCTGTGCCCTGCTGTGTTATTTTACCAACAGATGTCTAGGTAAAACACACTTCTTGTCTGGGTAGTTGAAGTTCCCCATCACCACCAAGACCTGTGCTTTGGATGATTTTGTTAGTTGTTTAAAAAAGCCTCATCCACCTCTTCTTCCTGGTTAGGTGATCTGTAGTAGACCCCTACCATGATATCACCCTTGTTTTTTTACCCCTTTTATGCTTACCTAGAGACGTTCAACAAGTCTGTCTCCTATTTTCATCTCAACCTCACTCCAAGTGTATTATACATTTTTAATATATAAGGCAACATCAGGAGGAGGTCGCAAGGAACAAGCTAGACAAGGACATAATTATTTCATTTGCATTGTAAAGTTCTTTCAAATATATGGATGAAAAGGTAGTATAAGTGCTAAGTATTACATAGTGCAAAATTTGAAGTATTTATTGTTGATTAGACTTGCTATTTTCACTGATTTAAAAATAAGCAAAATCCACACTACTTACTTATCAGCCCATGCAAGCACACCTGGCTACATGTGAAAACAGTAAGTTCAAATCAAGTTCAAGTTAGAAAACACATGACGCATACTGTAGATGAGATTTGTCAAGTTTTACAGGATATTTCGGTGATGAGGTCCCAGTGTGCCTTTGGTGGGAGCTGGTATCCATTTGTGATCTAAAAGTTTTGACAGTCAGTCACATATTGGCAATGGGCATCCAGGGCCATATACAACCATATTGATGTAGCTAGGCATTGTACACCTGACCTGAGGGCACTAGACAATATGGCCCTAACTGGCCAGGACCATATTCTAATAAGCCATCAGTCATTCTTGTCAAGGCAATTTAAATATAATTGTTTCAGCTTTTCAGTGCATAGATCAGTATTTCCATTCTCAAATGAGTTAATTTTCAAAAAAAAAAAAATCAAAAACGTTAGGTAAAAATAAGAGGGCTCTGGGTGTCTACAGAGAAATGCACCATTCATTATATTGTCAACTTCTGAAAAACTGCTTGCACAATAGCAGGGACAGGAGTCTTTTGTGTGCTTTGATTCAAATGTCAATAGATATTTAGAGTACAAAAGAATGTTTCTTTGAAACTAAGAGGAGTACATTTTGTAGACCTTGATTAATTCTCCTTGGCTTATGAGGGCTGGACAGAACAATTACAATTGTGGACAATTTTATCATGAATAGAAAATGGAAGGGCTACAGGAAGAGACACTATTAGATCCCAAATCTCCTTGTTTAATAGTGGAACAAAATGTACTTTTATGCCTGTGCAGTTTGTAGCATCAAGCTTAGGCTCTTTTCCTGTTACCCCAGGGTGCTTTCGTTTGTGCTGTCGGCATGTTCCATTTCACTGCAAATGTGGACTCTTAATACAGAACCAAATTCTGTCCTTATTCGTCCCATTTCAATCAAAGGCATTGCTTAGATGAGACAGGGGAGCAGATTTTGGCTCCTAGATTTAATTATGTGATTCTTATGAGTCAGTTTAACTCAGATTTACATTTTTAAAGTATTGGAAGCTTTGTCGTTCTAACTTTTTTGTAGCTGTGATAATTATTTAATTGATTATTGGCTGGTTAGTTTAAAAAAGCAAGGAGGGGGTAATATTTTGATAGTTGCTTAAGAGAGTATTTCCTCTTAGCTCTCTCTGGAAATGAAGAGAAACTAATATTTAATATATCACTTTATCAAATAAGGTCATGATTAAAGATAGCTAAAGTCTGTAATACACTCAATGGGAGAACAAACATACATCAAAAGTAGCCATCTGTACAAGTAGTTTGGAATGTTGAACGCAATCTTGCTCCCATGACACTTATCTAGGCATCTAGTACACATTTTTGACAACTTTTGGGCCCTGTACAAAGGAATATATTAATTATAATCATGGCAAAGCTCTCATTTATTTGAGGGACTGCAGGATCAGGTTCTTAGTGGCTAAAAAGTAGCCGCACTATAGAAAATAAATAATACAGCTAGATTTGAAGACTCATCTGAATTTCTTCTGACATTTATAACTGTTTATAAGGGTTTGGAGAACTAATGGTCAGTAGATGGTTCTAAGAGAGGGGTAGAAAATGTTCTTTAGAAATAAATTCAATGGCTGCAATAAAGAGCTCAGCTTACTGCCAAGGTGGATAAAAACTAAGGGTCAAATCCTGCAACCTTTACTCATGTAATTAGTCTCATGTGTAAAGGTTTGCAGAGTCAAGCCCTAAATGCTCACGCTGACTAATCTGGGTCACGCTTACAGACTGTGCATTGCCAGTTCTTGTTTTGCTTCATGCCTGTGTGTTTTTTCATGTTCATTTCCTTTTATGTACAATACTTATCTCCTCCCAAAGAAAGCATTAAGTGGAGAATAAATGAGATGAGGCATTGTGAGGGTGGAGAAACAAATATGGGTTGGCTAGAAGGTGGAGTTTGCAGTACTGATTTTCTGCAATTAAACTTGTATTAGACATTTAGCAAAACACAGTCTGAAGGGGCTAGTAGCTGAAATGTGAGATGAAAGCTTTCATTCTAGAGCCAGTTATTTTAAATAAATGCAGCAGGGAACCAGGCCCATGTTTTTGGTTGGTTGGTTGTGTCATCAGTTATAAAACAATAAAGCTCAATATGGTGAATGTTTTAAGCATGGAGATAGTGTGCCAATTGCTGCTTCTGGGACTCCCTTCAAGGGCTGGTGCTTTCACAGCCATGGCTGGGGGGTGCATTGCAGAAACAGTTATATAGCCTTACCTTTCCCAAGCATTCTGCAGTAAGCTTAAGGGCAGAATGGCATGGGGACAAGACATACACCCACCACTGGTTCTGTCCCGAGTCCTTCCCCCACACACCTTCCCCTGGGGATCCCTGTCCCTAAAAAAGATTTTCTGTATGGTCCAGCCAGGGAGGAAAGGTACCAGAGACGGAATGGTGGGCATGAATGGAGTGTTTCTGCATGAGCTAGGGTGTGGAGGGCCAAAAAATATTCCCAGATTACTAAAATTATAGTCCAGAGAAGCAAACATCTGCTGGGCCAGATTATTAATAATTGTTTCTTGTGATAGAAATTCAGGGATGTGACCCCACTACTGGTCCACAAAAGTTCTCACTTTGCCTGAGGGAACATCAGGATTTAGACAAGCAAGGACACTTGCAGCTATTAATAATTTATTCTACAAATATAAGTAAGAGTGTGTGAGTTCAGCAGAGATGACAACTTCTATTGGAGCAAAACATATTTTCTGTATGGGACACTCTTTTCGAGGTGAATCGTGACAAAGAAATGAATTATTCCCAAAATTAATAAGTGGAATACTCCATACAGTTGACTGATGGGAAAAGGAGTTGTTTAAAAGTAGGTGAGTCCTGCTTTATTTTAGTTGAACTAAAACAGTTTAAGAATGCACAAAAATGATTTTATGCAGCGTTGTTGTAGCCGTATTGGACCCAGAATATTAGAGACACAAGGTGGGTAGGTAATATATTGTATTGGACCAACTTCTGTTAGTGATAGAGATGAGCTTTCGAGCTTACACCAAGCTCTTCTTCAGGTCTGGGAAGCGTACTCAGGGTGTCACAGTTAAATACAAGATGGAGCAAATTGTTTGGTGTAAGGAGTTATCCCATATTTCAAGGGACCAGTCAAGGTGAAGTGACCCATTAACACCCCTCCAGTCATAGTGGGGAGTGGAAGGAGGTGGGGGGAAGGCAGCATCACAAAACCAATGATAAACCTGAGATACATTGATGATATTTTCATCTTCTGGGCAGATGACCTAAACACCCTCACCCTTTCCACCACTACTTCAACATCCACCATCCATCTATTAAAATCTCTCTATAATACTCCCACACTAGCATCAATTTCCTGGATACCACAATCAGTTTCCGCAATGGAACCCTACAGACAACTATATACAAGAAACCCACAGATCACCAGACCTACCTCTACAGATCCAGTAACCACCCTAAACACACCAAGAAATCTGTTATCTACAGCCAGGCACTCAGATACCACAGAATATGCTCCAGTCAGAAAGTCGGATATGCACCTTAACACACTTAAAACCTCCTTCACCAAACAAGTAGATTGCATCATGGAACGGGCCACTCATCTACCCTGAGAGAATCTGCTTCAACATGGAAATAAAATCCCTCTGACCAATGTGGAAATAAAAACCCTGGTTGTCACCTACACCCCACACTGGAACCCACATGGGGTTTTATTAAACAATTATAACCCATGCTGGATGGGGACCACATCCTGAAAGAAATCTTTCCTGAAACCCCTCTTCTGGCTTCAAACAACACCCCAGCCCAGTGGCATATTAGCCACTGGGCTGATGGGGCCCATACCCAGGGCCCCCCGCCAACTGAGGGGCTCAGGAAAAAATCTGCCACCGGGCGGTGGAAGCTTGGAGCAACAGCTGCTGGGTGGGCAGGACAGGGGAAGCCACAGGGGCCTCTGACCCCGTCCCTGGCAGAAGCCGCGGGGCGGTGGGGGATGCGTCCTGCACCCCCCAACCCTGTCAGAAGCCACAGGGCAGTGCGGGGGGGGGGGCAGAGCCCTGGTCCCCCACAGGGACATGGGGGTGGGGGGAGAAGTCCCAGCACCCGGACCCCCGCTGCAGCCCCAAGACTGGAGGCGCTCTCACTCCCCACTGCGCCCCGAGGCTGTGCGTCTCCTGTCTTGGGGGCGGGGCAGAAAGGAGCAAACAGGTTGTGGGGTGTCAGAGTGGGGTGGGGGGGTGGCCCCTGGGAAGGCCCCAGGGAAGGGGCAGAAAGGGGTGGGGTTGTGGGTGGGGCCGCAGGTGGAAGGGGGGGAGTGGGGGTGGGACTGCAGGCAGAAGGGATGGGGAAGGGTCCTCCACTTGCTCTGGCCCAGGGCCTCAGCAAAGCTTAATCTGCCTCTGCCCCAGCCTCTCCAAGCTCATCATCAGAAGCAAGCTTCCAATAGACCAGGATAAACCAACTCAAAGTGGCACCAGATCCTGCCAGAACAACAGATGCAAAACCTGCAGACATAGCTCCAATGCTATGATGATCAACACCCACCACAACACACCTTTCAGGATCCCTGGGTCCCATCCATGCCGATCACATCATGTGGTGTACCTCATCCAGTACACTACATGCCCTAATAATAATTATGTGGGTGAAACCAGACAATCACTATGCTCTTGAATGAACTCTCTCACACACAAAAATGATAAAAGACAAATACACCATATCACCCATGGGTGAACATTTTTCACAAAACAATCACTCTGTATGTGACCTCTCAGTCCTTATCCTCAAAGGCAACCTGCACAACACTTTCAAAAGACGAGCCTTGAAGCTTAAATTCATAGCTTTGCTAGATACTAAAACTCATGGACTGAATAGCAATGCTGACAATCTATAACCCATTAAGGGCTTGTCTACACTGGCAATTAACAGCGCTGCAACTTTCTCGCTCACGGGTGTGAAAAAACACCCCTGAGTGCAGCAAGTTGCAGCACTGTAAAGCACCAGTGTAAACAGTGCCCCAGAGCTGGGAGCCGCGCTCTCAGCCCTGGAAGCTACACCCCTCGTTGAGGTAGTTTTTTTTGGAGTGCTGGGAGAGCTGCACTGCGACCTCAAAAGGCACGTTAAAACGCCGCCATGGCAGCGCTTTAGCGTTGCCAGTGTAGGCTAGTCCTAACAACCCCATGCCCCAGCTGCCTCTTGTAATCCTCTCCCTTCCTTTCCCCCCTGTGACTAGAGGGATGTTAATGGGCCAGTTCACCTTGAATGGTCCCTTGAAATATGTGCTAACTACTTATGCTAAACAATCTGTTCCACCACTTGCCTGCCTGGTGCAAAGGTTGCGAATCTCTGGAGGCATCTAGATAGACTTATGTGTAGTGCTGGGGAGGAGCCGATGGTCGTGGTACACGTAAGTACCAATGACATAGGGAAGGGTAGGAGAGACGTCATGGAGGCCAAATTTAGGCTGCTAGGAAAAAGACTGAAATCCAGGACCTCTATGGTGGCATTCTCAGAAATGCTACCAGTTCCATGCGCAGGGCCAGGTAGGCAGGCAGAGCTTCAGAGTCTCAATGCGTGGATGAGACAATGGTGTAGAGAGGAGGGGGTTAGATTTATTAGGAACTGGGGAGACTTTTGGGATAGGGGGAGCCTACACAGGAAGGATGGGTTCCATCTAAACCAAAGTGGATCCCGACTGCTGGCACTTAACATTAAAAAGGTTGCAGAGCAGTTTTTAAACTAAGAGATGGGGGAAAGCCGATTGCTGCAGAGGCGCACGTGGATCGGACAGAGACTTCTCTTAGAGGAGAGTCTATTGATAGAGATTCTCTAGGTTTTAGTCAGGAGGAGGGGATGAAAGAGGACAAAATATGAGCCAGATCAGACGAGAAACATTCACATAAAGAATCTGACACATCAGAAAAGGACAGACAAATAAACAGTGACAAGTTTTTAAAGTGCTTGTACACAAATGCTAGAAGTCTAAATAATAAGATGGGTGAACTAGAGTGCCTCGTGTTAAAGGATATTGATATAATAGGCATCACAGAAACCTGGTGGAGTGAGGACAATCAATGGGACACAATCATTCCGGGGTACAAAATATATCAGAAGGACAGGACAGGTCGGGGGGGGGGGGGGGGGGGGGGGGAGTGGCACTATATGTGAAAGAAAACGTAGAATCAAATTAAATAAAAATCTTAAATGAATCCACATGTTCCATAGAATCTCTATGGATAGTAATGCCATGCTCTAATAAGAATATAACAGTAGGGATCTATTATCGACCACCTGACCAGGACAGTGATAGTGACGATGAAATGCTAAGGGAGATTAAGAACCTATCAAAATAAAAAACTCAATAATAGTGGGGGATTTCAATTATCCCAATATTGACTGGGTACATGTCACCTCAGGACGAAATGCAGAGACAAAATTTCTCTATACTTTAAATGACTGCTTCTTAGAGCACCTGGTACAGGAATTCACAAGGGGAGAGGCAACTCTCGATTTAGTCCTGAGTGGAGCACAGGATCTGGTCCAAGAGGTAACTATAACAGGACCGCTTGGAAATAGTGACCATAATATAATAACATTTAACAGTCCTGTGGTGCGAAGAACACCTCAACAGCCCAACACTGGCATTTAATTTCAGAAAGGGGAACTATGCAAAAATGAGGAGGTTAGTTAAACAGAAATTAAAAGGTACAATGATTCGAGTGAAATCCCTGCAAGCTGCATGGACACTTTTCAAAGACACCATAATAGAGGCTCAACTTAAATGTATACCCCAAATTAAAAAACACAGTAAAAGAACTAAAAAAGAGCCACCGTGGCTTAACAACCATGTAAAAGAAGCAGTGAGAGATAAAAAGGCATCTTTTTAAAGGTGGAAGTCAAATCCTAGTGAGGTAAATAGAAAGGCGCATAAACACTGCCAAATTAAATGTAAAAACGTAATAAGAAAAGCCAAAAAGGAGTTTGAACAACAGCTAGCCAAAAACTCAAAAGGTAATAACAAAATGTTTTTTAAGTACATCAGAAGCAGGAAGCCCCTGGAACAACCAGTGGGGCCCCTGGACGATCGAGATACAAAAGGAGCACTTAAAGACAATAAAGTCATCATGGAGAAACTAAATGAATTCTTTGCTTCAGTCTTCATGGCTGAGGATGTTAGGGAGATTCCCAAACCTGAGCCATCTGTTGTAGGAATTGTCTGAGGACACCTGAGGAATTGTCACAGATTCAAGTGACAGTAGAGGTGGTTTTGGAATTGAGAAACTTAACAGTAACAAGTCCCCGGGACCAGATGGCATTCACCCAAGAGTTCGGAAAGAACTCAAATGTGAAATTGCGGAACTATTAACTATGGTTTTTAACCTGTCCTTTAAATCAGCTTCTGTGCCCAATGACTGGAAGATAGCTAATGTAATGCCAATATTTAAAAAGGGCTCTAGAGGCGATCCTGGCAATTACAGACCGGTAAGTCTAACATCAGTACCTGGCAAATTAGTTGAAACAACAGTAAAGAATAAAATTGTCAGACACATAGAAGAACATAAATGGTTGTGCAAAAGTCAACATGGTTTCTGTAAAGGGAGATCATGTTTTACTAATCTATTAGAGTTCTTTGAGGGGGTCAACAAACATGTGGACAAGGGGGATCCAGTGGACATAGTGTACTCAGATTTCCAAAAAGCCTTTGACAAGGTCCCTCACCAAGCTCTTACGTAAATTAAATTGTCACGGGGTAAGAGGGAAGATCCTTTCATGGATTGAGAACTGGTTAAAAGACAGGGAACAAAGGGTAGGAATAAATGGTAAATTTTCAGAATGGAGAGGGGTAACTAGTGGTGTTCCCCAACAGTCAGTCCTAGGACCAATCCTATTCAACCTATTCATAAATGATCTGGAAAAAGGGTTAAACAGCGAGGTGGCAAAGTTTGCAGATGATACTAAACTGCTCAAGATAGTTAAGACCAAAGCAGACTGTGAAGAACTTCAAAAAGATCTCACAAAACTAAGTGATTGGGCAACAAAATGGCAAATGAAATTTAATGTGCATAAATGTAAAGTAGTACACATTGGAAAAAATAACCCCAACTATACATACAATATGATGGGGGCTAATTTAGCTACAACTAATCAGGAGAAAGATCTTGGAGTCATCTTGGATAGTTCTCTGAAGACGTCCATGCAGTGTACAGCGCAGTCAAAAAAGCAAACAGGATGTTAGGAATTATTAAAGAAGGGCTAGAGAATAAGATGGAGAATATCTTATTGCCCTTATATAAATCGATGATACACCCACATCTTGAATGCTGTGTACAGATGTGGTCCCCTCATCTCAAAAAAGATATACAGGCATTAGAAAAGGTTCAGAAAAGGGCAACTAAAATGATTAGGGGTTTGGAACGGGTCCCATATGAGGAGAAATTAAAGAGGCTAGGACTTTTCAGCTTGGAAAAGAGGAGACGGGGGGATATGATAGAGGTATATAAAATCATGAGTGGTGTGGAGAAAGTGAATAAGGAAAAGTTATTTACTTGTTCCCATAAGAACTAGGGGCCACCAAATAAAATTAATGGGTAACAGGTTTAAAACAAATGATAGGAAGTTCTTCTTCACTCAGCGCACAGTCAACCTGTGGAACTCCTTGCCTGAGGAGGTTGTGAAGGCTAGGACTATAACAGGGTTTAAAAGAGAACTAGATAAATTCATGGAGGTTAAGTCCATTAATGGCTATTAGCCAGGATGGGTAAGGAATGGTGTCCCTAGACTCTGTTTGTCAGAGAGTGGAGATGGATGGCAGGAGAGAGATCACTAGATCATTACCTGTTAGGTTCACTCCCTCTGGGGCACCTGGCATTGGTCACAGTCGGTAGACAGGATACTGGGCTGGATGGACCTTTGGTCTGACCCAGTACAGCCATTCTTATGTTCTTATTTACCTGTGATGCTCTGAGTACATTGAAGAACAGCTCTGTGTAAGCTCATCTCTTTCATTAACTGGATCAGAGATAGGAGACCCCTGAAGGAATGCTTTCCTTGAAATCCTTTTCCAATTAATTTGATCCAATAACAATATCTCTTCCCAACAAGTTCCTGCACTGGACATCTGCCATGGGTTTTACATACTAACCTGCCTGTTACACCTCTCCAGGTCCCAGACTTGCTGTGGGAAAAGGGAAAAAACCCACCCCACCTCGGTCAACCTAGCAGTGAGGAAAAAATTCTTTCCCATCTCCCAAAGAAAAGGGCGACTAGCATAACACCCACAGTGAGTCATGAGGATACCTGGTCCTTTTACAGTTTTCATGGGTGACAGCCTCTAGCCCGATCCAGGTAAAAGAGGGATTTTCCAGAAGTGCACGAGGTATAAAAACCCCCATATACTCTTCTGGTTAGCAGGAAGGACAGTGCCCTGCCCCTGACCTGTTCCAGCTCCTTCCTGCTCCATCTCTGTAAACATCTCCCCATCCCCCCCACTGCCCATGGTAAGGGAAAGCCTCCCTTAAAGAAGGCAAGAACACCTTTTCCTTTGGAAAGCCGGACAAGGGCTCACCACACCAATGCTGCAGGGAGCACAATTTCAAGTCAATTTTCAGCCAATAAAGGCAGTGCTTACTTTGGGCCAGGACTTGCCAGGGCTGAGCTCTGGCACCTCTAAGCTCCCGGTTAGCAGCCAACACTCTGGCCACCCCGCTGTGAAGGCAGCGCCGCCACCAGCAGCAGCACAGAAGTACGAGCAGCAATACACTATGCCATGCCACCCTTACTTCTGAGCTGCTGCTTCCTTCAGAGCTTGGCGCTCAGCTGCCCAGCGTGGGCCCCAGCACCTCTTTCGTTATAAATTAAGCACTGAATAAAGGCAACCTCGTTCATTGTAGTGACTAAGCAGGACTCTGTAACCTGCTTGAGGTCTGAAATCAGTAACACCTTGTAGAGATGTTCTGGGGAAGGATTCTTTCTGGCTCCTGTGCCCGTTGCTGGTCTTTGCTTTGGCTGAGTTTACATTTATGGTTCACCTTCCTGTCCTTTTGTATTCTCCTCTGAACTTAAATCTGTTTCAATGAGCATTTTTTATTCATTTTCTTCCTCATAGTTCATTGAAGATGGAGTACTCTCCCCTTAGGGTATGTCTACACTGTAGTCAAACACCTGCAGCTGGCCTGTGTCAGCTGACTCAGGCTCAGGCTGCAGGGCTATAAGATTGCAATGTAGATGCTCAGGCTGGAGTCTAGGTCTTGGGACCCTCCTCTCTCATGAGGTCCAAGATCCTGGACTTTAGCTGGAGCCCAAACATCTACACTGCAATTTTATAGCCCTGCGACCCAAGCCCTGCAAGCTCAAGTTAGCTGACACAGTCAGCTGAGGGAGTTGTATTGCAATGTAGCCATATCCTTAGGGGTTTGACTGGATTCACATTAACAGTGTTTGTTCTCCACTGGCACATTTCTTTCTAGGCTGCTCCCAGTAACTTATTCAATTCACGGATACGCACTTAGAAACAAATTCTCGTCAAACCATATTTGAAAGTTTCTTTACTGACAATAATGGCTCTTTGCCTCAATTTGAATTTTTTACTTTGTCTCTTCAGTCTGTTTTCTGAAATATCAATTCCATGCCACCAGTGCAGTACTTAATTTGGGCCAGGGCTGAGCCCCAGCACCTCTAGGCTTGGCAGTTTATAGCCCCTGCACCTCTAGGCTTGCCGCAGCATTTATTAAATCACTTATAATCTTTGGCTATGTTTGGTTGGTGCATGCCATTTAATTTGCTTATTCATTTTAGATTTGTACCTGAAGAAGAGAACTGTGAGTGCAAGTTTAAAAACAGAAGCTTGTCTTTAGAGGGTGAGGGGGGGCGGGGGAGGGAGGGAGAGAGAGAAGCAGGCTCAAATATTTATTACTTTGTTTTATGACTTAAGATATCAGAGAGTTTGCCAGGTAATAGCAGTTTTACTGTTTCTTTAGTTGGCATTTCTGATTGCCTCCCTTAAGATTAAATTTTAGGTGGTGTTTGTTGTGTCTGTCCTTAAGAAAAATATCTTTTGTGGGTGCCACAAAACACACAAACTCTTGGAGACACACTTATTTTGTCTCTTGACTAGATCATGGCCATCATTATTGATCAATCCTGAGTTCTTACAAGAGCTTAAAAGCAAACATTTTACATAAAGGAAATACACATACTTATTAGTATTGCAGTAGTGCTGATGGGCCCCAGTCAGGGATCAGGGCCCCATTGTGCTAGACACCCTGCAAAAAGAAACTAAATATTTTCTTTCATAATACAAATATAAAGTATTTGCAGAGCAGAGCATAAGCTAAATGGAACAGCTGTAGGTTTGTTTAAAATGATGAAAACACAAAGCCAAGATTATCAAGAGTGATCAGCAATTATGGGTGACCAACTTGGGACATGTTAAAGGAACTAGAATTTCAAAAAGGTACTGAATGCCCACTTTCTGAAGTATCTCAGGTTGGATGCTCAAGAACTGGAATATCCAAAATCACTAGTCATTTTGGTCACAAATCTTTGACCAAGATTTTCAAATGTATTTTCTTATTAGTGTTCACAAGGACAGAGGTTTTAAGGGAGGATATGTGCATGGCACTTTTAAACAAGCAAAACATACTAGCAACAAAGTCCAAAAGGAATTCCTTCATCCTTGTTCTATTTTCATTTCAGAACTTAAATAAATCAACAATAAGTTAATATAACCCATTAGTAGGTGTTTAAATATGTGACTGTGTGCATCTCTTTAAACTCACTAAACATTGCTAGGCTAACAATAACTCAAAATAGAAATTTAAACCAAATCACTTTTAGCAATTAACCATTTTGCATTTGACAATTTCACTGTCTCCTATGACTCTTACCATCCCCAATTTCAAATCAGATCTCACTGGGTTAGGGGAGGACACATGACACTTGGGCCCTGTGAAATCATGTAGTGAGTCCGTGAGAGAATATTAAGTTAAATCAAATTTAGGAATTGTCTAAGCCTTTATTCCATCTTTTGAGTTATGGCTTCTGAAATATACCAGATGTGCCCTTGTTCATTTAGAATGGGTGTCCTCAGGTCAGTTTCCCAAGACACGTTTCATACAATATTGTGTAAATATTAAACTAGGGATTAGCACAACTATTTATCTCTTATGTACCATGAACATGACAGTTCATGTCTTCTTCAGGGTAAGGAGCTTGCTTGAATTAATCTTTGTAATAGAGGACATTACATCTAATTCGTAGAAATCTGACAAAGTAGTTGGGGGAGAGGTGGAATGGAAATTTTACAAGGGTATCAGAGCTATTGCCTGTCTGTGTTTATCAAATGCTGAACCATTTAAATACATGCAGTAATTCTGGTTGCTCGATGTATGGTTCAAAAAGTTATTCTCTCTTCAACACAGAGTTTAGAGAATACTGTATTATTAAAGTCTGACTCTGCGCCTACTGAAGTCAATGACAAAACTCACTGATTTCAGTGGTGCAAGATCAAACTCTTACTTGGGAAGAAATGTAAGCAAACAGCATAAGGTTAGGAGACACCCTAGCTGAAGTTAAAGGGTTTTCCTCAATACAGAACTGAAAAGCTGTGTTCACAGTCTTTCAGGTAACCCTACAAGGATTTACATTATATTTGATATAAGAGCGAGCTATATATTGCTATTGTTTAAGTGAAAAACAACCATGGTATTTCTTCAATGGAGGCATGTCATTGGATAAAATATTTCTTAGCTCTCTTCAAAAGAAACCCTCTTTATGGCTGATTTACAAGAGCCAACACAAGTACAGCAGAATCCATTTACAAAAGAAACCAAACCATAAATACTTATACTCTAAGTATTACAATACTATAAAATAGTTAAAGAAACTCAGCAAACCAAAACCACTCTTAGTTTAATAATATAAAAACTTCCTCAACTAAGATGAGTTTTGCCATCCTCAAATCCTGTACGGAGAGAAAACACACTTCCATTCATAAGGAAGTTATTCTATTCAGGTTCTTACACGGCACCCATTCCCAGATATCTGATCCAAGTTACAACACAGAGCACAATGGCACCCTTGTCTCTAAAGTGTTATCACAATACAGATAGTAATTTATCATAATTGCATACAGAACTCCACAAGCCAACACAAAATTAGCAAACATTTTAAAACTTTATCCAGTAGACAAATTAACTATTCTTTTGGTTAAAGACTGATACCCAATTTTTTTTTCATCCTTAAGATCCATAAATACCTCAAAGTAAAACATGCTTTTCAAAGTTTTATTCAAAAACATAAAATGACTATTACACCGTGTGTGTGTGTGAGAGAGAGAGAGAGAGACATAACAGCAACTGGTATTTTAAGATACATTGGGAATTAAAGAGATTTAAAAAAGAAAACCCTACTCTTTTCAAGCAGAGAATAAGTTGGTATATAATTAACATTAATTTATATTCCAGTAGTTCTCCCCGTGTACTAGGCACTGAACAAAACACTTAGGAAGGCTTGGTTTGTGCCCAACTCAGACAAAGGGTAGAAGAGAGAGACACACAACACAGAAACGAAATGGGGAAGGTAATGATTGGCCATATCTTGATATTAGCATTTATTATATAAATTACACCCTAATTTCCACTCAACCGTAACATTACTACTTGGTTAATTTGCTATAAGCATCCTGGTTGAACTAGACCTTTCTCGGAGTGATGGGGCAGATTCAGCATAAGAAGGTAGTAGCCCTGGAGACCAATTAGGAAAGACATTTCATGCCTAAGGAGTGGCATAGATGAAGGCATACAGATGACTGTGGGGAGACAGACAAGTGATATATTGAAGCTGGCGTCACTAGTGTGGAAGGAACTGGTGTCAAGTGAAAAGAAAGAAGGATGGATAAGTAGGAAGAGGTAAGGTTATGCAGGGCTTTGAAAGCCAGAGGAGGGATTTCAGGAAATATGGTCACAATGACATACACTGAGAATGGAATCAGAACCACGTTTAATTCAGATTCTGAACAAATCAGTGTTATACAGTGTTGGAGAGTACATAACCGTTACTTAACGCACAACAGATTTATTAGAACAGTCTTGTCTAGGATGCATTCTCTTGCCCTGCAAATGCTTTCAAACGCCACACTCCCTCGTATGTTGAAATTTAGCCATACCCAGCATGTAGAGTAAATGCTTAGCATATCTTAAACCTTTGTGAGAAAGTTCGCAGCTTTGACTTTTTTTTATTTGCCATAGATTTTTATCATAGTAAAGTGTTTATGGCTTTAATACCTCTTACAGTGGAAAAAACATTCAAGGAGAAAGAGGCAGGGCAGTCACGTAAACTGCTCTGCTGCTTGATTTATTAGACCCGATACCACCTCAAGGGCAGTGTGTTGACGCTAGAGCCCTCTCTACACTGGCTCGGAGATCCACCTTTAGAGAACTGAACATTGTTCTAGCTAAATCTGTATCAAACATACGTTGGCTCCCTGCCTTGCACAGGGCCAAGCTACGTTAGAAACATTTTTAAAAGGCATGGTCAGAGCCTGCTTTTAATATGGTTTAAGCAGAGTGTGTGTCTGTCCAGACTGGAAGACCAAATTAGGAAATACGGCATCATAACTAACATTTAGCCAATTTAGAAGTCAATATAGTTAGGATCATCTTCTGCATAAGCAAAATTCTTGATAATTTACATGCTCACCACGGACAGCTAGGCACATGGAAGACACTTCAGCCATGTTCACACTAGCCAAGTTTTTCAAGGACTAATGTTTTTGAAATATCTTTAAAGAAAGGTTTATTTTTAGAGGATAGGTGCTCAACACTTTTGAAAATCAGACCCCATATTTAAGATGTCTCAGGTTCGACACCATAAAATGGAGGCATCCAAAAAAAAATCACTGATCACTTTTGAAAAGCTGTGTGTGGGCTTTTAACCCCATCAAAAAGTTTTAAAAGATGATTTTGGGCACCAAGGTTGTTTTTTTTTTTTTAAATACAAAACCCCCACAGCTATCTATTAATGCAGGTAGACATATCAAGATCACTTTAAAACAGCTGTTGCTAACAAAACTTCAGCTACTGCATAGACAGGGCCTTTAACATTCTTTCTGAATTATGGGACCTCTCTGGAGATACCACTGAATATGTAATAATTACACTAAATGTGTAAACCTGAAATCAGAAGCCTACAACACTTGGTTGAAGGTACAGCCATTGCAAGAATGCCTTAAAGGTTCTAAATGGGTAAACTAGCCAGGAGGCTCTAGTACAAAAACACTTTGCAGTAGTGAACTGAGTAGACAAAGCAAGTTGACCCTTTACTCTGTATTCTTTAACAAAGTAGTCAGCTTGCTGGTCAGAACTTTCTGATTTAAATGGTGTCAGCATTCAACCCTTTACTTTGCTTTGACTTTTAATTGATAAACACATTGCAACTTGTCAATCAGCATTAGAACTTGACTCATGTAGTAAATAGAATTTACATATCTTATTTAAACATGATTTTAGTGATATTGCATTATGTTTTAACAAAAGTAAAATTTGGAGGAACCCAGATCTTCATCACTATGTAACTTTCAAATATAACTAACTCTCTTGGTCAATCTTGCAGTGAAGAGCATTCTGCTTCACAGGAGAATTAAGAGATGGGGAAGTCTCCAAAGAGAGATTGCCAGAACATTGCACAAAACATAAATATTGCTTTGTTAAGGTTACAGATCCTTGATTTTTACATGATTTTACATTTTTACATGTCCTTGATTTTTTTTGTTGCAGATTCTTCAACATCCTCAGAGGTAGGTCTCTAAAGGGGAGAAAGAGATAGCAGTCCGTGCATAGACAAGTCAGACTTGCAGGATGAAGGTGGGAAGTTTGCCCTGCCACAGCTACTTTTTGTAGCTGGATAGCTTCAAGATTTAGAGCTGTCCAGCCAGCATCAAATTCATTTAATAAAAATGCAGGAACACTTGCTTTTAACAGGCAGGAAATATCACATTTTACACTTTAGGTTTTTTAACTTGCTCTTTAATCAGACACAGTACAATGCACAATTGTGTCTTTTTAGCCAGAGTTAACAGGGTGCCATCCACAAGTTTAGACGTGAGGAAACTCCCCTATTCCTTACCCCCCCGCACAACTCTTTAAATCCATACATTTGAGTATTTGCAGACAGTACTAAATGAGGACAATTCCCCCACTAGTCCTGCGTTCCCCCCATACTTTTGGGTTCAATTTATTAGAAAATGTTACAGTATTTCAGCTGTACAAAGGGAGTTTATTAGTGTATAAAACTGAAGATCACCCTGGCCTTTACCGATTTCAACTGATGGTTATGTAGTTATACAGTTTTCAAAATGCAACAAAATTCTTATGAAAGTATGTTAATTTGTCTTACCAGTATGATGCCGCTTTCCAGTCACCTTATTTGCTCATTAACTATGTTTGCTACACAATCTGTAAATTAAAGTAACAAAACATGTCTTTCAGCTTAGGGCTTTTTTTGGGGGGGGGGGGGGGGGAAGAGGAGGAGGAGGGGAGGGTAAGGATGCATCTCAGAGCCTTCTCCTGAGTAAGACCAGACTACCAAATATCAATGTAAGGAACATTTTGCTCAGGGTATATTAATCTTATTTTTGATGAAATTACAGTATCAGAACATTTAAGTACCCCTCAGCACCAAGTTGAAAGGCAGATTTCTTGTCTTGTGGGAGTCAGGCTGTCAGAATGCAGTTATTGAATTAACTTCTAATATTAAGAAAAAATGAAGGGCTACATTCTAATGTAAGTACTAGTGCAGTACTAAATTATTTTCAGCAGGCAAACAGGGTACCTATAAAAGTTCAGTGGTATACAGATTATGTCAGAGTGGGTATATTACAATGAAACTTTAGGCCAAAGTGAACATTTACAGAGAGATACAACTTAATGTTACAGTAAAGAGTATGGGAGGCTAGCCTGACACAAGTAATTCATTAAAAGAGAAAGTAAGTGGACATAGAAAGAGGCTGTATTTGACTTGATATACCAAAAATACCACTTATTTCAAGTGAATTTCAATAAATCAAAGAATGTGTTCAACATGTACCAAGGGTTACTTGGTCCGTCAGAAATAAGAGATTAGTTATCGTGGCTGCAGTTTGTTGTAACCAATTTCTCAGCAATTCATAGCATTTCCCCTATGTCTAACCAATTTCAGAAGGTCTGTTCTTTGGCAGTACCACCTCAAATATATTTAGGATGCCTACTATATCACAGACCCTCCAGCACAATTCAAATATACCAGTTTTTAATCCCTCCCCCCCCCCCACTTTGTGCTCTGAGATTAGAATCCAGTCCATGATACATTTTATGAAGGTTAAATCTATCCTCAAGTGCTCTCATCTAGGGGTTTTAGGTAAAGCTTAAAATTTTCCCTGGTAATGTTGGTAAGTCAGGACTGATTTAAGTTTAACTAGCTACATCACTTCCGGTTAGTCATTTGGCTCCAACAGGCTTATTTTAAGTTAGTTGTCAAATAAGTAGATCATTAGAGTTTGATTACTTTGCACACTTCTTGAAAAAAGTTGCTACTAAGACAGCCATAGACTTTGAAGGGCGGAGGGGTGAGACGTGTGGCTGACTGCTCATGTGCATTTACAATCTTTCCAACTGAATTTTACAATGAAGAGCAGAGTTACTTTAACTTGATATAGCATTTGTGAACATTATTCAGATAAGCATGTCCAGAAATATTAAATTCTATTGTGTCTCATCTTTGCCAGCCATCTACCAAACTTTAAGGTTCACTTGTCTAACAAGAGTCTCTCCAGTGCATGAATAGAAGGAACAAGTTCCCTTACAGCAAAGGAGACCTGTTTTAAATGGCTTGTAGTACTGACGCTCCCTAACAAACAGAACAAAAAAGGAGGAAGTCCCATGATTCTAATGCAGCTTCTAAGAAGTTCGCTATGCCTCTTGAGTCAAGAAATTAAATTTTAGTAACTGACCTCAAGTAGGCAGAACATTGGAAGGTAAACATAAGCAGTTTCCCCTCTTAGGTTAGCTTTAGCTCAGCTTATTGTAATGCACATTACTTTCAGTGGAATGAAACTGCTCAAGTTTCTGGCAGGATGGAGAGAATTCCACTTTGTCCTCATTAGGATTTTATAAGGCAGATAATGTGGAAAGTTGAAACAGAACTTCTACAAGCATTTAACCTGTGATATTGTAAAAATCAAAATACTACTTTATTAAATGAGTTATTTTACACAATATGAACATCAGTATAATTACAATTGTAAAAAATGTTTATAACAAGTATGGACTGGTTTTCAGGATTTCCAAATAGGGCACAACTGTACATTTACACAGAATTGTCTTTGCATGAAGCTCAAGAGGGAACAGCATAAAAATATGAATGTTTCTGTAACCCCTTCATTTTTGCTGATCAACAGTTTGTTAGAAAAGCAGCTGCAGATTTGTTATGTAAGGTCTGACTGTAGACGAGTCAATAGGTGCCATGAATTCACCTATAAAAAAAACAAACAAGAATTCAGTTAAACTGAACTGTTGCACAACACTGCTCTAACTACTGCTTAGCTTCCAATCAATGAAAAATTATACTGAATTATGAACCAAAGGCTTTTTGATTATAGGGTTTTTCTGGCATTGGTTTAGCTACCCTGCAAATATTCTCAAAAGATTAGTGTCTTCATAAATAATTTCTCTACCCATGCCAAACAGTATATTTTTGTATGTTGTGTAACAAAGCCTAAATATTTGGTCATGTGCTAAACATCTCTAAACTTCATTAAGTCTTCTATGGCAAGAAGCAAATAAAGTATCCTTTGAAAAAGTATTTATAATAATTTATGCTTCTAATCTAAATACATGAATAATACTTTGCATTCATTAGTTTGTATCAACCCCATGGGCAAGACTCTCACCTAGGGTTGTATTTTTTCCTTTAAGTTAGTATCAGTGGTCCAATCAAGGGCCAGGCATCCTGCTGCTGCAGTAGTAATGATTAAATTGCTTCTCATGCTTAGTGATTGAGGATGTTTTTAGTTTCAAGCTAACTTTCACTTTGGAGAAAAATGAAGTAATTCTCAGATAGCCAGTGAACAAGGCTAATTCATTATGATGATAAACAGTACAACTCAGATTTAGTTTTAAAAAAGTATATGTAATGACCTGTAAACAATTTTATGCCTGAACATCAGCCAATTCTGGAGGAAGTGGAGTCTTAGGATGCTTGCTCTCAAAGTGCTGTTTGAAGGTCTTGGGGTCCGGCATTTGTGTCTGATTTAAAAAAAAAAATTATCTTTATGCATGGCAGAAGAGTGTTAGGTAAAATCTTTACACTGAACTGTTCTCCCCATTTCAAACCTTAATTTTCTTCACCAAGGTCAACACACGGCTTGACTTTTCTCATTGATGAATGCAACATATGTTTATATCACCAATCTTAGTGCCATAGTACTTCCAGCAGACAGGCTATCAAGATGCTATTGTGCATTACTATGCTAGTTTTAGAGAATCTCTGGCTCTATATTAACTACAATCCTCTGCTTTTTAACTCCTGTTTTCAGCATGTATGTGATAATGATTTGTTTTATGCCACCTGCCAAGAATGCACTGAAAGATATGTGCTCATTTTTATTAGAAACCTCCTTGCAGAAGTCAAGTTTATTCAATCTAGGATTTTACAAATAAATTAGGTGGGAAGCCTACTCCCTTCAAAACTCAGCCAAAGGATAAATATCTATTTTGTATAGAACTATGAAGCCAATTCATTTTTATTATAGCCTCACTGGTACACTGAGGCCCAAAGAGTTATTTGTAGTCTCTCAACCCATTGTTTCTAGAAATGTGTAGACTGCAACTTCTGATTGCATTAGTAGGAAAGCTGGCTTATTTTGCAGAAAAGAATGGGGGTGCATGCATTTGAGTGAGCAGTCCTCCATTGGGAAGCTTTCCATTACAGTTTATTACAAGTGACAGGTCTGTTCTAGGACTGGCCCTTTAAATGAATGCACTCTATAAGAGGAAAGGCAGGCTTCAGGAGAGTCAGTCAGGAGGAAAGTCAGAATCTGATTAGGTGCTTAAATTTCGGTTCTCTTGTCAAGACAATTACTCTGGCAGAAATATATAACTATTTATTAAACCCTGGCTACAGCTCTTAGCATCATGCTCAACAGTATCAGCTACCAATGATGGCAAGGCAGGAGCATCTTTTCATTTAAAGATGAAGTAAAATACACAACAGAAAAGTGATCTCAGACCTCTAGAGAAGCCGTGTACTATATACCAACTGCAAACATGAAAACTTGCAATTAAGCAGTCTGGAACCATTGGTCTACAAAGTGCTGATCTTTTATGTAGCCACAGGAAGCCATCTTCCCTCTTTCTCAGCTGTCTATGTAGCTAAGGTTATATCTAGAGCCCAAAGTAATAGGGTTTCATATTATATGCACAAACTACAAATATGCCTGGAGCAACTAGTCAGTTAACCCACTATTACCACTGAAATATTTATGTTGTGGTTTCTACAACTTCTTCCTATAAAAGTCCTACTCTAGGCTGGAAGAGTTGCCCACTGTAATGCTTTGTCTCTGCTCCCCCTTACCCTACAGACAGTGCAGGTATATATTAAGGCAGCCTTGGCTGCA
Organism: Chelonia mydas; assembly: GCF_015237465.2. Classification (NCBI taxonomy): domain Eukaryota; kingdom Metazoa; phylum Chordata; order Testudines; family Cheloniidae; genus Chelonia; species Chelonia mydas. The sequence goes on along the minus strand of NC_057850.1, from coordinate 37,393,159 downwards.
GCCTTCTGATCATGTCCTTGTTTCTTTTTCTGTCCAGCTTGCTTTTTGGCATTTTTCTGCTGCGACTGAATCTTCTGCTGTCCACGAGCCATATCTACAAACAAAGAAGGATGTTTAGTCTAAGTGAGAAAGAGACTGTTGTGGCTACCAACTCAGAAGGTATCCTTATGAGCAGGGAGTCATATGCTCTCTCCATATGGCCTACTCAATTCACATGAGGCAGACAAGTGGACATCTCTGTTCAGGTTCCTTGCATAGATACCTCTGTACTTTTTAAATGAAAAGTGGTTAGTAGGTTCCATTCTAAAGCTTCCTCCTAAATGACACTTCAAAGCCCATCTTTTAGAGAGGTATTTTCAGTGGATAAACAGTAAAACCAATTTGTTTCCTTTTATATGCACTTATTTTCTAATTCCTGCCCAGGTAAAGAAATTCTGATTTAAAGATCTCACTTTGGTTTAATCAATTGATTTTCTAAGCAATAAAGCCCTAAACATTTCCAAATGAAACCTGAATTGGGCCATAGGTATCAAGACAGTGATTACTGAGCTGTTGTCCATGGATCACTGGTTTCTATGGAGCACTTGCTAGGGGTCTGTGGAAAGCTGGGTAAATGGTGCTGCCTCTCCCTAATGCAAGCTGTTTTACAGGTGTCCAGGCTCTTCCTTACAAGGAGCACAGGACTATAAAATCAGATCCAAGGGAGCCAGGCTAGCTGCCTCCATCAGAAGCCACTACTACATACAGAATAACAAGAGGAGGAGACAGGAGCTGCCCTCAGGGACTGAAGTCATCCACCATCAGGGAAAGGATGTCTATGAGACATGGGAATAGGATTAATGGACAGTCTATATAGTGGAGCAGGGAATGTTTCATGGAAAACTTGCTTCCAAATTTCTACTCTAGTTGCTAATTCCTCATCTAAAGTTTTGTTTTTTTGTTTTTAAATCTGATGGTTATTTGTATTGCAGAGGTACCTGGAAACCCACTCCCATAGTGCTAGTCACTATATGAATATAAAAAGACAGTCCCTGCCCTAAAGTTTTTACAGTCCATGTTATTCTATAGCTACCAACTGTAAAAAAGGATTATGAAGTCAGAAGGTGAACGAAAAAAGCATGAAGTGAAAATTCCATGCAAGTTTTCTTACAAAGAAGATACAGAAATGCAATAGGTTTATGTTCAACAACTTCCATGAAACAGATTTTTGTTTAAAAATCTAAGGAGCTTGTTTTAACTATTTCTGTACCAAAACTATTTAAAGAAAAGCTACAGTGATTTTATTGCAATAAACAAACACTATATTAGCAATGAGTTTTCAGGATGTTAGAAATACCTGTCACAGTTTCACTATTAGTGGTTTCAATTGAAGCTAACATTACACTGATACATGCTATACTCCTGAGGGAATTCTGTGCCACTCATGTCTCCTGCAGAAAAAAAGATTTTGACAGTGAAGCAAAGGGAAGCCCCAAGAGCGGTCATGCACCCCTCCCCAGAACTGTGGGCGTGTCATTTTGGGTGCCCAGAGCAGCCAGCAGTGAAGTAAATCACCACAGCGTGTGTGGGGGGTGCGGGAGATAGGGACACCCTGGCCAGTGGCTCCTACCCTGTGCTGGGCTCAGCTGCTAGTCCCGACTGGGCAAGGACTGGATTTTCTCTTTCCCTGCAAGGAGCGGACGGGGCCAGGTCAGACCCACCCTCAGAAACCTCCCCATGGCTGCAGGAAGCTCCGCACTGCCCTTCCCCTGCTCCCCCATCTGCCCAGAGCCCCCATACCCAGACCCTCCCTCCCCCCGAAGCCTCACCCCCTGCATCCCCCCACACACCCAGAACGTCTGGCACCTGAACCCTCTCCCCCACCTCCTACCCCCTGCATCCTGAGGTTCCCCTCGCTGAGACCCACCCCGGCACCCAGACCCTCCCACTGAGCTGCCCACACGCAGATTGTCCCACCTAGAACCCTCTCACCCCACACCAAGTCCCTCCACACTTGGAACCTACTGGACAGAGCCTGCCTGCCCATATCTGGTGTGGAAGGGCAGGGCCCAAGGGTGTTTCTGGGACAGATCCAGCCCTTGCACTGTGTCAGGGTTGGGCTGCAGCCCCACTGCCAAGTGAAGGGTGATCTCCCACCTCCATGCAGCCAGTGGCCTGTGCCCCCCACTGCCATGATGGAACCTCCACATTTACTGACAAATAAAATTTTCAGAATTTTAAAATAGTGTGTGAGAAATTGTAAATGTTTTGGTGCAGAATTCCCTCAGGAGTAATCCCAGCAAGGGCCTCAGACTATTTATGTAGAGAACACTGAAGAATGTGTACTTCCTGTTTCAAAAGCAAGGGAGATTAAACATTCAGTTAACTATAAAAATCTTTTAAATTAACTAGGAAATTATAGAAGACTTCATTAATCTAAATTCTGCTCTATACTAGTGTCAAGATTGTTTTAAAACAAAGGATAGGAAGAGACTAAAATTCCTTTTAAACAAAAACATCCAGATGTGGGAAACAGTGGGTTTTAGTAATCTCAGTTATTTCTCCTAACAGTTGCACCCCAATTATAAAGTGTTACAATATGTTTTAGTTAGTACCTTGATATTAGTTTGCTAAAAAAGCCACTAGACAAGCACACACTGACTCATTATATTGAGGTTGCCCATAAGTATGGAGATGTTACTTTTATCTAGTTAACTAAAAAAAGCATTTCTTTGAAAATTATGGGGCTTTCAGATTTGGCCCAGGCAGACTTTTAGTTTTAAAGTACTGTAAATTACACAGCGTAATTCCAATATGCGGAATTTGAACATTAAGTGTAGTGGCAAGCTAAATATTTCTAACTCTCTTGGAATACTACAATGCTGTCACTTTCAGAGTTTGCTTAAAACAATTACATTCAGCCACAACAAATCCAATTCCACATGTCAGAGTTAAAGTAACATACTATGATAACTTTCCTTTTTTCTTAAGCACAGAAACACCCTTCAAGAACCTAGCAAACTGACCCAAAACCTTGATTTAATACAGACTTGCATGACAGGACATACAAGAAACTTTAAAAAGCTTGTTAGAGATTCTTAACATTAAAGCCGTCCCAGTTAAGTTAGAAGATACAAATGCTAAATAGCACAACTCAGTTGACGCCCATGGTATTGCAATACACCTCATACGAAGTTGTTTTCGTGTAAAACAACAAGGATTACAAGTCACCAAAACCGGAAAGTCAAACCAGAAGCAGAATGTTCATATCCTGAGACTGGACAGGAGCAGCTGCTTCCTCTGAAACTTTCAGAGGCTACAAATAGGTTAAAATTGTCCAGTTTCGTTTCCAGCAAGATCGCCAAGGGCCCTAGGCTCAAACCCTTTGCGATGAAGCAGAACCAACCTCAGGCAGCAGCCTGGTTGGAGACGGAGAATTCAGTCCGGCTCGGAGCACAGCGTACAAGCACCTCAACCCCTTCCGGGTGACCCTGAAGAGTCGAGGGCCGGGGAGAAGCCAGCGGCTGCCGGGCTCCAAGCAGCGAGCGCAGCCCCCCGGGACGGGACTGCAAGGGACGAGCCGGGAGGGGAGCCCGTGGGCACAGGGACAACTCAGCGCTCAGCCGCCCTCCCTGACCGCGGGGCCCAGGCGGGCAGGGACCGGGAGCGCGGAGTCCACCTGCAGGGCCAGGTTTCGACACCGTCCAGCCACCGTGAATGCAGCGTGCGGGCACCGCCGCTTTCCTCTCCCGGGAGAAACTCCCCCCGCCGTCCCCGTGCGCAGTTAGCCGCCGCCGCCTCCCCCAGCCCTCAGGGCCCGGCCAGGCCTGGCGCCGTCCCGGGGAATACCCCCCAGACACCACCTCAGGCCTCGCCCTCCCGGCAGAGAGCGACCGCGGCCACCCACCCCCGCCAGGCGCAGGCCCCGGCCCGACGAGACGCCCTCACCCCGGGGCCAGCGCCAGCCCCGGCCCGCTCGCCGCCTGCGGGCCTCCCCGGCCCTCGTGCCCGGGGGAAGGGTCCGGCTCCCACCGACAGCAGCGCCCTGCCCAGCCAGGTCCCCGCTTACCCGGACTAGCCGGCCGGCCGGCCCGGGCGCGAGCGAGCGAGCAGTGGAAAAGGCTCCGTGCGGCCCCCGCAGCAGCCGCGGCCGCCGCCTGCCCAAGAGGAGGATGGAGGAGTCAGCGCCCCGCCAACTGCGCACGCGCGCCGCCGCCGCCGCCTCCTCTCCCCCACGCCGGCAGGTCCCGGCCGCCCCGATCCCGCCGGCCAATGGCGGCGCCGCCCTCTTACATAACGCAGGGAAGGGAGCGGGGCCTCCACAGGAACAGGGGGCGTCGCCGCAGAACCTCCCGCGGTGCCCGGATGCGGCAGCCTCCCGCCCCCGGGAGGAGCCGGGGCCGTCTGCCTCTGCCCGTCCCCCCCCACATCGGCTCGCCGTGGGCGTGGGGAGAAATCCACCCGCTGGCGGGCGGGCAGGACGGGCAGTGCCGCAGAGCGTCCCGCCTGGGCGTGCGGGGAGTGGGCCTGACAATCCCGCCCCTCTGGGCGTTCATTGAGCAAACGGGGGCGTCGGGGCCTGGCCTCCCGTCGGGTGTTTGAGGGAGTGAGGGGAGAGCCCTCTGCCGAGTCACGTGGGGACGGAGTCGGGGGTCGGTTCCCCGGCCCTAAACTTTCAACCACCTACTAAACCCCCTCCTCCCCCAACAAAATCCGCGATGAGAACGGGACACAAGGAAGGGAATTCCCGAGCATGGGAACCCTCCTAACTCGAGCCCCTGTTCCCGCTCCTGCTGCGCTACCATATCCTCCGTCCCCTTTGTCAGCTGTCCACGTGCAGATTGTTGAGCTCAAACCACCCTTAGCAGCGCTTTGAATAGAGGCCACTTCATTTCCCCGTCAAGACATACTGGCTGCATCTACATTAAGGATTTGAGGGAAATCTCCGCAGCTCCACTAGTGCTGGTTTGAAGGGCACTGGTGCCGTGGTCTGTTGTGCGCTGCCGGTAAACTGAGACAGGCGCACAGAGGGATCCCTTGAAGCACAAAGACACTGGGACTCAAGGATTAAGCTACCCCTTTCACATAGTGCCTGTCTCGCTAATAGCGCCTCCCAAACCAGTAAGTCAATTGCAAATGAAACCAGAGTTGCCCGGAGACTCTGACAAAGCAGAAGAGCCATAAATTGTAGTTTCCGAGTAACAGCCGTGTTAGTCTGTATTCGCAAAAAGAAAAGGAGGACTTGTGGCACCTTAGAGACTAACCAATTTATTTGAGCACAAGCTTTCGTGAGCTACAGTTCACTTCATCGGATGCATATTGTATGCATCCGATGAAGTGAGCTGTAGCTCACGAAAGCTTATGCTCAAATAAATTGGTTAGTCTCTAAGGTGCCATAAATTATAGTGCTCAGACTCCAGTATGGATTAGGGCTCCGCTGTGCTAGCACTGTACAAACACAGATAAAGACTCCTGAGGGCATCCTGTGCCAAAACAATTAAAAATTATGCACGTGATATTTTAAAATTCTGCAAGTTTTATTTGTCAAATAAATGTGGAGGCTGGGAACCACGGCCAGTGAGAGCCACCGGGGAGGTGCATGCGGGTGGAGGCAGTGCACGCTGTGCAGAGCTGCCTGGCCATACCTCTGCCCAGAGCCAAAGAACATGTTGCCACTTCCGGGAGCTGCCTGAGATAAGCCCTGCCTGGAGCCTGCTCCCTGCACCTCCTCCCACAACCCAATCCCCTGCCCCAGCTTGGACCCAAACTCCGTCCCAGAGCCTGCACCCCTGCCCCAGCCCCTTCCCACACCCAAACTCCCTCCCAGAGCCTGCATCCCATACTCCAACCCTGTGCCCAAGCCCAGAGCCCCCTCCCACACCCTGAACCCCTCATTTCTGGCTATACCTTGGAACCTGCACTCTCAGCCCAGAGCCCATACCCCCTTCCACACGGCAACCTCCTGCCCCAGTCTGGAGCCCCTTCCCACACTCCGAACCCCTTGGCTCCACCGCCCAGCCTAGAGCCCCCTCCTGCACCCCAAACCCCCCACCCTGGAACCTGCACCCCCAGCCCAGAACCTGTACCCTCTCTTGTACCCCAACCCCCTGCACCCTGAACCCCTCATTTCTGGCCTACCCTGGAGCCCTCACCCCCTCCCGTACCCCAACACCTTGCCCCAGCCCAGTGAAAATGAACGAATGAGTGAGGGTGGGGGAGAACGAGCGCCGGGGGCAGGGTAGGGCAGGGGCAGGGCCTTGGAGAAGGGTGTTCGGTTTTGTGTGATTAGAAAGTTGGCAACCCTAAGCCATGCAAATATTGGGCTTGATGTAGAAACTACTGGGGATAGTTCTATGGCTGGCATTATGCAGGAGGTCATGCTAGATGATCATAATGGTCCTTTCTGAGCTGAAAGCTTATGAACATTTCAGTGTATGTTCTTGTAGCTGCTAGTTTTAATGGGGCTCCTCAAGTGTTACAGGCTCAGCAATTGTAGGGGAGCCTTGTGGCGTACTTCTCATACTTAACAAGTGTTTAAGTAGAACTGGGGCCTGGATGCAACAACATCCCTGGTGGCAAAACGTAAGGTATGTCATCAGCAAAAGGCATATCCAGTCTAACATGCTTGGTTTTGACTGATTACTTTTGTCAAAAGTGGCAACACCAAAACACTATACCATGGCAACACTCCAAACATTATGTAATTATCACGGGTGTACTCATTACTTAGTGTCTAGGCACTGAACATCATAACTGGAGATTTCAACCCCTCTCTTCAGGTTCTGCTGCTGTTCGGTTTCACTTAATTAGGACTCTATAGGAGCCCACCTTTGCACTGCAGTTCATGAACTTGGAGCCCCAAAGTCCTATTATGCTAGTATCTCTGACTATGCTAACAAGGTGGGGTTCTCAGTAAGCAGAAGGTGATCATGAAGCAAGTGTTTTACTGACTCACCACTGGAGGTGGCTTATTGCCCCACCCAGAGGTGTGGGAGTGGCTATCTATGGAAATGATTAAAGCAGTGGACTGAACTATCCTAAAGTAATTAACCCTAAGATCAACCAAGCTTAGAGCAAGTTTCATATGACTGCGCTGCGTGGATTTCTTAGTTAATAAAACTAAACCCCAGCCAGGATAGGGGGTGGTGGTGAGTTTTTGGCTCTCTGGGCTTTGTTTTAGAGCAGATTGGGAAAGGCATCTGCTCACCTGAGGTAGTGGGGATGATTATGTAACAACAGTAAAGAATTACGAAGTCCCAATCAGTTGTGGGGCTAGCTGCACCTCTGTTCCTTTTCTAGGCACTCAGCTCAGGTGCCAGGCCTTTTGCCCTTATTGTAAGATTTCACCCTGAGTCTCTTCCACTCCTGGATCAGGTGCTCGTATGCTGCCCCTCTACACCAACTGCCTGTCATTCTGCAGGGACAATAAGATTTCAGGCACCTGTTTCTTTGCTTTAGGAACTGGTGCCCAGTGAGACTCACAACCAGCCTTCTTAAAGGTTGTAGTTAGCAGTTAGAACAAAGCATTAGAGAGCTTTAAAACAGACTGTGTACACACACAAAATCTCATCTAACCTTGTGCTTCACAGCAAGCTACGTTAGACAGTCTTTCCTCTAAATTGCTGGAACGGAACTCAACTAACTTAGTCTCCTAGCAAAAGCTCAGTGTGACACAGACAGTACATCACCCCTGTGTCTGACCATCTTAATATTTCACTGAAGGGCAGGTGTCATATGGGGTCTCTGCCAAAAGATAAGAACTAGCTCATCATCATGGTGTATGAGAAGCATAGTTGTATGGGAAGCAATTTAAGTTATGTAGGATATTCTGCTGGAAGTGAAATCTGTCACCTGAGGGCTGACCCAATCAATGTGAGAACAGACATCTGTTGACTGAGCCAGTTTGTTGACAGTCTGGGCCAGATGCAGGCTTCGGCATTTATAAAGACAAAAGAACCCCACTAAGCCTCTGAATAGGGGACTCCTGGTTGAAGGACAATAATCCCTCTCTGTAAAAGGTTGAGGTGGCCATCCATAACAGAAGAGTCACTCTTCTGGTGAGGATTGTCTCATGAATGGTGGATCCCAGCTTCCTCAAGTGGACAAGTGCTGTTTAGAACTGATTTAGGTGAGATACTTATTGACAAATCACTCTCCTGCTTAAGACAGTATAGGCTACAGCTTTATTTTACCTGGAAACTTATATTTCCAAATTATTTTACTTGTCTTTATTTTGAATTTCTATCTCAAGCTCTGCTAAACTTTAATTTGGTTTTACTATGGATATGTCTGAATGCCTTGTGCTAAGTAGTGTTAAACTGAGTTAACACTACAAAAGTAATTTCCCCTCCCTTGCATAATGACAGGTTTCAGAGTAGCAGCTGTGTTAGTCTATATTCACAAAAAGAAAAGGAGTGCTTGTAGCACCTTAGAGACTAACAAAAAATTTGTTAGTCTCTAAGGTGCCACAAGTACTCCTTTTCTTTTTTCTCCCTCCCTTGTTATTCACCCCTTCTTGTCAGCTGTTGAGAACAGGGCACTTCCACCTTAATTGAATTGGCTCGTTAACACTGACCCCCCCCCCCCCCACTTGGTAAGGCAACTCCCATCTTTTCATGTGCTATAATATATATTCTTACTGTATTTTTCACTCCATGTATCTGATGAAGTGGGTTTTAGCCCATGAAAGCTTATGCCCAAATAAATTTGTTAGTCTCGAAGGTGCCACGAGGACTCCTCATTATTTTTGCTGATACAGACTAACAAAGTTACAACTCTGAAACCTGAGATGGAACTGGGGCTGCACTGCTTCTGTGGAGACAGCAGATTGGCGCGTATGGTAGGTATGCAGAAGATAGCAGCTTGGGTACATGAGTGACAGAGTGGGCTAAGTAAATTGGTAGCCTACAGAGGGAATGAGTGGGGCTTGTGGAGCCTGGTGTGGGGGGGTTGTGTTGCCAGCAGCTAGGGAGCTTTTTCTGGGTGGGGCCGATGGGCCTTTCTCTTGGTGTGAGCAGGTAGTAGCAATTCACCCCAACACCTTTGGTAGCCCCAAAAGTCTCACCCAGTTCCTGAGCGTCTGTGAGACCCTCAGGGTATGACTACACTGCAATGGAAGGTGACACTGTAGCATAGGTAGGTACAGCTAGTCCAGGTACAATCTAGCAAGCATGAGTAACAAAAGTTGTGTAGATATAGAAGCATGGACTAGCAACTAGAGTCCCCTGTGGGCTCATACTCTGGTTGGGCTTCAGCAGAGGCTAGCATGTGGCCATTCTACTCAGCAGCTGGGAGATGTAATTCCCAACATGGCTAGAAATACATGTGCTAGCTGTGTTTGAACTAGCGCCTAAAAATAGCAATGTGGTCATGTGCCGCAATTAGCCCGAGTTGCTGCGACTATGTACCCAAGGGGGTTGGGTGGGATTGTATTCTGGCAGTGAGCCTGAGCCACTGGCCATGCTGCTGTGGCCACACTGCTATTTTTAGCATGCTAGTTCAAGCAGACTGCTAGAGTGCAGTCCTGCCTGACTCCCCCTCTGGTACCATCTCATGGCAGCTTGGGCTAACTGCCTGTGTGCAGCTGTGGCCACCCAGCTATTTTTAGGTGCCATCTTGAGGGGAGCTAGGGCATGTATGTCTATTTGCACTGGCAGTAATGTCTCCCAGCTGCTGCATAAACATGCCAGAGTGTAGCCCATTCTTTGGGGTGCAGCCCATGCTTTGGGGTGCACCTCTGAGCACAGCAGTGTAGACACCTTCACAAGGTATATCTACGCTAGGTGCAATTGTAGCACAGGTAAGCAAACTGTGATAGCTCTAATCTAGCTACCACTGATAACGGTACTTAGGATATGTCTACTCTTTAGCTGGGGTGTGTGATTATAACATGCATAGATATACCTGAGTTAGGCTTGATCTGTTTAGCATGGGTACTAGTAGCAGTGAAGCTGTGGCAGCATAGGCTTCTGTGCAGGCTAGCTGCCTGAGTAAATTACCCAGGGTGCATTCTAGCTAGATTAAAGCTAGCACAGCTACACCTACTTGTGGTGCAATTACACCCCTGACTTCATTGTAAACATACCCTACGGGTAAGCTGTTAGGGCCTCATTCTTTCCTTAGTCACCCATTCTAGGTGGGCAGGCTCTGCTACCCAGTCAGATGCCGATGGAGAAATAGCATTCCATTATACGGTATATGCAGAAACACCATGGCAATGACAGATGAGATAAAATATTAATTAGAGCACCCCCACGCCTGACAGTCACTTTCTTCTAACATTTTGCCTAGTGTAGGATAAAAGGTGTGGTGTTCTAAAGTCTAGTGTAGACAAAGCAACGTATACTTTAGTAGGTAGTGAAGTGGGTGAGTTAAAGCCTAAATTCCCCTCTAGATTATTTTCCCAATTGATTTGGCTCATAACTGTTCAACTTTGTGAAACTGTCCCTCTTAAAGCACCAGGTCCATAGATTCCTGGTTTGGACTCTAATGTGCACACAGCAAACATGCTAGTTAGAATGCAATAACACACTCCAACACCGCTTTTCACCTTGTCTACATAAGACCTTAATGAGGAACATTAATAGAATAAGGAATGCTGTTATCTTTAGTTACTGTGTCTCACTCTTCTATTCTGCACTGAGCTCCTGCTCAGGACTTTCCTATCCCCTCCTTCTTGCTACCAGTGGAAAGAAACTGTACACAACCTCAGAATGGGTGGATGTCCTGCTTCTGAGGTGAAGAGCTGATGTCTCAAGTGTTAAATGTAACTGGACAGAACTTGGTCCACTGCATCAGTTTATCTAATATGTACAGCTTTGTATACACACTTTTCACACAGTTGAAGTAAAATTGTAGGCAAGAGATGTCAGTGATCAATGTTATCCATAAATATCTGTGGAAATATACATAAAGGTCCTTCTCATCCCAGATTTAGAACACCTGAAATAATAGGTTTCAGAGTAACAGCCGTGTTAGTCTGTATTCGCAAAAAGAAAAGGAGTACTGGTGGCACCTTAGAGACTAACCAATTTATTTGAGCATGAGCTTTCGTGAGCTGCAGCTCACTTCATCGGATCCACAGTATGCATCCGATGAAGTGAGCTGTAGCTCACGAAAGCTCATGCTCAAATAAATTGGTTAGTCTGAAATAATAGGCTGCATTACCAAGAAGTATTTATAGGGGGGCAATCCTGTGATACTATGGATTAAATCTTCACTGGTACAAATGGGCACAATTCCATTGACTTCAGGAGAAGCACAGACACTTAGGCCTTGTCTACCTTACAAAATTAAGTTGACTTAAGTTACACTGTTGTGCAGCCACAACAGTAATTAAACTGCTGTTGCATGTCCACACCACGCACCTTGTGTTGCCACTGTGTGTCCACCGTAGCAGCGCTTGCATCAGTGCAGAGAGCAGGGCACCATGGGTAGCAATCCTACTGTGCACCTTACCACCATCTAAAAAAGAAAAGGAGTACTTGTGGCACCTTAGCGACTAACACATTTATTAGAGCATAAGCTTTTGTGCGCTACAGTCCACTTCATTGGATGCATAGAATGGAACATATAGTAAGATATATAAAGTTGGAAGTTACCATACAAACTGTGAGAGGCTAATTAGTTAAGATGAACTATTATCAGCAGGAGAAAAAAACTTTTGTAGTGATAATCAAGATGGCCCATTTAGACAGTTGACAAGAAGGTGTGAGGATACTTAACTTAAGGAAATAGATTCAATATGTGGAATGACCCAGCCACTCCCAGTCTCCGTTCAAGCCCAAGTTAATGGTATCTAGTTTGCATATTAATTCAAGCTCAGCAGTTTCTCATTGGAGTCTGTTTTGAAGCTTTTCTGTTGCAAAATTGCCACCCTTAAATCTTTTACTGAGTGGCCAGAGAGGTTGAAGTGTTCTCCTACTGGTTTTTGAATGTTATGATTCCTGATGTCAGATTTGTGTCCATTTATTCTTTTGTGTAGAGACTGTCCGGTTTGGCCAATGTACGTGGCAGAGGGGCATTGCTGGCACATGATGGCATATATCACATTGGTAGATGTGCAGGTGAATGAGCCCCTGATGGCGTGGCTAATGTGATTAGGTCCTATGATGGTGTCACTTGAATAAATATGTGGACAGAGTTGGCACTGGGTTCCTGGGTTAGTGTTTTTCTTGTGTGGTGTGTGGCTGCTGGTGAGTACTTGCTTCAGGTTGGGGGCTGTCTGTAAGCGAGGACTGGTCTGTCTCCCAAGATCTGTGAGAGTGAGGGATCATTTTTCAGGACAGATTGTAAATCTTTGATGATGCGCTGTTCCATTCTATGCATCTGATGAAGTGGTCTATAGCCCACAAAAGTTTATGCTCTAATAAATTTGTTAGTCTCTAAGGTGCCACAAGTGCCGTTCCTTTTGCGTATATAGACTAACACGGCTGCTACTCTGAAACTTACCACCAACTAGCGTGGTGTGTTTTGGGAAGGGTTTGCAATGTCACAGGGGTGGCTGGGAACATGTGTTCAGGATTCCATAATACAATTTTCTCCATCCCATCATTACATGGACAGTCTGTTACGTTTTGCACCACTTTTGAAAAGCCCCACTAGCCTGCAGGCCCACCATCTCTGTGAGAAGCATGGAGCCAACACTGCTCTTCAGTACTGCAACAAACACAATGCGCCTGATCCTGTAATATTTGATGAGCTGCGAGTCTGCTGATGATGCCTTGGTGATTGTCTTGCTGTGCGCCATGGAAAGAAACAATTCAAGATTGCTGTTGGCATTCATAGAGGAGCTGCACATGATGGATGGCTGGTTCTGGGTCTGAGAAACAAGCACTGAGTGATGGGATCGCATCATTATGCAAGTATGGGATGATGAGCAGTGGCTGCATAACTTTCAGATGTGCAAGGCCACATTCTTAGCACTGTGTGCGGAACTCGCCCCAGCCCTCTGGCACAGTGACACCAAAACGAGAGCTGCACTCACAGTGGAGAAAAGAGTGGTGATTGCTTTGTGGAAGCTGGCAACACCAGATTGCTACCGATCAGTCGGGAATCAATTTGGAGTTGGTAAATCCACTGTTGTGATGCAAGTGTGCAGGGCCATTAATTGCATCCTCTTATGCAGGACTCTGATTCTGGGCAATGTGCGGGAAATAGTGGATGGTTTTGCTGCAATGGGGTTCCCAAACTGAGGTGGGTGATAGATGGGACACATATCTGTATCTTGGCATTACATCACCTTGCCACAGAGTACATTAACAGAAATGGTTACTTTTCTATGGTGTTGCAAGTGCTGGTGGATCACTGGAGTCATTTCACTGACATCAATGTGGGCTGGTCAGGGAAGATGCATGATGCACACATCTTTAGGAACACAAGTCTGTACAGAAAGCTGCAAGCAAGGACTTTCTTTCCAGACCAAAGGATTACCATTGGGAATGTTTGAAATGCCAATAGTGATCCTGGGAGGCCCTGCCTACTCCTTACTTCTGTGGCTCATGAAGCTGTACTAAGGCCATCTCAACAGCATCAAGGAGCACTTCAACAACAGGCTCAGCAGATGCAGAATCACAGTTGAATGTGTCTTTGGACATCTGGCACTGTCTACTCAAGAGATTAGACCTCAGTGAAGAAAATATCCCCATGGTCATAGTTTCCTGCTGTCTGCTTGATAATATCTGTGAGTGTGAAGCCAAGTGGGAGAAGTTTCTGCAGGAGTGGAGCATGGAGGTGGATCGTCTGTCTGATTTTGAGCAGCCAGATATGGGTTATAAGAAGGGCTCAGCAAGGATCTATTCAGCTCATGGAGACTTTGAAGGAGCATTTTAACAATGAGCCACAGTAATGTGTGTTGCTGTAGGGTGCTGTGCCAGGCATAGTTTTTTGCACTGTGCTATGAACCTTGTAATGAGCGTTTGTGCACTAATATAACATTGTAAATGCAACTGTTGCTGTTTATAGTATCTTTGAATGTTGGGCGCAGCCACCATATGTTGGAGATGAATAAAGATTGATTCATATTTCAAAAATAGATTTTTATTCCACACCCATGCAAATATTACTATTCAAAGCTGAAATACTTTTACCTGACTGTATGAAGTTTATCTTTAAAGGGGAAGGAACAGAGGGCTTATTCCTTCACCCACTTACTTCTCTGGTCCTTCTCGCATGAACAGAGAGCAACAATACCCGAAGTCCAAAGGTGCAAACAATTCAATGTTTATTGGGGTGAGCTTCCAGCAAGCATGATTCCAGTTTCCTTCCTTAGTGTCCCCCTTCCCAGCTCTGACACCACAGAGCCTTACCTATGTTCCTGTTCCCATTTCCCCCCCTTAGCAAAACATGGTTCCCATTACCCCCCTTTATTTCCTGATTGACTGCAGACTATATAGTAAAAGTTGAGTTCTGCTTAGCTATATCTTAACCAATCAAATGCATACACCAATGTAGTTTCTTAGAGCTGGGCATATGTGTATCTGTGATTGTGTATACTCTTTCGCAAGGTGGAGTGGCTGGGATACTGCTGCAGGCCCAGAAGATATGTGGAATGTGTGTGGGGAGAGTTTGGGAGGTCCTGAAATGCAGTTCTCTGTGGGCTGCAGGGGGAGGTGAGCACATGTATTCAGTCTGATGTTCAATCAGGGACTGCAGCATGTCTGTTTGCTCCCTAAGCAGCACTATAATCTCTTGCTGCCTTTTTTTCCTGTCCTCACTATCCTTCTGCATTTTCTCATTGATCATGACCCTCCAAGCCCTCTGCTCACAATCCAAAGTGCCAGAGGCTAGCAGGACATCCTGGAACATGTCTTCCCTTGTCCTCCTCTTTATCTGGCTGAGACGCTCCGCCGGTGTGGATGGAGAGATCCTCAAGCTCACTTTTGCAGCTGCTAAAGAAACAATGGACAGAGGTACTTTTGAGAGTGCATTCACTCCCCTTCATCCGCACAAGTTACAAGCACAACATTCTTTCTTCCCCTTGGGATTCATACAGCACGGTGGCAGTCCCAGCCATGGTGAGTCTGCCCGGCAGGAAGAGACGATTCGGGACAATAAAGTGGGGAGTAGCACTCTGGCATCAGTACAAGCAGATAGGGCAGTGGAACTGGATACTGGCACCATTCTCCACAGGTGGTGGTGATTTTTGCTGATATCTCACTCATGAGGATAACTAAGGCTGAAAGGGAACAGCTCCTGCACACGTCCGGCTACAGACTGGCTCCATATGCTGCTAGCCTGTGTGCTGCAATGGTGCCTGCTGAAATAATTGCTGACTGGCATGGGAAAGTGTCCTACCACAGGGGAAGAAGTAAGGCAACCCTCTCCAGAAACCTCTGGCAGATGATTGCAGACTACCTCCAGGAAAGTTTCTTAGAGATCTCTATGGAGGAGTCACAGGACATCCCAGCTCACCTAAACAAAGTATTCTGCAGGGCCCACTCTGCCTAGCTGAACAGGGGAATGAGAAGCAGATAGCAACTGTGCTTCTATAGGTTATTTCACTACCTCTTCTAGCCTGACCTTTTAAAAAAATGTGTCCCTGCTATATTGAAACAAACTGAGTACTTACTAGAGGCTGATGCTGAACTACTGGGAGTGGCTTGACTGCTAAGGAGTCAAAAACAGGTCCTGGCTCACCTCACCACACCACTGGATCCCCCAGTCACCTATTCCATATACACCGCCTCATTCTGCACCGCATCCTCCAGGTTCAGTGCAGTGCCCTGTGACTCCATCTCCCCTGATTAGGGTTGCCAACCCTCGAGGATTGTCCTGGAGTCTCCAGGAATTAAAGATTAATCTTTAATTGACGATGATGGCATGACAATGAAACCTCCAGGAATACAACCAACCAAAATTGGCAACCCTAACCTTGACGTATCCATGAGGTGCTTGGCGGTGGAGGTGAGGTCACCGCCAAGGATGCCATGCAGCATCTTGTAGAAGCAGCATGTTTGTGGCTCTGCACCAGAGTGACTGTTTGCCTCCCTTGCCTTCTGGTATGCCTGCCTCAGCTCCTTGATTATTCACGCAGCACTGCTGCATGTCCATGTTGTAGCCCTTTTCCACCATGCCTTGAGCAATTTGGCCATAGATATTGAAGTATGACTGACTGCACAGCCTCCTTTCCCCACAGATCCAGGAGATCCACCTGGTGTACTCCAGGCAGGAGCGTGTTTGTTGCATGGAGCTGGCAGAGTCAGTTGGGCAGTTGCTATGTTAGTTCTCCATGCTGAGCAAACAAAATAGAATTTCAGAAATTCCCAGGGCTTTAAAAGGGGAGGGGCATACAGCTGTGTACCTGGCCACTGGACAGCAGAGTTCAAAAAGGTGACCAGACTGGTCATGGTGGAGCATTGTTGGACGCTTCCTGGAGGCCACTAAAACTGACATAAGCAATGTAGTGTTTACACTGACACTGAGTCAACCTAACTATGTTGACCTAAGCACTATGCCTCTTGCTGATGTGGATTTATTCAGTTGGCGGAGCAGGTGAGTTACGGTGGTGGGAGTGTAGACATTATAGTGTAGACACCTACATAATTAGGTCAACATAAGTTGCCTTACATAGTCCTAACTCTGTAGTGTAGACCAGGCCTTAGAGTGATGGTGAAATCTGGTCTGATATATTTTTCTTTCTAAGGATGAGTAACTCACTTAACTGGTCCAAACAATTAAATGGAAATATTGGGAGAACTTCCTCCTACCTTTTGCTCAACTTTTTGTGCATGACTTCTCCCAGAAGGCCTGCACATGTGCCTCTTAACATTCCCATTGAAAAATTGTTCACCTACTTCCGGGTCTCTGTAATGAATGGAAAGCCAGGTCCAGTGTTCCTTATCTATGTAACTTGTCACAGTTCACCGCTGATCTTTGGATTTCCCTGCCACTCATGTTCATGGCCTGCTAGTTCCTGTGTTTGAGGTGGAGTTTGATCCCTTTGCATTTAAAGCTATAAGGCTCAATTCATTTCTAGTGCAACGCCACTGGAGTTACTGTGGGGTGAATTAACACATAGGGTGTAATTTCTAATTCCTGCTGTCAGTAGACAGGCTACAACTAAGTTAAGTGTCTATACATATTTCTGAGGACTTTATTTTCAAGAGAAATTTTGTATCTTGTGGCTGGTTGCTAATCTCAGAGGAGATGTTATGGGTATTGGGGGTACTTTAACCCCATTACATTCATAAAGTAAAATTTGTCTGTTTACATGATGGCTCCCTTCCAGCCTCAAATCTGATCAACTTTCATTTACTTAACCTTTATGTCTGGAACCATGTCATTAGAATTACTTTTGCTTATTGTCATCACTAGTCCTGTTAATGAAATGCAACAGATTGACAAAGTAAATGTATATTTAGGTACATTGACATGTATGCTGTGAGTTCAGTTGACCTCTTGCATGTTTGATCTATGTACACTTTTTTGTTACTGTTCAGTTACTTGTAGAACAAATAAGTTTTAAAGTCATGTGAAAATGTGACCCTCCTTTCAAGTACTGAAGTCAGTGGAATTGTGAGTAATAGAGGAACTATGTTCTGCGCTGAGTCTGGAGTAGAATCAGCATCTGAAATAACTCCACCTAAAACCCTTTTCTGATGATTGAGCTGTATACATGTTGAATATCATAAAAGGGGGAGGAGTGTGGGGCCTGAGCTTGCAAAATATGGGTCCACTGGCTTTGGCAGGAGTTGAGTATTCACCTCCTCACAGGAGGCATTCAGCTTATAGGAATGGACCCTTATTTATTACTTTTGTTGGGGTACAGAGTCTCTTCCATTAACTTGTGTCTCCATATAGTCTTTCTCACTGGCCTACATAATTGAAACAACCTTCCTGTTAACATACTGTGCTTCCAATTTATCCATCTTCTGTAAAGTGTTCTGTTCATATTCTCATGGGCACACCCCACTCTACATGTTTTGTTCTGTCTTCACTTCTAAACTATAAGCCCTTCAGGGCAGAGGCTGTCTGGCACCTGTCTGTGTGTACAAAACACTGTACATTTCTGACCCTAATTGGGCAAGTAATAGTAACTGTCTGACAGAAACCTGCTCCAATCCTCGCTTGTTCAGTCTGCTTTCCCATTGCTAACCAAGATCGGAGGTAGGGGATGGGCACTCATATCTGAGCACTGCAGCATGTGTCCACAACTTGCAATCAGAGAAACTCAAATATGTGACTACTGGTGGTACCTCTCAGCTACAACATTATTATCTAATGTCTAAAGAGGATTGCTTGGATGTGCAATCAGTATTAATCCTATGGGGAGATTTCTCTAGAGTCTAGGGATATCCCTTGACTTTAGTGCGGCTAGGATTGCACTCCAGCTCTTGTGAAACACTGGGACCCATCATGTTGACTTTGATTCGTTCAGAAAAGCATAATGTCTTGCTTTTCTTGGATATTAATGAGTATTGGACACAACTGAGCTTCTCCTGCTTTTTTACTGATCACTGCTGGACAGATAACAGGCCAATAGCAAAACTCAATTTTTTTTATACTGGGGAGCTGGTTTGGTATTGCAGCAGTGCTGTATCTGCTTTACCCTCCTCTCCCCCACCACATATCTGTATGGGGCTCTTCTCCTAGGATATCTTACTAATATGTGACAAATAACCAAATTTTTCTGTTTGATTTCCTATCATATTTCACAATACTAATTAAAGCAGAAAATCCTCCCAATTAATCCTTTGTACCATTATTGATTTTATATGTAACACTTAGTAGCTTATCTTGTTCTGTTCATAACTAATCACACTGTTAGACACTTCGGTTGTCCTTTGATTGTAACTGACTTTTGTGCTTCGTTTTTTTTTTTTCTGTGATTCAAAAATAAAAATGTATTAAACATTGAAGTGAACTCAGGCTCAGGTGCTGTTTTTCACTTCCTTATGCCGCCTGGTGGATCGTAGCTGTAAAACACACAATTTGGACTGTGATTGTAATTGTGTGACTAGGCTTGCGTTGATATCTAGTGAAATCTCATGATAATTTTAGGGCATGGGATGTGTGTTATGATGCCTTAAGACTCCTTTAAGTTATCGGATGCCAAGCCAATTTGTGGCAGCCTCATCAGCAAAGTGCAGAGCTCTCAGACCATCATCAAATCTGGTCAGAGGGCAGCCATCAGTGATGTGAGACATTGTCTGTCTTTGGTCGCAGCAGTACCTGGGATCTTCTCATTGGCTCCAGGTGTGAAGGTTGGCTGCTGATTGACCCTGGTCCATTCAAAATTGGTTCAGAAGGGCCCATGAGCAGCAGGGTAAATCAAAGCTGGGTACGTGCACGGTCAAGTCAGTTATAGGAGACTGGTTTCTGACATCAGCTGCAGACCATTCTTCACTCCACATCAATGTCACAGAAACCTGGGCAGGGCAAGTGAAGTGAGACAAACAGAGCCAGACTGGAGCACAGTATTCCGTGGCAGAGCAACGGGGCTAAACTGGATGATTGGAGAGTTGGAGCATTGCTCCCCATGAAGTGCCAGCCAATTGCTTAGAAGGTTGTTACGCAGCCTCACCTTAGCTGCAGCTTTCCTCAGGTGGTTGAGCTGCAAGAGCGCTATCTGGGGTTATTCTGAGGTAGACTAGGTGGGATTTGTTTCAAGTAATGTCCACTGCAAGAGATTCTGTTCTTGGGCTGCTCTGCCATTGGAAAGATGAAACACACTCAAAACTGTCTTGGTCACACTTGGTTGTAAATGCCACTGACTTCAGGTTTCAGAGTAGCAGCCGTGTTAGTCTGTATTCGCAAAAAGAAAAGGAGGGCTTGTGGCACCTTAGAGACTAACCAATTTATTTGAGCATAAGCTTTCGTGAGCTACAGCTCACTTCATCGGATTCACAAGTACTCCTTTTCTTTTTACTGACTTCAGTGTTTGGCTATCTTAATCAAGTCAGTGTTTAGGGTGTCTGCAGATTCTGGGAATGATCATGCTTGGATGCATAGGCAAATGTCATCATGTCACATGTAAGCTTGTAGGTCTAGGTAAGAAGAAACTCATTTGTATGCAGGTTGAAAAGCATTGGTGCCAGCAATGGATCAGCCTGTGAGTACCTGGTTCATATCAGGGAAACTGATGATCCAACCCATGGGCTGGATTTAGTCCTTTCTAGGACTACATCCTGGTCACTTGCCAGCTGACATTCCTGGTGCAATTCCACCCTCCAAGTTCAAGCTATCAGGCTGGCCCTGGGAATGCTGTGGCTCAGTGTTGAGGGAATGTCTGCAGCTAAACACAGCATTATCAGCAACTTTAAGTACAAGCACACAGATAGGGATACTCATTTAACTACATAATGACAGGTTTCAGAGTAGCAGCTGTGTTAGTCTGTATTCGCAAAAAGAAAAGGAGGGCTTGTGGCACCTTAGAGACTAACCAATTTATTTGAACATAAGCTTTCGTGAGCTACAGCTCACTTCATCGGATGCATTCAGTGGAAAATACAGTGGGGAGATTTATATACATAGAGAACATGAAACAATGGGTGTTACCATACACACTGTAACAAGAGAGTGATCACTTAAGGTGAGCTATTACCGGCGGGAGGGGGGACCTTTTGTAGTGATAATCAAGGTAGGCCATTTCCAGTAGTTGACAAGAACGTCTGAGGAACAGTGTGGGTTGGAGGGGGGGAATAAACATGGGGAAATAGTTTTACTTTGTGTAATGACCCATCCACTCCCAGTCTTTACTCCAGCCTAAATTAATTGTATCCAGTTTGCAAATTAATTCCAATTCAGCAGTCTCTTGTTGGAGTCTGTTTTTAAAGTTTTTTTTGTTGAAGAATTGCAACTTTTAGGTCTGTAATCGAGTGACCAAAGAGATTGAAGTGTTCTCCAACTGGTTTTTGAATGTTATAATTCTTGATGTCTGATTTGAGTCTATTTATTCTTTTACGTAGAGACTGTCCAGTTTGACCAATGTACATGGCAGAGGGGCATTGCTGGCACATGATGGCATATATCACATTGGTAGATGTGCAGGTAAACGAGCCTCTGATAATGTGGCTGATGTGATTAGGCCCTATGATGGTGTCCCCTGAATAGATATGTGGGCACAGTTGGCAACGGGCTTTGTTGCAAGGATAGGTTCCTGGGTTAGTGGTTCTGTTGTGTGGTGTGTGGTTGCTGGTGAGTATTTGCTTCAGGTTGGGGGGCTGTCTGTAAGCAAGGACTGGCTTGTCTCCCAAGATCTGTGAGAGTGATGGGTCATCCTCCAGGATAGGTTGTAGATCCTTGATGATGTGCTGCAGAGGTTTTAGTTGGGGGCTGAAGGTGATGGCTAGTGGCATTCTGTTATTTTCTTTGTTGGGCCTGTCCTGTAGTAGGTGACTTCTGGATACTCTTCTGGCTCTGTCAGTCTGTTTCTTCACTTCAGCAGGTGGATATTGTAGTTGTAAGAATGCTTAATAGAGATCTTGTAGGTGTTTGTCTCTGTCTGAGGGGTTGGAGCAAATGTGGCTGTATTGTAGAGCTTGGCTGTAGACAATGGATCATGTGGTGTGGTCTGGATGAAAGCTGGAGGCATGTAGGTAGGAATAGCGGTCAGTAGGTTTCTGGTATAGGGTGGTGTTTATGTGACCATCGCTTATTAGCACCATAGTGTCCAGGGAGTGGATCTCTTGTGTGGACTGGTCCAGGCTGAGGTTGATGGTGGGATAGAAATTGTGGAAATCATGGTGGAATTCCTCAAGGGCTTCTTTTCCATGGGTCCAGGTGATGAAGATGTCATCAATGTAGCGCAAGTAGAGTAGGGGCATGAGGGGATGAGAGCTGAGGAAGCGTTGTTCTAAGTCAGCCATAAAAATGTTGGCATATTGTGGGGGCCATGCAGGTACCCATAGCAGTGTCGCTGATCTGAAGGTATACATTGTCCCCAAATGTGAAATAGTTATGGGTGAGGACAAAGTCACAAAGTTCAGCCACCAGGTTTGCCATGACATTATCGGGGATACTGTTCCTGATGGCTTGTAGTCCATCTTTGTGTGGAATGCGGAATGTTGTGTAGACTGGACTTCTACATAGAGTGCTTCTGCTGATGAGCACGGGCTGAAATTGTGGAAAAGCAGCATCACTTGCCCCATAACCTCAGTCGTGCAGAACGCAATGCCATCCACAGCCTCAGAAACAACTCTGACATCATAATCAAAAAGGCTGACAAAGGAGGTGCTGTTGTCATCATGAATAGGTTGGAATATGAACAAGAGACTGCTAGGCAGCTCTCCAACACCCCTTTCTACAAGCCATTACCTCTGATCCCACTGAGGGTTACCAAAAGAAACTACACCATTTGCTCAAGAAACTCCCTGAAACACCACCGACTTCCTGAGGAAACTACAATCCATCGGTGATCTTCCTGAAAACACCATCCTGGCCACTGTAGTTCATGAAAGCTTATGCTCAAATAAATTTGTTAGTCTCAAAGGTGCCACAAGTACTCCTTTTCTTTTAAATATATAAGTAATCCTGATTGTTCAGAGTGGTGGCTATGCGAGACAGTGATTAGTTATTGTTGCTAATAGAGTTTAGAGGCATTTTTTAAAAAGGTGAATCTAGGAAGGAGTTCTTAAACTTAACTACATAGACTCTGAATGAAGGAGCTAATCTCCCGCTCTCTGAGACAACACCTGACTCTGCATTTGATTCTGGATGCCTCATTACCAGATGGATGTAAGGCCAAGTCCAGTCCTCCTCATTCTTCTAACTCCAGTGGAATTACATGAGTCCCTTATTTTTGAGAGAAGCTCTCATTTTCATTGAGCTATGTAGTTTGGATAAGCAACAACTTAAAGGGAATATACAATATTTCAAAGGATGTAATCACCAAGGATGGTTAAGTATTAGTGTGGGAAGGGGAGGTATGACTAGGAATAGTGGGATAAAATTAAGAAATAGAATGTTTAAGACACAGATCATGAAAGTAGCACGACACTGAATGAATATGGTGCAGTCTCCTCCAGGAAACTCTGGAAGCCCACTGTGAAACCTGACTGGACAAAGCACTGGAAGTGTACAGTAGTGGATAATCCCATGTGGAGTGGAGAATGGAGTAGTGCAGATGGCCAAATAACTCTCTTCCATCTCTGTTATGCTAAGGAACAGCTGGCTGCCATGTCCTGTATAAAACCTTTACGTGGGCTAGAAGTATAACTATATTGGGCTGACTACACAGGTTAAAGGAGCAAATGACTAGATCTAGAGTGGTAAGAAGTCAAACTACACACTTTGGATCTGCTTTTACCAAAATTATCATTTGGGCATCTCTGCAACTTTCTGAACCTCTAAATTTGTGGAGTTAGTTCATGTCTTCATCTCAACTATAGTTTGTAAGTTGTGTTATTGTAGCCAATTAACTGACTTAAGAGCATGTCTAAGTCCCAGTATCACATGACCAAATGTGGTATCAAAGAAAAGTCTGTTTTCTCAATACATGAATTATAATGGTCACTGATTTGATGCTGTAAGTTTATGCAGAGAAGCTCTTCAGTGAAGAACTCGTCAGAATTCAGAAAAATTATTAGATACAGGCATATGCCTGTATTAAGCTTTCAACTCAAAATCCAACTTCAAAGACATCCATTTGACTCAAAGTAAACAACTAAACTCAGCCTGCCTCTTCATTAAAACACTAGGTAATAGGCTTGCAACATGTTCCAAAGAACAGCAGCTTTGGGCCACACGGACAAGAGTAGTAAGTTTCAGAGCAGACGGCCCATTCAGTGGTATTACCTGGCCTCCAGCCAAACATGCCTTGGGACTGTCTGCTCAAATGTCTCAGCTAATTTCAATTGCTCGGACAACACACGAGCAGAGGCTGCCCTTGGGATACATAGGACCCAAATATTGTAGAGTTTTATATTGTACCTAGAAATGAACAGGATGCCAGTGCAGTCTCCACAGAATGGGTAATGTACAAAGGGATCCCTGCTTGTTTACTGGAGATGGGATTCAGATTGGTGTCATGTCTCTTTAAACTAATTGGCCCAACACAGTACAAGGTCCTCTGCTGACACTTGGAAGGTTTGGCCTGTTTGTTATCCTAGTTGGAAGAAGCTTTGATCTCAGTCTTCTGTTTTTGTCTGAATTGACTGATTTCTTTGGCCCCCATCTATGTCAGCTGGTATTGTATAGCCTTACTAGCCAGGCTCTGGAAGCAGCTGCTATCGCTATCTTTATATTGTGGGGAGCCCTAGTAGAACCTTATTTATGTTCTGTACATATAGTCCTGACTTAAGTTCCCCCTAAGCTGCACAGCTGGCTCTAAAGGGCCGTGCAGCCACAGGGGCCTAGAGAGGTAGGGGGTGGGAGGGGACTGGAGAGGGGAGCAAGTTGGCGCGTGCAGGGCTGCTGCGAGCCTCTCCCCCCTCTCCAGGAGCTTGCTGCTGCCAGCAGGGAGAGGGCTGGGGGAGTTCTCTGACCCCTGCCCTGGGGCAGCCTGCACCCCAAACTCCTCATCCCTGGCCCCACTCCAGAGCCTGCCCCCTCCCACACCCTGAACACCTCATCCCAGCACACCACAGAGCCCGCACCCCCCTGCACCCCAGTCCTCTGCCCCAGCCCTGATCCCCCTTCCACACTCCAAACCCCTCAGCCCAACCTCTGCCACACATCACCCCCATATTGGTGTACATAATAAAATTCATTCTGCACATGCATATAAAAAATTAAAGGGAACATTAGTCCTGACCTTTTTTTGTTAAAGGTGCTCCTTACCTCTTAGGTTTTCTATGGTCTCACATAGCTCTTTTTACTAAATCAGCACTGCGGGGAGAGGGATGGGGAGATTTCAAGATTAAGCTGTTGCTTGGAACATAAAGTTAACAGTTGCCTAGTAATACTATATTGCCTTATCCGTTGTCTTCAGTTACATTATTTCTTCAGGTACTTGAATCATACAGACCAAATAAATCAGCCTGGATCTTCCTTTAAAATTGAACAGATCAATATTTGGGAGCCATGTGTTTCCCTCTGCCCCAATATATAGCACAAGTATTTGGGGATGGGAGGGCAGGTGTGTGGAGGAAAAGTGTGCCACACACAGCTGCTCTTCCTTCTGCCATTGTTAATGGTGCAGAGGTCCTGCACTGCAAAGGATCTGTGGTCTGAGGAATGGGATGGAGTTGAGGAATGGGAGCATTCTATGCAGTCTGATCACCCTGATGTGTTACGTACCTTTTGGCCTCCAAGGTTTGTTACTGCTTAGGTGTGCAGCAGTGACTGATTTTGAACCTTATAGCCCCCCATGTCCATCAGCATATTTTAATGGCTGGAAGCTCATAACAGAGTCACTGTACAGTCAGTGCAGGTGAAGAGGGAGATCCAGGACTTTTCTCAGCCCTATGTTTGGCTCTTTTGGTCCTTTTGTTGTAAGCAGAATCTGAATGAACTCTCCCCTGACATCCAATGATGAGCTACAGAAGAGGACTTCAGGAGCTGATCTTGTTTGCACAGTCACACCCCCCCCACCTAGGTGCTCAGTATGATGGGATTGTTTGCTCACATGATCACTTTGGGCTGGTGTTGGATCCCGAGTCTCCTTGTTATTGGGGCAGGAGTAATAAAGGGTTGTTATCCTTGTTGTGTGAATTGAGGGCAGCAGAACTGTACCTCCTTGCATACCCTGATGGAGGGACTCACCCTCAACTAAACGGGACTTGCTAGCAGGGGACATGGGTTCCAAAGCCTAGTGAATTGAGAGAGGGTGGGGGACAGATACTTGTACCTGGTGGTGTGGGACCTGTTTAAGGGTTCCAGATGCCATATGACCCTTCCTCTCTCCACTGTGTAATAAAAGAGCGAATTTAGACTCAATTGAGAGTCTTGTTACATGCTGCAGAGTTGAAATCACTAATACATAGGTCTAAGTATTAGACCTATTTTGGGGACAGTGTTTCTGATGCAAGAGATGGCCCAGAGTACACAAGCAGTGAGACTCCCCCATTAACCATGCTGTTAGGGGGCTTATTCCTTCACCCACTTACTTCTCTGGTCCTTCTCGCATGAACAGAGAGCAACAATACCCAAAGTCCAAAGGTGCAAACAATTCAATGTTTATTGGGGTGAACTTCCAGCAAGCATGATTCCAGTTTCCTTCTTTAGTGTCCCCCTTCCCAGCTCTGACACGACAGAGCCTCACATCTGTGTCCCTGTTCCCATTTCCCCATTTAGCAAAACACAATTCCAATTTCCCCACCCCCATTCCCTGTTCCCATTTTCCCCTTTAGCAAAACATGATTCCAATTTCCCCACCCCCCATTCCCTGTTCCCATTCTCACCCACACACCCACCCACTTCCTGATTGACTGCAGATTATATAGTAAAACTTGAGTTCTGCTTAGCTATACCTTAACCAATCATTTTCCTGAAATTTAACTAAACAATCCTAACATATTGTAACATGATTATGTAACCATTTATATCCCACCACCTTAATTAGTTTACACCCAGCAAAATTAATTATACAGCAGATAGAAACAATCACAGAACCAGACAGAGATTACGCAGACAAACAATGGCAAAGTGGCAACTATAATGACAAAACAATACAGAAGTGAGGATTTCACATCCCAGCTATTGATACGTGAGTTCTTGCCAGACAGGATGCTATCAAACTAAGTTTCCTTTTACATCTTCTAGGCACTTCCCTTTCTCTGGAAGTGATAGGCACTATCAGGACAGGATTGTATTCCTAACAGCCCAATAGCACCTTATTTCAATGTGACTAGTTTGGAATGTGAGGATGTGACCATTCGCTTCCCAGATTATGGCTGCCTCTGCTGCTTAGCCAAAGGCCTTAGCCTAAGCACAGGGCCTCAGACTGTCACAGTAAGAGAAGGACCTTACACTGGCAGACAGTGATTTTGATTCTTTCTTTTATACCTCTATAATTAGCCAAGTGATAAGAATACACCTAAATTCTTAGCGTACAGGCCTTTACAGACAGGCCTAAATATCTATATCCTAACAGCTGTGCTAAGTGGTGGGTCCTGAAGACATCTTGGTGAGCGGCTAGTGGATAGGCATGGCCAGCAGCGTGGGGAGTGAGTGCCCGAGCAGTGGAGTGTGTACGGTGCCTCCTTACCCCACCTCCTTCAACCCATGGTGGGAGGTGAATTCTGCAGATGAACCTCGGAACTCTAGGGCTGCACTGACCAAGGACAGCAACTGTGAGGTGAGGTGCAGAGAGAGGAGGGGTGCATTAAAGGGACTTTTTGGTTGCTGGACTTAAGAACCTGAGGGGAAAAGGGTACTGCCCAGCTTACTTGGGAGTGGGTCTTTTGCTCATGGTTTATGTTTATGAACCTTATTTGCAGTGTTTTCCCAAATTAATGCTGAATTACTTCCCTCCTCTTATTAAAAGTTTTTTGCTACACTCAGACTCTGTGCTTGCGAGAGGGGAAGTATTGCCTCTTAGGGGCGCCCAGGGGGTGGTGTATAATTGTCCCAAGTCACTGTGTGGGGGCTTGAGCTGGTTTTTTGTTGTACTGTTGAAGAGGAACCCCTAGATACTGAACCCGGCCCCTGTTGCTGCCAACTTTGACTGGCAGAAGGGTTACACCCATGTCTCTTCAAATATACACTAGCATCACAGCATCCACTCAAGCTGGAAACAACAGAATGTCCAAAACCACAGTACTTCTACACGTGCTGGTAAAACTACTCCTGGATGTTTTCAAGACCTCGTAGTCAAGATCAGCTGAGGTCTTCCTTGTGAGATACACTCTGGAAGATATGGTGTAAGAGAACTGATACAGGCAAGACTAGATTCTGTAGTAATATGCTTTGTGGGAATACAGTCCATGAGCTGTTGATTTCATCGTTATTTCAGGATGAGTGTATTGTGCAAGCAAATCAATAGTAAAATATCTGCTGTATAAGTCTCATTCAGAATTAATTATTCTGCATTATTGCACATAAGCAAGAGCGTCTTTCAGTCCTGCCTAGGCTGTAGGGTCTTCTGCATCCCAAGACTGACTCCTAACTGACATGTTGCTCTTCAGTTGCAAGGGGGAAAACAATAAGAAACATGGCACAAATATTCATGAAGCATAACAATTAACACTCATCATCACCAGCAACTGCCTTAGGCACAACGCCTACTCCTGGAGAGGGAAGATTACACTCAGTTCTTCTCTCTGGTGGATTAAAGTCTTACTAAGATCCACATGATGCATTTTAAGTGTTGGGTGTATTAGTTTGCAGCTGCTGACACTGACATCCTCAATCTAATGAGCAGATATAGCTTGGAGAGCAGCAAGTACAGTTGCATGGCCTTCCCTTCCACACTGATCTATCATGGTGATCCATCCCTGTTCTGAAGCCAGTTCACTCACCAGGACCCTTTCAGTCCTTAGGCTTTTTTTCTGAGATTGCCAGTTAATCTTCCTTATAGTAATGTATTACTCGTGGCTTACAGATAATTAAAGAAGGGGACTTGCTCCATAGTGAAAATCAGGCATGACCTTGTTGCCACATGCTGAAGTAATGGGATAACACACAGTAAGTGGGAAGCTGGGTTTGGAATTTCTCCTGGAACTAGTGCTCCTTAGGGGGGGATGTTTCTCCTGGAATATTTCTTGTGGAGATAATGTACAAGCTCACAGATGAATATAGTATTAGTTTGGTGTAAGGGCTAGAAAACTTGGGCCCCAAACCTGCAAATACATACACCCCTATCTTTATGCGTGTGAATGATATCACTGTGTCAGTGAGGCTACTTGTGTGCACAAAGTAAATTGTGAGTAGTTGGAGTGTTGGCATCAGAATATGGTTCTCTGGTGCTGAAGCATGTGAGGAAATCCCAGCTGTGGATGCTTTCTCAGGATGAGTAAGAATGTCTCTCCCTTGATCTTTGTGCAGAATTCCTATGCATGTTGAAAATTCCTCACCTGAAATGAGTATAATACGGCTCAGGTCAGGAGGTGAGGTGAAACCACAGAGCTGAAACATGGATAAGGTTGCTAATGGTTCTTATTGTAGCTAAGCACTTTCTAGAGGGGAAGGTAGGAGTAGACAGTGTGAATAACTGGTGGGTTTTTTTTTTTTTTCAGTTTTGCTGGTAGCTTTGAAAAATTGCAGAGAAGAGGGATTGGTTTGGATTGAACTGAAACCAGAATTTTTTTGGCAAATCAGTCCTTTTCAGGTCAAATGAAACATTTTTGTTTGACCCAAAATCTAATGTTTCATTTTGTTTGGAGGCACTTAACTTCTTTTAAAAAACAATAAAATAAGGGGTTAGATTCCAAAAACAGAGGAGCCCACCCCCAGCAACCTTTAGCCCAATGGGTTGGAGCACAAACCTGGGGCTCCCCCATCCCAAGGGAGAATTCCCATTGTGGAGCAGGAGTTGAAGTCAGGGTCCCACCTCTACACAAGTGCCCTAGCCATCAGGCTATTGTCATTCTTTCTGGCCCACTGATTATTCAGGCACTTTTGACATAGGCTTGGCAGGATTTGATTTTAAATTGGCAGATGTCAATAACCATTGACTTCAGCTGACACAGAAACAATTGACTGGAAACAGTGGGTAGGAGTGCAGCCTCTCTCTTGTGCCTGCAGGGATTGGGTGCTTGCAGCCCTGCAGGAAGCCCTGTGCAGCCCCGCTGTCATGGCTTACTCACTCACCAAAGAGGGGTGGGGAGCTGGCCCTCGGCAGGCACGGTTCAGCCGTACACAGCGGCTGGGGGCTCATTATCCTCCTTTGCAGCCCTGGCTGGAGGACTCTGCTCAGCCAGAACCATAGCCTGCCCTGCGCCTTGTGCGTGGGTATGTTTGCCCCTTGGCCATCCAGGGAGCCCTCTGCAGCCCTGCTGTCAGCACTGCCCTAACCTTAATTTCCAGTAATTGTAAAAATAAAAATATATTAATCATTGAAATGGAAAAAAAAATCAAATTCTGCCATCTAGTCATACAAAATGGAACAGCTTCAAGAGTAGAGACTGAGAGAGCCTTATGTTAGAATAGCTAATAGACTACTAATTACAGCATTGATGTGGGAGAGCTGGGTTCAAGTCCTGCTTCAGACTGGGCCAAAAGTTAAAGCAGGGGGAGAGACTGCACCACTTTCTCTGGTGGCGGTCTGAATGGTGCTCAAATTCCCTTGTGAATCTAGCCTCCAGCCTAAATGTTTTGTTCTGACACATCCAAATTTTGTGATTCAATTTTGACTGAAACTACTTTCTGAAAGACTTGAATTAGCAGAATTCTCTGGCTGATCCAAATCTGCATTTTTCAGAAAAAATTTTGTCCAAAAGCTCTCACCCAGCTCCAGGTAGGAGTTCCCAGCCCTGAAACTTACTGACAAGAGTCTTTTATTAGTAATCTCTCAAAGATAAAGGGTGAACTGCAGTGTACTCAGTCCAGAACGCTAAGATTTCAGACACATGATTTCTCGGGGCTCAAGGCAGAGGGTTGGGGGCTCAGAGCAGGGGGTTGGGGTACAGGAGGGAGTGTGTGTGGTGTGCAGGAAGGGGCTCAGGGCAAGAGGTTGGGTGCAGGAGGGGGCCCAAGGCAGGGTGCTGGGATGCAGGAGGGGTTCGGGTGCGAGCTCCAGCTCGGCACTGCTAGGGTGACCAGATTTCCTGATTTTATAGGGACAGTCCCAATTTTTGGGTCTTTTTCTTAAATAGGCTCCTATTATCCCCCATCCTGTCCCAATTTTTCACATTTGCTGTTGATCCCTGAATTGACGCCTCTACTCCACCTTGGCAGGAGGAGTAAGCGGAGTCGACAGGGGAGCCGCCGCAGTCGACTCACCACCGTGAGGACGGCCAGGTAAGTCAAACTAAAATACTTCGACTTCAGCTATGCGAATAGCGTAGCTGAAGTTGTGTATCTTAGTTCGAACACCCCCCGCCCCCAGTGTAGCCCAGGCCTAAGATTATACTCAAAGAGCTTATTTTATCCCTCTAATCATTCTCATGGCTCTTCTTTGAGCCCTCTCCAATATTGCCACATCCTTGTTGAATTGTGAACACCAGAATTCCATACAGAGGAAGAATAATCTCTATTCCTGCTTGAGGTTTCCCTGCTTATACAGCTAAGTATCACATTAGTCCTCTTCGCCACCACATTATACTGGGAGCTCATGTTCAGCTGACCATTCACAGCGGTGCCCAACAGAGTCAATTCTTCCCAAAATAGAGTTCTCCATCCCGTAGGTATAGCCTACATTTTGTTCCTATCACTATACATTAGCAGTAAGCTACAGTAAAACACATTGTCGATTTGTGCCCAGTTTACCAAGCAACGCAGATTGCTCTCTGTCAATAAGCGGTCCTCCTCATTATTTACCACTCTCTCAGTTTTTGTCACTTGCAAACTTTCTCATTTATTTTTGCTTTCTTCCAGGTCACTGAAAAATGTTAAATAGCATAGGGCCAAGAATTGTTCCCTGCAGGACCTCACTGGAAAAGCACTCTATTGAGTCCCTGCTCACAATTACATTTTGAGCATATTATAGGAGCAAGGTGCTGTGACAGGGTGTAGATAACAAAAATGTGAACACTTATCTGAGTAATATGAGGACTTGGTGTGAGGTGCCAGAAGTTCTTGTTGCTGTGAGTTTGGGTTGGCTCCATCACCACCAAGTGACTCTTACTTTTCAAGATCACAAAAGCAAAGGGCCAGTTTTTCAAATGTGGGCAATTAAAACATGCATCTGCTGTGTGTGGGACACTGTCACAACTGAATTGAAATTTGCAAATGCCTATTGTGCAAATGGATTTTTTTCTGGGTGTCTCTTCTGTAGCACTGATTTATCCTTCATAAATCCTTCATTTATCCTTCACTCAGAAATGCTCCTCTCCAACCTTCAAACTTGCTAGTGCAGGGGTGAGTAAGCTTTTTGGCCCAAGGGAAATTGGATGGGGAAATTGCATGCAGGGCCATGAATGTAAGACTGGGGCAGGGGGTTGGGGTGTGGGAGGGAGCGCGGTGTGTAGGAGGAGGTGCAGTGTGCAGGAAGGGG
This sequence comes from Chelonia mydas, assembly GCF_015237465.2. Lineage (NCBI taxonomy): Eukaryota > Metazoa > Chordata > Testudines > Cheloniidae > Chelonia > Chelonia mydas. The sequence goes on along the minus strand of NC_057850.1, from coordinate 37,361,208 downwards.
CTCAGGGCAAGGGGTTGGGTGCAGGAGGGGTGCAGCAGGGGGGCCCAGGGCAGGAGGTTGGGGTGCAGGAGGGGTTTGGGTGCGAGCTCCAGCCCGGCACTGCTAGGGTGACCAGATGTCCTGATTTTATAGGGACAGTCCCGATTTTGGGGTGTTTTTCTTATGTAGGCTCCTATTATCCACCATCCCCTGTCCCAATTTTTCACATTTGCTGTCTGGTCACCCTAGGCGCCGCTTACCTTGAGCGGCTCCGGGGTGGCAGCAGCGGTTCCCCATTCCCGGCCAATGGGAGCTGCGGGGGGTGGTGCCTGCAGGCGAGGGCAGTGCGCGAAGCCCTCTGACCCCGAGGGCCCACAGAGACGTGGTGCTGTCAGCTTCTGGAAGTGGCGTGGGGCCAGGGCAGGCATGGAGCCTGCTTTAGCCCTGAGGCGCCATGGGGGTGGCAATCCCGTGGGCCGGATCCAAAGCCCTGACAGGCCAGATCCGGCCCATGGGCCGTAGTTTGTCCACCCCTGTGCTAGTGTGACGACAGCAATTGGTGTGTGTCAATGACTAAAATGTGAAACACCTGTATTATCTTGTTATACCATAACTTACAGGTAGGTTTGACCATAAAAACAGTTTTAAAATGGTCTCCTAGCTGTCTGGATAAATAAACTGGAAACTGCTTACCACATGTGGCCAGAAGTGTCTCCCCACCCCCATAGGTCATTGGCAGAGTTTGTAACCTAGATCTTTAAATCCCCACCACATACCTCTTCCACTTGAACTACAGGACTAATGATTCTTTGCTGTGTGGGCCAGCCGCTATAAGGGGACACTTAATGTACACTTAACCAGGGGCTTACGTGTTTGTTTGCTAGACAGCACTAGAGTATTGGTGATAGGAATCCAGGATTCTGTTTGTGGCTCTGGGAGAGGAGTAGGTTAGTGGTTAGACACAGGCTAACAAAGCTCATCTGGCACATTCAATCTGAAAGGCAGTGTGGCTCAGTGGATAAGAGTTGGGCTTGTCATGTGAGATGGGTTCTGTTCCTATTTCTGCCTGAGGTGACTTTGTTCAACATCTGTTAACTAATTTTTAAATGGTGGGGCTAATACTTGACTGCTTCCAGGGTTGATCTGAGGCCTTGGTCAATACAAGCTGAAGTGAATGGAAATATAAAAAACATCAAGTGAAACTTTGAACTTGTGAGCTCTTGGCTTCTAGCTTGGAGCACTTTCTGCTAGGCTATGGGGTATTTAGATGAGTCTGTCCCACATATGTGTGTATTCTGGCAGTGTTCTGGATTTCTGGGTGATGATGGAGTCACAGGCATGGGACCAGAAGGATTCTAGTCTGAAGCTTTCAATAGATGGCAGTTATGGTGTGGTTGGAAAGTTGTAGATGATCGAAGTATTACCCCTTCTACATCTTTGTTATCACTTGCATCGAATTCATAATCAAGGTTTACACAAGCAATGAGACCCTACCTGTGCAGTATGTCTACACTCCAGTGTAAACATAAGCTCACCTTGGGGTGGCTTGGGCTCTGGCCTTCTGTCCACACACATCTTCCTCAGGCCAGTCAATCCTCTGGACCTGGGCCAGCTCCAGCGTTTTTGCTGCCCCAAGCGGGGCGGGGGGAACCCTTGCTGCCGAACATGGAGGCGGAGTGATGGTGTGGCCACCGAATTGCCGTCGGTGACCAAAGAAGAGTCGCGTCCCCGCCGCTGAATCCCCGCCGCCGCCGAGGGCGGATTGCTGCCCCAGAGCCTGACGTCCTGCCGCCCCTTTACATTTGCCGCCCCAGGCACCTGCTTGGGTCAGTGGGACTCCGGTGCACAACACATCACTTTGCAGCTCAGGTCCCACTCCTCCAGACAAGTGCCCTGTGAGTCTGCCAACACTACCCCACAGGCTCGTGTTCCTACCCTTGTCTATCTCCAGACTAGCCAATCAACTCCCAGGAAACAGGCACACCCCCCTGGTTCAAGAACAGCTGCTCAGCATTTAACCCTTCAATCTCATTCTGATCACTGAGCTGCCAACAGAATGAAAAGTCTCCTGCGTTAGCTATGGCCACTGACAAGAAATCAGTTGCCAAGTGCACAGCTACCTGGACATGGGACAATAATCAGATTCTGGTAAATCTGTGGTGCAATGTGATCAAGATTCTTAACTAAGAATACCAGAAATGACCATGTGTACCAAGAAATACCAGACAAACTGGCAGCGTTGGGGATTCAACAGGTGGGTGACCAGTGCAGGGAGCAGATTAAGTAGCTGTAGACTGACTACTGGAAAGCCAGTGATGAGAATTGCACTTCTGGGAACCCCTCCCCCAACATCATCCTGTCTCTTTATGGGGACTTTGCCCCCCAGTGGTTCACAATATCCTGGTCAGCTGGGATGGCGATTTTCTGACTCCTGAATGTAGTACAGGACCAGCGGGGAACCAGCAGGTGCCAGATCAGCCTAGCGAAGAGACCTAGTGCTCACACCAACCCCTGAGGAGACTTTACTGCCAGAGCAACTGCAGCATGTCCTCTTTGTTTGACACCACTTCCTTGGCCCCCCACCCCACCGCGAGAAACAGCCCCCTGCAGAAACAGAAGAGATAGTAGTAACCCAGGAGCCTGGTAAGATCCTGGCTCTGTTTGATATACAAATGGGAGGGATTTCTGGTTTAGGACCAAATGCAATTTTGATTAGGAGCTGCAGGTAGCAGCATGTATCTGCTTATAGGAGACTGCATGCTAGAGCCTTGCTGTCACTGCCTCCCACCATGTGGAATTCACTTCCCTGTCTCCATTTTGCAATCAATTAATGCTTGTTTAACACTCAATTTTTACAAGGTGTACTCTCATTCTTATGAAGATGTACTGAAGTGTTAAAAGTAAACTGTATATTGCCTTCCCTTTTAGTATGCCGCACTGGAGAAATTGGCCATGCTGCAGAGTTACGAGTTGCCTGTTGACTCAGGGTGTGTGTGTGTGTGTGTGTGTGTGTGTGTGTGAGAGAGAGAGAGAATAGGGGAAAAATGCAGTCTCTGGGTGACAAAATCAATGTCTGAAATATAACCTCCCCCTCCCCCGCTGTACGCAGTCCAGAAACGAGGTGGGAAAGCTGGCTGTGCAGCTCTTTGAGTGTCGTGTGTGTCTGCAGATAGCCCACAGGTAGGTGTACTCAAAGCAGGCTATGTCATAAACCATAGGGAGATGCTAATCCAGGGGTGGGCAAACTATGGCCCGGGGGCCGCATCCGGCCCTTCAGACATTTTAGTCCAGCCCTCAAGCACCTACCAGGGAGCAGGGTCTAGGGCTTGCCCCGCTCCAGTGCTCCAGTCGGGCAGTGCTCTGTGCATACCGTGGCTCCGTGTGGCTCCTGGAAGCAGCAGCATGTCCCACCTCCGGCTCCTACATGTAGGGGCAGCCAAGGGGCTCTGCACACTGCCCCCGCTCCAAGCACCGCCTCCGCAGCTCCCATTGGCTGGGAACAATGGCCAATGAGAGCTGCAGGAGCAGCACCTGTGGATGGGGCAGCATGCAGAGCTGCCCTGGCCGTGCCGCCATGTAGGAGCTGGAGGGGGGACATGCCACTGCTCCTGGAAGCTGCTTGAGGTAAGTGCCACTCAGAGTGTGCACCCTGACCCCCTCCATGCCCCAGCCCTGATCCCTCTCCTGCCCTCTGAACATCTTGGTTCCAGCCTGGAGCACTCTTCTGCACCCCAAACCCTCATCTCCAGAGCCCATACCTCCAGCCAGAGCCCTCATCCCCCCTCCCGCACCCCAACCCTGTGCCCCAGCCCAGAGCCCCTTCCCACACATTGAACATCTCATTTCTGGACCCACAGAGCCCGCAACCCCAGCCGGAGTCCTCACCCCCTCCTGCAGCACCCCAACCCCCAATTTCATGAGCATTCATGGCCCGCCATACAATTGCCATACCCAGATGTGGCCCTTGGACCAAAAAGTTTGCCCACTCCTGTTCTAATCCACATGGACAGTAACACAGCATCCCGTTGATTCCATTATGAATTTTAACCAAATCCTGGATGGTTTTAACCAAATTTTAACCAAATCCTGCCAACTTTTCCTGCAGCAGGACACCAGCTAGGTAATCATGTTTTGGGGAAGGGTGTGTTTTCTGGGCCCTCTTCGATAGGACATAACCACTTAACTCATAGATGGATTGCGCAGTCACCACCTGCTTGAAAAGCTGTGTGGCATACACAGGTGGCTTGCCATTGATAGAATTGCTTGGGATAGAATATCCCTTTGCCATTCAGGAACCTCCAGGATTATGTCATCCGGAATGTAAATCCTTTCAGGCATTCCACTTCTGAGTGTGACAAAATGCACCCCTGTATTTACACACTACACACATTGTAGTAATCTTTTTACAGAATATGCCTTGTGAGGTATCAATTGAACCTAATAATTCACTGGTCACTATCAGGGTAAAATGTGTGTAGCAATATTATATGTAAAGTTCTGACTTCCCCTGTATGAGCGTGCATGTTCAAACCCACGTAGCCCCGACGAGGCAGAAGTTGTTGTTAAACAGGTCTATCCTAGACAAAAATGTGTTTACTTCAATTTACATATAAGTAGTAAACAGAGTCCTCAAGGCAGCAAGAGGGGGAAAACTAGTTCCTCAAAGACAAAGGACAAGCTGATACCTCTAGCCAGATGTTATCCAAGCTGATTGGCAGTCACTAGTCAAGTGGCCATTCTTTGGCAGCAAAGGGGGACAGGAACAGATTAATCTGCATTTTAACAAACAAAAACATGGAACCTCTTTCACCACAAGACTCCATGTCTCTATCCTCATAGCAGGAAGGAACTTTATCAAAGGGTAACTTCAGGACAAAGCATTTCAAAGGATGACTGGACTATAAAAGGGAGGGGTAAAAACACCCCGGGTTATCTTTGTCTTCTCAGGTGACAGAGAAGGAGAAAGGAACCAATCCTTTGATTTTGGGGGGAAATTCCTGATCTAGGAACTTGGTCAGCAGTGTTGCTGGGAACCTCTGGGAAAGATTTTATCTTGAACCAAGTCTAGTCTGTTTTTAGCTACTAGAAAGTCTTGTATCCCTTTGTGGCTTTAATGCCTTATACGTGTACTCACTTAAAATCTCTCTCTTTGCAGTTTAAAATTGTTTTATAAATCTAAGCCAATCCAGTGTTGTGTTTAAACTGAACTGTTTGGGTATCTCTAATTAAAGGAGCCAACTGTTGCATATTGACCCCTTAGGGGGCAACAGACCTGTGATATCTAAACTGCCCAGGAAAGAGCTTGACAGAGTAGAAGACAGGTTTGGGGGGAAATTCAGGACTGGGAGTGTGTAGGGGTCACCCTGCAAATAGTAACCAAGGCTGGTGGAAGCCAGAGTGTTACTGGAGTGTTGCTGACGGGCTGCTGGGGTTAGAGCTGTTGTACCAGGGCTGCAGCTCTACAAACACTTAAGGTGTGATCTGCATGCTGTTTTATAGTTCCCAACCTCAGCTACTCACACTGAAAAGGATTGTGAGGTACCTAAGGTTGGAGGGCAGGTGGTAACAACCCCTTACTGGTCTGGATTGCACCCAGAAATGTGACTGGTGGACATGCTAGAAAGGGGAAGGTGACAAGGAGATGTGCAAAAGTAGGGAATTGATTTGTTTGGACTGGTTCACTGTTTTGCAGTGTTCAATGCGCTTTATTTTATTCCTGGTGTTGCAAGGCAGGCCACCTGCCATCACAATACTTGAATATTGTTTTTGTTATACAGTCATGTTTACAAAATAAAGCTTTTACTGTGTCAAAAAAGGTTTATTACTATCACTGCTCATTACATTGTATAAGCTGTATTTCAAAGAATAAGACAAGGCACAACTGAGAAGCTATATTCAGATGCAATTTCTCAATACAGCTACTCAGATCAATCCATAATGAAAATCCACAATTCATGTCTCAAATCGCTGTCCCTGGCCATTGTATAAGCAGTCATCTCATCTACAATCAACAATTCATGACAATCACAAGAGTGCTTCATTTACTGTAAAAAGTGCTGTACAAATACATCAGGCATACTATTCTCCCTCAACTATTGGTCCATGCAAGTTCATAATGTGGGTGCAGAAATCATCCCTGATCTCTGTTGTCAGTGAATACCCTGCTCCAGCTCTGACAGGTGTGCTTTTCTGGTTGAGGATACCAGTTCTGCAATGCATTTTTACCGTCCTAGGTCTATTCAGGAGCAAATGGCTCATCTTTGTCTTCTCAAAGATTGTGTGGAGGACAGCAAGCCACAATAATGCAGACAGCAGTGATGACACCAGAAGCCAAACGGTTCTGTAAACAGCGCCAGTGGGATTTCAATCTGCCAAAGGCACATTCAGCCACCATTATATACTTGCTGAGTGTAATTCAACCTTTTGCCTGGTGCTCTGAGATCAGGATATGGTTTCATAAGCCAAGGGAAAAGGCGGGTATGCAGGATTACCTAGAATAAGAGTGGAGACAGTAACTCCACTTATGACAAGTCATATGATAATAGTGTCCCAACTTGTCCATGAGGGTAGACTCCAGCTTGGCAGAAAATCCTGGCATCATGAACTTTTCCAGTGCAGTCCATGTTGGTGTCCAGAAATCAGCCTCTGGTTCACAAGGGTCTGCATAATGGAGTAGTACCCTTTGCGGTTTATGGACTTGTGCCCCTTCAGGAGGGCAAACTATGGGCACATGAGTCCCACCAATGGCCTTGGTGCAGTTTGGAAAGCTCATTCTCTAAAAACCAGTAATTACTTCAAGGATATTGCTTATGCCCACCACCTTTGGGTAAATCTCACACCTGATCGCCTCAAACCTCCATCACCACTTTACCCACATCTGACTTTCCAACATCAAACTGGTTAGTAATGGGCCCAGAGTTGCCAGCTTCCAGATGGTTATTGCAATCTGCTTCTTGACTGGCATGGCTGCCCTCATGCATGGGTCAACTCTGGAGGGTTGGGATAAGCTGCTGCCAAGCCTCAGCACTGTAGCTTACTTTATGCAAAAGTTCTGGAGCCACTGCTGGTCATCTCAGGTCTGCATGAGGATGTGACCTTACCAGACTGTGCTTGTGACACTACACCAGAAGTGCCAGCTTCTAATGCGGGCATCAGTAGCTATACCACGATTCACAAGGGGCATCAGCCAGTTCAAATCTGTCTTGTTCTCCTTCTCCAGATGCCTTTGGTAGGTCAGAAAATGCCTCTGAAAAGTCCACCCACATCTCAGAGATGTTCTGTCAGTTTCCTCAAAGGGGAGTTAAAGCCCGAACAGGACAGGTTCTTCAAATGGTGACTCCTCGTTGCTGGCTCCAGCTGCTGGGATTGTGCAGACCCAAAACACTACTCAGCAGGATGTGTTGGCAGGCTGTGACAATTTCCAGTCAAGTTTTTTTCCCCACAGTGCACCATGACTAGAGTGGCTATAGCTAGGAAGCCTAGCATAGGCTGGTTTGACTCAGGTCTGTGTAATGCAGTGTAGACATCAAGTGCAGATGTAGACTTGGGTCCACAAATTCTAAAGAAAGAGCCAATAGTCAGTGTGGATGCACAAGGCCTGGCTTACAAACCCTGAGCCTGCAGGCTTGAGTCCTGCAGACCCTGGGCTTGTATTGCAATGTAGACATACTCCTTCTGATCTGCCTGTTTCTTCATTCTTCTCTGCTCCCTCCTGAAAGATAGGTGTGAGACTTCAGCAGATGAGTCTTTTGTCATTAAAGTTAATACTTCCACTTCTGGGCAGGAGCAGTGTCTGGGGAAATTTATAACACTGTCTATATAATCTGAAGCCAATTTTTAGAGTTTATAGGGGACAAACCTCAACAAAATATCTGCACTCTAGACAATGCTTTTCATTAGGGTGTTATAAGGCTAATCTGTGCTCTTTACTTTATATAATAAGTCTATTAACATTCCAATTCAAATGAAATGTAAATCCTTTGAAAAAGAGCTCTAATGCCAGCTACAGGCATCAAGAACTGGCGAGAACCAGCAAGCATGACACTAGAAACTGTTCTCAAGTTTGGCAAGATAATAAACGCCTAAAGGAACTGGCATGATATAGCTAGACTTCAATGCGATTAAGCAACAGCGCTGCAATAGAAACATCATAATAGCTATGTTTTATGAGTGTTATGTAATAAAAATCAAAGCTGAATAAAAATCAATTCAGCATATTTCTTCTTACGTTGTTAACATAGCTATTAAAATCTTGGGAAGGGCCTTCCAAATGGTATTGCCTCACAAAAGCACTTTAAATACAGTATTAGGCATCCATCACCTGTAATGCATCAAAAACCCAATTTTGAGACTTCTCATTCTGAATTGAAAGTTTCTGTAGTGGTCATCATGCAGATCAAGATTATCTTGAAAACTTTGGACTTCTCAAAAAAGACAGCATTGGAGATGCTACTACCCAGGAAGAAACGGGAGAATTTGTACCTATGAACATTGCTTTTGTCTTGGGCTCCTTACGGAGAAGGATGCAGTGGGAGAAACTAAATAGAACGTCTGCATCTTTCACTAGTCTATGAAGCAAGTTGTACTAAGGTGGCCTGTCTTCTCTAGCAGAGGCAGGCTTAATGATGCACCTGGAAGTTTAGTGTCAATCCTGCATCTGGAATGGAGGGGGAATGTATTGAGACAGCCATGAGGATGTGCATGAGGGGCTATTGAGCTCTGTGCTGTCGTGTACGCTATGCCTGGAGGCTGATGGAGCAGCATGCCACCAGATGTACTGCTGCTCCCACAGGACGTGTTTTCCTGGCCAATGGCTGTTGAGCACCTCACTTTCATAGTGCGAAGAGAGGCTCCGATATTATTTGTTGTAGGAACGTCCAGTCCCTTCACCCCAACATGCCTTTCGATTGCTGCACACCCAGACTGAAGGTAGTGTGTGCACAGGTGCTGACACACCAGGCTGGGCACTGTGTGACTTTCTTTGTCTGCACTGGGCGGTTACCGCCTACACAACGGCTGAGCACATGAGAAGAGCTCAGGAAACATGCATATCCCTTCCACACCCTTCTGCAAGAAATAGGATTGATCAGTGGGTCAATCTTCTGCCCTCATTTACAGTGTAAATCTGGAACACAATTGGGCCCAAAGGCAGTTTGACATTGGCTTTAATGGACGCAGAGCATATGCTTGATAATTTTCAAATAAAAAAGAAAAATTCCAATCTGGATTTCTGTGTGGTACACAGCAGAGTGTGGCCAAAAGCTCTGGGCTTCCATCACCGGTTTACCAGGAGGAATGTGTTTGAACCCCATTCCTGACAACAGTTAAATGCTTAAGACCCCAGTTCTGCGTGCTGGAGAAAGCAGATTATTGTTAGGTTGCAAGTCTCAGTTGTGTTTCTGGAAAGTAGTAACAGAACAAGAGCAGTTCTACAGTTGAGTCCAGTGGGAGGAGATGGTACCTGTAATTAGTAATGCCCCAGGTGAAAGCTGTGTTGCCAACATTAACAATATCCTGAGTGTTCCAATTTGGGGCAGATTTTGTGAGGGGTGGGGGGTTGTAATCTTCAGAACACACACAAGCAACTCAGGAATCTTTCCCAAGCCATCTGCATTTTCCCTCTATGGCTTAGGGTTGCCAACCCTCCTGGATTGTCCTGGAGTCCCCAGGAGTTAAAGATTAATCTTTAATTAGATTGTCATGTGATGAAACCTCCAGGAATATGTCCAACCCAAACTGACAACCCTACTATGGCTACTAGAGACCTCTGTGACTACCACTGCCTGCCCTATGGGGGTGCACTTGTGGGTTCTGTGCAGGCATACCAGAGCTGAGTTAACTCCAAGCCCATCTAGCTGGGCAACAGGCTCCTGCATATTCCCTCCACTGCAGCAGGGAGTTAATGCAAGTAAGAATGGGGAAGCTCCTCCTTGCAGGCAAAAAGAGGGAAGCTAGGGAGCCTGCTGTGGGGGGGGGGGGGGGGCTGGGGAGGAGTGGGGAATGATCCAGAAGGGCTGAGGGCAATGGTAGTGAGGCTGGGGGGCAAGGGAGGTTCCTGTGTATTTAGGGTCATATATTGTATGCAATTTGGAGTTGAATTTTCAGCCAATAATTATGGCACATCTGGGGCAGTTGGGCAAAAACCAGAGACCAAACCATGAGTTCTGACCTCCTGGGGTTGTGATATGGTCAACTGCTAAACATACAGGACCAGCCTTGCACACACTGGCAATATGGGAGCAGCAAGGTTGGGTCCACCTATTGTGAAAGCAGGGTGCCTAGAACAGGTTTATTAGCAGTGCTTGCTGGTCAGAAAACAGTTCAGTTTTCCCCCCTCCTTTGTGGAAAATTGACTTTATATTTAAAATGTTCAGCTGAACTTTTCAGATGTCTAGTTGTGATAAGTCAAAACTTTCCATGGTAAGCAGACACTTTCTGCAAAAAACCCTGTTGAAACCCCAATTTTTCTTCAAACAGTTTCAATGGAAAATTTGTCACCAGTCCTATTTAAGTCCTTGTAAACAGATCCCATTGTAACAGATTTATCAAGTTTTGTTTGCATTGGAGTTTCCAGCTTCTGACTATTTTTTTAGTAGTTAAGATTAGTCATGCAGCAGCTGTTGACAGCCAGGCAAAAGGGGCCAAATCCTGTGGACTGCACACAGGCAAAAATCCCACAGAGGTCACCACACCTGATTCTTGTCTAACACCAGAGTAACTCCATTGCTCCTGAGTTACCCCCATACAGTAGACCAGCGTCACTGGCTACACTTTCCCTTTTTAAAGGGCAAGCCTAGGTCAACATCCCCATCTCCAAGGTGTGGCCTGAATTTATGGACCCAAAGAGATAAAGGTCACTGTCCAATATTAAACCATGTTCAGGGTCTGGAACAGAGACTTCACCCTGCTTAATACACTGGCAAGCATCCTTAAAAATCATTTTTAACCTTTTATTAAAGATACAGGGGGAAAAGAAAAGCAGGCAAAGCATTTGAAATGTAAAGAATTCAATAAGGTTTTCATTTTAACAACTCTTGTTCCCTTTAGCTGGAGATTTTACTTTAACAGCTCCAGCCCTCTCAGCTTCTTTTCCTCAAAAAAGGACAGTTATTGCCATCTGTAATACCATCTAAGAGAATGTCACTAGGGGGGTTTTCGAATTCCATTTCCTAAAAAGACAAACACACCAAAGAGGAGAGAGAAGAATAGCACAGAGAGAAAATGCAGCTTCTGTCTCTGCTGTTGACTTTCACTTGCAATGTCTGCTGAGAAAACATAAGACAATGTGTTGTGCCTATCAACCACTCTGAGACCTGGCAAACTTGTCAAGCATCAGGCTGTTTAGGGCATTGCTTTTAGTTGCCTCTTTCTAGTCATAGGTTTACAGCATTGTTGCAAAATATACAGTCTTGGTCAGACTCTTATTAGACAGAAGGAAAAAAGGAGAGGGATAGGAAAGAAGAAAAAATAAGGTGGGAAAGGAAAAGGACACGATGGGTGGAGGAGAGACAGTCTCACATCTCAGGTGGCATTCGGGATTTAAATGGAGCTGGTGACGGTGGCAACATCATTTGAGCCTGGCCTGATCTGGTCCTGGCCTGATCTGGTCTGGAAGTCTCTCGGGATTAGGACAGAAAAGGTCTGGGGTCCCAGGAGGCAGTTGGGGTGGCAGCCATGAAGGTGAAGATTGCTTGAGCAACCAACTCTTTTCCTAAAGTTTCTTTAATGACCCTAAAAGGAAGTGATGTGTAAAATAGCCCATACTATCATCTTGTCCACCAACAAAGCCTAGATTCTGACACCAAGTTTGGTCTGCAGATTTCTGGTTCCATACTCTTCTTGTGTCTCAAGCATGATCTTAACATAGTTCTTGAGTTATGTCAACATTCCTCTTTGTTTGAGGAGTTCAGTTTTTCTGTCTCCTTTTCATATCTGTTCCCATCAAGACTTTTTTTTTAAAAAAGGCCACAATATTTTAACCTTTCCAGTTGAGCTCACAATCAGAGTAAATTTTGTAGGTCCAATTATTGCAACAGGCCCTTTTAAAAACAGGTCTTCTGGGACTCTTAGTCTAGGAGAGTCATATGGGTGCAGGCTGGAAGTGGGGCCTCCAGGGGTAGGGAACAAGGATATTAAAGAGCTGCCTATATTTTAGGACAGCAGTTCTCGCAACAAATTTTTGGTGGCCTCAGAGTGCGGCCACCAACTCTCACTGGTGGCTGCACAGACACTTTTCCCCTAAAATACTTAATTAACTTTAGGAGAAACAGTTAGATATGCACAGATTCACATCCAAGTCACTGTAATGTATATTTGTTGGGGTTTTTGGCTGACTCAATAACAAAAATAATGCTGCCTCCCCCTTCTGCCACCCCCCCTCCCCAATCCAGGGCTTAGTGGATCCTGGGGCTTGCTGCGAAAAGCGATATTTGTATGTTTGTTAATATCACAGCACACTTAGTAGCTGCCGGGGAGGCTATGAAAAGTGATAAGTGATATCAACAAACATACACGTATCTCTTTTAACAGATAGCTAGTAAGTCTGCTGTGAAAAGTGATACGTGAATGTTTGTTTATATCACTTTTCTCAGCAAGCCCCAGGACCCATTAAGCCCTGGATGGAGGGGCCGAAGGGGGAGGCAGCAGGGGACAGAGGTGATGGTGGGGTGGATGCGAGGCTGGGGGAGGCAGCGGGGGCCCGGGGCAATGGGGGAGATAGATGTGGGGCTGGGGGAGGCAGCAGGGGCCTGGATGGATACAGGGGCAATGGGGGTGGGTGATGAGCCCCCCTGTTGCGCAGCCAGAGCCAGGGCCTGGTGTCTGCTGCCACAGGGCCAGGGCCGGGGCTCAGTGCCCGTGGCCAAAACCTGGAGCTGGGGACAGGAACTGCATGGCTGGACCCATGCAGCCAGAGCTGTGGGTCAACGCCCCTGGCTAGTGCCTGCCGCCGCATGGCCAGAGTCCGGAGCTGGGTGCCGGAGCCCAGGAATGCGTGGCTGGAGTCAGGAGTCAGCGCCCGCCACTGCATGGCCGGAGCCTGGGAGCAGAGCTGTGGGTCAGTGCCTGCTGCTGTGCAGCTGGGGCAGGAGATCAGCGCCAGGGGCTAGGGCCGGGTGGCTGGAGCCTGGGGCCAGCGCCCGCCACTGCATGGCCAGAACTGGGGGGCCAGAGGCCGACTGAAGCTCCATGGCTGGAACTGGGGGTCAGCAACTGAGTGGGCTCTGTAACTGAGGTGGAGAACTTGGAATGAAGTTGTGCCCTGGGGAGGGTGAAGTTATACCATGGAGAGGGGGAAAGATAGACCCTCAGGGAAGGGCTGTGCCTAGTAAGGAGTCTGGCTGACCTAAGTGAAGGTTTCCCCTTCCCTTTTGGGGAGCAAATTGAGTGCCCCAAATGAAGACCCTTGATATAGAGAGAAGGTTAAGCCATCACCACACCAAATGACTCTACTAATCTAGGGAAGACTGCCTTCAAAGGCAACTGAGGCAGTGGATGCAGCTCCATGCTGGAGGGGAGAGGTCTTTCTTTGGGAATAAAAACTGAAAATGAACCTCAGAATCTCCCTTAACACTTATATTAACTTCCCCAAAACTTCACTGACAGAGTTGACATTCCTCAGCGCTGCCTCATACTCTTCCAGAATGTGGAGTGGCTAAAAGAAAAAGGGTCAGGTCCCAAGAGTTTTTATAGAGGTTTTTTTGCAGCCTTTTGACAGCACCAATCCTTGGGTGAACAATAGGCTTTTGCAGTAACCTTCTATTTCCTAAACATCACCGGTAATTAGCTATATGGATTAACCTAAGGTAATTACCTTATATCGCCCACCATTTGCAGGTGATTTGCTGCATATTTCAAAGAGAAATCAAGACAATGATATCACTGTATTTACAGTTCATTTAAATGTTAATATCGTCTTTGATTTCCGAATTAACAGAATACAACGATAGACAGGAACCGCTAGATTACATTTTAACAATATATATGTAAACACACAAAAAGACAAATATTATCTATCAATATTTCTCTAAAGATTGAATCTGGGTCAATTATCCTGCAAGTTGCTTAATCCTTTCTGGACTTATGTCACAATTAGCTCTTCTTCCCCCTAAGTAGAGGACCTACACTTTCCTTAATCTTTCTCTATGTATTTAAAGAATTATGCCTTATGTCCTTCTTGCTAGGTGTAACTCATATCGTGCCGTAGCCTTTCTGATTTTGTCTCTAGTGTGCTATTCTTTTGTACCCCTCAGCAATTTGTCATATTTCCACCTTTTTGCAAGCATGAAAGGTAGCCCTCACTGGCAGTGAAGTCTAGTAATTAGGGAGGGGTGTGGTAGGTTGTCCCCCTCCCTGATGTCTCCCCTTTCCTCTCCAACTCCATCCTATCAGGTCTTTCCCTTCTTTGTGGCTCAGCCATAAAATAAAAAGTCTTTTGAGGCCCACAAGGGCTTCAGGCTTTCTCCTTAGCTCTGGGATTGGGGTCTGGACCCTTGTGTATTCAGGACCTTCCCCAGTTAGATTCCCCACTGAGGGGTAGACTCCTATTGTCCCACCTTTAGGGATTCATAGGGGAGCCCAAGCCCACCCTTTCCAACAGGCTCTGATCCAGGCCCAATGGTGGGCAGTGAAGTTCTACACCTTGTGGTGCTAAATGGCTGCCTCCCTCGGTCACTTCCTACCTGAATTTCCCTTTTTCTTCATGGGTGCAGGGCCTCGCAAGAGCAGGGCACACACCTCTGCTACACTGACCCCACAGGCAGGAGGAGAAGAGACAATCCAAGGCCGAGAGGGTCTGGTTGTCTTCCCACTTGGCCCTTGTAGTCAGGTACTGTTGGGTTCAGGTTGGGATGCAGGACTGTACTGCGCATGTCTCTCAAGTGTCTGTGAGGAAGCAATAACTTGCACAGATGTCTTACTGCCTGTAAGTAGAGGTACTAAAGCTTGTGTAGTGCAATTATTTCAAATATTGCTAAACTTGTCCTTTGTCCTATTCAATAACTGATACTGGTACTGTCAGAGCCGCCGGGGGGGAGGCGGGGCAAGTGGGGCAATTTGCCCCAGGCCCCGGAGCAATACACTATACTATAGTATTGCAACTTTTTTTTTACAGAAGGGGCCCCGAAATTGCTTGGCCCCAGGCCCCCTGAATCCTCTGGGTGGCACTGGGTACTGTCCATGCTAGACACTTCATGAAGGTCAGAGCTTTAGATTTTTCCCTATCTCTTCCTCAAAGTTATAAGAATCTGGGTATGTTGAGAAGCTCATGGGGGAGGGTACTGTGTCAGGAAACCCTTGACCAAATGACCCAGGGAGCTGCTTTTCTTTGATCACACTGTCCCATTCAGGAAATGGGTGAGGAGCATAAGTTATGATTACATTAGCCTGCCTTCTCTCTATTGATTTAATGCTGTATCCCTAGACAACACTTTTTGTGAGGCTCTCTTGGGGCATCCAGAAGTACGGGTCACCTGTTACCCCTCAGAAAGAGAGATTTTCTGCTGCTAAATGGTGTCAGCTCCCTGCCAGCCCAACAAACTCCTTGGGACTTTGCCAGTCCTTTCCTTGCCTTGCATGTAACTCTTGGTGCCCCCCAGTTCCCAAACCCCTGGAAGAGTGTTCCTCTGCCATCTCCTTTCACTGGACCCTACAGAAATGACCAAGTCTGCTGTCTCTACAGAGGATTGGTTGGAGTGCTGTTACAGGGCAGAGGCCCTTTTCTCATGGGTGCTGAAGAGGCTCTTAGAGTCACACTTCTATAGTAAAATCTGCACTAAGCTTTGGTCTCAGGGGAAAACTTTCTAAAAGAGCTCCTGCAGGATGCAGGCCCAGAGCAAGTAACATGCACAACACACCTTTTCTGAAAGCTGCCAAGACTAGGGCTCAAACTCACACTACATACGTTCTCAGTTTTAAGGGCTACAGTCTGTTACTTGGAGCCACCCACTTACTGTGACAGCAGATTGCCTGCAAATCCTCTGGCTGCAACAAAGCCTTAGTCTTGCTGAACATGTGAATTTCACTCTTTGGCATGTCTGGGTCAACCATGTTGGAGTTTGTGATAAGGTACATCCCCCCACCTCCCCAGACAGTCACTCTGTGATATGACAAGTGCACCTGCCTCAGCTTCCCTTCAGAGTCCCTAGGAACTCCACACAAGCTTTCTTGACTCACTAATACCCTCCTTGGGTACTAGGTATTACTAAATATAGTTCAGATAATCCATAAAACAGAATCCCAAACAGTCTACCTCTCATACCCAGTGTACATACTGGAGTTCTTAAGTCTATTGACATGGCATAGAACGGTGGTTGTCAATCTTTTTTTACCCAGAGACCCCTAAACTTAAATAGACAAATCTGCCAACCTCTAACTGCCTCCTAATTATTTTGTTGTTCGTAATTTATTTCTTTCACATTACTTTAATAGTTATCACAAATATCACTATAGAGAAACTATTTAAATAGATCAACAAAAAACACAGCAAATTAAAATACTGACAGCTTATCTGATACTAATGCGATCCTTGGGCTTGTTTGGTAGCACACAGCTTGTCCAGTTGAGGAGTAATTTCAGTTGGGCAAGTGCGAAGGTCATCTCCAACATTCACTCTTGAATGCTGTTTGTTTTTAATGCTGATGAGGGCTGAGAATCCATTTTCACAAAGGTAAGAAATTTGGCAGCATGTGACCTCCAGAAGAAGAAAGGGGAGCGTCCATGTACCAGCAACGCAGATACAGGTAAGTAACCATTTTCATGTTCTCTCCACAGGTACTAATGCGGAGACTGGACTAGATGATACATCTGAGGGAAGGGAAGAGAAGGAAACTCTGCCGATTGGATGGCATGAGATGCACTGTCCCAGGGATGGGGGTTCCACGACCACCGGTCCCAAGAGAAGGAGGCGGGTGGTGGTGGTCGGGGACTCTCTCCTCAGGGGGACTGAGTCATCTATCTGCCGCCCCGACCGGGAAAACTGAGAAGTCTGCTGCTTGCCAGGAGCTAGGATTCATGATGTGACAGAGAGACTGCCGAGACTCATCAAGCCCTCGGATTGCTACCCCTTCCTGCTTCTCCACGTGGGCACCAATGATACTGCCAAGAATGACCTTGAGCAGATCACTGCGGACTACGTGGCTCTGGGAAGAAGGATAAAGGAGTTTGAGGTGCAAGTGGTGTTCTCGTCCATCCTCCCCGTGGAAGGAAAAGGCCTAGGTAGAGACCGTTGAATCGTGGAAGTCAACGAATGGCTACGCAGGTGGTGTTGGAGAGAAGGCTTTGGATTCTTCGACCATGGGATGGTGTTCCAAGAAGGAGGAGTGCTAGGCAGAGACGAGCTCCACCTAACGAAGAGAGGGAAGAGCATCTTCGCAAGCAGGCTGGCTAACCTAGTGAGGAGGGCTTTAAAGTAGGTTCATCGGGGGAAGGAGACCAAAGCCCTGAGGTAAGTGGGGAAGTGGGATACCGGGAGGAAGCGCGAGAGGGCAGGGCTCCTGCCTCATACTGAGAAAGAGGGACGATCAGCGAGTTATCTCAAGTGCCTATACACAAATGCAAGAAGCCTGGGAAACAAGCAGGGAGAACTGGAAGTCCTGGCGCAGTCAAGGAATTATGATGTGATTGGAGTAACAGAGACTTGGTGGGATAACTCACATGACTGGAGTACTGTCATGGATGGATATAAACTGTTCAGGAAGGACAGGCAGGGCAGAAAAGGTGGGGGAGTTGCACTGTATGTAAGGGAGCAGTATGACTGCTCAGAGCTCAAGTATGAAACTGCAGAAAAACCTGAGTGTCTCTGGATTAAGTTTAGAAGTGTGAGCAACAAGGGTGATGTCGTGGTGGGAGTCTGCTATAGACCACCGGACCAGGGGGATGAGGTGGACGAGGCTTTCTTCTGGCAACTCACGGAAGTTACTAGATCGCAGGCCCTGGTTCTCATGGGAGACTTCAATCACCCTGATATCTGATGGGAGAGCAATACAGCGGTGCACAGACAATCCAGAAAGTTTTTGGAAAGGGTAGGGGACAATTTCTTGGTGCAAGTGCTGGAGGAACCCCCCCCTATGGGCAGAGCTCTTCTTGACCTGCTGCTCACAAACTGTGAAGAATTAGTAGGGGAAGCAAAAGTGGATGGGAACCTGGGAGGCAGTGACCATGAGATGGTCGAGTTCAGGATCCTGACACAGGGAAGAAAGGAGAGCAGCAGAATACGGACCCTGGACTTCAGAAAAGCAGACTTTGACTCCCTCAGGGAACTGATGGGCAGGATCCCCTGGGAGAATAACATGAGGGGGAAAGGAGTCCAGGAGCGCTGGCTGTATTTTAAAGAATCCTTATTGAGGTTACAGGGACAAACCATCCTGATGTGTAGAAAGAATAGTAAATATGGCAGGCGACCAGCTTGGCATAACAGTGAAATCCTTGCTGATCTTAAACACAAAAAAGAGGCTTACAAGAAGTGGAAGATTGGACAAATGACCAGGGATGAGTATAAAAATATTGCTCGGGGATGCAGCAGTGAAATCAGGAAGGCCAAATCACACCTGGAGTTGCAGCTAGCAAGAGATGTTAAGAGTAACAAGAAGGGTTTCTTCAGGTATGTTATCAACAAGAAGAAAGTCAAGAAGCACTTAGAGGAGAGGAAAGTGATCAGGAACAGTCAGCATGGATTCACCAAGGGCAAGGCATGCCTGACTAATCTAATTGCCTTCTATGACGAGATAACTGGCTCTGTGGATGAGGGCAAAGCGGTGGACGTGTTGTTCCTTGACTTTAGCAAAGCTTTTGACACGGTCTCCCACAGTATTCTTGCCAGCAAGTTAAAGAAGGATGGGCTGGATGAATGGACTATAAGGTGGATAGGAAGTTGGCTAGATTGTCGGGCTCAACGGGTAGTGATCAATGGCTCCATGTCTAGTTGGCAGCCGGTATCAAGTGGAATGCCCCAAGGATTGGTCCTCGGGCCAGTTTTGTTCAATATCTTCATAAATGATCTGGAGGATGGTGTGGATTGCACCCTCAGCAAGTTTGCAGATGACACTAAACTGGGAGGAGAGGTATATACGCTGGAGGGTAGGGATAGGATACAGAGGGCCCTAGACAAATTAGAGGATTGGGCCAAAAGAAATCTCATGAGGTTCAACAAGGACAAGTGCAGAGTCCTGCACTTAGGACGGCAGAATCCCATGCACCGCTAAAGACTAGGGACCGAATGGCTCGGCAGCAGTTCTGCAGAAAAGGACCTAGGGGTTACAGTGGACGAGAAGCTGGATATGAGTCAACAGTGTGCCCTTGTTGCCAAGAAGGCCAACGGCATTTTGGGATATATATGTAGGGGCATTGCCAGCAGATCGAGGGACGTGATCGTTCCCCTCTATTCGACATTGGTGAGGCCTCATCTGGAGTACTGTGTCCAGTTTTGGGCCCCACACTACAAGAAGGATGTGGATAAATTGGAGAGAATCCAGCGAAGGGCAACAAAAATGATTAGGGGTCTGGAACACATGACTTACAAGGAGAGGCTGAGGGAACTGGGATTGTTTAGTCTACGGAAGAGAAGAATGAGGGGGGATTTGATAGCTGCTTTTGGCTACCTGAAAGGTGGATCCAAAGAGGATGGATCTAGACTATTCTCAGTGATACCAGATGACAGGACAAGGAGTAATGGTCTCAAATTGCAGTGGGGGAGGTTTAGGTTGGATATTAGGAAAAACTTTTTCACTAGGAGGGTGGTGAAACACTGGAATGCGTTACCTAGGGAGGTGGTGGAATCTCCTTCCTTAGATATTTTTAAGGTCAGGCTTGACAAAGCCTTGGCTGGGATGATTTAGTTGGGGATTGGTCCTGCTTTGAGCAGGGGGTTGGACTAGATGACCTCCTGAGATCCCTTCCAACCCTGATATTCTATGATTCTATGATTGATGGGGGAAGAGGCCGAGCAGGGGCAGAGCCCAGTCAGGGCCATGGTCCAGGTGCCGGTGGTGCGCCCAGCCTGCCACACTTCTAGAAAGTTTTGCCTCCAGCGTTCCATGGCATTTGACTTCCTGCATGGCCAGCCTTTTTAGGAGAGGCTTCGACTTCCCAAGCCTCTTATAAACACCGCCCATGCCTTAATGTGCAGGAGATGGTTGTCATACAATTCATCCATTTCTGCAGCAACCACACTGCTGAAAAAGTACATGCATGCAATGGTTGTGCTTTGATAAAGTCACCAGCTTTTATTGTCTCATCAAGTACATCTTTCAGGTCATCTGGCATCTTTCTCATGACTAGGTTCTTCCTGTGAAGCATGCAAAGCGTTACTTTTGCGAATGGTGCAACATCCCCGTAATTTTTTTTGCAACCCCATTTTTTTGCCTCCCATCATTGCAGCAGCACTGTCTGTGCACACACGATACCACTGCCTTCAGTCTAAGTTGTTGCGCTCATCGTGAAATTATCCAGACACTTAAAAATCTTATCACTTGTCGTTTTTGTCAGTAGTGATCTGCAAAACAGTGAGCTGCAAAACAGATCTATTTTCCCATCACAGGTGTATCGCACATAAACCAAACAGCTGAACCTCACCTGACACATCCAAAGATTCGTCCAGTTGTAAGCTGAATTTCCCACTTGCTTGAATCCTGTGTAACAACGAGCCTGTTGCATCAGCTGCAACATCTGTAATTCACCTTTTAATGGTGTCGTTCGATACTAGCACATTCTTCAGTTTATTAACAGCTTCGTCCCCTAATATTTCATGACACATATCAATTGCAGCTGGCACCAGCAAAGTTTCAGCAATTGTATGTGGCTTTCTGTTTTTAGCAATTCTAATTGCAACCCTGTAGGATGCTTTGAGAGCCTTCTCTTGTACAGTTACACAGTTTGTATAGTCTTATTGTTTGTTTGTTTGTTTTTAGTAGGCAATTCCGCTTCCTTTCAAAGCACTCCACTGGATTGTCAATGCTTTCCTCATGCAAAGACCTCAGATGTCTTGTAAATTTTGCCGACTTAAGTGCTTCATTAGAAAGTACTTCTCCACAAATTACACACTGTGGTCTTGATTCTCCACCGACACATACAAACGCAAAACCGAGTTTAATGTAGCAGTCATCATATTTCCTCAGTTTGTTTTTTGAAAGGGGTTCAGTTTTGTTTGTTTCTTTCTTTCTCTTCTGTCTTATTTGAGACGTTTTCTGCTTCATGAACTGCCAAAGTAGACTGAGTCATTTTACAGACAGCAAACTTATCCCTTATAGAAATTAAATGAATTAATTATATTTCACAGTTGCAGCTGAAATGATCACCCTGCGCTGAATTACAAAGGTCCATGTCAAACCGATGTCTACAACACAACTGGTGTAAACCAGATGGGTTATTGGCACACGACAGATACAAAATGTGGAACCTCAGCTTTTACTTCAGTAATTTAAACACATTAGATTTGTATTCCTGTGCATCGTTCTCAAATTATTTTCACAAATTGATGTTTTAAATGACAAATTACAGCGTTGCTAGGTGATATATGAACAGTGCCAAGTCGCTATCAACTTAGAATGTGCGACTGAAAGTGTCAGCATGGTGTGTCATTTATTATTATGTAGTTGCTGGCACATTCGTAGACTCCCTTGATTATACTGGCAGACCCCTAAGGGTCTGTAGACCACAGGCTGAGAACCACTGGCATATACCATGCTCCACCACCTTCTGCCATAGCAGGGCTCTTCAGGCCTCACCTGTTCTTCTGGCAGGACAGGCCCACAGCATTTCCAGGTGGAGTGCTAATGGGTGGCGGGTAATAGGCCAGGGGAGGCTAAGACTCCGCTGGTGCAGCTGCCGCCAACCTGCCACCGGATGTCTGGGCTGTGGTGGCTCCGCCTCTTCCCCTCCCTGCTCCAGCCCTTCCCAGAGGCCTCCACCACCCATCGCTACCTGGTGAGTCCCTCCTTGCTTCTCTCCTCCACTCCATCCCCCCCCTCCAGAGATCCCCTCCACGCACTGCATCCCTCCTCTCCTCCATCCCCTCTCTGCGAGACTCCCCCCACTTGCCACTTCCCTCCACTCTCCCGCCCCCACGAGGCTGCCTGCCACTCGCTGGTCCCTCCTCTCGTCCATCTCCCTCCCTCTGAGACTCCCCTGCCTGCCACATCCCTCCTGTCCTCCACCCCCCCTCCCAGCAAGACCGCCCGCATGTCCCTCCTCTCCTCCATTCCCTCCCCATGAGACCCCCCTGCCGGTTGCCATGTCCCTCCACCCCCTCACCCCATCAAGACCCCCCGCTCGCCACGTCCCTATCTCTTCCACTCCCCTCCCTCTTGGGGGTGTGGGGGGGTGAGCAGGGACGCAGGGAGCAGTAGGCAGGGCGCACCTCATGAGGGAGGGAGTGGAGGAGAGGCGGGACGTGGCAAGCAACAGTGGAGGGGTCCTGGGTGGCAGCTGGAGCAGAGCAAGGGCGGATTGGGGATGGGGCTGTGGGCAGAAGAGGTGGGACAGGGAGTTAGCCTCCCCCAGGGGAAGCATCACCTGCTGCCACCTATGCCCTCTCTTCAGGGGTGCTGGAACAATTTTTATAGTGGGGGTGCTGAGAGTCATTGAACCAAACTGTAGACACTCTGTGTAACAGAATCCACCTCAAGCCAGGGAGTGCTGCAGCACCCCTAGTTCCAGCACCTATGCCTCTCTTCCCAGCAGGAACCCCCACAGCTTCTCTGCTAGGAGTTCATCCTCACCAGGGGAGCAACCCTCACTCCCCCTGGCCCTCAGCAGTCCACTGGCTCCAGCTCTTCAGCATGGAGATGTCAGCAGGCAAGCCCCTCTCCTCCTTCAGTCTTCTTTGGCCTTAGCTTCAGCTCTCCAAACTTAAGTCAGCCAGCAAACCCCTCTACTGCCTTCCCCCGGAAACCACCTCCAACTTCTTTTTGGGGTCTCCTGGCTTCGGGCAGCTCTCCCCTGCCAATCTTTCACTTTCAGGTAGCTTTCTCCTCTTCTTTTCCTGGCTGAACCCCCCACTTCTTGTATTTTATGGCATAACAGACTCACATTCTGAGTCTGTAACTCCCAAGCTGGATTTAATGATATAGTCAGTCTCTTTCTCACTATTTTAAAAAAATTGTAATATTGTGCTTTCTTAAAGGTGCCTCATTTTCCTGATGCTCTTACTAGGCATTTTAGCATAATCTTTGTCACTTTTAGGTACCTGAGTTTGTCATACAAAGTTCCCCAATTAGTATTATACTCTTTACACACCCACAGGATGTGATCAACCATTTCTTTGACCTTGCATGTCTCTTATAGCCTATCTTTGTGTTTATTAATGAAGGGCAAGTTACTGTTTAAGCCACAGTGTCTGGCAAGTATGTGGAGTAGAACTCACTCTCTCCCTGGTTCTTTCAATATGTCAGTGTTTTTGATTCTAGGGCATACTTCCTGGAATCTTCCCCCCACATCCTTTGTCCATACTTCCTGCTACTCCTTAGTTCATCTTTAATGAGGTTTTTAAACTCCTGTTTACTTAAAGGGATCAGTCAATTTTTCCCACAGCATTTTTGCTGCTGCATCTGCCACCTACCTCCCTGCTATCCCATCCTGCATGCTATTTCAACGTTTACTCCCATCTGTGCCAATTCTGTTAGTAACAATGTTCATTAATTATATAACTTCTGCTATCTGAATTCTGATTTGATTGCTAGTCGTTTTGATAATGAATCTGACAAGATGACAATTGATGTAGGTTGCACATTGAGCATCTACTATAATGCCAACATTATCCCTGCTAGTTTGTCCACCAAAACAGCTACAGATTTTGATAGTCTAATGGATTTCTTTATTCCAAGTCCTGGGATGCAGAATGCTGTGAGGCTTTCTTATCTTTAGACCCATCTGTAAATATTTGGCAATGTTTGTCCCATTTATTAGCTATAGATCAATTTCCTGTACTTCATACATTTAGCTCTCCTTTTCTCCTTTTAATTTCATTATACAGTTCCACATTTCAGGTTTTTTTCCACCAGAAACATTTTCCCCATGTCTATTTATACTCATTTCTTTTCTCGTAGTTCCTTTGTCTGTACTTCAATACGATTAACATGAGACATTTTTTGTTTCCCCCTCCCAATGTTGTTCACTGAATTCCCAGAAATCTTCATATATTTGTTTAGTGTTTTTCTATCTTCCCTGTTTCCAATTACTTTTTGTTGCCCAAAAGGTTAAGTCCAATAATTTCATTCTTAACACTACAAGCATGTCACGGCAGCTATCTGCATTACACAAAGGGGTCATGATGAAGGCACCACATAAGATGCATAATGCCTGTGCTTGGATTGAGTCTAGCTTCCTTGGGTTCATTTTTGATGGTGAACTAAACACTTGGTGTCCATATTCAATGTTTCGTCTTATTAATGCTTTATAAAGTATTACATTGCTTTCTTATCCACACCACAGCTAGTTCCAGAGGTACTTTAAAGTAGATTGATTTTGCCTTTACATTTATCTACAATATTTTCAAAATGATCCTTCCATGTTAGCTTGCTGTCAAACATCACAACCAAGGAATTTGTAGCTTTTAACGATACCAATGTGCTATCCTGTAGCAAAGGGGGAGTGGTCTCCCGCCCTGACAGACAGGGAGAGAGCTGCGACTGCCCCCTGGTGAGCAGAACCAGGATTCCCGCGGCCACCCCAGAAGCAGAGGGCAGGGCAGGAACAGGAACTATAATAGGCCGGCCTTCTAGCTCAGCCGGGGCAGAGCTGCCAGAGGAGCAGGAAGTCTCTCTCCCACTGCTGGAGCCCGGATCTGATGGAGATTGCTACAGTGCCAGAGACCCAGAAGAACTGCTGGAGCTGCCAGATACCGGGGACACCAAGGAGCTGTTGGGGCTGCCACTAGCTGTTTACCCGAGCGAGACTGACAACAACCCCGGAACCCAGGTGCCCCTAGACTGGGAGTGTACGAAGGAGTCAGAGAAGACAAATAAGGTTCAGCTGTGTGATTGATTGTAAGCCGGCCAGCGTGTTGCAGTCAGTTTTTCCTGCTGACCCAGTGGCGGGCCACTGTTAGGGCCCTGGGCTGGGAAGCAATGGAGCAGGAGGGCCTGTGTCCTCCTACTCCCTGCCACTCCACTTTGTGGTCATTGGTCTGGAACCCACATGAACAAGGGCACCAGATGGTTTGCTGACTCTCCCATTAGAGAGCTAATCTCCCCTAGACTGAACTGATTGCTGCCCTGCCATGATTGAGGGCCCAGGTGAATAGACTCCCTACTGCTCTGCCTGACTGACTGTAGGTCAGAGCCCCTACTGGATTACTGCCCTGCCTGGACTGAGGGCCCCAGCAGATAGACTCATTGCGGCTCTCCCAAACCTCTAGCCAGAGCCTTTAACTATGTGTCGCCCCGCCCTGATTGAGGGATCCGGCTCCTAGATTTATTGAGGCTTGGCTTAACTGCGGGCCTGGGACACTAACTGTGAGCTGATTTTCCCCTGAACTGAAGCATGCCGGAAGTGTTGTAGCGAAGGGGGTGTGGTCTCCCGCCCTGACGGACAGGGAGAGAGCCACAACAGCCTTATGTATCCCTATAGAGGAAGTTTACAATCCTTTTTAATGTTCCTATTAACGAATATCATTTTTAATTTTCAGAATTAAATAAAGACCTACATTTCCCCATTCTGCACTTTTCCTAAGTGCTTCATTAATTTACTTCTCAGTCCTTTCCTGGTTTCTGTTTTAGCCCATATGGCACAGTCATCTGGAAACGAGGAAATACCTATTCTTACACATCCTTTTTGGGAGATCGTTTATTATTATGTTAAATAAGGTTGGGCTGATGACACTCCCCTGTGGAGTGCCATTTGTGGCTGTATATGCTGGAGTAGGCTTTCCCTATTCAGACCTGCATAGTTCTTACTTAAGAAATTCTTTGTCCACCTATATATATATATTTTTCTTTTATGCTCATGGATGCTATTTTATATAATAAGCCCTCTCTCCATAACACCATATGGTTTTTCAATATCTAGGAAAGCTGCTAGGAAAGCTGCTATCATATATTTCTTATACTTTATTTCTATCTCTACATTTACTATATGATCAGCTGTATGCCTTCCCCTCCTGCACCCTGTGCATGTTTTCTATAAATCCATTTCTCTCTAGATATGATAATCTTTCAATCACCATCATTTCCCTGGCTTTACCCATACACGATGTAAGGGAAATTGGCCTGTACACATCAGGTCTTGTTCAGTTTACCTGGTTTCTGTACTGGGACTCCAACCCCATGTTTCCACTCCATTGGCAGCTCACCTCTTACTCCTGGGGGAATTCTGCTCCCTGCGGGGGCGCAGAATTCCTACTCTCCGCAGATTTCTTTGCTCCCCAACAGAAAAAGGGGGGAGCAAAGAAATCTGGGGAGAACACATGCCCCTTCCCTGGCAGCCTGGGCGTGTCTGCCCAGAGCAGCCAGCAGAGATCCTCGCGGAGAAAGGGAGATGAGGCAGGCGAGCATGCATGGAGAGAGGTCAACAGGGCGGGGTTGGGCATGTGCCTGTGTGTGAATGAGTGCGAGAGACTCTCTTCCTCTCGCTCACTATTGCGGCGCCCCTGGCTTGGAGGGGTCAGGCTTTGTGAGTCAGGCTCTGTCGTCCACTGAGACAAAGCAGAAATGTAACAATTAAGTAGGCAGGATGCTAATGTTCCCATTGTCAGTCAATTGTTCCCATGCTTAGTCAATTCCCCAGGAGCCTAAAACACATGTAAGCGTTTTAAGGCTCCTTTACATTGCCAGAGTGGTGTAAAGGAGCCTTATAATAAATGACAGTAAGGGAATCCTCAGCTAGGAGGATCTATGAGCTTTCTTGCTTTTTTCCTGTGCCAGAGAGGCACAATGGGGTTAGATTACAGCTCAGAATCTATTTTACTTACCCATTTTAAAAAAATGCAGGACAATGATTATGACTTCTGGACAATATAAAATGACGTTCTACTTTACTTTTATTTTTGTGTTTGGTGTTCGGTCATATAATTTAAATGAAAATCCAGGATTATAACTGGAATGCTGGGTATTGGTTACCAAGTATTTGTAATTTTCATGTGTTTAGGAAATACTCAACAGTTGTTGTGATTTTGTTTTTTTTAATTCCTGTACGGTAGTTTAAATAAATTACCAAAATAAGTGAAACTGGTGTGGTTATATTGCATTATTTTGACAAAATATGCAGAGTTTTGCAGAATTTTTAATTTTTTGGTGTAGCATTCTCCCAGGAGTAACCTCTTCCCTCATATACTGTTATACAGTTTTAGCAGTATTTTCAGATTCCCTTCATCCAGGTGTTTTTACATTCTGTTACATATGACATTCTTGCCTTGTGCAGAGTTTTGTGGTGTGTTTTTTGCTTTTAGATGTAACTTTTTGAAGTTCCCTCACAGTTTTTATTTTAATATCCAATCATCTTCCTCCCATCTCTTCCAGTTCTCATGATTTCTTTAATGAATCCCCAACCCCACTCCACAAGCTTTCTGTACTTTGACTTTCACCATTACTAACATTTATGGAATATTTCTGCTAGGGCTTCCACTTTTTCTTCATTAGAGATTTTTATCCCTTGGCCTTCTGCAATGAGGTCTGGCATAAAATTACTCTTACTCTGTATTCAATTGCTAATATGGCTACATACCTCTGTTTTAGTGTCTTTATTTCCCCACAGTACTTTCTCCACCTTTCTGTTTTTGCCTTTTTAATAATCCTTTGCACAATTGCCTTGTTTCTTTTATATTTCATTAAATCCTCATTATTAGTTGTATTTTTTGCTTTCTTATGTGCCTTGTTCCTTTAATAGCTTTTTTTTTTTTTTTTTTTTTTTTACACTCATTCTACCATGGTACATGGTTTGTACCTTTTTTGGGTGGCTTGATGTCTTAGGTATAGCTAATTTTGCTGCTGTTGTGATTTCCTTACTTATATTGCTACTAACCTCCTCAAGGTCGTGGCTCATACATTGTTCATTAATATTTTCATTACATTTGCTTCTAAATAGATCCCAGTTTAATGTTCTTAAATATTCTAAGTAGGGGGCCTTCCTCCATCCTCAACATTGATGTACTGGAAGTACAGGGAAGTGGTCACTTCCCAATCCCTCCTCTTTATCGACTTCCCAGCTGCATTTGCTTGCTGTGCTATTTGACACAATTCCCAGGTTTAGACAAGAGAGATTTCCATTGGCTGCATTAAATCTACTGAGTGTGTCATCATTCACGATCACTAAACTGTTTTAATCAATGACTTGTTCTAGACATTTGCTGCTGTTATTTCTTCCACTTCCGTACAACCTGTAATGGCTGTTTAGGTCTCCACGTATCCTATACAGGCCTGTTGCATCTTCAGCAATCTCTGATCATTCCTTAATCTGCAGTGTTCCACAGGGGTTGTACGTTATGTTCTCAAAGATGCAGATTGATTTTCCATTGGAATCTCAATAGAATTGTTTGCTATTTAGTTTCTTCACCTCAAATTTCAAGATAATTTAGATTTTCCTTAATGAATGTAAAAACTCCCCCTTCCCTTCCTATTTCTGTGATATATGTAATCTATCCTACTATTCCTATTAGCCATGTTCCTTGTATGTAAATTATACCGGGTTTAGTAGCCTTATCAAGGATATCTTTTCTTTAGTTACTATGCTATTAGGCTACATGTGTTCCAAGACTAAATAGTTAGTCTCATTCTATTTATCCTTCAGCATTTCCTTCACTTAAAGCAGCAGAAAAGTACCTATGTGTTAATAACTTACCAGTAGAAAAATTCCATGCTTTAACTATAATTTTCATTGTTTTTTCCTGTCTTATGTGCAGTTTATTACTTCAATCATAAAAGCTATAAACCTCTGCCTATACATAATGTCTTCTATTTTCCCTGTATCACTTAATTAGATCCTTTGGATTTATTCTGTTGTATCTGTCTTTCTCCGTACTGAGTTTCCTCTTCCCTTAAATGCCTCCTAGTATCTTCTGCATAGGATATATGCTGTGACGGGTTCCCCCCCTCAGGGTGCCACCTGGAACTGGGGTACCACTGAGCCCACCTGACCCACCAGCCTGGGCGCCCACTTACCCTGTAATGCTGTGACAAGCTGCAGACATGCTCCCGGTCTCACACTTTCACCAGCACACAGGTAGGGACACACCCAGCTATAATAACATGCAGACATGCTTTCTGACCAGTCCCTGCATGGGAAGGCTATACAGCTAGGGCACTAACCAGCTTTACAGGTGCACACCCCTTCTAGATGGTGGACCCAAAATTATACCTTCTTGTGCTGCACAGAGAACTGTATAGCGTAAGCTCATGAAATTCACTCCCTCCCTCAATGTGGAGAGGAATATACACAGCGTTCTGCCCCAAGTTATGATTTCCACACACTGATTTTTAGACAAAACAAAACAAGTTTATTAACTACAAAAGATAGCTTTTTTTTAAGTGATTACAAGGGATAGCAAACAGATCAAAGCAGATTACCTAGCAAATAAACAAAAATGCAGTCTAAGCTTACACTTCAAGAAAAGGACTCAGTCTATATTGTGATGCAGTAAAGTAAACCAGGACTCTGTGAATTTGTGGGCCATACAACTCCAAACACATCTTTCAAAATTCTATTGAAACTTATCATTTCTTATTAAGATTTTAGAAGTGGCCCCTGGCTTTACTGAGCACCAATCCTCTACTCATTTTTAAAAATACATTGTATCCAGAACCTCTGATTACTGCAGTGCCACAGTCTTGGGCACCATATAAGAATCTAGGGAGAGGTGGGTACTGCAGAAAATACATGTCTTGCTCACTGACCTGAGGTTCCAGAAATCCACAGCAACCAGCTGAAGAAACTTTTCCAGCTGTTGTACAGTTAAATGCTTTACACCATATAACTAGCTTGTAGCTTAATTTGATCCCCTGTTCTTTGCAGGAATGTAAAGTCACTTATTTTGCATATCAGAGAAGCAGAACCTCCCTGATGGATTTAGAAACTAAATTAGGCTGAGAGCATCACAATTTGTAGTTGACTGGAGCTTATTTTATTTCACTTCTTTTCATTTCATTATGACTTCCCAGAGCTCAGTCTGTTGACTGACACAGACTGCAGGCCACCTGCTGCAGAATAACAGTTGAAATCAAAGTGACTCTTTCTGGTTTTCTATTAGCCCCCTTAGGCTAAATGAGATTTCACATGTCCTTTTATTGTGTTGAAATGTTGTCATTTTTTCTTCCACTTTTATCTTTACCCTTTTACTCCTCTATCTTCATTTCATTCCTTAAATCTTCCTTCCCAGCTGCATATTTTCTATCCTCTGTTCCACTGCTCTCACTTTCTGTCTGCCTAGCCCCTTTCAATTATCACACACTTCAGTAACTGGTGTTCTGCCTTTTTCATCTCGTACTCCAGTTTGGCCTCTTACTTTCTAATCTCTTTACACACTGTAATCACATCATTAAACATAGAATCCCCACTATAGTTAACAAAACAATGCACACACTCTATTGGCTTTTATCTTCACTTTCCCTTCCTTTCATCTTTTCTTTGTGCATTGGACTCCTTCGAGCCTGTTTCCTTAACTGGACTGGGATCCAGAGCCATAACATTGCTTGACCTAATTTCCCACTTCCAGCAGTATTTTACAGATGAACTTCAATTTTGCCATTAAAATGTAGACTTCACCTTTCAGTTTCCTTAGTTCTAAAGCAATGCCCTCAGAATGGGATAATAAATAAGCTTATACTTGCACAAGAGAGCCTCCTTCGATCTGTGGACATCTATAATAAAAAAACATATTACAATTGTTGCCTTGACTCCCCAGCAGTAACTGAGGCTTGAGCAGGTCAGCCCTACCACTCATGTCTGACAAAAGAAGGCGGGGGGGAAATCAGTAGTGATGTCCTGATAGGGGTCTACTATGGACCACCAAATCGAGAGAGGGGCATGAGACATTTCTAAAAAAAATTATGGAAATATCCAAAATACAAGCCCTGGTAGTAATGGGGGACTCTACCTACCCAGACATCTGTTGGAAAAGTAATATGGAAAAACAGGAAGTGTCCAACAGGTTCTGGAATGTGTTAGGGAAAACTTTGCTTTGGAAGGTGGAGGAAATAACCCGGGAACAGGCATTTTAGACCAACGGGGACAAATTGGGTGCAAATCTGAAAGTTGAAGGCAATTTGGGTGAAACTGGTCATGAAACAATAGATTTCATGGTTCTAAGGAAAGGAGGAGTGAGAGCAGCAGAACAAGGACAACAAATTTCAGAAAAGCAGACTTTATTAAACTCCAAACTGGTAGGTAAAGTCCCATGGGAAGAAAATCTAAGGGATAAAGGAGTATAGGAGAGCTAGCAGTTTCTGAAAGAGACCGTATTACAGGTACAATAATAAACTACCTCAATAGCAAGGAAGGATAAGAAGAATAGTGAGAGGCCAATATGGATGTATCAGGAACTCCTTAATGACCTCAAAATCAAAAAGGAATCCTCCAAGAAGTGGAACCATGGACAAATATCAAATGATGAGTACAAAGAATAGCACAAGCATGCAGGGGTAAAAATCAAAAAGGCTAAGGCACAAAATGAGTTACAATTACAAGGGACATTAAAGACAACAATCAAGGATTCTATAAGTACATTGAGAGTAATAGAAAGATGAAGGAAAGTGTAGGCCCACTATTTAATGGGGAAGGAGTACTAACAGGCAACACTAAGAAGGCTGAGTTCTTTAATGCATATTTTGCTTTGGTCTACACCAAAAGGTAAATTGTGACCAGATACTTAACACAGTTAATATTAAAACAAGGGGCAAGGAACACATTTCAGAATTGGGAAAGAATGGAATAAAGAATATTTAGATGTATACAAGTTGCCAAAGCCTGACAAAATTCACCATAGGATACTTAAGGGACTAGCTGAAGCAATCTAAGAAACACTACCAATTATCTTTGATAACTCATGGAAGACAGGTGACATCCCAGAGGACTGGAAAAGGGCAAATATCGTTCCTCTTTCTAAGGATAGGTCCTAAGAGGATCTGGAGAATTATATACCAGACAGCCTAACTTTGATACCTGGAAAGATACTAGAACAAATGATTACACTATCAATTTATCCTGGAGGGTAATAGGGTTTTAAGGAATAGCTAACATGGATTTGTCAAGAACTAATCATGTCAAACTACAACCTAGTTTCCTTCTTTGACAGGGTTACTAGCCTAGTGGATAAGGGGGAAGCTGTAGATGTGATATCTTGATTTTTAGTAAGACTTCTGTCACAATCCTACGTGATACTCTCATAAAGCAAACTAGGGATATGTAGTCTAGATGAAATTACTATAGGATTGGTACACAACTGGTTGAAAGACAATATTTATGGGAGGTAATTGTTATGCTCTACTCGGCACTAGTGAGAGTTCAGCTGGTGTACTGTGTCCTGTTTTGGACACCACACTAAGAAACATGTAGACAAATTGGAGAGAGTCCAGATGAGAGCAACAAAAATGATAAAAGGTTTAGAAAACCTGATTTATGAGAAAAGGTTAAAAAAACTGGGCATATTTAGTCTTGAGAAAAGACTGAGGGAGACCTGATAAATCTTCAGATATGTTGAGGGATATTATAAAGAGGACTGTGACCAATTGTTCTCAATGTTCACTGACAGTAGGATAAGTAGTAATGGGTTTAGTCTGCAGCAAGGGAGATTTAGGTTCGATATTAGGAAA
Organism: Chelonia mydas; assembly: GCF_015237465.2. NCBI lineage: Eukaryota > Metazoa > Chordata > Testudines > Cheloniidae > Chelonia > Chelonia mydas. The sequence goes on along the minus strand of NC_057850.1, from coordinate 37,328,503 downwards.
AATGTTAACTAGAAGTATAGTTACATATTAGCATAGGCTTCCAAGGGAGGCTGTGGAACCTCCATTTGGAGGTTTTCTAAGACAAACACCTGTAGGGATGGTCTAAGTATAGTAGGCCCTGCCTTAGCTCAAGGGGCTGGACTAAATAAATTCCTGATGACCCTTCCGTGCCTGCTGGGAGACTGTACCAATTTGTAAATTAGCCCCAGAAACAACTTTAGCTCCCCCAAAATATTTTCCCACTAGCTCATAGGTAGCCAAACCACAGTTCGTGAGCTGCACACATCCCCTAGGGACGGCCCTGCCGGTAGACATGCCTGGCTTTTGAACTTCTGAAGATTATCGTATGAGGCTTGGAGGGTCAGTAAGTTTGGCCACCCCTGCACTAGCTATTAATTACTTTAGTTAGAAAAGGGAGGATAGCTCCTGGGCAGTAGCTTGGAAGGTCACTAATATTGAGGGAATTTTTTTAAGCACTAGTCAGACTTTCACATTTTAGGGTGGGGCAGGTAGATGAGGGGATGACAATCTCTGGTAGGTGTTCTCTCTTATTGTACACAATTCTGAAAGGGCAGATAGCTTCCCCGACTACTTGTGTAAACTGTATTGACCTGTGGGAAGGAGGGCATTGTTTACAGCCCTGCCTTCAGTTTGGTGACCTGCGAAATCACCCTGGATGCCGGTGATCCTCTCTGAACTAAAAGCTCTTGCACAGCAGCATTACAGAGGTGGTGACACAATGGCTGTAAAGCAGAGTTCAGAATCCAGGAGAATGACAAAGTTATGGAGCGTTGATTCACCTGAAGGAGAGAGATGAAGCTGTGTTCGCAGAACTTCCTCTTATAGTACCAATTTAGCCTGTGATCCTAAGTTCAAGCCCTTTATTCTTGTAAAAACAAAACAACCCCTCCCCCCTCCCCCCCAAAAAACCCCCACACCCGAGCATAGTCAAATGTTTTATGCTGGATCTTTAATTTATTGAATAATCTTAAAATGGTATTTAAGTTCTTTTAAAACCCTACTAAATTCAGTACATGTTATGTGGTAAGTGGACTGCTGAGCTTTGGCAGCCAGACAGCCAGGTACACTATTTAGAAATACTTACAGAAGTTAGACAAGCAAGGTCAGATGTTAATGATTCCACACAATTGTCTCAGGGATATGTAGAGACAACTGTGACAACACTAACTTCTCACGTAATAGGGAACGCTGATTGATTTATCCACTTCTGAAGGTCATATAATTAGATTCTTCTTTAGTTTGACTACAGTGGAATTTGAAAATAGAGCCAAATTTTTACTTTACCATCTTACTCTGAAGGCTGCAACTGTCGTGTTTTAATATGCACGTTTATTCTGGCCAGCCACATCTCTCGCTCTGTCCCCCATATGGTTGAAGCAGGTGCAATCTGCGTTGCATAGGGGGAGGTTGGAAGGGAGGATTTGTAGATTACATTACCAGGTCATGATGTATAGGTATTAAAACCGAGGGATGTTGCCTTCTGCTGCAGAGCACCATGCTACTGCTCTGGTCATGGATGGACTATAGAGTTGATTCCCTCTAGATTTGGAAGGTAGCCAGAATTGGAGGCCAAAAAACGTCCATCCCATGCTGCCACTTAATCTGTGACTGCTCTGGTATGTGCATAGATACAACCATAAGAGAGAACATGGCCCCTAACCCGTAATCTTCACAAAATGCATAAGACATGCTATGAGCAAAAATTGTGAAAGGACTTTGCTTTTAGCCTCCATACTCTATGATGTCAACATGATAAATGTTTTTCTCATGCATAAAATACAGTACAGTCCAAAGGCACTGGGACTGCTGTGAAATAGCTAACATTGAAGAGCATACCATGCATGTAAACGTAGTGCAGGAGCTGCAAGCGTCCTGTAGCAGGACTGCCAATACAAGTACAGCGCTGTTCTTCTGAAACAGAAGCACTCCCATTTGGTGCATGCAGGATTTTCAGGCTCCTGAATGCGATTGGAGCTGTCATTAATGCATTCATAAAACTTAAGGAAAAATTACTAAAACCTTGTGTTTTAGGTCATTACCTGTCCGTTAGATTGTGCACGCTCTGGCAGGGCTTTGCCTCATTACTAGGCTTAGAAGGATTGGATTTTTATCAGCAATGTCAATTTCACCATACACAAGAGTCCATTGATAGTCATTGAAATTTACAGATAGGCACAGGCTGCTTGAGAACTTAAGGAATGTCTATACAGTAAAAAAACCTCTCCATGGCAGTGAGTCTTGGGGCCTGGGTCAACTGACTTGGGCTCACGCTGCAGGGTTTAAAATAGCAGTGTAGACGTTCAGGCTTGGGCTGGAGCCCAGGCTCAAGCGCTCAGGGAGGAGGAAGGGTCTGGGAGCCCAGGCTCTAGTCCAAGCCCGAACATCTACACTACTATTTTAGCCCCTCAGGATGAGCCTGAGTCAGTTGACCAGGCTCTGAGAGTCGCTGCCATGGGCTTGGGGTTTGTTTTTGCTGTGCAGATGTATTCTTAGAGTTGGATTTAAGGATATCTACTTTGTATATTTTGATGTGTGGTGTTGACAATGATAATAAAGCTTAACATTTTTAATCTGTCTGTCATTAAATAATTCTGACCCCTATAATGTCCTGCCACTATGAAAATATAAATTGATAAACAGGAAAAAGTTTACACTTATCCTTCAAAATTATGAAAAAATTGTATAGGCTCAAATTTGGCCAAGCGTACACATGTGTGTGAAGTTCTTACCATACTTAAGCATTATGGCTGCAATTTTCAAAACTTGGAGCCTAAAGTTAGATACCAAAAAGGGTAGTTTTCATGCATGCAGGGCAGCCACAACTGACTTTGAAGTCAAAGGACATGCTATATACAGAGGGCTGGCAGGGTTGGGCTCACTGTAAGATTCAAAAGAGAAAAACACAGAGCAAACTATTAACTAGCATCTGAGAGATGGGAAACTTTTGGCTTTATTTTTGGAGTACATTGCAGCAATAAACATCTCTCTGCTCCCCTACTGGCTGATATTTTAAGGTCAACTATTTTAAGGTCCCTTTGCACTGGCTATTGATTGTGGATGCAAATATGAATTGCATCTCTGCCACAGTGCAAGTGCAAATTTTACAGGTGCAAAGCAGGCCCCTCCCACCCCCAAATACAGAGGCTGGGTTTCGGGCTGACCATCTAGCTCTTATTAGGAAATAGAACTATTGGATCCCTTGAAAAATGACCACAGTTATACTGATGGAGAATTATGTTTGCTCAATCAGTGTGGGCCAGAATTCAATAGCCTTGCTGTTGAATAGTACTTTGCCACACAAGTCCCATTGATTTCAAAGGGTTTATTCAGTGTGAGTAAGGATATCGCAATCTGGCACTATATATTTTATGAGAGTGTGCTGAAATGGAAAGATTAAGTGTCCTGGTTGAGTTACTATGGTAATAAGTACAGACTGTAGGGTTTTGCACTTATACATTGAATATCATTTATGCACCAGCCTGGAAGACTTGTAAATTTGAGGATACATTTTGTAGTGCTGATCAGCTCAGGTATCCATGTGACAATAATAGCTGGTATTTCTAGGGCATCTTCTTAGCATCTTAAGCACTTTGGGGCTTGTGAAGCAACTGGTACACAGATATTGGTTTCTTTTGCTGGGTAGGCCCTTCAAAGCTCAACCAAAATTCTTTTACAGCTGCAGAAACTCCTGTTTGGCTTGGCTTCTGGAAATGCTTTAAGAGACAAATCAGTGCATTTACTTCAGCATTAGAATTGTCCTCTTCTAGTTGGAAATTGCTTTCTGTGATGCGGGGACTACCCCATACTCACCCTGCAGGGTTTAATGCTGGCCAGATGGGCCAATTAACCCATCCGTCTCAGCTGAGCAGGAATAGGCAGGGCCTATAAAGCCCAGGAGCTGAAAGGCGAAGGGGCAGCTGGAAAAGGGCAGACACTCCCAGGAGAAAGGGAAGAGTGAGTGGGCATGGCAGGCTGCAGTCACTCCCTGGGAAGAGGCTTTGGAAACTGGTAGTAAGAAGCAGCCCAGGGATAGAGCAGTCAGGCCAGAGAGAGAAGGCCCAGCTGCTGAGCTGAGGGTCCCTGAGCTGGAACCTGGAGAAGAGGGTGAGCCTGGGTTCCACTACCAGCCACTGGGCGAGGGGCACAGAGGCAGTGAGTAAAAAGACTGCCTAGAATTACTGAGGAGCTAAACCTCCCCCGGAAGCGGGAACATGGACAGTGACGTGGCTAGAGGGTTGAGCCATGAAGAGGACACTATGGTTCCTGAGACTGAGAGGGGCTGCAGGTGGACAGCAGAGACAGAGTGACGGTATGCAAACCATGAACAAAGAAGGTGTCGGCCTCGAGCTAATCCCTAGACTATCAGGAGGAGGTGCCAGTCCAGAGGTGAGTGGTGCACCCTGTGACACTCTCTCAAAAGTAAGAGCTGCCTTTTTTTTCTAACTACATAGCACTCCACTAAATCTATTTTTTTAAATCATGAGTTAAATTTGTCTTACCAATATGAAATCATGCATTGTTTATTACTTCCAGTAAAAATAATTAAATGTCATACCAACTTCTTCTCTCATGTTAATTATCTTTGCCATTTCCTCTGCTGCACAGCACTAGCGAAAGAATGGTTCAGGTATCCACACACAAATTTTAACTAGACATGACTGCATCTGTTTTGGTGTTTGCCTTTGGTGTTTGCCTTCAGTGCTGATGGCATAAGAGTAAAGTATTAATGATAGAATTTGGCACCCTTGGTTTTTTACAGTAGTCTGTGTAGCTACCTAAGTTTCTCTGACATAGTTGATTGAACTGTGGAATAGTAACAGTTTCTAAGCTAGCTCAGATAGCTAAGAGCAACATAAAATCTGCCTTAATTACTAATGCTGTTCTTGTTATCTACATACACACACCTTTCTGCTGTTAGAGGACCAACTCAGGTATATAACACAGTATTTCCAAGTGCACTAGCTTACTCTTCAGTAAATGTGATTCTGTTTTGCCATATTTCAGAGTAACAGCCGTGTTACTCTGTATTCGTAAAAAGAAAAGGAGTACTTGTGGCACCTTAGAGACTAACCAGTTTATTTGAGCATGAGCTTTCGTGAGCTACAGCTCACTTCATCGGATGCATAGTCCACAAGATGTTTATTTTTGTTCTGTTGGAATTACTATTTACCAAATCTCTGGGCACATTTAAGACATGTATATTATGGATGTGCATTGGTATATTGACACCATCTATAAGAAGAGAAGAAAGTCACAGAAAGCAGCAGCACTAGCTATCAATTCACTTCAGCATTTGGTTGAAGCACAAATGTGTGTGAATTCTAGGGCAGCTGAAGTGCCTGCATCTCACCAAGGGGTGGGGTTGGCCGTACAGCCTAACCCAAGAACTCAAAAAGGAGTGTGGCACTTTCTTTTAAAAAAAAATTTAAATACATGTCGGGTTCTTTTCACTTGCCTTCTGGTTTCTCAGTCTTAAGGAGGCCCTCACTTCCTGTTTTCAAGCTCCTTTCTGCAACCGTGAGTGCTAGAAACTTAAACAAAAAGCAGAGATTCTCACGCCATCATTTAGCTTCAGCAGTTGGAGCTCTAGGAAAAACACCAAATATGAGGCTTGTGATAAAATCATGAAAACTGGTAAAGGTGGATTAAAATGGCATGAGTTGATAACACTGGGGAGAAAGGCATCTCTACAGAATAAACTCAGCCTGGCAAGCTCCTCTTCAAACACAAGCACCTCTACTGTTGTAGGAGAAATTTGGAGGTCCATATGTGCTGAGCATTCACTCCAGTCCTTGAGGCTGCTCAGACTGTAACACAGGACTGGAAAAAGCAGAGATGAGAGATTAGATTCATACAAGATGCTGTAGCAGGGCTCACTACATTCCTGCCTTTTCACACCACAGAAACTGGTTCAGATTCCAATGGCTGTATATCTATTGTGCCACTTATTTGAGTTCCCTCCACCAACATCTTTAGTACTAGTGCACAGAACTACACTTATAATGTCCTCAGTGCTTTCCAGCCTTCTCAGGACAGAGCCAGCCCAAATGGCACTCCAAGTGAGACATGTCTTTGGCGCCCTCCATCTATTTGTTAAACTTTTGAATACCTCGGTTTTTTTTGCATTCATAGCCCATCTCATGACTTTGCATGATTTATCCCTGTCATATAAGATGATAAAATTGCATGCTAGGATCTGTAAATTTGTATTTATTGATACCATATACAAGCAAATAAAAAATGTTTCGTATCTTGTAGAAACTTTTTAATTTTAAGAATAATTAAAATGTACTAATATCAAGGAAATTGAACTGTGGACCAGTATTAAGCAGTGTTACAGTAGGTGACAGCCTTAGAATGTTAACTCTTGTCCTTTAGTTCAAAGGGTCGCCTTTCTCACCTTTGCCCTTGTGAACTAAAGCATAGTGTCAGAGAGCCAATGGCATTTTCAAGTGATAAAATAGCAAGTGATATCTTCAGTCGACAATGGCTAATGAGAGACTGACATGTTTTAATAAGCCTGAACATGAGCAGAATCCTCAAAGCTATCCACACATTAGGAAAAGTGTCCTTCAGCTCTGATCATGAATGACTTGGAGTGGAGAGTGCTTCCTGTGTTGCAAAATGTGACGGATGTTGTCCAGTTCAACACAGAGGTGTTTATCATTGATGTCTGAACATTCCCCATGAGTGTCTGGAAAAGGTATGCATAATTGTTCAAGAGTGTTTTCCTGTCTGCCGGCAGATTTCTAAGTTCATACAAAATCCCCCAGCTCTTTTCATGGTGCTTCGTTTGTCCAAACCTTTCTTCAATGGACACTTGCACAGTGTCAATGAGTGAGCAAAAAACTCCCTCTCGAATTTTAATTCTGAGCTCCCATCACCTTGTCTCCGCCCTTGTAACCAAACTGTCTCTTCTTCTGATGAATATGCGTTTCCTAGAAGACAGGCATAACTCTTAAGTTTTTTACCATTTCTTTGGCAGCAGTGATAGCCTCTTCAAATCCGTTGTCTCTGTAGGCCAAAACAAAATCAAGGCAGGTTCTCATCAAAGTTAGTAGCAGTCATGATGTCCATTGACTGAGGTTTGTCATGCCTTGCTTACAAAGTTTACTTGGAACAGGATATTGTGCCAAACCACAACTGAGACCAGAAATTTGAAGTCAGTGAGCCAGTTTGCCAGGCTTTGTGCCTCGTGTTGGATTCTGGCCTCAACTTTACTTGACTGCGCCAGTTCCATCAGGGCATCGTAAATCTCAGTCCAGGGCCATCCTTACCCATATGCAAACTACGCAACTGCATAGGGCATCAGGAGATTTTGCCCCAAATTTCCCAGTGCCCTGTGCAGCTGCATGCTGCTCCAGCAGCCAGCCCAATCCCCCAGCCAGCTGAGCTGGCCAGGAAAGCTGCCCCCAACCCTGCTCCGCCCCAGCCCCACCCCCACTCCACCCCTTGCCCTGAGCTACGTCCTGGGGGACTGAAGCAGGGGTCGGGTGCCCCGCACTCACCAGGCAGTGGGAAGTGGAGTGACCCGGCCCTAACCTGCTCAGCTCCACAGGCTCACAGCTGCACCACCAGTGAGTGCTGTGGGGCAGTTGCCCCCTACCCCCAAGCCTGCTCCTGCCACCCCCCCCGGCAGAGGCCTGGGGATGCCCTCCCACCCCCGTGGAGACCTGGGGCCAGCTCCCCCTGATTGGCAGGGGGGAGGGGGCTGCATAGGGCACCAAAATGTTTAGGGACAACCCTGCCTCAGTCACTTGGTACCTCATTGACCTTACGCTGTCAGTGTGGCTCTCCCAGTAAGTGTCACTTCGCGGCTTCACATTCAGATTTGTAACATTGTCTGTGAGGATCTTCCACATGATAGCTGATGCTGAAAAAAAGACCTATATCCTCTGCTGTACTCAGATGCAGCAACTCTCTTCGGACACAACCAGGCTGAGGGAATGGCAGCCACAAGGCATGAAGAAAGCTCTTGGATTCAGCGCAAGGATCCTTGCCTGGACGCCACTGTTTCTTCCCTTCATGTTCGCACCGTTGTCATAGCCTTGACACTCCTGAAACTTTATTTTATTCTCATTTAAAATATTCATAAACAATTGTTAGGCCATTTCCAGTAAAATCATCCACAGACCAGAAATGGATAAAGTGTTCCTTTACTTCGATACAGCAATTCTTATCAACAAATCTTACTGTAAATGACATCTTTTCACTGTGACTAATATCAGGAGTGCAGTCCATTATTACAGTGTAATACTATGCCTTGCAGAGCTGCATCAGTGTTATCAAGTACCTTCCTTGTCACAAAGTCAGCTGCTTCATTTTGAGTTGCTTTGTTGCAGTAATGGTCCATAGCTTCTTGATGAACTACTCGACGTAGGTACTCATATATGACAGTCGTATTTCCCCAGGAGCTCTACCAAAGGAAATTACCATTATGTTCAGTGAACAACTTATCCAGCAAGGCCCAGAAAGCCAAGTTCTTCTTTGCAAGGAAGAGGGTAATAGAGATCAGACAGTTGAGCACGTTCCTCCAATGTTAGGTTTCTACATTAATGTGCTGGTTTTCTGCATCTGTGCATTTATTCAGCTTGCGCCTGGACTTGACCTCTAGCCATTTGGAGTAGGCTGTAAAATGGCCGGGTGACTTTTCATGTTGCTTCAGAGCATCAGCTAAGTTATGCCAATAATTATGCCCAAAAATGCAAGCAACGATTTGGCATTCTTGTCAAGTACTTAGTAACAAAACCAGGACACTGTCAGTTGATTTTGAGTAAGCTAGCCAGTGCTGATTGGTTCTTATAGTGTGACTTTTTAAGAAGTTTTGCTTCTGCTCATTTGCTGGAAATGTTATAACCTCGATTTTGCCCGGCCCATTCAAAGTTGTACAATCAATATCAGCAGAGTTTAGGATCACCGACCATAAAGCAGGATCTGATATCTATTTGTGATGTGCAATTTTTCTCACTGCTGTTTGTCATTGTGCGAGGCTGATTCTTCTTTCTTGTTTCTCCCATTTTCATGTAAACCAGATTTTTTTCTTCTTTTCATGTGTGACACATTCTTCTTTTACCATTGCTCTTCTTTACGCCACCATAAAATCTGGACAACTACATCACTTTCCTCACATGTACCTGAAGAGAGGGAATGGAAATCTGCTAATTCCTTAGTAATAGGACTTCCATCATTTACACTTTGCTCCTCAATTTCTTCTGCACTGGGATGATCACTACTGTCTAAAGCCTGCTCTGTGTTGTCCTGTTTCAGATATTTTCCCCTTGTTGCAAACTAGATTGCAGTTGAGCTTTTCTCTTCCTATACTGAGTTCCTGAAGACTTCTTTGGGGGCTATCTTTTATATCTTTTATTTTTTATGCAGGGGAAGATAACAGCATTGGGGAGAGCAAAAAGTCCGTTCCACAGTCTTAAATCATCAAACATTATGTGTTAAGCATGGCAAGAGTAAGTTAGGGTGTTTTTTTTTTTTCTTTTATATTGTTGCATAGATAAGGGTTCAATAGATATCTCTGACATCTCATTAAATGTCCTTTATTAGTCACTATTTATGCTCTTCCAGTCTTAACACAAGTACACTTTCACAATTACACAATAAAACAAGGTTCACAATATTGCAGCTGGGCTCACTTCACTTCATTCTCATACTCACTGACTGGCGACGCCAATATTCTAGGAGGTTCGAGGAAAATGTAGCTCTCAAAGACTAGAAGGTTCCACGAGATTCTACAAAGGTCCAGAACATTGTAGAAGGTTACTGAAAAATGAATCCACCTATGGAATACCTGAAACATATTGTATTTTTAAATACTATTTTCTATTTTGCCACTTACAAAAACAGCACCCTGAGTGCAGCACCCCCCACGACCGGCACTCCAGGTGGTTGGTTGAGTCTCCTGCCCCTATATTTGGCCCTGCCTCAGGACATGAAGAGCAGAGGTCTCCTGGCCACTGAGCTCAGCTAGCCTCATTCTTCCTCCTCCTCTACACTTTCTTTCTGTGCCTCTTTATAAGTCTTGAGCTGACGAGATACTTGACTTGTTAAGTTTCAGAGTAGCAGCCGTGTTAGTCTGTATCCGCAAAAAGAAAAGGAGTACTTTTTGATACTAAACTAGGAGGAGTGGTAGATACGATGGAGGGCAGGGATAGGATACAGAGGGACCTAGACAAATTGGAGGATTGGGCCAAAAGAAATCTGAGGTTCAATAAGGATAAGTGCAGGGTCCTTCACTTAGGATGGAAGAACCCAATGCACCACTACAGACTAGGGACTGAATGGCTAGGCAGCAGTTCTGCGGAAAAGGACCTAGGGGTGACAATGGACGAGAAGCTGGATATGAGTCAGCAGTGTGCCCTTGTTGCCAAGAAGGCCAATGGCATTTTGGGATGTATAAGTAGGGGCATAGCAAGCAGATCGAGGGACGTGATCGTTCCCCTCTATTCGACATTGGTGAGGCCTCATCTGGAGTACTGTGTCCAGTTTTGGGCCCCACACTACAAGAAGGATGTGGAGAAATTGGAGAGAGTCCAACGGAGGGCAACAAAAATGATTAGGGGTCTGGAACACATGACTTATGAGGAGAGGCTGAGGGAACTGGGATTGTTTAGTCTGCAGAAGAGAAGAATGAGGGGGGATTTGATAGCTGCTTTCAACTACCTGAGAGGTGGTTCCAGAGAGGATGGTTCTAGACTATTCTCAGTGGTAGAAGAGGACAGGACAAGGAGTAATGGTCTCAAGTTGCAGTGGGGGAGGTTTAGGTTGGATATTAGGAAAAACTTTTTCACTAGGAGGGTGGTGAAACACTGGAATGCGTTACCTAGGGAGGTGGTAGAATCTCCTTCCTTAGAAGTTTTTTAAGGTCAGGCTTGACAAAGCCCTGGCTGGGATGATTTAATTGGGGATTGGTCCTGCTTTGAGCAGGGGGTTGGACTAGATGACCTCCTGAGGTCCCTTCCAACCCTGATATTCTATGATTCTATACTTGTGGCACCTTAGAGACTAACAAATTTATTTGAGCATAAGCTTTCGTGAGCTACAGCTCACTTCATCCCTCGTTACAGTGTGTATGGTAACACCCATTGTTTTCATGTTCTCTGTGTATATAAAATCTCCCCACTTGTATTTTCCACTGCATGCATCCGATGAAGTGAGCTGTAGCTCACGAAAGCTTATGCTCAAATAAATTTGTTAGTCTCTAAGGTGCCACAAGTACTCCTTTTCTTTTGGCTTGTTAGCTCATTCAGCCTGATTAGCTAATTACCTTTTAATTATCCCAGTCTGCTTTCTCTGGGGGAACTAATGGGTGTCAGAGTGCAGGCTCATCTGTTAATACCCTGCACTCTGTTGCAGAAACCTACAACCTTTTCCTTGCCGCTACAAGGATGTGTTCACAGCTGGCCAGAACAGCCCCAACACTCTCTCTGCAATACAAGAGAGTCATGGCCTTCGCAGAGGGAGGGGATGATTCAGAGTCTCCTCTTGCAGCACTCCTAAGGAATTCTAAGGAGCACTTGAAACCACCTTCCACCCACTCTGATAGAAAAGAAGGGCAGACACCAGTAGCACCAGCTGCAGCTGCCTTTCAAGTGTTTCTCCTTTCCTTCACCTCCTCCCTCAACTGTGGAATAAGAGGCCAGGTTTTCACTGGAAGACACCTTCCAGTGCCAACACAAAAAAAAACTTGGCCCAAGCAGTCAGATAAGATAGTTAGACAGAGGCTATCACTACCTGAAGGACAACATGGTACAGTTTGAGACCAAAGTGTAATGGGAGTGAGCCCTAGGAAAGAGCTGGGGAACATTTAGCTGAACACTCAGCCAGCAATAAATAGCTACAAGCTGTCACTGCTGCAGCAGGCAAGCTATCATGTATCCAGTGAACGACATAACCATGTCTGCACAGTAGTGGGAGACTACATTTACACCTAAATGAATTTTTAAGCATTTTCTTGTTAACATTCCTGTTGGGATGGAAATGTCTGCAAAATTTGCAAGCTAATAAATAATGTATCCACAAGAGTATTCCAAGTCCTGAAAGGTCATATTGTGCACATCAATCTGTTTATGAATTAAGCTTTCTGTTTGGAGGAAGTGGGACTATTGGTGTTCAAAATGTTACTAGAAGAATTGATTGTCAGACAGCTCTGCAATTTAGAATAATAGCTTCAGAAACCTTAGTGATACAACTGAAACAGTTTTTTCTCCTGGAGGAAATGTAGAACAATCTCATCTCCTAGTCAGACACAAAGTGACAAAACTGAACATTTCTGTAATATTTTATTATAGGTTTTGTAAACACTTGGCGAAAATACAAACCTCTTTTGGTTACCAGTGGCTAAAATCACTAAAAACATAGGGCCTTGTCCTGCAATTGACCTTGAGTAGATGAGGATGGATCTGTAGAGAAATATCCTGATTTGTGGGTTTTTATTTTTAGGCACAAAATATTCTGCATTGGGGCTGAGATTGGCCTAGTTTTCATGTTTTAGTGAATTACAAGGCTGTATGTGTTGACAAAATAAGTCACATGCCCCCTCTTGTCCTTCTGCAGCTGCCTTATGAGTAGAGCTCACTGCTGATTGGTGGCATTCAGACATTGCAGGTGACTTGCCCACAGTTCCTTCCCTCCCTTTTTCTAATTCATTTCTGCATTGCAGTCCTATTGACTGAGTCAGCAGGGAGTGCACAGCTGGACAAACCACCAATCATACGTACTCCAATGTACAGCTTCAAAACACATGCAAATCCACAAGAGAGGTCCAATGAGTGATGGTGCTGATCTCTTTGTGTCATATGCAATATAAGCAAACATGCACACACCAGGGTTATGTGGATCCTCAGTCCATTGCTAGTCTTAAACGCAGGCAATGGCACTCTTATATACAGACTACATTTATGTGATGCCTTAGGCCATGTATACACTATAAACTTTGGTCAACACCAGTTACATCAGTATACAACGACCAAAGTTTATATATTGCTTGGGTGTGTACATACTCTGCTTGCTTTAGCTCTGTGTGAGATGCATGTGAGGCAGCACACTTTGCATCAACACACAGGTAAGTATCCCAATATGTTGTGCTGTTGTCCAGTGCAATGACTTCTGGGAGCTTTTGCAATGTGCCATGGGGAAGAAATGAGTCGCTCAGGGGTCTCTGAGAGGTGGGGTCAAGTTCCAAGTATGCAATTTTCTCCATCCCAGAATGCCATCCAGAATGCCATTTAACTTTTGCACCTTGTTTTTTACATCCCATAAACCCACGCAGCACTTTTCTGTGTCCACCATCTCTGACAAAAGTATGGGGCTCACAGAGCATTGCACTATTCTCATGAACGTGTTACAGGACTAACGATCCTCCAGTAGTTGCAGACCTGCAGGAAGAACCACAACAATGAGGGACGTGAGGATTTCTTCTTGAACACTTTGCTGAGGAACATAGCAAAAAACAATTCAAAGTTGTTGGTGGCATTCGCAGACCAGCAGCAGACAACAGAGCGCCACTTCTGGGCCCAAGAAATGAGCACTGATGAGTGGGATTGCATTGTAATGCAGATTTGGTATGATAAGATGTGGCTGCAGAACTTTCAGATGTGAAAGGCTACATTCTGGAATCTGTGTGCTGAGTTCATTCTAGCCCTCCTGTGCAGGGACAGCAGAATGAGAGCGGCACTGACACTGGGGAAGTGAGTGGCGATCACACTCTAGAAGCTTGCAACGCCAGATTATTATTGGTCAGTGGGAAATCACTTTGGAGTTGGACAATCCACGCTGGGGACCATTGTCATGCAAGTGTGCAGGACCACTAATTGTTTTCTGCTACCCAGGACTGTGTGACTCTCTGCAACGTGCAGTAGATAGTGGATGGATTTGTAGCAATGAGGTTCCCAACTGCAACAGGGTGACAGATGGCACATACATCCCTATTTTGGCACTAGCCCATCTTGCCACTGAATACATCAACAGAAAAGGCTACTCTTCAATGGTTTATGCAAGCACTGGTGGATGACTGGAGTCACTTCACCAAGATCAGCACGGGCTGGTCAGGGAAGGTGAATAATGCTTACATCTTTAACAATGCCGGACTATTCAGAAAGCTGCCAGCAGGGACATTCTTTCCCAACGGGCAGATAACGATTAGTGATATTGAAATGCCAATAGTGATTCTGGGGAACTCGGCCTACTCTTGTCTCATGAAGCCATACACTGGCCACCTCAACATTGTCAAGGAAAGATTTAACTGCTGGCTCAGCAGGTGTAGAATGACTGTGCTTTTGGTAGATTGAAGGGACACTGGCATGGTTTACTTACAAGATTAGATCTCAGTGAGAAAAATATCCCAATGTTTATAGCTGCCTTTTGTGTCCTGCCTCACAGATGTGAGGCAAAGAGGGACGAGCTCTCATTGGGATGGAGGGCAGAAGTGGAGCAGCTGTCTGCTGACACTTTGGACATGCTCTGTTAAAATGGTCTTTCAAAACCTCCCTCAAGCTTTTCTAATAGTCAGCCACATTGTTCTGTGCTGGACTGTTCTCTGGGTCTGGAGGTTTTGGGTGCTTTTAGGAACTATACAGGGCTTGCTGTGTATTTATAAATGACTGTTTGTCTGTACTGTTTTTGCCACATGTCTATTTTTGGAGAATAAATTTGTCTTTTCATTCACAACACATACTGCAGAATGCATCATAGTACTCAAAACACAGTGCTTGTAAATGTACAGCAAAGGCCACATAATTCAGAGCTCCAGGAAAACAATGTACAAAATACAGACTTTTAAAATAAACAGAGTGGAACTTGGAAAATTGGAAAGGCAGCAAACATTTCTCTCCATTACAGTGCAGAAATGCATTCCAGTATAGCTTCATATACACCAGCTGTGGTTCTCACAAGACAGAGTATGTGAAGCTCAGTTTTCCTTTCTGTCACCAGCATGAAGTGGTAGGGGGTAAGGATGTGGCCTGTGATGCCACATGGAATGTTGGGGGCAGTAGGGAGCTGCTACCATGGAGTTCTCCAGGGATTGTAAAGGATTTTTGGACTTGTAGGTCAACCAGTGTTTGCAGCATTTGGTTTGTTGCCTGAAAAGGCCCATTGTGTCCTGGTGTAGCTCCCTCTCCTGTTGCTTCGAGGGCTTTCTCCTGTCCGATCTTTCCTTCTCTATGCCATGTGAAATGTCAGCCCTCTCTTTGTGATCTCACATTGTACCAGCTTGCAGGATCTTGCTGAACATGTCCTCCCTAGTCCTCTATCTCCTCCCCATCAGAGTCAGGCATTCTGCAGGTGTGGAAGGGACACCCTCAAGGCTGCAATAGCAGAAGCCTCTGATAAGTAGAGGTATCACTAGATTTAACAGTCACTACGGAAAGAGAGATTTCAGATCTCACTTCCCTTATTCTCATAAACAATTTAGTAAGACATGCTTATTGACACTTCAGCTTCGCTCTGCCTCTGCACAGTGCCAGCCATGGTGAGTAAGGCCCACACGGAGGGGCTGGGAAGAAGGAATTTTGAGAGTATGAAGTTATAAACTATCGGTCTGTATTCCATGGGTATAGGCATAGGGCCCTGGCACTGAATACTCACACTATTTTCCATAGGCAGTGGTGGTTTCACTCCTGAGGGTAACAAAGGCACAGACAATACAGCAGTAGCCGGTGTCCCAAAGCTGACCAGCACTTATTGTCACGGAGTCCCTGGGCGATACTCTGGAACTGCTCCCCATGAAGCCAGTCAGGACTCTGGGGCAGTCGCCTTTCTGTGAGCAGCCTGTCTTCAGGACACACAGCTCACACAGCTTCCACCTTCCTGGGTCTGACCTCGGAGCATTCAGCATCCTCTGCCCCTCCGTGCGCTTCCCCCAGCGAGTCCGCTCAGGCAGGGCTCCTGGGGAAGTCAGAGGGTCCTGCACCCCAACTTCGCAGTCAGACGTGACTCTCAGCCAGCCAGTAAAACAGAGGTTTATCAGATGACAGGAACATGGTCTAAAACAGAGCTTGCAGGTGCAGAGAACAGGACCCCTCCGCTGGGTCCATTTTGGGGGGGGGGGGGGGGGGGCAGTGAGCCAGACAACCACGTCTGCACTTCACTCCATGTCCCAGCCAGCCCCAAACTGAAACTCCCTCCAGCCCCTCCTCCTCTGGGCTTTGTTCCTTTCCCGGGCCAGGAGGTCACCTGATTCCTTTGTTCTCCAACCCTTTAGCTCTCACCTTGCAGGGGGGAAGGGCTCAAGCCATCAGTTGCCAGGAAACAGGGTGTCGGCCATTCTCTGTGTCCAGACCCCTGCACACACCTGCCCCCCAGGGCTCTGCAATGATCATACACCCTTCTCCCACCCCCTAGATACTTAAGAACTGCATAGGGGAAACTGAGGCACCCCCACAATATTCGGAGGAAACATTAAGAACAGTCCCACTTCGTCACATCTCTCCCCCCTTCGAGATCGAACTGAGCGGGGTCACTTTAGCCGGTGACCTGGGGAAGTTCGAAGCCACCAACGTTCCCATGGATGCCCCAGCATCTCTCCCATTCCTTGCTAGGAGTTACACCAGGCCCTTCCAGTTTCACGCCCTCCCTTAGGTCGGGCGTGGTTGATAGCACTCGCAGGCCGCATGTGGGAAGGTTTCTGCGACCCGTGCCCTTTGGCCACCCCAAAACCCCAGGGGGTCAAACTGGGATTGGGTCTTCTCCCCGACAAGCTGGCCATCACCTTCCGCTCCCACTGGGGGTCCGAGGGGCCTGGCCCCAGGAAACTCCACACAGACATATAGGTTGGGGTCGGGAGTGGGAGCCTGTCCACCTCCCCACCCATCTGGCTGACGGAGTCTACGGCCTTGGGACCCAGCAAGGGAGCTAGACACCGGGGCTTTTCCGCAGGATCCCCCTGGTTCAAATCTCCAGCCTGCTCAAAGGCAGTGAGGTGGGCATCCACATCCCCCCCCTCCTTAACCAGGGGCAGCAATTTAGTCTCGAGGTTCCCTGCGGAGCTGGCCCCCCGGGGTCTATCCCCACTCACACCTGGGAGGTCCCCTAGGCCTCTCCGCTCCCCCACCGCCAGTTCATGCTGCTGCTGCTTCTGCAGCTCTTTCTCGGGCTCTCGCTGTCTCTCACAGTCCTCTGGCTCTCTCGGACTCAGCTCCAATCCCGTCCGTCTCCGATCCCCGGATGGGGAACCCGATCGTGAAGACCCTCGTCTAGTCAGGGACAGGAGTCATGGCGATGCCTGGCTCCCACTCCAGCTCCTCCCAGATCCTGCTATAGCCCCATTTGGGTCAGGAATCTGTCCCTTAGAGCGGTCATCCTCCTCCAGCTGCACGATTAACTCTGCTTTGTTGAACTTTCCAATGTACAACCCTCTCTTTCTGCACAGGGTTACAATGTCCTTCTTAAGGAGATGGTGACAGGCCATCACTCTGCTCTTCCCAAGTTGTTGTGGACTCACAGGCCTATGTGCTCTCAGCTCCCCACGGTTTCCAGGGAGAACCCCTAGTGTGCCCGCCCTTCTCAAGGTCACCACCTCTTTGCCAGGGTCGAGCTGCAGACTCCTCCGCCCCTGGGACCGCTCGCTGCAATCCCCCGGGGGACCCTGTTACTGCAAAAGTCCTCCTCTCTGGTCACACACTTCCAGGAGTTAACCACCCCCTGAAACCGTCTCTCTCTGAATCTTCAGCACGCCTGGTCCCCGTCAATCCCCCTTCGTTTTACTGTTCCCCAGTCACTTACTGCAGGAAGCGCCGTCCACGGGGTGCAGTATATCCCACCGCTGCCACCAGTTGTCACGGAGTCCCTGGGCGATACTCTGGAACTGCTCCCCATGAAGCCAGTCAGGACTCTGGGGCAGTCGCCTTTCTGTGAGCAGCCTGTCTTCAGGACACACAGCTCACACAGCTTCCACCTTCCTGGGTCTGACCTCGGAGCATTCAGCATCCTCTGCCCCTCCGTGCGCTTCCCCCAGCGAGTCCGCTCAGGCAGGGCTCCTGGGGAAGTCAGAGGGTCCTGCACCCCAACTTCGCAGTCAGACGTGACTCTCAGCCAGCCAGTAAAACAGAGGTTTATCAGATGACAGGAACATGGTCTAAAACAGAGCTTGCAGGTGCAGAGAACAGGACCCCTCCGCTGGGTCCATTTTGGGGGGGGGGGGGGGGGGCAGTGAGCCAGACAACCACGTCTGCACTTCACTCCATGTCCCAGCCAGCCCCAAACTGAAACTCCCTCCAGCCCCTCCTCCTCTGGGCTTTGTTCCTTTCCCGGGCCAGGAGGTCACCTGATTCCTTTGTTCTCCAACCCTTTAGCTCTCACCTTGCAGGGGGGAAGGGCTCAAGCCATCAGTTGCCAGGAAACAGGGTGTCGGCCATTCTCTGTGTCCAGACCCCTGCACACACCTGCCCCCCAGGGCTCTGCAATGATCATACACCCTTCTCCCACCCCCTAGATACTTAAGAACTGCATAGGGGAAACTGAGGCACCCCCACAATATTCGGAGGAAACATTAAGAACAGTCCCACTTCGTCACACTTATGCTGCTAACTTGTTTACCACTGTGTTGCCAGCCAAACTCATTGCAGAGTGGTGTAAGAAAGGGCCCTACCTCAGAGAAAGAAATAAGGCAGCAATTCCTAGAAACACTCTGCAGTCCTCTCCAGAAGATCTCCATGAAAGTTGCATCGGGATGTCTCGGGAGGATGCAAGGGACATCCCTATCTATAGCTGTAGCTAAACGGCTCTGCATGCCTTCCCCCTCCCGGTCCAGTCCAACAGGGGAATGAAAAGCAGATAACTCTACCTTTTTGTCTATTGTACTTCTACCTCTTCTCATACAAGTGAAACAATGAAAAGTTGATACCTTGCCTTCTTAACTTTGGGGACGGGATGGGTACCATCTTCAAATTTAAAAATTGTAAGGAAAAATACATGGACACACTTACCTGAAGTCCATGCTTATTCATCAGGCTCATCCCATGCTTCACTGGTGGATGGCTAGACTGTGGTGGAGTCTTGAACAGGTCCTGGCTCATGGCATGGCTGGACTCCCAGGTCGTGTCTCCCTCTTTCTTCTTTACCTCCTTGCTATTCAGGGCAGCGGTTTCTGTCTTGGGCTCTTCTGAGGTATCTGTGGTGATCTGCAGGGTGGGAGTGGGGTCTATGCCAAGTAAGGCATGCAGCTCACTATCAAAGCAGTAGGTCTGCTGCTTAGCACCAGATCTATTGTTGGGCTCCCTGGCTTTGCGGCAAGCCTGGCCCAGTTCATTTGCTTTCATGCAGCACTGCTGCTGCTCCCTGATGCACCCCTTTACCTCCATTTCCCCCATACAATCTTTTCATAGATGTCCACATGTCTAAGCCTGGTCTGTAGCTGTGCCTGCACAGGCCCAGGAAATCCAATACCTCCTGTGTGCAGATAGACCATGGAGCTGGAAGAGCTATTTGGACAGTTGAACACAACAAGGGAGAGTGGTTAGGTGTGCTTGCCAAACTGGCAATCAGGAAAAGGCATTTCAAAAATGGCTGATGGTTCAAAAAGGGGAATTTTTAAAGGGGGAGAGTGGCTTCTGGTCTCTGACCCCTTGGCCATGGCATTTACAGTTGTGATCAGAGCAGGTACTGTCATGGCGAATGGGGCATTGTGGGACAACTGCTGGAGGACTGTTAACCTGAGTTGACACTTGATTAGTCAGCTCTGTCCCTTGCAGTCTGAAATCACTGTCCCTGTCCTATCTGCTATTAAAGACCTTTTTAAAAATATATTTCTACAATAAAGCATTTTGTTTTTTGACTTGCATAGCTCTCGTGCAGTGAAAAGGAAATGCCTTTTCTTGATAGAATGCTGTCATGATACTAATATGATCTGGATGTTGGGATGAATTGCCCACTAAGCAAGGTCACAGATGACACTAAGCTGGGGGGAGAGGTAGAAATGCTGGAGGGTAGGGATAGGATCCAGAGTGACCTAGACAAACTGGAGGATTGGGCCAAAAGAAATCTGATGAGGTTCAACAAGGATAAGTGCACAGTCCTGCACTCAGGACGGAAGAATCCCATGCACCGCTACAGGCTGGGGACCGACTGGCTAAGCGGCAGTTCTGCAGAAAAGGACCTGGGGATTATAGTGGATGAGCAGCTGGATATGAGTCAACAGTATGCCCTTATAGCTAAAAAGGCTAGCGGCATATTAGGCTGCATTAGTAGGAGCATTGCCAGCAGATCAAGGGAAGTGATTATTCCCCTCTATTCGGCACTGGTGAGGCCACATCTGGATTACTGCATGCAGTTTTGTCCCCCCACCCCCACTACAGAAAGGATATGGACAAATTGGAGAGAGTCCAGTGGAGGGCAATGAAAACGATTAGGGGGCTGGGGCACATGACTTACGAGGACAGGCTGAGAGAACTGGGCTTACAGTGGAGTTGCATCTTACGCGGGGGTTAGGTTCTAAAGTCAGCGCATAAGACGAAAATCGCATATAGTCAAAAAGAGAGACACGGAAGAATGAAAGAATAAAAAAGGGAGAAGGTGACTTCAACGTTGTTATCCGCAAACCAGAGTGCCTCAGGATGGCCAGGAGCATTGTCTATGATCAGCAACACTTTAAAGTCATGTCCTTTCTCTTCGAGGTACCGCTTGACCTCCAGAAAGAAACAAAGGCAGGAGATTTTTTGTTCTTGCCTTTTAGGGCACGGGGATTTGCAGCCCTGTAGAGCAAGCCCGGCTTTATTAAATGCCCAGCCACATTGCCACAAAACAGTCACATGGTCTTTAGCTGCTTTGAAGCCTGGGGCTTGTCATTCTGATTTCAAACTGTAAGTGCAGTTGGGCATTTTTTTTTCCCAGAAGAGCCCAGTCTCGTCAGCATTAAAAACTTGTTCCGGAAGTTAGACAGAAAAGGGCTATCATTTTTCTTTAATTGTTCAGGGTAGGCTTTTGCTGCCTCTTCATTGGCAGATGCAGCTTCACCAGTAGTCTGCATGTTTTTGAGGTTGAAGCAGTTCCTAAAACTGTTAAGCCAACCTTGGCTGGCTTCGAATGCCTTCTCATCAGAAGGCTGTCCCTCTTTGGCAGGAGGTTTGAACAGCACGTAGAGGCTAAGAGCCTTTTTCTCGCAACGTGTTGCTATTGATAGGCACACATTTACAGTTCACGTCTTCCAGCCATAAGTTTAATGCTTTTTCAGTCTTCACTAAAGTCTATCACGCACCTGGCTCATCACCTTAGCAGTTATTGGAGCACTTGATGCCACAGCTTGACAAATTTCTCTCTCTCGAATCTTGATGGCACGGATGCTAGATTTGTTGCGGCCATATTTACGTGCCACGTTGGAGACTGACATACCGTCTCTCAGTAAGTCCAACACAGCCCGTTTTTCCTCCAGCGTTGGAACAGATCGCTGTTTCTTCGGTTGAGCACCAGATGAAGTAGTTGGCTTGGGTTTAGGGGTCATGCTGTACGAAAAACATCTTTAAATGCTAGAATCTCACTCAGCACAGCGAGATGCTCACCGATCCGGTGAGCAGCAATCGATTGAGCGATGCTCACCAGATTGAGCGATGCTCACCAATCCGGTGAGCATCTCACCGTGCTTAGTGTGATTCTAGCGTTTAAAGATCCAAGCACTCTCCCGTTAACTCCTATACAGTACTCCTCCGCTGCGAGTTTTTTCTTTTTTTTTTTTTTTGCCGAGCATGTATAGTTGAATTTGCGTAAGTTAAATGCGCATATGATGCAACTCCACTGTATTTAGTCTGCAGAAGAGAAGAGTGAGGGGGGGGATTTGATAGCAGCCTTCAACTACCTGAAGGGGGGGTTCCAAAGAGGATGGAGCTAAGCCGTTCTCAGTGGTGGCAGATGACAAAACAAGAAGCAATGGTCTCAGGTTGCAGTGGGGGAGATCTAGGTTGGATATTAGGAAACACTATTTCACTAGGAGTGTGGTAAAGCACTGGAATGGGTTACCGAGGGAGGTGGTGGAATCTCCTTCCTGAGAGGTTTAAGTCCTGTCTTGACAAAGCCCTGGCTGGGATGATTTAGTTGGGGTTGGTCCTGCTTTGAGCAGGGGGTTGGACTAGACTACCTCCTGAGGTCTCTTCCAACCCTAATCTTCTATGATTCTATGGTCAAGTATATTTCATATGTTGGTTTATTTAAAATCTTATTGGCTGTGTAGCCTATGTATCCATTCTACTGTATTAGGTCTGCAGTGTGGGAGTAGATCTGCAGTGTGGGAGCAGGTCTGCAGTGTGGGAGCAGATAAATTGTTCTGTTATAAAATACCTGAGGGTATATTATATGTACATTAAAGATTTGTGATGCACTTTGAGGTCTGCTGATGAAAAGTACTATATAAGAGCTAAGTATTATATATACTAGCAAAAAGCCTTAGGCTAAAGAGATAGCATTTGTAGTTCCTAGGAGTCTTTGAATTCCAGCTTCTAATCCCTTTACAGGATTCAGAATATAAAGACTAAGCTCTTGTCAAACTTCCTCAACAACAATGGTAAACATTCCAGATGGTGTTTGGTGCCAAAGCTCAGTTCCCAGAATCCCTGAGCAGTTTTGTGTCTGGAGTCAGGAACTGGTCCAATTCCACCCTTTCATCTTGACTAGTTCTAGACTTTGATGCTCTGAAAAGAGATTTGTTGTAAGTACTAAGCTGCACATAGTGCACATTAAGTAAGGCTACTAAAATAGCTTTGTTTTCATTGCAGTGGATCCCTTTTATGAAGAAGGCACTATACAAAAAAGGACCTTAGTTAGGGAGAAGGGACCAAAATAATCCTTGAGTAGCTATTTGCAGAAGGCTTCAAATAGCTGAATCTCCTTGCTGCTCACCTGTAGATGTTTAACAGGCACTCATCTGAAAAGAGAACAAGAGAGTTAAAATTGTTAGATATGTGTGATTCCTTTCCTGTGAGTCATTATGATCTCATCTAAGACATGCTAGACATTCTTCGATAGTATTCATATAAACTACATACTTTTGTACCATGTGGAGGTTTGAGCCACATTCCTCTGGATGAGCAATTTTTTTGAGTTCATTTAATACATTATGAAAGCCTGTCTACCCTAGAGTTTTCACAGGCAACAAATAGGAACATTCTGAAACATTACAGTCCCACAGAGTAGTCTCACCTGTTGGTTGCTCTTTTAGTCACAGTGCTTCAGGTGGCAACAATCTTTAGATTTTTTTTTTTTTTTCTTATCTCAATGCTCATTTGTTAGGGTGGAATTGTTGCTGCTGGGATAAATGACACGTGTTCAGCAGCACTTCCCAGTAGCCAGCTAAAGAGCAGCATTACAGTACTTCAATGCACCATCAATCTTTGCAGATACAAGGTTAGCACCACTGTATAGCTGCATCTGTATGAGATAAAGGGAGAGGATCCTAAAACTGGAAATGGTAGCTACAGCCGAGGAGGTGGATAATAATGTGCAGGAGCAAATTCAGATTGGAATTACTTATATTGTAAATGCCTTGGGAATTTAGTGAGGTTAATTGGGTGAGGTAGAGCCTACACAAATAATTTTGGCACCTCTTATTGGATCATAGAAAGATGACTTGCAGAAGAACTGTTCTCTGTAGTCCCTCTACACCTTCCCTGACTTCTAGGGAACCTGAGAGAGTTCATCACATTCTCATAATGCCCCAGACAACAATTCTGACACTTCTGAGGAAATTGCACTGTGATCACACTCTGAGATTGTCATCAAATGTACAAAGAGAAACGTGAAGATTACTGTTAATGCTTTTTACTTATTTGTACTCCATCCTTCTATGAGTCGGAAGTGAACATGAGTCTTGTAGAGAGTACTTGGCATTTTGCCTCCTGTGAATTGTACTTTGCTGTTAGAAATCTCTTTGAAGAAAACCGTGAAATGGGATATTTTAATAGTACAAACTGGGAACTCTACACTAACTTCTGTTAATGTTATAGGGCTGAGTTCTGCCCTTTTGTTACACCAGTTGAAATCCAGAGTAACATGGTGGAACCAAAAGTAGAGTAACTGAGGGTGGTGTTTGACTCTTAGAGTGAGCCTCTGTTTAAATGGAGAGTTGTAGCCTATATATAGATATTTTTTAAAAATCCACCATGAGAAACTAAGGCAAAAACCTCTTGCATTAGCCGCTGAGGGCCCCATTTTGTTCCTCTCTGAAGTCAATCAGTCTTACTTGCAATAACAGTCCAGTTGGATAGCAATCTGTTTAAAGGCACAACTGAATTTTCAACATCGCTTACTTACAAGCTTTGCTCCTATTTTTAAGTAACCTTTCCATTTAAAAGATGTAGGGACAGTCTTGGGTGAGGGCAGGAAGAAAAAAACTTTTTGGCAAAACACAGCCCAAAAAACTGAAGTGCTAGATTTTTTTTTTTTTCACCCTACCTGAGCAGTTTGGCTCAGAGCCAGGGGCTTGGGCAGGGAGACGCAGGTTGTGGTTGTGGCTCCTTAAGCCCCCGTCACCTGACTCTGCCATAGCTAGTGCTATTAAGAAGCAGTTCCTCCTTACAATGCCAGCATAAAGTCCTTCAGACATTAGGCCAATGAAGGACTGAATGTAGCTTTTCTGTATCCTCCCCTTACTCCAGGGATGGGGAGGGAGGTGCAGGAGCCAGCACCTCCACTAATGGAGAACCCCCATGCATGGGAGCAATTCTCTGCTGGCCAGTCCAGGTTAGTTTAAGTCCACTTTGAGCAACTTAAACCACAGAATCCACCCACAAAGAACCTGGTAGAAATGAAAATAACTGAGATTTTAGGCGGTGTTGAGGATCTGATCAAGGGAAGTCTCTTGAGTTCCCTCAAACCCCCCCCCCTCAGGACCATGGCTGGAGAGGTGCCAAAACCCCAGGTCTTCACTTAAATCATCCCAGAAATGTTTTTTACACTCTAGACTGTTGCTCAGCACTGCCATTCCTGCAGGGTCTGGCTTCTTCCACCACAGGCTTTAGTGCTCCAGCTTTAGCTTCCTGCCCTCCTGGCCTCAAATCAGTGCTGCCTTTACCTTGTTGACAGGGGTGGCTGTACCACCTCAAAAAGTGTTAGAATTGGGGGAGTCCACACCCACTGTCTACTACATGTTCCCAGCCCTAGAGTCCTAAACAACTGGGCTGTCTACTCCAGGCCTCAGCATCTTCCTTCACCCCCAGCCTCCTCACTGGCCCTTTCCTGGCTGGTCTTCCACTCTTAAATGGAGTGTGCACATGTCTACTTTCCCTGGAGCTTTTCTCCTGATTTTATACAAGCTTCCTTTAATTTCCCAGCAGGCCTGGCAACATGAGCCACTGGCAACATGAGCACTATTTTCCAGGCCTTTCTACAGGTTACAGATAGGCGCACACCAACCTCAGAGTCTTCCAAGCATCCTCTGAAGTGTCCAGTCCCTGTTCCACTGAACACTCACAGAGCTCTGACCTCCTACTCCCACAGGAATAGTAGACACCAGCTTACTAGATTCAGCCCAGGTTTACCATTCTGCTTAATACACCGCAGTTAGATATAGTTATAATCAAAACCAGAATCAGTTTAATTTCAAAGAACAGAGATTCAAACAATAGCAAGAATATTGGAAACAAATGGTTACCTATAAAATAAGGTCATAACATGCTTTCTAGAGCCTAAACTTTACTCAGTCACTGGACAGTCCTGTTTCCTACAGGATTGCTTGCCCCAAGTCTTTTTCCTGCATTTTCAACCCAGATGGCTGAAATCCCCCTTTAATAAGATCAAGCCTGCTGGCAGCCTGTCTTCAGACTGATGTCTCTCTGCACCCCCAGATATCAGATCAGACCATTAATCTTCACCTGAAAACTGGGTTCACCCCCTGTCACTGTTTATCTCTCTTCATTTTAATTTTCTTCTGAAGTCTGCACAAACTCTTCATCTGACTTAGTAAGCTAATAGACTTTGGTTATAAAACACACACGACTACATCATGGTCCACCAAGGAGATAAGGGTATGCCTACACTGTAATAAAGAACCCGCAGCACTGAGCCTCAGAGCCCAGGTTGTTATACCAATAAAATAAAAACCAGCAGGATCTTATTAAAGGGGAAAAGGCAAAATACCACATTTATTGTGAATACAGAAAGAATCATAGTAAGCAGTTATAGCTATAACATTCCATTCAATCTCATATTTATTCATACATTCATTCACACACAGGTTCTGCAAGGTTGTTATTGTAGTTACCAGCCTTAGAGTTGCTCATGCCAAGCCACTGGCCAGGTGGCCTGGACATGAGGAGGGAGCAGGGCCTTGTCAGATGCACATCTGACACTCTGGGAAGTTGGTTTGCAGAATAGGACCCCAAAATTCTCACTTTCCAGAGTCCATTTTTATAGAAATTTCTTCCTATGCCAGTCTGTGGGAATTGCTTCATCATGCTGTTGCTGAATCAATCAGCAGATGTCATATTCCTGACGGCTCTGTGCTGCCAGATGTTATCTTGTTCTTTGGTTCTCCCATTCTTGAGGCTGTTGGGTGGATTCCAGTCTGCCCTCCAGGGGTCCTCTGGTTATTTCCACTTGACGCCTTCTTCAGCCGATGAACACTGGATTCTTAGGCTGGCGCCTCCCTGATCATTCAGTTATTATCCACACCAAGCATCCATCCACATACATCCTCTATCTCTATTTTAATCACAGTTGTTAACAAGGCAAGATGAATACAACAAAAGGGTGGGGAGTCTCTGGGTGCTGTTTCTATTGTTACAGAGTATTGCTTGGAGTCTCTTTCTGTGCGAGTAGTTGTTGTTACAAAGAATTGCTTTGAGAACAGACTCTGTCTTAGAATGTACTAATGCAATTAGCAGCTTGCAAGTTTCACACACAGAGGGAGAGAAACAGTACCAAAAACTAAGAGACCTTTTAATTAGTAATACCCTGGAATTTAAACTACGGGGAATCAAACACGTTTGTGATTTTAATACAGAACTTCTTTAATATGATCCAACAAGGTCAGCTGACTTAGGCTTACGGGGCTCAGGCTGCGGGGCTGTAAAATTGCAGTGTAGACATTTGGGCTTGGGCTGGAGCCCAGGCTCTGTGACCTCCCTGCCTGCGGGGTCTCAGAGGCCAGGCCAGGCCAGAACATCTACATTGCAATTTCATAGCCCGGCAACCTGAGTCAGCTGACACAGGCCAGCCATGGCTGTGCTGTGGTCTTTTATAGCAGTGTAAACATAGCCTAAGTGTCTCCCACCTCCTGTCTGGGGAACTGTCTCAAGGCATGCTGCCTTTGAGTGATCTACCTTTAATTGCAAGGCCTAGAGAACATAGTTTTCAGCATATATACTAACGATTCTGATGACCAATATGCCCCAGGCTTTCATTAGAGACCTTTACATAACCCTGTTTGATAAACACAGCGGATCCCTGTGCCCTCTGCCAGTTGGCATCAAGAGGTCTGTGGGTCACAACAGGTGAGGCTGAGCCAAAGGGCCAGCTCACCCTGTGACATGGCACATCTGTATTATTCCACCCAGGATTGTTATGAACTGGTTTTGGGGTGACTTATCAGTGCTACTCATTTGAATAAATACTGAATTACTAAAGACTGCATTTTGTGATTCCTAAACCTCAGTCAACTAAAACTCCTAAGAGTTTAAGTGATGCCAAGATTTAGGCTTACTAAAGTGACATCTAAACAGCACTACAAGTTTTGACTTGCTGGTAGAGATGGGCCTGCACCAAGGAGTTTGGTTACACATCTGAATCTGAACATCCCCTAAAGTTTGGGATGTTTGGATCCATTCTACCACTAATACTTTTTCCAATCTGTAACCCTTCTCACCACCCTTTGTCTTATCTATTGTACATTTTCTTTTTTTTTTTTTTCAGGCCAGGAACTCTCCTCTGTTTATCCAGTACCCAGCATGATGGGTCTCAGCTGCAGCTGCCACCTCTTGATGCTGCTTGAATGCAAACAAAAATGTAACAGAGGTTCCTAAAGAGCCAGGCCTAGAGACTGAGGGGGCCTGATGCAGCAATAAATGAGTAGAAAACCAAGAGTCTATTAGGGCAACTGGGAGAAAGATCCAGGAAGCCAGAGGAAGAGAAGAACCTGGGATGCAGGAAGAAGAGGGGACTGGAGAGTGGGTGTACTACTAAATGGAAGAGTCTGCAGGGCTGGGTATGACCTTTGCCAGGTGGTAAGAGGAAGAAGCAACACTTACTCATCCAGCCCAAGGTGCCGATTGGCCTAGTTTCTTATCCTGGAACAATTAAATTGAATCTTCCTGAATAAGACAGCCCTCTCGCAGAGTTACATTTATAATGTGCCAGGAAACACACGGAAGCTGCTCTTTGTTCTGCCAGGAGATATCCTCTTAACACACATTCCCAATTACTGCCCTGAGTAATCTCGTAATGCTGATCTAGTTATGGGACAAAAGCTACCACAGGATCATCTCTGGGAAGAGTGATCATGCCAAAAGGCATTTTGAACTAGGCCTCTTCTTAGTGCCAGTATTTTAATGCAATGTAGAAATATAATCCTTGTTCTAGCCTAAACTGCTTTGCTGTTTTTACAAGTGCAGAAACCTAATTCTCTATTTTGGAGCTGAAAAGAGAACTGAAGACTCCTGCTGACTCAAGGCTGAATATGTTCTGTGTGTAACCCGTCTGCCCGTCAGAGTTGGCAGCGACAAGGGCCAGGTTCAATATCTAGGGGATTCATTCCAATAACACAATGCAAACCGGCTCGAGCCCGCATCTAGTGTCCTGGGACAAATATATACCACCCCTGCTGGGCGCCTCCAAGAGGCAATACTTCCCCTCTCGCAAGAACATAGTCTGAGTGTAGCAAAAAGCCTTTTAATAACAGAGAGAAACAATGTGGCATTATGTTGGGGAAACACCACCAACAGGATTCATAACACAACCCATGAGCAAAAAACCCACCCCAAGCAAATTGGGGCATGCCCTTTCCCTTTGGTTCTTGAGTCCAGCAACCCCAAATCACCAAAAGTCCAATGACCCAAAAGTCTCTGTCCCTGGTCAGGGCAGCCCCAGAGTTCAAAAGTTTATCTGCAGAGCTTTACCTCCCAACCTGGGTGGAGATGGGGTGGGGGCAGGGAAAGAGAGAGGTAAGGGGCACCTTACATGATCTGAAGCTGACCGCCAGCCGCCCCACGAACTGCTTCACTCGGCTCCGCTCTGCGGCCCACAAGCAGCTCCCGCCAACCCACGAACTGCTTCACTCGGCTCAGCTCTGCAGCCCACAAGCAGCTCCCGCTGGTCCACAGATTGCTCCATTCCATGTCCCACAAGCAACTCCCGCCATCCTATGAACTGCTCCACCAGCCTGTCCACAAGGCACTCCAGCCATCCCACAAACTGCTCCACAATATATCTTCAGGCTCCCCCACTACTTAACACAACACTCAGTGATTTCAGCTCTTAGTCAGTTCAGCTCTTTGGTGAATTCAGCTTGTAGTAGGGGAGCCTCAATGCTGGTGCACCATTAGCCCAAAGTGAGCTCAGCAACCTGTAACTAGACTCCTAATAGAATCAAAATTAGCCCTGATAGTCTACAGTGGAGAGAGGAGGAAGTGCAATTAGCATATAATGCCCTCACCAGGGGGCCTATACCACCAAGTATTAATACCTGTCCCCAACCTCTCTCTCTCTCTCTCTCTCTCTCTCTATTCACTGGGTTTTGGACCCATGACCCTTGCCTAGCGAGTGCTGCTTAGTTGATGGTGAGTCCCTCCATCATAACAAAAGGCCAAGTACAGTTCCACTGTCCTTGATTCCCATAATCAGGGGAATAACAATTTATTCTTCCTGCCCCAATAACAGAGACACTGGGGATCCCACACCAGCCAAAGTGACCATTTGGGCAGCTATGGCCTCATTCTAGGTGGGGTGGGTGTGCCTATGCAAATGAGATTGGCCCCTGAAGTTCTTTTCCACAACTTGCCACACCTCACCACCAGATGTCAGGGTGGAGCTCATCCTGACACTGCTTACATGTGCATAAAGCTCCAAGGAGGGTGTTGGCAAAATACTTGTGTGAGCTTAAATGTCAGGAGATAAAGCCTTTAGTTTATGGCAGGACAAGAGACAGAGGTTGATGATTGTTTGAGAGGGGCAGCAGGTTCTAGTGGATAAGGCGGAAAACAAGCAGGCAAGAACCTCCAGACTCAATTCTGATGTTTACTCTAGTGAGTTTAGGCAAATCACTTAAGCTTCAAGTCAAGGGCTTTTCATGAGTCTGTTTTATTCTATTACAGAAATATTAGCTGCTGCTCTTAATTAGAGAAGACTTGGATGGATAGAGGTTCTTGTATTGGGATGTGCATGAATGTGCATTTGTATGCAGCCTAGTTCCAGTCTGTCATGGAGATTCTACAGTACATGGTCCTTAAACAATACCCCTTAATCTGACTTATCTCCGAGCTTGTCTCTCTCAGTTACAAGAGCTCTGCATAATGAATGTGCTAATTACACCAGGAGACACAATTCTTAAATACACTCAGTGTTTTGAGTGCACATAATCAGAATGTCAGAAAAATCCCAGCACTTACCACTCTCATATAATAGGGGAAGGTTTCTCCCCATTTCCACAGGTTTAGGTTCAATGCCAGTCTGCAGCGGCTGATCTTTGCTCATTCATCTGTTGTTAATTTGGTGGAAAATTACATCAGCTGGTGAACTATTCTAAGAATTAATGTGCAATTCTGAAAGTATACCTGAGCTTTGTTTACCTTTGGCTGAGTAAAATATAGGTATTGTGTGTGAAGTCTTATGTATTCAGATCATCACCATCACTAGTATGTATGAGAATAATATATTAACTAGTTAATAAAATGTTATACTTAATTCAAAGGTTCCTAAATGACTTAATTAAATACATCAAAATTCCAAGTACTTTGGCACTCATACACTGAAAGGGAATGTACAGTAATGTTGATGAGAGCGTAACAGTGGCTTGAGCCTAGCATGAAGGAGTAGGCTCTGTGTAAATTCACATCTGCAGTTTTTTCCAGTGCATCTTAGTCTTTACTTGCAGTAAGTACTGCAGCAGTTCTGGGCCTAATGGACCGCTTGATGTGCTAGACTGCATTGGAGTGCTGAGATACATAAAAGGGAATGAGAAGGAGACCACATTAATTTTTCATTTGTGACTTGCTGTGAACAGTGTTCAAGGTCAGGTGTTTCCTTGATTGCTGCCATCATAGAGTTGTTCCTCAGTCAAACTACAGTATGGGAGATTCTCCTACTCTTGTTAGTTTTGGTGCAATAATGGATCCAGTGGGCTGAAAGCAGTCTAGTGATAGACATGATATGCTTAACCTGTATCCCACGAAGATTAAGTAGTAGATTATCTACCAATTTGGCCTTTGATCCAGGTTTCCCTCCTGAAACACAAGGTGAGTTTTGTCAGTTCACAAAAATCTGTTTGTTTTAGATTCCAAATTTATTGTAGCATATTAACAATGTGCAACCTAGAGTCCTATTTTGGGTGGCATACATGTGGAGCAAAGTGTTTGTCTTTGGCTATATTTTTGGTACCGCCCACATGACAATCGCAGATGGAGAAAAGGGGGAGGAGAGAGAGAGAGAGAGAGCAAGTGCCAACCACATGACATCTGAACAGCTAACAACGGGTTGGTTATGCTTTAGGTGTGAATGTGCCTGCTTACTGATCTCCAAAGAGCGGAATAAATTCCTAAGAAAGAAGGAGAGCATCATAATTACATAATTCAGATGTATCACTTACATGCCTTGTTTAGCACAAATGTTAGTCAGCTGTTCATAGAATTATTTATCATTTATATTCTAGTAGCACCTAGAGGCCCCAACTGAGGTCAGAACCACATTGTGCTGGGTGTTGTCAGCTCCTGCCCCAAAGAACTGACAATTAAAACTGACAAATTGTGAGAGGGGAAACAGAGCATAGAGAGGTGAAGTGATTTGCCCAAGGGCACACAGAAGGTCAGTGGAAAAGCAGGGGACAGAGCCTAGCTTTCCTGACTCCCAGCCCAGCACCCTAACTAGGGTGATCAGATAGCATGTGTGAAAAATCAAGACGGAGGTGGGGGATAACAGGTGCCTGTATAAGAAAAAGCCCTGAATATTAGGACTGTCCCTATAAAATCAGGACATCTGGTCACCCTAAACCTAATCACTGGAAAACACTGCCTCTTAATGTTACCTCTTGTAGCTGGGGAATTAGCTCAAATGGTAGAGTGCTTGCTTAGCATGTGAGAGGCAGCAGGATCAATATTCACATTCTCCAAGCTGCTGCTGCTCTTTCCCTCCCATCTCTCCCTTTTCGGGGCGAGGGGATAGCTCAGTGGTTTGAGCATTGGCCTGCTAAACCCAGGGTTGTGAGCTCAATCCTTGAGGGGGCCATTTAGGGATCTGGGGCAAAAATTAGGGATTGGTCCTGCTTTGAGCAGGGGGTTGGACTAGATGACCTCCTGAGGTCCCTTCCAACCCTGTTATTCTATGATTCTCTTTAGTAGGAAAAATGTCAAGAAATTGTTTTACGCAAGAGTTCTAAAGGAACTCAAATATGAAATTGCAGAACTATATCACTTAAATCAGCCTCTATACCAGATGACTGGAGAATCACTAATGTAATGCTGATTTTTTTTGAAACTATATAGTAAATAACAGACTTATCAGACACATAGATGAACATGATATGGGGAAGTGTCAACATGACTTTTGTAAAGGGAAATCATGCCTCACCAATCTATTAGAATTCTTTGAGGGTGTCAACAAATGAGGGTGATCCAGTGGATATTGTGTACTTGGACTTTCAGACAGCCTTTGACAAGGTCCCTCACTAAAGGCTCTTTAGCAAAATAGATAGTCATGGGATAAGAGGAAAGGTCCTCTCATGGATCAGTAACTGGTTAAAAGATAGGAAACAAAGGCTAGGAATAAATTGTCAGTTTTCAGTGGAGAGAGAGAAATAGGGGGGTTCCCCAATGATCTGTACTGGAACCAGTGCTGTTCAACATATTCATAAATGATGTGGAAAAAGGAGAAAACAGTGAGGTGGCTCAGTTTGCAGATGTTACAAAATTACTCAAGATAGTTAAGTCCAAAGCTGACTGTGAAGAGTTACAAAGGGATCTCACAAAACTGGGTGACTGGCAGATGAAATGGTGGTTGACAGATGAAAATGATTGCTGATGAAAGTAAGCATCGATAAATGCGAAGTAATGCACATTGGAAAACATTGTCCCAACTACACATACAAAATGATGGGGTCTAAATTAGCTGTTAGCACTCAAGAAAGAGATCTTGGAGTCCCCCAAGGATAATTCTCTGAAAATATCTGCTCAATGAGCAGTGGCAGTCAACAAAGCTAACAGAATGTTAGGAACCAGTAGGAAAAAGATAGATAAGAAGACAGAAAATATCATAATGCCACTATATAAATCCATGGTACATCCACACCTTAAACTGTGTGCGGTTCTGGTCGTCCCATCTTAAGAGTATATTAGAATTGGAAAAAGTACAGAGAAGGGCAACAAAAATGTTTTTAAGGGAATGGAACAGGTTCCATATGAGGAAAGACGGGGCTGTTCAGCTTTGAAAAGAGATGACTGAGGGGGGATATGACAGAGGTCTATAAAATCATGAATGGTGTGGAGAAAGTGACTAAGGAAGCATTATTTCTCCATAGCACAAGAACAAGGGGTCGCCCAAAGAAATGAATAGGCAGCAGGTTTAAAACAAACATAAAGAAGTACTTTTTCACACAAAGCACAGTCAACCTGTGGAACTCATTGCCAGGGATACTGTGAAGGCTACAAATGTAACTGGATTCAAAAAAGAATTAAGTTCATGGCGGATAGGTCTATCAATGGCTATTAGCCAAGATGGTCAGGGATGGAACTCCATGCTCTCAGTGTCCCTAAGCCTCTGACTGCCAGAAGCTGGGACTGGATGACAGGGGAGGGAGCACTTGATAAATTTGCCCTGTTCTGTTCATTCCCTCTGAAACTTCCGGCACTGGCCACCTTCGGAAGACAAGATACTGGGCTAGATGGACCATTGGTCTGTCTCACTGTGGCCATTCTGATCTTTATTTTAAGCTCTTGCTTAAATCTGTCTGGAAATGCATGAAAAAGGGCAGATCCCTCACCTTGGTGGAAGGTCTGACTGGCATATACGGTTCAAACAGAAGTGGGTAGGGTTTTTCTAGAATCTGTCTCACTTTAGCTGGTCTTGGAAGGCTTGCCTGCTTTTTATAGCAAATGCTTTCATACCCTATATGCTGTCCTTTTAAAGTGAGAGTCCTTCCAATAATAACACAAAAACTAAGTAAGTAAGTGTAAAAAAAAAAAAAAAAAATCACTCTTGGGAGTTCTCCCTACTGTTATAATTGAGCTGTCATGCAAACTCCATGGTAACATGAATATATGAATTTGGTTGAAAGGGAGTGTGGTTTTCTTTAGCATCAGTATGAAAGAGTACTGTATTAAGCTCTTGAGTGTGTGCCCCATAAAGCGTGCTCATCAGACTTTGTGCATGGAGGCATAGCATGCTGCATTCTCTTACACATGCAGGGGGTGGGGAGGGAGCTGTTTCGAATGGCTTCATATTAGGTCTAGGGTGACTCGCAAAATTAAAAAAAAAAAAAAATCACTGCAGGTTCTAAGTTTTTTAAGTGAAGGAGCAAGATAGATCCTACCAGAATTTGGCATTTGCTTGTAGTGAATGTAAATTGGCTCTTCCTGACAAAGGAAGTTATATGTGCCACAGGACTTGTTGTTTTACTCCACGGATTATACCCTCATGGATCAGTAGCTGTGTAGGTTAGGAGGAGGTTTACACGTATATCCATCTTGCTTTTTTCTGAAAACACCTTTGAATTTTGATTAACCAGAGAGAACAAAACTCACTATTCTGTCTGTTCATTCAGTAGAATGTTGTTACCGATCTTAAAAGTTCCATGATCAAATTCAAGCCAATAAGAATGTCTCAGAGCCCAAGCTACACAGGCCTACTGGGAAGGCAAATAAACTTATATTGTAAACTGAACAAAAAAAATCTTATGCTAATTACAATGAACATGTTTTTATTTTGCAGAGAATTGTTTCTTCTAACCTTACATGCTTGGTGTTAACCTCAGATATGATGGCATGTGTCATCCTGTAAACTCATCTGTCTTGCTTATGCATGCATGTACAGTGCCAATTTTACAAGCGTGGTGGTGATGCATCACACCCATCTATGAACAGGCAGCGGTTGTGTCCTAAGGTGTGCATTGATTTGAGATGCTGTTCATTCAGAAATACTAGGCAGTACAGATTCCCAGTTCTGTAAAAGCAGCTTCAGTTGGGACAATACAATATAATTTATTATTGTGCAGGGCTTCAGTCATTCTTTATGGAACTAAAGGTAAAATTTAGAAGTGGGCCCTTGATAAATCTAACGGGGGTCCAATGAGGCAGTGTAGGGTTTGGACACTTAAGGAAGTGGGTAGTCAAAACTGACACAGGGGCCCAGGTCTTGCAAGATGCTGAGCACCTTCAACTCCTATTGACTTCAAAGGGTATTGAGTAGCTCACCCCTGTCAGAAAGAGCCCCTGAAGGCTCAGTTCCATAATGGTGAGCTTGGAACCTAACACAAGTGAATAAAAATTGTAATGCAGGTTGCAGAGGTATCCTGGAGCATGTGACAATGGGTGGAAGCAATGTAGGAACTTTGGCACAAAAATTCTTAGTGTTAATGAGGTTTCAGAATATTCTTCATCCTGCTCAGAGAAGCTTAAATCCTACAAAAGCTGATGGGCCTGGTGAATCAATCCTGTAGAGTTTCACACTGGAATTACACACACAAAACTATGTTAAAAGAACATTGAGGTTGTCCAGTCAAGCACTCTCAAGTGGATAAATGGCAGAATTAAAACTGCCCATGAAAAATTTGATGTAAATTATTTGCCCAATATCAGACAGGAACTCTGGGGCAGAGGCAAGGACAGAATCCAGGTCTCCAGAGCAGTATTTGACTGTCTCAACCATGAAACCACCCTTTCTCTTTCTGCAGTCCCCTGCCTCATTTACCACACACCTTCCAACTTCTGCAACAAATGAAGCAGGGATGTTCCAGACAACAGCCCCCTTTACCACACAACCCTGCTTCATTCCCAGATCACCATCCATCCTGTGTGCTGAATGAGGCAGGGAATCTTGTGGAAAAAATAGTATGTGATCATATAATTAAAGATGGTATCAAAATGCATATGCATAAGGGGGTCAAATTAAGGTTGCACAAGCACCTTAATTCTGACATTTCCTAACTCATTTGGCATCCTATATTAATACACACACGGTTCATGAGTAGGGTTGGAACCCTTAGATCTACTGCACAGGTCTCTGCCACTTGAGCTAATGGAGAAGCTGACAGCAGTAGTAGGTTGGACTGTGTGGACTGGCTACTAGAGGAGGAAGCAGCTCACAGATTGCCAGGGGATTTCACAGATATTTGCTGACTGCAGTGGAATGGTGAGACTCAAGAATCTTTGGTTCCATTTCAGGGTCTACAGGGGAATGTGTTGAAGTGGCCATGGATCCTTGTGCTCCTCAAGCCTGACCCCTTCTGCCTGTTCCCCTCCAGCTGTCCTTGTGCTAGTCCTATCTCTTCCCTCATCACCCAGGTTCTTATACGAGTCCCAGTTTCCTCACCCAGCCTGTCCATCCCCCAGGCTCCTTGTCCCAGTCTCCTTGCCCAGCCAGTCCCAGTCTTCCCCTCCAGGCTCCATAGCTGAGTCTCAGTTCCCGTCCCACTAAACTCCTTGTCCAATCTCAGTCTTCCCATCTGCTCCCAGGCTTCACAACAAGCTCTTTGTCCAGCCAGTACCTGTCACCCCACCATGCTGGTTTCTTGACCCAGTGTCCCACCCTTCGACCTGGTTCTCAGTCTTTTCCCCCATCCACTAACTCCCAGGCTCCTTGTCCAACCAGAACCAGTCTCCCCTTTTAGCCAGTGCCCGGTTCCAAGCTTCGCTCCCTGGGCTTCTTGCCCAGTCTACTACCTCCACCACCCAAAATGTCCCCTCTGTATTCTACTCAGGTTGCATTGTCCTCCATATTGCCTAGGTGCCAGCAAGAGAAACACTCTGAGCACAGGAGAGACAGACAGTCCTTGCTCTCAGTTCTGATGCCCAGCACCACAGTGGCCTGCAACAGTCAGGAACAGCAATTGCAGAGAAAGTCCTGCTCAGACCCAGTAGCCTTAGGCTGGAGCATCCTCAGTGAGTGCTCAGGCACATGCTTCACAGAATTTAGCTGCCAAACTCCAACAAGTCTCTACTGAGAATGTGTGAACTGAGATTTTTTCAAGGACTTATAACTTGGCCAAACTTTGGAGGGTTTTTTTTAATGGGAACAGTAAAACACAGATCCCTGACACTAGAGTGAACCCCCTGCAAATTTCAAGTCTCCTGCTCCAAAGCATGGAGGAAATGTTTTGAACATGGGCAAAAAAATGTATTTTTCCCTAAATTAGTTCTTGGAAATGACAGAACCATTTCTGCTGAAACTTTCAAGAAAATATATCAGCCTGAGACACCCAGCATAGGAAATTTCAGTCCAAACATTTTAAGTTTGACAAAATTATGTGTAATTGAAAATGGGAACTTTATACTGGGAAGTGTTGAGCAACTACCTGCTCTGCATGTAATAAAAGGCAAATTATTTGGCTGTTGTGTAATCAGTAGAGTTAAAAATCTTCCCCCCCCCCCCCCCAAAAAAAAAAAGTCAGTGAAAATGTTGACATTTATCCTCAATTTGGGGGTTTTGAAGTTTTTGACGAAAACCTGAAAAAAATAAAGGAACACAAGCATTTTCCAGGAAAAATTTTATTTCTACAAAAATTAATTTATTTCCAGATTAGCTTTTTGAATGAAAAAAATTGACCAGCTCTCCAGTAGTGCCTACATCTGTGATGTGTACAATTCATAATAATGTGGCAGCAACCATCTCTAAAGCACTTACCGTCCTTCATTTTTGGCATTTCCTCTTCTCCATTTTGCTTTCCCTTTCTTCTGTATCTGATTGTCTCTCCCTGGGTGCAGACTTGCTAAAATCATACAGGGCAGGAATACATTCTGTACAGTGCTGGATTTAGCGTACAACTGGAAAGAGGAACAGGATGGTTTAGAGAAACATATAATGACCATCAGCTAGATAGACAAGCTGGGTGAGTTAATATCTTTTATTGGCCCAACCTCTATTAACGAGAGAGACAAGCTTTCGAGAGTGTCTCTCTAACCAACACAAGTTGATCCAATAAAAGAGATTACCACACTCACCTTGTCTCTTGAATATTCTAGTATCAATACAGCTACAACTACACTGAATGCATCAACTAGAACTAGATAGTCTAGGATGAGTCCATTTTATGGTACGCAGCAGTGAAAGTGTGCTGCACTTCTTTAGCCAGAAGATGGCATCATTGTGCCACAAGGAATGCTCAGTCACTGTTTTACCTTAAACTGGGGAGGCAGGTAGGTAGGTGGGGGATTGAGATGGGTTTTGTTTCCATAACAATTCCTCTTTGGACATACTGCTGCAAAACAGATCACCTAAGTCAGTCTTCACACATAATATGCAAATGGCAATAGCTCTATAGATGTTCTAGTCCTTGTTGCTAAAATCATCTGGGTTTCTTTCATTATAAGTTATGGGAGTGAGTCATCCTTCTGGAGCACTGCTGTCTTTTCTAAATCAGCATTTGATCACATCCAAGTCCGTGCTAGCAGAGAATTCTTTCAGCTACACTGTATGCATGCAAGTGGCAACCACTGATGCAGTCACATTTTATCACATGCAGTTTTAAAAGACTGAGCTCTTCGTAGACTGCATGATCATTTACAAATTATGTGCCTGCTCTTTTAATCAAAGATTTATGTGAAACATTGTGAAAATGTTTCATAAATAGTGGGCTTGAGCTCAGGAGGAAAACCTGTGGATGCCTGCCTGCCTGTACCTGCAGCTGTTTTGGAGAGGTTTCCATGAGAAAAAGACCCAAAGGCAAGTAAAGATATATTTCTATTGGGCTGGATCACTTCAGCAAACAGCCAGCGCAGTAAGGGTAAAGCTCACTCCTGTGCAGAGGGTCACTGCAAGGCCTATGAACCACTTCAGTCCTATTTTGAGGGCTTAAGTTAGATTTAAATGTTGCAGGCCTTGTGCTACTTTTATTTGCATGGGTGAATGTATTTCTGTTGAAATATTTCCCATTATAGTGGAGTGGGAGTGGTTTCCAGCGCTGTGGCAGAGGCAGTGTGATCCCTAGAACTAAGCATAGTGTTACAAGTAGGAAGTCCTGAGTTCTAATTGTAGCTCTGCCACTAACTTGCCCCATAGTCTTTGGCAAGTCATTTTGGCTCTCTGCCTCACTTTCCCTAGCTGTACAATGTAGATACTAATAACTTCCTTATGGGGGTGTTTGAGGAATAATCCGTCAGGGTTTGTGCAGTATTTTGAACACAAGGCACTATACAAGTGCTAAGTATCCTTACTGCTGTTACCTGTAGCTGACCCATGTGTGTACCTGTGTGGAACGAACCAGTCAAGCAGACCAAGAAATAAATGAAAGGCACATGGTGCATGTGAGAGAGGCACTGTGGGCAGGTCAGAAACTCCTTTCTTGTGCCAGGAAAAAATGACCTACGTCTGATCCAGGCACAGGTCATTTCCCATACTTCTGCTCGAGAGGAAAAAGCCCAATCAACTCCAGAAACCCCTAGTGGCCAGAAGGAGGAGCTGCAACATAAAGCACTAGTTCTAAATGATCTGCAGAGGAGATGCTGAAAGGGAGAGGATGTTTTCTATTCCTGTGTACAGTACTTTAAATGAGGGTTTGTGAGAAAGAAAGTGATTTCCTGCTATTATCGCATTAAGACTTTCCGCTAAAAATCAATGAGAAACTGCATAACCCCAGGGGAAAAGAGAGAGGCATCAGTAGCATCATACGGCATTGCTGTCTGGCTCAGCCAATAATGCCAGACCCAGGTAGCCCCTCTTCTCTCTCCCTCCTCTTCCCCCCCCCACCCCCCCGCCCGCCTCTGTGTGAAGCCCTGTGTTTGGTGGATGCTTGGTGTACTATAACTACCCCAATGGAGGCCTGAAGTTTGTGTCCTTCCTGTGCTTTGGCAATTCTTGTATAGCCTGTCATGCCAGTAATGTTGGATCAAATTATAGTATGAATCACCCCCAAGATTCCTTTAACAGAAGCCATTTGAAATTTTTTTACTTTTTTGTCTAAAAATGTAATTTCACCTAAACGGCCTAAACAATTCAAAACAAATTTTCATTTTGTTTAGAATTTTTCATAAAAGAAAATCAAGTTTCCATGAAAGTGTTGAAATGAAATCATTTTGTCAACATTTATCCTGGAAATAAAATATTATTTTTAATAGTTTTACCTACAACCTCTCTGCTTATGTCTGTTTAACTATGAAATAACATTGTGTATTTTGCTCTGAATATGAGTTCATTTAACTTCAGCATGGTTCCTCTGAGCTTTTCCTGTTCTGTACATAAATCACTTTCTCGTGATTGCCATTCCTTCTTGACTCAGGGCCTGATCTTGCAGGGTGCTGACCAATGCCTAAGAGGTACTGAGAGCCCTCAATTCCCACTGAATTCTGTGGCAGTTCAGAACATTCTGCATCTCTTAAGGTGCTTAGCATACTTCAAGAGTGAGCCCATAGTTTGCGGCAGTTTTAAGAGCAGAAGTAAAACAAACAGACCTTGAATAGCATGGAGGGGGGCCACCCCCTCTGCAAATCTAAAGGGCAAGTGCTGTATAATGCAAGAGTTAGCTAGCGTCAACTGGTCTTGTCCGTCATATGTGTGTTGTATGCATTTGGGGTGTGTTGTGTGCGTCCAGTCATGGAAGGACCTGAGTCAGGCGTGGCTTGGATTTCAAGACTGTAACAATACAAAACGTGTATTTCAGATGACAGAGGAGCTTTGTTTGAAATGCCAGTAACCTTCAGTATATAGACAGATGTAATCAAGGCTTATTTTAGGTGAATTTTAGATAATTTCCTTGTGTGACTGTTTGCATTCTGTTAGCTTTTATGGAAAGTGAAGCTGTCTGTTAGGGCTGGTTGACAGTGGTAGAAAAACTCCTGCTTCAGGAGTAGTAAACAGAGAGTATGGACAATTCCCTAGAGTTACTATGGCCATTTGGCTAGAAAAACGTTTAAAAATAAACCATGATGGCCAAAACCCAGTTGTAATTAATAATCATTTAGCCCAATCAAACATGCTGATTTTAAAGAAATATGCTTTTTCGGGGTTGTTTGTTTGTTTATACGCAGTCAGCAGAGTTACTGAGTGAGAGAGAGAGAGAGAGAGAGAAGACTCTCAAGCACATCTGCTGCATACCATCAATTTCCTTTCAGCTGAGCCACTTTATCTCCTCTGGAATAGATGCTGATTGGTTGGAAGCTGCTCCTGTATTAGAAAATATTCAGACATTGTTTAATAACCGCATTCAGAAATAAGAATAGCAGTCGCTGACTCAGTATTCTAATGGCAGCACAAAAGTGTCCTATGTAGGGGATACAGTTGCAGGACTAAGGTCCCTTGCAAACACCCACGCACCTGGGTTCCATTGGGTTCACCAGGTCTATTCACGTGCATAAAGTGTTTGCAGGATTGGAACCTAAGCTGGGTCCCTTGCTTTAAGAAACGGAAGGGACAGGGAGAGCTGTTGCTTTCCAAATTTTAGCAGAAGAGCTGCTACTGAAGTTGGCACCATTTCTATTTGCTATTTCACTTTACAGAGAAAACATTATGTATGAAACAGCACCTGACATGTTCCTTAGAGCTGTAAGCACAGAGCTTGTGTGTATTCTGAGATGTGAGGCTAACAGCACCTAAGAAATGTCTACATTTTTATGAACACACATTTCAGACCTAACCCACTTATAAAGTGGGTTTGTACATTTCCCCCTACATGTACTCTTTTTATATATATATATATATATATATTTACTAAGCATATATTTATGTACATGCATTTAATTTCCTTTTAAAAATAATTTATCCATTTTAATTTTAAATATAAATTATGTGCAACCATTGGAATGCGTGGCAATGGTGAAAGAGTTTAGATTCATAGATATTTAGGTCAGAAGGGACCATTATGATCATCTAGTCTGACCTCCTGCACAACGCAGGCCACAGAATTTCACCCACCACTCCTGCAAAAAACCTCATACCTATATCTGTGCTATTAAAGTCCTCAAATCGTAGTTTAAAGACTTCAAGGAGCAGAGAATCCTCCAGCAAGTGACCCGTGCCCCATGCTACAGAGGATGGCGAAAAACCTCCAGGGCCTCTTCCAATCTGCCCTGGAGGAAAATTCCTTCCCGACCCCAGATATGGCGATCAGCTAAACCCTGAGCATATGGGCAAGATTCGTCAGCCAGATACTTCAGAAAATTCTTTCCTGGGTAACTCGGATCCCACCCCATCTAATATCCCATCACAGGCCATTTACCATGAATATTTAATTACAAAAACCATGTTATCCCATCATACCATCTCCTCCATAAACTTATCGAGTTTAATCTTAAAGCCAGATAGATCTTTTGCCCCCACTACTTCCCTTGGAAGGCTATTCCAAAACTTCACTCCTATGATGGTTAGAAACCTTCGTCTAATTTCTAGTCTAAATTTCCTGGTGGCCAGTTTATATCCATTTGTTCTTATGTCCACATTGGTACTGAGCTTAAATAATTCCTCTCCCTCTCTGGTATTTATCCCTCTGATATATTTATAGAGAGCAATCATATCTCCCCTAAACCTTCTTTTAGTTAGGCTAAACAAGCCAAGCTCCTTGAGTCTCCTTTCATAAGACAAGTTTTCCATTCCTCGGATCATCCTAGTAGCCCTTCTCTGTACCTGTTCCAGTTTGAATTCATCCTTCTTAAACATGGGAGACCAGAACTGCACACAGTATTCCAGGTGAGGTCTCACCAGTGCCTTGTATAACGGTACTAAAACCTCCTTATCCCTACTGGAAATACCTCTCCTGATGCATCCCAAGACCGCATTAGCTTTTTTCACGGCCATATCACATTGGCAGCTCATAGTCATCCTATGATCAACCAATACTCCAAGGTCCTTTTCCTCCTCCGTTACTTCTAATTGATGCGTCCCTAGCTTATAACTAAAATTCTTGTTATTAATACCTAAATGCATGACCTTACACTTCTCACTATTAAATTTCATCTTATTACTATTACTCCAGTTTACAAGGTCATCCAGATCATCCTGTAGGATATCCCTGTCCTTCTCTAAATTGGCAATACCTCCCAGCTTTGTATCATCCACAAACTTTATTAGCACACTCCCACTTTTTGTGCCAAGGTCAGTAATAAAAAGATTAAATAAGATTGGTCCCAAAACCGATCCTTGAGGAACTCCACTGGTAACCTCCCTCCAGCCTGCTTCAAGAGTAGCAAACAGATGGTCCTCAGGGTCTGGAAGAATTCTGTCGTTTGTGTAGTCATTTGGCTAGAAAACTGCATGTAACTGTTCAAACTGCTAGGTAGTATCATTGTGTGCTGTTAGAGTTCACACATTCCACCCCAGAGGTGGCTGCTCTTCAGTGGTGGGTGAAATGTTTCCTGAATTTGGGGCCCAGTCCTATGACCAGGGCAGTCCAAAGGAGCAGGCGCAGGCCCTTGTTTGTAAAGCACTTTTGGATCCATCAGGATCAAAATTATTTTACAAAAGTGAGATATTATCAGTTGTTAAAGAATATTGAAACAAGATGGGGAGCCCTTGCCACACCTGCCAACCACTGCATAGCCAAATCAAGCCAGGAATAGGAGAGGGAAGCTTTCTCCCTTCTTTTGTCAGAGGAGGGAGAGCTGTGTTCCTCTCCAGCTCCCCCTTACTTTCACCCCTGATTATTA
The DNA here is from genome assembly GCF_015237465.2 of Chelonia mydas. Lineage (NCBI taxonomy): Eukaryota > Metazoa > Chordata > Testudines > Cheloniidae > Chelonia > Chelonia mydas. The sequence goes on along the minus strand of NC_057850.1, from coordinate 37,284,569 downwards.
TTAAGAAGACTCTCTAGATCAAAGCTGCTCCTGTATTAGATGAGCATTGTTTAATTACATCAAACACTTAAACAAAGGCATTGAATGGCACAGCTCTCTATGGCAGTGCAAGCATCTTCTATATGGGGTGGTGGGAAAAAGTCTGTTAAAGTGAAGGATCATGTTAACTCTGGACAGTGAGTGAACCCCTGGCATCCTCTCCCATTAACTTGCTGTCTTCAGAGATGAGGGAGCAGGAGGGAAATCTAGCCACAAACGGCTTCCTCTTCTGCTTTTTAACTTCCTCCTTTGGGTGTTGCCTTGAACCCTGATCCAGACCCGAGAGTAAATGGAAAGTAAAAAGAATTCTTACTGTAGTAATGTTTAAGTGCTTTTCTATTTTGCATTTTCTTTCAGTTGCTTATAGTACACTTTGATAAAATGCACAGGAAAGAAGTTACTTCCATCTTATGTGTCCCTCCAATTTATTTCATGGATATCTCCACCACATATAATAATACCTAGCTTTCATATAGCACTTTTCACCCACAGGTCTCAAAGCACTTTACAAAGGAGGCAAGTATATTCCCATTTTTCAGAGGGGGAAACTGAGAGGTGAAGTGATTTGGCTAAGGTGACCCAGCAGGCAAGTGGCAGAGCCAGGAATAGCATCTAGGTCTCCTGAGTCAGGGAGTATGTTCACTAGAAAAACTGGAGGTGTACATTCCATCTTGAAGAGTCATGCCCATGCTAATTCTGACCAAGCTACCTGCTCCAAGAATGATCCTGTTCAAGACCATTGGTTTGTACTTGAGGCAGCTAGCCCCTCCCACTGCCCTCATCACCATGGCTACACTTCTATTTTTAGTGCGCCTGCTCAATCAGCTCTCCTGTGCGTATGTCTCTATGACCTGGAATTTACACCTTCAGGCTCCAGTGGAGACCTATTCACAGTGCAATCCGGGGATCAGTCCACTAGGCCACACTCTACTCTGTGTGTGGGGGCAGTGTTTCTGATACATCAACACTGACTTGGACTCTAAATACATTCTATGGGTGGCATACCCAAGATCACTTATTCACTGACACTTTAAAAACTCCCGCACCCCAATCTGGGTTGATGCTGGTTATGTACTATGTATGTATCTTGTGAACCTTGTAACCGATACTTGTAACCTCTCATAACTCAAGCCTGACCCCAGATGTACAGTACCTTCCTTCTTAATTTGTGTACCTTTGATTTTAAACATTAGCTTTAATAAAAATTTTCTCTCTTTGATGGAACTGGCCCTTGTCATGTATTGAAGCATTTCACTTTTCCTTCACGTGAAGAGATTTTTGTACTGTTTCCCAATTCTCCTCCCTCTGTGCAAACATGCAGTAGGCCAAATGTATTTCTGGGCTTTGAAAGCAAAGGAGTTACAATGGGAATCAATTCAATCCATTATGTGAAACCTGACTTTTAAAAAATGGGATTCATTGAGCTGTCCTTGAGAGGTGATTACTTTTGTCTTTACCAGTTGAGCCCCCTGGCTTAAAAAAAGAGATGCAAACACAGGATTTGAAACATTATTGAAAGATTGACCATATTTGTCTTCCTGTGTTTAACTTGGATTCATTTAAAATTCCCTTTATTCTATTTCCAACTCATATAGTTCAATAAAACAAGACACTTGATTGCTCTCATTTAGATTCAAGATAGTAAGGTCAGAAGGGACCATCATGATCATCTAGTCCGACCTCCTGCACAACGCAGGCCACAGAATCTCACCCACCCACTCCTGCGAAAAACCTCTCACCTGTGTCTGAGCTATTGAAGTCCTCAAATCGTGGTTTAAAGACTTCAAGGAGCAGAGAATCCTCCAGCAAGTGACCAAACCCCATGCTACAGAGGAAGGCGAAAAACCTACAGAGCCTCTTCCAATCTGCCCTGGAGGAAAATTCCTTCCCGACTCCAAGTCTTACTGAGAGAATTTTAGGTCACTGTAAGATAGTCTTGTTGAGTTAATTGTTTGACCAGTCACTTAGGGCCTGATCCTGCAAAAGCAATCCTTTAATGAGAACCCTGGTGTGTAGGCAGGATCAGGGCTTTATTACCTGAGTTGTCTTGAAGGTTTTGTGAGGCTGTTACTTTAATATTTGTTGTCTCTCTATAGCGCCAAAAATGTGCATGGAGCTTTACAGACAAACAGAAGCTGAGGTCCCTCTCCTGAAGATCTGTAGTGAGACAAAAGCAAGAAGAACACGGACAGCCACTGGAGAGGATCTGTATAATCTGAGGGGGAGATTTTCATACTCAGTGAAACGCAGGCACCTAACTCTCCTTTGAACTTTTGAAAATCTCCACCTAAGTATTCATAGTGCACTCATCACTGTACTTAATTTGCACAGCACTGAGATAGTATCACTTATATAATATAAAATCCTTCTTGTGGTCTGATTTGTTTCCTCCCATGGAAGCATTTGTTAACTCTTTTTCCCACTCCCCATCCCCACCCCCATGAAGGGCATAGGAGAAGAGGGGGCTAGAACACTCAGATAATTTAATTGCTAGTGATACTAATGAACAAATCTTGAGGATTAGGTTGCCGTGGGCCTTGCCACCAAAGTATGTTTTTTTTCCAGGAAAGGGTGGAAGTGAAAACAGAGGCATCTGCAACCTTATCGATATCCCTGTTCTCTACTAACAAACATCTGCTCTTTCCTATCCGATTAAGAACAATTAAAACAACTTCCCAGCAGGAGGGAGATAGTTAAAACTCAACCCATCCAAACCCCTGGTCATACCTGTTGCATGTTTTATACCATTGCCTCTTTTTTATAAAAACATTTAATGGAGGGTAACAATCCCCCTGGTGCAGAGGGCTCACATGAGGCTTAGGTACCACTGACGTCTTATTTTGAGGGTGCAAGTGGGATCTAAGATGTGCATGGGCCTTGTGCTGGCCCTTTGTATGACTATATCCCTTGTCTTAAGTATAGAAAATGCATATAGAGTAGAACCTTTTTCCTGAACTAATTGAAGATCATAATATTGAACATCTCACACGTACAACCAGTACAGTAACTTATTGTTCAGTGATAGTGTACAGAATCAATGGTGACAAATGTGTACAGTGTGCCTGATTTATCTTTGAGAGAACTGAATCTCTTCTTTGCTTCCAGAACTCTCTTTTCAAACCTGTATGGCTGCTTGAACATGGGCTGAAGGACTGAAGTTACGTTTGGTAACAGAAAGATGACTACTTTAGTGGCAGAAAAATAGTTCATAAAATTGGTGGTTCATAAGATTGATGTTGAGAAAATCAGGGTTCTGCTGTCCTGCATTTACTTATATACTGGGCCAAATCATTCTCTTGGGCAGTCCTTGTAGACTGTCTTAATCCTAGCTCCCGACAGAAGAGCACCACCTTCCACCCCATACCATAACATTTACACTGCATCAATTCAGAGTTACTGATCTAGATGGGCAGTCACTTACCAAAATATAACTTACACCCCCACTGCACATCATCTTTAATGGGAGCGGTAGGTGCTTAGCACCTTTGAAACCAGGCCACTTATTTAGGCGCCTAATATAATGCCAGGCACCCTCATCTGGAAAATGCTGAGTCTCCATTTCCCTATCTGTAAAATAGGAACCCTTAGGCCAGATCATTACCCATATGGAGGGAACTCTTTGCAAAGATCTTCCTGTTCTGTTGGGAGATTAGCCAGGGGGAGGGAGTGGACATGCTTTCCATGGCATGGTTCCCCTCACACTCACTTCCATATGCCAAACCCCATTGAGAGCCCTTTCTGGGGTCAAGGACCTGTAGCAGGGAAGCAGGAGGTTGAGTGGTGTATATCATTAGATTTGGATGCCCACAGAAAAGCTAAAAGAAGGTTTGTGCAACCTGAGATCTCATTGGTGCTGGGGGATCCTGAGGGGGGCCCAGAAGGAAGGGTGACAGGAGCTACCATCCCAGGTATACACCAACGTGGAGCTTCCCTGCTAGGAATCCCGGGCTGCAAAGGGCAGGTTACAGCACCTCCCTCTGGATGCTCCAAAGAAGTAAGATTGCTGAATCTTTGGGATAGGGACTTCCTATGTGTTTGTACACCATCCAGTGTCCTGTTTGAGGCATTTAGGCACTACAACAATAGAAATGTTTGATAATACTCCTGAGCATGAGAAATAGTCTCAAGCAGCACTTTTCATTAATATTTGTGGATACAGTTATGTGTGGTGTTGCTAAGTCTGTACATTTATTTTGGTTAACATAGCATTTGTCTCCTTAATTGGGTGGTAAAGGAAGGCAAGATTAGATTAGAATATGAAGTTCTGCAAGCTGATGTCTTCAGTTCAGAATAAATTAATAAATTTATGACTGGTTGTTCTGCTGGAAAGGTTGACTTATTGTTCTGCCCTATTTCAGCCATGCTGGAGCATACAGGTTACTTAGCTGTAAGTTCACCATGTCTGTTGGCCTCTTTATTTTTCTTCTGTGGGGTGACTAATGTGCAGGAGGAGCAGCAGTCATTGGAAGCTGCTGGATGCTCAGCACCTCTGAAAATCAGACCTCTTATTTAGGTGTCTAATTTTTGACTGAGGAACTAAATTGAGGCCCCCATTTTTGAGAATCCTGGCCAAAGAAAAGAGAACAAATGGAGAAAATAATAAAGAATGAGTATTTCATACTGCACAGTAATTCTCTGCCAGGAGGATCCTTCACTTTTGGTAATCCAATTGCTTGAGTTACACTTTAACAAATAATCTTTATCAATTCCATACATAAACATTTGACCACTAGGTGCCTGATAAATCACTGTATAATTTGATATTCCATGAGAAACACTTAAACAGTCACATTTATTATAGCAGGGGCCAGCTATTTTGGAAAGTGCTGAAGAAAAGCTGAGTCATGGCTGGTGGTCAAATAGCAAGCTATAGCGCTCACAAGAAGAAATAAGAGACCATAATTAGACTTTTAAATAACAGATATAGGAGTCTGAGTCCTCAGCGAAATGTAGATTCCTTGTGTCACCATTTCTGCAGAGGAGTAGGATTTGCCCCATAAATCTCAAGTAAATGGGCTTTGCACAGGTTCTTTCTATGGACATCGGGGAAGATAAATTCCCATCTCCTCCAGGGCTACAGAGCACCAACTATATTGGTACCCACAGGTCCTGTTTCCCCCTTGCGTGAAGTTTCCAGCCAGTGGATCCATGTAGTCAGAGAACCATTGGCTGTTCTCCTCCAGAGTACTCCCACCCCCGCACCCCTGCACATTAGTATGGAGAGAACAACCACAGAGCACTTCTTTGCACATGGAGGGATTCAGACTTTCCCTGCTTGCATTCTCTCGGGAACTGACTCAGCCAGAGGTTAGGGGGTCTATTACAGGAGTGAGTGGATGAGGTTCTGTGGCCTGCAATGTACAGGACATCAGACTAGATGATCATGATGGTCCCTTCTGACCTTAAAGGCCCTGAGTCTGTCCATTCTGTGGAATCAGTTGCCTTTTGGGACCTTCTGCAGACCTTATCGCCTGGCTAAGAGGAAGAAGTCTACGCAGAGATGGAAAAGTAGGTTTAGAAAAATATGATTCACTGAATTACATGTGCGTCTGAGATCCTGATGCTCCTTGTCCATTTAGCAGAATTTAAAAATAAAGCTTTAGTAATACTGGAATAAATAATAGAAATCGGGGGCCAATCCTCAGCTCATATATATCAGCATCACTGACTTTACAGACTTCAGTGGAGTGATGCTAACATACACCCTGTCAGTCCTGAGTTTTTAATCTGCTTTAACTCACTGGGAATGGGAGAGATTTCTGGGAGGCACCATGGAGGGCATACCCCATAACAAGCAGCAAAAGCATGCCAGCCTTTTCCCTTCTGTGTTTCTCCCCTTTATCTTCCTCTGCATAGCTGGTTTTATTTTTTTCATCTTTTGAAATTAAAGCTTGGGTTTTCCCCTGTGACAGATACTGCAACCACATGCGATATCTTTAGCAAACTGTATTCTGCTCCATGGTAGGAGGGGCTATGACAGCTCCTCCGGGTAAAAAAACTAAGGGGGTTACTATGGCGGGTCACTGAGGCTGGAAACCGCTCCAGAGAAACACCATCCCCTAGGGTGGTTTGAATATACTGGTTTGGACTAGAAGAGTGGCAAGAAACAGAGAATGAACTTGGGATATAAGGACTGAGTTTAAACAGACACTAGGCTTTCTTTCTGATCCAGCAAACGGCCATGGGGGTCTCCCTAATCCTTGCTGAAGACTTGGGAGGACTTTGGCTTACCAGGGCCCCATAAAACTGATAGGCAGCTGCTGGTACACTTAGTGTATATATAAATGTATAGATCCATTTATTGTTTGTTCTTTCTTTCTTTCTGCTTTTGTCCTTAAATAAATATACTCTGCTTTGAAAGAGCTGTGTGGTCCCCAGTAAAAACACTCATTGTCCTTGGAGAGAAACTAGAGAGCAGAGGTCTAGATACGTGTCACACCTGCTGGGGATAACCACAGTAAAGAGCAGAGCGCTGCCTCCTAAAATGCCTGGTCGCAGGAAGAGGTATGAAGGTCCTTGCCCAGAGAGCAGTGAACCCTAGGGTTCTGAGAGCTGAGCCAGCATTCCTTGAGCAGATCGCCAAGGGGGGTTAAAGGTGCAGTTGCTCTGAAACTGTGACAACCCCCCGCCCCAAAAAAAGCATATACAGCAAGCAACTCTTGTTGCCATGGCCCTGCATAAACTGGAAATCATCACTGAAACTGAAGTTTTGTATTAAGCCTAATACCTGGAGTGGGCCGTGGCCATATTTGCTACAAAATATAATGGGAATCTAGCAGTACAGGAACCTATCAAGCTAGGACCTGGTCCTAGAACTGTTACTCACATACGCAGTCGATTGACTTCTGCAAGACTACATGCGTGAATAAAGACAGCTTGCATGAGTAAGAGTTGCAGGATCAGGACTTTGGACCTTACATATTATTTTCCATCCTTCTCCAATCTACCCAGGCTCTCATACTGTGATAGACCCAGGCCAGTTGGGTACAGCAGAGGAGCAGAAGGCCGATCTACTAGCCGCTGGATTAACAGTTTTCTGTTTTGTTTTGTTTTGTTTTGAAGCAGAAAAAAACATTTTATTTGTGTAACACTTACAAAGAATCACCAAAAAGGATAAAGCAAAACTATGCAACAAAACAAAAGCAAACACAAGGTATAACACAGCAGCCTTCAGGAGGGAGAAGTGTTCAGGCTAGCCTGGGCCCAGAGCGGGGGGGCTTCCTCGACACTCGTGGTCTTCCACCCTCCTGAGTTACCTGGTGGCCTAGAGCGGGGGGGGCTTCCTCGACACTCGTGGTCTTCCACCCCCTCGAGTTACCTAGTGCCATGCCCAGTGTCACCGATTATTCCTCTCCTGAGAGTGCCCGACAAGATGGGCAAGGCTGTGGGGTGGGCGGTTTGGGGGTGGGGGGAACGTACACTCACGTGTGATAGGACCCCTCCTAGGTGATAGTGATGATGGTATCAACAGCGGCAACGGCTGGGGCTGGGATCTCTCGCTCTTCCCCTCAATCAAAGGGTCAGACGGAGGGAACTGGACAGGGTCACCGAGCAGAGAACCTCGGACAGCGCCCACCGCTCCTCGAAGGCGTCAAGGGAGTTGGTGGACGCCACCCAGAGGAACTCCGCCCGGATACGTGAATGTACTGAGGATCGGAAAAAGGCCCTACAATTGCAGGACGCTTCATTAGCCAACCTCCCCTCTCTGGTTTTATAAATGGCTGTTTTAGCTAGGGCTAGGAGGAGGTTAACCAGGAGATCTCGCGATTTTGTGGGGCCACGGATGGGGAGTGTGTAGATAAAAAGGTGAGGGGAAAAGTGTAGCCAAAAGCATAATAAAATATTCGTGAGGAGCCGGAAAAGGGGCTGCAGCCTGGCACACTCTAAATAGACATGCGCCAGGGTTTCCCTCACATTGCAAAAAGGGCAAGTATGCGGGATGGGGGTGAACCGCGTCAAAAACACGCCCGTGCTCACAGCTCCGTGAAGGAGCCACCAACTAATGTCCCCGACGGGCCTCGGGACCAAGGTGGAATACAGGCTGGCCCACCGGGGTTGCTCACCCTCCAAAGGTGGCAGGAGGTCCCACCACTTTGTGTCGGGGCGGGACACCAGGGTGTGGGCGTGAAGGTGTGAAGCGTGAGTGTGTATAGATATTTCCATGGCGCGATTTGGAAGCTGACCGGCTGCAGTTCATGCAGCCGGCTCGCAGTGAAAGGGTGAGGGGTTTGTTGGGATCTACGGGGTAGGGGCCCAATTGAAAGGTCCGGTGGGCCTGGGGTAGAGGGTGGGCGGGGTGCGCCCTAGCGCAGGGCTTGGTTAAGATAAGCCCGAGCAGCGGGCGTCAAGGCGGCCTTCACTTCCTGAAGTACAGGAGAGGTCTGGAGAGCCCCATGCGCCGAGCAAGCATCAGGGGATCCAGCCAGTCTCCCCGGTCGTAGTCCAGGAGGTCTCCGACTCTCGTGACTTCCACCAGGACCAAACTCTGGCACACCGAGCGGGACTCCGCCACCTGCACATGGAGCTGGGGGTTGTGTAGCAGGGGCTCCGCGAGGAGATCTGCTCCCACGGTGACCACCACGGACCAGGTCGTTGAAAACAGTTTCCAGGTCCGGAGGAGGTCCTGGTAGAAGACCAGCAGCCCGGAGAGGTCTCGCGGAAAACCTCTTGGACAGAGATAAAAGAGCTGCCGGTCGTATCGGAGCCCTTGGAAGTGGCGCAGGAAGGCGTGTGCCAATATGCTCCACGTCGAACTACCTGCACTATAAACAGTTTTCTGTTCCCTGACTGACTAGAGCAGGGGCTGCTCCAGGCTAATGAGAACACCTGACTCCAATTAACCTGCAAAGAGTCAGGTAAGGCTATTAAGCTAATGTGACCACCTGACTCTAATTAAGGCCCCTCTGATAATATAAAAGGGCTCACGCCAGTCAGGCAGAGAGGAATGGAAGTGTGGCTGAAGGGCTGGTTAATGAAGATTCCCTCAAGCCCTTGGTAAGGGAGAAGCAGGAGAGCTATGGGGAAGTGGCCCAGGGAAATGTAGCAACTCTGGCAGTAAAAGGTTGGCTGCCAACAGCTGCTACCATTAGAGTCCCTGGGCTGGAACCCGGAGTAGAGGGTGGGCTTGGGTTCCCCTCAACTCACCACTACAGAAACACCTCTTGGGAGAGGAAAACAGGCCTCTGTCAGGACAGGAGGCTAAACTGTTTTGGCATAAGGCTGCAGGAGCAACAGAGACTGTGGAAATTCTCTCACCAACCTCCATTGGCTTATGATGAAAAGGGCTCAGTAGACTGTATCCCTGGCCCTAGAGAGAGAAGGGCTACGTGGAGGGTTGCAGTGAGCCTCTGAAGCTAGCATAAACCGCCTGGAAGCATGGGACCCATGGGGACAAGGTTGGAGCTCTGCAACAGTATATAATTGGAACAAGAATTTTACTGTTAAAGCCCTTGATTTTGCAATGTGTGTCTGTACCTAGTCCACTGGAGTCAATGGGACTCCATCTTAGCTGAGGGGTTGTGCTAACATAGTCTGTTAGAGTATTGGGCTCTTTTTTTCTAATTATATACAGGAACAAAAGAAACCCATTTATGTGTGGTTTCTGCAGCCTGACTAATTTTTCCTCTTGTGCTCTTTTCTCCTGGCAGTTACAGCTTCATTTTCAGCATATTCACTAATTATGCAGTTAGCTATTTCTCTCTGAATATCATTTGGCACTGTTGTTCATTTAAAACCTCTACAAAAATAGGACTCTCTCTTGCTACCATACATAGAAAAACTACACAATATCTGCTTGGGAAAGATCCCCTTTTAAACTTGGCACTAAAGTGTTAATTTATATGGCGTAGCAAAATCATGATTTCCAAGGGACTAGGATAGACTGATTATAAAGCTCAGTTGGCTCTGAGGGTGTTTTGGATGAGCCATGTCCTTTATGGAGATGAATGCACTCTTATACTCTTTTTTGCTAAAAGTCATAGTAACAATGTTGACAGTTTTGTGTACTGTTTTAAATTGGCGCAACCAAGCTGGTAAATTTTAGCTGGAATTAGCTGCAGTTTTATAAATGTTGCTGAAGAAAACCAGAGCCATTTGTTTTATTACACAAAGATCTTTCCCAGTGTTGTTACATTGGATTATTTGAAATCTGTGTGCTGTGCTTCATTTTTGTTTGACATTATCTGAGTAGAACACCAAGAATGATGTATCAACTCCACTTAAGAAAGTGAGACAGACAAAATAATGTTGTCTCGTGGTGAGAAAGGAAAATATTTTATTCCCATTACATTTTAGGTTTCCTTGGCTCAAACAAAGATTTACGGATGATTTAATTTTATAAGTGCTTTAAAATGTGATTTTCTTCGTATAAAAAGGTGAAGTCAGGGTTTGGATTTATTATTATCTATATGTGCAGATTACTTTGAGCCGATGAAAAGTTAATGAAATATGCATTGGGTGTTTAGTAATTTTTTTTTTCTAGTCTTAGACTGTTTTTCCCAGACACTTTGACTCCTACAGAATGCCTCTGGGGAAGGGAGCTGTAAATCATATAGTATACACATAGCAGACAGGTAGAGAGGAAGAACGCTAGCAACATGCTCAATGAAGGTCTGAGGACATAATTCTGTAGTTGCTAAGTGCCTGTTCCATGAGGGGGATCTGGGTTCACCAAGAACCAGGAGATGTGCAGTTGTACTTTTAATAACATCCTTTGTTTAAAACATTAGCATATTGATATAGAGCTTCTTTGCTCATCAAGCTCTCCAGCCATACCACACGATCACTCTTGCTTGGGACATAGCTTACTCATGTGCTTTCTCTAGTTCTTCACCTCCTCATAGAGTATGTAGGAAAAAGTGATTTATATCTAGAGCTTCACAAGAGTATCCTATTCCCTAGAACAGGGATCCATCGTGGAGGTTTATTATGCTATACACACCTGGGCTTTCAGTTCAGAGTCCATGCTGTGCTTGAATGGATCATGTTCTGTGAGGACAGCGTGTCTAGTCATCAGTAGGCTCTGCTTCGGGGTAACAGTGACACTTCCTATCATAGGAAGGGCAAAAGGGTGGGAAAGCTTATGCACTGGGGGAGCTGTTCTTGGTATTGTCATACTTCATAAGAGTTCCCAGGGATGCACTGTCTGCAGCAATGAGGTAAATGCAGAAATCCGGCACGCAGTGGCTACCAGCACCAAGCTCATCCCTGGAGAAGAGTGTAGAGCAGGGTTGGGCAAACTACAGCCTGTGGGCCAGAAAGCTGGCCCCTGAGCTGCACCAAGCAGCTTGACTCCGCTCTGGCCAGGGCGCTAGGTCGGGGGCCACACCCCTGAGCCTCTCCCCACACCCCAACCCCCTGCCCCAGCCCTGATCCCCCTCCCGTCCTCCAAACCCCTGGGTCCCAGCCCATAGCCCCTCCTGCACCCCAACCCCAATTTTGTGAGCATTCGTGGCCTGCCATACAATTTCTATTCCCCGATGTGGCCTTCGGGCCAAAAAGGTTGCCCACCCCTGGTGTAGAGGCAGTGGATTATTATGAGAACACCTCAATGGCCATGCTAGAACACACCAGTGGTTCATCTGCTGTTGCATCCTCTCCCTTCCAGCAGTCAAATGTGTTAAAGAAAATTGTTAAACCTGCAGATTGCACCTAATTGTGCAATACTATACCAAAGGGTTCAGATCTTCCTAACTCCAGCTAGAGATCCGTTTCATACTGTCCTCGTAGAGCATGATCCAGTCAAGCACAGGATCATGGTAGGAAGGATGCATGGTCATAGCACTCCAGTGGAAAAACACCATGGCCCTGATTCACCCTATTTCAGTTTTACACCCAGTCTATCTCCATCCATTCCAACAGTTATATCGCCATAAATCTGGAGAGGAGCACAGCAGGGAGTCCAGGCCCCTGGAGTTAGTATTATTCTCTAAACCTCTGTCCCTTTATCCCTCTACTTACCTTCTGGAAATCAGAGAGCAAGTCTGACATAGTAATTAACTATATGTCCATGTTACATTGACCTATATGCTACCAAGACCTGCTTCATTACAATATTACCACACCACAAAGAAGATTATCAGGTAAGTTAAGGTCTCTCTGCATCCTGTCTGACACCTGGTGCCTGATCTATTCATTGTGTCTTAATTATTTAAGAATTCCCAATTGACAGATTAACACTCGGAGGTTTGACAGGTTCCAGTTCCAAGGTAAGGCCCAGCGTTACTAGAATTACAGTTAAACTGGAAACCCATGTACACAGTTGGAACACTCACAAAAAAGTTTTTGGCATTTTAGTAGTTTTATTAACATGGCTGGTAAACATACATGTTCCAATCCAAACAAGAATGTAACAGTAGTGCACTATTAATGTTATGTCCAGCTTCGTATCCTATGCATACTCTCTCAATCCTTGGGGAGACCTAGGAGTAGGGAGAGAAGTGGTGGTCCACAACGGTTCCATCCTATGGCATGCCAAACAATTCCAATGGTTGAAGTTTCGATGGTCTAGGCTGTGGTTAGCTCTATTATAGGATCTGATGGCTGCCATGAATAATCATAAGTGTTCGCCCCTCTTTGCCCATAACTCACTTCCTCACCCTAGTAATACTGGGGTGTCCTTATTCTGTAGGTCAGTGTATTAATGATCACAAACTCATTAGACTATACATCCTGTGGTTACTATAGCAATCCTGCTGTTAAGCATCTGCTGATATTCCTATCCTAAAATAGCCAAACTGACACCAAGTGACTCTCTGCAGTTACCTGTCAGCATTCTATGCAAAATTTCAGCAGAATTTTTTTTATTGCAAAATTATATCTCATGCCGTCTTGTGACTAAGGGTCACTGTTGGTTAAGTTCCTTACACTACAGGTTAATAGGTCTAACTTCCTTATGCTAAATGCTTAAACCAAATTCTTTCAGTTTGGGCCTGTAGGCTTCTTGCACTACTGCCTTATACCTATATCTTATACTTAAAAGCTAACTTTAAACCTATAGTCCAACCCACAGGCTACACACCTAGATTGAGAGTTCTGGGGGGCAGGGACTGTTTCTTTGATATTTTTCTGTACAGCACCTAGCACAATGGGGACCTGATCTCTGACTGGGTTTTCTATTGTGATAATTGTATAACTATATATTGTGGTTGTAAAAAGGGAGATTGAGTCTCTAATTTCTTTATGCTAAGGTCCATAGTGCTGTTTCAATGGGTACTGCAGCCTGCTTGCAGCATGGGAGCAGAGTCAGACCTGTCAGTCGCTCGGTGCGGGGGAATACTGTGCCCACAGAGTTCCTCCATTTTCTCTGCTTGGCCAGTGGCTCAGGCAGCCCTGCCTACTGCAGTGCTTTTTGGAGGGAAATCCCAGACTTGAGTTCAGATTTCTGACTGACAGGTCTGATCAATGATGTGTCCAAGGGCTGTGTTTGCCTTTTGGGGAGATCACCACCTTGGCTCCACTTCCCTCTCGGAGGCATTTGCAGTGGCTGGTGCCTTGCGGGCTTCAGGGTGCAAGCTAGGCAGAGAAAAAACAGGCCAAAAGGAAAGGGCTGTGTCTCCTGCCCCCGCTGCCTCCAATCAAGTGTCCCATGGGGAGTTCAGCTGGTAGCACAAAGTATCCCCCCTCACAGCCCATTCTGGGTGGGGTTACCTCAGCCTCCTGGCTGGAAAGGAATCAGGCGGCATTGGAATTGCCTGTTCCAGGGACAGGCAGCCTCGCCTCTCCAGGAGGGCAGTGAAGCCAGGAGAGCAGCATGCCATATGGAAGATTGTCCCTGACCCCCTATAGCCTTACCAGCAGCCATGCCTTTGACTGCAGCACTCAGCTGCCTCCTCCCTCCCCCTTCACTTCCCCATGGGCCATGGATGGAAGGGCACAGCACAGATATGGCCAACACCAGAGTGTGATAAAGGGGCTTTCAGACCCAGCTTCCTCCCTTTGTCACCACCTCTGTAACAGGCCTCCTGAGGATCCCTACTTTATCCCAGGCTGGGGCCCTTGTGAGACCCATCTGGAGCCTATCCAGTAGAAAAGAGTAGAGCCTGTGAGAAGCCAATTTCGTGACATTTCTATCGTGGCAAAAGCCATAGTATAAACACAGTTATAGCTGCTAAAAGTGCTTTTGATAATATAGTTTGTGGGGTTTTTTGTTTTGTTTTTTTGTTCAGGGAGCCAGTATAAGCTGTGTTTACACTAGGAAGGTTTCCTGGTATAGCTATAAAGACAAACCTTTTCTAGTATAGATTAGGTCAAAAAAAGGAAGTTTGCAGGTAAGCATAGACAGCTTTAGGAATTGGGAAAACTTTACTCCCCTAGATGCTTTCAATAGTATTCTGTCATTCCATATGAATGTAAATGTTCTATTGATCCCATCATTGCCACTTGTGTTATTTCTGCCAACTGGCCACACCTAGTTTAGCTCTCAACCCTTATGGTGCAGCTGTTCTGAAATAAAAGATGAAATGTAAACAAAGATGTTTGCCTCAGGGAGCTTGGCCCAGATTTAATAGAGGATGTTCGCAGGCTTTCAGTCCTGTTCAGCCCACAAGGCTTAACTACAAACTAAACTGGTGCACTAGAGTCAAATTGTTTGCTTAGATTTATTTACTTAATTCTGTTTGAGGCAGGTGGCCTTTGTATTGGTCACTAAATTACCATATAGAAAATGTCTAGTTTGTTATATGGATGGCCACTCTGAATATTTTATTATACCTACCAGCCCTGCCTATTATTAAGGTTGCCTGACACTTCCCATTATAAGATCCCGTTTTCAGTTGCTTATAACTTTGCCAGACTTTATCCATTCAGGCTGACATACCACGAGTCTGCCTTGGGCTGAATTTATTTTGTAATTTCAGCTAAGACAGTTTGGCATTTCCAAGAATGAGGCTAGTGGAAAAATACATTTGTTTTTCTCTGTTTAAAACAGAAGTGTAGCAAGGCCCTATGGGGCCCTGATCCAAAAATAGATTCGGGGCCGCTTACCAATTCCAAAATCTAAGCCCTGGTCTACACTGGGATGGGGGAGAGATTGATCTAAGTTATGCAACTTCAGCTACATGAATAACGTAGCTGAAGTCAACATACTTAGATCGACTTACTGTGGTGTCTTCACAGTGAGTCAACTGCTGCCGCTCCCCCTGTCGACTTCGCCTGCACCTCTCATGGCAGTGGAGTACAGGAGTTGACAGAGCGCTCAGGGGTTGATTTATTGTGTCTAGACTAGACGCAATAAATTGACACCCTGCTGGATTGATCGCTGCCCACCAATCCAGCGGGTAGTGTAGACATACCCTAAAACTTTGCTTTCATTTACCATCTTGGAAAATCAGAACATATTCATGATGTACACACAGAAAAATTCTATTTACAAATGTATACAAACTTCTCACTGGCAGTGATGTAGTGTTAAAATTTTATAGTGCATGAACCCTACAAAAATGATCCTAAATTGGTAATTCTGTCACATGTGAGAGTCTCCAAAGAAGTTACCTTATCATAAGACAAATTTTGAATAGAGATACTTTAACATTTTACCAGTAAATTTTAGCTAATGAAAAATCTGTACAACAGCAATTATGAGACTTCATACATTAGTAATAAATACACATCTACATGAAACGTATGCACTCAGCTATTATATGCCGAACTTTAAACTGAGCCACCAGGTACATCCAAAGCGCACATGTAGTCAATGAAAAGCCCAAGGGCTTGAGTCACCATGGTTACTCCACATTCAAGTTGGTGTAACTCTACTGAAACTAAATGAATGGATTTCAGAATAGCAGCCGTGTTAGTCTCTATTCGCAAAAAGAAAAGGAGTACTTGTAGCACCTTAGAGACTAACAAATTTATTTGAGTAGTGCAGTAGGGAAATCTAGCCTGACATCTTTATACCTGAACTCACAATTTTGCTCATGGAAAAACTTGCAATTTAAGCACAAACAGCGTTTGTTTTATATTCACTAATCACATAGCTTGGCACAACATGCAACAGACCATTCTTGAAAATCTGGTCTCTGCCACAGAAACTAAACACGAGGATCCATGCTGCCAAGCAATTAAAATAAATTTAAAACAACTACATCCTCATGTAAGGAACCAGGGTATAGGTGGTCTGGCCTAGCAGTCACAGCTGGGCTGGTGTCTCCACACCTAGGACCGCCACAAGATGGTAGTCAGTGAGCAGAGGAATTGCTAGAGAAGGATCAATAAGCAAGATTCAGGGTCAGAGACTGGAGATCAGAGGTAGCACCAGGCTGGAAGCAGGAGGCCAGGGTCAGAGACTGGAGACCAGAAGGCACAGTGCTCTGGAATCACAGCAGGCCAGAAGTCTGTGTGGTTGCCTAGACAACTTCCTGGGGTACTCTCCAGGTTACATAGTGTGCTTGGCCAGTTAGAGGATTGCAGGGTACGTCACTCTGGATCCTTTGGGCAGTACTTCCTGCACCACCTAATCTCCACAGTGCTGAGCTGTTTGAATTTGGATAGCAGGGATCTTCCCTGATACCAGCCACTCAGTGGAGGAAGGGGTAAAGCGATCATCCCAGAGAATTGGATGCGGGGGGTTAGTTAACAGGAAAACCGCAGCACTAAATGGCCAACTCAACGTGCTTTGCTTGGTATGGGAGAGGAGGGTGCTGCTGTTATGAAGGTGGCAGAAGCCGAAAGACTATGGCTTACCATGGCCTCCTGCAAGCCAAATTCTGTTGCCCGGTACTGTGTGTGTGTTTTCTCTAACACCAAAGCCGCAGGCACTCAATATAAGATGCAAACTGCGACCTTGTACCAAAATCACATGTGCTATGTAATGTGAATAGTGTTATTCACCGTGAAAGAGTATAGCCATTGTTCTGTAAAATGTATCTTTTAAAATACTTCACTCCCTTTTTTTTTCCCTCCAGCAGCTGCAAATGTTTCAAGGCTCCCTCCTCCGTCCCAAAGGCTATCTTAGATAAGGTGGCAAAAAAACCGCATGCGCGATGAAATGTTCTCTGAGCTCATGCAGTCGTCTGGCACTGACAGAGCTCAGCAGAATGTGTGGAGGGACACAATAGCAGAGTACAGGAAAGTAGCCGATGAACGTGAGGAGAGGTGGTAGCATGAAGATCAGAGGAGGCATGAGGCAACACTGGGGCTACTGCAGGATCAAACGGACATGCTCCAGCACCTGGTGGAGGTTCATGAACGGCAGCAGGATCACAAACTGCCGCTGCAGCCCCTGTTTAACCTCTCTCCCTCCTCCCCAAGTTCCCTAGCCTCCTCACCCAGATGCCCAAGAATGCGTGGGGGACTTGTAGGATCTGCACATTTCCCAGAGTCGTCACCTTTGATAGCAGCAGCTCAATGATTGCATTAGCTACTTGCATCACAGCAACCCCCACAGTAGATTTGCCCACTCCAAATTGATTACCGACTGACCGGTAGCTGTCTGGCATTGCAAGCTTCCACAGGGCTATTGCCACTCGCTTGTGAACTGTGAGGGCTGCTTTCGTCTTGGTATTCTTGTGCTTCAGGGCAGGGGAAAGCAAGTCACAAAGTTCCATAAAAGTGCCCTTACGCATGGCAAAGTTTTTGGAGCCACTGGGAATCATCCCAAACCCGCAACACTATGCGGTCCCACCACTCTGTGCTTGTTTCCTAGGCCCAGAGTCTGTGTTTCACGGCATGAGCCTGCCCCAGTAACACCATGATCTCCAAATTGTTGGGCACCGTGGTTTTAGAGGAAATCTCTATTCATGTCCTCATCGCCGTGCTGCCGTCGCCTCCTCACCTGGTTTTTCAGGTGCTGGTTCTGCATGATAATGCACGAGGTGTTTACAATGGTCATAACTGCTGCGGTGAGCTGAACAGGCTCCATGCTTGCTGTGTTATGGCATCTGCTCGGGCAATCCAGGGAAAAGGGTGCGAAACAATTGTCTGCCGTTGCTCTGACAGAGGGAGGGGCGACTGACCACATGGCTTACAGGGTTGGTTTACAGGGAATTAAAATCAACAAAGGGGGTGGCTTTGCATCAAGGAGAAACAGAACGGCCCTCTCAGTGATAGAACTCAAAACCCTGGGTTTAGCAGGCCGTTGATTTCATGGAGGGAGGAGAAAATAAATACAAAACAAATCTGGTCTATTTCTTGTTTTGATCCACTTCATCTATCTTTATACATCTTGCTGGCAGCAGACGGTGCAGCATGACTGCTGGCCATCGTCAGCTCCTGGCTGCTCATTAGACGACGGTGCAGTAGGACCGCTGGCAGGACTGAATCGCCATGAGATGAAACTTAAAAGGGAAATGACCTGGCTGAGTCACTCCCATGTTTGTCCAGGTGCCCCTGACCGATCTTACCCTCGAGTTAGGCAACGATGGCTACCAGTCATACTGCTGCCAAAAGGCAATGAGCTGCTGCTGTGTAGCAATCCAGTACCACGTCTGCCAGCACCCAGGAGACATACGGTGACTGTGAGCTGAGCAGGCTCCATGCTTGCCATGGTATGGTGTCTGCATGGGTAACCCAGGAAAAAAGGTGCAAAACTATTGTCTGCCGTTGCTTTCATGGAGGGAGGGAGGGCGGGAGGGAAGGGGGGGGCCTGACGATATGTACCCAGAACCACCCGCAACAATGTTTTTGCCCCATCAGGCATTGGGATTTCTACCCAGAATTCAAATGGGCAGCGGAGACTGCGGGAACTGTGCAACGCTCTGGAAGTCAATGGTTGTCTCGGTATTTTGGACGCACTCCGCCGACTAAATGCACTTAGAGCTAAATGCACTTAGAGTGGGGACGCACAAAATCAACTGTATAAAAACACTTTCTACAAAACCGAATTCTATAAATTTGACCTAATTTTGTAGTGTAGACATGGCCTAAGTCAGTAATGGTATGTCCACTTCCATATGATAGAAGTATAAGTACCTCTAAGATACACACGCTTTTTGCATAGTGCTTGATCCTGTCCCAGATGGGGCAAGGTTCACTGGTATCTAGCTACGTTTGGGCCACTGCATAAACACATTTAAACTAGTTGATCAGACAAGGTTGACAATAGCTTTCCAGTGAATCTAGTTTAGTTAGCAGAAACAGAGTAAAGAGATTAATTCTCATCAGGGGCTGCTCCCTATGTGTCTCCCACAACCCTTCCTCTGGAGCTGCTCAGCTCAACCACAGTGGGACCCAGGCATCCCCCACCCAGCCCCTGCACTTCACACCACACACCTGTGTCCCCATCTGGTCCCCCACACACCACACCCCCAGCCCAACCCAGCTCTCACCCCTTACGTGGCTCCCCATGCCCCATAGTCTGCCCCCCCACACACACACTTTTCCAGGTGAACTCCTTTCTGTTGATGCAGCAGCCATGGCAGGGGCTGCGAACTGCCCAGGTAGCAGGGCCCATGGGGGCTAGGTACAGAGTGGCAAGTGCAGTCTGGGTGCTGACATGAAGCCCTGGCAGTCCTGATGGTGTTGCCAGGAGCAGCCCCAAGCTACTCAGCGCCTAAGCCTTGGCTGTGATCTTACCTGCACCAAGGGTGGGGAGTTGCTGGGGAGGGGGCAGGAGTGCTTCCCTGGCAACCTGGCATGGGGCCACTTCCTGCTGCCTGGAGCACGGGCTGGTAAGCAGCTGCCTATGTTACACTTCCAGACCAGGGGTAGTTTGAAAACCAGTTTTATTATAACTTAGTATAAAATAACCAAATACGACGTGCACAAGTCCCATTGCTACTCAGTCCTTTTAGAGCACACACAATTCTGCTGCTGCAGCAAGAGTTATCCCCTTTGAGCCGCTCATCAGATAGGGTTGCCAACTTTCTAATTGCACAAAACCGAACACCCTTGCCCTGCCCCCTCCCTGAGGCCCTGCCCCCACTCACTCCAGCCCCCCGCCCTCCGTCACTCGTGGAGTTAGGGAGGGAGTTACTGTGCGAGAGGTGGTTCTGACCTGGGGCAGAGGGTTGTGATGCGGGGGGTGTGCGGGGTCAGGGAGGGAGTTAGGGTGCAGGAGGGGGTTTCAACCTGGGGCAGAGAGTTCAAGGTGCAGGAGGGAGTTTGAGGTGTGGGTTCCGGCCAGGCGGCACTTACCTTAGGCAGCTCCTGGTCAGCAGCGCAGTGGGGCTGAGGCAGGCTCCCTTCCTGCCTGCCCGCCCTGGCTCCGCACTGCTCCCGGAAGCAGCTGGCATGTCTGGCCCCTAGGTGAAGGGTTCAGGTGGCTCTATGCAGTGCATGCTGCCAGTGCCCACAGGCACCTCCCACACAGCTCCCATTGGCCATGGTTCCCCGCCAAGGGGAGCTGCGGAGCCGGCACTGGGGGTGTGGGCAGCATGCTGAGCTTCTCTGATTGCCCCTCCACTTAGGGGTCCGACATGCTGGCCACTTCCAGGGAGCTGTGCAGAGCCAGGTCAGCCAGGGGGCCTGCCTTAGCCCTGCTGCAACACCAACTGGACTTTTAAAGGCTTGGTCAGAGGTGCTGACTGGTGCCGCCAGGGTCCCTTTTTGACTGGGAGTTCCAGTTGAAAACTGGGCACCTGGCAACCCTGTCATCAGACCTTCTATCGTTAAGGGGCAGGACACAAGTAAATCTAACCCTGACGTTCCCTGATGAGTATGCTCCCCTCTCATAAATATAATGTTATCCTGACCTTTCTATTAACAAAATATAACATATAGTCCATCCATTTGACTTATTAGCAGTAGTCTGAGTTCCACAAGCTCATAACTTTTCTTCTCAATTGAGTCTTTGATCAATGGTATAACCATCTAACTCCAAATCACTGGGCATATGGCAAGCTATTTAGAAAATGTACTCAATTAACATCAGTCTGATCAGCAGTTTCCAAGTTTACAGGATCAACAACATCTTCATTTCCCAGATAAGTGTGAAATGTTTCAGACTCTGGATTCAGAGTCTCTGTGCCATGGGTAGTATCTGGTACCATCACATAATGTAGTTCATCTTCACTTTTGAGATAAGAATTACTCGTTTTCATCTTTTATTTCATTAGTTTATCTTGTTCTATGTGTCTTCCACCGTGGTGGTTTAGTGGATGGTGTTATATCTAAGGGTAAGGAGTCACAAGAAAGTAAAAGGCTGCAGTGAAGAACTCTAACACCTCCTTTTCCATCTTTTGCTTTTACTTCATAGACTGGACTATCCCCTTTCCTTTCAGTTTTTCCTACATGAATCTTATCTTCCTAACAGAATCTTAATTTTGCCTGTTCCCCCTTCCCCCCCGAAAGATTCCCAACAAGAACTTGGTCACCTGCGAAGAGGGCAGCACCATGGACTTTCTGATCAGGATTCTTTCCATGAGCAGGAGATTTTTTTAGAACATTTTGATAGCAGTTCTTAAGCTTCTTTCATATTCTGTTTCCATTTATCAGTGAAATCTTTATGGTCTGCAGACTTCGCTGCAGACTCAGCATTTATAGGTACAGCAATTTGTGATATCAATGGTCAAATATAGTGATCCTCCATATAATAAATAAAAGGAAGAGAACCCTGTAGCTTCATTTCATGCACAGTTTCAGGCATAGTAGATTACCCTATTAAGAGAGTCCTTCCAGTTTGACTTTTGTTCTTCTGGCAAGGTTCTCAACCTAGCCAGCAGAGTTCAGTTCAATCTTTCTGCTTGCCCATTGCCATGGGGCTGTGCAAGATGTTTCATTTTTACAGTAGTGCTGTAGCCACCTGAGTAAATTATTTTCAAACTCTGCCCTTTGGTCATGATGGATCCTCTTGGGGAAATCAAATTTTTAAAACAAGGTAATTGAAGATCTTGTCTTCCACAGTCTTGCCTGATTGCTGGTGGTAGGGTAGGCTTGGACAAATCTAGTAAAGTGATCCACTGTGACTAAGATGAATTCATATCCTCCTTTACTTTGCTCTAGATGCAAAAAGCTCAAATAGTTCTGTTGTAACTATGTTAATGGAGCTCGGGCTGGCTGGTGAGGTTGGTTGGTTAGTTTTTTACGTGCTTGATGCATGCAGAGACTCTAGTGACATAATGTTTGATGTCCCTCTTCATCTGTGCCCAATAAAACTGATCTCTTGCAAGACTGATTACTCACTCTGCTCCTAAATGTACCATCTCTTCATGAAGTTCTTGATATACCTGCCTTTTGTATTTGTCAGATAATACCAGTTGATCTGGTAACTTGGTCTTCCAATGAAGTATTCCATCTGTAGCCAAATGCATCTGTTACCATCTATGCATCAAGGCAGAGATCCTGCCACATCCTCCTGTGTTCTCTTGATCATTTGTTTGCACCCCAGAGATTTATAATGAAGAATTTTATCTGTAGCTGGATCTTCTTTCTGAGCTGGCAAAATGTCTTTTCATGGAATAGGCTCTGGATTTAATACCCATGGAGAAGTCTTCTGCTGCCAAAGGGTTGGTACTAATAACTGCTAACCAAGATACCTTATTACAATCTAGTTATACATCCAAGGATGGTAAAACAGCATTAGCAACATCTTTGCTTGTCTCTTCTGTGCACTTGCTGTATTTTTCCATATCAAGGGGCATTCTGGATTAAATATCCGCCTCCACATTAGAGTTCCCTGGATGATATCTAACAGTTACATTCAGCTAATTCTGCAGCCCAATGGTATGCTATGGCATTCAGCCTGGCGGAGGTGAAAGAATAGATTATCAGGTGGTTATCACTGTAAACCATGAAAGACTCTGCATAGTAGAAGTAGTCTTGGGATTTCTCAGTTACAGCCCATTTCAAAGTTAGAAACTCTACTTAAATGAAGGTAATAATTTTTCCTCAGCTGCGCAGTTAGTGTTCTTGACCCATAACCAGTGACTCTCGGTTATCTATCTCTTATTGGAAGCATCTACAAGAATGATAATGGGTAAGGCAAAATCAGTATAGGCTATTATTGGTGGCTGTACTGGGAAGTTAATCAACTGGTTTAAAACTTTTGATGTTGCTCAGTCCTGGCAGCTTGCAAAGTTCCCCTATGGTTTTGATGGTTGCTCTGAAAGAGCACAAACAGCCAGTGTGTTAGAAGGATCCATCTTAACCTTCAGCTTGGAACATACCTCTCTCTTAAGGAGGTCACATTTAGAAGCTTTCAGCTTAAGTCCATGCTTCTGTAACTGTTGCAATATTCTCCTTACATTCTCCACACGTTCTTCAAAAGTGTCCATGTACACAAGAACATTGTCCAGCTAGGGAATACACATCTCATCCCTATGTTCTGCAGGGCATTCTTCCACACACCGCTGGAAGGCTGCAAGTGCATTTGTTAAACAAAATGTGATTCTAACCCATTTATGTGACCACATGTGGTAATGAAGTGATGAGGTGACAGCTTTCTTTAGCCATGAATTGTTAACATTAGGCCTTCTCTTGATCCAAGATGGAGAACCAAGATTTACTCCTAATCCATTCAGAACATCTTGATATTTGGCAGAGGTTGGCTTTTGTATCAGGCATGTGCCTTTTGTCATTCCTGTAAAAATCTGCCCAACTATGGCCAAGTTGTAAGCCTTTAAAAAAGTCTAGTCCACACATGTTCAGCAGAGGCTTGCTAGACCTTTCCAGATAAAATGTTTGAAAGGTTCCACCTGCACTGCACATTGCCCAGCCTGGGGCTGAGCAGGACTTTCCCTGCAATTGCAACTTTGAGCAGTTGTGGGCCAGGCTGGGTCAAGGCCAAGGCATCAAAACTGAGAGCAGGGAGTCCATCTCTCCTGTATTCTCAATGCCCATCCTGCTGAGATCAGGCAACCTGGAGGAGGAAGCTGCCTGATTCAAATGCAAAGAGGATAAGAGCCAGACCAGCGGCAGGGGGAATAGATTGGGGCAAAGAGCAGGGGGTGTGGAATGGGGACTGGAGGCTGGTGGGAGAAGGAAAATAGAAACTGGGAGTTGGGGTGGGAGTGGATATTTGGACTTCCTGGGCAAAGAGACTGGGACTGGGAGCCATGGGAAAAAGGAGACAGACTGCTTGGGCAAGGAGACTGAGACTCCATCAGAAATTTTAGATGCTAAAATCTACCAAAAAAATGTCTACTGAGCATGTGAAAACTGCAATTTGTCAAAGGTTTATAACTTGGCCAAATATGGGCAGACTTTCACTAGGACAGCAAAAGGCGCTTCCATGATACAAGGGAAAGGCCAGCCCCTGCCAACTTTCAAATCACTGCTTCAAAGCACAGGGGTGCTACAGCTTTTAAGAGAAAAGGTTGCCAGAATTTTTTAACCTGGGCAAAATAATATATTTCTCTCTGTCCTCATTCTCGTAAATAGGCAAATGATTTTGGCTGATTTTTTTTTTAAAATCAGCCTGAGGCACACACCAGGTTGGAAAATTTCAGCCCAAACAATTAAAAACTTGGCCAAGCTATAAGCAGTTTGAAAACAGTGTGTTATAATGGGAAGTTTCAGACAACCTTAATAGTAGGTGGAGCTACCAGGTCTGCCTATAGCACACACATACATGCACCTTTGTGTATGTATAAAAATATTTTGTACTATATAAAGAAAGCATTTACTTTCACATCCATAGCTGTGGTAATTATTTTTCAAATATTTTATGGACCCCACTAGTTCTCTCACCTGGTAACGGAAGTTTTTTCTGCTGGATCAAGTTTGTTGTACACTCCTTAGTCATGTTGTCTCTGTTTTTCCTTAAAGTTTTAGCTTCAGGAAGGTTGCCCGGATGCAGAAGAGGGGGGAGGGTGTAAAAATTTGAGCAGAGAGGCATCAGCAACCAGACCTCTTTCCCTATCTCCTTACTCATTCAGTGGGCAGGGAAGCTTGCAAAGGCATAAGTGCAGATATCGTACTAGATTCTTTATTATTCAAATTCACCAGGGCAAAGTTGTATAATGTTATTTACCAGTTTCTTCGGTGCACATATTAGATGCTTCTCCTCAGAGGCTCAGGCTTCATTTATCTCCTTTCATTATTACTGGAGACCTTTAGCCTTCATCCCCAAAACGCCTATGCAGACAGCTGGGAATTTTTAAAAGCAGTCTCTCACCCAAGTCTCTCCCCATGCCCACTGAATCCATGACATCTTTCTCAAAGCTGCCAGTTATTGCAACTTGAGTTGTGGCTTCTGTGATGTTGACACCAGTCCCATAGGAACTGCTTAGAAACTCAAATTTATTTCAAATAGGCCACCAAATAGCTGTCAGCTGTGTAATGATTTTTGGTCATTACTCATCCAAGCTGAATTCAAATTGGTGACTTAAAGTTAATGGATTTTGTATTACCAATTTCATAGAATCATAGAAGATTAGGATTGGAAAAGACCTTAGGAGGCTATCCAGTCCAACCCCCTGCCCAAAGCAGGACCAACCCCAACTAAATCATCCCAGTTAGGGCTTTGTCAAGCCAGTCCTTAAAAACCTCTAAAGATGGAGATTCCACAACCTCCCTAGGTAACCCATTCCAGTGCTTCACCACCTTCCTCGTGAAATAGATTTTCTTAATATCCAACCTAGACCTCCCCCACTGCAACTTGAGAGCACTGCTTCTTGTTCTGTCATCTGCCACCACTGAGAACAGCCTAGCTCCATCCTCTTTGGAACCCCCCTTCAGGTAGTTGAAGGTGGCTATCAAATCCCTCCTCCTCCCCACTCTTCTATTTTGCAGACTAAATAAACCCAGTTCACTCAGACTCTCCTCATAAATCATGTGCTCCAGCCCCCCCGCTCATAAATCATGTGCTCCAGCCCCCCCACCCCCTGACAATTGTTTTCATTGCCCTCCGCTTAACCCTCTCTAATTTGTCCACATCCTTTCTGTAGTGGGGGGGCCCAAAACTGGATACAGTACTCCAGATGTGGCCTCACCAGTGCCGAATAGAGGGGAATAATCACTTCCCTCAATCTGCTGGCAATGCTCCTACTAATGCAACCCAATATGCCATTAGCCCTCTTGGCAACAAGGGCATACTGTTGACTCATATCCAGCTTCTTGTCCACTGTAATCCCCAGGTCCTTTTCTGCAGAACTGCCGCTTACCCAGTCAGTCTCCAGCCTCTAGTAGTGCATGGGATTTTCCAGTCCAAAGTGAAGGACTCTTCTACACTTGTTCTTGAAGAACCTCATCAGATTTCTTTTGACCCAATCCTCCAATTTGTCTAGGTCACTCTGGACTCTATCCCTACCCTCCAGCATATCTACCTCTTCCCCCACCTTAGTGTCATCCGTTAACTTGCTGAGGGTGCAATCCACCCCATCATCCAGATCATTAATGAAGATGTTGAACAAAACTGGCCCCAGGACCGACCCCTGGGGCACTCCTCTTGATAACGGTTGCCAACTAGACATCAGGCTGTTGATTACTACCTGTTGAGCCCGACGATCTAGCCAGCTTTCTGTCCATCTTATCGTCCACCTTGTATTTCATGAACTGTCCGCAAGATAAAAATGTTTATGTATCTGTCCCACCCAATTTATAAGCAGAACATGTGTTTAGGTAACTAACAAGAAGATATTCCCTAGGTTTTTCCATAGCTTGATTAAGGCAAAATATGACCCAAGACACATCCATAAATACTGCAGCTTTCATGTAAACACATCAAATTTGCATCTTCCATAACTTTATTTACTGATAATAAATGGGCTGTAGAAGAAGACATGTGTGTACATTACACAGCATGGTCTCCTCCAATTTTTTGAATATCCTCCTTTTTCCATAAAGACTAAGAGAAGCTGGTTTTCCTAAAGTGAGCAGCTTATAGGGCCCTCTCAAAGGTATAAGTGATCCATCAAGAAGTAGGATGGTCCAGTGGATAGGGCAATACACTGGGAGTTGAGAAATCTGGGTTCTACTCTGTGCCTCTGTTTTCCCACCCATTGCCTGACTGTCTGTTCTGTTTAGACTGTAAGATATTGGAGGCAGGGTCACTCTTCTGTGTTTGTACAGCACCTGGCACAACAGGGCCTCAATCTCAGTTGGGGCTTATTGGCACTACTGTAATATAAATAGTAATTCTTACCAAAAAAGTCTTGACGGTGATGCTTCTTCAATGGGGGCTTTTGATCTTATCAAATCACATAAGCTAAATAGGGTTGTGGCCGATCAGTACTTTGAGTGGAAATGTTCAGTGAGAAGCTAGAATGGTGCAAGAAGTGATGCTGAGGATTCAGCAGGAGGTACTCTTCCCTCTAGTCTACTTTACCCTGGAGTATTGCATTGTCACATCTTAAAATGGTTCAACTGAATTGTTGTAATGATGTAGTGTATCAGTATGAAACAGTCTTTCTAGTATAAATTTCTCTGGTGTCTCCACACACAGCATTCTTTCCAGCCGTTGCAGTAAAGTGCATTGTGGGTAATTATTTCCGGCACAGGTTCCTGAAGCATAGATTTATAGGAGTAACAATTCTCAACTGGAGAAGTGCTGTACAAAATATTTTTTTTAAATGTGAACCATATACATTAGCCTTTTTACTTGTATAAAACAGAATATATTTATAAGACAACATTGAATACAAATATTCAGTAACCGAAAGATAATGGAGTAAATATTTAATCAATCAATTTGCAAACACTGAGAAGATAATAAGGTGATAAGTAACAGTCAGCATGGATTTGTCAAGAACAAATAATTTCAAACCAACCTAGTAGAAGTGGCGCTGGAACAGTTTTTGGAGTGCGGGTGCTGAGCTGCACCCCTCTTACCCCTGTCCACATCCCTCACCGCCCCCTAGAACTGGGGCCGGGAGCAGGGCTGTGGTTACAGGAGTGGGGGACACAGACAGCGGTAAGGGAGCGGAGGCTAAGATCACAGCTAGGGGCAGGTGTGAAGCCCCGGGTGTGGGGCCGGTGGCCAGGATCCCACATGTGGGGCTGGCGGTGGGGTGGGACCCTGGGGCAGGCAGGGGAGCCTCCTGGCTGGCCGCCAAGCGGGACCCTGGGCCGGCAGCAGAGCCCCCAGGCGCAGCGCCGCTGGCTGGGTGGGACCTGGAGCCGGTAGTGGAGCCCCTGGGCTGGCCGCTGAGTGGGACCTCCAGGCTCAGGGCCGGAGGCCGAGCGGGACCCAGGGCCAGGAGCAGGAGTGCAGGGCTGGGCCACCAGATGCAAAACCTGGGGTTGCTGCAGCACCCCCTACACTCCTACTTCCCGTGCCTGTGCCTAGTGGCTTTCTTTGAGAGGGTAACAAGCCTTGTCGATGGGGGGGAAGGTGTAAATGTGGTATATCTTGACTTTTTAGTAAGGCTTTTGATACTGACTCACATGACATTCTTATAAACAAACTAGGGAAATACAACCTAGATGGAGCTACTATAAGGTGGGTGCATGACTGGCTGGAAAACTGTTCCAAGAAAGTAGTTATCAGTGGTTCATAGTCAAGCTGGAAGGGCATATCAAGTGGGGTTCTGCAGGGATCAGTTCTGGGTCCGGTTCTGTTCAATATCTTCATCAATGATTTAGATAATGGCATAGAGAGTACAAGTGAAAGTTTGCGGACAATACCAAGCTGGGAGGGATTGCAAGTACTTTGGAGGATAGGATTAAAATTCAAAATGATCTGGACAAACTGGAGAAATGGTCTGAAGTAAATAGAATGAAATTCAATAAGGACAAAGTACTCCACTTAGGAAGGAACAATCTGTTGCACCCATACAAAATGGGAAATGACTGCCTAGGAAGGAGTACAGCAGAAAGGGATCTGGGGGTCATAGTGGACCACAAGTTATATATGAGTCAACAGTGTAAGACTGTCACAGAAAAAGTGACCATCATTCTGGGATGTATTAGCAGGAATGTTGTAAGCAAGACACGAGAAGTAATTCTTCTGCGCTGATTAGGCGGACTCAACTGGACTATTGTACCCAGTTCTGGGCACCACACTTCAGGAAAGATGTGAACAAATTGGAGAAAGTCCAAAGAAGAGCAACAAAAATGATTAAAGGTCTAGAAAACTTGACCTATGAAGGAAAGGTTGAAAAAAAATGGGTTTGTTTAGTCGAGAAAAGACTGGGGCAGGGAGGTGGAATAACAGTTTTCAAGTTCATAAAAGGTTGTTACAAGAAGGAGGAAGGTAAATTGTTCTCGTTAACCTCTGAGAATAGGAAACGAAGCAGTGGGCTTAAATTGCATCAAGGGTGGTTTAGGTTGGACATTAGGCAAAACTTCCTAATGGTCAGGGTAATTAAGCACTGGAATAAATTGCCTAGGGAGGTTGTGGAATCTCTGTCATTGGAGATTTTTAAGAGCAGGTTAGAGAAACACCTGACAGGGATAGTAGATAATACTTAGTCCTGCCATGAGTGTAGTAGACTGGACTAGATGACCTCTTCAAGTCCCTTCCAGTCCCATGATTCTTTGGGTCTTTAGTGTTTTAGAAACAAAAAATGTCTTACGATTGTGTACCCTGCACCTTATAAAAGAGAGAACTCCTGTGCATAAGACTACAGAAGCTGACAGAATACAGGAGATCTTGCACAGAGTGGTTTTAAAGGGCTTGCAGGAGGGATCATGCTGGGATCATGCTGAAAGGCCCAATTGCAATGGTGCAGCTGCAATACGGGAATGCAACCCAGTGTGGGATTGCGGCATTGGTGTGCGTTGCGCCAAGCTATTGCAGTGATGATAATACTTGTATACCATTGCGAACACCTTGATCATATGGCATGTTACAAGCATGGCAGGTATTTGTAGTGCCAGAATTCTGTAGTGTAGACAAGGCGTATGGGCAGTGCTAAACCAGTCTCCGTTTGGTGTAAGAGGTGTGATGCTGTAGGTGACAATTGAAGCTTCCATGGCATTTTGTGAAAAAGTTACAAATACTAGGATAGGTATCCTGGTTGTATTCTAATTTGGGTAAGTACATTTTACCTAAAACAGTTTTCTGTGTAACGAATGGGATTTTTTTTCTTTTTGGTAAATCTACCTTATGCTCCAGATAACAATCTGTAAAATCCCCTCTTTTTATGCCATTGATTTAGTAGGCCTTAATTATTGTATTTAGAGAATAATTTAAAAATCTGTGGTTGTCATTAGTATCTATATTGATTTATATAAATTCCCAGATTAGTAAAATCTTGCCTTCAGAGCATTATAAGTAGAAGTAACTATGAACTGAACTTTGGTTTTAAAACCTAGATCTTAAATCAGACAATGGCCTTCTACCCTTGAGGTAAACCCAATACAGTACAGCATTATTACTTTAAAATATCTTTTGATCTGTATTTGAATAATAAAATGTACTAAACAGTGTGGCTGCGCTCTCAGTACAAATCATTATGGCAGAGTTAACTGTGAACTCTCCTCTTGGAAAGGCCTAAATGGAACATTCCATCCGTTCTGAGGACAACTAAGGTACTTATCAGGCAATCAGCCAACCCAGTGTTCTGAAAGCTGCAGAGACAACACTCTTAATTAATTAAGGGTGCTTCAGAATTCCTTAGAATTCTGAGCAGTGATTAGATCACACAAGTAAGAATTCTTTAAAGAGAAATAAATGCTATGCAAATATTGTTTACATTGACATAGAGTAATAATTTCTAGGACTCTTTATTCACCTTTTGTTTTGGCAACTTCTGTTTGGCTAAAGTCCACAGATGAGCTATCACTGGTAACATCTAACTTTGTCTTGGGCTGAAAAGTGTGTCTGTGGTTTCTAATGCATAAGCTTAGCAGACAGGTTTAACATAGGTTTATTGCTGTAAACCCCTTAGTTTCTAGGAGGAGCAGGCACTGAAATAATACCACTTATTTCCCTGATCAGAAGTTCAAGAGAGTAACAGAGTCATAATAAATAAGAAACATACCACATGCAACATGGATCAACACACCTGCATGTTTGGTGTGTGCGTTTAGTGTAACAGAAAATATACACTTGACAGCAGCAGCAGCAGCCGTGAAATGGCGAAGAAAATGAGCAGCAACCGAAGCAGGGTTTTCAGGCGCAATAACATTGGAAGGCAGTAATTTAATCTGAATAATATCGGATAAACAGACTGATCTCTTAATCAAGGAAAACTGAGTCCAATACCTTAAACCAATAGATGCAACAATCGATAGAAAATTAAATAGCACATCCAAGCGTCGAGGTAATCGTTTCACTTTGAACAAAGCTGGATAAACAAGATGTTCTACAGGATAATCCCATACTTGGTGATGATAACAGTGGGATATTAGCCCAAAGCTCCTCGTCCTTGGGGCGCAAGGGCTAAGAGTTAGGGAACAGGGCTATAATTCCATGCTGAGACATCTAAAGATCATTTAATTTTTACCCCAAAATTAACCATTAGATTAAAGGAAGCTTCAGCACCTAGTGAACTAGATGATTCTATTAAAGACTAGCCTTTCAAAAAGGCCACATTTCCAATATTTAATGTGCACAGGCCCCAGTAACTTCAAATGTGGTCTCCACTCACATTAATGATACAGAGAAGCCATCCTCAGTAAACAGTCACTTAGTTCACAATTCAGCAGCCAATAGTAGAGCACTGGAGACCTACATAGCAAAAAGATTAGCAGTGGAAAGTGCATCCATCAATGTGAAACTCAAACAACCTCTTGACCCACAATCCACCTCAATTCAATCCACTCCACTTACTCAGACAGAAACTGCTTCCAGCTATGCAAATAGTCCATTCTATCTGTCTTATTGGCCTTTCCTCCACCTGACCTAATTAGTGTGGGGAGTAAATAGAAGCATGGGGTCAAATACAGGGCTGAAGTTTCCTTCATATGATTCCAGATCTGACCATGCTGCTGAATAGTTATTGACATCCAAGAGACTGAAGGCTGGGGATAAAAGCTGCAGCATTTGGATGTTTAGAGGTGGAAGAGCAGGAGAATGGCCTAGGAGAGTTACAAACACCTGAAAATTAATGTTCAGTATAAAAACTCATAGTATCAGTACAAATAATTAATATAAGTGGTGTAGCCTTTGACTTCACATAGATTCCATTGCTGCGTGTGCATTTTGTGGGCAAAGTAAAGCATTCTCTATCACTGTGACTTTTTTAAAAAACCATTTTAGGCTCTAGGTGATTTTAAAAAGATGTTTAATCATGAAAACAAGATTACCACAATCAGGATGGTCTATTACTAGGGTAGGCATGCCTAGTTAGGGAACTCACATGTTCTTTCCATGGTATGAATCCAGATAGTGGAGTTTTCCAAGAATTTTAATGAGCATGTTAGACTTTTATTAACTTTAAATGCCCTTTTCTTTTGGCATTTCGAGCTGTTATGCTACAGGAAAGATCAGACCACATTGCAGAGCTTTTCCAGCTTATTTAACCACAAGCTATATTTTGCACTGATCGGGTCCCATGATCTACTTGTGGGTTTCTGGGGGAAGTTTAAGGTGTTCTGTTCCATTCAATATAGATTCTTATACCGCACTCATTACTTAGCATGTCAGTGCTTTGCGGTAGTGCAGTAACTACTGTATTAAGTGACTACACATTTGTCATGTGTTTGTTCTCTCATCCTCTCACAGGAGAGAAATGTGTTCTGTAGACCGTCTCCTTTTGAAAGTGTTTTAGGGCTTTTTTGTTGCTATGTATTTATGTTAGAGCTGGCGAGATCAAAGAAATGTGCCTTGAACTTGGAGTAGAAGGTGGTGAGGTTTGTGATGGTCCTTAGTTCCTGGAAGAGATTTTATTCCACAGTCTTGGACTGGCCCCTAAGAAACTTCTGTCTCTCATAGAGATGTGCTTTACCCTTATTATGGAGAATTCCATTGTGCCAGAGGAGCATAGCTGTCAACATAATTTTCATTCTGGACCTTTTAGACAGTCTTCTAGATATCCTGGGCCCAAGCCATGGAGCATGTTGGAGATGAGGACCAAGATCTTGAATGTGATCCATAATTCTCTGGGAAGTCAGTGTAGAGAGCAGAGATCAAGTTTGGTGTCCTCACTGTAGCCTGTGTTGCTGAGATATGCTGCAGTGTACTGCACAAGCTGGAATTTCCTAAGTGCTGAAGACTTCATCTCATTGCTATAGTCCAGTGGAGAAGTAACAAAGGCATGAATAACTGAGGCCAGGTCATCATCCACCAGGATGGGATAGAGTCTCCTAGCCAACCAGAAATGGTAGAAAGAATTCCTCACAGGTGCTGCGATGTGAGAACTTAGCATATGTGAGGAATCCAAGAGTACTCCTAAAACCATGGACTGAATTGACCAATTGTGGGGATACACCTTCCATCAAAGGAGACTACATCATGGCTGCAAACTCTTAAAAATGCTTTTCTCTGCCCACTAGCATCACCTCTATTGCTCTATTTAACCAGCTGATTTTCATCCATGAGCTGATCTCGTCCAAGCATTAGGTCATTTTAGTGGTAGTGATGTGGCTGTATGTGGCATACATACAGATACAGATGTGTCATCTGCATATTACTGGCATTTGAGTCCATATCATCTGACCAGTTCACATAGTGGTTGCATGTAGGTGCTGAAAAGGACTGGAAAGAAAACTGATCCTTGTGGGACTCTATGGATGAGGGATCTAGTGGTGGAGGTGCAGTTGTCCATCACTACTTGTTGGGTGTGTGCCTCCAGGAAAGATTCAAACCATTTTAGTACATTACCCTGGACCCATGTCACCTCTCTCAGGCAGAACAGCAGTATCTCAAGCTCAGGTGTCAAGTGCTGCAGAGAAGTCCAGGAATGTGAGAATGTATGTCTATCCTCTATCCATTGACAGGAGGAGATCATCCATCAGTGCCACTAACGTGATTTCATTTCCATGTCCTGGCCTGAATCCAGGTTGTGCCAGGTGTAGAATGTTAGTTTCAATTAGATGAGTATGGAGTCAGTCTTTGGCTACCTTTTCTACAGGTTAGCTCAAGAATGGGAGGTTTGACACTGGGCAGGTGCTGACTAGAACCCATGTATGCAGGTTGGGTTCCTTCTGTGTTGGTCAGACTATTGCATGCTCGAAGGAGAAAGAAAAGAATCATTTTCTGAATGATGCATTGGCTGTTTTAGTCATGACTGGCATAAGGTGTTCATGACTCTTTCACAAGCCAGTAAAGGCCTGAGTTGGATTAATAAATGTTGGGTTGTGATTCCTGTCGGGTGTCCAGAACTTCTTGCTGAGTGGGAACGCAGCTGGGCTGTTGATTTGGTGGGTATAGGTGGAATGGATCCATACCGTTTTGAGAAAGCTTCCTAAATGTGCATGATCTTCTCAATGAAATAGGATTATAGTTCTTAACAAATCTTGGTGCTCAGTTCTGATGCAGCCTGTAAGTACTCAGGATTGATGAAGCAGTTTGCCACCCTCGATAGATCTTTGTGGTGGGCTTTGGTAGCCTGCCTCTCCCTGCCCTGATGCCAGTGGAGATAGGCAGAAGTGCGCCATTTGGAGTCCCACTGATGTAAAAAAGAAGGGGCTGCTTGATGGGCATTGTCTGCAGCGGCCTCATGCCTTTTGGAATTCCAACCATCCCCAACCTTGGTCTGAAACAGCCAGACTGAGATGATCTTCAGGGCACATTAACACCTCCTTTTTTGCAGACTTTTGAGAACGGGGGAGGAGGGTAGTATTGGGGAGGATGGGGAATGAGCCCATGAGTTGCCTGGTTTGTTGGTGGGGCCTACTCTTTTTTAATTTGAGAAATTTACTCCGATTCTTAAACACATTGTATTAAAGACATTTTCTCCAAACATTTCCCAGATCAGTCCTCTGTGCATGATTTTAGCAAGCACTTCCAATAAAGACAAGCTAGTCTGGATTTGACTTCCATTTATCACCTCAGGTTGCTACCCAACTCCTGTGACGCATCTGCTGTTTCACCTGCTGCAAGTAATTTCAAATCAGGATGAGACTCTTACCAAATCTGATCAACTCCACAGATCTGCACTCATCCTTCTATTGGTCAGCATCTTCTGATCATGCCTGAGCCCAATGTTCCTGCATTTTCTCCACCTACAGCTGGATGGAACTAAGCCCTTGGTTAAAATTATTTCTTGCTACCAGGTTCCATGGGCTCATTTTCTGAGGAGTCCACTAGAACCCACCCCTGACCCCCCATCCCGAGACACACATACTCCCCTTTGGGAAGCCTTTCTGTGGGGTTATATGAAGAGTCATTCCATTACTTGCCATGTGGGTGGAAAGGAAAGTAGGTCTGAGCTCCTTTCTCAGTTGGAGTTTCCATTAACAGGAGTGCTGGATCAGACTCCAGGATTTGTAAACTCTATCTTTCATAATGGAACATGCAACCCAATGCATTCGGGATTCAGCTAAAAAAATCTAGCTCCAAGAAGCCATGCAAGGATGTTTGTTGATAGGCTATTGGTGCATGTCTTGGGTGCATTGTGAATCAGCTTCACCAACTGTAATATTAAGTAATAGACTAAGGACTTTTCTACACACAGTGAGTTGTTCCACTTTCACTATATCAGTATAGTTAAAGTGGTATACCGTCCACCCCCAGGAGGGAATGCAGTTATATCAGTATAGCTTATTTCCATACATTTATATCGATGTGACTGCATCCACCCTACAGGTTGTACCAGTAAAAAATCACACCGCTACCCGGAATAGCTATACTGGTGCAAAATCTTTCTATAGGCAAAAGTAATGGCTTTCGTGATAATGCTTGGAATTGTTATGGGTAAGCAAATTATCCCTGTGGATTCTCACTGGCTGTTTCAAATGAGTCAAAGAATATGAAAGCTTTGTATAAAAGATTTTCATTAGTTGCAGGCTGGCTTGGGGGAATGTTTGCATCAGTATCCGATTACCCTGAATTACAGAAATGTATGTCTGGAAAGGACTTCAAGAGGTCACCTCATCTACACTCCTTCCTCCACCCCTCCACCTGTGCTAAAGCAGGATTAAGTAAACCTAGACCATCCCTGACAGGTGTTTGTCTAACTGTTCTTAAAAACATCTGAGGACAGCGATTCCACAACCTCCCTCGGTAGCCTGTTCTGGTGCTTTGCTATCTTTATAGTTAGATAGGTTTTCCTATTAGCTGACCTGAATCTCCCTTGTTGCAAGCTATAAGACAGTTACTTCTTGTCCTACCCTCAGAGGAAATGGAGAAAAATTGGTTGTATTCATAAGTCTAATATTGTCTAACAGGACCATTCCTCATTGAATATCTGCATCTCATATCACCTATAGCAGGGTGGTCACTACCCAAGCACCCCCTTCTGGTCAGATTTAGGTCTGCAGTGCCCTGCCTCAATTTCCCTCCTAGGACTCCAGATATACACAAGAGACATGTATGACTCCACTAACAGCCTTTCCTGGAGTCTGGTTTATTAGCATAAAATTTAAAAATAAACACAAAAAGTCTTCCACCCCAGCCGTAAGCTGGGCACAGCCCCTCTTCCCTGAGGTGCTATCTCTTACTGCTCACTGAGCTGCTGGAGAAGTCACAAGCCTTTTTGCTATCTCTGAAAGGACAATTAAACTTCCAAGCTGGGCTTTCTACCCAGCCACAGCTCACTTCTTCAGGGATGGCTGCAGAAGACTCTCTCTTCCTGCATCTTCACTCTGCAGTCCCCCTTTTGGCTGTCCACCGGCCTCTGTTTTTCTATACTCCCCTGAGCCTGGTTCAGTCACATGACTGTCATATCATTTAATTCCTTCTCTCCACTTGGGGGCATAAATCAGCTGCATCACAGTTGAGCTGAGACCTATCTCCCTTTAAAAGGGCCAGCCACCTTGTGGCCTCACCATAGAAATTATAGACAGAATAAGATATATTTGATCATATTGTCCTTTCCTCTTCCGATGTAAGATTGCTAGAGAGATCCAATGCATCAGTATTGGGGCTTGCAGCCAACCAAGAACTCCCAAACTCTAATCCCACCACCACTGAGTTTCTGTGCAGTCTTGAGCAAGTCACTTTACCTCACTACCTCAATTCTTCCCATTTCGAAAATAGCGATACAAGTTCTTGTCTACTCCACAGGAGTGTTGTGAGGATTGGTGTTTTACAGGAAATTTATTAATATAATTTTCTATTCGTGCTAAATATTTATTTCAGTGTATTCTTGCGTGCTTTGTCCAGCTCAGGCACCTTTAAATGGAGTTTCCAGTGCTTCCCCAGCATATTGATTTCACAGTTAGGAAATGTTTTCCACTATCCTGCCTAGATTTTCTGTTGCTCATTTCCTGTTATTTCTGCTTATGCCTCTTCAGTCACCTCAAACAATTTCTCTTCCTTTTAGGTATTTCAACACTTTAAATACTTGTAGGTCATCATATTCAGCTTTAGTCAACACTTAGCCAACATTTTAGTTCTTGTAATAGTTCCTCATACTAGCTCCTTAAACATTTTAGTTGCTGTTATCAGAGTTTCCTTTAATTTTTCAAAATCTCTCGTGTATTAAAGTGCCCAGAACTGAACACGATATTTGAGATGGAGCCTGCTCTATGACATGGCACCACTGTATATAGCTCAGAAACACATTGGCCTTGGTGGCTGCTATATTGCAAGCTCATATCTAAATTACAATCCCCTGGGTCTCTTTCAGTATAGCTGCTCTCTAAGTATGTGTCTTCTTTTTAATATTTAGGACTTAGACTATTTCTTCCCTAACATATTGGAGTTCATTTTTCCATGGTGTTTCCATTTTATTCCTTGTCCTTTTCTTTGATGGCCATACGTCCATTTGCATTTATGTCTTTGTTCTCACTGGGGTTTAAGACTTGTCCATTTTTGTTTTATTTATATTTCTTGTTATTCCTTTTTGGGGTTATTGAAAAAAATTTAAATAAAACCAGCCCCTAATAATGATCTCTGTAGCAACACATTAGATATCCCCCTGAAAAAGCTATACTAATATGTATTGAAGAATCATAGAATAACACTTGCTTCTAGGAGCCAGCACTCTTTCCACTAGTAGCTCTTAGTTTGTTTTTCTACACAGCTCTTACAGCAGATTAATTAAACACAGATGCAGTTTAGAGCACTAATTGCAACAACATCTATATTATTCCAAAACATTTCTTGCCAATAAAAAAAAGTAACTTACACTGATTGCAGTTTAGCCTACGTGTGGCCACTGTGAGATAATCATTAAGTTACTGTTTTAACATATTGTTCGGTTTCAGAGTAACAGCCGTGTTAGTCTGTATTCGCAAAAAGAAAAGGAGTACTTGTGGCACCTTAGAGGCTAACCAATTTATTTGAGCATAAGCTTTCATGAGCTGTAGCTCATGAAAGCTTATGCTCAAATAAACTGGTTAGTCTCTAAGGTGCCACAAGTACTCCTTTTCTTTTAACATATTGCTCAACGCACATATTTATTCTGCTGCCTGTTTTACTTCCTTCTGTTTATAGTCTTTCAGCTCAGTTTTCAGTCCATGGGACGTTCATCTGTTTTTATTTGAATTAATATTGAAAATAGGATATTGTGAGGATAAGCTATTAGGGTGTCTGAGCAGAAACAGAACACAGCAACAGTCAGGTCTGTTCTGCAGGACAGAATCTGTATAACTACAAGCCAAATAAGACCATGTGAGCTAAAAGAGCAACTAACAAAATTTTACCCAACCAGGGATGAACCTTGCCTTCTCTGAGACGTTCTTTTTCCTGCCTCTCCAAAAGCCCTTCTTATAGCCCTTCCCTTCACAGGTGTGCAGGGCGGAAAGAAAGCTGGGATTAATCCCTTGTGTTCCATGCCCCTGTCCCAATAAGGCATATTTAAACTAACTGGTGTACATATTATTACATCTATTGCCTCCACTTTCCCCCCAAAATAATTCAAATAAAAGGTTACCTTCCTATCTACATTTTTATAAAATCACCCCTTGCTGTGATATCTGAGAGTCTCTGATCAAAAAGTAAGCATAAAAATCTCCCTCTCCCAGCCCTGCCAGAAGGAAGAAGTGTAAAGTTATTGTAGAAAGAAAAGGAGTACTTGTGGCACCTTAGAGACTAACCAAGTCTCTAAGGTGCCACAAATACTCCTTTTCTTTTTGCGAATACAGACTAACACGGCTGCTACTCTGAAACCTAAAGTTATTGTGTTTTTCTTTCTGCTAGAAAAAGTGATTATTTCACACTGTTTAATTGCACAGTTCCATTATTCTCTAGGTGCCCTCAGTTGTTATTTCTCAATATTTGCTGCATGATTTGATCAGGGATTGAAGTAGGAAGATCAATCCTGGCAATTACTTTCTAGTAAGTCTTTTTTTTTTCTTTTTTTAAAGTTTGCTAATGTTTATTTTTTGTTCAGTCCTCTGGTACCTTCCTTATTGGCCCCTTTTCAAAAATAATTTCCGGGCCAATCATCTGTACATACGTTTGTTTCACAAACGCTAAATATTCTGTGCACTATTTAAAACTTTTCTATATCCTGCCAGCAGCAATTTCAGTGAATTCCAGCAATTTAGTAAGGTTGGCTGGTTTAAGTCAGGGCCAGGCTTTTCCAAGTATCACCCCAATTTGATCCCTCAAAGAGTCTTAAGACTTTCCAACAATGGATTTCAAACTGACTAGTCTGTAGCTCGTAATGTGCCCTGGGCTGCTTTTCCCCAGCAAAAGCATTTCGTTACATTTTCCAGTTCCTAGGAATTTCTCTTGAACTTATTAAAAGGTTTGCTAAAGCGTCTCTAATTTC
This sequence comes from Chelonia mydas, assembly GCF_015237465.2. NCBI lineage: Eukaryota > Metazoa > Chordata > Testudines > Cheloniidae > Chelonia > Chelonia mydas. The sequence goes on along the minus strand of NC_057850.1, from coordinate 37,245,009 downwards.
TTTCCCCATTTCCTTCAGCACATGTGGATATGGGCTTTCTGTTTTATCAGTTTTAAGGATCTCATGTTTTTATTAACCATTTCTGATCTTATCACCTGGTTTCCTAATTCTTCATAATCCGTTCACAGTAATCAGATTCCTGATTAGGAAAATATCTCTTCTCTGATACAGAGAGATGCAAAGTATGTGTTTAATATTTTCTTTGCCCTTATCGTTTCTTTCTGATTACCTTTAACATGCTAACTAAAGAAATTGCTTTTTCCCCCTTTATCTTTTGCCCTCTGCTAATTGTTTGTGTTAATTTAGATGATCTAGATTGATCTAAGTGCAGCTGGTTCCTCCAACTATACTTTGCATTTTCAAATTGTTATTTTCTGATTATCAGTGAGATAAGGATCTGTCCAAGTCTCACATTTACAAAGTGTGGCGGCATTGTAAAATGATTTCAGTTTTTTTTCTGGATGCCTCCTTACCTGTTGATTGAATCACATCCACATTTGTACTCCATTCACTTCTAAATGTGCAAGCAGAAGCTTAAGGCCCAGTTGCACAAGGTCTCTGTGCATAGAACACATACTGAAATCATTGGTAGTTTCATGCATACAGAGCTTGAAGAGCTGGCTGTTGGTTTAGCTGAATGACTAAATTCTACTCCAACTTAAAAGCTGATTTTTGTGGGCAGCATTGGATATAGGAATTTTAGGTGAAGTGGGTGGTTGGTGTGCTCATTTTCACATCAGTATTCATCGTCCTCTTTCAGTTCACATCTGGTTTATACCGTGGGCATAGTTTGGGGGAGACACGGGGGGTGTTGCGGTCCTGCGCAGGCATGGAATTTGCTCCTTCCCCGCCTCCATGCTTGGCCCCATTGGCCAGACTGGAGCTGCTCCCCCAAATATAGAAGTCAAACTACACCTATGGTTTCTACTGTATTGTGGTTATTTGAATTGAGATAAAAACTGCACCGTCTGTGCATGTTTGTGGGTGTGCATGTTGTGTGGCTTGTGTGTACTTGACCAGAATGAATGTAACATGCACTGTCACATTCTAGTAAATTTACAATGACGTTTGATTCAGCAATTAGGCAGTTGGTTTTCTCTGATTCATTCTGTATTCTCTTGCAATGCTTTTTTAATTGTTTAAACTGTCACTTTATACATATCTGATATATTCATGATTATTAGCCCCTATGCAACTATCATTAATATATTACATATTACCAAAAGTAAATCCAAAATAGTACTGGCCAGTTACTCAACATGCTGTTCCCAGGAATGAACCTGCCTTAGCTCAATGCACCTTGCTTTGGAGATTTGTAATTTGTATTCCAGATGGTATCAGTATCTTAACTTTCACTTAATCAGTATGCTGGCAATTTTATGGAGCTCTTTGATTTGCATAAATATTTCCTGACGTTCCTTTGCCTTGAGTTCTGGAGAACTAACATTTGATCATGATCTTGCACCATCCAGTCTTGTTGCTTTCATCTCAGTCTATACCATTCTCTGCTGCAGTAACTTCATATGCTCCTTGTCTTTTCTCAGAAATACTGTTCAGCCCTAGTAATAAAAGTTTCACTGAAGCTCCTGCTTTTCTGCTCCATCTAGTTTACCCTTTGCCATATTAGATGATGGGATCATAGCATCCTCACAGACAGTTTACTGATATACTCAAGTTTCATGGTTGCACTGCAGACCATATTTGACTGTGAACATGTGGTAACACTGATAACTTCCTTGGCCTTTTGTCTTCAGAACATTAGTTTACAAACACTTGCTTTTATTACACTCTCCTCTCAAAGCTTTGAGGCTTCCGCTATACTGTATCTGCATGTACCTTGTACGTTGCTCTCCCCTCCCTAAGCATAGTGATACCCATACTTTCTCTGCGCTCCATGTACACAACATACTAGCTTCCCTTCTAAAGTGAAGGGTCTGCCACCATCTGTACCTTAATATACATCACATACTGCTCGCCCCACGCTGTTACCAGCTTTGCCCGTTACTTTGAGGTATGCTTATTTATTAGGGTTACTCGTCGGGGGGTGGGGGGAAGGGTTCTGTATTTCTGTCAATGTACGGCTTGTGTCACTTGTGTTCTTATACAGACGTATGTGTATATATATATATATATACACACACACATTAACAGTGCGCATCTGAGAAGACCAGGTTAATCAGCACTCCCAAGCTGACCCCTTATATGTCCCTGGACTCAGCAGGCTGGGTCGAGCAGCACTTCCAAGGTGTCACCCTCATATGCCATCGGCACCGCACCGGAATAGAGCACGCCTGAGCAGACCGGGTCGAGCAGTACTTCCAAGCTGCCACCCTCATAGGTTCCTGGTTCAGCACACCTCTATCCCCACTTTCACATTGCAATTGCTCTGGTAGTAACTCACTTGATGAACAAACCTCACAGGGTTTTTGGGTGCTCCAGGGATCTTTTAGCTTAGGTAAGAGTAGCATTGCTGCAGAGCAAATGAGGAAACCAAAAAAAACACCCATGAGAGGCGGGGAAGAGAGAGAGAGAGAGAGAGAGAAAAGCAAGCAACCAGCTTATATCATGAAAGTTATTTATTGCCAGGTAATAACCACAGGGGAGCCAAACAAACAAAACAGTGATAATATTAAATCTAACTTAAATTTGATTATAAAAGTCAGGTTTACAAAACTATAACTGATCACACAAGTCAGGGTCAGAAGGTATACTGAGAGAGCGGGGATCTCACCACTCCATGAAGCTTGAATCGATTGGGGTTCCCAGGTGGTGGTGGTAGCTGAGGGTCCAGAGTGCTGCAGACAGGCAGAGCCCCCAGCACGATCAGTCAGGAGAAGACGAAGTCCCAATGGAACTGATGCAGATGTTGGATCCAGACATCAGAACACTTACTTGAGCACAGGTAGGGGTTTTTATAGGAAAACAACAATGGTTCAAGGGAGAACACTAGATTTGTTTATGGGTAAACAAGGGAGTATGCCAAAGTTGTTTTGTTCAGGCTAGACCATGGGTTGGCAACCTATGGCACGCGTGCCAAAGACGGCACGCGAGCTGATTTTAATGGTACGCTGCTGCCTGCTGGGTCCCAGCCCCGCTGGACCCTGGCAGGCAGCAGCGTGCCATTAAAAATCCTGCCCGCCCCAGCCCGCTCTTCTCCTCCCCTCCCCCCCCCAAGTGGGGGCAGGGTGAAGAAGCTTGGTCCTGGCGGCTGCTGCTGCAGGGCAGGCAAGCTCCCCCCTCTGCCTTTTCCCCCAGTGTGCTGGGTTCCTGCCCCTCCCCCTCTCCCTCCCTCCCTGTTGCCCATCAGCTGATGGCCCTTGCGAGGAGGGGGAGAAGCAGAGCCGCAGCATGCTCCCTGCTCCGGGGAGGAGGCGGAGAAGAGGTGGGGACGGAGCCTTGGGGAAGGGGGTTGAATCAGGGCATATCCCCTCCAACCCCCTGCCATGAACTGCTCTGGGCAGGGGGCTGGGAGCACCCCCACGACCCTAGCCCACACCCCCAGCCCTCTGCCCTGGCCCCTGCACCCCCCTCACACACACCCAGCCTCCTGCCCTGACCCCTGCACCCCCCCCAAGACCCCAGCCCTGACTCCAGCACCCCCCACACATACCCAGCTTCCCCACACCCCATGCCCTGACCTCTTCATCCCCCTCATGAGCCCCCATCCCTCTGCCTGACTCCTCCTCACACACCATGTCTTGACTCTTGCACCCCCCACATTCCCACCCCCACCCTGAGCACCAAACGGGAGCTCCTGTACTCCCCCCACACACACACATTCCCACCTGCACCCCTCACACCAAATGGGAGATGCCCAGGTAAGCACTCCACACCCTAATCTCCTGCCCCAACCCTGAGCCCCCTCCCTCATTCTAGCTCCTGGCCAGACCCTACACCCCATCCCCCAGCCTGCGCCTTCACCCCCAGCCCTGTGCTCAGTGCACTCCCACCCTCAGCTCAGTGCAGAGAGAGAGGAAGAGAATGGGCTAGAACCAGGGAGAAGGTAGGTACCCACTCTGTGTGGGCAGGGCTGGGATCCCAGATCGGCAGCAGGCTGAGCAGGACCAGCAGCCGGGACCCTGGCTGAGCGGGGCCGGCAGCCAGAACCCAAGACCGGCAGTGAGCTGAGTTGTAGCGGGCTGAGCTGCTCAGCCCACTGATGGTCTGGGGTCCCGGCCGCTGGCCCCGCTCAGCCCGCTGCCAGTCTGGGGTTCTGACTGCCAGCCCCTTGCCAGCTGGGGGCCCGGCCGCGGGCCCTGCTCATCCTGCTGCCGGCCTAGGTGAACGGAACCCCAGGCTGGCAGCGGACTGAGTGGGCCAGCGGCGTAAGATCAGCATTTTAATTTAATTTTAAATGAAGCTTCTTAAACATTTTGAAAACCTTGTTTACTTTACATACGGCAATAGTTTACTTATATAATATATAGACTTAGAGAGAGAGACCTTCTAAAAAACATTACAATGTATTACTGGCACGCGAAACCTTAAGTTAGAGTGAATAAATGAAGACTCAGCACACCACTTCTGAAAGGTTGCCGACCCCTGGGTTAGACCATGGAAGCTGATCATTCCTGGCTGTGGGCGGTGTTCCTTGGAGGGAGCTCACAATTCAGTTAGGGGGCTTCACTATTTTGGATGCCAATAAAGGATTTATTACTTGAACTGGTTTGATAACTACTGAGCTGGGTGTGCGCAGGCAGGGGTTCATTAACATCTGGAGCAGCGATCCCCCATTATACATTGCTGTCCTGCTTTTCTGGTCCCAGAGTTCCGTGCAGTTCTTGCCTTGGAATCTCTGTTCTCCATTCTGTATGCTGATGGAGATGCCTCCTTGTCCCATCTTCGACGCAAATGAGGCTAGGGGAGTTTCCTTAATCCTGTCACCCTTGTCCCAGGGGTTTAAATGTGTTTCCCACTGCCTTTTCATTGCTTTTTGTAAGCCTGTCTTCTGATGCAGATTTGGTTCAAGCAGAGGCTGTGGTGAGGTTGTCTTTCGTGAGTCAGACAGGCTGCATACTGTGCCCTGGTTCCCCAAGAACACAGAGCTGCTAGGTAACAACACCATCTGTGAGAAACTGAAATGTTTAATTTTTCATCATGGCTGCTCCCAAGCCCTTCTCCCCTTTGGCCACAGGACAAACAAATATGAATGTTTTTATGTTTTTAATCATGAAAATAATACATTCCCTGATTCTGAGTGATTTCAGAGACAATGGGGAGGCTGAAGAAATCAAGAACTGACTTCTTTGCAGCCTGTCTCCCACCCGTCTCTCCTGTCTTTGTTTAGTCCAGTTATTTTTACAGGGCTGGCACTAAAAATCCTGTGATGGGGGAGGGGAGGGAGGGAAGCCTGAAACCCTTCTGGAGCAAAGGCCGGAACCTTGGGCCAAAAGCCAAGACTCCCCGCGAATATTCGGCAGCACATATACTAAAACTGGAATGATACAGAGAAGATTAGCATGGCCCCTCTGCAAGGATGACACGCAAATTCGTGAAGCATTCCATATTTTTATGCTCAAATAAATCTGTTAGTCTTTAAGGTGCCACGAGACTCCTTGTTGTTTTTGTGGATACAGACTAACACGGCTACCCCCTGATACTTGACCCCCTGAACATTGGATGACTCATTTATTGTACCTGCTTATAATAAACTACCAGTGCAAGGCCAGGTGTACCACTTGATGATGATTCCCCTGATCTGTTACTAGAGGAACTTACTACAAAAGAAGTCTCTTTCAGTTCCATATGATCTCTCCATAGTTTCTCTGCACTGCAAAGGCCATTTAATTTTGTCTCTAAAGCTCTGCCTACACTAGGGATGTTAAAAAAAATCTTGGTTCTTTTGCACAGTGACCAGATGACATTGTGTTGCAACATCAGAATGTTTTGACACAATGAATGTGTCACAGAGTGCAAACGTATACAGGGGCTACCACTTTTCTGGCTGTGTATGAGATTAATATCACAGCAAAGAAGTGATTATCCACTGACTATATATTGTCTGCTTTGTAGGAGTGGGCATTTTCACTTCAGAGAGTGTAATTAAAACTAGCTGAAGTGATTCTACAAACTATTATAAACAGTAAACACAAAATATAGGAAAGAGACTTCATTGTTTCCTCCCTTAGGTACCAGAAGCCTGGCCAAGCATCTTAACCTTATTAATAGCTAAGTAAATATTATTTTTGTGGAGTAGGATTATTGGATAAGAGTGATTCTAGTTTATAAGGTCTATTGCCAATAAAAAACTGAGTTCAAAGTATATTATTAAAGTTGCAAAGTCTAGCACTCAAAAGTTAGAAAACACCTTTGAAGATCCATGGGTCCTATCCATGGCTATCACAACATGGAGTGTACCTCATCCAGTGCACTAAATGCCCCAATAATAACTATGTGGGTGAAACCAGAGAATCACTATGCTCTCGAATGAACTCACACAGGAAAATGATAAAGGACAAAAACACTCTATCACCTGTGGGTGAACACTTTTTACAAAATAACCACTCCATATCTGACCTCTCAGTCATAAAAGGAAATCTGTACAATACCTTCACAAAATGAGTCTGGGAGCTTAAATGCAGAACTTTGATAGACACTGAAAATCATGGACTTAATAAAGACACTGAATTTATGGCTTATTACAACAACCTGTAACCCACTAACCCCCCTTTTTCCCCTATGAGTACAGAGGTGTTAACGGTCCACTCTACCCTGAATGTTCTCTTACAGTATTTATTAACTACTTATGCTACACAATCTGTTCTACCTTGTATTGTGCTGTGACACTCTGGCCATGTCTACACTACCACGTATGTTGGCAAAACTTATGGTGCTGAGGGCTGTGAAAAAACACCCCCCTGAGCAACATAAATTTTGCTGGCATAAGTGGTAGTGTGTACAGCGCTGTGCCGCCAATGTAACTACTGCCGCTCATTGGGAGTGGTTTAATTATGTCAACAGAAGAGCTCTCTCCCATTGGCATAGAGCGGCTACACGAGAGATCTTACAGTGGCACAGCTGCTTTGTTACCACTGCGCTGCTGTAAAGTCTCTAGTGTAGACATAGCCTCTGAGTACCTTTCCAGATCTGAAGAGCTCTGTGTAGCTCAAAAGCTTGTCTCTTTCACCAAAAGAAGATGGTCCAGTAAAAGATATTACCTCACCCACCTTGTCTCTCTAATATCCTGGAACAACTCTGCAAACAAAGTGTTAATCAGAGCTTTTGCCACCTGGTAATGGGGTGTACCAGGCACTTGCAGTCCCCTGCCAGAGAACCTGCTGCCATGGTGCACCCCACTGTAAGAAGCAGTCCCTTAAAAAGAGAAGGGCAGCGAGTTTGGATCTCCAGGGGTTACCTAGAACCCCAGGGTTCTCAGGGTCAGCTGCTGGTGGAACTGGTAAGACTTGATCCACCAGCTGCTAGAAGGGCTGAGAGCTAACAGAGCCAGTCAGGGCCCAGCAGGCCAGATAAAAAGGGCTGGCTGCTTCTGTCAAACGGCAGTTCTGGGTGAAGCCAGGAGAGGGGAGATGTATTCTCCCTCTGCCTTAGCCCAAGAAGCCATGCTTGGCCAGAGCCTACTCCTGACTGCACTTTGTGTTTAGGCCAGTGAGAGACTCTTGATTTATTTTGTGAAGTGTCAGGCCCAGGCAGGCAATCCTGAGTTAGATAGTAATTGGACACTGAGAAGTAGGCAAGTTCACGTCACAATACACCCACACACTCAGGTGAGCCAGTGATACACCCTTTTACCTTGAGCTATTTAGTCATCTCAGAGGGCTGCGCTAATAAAATCTGCTGCCAGAAGCCCTGGCTGCTCTTCCTTGCCTTTCTAGTGGGAAGAAGCATGTTCTAGCTATTATTCTAACCCTGATGTTCTAACTTCCTGGTGTTCCCCTAGAAGTGGATGCATGATTTATAACTTCAGTTTCATTTAAAATCTATTTTGAGTTACTTTTTTTAAAAAATAGTAAATGTACATCATCACAGTTAAGTGTATATGAATGAATGTGTTTAGAATACATAGCGTCCAAGCCTGACTCCAGTGACAGCAGAACTCGGCCCAGTCATGCATCATATTGTAATGAACAAATTCATTTGTGTGTCTAGCACTACCTTTTGCAGGATGGAATCAGAGCTGCTCAACTGTGTCTCACAGACCCTAAACTACCAACAGCTAATGGAGAGCGCAAAGTGCAAGGCCTGAACTTTTGTAGCAATAGGATCTGAGTTCTATATCCACTCATGTGGCACAGTTCTCTGCCACTGTAGTGCGCAGCACAATGACTATTTGAAGGCCTAGGTGCCAAAAATTTGTTGCAGTAAATATAGAGCAGAATGAAAAGGATACATTTTGGATCTCCTGAGCTACTTCGATTAACGCTAGCTGTGGATCTAACTTGACATATCTAACAGACTGCTGTATGAAAAATATTCAGTCACTGGATTCCAGGTATAAGGCCAGATCTACACTACTGACCTGTATAACTACATTGCTATGGGGTTTGAAAAATCACTCCCTGAGCAAAGTAGTTACACTGACCTAACCCCCTGTGTAAACAGCAGTCTGTCAGTAGGAGAGCTTCTCCTGTCGACATCACTACCGCCTTTTGGGGAGGCGGATTAATTACGTTGACGGGAGAAGCTCATCTTCACTAAAGCGCTACTGTCAAGGTTCCTTCCCCACTCTGAACTCTAGGGTACAGATGTGGGGACCTGCATGAAAACCTCCTAAGCTTACTTTTACCAGCTTAGGTTAAAACTTCCCCAAGGTACAAAATTATTTTACCCTTGGATTTCCACTGCCACCACCAAACTTTATCTGGGTTTACTGGGAAACGTGGTTTGGACACGTCTTTCCCTGCAAAATCCTCCCAACCCTTGCACCCCACTTCCTGGGGAAGGTTTGGTAAAAATGCTCACCAATTTGCATAGGTGACCACAGACCCAAACCCTTGGATCTTAGAACAATGAAAAAGCATTCAGTTTTCTTACAAGAAGACTTTTAATAGAAGTAAAGGAATCACCTCTGTAAAATCAGGATGGTAGATACCTTACAGGGTAATTAGATTCAAAACATAGGTTTCAGAGTAACAGCCGTGTTAGTCTGTATTCTCAAAAAGAAAAGGAGTACTTGTGGCACCTTAGAGACTAACCAATTTATTTGAGCATAAGCTTTCATGAGCTACAGCTCACTTTGATGAAGTGGGCTGTAGCTCACGAAAGCTTATGCTCAAATAAATTGGTTAGTCTCTAAGGTGCCACAAGTACGCCTTTTCTTTTTATTCAAAACATAGAGAATCCCTCTAGGCAAAACCTTAAGTTACAAAAAAGACACACAGACAGGAATAGTCATTCTATTCAGCACAGTTCTTTTTTCAGCCATTTAAAGAAATCATAATCTAACACATACCTAGCTAGATTACTTACTAAAAGTTCTAAGACTCCATTCCTGTTCTGTCCCCGGCAAAAGCAGCGTACAGACAGAGACAGACCCTTTGTTTTTCTCCCTCCTCCCAGCTTTTGAAAGTATCTTGTCTCCTCATTGGTCATTTTGGTCAGGTGCCACCGAGGTTACCTTTAGCTTCTTAACCCTTTACAGGTAAGAGGATTTTTCCTCTGGCCAGGAGGGATTTTAAAGGGGTTTACCCTTCCCTTTATATTTATGACAGTTACAGTGCAGCTTTATGGTGCAGCGCTGTATGTGAAGACAAGCCCTAATAAAACAAGTGTCTGGTGCCTATATTTTTCATAGGGCTAAACTGATTGAAGTTGATGGTAGATTTTAAATTTTTTAAATTGTTCTGATACACTTGTAAATAAAACTGAGCTTTAACACTAATTTTAAAAAAATCATTAACTATAATTTATTAATATTCCTTAAATTATATCTCTTTGCTGAGTGTATAACAGTAAGCAAGGGAAAGGAGAGTTGAAGACATTTGTAGTTCTAAATTAATTATAACCAATCTGAAAATATTTTTGAACTTCTAGCACTTGAAGGAAGTTTTTTTAATTGGAAATTACTCTGCGTGCCGTAAAACCACCCTTTAAATAATGAAGTGTTCTTCTCTTCTTGTGGAATGAAAAAAAAAATCTGATTCACATCCTACCAGCTGTATAAGTATTCTGGCACTGGATCCCTCTCCATTTGGTTTCAGCCAATAGCTGGACAGTTCCCTGGGGTAGAGAGGTGAACTTGCTCTTAAACTTCCTTCTTGCTTCATTCAGCTTTAAAAAGTGTGCACTTGTAAGGGAACATGAGCCTCAAGAGGGTGTCTTAGCAGGACATTTTGAATGTCTGAGATTCAAGTGGGTTAGTAAGTTGTGCAGTCATTGGTCCTAAGATTTGATTTTTATAAGTATCAGGGGGTAGCCATGTTAGTCTGTATTCACAAAAACAACAAGGAGTCCGGTGGCACCTTAAAGACTAACAGATTTATTTGAGCATCAACTTTCGTGGGTAAAAACCTCACTTCTTCAGATTTTTATAAGAACATTCAGAAGAAAAAGGGCTCTGGGTGGATGAGAAAATTGGTAGTAAGAAATGGAGACTTTAATCTCCAAGTCACCAGTTTGAAATTAGCTTGAGTCAACAGAGATCAAATCAGATACTCATGTATTTACTGTTTTGTGGTCTATGGGTTATAAGTTGATGGTCTCTGCCAAGTTCCTGGTAGATTGGTGTCCACATAACAAGAATTGCCATGGCAAATGGCAATCTCAGCAGAGAAGCCAAGGGGTGAATGGGTAAGGAGAATGAGTCTAGAGGTGATCCACACAGAACAAGACTGTGGGGAAATTTACACTGAGTTTGGGTCTATGTAAGTCTAAATAGAAGACTTCAGTCCCTCTTCATTTGGGTCTGAATAGAAGACTTCTGTCTCCAGTGTGGTCAGTCTGCTGTGGAACCATTCTCCAATATTAAATATGCAGAAAAAATACATTCTGAAGGAATTCATTGTCTCATTTAAAGCAGTACAAATAGAGAGTTCAAGGCAAGATTAATACAAATCAAAGACCAGATGGAATGCGGGGCCTTAAATACCAAAACTGGGGTTGAAAACTGCCCTCCCAAGAACAACCCAGGAGCCCTCAGGGCCACAGTTCTCTTGTAGTCTATTGCGCTTTTGGAGGAAGCTTGTATGTTAACTTTCCGCCTGGACTTGTCATAGCCATTGTGGAATATGTGCTGTAGCATGTCAAGTGATTCCTCAGGCTGCCTATGAGTCTTCTATCCTGTATCCTTAGCGTAAGAATAACTATGAGATCACTGGTATTAAATACTTGACATGATGTCCCAAGGGATCCCCATTATACCATAAGTACTGTGGTAATATTGTCAGTTCCCTTGGTAAGGCTGACAAAAGAGTTGAAATCTTCTTTGAAGCATTTAGGTGTGGGGGGAGGTTTCACTTTGTTCATGTCTGTGGAGAAGTGCTGCAAAACTCAACCCTCCTTCTTAAACAGTTCCTTTCATAAAAACAATGTTTAATGCTTAGGTAGATCCTACATTTTCCCCAGAAGCCATCCAACAGGCTAGCTCCCTCTCCTGGGTACAGAGAGCTGGATGCTATGCGTTCAGACACTCTGTGGATGGGATGGGGAAGGGAGGGAGGGAGGTCTAGAATAGAGAATATGCGCAGAGCAGAGGGAGGAAGTTATTAGAGGACTTGAAGAGGATAAGTTGGCCTTTGCATTTTGATGTGCTAGAATGTGTGGTATAAACTTGTGATGATTCTCATAATTTGATTTTAGATCTTCATTTTTTAAGCGTTTAGACCAGGGAGCTCAAACTCAAATTGCCACAAGGGCCACATGCGGACTAGTGCGTTGGCCCAAGGGCTGCATCACTGAAACCTTTTCATACAACGATACAAAAGTATAGTCAAAAATGAAAAAAATGAAGAGTAATATAGTATGCTATTAAAAGTCAATGTATTAACTTTTTAAAAACTGTAATGCGAACAGGGGTTTTAATGAAATATAAACATTCAGTAATGCACCTCACTCAAATGACAAAACATGCATTTACTTTTAGAATTACTTCAGTTAAAGCCTCCCCCACCCCCCCGGCCCTACCCTCGTCCCCACTACACCCGCTCTCTACACAAACATCCCACACACAGATGGAATACAAGCTGTCAGGAACAGTATCCCTGGTGATGCCACAGCACAACTGGTTGCTGAGCTCTGTGACTTTAACCTCACGCACAATTATTTCAAATTTGGTGACAATATATACCTCCAGACCAGTGGCACCGCTATGGGCACCCGCATGGCCCCACAATATGCCAACATTTTTATGGCTGACCTGGAACAACGCTTCCTCAGCTCGCGTCCACTCACGCCCCTTCTCTACCTACGCTACATTTATGACATCTTCATCATCTGGACCCATGGGAAGGAAACCTGGAAGAACTCCACCACGATTTCAATAGCTTCCACCCCATCATCAACCTCAACCTGGACCAATCTACATGGGAGGTCCACTTCCTAGACACCATGGTGCACATAAGTGACGGTCACGTTAACACCACCCTATGCTGAAAACCCACCGACCGCTATGCCTACCTTCATGCCTCCAGCTTCCATCCAGGACACACCACACGATCCATTGTCTACAGCCAAGCGTTGAGGTACAATCGCATTTTCTCCAACCCCTCAGACAGAGACCAACACCTACAAGATCTTCACCAAGCATTCTCAAAACTACGATACCCACACGAGGAAATAAGGAAACAGATCAACAGAGCCAGAGGTGTACCCAGAAGCCTCCTGCTGAAAGACAAGCCCAAGAAAGAAACCAGCAGAACTCCACTGGCCATCACATACTCAGCTAAAACCTCTCCAACGCATCATCAGTGATCTACAACCCATCCTGGACAATGATCCCTCACTTTCACAGGCCTTGCGAGGCAGGCCAGTCCTCGCCCACAGACAACCCACCAACCTGAAGCATATTCTCACCAGCAACTACACACCGCACCATAGTAACTCTAACTCAGGAACCAATCCATGCAACAAACCTCAATGCCAGCTCTGCCCACATATCTACACCAGCGACACCATCACAGGACCTAACCAGATCAGCCACACCATCACCGGTTCATTCACCTGCACGTCCACCAATGTAATATACACCATCATGTGCCAGCAATGCCCCTCTGCTATGTACATCGGCCAAACTCGAGAGTCCCTACGTAAAAGGATAAATGGACACAAATCAGATATTAGGAACGGCAATATACAAAAACCTGTAGGAGAACACTTCAACCTGCCTGGACACACACTAACAGATTTAAAGGTAGCCATCCTGCAGCAAAAAAACTTCAGGACCAGACTTCAAAGAGAAACTGCTGAGCTTCAGTTCATTTGCAAATTTGACACCACCAGCTCAGGATTAAACAAAGACTGTGACTGGCTAGCCAGCTACAAAAGCAGTTTCTCCTCCCTTGGTGTTCACACCTCAACTGCTAGAAGAGGGCCTCATCTTCCCTAATTGAATTAACCTCGTTATCCCTAGCCTGATTCTTGCTTGCATATTTATACCTGCCTTTGGAAATTTCCACTACATGCATCCGACGAAGTGGGTATTCACCCACGAAAGCTTATGCTCCAATACGTCTGTTAGTCTATAAGGTGCCACAGGACTCTTTGCCGCTATTACTCCCATTGATTCAGGAGATATGAAAGTCGGAGAGTGCCAAAGGAATGGGGAGAGGGGAGCAAATCCTTCAGTGGAAAACCCTGGGACTAGCCATTTTAAGAGGGAGCTCAGACCATGTTTGCGCTGGCGTAGTTTGAAATATGTTTCTGCTCCAGGGCTTTGTTTGAATTAAGTAATTGAGGAAGTTGAATAAAAGCAGCCACTAGAACAGGAGTTGGGTTGTATAAGAACCTACCTTGTGTGTGCTGTATTTGTTTTGCTGTGTGGACTCCTGCATACTCACAGTTCGAATATATTCCAAGGAGACTGTGCTGGACAAATTCTAAATATATATTATAATCAAAAAAATTCTCCATAACCTAAGTTTCCTCCATTGCAAAACATTTCTTAGGAAGAGGTTATTACTTTATATAGATTGTCTCTCAACCTGAGAGAGCAGCTATTCAATTGCAGTGATTCTTCAGTGCATGCTTTAAATTAAAGGCCAGAGGCAGAGAAAAATATGTTCAGATACAAAAGCCAAGGTCTACCATTCACAGACAACTTGTCATTGATAACTGAGTTGTAGTCTAAGAGCAAACCATTTGCCTTGTTCCAGTCAGTCTTGGTTTGAGCCAAGAAGTACTGCATGCCAGTACCTAATCACTGACAGTAACTTACCATTTTTCTTCTTCAGAACAGACAACATTATTGTACTTTAAATACCTGGCAAAGTGCTTCCTCTTTGTTCTGGTAGGCTGCTACTAATATACAATTAGGTCTGTGTGCAAACCACCTTATTTTTTGGATTTAAATATCTGACAGCTGCAGAAGTTTCAGTAGATTTATACGGTATTACATACACATTATTACATTGAAATAACATTGTTAAGGTTGCAAAGTTAAGTACTCAAAAGTTAGGAAATTGCAGAATTAAAGTTAGCTATTCCCAGGAAATAATAATCCACACAACAGCAACTTTTTGGAACTCTTGAGTTACTAGCTCATTATGACAGCATAGGGGTTGCAAGACAGTGGTGCATTTAACATTTAAGAAAGGTTTCTTGAATTCATAAACTTTGGAAAACTGGAGAACAGATAGCCAAAATGCAAATTGCCAGCATGAAATGACATAACATTCCCCTTGATGATTGTAAAGGTCAAGGATTTCATAATGGATCTCATATCTTAGGAAAATTAAAAGGCTTTCAGGCCTGCATTATGTCCAAAAATCATCTTGCTGTGTAGTCTCTGTTCACTTCCCATTCATTTAATCTTATAGGAGTTGTTGCTGCTGCTGCATGTACGGAAACAGTAACATTTTTTGGCTCCGTGTAGGTATTTTTCATGTTTTTCAGGGCCAGTCCTGTTTGGTGGAAGATTGTATCAACTAAGCTACACTGGTCACTCCATTCTCAATCAGACACATGATGGAGTGCATGTGCTGACGCTGTTCATCCAATGGCAAAGCATCTCCCAGGTATTCTGGAGATGCTGGAATGTGCTCCTCAATTAAATTTGACACACAAAGCTAGATTAGAAGTGGAAGCACTGAAACAGACTTCAGCTCATTTTCATGCCTTTTGTTGGCTGGCTTCTGGTATAAAGTTCTTTGAAGTATTGATGAGATAAACAAGATTTTACAAGCCTGAGGAATCTCTCTTGATTCAGTCAGCTCTTCATCACAGTTATTATTGAAGAATTAAAGCAACTTTGAGATCAGTGGCCCAAAGTTCTATTGGAAACACGCCTTGTGGCAGAAGCTATGGGAATTTTCTCACAGTTACTCAGAAAAGAGGTTGGAAATGGAAAAGATTTCATCAGACACCTGAATAATCATGTTCTATCACTCTGAAGATGAAACAGTCTCTTTATTCAGAAGAAATGTGTTCTATGCAACTTTGGACAATGTTATCTATGAGTTGGAGCACTAATTCAGAACACCCAATGACATTAGTTTTACATTCCAGTCAATCCTAAAATGTCACATTGGAGCCTAAGGAACTGGAAGAGGAATCCAAATGTCTCGTTCTCAAGTATCCTATGGATCTTTTGGAGAGCTTACCATGCGAAATCTTACATCTGAAAAAAAATTTCAAGTCTGCTTTCGGAAAAGAACTTGAACTCCCACGACTTACCTAACTTAATGAGATTTACAACAAATAACTA
The DNA here is from genome assembly GCF_015237465.2 of Chelonia mydas. Taxonomy (NCBI): domain Eukaryota; kingdom Metazoa; phylum Chordata; order Testudines; family Cheloniidae; genus Chelonia; species Chelonia mydas. Next base: position 37,229,195 of record NC_057850.1, on the reverse strand, counting down.
CAGCTAATTTTTAGTTAAGTGTGCATAGTCCTATGGGAAAAAATTGTTTTTTTGCACATTGCCAGTGACTGTGGCAGAAGTTGAAAAAAATTGCAATGAGCTGGCACTCATCAAAAACTGCAGGTGATCTCCTATCATGCAGGAACACTTAGGTCATCTTGCTATTGTTTTGTCTATTGAATGTGAACTCACAAGAAAAATTTACTTTAGTGAGGTCATTCATGATTTTGCAACGAAAAAGCTCAGGCCTTATCACTTTACAACTTTATTTTTCTATCTATGCCATTTCAGAAACAACATATACATTTTTCTTTGATTAATTAGTGTGTCTCTGTGGGATGGGATGGGGGCCCATGTTATGAGTTTGCCCCAGTGAAATGTTGATTGGGGTCTGGGCTAGTGCACGCTTAGTGTGAATGAAATCTTTGTGGAATTTAGCTGCTAAAATCTAAGAATTCTTTACTGAACATGTGCAAACTGTGATGTTTCAAAGGCCTATAACTTAGTCAAATTTGGTCAGATTTTCACAGGGATGGCTAACAACACATCCCTGACACCAAGGCCATGCTGTGCTAAATTTCAATTCTCTATCTCAAAGCATAAGAGTGCTAGTCCTGTTCTAAAAAGGTCAGAATTTTTTCACATGAACAAAAACATGTATTTTCCCCTAGCCTCATTTTCAGAAATGGTTGAACTATTTAGGCTGAAATATTCCAGTATAATTCAGCTTGAAGCAGACACTCGGCATGGAAATTTCAGTCCAAACAGTTACAATTTGTCAAAGTCAAAAGTAACTGAAATCCACATCTTATAATGGGAAATGTTGAGCAACTTAAGGATGTCTCTTTCCCCTGTATCTGCTCCTTCTCTCTAAGAGGAGCAAGTTCCCTAGTTTAAACTAATCCCTGTGCACTGAATTCTGAAGGTTTGGCATGCTGGCTTTTTCCCTCCAGCCTTTCAAATTCTTCTTGATTTCGCACATCTTGACTCCTCTCTTGAAATGTTTAGAAACTCTGTTAGACAGTTATGGCTTAGATGCCGTTAAGGTGTGAAGCAGCATCAGTGTTGATGAGCAAATCAGATTGAAGTATTAAATTCCTTAATGTTCATGTTCACAAAAAAGTGTTTAAGAAAATTAATGGATATGCAAAGCTCTGTCACAGGGACACTGCTGGTGTTTTCTGTAACACCTTTAACACCAGCTTCACTTCTCTTCAGAAGGTAATGAGTCTGCTCTCCCTAATAGTGTGAAAATTGTACATCTACCCTGGAATAAAAGACCCACTGGCTTAGCTGACTTGGGTTCATGGGGCTTAGGATTTGGGGTTAAAAATTGTGGTGTAGATGTTTGGGCTCAGTTCATGGGGGTCCCAGAGCTCAGGCTCTAGCCTGAGCCTGAATATCTATGCAGCAATTTTACATCCTGGGCCCTGCGAGCCCGAGTCAGCTGACCCGGGTCTGCTGTGGGTGTTTAAGTGCTGTGTAGATGTACCCTTAAAGAGCATATTATTCAATGCTAAGCAAGGTCCAAATTCTCCACTCAGATCTCCATCCACATTAATGGGAGATGATCACATGGTCTCCGATCCAACTCTCCGTGAAGTCTGTGGGTCTCTTTCCACTAACTTTAATGGGAGGTGGATCAGACTCATGTAAAGAGAGAAAAACACCTAAGCTAAGTACTGCTGTGCAGAGGGGACAGGAGAATTTTGCTCTTGGTTTTGGTGCTATGCATTTCTGCTTCTGGAGACACTTCTTTACTCAATAAGTCAGTGGGGTGTTTTGGTTCCCCCCCGCCCTTTAAGTGAAAAAGGTTGCATTGGATGTAACGAAGAGAAGAATTTGGCCCTATAGGTGGACCAATCACAATATTCCTTTTTCCATACAGGCGCTTAACACAAACTGTTATTTCTTTTAAACAACAGCACATCAACAATTATTCCTTTTCCCAACCTATCCCAACCACTCATTCCTTCTCTGACCATTATTATTATTAAATGTTTATATTGTGGTAGTGCTCAGAGGCCCCAAACGGAACTGGGGTTCCATTGTGCTAGGGGCTGTACAAGCACAGAATGAGAGAGCCCCTCCCCAAAAGAGCTAGCTATGCCCTGAATATCTCCGTAGTGTAATAGTCAAGAAAAAGATGGCAGCGCAGCACTTCCAAACATATTTATTTTTATGTTGTGGTTTGTTCCAGGATGTAACAGGAATGCTCTCTCTTACTTTGTCCTATACTAAACAGCTCTTGAGAATGATTAAACACCTCCTCTTCACTTCAGCTGTTAATCATTCTCACCAGACATGTATTGCTTCAAATGCAATAGAGATTATCCCTTGATTAAGATATTAAACTGCAGTGTACCATCAACTTTTAAAGGCTGGGAGCATTGCTGGCTCCTACTAGGACAAGGCAAATGCTTTCATGTTGTATCTGATTATGTGGATTTTTTCTTCAAACAATGACAGACAACTAGTATGCTACAGAGATCCTTTGTGGTAGAGAGTGATGTTAGTTGATAAAAATATTACTTATATTCAAAATAAGAAAGTCTGGTATTAAATGACTGGGTGAAATAAGCCTTATCTCCATGGAGTTGGATCATGGATGAATTTGGCCCATCACATATTGATAATACAAGAATAATTAGCGTGTTTCATCCATGTCTCCCAGGGCTTTATAAAGATGGGAATCACTCTCTGTGCTTTACTGATGGGAAAATGGAGAGCTGGAGAGGTGAAGTGACCTGCCCAAGGTAATTCTACAACAGTTCAGTTGTCAAGAATGAAACAGGGAAATCTAAACACCCAAACACAAGTGCCTTTTCCCAAATGTAAAAATCTTCTTTGAAAAACCATAAAACTTGCTGCTCATGGAACTGCAGGTAGCATTCAGATGGTAGCATGGTGCTGTACAGAGTATGGAAATATCAAATGTTTTCAAAACATATGTACAATTATTAATTGTCTACATAGTTGATAAGAAACCAGTTTTGTCAGACCCTCTCACTGGAACAAAAGGGTGTCGGATATTGAAGCTGGGGATTCTGAAGGTCTGTTTGGTAGAAGACTATCGTTAGGCGTTGACAGTAGTGCTATTTACCATTGACAAGGTGATTTTCCTTTCAAGTCAGGTTCCTCTTTCAAAACATGTTGTTTGGTGCCATGTGTGCCACTGGTGAGCAAATTCTAAAGAAAATTCTTAAGCTCCATTCTTCGAGCAGTCAGCTCAGCCGACGGACAGCCAGTAAGTGCTGCTATTAGACAGACAAGGAGGAAACGGGCACAACTCCACTCAGATAATCTCTACACTGAGATTCCCCACCACTTTTGCCATCTTTTTCTAGCACCCCGACATTTTATGTGTATCTAATTTACCATTTGTTAGGTTCTCTGATCAATAATCAAACATTCTTGTCACCTGACAAATGGAAAGGGGAAGAAAAAGGGCCAAATGCTCCTTGCAGTCTTTTCCTTGGCTTGTCTTCTCTGATACTATTTATTTTGCTTCTTCACCTTGCAAATAGCTAAAGTCTTCAAGCCAGGGCTAAGCCCAGTCCTTTTGTGCCCTGCAGTCATTGCTGTATCTTTAAGAGAAAACTGATTCTCTGGAATGCTGTGCGTGCACATACCTATCTGAGCTCTACAGCCCACACCTGCCTAACAGGTAAACCAGATCCTCCGTGCTGGGCCTCAGCAGCAACATTCCAGCTAGGCAAGCTATTACTCTCTAATTGTTACCTGTCAAACAGGTAAACTAAGCTCTTGGCCCAGGTCCAAACAAGCATATATTCCCACGAAATCCTAAACCTGCAAACCTTTGACCTTTTCACAGTCCCGCAGATGATTTTAACCAGGACTGACTTAAAATACGATTATATCTTTGGCTGGCAGCAAGAGAGTAGCATTTGCAGTCATTTTTACTGTGACAAAGCTTTCCTGTACATGTTAATACCTGCACTAGTGCCCAGGATTACCACAACATGGCAGAGGAACAATCAGCACAATAAACACGATAATAACCAATGGCTCTGAAACCACCTGCCTCTCTTTATCTGTGTGGTGGTTTTTCAATGATCTCAGCAATAAGATGTTGATACCAAAACTGGTTCGATGACTTTTTGGTGCTAATATATAAAGTTTCCTGAGCCTGAACAAGTTAGTATTCAAAGCCGCCCAGAGCCATTTTGAAGGGCTGGAACTGGCACTTCCTGATCATTTGTTCCAGTTCAGACTTGCTCTGCAGAGCGTAACAGGATCATCTTGCTTGCAACGAGAGGGTCTCCAAACACAGTCTACTGCAATACCCAGTCACTGTTGTCCAGCTTGTCCATATCAGTTATCACCATTGCTCTCCTCTACATTTTATGAAAAGGCAAGAAAGTGCCAGCTAGGGGAAATGGCTCAGGCCCAATTACATCAGCAAACAAGGCTGAGTTTTTTTGGGTAATTACACTAGAAAGCCATTTTCATTGGCTCTTCTGTAAATGTACTTGCAAAGGAAGTCTGCTGCCACTGTAACATCCTTAAAATCTCACAGGCTTCCACAGTGAAAGATGCTATCACAAGGAGAAAAAATAGCTGTTACTTTATTGAGATTTTATAAATTGTACCAAATATTTAACACACAAAACAGAAATGACAAGTACCAGCAAAATAATAAGGAGGAGTGTGACTATTTGGAGAGGCTCTTGCCTTGTTAAGGGTGTATCTTCCTCACGACCTGGACCTTGATGGCAGAGGAGCTGTTGTAAGGGCTCAGTAGGATGCAGCAAAGGGCAAGAATTTAGACTCATGGTAGTAAATAACTTTATGAGACTGTGGCCTCTTCTTAAGGGAAGCTGTTAATCCAGCGGGCCCAGGCTGGCTGTTGGGAGTTCAGGACCAGTCCAGTCCTGGCTACACCAGAGGATGTGCAAACAAATCTAAGTTTTAGCCTTAGAAACCAACAACGAACATCTGAGTAACTCTTGAAAACACCTCTTTTAAAACCAAGGCTTGGTCTACACTACCAACTTATATTTCAGCTTTCAGAGTAGCAGCCGTGTTAGTCTGTATCTGCAAAAAGAACAGGAGTACTCGTGGCACCTTAGAGACTAACAAATTTATTTGAGCATAAGCTTTCGTGAGCTACAGCCCATCTACACCGTTATACTGACCTAACCACCAGTGTAGACAGCTCTGTGTCGATGGGAGAGCTTCTCCCATCCACATAACTACCGCTTCTCATGAAGGTGGATTAACTACCAAAGGGAGAAACTCTTCTGTTGGTGTAGGGAGGGGTCTCAAACTCCCGGCCCGTGGGCCATCTGCGGCCCGAGAACCTCCCCACTGAGGCCTGCGGAGGAGAGATGGGAGGAGAGACGCAGGCAGACCTGCTGCGGCAATGTCCACTGTAGGCGCAGCCTCCTGTAGCTCCCATTGGCTAGGGGTGAGGGACAGAGATATCGTCGGTTTCAGAGTAGCAGCCGTGTTAGTCTGTATCCGCAAAAAGAACAGGAGTACTTGTGGCACCTTAGAGACTAACCAATTTATTTGATCATAAGCTTTCGTGAGCTACAGCCCACTTCATCGGATGCATAGAATGGAACATATATTAAGAAGATATATATACATACAGAGAAGGTGGAAGTTGCCATACAAACTGTACGAGGCTAATTAATTAAGATGAGCTATTATCAGCAACTTCCACCTTCTCCCTATGTGTATATATATCTTCTTACTATACGTTCCATTCTATGCATCCAATGTAGTGAGCGGTAGCCCACGAAAGCTTATGCTCTAACAAATGTGTTAGTCTCTAAGGTGCCACAAGTCCTCCTGTTCTTTTTTACAGATATCATCATTGGTTGCCGGGCAGAGTCAGCCGGGCAGAGGCAGCATCACTCTTTTCCACAATGAATATAAACAAGTCAAAGTACCAAACACAACTATCTGATGCCCACCTTGCTGCAATCCTGCAGGTTTCAACTGCTCAGTCACGCAGGCCAAACATCAACAAACTGACAGAACTGAAGCGTTGCCAGGTGGCTGGCCAACACTAAAAACTCTCTGGCAGGCGAAGAATTGTATAAAGTTGTATGACAGTTTTATTATTTCTAAGAAATTCAGAATAAAAAATACAATATAAACATTTTCTTTTCTGAACACCATCTTCAGTGACATTATTGGCCCGCTGGGAGGATTTGAAGATTGGCACTGGCCGTAAGGCAAATTGAGTTTAAGATCCCTGGTGTAGGGAGTGTTTTCACTTAGCATGACAGTGGCACAGCTGCACCGCTGCAGCACTAGAAGGGTGGACAAACTTTAAGGAAACATGCAGGTAAAAATCTTTTAAGATGGATTGAAGGCTGTTAATGTATCAACTAGCTGGGGTCACACACTTTGATTCATTTATAGGCTGGGCTCATTGAATGCACTGCGAGCACCTTGCATTTTCCCCCACAAGCTCCCTCCCTGAGTGCCATCCCCTCTATTTCAGGGGCTCTGTGGGTTCTCCTTCCCCCCACCATTCTCATTTATTTTCTGTTTTGGAGGGAGAAGTATTTCAGGGTGTCAGGATTTTAAACAACATTGGGAGGCACAGCAGAGCCATGATGGGGGGGCGGGGCGGGGAGGGTGTGGTATTGTTATGCTGAAAGGTGCTAATGGCTGCCATCAGCAGTTCTTTGATCTATAGACAATTACCAAGGTGCTTGAGGCTGATGGCTGTGCTAAGCAGATGCCCCGGGCTCTCTGTGTCAGTTTCCCTCTTGTGTTTTTTTTCCACTTGTCACCATAATCAATACAGTTCTGCAAAAAGAACAGGGGTACTTGTGGCGCCTTAGAGACTAACAAATTTATTTGAGCATAAGCTTTCGTGGGCTACAGCCCACCTTATTGCATGCATAGAATGGAACATATAGTAAGAAGATGTATATATACATACAGAGAACATGAAAAGGTGGAGGAATTAATTAGCATCTTACTCCACCTTTTCATGTTCTCTGTATATATATATATATATATATATATATATCTTCTTACTATATGTTCCATTCTATGCATGCAATAAGGTGGGCTGTAGCCCACGAAAGCTTATGCTCAAATAAATTTGTTAGTCTCTAAGGTGCCACAAGTACTCCTGTTCTTTTTGTGGATACAGACTAACACGGCTGCTGAAATACAGTTCTGGACACCCATGCCTACATAGAACATTCTCTGAAATCTTGGAACTGATCAGATGAAATGTTCAGAAGTTATCGTATTGCAGACAGACAAATGCCATTGAGTTGAGTGTCAGACCTCATTTTTGCTTGGCTAGTTACTAAGGAAAGGTAACCCTAAAAGAACATTGTAGTTTAAATAAATAAAATACTGGACAGCAAGGAAATGGATGCAAAGTTAAGGTTAGAATTCCTAAAAATGTAGGAAAGTATGGAAACAGTGTGTAAGTACCCAAATAACATCCACTCTGACGCCAGGCCCTCCTGCCCAAGAGCATGAGGCAGCTAGAGCTGGCTCCAATTTTCTGAATTTTGATTGTGTGTGTGGTTGGCGTGTGTGTGGCTGTTTTGGAGATTTTTGCTCCATACCAGAAACTGATCTGCAGAGCCCCAAATCCTGCCTCTGCTTTGCAAAGGGGCAGCAGAACCCTTTGTCAGCACATAAAGTTCATAGCTCTTATAAAATTCCATACAAAAGCTATTCAAACACAGGGAGGTACCTTAACAAGCTCCATTCAACTGAATGTTCCTTTTTGCCTTTCCCACTTCGTAATCCGCATACTTGGTCATTAAATAGGTGTCTTATTATCTGCCTCCAGTTCTCTGTCAGGCTTCTAATCTCACAGTTTGCAGTGCTTCATCCCAATTCACCAGGGAAGACATTGCTGTCAAGACTTGGTCAATTTAGTTATTATCTGTTTATTCAGATTCCTTTACTGATGCCCAATAACACAGTGTCTGAGCAACTTTGTTGTATCTAAGGCCAATAGCAATATTTCAGATCAATAGTTCTATTTAGCATAAAATGCAAGACATTTCCAAAAGGAGTTTAATGCAGAACATGCAAAAGATGCCAATTTCAAACAACCATTCTATGAAAATTGACACATTCATTATTAGTACATGCCTCATTTACTGCATAATGGTCATTTTTAAAGTATTCTCAACAATAGCTTTAAACATCTTTTTTGGTCAATCTAATACTGAAAAGCTGAGGAATAAAAGATTATACTATATCAGACCTCACAAAAGCAATCTAATGGTAGAGAATGAAAGATGCTCGTTGAATCAAATACTGTGAGACAATATCTCTTCCGTAACACTATTTTTCATCTTATTTAGGGTCCTGGCTATTGCCAGATTATCCACTGTTTTTTTGTTTGGTTGCACACACCGAGGGCTCCTTGCGTTGTTGGCTTTTTAAGCATGAGCACTCTAACATTTTAGTCCTGCTGTGCTGATGTAGCACTTTTTTACCAATAGAGATTTAGTCACATAAATCTTGCACAGGGCTAGAGACCTTTAAGTATGGTTTATTTTTTCATACTAGCAAACTTTGGTATGCTGTCTTGATGTGCAAAGATGTGAGAACACAGGGTTCTGTGCATTGAAATGTATGTATATGTATGTATATAAATATACATACACACACACACACACACACACACAGGACACCAAGCTGTGAGTTTCTCTGGCGGTGAGCAACCTCAATTTATAGAGCTTCTGACAGCAGCTCTACAGGATCAGGTTGCTCTTCCTTGCACAGTGATTAAAGAGGAGTTTTATGTGGGCAATTGGGAGCACACACCTATTGCTTTCCCAAATTTATGTTCCCAGCACAAGGGTTCCTAAGGATGATTGAAAAATCTTGATTCAACAGATCTAGCTAATGGTAGATGTTTTCATTACATAAATGAACTGAAACCTGTTTCTTAAAAATGTACAGGTGCTATGAGAATTAAATTACTGATGCGATTTCTCAAATAAGAGAAATAATCTTAAAACCAAACAAACCTTTAGTTCTTAATTGCTACTGGGTAAGAAAAATAAATACACTAGTACGGCCACATCCCTGCATTGAAGGGCATTACTCATGTTTATGAAAGTAATGTGTTTTAACTTGAACTTCAGAAAACGACCTAAATCAACTAGCTGATGACTTGGACAAATGAAACCCAGTCAAAATTTCATCTGACGGATGTTGCTTAATAGTTATGTGTCGTAATAATCGTGAAATCACTTAAGCACAGAGGCAGATACGGGCTTAAAAGGGAGTTCAGTACTTCTAATAGAACATTGAAAGGTTTTGAACCAAATTCAGCCCCTCTGTAAGGAGGCATAACTATTGACTTCAGCAGAGTTGTGGCAAGACTATATCTTCCCTCTCTTCATTTGTTTATGTATTTATCTTTCAATCAATGATTAATATAAAAAGGTGCTTTTGGCAGTGGGTTACCGTCTCCCCATGTGACTGCTGCTGCCTCAGTCTCCTTCATCAGTATGTTAATATAGCCCTCTAGCTGAGCCCAGAAGGGGTAGGGTTTTCGTTTAACAGTTCTGAAACAACCTGGAAGTTTCTAGGCCAGCCCGTGTTTTAGATGTGGTGTAGCAGATACGGAAAACTTCTCAAAGTGCCAACTCTTGATTTTTTAAAACCAGACCTTTTCCAATTACTTCTCTCTCTCTCTCTCTCTCTCTCTCTCTGTATGCGTATATGTACATATGTACACTACAACAGAGACTACATATATATATATACTACTATATATAATTGTTACTATAAGTTGCATGTACATAGTCTCTGTTGTCAGGGCGCCATACCAGCAACTTCAGGTAGCTTGGTTTAAGGTATTGTTTTTAACCTAAGAAATCCCATGCAATACTTCCGCAGTAAAGATTAATGGAGGCCCTTGAGCTGGAGCCCCATTATCTTAACCTGGAGAGGGCTGATGTTCTCCAGGAAGGAGCTTTGACTTTGTATCTAGCTTTGCTTTTTGTCTGTAAGCTTGGATTTGTTTGATGGGCCTTTTGGAAAGCCCACCATTTTCCTCAGGCATCCAGGGAGGATTTGGGTCAATGGGCAAGAACTATGGGGGAAGTGGGTTGATCTAATGGTTGCATTATTTTGATCATTGGGAAGGCTGACTCTATTACTGCAGGACTCACAGGCCTCTCTTGCTGATTGTGAATTTTGCACTGAATATTGTGCTTACTTGTGTGATGTGCCTAGAGCATTAGGGCTTGTCTACACAGCACGGCAAAGCACTCTAAAGCAGTGTGATTTGTAGAGCACTAATGCATAGCATCCTAACTGCCCTGCATAGACACTGCTGGCATGCGCTAAAGGTACCTAGTTCACATTCATGTTCAGGACTACATTAACATGAACTAGGAATCTTTTAGAGCACACCAGCAGGGTCTAATTAATTCTGTGACCCCCGACATCAATTCTGCCCTGCCTGTCCCCTTAACTCCTGCATCTGCTCCTCCTGCAGCTCCTGGGAGTCTTCACCCACACCCAGGCCTAGGTGAGCAGCTGCAGTGGGGTCCTCATATCCACCTTCCCATCTAAGTTCTTTCTGCTCCCTCCTCTGAAAACAGTGAGAGCTGTTCCTTCTCCTCCTCCCCTACCCAAAAAGTTCTCTCTGCTCCTGTCAGTGATTGAGTCTTAGGTGGCCTGACCTAGTGGTTGGAGAAAGAGTGCAGCCTCCCACTTAAAGCTGGATTCAGGTGGGGCAGATCCAGGAGCGAAGCCAAGGATCAATGCCGTGTCAGAAACCAACGCCTAAGCCAAGGGGTTAATCAGAGCTGCAGACAGAAGGTGTAACTAGCAGAGGGTCGAAGCTGGGAGTCAGGAAGAAGCTGGGGGCTGGAGCAAGGCTAGAGATAGCAGAGGCAGGGACAAGATCAAGTGCAATTGTGGTCTAAGAATCCATTGAACAGCTACTGGACTGCTGCTGCTACTGAGCTTAAGTATCAGTTGGCTGACTCCTTCAACCAATCAGGAGGCACCATCAATCAGAGAGCTCATTAGGTGTCCAGGAGACTGGCTCTGCTGCAGGCTGTCCCCTGGCATCTCCTGAGTGGGGGAAGGAGAACTCTGTCTGCCTCCTGCAGCAATCCTGATTGGCTGTTCTTTCCAAGGAGGCAGGCAAGTAAGGAAGGCAGCCAACCAGAGGGGGCATTCCTCCCAGGCAGGGTTGAAATTTGCAAGAGGGCTGGAGCTTCTTGGGTTGTGATCAGACTGACTCCAGTCCCAGACAAAACTGTGTTACTCACAAAAAACTTGCAAGAGTTGACAACACTGAGAAATTGATGTTTCACTTCCAAATATTTAGAATGCAGGGGATTTCCTCCCTGTGAATTAAAAAACTTCCAACATTAGTCAAATTAGGTGATTAAAATCCTTGCTGGTTTCATTTTAATGTAGTGGTTTTACATTTTTTATTTTTATTTTTTTATTTTTTTTTTTTTTTGGTCTTAACAAGGCAAAGGGATGGGGGAAAATTTGCAGTTATTCAGATTTAAAGAACTATCTTCCTGCACTGAAATAATAAAGCAAAAGGATTTTGCAAATATTACCCAGAGTATTTCAGAAAAATAGCTTAGTGCCCAATGATGCATGCACTTACTACCTCAAGCAGTGACACTGGAGACCTAGTCAACTCCTGCAGTGTTATCACAGGTTTCACAATAATTGGCGCTTTTCTTAAAGCCCAAGCTACTGGACTCATGTGACTTTTGAGAATCTCAGCCTTCTTCTTTTTTTTTTTTTTTTTCATTTTTGAAGTGTGATGAGCCATACAAGCCCCACGCTGGCAAGGAGGGGGTTAATGAGGGCCTGTGCAGTGCACCCAATCGGCCCTGCCCCATTACACCTGTAGATGTCAAATGTGGAGAGAAGAGTTAAAAGGAGGAGACCAAGCTCAGTCTGGGGGCTGACCAGGAAGAAGAACAGAGCTCTTCAGCCAAGAGTCTAAGACAGCTGGCTGCAAGGATGAATTCGTGGATGGGATGACGCAGCCCAGAAAGGATGGCTAAATGAACAGGCTGCATGAAGGCAAGCCCTGAGTAGAAGGGTGGGGTTCTGCTGAAAGATGATTCTGGTTTTGAATTTGCAGCATCCCTTTATCTTCTGAGTTTGGTACCTTGGAAGGGATGGATCTCAAGCATGCCTTCGCTGGAGGGCTGTAGCACCACTGTACTGGTCCCATGAGAAGGAGCAACCACTGTTGGAGACCCCATGTGCTTTCCTGGGCTCAGTGTCTTGTTGGGCCACAAGGGAGCACCATGGAGGCAGACCCTGTCACAGTAAATTTCTCTATATAAGTGATTTTCTAGGACAGCTTTAAAATGACACCTAAAGGCTCTGATACCAGAAGCCAAATAACTTTCCAATCATTTTTTTTCAAATCTCATGATTTTGGGGGGAGGGCGCGGCACTTGTTCATAATTTAACGTTTGAGTCTGGCGACATTTGGGCTGCTCACAGTAGCATGCCCATGTTCAGTAATGTTTGCAGGACTGGCTGTCATGCTTGTGTCACTCAGGTAGTACTCAGTGTTTTCTGTGCCCTGCACTCTTGAATCTAGCATATGTTTTGAGGCACTTCCTGTCCATATTTTGCATGTGTTCTTCCTGTGCTATGAACTTGGTGCGGAAAAAATGGAAACAGGAATAACAAGACTTGTGCATTTGCAGAAAGACAGCTTGCACTCGCTAATGTGACTTAGGACTCGACAAGCTGTTCATACTGGAGGGCCTTTAACGTGGTGTCTAATTATACTGCTTATTGTTCTGGGAGTTTGGTTCTGTAACGCTGTTTAAATAGTCACATACCCACTCTCGCTTTCTGTTGCCAAATATAATTATTTAATTGCTCCAAGCAATGGTAACAGTTGATCACATGGGACTGCTCTGATTATTTTCAGTTTGCCATAGGTGGGGATTGGGAGGAGTGCACTTCAACTGTCAGTCACTAATTAGCCACTAATCCCGTAGAGTGAAATTCCCACACATGGCAAAGGCATCATTTGGTGACTCTCCCAATTAGCATTATAATACTCCAAGCTTTTGAACAGTTTGTGTATATTTATCTTTAAATTGCATAGGCTGCCATAGATTAAACCAATTTAATACTATACACAAGCCTATTGTCTGGCAGCTGTTAGCCTAAATCACCCTAGCCCTCCTCCTAGGTAATGGTTAGAAGCAAACTTATATTAAAGGGGTATAATTTGTGTTCTTGGTTTGAATTTGCTTGTAATTTAGTGGTATTCCTATGAAACTGGAATTAAATTTACCATCAAAAGGGACAGTTTTTGCCCTTCCTCTCTAGGCACGCAGGACCTAATGGGCAGTGGAGTCAGTGCAGTTCTGCTGTGAGGGTGAGCGTGCAACAGGAGGAAGGGAGGAAAGGACAACCTGTGAGGAGCCCAGTCTCCACAGGAGCTGAATACATGGCAGAGGGGGTTGAGGCAGGGACGAGAACGTGACCACTGGATAAGAGCCTACATGAATCTATGGGGCTGAAGTACCCTTCTGAAAAGGGAGACAGTGGCTGGGAAGCCTTCCGCAGCCCTGAACATTCAGTTACCTTCCAGTGAGGCCAGAACTCACCTGCAGACTGACCTGTGCACAGGGCCAGGTGTTTGACTCTATGGGTCTTGATCCATAGCCCATGGAAGTAAATGGAAAAATTCTCATTGACTACCACAGGCTTTGGATCAGGCCCTAAGAGCAAGTAGTTTAAAGAGAAGAAATCGCAAGCTCTTCAGAGGGCTGGGATAGTCTTTGTGTTTGTACAGTACCTGGCACAACAGAATGCTGACCTTGATTGGGGCACAACCACAGTACAAATGTTCAGTCTTCACGTCTCTAATTCCTAGGAAGACTGCAGGTAGTGGTTATGTCACTGTATCCAGTCTTTAGACAGTAAAAAGCATTTACTTATGTGTTCAGCAATGTGTAGGAGAGAGCAAAGGGAAATAGTCTGAAAGTGCCTCAAAGAATTCCCCCTGGTCTTGCTAGTTATGAAGCAGAACAAAGTAATGCACTGAATAAAAGAAGGCTACACCACATTCATACATGGAAATTCCAAGAACTAGCCCCAACTGTGGTCTAAATCATGAACAGCTAGGTACAATGACGTCACTTATTTCAAACGTTCTCCCCTGAGCTAAAGGAGGTTGCAGATCCATCATGAGATACAGCCAATGAAGTAGAGGCCAACGTTTCAGAGGTGTCCAGATCTTTACCTATGAATCCCAGATTCACAAAGCAACCTTCCACTGTCCATCCCACACTGCTACCAGCATTAGTAATGCCGCCAGGCCAGAAGCCATGCTACCATTGGCTAATGACCCATGACTGATGGCACTTAACTGCTGTACCATCTATCCCTATCTAAATTCATTTCCAATCTACACAACTCCTGCACAGCTTTGCCATTTTTGTTGCCAGCAAACTATAGTCAACAGAGACCAACAGCTGCTAACTTCTGAACTCTGTAGCATCCTGTTAAAGGGAATCTTTGCTGCAATTTTGAGCAAAGGCTGCTCAAGCACTTTAAAGTATTGTCTTAAAGATCAGTTATCTCCATCATGCTTTAATTGCTTGTTTACAATTAAGTAATCTAAATGTGTGACATCCCAGCAGAGCAGCCTCTTCAGCTGGTCTTGTATACAATGAGAATTTTCAGAAATTCTCCTACCTTTGGTGTAGCACCCATGCTTGCTAAAGTTGGGAAGTTTTAGAACCTGAAGAAAATAACGTAGAGCAAGTGTAAGTATTTCTACCATCATGTCACCTAGCCAGCAGGGCTAGATGTTACAGTGGAATAACACCTGCATCCCCCTGACATGCTTTCACCAATGCTAGACCTTTAGGTGCTACCACAGTATAAAAATAACCAACTGTGGGATAACTTCTAACTTCATCAATGAAGATGCAATCCTACAGCGACCTAAAATGCCATGCTCTTCGATTGTACTGAATATAATCTTCTAGACGTTGTGCTTTCTGCATGTATGTTCCTTACAGGTCAGTGAGAGTGGCCACACTTACCTGCTACTTAATTAATATTGAATTTTAGTCAAGTCTTGCCCTTGGATATACATCCACAGATCCTGCTGACTTTAGCGGGTCCATCTGCACGAGAGAATTGCACTGAGCATGTGCACTTAGAACAGTGTTGGCAACATTTGTGCTCTGTTACAACTTGTGTGAGTGGAACATGAAATGTCCAATAAGCAGGGGCTTCCAAAGGCTCTAGCAATGCCGAATTTCCCTTAAATAGATTGACTTGAAGTGAGCAGCATGTCTCCAAGTGAAGAATTTGGCCCTATAAATCCTGTAATTAATTTGCTTTGTTGTACAACCTAGAAGACTTTTTTTCTGAACAAAAGACATCTTAGTTGTATTGTCAGATCTAGTTAGTGCTTGATGTTTGCCCTAGTTCAAGTCATCGTGTTAAAGTTACAGGCACAGCACATCTCCATTATACAGACCCTTAACAAAACTGGTTTAAAGTATGCACTGCAAATATCTGAAGGGACCTTATTTTGATTTCAGCTTAAAATGCTGAGTTTCAAATGTAGTCACAAGTAATGGAACCGCATTCATATTGCAAGAATTCTTTGTTCTTCCGCAACCACTTCCACCATCATGGACAACATACTTTCTATTAGTCTAAGCAGCAAGGCCAAGCACTGATTGAGAATGGTGCCTGAACTACTCTTCCACCCCTAGAGCGGGTCTCTCCAGGGCAAGGTTGAGGGCTGTTGCTGACCATGCTGCATCTGTATGCAATATCCAGCAAAACGTTTAAGAATGTGCACATGGGTAGAATCAGTTACTCCAGTGGGACTACCTCAGTGCTCTGCTGAAGTGGGGCAAGAGTGCTCAGCACCTTGCTGCATCAGGCACTATAAGAGGAAGATCTTGTCTATTGGGTCCATAAGCTTTTCATGGCGGCAACAGTCTGTTACTATGAGTGTGTACAGGGCCTGTGGGGTCTTGATAACACAAAATGTTTCTGGGTTGTGGTTAGAAGACTTGTCTGTCGATCTAACATCCTTCATGAGCAGAGTTCATTACAAGAAATTATGTATCCATGTACACTAGTTCACAGGGGAACGGCACTGACAAAGCACTTGTTTTCACTGTCACACCCAAACTGCTTTTAACTACCTTTTAAAGACTTTAGCTCAGATCTGCTTCCTTTCCCAGACCTGAAGAAGAGCTCTATGTAGCTTGAAAGCTTGTACTTTCCACCTACAGAAGTTGGTCCAATAAAATGTATTACCTCATCCATCTTGTCTCTCTCAGATACTGGAATCAACACGGCTACAACAACATTGCAACACTGAAAACAACTTAACTATGTTTTCAGTTTACAGGGCAGTGATATGTCCCCAGAATGAAAGTAGTGCTGGATTTGCATTCCCCTGTGGAGTGTTAGTACTAGTACGCCAAGTTAGTTTGTGGTAAAATAGAAACACACTCATTCCGTGCACCTTCAAGGCTATTGCTGATGTGTGGGAGCAAGAGAAAGAAGTGGCAAAGAAACTGAAATGTAAATCTTACTGCTTTACGCCTCACAACCATATGCATTAGATAAACAAACAGCCATCTCCATCTACTTTGTTTTTCTAGCTGAACAAAGGCAGGCAAATCCTTAGAATATTTGTATATCTTGGAGCCATGTGAAACTAACTTCTTCAGTAAAATGTACTTTCAACTCACTTGGTGAAAAGAAAATGCTTCCATGTAGGTGGAAAAGAGAAAAACAAACCAAGAAAAAGTAGAATGAAGCAGAAAGAAAAAATACAGGCAGAGTATATAAACCTGTTTATTCTGCGATGTTTGCTTTCCACTGGAATAAAGGAAGCAAAATCTCCAATACAACCCTCATTTGTTTACAAAGTGTCTTGAGGCATTACACAGTATGAAGAGTTTGCAGAGCTCAAACTGCTGAAAGCCTTGAGAAAACATAGATACCACATCTATCTCTTAAACACTGGAACCAAGGAAACAGATATAATGTCATTACACAGTGTATTCCATAGCTTCGAAGCAGGTAACAAAGTCTCTGGAACCCACTATTTACAAACTTTGTTAAAGAACAGTTAATAAACTTGTGCCAGTTCATGCAGCATAGGAACATAAAAAGCACAAGCTTCATCGGATGAAGTGAGCTGTAGCTCACGAAAGCTTATGCTCCAATAAATCTGTTAGTCTCTAAGATGCCACAAGTCCTCCCGTTCTTTTTGCAGATACAGACTAACACAGCTGCTACTCTGAAACCTATAGGAACACAGGGGTTCAGCTAGATAAGTATCTGGTCTTACGAAAGGATAAATAAGGCACAAAGCTACTCCATGCTGCCTGTCCCGGTAGCAGCCTACTTTCAACACAAGGGGCCTGATTTTTGGATCCGGACATGCTGTGATCATTGCAGGACCTAGGAGCTGGAGGAAGGTGGCAAAGTGGCTGTTAGGGAACCATTTGGGAATCTAGTAGATTCTTCACTGCAAGCCAAGGGATAACTAAAATTACTTCCAGTGGGGGTCTAAATATGAGAAATAAAATCTCCTTGGGTGTGCTCTGTGTGTGTATCATATACACACCCACTATCACCTAGATTGTGAGGATAGTCGACTGAGTCTGTTGCTGCAGGGGATCCCGAGCTGGGGTCTTCCTGAATCACTGGGACTGAGTGCTCTTAAAGCTAATGAACATTTAAAAAAAAACAAACCTGGAACCGATAAGCAGCCCTGAGGAAGGCTGAAGGTTATCTCAGCAGGCTCTGATGGTTCAGTGTACTTAGTCTGGCTTGTTGAGTAGATTTATTTCACTTTTAAGCCAGGAAAAATTGTTTATATGCTCTCTTCTTAGAAACTCCCTGTCTGAATGAATAGAAATAAACAATGGAAAGTGATAATATTATGCACATGTCAAACTGACATAAAAACAAAACTTACATAGAAACTCAGATGTGGGCTATTGACCTTGCTATAGGAGTAGAAGCCAGGGCCTCCAGAGTTCTCCTCTGGTTCTAACTCCCCTTAACATTCGACAAGTCACTTAACTCTCCTGCCTCAGTTTCCCTGTAAGTAAAATAACAGTTACCTTCTTCACACAGCTGTTGTGAGGATTTACCAAGTAACATTATAAAGTCCTCTGAAGATTATAAATGCACAGTCGGTATTATCCTGACATTCCTTGAAAGTTGCTTTTCTATTTATAAAAATGCCATTTCCTAATATTTCTTTTGTATTAACACTGAAATAGTCCCTGCCATCATCTAGATTAAAATATCATTGATAATTTTCAAGCATCATTTTCTATAATTTTCATAGTATTGATTTACATTGATAGTTGGGGCCAATTCCAGTGCAATTAAAGCTTTATTTGCTGATTTCAACTGTACTGAATGAAAAGCTTTTTTTCCTGAGACTCTTTGGATTGAGTGAACTATGATTCCTGAAGTGTGGAGAAGGTAAACGAGCTTTGTTTAGAATCCATCCTTCCTGTTAATCTACTGAATGAAAGATTGCAGAGTGCTGGGAAGTATTCTGAATAAAACACCTTGAACAGATATATCTATTACTTTTAAGACAATAAAGTAGAGCAAAAAGAGATCCTGAGAAAACACACAGAACAGTTTTTGAGTCATTTATCATTTCTAATGGATATTTTATATCTGTATTTTCTAAAACTCACAGCAGCTTTACAATTTTTGTAAACTGGCTGTGTTGGACCATATTAAAGAAGTTCTGTATTAAAATCACAAATGAGTTTGATTCCCCATAGTTTAAATTCCAGGGTATTACTAATTAAGAGATCTCTTGGGTTTTGGTACTGTTTCTCTCCCTCTATGTGTGAAACTTGCAAGCTGCTAATTGCGTTAGTACATTCTAAGACAGAGTCTGTTCTCAAAGCAATTCACACAGAGAGAGACTCAAAGCAATACTCTGTAACAACAGAAACAGCACCCAGAGACTCCCCGCCCTTTTGTTGTATTAACAATTGTGATTAAAATAGAGATAGAGGATGTATGTGGATGGATGCTTGGTGTGGATAATAACTGAATGATCAGGGAGGTGCCAGCCTAAGAATCCAGTGTCCATCGGCTGAAGAAGGCGTCAAGTGGAAATAACCAGAGGACCCCCGGAGGGCAGACTGGAATCCACCTAACAGCCTCAAGAATGGGAGAACCAAAGAACAAGATAACATCTAGCAGCACGGAGTCGTCAGGAATGTGCCATCTGCTGATTGATTCAGCAACAGCATGATGAAGCAGTTCCCATAGACTGGCATAGGAAGAAACTCCTATAAAAATGGACTCTAGAAAGTGAGAACTTTGGGGTCTGATTCTGCAAACCAACTTCCAGGAGCATCAGATGAGCATCTGACAAGGCCTTGCTCCCTCCTCATGTCCAGGCCACCTGGCCAGTGGCTTGGCATGAGCAACTCTAAGGCTGGTAACTACGATAACAACCTTGCAGAACCTGTGTGTGTGTGTGTGTTTGTATGAATGAATATGTGAATAAATATGTGATTGAATGGAATGTTATAGCTATAACTAACTGCTTATTATGATTCTTTCTGTATTCACAATAAATGTGGTATTTTGCCTTTTCCTCTTTAATAAGATCCTGCTGGTTTTTATTTTATTGGTATAACAGCTGGAAATTCAGTCAGAGGTCCAATCCTGCACTGAGTGGTGTGAAAGCTCTGTGAAAGTCCAGGGGTCCACCTGCACAGAGCTCACTTCAGGATTAGGGCATTAGAGTGCACGGTGACCTGGATTATGTTGAGTGTAGAGCCAGGAAAAAACACTGCTTTCATCTGTACAACTGAAGGAATTCTTTGGCATAAAACAATAATTTTAATTTGGAAATTTTGGAAAAGGAGACTGAGGTTAAACTAATAATGGCAAATAAAAAAAAAAAGCTATGAATTTTTCCTGCCATTAACAAAAAACTGAGGTCCAAAGTTTAGTGTCGCCTCCTTCTGAGGTTCGACAAAGGCTTGTCACACACTAGATCAAATAATAGCATTTTATGTGTCTCCCCAAGACAGCAAAAACTTAGATCTCAGATGAAGTTACTCCATGAACTTGAAGATTCTCCCCATGATGATTTAGAAAGATTCCCATGGATTTATATGGGAGCTGGATCAAGCCCTAAAACTGATGCCTTGATAGCATTTTCTCATTCACCCCCCACTCTTGCCCATTTATTCTTCAGATTGCACTCCCAACTGCTATATTTACTATAAATTCCTGGAAACTAGAGACTAAATTGTTGGAAGTCAATTCCCAAGATTCCTTCCTCCCCCGCCCCCCCCCCCAAAAAAAACAAGAACCCACCCAAAAAAAACCAAGAAGTAAATAATGTGTTGGGGAGGAGAGGGGGAAAAGAAAGTGCTATGTGTCTTGTTAAAAGAAAATCACCTGAGCTTGCTGGAACTCTCAGGGGGCAAACTGTGGGCCAGATCTTCAGCTAGTATAAACTGGCAGAGCTCCACTGAAGTCAGCTGGGGATCAGGTCCTACATATATTTAGAATAATATAAAGAAATTGAGCGAAACAATCAAATAACATTTCAGCAGGGAGATGATACATAAGATGACTACAAAGGAGAGCCTACAGAAGGGCTTAACATTAAGTGCTACATGTCACAAAATTAGTAGGTAAGCAACTTCTTGTGAGTGCACGCAGTCTGGATCAACAACTGACAATGATATACCAGTACACAAGTGAAAACAGAGGGCAATCCTTTCAAACTAAGGGCATGTCTACACATGTAGAGCACCGGGAGTTAAACCAACCCTTGAAGACCGCAGCAGGGAAAGCACTGCCGTGTGTTCACACTGTCAGCTGCAAGCACAGTGATGTGGCCACATTTGTGGCACTTGCAGCAGCCCTGGGAGCAGTGCATTATGGGCAGCTATCCCACAAAGCACCTCTTCCCATTCTGGTGCTGTGGCTTGTGGGAAGGAGGACTGGGGGCGTGGGGCATTCTGGGTTCTGTCCCAATGCCCTGTGATGCATCGCTTCGCATCCCAGCAATCCCTGTGCTTCCGTCCACATTTGGCGCCATCTTTGAGCGTTTTTTTTCCTGCACGCTCTGTCATCCCTTTCGGTCTGCGGGAATGGATCCTGAACTTGTGAGGAATATGCTGATGGGTCTTGCCAGCACGTCACAAATTGTAGTTGAGTTCCTCCTTAAGCTACAAAGTGACAGCGAGGAGTCCGACAATGATGTCGACTCACATAACGCATACGACATGAGATTGCTTGTGGCATTCATGGACATGCTCACCACCGTGGAACGCCGCTTTTGGGCTCGGGAAACAAGCACTGAGTGGTGGATCACATCATCATGAAAGTCTGGGATGACGTGCAGTGGCTGCAGAACTTTTGGATGAGGAAAGCCACTTTCATGGGACTGTGTGAGGAGCTTGCCCCCACCCTGCGGCACAAGGACACGAGATTGAGAGCTGCCCTGACGGTAGAGAAGTGGGTGGCTATTGCAATCTGAAAGCTGGTAACTCCAGACAGCTACCAATTGGTCGCTAACCAGTTTGGAGTGGGAAAGTCGACCGTTGGACTCATGTTGATGCAAGTTTGCAGGGCCATTAATCACATCCTGCTCAGAAGAACCGTAACTCTGGGTAACGTGCATGACATTTTGGCTGGCTTTGCACAAATGGGTTTCCCTAACTGCGGAGGGGGATAGATGGGATGCATATTCCAATTCTGGCACCAGCCCACCTAGCCTCTGAGTACATAAATCGGAAGGAGTATTTCTCTATGGTTCTCCAGGTGCTTGTGGATCACCATAGGCATTTAATGGACATTAACGCAGGCTGGTCTGGAAAGGTGCATGACGCATGCATCTTTCGGAACACAGGCCCGTTCAGGAAGCTGCAAGCTGGGACTTTCTTCCCAGACCAGAAGATCACTGGAGGGGAAGTCGAAATGCCCATTGTGATCCTTGGAGACCCCACCTATCCTTTAATGCCATGGCTCATGAAACCATACACAGGGAGCCTGGACAGTAGTTAAGGAGTGGTTCAACAACAGGCTGAGTCGGTGCAGAATGATTGTTGAGTGTGCTTTTGGCTGCTTAAAAAGCCGCTGGTGCTTTTTTTATGGGAAGCTGGACCTGGCCGATGACAACATCCCTACGGTTACAGCCGCGTGCTGTATCCTTCATAACATTTGTGAAGGGAAGGGTGAAAACTTCACTCAGGCATGGACCACGGTGGTTCAACACCTGGAGGCTGAATTTGAACAGCCAGAGACTAGGGCTATTAGAGGGGCCAAGCGTGGGGCTTTAAGGATGCCTTGAGGGAGCAATTCGATGCTGAAAGCCACAAGTAATGTTTGGTGCCCTGCACAGGAGTGAAGTGCAGTGGTTCCAATGCTAGAAGGCATCTGTGTTTGCTACGTATGATGCGCTGACTTGCAGTGCCTGTTGCTTTCCTGGGCTATGCTATCTTTTACTTAATGCAATAAAGAATGTTTGCAAAGCCAAAAAATTCATTTCTTGAAAAGAAACACAACTGCTGGGAAACAGAAAGGGCGTGACATATCTGTGCTGCGTGGGAGGAGGGAAGGGCGCAGGATGGGGAACGGGACAATCACAGATTTGCATATGTCCTGTCCTTCCTGTTTGGAGTGCCGTGCAATAAGTGCTGCACTTAAGGCTGGCTAAAGTGCATGGGTGATGGGGGCTGAGTGCAGTGTATAAGGGTTGTAGTTTGCGGGGCTGGGTGGTGAAGCTACAGGTGTTGGAGGCAGCTGGTGGCGATAAGAAACCAGATGTTGGGGAAAGTGGGTTGGCAGTGACATGGGGGCACAAGGGAAAGAGTTTTGGGACAAGGGCTGCAGGGGTGGGTGGGCGCGGATCTGCTCCATATGCAGTGCTATGAGCGCCTGCATCGAGTCCGCTTGGCGCTCCATAATGCTTAGGAGCCGCTCCGAGGTTTGTTGCCGGCGATCCACATTCTCCTGGCGGAGCCTCCTTTCAGTCTCCCGCCACGCCTGTCCTTTTGATTATCAGTAAGGGACTGCTGCATGACTTCATTCAGAAGGTCCTCCTTGTTTCTTCATGGCTGCTTCCTGATTTTTGCAGCCTTTCGGCCGGTGATAACAAGGACAGCTGGGCTCTCAAGGTTGCATCTGTAAAGCCAAAATGCAACATTTAACAGAGGCAGCATTGTTAACACTAGACAGAGCAATGATTCGGCCGAGCTTAAAGACAAGCACAGTGCAAATGATAGCAGAAAGTGCCTGTCCCAAAGCGCACATAACCCACAAGAGCACCGAAATGGTGAGTAACCACAGGGGCAAGGGGGACTGATTGTTGCAGGGCCGTACTGGGGTTCTGTGCTTTGGGGAGAGCCAACAGCTGCAGGTGGCCCCTATACTGAACACTGGCCCCACATTTTCCACAGGATGAGTTTGTCCTGGAAGATATCTCGCTGCTGAGGGTGACATGGGAAGCAAGGGAGGGTCTTCTACTACAATGCAGCTTCCACCCTGGCCCATATGCAGCTTGCCTATGTGCAGCAATGATCCCCCCACCCCTCATGGCACAGTGGCATGGACATGTTAGCCTTACTGGGCCAAGGAGCACAGTAGCTCTTCCAAGGAACCTGTGCAAGCGGATTGCCCAGCTTCTGCATGAGACCTTTGATGAGATCACTGAGGCCAATTACTGTGATGTGAGAGAGCACATCAACGCCCTATTCCGCATCTAGGCATGCATGCAGCCCTGACCCTTCTTTCTGCAATCCTCCTCGCCCCAACAGCCCGCACTGAACATCTCCCTTCCCAAAATAAAAGCCGCATACTGGGCACCTCCTCTGCTCTTTGTTCTTCCACAAGCACCATCTGCTGCGACTGGCTACCTTCCTCCTGGCTTGAAAACAGCTCCTGGCTGCATGCATCTATGGATGTTGGGCCGTCTTCTGGCTCTGGGCGCCCCTCACCTCAGCACCCTCGTTTCTGCTTTGCTCCTCCTGCCTTGTTGCACTCTGGGCTGCAACGGCCTCTGAAGTTTCCACAGTGCTCTCTGGAGTGGAGGTGGGGTCGCCCCCAAGTATCTCGTTCAGCTCTTCGTAGAAACAGCAGGTCATGGGTGCAGCACTGGAGTGGCGGTTTGCCTCCCGTGCTTTGTGGTAAGCGTTCCGCAGCTCCTTCACTTTAACCCTGCATCCTGCACTGCATCCTGGTTATGGCCCCTTTCCATCATGGCCCTTGATATCTGCCTGTAGGTATCGTAATTCCTACAGCTGGAATGCAACTCGGACTGGACAGCTTCCTTCCCCCAAACACTGATGAGGTCCAGCACCTCGCCATTGCTCCATAGTGGGGATCGCCTGGCACGTGGAGGCATGGTCACCTGGAAAGATGCGCTAAGAGCACTCCACACCTTGTTGAACAAACAGGAAGGGGAATTTCAAAATTCCCAGAGAATTTTAAGGGCAGATCTGACGGTTGGTCACCTGAGGACAGGGCAGCAGAGTTCAAAGTGATGACCAGAGTGGCTAGAACAGGCATTGTGGGACACTTCATGGAGGCCAATCAGAGCGCATTAACAGACCAGGGCGTCCACACTGGCACCGCGGCGCTCCAGCCGGGGCACAGCACACTCTATGCTTCTCGTGGAGGTGGATTACCAGGGGTGCTCCAGCCGCGGAGTCCAGGCGCTCTACGTACCTTGCCAGTGTGGACACCTCAGGAGTTAGGGCGCTCAGGGCTGATTTAACGCGCTCCAACTCACAAGTGTAGCCAAGGCCAAAGAGAAGGGGTTGTCAATCATTTGCTGTCTCACTGAACTTCTTCATACCATTGTTTTGATATAAATATAAACCTTTAACACCCTTTATCTCACAGACTTCTTTTAGTAGTTTTCAAAAAACCATTTTAGGTACTTACCCCAATTAGTAACCCTAGTTAAACCTTATTTTCATTTCCTATATTCTCTGCCCAGTACTGGCAAGTCCAAACAATGCTAATATTAGCTGTAACAGAGAAAATAATGCAAACATGAGGTAAGGTCTCAGTTGAATTCTATGCTGGTTCTTTATAGGATAATGCCATAGTAAAACTAGTGGCTGCTGTGCAAACAAGCAAGCCACAGCAAAGTATGAAAAACAGTGGTTGACTGGAACTGTAAATAAAACTGTCGTTTTAATTGTTCTTGTAAGCTCCAAAGACAAGCCATAGATTTTAAAATGTATGCCACACGGCCATTGCATTTTAGCTCACTCACTGTTCATAACACAAGAGAGGAAGACTGCTCTGGTCAGAAGATTACTGTTAGCTGATTTTGCAACTGACTCCATGACACATAAACAAATACAGGTTACGGAAGTTTTGTAGATCACGGTGAATGAGCAGCAGGTTAGACCAGACAGGACTTGTTTGACTTGCTCAACTAGAGCTTGACTCCAACACTTTAAGATTTATTTCAGTCTGCTAGATGTAGCAGAAAAACTCCATCCAAACAAAGAAATCCCCACCAAATATAGTCAGATGATTTCCAGGATCTATTTTCCTTCTCCCACACCTCCAGGCTGGGGAATAAGGATATCACTAGACATCTCCATTATCCACAAAACAAAAAGGGACACTACCCTATAATGTTCTATTCTTGTCCCTAGTTTTGACCTTGGACCACTTTCTTTGAGATTGAAGGCTTATTCAGTCTCCAGGTTAGCTCATTCCAAGGGAATCTCCTGAGATCAGACTGCCAAAAACAGTTTTGTGTTGTGATCTGTGTTAGGACAACAAACTTCAGTTCAGATTACGAATTGGGTTTGACCCAGAATTGCGGATGTGATGAGAAAGTTTTTCTTATAAAGTCACCCAACCTTCTATGTCAACACTCCTACCTCATTACAGGTGGGATTTTCAAAAGTACTCATCAATGGTCTTACTCTGCTTTTATAGACTTCATTAGGAAAATGAAAAATCACATCCTAAATGTTATCGTACTGTTAAAAATAAAGGGAAAGAAAGGATTAGCCCCGATATGGGAACCATCTATTTGCCTTACTCGTACAAATAGTCCTTTTTGGCCCAATAGTTTCTTTCAGGATAACTAAAACATAAGGATTTGGGATGAAATCCTTACCCTATTGAATTTAATGGGAGTGTTCACACTGACAGTAGAGCCAGCATTTCACCATTTATTTTTCCAAAAAAAAAGCTACTGAAGAATTGTACCCTTCGGCCCTCAAGTGGTTTTAAGGTGGTACCATAATTCCTTATTAGAAATGAGCAAATAATTTGTAATGCATAATTTATTGAATGAACTGGCTTTTTTCTATTCAAATTTTGATTTTCTCAGATTTGTTACACACAACTACTTGTAGAATCATTTTTATGAATAATTCTTGGTCTATAGATTGTTTGAGCAGTTTATTGCCAGCATTTGTTATTCAAAATTCAAGCTGTTACTTTGTTTTGACTGGATGTGTAGGTTGCAAGGTATTGTTTTTGTCCCCTAATAATTAGGTCCCGTCTATATTCAAAGCTCTACTGGTGTAGCTAAAATAATTTCAAAATCAATTTAGCTAAACCAATGCAAATTTTTAGTGGACACTCTTAAATCAATTTAAATCTGGCTTATATTGATTTGAGCTTAATTGGCTAGTAACTTGGACTATAAACTCAGGTTTGTGCAAATATTTATGTGCCTGATTCTGATATGCTGATTTTTACATGATTGAAATTCCATTTAATTAAAGAGAGCTGAGCCTTATTTAAACTGGGGTGAGAGGAGAATCCGGCCCCACAAGTTCAAAATTTTCTATATTTGAACATAATATTTACAGAAAAATCTACTGTTTCAGTGAATGTTCCTACCAGGGAATGCCTTTATGAACTAAAAAGGCATGTAAGCGAGCTGAAAATGAAATATCAAGCTCTTAGGTGCCTTATGAATAGCTGTTCATCTAGTGAACTATCTTTTACTTGATTAATTAATTAATCCTACTGTGAAATAGGACAACTAAGTAAATATTATCCCATGTGAAAAAGTATATCATATAATGGCCTAGCTTTATGCACTATTTAGGATATAAAAGATTATTATTTATAAAGCACAGCAAGCTTTTGTCTCTAAGCTTTTCTAGCTCTTACTTTTCCTAGGACTTCTGTGCTTGCAGACTATAGATGTGCCACACCATTTGCTACCACTAGCTCTTAAATTTTGATCGTGGGTATCATCTTCTGGCATCATGTATCTGTCTTCACTATGAAATGTTTTCTACACTGACAAATCCACCAGTTTAAAATTCAGTTCATTCTAGCCTCATGAAGTATTTATTTTAAGCTTGATGAATTGAGTGTCTGTCTAATTCCTGATTCTGTGAAGTTACAGGGCAAATGTTGATGCTACTCTGGAGAACTTCAAATGCCAGCAACAAAACGAAACACAGAAACAGCCAACAGATGTTGGTGTGATACTGACAGGGATCAGGAACTGCAAGAATGGGTGGGTAGGGGGTGCAGGATACTAGTTGACAGGATTTGGTTGGGAAAAATCCTAAGGCATAGACATTAATTTTCCCTACCATGTACTTAATGCCAAATCCAAAGCTGGACAATGCTGTTTGAGCAGAAATCTCACAAGTGCCCTTTTATAGTCCTGATCAGGATTGTAAATCTTGTATGGGTAAAACTGGTACAATGCAATTATGTAATAGATACACTTGTCTCTAAGGTAGCTGTAGACTAGTTACATATTTCTGCCAACCATCCCTCTTTACGAGACAATAAACGTTCTTGTTTGTTGTTCTCAGCCATACCCCATTGGCCATCCAGGACTCTTTATATCCCTGAATTCAATAGCGTTGGCCTTTCCCCCTACTTGGCTGGCATTTCAGCTGTCTGCGGGTGGGGGTAGGGCCGATTGTTAAACAGCCCTAAGGAAAAAGTTGCTTGGAGGGGAGAGAGCTCTAATGGGGCCTCGCTCGGGCCTGCGGGCTCTTGGACCATCAAGTCTCCCCGCAGCTCAGCTCAGCTGCCTGCAGCCAGCCCCGGGCAGCTCTTTTCTCAGCTCTCCCCAGCCAGCCCCATGCTGCCCTGCTCCGCAGCGAGTTGCCTGGAGTTAAGCAGGGGCCTTACCTGAGCGCGCCTCTTCCAATGGCAGATCACCTGAGAGCCACCTCCATCCAATCAGCTCGCAGCTCGTCCCTCTGCCTTGTATCCTTGAGTGAAAGAATCCAGCTCCTCTCGAGAAAGTTACCTGTGGGCGCCTAGGTCTGCTGCTTTCCGCTCTGTGCCTCCCACTGCCCCAGCACCACGGGAGAGAGCCCAGCACCCAGCCTCTGCCCACATGTGAGGGGGGAGGGGGCTCTACCTGTCCTACCTCTGGGGCTGGCGGAGGGGGGGGAGGGAGGAAAGCAGAATTACCAGTAGCTCTGGTTCTCCCGTCCCGGGCGCTCACACACACCTTCACCTGCACAGACTTGAAAGTCCAGTTTCACCAGAGAGACTGAGGCAGCAGGAAAAGGGGAGAGAGTTCATTGGATCAAACATGTCACAAGAGACGGACAAGTAAGTGATCACAGACATCCTGCTGCTCCTGCCGCTTTGGGCTGATCAGACCAACTGGTTTGTTGTGTTTTGTTGGTGGTGGCTCTGGACCTGCTGGGATTACGATTCTGCCTCGATAAAAAGCACTAGACTGAGGAGGTTGAATAAATCCCAGGGCTGCTGAGCACAAAGCTGCAGCTTAGCGTTTCTCCTCTCGCTCTTTTTTATTGGTGTTCCCTTTTCGCTGCGCTTTCTTCCGTGTGGGGGACTCTTTCTTTTCGCCCTGGAGCAGAGAAGCTCCTTCCACTGGCCTCAGGCCCGGGCCGAAAAGTGGCTGTTGGCTTTTGTGTGAATGCAACAAAGAGCTTTTATATTGGATCACAAACGGCCATCTTCTTCCCCCTTCGCCTTCCACTGGTGCGTGTGGCCGAGAGCAGGAGCGGGGAGCTCTGCAATCTCTCCTGGGGAGTGTCTAGGGAGAGACCCCACTCCAGGTCCTGGCTGGGGACGTTGTGAGGAAGGGGGGTGTTTGAAAAGTGGCTTTTGTGGGATTTTGTTTCCTCCCAACGGGAGTCAGGGAGTCCAAGCACGATCTTGTCGGCAAGGTCTTGTTTGACCGTTGTTCTCTGGGCTGCTTGTCACTTTTAATTACTACCTGCATAGATCTATTTTCAGTCTCTAGAACCTGAAATTGTTTTTAACCAGGACGTCTCTGCAGCGCCTAGGCCTCTCGCACCAGCCTGCGTGCGATCCCAGGGGTTACAAAATAACTTTTACAGCCAATTGCCCCAAGAAGCGCCACAATTATTATTATTTTTAAACAGTGCGGAATTAAAACAAACCTGTCCACATGTATTTAACGCAAGGACCCCCCGGAGACAGGCACTTTAGCACGCCCCGGTTCTCGTTAAACTTGAAAACAAATCCCAAAGGACGAACTTTGAAAAAGTTTCATCGAACTTTTTACGCGTGAGTTTCGAAGGCCACGAGACGGCAAAGCTGCTTGTGTGCTGGGGGACTGGTGTGCCCACGGGCGTAGAGTACCTGTCTGGGCAGCAGCCTCCGCTCGCCCGAGCCCTGCCTCCCCCCAGTGTGCGGGGCAGGGGGTGGATCTCTCGGGGAGTTGTTTTTTCCCTCGGGATTAGACTACTCCTTTCAGCGGCGTGAAAGCCCGCTGGCTCTTTGTAGCTTTGTTTGGCGACTTCAGATCAGGCAGCAGCCGCCGGCCCTGCACAGCCCGCCGACGCAGGGAAAGGGGCCAGGCGACCGCAGGAGGCTGGGGCTGGGGAGCAGGAGTAGGAGTAGGAGCCGATTCTGCGCTGGCCAGAATGTGCCCTCTCCTTCCGGGCATGGGCAGGCGCAATGTGCGTCGCGCTGGGAAAGTCACGTCTCGCTGAAGTGGCGGGGCCCTTCCCCTGCCCAGCCAGCGCGGCTGGGTCAGGATTGGGGGCGGGTTTGGATCTGAATGGAGGAACCTGGAGGAGAGACGTTTGGGGGTGGGGAGGGACATCAGAGAAGGGGTCCGGGGACCCAAAGGAGGGGAGGGCGCAGAAATGGAGGAACCTAGGGCATGAGGCGAGGAGCAGCTGGAAAGGGGCAGGAGGGGAAGGGTGGGTGGGCAGGGAAGGCTGGGGTAGGACTAGTGATCAGTGCGTGGGGGGGGGGGAGGCACCCAAGTTGTGCGGACGAAGGGAGGGAATGAGCCAGGAGGAGGGTGTGTGGCTGGAGCGATGCCATGCCAATGGGAGGGGTGTGTGGGGTGTCAGGTATCGGGCCCCTGGGGGGCGGGGGTGGAACTTACAATGTGAGGACACCACGGGCAAGGCTTGTCCGTGTGGACAGAGGGAGGGACAGATCTGAGAGACGTTGAACTGGGAAAAATCCACAGGACTCGGCGGCGACAGGCTGCCTGACTGTGTGGGGTGGAAGAGGAGCTGATGAGGAGACTAGCTGGGCTGGTGGCTTAGACAGAGCGGGAGAAGAAGGGACGGTTTAGAGAGCAGAGGTGGCAAATTTAGTTTTGGCCGCTTCGATCATCACCTGGCAGGAGGATCCTGGAACGGTAGATGCTGAGGAGCCATTAGAGAAGGGGAGGGATTGTAGTGGAGATTTGGGAGTCACCAGAGCACAGATGGGAACTGAAGCCAAGGGAGCAGATGAGGTCAGCAGGGATAAGGTATAGAGAGAGGGACAAGGGCAGAGCCCTGAGCGATGCTGGTATTGAGGGAGGAGCAGCTGAAAGAGAAACAATAGAGTTGGGGGTGGGGGGGGGGGGACCAAATGACTACAGTGTTCCGAAAGGTCAGGAACAAGAGGGAGTGAATGACTCTGTTAAAAACAATGGGTATGTTAAGGAAGATGAGAAGGGAGAAGAGGCTGTTATGCTTGACAAAGAGAATGATCTTAGTGTTAGTGATTTCATTGGAGTAGAGGGGCAGAGCCAGGTTTCAGTGGATCAAGGAGAAAATTGGAGTGGGGAAGTCAGGTGAGGTGAGGGAGGCAAAACCTCCGAACCTCCAAGGCAAAAAAAGGAAGATGGTGGAGTAGGTGCAGAAGTATGCACTTGTCATTACTGTTGCCTGCTAACCACATGGTGGGGAACACCAGAGGGCTAGAGAAGTTGCAGGGGCCATGTACTTCTCAGACATCAACATCTGCTCTCTGCAAGTGTGCCTGTGAAAGATCCTGGGTGAAGGGAAAAGAGGGTTTGAAGAGGAAATAAAAGGTGGAAAAACATCTCTGGTCTTTGTAGACATAGGTGTGAATCAAGAAGGAAAAGTAAAGTTGTTTATCAAGGATGATTTATGAGGAGAGGCTGAGGGAACTGGTATTGTTTAGTCTGCAGAAGAGAATGAGGGGGGATTTGGTAGCTGCTTTCAACTACCTGAAAGGGGGTTCCAAAGAGAATGGATCTAGACTGTTCTCAGTGGTAGTGGATGACAGAACAAGGAGGAATGGTCTCAAGTTGCAGTGGGGGAGGTTTAGGTTGGATATTAGGAAAAACTTTTTCACTAGGAGGGTGGTGAAGCACTGGAATGGGTTACCAAGGGAGGTGTGGAATCTCCTTCCTTAGAGGTTTTTAAGCCCTGGCTTGACAAAGCCCTGACTGGGATAATTTAGTTGGGTTTGGTCCTGCTTTGAGCAAGGGGTTGGACTAGATGACCTCCTGAGGTCCCTTCCAACCCTGAGATTCTATGATTCTATGACACGGCTGAATAAAGAATTTTTTTTTGTGAAGGAAGTCTGTCAATTTTGTTTTAATATATTCAGTATATAATTGTATCTAATTAAAACCTAACCTGCGTTATCTCCATGCGGCATCACCCTTTACTTTATACATCTATATCTTATATCTGTATCTCTCTATATATCTCCCAGGGGCAAAACAAGATAGAGCTGTTCATTATTATGATGTCAATTAATTCCTGTCAGTTTAAATTAACATTTTATTGGTTTTGTAATATTAATATTTTGGGATAAAATACCTATGAAAAAAATGCACTATTCCTTCTTCTGTGTCGCAGAAGTGAGGACGGTTGGTGGAAGTTAAATCCTAGTGAGGAAAATAGAAAGGAGCATAAACTCTGGCAAATTAAGTGTAAAAATATAATTAGGAAGGTCAAAAAAGAACTTTAAGAACAGCTAACCCAAGATTCAAAAAGTAATAGTAACATTTTTTGGTCAGGTTTCAGAGTAGCAGCCGTATTAGTCTGTATTCGCAAAAAGAAAAGGAGTACTTGTGGCACCTTAGAGACTAACAAATTTATTTGAGCATAAGCTTTCGTGAGCTACAGCCGAAGTGAGCTGTAGCTCACGAAAGCTTATGCTCAAATAAATTTGTTAGTCTCTAAGGTGCCACAAGTACTCCTTTTCTTTTTTTGTAAGTACATCAGAAGCAGGAAGCCTGCTAAACAACCACTGGGGCCCCTGGACGATCGAGATGCTAAAGGAGCACTCAAGGACGATAAGGCCATTGCGGAGAAACTAAATGAATTCTTTGCATCGGTCTTCACAGTTGAGGATGTGTGGGAGGTTTCCAAACCTGAGTCATTCTTTTTAGATGACAAATCTGAAGAACGGTCCCAGATTGAGGTATCATTAGAGGAGGTTTTGGAACAAATTGATAAACTAAACAGTAATAAGTCACCAGGACCAGGTGGTATACACCCAAGAGTTCTGAAGGAACTCAAATGTAAAATTGCAGGACTACTAACTGTAGTCTGTAACCTATCATTTAAATCAGCTTCTGTACCAAATGACTGGAGGATAGCTAATGTGATGCCAATTTTTAAAAAGGGCTCCAGAGGTGACCCCAGCAATTACAGTCCGGTAAGCCTGACTTCAGTACCGGAAAAACTGGTTGAAACTATAGTCAAGAACAAAATTGTCTGACACATAAATGAACATAATTTGTTGGGGAATAGTTAACATGGTTTTTGTAAAGGGAAATTGTGCCTCACCAATCTACTAGAATTCGTTGAGGGGGTCAGCAAGCACGTGGACAAGAGGGATCCAGTGGATATAGTGTATTTAGATTTTCAGAAAGCCTTTGACAAGGTCCCTCACCAAAAGCTATTAAGAAAAGTAAGCAGTCATGGGATAAGAGGGAAGGTTCTCTCATGGTAACTGGTTAAAAGATAGGAAACAAAGGATAGGAATAAATGGTTAGTTTTCAGAATGGAGAGAGGTAAATAGTGGTGTCCCACAGATGTCTATACTGGGCCCAGTCCTATTCAACATTCATAAATGATCTGGAAAAAGGGGTAAACAGTGAGGTGGCAAAATTTGCAGATGATACAAAACTACACAAGATAGTTAAATCCCAGGCAGACTGCAAAGAGCTACAAAAGGATCTCTCAAAACTGGGTTACTGGGCAACAAAATGGCAGATGAAATTCAATGTTGATAAATGCAAAGTAGTGCACATCGGAAAACATAATCCCAACTATACGTATAAAATGATGGGGTCCAAATTAGCTGTTACCATTCAAGAAAGAGATCTTGGAGTCATTGTGGATAGTTCTCTGAAAACATCCACTCAATGTGCAGCGGCAGTCAAAAAAGTGAACAGAATGTTGGTAATTATTAAAAAAGGGTTTGATAATAAGATAGAAAATATCATATTGCCTCTATATAAATCCATGGTATTCCCACATCTTGAATACTGTGTGCAGATGTGGTTGCCCCATCTCAAAAAAGATATACTGGAATTCGAAAAGGTTTAGAAAAGGGCAATAAAAATTAATAGGGGTATGGCGTGTCTGTCATATGAGGAGAGATTAATAAGAATGGAACTTTTCAGCTTGGAAAAAAGACGACTAAGCGGGGATCTGATAGAGAACTATAAAATCATGACGGGGGTGGATAAAGTAAATAAGGAAGTGTTATTTACGCCTTCTCTTAACACAAGAACTAGGGGTCACCAAATGAAATTAATAGGCAGCAGGTTTAAAACAAACAAAAGGAAATATTTTTTCACACAATGCAGTCAACCTGTGGAACTCCTTGCCAGAGGATGTTGTGAAGGCCAGACTATAACAGGGTTCAAAAAAGAACTAGATAAGTTCATGGAGCATAGGTCCATCAATTGTTGTTAACCAGAATGGGCAGTGGATGGTGTCCCTAGCCTCTGTTTGCCAGAAGCTGGGAATGGGCGATAGGGGACGGATCACTTGATGATTATCTGTTCTGTTCATTCCCTCTTGGGCACCTGGCATTGGCCACTGTCGGAAGACAGGATACTGGGCTAGATGGACCTTTGGTCTGACCCAGTATGGTCGTTCTTATGTGTAGGATTTGCATGGCCCATGCAGAGGGTCTACAGAATCTCTGCAGCACAGTGACTTGGGCACATCAGGCACCTCAGTGTTCAGTTGAGTTTAGTGGGAGAAGCGGATCCAGTGGATTCACAACTATTCTATGTGGCTCCAGTAGCTACTCTCTCTTAAGGGAAGGTGTATATCAGCATCATGTGATAACAGTAAATAATCAGTCATTTGATTCTAACACTGAACAAGAAACATTTTTACAAGAAGAAAAAAACCCAGTATTATTCCTGAAAATTTTCTCTCTCTCTCTGCTTCATTGTACCCTTCTGTCTAGATCCTGTCCTACCGGGCTTCCTTCTGCAGATTTGTTGTACCAATAAAATAAAAACCAGCAGGATCTTATTAAAGGGAAAAAGGCAAAATACCACATTTATTGTGAATACAGAAAGAATCATAGTAAGCAGTTAGTTACAGCTGTAACATTCCATTCAATCTCATCTTTATTCACACATTCATTCATACACACACACACACACACACACACAGGTTCTGCAAGGTTGTTATCATAGTAAGCAGTTAGTTATAGCTATAACATTCCATTCAATCTCATATTTATTCACACATTCACACACACACACACACACACACACACACACACACACACACACACACACACACACACACACAGGTTCTGCAAAGTTGTTATCATAGTTACCAGCCTTAGAGTTGCTCATGCCAAGCCACTGGCCAGGTGGCCTGGACATGAGGAGGGAGCAGGGCCTTGTCAGATGCTCATCTGATGCTCCTGGAAGTTGGTTTGCAGAATCAGACCCCAAAGTTCTGACTTTTTAGAGTCTATTTTTATAGGAATTTCTTCCTATGCCAGTCTGTGGGAATTGCTGCATCATGCTGTTGCTGAATCAATCAGCAGATAGCACATTCCTGACGGCTCCAAGATGTTATCTTGTTCTTTGGTTCTCCCATTCTTGAGGCTGTTGGGTGGATTCCAGTCTGCCCTCCGGGGGTCCTCTGGTTATTTCCACTTGACGCCTTCTTCAGCCGATGGACACTGGATTCTTAGGCTGGCACCTCCCTGATCATTCAGTTATTATCCACACCAAGCATCCATCCACATACATCCTCTATCTCTATTTTAATCACAATTGTTAATACAACAAAAGGGCGGGGAGTCTCTGGGTGCTGTTTCTGTTGTTAGAGTATTGCTTTGAGTCTCTGTGAATTGCTTTGAGAACAGACTCTGTCTTAGAATGTACTAACACAACTAGCAGCTTGCAAGTTTCACACACAGAGGGAGAGAAACAGTACCAAAAACCAAGAGACCTCTTAATTAGTAATACCCTGGAATTTAAACTATGGGGAATCAAACTCATTTGTGGTTTTAATACAGAACTTCTTTAATATGATCCAACAGATTTAAAGAAACAGTACATATACTTTTACCAGCCAGAAGGGCCAACAGCAGTGGTTGCTGTGTGGCCTGGGGGGGATTTCTGTTCCCCCAGCTGCCATGGAGCACTCCTTTGCACAGTGTCTTTATTTGCACTGTGCACAGATTCCAGGATTTTCCTCTACATTAATACATTAAAACCTTTTAGTATTAATATTTTCTTGCTGCAGAATATATAATTTAATATATAATTCCTAGATCTTCAGACCAGTGATATTAAGTGCACTAGTGATACTGAATAATGCTGGCCTCAGTTTTCATGGGATTTAACTGGTTCATAGGGGCAGATTAATTGTTGCTCTATTACTCCATAGCCAGTGCAGCAGGGCTGTAGGCCAAATATAAGGCAGGCATGATGAATACCATTCGTGCAGTGTCCCCTTTGGCCAGGCACACAGCCCCTGCTAGAAAGGGCCTGGGGCAGGTGGAGGCAGAGCTGGGTCCCCCTGGTGCCCTAGTTATAGCCTTCTGCCCCAAAGCCCATAAGGACTGTGGCACTAGACTGGGGCCTGATACAGCCCCAGCAGCCCTTGAACTGGGGAGACAAGCTGCCTCCCCTTTGTCTTTGTGCCAACCCTAGAGCTGGGCAGACTGATGGTGTATAGTTTAGTATTTCATGGTTTGGATGTCTGAAGCTTTCCTTGCACTCTTTATAGCTTAGCAGAAAGACCTTCTCATGTTCCTTCCTGAGTGACTGTATCTAAGGGTATTTTGTTTTATTTGTTCCCTTTGTCATAGTTAAGTTAGGAAGTTTAACAGTATGATTATCTCAGCCTTTATTTCTGATCTGCTGAATCTCTCTCCTGGCAAGTTGTAATCCTTTCCATATAAGGCCCAAGTCTTAAATTGGTCTCGAGCTGTTACAGTAGAACCTCAGAGTTACGAACACCTCGGGAATGGAGGTTTTGTTCGTAACTCTGAAATATTCGTAACTCTGAACAAAACATTATGGTTGTTCTTTCAGAAGTTTACTACTAAACATTGGCTTAATACTCCTTTGAAACTTTACTATGCAGAAGAAAAATGCTGCTTTTAACCATATGAATTTAAAGGAAACAGGTGCAGAAACACTTAGTTCCCTTACCTTGTCAAATCTTTTTTTTTAAACTTTCTCTTTATTTTTTTAGTAGTTTACTTTTAACACAATGCTGTACTGTATTTGCTTTTGTTTTGGTCTCTGCTGCTGCCTGATTGCGTAGTTCTGGTTCCAAATGAGGTGTGTGGTTGACCAGTCAGCTTGTAACTCTGGTGTTTGTAACTCTGAGGTTCTACTATATAAGATAACCTGTTACTCATCTATTAAATATTTATTTAGGCTATATTTTCAAAGGTATCCACTAGTTTTGAATGCCTCAAATGCCCCTGCGTAAGACATAGTTGGGCCTGATTTTCAAGTGGTGAGCATCCAGCAACTCCAAGAGAAGCCAATGAGAGGTGCAGGTGTTCAGTACCTGCATTTTTCAAAATGTTGCTCTTATCTATTTCAGTGTCCCTTGAAAAGTGTCTGACTTTGTGTCACGGAAGCAAGCAGATGAATGGTTGCTATTCTGAGGAATGTACAGAATTTTCAAACATAGATTTGCTTGCTAAGAATAAAGTTAGTTAACACAGACACATTATGATTAAGGTTGCTTGTCTGTCACGGAGGTCATGGAAGTCACGGATTCCGTGATGTTCCGTGATCTCCGTGACTTCTGCAGCAGTTGGTGCTGGCTCAGGCAGCGTCTGGGCCAGCAGCAGCAGTTTGGGTTTGTGGGAGGGGGCTCAGGGCTAGGGCAGGGGGTTGGGGTGCATGGAGGTGCTTACCTGGGGGATGGGGAGGGCTCCCTGGCTCCCACTGGCATGTCCCTGCAGCTTCTAGGCAGAGGGGCCAGGTAGGGAGCCTGCCAGCTTCGCCAACCATTCCCTCCCTCCCTCCCAGCAGGGGTCCTGCTGTCCCATCCACCCTAGCACCAGTGCGGATCCTGGGCTGTGCCCCACCACCAGACCCTCCCTCCCAGCACCAGCGGGGGTCCTGGACTGCCCACCACCTGTCCCCTTCCCAGCACCAGCGGGGGTGCTGGGCTGCACGCCATCACCCACCTCTCCCTCAGCACTAGTGGGGGTTCTAGGCCATCCCACATCACCTGCGGCTCCCCCGGACTGCCTCCCCTTCCCTGCTCCCCAAGCACCCACGGCCTTGGCCCAAGTTTTAGTTCGGGGTATATAGTAAAAGTCATGGACTGGTCACAGGCCGTGAATTTTTGTTTACTGCCTGTGACCTGTCCATCACTTTTACTAAAAATACCCGTGAATAAAACATAGCCTTAATTATAATCTAAGGCATATTTTATTGTTACACCTGTGCCCCTTCATAGGGCTGGAGACTGAGGGCCCCACCTAAAATGAAAGCTCAAATATGGAGGGAATACTTCTGAAAGCCAGTTGTTACTGCTGAAGAAAGAAGAAACCTTGATTGGAATGGTCACCTGCCCTCTCTGCACTGGGGAAGGATTGTGGAGGCAGGCCGGTGGGGATGTGCTCTTATCCTGGCCACATTAAAAAGCTCATCACCATTGCTATGGATGGAGTATCTGAATGTGAAATCACCTGAAACCAGTTGACACTAGATGTCTTTTGAAAAATATCAATTCAGTGCACTATTGGAGAGTCCTTTGCTTGTATCATGTACTCCAGTAGTCATGGAGAAGATGGTCTGGGCTGTCTTATATTGCTCAAAATAAAACTTGCAAACATTCACCAAGATTCTGGGATTCAGCACTGTATGAATCCATTAGCTTACTAATGCCCCTCTGAAAAAGCAGTGGCTAAATACGATTTGAGGGTAATGGTAGATGAAATCAGCTGAACATGAGCTCCCAGAGTGACACCCCAAAAGGGGTAATGCAATCCTTGGATGCATAAACAAGCGAATCTTGAATAGAAATAAAGACATTATTTTACCTCTGTATTCGGTACTGGTATGACCACTGCTGGAACACTGTGTCCAGTTCCGGTGTCCACAATTCAAGAAGGATGTTATAAATGGAGGGGTTCAGAGAAGAGCCATAACAATGATAAAGGGTTAGAAGTATTGTTGTAGTTGTGTTGGTCCCAGGATATTAGCGAGACAAGGTAGGCGAGGTCATATCTCTTACTGGACCAACTTCTGTTGGTGAGAGAGACAAAGAGCTCTGTGTAAGCTCGAAAGCTTCTCTCTCTCACCAACAGAAGTTGGTTCAATAAAAGATATTACCTCACCCACCTTGTCTCTCTAAAGGAATAGAAAACACGCCTTAAAGTGATAGACTCAAAGAGCTCAATCTATTTAGTTTAACATAGAGAAGGTTAAGCTGTGACTTGATTACAGTCTATAAGTACCTATATAGGAAACAACTCTTTGGTAATGGGCTCTTCAGTATAACAAAGAAAGGTATAACAATCCAA
This sequence comes from Chelonia mydas, assembly GCF_015237465.2. Lineage (NCBI taxonomy): Eukaryota > Metazoa > Chordata > Testudines > Cheloniidae > Chelonia > Chelonia mydas. Next base: position 37,189,982 of record NC_057850.1, on the reverse strand, counting down.
TGGCTGGAAATGGAAGTGAGACAAATTTGGATTGGAAATAAGGTATACATTTTTAACAGTGAGGGTAATTAAGCATTGGAACATTTACCAAGGGTTATGCTGGAATCTCCATCATTGGCAATTTTAAAATAAACATTAGAAGTTTTTCTAAAAGATACTCCATAGGAATTATTGTGGGGACATGCTATGGTCTGTGCTACAAAGGAGGTTGGCTTCGATAATCACAGTGGTCCCTGCTGGCTTTGGAATCTATATGATAGGCTTCTAATCAATGACTGGAAGAGTAACAGCTAATCAGCAGAGAACAGCCAACAGCAATAACTAACTAGCTCTGATCTCCCGACAGATTCGGTACACAATCCTTCTTTTCTCTAACAATATCAAATATGTAAAGAGGAAGATAAATCTTCCTTCTGAAAGAGTGACTAATTAAACCATATTAAGAGTGTTTGAACTGTGGAGAAATCAAATATTGCAACATCCCTGTAATTTGTGCATATATTCCTAATAACTATTGCCTCAAATGAGAGACTCACTTACAGACTTGCTATTTTCCCTAGTAGTAGTAGAATGCAATTCTGTCCCTAGTAGAAGAATGTATCTATTTTATGTTTGAAATAAACTAAGATTTTATGATAATATGCCCCTTTTCCATTGTGAGAAGTCGTGGCTCAAAAGAGGTTAGGACTATTGCATTTGTGCTTTCCATATGATTGTTTCATCTTCAGAATAGAAAGTCTCTTTAGTGATCTGCATTGCTGATGCTATAATTATTGCATTCCTATTAACTTCAGTGAGAGTGTTGAGTGAACCAGAGCTGCAGGAACAAGCCTTAAAATGCAGCAAAGAAGCTTTGTCATTGCTACTTGGAGATTAAAGAAGTGCTGGGGGGCCACCTGCACAGAGAGGTCTGTTAAACAATCTCATATGATATTTCCTGTCAAAAGAATCAAACTACAGAGACAGACCCGAATACAGGTCCTGATACAAAGCCCATTTAAATAAAGGGAAATATTCCTGTTGATTTAATTAGGCCTTGAATCAAGACCACAGTGCAAATCCAGAAAGTCCTCCAGTTCTTTGAAGATATGCCACATAATCTTGTCCCACTTAATAGAGTGAAACCTTCCTTCTGTAACTACCCAAAGGTCAACAAAAATTGGTTGCATAATAGAAATTGTTTTTAACTAAGTCAAACAAAACTGTATTTGAAACCACAGAGATACTTTAAAGTCTTTGCTTAAGACAGGAAACTGATTATTAGAGGTGGACCTTAGTTCAGGTTTTACTATATATTTTTTATCCTTCCCTTCTGTGTCAAATACTTTTCTATAGCTGACGTTGACACATTTAATAACATATCCATGTTTGCAATATATTTTACTTTGCCTCAGAGATTAGTGTAGGCAATATAATTGCTTTTAGTCATTCAGCATGTTTGATCTTGTTGAGATTTGTCATTATACCGAAAAAGAAAAAATTACCTAGAATTACAAAAGAGTCCCAAACTAGCACTCCTTAGTAGGCAAACTCCCATTATGTTCAATGGGAGTGTTGTTTGATTGAGGGAGAACTGCCGATTGGGCCAGAGGTCTGGTATCTTCTTACCTGTAGTTTCCAAGTAGTCTAAACCCTTGTATTTTACTCTACTTTGAAGTTATTTGTGTGCATACATGTTTTCAGGGTTGGGGTGAAGTGTATTACAAGGACTTTATGTCTTCCTCTGAAGCTTTAGTATTGTCCATTACTAGAGACACATCCATCTGACTAGATAGACCTTTTTCTTATTTGAGAACGGAAATTCTTATGTTTCTTTATAACTTTGGACACTGCCATCTAATTGAAGCCCTGATTTTACTGGCTATTAAACTGTAATTTCTGGGACAAGTTCTCTGGATTCTAACATATCTATTCAATAAATTAAAAAGTCACGATGAGACGGTGGTATATTTTATTCTTCACCTCCTGCCCACAAAAATATAGTGTGAGTTGAGTTTGGGCTGAGCTAGAATTCTCAATTCAAATCTCTTCAAGTTCGAGGAATGTCAGGACAATGATCAGAACTTTGTGGCTTATGCTTATTTCTGTAATGGGCACAAACTAGAACTCCAGTTTCAAACACTCTCAAATTCAGAGAAAATTTAGATCTGGATCTTAAAGTTGTGAACTGGGTCTATCACAAAAGAGAATTTTTGTTGCTATTTACCCACACTCTCAAATTTGTTCAGAATGTGTCCTCCCTTTAACTACATGTCACTCAAGCAGGGCTTTCCTTGTACCTTAACTAAGGTCCCAGCCACAGACAAAGTTGTACCAGTTTTAACTAAATATGATTTTTATACTGATTTAATTAAACCTGTGCAATTTGTGTGTGTACCCTTGGTTTAAATCTAGTTTATATCAGCTTCACACATCTGTAAAATTTACAAGCACAAGCTAAACTGATCTAATCAGTTTTAAAGTGATGTAAGAAAATCCACACACAAAAATTGCACTGGTTTAACTAAACCAAATTAAATTAAACTGGCACAATGTCTGTGTTGAGACAAGCCCTCATTTTGTATCTTTTCACACTTCTATATAGTGGCATGTTGCCCGCAGCCTAGAAGTTTGGTGACTTATTTAACAGCTGCTACAAGCTGCCACATAGATCATATCCAGTTCTGAGCTTGTGTCTCAGCCTACTTGCATCATATTGTATCATTTGAATCAAATATTTATTTGAAATGCAGTTGTAAATGTGAAAGGTTTGTTGATCTACACATTTACTCATATCCATCTAGAAAGCAACTACACAACAGCACATAACAAGAATCAGCATATCAGAGAAACTCTCAAGAAGGGCACGTCTGTACTTGAAACTTGTGGCAGATTTTGTGTATCCGCATTAAGTGATCTTCATTAAGTGATCCGCAATAACTGTTGTGCAAGCGGTTTATATACACCACACTGTTATCCTGTAGTTAATGTACTTTCACCTTGTGTCCTTGCGGCCACACAGCACTGTTTTGTTTCTAAATAAACGCTCAGCATTCTGGTCAGCCATCCCATGGTGCATTGCTCTGTAGCTGTGCTCTATGCATTCTGGGATTTTTCGCACTGTGCATTGTGGGGTATCTATTGGCAGGCAATGGAATTGTGGGGCTGAGGGACAAACTAAATAATTACCATGATTCCTCATATTTCATCCCATCAGCCACCCGGCTTTTGCGAGCTAGCCAGCACCATTTTCAAAGCACTGTCAGGCATCACAGAGGATACATATGAGAGCACTATATTCATCACCATCTAAATTCATCCAGTATTCTTTAGAGCCAGGGCAACAGAGGCCATGTTGAGGAGGATTACATTGAACAGACGTTTCTCCTAGATGTCGTCCTGGGGTGGCTTCGCTTGATGTAGAGCTGCTTTTGGGAGCAGACAGATAGCACTTACTGGTGAGACAGGATAATGATGCAGACCTGGGATGACTAACAGCAGCGATATATCTTCGAGATATCAAAAGTTACTTTCCTAGAAATCTGTATAGAGCTGGAGCTGCAGTGGCAGAACACCGACACGAGAGCTTTTGTCAGAGTGGAGACGCGCATGGCCACTGCTGTCTGGAAGCTCACAACCATTGATTGCTACTGGTCAGTAGCTAAGCAGCTTGGTATTGTTAAATCAACTGTCTGGGCTATTGTCGTGGAGATGTGTACGGTCCTGGGCATCAGTCTGGGCTATGCACAGGAGGTTATTGATGGGTTTGCATGATTTGGGGTTCCCAAATTGTGCTGCGCACATTGATACGACCTGTGTGTTTATTCTTTGCCTCCTCACCCTCCAGCCTTGGAGTTAATCAACAGGAAGGGATGTTTCTTGATGGTTCCGCAAAGCCTAGTTGATCACTGTCAACAATTCACTAATATTGACATTGGGTGGTCTGGAAAGGTCCATGATGCCGGGATCTTTAGAATCTCTGGAGTTTTTTCCTGCAATGAGAAATGGAGTTTTTGCTCCCATGATGTCAATGGACATTGATGGTGTTCACAGTGTCATTGTAGCCATGTTGGTCCTGGGATATGAGAGCGACCAGGTAATATCTTTTATTGGACCAACTTCTGTTGGTGCAAGGGACAAGATTCCACCAGTCATTCTAGATACTCAGCTTTACCATATGCTCCCCTGGCTTTTGAAGCCTTTTACTCTATACTTGGATAGGAGAAAGAAACTGTTTAACTATACTGTGAGAGGGTGCACTCACTGCTGGTGGCGCCTCTTACTGGCCATCCTGGGGATTAGCTCTGCCAGGTGCTGTGTCCCCCTTCCAGTGGTGTCTTCACCCATCCTGTCTCATCCTGCAGTCCCTCTTGCTCCAGAAACTGCAGCCTCCCCTTTGTGACTCGGCCCTCCAATGAGGTCACTAGGTGGTTTCCCTTTCCTGGGGTAGGAAAGTCTCTTCTCATAACAGGCTCAGGCAGTTTTCCTGTTCACTGCCCTGCCACTGCCACTTCCCTAATGGCTGGTTGGGGAACCCAGGCCCACCCTCTACTTTGGGTTCCAGCTCAGGGACCCTCTATTCAGCAGTCAAGGCTTGTTCCACCCCATACCTTCCTGCATTTCCCTGAGCCCTTTCCTAACCTTCTGGTTCTCCCCTCCTTCTCTGGATCTGTCAGCTTCACCACTTCCTCCTCCCAGGAAGCAAGTGCAGGCTACATGTCTCTGCAGCCTCCAAACACTCCTCCCTCCTTCCAGGGAGTGACTGCAGCCTTTCCCATCAACCCTCGTCTTTTGCTAGCTTCCCTGCTTCATAAAGCCAGGACAGCTCCTCCTCCAACTGGACTTCATCAGCAAATTAGGCCTTAGCACTCCCTGGCTCTTCTCCAAGTATGGCCTATACAATAATTGGCCTAATTTACCCCATCAGGCCTTGTGTGGGGGGGACACTGCATCAGCTATACCTTGAGTGTTGCAGAATGACAATGGAGTGTGCATTTTGGAGATTGATAGATAGATAGAAGCGTTTGATGTCTAGGCTAGAGGCTGATGAGAAATAGCTGCTACTTATGACAGCTGCTTGCTGTGTTTTTGCGCAGCCTTTGTGAGAGCAAGGGAGAGAGCTTTGCAGATGGATGGGAGGAGGAGGTTGGCACACTTGGTGAACATTTTCAACAGCCAGAGAAGATGCCTCTGTGAAATGCTGCAGCTACTGAGGGGGCACAGTCCACGATGCATTATGTTCCTACTATGAGGCTAAGGGTCACTTGTGAACAATGTTTATGCTTTTGTATATCATATTGCCTCTATATAAATCCATGGTACGCCCACATCTAGAGTACTGTGTGCAGATCTGGTTGCCCCATATCAAAAAGAATATACTGGAATTGGAAAAGGTTCAGAAAAGGGCAACAAAAATTATTAGGGGTATGGACACAGCTTCCATATGAGGGGAGATTAATATAACTGGGACTTTTCAGCTTGAAAAAGAGACAACTAAGGGGGGTATGATAGAGATCTATAAAATCATGACTGGTGTGGAGAAAATAAATAAGGAAGTGTTATTTACTCCTCATAACACAAGAACTAGGGGTCACCAAATGAAATTAATAGGCAACAGGTTTAAAACAAACAAAAGGAAGTATTTCTTCACACAACATACAGTCAACGTATGGAACTCTGGCAGAAGATTTTGTGAAAGCCAAGTCTATAACAGGGTTCAAAAAGAACTAGATAAGTTCCTGGAGGATAGGTCCATGAATGGCTATTAGCCAGGATGGACAGGGATAGTGTCCCTCTCCTCTGTTTGCCAGAAGCTGGGAATGGGCGATGGGATGGATCACTTGATGATTGCCTGTTCTGTTCATTCCCTCTGAAGCACCTAACATTGGCTACTGTTGGAAGACAGGATACCGGGCTAGATTGATCTTTGGTCTGACCCAATATGGCCGTTCTTATGTATACAGCTTAAATCAGGATCACTGTGCTCGTATTAATGTGTATATTTTCAGTGCTGCTAGCTTTTGACATTCTGCATATAGGGATTCTAGTATACTGTATGTGGGAATTTTTAACATAGAGTATGGATGGATTTTATCATAGTGCATGTGAAAGTGGGCATTCTTATGAATTAAGTCAGTGGACATATGCATTTTCATGAATTGTTCTAGATGCAAAACCATGCAAAGACATTTTCAATAATTTTTATAATAAATAACAAATACACAAATTTGAAAGTTGTGATCAGTAAAAAAGTATTCAAGCTTCATAAGATTGTGCAAATTGAAAAACACTTTAGAAACCATTAAGTTATAAAGTATAGTGTGCAAATAAGTTTGTGCTTTCAAAGTCATAAATGTATATACGTAGGGCACTCAGTACTGCTCTCTGCATCTTGGAATATGGGATGATGGTAGAAGGAAATCTCCCTGTGTCTCACGGACCATGATTTTCTTTGTCTTGTGCCACAGACTGCCTAGAAAAAGACCTCTTTCCTGGCATTGTTGCAGTGAATGGTGTTTTGCAAAATGTGGAGGTTTCAGAGGTAGAAGGCTGCATAGGTGCATAGGCTATGGCTTAGGCAGGGGTGAAAGTAAGTCTAGGGACTTACAGGTACGGGGCTAGGCTGGGGCCGACTCTGGACCCCGGAAGGGGCAGGGCCTCGGGCGGAAGGGGGCTGGGCTGGGGGCGTCAGAGCCAGCCCCGGCCCACCCTGTACCGGCAAGTGCCTCCTTCCCCCTCCCCAGGATAACAGCGGCAGGCAGGGGCTCTGGCAACAGTTTGAAGGGTCCTGGGCGGTAGCGGTGGCCAGAGCCCTGGGCAGGGGAGTAATTACACAAGCACCTCTGCAGGCTGTCCTTACTCTGGGGGATGTTACTTTGAGGCATGTCACCAAAAGGCAGAGAAGGATTCTGTTCAAAAAGGCCATGGGCAAAGCAGAAACAATATGCTGTGCTGCTGTTTATCAGGGTGGTGCCCACAGAACTGGGGTACAACTAATAAGGAGCCACAAACTGTGGGCAGTGAGAGAAGAGCTGCATTGCTGTGCAATCTTCTTGCCAAAGCAGAACACTCTCTTTGGCTTAGGTTCTGTTTTTAAAACACCCATGACTCAGCACAAAGTGCCCTGTAAAATAAATAGAATGCTGCAGTAGCCCAAAGGGAGCTGAAATTCTTACAGTGCCTTACAATAAGGTTATTTTTGGAAATATTTATGTCCCATTACTTTTCTGATTTACCTCAGAATAGTGCGCGTTGGCTAAAAGCTGAGGGCATTAACAAAACTGTGAGCAAGATACATGATTCCAGTGTTTTTCTTTTCTGTGTCTGCCACTATAATAAAAATGCTTTTACTTTACACCATATTCTTTTTAACCCATGTGGTGCTGCCATCTTGGCTGGGGGCGGGGGAAGAAGAAAGACCAGGCAGGAGAGAGAGCAATAGACACTGCAGTGTGGAGGTTGAGGGGGTGGACAGTACACAGCAAGCTTAAGGCTTGTTGTGTTTTTTGTTTTGTTTTTATTTTTTAATTGATGCAAAGGACACACCAGTTTGTACACTCTCTCTAGTGTGGCCGCCATTTTGAGCAACAGATACATGGGGCTAGGATAGACCAACTGAGTGACACTTGGATGGTCCGTGGAACTAAGCTGTTTGATATATCATAGAATAATAACTGGAAATGGTCCTCTCCACAGATTGGGGCTCTGCCCATGATCCACATGGTTTCTCCAGATGTGATTCAGGCAGTTCCTGGGTCTCCAGGACTGTGTCTGCTTCTTAGTTCACTGGCCCAATGAGATCAGGGATTTCATTGTCATTCTCCTCCTGGTCTTCATCATGGTTGACGGTTGCAGGGGTGTCATTGGTGGTGTCCACAAAATGCAGTGGTTGAGTTGTGGGATCTCTCATAAATATATAGTCCAACTCATCAGAGAAACTGCAGACTCTGTGAGCTCTCCCAGAGGTCCTATTATTGTCCTGCATGCTCTTAACCTAGCCAGAGTTCCTTGTTGTGGCACTGCTTAGGTCCCGATTGTATCCTTTTCCTTCATTTGTTTGGACAGCCATATGTGCATTGTGGTGGCTAGATTTCAGAAGGCAATGAAGTCCAGGCCCTCAGCATGAGGCCACACTGAAGCAAAAGGCATGACTCTTTAACAATCAGGAGTATGACACAGGTATGTGAACGCCCCACAAGCTGGATTCACAAAGGACAGAACTTGGCTGTGTGCTAGCATTTAAACAAGAAGGTGACATCTGGTCGGGATGACCATGGAGTAGTAAAGGACACACAGGTAGACAGATGGGCTAACCCAGGTGCCCAGCAAAGCAATGTGGGATACCAGTAGGAGGACTTGGTAGATGAGCAACAGTTGCTTAGGGATGGGGATTCAGCCACACCTACTTTGTTGTGGGTAAATTTATCCCACATCTCAGTAAGTCTGCTTCCAAAGCAGGCTTAATAGCACACATTAAAACAACAGATGATTCGCAAGAACAAAATAATCTTGTTTGTGGATGCAAGGCACTTTAATGCGACATAACTCCAACTAACCTGCTATACATTTCAGATGTAGACAAGCCCTAAGCAAAGGCATTATCTTCATTAGTCATAAAAATCAAGCATGAGGCTGCCAAAACCCATAGCCAGGAAACATAGGCAATGTTAAGAGGCCTAACAACTTGCCAACCAAAACCCCACTGAATAAGTCAAACCCCACTCAGACCACACAATAGATCCAAGGGGTAAGAAAGTTCAAGAAGACATACAATGATGGAGAATCACATGAAGTTGTGCCTCTCTCTCTCTGGTACAGACAGAATAGGTGGTTGCCTGGAGCAACAAAATGTCCACTAACTATTTGCGTCTGTATGTGCCTCCAATCTGGAGGAGTTGGACATTGGCTGTTTGCCTAGATCAGCAGAAACCCTCGAGCTAGCCCCACTCAAAGGCCTGGTGGTTAGCCACTTGGTGTAGCTTCTTGGTGTAGAGGAAACACATTAATGAAAACGGTGACTTAGAATCATAGAATATCAGGGTTGGAAGGGACCTCAGGAGGTCATCTAGTCCAACCCCCTGCTCAAAGCAGGACCAATCCCCAACTAAATCATCCCAGCCAGGGCTTTGTCAAGCCTGACCTTAAAAATATTTAAGGAAGGAGATTCCACCACCTCCCTAGGTAACGCATTCCAGTGTTTCACCACCCTCCTAGTGAAAAAGTTTTTCCTGATATCCAACCTAAACCTCAAAAAGAAAAGGAGTACTTGTGGCACCTTAGAGACTAACCAATTTATTTGAGCATAAGCTTTCGTGAGCTACAGCTCAAGTACTCCTTTTCTTTTTGCGAATACAGACTAACACGGCTGTTACTCTGAAACCTAAACCTCCCGCACTGCAACTTGAGACCATTACTCCTTGTTCTATCATCAGCTACCACTGAGAACAGTCTAGATCCATCCTCTTTGGAAGCCCATTTCAGGTAGTTGAAAGCAGCTATCAAATCCCCCCTCATTCTTCTCTTCCGCAGACTAAACAATCCCAGTTCCCTCAGCCTCTCCTCATAAGTCATGTGTTCCAGTCCCCTAATCATTTTTGTTGCCCTCCGCTGGACGTTTTCCAATTTTTCCACAATCTTCTTGTAGTGTGGGGCCCAAAACTGGGCCTTGCTCCGGTACAGCTGACATGGAGCAGACTGCAGGGCCCTGGAGCAAGATGCACCAAGATGCATCAGTCCTGGTTTACACCTGTTCACTTGACCTAAGTTAATAGGAGTAGGTAGCAGTGCACCATGTACTGATGTAGCTGTACCAGTGGCAAGAACGAGAAAAAAGAAAAGGAACTTAACTCTGTTCAGGTGTACAGCCAAAAGTGAAAACAAAGGAACTGTACATAGACTGTGCACGTAGAGAGTGTGCATCACAACACTTTCTTCCTGGTCATTTCAATCAGTTATTTAAACCCCCCTGATTATAGCCTTTTCTGCTCTGCCAGTGCAACCAGTGGCCAGAGAACACCTATTGGCAACCTTTTCTTCTTTACCAACATACCCAACCACCTCAGACCAGTGTTCTGCTCCCCCTCAAAGGAGACCAGAAGAGCATATTCACAGCTCTGCCAACTGGAAGGAAAATGTACTAGAGACGAGTCATAAACAACATCATGTCAAATGGGCTTGAGGAGAGGCAAGTCATGCCAGGAATTGGGGAAGGAGCCTGCAAAAGTGCCTAGCGTGACCCACGTGCAGAAAGAATTTAGCCTAGAGGGATAGAGGAGATTGTGAAATCCTGTCTATTAGGGAAGGAATGGTTTGTACCTGGGAGGGCCAGATGAACTGTTTAGTTCTTGTAATGTTTCAGAAACCAGATCCTAGGAATGAGGGAACTTTATCTGAAGCATGTTGGATGTGTGCATTTCTTGGAGAGTCAGAGGGCAAAGTGTGGCCTGGACAACCCAATGATGGGACAGACTAGAGTGAACCCTCCACATTTGCCCCAATCTCTTCAACCTGTGCCTAGCTTTTGGTGCTTAACAGAGGAATTATGTTATTGTGACATGAAGTTTCTATGGACATTCTGAATCTCATGGTATTTGTGAACTCCATGTGGGCCCAATGTGGGTGGCCATGCTCTGGGGAGTAGTTTACAGGAAATCAAATATGGGAATGGGAGAGAGACAGACACATGGATGGGAAGGGGATGCTATTGCTATTAATAATGCCTTGTGCCACTCCAGATGCCTAATACTAGGATTGCAATTTTGGTTGGATGTCTCCCTGGAGGTTTCATCACATGACATAATCTTTAATTAAATATTAATCTTTAATTCATGGAGACTCCAGGACAATCCTAGAAGCGTGGCAATCATACTTTCTATCTCAAAATGAGTTATTTAGGGGGAGGTGCTAGTTCAGTTTAATTTAAACCTATTCCAAGTTTACTTAAGCTAAACTGGCAAAACCCACCGTTGACCTTTACAATAAGAGTTTTCACATCGGGGTTTGCAGCAGTGTAAGTATATTGGTTCAAATTCATACTTTTGGTTGTAGTTGTGCAACTTTCCTGTGTACACAAGGTCTCAGACTAGGCTTATACAATCATGGAGACCAATTTGCTACAGTGTGTAAACATTTTGTTGTACTAAACCTGGCCAATGAGTAATGTGATAGTTTTGCTGTTCTTCATAAGCTTGTATCCCTTCCTTCCACCTCACTCCCATCCTTCCTCCGCATCAAAAAATTGGTGAGTTCTGTGCAGTGCTGACAGGTGATGTAAGTAATGCAGTGTCTACACAGACACTGTGTTGCCCTAACTACATTGACCTAAGCACTATGCCTCTTGTGGAGGTGGAGTTATTAGGTCGGTGTAATGGGGGACTTACATCAGCAGCAGCAATCCTGTAGTCTAGACACTTACAGAGTTAGGTCAATGTAACCTTATGTTGACCTAACTCTATAGTGTAGACTAGGGCTAATACCACATTCTGCCCATGACTAGCTCCTCTGACAACAATCAATTGGTTGAAATGATTTCACAGTGCTTAACTTGTGATAATTAGGTCTCAGCATTAACCCTCCTGTGAGCTGACTGCAGGGCTCAGGGTAGGGAAGAAGTTATTATTTCTGTTAGTGTTACTGTTTCAGTTTGTTTTCAAGCTCCATAAAATGACAGTGCTTTTGTTTACATGCTGCAGGCCATCTCTATAACCAGAGGAGACGGGCATTTTATTTTTAAATATGAAAGCATAGAATCCAGAGAAAATGTGTTCAATTCCATCTGAAGGAAGACCGTAAATCCTAGTCTTCTGATCTCCACTGCCATGAATTTTTACCTCCCCAGGCTATTTAATTATTGACAGGCAATTCAATTACACTTGTCACCTTAGTGTCTGAGTGCCCTCCAAAATGATATCACTTATAGAACTCTCCTTTTTTACCCCTTTAAGATGGGTCCTCTCTAGGACTGAGTGCTTAGAGGCTGATTCCTTCTGGTTTGGGTGTCTTAACATTTCTCCAGATAAGCGTGTTACAATTTCAAACAGGTTTCAGAGTAGTAACCGTGTTAGTCTGTATTCGCAAAATTTAAAATTTAAAACAGGTGATTCTTGCGATAAGCCTGTAGCACTCACACTATGAAGTCAGTTATGATTGTCAAATGCAAGCGCTCCAAGGGACAGAAGAGTAAATGTTTGTAGTTTTTGATTATGAGCTAAGATCACTGCAGAGGAGAATGTATGTGGTATTGATGCTGCTCACAATGGGCAGTTGCCCATGTCATAAAACCATCATGTGTTTAGTTAAAGGAGAGCTTTGTTTAGGAAAGAAGAATCTGAAGGGAATAATTACCTCTTAGCTGGAGAGAAGTGGCTCTTCCAGGGCGGGAACAAGGTTTCAATCACCTCTTAAGCACAAAGAAGGAGGTTATTGCAAACCTGAGTTGCGGGTCACTAACAATACAAAGCTGAAAAGGAAAGCAGGCCTTGCAGTTCCTTACATCTATCTCTTGTATTATAAATAAATGCTTTATTTTCCCTCACTGTAGCTGTAGGTACCCAATTATACAAATGGAAATGAGAGGGGGAAGCCCTAAAATAGTGCAAAAGGCCAGATGATGGTGGAAAGGCAGTGCAAAAAGGAAAGGAGGATCTGAAAGTCAAGATTTTTTAACCAGAAGGAAAAAATAATCGGAGATCATTATTCTGGTTATTTGTGTAATGAAGTTATGAAATGCTCTCTCCTGCAGCTCATAAAATTTTGACCCATGTACTGGCTGATTATTTTGTTTTTCGTTAAACAAAGTAACATGCAAACAGTGCTGTGTTCTGGAGAGACGATAATCTCTACCCCCCAAAATCCCTTAATTATTCAACAAGAAAATGCACTTTACAAAGCCCGTTCAACCATCAGTAGCGTTCAATGTGAAGTTTGTGCTTATGAGTAAATGCACAGTAGGATTCACTGTAACTGGAAAATTGTGGTTCAGGGCATATCCCAGGGGAGTAAAGGGAAGGGAAGCACTTATTTAGATTGTGAATTCAGTTTGACCTTTATTGTCTCCTATTTCTCAATTCAAATATAGGACTAGATTGCACAGTGTTTGTGTTAACAGAAGTCACACTAAGGGCTTGTCTACACTACGCAGGTTTTAGTGACAGCCTTGTCGCTAAAAGTCAGCGTGTGTGAACGCTCTCTATCGGTATTTTGTCGGCACTTTTGCAGACAAAATACTTCCAGCCCCGCGAGCGGCAGTAGCTTTGTCAGCAGGAGAGCGCTCCTGCCGACAAAGCTGCATTCACACCGCCACTTGCGTCGGCAAAACTTTTGTCTTTCACGGGGGGGCTTTTTATAAGTACCCGTGAAAGACAAAAGTTTTGTCGACAACGTCCCAGTGTAGACGTACCCTAACTTCAATTAAAGTTTTTCCTACTTAAGAACTGTAGGATTAGGCCAATGGTAATTAGAGGAGAACCAACACATCTAAAATGAGCAGTTTTACATAAATGTAAAAGATTGTAAGGAATTTTTTTAAAAAAACTTCACAAGGAAGGCTAGTCAAGTAAATAGGCTGGCAAATGAAGAGAGCACATTCAATTCTAAGTCATTTTTATCCAATTTGATTCTTCCTCGGAGAGCTGATACATTTTTTTAAAAGGAAATGTTTAAAAAAGATTTAATCAGGTGCATAGTTTGAACAATCAAACTGACTCAGTGCTTCCAATGAACAATGGGATTATCCGCCTTTCAATCCAGATAAAACACTTCCCTCCTGGGTTACTTCTGATTTTTGTGTTGTTATAATACTTTGCATTTATATAGCTGTTTATCTGTTGGATCACAAAGCAGATTATAAAGGTGGTCATTGTTATTTCCATTTCCAGTAACTGAGGCTTTGTCTTCAATGGCCTCAGTTACTGGAAATGGAAATAACAATGACCTACCTTCACAGTAGGTCAGTGGCAGGTGTGGGAATAGAATCCAGGTCTCCTAACTTCCACCCCATTGGACAAGAGATGCCCCAATTATTGAAAGGCAATCTGAAATCACTGTCAAATTACCTTCCAAATAAGCAAGAAGGGAGAAAAATAGTTCTGCTATAAAACAGGCATATTTCTTAAATGGAACAATATTACCTATTGTTTTATAACAATTTGAAAATTATTTTAACAGATACACCAATATACATTGTACAGAGTGAGGAAAACAATGCACACAAATCATCGGGCTGCAGATGCACACCAGTTTAGTCTTCTGGATGCATAGATACATATCGTTAAGGTCTGAGGATATCTATCTAGTATTGATGCATGTTTTAAGAGCAAGTTTGGTACCCCAGTCTTGGCTTGACACTGTTAGATCAATTTTACTCCATTTTGTCTTATTTTTTGCTCATCCTCTCTTGAAAAGATTATGCAATAGAAAATTGTAAGGGGTTTGTAGATCTGAAAGGAAAAATCTCTGGTGAATTACCATTGTGTGCCTTGTGTTTTTACAGTAACAAACGCCTTGTGGCCTTAGTACCAAATGAGACACCATTCAATACCAGACGAGCCTACACAAGTGAAGATGAAGCCTGGAAGTCGTACCTGGAAAATCCCCTAACAGCAGCTACCAAGGCTATGATGAGCATAAATGGAGATGAGGACAGTGCTGCTGCTCTCGGCCTATTATATGATTATTACAAAGTAGGTAACTTGATTGATATATCTTCCAACCCTGCTAATTAGCAGGGGTCTGTTTTTAAGGCATACCAAGAGAGAGAATTATGCTGCAGAACAATTTCCAAATAAGTGTCTTTCCACTGGACACGAGGATTAAACTCCCTCTCCATTTCAAGAAGACAACTTAAAGGCCTTTTGATTTAGCTATGACTGGGGATTAAAGCTAAAATTACAAACCTTAAAAGAACCCAGCACCCACTATTTTGTTCAGCACAGTATTCTTGCTTTTCTTCATTTTTAAAAGCCTCTGATGAATATAATTAAGTTTTCTTTTGGTTTATAAACCTGGAGTATTCTTTAAAAAGCTGAGACCATGCTCATCTGGAGGTTTTTCTGTGGTATCACGACTCATTTTGGGTAAATTGAAACTTTTTATTTTTGCCCACTCTTTAACTGGGTTTTCTCTCTTAATGGCAGTTCCATTTGTTATTGTTGTTGTTATTGATTTGTATTAAAGTAGTGCCCAGAGGCCCCACTGGTCTCAGACCCTATTGTGCTAGGCACTGTACAGACACAGAATAAGAGTCAGTACCTGCCCCAAGGAGCTTACAGTCTAAATAGACAATGAGAGAGACAAAGGGTAGAAGAAAGGAAGTAGTGTTACGCTGTTTACAGATAGGGAACTGAGGTGCAGAAAGATTAAGGGATTTAATCAAACTCACATAGGAAGCCTGTGACAAAGTCATGATTTGAAAACTGAGACCCAGGCCAGTAGCTTAACCACGAAACCATCTTTGTTCTCATATCTCTGATAATGTCTAAGTATGGCTGTTGCTAAGACTCTGACCCTGATTACTGGCTCTGACTGAAGTCAAAGCAAAACCTCAGAATGCTTCTTACCAACTTTGCCATGCAGTACCTGTGTGAGAAATACCATTTTAACCCCTGCAGCGATCCTGCTCTAAAGCATGAGACTCAATGCTGATTCCTGTTTGTGTAATCTGAAGTTCTTGTTGTTTCACTTAAATTGTCTTGGTCCCAATGTCTCTGATGTCTTGGATGACATTTTTTTTACATTACTTTTACAATAAATGTTCATTTTCACAACCAAGCCATGTTTCATTGGGGTTTCTTTTTCATGTTTTGTTTTTAACTAACCAAACAATATTCACCTCAACAATTTAAAATCTCTTGAAAGTATAAAATAAATTATCTAAATTGATCAGAGGGGTAGCCGTGTTAGTCTGTATCCACAAAAACAACAAAGAGTCTGGTGGCACCTGAAAGACTAACAGATTTATTTGGGCATAAGCTTTCGTGCGTAAAAACCCACTTCTTCATATGCATGGAGTGAAATTGCAGGCATATATATAATGGCACATAAAGAGAAGGGAGTTACTTTACAAGTGGAGAACCAGTGATGACAAGACCAATTCAGTCAGGGTGGATGTGGTCTACTTCCAATAATTGATGAGGAAGTGTCAATGCCAAGAGAGGGAAAATTGCTTTTGTAGTGAGCCAGCCACTCCCAGTCCCTGTTCAAGCCCAAATTAATGGTGTTAAGTTTGCAAATGAATTGTAGCTCTGTAGTTTCTCTCTGAAGTCTGTTTTTGAAGTTTTGTTGTAGTATGGCTACTTTTAAGTCTGTTATTGAATGTCCAGGGAGATTGAAGTGTTCTCCTACTGGCTTTTGTATGTTACCATTCCTGATGTCTGATTTGGGTCCATTTATTCTTTTGCATAGAGACTGTCCAGTTTGGCCAACGTACATGGCAGAGGGGCATTGCTGGCACATGATGGCATATATCACATTGGTAGATGTGCAGGTGAATGGCCACTGATGGTGTGGCTGATGTGGTTGGGTCCTATGATGGTGTTGCTAGAGTAGATATGGGGACAGAGTAGGCAGTGGAGTTTGTTGCCATTTACAACGCACACTTTACTTCTCTACAGAGGAAAAAGGACAGTCTAAATTATCTAAACTCCTACATGCCACAAGGGACTACAACAGTGATACCCTTAACTCACCCAAAAATATTGTTAATCTATCCAACCACACACTTAGCCCAGCAGAAGAGTCTGTCCTATCTCGGGGACTCTCTTTCTGCCCCCCCCTCCCCCCCCGCCCCCCCCGCCTGAACATGATAGAGTTCTGCGGTGATCTGGAAGCCTACTTTTGCCATCTCTGACTCAAAGAATATTTTCAACACACCACTAAACAGTGCACTGATCCACAGGAATCCTCCTACCCACTGGACACTAGCATTAAACTCCCTCTCCGTTTCAAGAAGACAAGAAGAAGAAGAATTCCATGTGGACTCCTCCTGACGGTCGAAATGACAGACTGGACTTCTACATAAAGTGCTTCCACAGACGTGCACAGGCTAAAATTGTGAACAAATAGCATCACTTGCCCCATAACCTCAGCCATACAGAATGCAATACCATCCACAGCCTCAGAAACAACTCTGACATTATAATCAAAGGTGCTGACAAAGGAGGTGCTGTAGTCATCATGAACCGGTCAGATTATGAACAGGAGGCTGCCAGGCAACTCTCCAACACCACATTCTACAAGCCACTATCCTCCAATCCCATTGAAGAGTACCAAAAGAAACTACATGAGCTGCTCAAGAAACTCCCTGCTACAACATGGGAACAAATCTACACAGACACACCCCTAGAGCCCCGACCAGGGGTATTCGATCTGCTAGCCAAGATCCATAAATCTGGAAATCCTGGATGCCCCATCATCTCAGGCATTGGCACTCTTATAGCAGGTTATCTGGCTATTTGGACTCTCTCCTCAGACCCTATGCTACCAGCATTCCCAGCTACCTTCGAGACACCACTGACTTCCTGAGGAAACTACAATGCATTGGTGATCTTCCTGAAAACACCATCCTGGCCACCATGGATGAAGAGGTTCTTTACACCAATATTCCACAAAAGGATGGACTACAAGCTGTCAAGAACAATATCCCTGATGAGGCCTTGGCACACCCACAAGGGGCCATGCTTTGTCCAGGCTGAGCTTTGTAACTTTGTCCTCACCCACAACCATTTCAGATTTGTGGACAACTTATACCTTCAAGTCAGAAGCACTGCTACGCATGGCCCCACAGGTACCCGCCTGGCCCCACAGTTTGCCAACATTTTTATGGCTGACTTAGAACAATGCTTCCTCAGCTCTCATCTCCTAGCCTAGCGTCCTTCCTCTATTTGTGCTACATTGATGACATCTTCATCATATGACCCATGGGAAGGAGGCCCTTGAAGAATTCTACCTGGATTTTAACAATTTCCACACCATCATCAACCTCAGCCTGGACCAATCCACACAAGAGATCCACTTGCTGGACAGTACAGTGCAAATAAGCGATGGTCACATAAACACCACCCTATACCAGAAACCTACCGCTATTCTTACCTACATGCCTCCAGGACACATCACACAATCCATTGTCTACAGCCAAGGCCTAAGATACAACCACATTTGCTCCAATCCCTCAGACAGAGACAAACATCCACAAGATCTTTATCAAGCATTCTTAAAACTACAATACCCACCTGGGGAAGTGAGGAAACAGATTGACTGAGCGAGATGGGTGCCCAGAAGTCACCTACTGCAGGACAGGCCCAACAAGGAAAATAACAGAACACCACTGGCCATCATGTACAGCCCCCAGCTAAAACCTCTCCAGCACATCATCAACGATCTACAACCTATCCTGGAATACAATCCCTCACTCTCACAGACCTTGGGAGGCAGGCCAGTCCTCTCTTACAGACAGCCCCCGAACCTGAAGCAAATAGTGACCAGCAACTACACACCACACCACAGAAACACTAATCCAGGAACCAATCCTTGTAACAAGCCCCGCTGCCTACTCTGTCCCCATATCTACTCTAGCAACACTATCATAGGACCCAACCATATCAGCCACACCATCAGGGGCTCACTCACCTGCACATCTACTAATGTGATATATGCCATCATGTGCCAGCAATGTCCCTCTGCCATGTACATTGGCCAAACTGGGCAGTCTCTACGTAAAAGAATAAATGGACCCAAATCAGACATCAGGAATGGTAACATACAAAAGCCAGTAGGAGAACACTTCAATCTCCCTGGACATTCAATAACAGACTTAAAAGTAGCCATACTACAACAAAAAAAACTTCAAAAACAGACTTCAAAGAGAAACTGCAGAGCTACAATTCATTTGCAAACTTAACACCATTAATTTGGGCTTGAACAGCGACTGGGAGTGGCTGGCTCATTACAAAAGCAATTTTCCTCTGTTGGTATTGACACCGCCTTATCAATTATTGGGAGTGGACCACATCCACCCTGACTGAATTGGTCTTGTCATCACTGGTTCTCCACTTGTAAAGTAACTCCCTTCTCTTTATGTGCCATTATATATATGCCTGCAATTTCACTCCATGCATATGAAGAAGTGGGTTTTTACGCACAAAAGCTTATGCCCGAATAAATCTGTTAGTCTTTAAGGTGCCACCGGACTCCTCATTGCTTTTATCTAAATTAAGGGTGTCAGAACATGTAGGCAGTGGACTCAAGCCAACCTCCGAGATACATCAAACAGGCCTGTCAACCAACAGAACACTTTAGTACAAATATGACACCACCAACTACATAGGTGAGAGGTTTTTCGCAGGAGTGGGTGGGTGAGATTCTGTGGCCTGCGTTGTGCAGGAGGTCAGACTAGATGATCATAATGGTCCCTTCTGACCTTAGCATCTATGAATCTATAAGTGAAGATCAGACGCCAGTCCTCCGTGTCTCTGTTGTCTTAGAAAGATACTTTATGTTAATTTTGACTACTGGAGGACAGGTGCTTATTGGTTTTTCCTCTAAGCCTGAATGTCTCCTGATTTTTCTTTGGTGCTTTAAAGGCAGTAAACACAATTTTGATTTGGTTTCAAGCCTGTCCTTGCTCTGTTTTCATGGTGGTCCAATGCCATGATGAACTGGAAATAGCTTCCTTCTGCTGTAAGAAATAGCTCAGAAGTGCTGGTTCCAAAAACTGCTAATTTAGCCGGAGAAAAGAGGCCTTGAAGAACTTGGGGCCTTGAAATTTTATTAAAAGCCTGAAGAGCTATTTGGGATAATGAAAACATGAGGACTGTCTGAGGAAGGTAGGAAGGCCCACATGCTCTCAGAATTCAAAGAGCAGAACCAAGAAAGTCTAACTGTAAAGTAAAAATGGGTTTATGTTTTTTTCACATTCTTTGGGATGTGTTAAGAAAGCCTTTTGTTCTCATTGTTTCTACATTCAAAATTCAGATATTGTCTACCTTGTTTTTCCTGGAAGACTCTATGGAAACCTACTTGATTTATGACGTCATAGAAATCATGCAAGTGAAACTTTGTTAAGTGAAATAGGAAAGGTTTTTTATTTAGACAGTTTAAAACTCTTTGGGTCTCATTCCTGTGCTTGAGTCAGGGAAGGCTGGGGTGGGGCCAAGGTGGCTTTAAATTACCTTGAGTGTCACATAATCTGGATCCATAGAGGGGCCTGCTCTGACTTTCATTCTGCTTCTCATGGTGCTCTATAAACCCAGGGAAGCAGAGAATAGCTGTAGTTCAGTGTTCTCTGGTGATGCCCCAACATGTCGCCACCGTTACCCTAGATGTGGAAACAGGGCTGGTACACAGCCCTGGCACCATCTCTAGACCAGCCAGGGATGCTCTTTGAGCAGAGGATATTCTCAGGGGACTGTTTTCTCCCACATTAAGGCCCATTTATGCTGCCAGCCTAGTGTAAAAGGGCCTTGGGATAACTGAGAATTAGGCCCTTTGTACTTTTTAACACCATTTAATTCAAAAGGGTGAGGAGAATGCCTCCTAGTTAAAGATTCAGCACCTCCATGCACTCCAATTAAGGTAAGTGAGATAGTTCCTGATCCACACCTCTCAGTAATTCAAGGAGTTCTGTAAAAACAGAACCGAAGTGCTGGTCTACACACAAATTTGCCCGGATTGAATCAAATTGGTTTTCGGAAACCAATTTACTGTGGTGCAAGTCAATGGCTGTGTCTATATTACAGAGACCATACCATCATAACTACGTTGGTGTAGCTGTGCCAGCATATCCCAATAGTGCAGTCATAACCTACACCAACCTAAGGGTTTTTCCGTGAGCACAGGAACACCACCTCCCCAGACAAAGTTAGCTATGTCGGAGGAAGCATTCTTCCATCAACATAGCTGCAACTACACTGCGGGGTAAGTTGACACAGGGTAAGTCGACCACATTACAAGCGCTACAGGGCACAGCTATAGTGCTATAGCTACACTGCTATAGTGTAGACACTTGCTACAGTGATGGAAGGGTTTTTTCCGTCCGTGTAATAAATCCATCCCCTGGAAGGGTGGTAGCTAGGTCGATGGAAGAATTCTTCTGTTGACCAGCGGTGATGACACTGGGGCTTAGGTTGGCTTACCTGCGTCTTACAGGGGTATGAATTCTTCACACCCCTGCATGCTGTAGCTAGGTCAGCCTAAGTTTTAGGTATAGTCCAGGCCATAGCTACATTAGTTAGATGTGTGTTTTTTTCACACCCTTGACTGATATAGCTATGTCAGCCTAACTTATAAGTGTAGACCAAGTCAATGTGTGAAGACTTTTAATTTGGAATAAAAGTAATTATGGGCTTGACTACACGATGGGGCAATGCATACTACAGGGATGTTACTTCTAAAGCGAACTAACATGTTGCACGTTAATTGGTCCATATAGACCCTGCTGGTGTGCTAAAGGTTCCCAAGTGTGCAATTAATGCATAGCATATTAGTGTGCTTCAGAAATTACACCTCTGTAGTGCGCATTGCTACACCATGTAGACAAGCCCTCAGTTTGATTTGGCTAAAGCTAGTCTTTTACTCATCTGAGCTAAATTGACTTCAATCATTTTATTCTTAACTAAGACTATGTACACACCAATGTGTGCCAAAATAGCTAAATTGGTTTTAATTCACTCCTTTTATTATTTTTGTGCAAACTGTATTTATACCAACCTGGAACTTGATACTTCTGGTACACCGGACCATCGCTAGAACATGCGTCTGTATAACGCGAATAGGGATATAATGCGGTCACGGCCATGGATCCCAAATATAAGCACTGTACAGTATAATTTTTTTGAGTATAGATGCAATAAATCGACTGCTGAGCGCTCTCCTGTCGACTCTAGTACTCCACCAGAATGAGAAGCGCAAGCGCAGTCAATGAGGGAGCATCAACTATTCACGTAGCTGAAGTTGCGTATCTTAGATCGACCCTATGCGGTGGTGTAGAAAAGGCCGTTCTTTTGCTACACAACTGTCCAGCGAATCCTCCGGCCAAAAGACTCAGAACCCGTGACAGTAAAATACAGGTTGAATACTTACCTAAAATAACGACTTCCAAAATCCAGCTGCTTGATCAAGATGTATCGCCATTTTTTAGCAGCACTATCGACGAAACTTGGTACGACAAGTGATAGAAAGCAAATTGTCTGTCACCGATTTTCTGAAGAAGTTGACTATAAAAGACTTCTTTTACATTGGCGGCGATTTTTGGAATTTATTATGCGCTGAAACGATAAACCGCTAGTGGATGGTGGGATGCGAGAGTCGTTTGGCCACCTGCTCCTGGAAGAAAATGAAGAAAGCAGATCACAGTGTGACGAGGAATTCGACTTAGAGGGATTTACAGAGGAGGAAGTTGGAAGAACAGACATGGAGTGGATGCAGGAGCTGTGCCAGCAACTGTCCGGGCTCGGGGTAAATGTTCTGCCACAAAATATCGAGTCCTGGATAAGAGGTGACGATGAAGCAGAAGAATTTTGTCCCGTTGCTGAAAGTCTAACAGATGACCAAATTCTTCAGGCAGTACAACCAAACAACATTCCAGAAGCTGAAGAATTGGCCTTCACCGTGAAAAAAGAAGAGGAAGATGAAGTGGACGTCGTTCTCTGCGACCGTAGCCGGCTTAGAGACTGCTTTGAGAAGGTTTGAGACGCAAGACGTTGAGCTTATAAAAATTATGCAGCTCCGTAGTCTTTTGCCGTTTGCTAAGCGGAAGCGGCACAGCAGCAAGAAGCAAAAGCCACTCACCGACTTTTTAAAGAAAAAACAAGACTAGTTTATTGTAATGTCGACTTTAAATTTCCAATAAAGCAATACTTTTTTTCTTGTTTATTGTTTCCTTCAAGTGGGAGTTTATTTTCTAAGGTTTTCTATACTTTATGGATGTGACATTTACTGTATACAGTAAATTTCATTTTAACGTGGTCCCCGCTATCACGCGGTACTTGGCATGGATCCCAAATCCCGCGTTCTAGCGAGGGTCCGGTGTATTTCAAAGGTAAAAAGCAAGCAGAATAAAACCTTATTTTGGGGAAAGAAAACTAAAAACCTTTCCAGGCCTTCTTTACATATCCAAGAACCAAAGGAGAGAATAATTCCTGTATTTTTTCCCACCTGGGGGAGGGTAGGGTAGGGGAGTCATCTTTAAGGTTACTGTCAATATAATAGAAAAAAGTAAGCCCTGACATCCATGAGTTTGACATCCTTGGTCTAAATAAACCTTACCTTTTGTTAGACTATATTAATCTGAAGTTGCAAATACAAACTGTTACACTTGCCTGACCAATGCCTGGTGCTTTTCTCAGGTTCCCAGAGATAAAAGGCTGTTGTCTGTTAACAAAGTGAATGACAATCAAGAAGACCAAGATAAAAGGTATTGTATCATTTAAAATAATATATTAATACACTGCAAGTAAAAGAAACTTTGATCAGATGTGAATCAAAAGAATTGTTATGGCCTCTGACTTCCTTCTGCAAGATAAAAGAACAAAGTCTAGTGTGGGAAGCAACCATTACACAGCTGTACATATTAAAAAAATTAAACGGGATTTTAAAAAAAAGTGATTTGCAAAGTAATAAAGAATCCCAGTGAAGTTGTCATGTTATTTGAAAAAGTAAACCAGAAAAAAATATTGACATTAGAAATACTGCTTTTTTTGGGTAACAAAAGCTATGTAGTTTGGCTTCAGTAAACTGGTTTAGGTAGTTATACTTAGCCTAATCTCATCTCTGTCAGGGAGCAAATAACTTTACATAGCACCTTCTTCATTAAAACTACCTTCTGTCAAACGTTTTCTTCCCCCCACACCTTTCAGATTACAGCTTTTGCTGTGTCTGGAGTCAAAGTTGCTAAAGGGTCCTGTGTGGCAGGTTAAGAAGAAAACAACTGACTTTATTGAGACTCACGAGCAGGAGAGAGTGAGGCTATGTCTTCCCTGCAAAAAATAGGTATGTTTGTACATCGAGTTAGCTATCTCAATGTAAAATCCTAGTGGAGAGAAGGCACAGGTAACTTTTATCTTAGTTAGTCAAGATCATAGCTATGCCCCAAAGTGGAGTTTGTCTCAGCTAGTTACATAGAGATAAAAACTAACAGTGCCTTGTCTCCACTATGATTTATATAAACTAGGTATCTTGTTGCACAAAAAGCTCCTTTTTGACAGTGAAGACATAACCTGAAACTTCTTCAATCTGCATCTAGAGAGAGAATTCCACTTCCATCTAGCTCTAGAGAAATTCCACAGCAGGATTGGCAAAACATCCATCCAACAGAAAGCCAAGATGGCAGTCATTTTCTCATCAGAGCAACTCTCATTAGTTACTGAAAATGAGAACAAAACATGTAGCAGCTGTTGGAAGCTGAAAGCTTTATGAATTAACCATTGCATGTGTGTGACAACTGCGCATTATATGGATTTTTAAGGGCACCTTCATAAGATATAGGGTGGTGCTGCTGAAAGCTACAGTGCACCCGCAACAATTACTGTCCTGCTCTGTTACGATGGGATTCCTCTAAGTACTTCTTCAGGAATTACATCAGTAAACATGGTCACATCCCCTGGTTATCTGAAAGGGCAGATAGCAAAATATTAATCTCATTATTGACAATTCACTCTCTCTATTCCACATGAAAATTTTTCTACTGTGAGTAATATGTATTATTTCATATAAAACCCTTGATGTTTATTTTGGCCAATAGGCTTTTGTATTGATCTATTAACTATGTATCCAAATAGTAGCCTAAGGAGAATGAAAACTAGGTCACACAGGATTTGTCATACTAGATGAGACCATTCATTCACTGATGTTTCAGAAGAAGGTAACCTTTCCTGGTCCTCAATACATGAAGAAAGTTTTGCATTGCAGGTGTATTTTCTTCCTGACTTCTGTAGCAATCAGCACACTCTCTAAATGAGGAAATTTGATGCCAGTTTCTATTCGGACAATTCACAGGTTTTTGTTTGTTTCACAGAAATTGTCTTGGTACTAATGAAGCTCAGAGTAATTTGAGTGGAGGAGAGAACAGAGTTCAAGTCTTGAAGACAGTGCCAGTTAATCTCTCCTTAAACCAAGAACATCTGGAGTCTTCCAAAAGGGAGTACAGCACAAATGTATCTGGGAGCCCAACGCCAATCTCGGTGACTGGAGTTACCGTGGTAAAGGCAGAAGAGTTCACACCAGTTTTTATGGCCCCGCAAGTGCATTATGTTAGGGGCGAAAACGAGGAGCACAGGGGGGTTATCTTCGAACAAACTCAGTATGAAGTGCCCAACATTGCCCCCCATACAAACTATCTCAAAGATGACCAGCGTAGTACTCCTGATAGTACTTACAGCGACACTTTCAAAGATGGGGGAACAGAAGTAAGTTTTTCATTTTTGAACTAGTATCTTGGAACTCATTAAAAAGAATCATACAGTGTGACTTTGTGTTGGACAGCACTGAGCACAGTGGGGGCTTGTCCTTGACTGGTGTTCGTAGTTACTACTACAATATTAATAATAATAATAATTAATAATAATTAATAAATAACACAAGCAGCATATTTTAGCTCTCTGCACAACAGAGGAGTAGGTGAATGACTGTGACCGTCTTTAGTGAACTCAGCTGCTCCTCACAGTGCTCTTCTCTGCCTTCTGACAGCATAGGGGAACACCATCTTCCTAGATGGTAGTTTGGCTTCGTACCTATTGGAAACAATGAGAGGTGATGGGTATTTTTATAGAGGGCATCTTGTGGCCCAGTCCCATTGAGAATAAAGTGGGTAGGGGTGGCTTATTTTGAAAGAGGGCAAGTTAACTATTAGCAGGCTGTAGCTTCAGTCCTATTCGCAACAATAGGAGATGGTAGCCATTCTGAAAGTGGATAATTGTTCATGAGCATCTCTTAAGGGGAAGAGTTTATCCACCAACCTCTGTTGATGAATACATTTTTTAGTTGTGAAAAGTAATGGCAAAAAATTACCATTAATCCTAAATAGGTCATTTCAAAAGCTATCCATTGCACCAGATCTGCTCATCAAGAAGGGCAAGAGGGGGAAACGAGTGGCATTAGGAGGGTGAAAGGAAATGTAGAGGTCAAAAGGTAGGGGGAAGATGGGGTATGTGGGTGGGTGTTTGTACAGAGGAATGTTGAGAACAGGAGGGAGGGAAGAACTGATGTGTGCTCTGGCTGCTATGCACTGCTCTGGCAATGCTAAGCAGCTGTAAATTCAGTTTAACTGGCCAGTATGCTCTGGTTGCTTTGTGCTGCTCTAGAGTGCCTGATCCTAGAGGTTAAAATTTTAAAAATAATTTAAGGTTGATACTACATATCTTCAAATCACATAGTAACATTCACCTTTGGTTTCCTGATTCCTGTTAATGTATGAAATTATTAATAATTAAAAAAACCCAAGGAAACTCCCAGACAAAAACTACATTAAGATGGAGTTAAGGTTGAGAGTATGTATGACTCATTTAGGAAAAAAAGATTACAGGGATGTAATTATCTCCAAAACAAGTATTCAAACCCAGGAAATGCAGAATTAAACTTAAAAGAAATACAAATATGTTAAGGTATGGAAATGCATATTTAGGGCACCTATACAACCTGAATTCATTCTGTGATGACATAATGAGGAAATCTATTGTGCTTTTAAAAATCAGTTTAAACTAAACTGGGAGCACAAGCACTATTATGAATTAATTATAATTATATGGCTTCAACCCTTATGCTAGAAACGGGTAAATACCCTCTTGTAGGAGCTGAGGAGTAGTGTGCACATAGGCTTTCCCCAGGGTAGTTCATGGCACTGATCCCATCATGCCAGTACATGCTGTTGGAGATGCAGCTGAACTTTCACAGAACAGTGAATCCATCCTATGAAGTGCTGTCAAACGGACAAAATTAACAAACTGGAAAACAAGAGCGAAAACATATATTTGCTAATACCTCAGTGACATCAGTAATATTTTGTCACATTTTTTTAAAAATATACTCTGTCATTTATATTACCAATTGAAAGTTAGGCATTATGCACTGTCTACTGTAACTTACAAACACGGCTCAAGCCTACCAACGTTCCAGCACATAAGCAACTTCACACATATAAATATTCTTGGTGCATTCAATAAAATTACTCATATGAGTTATGACCCTTGTTTTTGAAAATGTGTGCAGGATGGGCCCAGTCCAGCTCTCTTATTCATGTGAACAATCTCTTTTAAAATCAATGTGAATATTCATGTGAGTAAGAGCTATGTGTGTGAATGAGTTTGAGGGCCTTGGACCAATTGTCTCAAGTGTGAAGTGTAAGTTCGTAAAAAGTCATTTTTCTACCAACAAGATTGCCTCCCCACATTTCATTGCCCTATGCTCATCCATTTGTTATAAAAGTGCAAGTGCAGATACCTTTTAGAAAAGTCATCTTGATGTATATTCTTTTTATCAGCCAAGGCAGAATGCAAGAGAATTATGTATAACATTCCATATAAATTACAGTACTATGATCATGATTTTTCATAATATTATAAAAATGGTAATTTCTTCTGTCTGACTGTTGCCTGATTTTAATATGGATTTAAATAACGGATCAGATTTTAAATTGTGTCTCAGCTGGATTAAATAAACTAGTTTAGTTACATACTAATTAATAGAAACTAGTTGTATTTATCTCACAAAAACAAGGATTAATCTTTTAAAATTGCTTATTCTACGGAGACATTCTTGGCATCACTATACCAAGCCATACTGAAAATATCACATAAAATGATATAAAAATCAGACCAGTCAACTGCAAAGCTACAACCACTGCTGTGCTATGGTAAAAATACTCTGTAATAAACTGACATCTCTTAAACAGGTTTCAAGTCTTTTTATTGCAGAGCATTTTTATCATGGCACATCAATATGTAATTAACCGTGAGTGGTGACAAAATAGTATAGTAATAATTAATAATCCATGAGATTATACCTAACGATCCATCAGAGAGGTTTTAGAAACAGTGTATTATGGCCACAAAAGGTAAACTGAAAAAGCAAGGATCTCATAGAATAGATAAGGATCTCTTATCATTTTCCTCTGCTCTATAATGTAGTGTATGGTTCTTTCTTCAATTTATGCAGTGGACATAGTTTTCATAATTCAGCCTCTTGATGCAATATATTTCACATTTTTCATCTGTACCTTTTTATAGATCTGTTTTCATTTTGTCAAATGAATCTATTATTCTAATATGATCCTGTGTTACATGCAGAATACTTCCTGAGCCTGTGTCCCCACACCCATCCAAATGAGATGATACAATAATACGAATTTTTATGAGCCTCAGTGTGTGGGTTGTGGAGGACAATTAGAAATAGATTCACATAAACCCTCTTTAAAAATATAGGTACCGTAAAAGCTTTCGTTTAATTTTCAGCTTAGGACATGCTTGCAATTGTGAGTCATGCATGTTATTACAGGTTTCTTCTAAACATCTGATAATGTAAGGGCAAGCAGAACACAAAAATACCTGCCACTTTACTGATATTGTTATAATGAGCTTGCTAGACTGACAAAATCCAAACACTTGGTGCAAATAATTTCTCTGTGTCAACTCTAGAAGTGAAACCGCATAGGGACTACTCAGGCTAATAGGTATTTTGAGTCTTAACTACCTGATAGTTTATTATAAGGGTTCCCTAACTAGAAAAGTTTTAATATGATCTTGTCAGTAATTGTAAATTTCTTTGTATCCAATAATTCCTCATCTATTTTTTGTTTGTTTTTTATTTGTATAACTTTTAGAAGTACCGCAGTGCATCAGTAGGGGCTGAGGAATACATTTACGAACAAACAGCAAGGTAGGTTACTCAAAGACAAATGGGAATAGATGGAGCTGGATTGGCCTCATATTAAAATATAGTATGGAGAACCCCACTTTGCCACCACTAGGGATGTACTGCTGGTCCCCTCCATTGCTCTGCACATTGGCTTTAAAATCTGACTAGTGTGTGTGTCTTCACTGAGGGCAGGTCTACACTTACCGTGGATCAACGCTGTGGCGATCAATCCACCGGGGGTCGATTTAGCCGGTCTAACGAAGACCTGCTAAATCGACCGCCAGTCGCTCTCCCGTTGACGCTGGTACTCCATCAGGAACAAGAAGCATAAGGTAAGTTGACAGGAGAGTTTAGACACTGCACAATGTAGACACTGCAATAAATTGACCTAAGCTATGTCGATTCCAGCTATGTTATTCACGTAGTTGGAGTTGCATAACTTAGGTCGACATAACCCTGTAGTGTAGACCTGCCCTGAGTGTCAGGGCCTGATTCTCTTCCTACTTGCACAAGCTTAAATCAAAAATAACTTTGCTTAAGTCAATGGCGCTGTACAAATGTAAAACTGGTGTGAGAGGAGAACCAGGCTCTTGGTACCCCAAGTACAGAGCACAGATTGCCAGCCTGCTCCTGGAAAATCTTCACTGCCTTCCAGGACGGAAGGATGCAGAGCACACATGTCTGAGGTTGTTAAATCAGCTCCCCCAATTTTATGAAATTCCCATTTTGTTTTGTTTTGTAACAATTGGTTGTGGTGATCTTTGTCACTATATATTGTGGTACGTTTCTGTGTATTTTGTATTATTTAATCTGGTGGTGTCTGTCACCACCCAGCTAAGTACTGCAAAATAAAACTGAAGTTTTGGAGAAATAACCAGTCGTTGCTGTTAGCTACTAAATGCAGCAAAATGCATGCATATAAATGGGCAAGAGCTAGATTAGTCATTGACTCATATTAGCTCTGATCCAGGAAAACACTTAAGCATGTACTTAACTTTAAGCACATGAGTAGTTCAATTTATATCAGTCAGACTATTCATGTGCAAAGTTAGACATATGCTTAAGATTTTTCCTGGATTGGGGCCCTCATGCCTGGGGCTTTTTTTTTATGGTGTAGCTTTCTTAAGGCCCAGTCCCTTTCTGAAGAAGTCAGTGACAAAACCCCCATTATCCTCAATGGATCAGGACTGAGTCTTTAGACAGGAATATATCTGCAGCATCAATGCAGCATAGTTTCCATTTCCTGTGTTGGGTATTTTTGAAACATAATCCAGGAGTGTTTGTATTGTCAGCATTTCTACTAAGGTGAAAACCTTTAGCATAAGAGCCAAGGGCAACTTCACATGATAATTTACCATTCAGAAAGGAAATGCCTCCCCTCTGTGAATTATACAGCATTCTACTAAGTGTTCCATACCCTGTATGTACAGAAATGAATGCTTCAGATGAATAACATGAACATAATTTAGGGCCTGGTCCAAGACCCACTGCAGTGGATTGAAAGATTCACATTGATTTCAAAGGTCTTTTAGATCAGGCAGTTGATGAGATTCAAAACAGGCTTAGAAAGTTTTCTGAATAATAACTGCAGTTACATTTGCTAGGGTAAAAATGACAAGTGGTAGCAATGCTCATGCTTTAGGGCATAAACTGATTGCCAATTGGAATTTGGAAGAAATTTCCACTGTGGTATAGTACAGGTATTACACAATTGGCCAGGTGCAGTATGTCTGGGATTTGGGGTTTTTTTAACACCTTCTGAAACATCCAGAGTAGGAAACTGTCAAACACAGGAGAACAAACTAAGGCACATGGACTATTAGTCAGTTGTACTGTGGTACTTTCTTGGTCTGATTTTGATTCACACTAAAATCCATTTTAGATTCCTTTATACACTGACTGATGTAAAGGAGCCTTAATGTCAATGAGAATCTGGCCTTTTGTGTTTAAAATACCCTTTTATCATAAACAAAATGTATACTGTACATACAGTAGTCTTTTCAAAACAATGCAAAATTTAGCACAAAAAACAAACTTTTTTTTTAAATATTAAAACAGAATAAATTTTAGAGTAGAGTAACGTAATTAGGAACACCTTTAAAATTTAGCCTTCATTTCAAATTATAAAAATTACTACTAAACTATATTGAAACTAAACAGTTTCTGAACGTTCTTGCATCTGGTGGAGGAAAGATGCAATGGAGGGTTTGGGGTTTTTTTTTTCCATCTCTTTGGGTAAGATTTGAAAAAAAATTCTTGTTATTACTGAATTTTGGTTGGTTTTTTTTTATTTGGTGGCTAAAAATAAGAAAAACAGTGTTTCGGTCTTTGCCTTATTTCCTTTTCATATTGTCAGAGGCAATGGTATGACATCAGAGTTAATTTCTTTTAGACTAAAAATTCAAGGACACCGTAACCTTTTGGTTTAGCATGTTCTTGCTTTTGGCCCTGATTCAGTAGTGCTTAAATGCTTTGTTGAATTCAGACCTTTGAGAAGGTATTATTTTCTTCAACTTGTGGCAATATCCTGTAAATGACTCTTTCCATCATGGTGTCTGTAAAAGTATTTTGAAAGGAAACATTTTTTCAGCAAGTTTTACTATAGTGTGATGGGGATGAATATACTGAATTGTCGTAATGCAGCGTGGTAGGTTGCCAACAGACAATGTTCTGTGAAGAGTTTATTTAGGGAAGGAGTCTATAGGACAGAGATTCTCAAACTTTTTCGTAGTGTGCACCACAGATAAAGGTGCAGTTTCTCATATGGAACATCTCCCCTTCCAAAATCCTAATTCTCATACGATGACATCACTAATGTCTTGTCTTTTATTTTTTCTAATTGTATTATTCATCAATTGCACGACCAGAGAAATCTAGGTATTCTGCACCGTCGGGTTCATTTCTAAAGATACCCTTAAAAATTAGATTCTAATTTGTTTTTAAAAAAATTAACCCAACTCTGCCATTCCCCTTTCCCATCTCCTCGAATGGTAGTCAGGAGTCTTGTTCCTCCCACACACCATCGCAGCAGCTTCTGTGTTCCTCTCATTGGACTCTTCTTCCTGTGCCAGCTGCAGGTTCAAATGTTCATAGAGGCAGCTTAGCTCCCCTTACTAGCGGTGAAACAAGCTCTATTCCCACCTATTAATCAGCACCTTCATCACTGGGGTGTATATAGAGGCCCATAGTTGACCGTAGTTATGTACAGAGAAACTAAAGAGACAGTCTCTGCCCAAAGAGGCTTACAATCTAGCTAGTCTATTCTTAATGAATTCCAGATTTGATGGATTTAAAGGAAGAGAACTTTAGTTGTTGAATCACCTGTCTCTGTTTTTATGTATTTTGACCTTTTCCCATCATTATTGCTATTTAGTTTCCTATTAATTTTATGCCAATACCATCTGTACGCATATGAAATGTATAAATAAATAAGGACAAAAAGAAAAGGAAAAGTCATGGAGATTGTTTGATCTCTCTCTCTCTCTTTCTCTCTCACAGCAGCACTTTTCAGTATACTCTAGAAGCTACCAAATCTCTGCGTCAAAAGCAAGGGGAAGGACCAATGACCTATTTGAACAAAGGACAGTTTTATGCCATTACTCTGAGCGAGACGGGTGACAACAAGTGTTTCCGACATCCCATCAGCAAAGTCAGGGTATGGCAGCCTTTGCTATACAGAACAGAACTCTGCCGATACGTTCAGGGGGTTGCTCTTGGTTTGTTTTATTTTTCTTGTGGGAACAGCAGAAACACTTGGCTACAACACCAACAGAAATATGGGGAAAAGTTATCAGCTATGGATATGTGCTGTATATTTTTTAGTCCTTTTTCAGTCCCATCTCATGAGCTGCCCAGTTGAGTATATATCTGTCTAAGGCCATGATTCAGCAAGACACTTTCAGCACGAGTACTCCCATTGACTTCAGTGGAACCATTCATGGGCCTGATTCAGCAAAGCACTTATTCCTCTGCTTAACTTTAAGCACATGCTTAAATTGCACTGACATCCAATGTTAAGCACCGGCTTGTGTCCTCGTGGCCCAAACCTGTGAGGTGCTGAGTGAGCTCTCCCAGCTCCCACTCAAGTCATGGGAGGTTGAGGGCATTAGCAGCTGGCAGTATTGGGCCATTAATTTACTAATGATCTGTTTTAAAAATCAAAACAAGCGTGGTTTATGCGTGTGAGCTGTTTTATATTCAAGAAGAATGCAACCTTTATGGAGATTCCCACCTTGGAAATCAGATTTACAGCTTCATCTCAGTTCTCAGCTTCTGAAGCAGAGCTGTGACAATCAAACTGTGGTGAACACACTGGGCTCACCCAGTAATCTTTCAGATTAACTGGTGATCACTCATTAGACTTGAAATGAAAAATGAGCCTCAAAGCTGCTGCCCTGAGAATGGCGCTGCCCCCTGAAGCTCAAAGTGCAGCAAGTATGTGAAGCAGATGAAATACTACCAGGCTGAGAACGCTGTGGCCACTGTAGTCCAATCTCATTTGCAACATGGTTTTCTTGCTGTGTGTCAGAGACACAGTGGGGGATTAAAGCAAGATGAAATAAATCTGTTTATTGAGGCTCTTAGATGATTAGATCTCTTAAAGGGGTTACCAGATTTATGACATAATCCCTTCTGAGACAGTTTGGGGACAACCCTCAAACCCTGCTAGAAGGGAGAAAATATGAATATAATCCTAGAACAAATGCCTGCTGCAAAGTCAATTGCAGTTAGCAAGAGGCTATTCAGCAATGTCACTGCACTGGATCAGGTCCAAGGGAACACCATAAATTGTGCTCTTTATCTCACACATAGTTTTGGGAGAATTTACATTCAGAGGCAGACATTTTTTTAAACAGTTTGGTGATTCAAGGTGGGAGGCTATTTATGGGGAATTTGTGTGGAGATTGGGAAAAACTTCTTCAGCTAAGAACAAAAAGAACACATTGAAGGGGCTATTTTTTGTTTTCTATAATTTCAGGTTACTTTAGCATGCAGTGTTTGTGACTGCAGACAGAATTTTTATTAAATGTGCTTAAATCGGCAAGTTTTTTCCTGAGCTTTTATGACTCCAGAGTTAAGATGTAGAGTGAATTTACAATTTGTTTTGGTTTGGTTTTCGGTATCACCTAATTAGAGCAAAATGAATCCAGAACTTGAAATGGAAACTCAAATGAGGCTCAGTAAAAAACCCATATAGCATTGTGGTAAAAATAAAAATATATGCAAGACTTCTGACATAGATGGGTGCTTGGGACTAAGGCAGTGGTCCCCAAACTGTGGAGCGTGCCCCTCCCTGGGGTGTGTGTGGAGGAACGTTCAAGGGCAGAGAGGGAACGCTACCCAGCCCCACTGCGCCCCCAGCTCTGCTCCGGCCCACCCCAGTCCCCTGGCCACAGCTCCTGCCTCGACCCCAGGCCCACCCCCAGCTGCGCCCCAGCCTCGGACCCCTTGCCTCTTTCCATGCCTTCTCCTCTCCTCCCTCCCCGGGGAGCCATGGCTCCGCTCTCAGCCCTAGCTTCTGAGGAGGGGCATGGCCAGGGGTAAGAGCGGGTGCTACTCTGAAAAGTTTGGGGACCACTGGACTAAGAAATATATAAAGTGGTATATCCACAAATGCAGAAAAAGAACACTATGTTTTAGTGACTGCTGCTCATCACATATGAAAACACCTGTTTGAAAGTAGCTCAAACATTAAACATTACAGGCTGTAATTTGTCTGAATTGTTGACTGTTGCAGGCACTAAAATACTACTTTTTTGTTAGGGTGTATTTTCAGCTGTGTTAAATCAATTTGTGGCTATATATTTTTTTAAACAACAAGAAAATTCACAATGATATTTCCTGCTGCACTTCTGATTTTCCTGCGGTGCTGTCCCCAATCCTGCCCGCCCCACCCCACCCGCCACACACTTAGTTGATTGCAGCATTATAGGAACTTTTTGTGTACGTTTCTTTTACCCAGAAGAGCTGCTGTCATACCGAGCATATCATTCCTACTTTTATATAATCTTCTAAAGGCCCAACGAGTCCAAATGACTTATTCCAAGTATCTCAGTCAGAATTAGAATCTGGGATGCTTTTGCTTTTGAGATCACCACTTTTAGCAGTATGAAACACAGCCCTCTTACATTTAAATACTCAGTCACATTTTACTCAAACTCCACAAAAACCATCATCATTGTCCCTGCTTTATTTTTAAATTACCTTTCTATTGCACACAAATATTAAATGCATCACACATGTAGGGCCAGAATACAAAACACTGAATGGTATTCCCTTCAAGGGCAGATTTTCTAGTGGCAGTGGAGGCAGGTGGAAGTTTCTAGTACTTAGGCATCTCAGAATTAATTAAACGCGAGGTACTGCCAGTAATATAGTCTCCACTCCCCTTTTCTGTAGAGTGTGGTCATGGTTGTATTCAGTGAAGATAAAAACCGAGAGGAACAGCTGAAGTATTGGAAATACTGGCATTCTCGGCAGCACACAGCTAAACAGAGGGTCCTTGACATTGGTAAGTGAGTAGTTTTAAGAATTTATATTCTCCTCCATACTCCATATTGAAATGTGGAGAAACACAGTTTGCTATTATGTGAGGGAATAGAACATTCAAAGAGGGAAAAATCAACTCTGTAAAAGGTAAATGCAATTTATATGTGAACAGCATTGCAAATACTGTACAAAATTACCATAGGTGGTAGAACTTTTTAACACCTGGACTACCTAGTGATTACAGGTCAAAGCTTTGTGACACAACTGTTAGCAATTGCTCAGCCCTATTGAGAATTGGGCTAAGGGGAAGAGGATGCAACAAAAGAACCAGTGAAAGAGCTGTGCTGTCATGTGGGACTCAGAGAATAGCATGCCCACAACTCCTCCATTGATGGGAAACCTATGCCCCATGCACTCCAACTCCTCTACATGGGGAAAACTCTTCTCAACAGAAAGGATGATACTTTGGGAACTTTTCAAACCTAAACTCGTGGAATGTCCCAAGCAGTTTTTTTATTTGAATGTCTAAGCTGTCCCTCTGTTTCTAGATAGCTCTCTTTTAGGGCTTGTCTATGGGGAAAGTTATACTGGTATAGGATAAGGTTGAATTTAAACCACTCTAGTTATATGGGTATAACCTCCTGTGTGGACAGTCTTATTCCAGTATAAGAATGTCTTTTCCTGATTTAATTTACGTTTCCTTGTAAACTGTTTAAACTAAGCCAAAAAAAAAAAAAAGCCACACTTATTCTGGAATAGGAATGCCCCCTTGAGCAGTTCTACCAGTATAACTACAGTGGTTTAACTATACAAGTATAATTATACTGGTGTCACTGGTGAAACTTTCCCATATAGACAAATGCCTAAGCTTAAGTATGTGCTTAAGTGCTTTGTTGAAAAAGGATGGGGTTACTCACATGCTTAAAGTTAAGCATGTGCTTAAGTCCTATTGAAGTCACTGGGACTTGAGCACATGCTTAGATGCTTTGCTGAATCAGGGCATCTGTTTTGTTAATCTTTAATTAGAACACTAATGAGGACTCATAATTAGCCTGTAAAGATTGGCTCTTAAAAGCTTTCTCCTATTTATTTCTTGACATTGATTTTGAAAATAAGTAGCTTTATCAGTTATTTTTATAATGTCTACACTGCGGTCAACAGCTGAATGTTCAATGTATTAAATAACAGTGATTGGTGGGCAGGGCTGTTGTTTTAGTTGGAAGAAATTCCAGAAATTGTCAGTAATCATCTAATAGTGTCCAACCTCATGGAATCATGTTTGGTCCTGGGAAAATAAGGCTTCTAATAATAGTACAGCTGAATGCTGTCTCTGAGAAATTCACTATTTGGTTTCAAGGGAATGAATCAATATTCCAGTTTATTTGCTGGCCTTGTTTTCTTGAGTGGTATTCTTACAAGGTTGGACTTACCCCCAAATTGTGCCTCCTCTCTGTATTTCTCAGGTGTTTTCGTTTAGCAGCAGGTTAAGGCAAGCAACCATAGTGTGACTAAATGTGAAAAAATTCCATGTTTCTAATACGCCTCCACTGATACTGTCTAAGGCAAGGTTCTTTATTTTTTTTTAAAAAGCATGTTCATTGACCAAGGCATGATCTTTCACCCAACACTGTTATAGACTCTTTCCGAAGCCTGATTCTTTAAAGATAGTGAACTGGTGGACTGCAACATCCACACAGGGCCCCATCAAAATCAAATAATGAGTCTCTGTGCAGACACAGCAGTCCATTTGCCCTCTGTCTGTTGTAGGATTAGGGCCCAAGATGCTACATCATCATGTCCATTCAGCACTTCCCATACGTTGCCCTAGAAAATGTGAAAAAGGGAAACATACAGAAACTCCATTCCTAAATCTAAACTGATCCTGCTACGAAGACGTCCATTACTATAAAACATTCCTGCTATTAGAAAGCAGTGCTGCAAAACAATATACATGTGCAAATATCCATTCTTGGTGTCTGCTCAGGAGCTCAGAGTCTGCATGAGTGACTGCCAGTGAGCACGCAGCACTCCCCGTCACCCTTTGTTTTCTGCTTTTAACTGTTTACTCCCAGTTTTTGGTGAGACAAAGCTGTTTGAATCCTGATGAGTTATCTTGATAAGCTTGTTTATTACTCATCCCACCAGAGGCATTTACGAGATTCTCTGAGAGCCTGCAACTGCCCTCCCCATGTGCTTAGGAAGATCTCATCACTGGCAGAGCTTCCACCTGCTGCCTTCCACCTTCCACCTAAAGTCCAAATCTGTGGGAGTGTCTTGACTTCAATAGCTCTCCCCACTCCCCACCCCCCCATGTGCAGTTTACATACCCAGTAATCTGCAGCAGATTCTGGCCTAAGGAGTTTGCTAGACCAAAGCAGGCAGAGTTTACCTTGTTTTGACTGCCTGAGGGAACCAAACGATTGAGTGCAGGCAGGGATGGGGAGGAATGAGAAAAGGAGGATTTGGAGATGGCAGAGAAAATAGCACTGGTAAAAACAAAGGAGTAATCAAAGATCACCTGTACTGGGAGCAGTCCCTAGGCTCTCAGCCCAGACAGAGAACACCAGGTTTGCCTGTACACTTTCCAATGCTGCCAGCCTCTACTGGGGCCAGGTCTACACCACAGAATTAGGTCAACTTAAAGCAGTTTATGTTGACCTACTCTGTAAGAGTACACACTACAGTGTTCCTCCCGCTGCTGTAACTCGCCCGGTACACTGACTTAACATATACACCTTGGCAAGAGGCGTAAGACTTAATTCGACGTAGTTCATAGTTTGTAGTTACTTGCATTGCTGAGAATGTCAGTTTCACTGCTGGTAGGGTCCCTGTTTTGAAATTGAGCCCCCAGGGCAGGGAAGGTGTTCCAGCTGTGAGCCTTGCAATGCTGACAGCTGGAGCCTTGCTGCCTGTGGTGAGAACCTGGGCTTGGGCTCTCTGCATGGCTCAGAGCTGGAGTCTCCCTGCCCGGCACTGAGAGCCCAGGCTCTCAGCTCCCCCAGAGCTCCCAGCTGGGAGCCCGACTGCCGGGCGCCAGCTCCCCACACTGCCCTTCATAAATCAGTGGAAGGGCTCCTCGTGAGGATGTGTGCCACAGGCAGAGGGAGGGTAGTGTGGACATGAAAAATGGAGTAATTACTGCAGTGTAATTGTGTAGCATAGACAAGGTCTCAGACTAGGATTGTTTAGTAACCTACCTATTTGGTGAGAACTACTAAGGTGCTGTTACTGAGTTCCTTCCTACCAACCTGGCCCTAGTGATTCAAGTTGAAAACTGTCCATCCGTCGAGGAAGATTAATTAAAAATTCCCTTTCACCTCCCAGGCCAAATTAATCTGTCTGTTTAGTTGTCATAGGAAATACACTAACAGAGCAAATGTAGAGAGAAGTTATATCATGTCACAACTATTATTTAAAGCTGTATATTTTGGCACTAGTACATACATGCTGCAGTACCAATGTTCATACCTTTGCACCTTTGATGACATGGGGTGAAATTCCTACTGACTTCAATGGACCAGGATTTCACAATGGTTTAATTGATACATTTTAGGCCCCTTGCCCAAACAAGTAAATCTACAGTGTGTGTTCAGTATACCGGAGTACAGCAAAATGAATGCTGTGCATAAGCAATGTGTTATATATGCTAAAATTAATGTATTTTATATTTGTATTAATTTGAAGAGAAATAGGCCGGCACTGACTTCCAGGCACTCCTATCTGTAGTTTTTATTTAGACTGTAATAGTAAACTTGAATGAAACCTGGAATAACTAGGTTTAATGGTACAATGTTCAATGTCAAACACGAGAACTATTTAATATGGATCTAAACTTTGCCAAAACATTTCTTAGGAATAAGCTCTTGCACTGTAGGCACTCCTGTATGATATTTCAGTTAAGTGCAATTGAAATAAGCTCTTTGGTGGTTACCATTGCCAAATAAAATGTTTAAAAAACAGATTTTCCTTTAATCAAAAATTAAGATGTTGGACATTGGGCTTCCAAACTGCTGGTGTCACAAATGATGCTGCCACTTTGGAACAAAATGATTGTCCAGTATAGTTCATACATGAGCTTTCAAACACTGTGCTCCTCAAAACTGTTGCACTTTTCTTTTTCATGGGACAATAATAACTCGGTGCTTAGTCTATGCTACATCTATTCCACACACTGGGCCAAGTTGTGACAGAGACAGAAGACATTATGCAACATCATGTCTAAATTGTATTTGCATGTAGATCTAGATGTTAACTAATGAACACACTGATCTTTGTAGTGCTTATTATTTATAGTCAGTTTATTATTCCTCATGCTTCTGTTTCTGTTGCATCTAGAGTACAATATCAGGGCCTTCTTAAAGATAATTCAGTAGTTACCAGCTTCCTCTTGGAGTGGGAGAATTCTCGTTCTCAAGAGTGCTAACATAACAATAAACTAGCTTAGTGTTTGTGATCATGTCTCCTGCTTGTGACTGGTCCAAGACACTCCTTTCTGGTCTGTTCTCATGCTAACTGGCTGGGTCATTTCTATATTCCAGCTTGTAAGCACTTTGAGGCACGGTATTGTCTAGCTATCTTTCCTGAGGCGCCTACAACACCTTTAGGCATGGTACAAGTAATGCATATTGCACATACTTCATATTAAAAATACAGGATAGTTTATGAAGGATTAAGAAATGATTAATTTATGTTGTAGTAAATTGCCATAGATTGGTATAACCATCTATAGCACCTTGTACTGATGTGCTCATAGCTAATGCTAAGTTTTTGTCACGAATATTTTTAGTAAAAGTCACCTACAGGTCACGGGCAATAATGAAAAATTCAGGGAAGCCCGTGACCTGTCCCTGACTTTTACTAAAAATACCCATGACAAAAGGGGGAGCCTGGGCAGCTGTGGGAGGAGACTGTTGGGAACTCCAGGGTCCCCCTGCTGGAGCTGGGAGCTCCTGGGGTCCCCCTTGCTGCCTGCAGCAGCCAGGAGCTCCGAGGGTCCCTCTTGTTGGTCCCGGTGCATGGGAGCAGTGGGGATCCCCCCTGCCGCTGGGTTCCCTCTGCTTCCCGGGGTGGCCGTGAGCAGCTGGGATTCCTTGCCTCTGGGTCACCCCTGCTGCCCGCAGCGGCAGGGCGTAGCACGGGACCCCCCTGCCACCTGCGGGGGCAGGGAGTGGCCAACGCCCCCCCCCTGCCGCCCATGGTGGCCAGGAGCTGCGGGGGAAGGGGACAGGCGACCCTGCAGCTCCCAGCCAGCACTGGCTAAAGTCACAGAGGTCTTTGGAAGTCCCAGTGATCTCCGTGACTAAATCGCAGCCTTACTTATAACTCTCTATGTCACATATTATTCATGCCTGTTACATGCTTATAACCTCTATTAATCATTCACTATAAACTATTCATTATAAATTATTCATTAATATATCCTTAATATAAAGCATGGCCTACAGAACAACAATGGTGCTCAGAGCTAAAGGAGTAATTCCTTTAGGTCAGATAATAGGGCAGGGGTTGGCAACCTATGGCACGCGTGCCAAAGACGGCACGCGAGCCCATTTTTAATGGCACGCTGCTGCCTGCCGGGTCCCAGCCACCGGCCCCACTCAGCCCGCTACCAAACCCAGGCCGGGACCCCGGCAGGCAGCAGCATGCCATTAAAAATCCTGCCCGCCCCGGCCCACTCTTCTCCGCTCCCCCGTGGGGGCAGGGTGAAGAAGCTTGGTCCTGCCAGCTGCTGCAGGGCAGGCAAGCTCCCCCCTCCCCCATCTCTTCCCGCAGTGTGCTGGGTTCTTGCCCTTCCTCTTCTCCTTCCCTGCCGCCCATCAGCTGATGGCCCTTGCGAGGGAGGGGGAGAAGCCTAGCCGGACCAGCGCCGGGGAGGAGGCAGGGAAGGGGGCGTTGAATCAGGGCATATCCCCTCCAGCCCCCTGCCGTGAGCCGCTCTGGGCAGGGGGCTGGGAGCACCCCCACGATCCTAGCCCACACCCCCAGCCCTCTGCCCTGACCCCTACACCCCCACACATACTCCCAGCCCCCTGCCCTGACCCCTGCACCACCCTCACAAACTCCCAACCCTCTATCCTGACCCCTGCACCCCCCATGACCCCAGGCCTGACTCCAGCCCCCCCACATACCCAGCCCCCCCCACCCCATGCCCTGACTCCTGCACCCCCCTCACATGCCCCAGACCGCTTCCCTGACTCCTGCACCCCCCCACCCCATGTCCTGACTCTTGCACCCCCCATATTCCCACCCCCGCCCTGAGCACCAAACGGGAGCTCCTGCACACACACCCCCACATTCCCACCTGCACCTCTTGCACCAAATGGGAGCTGCCAAGGTAAGCACTCCACACCCAAACCTCCTGCCCCAACCCTGACCCCCTCCCTCATTCTAGCTCTTGGCCAGGCCCTACACCCCAACCCCCAGCCTGTGCCTTCACCCCCAGCCCTGTGCTCAGTGCACTCCCACCCTCAGCTCAGTGCAGAGAGAGAGGAAGTGAATGGGCTAGAACCAGGGAGAAGGTAGGTACCCACTCTGTGTGGGCAGGACCGGGATCCCAGACCAGCAGCGGGCTGAGCCGCTCAGCCCACTGCCGGTCTGGGGTCCCAGCCGCTGGCCCCGCTCAGCCCGCTGCCAGTCTGCGGTTCTGGCTGCCGGCCCCTTGCCAGCCGGGGTCCCAGCCACCGGCCCCGCTCAGCCTGCTGCTGGCCTGGGTGAACGGAACCCCAGGCTGGCAGCGGGCTGAGCTGGCCAGCGGCGTAAGATCAGCATTTTAATTTAATTTTAAATGAAGCTTCTTAAACATTTTGAAAACCTT
Source organism: Chelonia mydas (assembly GCF_015237465.2). Lineage (NCBI taxonomy): Eukaryota > Metazoa > Chordata > Testudines > Cheloniidae > Chelonia > Chelonia mydas. Next base: position 37,147,864 of record NC_057850.1, on the reverse strand, counting down.
GTTTACTTTACATATGACAATAGTTTCGTTATATAATATATAGACTTATAGAGAGAGACCTTCTAAAAAATGTTAAAATGTATTACTGGCACGCGAAACCTTAAAGTAAAGTGAATAAATGAAGACTCAGCACACCACTTCTGAAAGGTTGCCGATCCCTGTAATAGGGGCTGGTGCTGAAGGTTCCAGCTGTGATACCTGCTAGCCGCAGTGGTGTCCATGTGTCTGTGCCAATATTCCATCACGTTACTTCTTTTTAGATGCTTCTGTCATCAGCTTCTGTGCATTGTTCTGCTTCTTTGAATTAGAGATGGGCTTGAGTTGCAAACTGCAGATGTGGAGCCAACTTTTACCCAAATTCAGGAGAGTCCAGATCCGGGGGTTTGGCTTGGGCTCATCTCTACTGTGAAGTTTGCAGAAAAACATCATCTACTGATCATGTGAATGAACTAAGGTTCCATGGTAGGTTGATGTCTCAGTCTCAGTGTCCAGGTTTGCTTCAGTATTGAGAGCATGGAGTGAAGCCAGAGCACAGCTGTTCACAGGTGAACTGCTTGTGACTCCCTTTTTGTCTTCCATTAAAAGAAGATATGTGTGTTAGCAGTAAATCAAATGCTGAAATGATGCAAATTTGTATTGACAACCCCTGGAACTTGCAAGAAGTCAGTTTTCCCACTCCTCAGTTATGCACCTCAAGGCTGGAGAGACCAAACAGAGGCAGAGGGAGTCTGAAGAAAACACTCCGGACACTTTGCAGAACTGAAGACTCCTTTTCCCCCCTCGCTGCTGAAAAGATGAGCCTTCTGAAGGATAACGATAAGCACTGCCGAAGATGAGGCAGTGCTTATCGTTATCCTTCAGAAGGCTCATCTTTTGTGTCACACTTGCTGATTTCCTGTGGGTCTACCTGTTGAACAGCTAACAGTGGGAGGGAGCCTTAGCCGATATTGGGACTAGCTGTGGGAGGAAGAATCAGTTGATAGTTGGATGATGTCTATATTCAGGAGTCCAAATATTTAGATGACATTCAGACACATAACCAGCCCCCAAATACAAATGGCTTCTGATAGCCTCAGTATCCTTTCTCTGCCTTCCCCTATGGCGTAGGGCTGTCCCTGAAGAACACTTCTCTCTCTGATATAAGGTTGTCTTCTTGGGGCAAGGGGGAAGCTGGGTAGCCTGCTCCAGCTCACTCCAGATACACAGGGGTGGCAAACTTGGTACACTTTGATTTAGTGCTCCAGCTAGGGTGGAAGAGGTGGTTAAGGTGCTAGGTGGGCGCTTTTGAGACCTTTGTTCAATTCCCTGTTCCTCCACAGACTTGTGACCTTGGCCAAATCACTTAACTCTCTGTGCCTCATCGGTAAAATGCAGCTAAGAGCACTTCCCTACTACACAAGGTGTTGGGAGGATAAGTATGCTAAAGATTGTGAGATATTTAGATTCTTCAGCAATGGGAGCCCAGTATAAATACCCTAGAGTTCTATTTCCCCATCCAAAGTCCCTAAGCATATACTTAACTCTAAGTATAAACTTAAGTCCCAATTACTTTAATGGGACAAGCACATGCTTAAACTTAAGCAGTTGCTTAAGTACTGTTCTAAATAAGAAAGGATTTAAGGGCTTAAGCCCTTAATTAGCAGGGAGCAAAGGAGCTTTGCAAAATCAAGGCTAAATGTAGGTATGGATTTTTGCAGAAAAGGAGGTAGGCACTTCCACCTCACCTCTTTCCTTCCATAGGAGGACTGGGAAATATTTCTGACCTTTTAACACTTACATGCTCAGACATCCCACAGTGCACTGACTTTCTCTTCAGAAACAGTGGAGCATAGAAGCAGATTACATTACAACATCATTTGGCCAGTATTGATACCATAATATGACCAACAGTGGTACAGTTTTACCTATATTTTACCTAATATTGGTATCATTTGGATGCTTAAAACAAAAACAGTTACCCATAGCATATAACCCAGGCAAGCTTGTACCCAAGTAATGAATTTATAGTGTTTTAATAGACTGCAAATTTCAATATTGGTTTCGTATAGAATTTCCCAAACAAAATGGAAATAATTCTTACAGAGCCATTTTCTTGCATATCAAAGAACCCCAGTTTTCTATTTCTGTTAAAGCAGTAGCAGCTTGAGAGGAGAAAGTGTAATGATGGCAACTTTCCAATATCCAGGGAAATGATTTCTAAATGACAGTTTATCGTTAGTTAACATTTATACTAAGGTAACACCTAGAGGCCTCAACCAGATTGATGCTTAAAACAGCTACAGTAAGTCAATTTCAAAAGCAGGAATGCTGACTTATCTGCTCTGGCTTCTTTAGTTATCTTTGAGCTGGAGGGAGTGATGTGCAGCTCTGCTTTTAAATGGCATGTCACACATTTCCTGAGATTTGTGTATGGCAATTAAGGAAATGGGGGTGTGTTTTGGGGGAAGAGAGATACTGGTGGGATGGTGGGTACTTATTGTCTTTTACATGAAGAAAACATATGTCTTTCCAAGACATCTTGTTCACCCTTTTCCAAGACACACCTACACAGCATGCTCATGTGCAGCAATCATTTGCACAAGGCATTTTTGGGTGAATCATAAATCAAAGGGGTGGGTGGAAAGGGTGGGTGCATGTGCATATTAAACTACATATGTATATCTCCTAATTCTTCTTGCTTACACTCTCCTTATAAACAGGAAAACCAATGTGTTCATTTAGAAAGATGACCTGTGTTCACAGTGGGGATAAAAAAGCCCAGAGACCATCTCTGTACACATTCACTGTGTCCCATTGCTTGACTTCACTGAAAGTTTCATGCCATGGTTCATGTGGTCTGAACGTTCTGGATTGTTTGATCCAAACTGTTTCAAGCATTTCAGGCATGTTGTTTCACTAGTCCAGACAGCATCCCTGTTCTTCAAAGCAGAGAAGTTTATATGAATTACACATCTCTCCCTCATCACACCCACAACACTGGCACTTTTGAAATTTGCAATTATTGTTGCTTCTTAATTATTTTTTTTGAAAACCTAGATAATGTTCATTTTTCTTAAAGGAATAACAAGGTTGAGAAAAAGAATATCAAATTCAGATAGGGCCATCACTTACAGAATGTAAAACATTCTCTTTATGCAACTGAGTACAAAGCTATGAATCAACATACTTCTGAAGCGCAGATGCAGGTAAAAGTTAAGATAAAAGTTATTACATTGAGTAATCTCAGCCCTCTGGTACTGAGTCCAGTTATAGCTCTCAAGGGATTCTCAGGCAGCATATGCTCCATGGAGGATCAACACACATTTTCTCTTTGAAGAATATGAAAGCTTTTAATATGTGATTAGATATGGAGCAGAAATATTAAAGGAGACTGGCAAAGGAGAAAAATGGGCTATTGTCCGTTTTTGCTTCTCTGTGATGTATAAAGAAAAGCTGAAATCTCCCATATTCCTGCTTCCTTCTCCCACAATTTTTTTCCTGCTGTTTTTTACATTAGAAATTCAGGTCTCACTTACATTGGGTTTTTCCCTTTTAATACTGTTTGGATGACTAGAGTATTGATAGGGTTATGACATCATAGGTTCCAAGGAAGAAAAAACCAATTAATTGAGAGGGGATACGTTTGGTTACTTTTGTTTTTGTTTGTTCTTAAACACTCATGGGTTTTGTTTGTTTGTTTTTGTTAATGCCAATTAAATTTTTGGAAGAAAAGATCCCTTTGTTAAAAATCCAATGCCCTGCACTTTTGGTTATCAGAAAGCAGAGAGAGTTTGTAACCACTGCACTGGGGACACCCCTGGAAACATTCCTGTTATATCTAACATAAAAACAAGCAGGATTTTTTGTTTGGCAGTTGGTGGTGAATGATTTGTTTATTTATTTAATTGCAAAAGAGACAAAACTTTCTGGTCAAATTGGAAAGAAGCTATTTATAATATCTATCTTCCTTTTCTTTGATGATCACCTGAGCTTGCTTGTTTGTTAAAGTGATCATGTCTTTAAATGTATTCAGACACTGCGAGAAACTTGGTGCCAGGAAAGCTTGTTTGTTAAGAGGAATTATCATCCTTTGGTCAATGAATAGTAAAAATGAAATTATGCAGCCTGTGGTGGTCTAATAGTTGGATCCCAATAAACCAGACATTTGTGCTGTAGGCCTGGATTTAGAAATGGGTTCATCCTTTTTATTCTACAGAAAAGTAAAAGCTGGATCCGCTGTAGAGCAGGCCTTGCTTCTGCTTTCAATGAATCTATCAGAGCTTTTTTTAAAAAAAATCATGTAAAGTAGCATCTGGCATTAAGGGCTCAAGGAGACCAGTGGCAAACTCTTGTTGATTTCACTGGAAGCAAAAGTGGACCCCAAGGATTTAATCCAAAGCCCACTGAAGCCAGCAGAAAAACTTCCACTGACTTCAGTGGGCTTTGGATCAGGCCCCCAATGACTAGAAATAGACAAAAATCTTTCTCCGTCTTCAAATTCCTCCCTAAATCCCAGTTACTACTTCAGAGATTCTTTCCTGCTCAAGGCCTTATCTGGAGAGAATCTGAGTGGTCCCAAGAGGTGCTGAGCATCCTTAACTCCCATTGACTAAAAGGGAATGGGAGGGGACCATTTGCAGAACTGGGGCCCTTGGAATCGGCATCATCTTGGCTGGGTAACCTGTAAATGCTCAAGCTGACTTCAGCAGGGCTCCATGCAGGTACAGCCGTCCGCCTGCATGCTACACAACAACCGATTTATTGAAGTCTTGTGGTATCTAAACTACAGTAGTGGCTTGATTCTGCTTACACTGAAGTCCCTGACTCCACTCCCTTTTCCTTAGAGGAGTGGAAGATCAGGTCCTAGTTTTTCTCACATCTCCGCTATAAACTTGGGCAGGCCAGTGTTCCTAGTTACAAAAACCAATAGAAATTTTTTGTTTGTTTGCATATTTAAAATGTAATTGTCTTTTTAACCAACAATTTAAAACCATTTTCCTTTCCTCCTCTGAGGATTTCTTATCTAGATAAATTATAGCTTTAGAGAGTTTAAGCCCAGATGGATCATTAGATCATCCAATCTGACCTCCTGTAAATCACTGGCCATTCAGTTTCACCCAATTATCCCTGCATTGAGTCCAACCACTTGTGTTTGACTAAAGCGAACTTGTGTTTATCTAAAGCATATATTCCAAAATAGTTTGATAATGAAAGAATGTGTTTGTTTAAGAAATAAGCTTCTTCATTATAGCCTAAATAGTGCATTGTTACTTATTCCAAACAATCGCTGCTAAGCTTCCCCATGGTATAGGAAGAAGGGTTTGGAGGAAAAGAAACCACAGAGAGGTTGCATTGCAAACTATAAATGAGAAGAGTCACAGTGCCCCCCCGATAAAGGCATTCTACTGTGTATCTTACTTCCCCATTGAGCTCTTTCTTCCTAGATAGTCAGGAGTATTCTACACCACTGGAGTTGAGATGTGAGTTCTCTGGACACATGACTTTTCCTGCACTTTGAAAGAAAAGTTCCTTTGCAAAGTCCGCAGTGCAGGAGGGTGGAGAAAGGAGAGAACGCTACTTCCTGCCCCCTTCCTCCTCCCCCCCCCCCCAAATGCTGGCAGATCAATGCCAGAATAATACTTGCATTGCATGTTGCAAGCCTTCCTCAAACTTTGTTGCAAGGCTCATTGGTCTCCTCGGCTCCATGCATTTCCATAAAGGATTAAATGTTCCTTTTAATGTTCCCATTAACTTGTTTAACTTCCCAGTTTCAGCCTTTCCTTCCTATTGCCAAGTTAACAAGCACACTCATTCCCTATACAGAAACACCGGTTCCGTGTTAGCAGTAAAACCTCCATTAAAAATACAGCTAGCCCAGTATAATAAAGAGTACGGCTCCAGGAAGATTTATTACTCTGAACAGCTGAAAGCTTACATCTTTGTAAATCACATTTTTAATAATGAAACATGAGCAGCACCATAGCTTTTCCTGACCCCCTAGGCATAGCTGCATGAAAAGGCAAAGGACAACCTTGCAGAAGAATCTGTGAACTATGAAGATAAATGATAGAACCCTGTTCTTAAGTCATTTTTATTGGTTGTATCTTACAGCTGATTACAAGGAGAGCTTTAATACCATCGGGAATATTGAAGAAATTGCATACAATGCTGTGTCCTTTACTTGGGATGTCAATGATGAAGCCAAGGTGAGTTGCAGCACAGAGTGGATGTATTGTTATTATGATATTTATAAATATCACCTTCCACCCCATTCACCATTAACAAGCATACAAAAGACAGAAGTGAGCAAGTTCCACATCCTCAAAGCCAGTGCAGTGAAAGCTTGGTCACTCACTGACTTATGGGTGTGATGGTGGAATCTCTACAAGGCCAGGTGATGTGTGAGAGTAGGAGCCCATCAAGAGGAGACTCCTGGAGGAATGTTTCAAACATAGCCAGGTCCCTGTCTACTAAAGTGAGGTGCAGTGCAAAAAAGTGACTGTAAAAATGGCATAGTGTGGGTCCATATTTATTGACTTTCAATAATTTCCATATAAAATATGCTCAGTTTTACACATAATAAGATGGTGATTTTTTCTAACTGCCAGATCTGCCAACCCAAGCTGAGATCTGAGACTCAAGCTGGGGTCTTCCCTTCTCATGCATCATCACCAGTAAGAAAGATTCTGCAAGCCAAATTATGCCCTCCATGGTCTGCGTGCCATAGTTTTCAATGGGGTTGTAGGTGGACATGAGTATAGTATACCTCTTCTGCCTCGTAAGTGGTGTCATCATAAGGCTTAATTAATCTTTGTTAAGCTCTTTATATTTCTGTGGAATCCATCATCCAAGACTGTCAAAATATTTATCATTATAATTCAGACACATTTAGGAACTTGGTATAGTACTACAATTTAAGGTAAAGGATGAATGCGTTTCACAGGGGCAATTCCCTGTAGTATGCCCCTTGTGGTCTCTCATGGCTCTGCAGGTGCATTGCATTCAAAGCTCACTTGGGTTTTTCAATCAGTTACCAAGACTATGGTTCAAAACATGTACCCCTTTGGTGGGGTCTGATTGGTTAAGTCTTTCTCCAAAGTGTAACTCAGTTCATTAGGTGCCCCAGTTCACGCCCCACTTTGGATCTACATGAGAGTCCTGATCAGGAGGCCTCCCCAGTCCCCTTCCTGAAGCTTGGACTGTACTTCAAATGGTCACTGTTTCTTAGGCCAGGAGTCCCCAGCTCTCTTCCCTGGAGCTGGGTTGTACCTTAGGCTGGCTGTAGGGCCTTAGCCAGCTTCTCCCTCAGCTGGCTCCTTTTCCTTAATTAGTCCTCAGACTCAGAGGGTTCAGCAGGCAGCCTTCTCCTGCTGATGTCTGCCCTGCTATGAGGGAGGAGGCAGGCGGCATTATGCCAGTTCCCTTCTCCCAACTCATCCCCAATTGGGTTGGGTGAGGGGGGAGCTTTGCCCAGCCCAGTCTACAAGGTTCCTGGGCCCTTACAGAAACAGTAACGGATTTTTCTCCCAAACACTGCTTATTCCTGGGACTGCTTCTTTTCCACCAGTACCTCTTATTTCCTGCCTTTGCATACATCAGAACCTCCCAAAATCTTAAAGGGTCTTGCCATGCGATGGGAGGGTCTGGACCTCTGGGCCCCACTACCCTGTCACATACTGATACAACATGCAATCATATGGCCATGTAAAACTGAGGAAAATTGCTTTAGAACCAGTGAAGGTGACCCAGCATGAGTGCAGGAATGTGACCAGCCATCAGGAGTGACTATGAATGAATGTGAGAAGGGCAAGTGATATTTTTTTCCTGAGTTTCCTGTTTCAAAGAAGGTGGATTTTGCTATTGAGAACAAGAGCTACAGCTACAGCTGGTGAACATTTTTCATTTACAACTTTTCTGTGGTGGGGGAGGAGGGAAGGGAAACAAAAAATGGGTTTTTTCTTCAACTGATCAGAAATGAATTTTTCCTAAATGTTCTTGTGTAGGAATATTCTAGTTCTTTTTGTTTTCATTCTGCTTCAAAACCGAAAAACATTCAAAATTGTGGATTTTTGTGCAAAATGAAAAATCTGGTTCCTGCACAGCTCTCTTAGATGGGAGCATTCCTGCCTGCAGGAATAGATGTAAATTCTGACTAACATAATTTATTCATGGAGATACAGTTAATCAGAGATTGAACTGAGTGCGTATTCATGTTGAGATTATATGGCTACCTAAATCAGTATGAGTTTATCTAAACTTTCACCTATTAATGCTCAGCTGGATTTCAACTGGCAATTTCTGGGCTTTTCCAATTTTGTATTGGCGTGCAGGTCATTACATTAAGCTGTACAGATGCAATGATATGTGTGAGAAATGAAAAGCTGTAGGTAATGCTAAAAACAAGCTTGTATTCTCTAAGCTTTTGTCAGCAAGCAAAATGTGCAGTGTAAAAAAGCTTTTTAGAGATCTAGAAATGATAATAAATATTGAACACTGTCAATGCTCAATAGATTATGGGCCCAGCTTCATTTTAAATACAAACCGCACTGTACTAATGTAGCGCAAAGGGGCTGACAAACCCAGAAGGACAGATACACTCCCAGCCTAGGTCACCTCTCCATCCTACCACAGCAGCGTTCTACTCATAGCAGACTGCACTCAGAACTAAGCAGCAGCCTCAGCCTCCATTCCCCCAGCTGTTTGTGGATTTAACTGGGAACACTGAGATTATTTTAAAAGAGATTTTTATATTTAATCCATTGTAGAAGAAAAAATACAGTCAACACATCTTTAAAACAAAGGTGTTGAAAAGCTCCTGAGTTCCTTCAGACCCTGGGCCTTGTTAAACGGTATAATTGTACTCGGCCTAGTTGCCATGAAAAATTCCTCTGGAACTTCCAACCCAGCCTGCCCTTGCCTCATGCCCAGGAAAAGTAGGTGACTCCACCAGGGTGTCCAAGAAAATCCAAGGTGGGAAGGGAGAGCCAGAGCTGCATGGACCCCTCATAGAGGGACTCTCTCTTGCTGGCACCCTTGTGTATATGTTAGGAGCATGATAATGGTAAGGACACTGGCATGGGAAGTTGGTGTCCAAAGTAAGTGGTGGGACTGGCAATTAGATATCCCCCTGCCCGGCAAAAATATTTGACACCCCATCACACACCCTTCCAAAATCATTTCTGCCCCGCCCCCCTTGCAAATAAAGATCAACTAATCAACTTGGAGCTCTTCCTACAATGAAGGCTAGAATCTGCCTCCTTCCCCTCCTGCTCCCTCCATTGTGGAGAGAAGAGAAAAAAGAAAGGCAGCTGCCACAAGGACTCTTTGTTTAATGAAGGAGAGGGGATTAAAGACCTGGGTGTCATAGGCCATACTTATAGGATGGGGGACTCTATACTGGGAAGCAGTGGCTCTGAAAAAGATTTAGGGGTCATGGTGAATAATCAGCTGAACATGATCTTCCAGTATGATGTAGCCAAAAGAACTAACATGATCCTTTGGTGCATAAACAGGGAACTTAAGGAGTACAGAGGTTGTTTTACCTCTGTATTTGGCAGTGGTGTGACTGCTGCAAGAACACTGTGTCCAGACCGGGTGCCCACAATTCAAGAAGGATGTTGATAAACTGGAGAGGGTTCAGAGAAGAGCTACAAGAATGATTAAAGGATGGAAAAGATGCCTTGAAGTGATAGACTCAAGGAACTCCATCTGCTTAGGTTAACAAAGAGGTTGAGAGGTGACTTGATTACTGTGTGTGAGTACCTACACAGGGAACAAACAGGTAAAACATGAGCCAATGGCTTGAAGTTGAAGCTAGACAAATTCAGACTGGAAATAAAGCATACATTTTTAATAGTAAGAGTAATTAACAATTGGAACAACTTACCAAGAGTTGCGGCAGATTCTCCATCACTGACAACTTTTCAGTCAAGGTATGCCCTAGGAATTATTTTGGCCTGTATTAAACAGGAGGTTAGATAAGATGATCATAATGGTGCCCTCTGCCTTTGGAATCTATGAAATTTATTATTTTATTAAAACGCATTATTTGAAATCCAATCTCATGATTTCTGGGTGCCTGGCTCCTGAATTTTAGCTACTTGGCGTTGGCAATTCTGTAACCAGCCACAACTGATACTGTCAAACCGTACCCGGCCAGGACACCAGGGGCTTTAGAGAGGTACGGGCTCTGCCATTCCATGTGAAATAGGAGCAGAATGGCCAAGGGAGCTTTCTCCCACTCTGCCACTCCAGTCACTCCCTCTCCATAATGTTAAGAAGGCAACTCTCTCTTACATCACTGGGAATTTAAAATAATAGGAGCTAATGAGTCTTTTTAGGACAAAATAGTGCTGCCATGCTGCTATGCATGACGTCTGGGGAACCTGTAGTTGCTCATGGAAATGCATGGCAGCCTGTGCTTAGTCATTGACATGATCATCAAATATTTGACTCAAAGTGGACTTGAAATCTATGTGTATTGACAAGAATGAGACGGTTAGTGATAAATGTGGGGGATGCAGTTAGCGGGTTATATGATAACACGATAGGTACAACTTGCTGCGAGTTACCACCATACACTGAAACGTATTGGCCAGCACACACACACAATGAGCTCGGGATGTGATTCCCTTGCGTGTGTACACATGCTCGGTCTGGGTTTTAAGCGAGCTAGTGTGAGTATAAACAGCAGTGCAGCTGTGGTACCACTGGTAGCAGAAGGGCAGGCACAGCTGAGCTGTGCCAAGTACAAACCCTCCTGAAACCAGTGGGTACGTACTCAGCCGGGCTCAGACATGCCCTATCTCCAGAGTTAGATTTTTCCTTTCTCCGTTATTGCCTGCTCCATCTGGTGGGCAGCTGATTTAGGGCCAGATCCTTCCCCCCCCCCACCAATATTCCAGCTGAGTGGAACAATTTGAGGAGAAAGATACTACTCAGCCTGAGTAAGGGAGTCAAGATCTGGCCATCAGCAAGGGAAGGCTGTCCAGAACTTTCACACAGAATATCAGTTTGGTCTTATGTAAAAGGAACAAACACACACAAAGAATTCAAGCAGAGACCTCTTTTATCTCCTCAGTTATAAGAGAATTACAGCTTCAATAAAGCCAGCACATCTTGCTTTAATCCTTGATTTTCCCACTGTTCCTTAGTGTATCTTGAAAGAGGAAGAGGAATCATTCTCCATGAACCCGATACATAGCACACTGAATTCAATGAGCGTCTGTCCACCCACTTTAGTGGGCTTTGGATCCGGCTCCCTGGCAGAAGAATCATTTTCTTTTGCCAATTAAGATCCTTCAGGACTCGATCCTGCTGCCACTGAAGTCAACAGCAACAGTCTTACTCAGCTGAGTGAGAGCAGGAGTAGGCCCTCAGTCAGCACACACTTCCTCCTCCTTCTGAGTGCTGACTTTTCTTACTGATTTAGGCTAACTCCATAATTTATTGGCTAGATCTGGGGCCCAGGGGGGGTCAGAAGAAGAGATTTCCAGTTATGTTAAGCCTCATCTCCAGCTTCCTCAGAAGAAAGACACTGTAGGTATTAAGGGAATGTCACCAGAATGGGAAAAAAGATTTTATCTGGCAAGTAACCCATCTCACTTTCATTCCCCACTTGGTCTTTATGCGCAGAATATCTATATTTAAGAGCAAGGTGTTGAGCTGGTTTCTCACCTAGTTTAACATGAAGGCAGCCTTTAATGTTGGTAAGGGAAGATGAAAAACAAATAACTAAGCGTGGAATGGCTGTGTGACTATAAAAAGCTAATATTTCTGCAGTGTCTGTCCTGCTGTATTATAGATGTGCTGAAGTCACCGCTGGTTGGATAACAAAGATCTAGTGGAACTTTGGCGACAACATAACTCTTTCTTTTCTTGGTAACAGTTACTTTTCAGTTTGACTCATGATAAAATTTGAACTTTCAGAGAAAGTAATTAAAAACCAGACCAGAGACCACACTAGCTTCATGGAAACATTTCCCCCTAAGCTGCACAAACTCTTAAGATGTAGCTGAAAATAAATTGGTGCCTTGAGCATGATTAATAGAAAACAAATTTAAACAGTTAGACTGAGCTACATCTGGGCTTTCTCCATGATGAAAAAAACATGCATACAGGAAATTTACGTCCCGTGATTATTTTGTATGAAGGTCGAGGCACCAATTCAGTGCACAGTTCATGAAGAAAAATATCACTTTAATGCAGATGCAAAGCAGCATGTAGATTGGGTTGAGGTGGTTGCATTGTGGTGACCTATGCATTTCTGTATACTCAATATAGATAATGTGTTTTGTTTATCTTGTGAGCAGTGTAGGTTTTATGGTGGCCTTACCTATTCATAGTCTTGCTAAAGCTACATCAAATTCCATTTCACTGGGGAAGAAAGACATTAATTATTAATGATTAATTATTGTTATTATTTTTTGTATTACTGTAGCACCTAGGAGCCCCATTCTGCTAGGGGCTGCACAAACACAGAACAAAAAGAAGTCCCTTCCCCAAAGATTAGTCTTTTTCAAACTTTTTTTTTTTAATTTAAAGTTGGAAGGAATAGACATTTTGTATTTGAGGACTGGTACCAGAACTTCTGTAGTATTAGGCTTGGAGCCAGGTTTAATAAATCATCCCTCTGTATATGTATAAAGAGGATAATAAAACAGCTTGTGGTAGCAAGCAAGGTTGAAATTTCTTTGTATACAAATGGTTCAGTAAATATGCAGATGGGATTAAGGGCAAATGGCATTTTTATGTAGCTGCTGGGGTGTGGTGTGGGTTAAGGAAGCTTCAAAAGAGAAATGTAAACATTCTCTGGAGACATTGGTATTGAACTAAATCAAAGGCCTTACCTTTGTATAGGATTTATAAGGTAATGCATGGCAAGAGAAACTATAAAGCTGCATTTATGGTATATAAAAGCGATGACGGGATTGATTTTTCTTTTTCCAGTGAACAGACATGTAGTTTAACTCTTTGGTGTCACAGTATGGAATGTGTTGTTTCAAAAGCTGAAGACCGATCAGTCCTCTAAAGAACGGAGCTCTGGGGATAGACTACATATATTGGCAGCGATATATAGGGAAATGGTTGCACAAGGTTTAATTTTTTGCTGTAAAAAACTGCTATCAGTTCTTTTTAAAATGATGAAAACAAGAAATGCAAACAATAATAAAAGGTTTATATGTTACAGATTTAATAACTAAAGACCTTTACAGTGTATAAAACAGGAGATTGAGGTAGGAGTCATGCTGGCTGGATTAAATGATAAAGGGGAAATTAATCCCTGAACCTTCCATTCTCTCCTGGCAGGTAGCTGTGTTTTTTTTTTTTTTTTTTTTGTCTTGTACAGCACTAATTACCCTGCCTTTGTTATCAAACGATAAGTAATCCTCATAATTGCTGCACAAGAGAGGAACTCCTCCCTGAAAAGAGGTAGAGATTTTGGCTATAGGTTCCCCATATGAAACAATATAGGCTGGTCTCAGTTTCTTATTTGTTTAGGCCAGTTCTGTCAGCTTCTCATGCATCAAACATTTCTCCAGTTTAATTTTTCATTGTCAAAGTGCAGTAGCTCAGGTGAGCAAATGGATGAAATACCATGACTGTCTTATTGCTCAGACGTGTTCCTCACATCCAGCGGAACCCCAGCTAAAGTTCTCTCCGCACCAAAGATACAACCAAGGCTCTTTCCTGGTTGCAGAACATAGTTAAGGTCCTGTCTACCCTACATATTGGAGTCGTATTTGTAAACGAATTGGGGGTCAAGTGCCTGTAGTCAGAATCCCAAATATAGTTGTCTATGGAATATTAGACAGGACCTTCGGAAAAACAGCAGTACTGCTATTATAGCTTTTTCCAAGTCTATGTTGTCCAGCCATATGACTCCACCATGGAGGAGGCCAGGGCAAGAAGGCTCTGGGACCAAAGAGTATCTTTGAATGTGACACTCTTGTTTTTCCTGACTCCCGACTGTCAGTGTGTTAAGAAGAATGGGCCTGGGAGCCTGGTATGATTTATTTTGCACCCTTTCATGGCTAGTTGCCAAGTGTGTTCTGCTACCTCAGGAGAGGCTGTTTGCACTCTCAGCCTCAGACAAGAGTTAGGTTTACATGGGTGTTATACAGGGAAATGTGGACCCCACTTGAAGGGGCAACTGAAATCACTGTTGGTCAGAACAGCCCACATTCCTTAGTCATTGCCTCAGGAAGTGGGGAGATGAGCATTGGGTCAATATTAGGAAGGGGAAGGAGAATCTTCAGTAGGTTAGTTGGGTTCCTTTCACTGCAGAGAGATGCTACAATAACTATTATGGCCAGAGCTAAATTCTTCTAGAGGGGAAAGGAGAGTAACAATGTAGGAAGTCAGAGGAAGCTATAAGGGAGAAGGATGGTGCTGTAGAGGATTACAGGCTGGGTGATCCAACAGAAGGGGTTCAGCATGTTCTTTTTCCATGTTGTTGCTTTTCACCTCATACCAAATTCCAAACGTGTCTTCCTCTGTTCCCAGGAACAGTATATACGGGATGGTGTGTAATGCATTTTAAGAAGGGATCAAAGCTGGAAGCTGAATTCATAGTTATCAATAGGACAAGTGGAAAGACTGGAGTATGGTTCAGCTTTTATGATTTCATAGAACATATATAACAGAAAAGGCATCTGCTTTAGAATAATTTGTTTGCCAAGAGCAATTCTACTGTCTGGAGCAAAATAGTCCATGTTTCAAATTCTAGTCCTGCTGCTTGTGGTAGTTTGATTTTTTGTTGTGCTCTCTGCTGCCTGCCTACCTACCAATCTATTTCTAAAGCATCAGTCACCATGGTATCTAAGTGCCATCCTGTCTAGGGCCAATCAGTGGAGTCAAAAACTCTGTAAAAATTGAAAATGTGCTGATAAATAATTTAAGGACCCCCCTGAGCATTCAAATAATTAATGACTGGTCAGACAAGTTTTCCAGAGGCAAACCCCAAGGTAGCACCTTGTCATCTTCAGTGATGTAAAATAAAATAATAAAATAAATTCCAAGAAGCTGTTCCCACCCTACCATGTTGTAAATTGCTTTTCCAGATCAAAAGCCTGCTTTAAAGGGAAGCTAATAGAAAAGTGTTCTGAGACACAAAACTCTTCTGAAAATCAATGATCTGTGTTAATTCTAATCAACCTATCTATCCTCATGGTTCAAATGAGACAACATTAAGCACAGTATGCCAGTCCTCACCTTCATATGTGTGCCATGAATGTACAACCATTGACCATTGGAGTGATGAAATATCACTATGCAAGATTAAGATATTGAATTTTTTGTGTCCATCTATTGTTTTCATTAATATGATATCTGTCTCTGTAACAGGGATCTTTGTAATGTTACAGAAAAATGAAAGACCGCTGCAACTGCTAGCCTATCTTCTCTGATATCTCTTACTATTTCTCCTACCTCCAGAAATGTAGGCCAGAGAGAATACACAGTGAAGGAATTGGATAAGATGGGGGCAGTGCTTTATGGCTCATGTGAGCACACTGTGTGCTTCAGAGTGCCTCAATGAGCAACCTGTTGAGCAAACATGAAGTGCAAATGTGGCGTGGGTTTCCCCTCACATTTTTAATGTTGCGTTCGGTTCCTTCCGGTGCAAAAATATAGACTGAAATATAGCAGGACCAGATTCTCACCTCTTAAGGCCCTTCACCATGCTCTAGCAATGTAAAGCAATGTTTACGTTCTCTATAAGGCACTGTCAGAACAGTGTAACAGAGACTTAAGGTAAATGAGCGTAAGGCCCCCTGTGTTTCCAAGAAATTTGCACCCATGTCCACCCCTAACCTAGGGAACTGGATAGGCTGGGCTCTAAACTGAGGCAGAATAGCACTATCTGTTTCAAAATCAGTTTCAGCTAGGGCCCTTCCCTGATGCCTTCCCCTCATTTCAGTTAAAGTTCAACTACTTGATTTGTAAATGCAGCAGTGTGATACAATCAAGTGCAGAAATGCTGCTGTGCCATTAGCTCAGTCAGGCAAACAAGCTTTGCCAACTCCATCATAAACTACCTTGCGGTAATATTAACTCCTGCAGTTAAAGTGCCCCTCCCCCAAAAGCGACACCAGCACTGCTCTTTTCTCTGGATGCAAGCTAGCACAGAGATATGAGGGGCTGGACTTTATGAAAATGTTCCCTGTTAAACAAAATTCTTTCCTTTTGTGGGTGGGGAGAGGCCTCTGCAATTCCGTGATGTCTCTAATTCTTATACCGTCCTGTGGATTCCCACCGCCTACAAGTCTCTCCTCTGCACCCTCAAAGTCCCACGGCAACAGCTTGTGTCCCTGCAGATGAGCAGGACTTTGGGCTCTCTATGGAGACCATCAAAGCTCTTCCTCTAGGAGTCAGTAAATTTTACTCCAGAAGGTTTCATTGCCATAACTTAGGTAATTTGTTTTGGCTGTTTTTCTTTGTATCCTCTTAGTATAAAGTGCTTAATTTTCGTCTATGGGAAAGAGATCAATCTCATCAAGTTAAAACATAATCAGCACAAACGAATAAATGATGCACAGGTACTTCAATGGGAAATAACTAAAAGCAACCGGATTTTTTAGTATCACATTTTTCATCTTTAAAATCCCATGGGGGGTATTCTGGATTGGGAGAAATCAGTGTTTCAGAGCAAAACTAATAATTTATTATTTGTATTGTGATAGCACTTAGGAATGCCAGTCATGCACCGGGACCGCACTCTGCTAGTTGCTGTCCAAACACGGAACAAAAAAATGGTTCCTCCCCAAAGATTTTACAATCTAAGTATAAGGCAAGAGATAGCAGGTGGATACAGGCAAACAGACCAGGGGAATACAAGGACACAAGACAATATTCATCAGCACACCAGCTGCCTAACTGTTCTCAAGTTTTATGTAAACTTCATGGCAAAGAAGAGTGCTAAGAAAGGATCGGAAGAAGGAGAATGAGGTAGCTTCACAGATGTTTATGAGGAGTTTGTCCCAAGTGTTTGGGGCAGCAAGATTTTTTGTTTTTAAATTAACAATGTGTGGGGATAGGTCATGAAAGTAAAGACAAGTAGCTTATGTTTGATCAGCAAGATTTCAACGCAGCCTGGGTGTGAGAGGTCTGAGTCAAAGATGACACTCAGGTTATGGGCCTGAGTGACAGGGAGCATGTTGGTCGTGTCCACACGATGGAGAGGGCTTGGGGAAAACACTGGGGGCTCTCTTTTGGCCATGTTGAGAATGAATTGATGGCTGGACATCCACAAGGAGATGTCAGCGAGATGGGCCAAGATTTTAGTTCAGACTGAAAGAGACAGATGCAGAGTAGAGGGGTAGATTGGCAGCACTGAGATAGTAGTTGACTTTAATAACAGTATCTTTTTTGGATATATGGTTTGTGTTGGTTTGGTTTTTAAATGGGATGACCTTTGCTTTAATCTTTGCCAGACATCTCCATATGTCCCAAGTGTCCTATGTTTAGTAGCAATTTCAGAATAACAGTTTGAACAGCATTTTAATGTAACTTCTGATCTCCATCTCTCTGCTTCAGATTTTCATCACGGTGAACTGCCTGAGCACGGATTTCTCCTCTCAAAAAGGAGTGAAAGGGCTTCCTTTGATGATTCAGATAGACACATACAGCTACAATAATCGCAGCAATAAACCCATCCACCGGGCCTACTGCCAGATCAAAGTCTTCTGTGACAAAGTGAGTGAAGATGACATTGTGAAAGATGGAGGGAGCCCGTATCCAAGGTCTCCTTTTTCTCTTTTAGGTGCTTGCTATCACCAATATTTGGAGTGGCTTCTCCCCTCTCCGCGTATGGGTTGGGGACTGGGTTCTTTTATTTTTTCTTGGTGCATGGAGCCTCCACACAAAGTGACTCCTCACTGTGCCCTATACACAGGGCTGCAGTCCCTTGAAAAATCAATGATAACCCTACAAGCTGGAAAGGAGTGTAAATCCCAGGACACAGGGGACAATAAGGTAAATAATAGCAGAGCAGAAACACCCCTTCAAAAATAACAGTGTAACAAAGGGAGGGGGAACTTTACTGGGAACAGGAACATAGGATCTGGGGAAGGAAGGGATTAAGGTTAACTAATAAACATTCCTAAATAAACCATTTTCTGCCTCCTTATACTCACAAACTCCTCCGACCACACCTCATCCCCTGACACCTTAGCGAGGTTAGCCAAGGGTGCATGTGCCGAGATGGAGAGCTGCAGTGCAGTGGCATTAACCAGCTTAACCAGAAGTCACCTTACTTTTACTTCACCCCTTGTTGGGCAGGGTCCTCTCCTGATTGAAGCCAGGCTTGCTGGTTTCCTGATCTGAAATTCTCCTAGGGTCTTGGCTGGCTGTCGGTAGCTGTCGCTCTGCCTGGATGTTTTTCACAATAGTGCTGCTGCTGCTTGATCCAGAGAGCTAAAGTCTCAGAGCATGCAAATGCCCTTCCAGGGAAGGGAGAATTCAGCAGGAACTCCCTGAGCTGCACTTTCTCTCTCCCAGCTCCAAAACTCAACAGAAACCCCAAAACCACCTTTCTTTGTCAGTCTGTCCCTTACCCAGTTTTGAGGTTTTGAGGCCTGGGACGTGCAGGAGCTCAAACTGGATGATCACAGTGGGTCCTTCTGGCCTTAATGTCTATGAGTCTATCCACAGTGGATCAGCTTCAACAGGAGAGACAGAGGGAGACCCATATCAGAATTTCCTATAACTCAGTAGTTAGTGCACTCTCCTGAACGGTGGGAGACGCTTATTCAAATCCTTTCTCCACCTCTGGCAGAGTGGGGCAATTAAACCTGATCTCTCACGTCCAAGGCGAGTGCTCTAACCACTGAGCTAAAAGTTATCAGATGGGCACCTTCTCCACCCAGATTTTGAATGGGCCCTGATCTGGTGGGTGTGCTCAGAGGCAGGGGTGTGCGCAGGAATTTAAAATTTTACCCCTTTGGGAGGGGCACGTTCTGTGCCCCCACCAAGGCCCAGGGTTGGAGGAGCTGTCAGCTCTCGCCGTGGCCCCCGGGGCTGGAGGAGCTCACTCTCCCCAGCCCCTGCTGGGGCCAGAAGGAGCTCGCTCTCCTCCCTCCACTGCAACCCCAGGGCTGGGAGGAGCTCACTCCTTCCCCACACTGTGGCCCTGGGGCTAGAGGAGTTCTGTGTCCCTGACAATTACCTGCTTGCCCCCACTTGTGCACGCCCCTACTCAGAGGCTGCCTACTGGAGCAGGCCCTGCACGCGACTTAGGCTGGTGAACACCTATCTTCCCCTCGTTCATGAATTGCTCTGGGGCTGAGGCAGGAGACTGGCATCTGGACACTTAGAGGGAGGCAGCAGTGCACGTGCAAAGAGACAGAAACTTAGGTTCCGAGGGAACTTTTACCCTGAAAACTTAGGTGCCAAGTGAGTCTAGGTGCTTACAGGGTTCAGCTGGAGTTTTGTGGATTATAGTGGAGCCTCAAACTGGAATTTAGGCACCTGAACAAATCTGAGATGTGGGCACCTAAGTCTGGCAGTTGAGTGCCTAAGTACCTTTGTGGATCCTGCCCTAAGTGACTTAGGCACCTAAGTACCATTGAAAGTCAAGGGGTCTCAGGCAGCTAAATCATCTAGGTGCTTTTGAAAATGTTACTCAGAATTCTGATTCCCATTTTACAGACGGGGGCAGAAAGTTAGAGGCACGCCAAGCCACAGGGAGTCAGTGTTAAAGTAAGTGTAAGATCTCAAGCGCTCCAGGCTTCTAGGCCTTTCCTCAGGTCGCAATAGCACTCCCTCTCCTTTTATCCACTATCTCCCTCTCAAATTCCCCCCTCCTTCTAGTACCCTCTTGGCAACAAAATCTTTGAAGGCTAATCAGGCAGTTTTATGAGTGGAGAAAAAATGTTGAAAGTAATTAATGTAAATGTATGCGCTGAAGTCATCTTAAGGCCTAAGTGCTATATTTTTAATTGTAACTTTGAATGTCAAATATTTACGGAGATTTAAAGCTACAGCTGGCTGTTAAAAGCTCAGTAAATATCAAAGGAATGAGTGTTTTTCATCTACCCATTTTTAAAAAGCAATTAGAAAAATCTGAACTATTAAAAAAATTAAAAAAGGAAGAAAGACATCTAGAGCACAACCTCAGCAAGGGTGACCTGCAGATTTGAATTATAAATGTTCATTACTTTGGCTATCTATCCACCTAATTGATACTTCACATTTCCAGGCTAGGAAGCAGGAAATGAATGCTGAGACATTTAATCAAAACCATCTTAAAGTAGGAGAAAACATCACGAGGGTAGTTAAAATGTTACACACATCAAAACTATGTTAAAGGTGTGGGCTGGAGAGCTCAGGGGGATTGGGAACAGGATATAAAACCTTTTAACTGTAGGTTGTCCTAAAGGCTGATAATGACTGAGATTCATCCCTCTCTGAAGGATGTTTAGCGGCCTATGTGAAATGATTTGATGGGGTCTCAGTCCAGTTCTTAATGTGCAAGAGTTCACTTCACTAAACTCAACATCACCATTCGTGTTCACTGGCACTTTGTGTAGAGATTGGGTCCTGATTCTCCGCTCCGTTACGCAGGTATAAATCAAGATTAACTCCACTATGGTCAGTTTGAGTTACACTGATGTAAAATGCTTGTAAGTGAAAGGAGAATCAGGTCCCAAGTATTGGTTGGGCAAGGAGATTCAACTACGCTCTGTGCTCTCTCCTATACATACATGTGTAGTCTCATATTCACCTGGTTACCTCCTTCAGCATCAATCTCCTTATGAGATTTGATGGACAGGCCTGGCTTCTTTTGGTTCCCACCTCCCACTCAGCAGAGTGTAACTTCTTTATTTTCTTCCCATATGAATTTAGTTGGCAGTGCCTACACCCTCCTTGCTCCTTTCTGGCAGGTCACCAGGTCAGCTTGGGAGAAAAATTCTAAGCACTGGGAAATCCCCACTTACTTGCCAGATAGTTGGAGACGCCCAAGAAATAACAAACACATACTATATATATTCAACAGAGTAATATGGGAAGAAAATATAACATAACAGGGTAAAACATTACTCTTAGGGTCACAGCTGCCCACACTGATAATATCCAGGAATTTCCCCAGTCCCGTGACCTGATAAAGCAAAAGTCAAATTTAGCGTCCCATTGGTATGTGTACGTCGTAGGGGCCCTTGATGACCTGTGACAATAATATCTTCTGTAGTCCCAAAGCAACTTGGCTGATTGGGTTCAGTACAGCCCACAAAATTCACACATGAGATAAGGTGGTAAGTCCCTCGACAGGTTTAATAGGCAGCAGGAAATAAAATCCCCCAAGCCTTACCCCTCAGCTGGAGGACACAGTTCAGGGAATAGGGGGTTCCCCAAACAATTTCCCGGACTAGCTAACTAAAAGATGGTTCACTCACAACTCCACGAATGGACTTTGGACTCCTCAGCAACTGCAGAGAAGCTGATGATCACTGCTCTCAGGAACCCTCTTCCTGCAGGAATGAGGCTGATTCTGTTCCTGAGATTTCCCCTCACCACTAAGGGATGCAAGGATCAAGGTGCAAATTATAATAACTCAAACTCTAATCTCCTGCCCTAGCACTCAGATACATTCACAGTAGGCAGGCAGGCAGGCACGAGCAGCAAGAGCAGCACTTGCCATGTGGCAGCTGTGTTTATCTCGGAGCTGGAGGGCTAACCCAGTCTGGCTGGGTAGGGAGGTTTCCCAACAGAAATCAGAATTCCATACACTGGGAGTTACCTTGAAGAGGGAAAGGGCCAGGCTTATGGCTATTGCTTCCAGGTACCCAGAAGCCAGTTCTCAGGGGAACCCTGCATGCAGGCCTGGGACTAAGGAGCTCACCCCACAGCCAGTCCTTCCCTTTCAGTGGCTGGCTCCAGATTCCTCCAAAAATGGCTTCTCCCCACTCACAACTCTCCTAGGGGCAAGTATCTCACTTCCTGTTGGTCAGGCTACCTCTTCTTCAAGGGCATTTACTTGTCAATCGTTTGACTGTACTCCCCTCTCCCTGCTTTCTCTCAGGCACTGCTCCTCCTTTGAACAGGTGCACAGGTGACCATCCAGGCACCCTTCTACCACCCCCCACCTCCCCGAGCCAACAGGGGCCCCTATTGCTCAAAATAGTCTCTTTCCCTCTTGGTTGCTCAGCACACTCTGAGTCTGCCCTTGGCTCCCCTTCCAAGCAGGGATAGCGCCTCCCCATGAGTGACAAGCACACAGATCCAGGAACCAAGTAAGCTCCTTGGGGGTTACAGATGGTCATTGTGTGCTTCTTTCAACTGGGCAGCCAGCCCTTCCTGAGGATTTAAACTGTTTCAGAGTGACGGCAGACCAAAGTACTCAGTGGGGATTGCAGCAGCAGCCAATGCCCTTTGCATCCTGCTGAGGCAATCAGAGAAATTCAGGCAGCACAAAGGAAGAAGAGCCAGATATGAGCTGATCAGAACAGCAAAATAGACAGAGATACTGTATTTTTACTACCAACAGTCTAACTAGAGCTTCTCTGGCTGGGTTTCTCTTACAATTCAGTTATGCACCACCTAATGACACAGAAAGGAAAGGAAGAAAAGGAAATGTCTTTGTGCCTTTTGTTGCTCCTTTCCAGGATTAACAAAAAAATTACCATGAAAACAGTTTTTAAAAAGATAACACACAACCCCTGAAGTATTTGCAAAACAAGCATTGCAGCATCATGCTGGGGAGCACATAGCCAGAAAGTGAAAGTGACTAGAAAGTGATTGGGTTATTTTCGTTGTCCAAATAGGGGGAATTGCAAAGTGAAATTCTCCTTCCAGCATAAACAGTGAGACGCAAATACACTTTAATCATTTACGGCAGTGGTGGACAACCTGCGGCCCACAGGCTGCACGCGGCCCGTCAGGGTAATCCACTGGCAGGCCGCGTGACAGTGTTTACATTGACCATCTGCAGGCACGGCTGCCCACAGCTCTCAGTGGCCGCTGTTCGCTGTTCCTGGCCAATGGGAGCTGCGGGAAACGTCGGGCCACAGGGACGTGCTGGCCGCCGCTTCCCGCAGCTCCCATTGGCCAGAAATGACAAACAGCGGCCACTGGGAGCTGCGGGCGGCCGTGCCTGTGGTTGGTCCATGTAAACACTGTCTCGCGGCCCAACAGCCGATTACCCTGACAGGCTGCGTGTGGCCTGCAGGTTGTCCACCACTGATCTATGGTGTTGTTTGTAAAATAGGGAAGAAAACATTTAAAATGCTTTGTTTTTTACTTGCCAGTGTTGTTGTAAATAGCTGTCTGTGGTTACCATGCCTCTTCAGAGCCCGTGGAAGTCTAATATAGTAACTAAGCATATGTCTACACTACAACAGCCCAGCTGTGGCACTGCAGTTTTGCCGCTGTAGTGTGGACACTTCCTACGTTGACAGCAGGGTTTTTTCCATCCATGTAGGTAATTAATCTCTCCAAGACGCCATAGCTAGATCAACAGAAGGAGTCTTCTGTCAACCTAGCCACATCTACACCAGGGTTAGGTTGACCAAATAATGGCCATAGGGTGTGGATTTTTTCACAGCCCTGAGTGATGTAGCTAGCTAGGCTGACCTAAGTTTTTAGGTGTAGACCAGGCCTTAGTCAAATCACAGATAAATGTGGCTAATTTTGAAGGCAAACTTCTAATTGAATGAATACACTATAATTGAAACTCAGTATCAAAGTACTATAAGAAGAATCCTCAAAGAAATAAAATTATATCCAAGAGTACATTTTATGTACAGCAATATTATTTACCAAGTATTGCATTTCTTTTGCATATCAGTTATGTAGGATCTGATCTAGCTTGTGCTTTACTTGAAGCATACCGGTAAAATGGTAAACATGGCAAAGGCATAACTGGTGATCCCTACATATTCTCCAGTGCTTTGTCCCTGGTGTTGTCCACCAAGTACTCTTCAAACAACCTGTATGGAGTTTCATTTTCCTACATGTTAATCCTGCTACCCTTAATGCTCCTTTACCGTATGCAGAACATTCATGCCTTCTTATCATAAAATGATGTAATTTTTAGGCCTTAATAAAATTACATAGGTTGTCAGGGAAACTTGCCACCAAGTCTATTTATATTCATGAATTGCAATGTGCTTTTACCACATAGAATGGTAGAATTAGGGCTCCAGAAAGGTTTGATTCTTTATGTTACAGTTCTGTTAAAATAGTTGAAGAAGCATTTGACTCAGGGCACTTTGTTCACAGTACAATACTATGTTTTCCATAGGCGTCAACTCCGTGGGTGCTCTGGGGCTGGAGCAGCCACAGGAAAAAATAGTGGGTGCTCAGAACCCACCAGCTACCCACCGATCAGCTGTTTGGTGGGTCCTGCCGTTCAGTTCCTCCTCCTCCCCCCAGCACCTCCCACCCACCACCGATAAGCTGTTCAGTGTGGGCAGGAAGAGGCGGAGCAAGGGCAGGGTGCACTTGTGGGAGGCTCGGGAGCAGGGGCGGGAAGAGGCAGAGCAAGGGTGGGGCCGTGGGGGAAGGACTCTGGGTGGAGCGGGGATGGAGTACCCCTGGGGAAAGCTGAAAGTCAGTGCCTGTGATGTTTTCTTCCAAAGTCAAGAGGCCTAACCCCATATTCCTTACACTGATTGCTGTTCCTATTCTTCCCCCGCTCTCTACTTTGACACCAGCGCTATGGGTGGAAATGGATTTCCCTTTGTACATTATTCCAGTACATCAACCTTCAGTGCTAAGTAGAGGAAATGTGGTTTCTGTGGGCTTGATCCTGCCATGCACTGAACATTCTGGCCCTGGTCCAGCAAAGCACTTAGCCACATGCTTAACTTTGAACATGGGAGTATTGCCCAGTAGGTTACAATTTTAATTACTTTGCTGGATTGGGGCAGAGTGCTGAGCACCTTGCAGAATAGAACCTTTTATGAATTTCAGATTTTGGGGGCAGACATACATTTCAGATAATCTGACATTCACATACAGGGATTTGCCTGTATTATTAATAACTAGGGGCCTACCAAAGTCACGGTCCATTTTGTTAAATTTTACAGTCAGAGGATTTTTAAAATAATAAATTTCATGAGTTCAGCTATTTAAATCTGAAATTTCACAGTGTTGTAATTGTAGGGGTCCTGACCCAAAAAGGAGTTGTGTGTGTGTGTGGGTGGGGGGGGAGATTTGCAAGGTTATTGTAGGGGGTATTTCGGTCCTGCGACACTTACATCTGCACTGCTGCTGGCCGTGGTGCTGCCGCCAGAGCTGGGCAGCTGGAGAGCAGTGGCTGCTGGCCGGGAGCCCAGCTCTGAAGGCAGAGCCGCTGCCAGGAGCAGCACAGAAGTGAGGGTGGCATGGGATGGTGTTGCCACCCTCACTTCTGCGCTGCTGCTGGTGGGGTGCTTCCTTCAGAGCTGGGCGCTTGGCAAACAGCCACCACTCTCTGGACGCCCAGCTCTGAAGGCAGCGCAGAAGTAAGGGTGGCAATACCGCAACCCCCTAAAATAACCAACCATTCCCCTTCGGGTCAGGGCCCCCCAGTTTGAGAAACGCTGGTCTCCCGCATGAAATCTGTATAGTATAGGGTAAAAGCACACAAAAGACCAGATTTCATGGCAGGAGACAGGATTTCACGATCCATGACACATTTTTCAAGCCACAAATTTGGTAGGGCCCTGTCAATAAATAACAGAAGAAGTAATGAGCATGTTGCTGCCATACAAAACTATGTTACTGTGCTTGTCTGGGTGAGTCCATTCAGAGAAAAAGGCCAACAGCATTAATGTTACTAAGAAATAAAGGTATATGGGCCAAAAGCTCCAAAATCACATATGGATCCAAACTTCCACCAAATGGAGGAGTTTTGGAACAGACGTTATGCTTCAGGACCATGTCTCCAAAGAAGGGAGGGAGCCATGGTGGAAATAATCCAGCCTATGTTGTTGCTTTTTGGAATTATGACTGTTCATCCAGCTAGCAGTAGAGGGAGAAAATAAATCTAGTAAGGGATGCACATTCATTTATATGATTTGTCTGGCTATAGCCTGGTTTTTAGCCCAACATTTCTGTGCTGAGGACTGTTTCCACTACAGGGAAGCATTCAGTTAATATTAAAGCTCTGGTTTATCACATATCAATATTAGAAGATTCAGCCACAGAAATCCACCATCAGGAACTGTATGGTCCGCTAAAACTCCAGCCTGGCTCATTGTCTCAGCATCTAAAGCAAAGACAAGCGGAACAGGTCTGATTCACCACCGCTTTGCACTTTGTCTCATCAATGCCACTTTTGCTAAGCGAGTGCAGAATGCTAACAAATCAGAATAGTAGTTAGTTTTTACATTCATTTTGCATGCATGTAAGTGACAATGCAAGGTGCAAAGCAATGGAGAATTTTACCCAATGATGTGCTGTTAAATAGCTGGTTCATTTCAGTGGTAGGCAAAGTTACTCTTGTTGGCTCAATCCTGCAAGGTGCTAAGTTCCTAGGCCTTATCCAATGCTCACTGAAGTCAATGGGAATCTTTCAATTTCTTTTTGTGAATGTTGGTTCAAAACCTTACTGCGAAGTGTTGAGTGCCCTGAACTTCTAATGAAGTCAGTGTATTTGTAAAGCACATTTGGCGCCATCTAGATGAATGGCACCAAATCAATGCAAACTATATAGAAGAGAGGCCTTTTCGGAAACTGCCTCCGTCCTTGAAAGTTTGGATGTCTTATCTTGACACCAGTAACATTTGGCTTAAAAGGCAAAGCCTTCCCAGGCTCCGACCTTTCAGAAAATATTAAAGGAAAGGACTACAATGTATGTTGCTTGTAGTGTGAGAAATATCAATTAGGACAATGGGGGGAAAACCACCTCTTTTACAAATAATTGGTTCAAATTTGACAAGTGGACAAAGTATATTGAGAAAATGTTTACATGCTGAATTAAAAGAGCCAGTGTTGAGTTTTTAGCCTGCTGATGTTGTAAGGACAGAATTTGAAGGTGCACGGCCAGATTCCAATGAAATCACTGGTTACTCTGGATTTATACCTGTTATATCTGAGATCAGAATCTGCTGTGCCATTTTCAGTCGGATTGTAACGTTACGGTGGAACTGAGCTATACAGCTGTTTTAGCCCCCTACTTTATATTTTGAACATTTTCAAAACTTTGTTTAACCATTTGTCCATTCACTAATAGTACTAGCGGAACTGTGAGGAAGGAGCCATTTGAGTGCCCTTGAGCACTCTATGGCTCCTCCATAGGTCTTCCACTTGCAGTGAGTATGGAAAAATCTATTTTAATAGTCAACTGAGTGGAAACATAGGGGCCATTTTGAGTCTATATAGGCGAATTGCTGTGCTCTCTGCTACCACTCATTTTCAGTGTGCTTACATGGCCAATTTTTAAAGGAAAGTGCTGCTGTTAAAGAAAGCAGGTCAACAGACAGACATGGTAAGAGCTATGAAGCTTTTCAGCAGCAGTATGGAGACTGTATTTCAGCTTGTTAATGCACCAGTTGTACTTGTGCAACTTTGTGCTGTTAATGACAGCATAAAAAGAGGTTGCAATATTGAATCAATTACCTTCCAGAGCAAGTATGCTAAATGCCAACTTCTCCTCTGCTCTCAGTTACAGCTGTAAACACAGAGTAACTCTTATTGAATCCATTGGAATTGCTTTGAACTAGCTCAGAGCATGGGGGTTATGTGTGGCACTTGATAGCAGTAGCAGAGATGACACTCACAGAAAAATACCTTTTTCTCCTTTAATAAGAAGAACTGCATTGATGCACAAAGTACACACCCCTTTCTCATTAAAGAGACAGAAGTCTTTTTAATACAATATCACCTATTGGCATGTTTGTAAAGGTAATGGGTAGCTCCGTCCAAGTCAAGGAGAGTTTTGTTGTTGTCAATTGGAGCTGGATCAGGACTTAAATCTGGGTCGGAGGTTACATGATAAATGTTAATTTTCAGGGATAAATAACTTGATTTTTTTTTCTTCTCAAAATGAACATTTTCCATTTTCACTTTCTGGGTTGGCTCTTGGTCCCATTGCAGTCATCAGAAGTGCCATTCATGGATCATGTCCAGGGTTCTAAGAAGATTAATGGCATATTGGGCTGCATTAGTAGGAGCATTGCCAGCAGACTGAGGGAAGTGATCATTCCCCTCTATTCTGCCCTGGTGAGGCCACATCTGGAGTACTGTATCCAGTTTTGAGGCCCCCACTACAGAAAAGATGTGAACAAATTGGAGAGAGTCCAGTGGAGGCCAACAAAAATGTTTAGGGGGCTGGGGCACATGATTTATGAGGAGAGGCTGAGGAAACTGGGCTTATTTAGTCTGCAGAAGAGAAGAGTGAGGGGGGATTTGATAGCAGCCTTCAACTATCTGAAGAGGGGTTCCAAAGAGGATGGAGCTTGGCTGTTCTCAGTGGTGGCAGATGACAGAACAAGATGCAATGGTCTCAAATTGCAGTGGGGAAGGTCTAGGTTGGATATTAGAAAACACTGTTTCACTAGGAGGATGGTGACGCACTGGAATGGGTTACCTAGAGTGGTGGTGGAATCTCCATCCTTAGAAATTTTTAAGGCCTGGCTTGACAAAGCCCTGGCTGGGATGATTTAGTTGGGGTTGGTCCTGCTTTGAGCAGGGGGTTGGACTAGATGACCTCCTCAGGTCTCTTCCAACCCTAATCTTCTATGATTTTATGATTCTCAGCCTCCAGAATCATTTCATTCTCTCTTACTTTCTTTTGTAGGTGGATTCATTTAATTCTGCATAAGTACATGTGAATTTTACTGGCTCCAAGTGAACATCTCCCACTTTGATTAAAATAAAAAAGAGAAACTTCTATTTTTACGGTGAAAAAACTGGGGTATTTAATATCGAATGACAACTGTCTTAGAGCATATGGATTTTTATTTTGCTTAACAATATGTCTGTACTTCTATTTATACAATCAATCTGAATAGCTTCAAAGGAGCTTTTTGCTGCTTGTTATGTCAATAACAAGGCTTATTTTATAAACTCCTTAGGAATGTATTTACATAACAGCCCATTGACTGCAAAGGAGCTGTTAGGACCTATTAGGTCAACACTATGCATCTTCAAAGTCTGTGTGTGCTTCTCCATGTCTTTAAAAGTCTAATCATATCTGTTTACATGCTTGAAGGCTGTGGCCTATACACTCTTATAGGGACTAGATTAGCTTTCCCCACCATTGCTAATAATAATAATACCTAACTCTTATATAGCACTTTTCATCAGTACTTCTCAAAGCGCTTTACAAAGCTAGCACCAGTAGAGTTGCTGTACTAATGCAAATCTAGGAGCTCCTAAGGGAAAGCTCACTGTAGACAAGGTTTAAAGGAATGCCAGTCCTGCAGGGTTCTCAGTTTAGTGCATAACGGAATGAAGCGTCTAGGCACTGTGAAATGATGCAGAGTTGGCCATTGTATTGAGTTTTCACTTGCCTGGGTTTATTTCACATTAACTTGATTCTCTCTCTTTCTGTTTAAGCATTTCTAACGCACCCATGACCACGGTGTCTACGCATCACGTGCAGTAGTTTTATTAGCTGATCCCTGTCAGGTAATATCTGTATTTTTGGTCTCAGGGAGCAGAAAGGAAAATCCGTGATGAAGAGAGGAAGCAGAACAGGAAGAAAGGGAAAGGCCAACCATCGCAAGCCTCATGCAATAACTGTGAGTAAGGAAAGGCCAGTCCAGATAGCTCTAAGTCATGCTCATTATGCCTTTTATCATAATAACACTGCTTTGTGATCCTTATTAGCAGCCGAAGGGAAATTGTCTGCTCTCCCTCTGCAAAAAAAGAGTGACATCACCTACTTCAAAACAATGACTGACCTGGATTCCCAGCCAGTTCTCTTCATACCAGATATTCACTTTGGAAACCTACAAAGGACCGGACAGGTAGGAAACAGCAATGAGAAGCACAGGTGTCTGATAGTTATCCAGCTACATATGCTGTAAGACATACTTCATAGACTCAAAGCAGGGGTTTGGTGACAGGGTTTTTTGGTTTTGTTTTTATTTTAATGTTGCTCTTGAGTAGCCCTGTGGTACAGGTACACCAGGGAGACCTCAGAAGACAGGGGAAACATTGTTCATAGTTCTACAGGGGAAGGAAGGAGTTAATTTAATATTTCTAGATTTTTTGAAGGGAGCAAATAGGAACTTCAGAATAGGAAGTTGGCATGGGACTGAGAGAAACAATTGTTTCTTGTCTGTGCTGATTGACTTTAGAGAGACTAGGTGGGTAAGGTAATATCTTTTATTGGACCAACTTCTTCTGGTGAAAGAGACAAGCTTTTGAGCTTACACAGAGCTCTTCTTCGGGTCTAGGAAAGGTACTCAAGTGTCCCAGCTAAATCCAAGGTGAAACACATTGTTCAGCATAAGTAGTTAACACATATTGTGAGAGACTTTAAGAGATAATGTGCCCCCTTGTGGTAGAAGAGACAACCACTCCCAGGATCATTTAAAACAATGACCAATATGATCAAACGTTAACTTCATGTCAGTCTGTCAGGTTTTTGCTGTCTTTAAAAGTAGTCACAAGGAACAAGCTCCCCTAACGTCATTACATATGATGCCTGTCACCTTCATATCTGTATTTACTTAGAAGAGTCTTGCACACATATAGGTAGAGATAATGAAACTCTGGAGATCAAGGGTAATGCTCACAATCATTACTTCTATTGTTCACAAGCATGATTTACCTTTTTTAAAGACCTGTGAATTAAATACCACAGAGTCTTTGCTGGCTTGAGATGTTAGAGCCACTCCTTTAGCTCCTTGGGAAAGCTGCAAACCTGAATTCTAGCCCATCCTTTTTCCTAAACATGGCTTTTTCCTAAACATGAATATATTAACTGTGTACTGCTTAGTGGATGGAGTGAAAGCTTAGTAATAGGGACTGCCAAATCTGTGTCTAGGTATATGCACATCTCACTAGAAATGTAAAAGAAACGAAGACTAAAGTGACATTGAGTATGAGTTTATCATTAATTTTTAAAGCAGCCAGCATTGCAGAAGAGATTATGAAACGCACATAGACCTTAGGCATCATGATCACAGCTGCCACTAAAATTATTCACCAGGAATGGAAAGACTCCCACTTATATGTCAGCACTGGGTACCTTCTATTCTTGTGACTTTCAAATGTGAAAGTGTATTTGCGTCAAAATGTAAATAGAATTATTCCTTACTACATGGAATGTAAATAATTTTCCAAATTAAAATGGAATATATCATATTCTTTCTGACTGCATGCTCATAGATAATATTTATCCCTATTTGATACTGCTGTATACTAGGGTTTTCCTAATGTTTTTATCCTTAGCTATTTTTTGTGTTTTGTATTTTACAAAACCTCCTATTTCTTGGTTCCAAAATGTTTTATTAGAACAATATTTTGGAGTTATAGAGCACCTTTCATCTGATGATCTTATACTACTTTACAGATATTAATGGATTTAGCCTCCCCACACTTCTCTGAGGTAGGGTCAGTATAATCTGCCCCATGGTACAGCCACAGGGGGTTAAAAATCCACTCCTGCAAGATGGCAAGTGCCCTCATCTCCCACTGAAAGTTTCAGTCGGAGTTGAGTGCAGTCAGCACCTTGCACCTTCAGACCATAGGAGACGTGTCCAAGCTCAGTCAGGAAGTCTGTGGCAGAACTGAGACTAGAAGAGAGGTTTTTAGTTCTGTGCTTCAGTTCCTAGTTTTCAATGTTAGTAGAACAAGCGAGCATTCTTACCTACCAGTAAACATTCTTACCTATCTACTTACTTATCTGCTTTGCAGGGGGGTTGTGAGGACTATGATTGATCTAGTGTTTTATACAGCACCTGAAACATGGAGAATGCTATGAAAATACTGAGCATTATTTTGTATCTCTGCTACAGACTGTCAGGACCCTGGCTGGTTTAAAATAGTGCCACTGAATTCAAGCTGTGCTAATTTACAGGAGCTGAATATCTGGCCCTGTGTATAGGTGCATTATGCTAGAAACAGATGTGTACCACATATACTAATACTATTTGCATATCCATTAGTGCCTTTGATTTTTTTATCAGTTTTTATATTTTAATTAGCTTCCTCGACATCTATTTTATATATAAAGCTTGTGATTGCTGTGTTGTAAATCACATTGGGGTTATTTAGGCAAGTAGTAATCTGATTTTCAGGATTGTTATACTTTTCTAACGATTGAAAGAACGATGTAAACCAGACTGGAGAAGATTCTTGTCAAAATGCATTGAGGTACCTCCATTGTGGCATACACAATAGTAGTTGTTCTAATCCACATTTTCTTCAGGTCACAATTAAAACCGTAGACAATTGTTTTATACAAGGGGGGGGGAAATTAACAGATGCAAAATTCATACTGTGTCTCCTCTCCTTTTTTGAGCTCTTCCATGCAGCGGATATCCATGCTGTAGCAATAAACTTGTTCCTTTTCCACCCCTACAGGTTTGCTATAACATAGATGATGAGAGAGAAGGGTAAGACATTTATTGCTTTGCAATAAAGTTTTGCAGCCAGTAGTCCAAACCCTTGCGAATCAGGCACACAACCACAGAATCAAATAAACGTGAACCTTTTTTTCCTTCCTGTTCTGTGTTCATAACTTGCGGAGTTGAGAAGGCAAAGGTTTTTTTTATTTTGACTACTGTTTTCCTCCACGTGGGCTGGCTTCTTTTTATATCTGTTTATTTTTACAGTCCATAATAAAATAGTGCATTAAGCAGGAAGGGTCAACACACAGTCAATACAATGTATTGGATCATAACATAAAATAATAACTTTACATTTATATTAGTACCTTACACCTTAAGGAACCCCAAACCACTTTAAAATTTTTCCATGTAGCAATTGCTTATAGCCCCATTGAAAAGCAGGAAGCTCTTGGGTGGAACACAGAAGCTGTTTAACAGTGCAGAGCAACATGTGACACAGCTGTGTAGGGGAAGAAGTGGATCCATGTCCACTACAAATGCAGAAGGGTTTTAAATCGGCTGGATCTAGTTAGGTCCGCATGTTGGGGCCGGCTCCCCTACTCTTGCAAACAAAACGGAATTTTTCATGGTACCAAGTGGCCCACTCTCAATTTTGACTTACCCTGAAGATTGTAGCTCCTCTATCATAGTGCCCCCTAGCAGCATGCAGAGGCATTAGCTCAGTGTGAACTAGAGGAAGAATGCCCCCTACGGAACCGCCACAGTCGCTTCCTGCAGCCCCTTTGGTTTCTCTGGTGGTCTCCCAACCAGGTACTGACTGTTTGAGCCTGTTTAAATATGGGGAGATCACAGTCAGAAGTTTAAAGGTTGCAGACTGCAATCACAACCCCTTTCCATTTTACAAGTTATGAATTCTCTGCATTAACTTCATGTTCCTCCTTCTTTTCTGTTTTCTTTACAAATGAGCATGGTGTTGCCTTTTAAACAAGTGTAAAGAACAGGAGTTTGGAATACTATTGAGCAAGGCTCAGCCATATACATTACAGGGTATTATTGGCCAAGAGAAGCAAAATCCTACATTCAAATTGATGGCATTTCTCATTCTGTCTGTCTGTCTGTTTGGATATAGTGCTTCCAATAACACATTCAACAGATCAAAAAATTGGTGGATGGCAGCCATTAAAAGCTTCCAGCATAACAATACCCCAGTCTCATCTCTGCCTGTCTTCCCAACAGAGTTTCACATGTTGATGATTTATCTCCCAAACACAAGAAAAGGAATAAAATGCAGGGTGAGGGAGGGGAGATGGGGGGCATACAGAATCCCAGCTGGGGAGAATGGAGAAGCTGGTATGGGAAAGGGGGGAATGAAGGAGAACACAGAGACCTGGCATGGGAGTAAGGGGGGATGTGGTGCATAGAATCCATGGAGAGGGAAATGAGGGGATAGTGAGGTACATACCCCGGCAAGGTGGAAGGGGAGGGGTGTTTCAGAGCGTCCTTGAAATAGAGGAAGGTGGGAGAGTGACTGTATAGTGACATCAGCAGCTAGGTCTTTCTTTTTTCATGCTCCTTCCTCATATGTTTAAACAGATATTGGCCTTTGTAATTTGTATTTAATATTGGGAAACATTTACCTAGCATAGTCATTCTGGGCAATTCAAGAGGCTTGGATAGTTCAGAGAAGGATCAGGATCTAAATCCTTGCAATTCTTGCTCTACCATTCCTTGAGAAGCTGGTGGGAGTTTTGCTTGATTATGAAGTGAGATGTAAACTGTCACTGTTGTCTCCTCTCTTGTTGGGAGGACAGTATTATGACAAAATAGCTGTGTTCTTATTTTCTAGTAGCAGCATCCTGGTTAAAAGGATGTTCCGGCCTGTGGAGGAGGAGTTTGGCCCATTGCCTTTGAAACAAATGAAAGAAGAAGGACTGAAAAGAGGTAATAATTAATTATTAGGAAAATAAATTCACTGGGCTGCATTCTTCACTCATGCAGTCTAGGGTGAACCAGAAATTACTCAAATGAAAATCAGTGGAGTTACAATGGTATAAAAATAGAGTAAGTGACAGGAGAATCAGGCCCACTGTCACCACACCAACTGTTATACCAGGAGACGTCCTAGAACATGCTAAGTGTAATTAATAGGTACTAGTTTGCATGCTATCTTGAGAAGGGATACACAAATGTGATTGTATAAAATATAAACTGTCCAGAACGTTTCCCAACCCTTGAAACAGACTTTGAGGTTCAAAAAAGTTCCCCTGACAAATCCTTCACTATTTATTTTTCATTTGTATTCATCATGGCACTTTCTTGTTCTGGCTAGGACTATGATACAAAGGACACAATACACTGGGTCAGATACAGAGATCCAAGCTCCTGCTGACTTTATTGGGAGATTAGCCTGAGTAAAAACTTTGTAAGGATTAAGGATTTAGGCCAATGAGGGAGCTGCTTTCATGAGACTTTCAGTCAAATATTGCTGAAGACTCTAGAGGTTTGAATAGTTCAGATCAGTCAAACCTGCCAATGTGTTGAGATTGTGAGTGTGTGTGTGTGTATCCTTGACAATATTAAGACAACAAAACACAGAGTTGTGCTACACATCGGTGTCCTTTCACCTTTTCAGGAATGTCTCTCCATGTGCTTAGATCTGTGATTTTTCTTTGTTGGCCGTGGTGGTGATGTACATGAATCTGTGAAGGGTATCATATGTACCAGGTGGATACTGTTGTCTGCTTAGAATTAATGAGCAGAAAGATTTTTAAAAATCAAAATGAAAATGTGAGATAAGCCCCAGGCAAAGACCCAGATCTGACCAAACTAAAGCCTTGGTCAGTTCAGATTTGGGGGTGTTGGCACCACCCATTCAAAGCAGAGGGGCTAGCTGCCAGGGCTGGGTGTGAAACCCTTTTCTTCCTATCCACTGGGCCCAACAAAGAATTCCCATCTAACAGCATGGTGAACTGACATGAGAGAGATACTTGCTTTGATTCCTTCAGTCGAGTGATTAATTTATAATATGGTTCAGGAAGATCACACAGGCATGCACATAGGAGCCATTGTTGTAAAGATCAAAGACACCTGTGTAATTCACTTCTTGTTCTGTGATTTGTTGTTTTAACATTATTCAGGATTCACAGCTATGTCAGGGTGAAGAATTCAAAACAAAAAACATTTTAATAGTGACAAAATTTGAACAAATTAAAGCCAGCAGCCTCCAGCTGCCCTATTCTCACCCTCTTTCATGCAGTGCTACCCAGAGGTTTTACTTTGCTGGTCCCAAGCCAGGCCTCTTCCAGCTTGCCTTCCTGTCCTGGCAGACTTTCTGCAACCTGTCTCAGATTTTCTACCCAGAAAAGTGCCTTGTCTTTCTAGCTTATGTGTCTCAACAAAATCACTATAAATTACTAGAAAATAGTTTGGATTTGTAGGGTCATGTGAGCTGTTCACATGGAACACAAAACCCACCCTAAAGTATTGTCTACACTGAGAATTTGCACTGATGTAGCTGCACTGGTACAAACCCCAAGTGTAGACATGGAAATTCATGATAATACGTACCAGTGGAATTCACCCCCTATTTGAAGCTGGGGTCAGATCCACCAGCGCAAAGCACATCTTTACTTGTGTAAACCACTTCTCCCTCTTTTTGGTCACATAAATCACATCTCTCCCCATTGTCGAGTATCCATAACCCACAACACAACACATTGCACTTATTTGTCACACCTTGGTTACTTGTATCATATCTTGGTATGTTTGAAAGCTGAGAGGCATGAGGTTAAAATTTTCAAAGTGTGTGCCCAAAGTTAGGCTTCCAAATTCCTTTTTTAATTCTTATGTGGCATCTCCATTACTGGAGGTTTGCCACCATGTTAGCCCATTCTCTACAGCCCTCTGCTAATCTCTTTGTGGATGATCAGTCCTTTTGATCCACACAGGGTACCACATCATCCATCCAAGATCTTCTTTGCCTGCCTCATGTTCTCCTGCCATCTACTTTCCCTTCCTGCTCCCACAAACATGCATCACCTGCTGAACCCCTTAAAATGCGTCCTGCAAATTGAATCTTTCTTTTCATAAGGTCCCAGTATTTGCTGAGTTCCAGTCATCTCCAGTAGTTTTTCATTGATTATGCAACTTATCCATTATATTTTCAGAATTCTTCTATAACATCATAATTCAAATTCATATTTAGACACCTAAATTAGTGGCCTGATTTTTCAAAAGTGCTGAAGATCCGAGCAGCTTTGGTTGAGTTCAGGGGAGCTGCTGGGTGCTCAGCATTTTTGAAAATTGGGCTGTTTATTTAGGCACCTAAGTATAAATTTAGGAGTCTGCCCTTAGGGACCATATTTGAAACTCTTGGTCTTAGAGCATTAAGTAACACAGTGCAGTCCAGAGCTGGGAAGACAGTAGGTACTGAATATTTAGAGCCGGGGACAGATAGCTTTAGAGGTTACAGTTTTTCTGATTTGCCCCTACACACAGCTCACTGTCTAGTACTATATGTAGCCTGTCTCTAACACTGTGATTTATCCTTTGTAAGAGAGACTGGCTAGATGACATGGAAATAGTGACAGTATGATGGACACTTCATCAGATGGGATAAGAGATGTTTGAATCACATAACTGAGTGAATCAATGACAGAATTCCATTCACGCCACTAAAACACCATATATTTACAACTCCGTGTCCTGTGTGTGCATAGCAGTGATTCAGGATCCCCATTATCCCTGTAATGGATCTTTTGTTCAACATAATGTTCTCTGACATTCTCAGTACAGCAAAGATTTTTAACTTTAACTACCGTAACGTTAACATTTGATTGAGTGATTTCCCCCCTTTCAGATGTAAGCTGAAGGTTACATGGGAACTGTTTTGAGTCACCAAAAGGCCATTCTTGAATAAGCAAACAGTGTTACTACATACCATCAGATAGATAAGGCTCCCTACATTTCACTATTACATGGATTTTTAAGGCTTGTACCTATCCTTGGGTGCACTTTATGTGGTTCTATCGTAGGGTCCTTAACATTGCTAAATACGAGGAGCAAAAACATCATGATCCCCTGAAGCCCACAGTTTTAAGACAGAGAATGGACAGTGATCTTGACAGCTAAGTATGAGCTCATTTCAGTCACCTGAAAGCCTGGGCAAAGAAGTTGCAATTCTTTCTAATGTGTCCATGTTCACACTTAAACATATTTCCAGTGGGAATTAAAGCCAGTGGCACTGGCTTGCTATGGCAAATACCCTTCTGCCTCTGTCTTAGCGTGGAGGTAATTCTATTGTAAAATTAATATAATCTGGTGGAAAATACCCTCCAGACTCTAAGGGTTAAAAACTAGTCTCCCTTTTTTGCATTTCCAATTTGTAGGTACAAATAATGGCTGGTGCAGTTTGTTACATGGACCTCTAAATATCTGATAGAATATGTAGATGTGCATGTAATATACATTAATTAATATTGAATTACCTGGTTGTTTGAAATAAACTGTCCTGTTAGAAAAAAAATTATCAATATCTTACACTTCTGTCTAAAAAAGTTTAACCTAACACCTAAGATTCAGATAAGTAAAAGAGATTAGACTAATAAATGCATTTTTCTAATTTTCAGTTTGTTTACTTTGTACCTGTGTCAGCACTTTGTGTAGAGTCTGTTTCACTGTTTTCCCTGAATATCCAGCCAATCGGTTTCCCTTTTATCTGTGTGGGTGTTTAGCACAGCAAGAGGGGAGAGAAAAAACATCTAGATCAGACAGGAAACTATGATTGAAAACCCGCAAAAATTGGCAGGGTTCTGAGGAGATTTTCAAAGGCACAAAGGGCAGGTGAAAATCAATGGGAAGTAAGTGCCTAACTGCCATTTGTGCCTTTGAATAACTCCCCTATAGTGCCTGAAATTACTTTTAACTCATTCTGTGAAATTGACTAGATCTCATTTTGAGGGTGCACATTTAAGACTGCCAAAATGGTAACATCAAAGAATGTTACTTTCTTTTAACTTACTTTTTTCTCAGGGTATTGGCTTAAGGGAAAGTTAATTTACGAAGTAGACTTGCCTTTTCTGAATTCCTTTCCCTAGCCTTTTGGCTAAAGGTTAGAGAGGTGCAAATCTCATAAATAGGTTGCAGAGAGAACTGGTTATAATTTCAGTTGTTTGATCCCACAATTCAGCCCAGGGACTGAAAATCTACAAAGCAATAGCTCAAAATGCTCTTCAGCTGGGACTTCCCATATTTCAATAAAACTATTAACTAATCTTAAATTCACAAAAACATGGATTCCTCAAAAATTTAATGTAATTTGTTTAATTTTCTTTGTGTGCCAATATGCCTCCTGCAAGTTTACATAAGTGTTTACAGGAGATGGTGTTACTTTTTTTAACAACATCTGGCTTTCATTATTTGTGTTGATTTGTCATTGATTCAGGATTAATATTTGGCTTCCTATTTAATAAGACATATTTCATCTGTTCAGTTGTCTGTGCCTGCTCCAAATTTGATTCTTGCTCTTTCAGTGCTTCTGTATGTGAGGAAAGAGGCGGATGAAGTGTATGATGCTTTGATGCTAAAGTCACCCACAGTAAAGGGGCTAATGGAAGCGGTAAGTATTTCACATCCCTACCTCATTAATCTTCCACTCAAAGAAAATCTTGAGATTCTCAAAGTATTACTTAGACAGAACACATTGTGCACACACAAAGCCATCCTCATACATATTTAACTGCTCCATAAAGGCTTTCTGGAGCATGTCTCCTTATCTGAAATTCAGGACTGTCAGCAGGTCAATGAGATAAGACTAATTCGTACAGCTGATTTATGGGTCTTGAGTCTTGAGAAACTGAGGTAATTAACAAATGCCTGAAGAAGAAAATAGGGTCAGACTATGTGTTCCGACATGCCTCCCTATGCAAGAGCTTTTTAAACCTTTGCCTGTAGCAACTGCATGTGTGTCCACTGCTAACGCTTTTTAACCTTAGGATACTGACTGTGAATATACCTTTTCCTAGGTCTTTTGTGGGATTGCTCTGCTGGGGTGAAAGGATTGGTAATGGTTACTTGGCAAGAGCCAGTCCTTTCCTCTCCTCGATACCTTCTGCGAGCAACTCCCTATCTTTTCCAGCCTTCCAAAGTGAAGTCTTCTCTTTATGAACTGCCTGTGCCCGCTCTGTTTCTTCTCTGATTTGGCTTTGCTGCTACTTGCAATCCAGTGATCCCTGATCAGCAGTGGACACCTCCAAATTTAATCCTAGTTTGATGACCTGGCACCAGTTGTGGTCACGTTGTGAGGTCTGGTGAGGTGCAGGAAAGACCCCAGAGTGGAGAGGGGGTTGGGAAATGTCAGATTACCAGTGAGCTGTGCATGGGGTGGCTGGGTGAGGCAGGGAGGTTAGAATTTAGTTAAGAAGAGAAATGGGAAGGGGAGAGGAGCACCAACTTAGAGCTTGTTTCCAGGTCCTCAGCTATGAGCACTAAAAAATGTACACTGGCACTGTCAGGGTTAATGTTGGGCTTGTTCTTGTCTACAGCCTAACAGCAGAGGCCTAGAACAAAATGTGCTGGGTGACAGTCCCCTGTAGCATGCCAGTAGCAGGGGAGAACAGACGGCTGGCTAATGAAGTAGTTCTAAGGGCCCTGAAGAGTTTGCTATCTAATTAATAATGTTATAACAGGATTTGATCTTGTTGTCGCTGGGCCCTAGGTGTGTTATAATCATGCTACAGCCCTTCATTCTGACAGTAAATTTAGACCTAAACGTCCTCTTCATCTCTGTGCCTATTCACTCGGCAATGTGCATTAGAAAAGATAGCAGAAGTAGCTCAGAGGCAGGAAAATTCCCTGTTTCTTGTCCATGGGCATGGCTGTGGGTTAGTAATACATTTTTAGCACTGATGGAATCTAGTCTGGGCGTGAAATGTTCATTTTAGTGATCTTGAACACATTCGGAAAACAGACATTCTCGTTGGTAGGCAGAATGGTGGTATGATGGGGAAATCCATACCAAACGCTGTATATTTGCATGCACCATGTATTCTTCCCACAGTCTTTCCAGCAGTTCCTTTTATGAGAAGGTCATTTGAATTTTTACACAATCTAAACTCAGTAATAAGGTTTGAAAGAATAAGGCTCAAACCCATGAATAATGAAGGGCTCCCTGAGTGATCCTAATTCAAACTCCGCTTTTGTGTTTACAAGATATACATTTTTCTTGTTTATCACACTTCCTGGTCTTTGGCGTTCTCCACATTTTCCATGACACTTGACAGTATTTTCTCAGACTTAGGGTTTGTTTTATTCTTCTTCTTCCTATCACTTTCCAAAAGAACAGTCAGTTTCCTACTCAGATTACTCTTTTCTGGGGAATAGCTACTGGTCTCAGGTTTCAGAGGTAGGTGGACTCAAAGACATGATGCAAATATTCGTCCCTTCTATGCTTGCCTTTTACTCGAGGCACTCGTGGTCAGCAGAAAACAGTTACATGTATCCGTAGTGTCTAGAAAAAAAGATCAGCAATCACAAAACACTGCGTTCCTGCTGATTGCTGACTGTCAGGGGTCTAATTCTGCTTTTGCTTGAGTTGATTTTAAATCAATGTAATTCTGTTGATTTCAATAGAGTACTTCCAGAACTACACTACGTAGGACCAGAAGGGGCCATTTGCTTTATTCTAGCTGCAGAGGGGAAAAATCAGGCCTCTCCCAAGCAGTGAATATCTCATGGTTACTAAAAAGTAACAAATAAATCCTGTGGAGTCTGGTTAGACAAAAATTGGAATATAATGGGTCAGATGTATCGTCTGAGTGCAAATTCCCCATGGAATCAGTTCCGCTGCAGAGAGAGGGCAGTAATTTTAACTCCCAGCCAGAGAGGAATCAGTACACCTCCCAGCCAGCCGGCTCCTGCACTGGCCTGCATGCTTTGTGGGCAGTGCTGGTAATCTCCAAGACCTCAGTGGAGCAAGAATTGCAGGTTGCTTGTGCCACTGTATCCCTGCTACCTGCTGCTACAGGCTGGCTTTCCCCTGCTGTCTACCTGCAGCCCAGGGAGTCAACAGAGTCCAGTTAGTTTTAGTGAAATTCTCCCCTCCCTGTGAACTCCAGACCAAAGAAGTGTTTTGCAGGAAACCGAACAGGACGGGGTGGGCAAACTTTTTGGCCCAAGGGCCAAAAGAATCGGTATGGAAATTTTATGGCAGGCCATGAATGCTCACAAAATTGGGGGTTGGGGTGCAGGAGGGGGTGAGGGCTCCAGCTGGGGGTGCGGGCTCCGGGGTCGGGCCAGAAATGAGGAGTACACGGTGTGGGAGGGGGCTCTGGGCTGGGGCTGGGGCAGGGGGCTGGGGTGTATGGGGGTGCAGGCTCTGGGCTGGGGCTGGGAAAGAGGGGTTTGGGGTGCAGGAGGGTGCTCCGGATTGTGACTGAGGGGTGTGGAGGGCAGGAGGGGGATCAGGGCTGGGGCAGGGGGTTTAGGCGTGGGAGGTGGTCAGGGGTGCAGGCTCCAGAAGGTGGTTACCTCATGCAGCTCCCAGAAACAGCAGCATGTTCCCCCTTCAGCTCCTACGTGGAGGCGCAGCACCGGCCAGGCAGTTCTGCATGCTGCCCCATCTGCAGGCGCCGCCCCTTCAGCTCCCAACAGCTCCGCGGTTCCCAATAACCAA
This sequence comes from Chelonia mydas, assembly GCF_015237465.2. NCBI lineage: Eukaryota > Metazoa > Chordata > Testudines > Cheloniidae > Chelonia > Chelonia mydas. The sequence continues at coordinate 37,105,768 of NC_057850.1, read as the reverse complement.
AACCTCTAAACTAACATCATCCTCAGGGCTTCTCCCTTTGTCCCATGTCTTATGTCAATTTACATTCAGACAGCAAACTCCTCTGAACAGGGACCCTGTCTTTCTTTATGTAAACACAGAGGGTGATATTTGTGCTTAACAAATTAGTAGGAGAAAGAAAGATGTTTAAAGATGTTTAAAGAATAATATAGTCACTTATCCAAAAGACTATAAAGTGCCAGTGCCATCAAAGTACCACATCCACATGCTCCATTGCTGCCTGTGAACTATCCAGACATACCATTTATAGTACCTCTTAAAATAAGATCATGGAATCTAGCCAGCTTCCACTTTGGATTCCACCATATCCATTGATCTTCTCCAAAGATGGCTTAAAACCATTACAGTGAATCATGGCAATCCCATGGCTGTGGTGCATCAGGGGAGATGTAGTCTGTCCAGGGAGCCCAGCCTGTAGAAGAGAATGGGAGCGTGAGGCATCCAAACTACAACTCCCATGAGGCAATGTGGTCACTCAGGAAGATGTGGTTTAATGTCAAACAGAGTCCAAACAAAACAGTTTTATTTGGGAAAGCTGAAACATTTTGTTTAGGTTAAAAATCTCAAAACAAAAATATTTCAGCATTACCAAAAGGAAAGTTTCAGTTTTCAGTGGAAATCATTTGGCTGAATGTTTTCTTTTTCAGTCAAACACTGAAAACTTTTTGTTTTTCAGGTGTTTGGGTTTTTTTGACAAAAGTTGAAATTTTCCATGGAAAGAATATAGAAATTGCAGAAAATTTTGTTTAATCAAAAATCCAATTTTCTATGAAAAAATGGGTTTGATGGAAAATTTTTGACTGCCCTACACAACGTGCTTCAGCTCTGTGCCATTCCACACCAGACAGCACATGGCCCTCCAACATGACCTCTAACGTGGGGTGGGACAGGCATGGGTCGCATTTTGCCAGGCTTGACACAAAGGGCTGGAGCAGTTAGTCAAGGATTTGGTCTTTAGTCTCTTTTTCTATTATGGCTGTTTTTCCTGTGTTCATCTCAACATAAAACCATCCTTACTGGTCACATGACAGGGATATTTTTTAGCTATTTGGGAGTCTCGTTCATTGTTTTAGTAAAGAAAGGATAGCTCTCACTGTTAAGGATGGTTCAAAAGTTAGCATTTGCTGTTAAATTTCAAATACTGAAGTTACTTCACTCAGGGCTTGTCCACATGGTGTGTTAGTCCACACTAGAGGGATGTAAATTCTAGTGCACACTAGCGTGTTGTACACCAGCTGGCAAAGTGGACCCTGCTAGTGCACACTAAAAGTTTCCAAGTGTGCATTAACCTAGTCCCATTTCAAACCGTACTACATTAGCTGGCATTAAGAAACTTTTCATGTGCGTCAGCAGGGTCCATGTGAGCCAGTTAGTGCACAGCATGCTAGTGCACACGAGAATTTACACACCTCTCGTGCGGACTAACATGCTACATGGACAAGTTATCTATGGCAATTGGCAAATATTTTAAGGGTGACCACTTGATCTAGGAGCAATGAGATGAAATTCAGGAAGGGAATATAAAAGCTGAATGTTAAGAAAATGTTCCTAACAGAGAGGTCTATTCTAATGTATTATAATCTCCCTGAGGAAAGGGTAGAAGTCCTATTATTTGGGTTATTTATAATGAGACTGGCGATAGCTCCGGAGAATACTCTGTATACCAGCCTGCTTTGGAAGGATCCCCACTCCCAACTATCCTGCTTTGAAGAGGGTGTTAAATGAGATGCCCTGACAGTACATCTCTAAATTCTCTGATTCTATAACAGGACTCGAGGATTCTAGCACGTTTGCTGTGGCTGCTCATTTTCAGAACCTTCTGAATCAGAGGCTTTCCCATAACCCCACTCTGATCCCTGCCTCCATAGTTTACTATTCTAAGTAGTTGGCAGAAACTTTAGTGGTTCCTGAGAAATGTGCTTAACTCAATCAACTTCAGGTATTTCCCAAAGCCCAGTAATCCGGACATGTTATATAAATCCTGCACCTGCCCTAGGGTTTGGCAAACAAGGCATTCCCCAAAGTATCTCCTAATAATATACTTAGAATGGGACATCCCAAACCACTTCTAAAAACATGTGGTATGTGTGTCTTAGGTCTACTGAGGCTTCCCAGGAAAGCTTTGCCTTGGTATGTGCAGTATGCTATGCATTAGCTGCTGTCAAATGGCCTTGGGACAGGGAGATTTTCTTTTATATGTTTGCTTGACGTTTTTGATAAACATTGCCATGGGACAGAGATACAGATTCATGTAGCTGTGTTAATAGCCTGTTAAAATATTGACGATTAAGTCATCATTAGGCTTCAGAGTCAGCTCCCCAGTGAGGTAAAAGGGGCAGTCCGTATCTATCACAAAGCTATTGTTTGAGCCTGTCTGCAGACACTGCTGCACCACTTTACGTTTGAGTAACATGTTCAAGGATTTCTTCACAACCAACAGGGAAAGAGCCTTAATGCTTCTTTTCAAATGAAAGTGTAGACTTGGGAACACATGAAGCTGCAGCCACCAGTTCACTTACCTGATATTATCTGATCCCTGGTCACTACTTAACCAGGCTTGTGGGATTCTGTGTTTATACAGTGCCTAGCAAAATGGGTCCATGACTCCAGCTCCTAGGCGCAACGGTAATACAGAGAATTAATAATAAGGGAGAAGTAAAAGGAGGAAATGGGAATATCTGAGGATTTAATGCCTGGAAATGGCAGCTACCCTTACTGATGTTCTAGCCTCTTCTTGAGTTACAGTGACAGGGCAATTTGCCTTGAGTGCACTTTTAAACCGTCCCCCCTTTTAGCAATCAGACTTAGACACTTTCTATCACTTCTGTTTTCCACTTCAGCTAAATTACTTTTAGAGCGTCACCTTTTAGTCATAATCTGCTGTCTCTCTTTCTTCCCTCCTCTCTCAGACAGTATGCACACATGTAGGTATGTTCCCCTCTTGACACATGTAACCCCCTGCCTCTTTGGATGAGAATAAAAAACAGTGAAAGAGCTTTCCTGAGTAGCAATACTGACTGAGATTAGTTTGATAAGGATACTGTCTAAGACTCCAATACTGCAACGTGAGCTACGTGCCTGCAGCAGCCCACCTGCTTAGATCACAGTGCAGGATTGGAGTCTAACTTTGCAAGCAGTTACATGCTGTTAACTATGGATTCTGTATAGGCACAAACCTCATCTGTCAAGCCTTCTTCATGTTAGCAGAGTGTTAACTGGTTTTTAATGCAAATCAATTTAGAACATCTTCACCATCCTTCTGTGAACAATGGGCCTGACCCTGCAAGTTGCTGCGTGGCCCTGGGAGATACTAAGAACCCCCACTCCCATGCAAACCAGTGGGAATTGAGAGTGCTCAGAATCTTGCATGATCTTATCAGCGTTACCCATGTCCTTTCTCTCTTCCATCCCTCCTCATGTTTGATAAACCCACCTGTTATGTTTTGTTTACATAAGACTGTGAGCTCTTTGGGACAGGGACTGTGCTTTACTACATGGCTGTAAAGTGCCTAACACAATGGGTCCTTGATCCTCATGGAGGCCTCTTGGCGTTATTTTAATACAAATGATAATATGGGACCAGGCCTAGCATTAGCACATCCAGCCATTTCCAGAGGCAATGAACCATGTCAGAGCCATGACTGAGAGCACCAGCCTGACAAAGCACAACCCTAAAAAAATTGACAGTTTACAACTTTCACATGGAAACCACACTGCCAAAATGTAAACTGCCTCACATTCCTTATGGGGTGTTAAACCAGAAGTGTGGGTGGCACCTGCATCTCTTATCAAATCTCCCTGATCTAGTCTTGCAGTTCCTACCAGGCCCATTGTCAGAGCGACCAGACACACCCATTTGCAGTGCCCAACACATTGTATTGGTCCTGCAAAATCTAGGAATTATGCTATATATTCTTGAGCGCCATTTGTTAGTGCCTTATCTATTAGCTTCTATACAACACCCATCATGTCCAAGCACTTCCCAGATAAATTAGATCAGTCTTTCAATTTCCCTAAAGACTTCCTCGAGGCTCTGGTCATGACCACTTCTTGATGTTAGGAAGCCATGTTTTGATTTTTGTAGTAGCATTTTCCTTTACTTCTGAGACTGCCCGTGGTGCTGGAGTACTGGGTATTTGTTGCTCTTCATTCTCCATTTCACAACAATTATTCTCTTTTGCCTTTAGAAAACATTCCATTTTCTCAAAGTCATGCTGAACACACCCACACCCACCCACCCACCCACACACACACACAAACACCTACCTAGGGCTAGTGGCTGATGTCTGACAGTCTTTACTCAAAAAGAATTTTTAATTGTGCATTTCACTTCTCTAATGCAGCGGACAATAAACTGTTTAGTAGCAACATAATTTAATTTCACCTGGGAGAGCGCAAATAGTTTGCTTGGATGCTTGCAGCGTCCTCTTGCCTGGAACAGTCTGTGACAGAGACACTCCCTTTGACATAATTGTTTTCCCTTTTTGGAACAATCTGCTTTTGCCTTTCCTTTAAAGGAAAAAAGCGTCACAGAGCTCCTCCCCAAAGAACAAAGTAATAATTCTGAAATGAAATTGGTATGAGATTGATGAATTACTATCTCCGTAAACATTAAATGGGGTTATCGTGGCATGGGTTATGCTGTTATAATGAGCATCAAAGGAATTACCAGTGAACTGCCACATCCTGCAAAGGGCTGCCTAAAGCATTACAATAGAGTGGATTTGTCCTTGGTAATTTCAGTTAGCTGAGATGTCATCCTTCAGAAGTTCTCTTGTACGTTCTGGTTCACCCATGGACACATCTCAAGAGATGTTTTTGAAAGCCCTCTAGTTTAATGATATTTTCTTATGTGCCTCAGGGAGTCAGACTATAGCTGGCTGGAAAATTCCAACCAAAAATGAAATGTTGATGAAAAATGAAAATGTGCACACATTTTTTTCATTGGTCAACCAGTTCTAACCCAGGTTGTGGATGATCCAGTGACAGCCCATCTTTCATTCCGTGGTTAGGGTGTCCCTGCAGACTTGTGCTCCAGGAATGGATGCCAGGCACATGAGCCCCCCTGCACAGAAAACCAGCACTGTCAGCAGAATGAGAAACTGCATTTGATTATATGGAAGGTATATTAATGGCCTTGCTAAATGCACAAATGTGACCAGGGACAAGAAATGTTAACTGCTGGAGCAGAGTACTAGGAAAAACTCTCAAACTGTACTCAAAGGTGGTTTTACTTACCATGTTTCTTGGTGCTGGACTGATGAGTGTTTTTATAAAAATCTAGTTATTTAGGATTATCCCTCTCCAGAGCACAACAGTCTTTAATTAGGCCACATTGTCCATGAAAGTAGGCTGATGGTGACCCTTTTAACATGGGAAAATATATATATATATATATATATATATATATATATATATATATATATATATATATATATTTGCTAAAAGAGTCTCCATGAGTTCGTGCTTCAATATCTTATCCTAAAGGTACAGAATGTTTTTCCTGTTCCTCATTTGTCTTTAATTCTTGTGTTGTTGTTGTTGTTGTTGTTTAATGATTTCAGATATCTGAGAAATATGGGCTTCCAGTAGAAAAGATTGCAAAACTTTACAAGAAAAGCAAAAAGGGGTAAGAGAAAGTAAAACCTTAATCATGATGATTTTTTGGTACAGTAGTGCCCAGAGACTGCAGCTAAGATCATGGCCCCATTGTGCTCTGTGCTGTACAAATACCTAATAGGAAGCAAGTCCCTAACCCAAATAGATGACAAAGAGTGAGAGATATGGAAAAAGTTGATCTCTAGTCTGTGTCTGGAGAACGTAGTTTCAGTATTTATGGACTGAATGGGGTACAGCTGGGTATCAAGCCCATAATGGGGTGAGAGCAGAGTCCTGTGCAGACCATATATGTAATCTTTATGATTTACTGGCCTATTGGTTCTCCAGCCTTTAACTAGTGGGTGCATTCGGAATTGACTTGGCAGGATGTAGAGTTTTCTGGAATAGTATATGGCCCCAGAGCTGAAAGTTTGACAGGGAGCTGGTAGTTGAGGGAAGGACAGAGCTATGTTCAATATTAGAAGGTTAGCTGAGTAAATGTAGACCTTTTACAATGACTCAAATGTGCCAATAGTTTAAAAACAACCAATCTCCAACCCCCAAACCTTAATGTCCTGACTTCCAATGTTTACTTTGAAATAACGACAACATTCTAGTAATGTCATTTTAAATTAATTGGCATCTATTTACAGCCTTAATTCTACCTGAACAAAGTGTTTTGTGGGGGAATTTCCATGGCTTCTAAAGAAATTCTAGTTTGCTTTTTAAGTCAGCTTCTTTCTAACACCATATTCAGCTGTTACATTTCTTAGAAGAAGCTATTTTTGTCGAAAAGAATGAGGAAACATGTTATATTCTCACATGCAAGCTGACCTTTACGACAGCCCACCACATATGGTGTAGCTCAGGCTTCACACCCAGCTACAAATCATTTCCAAAAAATCATTGACTCACACAGAAGTAATCCTCCGTGTGTATATACAGCAGGCTGGGAGTAGCAAGATGCATCTGGGCAGCCCAACACCTCTGCAGGCAAATATGAGCTATCGGGGCAGGGAGAGTGGGGAAGCTTCATTAGAGTTGCATGATGCAGAAGCTTTGGCTGTAGCTCTACTTCTAGGCAATTTATAAACTCCACAGATGTCCTGCCCCTGGCAGCTCTCTTTTGTCCTGCAGAGATTATAAGCACCGCAAGAGTCCCAGCTCTGGCAGCTTCCTCTAGTCCAGAGGCTATAAGTAAAGAAAATAAAGCAAACAAACTACATCCATTCTCCCACCCCCATTGAGATTTCACAATGCATGGCCGGGCGGAGGGAGAGGGAGGGGGATATTCTGTTCTCTTTAGGCAGGGGAAGAGATTTCACCAGTGGGTCTCTGAAAGAGATCTCTGTATGTCCCTTATAGCCTCCTACTCCAGTTTGGGGGTCAATCAGGATTAGGAAGTGAGTACACCTAGCCAGGCAGCTTTGCTTTGGGCAAGTGTGCATAATCTTCCCTTTGATTAGCCATGTATGTAAGAATACTGATTTCTTCATTTTCACCAGTATCTTGGTAAACATGGATGATAACATCATTGAGCACTACTCCAACGAGGACACTTTCATCCTGAACATGGAGAGCACAGTGGAAGGCTTCAAGATCACGCTGACTGAGATCTAGCCCAGCTCAGGGCCCTTTCCTGAGGAACCACAGCATTTCATCCTTGTTGTGAAGAAGAACACTCCCCAGGAACCTTGCAGACTTGTCAACGCTGATCAGAGAAGCTGTTACAAAAATGCATTGAAAATATCACCCACTCTGTTATTCAACACTAAAAACAAACCCAACAAACAGTGACTTGAGTCTGTCAAGCATGAGGCCATGCATGTTCACTTGACCCCCTTATTTATTGCTCCCCCCTCTTCAATGTACAAGCAATTACCAGAGCAGTCACCCCCAGCTCATGTGAAATAGCACCTTTTGAACCCAGATGTTAAAACAGCACAAGTGCCTCCTAAATTAGGGAAAGGAATTGTATTGGTCCAACTTGGGAAATCTGGTTGAAATTGCTTTAACAATAGCCCCCTCCACAATCAATTGCCAGAAAATCTGATGCTACTAATTTGTGCAGTGCTAAAGGTGGGGAAAGTGACCAACTGAATTCACCTACTCAAAATGATGCCTATTGCTCTGTAGCGCATAGTCTTGCCAAATACCTCTGGTTGTTCTCCGCGTGTAGCAATGAGGACGTGTAAGTAAGGCATTCATCTATATTGTAATTTGTAAGTAAGCTGGAAAAAATACCATTTTAACCTTGTATATAATGTTTATAATATGCAATAATATATTTTAACCTACTGTACATGGGCGTGTTTACTGCCACTATGTTTTTTTGTGTTTGGATTAAGGGTGAACTGAGTCTCTCCTCTCTGCGAGGTTTAGATTCCTGCAAACTGCTGAGGGGTGAGGCTGTGCTGGGAAGCTAATATTCACATCTGATTCATGGGTTTGGTTCAGTATTTATACTGGAATATTTACAAGTATCAGGCCAAATTCCTCCCTGGTGTAACTCCATTAACTTCAAAGGGCTAATTTTGGGGATGAATTTGGTCCATTGCCTCTAAAAATTGAATGCACTGCAATTGTTTGGTGGTTCTATTGGTGTGTCTCTATTTTTTTCTCCAAAATCCTTTCCCTTCTGTCTCAATGCTGGTCCATTTCAGGCATGTTATTGCAATGGCCACTTACAGAAATGTTTGCCCAGGTTAATAGGCCTGATTCTCTATTGCTTTGCACCTCATATTGTCATTTCCATCTGTGCAAAGATGGGTGTAAAATGCCAGCAGTCTGATTTGGTGATATTGTTTTAACACTTGCTTTGTACAGATGTAAGCTCCCAGCCCTTCACACATGCGTAACTGTACTCATGTATGTAGTCCTAATGAAATCAATACTTTGCAATAGTAGTTCAGCATGTACGTAATCATTTGCAGGACTGGAACCCAGGCAAGGTTCAGGGGAGAATCAAACCCAGCGTATCCAGAATCTGCTTTTTGCTGTATTTCTGTCTGCATTGTAGATCTTCTATTTTTTCTATTTCCCCTCCCCATCTGCAGCTCTCTCTCCATTAAGTAGTGCTGAATGATGTGTCATGGCCTTTTCATACCACACACAGTCCTACGTGGCTGCTTTTCTAACCCACCTGTGATGAGATATAAGAGCGGACACTCTGAGGAATAGGAATCTTGTGGTATTTGAATTTGGCTTTTGTTTGGAGCAAGGATCTACCCTGACTTGGGCCAGATCTTTGTTTCTGACTCTTCATAAAAAGAAGTGAATTCTGGCAGGTTAGATTCAGGCCTGGGTACGATGCACAGTCCGACTGAGTTATGGGATTTGTTCTCGTATTTTTCTTTTTTAAATAGAAGAAATGTTTGGAATTCTAAGACATCTCAGCAGGGTCTTTCAGTCAGTCACAAGGGTCCAGTGGGGCTACTCGTGCTTAAAGTTAAGCCTGTGGGTAAATGTAAACAAACATATAAGCCCTTTGATATCAGGCAAGCTCTTTTATCTATTTTAACCATCTGTGGCTTTTGATACTAAACTGTTTAGCAATACACATGATTGGCAGATGTCGATGGGGATTCTGGATTCACCACATAGTTGCCATTGATAAAGAAAGGCTCAGCAAAGCCTGCACATGTAGCAGCAGTGCTTGGGTTAATAGTGGACTTAGCATTCCCTCCCCCAGGAATGTGTTTATTCCGTCTCGCCTGCATAACTGATATGATGTGAATGTCCTGTGGGTTGCAGTGTGTCCCACTGTCCTGGAGCACTGCTGCTTGCTAGCTTAGGATGGGTGGGAACTGCAGGGTTTTAGGAAATGGGAACAGGGGTGAGACAAAACATCTTTCTGATCCCAGGCTCGGGAGCTGCAGCTCATGCACAATCTGCAAAAGGGAAGGTGCGTCCAAGATTAACTGAAAAGATTTTGTAAAATACACTTTCAAATAAAGTGCTTAAGATCCCATGACAGTGACAGAACATCCAGATCCTTCTGGCTTTACTCACGCAGGTAGCCTTACTGAAGCTAAAAGCTTCTTTGGAAGCTAAAAGCCTCTTTGGCAAGCAGGATTTGGCCCGATATAGAGATGGGTTTAACAATGACTAATATAGCTATATTAAGCAAATCTGCTAGTCATGTCTTCTTTAGAGTTATTGATCTGAAGTTTAGGGGGCTCCAGTGGATGGCATCCCAAGCACCTAAAGCCTTACAGAGAACACAGCTCGCTGCCCTGCTTTAGGTTTTAGTGACAGCATGAGCTGTGGAAGGAGAAACACAGGACCCTGAACTCTGGTCTTGACAGGTTAAAAGCGTGCTGGCTCACCTTTAAGGGTTGTTGGCCAAAAGGAGGAGTTCAAGTCACAGAAAGGCCCAGTGCCAGTAACTCACGCTGCTAGAACAATGGGAGAGCTCCTCTGTCCAGTCTAAATATCCATTATACATTGGTTCAAAGGCTTCAGCTGGCCCAGAAAAATACCATGCATTTATTTACATTCATACTGGTTAAAACATGTATTCACTTATCCTTCATCAAATCTTATGATGAATAATGTAGCTTACATTTAAAATGTGCTTCTAATTTAAATGGGAGTGAGATTTGGCAATGGTGCACCAGAGGACAAAAATGCCTGTGTTAGCTTGCTGGTCTTTTGTTTGTTTTGTTTTGGAGGGGCACTTTGTGGCTATTGGTTTAAAATAACAAAAATCTCCTCCTGCAAGTGAGGAGTCCTGACTGTGAACTAGTGGAGTCTGAAAGGCGGCTGGTTCATGGAGCTCTTTACACTAAGGGAAACTTCGTGTTTACAGATGTTCCACTAGTTTTTTAACATTACAACAGGACTGTACATAGAAGCTGTCCCACAAAAGACCAACGCTATAATGCAACAAGTAGTAATTCCTGAGCTGTCAGTGGATTGAGTGCCTTATTATGAAAGCCAAACTATGCAATGCAACTCTAAAGTCTGATGCTGCTCCAACATATTTCAGCTGCTTATAGCCCAAAGGAAATGCATAGAATCGTAACCCCTGTTTTGAAGGCTACATTTTTTTGTTGGTGGGTGGTGGGGAAAGGGCGCCCCCTCCTCCCACCCTGCCCAAGATTAGCGACAACTACAATTTGGTGGGGTTTGGAGAATTTTTGCCACTGAAGGGCACGCACTCAGAAAAAAATTGACTTTTCTTCCTTGGGTGTATCTCCTACTCTCTCTTCTCTTGCACAATGGGTTGATCAAGCAACTACAGATGATATTGTTTCAGACACTGTTCCTGTTTATTTTCCTGTATTTAAAGCTATGGATTGTTTAAAAGTTGCAGATTGAGTGGAACTGATGGCTTCAGTGCTATCAATAAAAATGAAGCTGCACCACTGTTCTGAATGCAGCGTGCAGTGTGACCTAGAACTGGAAACGAATGCTCTTCCCGAGACTTTTAAAGTGTAAAGTATGTCAAATGTTTATTCCCTTCCCCACTTCCTTTAAATTGTGATAAGATGCAAACAGGTGTGTTTGTGCCAAATTTTGTGACAGCCCCTCTCTCTGGCAAGCAAGGAAGCTTTATGTATAAACAGTGTGCGTTTTTATTAAGGTAATAGCTCATGTAACTTAATAGTGTTGTAAATGGGAGAGGGGATTGATAAACTATAAATACAGGTATTTTATTTTTTTGTACATTTTTCAGAAGGAAAATAATAAATATTCATATGTAAGAGAGACTGGTGTCCAATAGGTTCATTGGTGTATAGTGCATTATTAGGTACTGTTTTTCCATTTCCTCTTTCTGTCTCTAAGAAACTTTCCAAAAAAGTAGAAGTAGCAATTATTATGAAGGAATCAAGAGGGGCTGGTGAAAATACATATTACTCAAGCTCTGGAGTCAATACGCGTGTATTTATAAGTAGGGACTGGAAGTCACAATATCAGCCTTAATCCATGGGCAGTAAAGCACAGTATTACACTGGTGTAGTGTTTGATTCATGCACTGAGGCCCCCATGAGTTTCATAAAACAAAGGCAGCAAATGTGGGCTAATTGCATGGGGCACTGCCCCAAGCTCCATAGCAAACATTTTCAAAGCTAATTGTCATGCTGGATCTGCTAAGGAGGTGATGCCAACGCCCATTAACCCTCTTCCCCTTGCACTTATCCTTCCTCCTGGCCAGGTGGGAAGAAGGATTCTGACTAGGAAGGGACTGGGCAAGCCTGGGCGCCAGGAGCTGTAGCGAAGTGGTATACTGAGAGGACACCGCCCCCCAGAAACTGCATGCAGAGCCTGTGCCTACCTGATGTTACAGCTGGATGCAAGTCTCTGTGGGACTTATGAGGGAGCCGCAGCAGCTGGGCAGGAAGTCAGTGCAGCGGGGCCCCAGTGAGAGAGACTGAGTCTGGCCTGGAACCCAGCAAGCTCCTGACTGGACTGGAAAGGGTCCTCCCCCAGGCACTGGGCCCAAAGATCCCTGATGCTCAGTTGGACCACCCCAGTGACCTTAACGTTTACTGCTAGTGCTCACATGACCATTTAAGGCTCTATACCTGGAGTATTTGCAACCTTTCCTGCCAGGCCTAGTAAAATATCTTTTCCATTAGCCACACATCTGAATGGGACCCAGCATGGCTAGGATCTATAAAGCCTAGCTGCTGAAGCACCTACAGTACTTACTTCTGAGCTGCAGTACATCTCACATGCAACTAGCACCCCTGAAGCTTGGTGTTCACCAGCATTGAGCCACTATAATAATTACTGTCGTCAAAAGTCCCTCTTCCCGTGTGTGCAATTTTTAAACTGCTTTTCTGCTTCCTTTGCTTAGCCAGGTTTTTCACGCACTCCCCCAAAAGCCACGGCAGGGGTGTGTACATGAGCAGCTCCATCTACTGAATGGGGCGGAAGACGGGTCCACTGCTTAGGGCAGTAGCCAGGAAAGCTCAGTTCATGTCCTTGCGCGTCCATGGCCTGCCTGACCTTGGGCAAGTGCCACCAAGGGCCATAGGCAGGCATTGCAATAACTTTTAGGTGGCAAGCAAATCACTTGCATCCGACAAAGTGGGTATTCACCCACGAAAGCTTATGCTCCAATACATCTGTTAGTCTATAAGGTGCCACAGGACTCTTTGCCGCTTTTACAGATCCAGACTAACACGGCTACCCCTTTGATACTTAGCAAATCACTGGCATTCATGACGCTGAATTAGGCACCAAGATTCCTAATACAGTGTGGTGAGAGCAGAGGGGGCTACACCTGGGATTAATGAAAGCTAGCACACTGAGTTGGGCGAAACCTAAGTTAGCCAATGGGCAATGCCGAAGAAGCTGGATGACCTGCCTCACTCTCAGAGAATTAGGTACCTAAGTTGGGCTGCAGGGAGGTGCCTGTCTCTGCTAGTGAGTCTCAGCCATGAACCTGCTCCTGCAGTTGGGCTTGTGAGGAAGAGGAGCACCACCCCCCAATCCCCCACAACTTTCAACCCAGGGGTTAGGTACTTACTTGGGATGTAGGAGGACCCCCGCTCCCCGTCCTTCCAGTCTTCTTCTACCTGACAAGAAGGGAGCTGAACGGAGGGGGGGGGGGTGGTTTGTGGTCTCACGCATGGCCGGTGCATAATGGTGGCTGGGGGAGACTAAGCCTCCCCAAACCTCGTGCCATTGTGGGGGTGGGGAGGGAGGCAGTGGCAGATGAATGCATGAGCCCTGGGACCTGTGCCCAGGGGCCATGGCCAATTTGGGACCCTGGAAAAATTTTCCCCACCACTGCCCTGGGACTGGAGGCGCGCTCGCGTCATGCTGTGGCCCTGAGCTTTTCCGGTCTTGGGGCCACAGCGGGGGGGGGGGGGGGGGAGGGTCCGAAAGGAGCGAGCGGGGGGAGGGGCTCGGGAGAAGTGGAGTGGGGTGCAACAGGAGCAGGGTGGTGGGAGAAGGGATGGAATGGGGTGGGGGGTCTGGGCTCAGAACTCCTGCCAGGCCTGCCAGGTCTGCTGCAGGCTCAGTCAGGGCTGACCGCTCAGCTCCTCCCCTCCCAACCCCATGGTCCCCGACCGAGCTCTCAGCACAGCCCCCCACCCCCACAGGCTTGGGCCATGGGCAGGGGTCCAGCTTTCAGCCCCAGTGGGGAGGGGGAGAAGAGCAGCAAGGGAATGAGAGCAGCGAGCGGGAGCATGGCCTCAGCCAGAAGAGGCAGGACAGGGGCTAGCCTCCCCAAGGGGAAGCTTCACCCACTGCCCATGGTCTCCCGCCTCTCAGGAGAGTGCGCAAACCACTGTACTTGGGGCTATTCTGATGTGGAGGCTCCCTCAAGCTCTCCTGCTGAAGCCGCTCCATTGCAGCTAACTAATTAAAGTGTCACTGGGCCTGCAAGCGAGACTGCCTCCAACCTGGGTTGGAAGGGGGTGTGGGGCATATCTAGCAGGTGGAAGACCCACGATCCAGTGCCCCTGCTCCAATGACACTAATTAATTAGCCAAAGTGCAAAGTGCAATAGCCAAAGTGCAAGGTGAGCCTGAGGTTGCTCCACATCAGATTATCCCATAGCTCAGTGGCCAGAACGCTCATCTGACAGATGGCAGAGCCCTGCTTAAATCCCTTCTCTTTATTAGGCGGGGGGAGACCTGATGGGGGAGGTCTCCCACCTCAGGTGAGTGGTCTAACTCCCCCGGACTAAAGGTTATGCGGGAGCCCCCCGGGGCAGGTCTGTGTGGCATTAGGGGGTCTCTGAGCATGCCCAGCTCGTCAGGCCCTGCAGGCAAGTCAGGTAAAAGCACATCTTTGTGACTTGCTCTGAGGCTCAGGCCTCTGGCCGCCTGCCGGGGCGCTGCAGAGCACAAGCCTAGGGGCGGAACCATAGGTGGACAGGAAACTTTTACAGAAAAACATAGCCGCTGGCCAGGTTGGGTGGCAGCTGAGCAGGGATGCCAGTGAATGCCTAGCTCAGGGACCTAGGTGCCTAACATGGCAGGTGGGTGCCTAAGGCCCTTTGTGACGCTAGCCCTTAGTTCTGCTGTTGCTTAGTGCCACATTTGTAAAATGGGGATAACAGCACTGCCCGGCCTCATGGCAGCGTTGTGCGGGTAAATACGTTAAAGCCTGTGAGGTGCTCAGCTACTAGGGTAATGGGAGTGGGGGGCAGGCCTGTCAGTACCTAAGATAATTCTAGTCATAGCTAGCACTATATGCGTAAATGCGGCGACACTGGCACGTAAACATTACCTAGAGCCTTAGATTGCCTTGAGGGTTAGTGCAATTAATTTACTGCTCTGTAAACCAGCTGCATGTTGTCTATGTATAAGCTGCTTAGCAGCTTTCACACTCGGCCCAGTTCAGCTTGTGGCTACTATAAGGCTAAGAGAAGCTGTTGACTGTGTCCTAATGGCATCCGCCCCCCTGCCCTTCCCTCCCCACCAAATACAGCAGCCCTGAGTCACCTTTCACACTGGTATGCACTGGGCCACAGGGGCGCTAAAACTATCATCAGAGGAAACTAAATCTTCCCCCTTCATGCCCTTCTGACCATGCAGCAGCGAAGAGGGGCAGGGCAGGGGAGGGGAAGACGCAGGGGTATGCCCTCTCCCACATTTCTGCCTTCCATTTAGCAACAGCTAAATATTCTGAGGGGACCCACTCAGAGGGGCTGCTGCAGACTGACCCACTGGGGGTGAGCAAGGCCTTGGGCTGCCTCTGGCCAGGATGCCCAGCAGCTCCCCCTGGTTGGCAGCACACTCTGTGTGTCTGTGCCACATGGAGAGGGAGGCAGTAGCATGGCAGCTGGCTGCGGGCTGAGTCAGCCCCTCCCCCCCCCCCAGCTACTTGGGGCTGCTTCTCCTTCCCTACTGCTGGTGGGGCAAATGCGGCGTGCCTGTTCTCAGAGCAGAAGCCGCTCTCCCATTCCTATAGTAGGGGCTCTGCCCGGGGAAACTGCTCCCCTCGCACTGCAGTGGGGCTTGCTCTGTCTTCCATTTAGCAATAGGTTCTGTGGTGAGTCAGGAGGTGGAGGTGCTCTTCCCTTCCCCACACAGGACTAGCCCAAGACACCTGGCATTGCTGTCTTCTCCCCCCCCCCCCCAAAACGTTCTTCTGTGCCTTCCGCAGGGGGACCCGTCCCCCAGTTTGAAACCTTCTGTGCTACAGCCAGATGCAACGCATGCGGTGGTCACATTCCCCCCGCCCCCCCAACTAGGGTGACCAGACAGCAAATATGAAAAATTGGGACAGGGGGTGGGGGCTAATAGGAGCCTATACAAGAAAAAACCCCAAAATTGGGACTGTCCCTACAAAATAGGGACATCTGGTCACCCTACCCCCAACCTTTAAATTGTGCCCCACCCCCACTATCAACAGTTACATGTTGTCTCTGTGCTAGTGTAACAATCAAGCTGCAATGTTCACCTTCAAACGCAACAACTTGCACCTACTGTCCCAGCCATATTGTAAGGATTGAAACGATCACTTTCAGTGTTCGTTGTCTGCCGAAGATAAGATACTGAGGTGAGTCCCTGTTATAGCAAAAATACTGCATCTTGCTTGGCCAAGTGGGCATTTTTAGTCCTGGCCTGAAAGTGTGAAAGGAGCTGGCCTGCTGCGGTGGAGACGTGAGATGATGGAAAACCTCTACTCACCCTGCCTGCTTGGCTTCCTATGTCCAAACTCAAACTTTTTAGGGGTCTGAAAACTTCCTCTCCCCCCCGCCCACACTTCAGGCCAGGAATAGAACAGGCCACCATGTGAGAGGCTGTTTTTGTGCTACATTGGCAGCTGTGACTGAAAGGGAAGTGCCCAGGGATATTTGAGAAAGGCTGTTCTAAAATTTCCAGTCCAGTTTGTAGACTTCAGAGATTTGGATCATACAGATCCACCGCTGATCTACTGGAATCTGATCCATACCAAATTCCAGCCACATTCACCCATCTCCATTGGAGACTGGCCCTTCCACAGATATTTGCCATTTTCAGAGAAGGATTATTGCTACACATTTGGTATCTTCTAATATTTTGAATGTTATTTGTTAATCCATCAGTTTATTTCGTAGCACCCTACAACAGGGACAGCTGGGAAAGTAATGGGCTGATTGTTAAATTAGTCTGAAAGAAACATAATACCAGAAGAGCTTAAATGCTACTGAATCTCCAGCTGCCCCCTTTCCTTTACACGTTTACCGCAGTGTGATGCCGTGGTGACACAGACCCTGCCTCTCTTTGGCTAACTACCTGGTCCCAACCACTATCCTTCGTACAGGGGGGCCATTTTATAGGAACATTTGTTCCCAGCGTGCTTTTTTGAAGCTGGCCCTTTAAATATGACAGAGCCTAGTGGCTGTAACCCTACTGTAGCCATTTTGTACCTGGCAGCTATTTGCTCTCTCTCTCTCCCAGCTGATAAGCATTCTCTGGTCCTCATGTTTCCTCCTCCCTTTTCAGTTCCTGAGGAGATGGTACAAATACTCCTAGTGTTTCTTCTCTCTTTTACAAAACTGGTCTTTAGTTGTTTCATCTAGTGCCGGGACACAGGCAGGGACATTGTACCCAAAATGTTTCAAATAATGCATGTGGGGAATAATTTCAGTCTAAAAATAGTCTTAAGGAGGACTTAGAGATGCACAGACTACACTGGCCCTGTGCCCTCGGATGAATTCCACCCTAAATGCATTAGTAGGAAACCCCAATTCTAATGCCCCTTCCTAATATAGTATTTAAACTCTGGAACGTCATAAAAACTTTACTTAAACTTAAGGTCCACTGTGTATAGATTGTGAAAAGAGCAACTCTATACCTCATTTCTCTACATACACATGTCAGGCTTAAGAACGGTATCGGATTAAAGAAATAGTTCAACCTCGCTGCAAAGATTTTAATTTTAATTAAGGTTATTCATTCTCTTTATCTCTATGCTTTTCCCAGCAAGAAATTTCCAAGCCCAGTCATCCCAGCTGGGTCCAAATGTAGAGGCATTGTGTTTAATCCTCTTTGGAGGATGCTGGTTTCACAGCAGGACTGCAGGAGGCCGGCAGGTTTTAACTCTGCATAACTGTATGTTGTAAAACCAATATAGCCTGGAAATTCTTGTTCATTGCTTCCTCTCACATGTGTAGAAAGCTCTCAGCCACTGAAGTCACATATCTGTAACTAAGACCCAAATTGAGGGACAATAAATGAAATGGGCCAGAAGGAAGCTTGCAATGATGCAGAGATGTGTCGTTTCCTCTAAACCCAGCTTCACAGATTGTCATTTCTGATGTCCATACCTCATAGCAACAAACAGAGAGGTGAAGTCAGACTTGTGAGAGAGGGAGATAGGTTTGAATTTAAAATGACTAACATTTCATTTCTGGCAAGCAGGTACTTGTGGGGGAGGGTGAGTTTTTGTGGCAGGGGATTTTTTTAAACACTGATCATAGGTCACCTCATCATATTTCTTCCAGTTTGTAAGAAACAGTGCTTCCAATGGCAGTGCAATATTGATTCAGTACTTTGAGCTGGTGCTTGTTCTTCAGGAGCAATACAACAGCACTTTCCAGAAAACTAGCTGCAGCAGAGTATTTATTAGTAGGCAGGAACATTTAGGGGCTTCAATAGGGAAATTTCTTTGTGAACCTTGGTATTCACCATACACTGATGTTCATAAAGATTGTTCAAGGTTACGCATTTATATAAGAAAAACAATTCAGAGTTCGGTGCAATCAGTAATTCCAGTATGAAAAAGCACCATGTCACAAAACAGTTTACAATACAAAATTCTTCAAAAAATCTAATATTTAAAAAACAAGATTTGTTCAACAACAACAATAATAATAATACAGTAAAAAATTCTTATTTCCCTTCAAACAATACTGCTCATATGTTTGGCACTGAAAAAGAAACTGTCACAAATGTATCTTTTTTAACCACACAATGCTGTTTTGTGTGTGTTTGTATAACAAGGAAAAAC
This sequence comes from Chelonia mydas, assembly GCF_015237465.2. NCBI lineage: Eukaryota > Metazoa > Chordata > Testudines > Cheloniidae > Chelonia > Chelonia mydas. The sequence goes on along the minus strand of NC_057850.1, from coordinate 37,087,225 downwards.
AGTTGCTAAATTTATCATTTGGCCAGGTGCATTTTAAACTGTTTTCTCATAAAAACATCCATAAGATGCAGCGGCACAGTGTGCAAAATGGATCCATTTTCCTCTCAGAAAATTTGTTAAATATCGAGATTGGCCCATCCCAAAATCCTGGATCTGAGCACCCCCGAAACTTGAAAGGAATGTGGATCTAAACTTCATAATTGGTCCCATCTGGATAATGGGCTGAACCTAACCCTGAGCAGGATTCAGACCCAGAGTTAGCTATTCAGGCTCATTCTTATTTAAATGATACAGTTTTTAAGTCAGTTACCCACATCAGCATGAAAAAAGGACTACACTAGGCTAAGCTAAGGTTGTAACACATTCATTTTGTTTTGACTTAGCAAAAGTGACTGATCAGTCTGTCTTGTGGGGGGGTAAAGGCCTGAATGATCTAGTCATGACATCATGCTTGAAAAACTGAGATAGCTGAGCACTCCTCACTGCTCTTTCATCACCCGTGTCACATGGGGAGTGGGGCATAAGTCTATGGGGAAGACTTCCGATTCTTGCCCTCATGCAGACCTGGCCACAGGCAAGTAGCACTGGGAGCAGCACAGAATGTGTGATCAAAAAAAAAAAAGCTTGAAGCTGAGAGATAAATACACAAAAATAGACTTTTCAGGAAAAGTCTGTGTGAGTTTTAAACTAACCCCTATTAAAAATAAGGATGCGGGTTTTGTACACGATGTAAACCAATTGCATCATTATAATGACTGTCCGCAGCTGCACAAGGAAAAGTGAACAAGAACATGCATTTCTTAGTGCTGTTTCTATGAACAACAACAAAAGAAGTCAGTTTAAATAGTTTGTACATCTTACAACAAAGATGCCATTTCTAAAACACATTACCACACATTAGTACAGTCTTTAAAAAATTCAAACTAATGCTGCTAAGACTTCCGTAAAACTGCATGTCATATATACAAAAGAAAATGTCTGACATATTGAAAAGCATAGTCAATAAAGAAATAATATATAATGCAGGTACATTAGCAGAATAAGAAAAGTTTACTCCTTTCACATTAAAAATTCCAGAAATGTCCTAAACATTTATAAAATAGCAAACAGTGATCACGCTTAGAAACACAGACTATATACACTAGTTCCTATCACACTCCTTCTCTCTTTTAATTTAATTGGCTGTTTACCGATTTCATTTCAGAGGTTTGGTTTAACCACTGACCCTGTGCATTTCTAACACATACCTATGAATACTACCCAGGGCCCAAATCCTGAAGTTTTTCCACGGGCAAAGCTCCCACTGACATCACTTTCATTGAGTTTTGTCTGTGTAAGAACTGAGTAAAGTCTCACAAGTGGCCAAATGAGTTTGCAGCAGAAACAAAAAGAGGTGACCCACAACATTCTGATGTGAATATACATAGGAGACCAATGATTTCAGAAAACTGTAATAAAACACTTCAGATTGCTCTAGTTTAATTAATATTTGCCCTTCTTTCAGAATGTAACATTTCTTCCTTGGATTACATCGATTAGTTTACAAAGGGTTAATCCAAGGGGTATTTCAATTTTCCAACCTAAGAGATGAAGATGCAAGTGGTCGACTTGTGGAAAGCCCACTGACTTCAGTGTGGGGGTATATATGTATAGTGTGCATACACAATTGGGCCCTAAATTTTTACCCTACATCAAGATCATATGTTCATAACTAGTAATGTTATTAAACGGATCAGCCTCAAGTGTTTTTGCCAAAGTATAATACTGATCACCTCTTTAAAGTTAAAGTTAAATAGGACTGAATCTGCAGAACCATAAAAGGGAAAAGTGGAAAACCCAAAGAGGCTGGCATGGGTGAATGGAGGAATTAGCAAGTGCTAATGCAAGAAACAAGTCAAACCAATCACAAGTACAACCTATGCAGCAAATATTGTGCAGACAAAACAAAACAAAAAACCACCACCACCAAACAACAAAAACAATCCCTAGATCAATTTAAAATTCCATTTTTACTACACACAACCCACTTCTGTTACTCAGGCAAAGCTACCACTAGAATCAATGGAAGTTTTGCTGGAGTCAGAACTAAAAATAAAAACAGCAGGACTGGATCTAGTAAAATGGATTTCACTCTGTTTCAAAATAGCTATGAGAAAAACACAATAAGCAGAAATGTTAATCAAGAAATTAAATAATAAAATAAAAAAAGAACACAATCGTCTCAAGCATGAAAATGGCCAGCATGAGACACAAAATATTTCATTGGCCTCTTTAGAGCTTTATCAGCTTGAACCACTGTTGTTGTTTTTTTCCCCCTCCAAACACTTTACAAAGCAGGGTTTGGCTGCAGTGGAATGCAGTTTCAATGAAGTCACACAAATGAGGGTCATTCTTGTCAGTTTAATAATAAATAATAATAATAATAATAATTTAATTGCAGAGAATACATGAGAAAATAAAAAAACACGATCTCCCAACAAATGATTGTGTAGGGCTCCACTAATGGACACACAGTGGGTATCCAAGTTGTAGGGCAAATGCAGGTTAGCATTAAAGTGGATTTTCTCAGACAGTTTTGCTAATCATCTGCTTCTTCAGTGTTCAAGGTGGCCATCAAGCCAATCAAGTGACCGTGGCACGGCTCTTTGGGCAGATGGGATGAGAATTCTCAGAAGTGCTCAACGTTGGTCTAACTCTGCCCTTGTTGAAATCACTAGTAAAACTCCATCCACTTCAACAGGCATAGAGCTAGGTCAGTGCTGAGTACTCTTGAAAATGCCATCCACACTCTTCACTTCAATGTTCTTATGGGGGGAGAACAGCAAAGAAAATATCTTTAATATGTAGCTTTGAGATTGTGTCCCAGTACGTGTTAGCATTAAATCATTATCGAAGGCTCAGAAGGCCCAGTCATGATCAGGGCTCTCTAGTCCTTGATCCTGACACTAGAGCTATACAACTAACTGATATTTTTTTGATTTGGTGTCTGAACTGAAAGAAAAAAAAAAGTTGGTTTGGGTCAAACAAGCAGTTTTGTTTTGGCTTTGAGGGTTTTATTTAAAGATTAATGAAATTGCAGTGTCAAAATGAAAAGGCATTTTACACTGAAAAATCCAAAGGTTTTGTTTTAAAAATGTCAAACAAAATATAACATTTAGATTTTTTCAGAATGTTGTTTGTGTTTTTTGACTGAAACAGTTTGGCACAAATCGATGAAATGTTTCAGTCAACTCAAATCTGCATTTTTCAGTGGGAAAAGTTTCTGATGAAAAATTTTGTCCAGCTCTAGCTGACACATAGGAAGACACTGTCCTTACCTTAAAGAAATCAATAATCTATAAGCCATGGGAATGGCTAACAAAACTGATTAGCTTCAGTTTGCAGCAGATTAATAGAAACAAAATAATTTAACCCACAAATTGTTTCAGATGATTAGAGTTTTGTTCAATATTTAATAATAATACATATTGTGGTTTGGTGAGCAGAACACAACAACACTGGCTCCCAAACCTGGGCCTGCCCAACAACAGTCGACCCATAGAGATGCACCAGTACCAGCACTTCCAGATGTCAAAGGCATAGCGCTAGTGCCTCATATTCACTGACTGGGAGAGGAAGAATTGTCAAATAGATGATGGTAATTAAGTACTGTATGTAAATGAGAACCCAAACCCAGTGACTTGACTCAGCCTAATACTCTGAGTGCCTGTGCTGAGGATGCTTATTTGGGATAACATCGGGGTGGACAGGGGAATATCCATTTACCTCACAGTTAAGGAACACAACTAAAAGGTGGGCAAAATTTTACCTCAGAATATGGAACTAACCAACTGAATTGAAAAATTCCCCAGTGTAAAGCTTTGTTGAGGGACACAGAATTCTCATTTTTTGAACATTGATTTTCCTGGGTCTTTCAGTCTGTACCACACAGGGAGAAATTCGCCCCTGGGCAAATGCTAGACCTTAACTAGGACGGAAGTGGTGCAAAGATTCTGCATGGCCTTTAGTCCAGGAGTGAATGCACCTGTAGTGAATTCAAACCTTGATCTCTGGACAAAGGCACAATTAATATCTGTTCATTTTTCTGATCTTTTCATATTGTTCACTATATATGAGGGCTCTGATTTGTCTTGTTCATTGTGTATTAAGCATTTTAGGAGGGATTTTTTAATCCCTACTGTACAATTAAATAATGCTATGTTCTGGGGCAGGATTGAAGGAATTTAATATGTGCATTCCCAAAGAAATGCATCAAATCTATATGGATATTACTTTGCTTCATAGACTAACATAATTAAAGGTGGGCAGAGCAGGATCTGAAGTTTGTGCATCCTGTACCTCTAAAATGTGGCACCAACCTCAGCTTCAAAACTATCTCCACCTCAAACAATGTAGATTCTTAGAAACCCAACACCACCAGCCAAAGTCACACTGAAAGAAGAGATACAGTGAGATAGTCATATGTATTATAGTCAGATACAGTGTCATAGGGTGGGAGTGGGGGAAAGACACAGATCTACCTTTCGAAATGACCTGAATACATATATAAAATCTCCTGCAGTGTTCTTCATTTCTAGAGTGTGAATGTATTTCATGCTGATTTGCAAGCCCTTCTTCATTTTTCCTTATGTTTTTAAAAATAGCTGTTTATTTAAGTGCAATACGTCTCTGAAAAAATCCTGTAAAATAGGCATCATGGGGTTCTATGCCCATTGCCTCATAATAATTGTATATCAAATGTTCTCAATTTACAAGTAAAGTTTTTTTTTCAAGGCCAGCTTGAAAACTAAAGCTGACCTTCAAAAGTCAAGCTGAGTTCTTTCCTTCTTGTGTATCATGATGGGGAACAAAGTTCTGCAGGCCAAATTATGTCCTCAGTTACACCTGTGAAATGCCATTATCTTCCATTTATGCCCTCAGTGACATCTGCTAACCTGTCTGGAGTTCTAATTGGAGCACAGTAAACAGTTCTGTTGATGATGCACATGAAGGCACAAAATCCACCTGCCTTTCCTCCAGACGTGGACTCTGAGGCAAAAAGTATTAAAAACTTATTTATGTCACTGCAGTCAGTAGCTCTGACTCTGATTAGACACGGGGAGCAGATCTGCTGAGTAAGAAGGTGCCATTTTTTACGTAGTAATACCTAGGGTTGGAAGGATTTGATTTAAAAAATATGTATATATATTTCTATTGATAAGGAAAATTTACAGATTGGCAAAGTAAGAAAAATGCTGCTTGAGAACTTATTAGCATTTGATTTAAGGATATTTAATTTGTTTATTTTTGACATGTGATGTTGACAATTTGTGTTTTTAACAGTTATAAAGCTTTAACATTTTGTCTGCCAACATTAGCTGTCATTAAATAATTATTGCCTGGCCACCCATATTGTCTGGTTCCACCCACCCGCAATTTCCCACAACTGTGAAAATTTCAGGAGATAAATAGATAAATATTGAAAAAATTCTTAAAAATAAGCATTGATCAGTCAAAATTATATAAAAAAATTTCAAAATTCTGCCAAGCCTAGTTGAATCTCAGCACAAGACCACACTTTGGGCCTGATTCTCCACTGCTTTGCATCTTGGGTAGCCATTTACAGCTGTGCAAAGCGAATGGAGAACTATACAATTCTGAACTGGCAGCAGTGTACACCCAGTTTGCACAGGTGTAAATGACAACACAATATTCAAGGGAGGGCCCTTTGTCTTTAAAACAGCTAGTAAACAACACATAAATATACCAAAAATGTGCCAGTGCACCATGGGGAAAATACTAGAGAAGCAGAACTAATTACCCACTCTTCTCAAAAGCACCTGCTGTGATCCTGTAGCTTGTTGGAAATATACTTGGTTTTGGTGATAGAGACAATAAGGTTTCAACCTACTGTTCTGCCTTTGTCCATCTGCCCTTGAGTGTTATTGTCCAGTGTTTGCAAAGCTTCTTTATTCTTTTACAATTATATAGTGTCCTTAACATCTATAAAAAACAATTTCTCCTTCTTTAAATATATTAAATAATGTGTAAATGTACAGTGAAACATAGAGCAAAGAAAGATCCAGGATACTTAGGGTTAGAAGGGACCTTAAGGGTCATCTAGTTTAACCCCCTGCAAAGATGCAGGATTTGTTGTGGCTAAACCATCCACGACAGATAGCTATCCAGCCTGCTTTTGAAAACCTCCAGTGAAGAAGTTTCCACCACCTCCTGAGGTGTCTGTTCATTGCCCTACTGTTCTTACACTAAGGAAGTTTTTCCTGAGATTTAATCTAAATCTGCTATGCTGTAGTTTGAAGCCCTACTTAGCAAACCGTGGGTAAAATATTCCTTCCAGCAGGTCTTGCACCTGTCACTTCATCTTGCAGCCAAAAGACCAACCCACCACAGGTACTAACTGAATCAGCAGAGTTATGTAGAAAAGGTGGTTCTGTAACAGTGATTCATTAGAAAAATGACCCTAGCCTCAAGCTCGCACTTCCACCAGCATAGGGTGTAACTACACCCTACTCTAGTGTTAGTACACCGGGCTGCAATATGAAACATCTAGGAATTATGGCTGGCTGGTGGCCTCTGCTACTGACGTTTCCCTTACCTTGTCTGGGCTGCTCTGCTCATGTTGCTGTGCTTTTTCCTGAGCTCACAAAATAAGCATTGTTTTAGAAAAAGGGACATATCTCAGATCTTACAAAGTTAGCTTTGAATGTACAGGTTTACCTCAGAGTCATAGACTTTAAAGGTCAGAAGGGACCACTGTGATCATCTAGTGGGACTTCCTCTACATTGCAGGCAACAGAACTTCACCAAGTACCACAAGAGCAAGTACAAATGTACTGAGAAAGGTGTGGGGAACTGTTCTGTTCTTAGAGCATCATAGTATAATTGTCTCTAGGTGCACATCTTACACATTTCAAGGTGCACTTATACATCTTCCATTTCAAGTAGTTATATACATAGTTTACTGTTGTTCTAAAACAACGGTAATGTTTAGGATATTTAAACATGAGAGTGTGTAGAGGTCAAATGGTAAAACAGAAAATAATGAAGCATGAGGCAACTCAACAATGATGGTGAGAAACGTTCAAAAGTCATAAGCTTAGTAGGAAGTATACTACAACTTTACCTGAAGGTCTCAGAGGACCTCCAAATCCTTTGGGTTCATGGGGTTTCAGATGTTGGAAGAGGGTTGTGCTTCATTTCCCCTCAAACCCAGAGTGCCCAAAAGAGTATGCTAGCTGGCTTTATAGGGGCTGTTTCAAGTTCCCAATCTCAGAGCTCAGCAAAGTGAATACTGAATGGCTTTACAGCTTGGCTGCTATAGCTTCTGTACACCAGTCAGTCTGCACAGATGTCTGGTACTCTCCTTTAAGGGCAAGCCCTCAGCAAGGAACTAACACCCCTTCTGTTCACTAGGAATTCCATGTAAATAGAGTTCTAACTTATGTACTTTTACAGTTGCTAGGTCTACAAAACACTAAACATTTTTGGATGCCAGATCAGTCAAGTTTACCTCTCAAACATACACAAGTATTATTGAAAATGTATCCACACAGTTATAGTAAGTGGTATCAAGCAGCCTGTACTGTCTACAGTCTGAGAGTCAGATATTTTAATTCATTCCCTTAAAAACGGCTATGCTACTGTGACATATAGTTTTAGTCGTTCTTTTTTTGAGAGATCGCTGAAGTTAATAATGACAATTAGCAAGACAATAAAGAAATGATGCATACCAGTACTATGCATGTTTTGTTAACCAATAAACTGCAGATATTCATTTAACAAATTCAATTATCGATCATTTTAAAAATATCTACAATTTTTACTTGCAGAATAAGAAAGGAACAGTTAATATTTTGAAACAAAATAAATTGTGAAAGGCAGGCAGGAATAAGGAATAATCTTCATGCATTTTGTAAATGTTTATACAATAACCATATCTCCAGTTATTTATGTCCTCTGCAGCTGTGGGTTACATTCCTAGTCTTTCAGTGGAAAGAATTACAACTCCACTGGCCTGGGGTCATATCACAGGTTGCATTTTCAAGCACATAGTTTAAAGTACTAATACACAAATTGCTTCTGTCAAAAAACAGCCAAACACCAAACTGAGGAAATAGGTTCTGGGCCAAAGGATTGTCATAATACAAAAAAAGAGATGGAACGCAGCTGCTTAAAAAAAGGCAAAATTTTAATAGTTTCAGTCACATGCAACTGCTTTCACTGTATTAGAAACAAATTAATTGTAGGAGCTATCCACTTTGCATACTTTACTTCAACTTTAATAAACGTCAATTTTTCTAGCTTGTCTGCTTTTGATCCACAAGCCTGCAATGATATCTGGGATTGGAATTTTTCAATATGTATTCAGATTTCTAAGAAAATTTATATTCCAATTTATTTTCCTACGTAGTGGATGTGATGAAGTGACCCAAAGAAGGGCTTTAATATAGTGACACTGATTGCTTATGTTTGATTAAGGAGCAGATCCTTAGTGGGTATATATCAGTGTAGATCCATTCACCTTAATGCAGCAATTTACAACAACCAAGGATCTAGCCAGATTTGTCCAAATGAAAAATGACCCTCCAGAAAATAAGGAGAGAACTGACCCTTGACTCAGCATGAGGAGATCTCTGCAGATTTCTTCTAGGGCCAAGGTCTTTCTGAGGTCTATTACTGGCAAACACAAAAAATTATCTCGAAGAGCACAAGTGCTTTAAAGGTTCTATTTTGTGCATAGTATCTCCAATGGGGTGTGGATAAGACAGGGATGGGAAATAGGCAAAAACCATTTCAGCCAACCAGAAAATTTCACTGTAGTATTTCCAGTGACTATGCCAAAAGCTAAAAAAGTTATGTATTGAACCTGCACTTGTGTGTTCCTCTGTCTGTCTCTCACACACAACTCTGTCTAGTCTTTTAGCTCATTTAGCAGGAGAATTACATCAATGGCATTTCTGTAACCACTTTAAATTGAAATTGATTCTGGATAAGCCCTTTAGGTCATCTGAGACAAAGAAATGGGCCTGATGACCTTTTATTCAGGATTGCTTTGCCACTTATAGTAAATTTGAAAGAACTGATTAACTATGTTATCTATAATTAATTTTCACTGTGCACCATATGTTAAGCATGACAGAACAAAATGGTATTGAGAATTAAGTCAAGGATCTTTTTCCTTCCTAAATTACTGTACATATGTTCTCCTAGCTAGTGATAAGCAAAAACTTCTTAATATATTCTACTGCTTTTACCTGATGGCTAATCAGCATTTAACTAGTCTGCAGCAGCAGATCTAACCTATTTTACTCAGTTTATTTTAAATTAAGGCTAGTTGGGGTTTAGCGTTACAAGGTCACTTAATAGAATATCAACCTTGCCCCTCACACAATGATTATACTATAGCAGTCTCATAAGTTCCTGATATTGGGCAGTGACTGCAGTGATATATCACCTACCGTATCACAAAGCAGACTCAACAAATGACAGGTTATCTCAAACTTGGTCAGCATAATACCTCCCATTGCTAAGCTTTTTTGCCAAAGCAGTGCTTGCAAATTCCTTAAGAGATCCCAAACGTACACACTGCTTGGAATATAGTGACCCTGACCAAATGAAAGAATTTTGCAGCAGCAAGGTTCAGAAATCCTTTTGCATCCAAGTGAAAAGATAAACATTCAACAGTTTTCTCTTACATCTAATTTTTTTAAACATTTATATATATATATATATCATTAAGCGTACCATTTCCTTGTTTCAGTACAGATCTTTCAACCCCACTAAAGTAAATGAAGTATGAATTCTACAATTCTAGCTTTAAAACAGTTTGTGATAGCTCTCCAACCTTTAGAAGCAGACACAGGAACCGCATTATCTATGTGGAGAGAGAGAGATAGAGAGCAAGCAGTCCAATCTAGACAAGAACATTCATGACAGTGGACATGTCTCAGTGTCAGCTGCTTAAGGTTGCACAATTGTTATTTCTGAGCTCAACTCCCAGTCTCCTGCAGTAGAAACTGCTTTATTACTAATCTGAAAATCTCTCATTCAACACACATCTCGCTTAAATTTGTGTTCAATACCCAGTTTGTCATATACACAACTACACTTACTAATTCTAAATGGCAACAGGTAACATCCACCTGGTTTTTTGTTTTAATTAGAATTATAAATTGGTTTTATCTGGAAATCAAACACATGTTAAATCAACCAGCATAAGCCTGTTAAAAAAAACAGCTGATCATTCCCTCCCCCACTTCTCAATGCACTTTAAAAACTTTCACAGTATTGAAACAATGTGGCATTGTAGGGAGACTGAAGTAGGCTAGAATTTGCTAACTTATTGTATTAACACTTCTTACTCATACTGTTTTGTAGTTTCTCTTGTGCCTGCTGGATAAAAAAAGACTGTACAAATCAAATACTGCACCTGTTGTAACACTTTGCACTTCAACCACTATTGTGCTTCAGATCCTGCGGGTGAATTTTCAACTATTAAAGCAGCATTCTAAATGTGGCAATAATGTGTTGCTGAAGGTTTCTTCCTTCTTGTGGTTTACTTTTGAGAACAGACAAATTGAACAAAATAAAATCTTCTAAACAAGTTAACACCACAATGTCCATTTAAAACAGTATTCTGTCTGTGTTCTGGACAAACTATTAAGAGCATTCAGCATTCTTATAATTAATCCACAACAAAAGAAGCTAAAAGATGCCACAAAAGAAGGCATAACTGGTCATACAGAGGCAACACCACCATGAACGTTGTTTGGCAAAAAAACAAAAAACAAAAAGCAGATACACAATTCATCCAAAGAACTGTTTTAGAATTGCCCTGCACTGCTAGGATCACACTGAAGAAGACGGACTATGGATGGATCACTCTTGGCTCCTCGGATGAACTCTTCCAAAGAGAGTTTGCCTAATAATAATAATAAAAAAAAGTTTGTTTAGCATTATAAAATGCACTAATCAATCACAGCACATATGCAATGCTTTAACACTATGGATACATCCAGAAATTTACATATTGTCACTACAAGGAAAGCATGGGGAAATGGTTAGGCCTTGCAGCCTGCCTGAAACTAGCAAAATCTAGGCTCTGGTGGATCAATACTGTGTGGAGAGACTTTCAGATTTGAAGAACTCTCTCTGAGGGCAGGTCTACACTTTGGGGTTAAGTCGACCTAAGTTACGCAACTCCAGATACATGAATAATGTAGCTTAGGTCGACTTATTGCGGTGTCTACACCACGCTGGGTTGACGGGAGAAACTCTCCCATTGACTTACCTTAAGCTTCTAGTTCCGGTGGTGTACCAGAGTCAACAGGAGAGCAATCTGTGGTCTATTTAGTGGGTCTTCACTAGACCCTCTATATCGACCCCCAGTGGTTCGACTGCCGCAGCGTTGATCCATGATAAGTGTAGACATGCTCTGAGAACGCTCCCTCCATTCAAATGTGAGGGCAGGTGGCACAAGTGCTTTGGTTCCTTGCAATAGACCCAGAATCACAGGAGGAGACAGGCAGGCTCTAAAAGCTATGGACTTCCTCTGAGTACACACAAGTGCCTTTTCCAAATGTATGTTTGAATTAAGGACCCATATCCATCTATTCACCTGGGGTTTCTTTAGAGTGCCCATTACAGTAGTATCTAGGTGCTGAGCAGGAAATTTGTAACTGCAGGTTTTATCACTACAGGGCAACCTCTAGCTCAGAAGCTTGTGTGCAATAGAGCAGATAAAAAAACTTCCACTGAAATGGAGAATTGGTCTGAATTCAACAAGATGAAATTCAGTAAAGATAAATGCAAAGGGCTTCATGTCGGAAGGAAAAAATCAAATGCACAGCTACAAAATGGGGAATAACTGGCTAGGTGATAGTACTGCTGAAAAGGATCTGGGGGTTATAGTGGATCACAAATTGAATATGAGATAATGTGACACAATTGCTAATAAGGCTGATATTCTGGAGGTGTATTAACAGGAATGTCATATGTAAGACAAATAATTGTCCTGCTCTTCTCAGCACTGTTGAGGCCTCAGCTGGAGTACTGTGTCTAATTCTGGGTGCCACTCTTTGTGAAAACTGTGGACAAATTGGAGAGAGTCCAGAGGAGAGAGCAACAAAAAGGGTAAAAAGATTTGGTTGAGTTGACCAGAATCAGATATTCTGTTTTGTTGAACTGACCCAAAATGTTTTGTTTTGTTCAATAAAACATTGAACTGCATTTCCCTCTCAGCACATTCCCTTATGGGATTTGTAGTTTGGGCCCCCATTCGGAGCTCCCGGGAAAATACCTCTCCCATAATACAATGTGGATTTGTGCCTCGCCTGAACTCCCATGAGGTACTATGCACTTGCTGAATGACTTGCCATATACCCTTGACATTCTGGTTCTACGTTTTTGTTGGGTTTTCCCCGTCTTTTCTAGAAAAGCCACAATCCTGCAAAGGTTTAGTCATGTACTTAATAGAAGACCATGGGATTACTCACGGTGCACACAGATAAGCACATATCTAAGTCTTTGCTGGACTGGGCCTGTAGCATGTAAGCTCTTTGGGGCAGGCACTGTCTACTGCTATGTGTTTGCACAGTGCCTAGAACAACGGGTCTCCGATCCCGACTGCTGCGTTTAAGTGTGACCACAATACTAATAAATCATAATAAATAATGAAGACCAAATTCATCTGCTCAACAGGCAGTACAGTAGAACCTCAGAGTTACGAGCTAACTGGTCAACCACAGACCTCATTTGGAACTGGAAGTACACAATCAGGCAGCAGCAGAGACCAAAAAACCCTCAAACCCCTCACCAAATACAGTATAGTATTATGCTAAATGTAAACTACTAAAAAAATAAAGGGAAAGTTTAAAAAAAGATTTGTCAAGGTAAGGAAACAGTTTCTGTGACTTCTTCATTTAAATTCAAATAGTTAAAAGCACCATTTTCCTTCTGCATAGTAAAGTTTCAAAGCTGTATTAAATCAATGTTCAGTTGTAAACTTTTGGGAAAAAAAAGATTTGTTCAGAGTTATGAACAACCTCCATTCCCGACGTGTTCACAACTCTGAGGTTCTACTATACTTCTGTTTTTCCCAAAACAATGAGATTCCTAACACAGTTGATCAAAGCTCCTAATTCAACACACTCTTCAAGAACCAGCTATGCTGTTAGACAGGGAATTTTAAAGCAGACTAAAGGGAGATAGGTTTCAGAGTAGCAGCCGTGTTAGTCTGTATTCGCAAAAAGAAAAGGAGGACTTGTTGCACCTTAGAGACAACAAATTTATTTGCGCATAAGCTTTCGTGAGCTACAGCTCACTTCATTTGATGCATTCAGTGGAAAATACAGTGGGGAGATTTATATACATAGAGAACATGAAACAATGGGTGTCACCATACACACACTCACCTGGGATGTGGGAAACCCGCTGCCTGACTTGAACTCACAGCACCCACATTCCAGGAGTGAATGTTTAGAGCAGGCTCTTGGTACTCAGGGGGCTCACTCTAACTCTCCTGATTAAGTGTTCTACAAATAATTAAACATTGATTGGGCCAGAGAAATAGACAGCAAGAGACTGACTCTATATCCAGTGGTTAGGGGCTCACCTGGGATGTGGGAGTGTCCTCTTCAAGTGCCTGCTCCACTGACTATTTAATTATTTATATCAAGTGGAATAGCTTCAACAGGAGAGAGAGAGTGAGACCTGCCCCAGAAAACCCCACAGCCTGGTGGTGTAGAGCATGGAGACCTGAGTTCATGTCCCTGCTCCAAAGAATCTGAGTCTCCCACATCCCAGGTGCGTGCCCTGGCTAAGGGCTATAACTGGGTGGATTTTTCTCTGTGTGTGTTTTTGCAAGAAAGGGCTGACCTGGTTTAGGCATCTAACTCCAGGAGAGGTTTTTACGGCTGAGAATCCCAAGCAGAGATAGGCATCTTCCTCCAGCCCAGCTCATCAGTCTGGTGCCTAGAGGGCCCGATCTGGACCCTAAGCCCCACCCCTTTCTTCTGCATTTCACTTCTGGGTAGTTTAGGCAGAGCCCTGCTCAGCTTGCTGGCTTCAGAAGATCCCTCTCTCATGTGCCTAACTTGCTCCATGTGCTATATGGGAAGCCTGGGCACATAACCTGGGGCTGAGGTTTCCACTATGCAGCCTAGGAGCTAGGGGTTACAACATCAAAGTGCCTTTGTGATCTAGCCCTTCGTGTTTTCATCTTCAAGGCATTTTATCAACATTAACTAATAAACCCTCCCCAAACCTTTTGTGAGTTAGGTAAATGGAGAAACTGCAGCAGACAGGTTAAAGGGCCAAGTTTTGCTTTCAGTTGCACTAGTAGAATCCAGAGCCTCTTTGCACTGAATTTAGCAGAGCTAGAGCATAATCAGGTCCTAAGTGACTTCCCCACGGCCATAGGAGTCACTGCTTTAAAAATCCTTAGGGGAGAGATTGAGCCCACTGACTGTCTTGACATCAGAGTGATCTCTCTCTACTTCCTAAATCAGTCTAGCTCTTTGATGGAAATCCAGCTGTCAGTAACTGCAGAGTACAGAGTGTTAAAGGGAAATGCCTAAGATTCCTACCATCTCGATTGGTGTCCATCTGACGGAAGATTTTCTCTGTTCTTTTCTCTGGTGTTGACTCATCTTCTGGCATCTTCATTACCGAAGAAACCATCTTATAGATTGCCTAAGTGAGGTGATAGAAGCAAAGTGTTGATAATAGATATCTGATCTGAATAGAATGTGGCAATTATTAGATGCTGAAAACAACAAACATAGCATCACATAAACCTCAGCCTGGATTCTCACCACAGATTCCTAGTGAGAGTGACAATGCACAAATCTATACATACATTTGCTCTTTTACACTGGAGACTTTCTGATAAATAACCTTGTTTCCTTATCTAGTTGCTGTTGAATATAGTTCTGGCTTTGGACTTGTATTTTTCCCTATTGCAATATATTTCAGAACAATTTATCATACGTACAGCACATTACTACAAATCATCAAAATACATTAGATCAATAAACTAACGAATGGATGGTTCCAAATATAACACGATACACACTGTACCACGCAGACAACTCTTTAATCTTTTTGCACATCCTTTCCCCAACCTCCCACTCCATTCCCATTCCCCATTATTTACTTTGCTCCCAGTTCGGCTTCCTTCCTCACTCTTTTGTCAGTTATTTTGTCTGTTTATGCCATAACCTTTCCAGGGCAGGGGGACCCATCTTACTGCATGCCTGTGAAGTGCCTAGAACATTACAAAATAAGATATTTTACCGCACCAAGTTTTGTATGTGCGTACACTAATTTAGATACAACAACCTCATCTGGGTCATTCCACAGAGAAGAGAAATCCTGGTGCCACACCAAAATTGTAGTGTTTTCAACATATTTTATGTATATACTCTTTTTGTTATATATTATGTTCCTCTGCTATTCCCCCTATTAAGAGAGACAGATTAGAGAATTTTAATCTTATGACAAAAAGAGCCATATTTTCTAATTGGCTCCCTGAATTGTGCCTGCAAAATGTGGACACACTGAGTGTGCATGCAAACCTGTATTTGCACATGCACACTGTATTTTTGCATGCAAAACGGGTAATTGTGCACCTAAATCCCTATTTGCACATGCACAAATACATATTTTCCAGATACCACAGGTGAACATGCAAAATTTGTAGCAGCCATTTTATAAATTTGGCCCAAGGCATCACCACTTTGGTTATTTCCTCTCCCACTCTGAGAGTTTTTCGTCCTGGGTGTAGGCCCAAGATCACTTAATTTAATTCCACTTTCTAGCTTGCCATCTGCCCCTTCATGAAGGCCCTTTGTTCTGGAGGTTTTAACCATCAAGTCAAAGGGGACTCAAGGGAACTGCGTCTGGAGCACAGCAACACAGCTTCATCACCTGGAGGATACTGTTAAACAACGCAAGACACTTCCTTCTCTGAATGACGAATGTCCTGCTTACCCAGCATTCACCACTACTTCCTTTTGGCGATAAAACCTGCTCACCTTTCAGAGCTCATAAGTTCATATACAGAATTACACCTTGAGAAAGACATTTGCCTGTTTAATTAAATATACATCTGTTTGATGAATGCAATCAAACATCTGTTCCCTAGATTATGGCACTAACATTATGGCAACAGATTGCGCTGGGGTTCCTCTAATAGTTCCTTGACGCAAGTTATAAAAATGATTGTAGGATCAGAAAAGGATGTTTAGATATTAATTGACAACTGAATAGGGAAAGTGATGAGCACCCGATTCATTATCATCATGATGTATAATAAAAATGCCCAGTGGCGCCAATGAGGATTGGAATCTCACACTGTAGGACAATGTCTAAACACAGAAGAAGACACAGTGCCTATCCCAGGGAGGTTACAAATGTAACAGACACAAGAACAGTGAATGGGGGGATAACACACAAGCAAATGAACATGGTGATGGCAGGAATGGGGAGTGAAGAGGAAAAGGAAAGAAAGCAAAGGAGGACACTCAGAGCTTAACACCTACCTAGCTCTGGTTTGCAGAGATCACAGCAGCACTGATCCTTAGAAATCTTCCATTCATTAAATAGCTAAACTTTTATTTAGAGGGGAGATTAGGCCATCCCAGCATGTTAGAGCCCCATATAGCGTAAAGAGAAAGCCTGGGGCAAAATTACATTAGCTGGGCTCACAGTCACGGTTACACTCCAAGTAACCGTAGTAAGAAAATGCAGATTTTTAGAACAAAATTGTTTAAAGATGACCTCATCCTACAGGGTCCCTTTAGCAGAAGCGTGTTAAGCGAATAATACATGAGATGGTCTAGGAGAGCCAGAGCATGATGGGAATAATATAATGTTCCTTTTGTGCTGAAAATGATGTTTCTGGTCAAATCTTTATGGCCTTACTCAGTTGTTCAGAGGGAAGTTTTCCTATGTAATGGCCAAGTGAAAACTGATTAAAAAACTCAGGATTTGCCCCCTCACTATACTGTGTTTTTAAATGAGAAAGCTCTCAAAAGAAGCAGGTTTATGTAATATCGTAAAAATTTTCAGATTGTCCTTAATCTGAGACCAAATGCTGCTCAGACCTTTACATGGGCATGCAAGGGTGCAAGAGTCTTCTTCACTCCCTGTGCCTCTGGCATGGGACAGAGAATAACGGGAGTCCTTGGGCTCCTGGAACCGTCACTGGTACTAATCACTGCTGATTGCTGACTATACACAAAGGGGAGCACAGATACCTTGGGCTATTGCAACCTCCATCTGTGCAGACTGTCCCTCACAGGCCCACGGCACTGGTTAGGGCAGCTAAAGTTGACATAACCCTGGAGTAAAGAAAATCATGATGGGGACCAAACTGAGTCCTGAGAGAAGCAGGCGCAGCTCTCTTGGAGGCCAATGGGACATAGGCCAAGTATATACTTTATAACTTCAGACATTTTAAAAGCCAGAAGGGACCATCACGATCATCTAGTCTGACCTCCTACATAACACAGCCCATAGACCTTCACCTAGTAATCCCTGCATCAGACGTGTGGGGGTGGTTTGCGTAGGAGGGGAGAGCAGGGGTGGGGGGAGAGGGAAGTACACCAGCTTTATCTTACTTTGCTGTTGGCTGATTTTCCTGCAGAACTCTCTCACCCTCAGCTTTCTACATTTGCTGAGTGACAAATGGGTGCAAATGTCACTGCTCTGCCACTTACCCAGCTGTTTATGACCAATTGACACCCAGCATGTAACTGGCACCAACCTTTATTTCACTGCTGAATTTGACACAGCAACTTCCATGGGGGCTGCACCTGTTCCCTGCATTTGACAAAGTGTCTGAGAGCCAGTGGTGGGGATAGTGATGACAGCACGAATTTCTTTCTATTAAACTTTAGTGCAGTTTTAGTACAGGGAATCTAATGAAGAGAACAAGGGCCTGATCCACCACACACTGAAGTCCCATTGGGAGTTTTGCTACTGCCTTTAAAGGAAGCCACATCAAGCCCACTTTCTCCCCATCTTACAGATCAGTTAGCTCAGTAAGGGCTTGTCTTCACTACTGGCTAAATTGGTGGTGCTGAGATTGATGCAGCAGTGTCGATTTAGTGGGTCTGGTGAAGACATGATAAGGCAATGGCAGAGTGCTCTCCCGTCGACTTCAGTACTCCACCTCCCTGAGAGGTGGAAGCTATGTCAATGGGAGATGCTCTCCTGTGGACATAGTGCAGTGCAGACATCGCTGTAAGTTGATCTACACTACATCAACTTAAGTTACACAACTTACGTAACTTAACTAGTGTAACTTAGATCAACTTACCTCGTTAGTGTAGACCAGGCTTAAGAGGGATGGCCAAAGCCACTTCTGTTTTTGTGTGACAGCTGAAAGTGCTACACTTGTCCCTTGGATAAGTATTGGGAAGATGCCCTAGCAGCTCCACAGGATAAGGTTGTGTTGAAGTTTTACACTTATGGCAAAGTTTAAACTTCACTTAAACCCTCAATTTTACTCAGGTTCTCTCCAAATATGTACTATTTCAGCAAGGGGGCAGACTCGAACTCTTTAGCTGGATTTCAGCTTTAGCTTGAAAGGAGTTGTTTGTACTGTGGGCGGATGTATGCTGGAAGTGAAAAGGAGTTTGTTATGCAGGCGAGGAGCCTGAGAGGGCATCTGGCATTGTAATGTTTGGGTGGTAAAACACTGTGACCCTGGTGGGAAACTGGGATGGAAGAAATCTTTCCACAAAGCTTTGTGGATGCTCTATGCCTGCTCCTGCACCCAAGAGGCTTCAGTAGCCCATACATTTGCTGTGATACTGCTCCAGCGTGAGCAATAGTTACTCCAGCCATCAGCCCCTCTCCCCCAACCCAGCCACAACATGCTGCCAACCTGCCATGCAGGGCTGATGCACACCAGACATGGTCTTCCAGATCATGCCACCACCTTGGGGGAAATTCCTTTGGGGATGTCAGTGGCTGACAAAAGTCACGACACTCAAAATTAAGCCTCAAACTCCATCCTTACAGCAAAAATGAAGTGCTGCAGCTTAATCGATGAGGGAGCTAAAGGACTGGAGTTCTCACTCCCAAAAAGTGTCTAGATTAAAACATGGCATTTTCCAAATATACTTTAGAAATAATCGTCTGGTTTAATAACTCCATAGCTGTAGCTAGTTCCAGAGTCTCTCACAACAGGACTTAATTGAGGCGCATAGAGGCTCTTTGTACAGGGGTGAATTTCACCCCATGTGAGTCACTTGCTATGTATTGCATGCAGCATGCTATAAATAGGGTTCAACATGAGAAAAGAGCTTCGCCAGCCAACCCATCAGCCTGAAGGGAATATGGAGTTCTACAGGGCGATCTGCACTGTCAGTGGTGCTCACCCCTTGGTGGATGGCCAGCACAAAGGCTCCTCAAGGCATGGGAGCCCCACAGTCCCCCTAGGACAGGGCTGAACAGGAGTAACATGGAATTTCTGTGTCTTGTGGGAACCAAGGTCATGGTCTCTATGGTGGCTCTGAATAGGCTGAAACATATGGGAGCACTGGAGTGAGCACAGGCTTGGGGCAGGGCCATGAGATCATCGCTTATAGATCCAGCAGCCAGGAACCTCCTCACAGGGGTGGTGGAAGCAGCTTCTATTGCAACACCTAGGCTAGAGTAGCTGCTGTGCAGGGGCTGCAGTATTGATTTTATTCCCTCTCCAATCCTGCATAGCTCCCCATAGAGCCTGCTAAGTTAGGTTTTTGCAGGGCTGGGGAGAGGAAAATGTCACCCCAAGATAATTGGCAATTGGCTGGAGTTGCTATTGACAAAAGACTCAGGAATTTATCACATCCAGACATAGGCACCGACTCCATGGGTGCTCTGGGGCTGGAGCACCCTTGGGAAAAAAACAGTGGATGCTCAGCACCCACCAGTCACCCACTAACCAGCTGTTTGGTGGGCCGCACCGATCAGCTCCTTCCCCTTCGCCCCAGCAACTCCCACCCGCTGCCGATCAGCTGTTGGGTGGAGGAGCTGGGGACAGCAAGAGGCGGGGTGGAGCCTTGGGGGAAGGGGCAGAGTGGGAGCGGGGCTTCGAGGCCCAGTAGGGGTGCAGCACCCCCCGGGAAAGCTGAAAGTCGACGCCTGTGCATCCAGACACACACTAACTAAAATTATACCCTCTTCTTTCCCTGTGCACAGATCTGCCCAGTGTCTCTTCAGTTTCAGCTCTGCTGCTATTGGTAAACGCCTTCTTACAGAGCATGTGCAAGAGCATGCATGTGAGCTTCCCTTCTCCCCACCCAAGCACTGCACCATGACCAGACCGATGTCATACAATAATACCACCAGCTAGCACTTTTCATTAGCACAGCATGTCACATTCCAGGCTACACTGCTATTTATGCCCACGCTAGCTCAATGACCACTTGTGCGAGTATGTGTACACAGGCAGGGAGGTCACACCCCCTACCTTGTAGTGCACACATTGCCTAATAGCCAGGTGTTGCAGCACCTAATTCCCTCTGTGGATCTGCGCCCAAGTGCTCTAAAGCACACAAAGTCAGCAGACTGACAAAAAGAGAAACGAAATGTTTTTCCTCTCCTTGATTTCACTTCTAGTAATCCCTGGGGCTCCTCGTAAGTGGGGGCCTCCAGTGGTGGTGGGGGATTTCCATTTAAATGATTTTCACTTTGACGGTGTCCTTTTATGCATTAGCTTGATGTGTTGTCTCATGCAGAATATCAGCCTAGAATATAATAAATCCTACTGTATCAATATGCAAATGTATCATAGATCAGAAACTTGTAATAGGTTCCTGAGGGATATATCAACGATGCAAGCATAGCTTTTTTTTTTTCTTCCCACAAAGAGGAGGTTCCTGATGACTTATGTCCAAGTGGAACACATCTGATACAGTATCCTCTATTCCCACAATTAAAAAACAACCAAACAGCCCCCCCGCACACACAAATTTGTTGAATTACACCTCAGATTGCTAAAGTACATTTCTTATCAACTCAACCACTAAAAATTAATCTCCAGTAAGACAACAAAACATCCATATCAATCTCAGTTTCACATGCCTTTGCCACTCAAACACACTCACAGAGCCCTCCCCATCAAGCCTCAGCCCTCTGAAATATACAGATGAGAAGTGTTATAACAGTATTATTATTAATGATGAGGCATGAAGCAAACTAGGGAAATGTGATCTCGATTAAATTACTATCAGGTAGGTGCACAACTGGAGTAAGACCACATTCAAAGAATACTGTAGTTATCAATCCTTTGCCTTCAAACTGGGAGGATGTATCTAGTGGGGTCCCGCAACAGGCTGTTCCAGGTCCGGTACTTTTAAACATTTTCATTAATGACTGGGATAACAGAGTGGAGAGTATACTGATAACATTTGCAGATGACAAATCTGGGAGGGTTTGCAAGCACTTTGGAGGACAGGATTAGAATTCAAAAGGAACTTGACAAATTGGAAAACTGGTCTGAAATCAACAAAATGAAATTCAATAAACACAAGTGCAAAGTACTTTACTTTGGAAAGAAAAATCAAATGTACAACTACAAAATGGGGAATTACTGGTTAGACAGCAGCACTGCTGAAAAGGATCTGGGGGTTATGGTGGATTGCAAAATTAAATATGAGCCAAAACTGTGATGTAGTTGAAAAAAAGGCTAATATCACTCTGGGGTGCCAGGAGTGTCACATGTAAGACAAGGGAGATAAACGTCCTGCTCTATTCAGCAGTGCTCTGTCGAACCTGGGTGCAGGGGGCTGGACTAGATGACCTCTCAAGGTCCTTCAGCCCTACATTCCTATGGTTCTGTGAATTGGGATGGACAGGGGGACACTTGCAGGCAAAGTTGCCTGGCAAGCAGAACTTATAGCTGCATTATGTAGAAGGCAGCTTCTCTATTTGGGAAGTTCCCTTTAGTCTGCAATAGGGGAGCAGCTGCTGAACAAAACTTACTGGGTTTCTTAGATTGAGATTCTCACCGTCAAACCTTAGAAAGTCCCTCAAAATTTTGGCAGGAGGGGGAGAGCTGGAAGCATAGAGACAGGTAGAATGAAGAGCTGTCAAGGTCTATGAGCAGCAGAACCAGAGCAGCAGGGCAAGGGTGCCAATCAGGGTTGGCCCTAGACCAAATGGCACCCCAGGTGCCCACCCCACTCCATGTGTTAAACTTTCGAATACCTACTTTTTTATTGCATGTGTAACCCATTTCATAACTTTGATGCACGATTTGCATGCATGATTTATCCCTGTCACATAACAAGATAAATTTGCATGCTAGGAGCTGTAAATCTGTATTTATTCATGCCATATATAAGCAAATATGAAATACCTAAAACATGTTACTTCCAACATTCTATTTTCCCTTTTGTTGCTGATAACAAAAACAGCACTCTGAGCCCGGCATCCCCCAAGCCCAGCACCCCAGGCAGTCGCCTGGATCACCTTCCCTATATCCAGCCCTGGTGCCAACACTGAATGGTTGTTGAATACATTAATTAATGGAATTTGTCTCTAAAAATCCAGTGCTTTGTTGGCCTACGTGATGAAAAACAACACAGGTGGAAGAAGTATCATACTTTTAATGCATTTAATTTTTTTCCTCCAGTGATGTGATGATGTGTCTTGCAGCAAAACGCGTTTTATGAAATTTCAAGTATGTGTGTTACTATTATAGAAGGAGTCTGGAAAAAAAAAAAAGAGAGAGAGAGAAAGAGGAGAGGAGCCTGTCTGTACAAATTTCAAAAGAGGTCTGATACTGTATTCATTTCTCGCTGTTTTTAAAGCTAGGGCTGGTTGGAGTCTGACACGGATTCTTGAGTGGTCATCTTGACCACCTTCTAACCTATTTGTCAGTTTTTATTTGATTTGCGGTTTTTTGTGTTTTGTTATTTTGCCTTGAGACCCACATTTTTTTTCCAAATGCAGTACAGTGGCCCATGGGGGGCGGGGGGGGGGAGGAGGAGTGTGCAGTCTCAGGTATGCATAAAATAACTATGGTTGTACATGCCCCCCCCACACAAGGTGGCAAACAGCCAGCCGAATTCTCCATCTAGCAGTTCGTGCATGAGTTTTCCTTTAATGAGTTGTACAGTCGTTCATATTGATACAAGTGAAGAGACACTCTCCATCCTTCCGTTTTTGATGTATAAATGGATAAAATCTGATCTCAGTTTCATCCCTTCAATGCCACCTGATTTCAGTGGGGTTTTATGGGTCTAAATGAGACCAGAATTTGGTGCTTACATGACTAAAGAGGAGCCAAAGTCAGTTAGTATCTAAGCAATCTGATTAGCAGATCTGTGGCAACTGAAAAAATAGTAAAAAGAAAAGGAGTACTTGTGGCACCTTAGAGACTAACAAGTACTCCTTTTCTTTTTACGAATACAGACTAACACGGCTGTTACTCTGAAACCTGAAAAAATAGTAGTTTCCTTTGTAGGAAAAACTACAAATTTTGTGAACTACATTCTCCATATTTTTAAATCCATCTATTTCAGGGTTTTATATTGCTGGCCATCACCAAAGTGTCTGCAATCCTTCCTTGTCTAATAGATAGGCAATAGTTAGATTCCAAGTGTGCTTTATGGTGTTTCATGATCTTTTCAATTTTCAGGGATAAAAAGTCTGTTTGCGTGAGGGATAATTTTTATTTGTTTTGACTCTTTTTTTGGTTTATTTTGCAAGGGAAAATTTGTAAGCGGGGCAATATCTTCTCACTAGAATATTTCATATAGTTTATTATGGCACACCGGCAAGGTTATGTGTACGTCTTTGAAAGAAAGAAAAGTGATTTCCTTGGCTAAGAAAAGCATGTTTTATTTGTCCAATGAAGTGTAATGCCCTAGTCCACTTTCAAAATGATCTTAGCTGCTATAGAGTCAAATTAAGAAGAAGTGACACATTGGTCAGCTGGTGAAAATGACCATAAATGGGTGCCAATTATACACTGAGGGGATGTAAAGAGCGGTGAAACCAGTCAACAACTCATAGGAGATGTAAGAAGCTGCAAGATAAAGCAGACTCTCTGCATACACTTTTATACCCTCCTATTAGTTGCTTTTCCTGCTACAACCCTGCCTTTCTGTCCCCTCATCATGAATTTCTGTCCACTTGCCATTATTCATACTTCTTCTGAATGTCCCCTGTAAGCAGATGCAACTTCACTGATGGTATTGTTGTTGTACCATTTATACCAGTCTGAATTTGGCACACAGTTGTTAAAATATTCATTCATGCCCCTTAGAGTTAGCTACATGAAGTCCTGTTTAACTCTCAAACAAGCACACAAAATACAAAAAATAAAAGAAGACGAAGGTGGCTGCAACTGGGTCAAGTATACGGTCTGATGTATATGGAATAGAACAAGTGCCATCACTGGTTCCTGTTGGCAGGATGTTCAAAGACAGACTAATAAAAAGGAGTAGGATGGCATGCATTATAATGATTCTACAATCATAAATTGTAATTAGTATGCATTCCATTTCCTCCATTTCTATCAGATCTTTAAACATGAATACTATCATATCTAATTAGTACTTCAATATCTCCAGTGACGAGGAGGCAGGTGCTTCCCTAGCAGAGGTGGATTACACAGATTTAACTATGCAAGTGTATTATAACCAAAAAAAAATGAAGCTTTCAATGAATTTGATATGCCCTCAAGGGGAAAGACACATTAGAGAAAGATGAAAATGGGGAAGAACTCATAAGTGCAACATTAGATAATATACCTGAAGCCATGCATGGAATCAAAACAGAGGGCTTGTCTACACTGGAAAATTATATTAACTAACACAATGTAAAGCGCTCAGGCCATATCCGGGTTAGGAAAAGAGCTTTCAGACATTTTAGCTATTTCTTCGTACTCAATATGCTTTTAAAGAGGACTTTGCTCTTAGGTAGACCGGGCCAGCCCCGTTTAAAAATGTGTTAGAGGGTCTTGGTCAACCCAAGGCTCCCCACTAGCAGCTGACATGATGTTAAATATGACAGTCCTTGTCTACATGGAGTTCTTTGTAATATTTATCATTATGTTAGTTACCGTGTTCAAACTCAAGGTAATTTCCCAGCATAGGGAAACCCACAGAGAAGCAGCATGTCTACTCAGTAAAGCTTCAAGTAGCTATAAACATCTCCATTTCTACTCTAATTGGTGTTCCACCTTTGCCAAATTTAACAGTATCTTTTTACGTTCAAGCAAACATATATAGTAGACTAAAAACATGGGAGAAGATATCACAATAACCTTTTGCGCACCCAACATTCACAATATGGCCCCCGTAATTTAATCAGAGAGTGAAAATGAAAATGTAAAACCCTCCTGAACAGTACATACCTGCACTATCTCCAGCATTTCTGACTTACTGATGTATCCATTTCCATCCAGATCATACATGCTGAATGCCCACTTCAGCTTTTGCTCCAGTTTACCTCTAGATGTTACACTCAAGGCTATGATAAATTCTCTAAAGTCTATTGTTCCATCGCCGTTAGCATCGAAAGTGCGGAATACATGTTCCGCAAATTTAGAAGCGTCCCCATAAGGAAAAAAGTTCCCATATATTTTCTTAAACTCCTCCATAGATAAATGTCCACTTGGACAGTCTCTCAAGAAGCCTTTGTACCACTCCTGGATCTCATGTTCTGTAAAGTCTGTACTTTCTAGCAAATCTTGCATGACCTCAGGACGTAGTTTGCTGTTCTGTTTTCCCATCTTGGTGTCAAAAAATTTTTATCTGAGGAGGAAAAAAAACCACAAATTAATTTTGTTTTAAATTTGGGCAGGGAGGGAGGGGGAGGAAGGAGGGAAGAACAAAGATTCTGAATTTTCTGACACTGGTTGACTTTAGTGCAGTTACTCTAAACTGTTGCCAGTGTAAGCTAGATCAAAATGTGGGGCAGTAAGTAGATTTATCATCTTTCCTGCTTTGAAAAATACCATCATATTTACTACCAGTAAATACTGACCTATGCACTGATTTCTGAGTCTTTTCCTAGGAATTACAGTGAAATCAAATTCAATTCTGATTGATCTTTCAATGCTAGTTCACTCTAGAAGAAAATTCTGCTCTTCAGTGGAATGCCAGCCATGCTGCTCACAGTAGCTTATGAGATACCTTTCTTGTTGGGTATGGATCTGCATAAACCCAGGGTTGTGAGTTCAATCCTTGAGGGGGTCATTTAGGGATCTGGGGCAAAAATTGGGGATTGGTCCTGCTTTGAGAGGGGGTTGGACTAGATGATCTCCTGAGGTCCCTTCCAACCCTGATACTCTATGATAAGTCCCTTTTTTAGTTAACATTAAAATTACAGGGGGTGGAATCTGGATAGAAGCCAGGGGTGGATTCTTTTGCATACACCATTAAATGTATTTTTGATACTCCTTTGTAGCCAGGAATCAGAGCTATCAGATAAATGTAAATTTATTTAGCTATGGTCCTTTTCAAAATCTCTTATGGGGGGAAAAAAGTGACCTGCTAATCATCTCATTTACAATATTGGAAAGTCATTTCCCTTACATTAACCATGAAGAAATATTCCTGAATACAACTCATATGTCCACTTTTTCAATTAAATCACCTTAGTTACATTTTGTTAAAGGCAAATTGCTATGTACTGTATTGTGCTATAGGTGCAGTAAGAATTAATGGCCTTTGGATTTTAAATACAATTTCAGAGCCTGATCATGCTACTCCAAAGGACACGATCATTAATTTTATTGACAGCTTAAAAAAGCACATCTTCAAAAGAAAACCCACCTCATTTACATTGTTAAAAGTGCTTCTCCTGTTCATTGCTGTGCATTTATAGCCAGATTCCCCAGCTCTTACTGAGTTCCAGCGCATGACTGAATTGTGGAAAGCCATTCTTCACAAACAAAAATTAACACAAATGATCAGATTCATTATGCAGATGAAAGCCATAAAATATGATTTATGAACATGTAACTTAAATGGGTCATGGCTGTTTGTGATTTAATCTGTAAAAGCCTTCAACATTGTTATGCCGTGGTAGATTCACTATTTCATAGGGTCGAACTTGTGAAAAATATCTATAATGGCTGATGAACTTCTAACAAAATATCTCTGCAGGTTCAAGATACAAATTTCTTCTTCACTATTTAAAATTTACAACAGCAGTCAGGGGAAATGTAATGTTCGGGGGAGTTTATATCCTGCCTCTCGCCCTTCATCCCTGGAAAGAGAAGGTGAAAATGTTGGGCCTGTCCTTATTGGTGCTGAGCATTTCCTGGGTGCTGCTGAGCATCTGCTACTCCCACTGAAATCGATGGGAGATATTTTCCAGGATTGGGCCCTTAAAATCTAATGTTTATAGAATCATAGAATATCAGCAGTGGAAGGGACCTCAGGGGGTCATCTAGTCCAACCCCCTGCTCAAAGCAGGACCATCCCCAATTTTTGCCCCAAATCCCTAAATGGTCCCCTCAAGTATTGAACTCACAACCCTGAGTTTAGCAGGTCAATGCTCAAACCACTGAGCTATCCCTCCCCACAGATCTGAACAGCAAAACCAAAAGGGCCTTTAAAAGAGAAAATGTTTGTGAAGTACTTGAAGATGGAAAATGCCATTTTAACCGTAAATATTGCTACCACCTTTTCCTCACTCATCCTTGTCAAGTGATGCATTATAAAGCCCAAGGCCTGCAAAGACCATTGATTTATGGGCCAGATCTAATATTCATGAGGTCAGTGGAAGGACTCTCAGTGATTTCAAATGGACGTTTGATTGGGTCCATAATGAACAACGTGGGAGTTTTCAGAGTGAATGAGTTACATTAAAGCAACCAGACATTTTCAAGCTTGCAATCTTGGAGTTTATATCAGGAAAAATGACATATGCATGTTCTGGGAGCAGCATGGAGGATCAAACAGCCAGGTGAAATAATGTAGATCAGTTTAAAGC
The DNA here is from genome assembly GCF_015237465.2 of Chelonia mydas. NCBI lineage: Eukaryota > Metazoa > Chordata > Testudines > Cheloniidae > Chelonia > Chelonia mydas. The sequence goes on along the minus strand of NC_057850.1, from coordinate 37,059,277 downwards.
AGTATTGCTTTAATTGAAAAATAAAACCCAAAACCCCTTTGGTGGTTTGGCACCATTCATACCCGCGGCTTGCCATTATTACACAGTTCTGTAGGTTCTGCTACTTTCAGGGCATAAAATTGGAGATGTAACTGCTACTCTCATCTGAGCTATGAGAACACTACGCAAGAAAGCTGCAGGAAAGGATGTGTTAAGCATTTATAATCATTATAATCCCTAGTTTGTGATGTTTAATATCTCAGCCATTTGACTGAAACTTGGAATGAACATTTTCAATCCAAAGGCTTTATCAAATCAAACGTTAATAAATGGAGAGAGCGGCCTTCGTCAGATGGCTTTTGCAATTGTGCCTCATTCTGGGGTTACAGAAGTACAAACATTATTTTTTTATAAATTTATATTAAAATGCATGTGAAATATACTTGCACCAGACAATAAAAACACAGCATAAAATAGCGCACACACACATACACACACACAAAAAGTTACAACAGTAATTACTGAGCATCATGATTAGAACAACTAGCATTCTTCTGCAGGGCCAGATTTCGCTCAGGCATTGTAGGCGCATTCTAGTGGTGCCTAAAAATTCAAATTTTGCCATGCCCAGGTCCCAGCAGGGGGCGGGGCTTGCTGAAGGGGAGAGGGCCCCACACAGCCCTGCTGGAGTGCTCCTCGCTCAACCCAGTGGACAGAGTCACCTCCCAGCTGGGCCGGTGAGTACAGCCGGGGGGGGGGAGGGGCAGGGCTTGGGAAAGTGGGTTTGTGGGGGGGCTCTGGACAGTGAGGGGATGGGGGCGCTTGGCAGTGGGAGGTTTGTGGGGGTGCGGGGCAGTGGGGTTGGTGGAGATCTGTGAATGTTGGGGTGCTGAGCAGTGGGAGGTTTGTGGGGGTGCGGGGCAGTGGGGTTGGTGGAGATCTGTGAATGTTGGGGTGCTGAGCAGTGGGAGAGGGGTCAGTGTGGGGCGGGGTCAGTGTGGGGTATTTGGCAGTTGTAGTGGGACTGTGTGTGGGGGACTGGGCAGTGGGGTGCCTCAAAGTTAAAAGTGGCAGGTTACCCCCGCTGCCCACGGCGGTTCAGAGCTCCCAGCGCAAGATGGTGTAATTTTGGGGATGCGTGCCTGAGAAGCTGGAAGTTGCCCTAGCTGTCGCCTTCCCATGAAGGGGCTGGTCAAAGTGCCTGCATGTAACTGCAGCTGGATGTGTCCCTATCTGTATGTAGGCTGGTGAAAGTGCAGGCTGAAGCCTGGAGGGCTTTGCAGCTGGTCACAGCAGTACAGTGTAAGAGGGAGCCCAGGCTGGTGGGTCAGGGGGGCTCAGTGGTACTCCAGTTCCAGGTGGTACCCCAAAGGGAACCCGTCACACCTTCCTCTTCTGCTGCTGGGGATAGCCATGACCTCCTTAATTCGGGGGAGGGTAGTTTAAAACTGGAAGAAAAGATAAGGTTGAAAGGAAGAGAAGGGAAATATAATGAGGGGTGGGCTAGTGGACTAAAGAGGAGAGATGGGGTGCAGGCAGAATGGAGAGACAGGCTCAGTGGGCGCTTGGCACCTGACAAGGGAGATATAACTGCCTGCAAAGTTTGAAAGGCGTGAAGAGCCAGTTCTGAGACAGGAACTCCTTGGAGTGTTCGAAGTGGTGATAAGGCAAATCATGAGAAAATACAGACTTGATGATTAAGCACATATTGGGAACAGGAAGTACTATTAGTGTGGAAAACCTTCCCAAGAGAGTTTATGTGAGCCCCATTTCCCAAGCTATTTAAAACCAGAATGAACAAGACAATTAAGACTATGCCTTAGAGAACAATCCTGCACTGATGGTGGGATGAACAAGATAACTGAGTGGGGTTTTACAGCTTTAATTTCTACAATGCTATGAATACAGGATTTACATGTTGAGAGTTTCTGGTATATGAAGGTGGACAGTTGCAGCAACATGGGGCTAACTGTGAAGAATATTTCCCCACCATATCTGAGCTCAAGGCATCTTATATGGAGGCCAGCAGCAACCATGGGATAGAACCACATAAGCAAAACAACTTGACCAGTATCAACTCAATTTATATAAATTAGTGAAAAACCTATGAAGCCACCTAATCCATCCTTCTGTCACTGCAGCATGGGCCTCTGCAATATAGTATAGAACACTTTCTCTTCCTAAATTTCCTTCTCTCTCTCTCTCTCATTACTTCTGGTAATAGCCCCATTTATCACCCTATATAATTCCTGTCCTTTAGATCTCGCTTCATAGGAGGGTCTTCGCTCTGTTCTGGCCTGACTCATCCCTACAGGATGGGACTTGGTAACAGGGGGGCTCAGTGTGGGTAACCCTCCCCCCTCCCACACATGTGGAGAATGAGAATTGAGAAGTGTCTGTGGCACTCTGTGGCTTTCCCACTATCCACTTCCTCTTTTTGGAAGAGAGGGCCTGCCTTAGGCCTGATGGGCCCCTGGCCATATGTTTGACAGCCTCATGACACAGGTAGTAGCTGGTGAGAGAAATGGAGTTGTTTAGCTCCTTCACTGTTTGACTGCCTTGTTTAACTCGCCTACCCGGGTATAGTGGGGAAGCACAGCCTCCTTCCAGTATCACTTTCCAGTAATCCCATTGCCAGGCATGGCAGTACGTGTGGGTGGGAATTCTCTGACCCAACTCCAGGGGATGGATTGAAACTGGGCATTCACAGACCAGGTCTGTAAGAACAATGCACAGCAGGTTATAGCACTCTGCCTGGGCTCCATGGCCACAGAGTTTATGTCTGAGCCACAGGGTCAGGATTTGTCTCTTGCTGTCACCACCTTTCAGAAGTGTGTTATTACACCCCTCCTGACTCTCCCCCAACTGCTGTCATTGCTTAGTAAAATGCTACATATTTACTTCTTCTACTCTTCCTTCATATAGTGTGCCAGGTCTCCAGTTCCTCATCCATCATGTGCATGCATGTCTCTCTTCCATTCCTCCTAAAATCTCTTGCAGGACACAGGAAGGGGAATATTTACCTAAGCCAGCCTATTAATGCACACACTCCTGTAAGGCATGTTTTCCTTGTAGCATCAGTTATTCCTTTAGACTTTCATTCGTTTAACTGCTAGCCATGCTTTAGAATAATCAGGTCTCTCTCTTCCAAGAAGCAGCTAGCTACCATAACTCATTTTCTTTCCATCTGCGTATTTTGTTTCTCTCTGTGCCCCCATCACTGATGGCTGGAAGGTTGGTGCTGCCATGGCCTGATAATTAATGCAAATCCAAAAGTAAATATGACAGTATGTGAGCAATGTGCTGTGTGTCATCTTGTAAATCACACAAATGTGTCACATGAGGCACCAGTTGCCAAGATAAGAACTTGTGTTCAGTAATTCCCGCAGTGCACAGTCACAGAGAGCTGTGTAAATACTCACTGGTATCTCCACCACAGGTTACCCCTGAGCATTTTTCTTCCTCAGCCTCTCTCAAATTTCTCCATTTTTTTCTTTGTGTAGTTCACAACCTCATGACCTTTTCCAACTGCCCTCTCCTCTTTCAGGTGTAGATGAACTAAAGATGTGTCTGCACTGCAATAAGACACCCATGACTGGAACATGTCAACTGACAGGCTCGCAGGGCTCAGGCTATGGCGCTATAAAATTGCAGTACAGATGTTGGGCCCAGGCTCCAGCCCAAGGCCAAATACCCACACTGCAATTCTGTAGCCCCACCAGCCGGAGTCACCTGACACAAGCCAGCTGCAGGTGTTTTTTTTGCAGTCATAGACTCACCATAAGTGAATAAACTGCAAGTGAATACCACACACACTCCCAGCCTTGGTGGGGCAAATTATATTCTCAGTTCAAGGGATTTAACTTCTTCAGTAAATCAATTGGCATCAATGGAATTACTCAGATTTTACCCCCCTACAATTAAGAGCAAAATCTGGTTGGGTCAAGCTTCTCCCCAACCCGCGTCCCCCAGTGCCACAATTCAAGAAGAAGGAACCTCTTAGAATGTTGTGATTTGTTTCCTTACTACCATTTCTGTTTTGCATCCGTATTGTTTGTTGTACTGCTGCAGCAGTACTCATAAGTGCTGGCCAACAGGGCTGCCTTTTTTTTTTTTTTTTTTTTTTTTTTTTCAAAAAGCAACATCTCTGTAGCATTTGTTTTGAAGGAAAAACCAACTTATTCAAAACTACCCAGGCTTTGCAAACAGCAGGGGGAAAAAAGATACAGAAATAAAATTTGGGCCTAGCCTCCCTGACTATATCCTTTTAAACTGTCAAACTGCAAACTTTGTAAAATTACAGGAAGGATGCATTTTTAAAAAAATCTGATTCTTTTTGAGAGTGTGCACAAGTAATTTCAGCAAACAGAACTGTAATATAACAAAAGGAGTACACTATACAAAAGAGGTATAATATGCAGAAATATGCTAGATAAAACTAAATTTTATAATGACCAGGAAGTAAAAACAATGCATGAAGGAGAGGCAAAAAAAACAGAAGAAAAGGAAGATCTGCAATCAGGAGCATTATTAAACACTTATACTTTATTTATTAACATAAGATACAGCCCTCATATACTATCAGATTGTCCTTTGCTATTTAGTAATCTATTGTAATTCCCTTTTACAGAGCTAGTTTAGTGAATGATACCATTTGCTCTTTCATGGTAGCCTTCTAGTCTTATCCAATGTCCTAAAATTTTTGTTGCTGAGGGGTTTTTTGAAATTATATTTACTATATTACACATATGAATCCTTCCCAAATACAGGGTGCCCTCAATTGCTACTTAGACAACATCATGATGTGCTCTTCCTTTACATCATCTAAACCCCACAAAAGCTAAAAACAAAAATCCAAAATTTGTAGCAATGTTCTGTGAGAGAGGTTGTGCAGCTGCTGTTCCTATTTGGGCTGCCCAAGTTAATGCGTTAGGAGCTTAGAGATTCGTATGGATATCAAACATCAAAAGAGTAGTCAGTTCCTAGTCCCTCTAGATTTATTCCGGCACAGAAGGGCTGCAGCTGCAACTGTGTTGTCTCCTGTTTCTCTTTTTCATAATTCCTTAGTACTATCTCGAAGATTTGGGGGGGGGAAGGGGGGGAGACGGCAGCACAGGGAGGCAGTGCTCCTGCCAATAATTGCTAATTTATTACTATCAGGATAGTCAGCATCAATGGTTAACTGGATAACCACCTATTGTCTGTCATGTTATGAGCAGCTGTGCTCTTTGTTCCACTCTGGAATCTTTTGGAGACAGACAGACATATGGCAGTTATGTGTCCGGAGCTGGACTGCAATAGGAATGCCCTCACGCATTCCCACTGCTGCACTGACTTCAGTTTAATCAGAGATGCCAGAATGACGGTCTCCTGATTCCACTGTGTTTCATGTAAGGCTGATGGTTTGCACCAGTGAAATATAACCAAGTACGAATATTTATAGCACTGGAAGGAGGGGGACAAGTCCATATTATGTCGATTCATGCTCTGCAGAGCTGAATATTATACTGTGACTCCACTCTAGTTCATAGTCTGTCACCCAGCCCATTCCAAAAACCTGTATTTAGGAGGTCATAGCTTGGTCATAAAGACACTGCCTAGGTGATACTGGCATCTATCTATCCATCGATTGTTCATTCATTAACCCCACCTTAGTATCTGACAGCATGCAAAATCTCAGACATTTAGGATGCAATGCAGCCAGGTACAGAGCACACTGGGAGTGCCTTCTACATCACTTAAGGCCCAATTCCTCTCCATAAGGACCAGTACAGGTGCAGCAGATACCTGGGACCTGCTGCATCACCCTGAATAGGCTGGGCAAAAAGGGCTGATGATGTGGGTCAGGGAATGGGCTGCTCAATCTATACATACACCAATCCAATGCCTCAAAATCCCACGAACAGAGGTGTGGGATGGGCTGAAATAGCAGATGTGGTGATTCAGCCTGTGATCTGCCCACACATGGGGAGACTGGATCCAGTCCTGCCCCTCCAGTTATTTTGGCTTTTGGAGGTGTGCAGTTTTCACTCTATGAACATGTAAGAAAAATTATGCAAAAAATGTTGGTTAAGCATTTATTACCCAGATCATTTACTCGGTGCTGAGTGGGAAGAGCTTCAGATACACAGCACAGCTCTGATAATGTTAGAAGGTTTTGGTTTTGACTTTATCATTTCTATTTATTTTGTTTCAACTTTTATATTATCAAAACAAAGCAGTTTATCATTACTGAAATGATTCGATGGTTCCAAATCAAATTTGGGGGGAATTTCTGTTCTACAGAAGATTTTGAATAAATAGACTTTTTGCTGTGATTCAAAATGAAAACAAATTTCAAAATATTGGACTTTCCTACAGAATGGAAATTCCAGTCTATGACCAGCTCTACTCAACAATAAAGCCAACTTCTTTCTATGATGACTTAGGGCAATATTCTGTACTGACTGATATGCAGCGTAGCTTATTAAAGTCAATGCCATCTAACAAGTTTCCAGCTCTTAGTAGTCTAGGTGAAGTTCAAGGCCAGCCATTCTGATTGTACAGACAGAAGTGCCAGATCATGACATGGAATTCACATGTGAAATCCAAAACTCTACTGAGAGTCTATGGGAAAATAACATTCCAATAACTTGTGGCACAGCCTACAGCTTCTAATAGTCTACTCTAGACAAAGCAGCTGTCCAGCCATTCATATAAATATTAGAATCTCTAAACTGTATGTTCAATTAGTCACCATTATCTATAATATTACTCCACAAAAATATTAAAGTCAACCAATATTAAAAAAGAATATTTGTTATCAGTCTCTACTACAGATTGTCACTTTTGTACAGTAACTGCTGAACGGTACATTGAAATGGAAGATAAACCTATTTATAAAATTTAATTTTATACTATCAAAATTATTAATTTACTAAAATGACATTCAGAATTGTGTATTTATCTTGATACGTCAAATTGACATAATGGAATGTATGGATAAAATGCGTGTGATAGAATATAATAGGAATTGGTTTAACACAGTATACTGTATGTCAGGGGTCGGCAACCTATGCCATCTTTGGCACGTGAGCCGATTTTTAATGGCACGCTGCTGCCTGCCGGGTCCCGGCTGCCGGCCCCGCTCAGCCCGCTGCCAGTCTGGGGTTCTGGCTGCCAGCCCCTTGCCAGCCGGGGTCCTGGCCGCAGGCCCTGCTCAGCCTGCTGCTGGCCTAGGTGAACGGAACCCCAAGCTGGCAGCGGGCTGAGCAGGCCGGCAGCGCAAGATCAGCATTTTAATTTAATTTTAAATGAAGCTTCTTAAACATTTTGAAAACCTTTTTTACTTTACATACGACAATAGTTTAGTTATATAATATATAGACAGAGAGAGAGACCTTCTAAAAACGTTAAAATGCATTACTGGCACGCGAAACCTTAAATTAAAGTGAATAAATGAAGACTTGGCACACCACTTCTGAAAGGTTGCCAACCCCTGCTGTATGTCATATCCTGCCTTAATACTCTTCTCTATCTTTTGAGATATATTCCATGTAAAGTTTACACTGAGCACATAATTCACACTGTGAATTCAACTACATATAGGAGACTTCAGAAGATCAGCCTTTATAGCTTTCTATATCAGATTTAACTGACTGAGACAACAGTGGTTTGATTTTTTTCCTGCTAGCTTGTTTCACTAGGTCAAAGGTTTCTAAGTGAGGTGCAGTAATTAGTTTTCTTATAATGAAATAGAAGACTCATTCCTGAAAAATGCAAACACAAAATTTTTACAATGTAAAGTTTTTTAAAAATTAAGTAGCAACATCTATCTATTAATTTTGAAAATGACGACGACATCCAGTTCTGATTTCACATGCAAGGAGAGACACAGACATGTCTCTTATACATGCATGGGCACTAGGACCATACCTGATATGCAGCGATATCTACCAGTATGAACTGAGGTTTGGACAACATCCTGCGAGTCAATACACTGACTCTTGCAAAAGGAGTTTAACTACATTTTTACAAATTACTTGCTGTGACACTCTCTCTCTGTGTATGCAGTGGCTTCTCTCTCTTTTACTTTTTATCATTAGATAATGTAACACTGACACACACACAAGCATCAGCAGCAGGACCTCTTGCGACCTCTTGAGCTTAAGTGCAGAGCCTACTGCATGAACTACAAGACACATCTCTGTTATATAGGGCTGTAGTAGGCTCATCAATCTCTAGCTGGCCTAGCCACCACTAGAGGGGGAAAGTGTGCCATTCCGAACAAGCAGGGGTTAGGTGCAGAGAAGCATGTCCCCAAGCTTCAGTGACTTCCCAATTGAATTGCCTGAAATCCCTGTACGGGACATCACTTGTAACGCTGACCCACATGGGGCGTTGTCAGCGGGGACCAAACCTGGGACCTTTTGAGCTTAATACACGAGCCCCTACTGCATGAGCTAAAAGACGCATCGCTGTTAGCCAATGCTGTAGCAGGCTCATCAACCTCTAGCTGGCCTAGCCACCGCTAGAGGGGACAAAGTGCCACACCAAGCAAGCAGGGGTTACAATAAGGTACTGACAGAATTCACCATTCTAATCAGAGGGACTAGCTGCTCACACAGATTAGTATTCGCAAAAAGAAAAGGAGGACTTGTGGCACCTTAGAGACTAACAAATTTATTTGAGCATAAGCTTTCGTGAGCTACAGCTCACTTCATCGGATGCATTCAGTGGAAAATACAGTGGGGAGATTTATATACACAAAGAACATGAAACAATGGGTGTTACCATACACACTGTAACGAGAGTGATCAGGTAAGGTGACCTATTACCAGCAGGAGAGCGGGGGGGGGGGGGGGGGGGGGGGAGGGGGAACCTTTTGTAGTGATAATCAAGGTGGGCCATTTCCAGCAGTTGACAAGAACGTCTGAGGAACAGCGGGGGGAGGGGAGAGAGGGAGGGGAATAAACATGGGGAAATAGTTTTACTTTGTGTAATGACCCATCTACTCCCAGTCTTACAGTGTGTATGGTAACATCCATTGTTTCATGTTCTCTGCGTATATAAATCTTCCCACTGTATTTTCCACTGAATGCATCCGACGAAGTGAGCTATAGCTCACGAAAGCTTATGCTCAGATAAATTTGTTCGTCTCTAAGGTGCCACAAGTACTCCTTTTCTTTTTGAGGATATAGACTAACATGGCTGCTACTCTGAAACAGATTAGTATTGTTTTACCTAACAGTATGAAGGTAAAAGGAAACTTTCTAACAGCATCCATTCATAATTTAGACTGTAATAAAACACATTAGGGGTGACGTTTCAGTCAAGAAACATTTACATAGTGATAGCCGAGAGACAAGATAGATGAGATAATAGCTTTTATTGGACTAACTTCTGTTGATGGAAGGGACAAACTTTCAGGCTACACAGAGCTCTTCTTCAGGTTCGGGAAAGGAAAGCGGAATGTCAAAGCTAAGTACAAGTTGCGACAGATTGTTAAGCATAAGGGGCAATGCCTGTTGTAGGAAGCCACTTAAAATCATCGTTCAATACTTGCCCCAACACCTTCAAAAGGCGAGTGTGGGAACTTAAATTCATAACGCTGCTAGACACTAAAAACTATGGACTTAGCAGGGACACTGGTTTCATGGCTCATTACAATGATTTGTAACACACACCTTCCTGCTAACCCTTAAGAGCCCACTTCAAATCCCTTGTCCATAACAGTCTGATCCTTATTGCCCATTCCATTTCAAGTGGCCTCCAACAGCGTGACCCCTTCTGCTTAACAATCTGTCACAGCCTGTATTTATCTCAGACACTCTTCTTCCTTCCCCAGACCTGAAGAGGAGCTCTGGGTAGCTCAAAAGCTTGTCCCCCCTACCAACAGAAGTCAGACCAGTAAAAGATATTACCTCACGCACCTTGTCTGTCATGCCCTGGGACCAGCACAGCTTCAGCAATACTGCACACCCATATTCACAGCTGCTCAAATACCATAGTGATGGCCACGGCTAAAAACCTAGATTGAGTATCTGATGTTTGCTCAGTCTTCACTGAATATTATTATTTCCTCTAATCCCACCAGGATGCACTCATTTCCATTTGATGAGTTAACACCATTTCAGTGTTCATTATTACTGACCACTGAGGAAATTAACAGAAATGCATCAGATAACTGTTTTCAGACAAACAAATCAACCATTTTTTTCTCATGTAAGTACAAATGATTTTTATTGTTGCCAAAAGTTTAAGCGGGAGAGCCAGAAAATGTTCTGACCCTTCTTTCCACGGTTTAGCTGTAGAAATGCCAGAATGTATTCAACATGGCATAACAAAAGTCATGTTTCATAACTCCTTAGCAGTCCTAAATAAATTAAAAATGCTAGCTCCAGTTATATTTTCTGTGCCTGTTTACTTTTTGCCTCCTTCCTGTGCTCCCTGTGGCAGCTTCCCTGAGATTTCAGTTTGCCATTCTCCAGTTCTCCCCTCTCTTTTCATTTCCCAGGCACTTGATTTCATTCTGTACTTTTATTAAACTCAATATTGCTAACCCTGTTATTTCTTTCATTCTTTATTCTCTTGATTTCTGTTTTTGCTCTGTTTCCCCTCTCTTTCTTTCCCTAATCCTTTCGACCTAAACTCTTTTTCTTTTCTTTTTTTAATATCTTTGGCCATGTCCCTTTTACTTTTTTCTTCTCCTCATTTTTGCTTTATTTTGTAACTCAGAATCTCAGTATATGGTCTGTGGTGCCAGTTCTGGTCATGCAAACAATGAAATATTTTGAGACCCAAGCAACAGGGCATTGGAAATATTGAAGGGGAGGCCTTCTGTGGTAGCATCTCTCTTTTATGAAATGGTCTGCAGAAGAAATTAGTGGGAGAACCCATGCTCAAGAAGTCGTCTCTTTCCTCCCAATCACTTCATTCTCAGTTATTTCTCACCTCGCTTCTGCTCAGCTGCCTAGGTCTTGCTATTAGGTGGATTGCTGCCTAGCTGGCGGTGGAAACGGTTCCCTATACTGGTTTTCACAGCATTATCAGTAGGGTCGCATGAAAGAATCAATGATCTGGCCTGTTTGTACGGGAAACCACAAGCTCCAAAGCCGGAATATGGGGGGGGGGGTGTTCGTTTCATGAGTTACAGGCTGGTGAACACTTCAGATACATTCATCAAATGTATATAATCATAATCTGACCTCCACCTGATCTCATTTCCTCCCTCCTCCTTTCTTGTGCTCTGTGCTATTCACACTCCTCTTTCTTTACTGGTCTCAATCTTCTTGTACTCTCAACTTCATGTCTTCGGCAATGTAGCCCCCAACATCTGGAATCATCTCTCATTCCTTGTCTCCCAAATACCCCTTAAAAGCCTACTTTTTAAGTAACCCTTCCTTGTAATTCTCACAACTACTTTCTCTTTAGTGTCCCCTACCTGAACATCCCACACTGTGTCTGGTGTCTGTGCCTTACATTGTAAAATCTTTGGGCAGAAAATGTTTCTTAATCTATGGGCCTGGTTCTTCACTGTGTTACACCAATTTTATGCCAGTGTAGCTACTGAAATCAGTGGAGTAACACCAGTGTGGAACTGGCCTAACACACTGGAGAATTGGCCCAGTATTTGTAAAGTACTATGTAAATTTATGTCACTTTATAAATGACTTGTTGAATATTAAAAAATAATAGACACAACAGAACTCATCTGATGCTTTATGCCCTAACATTTTGATGACTTCTATGAAAAGTCACATAAATCAGCAAGAAACACAGGATTGCCAAAGGAATCCAACAGGAGAGAGAAAGATATCAATAACAATTTCAAAAGAAAAGTGGACTTCTGGTTTTCTATGTGCTTTTTCTTTATTAAAAAGCATTATTAACCAGGAAGTTACTCATGAGACTAACCACTTCTAATGAATGGTGTTCTAGGAAAAATACACAAGGTGTATTGTACCATACATTAAGAAGCAATATACCCTTTACACATCAGTTATACACCACAGTCCATTACTTTGCTAATTTAAACTGGGGAATGTATCTACACCTTTTCACATTGTTCCCTCACTATTAGTTTAGAGGGCATTCATTTTAGAACCATTTAGCAATAGGCATTTAATCTGATCTTTGTATAGGTTAAAGATTTGACCAATCTGTATCATCCCTCATCATGTAACATGCACAATTTACACTCATGTGATGTTCAATCATTCATGCTTAGATGAACAGTTGTTTCAATTAACTGTTAGTGATTTGTGAAATCAAATGTCACTAAATCTTGCTTGAGAAAGGTGAGTTAATGTGAAACTTCTGCTCTCCCCTCCTCATGGTCCAGTATTACGTGAAATCTTAAATGTTTATCCAAAAGAACAAGCCTCAACATAAAAATAAACATCAGAATAGATGTTTGCAATTGTGTTTGATCATAGCTCCTATAAAAATATTGTACAAATCACAATGCCTTATTCAGAACAGCACTTGATACTACTTTTTCCTATTTGTGTTAAAATTTCCCACCAAGTATTACAACCAAATTAGACTATAACATCTATTACTCATTCTATACATCAGTCTGAGTGAGGTATGTTCTGGTGCATTTTGTTTATGTGCAGGCTAAAATAATTAAACAACTCCACAGTTTTTAAATTTACTATGCATCAGCTATAAACAGCTGGCAGTTTCCAGAACCTGGTATGAATGAAGGCTCCTCCTCTGAAGGGCCCTGAGCGCAGGTGAAAGGATGGCACTGTGGCTAAGCACTGGATTGGGACTCAGGAGATGTGGATTCTTTTCCTGGCTCTGCCACAGAAGTCCTGTGTGATCTTGGGCAAGTTACTTAATCTCTCTCGAGCAAAGTTCCCCATCTATAAAGTGTGGATAATTATTTTTCCTTCCATTCTTATTTAGATCCAGCTATTTAGACTGTAAGCTCTTCATGATAGGACAGGGCTATGCACCCAGCACAATATGGTCCCCATTTTGGTGGAGTTTCTAGGTACAATTATAATTCAAATAATAATCACGACAGAACACTGTATAATGATAAAGAGTTATTACTAATGACTCATTCAGGCAGGAGAATTTTGTTAGTGCCAGAAAGGAGGAGACAGTAACTGCTACCAACAATGCAACTGCACTAGCGTAAGCAATGGTGTCAGTGGAGCGCCCCTGTATTTACCACTGTCTCAATACAATGGGGAAAATGGCTGAGGCCTGACCACACCCACTGGTGGATGTTGACTGCATAGAGGTAATGTTTACAGGAAGTCAATGGGAGTTGTGGATACTCAGTACCTCTCAAGATTTAGGGAAATACTTTAGGAAGATGTAGCTAATCAAGTGTGATCAGCTACCACAGAACTTATAGACGAAAGAGAGCCATTAAGTCTGTGGCAGAGCCGAGTACAACAAAGGAGGAGGAGAACAGAGAACTGCTGCATGTGCTACTGTCGGAGCAGATCTGGAAGTTTCAACAGACACTGAAGCTCATCCTGCAGCTAACTCCGCTCAGCTCACCATTCTCTGCAGGGCTTCACTTTTTGTTAAGTCTAAAGATGCTTCTTGAGTCTCCAGCATTGCCAGCACTCATTGTTTTACTGCAAGTCTTGCATTAAATGGTGTTCTTCCACAAGCCCCAGCCACTGTAGTCAGATGGTTAGCTGAGAATCGCAATCTTCATTTTAAAAAAAAGTAAGTTTCTCGCTCTCACGGTTGCAAAAATGTTGAAAATGTTGCTTGTCCAGTCTAAAAAACCAGAAGGCGAATGAAAAGAGACCCAAATGTATTATTTTTGAAAACGTTTAAGGCAATTGTATAATTCTAAATGCTTGGAGCTATGCTGCTCACAACAGCTGACAAGCTTTTCCAGTACCTGAAATCAATATATTAAACTTTGGAAGAGAGCAGAGAACTTAGGTTGTAATTGCAGAGGGGCGTGGGAGGGAGCAGTAGGCCTTGCTTTTGGCAGCAAACTTTTCCACAGGCAGCTTCATCAAATGAGTATTCCCACTTTCCAAAAGAGACTCAAAAGTTCTGACTGTGACAGCTGCCTCTGTGCTGAAAGGAGCAGAAACATCAAGAATTGCTTGATTAATTGTTCAGAAACTTCCAAAGAGGCAAATTATGGGCAAGTTATTTATAGGCCCCTCTCATGCTGCACTAGAAGCAGCTAAGGCCAAAGTTCAGCTAAAAGTAACGGACTTAAAGTGATGCGATCCCCTCTAATCTGAGTTTTGTGCACCAAAGAAACCTAATGCACTTTTGTAAACGCCTGCCAAATGACAGAGAACCTGAGTACATAAGTGGGTTGGATACATGCATGAGCTTCTTCATATGTGCAGAAATTCGTAAACAGGCCTTTTCTATTAGTGATGCAAAAATTGTGCACCACAATTCAGTACCACAGAGACAATTTTCAATACAAAAGGGACAATATGACTTGTCACATTCTACGTATGGCTTCTATACCCACTTTCCGATTGTCTAATGTGTTCCTGAAGGAACCGGGAAGGAAGCCCATGGCTTCTATAATGGTTCTGAACTTGGACATCTAACAACTGAAGTTTGACTCAATTTAGATGTGTCTTACTATTGCCAGCAGCTGGGCAGCTAAAAGATTTGAGATGTTTCTTTACACACATATTTAAGCGAAAGATTCCTCCTCTACCTCACACGGGAGGCAGCCAGAATTTGGACACTTATGCTAGATGTCCCAAAGTTTGGGGGCCGTAGCTCTATGTTTCTTCCACACCAAATGGCAGGCCCAAAAGCAGAGCACGTAATGCATCTCAAAACAGTCAGAGTCACTCCTCTGTATTAGAGGCATTTTTAAACTGTCCCAATTTCTCAGTATTTGATAGTCTTCACATTATCCAGTTTTATTACTACAGTGTGTCTATCTTCATTATCAAAATCAGGGCTGGATTACCCAATAGGCAGACGAAGCACGTGCTTAGGGCACCAGCAAAGCAGGGGGCACCCAAAAAAAAAAAAGTTTTTTGTTGAAAAAATTTGATATTTGATATTTCAAAAAAAGCATCAAAGTAATCATCATGGGAAAAATCAGAACTTTGTTAGACTTCCTTACACTCCACTACACACACTTCCCCCGTTGTTCTGTTCTCTTTTTATTACTTATCCCCATCTAAACCAGAGAGGTGTCCTACTAACGTAGATCGAAATAATGCGAGGAAATCAGATCCTGTCATGTATTGCAATAAATTTATGTTTTATTATTGATATATTCTTCTGAGTTATATGTACTTGATTCATTTTTTTCTTTCTTATACACACACACAAAAAAATAGTGTACATTGTGTAATTTTTTTTTTTTTTTTTTTTAAAGTTCAGATAACAGAGAAGGGGCAGGATGAAACATAACCGAGTGGAGCACAGAAACGTAAACTGGCGGAAGAAATGAAACAAAAAAACTAGTTTCAGAGTAACAGTCGTGTTAGTCTGTATTTGCAAAAAGAAAAGGAGTACTTGTGGCACCTTAGAGACTAACCAATTTATTTGAGCATAAGCTTTCGTGAGCTACAGCTCACTTCATCGGATGCATGTACTCCTTTTCTTTTTGAAAAAAACTAGTGAAATTTTCCAAAATCTTCGAACGCTGATATAATTTTTCAAAGCGAATCCATCAGAAGCAACATCTCCTCTCAGTAGCATAGACATTGTTCCAAAACCTGTAGGTCTTTCAGAGACTGATCCGTCTTCTATTTGTGAAGCAAACACCATTCCAGAACATGTGGATGTGTCAGAGACTGTAACTGATCATCCTACTCCTGGTGGTAAAACAGACATTGTTGTAGAAGGTGTGGATGTGTCAGAGACTGAACCTGCTCATGCTGTAAATAATAGGAGAAAAGATCCTGGTATGTGGGTTGATTTCAGTACCGATGATGTAGCTTACTGGATAGATCGTGGACCAAATGACTGTCAACACCACACTGGACCATTTGAGAAATCACGTTGGACTTTTACCAATGGCAAA
Organism: Chelonia mydas; assembly: GCF_015237465.2. NCBI lineage: Eukaryota > Metazoa > Chordata > Testudines > Cheloniidae > Chelonia > Chelonia mydas. Next base: position 37,043,316 of record NC_057850.1, on the reverse strand, counting down.
CAAACAAGATATTGTCCACAAAAAATATTTTTCAGCATGAAAGCGAATGGTGAGAAATACACTCGAGAATCGCTACTGTATCCACCATCAGCAGGGTCTGTGTACTGTTTTGTTTGCAAACTTTTTGCATATAAACCTTCAACATCCCGGTTTGCTGCAGATGGATTTAGTGACTGGCGGAATACTGTTTTAATTGAGCAACATGAAAATAGCACTACTCACAGAGATTCAATGTTGACATTTAAAATCAAAGACAGGGCTTTGGATTGACACAAAAATTGGAAGAACAAATTAAAGGGGGGCGTGAACACTGGCAAAATGTCTTGCAGCGTGTTATAGCCGTTATTCAAACATTAGCTGAACGTGGTCTGCCTTTCCCGGGATCAAATGACACATTTGGATCATTGCAGAATGGAAATTTCTTGGGATTGTTGGAGCTTGTGGCTCAGTTTGACCCATTTTTAGCAGGCCATATCTCAAAATATGGGAATGCTGGCAAAGGTAACCCATCATACTTATCCAAGACAATATCTGATGAACTCATTGGTCTAATGAGTGACAAAGTTCGTTCAGCTACTGTGGATGAAATAAGTAGTGCTGGGTACTTCAGTTCATCTGTTGACTCTACACCTGATCTTTCACATATTGATCAATTGAGTATTTTACTAAGATATGTCTCCACCACAGATGGAAAACCAGTTGAACGATTTATAACATTCCTCAATTTGAAAAGCCACACTGGTGAAGAAATGGCAAATCAAGTACTGTATTATCTGTGCCAAGTTTGCAAAATAGATTTCTCAAAGTGCAGAGGTCAATCTTATGACAACGCCGCCAACATGTCAGGGCGTTATCAAGGAATGCAGAAGCAGCTTTTAGAACAGAACAAATATGCCATATTCATACCATGTGCTGCACACTCTCTGTCTTGTTGGCTGCAGTGCTGTTGATTGTTGTCTGGTGGCAGTAAGTTTTTTCTCAACAGTCCAGTTACTTTATACATTTTTCTCTGCCTCAACACACCGATGGGCAGTTCTTAAAACATATTTGGGCAATGATGGTGTGTTGAAATCTCTTTCTAATACTCGCTGGGAGGCACATGCTGTGGCAACACGTGCAATTCTGGAGTTCTACTCAAAGATTGTGGATACATTAGAAAGTATAGCTGAAGACCAATCACAAAAGGGAGAAACTATACGAGAGGCAGAAAACATTGCAAACAAGATGCAAGAACTAGAGTTTGTATTCATGTTGACCATGTGGAATGAAATTTTACAACACTTTTACCACACAAGTCAAGCTCTCCAAGAAAAAGAATTGGATTTGAAAACATGTACAGACCTCTGATAATCATTAGCAAACCACTTATACACTTTGAGGAATGATTTTGAAAGATTTGAAGACATATCAAAAGATATCTTGCCTGATACTAACTACAAAGAAGCCCAGTCCAGCAAGCGAATCAGGAAAAAACAAGCAAATGATAGCAGTGCAACAGAAACAGCATTGAATCCTAGAGAGAAATTTCACATATCTACTTACTACGCTATAATTGATACCCTTGAAGCTCATATGAAGAGGAGAGGTGAAGTGTACAAAGAAGTATCAAGTAGATTTTCTTTTCTAAATGATATGGACTTATCTGACAAATAATATTCACAAGGTTCCCAAAAGCTAGTTGACTCATACCCTGTTGACTTGAACATGAATCTCTGTGGAGAAGTACGGCAGTTCCACTGTTATGTGTGTGCAAAGTTTAATGAAACAGGAAAACTGAAATTCAGTCACATTGATCTTCATGACACACTATTGAAAGACGGAATACAATGTGTATTTCCAAATGTAGAGATTGCACTATGTATTTTTCTAACATTGATGATTACTAACTGCTCCGCAGAATGCTCTTTTTCTCAGCTGAAAAGAATAAAAAACCCTCAGAGAACAACAATGTGTCAGGACAGACTTGATTCACTTTCCCTATTGCGTATGGAAGCGGACATGCTTTGTTGAATCAGCTTCGATGAACTTATCCAGAATTTTGCCATCAGATTTTGCAATCAGAAAATCTAGAAAGAAGCTATTTTAATTCAGCACACATGTAAGTTTTGTGTCATTTCGAAAAATAAAAAATTTTATTTTATGGTATAGTATTGTTTTTATTTTGAATTACATATGGGGGGGGGCACCATAATCTTTTTAGTGCTTAGGGCCTCTAAAGGTCTTAATCCGGCCCTGATCAAAATCCTTTGAAGCACAGGCTTATGTTTGTCACTGGAAACAACTGACGCTTCCAGAGGGTTAAACAGACCACAATTATTACAAATTAATTTGTTTTCCAGAAGCCTGCTGGTATTCCAAGAGATAGAAGCCCCAATGCTTGATAACTGGACTAGAGAAAGTACAAAAAAAAAATATTATAGGGAAAAATCCTATATTAGTAAGGGGCTGGACTAAATGACCTATTTGGGCTTTTTCCATCTCTAATTTCTATGATTCACCCTATATGCACATACTACATAACTGAAACACATTAATGACCACGGGTTTAGAAAGATTAGGTTGTTTTAAATTTGTGTAATACCCTGCTTTATTACATGTACACACACACTTTACATAAGGCCATGCGCAGACCAATTTTTCCAACAGTTTCCAAATCTAATCTTTTGTTTTAAGCAAAGCAAAGAAACAAAAAACAAAACAAAACTAAACTAATATCATCACGTGTTATGCAATGTTTGCTTTAAAAATAAATCCATACAAAAGAAAAATACTTGTTTTTTTCCTCCAGAAGTCTATCTCAATGGATTACGACTCCTGCTTCCAGCACATGATCAGATTTAAACTCACATAACTTTGAAAGATCTGAATCAGAAAGTCTTGCGCACACATTAGTCAGTGATTTAGGCTGTTGCAATACATTCCAAAATCATTTGCAAAAATCAAAATCAGCTGATAACTCCCAAATAAAAGCCGATTAAAATGACAGAAAATATATGGAAAGTGTTAGTGCAAAATGAAGAAAGATGCTAAGGGCTAGATCCATAAAGGAATTTAGTCACCTAATTCCAAACTTTAGATCCTCAAAACCGCAGCTCAGCTGCCTAACCCTGCAGGTGCCTGAAGTTCCTTTTGTCACCTAACTTACCACGAGTGAAGATCTCTCAGCACCTAAACTTCTGCTGATGGGCATGCACTGCGCCACCTAAGGCCTGGTGCTGCCAAGCTGCTCAGTGACTAAGCCCCAGAGGGATCATCAAACTAGGTGTTGCTGTGCCAATCTCACCGGTGGGGCTTCATCCGGTAAGCAGTCTCAGAGGCTGCCTAAGAGCACAGCTACCAGATAGGGTCCCACACAAAACAGAGCCGAGGAGGTAGTTCCCCCCCTCTTCTTCTTACCTAATATTCCAGTAGTTCAAGCATTCAGCAGGGATGTGGGAGATCCAGGTTCAAATCCCCACCTTGTCTGGGTCTCAGCAGGAATTTAAACACAGACCTCTCAGAGGAGTGCCCTAATCTGGCTATTCTGGGGTTGGTAGCTCTCAATAGCTCCTTCTGAAACTGTTCTACTTTGTCTAAAATACTTAGTGACAGATGCATCTTGTTAACTCTAAGCAGCGGAGAGCACTGGAGGGACTGTCAGTTATAGAAAAGATTTTGCAGGTGTGTTGTGTGAGTATATTCTGTTCAAAGCAAGCTTGGGAACTCTACCTGTTTACAGTTACACAATCTTTCTCATTCTGAGGAGAAGATGACTGGTGATTTACTGAGGCGTGTAGCTTCAAAGAACAAGACTTATTTACCTGTAATTATTTGTCTTCTCCCAAAAATACCCATCTAATGGAGGTCCCACTCTTGGAAACTTACTATAAAAGCTCAAGGGATAGGTCAAAAAGAAAGCACAACCGAAAAACTGCCTGCTAGTATGGCAGTGAAGAAAAAACAAGACTAACAGAGTTCAAAAGATGAAAGCACAGGCAACCTTAGTTCTGGCATTTCCTGACTTTTGAGTGCATGACTCAAACCTTAATGTTAAATTCTTTGAAGTAATAACATGCATAGATAGCATGGAGTGTACGGGGAAGATGAAATACTTTCATAAGGTGAGAACACAGAATCCTGAAGAGAACAACATTCTAAAGTGCAAGAGTCTTTGAATAGTGAGAAATAGGTTCTGGATTCCTGACTAGATGCCAAAACTGAGCAATAAAGCTTTACATATGTGTGAGGAGAAATCCATGTGGCTTCTTTGCAAATCTCCTGGCTAGGGGCAGATCTGAGGTTAGCAGCCAAAGCTGCTTTGAACAGAATTTACTGAGCCTTGACATGACCTTCAAGCTGCAGACCTGCCTAGCAGTGAGATGCAATCAGATATCCATTGCGGGATATTCTGTGACTTAACAATATGCCTCGAGTAACAGGCAGCACATGTTCTGTTCCATGGGCAGTGCCACTATTTCCTGGTTCTCTTCCTTGCCCCACGGAGACACAATCTGTTATTGGTCTATGACAGTAGCAGATTATTTCCCCCTCTTCACCAGGTCTCCTGTGCAGGACAGCACTAGGGCACGTAAAAAGTTGGCATTTCCATTCTGCGGAAACTCCTGAAATTCTGAACAACATTTTGTTCCGAAACAGAACTAAAAGAACATTTCAAAATTTCACATGGAAGGGGAAAAAATGTTGTTTAGAAAATCAACTTGTTTCATTTAAAAAAGTGAAATTAATCTGGCTCTGGGGGTATGTCTACACTGCAATTAGAAACCTGCGGCTGGCCTGTGCCAACTGACTCGGGTTCGTGGGGCTCGGGCTAAGGGGTTGTTTAATGTGGTGTAGATGTTTGGGCTTGGGCTGGAGTCTGGGCTCTAGGACCCTGCGAGGTGGGAGGGTCCCAGAGCCCAGGCTGCAGCCCAAGCCTGAATGTCTACACTGCAGTTAAACAGTCCAGTAGCCTGAGCCCAAGACAACTGGCATGGACCAATTGTGGGTCTCTAATTGCAATGCAGACATACACTTATAGCCCAAGTGGTTAGGCTTGCAGCTCAGCCAAAAACTGAATTTGGGTCAACTGAAACATTATGTGAATTCATGTCAAGTTCAAACAAACAGTTTTGGCCAAAGGGAAAAAAAATTCTGAAAAACATTGGCAATTTTTAAATAAAACTTTGATTTTTTTTTATTTAAAAAAAACTTTTTGTTTAGAATTTTCCCTTAAAAAAAGGTAAAAATCTCAAATGAGGTGTTTTTTTTTAAACTTTCATTTTGCTGAAAATTATTTTTAAAATAGTTTCCGGTTGACCCGAAACATTTTTTTTCAAATCAGCTGCCAAACCGAGAGACCAGTTATTCACATATCCCCTCCTGAGAGTCCCCAGGATTTCCCCACTCCTCAGCAAAAGCCCTGGAAGCTCTGAGGTCCCTGGCCCTAGGCCAGGCCGCATGATGGAGCCACAGACTCTGGAAGTCTTGGGGTCCCCAGCAGGCCACCAGGTGAGCTGGCAAGAAACCAGGTTGTCCGAACATTGTTGAACCGACTAACAGGAATTTTTCAGTGAAACCATGCGCTAGCCCAACCAACCAGCTCTAGGATGGCAGTTTTCGGGGCATGATTCTCTAGCATCACCTAATCAATATAAAATATAGTATAAAGTCTCTAGAGCCTGAAGCTCATGCACTTTATGAGCTGAACTTGCTGCCACTAGGGAAATGACCCTTCTAAGATGCTTCTGTATGAAATCAAGAGTGGGAAACCAGTGAACAGTTCTACTAATACGAGTAGATAGTGCCATACTGAGAGGAGGTTTCACCTACATTACGTAAAGGATATACACAAAAGAAGCCTTTGCAGTACCAATGTATTACAACTTCAAGAGCTAGATACTGTTATCAACCAAAATAAGGAAGAAAAAAATATATCATCCACTGAGACCTGAAGATTAAGCCAGACTAAACCCATACATGATGAAATGAAGCACATCCTAGCTAGCCACTCTCCTTCCCTCTATTATTGTAAAGCTTGCTGTCTGCCTGGCTACGGCTCTTCCCACTCAGAGGTGGCTGCATTTCAGTGATGTTGTATGCACTATGTAAGAGTCTGCAAAATGCTTTAATCTGCAAGTTGATATATACCGTGCACAACACTCTTGTCATAGAAATTGCCACGGAATCCAGCCTTTACCAGGGAGTTGTGTGTTAGAACAAAGCTTTAATTACTTTTAAAAAATTCTAGCCTTTATGTTTGTGAAGATAAATCTTCCAGAGAGGAACTGAATGCAAACCAATGCAGTGTTTCCAGATGTGTGACTTGCCTGATCTCAGTGGCATGTTATCTGTGAAGCCTAATGACGACAGTTACTGAAGTAGTAACTATTTCACTCCTGATTATTTCAGCAGACCTGAAAATTGTTGCCCAGACCTGAAGAAGAGCTCTGTGTAAGCTGGAAAGCTTGTCTCTTTCACCAACAGAAGTTGGTCCAGTAAAAGATATTACCTCATCCACCTGTGTCTCTAATATCCTGGGACCAACATAGCTACACCACCACTGCGTATTTCAGCAGCAGCATTCAACTAATCTGCTCATCCATCTTGTTGGCTGCAGTATCAAGACAGTGGGGATGTGGCAGGCTGTTGGTTAGAGCAAGGACTGCTGAGACAGGGAAAAGGAAGTTCAAGCCCTCCACAACCACCACCATCTTCTCCCCTGCCCAAAAACGGGGAGAGCAAGAGGAGATGCATTTTCTTCCTAGTGCCAAAAAACAAAATCACTTAGACCTTGGAAGGTCCAAAACCCGAATCAACACCTATACCTTATCCCAGGTGTCCTTGAATCAGCTGTCAAAACTCTGGCTCCTCCCTCCTCTCTCAACAATCTCCAAAATGCAACCACTAAAAAAATATATCTGAAGAAGTGGGGTTTTTACCCACGAAAGCTTATACTCAAATAAATCTGTTAGTCTTTAAGGTGCCACCGGACTCTTTGTTGTTTTTGTGGATACAGACTAACACAGCTGATACTTGTCACTAAAAAAATATGTTAACGCTTTGAACACTGAGAATAAATTTGTTAGTCTCTAAGGTGCCACAAGTACTCCTTTTCTTTTTGTGAATACAGACTAACACGGCTGCTACTCTGAAACCTGAGAATAAAGGGGCAATGTGAGCTGTTTGGGGCAGGAGCCTGGCCTTCCCATATGTTTGTAAAATGCCTAGTGTATTATAGGCACCACCAGAAACGCAAAACAACAAACTATAACAATGGAATTACTCCAGATTTACAGTGGACTCGCTGAACAGAATTTGCCCCATTGCATTTAATATAAGAATAAATAAACCAAAAGAAACAGCCCTAATTAAACGGAAGCTTTGAGGCGTGTGAACCACTTACTGAAAAAGAATGATGCAATTTTACTAATGCAACTTTGTCCTTCTACTCTCTCCCCTCCTTTTGTTTGCTTAGATGCCCTTCCTTTGTCTGGTTCAGTCTGATGTTAGATTGTAAAGTCTCTGGTGTAAGGTCCACGTCCCACCTTATTTCCATTAAGTGCCTAACCACTTATAGGTCCTCAAAAATAAGTAATAATTAGTTATATGTTCATATTGAATTCAGTAAAACCCTCCCTTTTGAGTGCAAGTGAAGCTGCTGCAGGATTTTCAGTTTGCTGCAGGGATCCAGCAGCAGAGCACTGCAGAAACAAGGGACCTTCTTGCAGAATTCAGGTCCTGCTTCCTGCATAATACACAGGGCCATGGCTTATAATATGAAAACTTTCATTAGATGAAGAATGCCAGTTATCTGCAATGGGATGCTTTTCTTTGTTTTGTCCCAAGGATTATTTCAGATTATTTCTCTATTTGGCTCCCCCTTTCTGTCGTTATGAATTATGTCTATGAGTAACTACTCTGTCAAAACAACCAACTGCTACATTTGATCATTTATGGGTTTTGTTTGGGTTGAACTTTGGGTCACTACCATCTGATTTTTGTAGCTTATACCTGCCTCAATGACCTGATTTATCTTTATTTTTCTTTTGGTTGGCTATTCTACTATTGCACTGAATGCTTTAATACACTGGTATTGTCAAGTCCTTTTGAGTGCACATTCTTTATATAAGGTAGATATCTTATTTTGCTTCTCTTGCTATGTGTGCACTTTCTCTATTCATGCTTCGGTGTAATAATTGTGTAGTGGTGGTGCAGAAGTTACATAATCATTAAAAATACATTATTTTTACCAAACCTTTCAGTAACACTTTTCAATGGGATTTCTTTACTCTGGAATCCTTAGCCAATTAAGAACCTTTTGCGATTCCTTTTGGGGCATGTCATTTACCCTATTCTTTAAAATTTATACATTAAGATTAATCACATCACCATAACCTGCTCTATCAAACACAGTCTAGCCACTATCATAAATTATATAGCATTTTAACACCAAAGGGCTAGACAAGGCAACAACAAAAATACAAGGGAAAGGGAAATTAGCAGGGAACCCACCACCACCATCACTTTCTCAGTAGCTAGGTGGCTCTGGGTCAGAAAGAAAGGACATAGACAGTTACTAAAAAGCTACATAGAAAGCTGACTGACAACGTGACAATTAAATATAGCACCTGGCTGGCTTATTTTATTGCACTGCAGGGAACATTGCAGCACAGTTATTTTCATACTGGCTCATGAGTGGGCTTAGTCCTCAGGTTAGCAGGGTAAAATTTTTCAAGACCAATCTAATAGCAGCACTATTACTGCCATGTGTTTTCAAAGTGCAGCACATATAGCTCCATTCCTCACCTATCATTGCGGTGTAAGAAAGTATTCTTATCTCTATTTTACAGACAGGGTAATAAACTTCTCTGTTGAAGTGGCTAAACCACAACTTCACAGTAAATCAGTGGCCGAAAATGGGATTCTGATCTGCAATATAGCACTGTCACTCTGGCGTAACTCCACTGAAGTCAGTGGAGTTATATTGGTGTAAAACTGGCCGTAGTTTCTAACCCAAAGCTCAAATGCAGACAGTGCTGCCTATATATCTGCACATTCACCATGTTCAGTAGAAGCTAGTACACCAATATTGCCCACCTTCAGGAAAAAAAAAGGCTAAAAACTTCTACATTCACAGGATCCTGAACGTCAGCAACAGAGAGCACAATGTGAAAACAAAACAAGGCCGCCCCAAAACTATCTATTTGTCTTTCCTCTCCCTTTCATTTCACTCCCTTCCCAGAGAAACCTTTTAACCTCATCTTACCTACCCAAGATACTTATATGGGCCCCACCTCACTGTAGTATCACAGCATCTCACTATCTTCAGTGTATTTATCCTCACAACACCTCAGTATGGCACGGAAGTATTATCTGTGGAACTGAGGCGTAGGAAACTAAGTTACTTAAACAAGGTCACACTAGAAATCATTTGCAGAACAGGGAATTGAACCCAGGTTTCCTGAAGGCCCAATCTTTCTCTCTCAGGGCTTGTCTACACTACCGCGCGGGGTCGATCTAAGATACGCAACTTCAGCTACATGAATAGTGTAGCCGAAGTCGATGGAGGGATAGCTCAGTGGTTGGAGCATTGGCCTGCTAAACCCAGGGTTGTGAGTTCAATCCTTGAAGGGGCCATTTAGGGATCTGGGGCAAAAATTGGGGGATTGGTCCTGATTTGAGCAGGGCGTTGGACTAGATGACCTCCTGAGGTCCCTTCCAACCCTGATATTCTATGATTCTATTTATCGTGGTGCCTTCACTGCAATAAGTCGACAGCTGACGCTCTCCCGTCAAATCCGCTTGTGCTTCTCGTTCTGGTGGAGTACTGGAGTCGACGGGAGAGCGCTCAGCAGTCGATCAATCACATCTATACTAGGCACGATAAATCGACCCCCACTGGATCGATTGCTGCCTGCCAATTCTGGTGGGTAGTATAGACAAGCCCTCAGAGTGTCTATATGGGGCTACAGGCAGCTAGCTCTGTGAGCGCCCCCCAACACTAACTAGCACAGACCCATTATCTGCAAAGGGCAAACAGCTGCCAGACCCCACCTTGTCATAGGAAAAGGAAGCAATTCCTTTCTGTGACTTGTCTGGAATTTTGGTCTGGGAAACCCGAGACATAAGCCCAGTACTAAGTCAGGTCAATTGCATAGAGAACACTTTGTGTTCTAACCAGCAGGCCAGTGCCTGACAGCTGAATGATTTTTAAATAAATTCTTATTACTTTACATACTTAATGAAACACTCAGTACACAACAAAGATAGGGAATAATGCAACATTGGAAGTCTACCATGTTCTCTTGCGTAAGTGTACCTTGTGTTGGGGGTGTTTCAGTTAGGCAGTTGTGTCCAGGAAAGCCAGGCAGATTAAGTACAAGAGTATTATAAACACACATCATTTAAATAAGCTGCTCAAACAGTGGCACTCAAACTGCCTCTATAGGTTATTGCTTTCATAGCTCAGATGTCCATCCAAAGTAACACATTTACTCAAACAAAACAAATGCAACCAAACAAATAAAAAGCACTCACATGCTAAATAAAATTAATGGGCCTTATGTTGTGCACTGAAGCTTGCCAAGCTCAGGTCTGGTAAGCTATCGAGGGAAGGGTGTTCCAAAGACAGCACCTGCACCTGGAAAACCTCTGCCATAACCTTCAAATTTACTCTAGGAACTAAAAGAAGGGATATCCCAACTTCAACTGCGGTAATGGGTGATCTACCAATGTTCTCATGCAAACTGTCTCAGTAGTAACCCCAGTGCCTGTCAGGCCAGACTCGTAGAATGTGCAGTTCTCCTGTCACTGATGTTGCATAGGAGCAGAGCTGCAATTCACCCTGCTAAAATCTCAGCTGATGCTACTGACCATGCTCACAAGTGATTTTTTTCAAATCCATTTATACTTTATTTTCAATTCTTCTCCCCTCACCTGAAGTTTGCAACAAGTTTCCTCCTTATGGAGGACTAACAAAATGCCAAGTGTGGTGTTCTTTGTTCAGTAATCGGTAAGGGAAAAAATTGAGTGCTGTATCCTCAGAGGCTATAAATTCTCCTAGCAACTCTGAAGTCCAACTCTGCTGAAGTCAATGGAGCTAGGCTGATTTACATTAGAGGAAAACCTGACTCTTCTTTTTCCAACTGAGAATTTCTCTCCACTCAAAAATGGCTGAATTTTTCTTAACCTTTCCAGAACTGTTTGCTTTCAGGCTCAGGCCAAACATTAGCCCCAAAGAAGAATTTAGTTCTGGGCACGTGAAAAAGAAAAAAAAAAAAAGAGGGTAGCAATACTCTAAATGCAGCTTTCGCTATTAAGAAAGCTCTAAAGCAGTCACCATGTAATACACTGATGTAGTAACATTATGTAAGTGAATAGCATCAAACCAAGGGAAAGGTAAGTAAGCAGGGTGTGTTATAGTAGTCCTAGTGATGAAATAATTTCCTTGATTACTACTTCTGTTCATACATCAAAAATATCACAACACAGAGGAGAAGACATTGCATGCAAGGTCCCCAGTTTTACAGACATTAAGTTTTCCCATCGTTATTAAACAATATTTTCTTTTTTGTTTCAACACTGGAATTACATCCATAAATGTACTTAAGAGGAAAAAAAGCTACTAGTAAAACTGTTCTTCCTCTCTTTTTTAAAATATATAGGTAAAAAATTGCAGTAGCATCTAGGACAGGGGTCGGCATCCTTTCAGAAGTGGTGTACCAAGTCTTCATTTATTCACTCTAATTTAAGGTTTCGCATGCCAGTAATACATTTTAATGTTTTTAGAAGGTCTCTTTCTATAAGTCTTTAATAGATAACTAAACTATTGTTGTATGTAAAGTAAATAAGGTTTTAAAAATGTTTAAGAAGCTTCATTTAAAATTAAATTAAAATGCAGAGCCCCCCGGACCGGTGGCCCGGACAGGCCACAAAGGGCAGTGAGAGTACCGCTGAAAATCAGCTCGCGTGCCGCCTTTGGCACGCGTGCCATAGGTTGCCTACCCCTGATCTAGGAGCATTTCTACATTACAGTTGGGAGCAAGCCTCCCAGGCCAGGAAGACAGACAGCTTAAGCGGGGCTCAAGCTAGCATGCTAAAGATAGCAATATGAAGGTTGCAGCTTGGGCCTTCAAGCCCATCCGACTAAGGTTGTCAACACTATATTTCAAAAATAAGAGACTGTTTTCTTAGCACCTCGCCCCATCTCTCCTCCTGATATCATCATCATCATCATCGTCAATACTAATAATAAGGAGCAGTACTCACCTACATTCACCAGAGGTATTCCTGCTGCTTTTTTATTTTTTTTGGTGCAGCACTCAGCAACTCCCGATCTTGTTGTACAGAGATGAAAAATTAAGAGACGTTCCTTGTAATAAGGGACTGTTGGCAACCCTACACCTGACCCCCTTGGCTTGAGAGCCCAAGGCACTGTGTCCACACTTATTTTTGGTGCAGTAGCTTGAGCCCCACTAGCATGAGTCTTGCTACCCAGAGCATCACTCCCCGCTGCAAGGTAGACATACCCTACAGGTCCTACCCAAGACTGGGGCCTCCTTGTGCTGGGCACTAAAGAAACACATAGTAAGAGACAGTCCCTGCTATAAAGACCTTCCCTCTGGGAGGGAAAACAGGGGCACAAAGAGGTCTAATGATTTGCTCAAAGTCATGCAGCAGGTCAGAGATGGAGACTAGAGCTAGAACTTACTCCTCTGACTGCCAGTCCCAGAATCCTATTTATTAGTCCATGCTACTGATTCTCTTTTGATTACTTCTCTCAAAAGCTGTATAATTTTTCTTTGTGTTCCTCATCTCCATTTCCCTCTGTATGCGTTTGTCCTAAAAGAATTATCTTCCCATATCTGTTGCTAGGAAAATGATAAACAGTAAATATATTTTTTTTTTTTAACTGAAAAGGTTTTAGAAGTGTCAACTGCAATTTGGTGGATTGAATAAGAATAGCATAATTATACATCTGCTCTCTTACTCCTATTAATGAATGTAAAATAACTGGAAAATTCTGAAGGCTGTCGTCATGGTTACAGACATACTAGCCTAGCAAAAAAGGAAAAATCTGCAGTTATAATTCAAGGTAAAAATCTTATCTCTTTACCAGAGCTGCAAAATATCAAAGATTTAATGCATGCTCTTGTCCTTCTATTATAATCTCTTTTAAAACATACGATGCATGGTTATTGGGAGAAGGCAACATTTTCCACACAACAGTCTCTCTCAAAGGCTGCTCTTACTAATGGGAAATTGTAGTCTTTCTGATATCATATTGTGGAAACTGTTTGTAAAGGCTGACTTTGAAAATAGTAATGTGGTTTCACTGACCAGATCCTCATCTGATGTAAAGTGATGTAGCTTCCTTTAAGTCAATGGAGTTGTACAGTTTACACCAACTGAGGATCTAGTGCGATAGGCATAAAATTGCATTGCCAGGCATATCAACATAGTCTATATCCAGAATTCCTTACTCCAACAAAGGGAGTACTAATAGAAATCCTTACTTTTGATGACACCATTGAGAAAATCACTGGAAAACTTTGTAATAAATAGTGGAAAGTCACCCCCCCCCCAACTATACTCCTCACCTCCAAGACATCTGTGCTGTCGCCCTTGGCTTGTGCTATACCACCCAAGATTACGCATCAGATATTCTAATCTGAAGTGTAAATTGCCATACATGCAGCATGCCGATCATGCACAACTGGAGAGGAAAAGGATCATTAGTAAAATCCATGTTATCAGTTAGAATAAAAGTTGTAACAGAGTGGCAAGACGGCCTCAGACACTGGCAGTAGGTGACTATACAAACCTGGTGCTCACAAAACAACTGGGATCAGGACTCATGTAAGTGAAAAAATACTTACAGACAAAAAGACTGTTGAAATGGACTGCACTGAGAGAAAGCGTGTAGGCTAGAATGAACCTCAACCTGCTCAGGTATTGTACCAAACCATAGTCCATTAAGAAACCTCTCTCCATATTAACTGGCAAACACGGTGCATATAAATCATAATATCCATAATTCCACCGAGAGATAAGGTTGAAAGTATGCTTCCACAGAGTCCAGCTAATATCCAACCCCAATATTATACTTTCTTTACCAAACATATCTTTCCAAATCCCAAATGGTAGAAGGTCTAGGAATAAACAGGTAAGGGGAAACAAGGGGAGCTGGGGGGCTGGTTACTTAAAGATAAACCTCAGCTCATACTCCTGAACTTTTTGAGAACATGATCTGAGGTTTGTATGTGCAACCTAGTCAAACCCCAGCCTACGTCTGAGCAGGTCAGGGGCTTGCCTCCATCTTAGGCTCAAGCAAACAGGTCAGACAAGTTGCTAGATAGGCAGGAATGACAGTCAGTAAGAGTGTGATGTTTTGGGGTTCAACCTAGACAGTATGGGCTGTGTCACTGCCTGCCCTGCAACATTGCGTGCCTTAAATGACATGCTTCTGTGCTCACTGCCCTGACGCCAATAGCCAGCATCCAGGTCACACCCTGGCTTCCACCAAAGAGTTACTTTTTGCAAAGTGAGGCCAGAACCCTCCAAGTCCCGAATTTCCCCAGAATCATCTGCAAATGTGACAATGTGCTGAGGTTCCCAGAATTGAGAGTTATTATATTACCCCCTCAGCCTCAGCAAGTGAGAGTTTTTCTTCTGATAAGCTGTGTGACAACACCTTGACAAACCAACTCATCTGTTTTGCCAGCAAATTCTTCAGGACTCTGCCAGGCAAAACTTTGCCATGCAGGCTACAAAAACAGTGAACCCCAACTCCTAAGTTTCCCAGAGATGTCTTCCTGCAGCATCCAGCCCTCTGCTAGAACAGTCACAGAAGTTATTAGGTTTGTTGTCCCCTTAAAGAGGACGCTCAGGTTTGACAAACACTGCAATTTTAAATCACAGCACTGCATTGGTTTATAATAAAAGTAAAACAAGTTTATTAAACAAAAAATCATAGGTTTAAGTGATACCAAGTATGAGGAATAAAGACAGGAAGGGTTACAAAGCAAACATAAGTAAAAATATCCTTCTAAAATAAAAACTTAATTTCAGCAAGTTACACTCTTTGATTAAGCAGGTTTCTCACCTAAACTCAGTTCCCAGAGATTTCAACCCCCTTGGCTGAAGGACCCATTTTTTCCTCAGATTACAAGAGCTCTGGCTGTGTCCAGTGGTGGATAACTTAAATGTCTTTTTGCCCCGCCCTTACCACTCCAAAATTCGCTTTCTCTGTTTCAGGAGGCAGGAAGGCTTCTTACTGTTCTTCCCTTTTTATGGACATCCTATCTCCCTGCTGATTCATATGTAAATAGAGCTTCCATTGTTTTGATTTCACACTGCTTAATTTACACTGGGGACAGGTAGACAGCTGCTTTCCCTCCTGTCTGGGAGCAAACCGGTTTCTCCCTGTGTTTGGTCATAAGCTTTAAACCATAATATCCGTAATTCCACATATAGTATTAATGCAGACATTTCACAATGACGTTAATCACCAGTGTCTCACCAGCATTCATAAAAGACCTTTTTTTTAAAATACAGTAATATTGTATACAATCAGTTGATACAACTGCTTATCATTTGAGGTTCAGACCCCCTGTCTTTACAGTTAAGAGGCGCTCTCCCCCACTTGCTAGTTTGATGGCTTTGTTGACCTTTTATGTAAATGTATCTTCATTGTCTCTGCCTGATGACCAGGCTGGTCAGACAAGCAAATACACATTCCGTTGTTTAAGGCAGTGGGTGTCAAATGCATTTGATCACGCCTCGTTCTTTGTGTCTGTAGTAGTATACGCCTCACCTCTTTGGGTGCCCGGCCAGCAGCTGCCACCACTCTCCAGCCACCCAGCTCTGAATGTGCACAGCAAGTTCTTCCCCCACACTAAAGGTCCTTCTCTCCCCATCCCCCCCGAATACATTCCTGCACCCCCCAGAGGAGTGTGCCCCAGTTTGAGAACCTCTGGTCTAAGGCAGACTGTGCTTATGCTCTGCTTGCCAAACACATTTTAAGAACATAATTCTAGCACATATTTATAACTCTTTGTACTCACCCTCTACATACCTTATGCAATAATATTAATGATCACTGAGTTATTTGTTTTCCAATGCTATATTACATGCCACCTTTTGGGTATATATCATGACAACAGTGCATTAGGTGTAGTGAGTATGGCAGGCCTGACAAGAGTTGCTAACACAGAGTTGTTGCCAATGGGCCTTTGTATCACAAAAAGTTTTAAGCTTCTTTTGATTTCCCCATGGACTGTGATGAGTTAGGCATGCTCAGACAGTATACACAAGAGTAATTCATTGGGATTCTGATGACAATTAAATCCTGAGCTTTATTTGGTATGGCGGGGGAGGAAGAGAAAATGGGAGGTTCTTCTCTTGGAGTTTTTCATGTCAATAAGACTCCAGTTAGCACTTTTTAATGTGCAGTTATATGTACACTGGACATTTGATCTTGTATAAAGAAAGCACAAACAAACAAATCATCTCATATATAGTGATTATAGTTTAGAACCAGTGTCAGAATAGTACATACAAGGCACATTACTAAAGTCTAGAATATAAATATTACCTTTTAAAATGTAAAGCCAGTCAGTTGGAGGGAAGGGAAAGTTCATCTTAGCCTGCAACCAACCCAAATGTGGCCAAAACAGATAGAACCACAAGCACCAACTTCACCTAGAGGCCATGTCTACCAGCACTTCCCTAATAGCCTGGCTAGATAAAGAGTTTAATGCATTTAAAGTTACAAATGGAAAACTAGGCCAATTTACCATACAAGACAGTCTAATCATAGGTGAAAATAAACCAGCTGTTAAGACCTGCAGATGTCTTTGTGAAAGGGCAACACAGGGGCCGAATAAACTAGGAAGGAGGGAAATTTTTTAAGCCACAGAATATATATTAGATGGGTCGGAGTCTGAAATTACATATCCTACCCCCTTTCCACAACAACCCTATATACATCTAGCCACCTCCTTTTCCATGACGTGTGTCACTGGTTCCATTCCCCCACCCCTCTACTTGTGAGGCTCTGCTGAGGACAAGCAAGGGCAGCCTCTCTGCTGAGCTCTAGGCTGCTGCGTCTCAATTTGAAACTCCCAGCACGTTGGGGCTTTCCTGTCAATTGCACCCCAAATGCAGAGCAGATCTCCCAAGCCCCAGAACAGAGAAGATTTAGATTTGCTCATACTGATTGCTCTGAAGCTTCATATGTATCCTTGATATAGCCAATCAGAATTGGATACCACTGTGCCATGAACATTCAGGGGCAATCCCTGCCCCAGTGAGCTTACACACAAGAATGACAAGGGACAAATCAGGAGGGTGGAAGGTGTACTGGGATACAATATAAAAGCAAAGTTTCAGAGTAACAGCCGTGTTAGTCTGTATTCGTAAAAAGAAAAGGAGTACTTGTGGCACCTTAGAGACTAACCAGTTTATTTGAGCATGAGCTTTCGTGAGCTACAGCTCACTTCATCGGATGCATAGCATATCGTGGAAACTGCCAATAACCAAATAAACTGGTTAGTCTCTAAGGTGCCACAAGTACTCCTTTTCTTAATATAAAAGCAAAGTGAATATTGTATCCCAGTATGACAATAGGCATGGTTAGTCTTGGTTAGTTCCAATAGCTGTTCCTTTTTTACCCCAAAACAAGCAACATTCAGGGAGTGGGAGAAGGAAATGATTTGCACAATATTTAGACCTATTAGTTTTGCAAATACACATTACAGACACACTTTTAATGTACAGCAAGTACACACAACAGCCCCTCACCCTGGATTGCAAATGAAGTGAAGTGGGGAATTCACAGAATTCTGGGAGTGCTGTAATCAGGGATTGCTCAGGGGCTTTGCAAGATTTTTTGTGTTCTTTGGATATTCAAACACACAAGAAAGGGGAGGTCAATGGGAGCTGATGGTTGGGCATGGTAGAGGAAGGGGAAAGGAAAGGCAAATGGATGGAAAGGGCAGGAGGAGGGGTGACTTTTTCTGAACCTGAAACAATATTTCATTTTGGTTCAATGGGTGTACAAAGGTTTGGGGTGGTTTTTACTTTGCTCAAACCATTTCTCCCATCCCTACTTTGTATTTACTTTCACATTAGGGCTGTGAAAAGTTTGAACAGATGTTCAGATGCAGGCGGAGGGAAGTTTTAGTGCTGCTCTATTTACTTCCTCTTGCAAGATCTGCTTACATTTGCCTGTGTCGTGAAGACGAGAACATTCTAGCAGCTTAACAGCTACCTGGGGGAGATCTTAATTTACTGTTCGTCTGAAACATTACGAATTAAGAAAGGAATGTATCGTGCCATGAAACCTCACTTGACTGGAGCTTGTATGTTTCTCAAAATTAGGTCAGCAAATTTATTGGTACAGTAGCTTAATCTCCTAGCACATTAACTATGCATGTGATGGACTGAAATCTGAACTCATTCTGTCAATGAAGGGACTTTTTGAATCTTGATTTTGCCAGATACAAAGCACATCAACACAAAGACCAAGTTCTAAGAAGTTCCACTCTCATGTCAAAACCCCAAAATTCCAGGCTTGATTCTTCCCTGTATCTGAGCTTTGCTCAGCACAAGGAAGGGAAGGAGGGATCTTCAAGAACTGTCTACAGCTCTGGTTCTGCACCAGCCCAGCCCCAATCTCAGTGACATGGAGCTATAAAGACTAGGGGCTTCTCTAACTGATGCCACTGATATAAAGTCAATTGGGGACCTCACCTCAGTGGTGGAGTGAAGCTCAATTACACAATGTCCACCAACCTCCTTACAACAGGAGTGGAGGGGTGGCTGGCGCAGGGGCTGCCTCCTCTGGGTTTATGCTTGCAGGGAGTTCCCAACATGAGAGGAATCCTCAGGTATTTGTTTACAGCCATAATCCAACCCCTTGTGCTGCCTGAACAAGTATAGGGCCAAGTATAGGAGAGGATATGCTGGCTCAGTCTAAAGCTGGGACCTGCGACATTACAAGGATTATACAGTCCAAGACTCAACAGCCCCTCCTTCCTCTATTTGTGACTGGACAAGACACACTCAGTTTTCAGGCTCTTGTGATCCATCCATGTCCGCCAAAGCCCTCCAACATAAAGAAGGAAGGAAGCCAGCTTTCTTTCGGGGAGTGGGGTTGTGTTACAAGTTTAATGCAAGAAATAGCAGAAAAATCATTTTACTATTATGACCTATAGGTCTCAAGTCCCTCCCCATAGGAGCAGCCATGCTCCAACCCTCTACCTAGCAGCCTGCTGACAACAGCTCATCTGAGACCCACAAAGCCCAGCCCCACAGTGAGGCTCCTCCCTTGAGGTATGATTGGCAGAGTCCCAGAGTGGCTGATTGGCCCACTGGCCCTACTTAAACTAGCAGCAGGAACAGGAAATTGCTGAATCATTGGGTTCCATCCTGCTCTGGACTGTGTGCCTTGTGCTACCTATTTACCCACTCCTGCTTCCCTGGCTTGAATTTCTGGCATCTGACTTGTGGTTCCGAACCTTCAGTTTGGCTCCTGCCTCTGAACCCCAGATATCCTGACCTGGCCTGACTCTGGTTCCCAACTCGTGGTTCTGATTTACAGTCGGTGTCCTGCTTCTGACCTCCAGGATTCCTTGCCAGCTGACTCTTGATTCCTATCTTGAGGACTGTGGATTCTGGCTCTGACTACTAGGTCTGGCCACCAATGACCTGGCCATGACATTTAGGAACATACAGGACTAGTGAAGGACAACCACCATGTTTTGTTTCTGCTTTGCAATTCAACAAGGTCTCTGCACCATAGTCCAGAGCATGAAAGAATTTTCACTCCTATATCCACATTCTCAAAACATTGACCCTGAATAATGAGTTTAGTAATCTGAATCTAGAATTTAGTTTTAAACCACCCACTGACATAAGAACGTACGTAGAGCAAAATTCACATCATCTAACACCCAATTTATATCTCCACAATTCACAAGTTTTGTTTAAGAAACGTCCCACATTGAAGTTGTAGAGATGTTGCCGGTCAGAAGTGAAGTGTCTTGGCAGAACTACCTGATATGGAAACCTCGATAGACCCTGCTTGTAATAAGCTTCAAGTTAGTGCAGTGGCCCTTCACTTTATTAGCTATAATAAAAACATTTAGGTACATTTAAAAAAAACAAATCAAACAAAACCAAAGTATAAATCTAAAGTCAACAATTCCCATAGGTGGTGTAGGTTGGGGACTGAGTTTGATAAATGCCTCCTTTTTGAGGCCATGAAGTAGCATTTTCAAAAACAGCTGGTACCTTGAAAAAGAAGGAGCTATCCAAACTGTCCAGTGCTTACTGCATCCAGTGCAGAAAATGTTACCAATATTCACTCCAAAGCCAGTAATGTAAAGGGATTGTATTTATCGGATCTCAACCTTCATCTGCAGTAGATAACAATTGATAGTTACAAATCAATACTCTGTTGCATCAAAAGTATAAAACAGTGTTGTGTAAGAGGATGATCACATACCGTAACAAATTGGATAGGTCAAAAGAGTCAGTAAGCTATGTCAGTTCGAGCATTAGAAGCAACAATACAATTAGTGCAAAATTTAATTGAAATTAGGATTTAAAGGTAATCTGAATAAAAAAACACAGCCAACAGAATTTAACCTTAAAACCAAGAGGCTTTGCTTAGTATGTTGTTCAAATCTGTTAAACAGTATGTTTTCTCTATAAGTGAAATCATTTATCTAATTTTCCACTCAGTACCCACAGGACATATAGCATTAATCCAGGGGCAATTCATTCTTCATATAAAAATCTGTCTTTGTAAAAATGTTTTATTTACCTGATCTATGAAATGCAGTAAGAATACTTTGTATTTAAGCAACTTAGCATTTTCATCTGAAGATCTCAGAGCACTCTATAGCAATTAGTAAGCGTTATCCCTATTGCAGAGGTGAAGACAATGAAACACAGAGATTAAGTATGGGGTTTTCAAAAAGCACCCAATTTTCAAAGTCAATAGAACCTGTGCTCCTAAATCATTCTGGCTCCGATTTTCAAAGACGTTCATTCCCCAATAGGGGCAGATCAACACCTAGTAAGATTTTCAGTCTGCACCATTAGGTGCCTAAAAAAACACATATGAAAGTGAGGTCTTTAGGCAGTTTTGAAAATCTCACATCGAGCGATTGCCCAAGGCCCCAGCAAAGAGCAGTAGAGTCAGGCCTACAACCTGCATCTCCTTACTCCCCTGTCTATGCTCTAACTCGAAGACCAAGCTGCTGCCTAGCTTGCTGTTTGTGGGCCAGATTCTGCTGTCACCAACCAGTGAATCCTCGCTTTCTTTACATTTAGAAATAAAAATGATCCTCAGATAATTAATATTTGAAAAGTGCTTTGTAGATGGTAGTAATAAGTAAATAGCAGAGCAGTCCATGTGTAGCACTTTAGTAGAAGAGCAAAAATTTTTACCTTTCCATGCGCCTTCTCACTCCCAGTATCCCTCAAATAATGTGAACGCTAATTTTAATCAGGAGAGGCACGGTTATAAATCATTAAAAAATTCTTCAGATGCTGCTGCATATAGTATATATGTCCAGCTGAGATCTATAGCAATCATGTGATTACTTACAAATAGTTAGAGGTTAACCTGTTTGAAGGGTTGCCATTGGTCAAAATAATGCAGGGCAGAACAAGGCTGGGAGGGAGTCATAGCTCCAGAAGACAACCTTGGATTGAGCTTCTTGTTCTGCCCTCTAAAATTCCCTGTCCTGGATTTGAAATACCAGCACACCATGATGAGCTAGCAAGTGCTACCAATGTATCTCATTGTGTTTCTTTTAAGTGGAACACACTCCAGAAGTCTTCAAATGAAAAGAGATTTGCTCACTGATGAGCTGCCAAAATCTTAACAACGGGTTCCCTCCTCACCCCACGAGGGGGTTGTTGCCCACCCCTACGCCTCGGACCACTGCCCCATCCACCCCCCTCCCCTGTCCCCTGACTGCCCCCAGAACCAGGCAGGAGAGTCTCGTGGGCCACCGTAGTGGGTGCCCACCCCGCCCCGCCCCGCCGAGCCGCAGGCACCTGCCGGAGGGTGAGGTGGGGAGTCCCGGAGGTGCTTACTTGGGGCAGCTCCCAGGAAGCATCCGGCAGCTCCCGCTGGCTTCTAGGGGCGGGGGAGGATAGCTAGGGGGGAGCAGCCGCTCCCCCACTGATCACATCAAAAGTGGCGCCTTAGGTGCTCTGCACCCACCAAATTTTCTCCTTGGGTGCTCCAGGGCTGGAGCACCCATGGAGTCGGCACCTAAGGCGCCACTTTTGGTTGGTTAAATTTAGAAGCCCTTTTAGAACCGGTTGTCCCTTGTGGAACAACCGGTTCTAAAAGGGCTTCTAAATTTAACAACCGGTTCTAGCGAACCGGTGCGAACCGGCTCCAGCTCACCACTGGATTTGCTGCTTTCTTACTGGGACATGAAAGCAAAGCCCAATAAAATGAAACTGTCTTCTTCAAAACGAGAGTGATAGATATATTACCCATCAGCTGAATTCACTGCCCACAGTTTGGCTATATTATGAATATCTTTTAGGGCAGGAAAAAAAAAGTGTTGATTCTTATCTGTTCAATAAGAGCTGTTATCAGAAAACCTAAATGAAATAATCTGATGCCCATTTCTCTCAGGGGAAGTGTAATTCGATTATCCAGTTTTCCCATTAGAAACCCTAAACCCAATTAGTTTATGTGAGCATGTTTTCTGGAGAAGGTCTATGTTGTTAAAACTTGTACAATAGATCTTGCTGTTTACTTAAGAGTAAACTGATGATCTTTGGATGTTAGATACAGTGACTTAAAATGAAATGCAATAAAGGTTTCCACAGTGCATTGCATTTTTCTTAACAAATTTAACCAATTTAAACCAATTTAAATTGTCTTCTATTGACAATTTTTCCTTGCAGTGGGGGATTTTATTCTTTTTTTTTTTTTAAAGAAATAATGTATTTTACAGACATGACAAGCCATCCAATTACCCAGAGCTTGTCAAGGCTAATACATTCAGGAATAAGCGTGTCAGACAACAGTATCGTTTTGAATCCTTTTGTGCTAGACACCTGTGGAAATTCTAAATATCTGCCTACATGGCAGCTATTGTTAAGCTTTCCAGAAAAGGGATAAAAACTTTTCCTAATCTAATCTTCATAATAACAGAGAAAAGCACGTTACTATTTGTTTACATGAACAAATTTAGCAGCGCCTGTGAAGTCTTGAACAAAATTACCCATCAGCAAAATCTGATAACCAACTTAATTAGTAAGGAATAGTGAATTACATGCAGTTGAGCAATGGCAATTTGGAGAACACTGACAGCTTAATAGAACAATCTTAGCAAAATGCAAAGGCTAAAGAACAATCAGTACAAACACTGATGAAATATAAGGCCAGTTGAATAGTGTTTATTACCAAATTTATCAGCTGTCTTATTGTGCAATAAAGGAGCACTATTACACGTTGTCCAGTTTCCTTGGATTTCACTCAGACACATCAACCCTTCACCACAGACAGCAGTTTGTGTTGTGTGAAAGATATTTAATCACTGTGGAAAAATGACAGACTTACGTCCAAGAAGTCCCCTAAATTAGTTAGAGGAATGCAGAACACTGCAGTTTCTGTTTTCAGGTGGAGGTTTTGAACCTTTTCATTTTCATGGGTTCATGCCCCTGGTTTTGGTTTCAACAAACCCAAAGACTCTCAAAAATGTAGCTCAACCAAAATCACTGACTTTCACAAGACTTTGATGTAAGACCATGAATAAAAACCAAGGAGCACTGATACAGGGCTTTCCACGCAACAAAACTGAAAGCACTTGATAAGTTATCTTCACTTCACTGTAAAGGCTACAGAGCAGGGGTGGCCAACCTGAGTCTGAGAAGGAGCCACAATTTGCCAATGTACATTGCCAAAGATCCACAGTAATACGTCAGCAACCCCGCCATCAAAGCCCACCCCCCCACACACACCTCCCACCCACTGGCAGCCCCGCTGATCAGTGCCTCCTGCTCCCTCCCCCACCTCCCGATCAGTTGTTTTGTGGTGTGCAGGAGGATGGGGGGGGGGGGGAAGGGGAGGAGCGAGGGCACTGCAGGGGAGGAGTGAGGGCAGGGCCTGTGGCAGAGCCAGGAGTTGAGCAGTGAGCAGCCCGCCGCCCCCCGACACATTGGAAAGTTGGCGCTTGTAGGTCCAGCCCTGGAGTTGGTGCCTATACAAGGAGCCGCATATTAACTTCTGAAGAGCCGCATGTGGTTCCGGAGCCACAGGTTGGCCACACCTGCTATAGAGGTTAATTCACGGGCCTAAGATCAAAAAGCAAGTCAGGGTAAGAGCTGGGATTAGAACCCAAACCTGAAGACACCTAGTCTAACATCCTAGCCACCAACCCACACTACCTCTCCTGAATGCATCCTCTTCATGCACCTTAACAAACCTTTTAATGACTCTGATCCAAGTTTCCAGTCTGCAACAAAGCCTAAAACCAGGCCAGTATTGTGACTTGTAGGATTAATGACATGCCCGCCGTAAGGGAGGCTGCCACACCTTTAGGATGGGAGGGGCACGTCACTGAAGGAAGGTTGATTTTACTGGGAAATTTGAGGGAAGGAAAAAATGGCCCATCTCAGTTCCATGTCAAATGTGGAACATAATAATGGAATCAAGCAGTCTTAAAAAGAGTTCTGCAAGGAACAGCAATAAGTAAGTGCTCCCCACACAAGACTCTCCTTAGAGCTACGTTCAATTTAAGTTAAATCCCAATACTGAAAACATAAGGGTTGAGTTCAATAAACCAGGAGCAATGAGAGTAAACTGCAGCCAGAACTCTTTTCTTTTTCCTCAGTCAATGCCATAAGAGAGCATCTTGACATTACCTCATAGCATCCGTCCCTGGACTGAAATACAAACACTGTAAAGCATTGCGAAGACACAGCCATTATCATGTACTGCACGGTGTCAAGCTGTTGTCTGACATTAAGCCAATTTTTCATGTGATACAGTACAGACCTGTTGACCTATAGCAGGAAAATGTCAAAACGTGGGTCCTTTCTCTTATACCTTTTTCTTTTTTCAAAAGAATTGTTGTCATGTCAATCTATAATTGAGATGATTAATATGGACAAAAGCCACATACTCATTCTAGAGAGATTACAAAAAAAAAAAAAATGAGAGTTTTGTACACATCTGCACATTTTCACATATTTATAAACTATTAAAATGGATACCCGATAAACAAGAAAACCCTAAAACTGAGTGAAACCTGTATATCAAACCATCATCAAAGTGGATAAACCTATTCTGCACAAGCTTAGGTCAATGGCATACATGATATTATCCCTCTACTAATATATCTGCTGAGACCACTGTCTATCATGCTGACCAATATTGTCTCATTGTTTCCTTGAATTCCCCCATTTGTCTTTATCCATCTGATGTCTCTTGTCTTATACTTCAAGTGTAAGCTTTCATCTTTCATCGAAAGAATAGTAAATATGGCAGGCGACCAGCTTGGCTTAATGGTGAAATCCTAGCGGATCTTAAACATAAAAAAGAAGCTTACAAGAAGTGGAAGGTTGGACATATGACCAGGGAAGAGTATAAAAATATTGCTCGGGCATGTAGGAAAGATATCAGGAGGGCCAAATCGCACCTGGAGCTGCAGCTAGCAAGAGATGTCAAGAGTAACAAGAAGGGTTTCTTCAGGTATGTTGGCAACAAGAAGAAAGCCAAGGAAAGTGTGGGCCCCTTACTGAATGACGGAGGCAACCTTGTGACAGAGGATGTGGAAAAAGCTAATGTACTCAATGCTTTTTTTGCCTCTGTCTTCACGAACAAGGTCAGCTCCCAGACTGCTGCGCTGGGCATCACAAAATGGGGAAGAGATGGCCAGCCCTCTGTGGAGATAGAGGTGGTTAGGGACTATTTAGAAAAGCTGGACGTGCACAAGTCCATGGGGCCGGACGAGTTGCATCCGAGAGTGCTGAAGGAATTGGCGGCTGTGATTGCAGAGCCCTTGGCCATTATCTTTGAAAACTCGTGGCGAACGGGGGAAGTCCCGGATGACTGGAAAAAGGCTAATGTAGTGCCAATCTTTAAAAAAGGGAAGAAGGAGGATCCTGGGAACTACAGGCCAGTCAGCCTCACCTCAGTCCCTGGAAAAATCATGGAGCAGGTCCTCAAAGAATCAATCCTGAAGCACTTACATGAGAGGAAAGTGATCAGGAACAGTCAGCATGGATTCACCAAGGGAAGGTCATGCCTGACTAATCTAATTGCCTTTTATGATGAGATTACTGGTTCTGTGGATGAAGGGAAAGCAGTGGATGTATTGTTTCTTGACTTTAGCAAAGCTTTTGACACGGTCTCCCACAGTATTCTTGTCAGCAAGTTAAAGAAGTATGGGCTGGATGAATGCACTATAAGGTGGGTAGAAAGCTGGCTAGATTGTCGGGCTCAACGGGTAGTGATCAATGGCTCCATGTCTAGTTGGCAGCCGGTGTCAAGTGGAGTGCCCCAGGGGTCGGTCCTGGGGCCGGTTTTGTTCAATATCTTCATAAATGATCTGGAGGATGGTGTGGATTGCACTCTCAGCAAATTTGCGGATGATACTAAACTGGGAGGAGTGGTAGATACGCTGGAGGGGAGGGATAGGATACAGAAGGACCTAGACAAATTGGAGGATTGGGCCAAAAGAAATCTGATGAGGTTCAATAAGGATAAGTGCAGGGTCCTGCACTTAGGACGGAAGAATCCAATGCACCGCTACAGACTAGGGACCGAATGGCTAGGCAGCAGTTCTGCGGAAAAGGACCTAGGGGTGACAGTGGACGAGAAGCTGGATATGAGTCAGCAGTGTGCCCTTGTTGCCAAGAAGGCCAATGGCATTTTGGGATGTATAAGTAGGGGCATAGCGAGCAGATCGAGGGACGTGATCGTTCCCCTCTATTCGACACTGGTGAGGCCTCATCTGGAGTACTGTGTCCAGTTTTGGGCCCCACACTACAAGAAGGATGTGGATAAATTGGAGACAGTCCAGCGAAGGGCAACAAAAATGATTAGGGGTCTAGAGCACATGACTTATGAGGAGAGGCTGAGGGAGCTGGGATTGTTTAGTCTGCAGAAGAGAAGAATGAGGGGGGATTTGATAGCTGCTTTCAACTACCTGAAAGGGGGTTCCAAAGAGGATGGCTCTAGACTGTTCTCAATGGTAGCAGATGACAGAACGAGGAGTAATGGTCTCAAGTTGCAATGGGGGAGGTTTAGATTGGATATTAGGAAAAACTTTTTCACTAAGAGGGTGGTGAAACACTGGAATGCGTTACTTAGGGAGGTGGTAGAATCTCCTTCCTTAGAGGTTTTTAAGGTCAGGCTTGACAAAGCCCTGGCTGGGATGATTTAACTGGGACTGGGTCCTGCTTCGAGCAGGGGGTTGGACTAGATGACCTTCTGGGGTCCCTTCCAACCCTGATATTCTATGATTCTATGATCTTATTGTTCTGTGTTTGTACAGTGCCTACCACAAGGAGGTCCTGGTCTATGACTAGGATAGGGCTCCTAGATGCTATGATAATACAAATTATCAACGATAATAAGAGCGCCAACTCATTTACAGAATAACTATCCTGAAATATCTGTGTTTAGTCATTCCGTGGTTTGTTGCTATTTTTCCTAATCATGTCATATTCATCACATCTTTCACTTAATCCACATTTTAAAAGGTTCATCACTGTATTTCTGGTGACTTGAACTGCCTCTCTTTCAGGCTTGCCTTGGCTATCTATACTCATGTAGGAGGAAGTGGCAGATTTGCTGCACAGTAGCCACCGTAAGGGATTGGACCCACCTGAACACTGAGTTTCAGAAAGACTTGTAGTTTCTCTGAGGTTTCCCATTTTGCTGGAAGAGAGGCCCTCGAGTCTGAGGAGAATAGTCTTAGGAGCAGTCAGGTAGTCTTTCAAGTGGACAAACAAGTAGAGGCCCATATTATCAAACCCAAGATCTAGAGGATCATGACTTTGGTGATGAAGCTTTATCCTCCCCTATTTTAACTCTATATCAGTGTGGAAATGGCATCATATTATTACTTTTGATGCCTAAAGTCACTTTAGCTGACATGATTTTCAAGAAGAGCTCATATTCTGTTCCTGTTGTGAATAGTGGTGGTACTGGTGGTGGCGTTTTGGAGTACTCTGAAGTTACCAGCGATCAGGACTGAAAAAATCCTAGGGCTAAATTCCCTTCTCCCCTTTAGAAAGAGAAAAACAGAAAAACCCAGCAGCAAAACACATGAAAAGGGTGGAAATTGAGGAGGGGGAAAATGGCCACAATTTCTTCTCTTCTGGGAGGAGGGAATGCCTTGGGGCCTGAAAAGTCAGCCCTGGCTGGTGCTGGCCAGGAAAGAGGCATGGCTAAGGGATGTTCAGATTCAACACATCATCACATCAGCCTCTAATGGCAGAGGTCCTCACAGAGCCTTAATCAAGAATCTCTCTGACAGAAGCATTGAGGGAGAGTATGCTGGGGTGCCACTCCCTGCCCTTCCATTCAGTGAATCCTCCCCTCCAGGGCAGGGGGCCATGCTGTTACACAGGGGTGTCAGTTATACCTCTTTTTGTCAGCTGCAGTCAATCTGAGCCCAAACCTGGGCTTGGTTTGCCAGTAGTATGGGTGATTCCACAGTGGCATATGGCGGGGTGAGTGATGGTGATGGGGTGGCCTGTCTAATCTACCAAAGCATCACATTCAGCAGGAATCTGTTGTTCTTTTTAATCCAAGGGTACATCTATGCTGCAGACTGAGGTGTGACTGTGTGGTACTGTAAACACACCTGAGCTTTGATCAGGCTAGCTTGAACAACAATAGCAGTGAAGCTGCTGCAGCATGGGCTATACAAGTCCACTCAGGGTCCTGGGTATGCACTGGAGTGGCTAGCCTGTGGCTTGACTGCTATTGTTATTTGAGCTAGCTAGATCAAAACTAGCTCAGGTGTGTCTACACCTGCTGTAGTAACACTGTGGGGTAGACATACCCTAAGTGATAAGTGAATCAACACTTCCATGACAGCAAGGAAGTAACAAAGGGAGATCCTTTATACATGAGGATGGGAAGCCATTGCTATGGTATTAGTTTTTTCATCTTTGGATCATCTCTGCATTTCCTTGGCCTCCCTCCAGTATAGATGGCTAGCAAATATGGCTATGTCTCCTCCTATCCATGACACACACACCCACTCTAGGGGCTAACGGATGGGAGGCATACACTGGCTCTATGCCATCTGGCCCTTTTCCTTTATAATGGTAAATCCCAGCTGTCCTCTTGGGTCAGCTTTAAGAGGTATAAAGGAGATACAGTGAGAACTGAAGATAGGGTTCAGTAAAATTAACTCAGCAAGGGCTGTCTGCCTGGCTCCACGGTTATGTTTCTTTGCCATTATTTCTCCATACAAAAAATCCTTTCTGTCCCTAATTGTTGCATGCCATCAAGAAGCAATGATTCTAGTCAACTGCAAACACAAAGGTGCCCTACAGGAGATATACACATGATCCTGCAGCAAAGCCTCGCACTATGTACAGTAAACACATCTTTTTTGTAGCTAGAAGCCATTCACACATGTTAAAGGTTCAATTTTTTAAAAAGTTACTTACATCTATATTACATCATTTTATGGAGTTAGAGCAATTGTAGCTGTGCATGCAAAATATCAATATAGCCATGGAAACCCAACTGTAGACTCGGGGAATGAGCAAAGCTTTTGACACTGTCTCCCACAGCATTCTTGCCAGCAAGTTAAAGAAGGATGGGCTGGATGAATGGACTATAAGGTGGATAGAAAGCTGGCTAGATTGTCAGGCTCAACAGGTAGTGATCAATGGCTCCATGTCTAGTTGGCAGCCGGTATCAAGTGGAGTGCCCCAAGCGTCGGTCCTCGGGCCGGTTTTGTTCAATATCTTCATAAATGATCTGGAGGATGGTGTGGATTGCACCCTCAGCAAGTTTGCAGATGACACTAAACTGGGAGGAGAGGTAGATACGCTGGAGGGTAGGGATAGGATACAGAGGGCCCTAGACAAATTAGAGGATTGGGCCAAAAGAAATCTCATGAGGTTCAACAAGGACAAGTGCAGAGTCCTGCACTTAGGACGGAAGAATCCCATGCACCGCTACAGACTAGGGACCGAATGGCTCGGCAGCAGTTCTGCAGAAAAGGACCTAGGGGTTACAGTGGATGAGAAGCTGGATATGAGTCAACAGTGTGCCCTTGTTGCCAAGAAGGCCAATGGCATTTTGGGATGTATATGTAGGGGCATTGCCAGCAGATCGAGGGACGTGATTGTTCCCCTCTATTCGACATTGGTGAGGCCTCATCTGGAGTACTGTGTCCAGTTTTGGGCCCCACACTACAAGTTGGATGTGGATAAATTGGAGAGAGTCCAGCGAAGGGCAACAAAAATGATTAGGGGACTGGAACACATGACTTATGAGGAGAGGCTGAGGGAATTGGGATTGTTTAGTCTGCGGAAGAGAAGAATGAGAAGAAGATTTGATAGCTGCTTTCAACTACCTGAAAAGGGGTTCCAAAGAGGATGGATCTAGACTGTTCTCAGTGGTAGCAGATGACAGAACAAGGAGGAATGGTCTCACGTTGCAGTGGGGGAGGTTTAGGTTCGATATTAGGAACAACTTTTTCACTAGGAGGGTGGTGAAACACTGGAATGTGTTACCTAGGGAGGTGGTGGAATCTCCTTCCTTAGATATTTTTAAGGTCAGGCTTGACAAAGCCCTGGCTGGGATGATTTAGTTGGGGATTGGTCCTGCTTTGAGCAGGGGGTTGGACTAGATGACCTCCTGAGGTCCCTTCCAACCCTGATATTCTATGAACTATCAAGCTAATTCTGGGGATATGAAAGTTATTATATCACCCAAATACTGAGAATGGGCAGTTGTTTTATCATCTCCAATTAAACAAATGACAGAATTTTAGTGCAGAATGTGCCCTTACACTGACACACCAGACATACAGCTGTCCAATTTGGCTATGTGTTCCCCTCTTCTTCAAGTTCAAGCAATTCCTTCTGTTAAAAATGTTATTCCGGGCAAGAAATGAGTAATGGGAAAAATACTGTAAAAGCACAGGAGAACTAAGTGAACAAAAGGAATAAATGCCAATCTGGAAAATGCTGTAACTCTTTACAGTGTTAACAATAAATCTTTTACCATTTTGCTGCTGCTCCTCCTCTCCAGCGACTGTGGAACCAGCACACTGCTCAAGTTTGCAAAGTTTCTACTGAAATCACAATGGACCATTGTGCTGAAAAGTGTACCAAGAACAATGTGCATTTTACCTTATGTACCTGGCATGTTTGAAGCTGTAATGTGACAATTAATTACACACTAAAATTTGCTTTTCAGTGAGATCTTTAGAATAATGTAAAGCAGAGTTTTCCCACAAAGACTCCAGTATTTAATGAAGGGCTGACCAAATGCTGAGCAAATAGCCACACACATCAGCAACTCTTCTATCACCGTCCTTTAAAAATAACTTTGTTTTTTAATTAACATGGTTTGCTCAAACATTCACATACATTATATGGGCATGATTAGAGGTGGACAACACCACTACAGGCCAACTCACAGTCATTGGTCTTAAAACATTACTGTAAACAGGGAATCATCTTCAAGTAGGTGTGTATCTAGTGGGATCCTGCCAGGATCAATTCTTGGCCATGCACTATGGAACATTTTTTATCAATGAACTGGCAGAAAACAAAATCACTAATAAAGTTTGTAGATGACACAAAAATTGGGGGAGTGGTAAATAACGAAGGGGACAGGTCACTGACGCAGAGCTATCTGAATCATTTGGTAAACTGGGAACAAGCAAATGTGTTTTAATACAGCTAACTATAAATATATACATCAGGAATAAACAATGTAGGCCAGACTTGCAGTACAGAGGACTCTATTCTAGGAAGCAGTAACTCTGAAAAAGACTTGGGGGCTCCTGGTGGATAATCAGCTTTTGACACTGTCTGCTGCAAGGACTTTCTGCTGAATGATTTGCTACTCAGGTCAATTATTGGATAATCCAAGAATTGAACAATCCTATCAAATATGTCAGAATTAGAGGGGATGGAACATACAGTGCGCTATGAAACACTACTCACTCTGCCACATATTTTGGATTTTCAGATATGAAAGCCCTCCAGCATACCAGAATGAAACAGCAAGTTTTTATAATACTGTGACATTCTTAGCACTTGGCTGAGGTCAGTGGGCATTGAGGGTTCTCAGCACCTCTTAAGATCAGACCTACATGATGACACACAAGCAAGGAGTAGACCAAAGACGGGTTTCAAGATTCATTCCAAGCCAGCTACAATTTCATACTCTGCTCTCATGCACCACAGCCCAGATACACATGGGAAAGTTCTACGAGGATGCAACTGAACCCTTAACTGTCAATACATTAGCAGGTCCATGTGGGTTTATATATAAATGCACACATAAAACAGTTGTGATTAGAAAACTTGACAGACATATACAGAAGACTGCAGACATCTCTGCTGAATTATAATTGCTTTAATTGGACCTGTGCTTACTAATATGGCAAAGCTAGAGAGAATTCTTCAATCATGCTACCATTCTACACAAAAGAATAACGCTGTGAAAACAGGCATAAATGAGTTGTAGAAATAAACAGCTTCAAGTTCATTCCCCTCCTGCGGCGCCCCCCATCTTGGAGTTGGCCATCAGGAATATTCATACAACATAAACTCAAACAGAGTATTTTGGAATGAAACATTTTCAGGATTGTGTCACAGTTCAAATGACTACGAGTGTGCCTTTAAGTTAGACACTTCAAGTGAGACCTGCCCACTGTGTTTTAGCAACTTTGGAAGAGTTACAAATGAGCTCTCAATTAACTAGGAAAAGCTGCTTCATTCTACTGCCTTCATTGGTTGAGGGAACCCTATGAATGAAGAATCTAGCCGAGATTTATTTTGAAATGTTTCTGCTTTAAAATTCTTTGGAATGCAAGTGCTAGCACTTAAATTATCTTATATGCTTGTCTAACAAAAGCTCACGGATACTTAATCTTGTGTTCTTTCAAACTCTACTTTTTTATGAGAGCCACCTTGAAGCCCTTAAGAACAAACTCTTGATTCTTCAGCAGCACCTGCTTGTGTTTTTCTTCAGACCCAGGAAAGCTTCTAGCATTTCTATGTTATGTATCTTCCAAAAGACAAACCAATTTTTTAAGCTATTTTTAAAGGACAGCAAAAGTTACAAACGTTTACTAATTTCAGAAGCCTTTTGTTTTCCTGTATTTTTCAAACAGTTTTGTTCTCTACATGGGGTTCAGCAGGCCCACAGCACACCCTAGTAAACACAGCAGGTACAGTTTTCAAAAGTGCCTAAGGCCCACTAAAATTTTACCCAGTGTAACTATGCTGTGATTTAAAAAAATTGAACAGCAGTTATGGACATTTAAAAGCACATACCAAGTAGGCCTAATGACTGTGTCAAAGGTTTTTAACCACAGACTGAATCTGGTTTACTGTTGCCAACCTTCCAGGATTGTCCTGGAGTCTCCAGGAATCAAAGATGTCATGTGATAAAACCTCCAGGAATACAGCCAATTAAAATTGGCACCCCTATAATTCCATGCATATTCAAAGTGAACTTCTCCATGGGCTGGAATAGAGACAGCTGCTCCTGCTGCATCCCCTATCCAAATCCACATAAATTCAGGCCCAATGAGCGTTCCCGTCTATGCCAGACTAACAGAGTAGACAAAAAGGGGCTGTGCAACCTGCATGCATTCCCAGTCCCCTCTGTGCACCACTACCATGAAGCCTTGGCAGCGGGAAGGGTCATTTACCTGTAATGAAAACTCTTTCCCAGTACACACTGTGGTGTATGCTGTGATTACTTATTAAATATAATGAAATAGATCCAGATAATGGTACGTGCACTTCTCTAAATAGTAACCATGATGCAAATTCTCTCCCCTGTGCCAAGCAGAAGTATATGGACAGTCATGGTGGAAAGGTGTCCCAGGGCTGTCACAGGAGCAGAATCCTATTCCTCAGAACACTCTATAGCTGCAGTAGTGTCACCAGTAACTGGGCTCAACACAGGCAAATATAGCAAATTTGCCCATTATCTGCACTGTCACAGATCCACAGGAACATTTTCTATTCTTCTGTCCCACCCGTGCCCCATTTTTAAAGCTCCCTCTGGTGGAGGACAGGGAGTTTCTGTGACGCACCGGTGAGTGGTGTGTGCAGAGTGTCTGTGCACTGAATGTGTTCCCCATTTCCTGGACCCCATCCTCTAGAGAGTGAGACTGCTCTGGTTCCGCCGTATACCTAAAGTGGTGGGCAGGATTTGTTCCTTGAAGCACACTCCAAAGGGATGAGCTGAGTAAACTCAGAGGGTATCTGTCAACATGAATCCAGATCTAAAGATACCCTGAACCTTTAGTATTTCAAAGATGCACGTTTTTCCAGTTAATACTTTTCTAGTATTTCCAGTCAATACCAGCGCAATCTTAAAAACAACAACAAGTTTCAATAACTTCAGGGATTGAAATCAGTGAGACTCACGCAATTACATTGTGAACACATACTACTAAGTCTTAAACTTCCAGAAGCAAACAACTACTGAGTAAAACCTTGAACTCCATCCTTTACTCATCCCACTGAGACCAGATGTTGCTGGGGATTCCTGACATTGGGTCATTTTATGGCATTGCCGCTGGGGCAGATTAAAGGCAACGTTTCAGTCCAAGTGACAAGCTTCCTGGCTTTTCTGGGTGTAAGTCAGATTCGTAACGTTATCTCAATGTCATTTTGTGGTTGAAAAATATTCAGTAACTCATAGCTGTGTCAGGCTGAAATCCTACAGAACAGGTACTGGGCACTTTTGCTTTAAATGATTAGATGTTTTTTTGTGGAAGTGAATCTCACCAAAAAATGAAGTTCAGCAGAAAGTCAAAAGGAGAGTTGAGACCACAGAAATGAAAGGAACTCTACAACTATATGTTCATATTTTCCAAATATAGGATTTCACCATCAGCTCCAGTTTTAACAAGAGCAGCTTCTTTTCTGTGCTCCCTTTGGGAAAATGTTGCATTCAGTGATTTGAGCTGCAGTTTCTAATTATATTTTCATACTGTAATGCTGACTGAAATGCAAATTTGATGACAGAACAATTCGATCCTTGTAAAATAATCACAAAATTACTGTTTCTCAAACCTCAACTCTTACTCCCTGCTATTTAAGAATTTAAATTTAACAGCAGTAAGAGTAGAGCCAAAACACACTATTTTTAACTGTTATCTGACTATAGTTGTCTGCACAGATTTCAGCTTGCTGCAAATGGTTCCTTTTGAAATGTGAATACCAAAAACATTCCAGAGTTTGGCTTTTGTACTTGAACTTGGTACAAATCATGGAGTAATCATTTACTTTGCTTTCCCAATATCATATGCATGGCATCTGGGTTTAGTTAAAAAAGCAACTGTTGATTAAAAGGCTAAATCTCCATTGAAAAAAGAAAAGGAGTACTTGTGGCACCTTAGAGACTAACCAATTTTATTTGAGCTGTAGCTCACGAAAGCTTATGCTCAAATAAATTGGTTAGTCTCTAAGGTGCCACAAGTACTCCTTTTCTTTTTGCGAATACAGACGCTGCTACTCTGAAACCTATCACGATTTAGTTACTTTTAACAGGGTTGAAACTAACTTCTGCAAAAAATGTGATTTAAGGGCCTGGTGCTTTACTGGTTTTCCCGTGGTGTGATTCCACTGACTACAACACAGTTACACTGGTTTTATGGTGGTGTAACAGAGTGGAACATTGGGCCCTTAAAATGCCAGCAGAATTGGCACTCTTGAAAGGTTTTCAAATCCATATATGAAGATTCAGAGTATTGCAAGTAGAAAGCTTTTATTAAAAAGTTGGCTTAGATTGTATCGGCAAGAATTGACTTATCTTTCTAGCCTATTTTTAGATTGTCATTGTCCATCAACTCACACAGATCAAGGTACAGTCACTAAAACAATAAAGTTATTTCTAGAGTAATGTATCAACAATTGGAGCATGGTTTTTAATTTTACAAGTTGAATCCTGTTTTGCAATGAGCTTTATATTCCATTTTTAGCCAAGTTCTCCCTTAAGGTGAAGTACTCTGATTCTACAGTAATTACCTGTCAGTTCACTCTTCTGTATGGATAAAGAGACAAGACTGTACAAAGGGATAGTCTCCTGATGTGTGCAAAGGACAGAACACGGAGAAGTGATCTAAATTGTGGGTTCTCAACCACCCTCCTATACAGGAAGGGGAAGCCTGAATTTTTTTTCCCCCTGTGGGTATGGTGCATGGGATCATCACATAGATTGAGAAATCAAATTCTAAATTATGCCATCTTGTTAACGTCACAAACACAGAAGATAAATCAAGTGTTAGTCAGAAAAATGCTTCATAACATACAGGATTAACCAGATTTAAAATACTCTGTCCCTGGGAGCTGTGCATAGCATTAGGGATCTTTATCATTAGCCATCTTCCTCATTTCACATGAAGCAAGGATGTGTGCATTTCCCACAGTTTCTGCATTCTGAACTCAAGGTTGGTCTCTCAAACAACCAACTTCCTCACTGTTGGATTCTTAATAGTAGATAAAAACAAGGCATTCTTCTGATATTCATATAGGACCCAATGCTGAGAGGGACTGAGTGTCTTTAGATCCCACTGAAGTGGATGAGAGACAATAGCTCTCATCGCCTTGCAGAGTTGGACAACACTTGGTTCACTCAGTTTAATCAATACTCTTGTACTTCACACCTTCTGTAATAATATTGCTAGAACCATTTTGGTCAAATGGGGAACTGTTCGTCTTCCTTCCACAGATCAATCTAATCCTTTTATTAAGACTTGGTTATTATTGCTAAAGTAAAACATATCTTTAAAAGATGGAATTGATGTGCCGTTAATTAAAATAATTTTAAAATAGACCCATGAATAATTCATGTGGCAACCACCATATGAATTATTTCCCACTAAGCAGGCATTTATAATGATATTAAGCACAATATAATCTATGGGAAATTGTATTCATGATATAAATTAATGTGATTGTGCCTCTGCATTCATGGTATGGCACTAGTGAAACAATACACAAAGCTTGGTAGACAATGGTTTACATACATGGGACGGATTCTGAAAATGTGAATACAAATAATTTGTTGTCCTACTCAATGCAAGTAAGTAATTGACTGGTGTATATAATTGCTTTCAGATTCTGGCCTGGTCACTATAAATGAGTCAACATATATGCCTTTTATTAAACATTTAGGGCTAGATTCTGCCACTACTTGTTGTGTAGTACCTTACTCAATGAATAAATCTCCTTGATTTCAGTGAGCCAGATTTCTGTAATCTCTCTTCATACATGGATATATGGTGAGCAATTACTCATAATAGTAGTCCAAATGGCTCACCTGTGTATGGGGTGCACAATCTAATGCAACAGGACAACAGGCAGAGTCACTATGTAAGTGTGAATAAGAGTGGTATTAGAAAGTCTCCACTCCAAGGACAAACAAACTTTCATGTAAGATTTTAAATGATCATGACGTTAATAAGAATATATTAACCATATAGTATTTCAAAGTAGTTGCAACATTATAGATCTTAATTAAATTTACCTAAATAAAAAAGTAGAGTGTACATAAAATCTGACGCTTTACCATTAGGTGAAATTTTTTTTTTTAATGTAGTTTAAAAATATAGAATTTTTGCAGAAGATTTAAACTCCAAAGTATAGATTTAATACCAAGTACAACTGTTTTAAGATTTTAGATGCATTTATTTCTGGCGTTCTGTTTAAGCAAATTTATTCTAGACTATTCTTTTCAGAGGTGCTTTCAGTCTTAATATCTATTGGTTCACTTTTAAAAACAATTATTAATGCCACCATACTTGAATATGTATCTGTTTCTTTATAGGTTTCAGAGTAGCAGCCGTGTTAGTCCGTATTCGCAAAAAGAAAAAGAGTACTTGTGGCACCTTAGAGACTAACAAATTTATTTGAGCATAAGCTTTCATGAGCTACAGCTCACTTCATCGGATGCATCTATATATGTTTCTATATAGTTATCTTTCTTACTGCATTGCATTTTAAATTGTTGCGCAGCTCTTGAGTGCTTCAGCAGAGGGGCAGGTTTAAAAAAAAATCATCAAAGTTTAAAGGTTTTATTGTTAGCTCGGGAAATGGTGGCACATAGACATGCTAGAATTATCAAATATATTTTTTCCAGGAAAGAACACACACGGCTTCATCTGTGATCTATTCTTAGAATTAATAATATAAATGTACCCACACACTAATGTAGCCAAAGATTTACAACTTTAAGAAGTGATGAATTCTGCTCTTGGTAACAACTTCCTTTCAAGAAACGTAATTTAAAAAAAAAAGTTTCAGGAAAAAAAAAAGCCAATGTAGCATTTTACTTTTCAACTAGTACTGCATTGTTCATCCTACAACTCTTTTTTTTTTAAGCTAATCTTTTCTGTTTCTCTTTGTGGGATAAAGAGTGGTTAGAATAGCTCATGTGTAGGGGAGAAAAGGGGTAGGAGCATACATTACAGTTATCTTAGTATCTTGGCATATTTCAGATTATTTCTCAGGAAGCTGTTGACCCATTCCTCCGTAAACATAATACAGTCAATCTATCACATGCCCCATGGCTCTGATAAAAGGCTTTAACATTGTATGATTGCAGCATGTGCTAGGAGCATGCATGAACACAGATGATTTAACAGAGAACTTTTGGAGTCTGGTAGCATAATGTTCCTATCAATGTCTATTGTTGGCTTGTTAAACACATCGGGAATTAAAAAAAGAAAATAGATTCTCGAGTTTAATCTGAACAAGACAGCAATTTTAAAACGTTCCAACAATACACAAAGCTGTACTGATGCCTAAACCAACAAAATTCCTAACAAAATTATTTTTGTGTAACCAACACGGAATATTTTGCTGATGTTCCTCTATATTGTTATGTAGTGGTTTAAAGTGTCAAGCAAGAACTACTTACTATATTTTATTTTCCCTTCACGGACCATTAATCCAAATTTAACTTTGCTTTGCTGTCTGCACACAGAATTAGTAGCTGGAAGCTGCTCTGCAGTTGTCTGTAGTTGCTCATCAAGGCAAACTTGCAGCCAAAACAAACCAGCAAAAAAAAAAAAAAAAAAAACCCCAACCACAACACGCTTTAAAAAAAAATATATATTATACAAGCGTGTTGTATAATAATATATATTATAATACCTGATTTTAGAAATGCAAGGCGTTAGTAGTCCATGCCCTGGCAGCCCCTGGGAAACAGCAGCAGCAGCAAGGGGGATAAGTCCAGCATCCACTAGATTCTCACAAGCCTTTGGCTGTGTGGACTAAACCACAGACTCTGCCTCCAGCTGACGTCAAAGTCACTGTCACATGGCCAGATGAAAGCCAAGAGAGCAGTGGTTGTCGTAGCAACCACAGCACGGCTCTGAAATTATTTCAATAGGTCATCTGTCATACTGCGTGCACATTTGAACCATCACGGGCTCCCTGACAACCCGAACACCACGAGCTCGCTTCAGTTCGCTAGGAGGAGGAGGAGTCGTTGCTCGGGGGTGTTTTCGCTCATGTCCCTTTAGGAAAAGGCACTTCAGTGAAAAAAAAATAATAAAATAAAAGAAACCCCTCCTCCCCAAACTCACTTCGATGCCCGTCATCAGTCCGATGAAAAAAGCCCCGCTCCACCCCCGCCGCCCAGGAACCAGCAGCCGCCCTCACAGCACGTGGCGACTCGGTCTCCGCGGATGGCCTGCAGGCTGCTCCGCACGGTCACCGGCCCTAACAACGCCCGGACCGGGGTTTGCACAACGGGGGGTGGGGGTGTGAAACGAACATACCGGGAAAGCGC
The DNA here is from genome assembly GCF_015237465.2 of Chelonia mydas. Lineage (NCBI taxonomy): Eukaryota > Metazoa > Chordata > Testudines > Cheloniidae > Chelonia > Chelonia mydas. The sequence goes on along the minus strand of NC_057850.1, from coordinate 37,003,319 downwards.
ACGCGGCTGCGCGGTTACTGACAGCCCCAGCCAGGGCCGGCTCTACCCTTTTTGCCGCCCCAAGCAGCGCGCCGACTTGCCGCCCCAGCCAGCGGCGGAAGAGAGAGAGAGAGGCTGCCGCAGAAGTGCCGCCGCTGCGGAAACGCCCCCAGGGCTCACGGACTGACGGCCGCCCCGTGCACCTGCCTGGAAGGCGGCTGCCTGGAGCCCGCCCTGGCCACGGCGCTGCCGGGCGTCAGCTGCCTCGGGAGCCCAGCTCCGCGGTAAAGCGGAACGCGGCCAGCAGAGCCCCGCACCGAGGCAGACCACGCACGGCAGCGTGGCAAATCAACATTGTGCGAGCCTGAATGAGAACAGCTGTAGGACCCCAGCTACGCTCCCCGCTAACATGCGAATGACTTGGGGACCCTCCCCCCCCCCCCCACCATCCTGCTCCAAGCACATTGTTTAGAGAAAAGAAAGCCTGTATTTTTCCTGCTGCTCTGGATAGAAATGTCGTGGGAAGAAAACTACCAAAAATAAAATAAAATAAAATAAAAGCCTTACAAACACGGGTCCAGTCTTTACCCACCTTCTAGCGCCCTAGATACAGCACCAGACGCCGATTTTCTTGAAACTTTAGAGGACCTAAATCAGCTCTTTTAGTCAAATTGCCACTTTCCTTCTGTCTATACATTGCCACACATCCAGAGCTTTGTAGCTGCTGCAGAAGGGGGCAGGGTGGGAGAATTTCACCTTTCATAAGTGACAAGGAGAAAGAGGGGTTCTAACTGGAAATTATTTTTATGCTCATCTGAATAAAGGCAGATGACAGTCAGTACAGAAGAGCAGATTAAGACAAACAAACAAAAACCCACATACACACGGGCTGCATGATCATAATTGGGGACACAATATCCTACAGAATGGTGACAGCAAATCAAACAATGTTAGTCCCTCTGAAGTTAGTTTTAGCCACCTCACATTAAGAAAGCTATAGCAGAAATGGAAGAAACCTAGGAAAGGATAACAAAGAGCATTAGCGGAAAGGCTTTCATCCATGTAAGGGAGAGACTACAAAAGGTTTAGTATAGGAAAGAGGAGAGCTAGAGGGGAGATGACTGAAGTAAAAAGAGTCAGTTGAAAACTGACCAGCCCTCCTTTTCACTCTGTTACAGAACAAGACAACTTGATGAAATTAAAGGACACTAATCTTTAGAACATTAAAAAAAAAAACCCAAAACCAACTATTTTATTCAGTTTTTAGTGAACGTATTAAGTTCTCTTCTGGAAGAGTTTATCAGCTATTCAAATACTGTGGTTAGATTTAAAATACACCCAAATAATTTCACTACCAGAAATACTTGTGCAATAGCGATTGAAGCTGAGATAACAGTGAGTAATCAAATTTCATGCTTCAGGGCATACAATCATTGCCTGCAGCAGCTAGAGAAGAATCCCTTGCCAAGAACAACAGTATGGCACAATTACTAGGTGCCTTCTCAAGGAGATATTGCCTTCCTTTTCAGCAGCCACCATGAGCCACTACCAGCACCAGGAGATGAGGCTGATCCAGTATCAAGGTGCTCCCTGGTGCTAAGGGGACCAAAATTCAGGGTTTTTTTCCTCCACCTTTTCCTACATGATCTTAGGCAAGTAATTTAGTTTCTCTCTCCCGCAGTTCCTCACCTGTAAAATGAGATAAGAGCACTTCCCTAGCTCATGGGGGTGTTGTGAGGTCACGAAAGCTTATGGTCAAATAAATTGGTTAGTCTCTAAGGTGCCTCAAGTACTCCTTTTCTTTTTGCGAATACAGACTAACACGGCTGTTACTCTGAAACCAGAAAAAAGATAGGTGCTCAGATGTAAATTTTTTTTTAAAAACTAATGTTAAAATTATATAATACACAGGTTAAGAAAAGAGTGTCTGTACATCTGGGTGTAGTGTTTAGATTATCCAAAAGTACAAAATCTGGTTTAAAAGCCCTAAACTACATATAGTAGATAATCTGCAATAAACCAAATTTAGGTGAATAAATTTAACAATACAGTTTAGGAATTAGAATCTGAATACTTGGGTACATCACTCATGAAAAGTTATACAGAGAGTTAGTTGTAGAAAGCAAATATAGGAATGAGTATAGATTGTCCCTCAGTAACTGAGCATTTAGGATAGGTTGTCCCTTAGTAGATATAATCCATCAGAGAAGTATTTCAGTTACTTTCCAATTTCCCTTCTCATCAGCACTCCAGCTCATCTCTCCTGGTATTGTCGATATCCAGTGATGTGTTCTATGTAGATGTCCCTTGACCACCTGATGGCACCTGACACTATGAGTTGCCACATCAGCCGAGTGTAGTGTTGACCCATTCCACATTCTCTCAACACTCGCTTGTTACTGGGGCCCCATTTGCCCAGGGCGTCAACGATCAGAGCGTGAGTTTGAATCTTTTGCCCCTAGCTCTCAAGGTGGCGGCCAGAGGGGCATATTTCTCCAGCTTTCAAGATCAGGTGTCATGGTAAGCCAGGGTCCTGTTTTCAAAGGGAACTGTGACATCCACCATGATGATCTCCTTCCGTTCCTTGTTGGTGGTGACGATGTCCGGTCGCAGTTGGCTGTCCGTTCTGGGGATAGTGGAGCTCACAGCCACCTTTCCCATGGGTGGCGGGATGGCTCTGACTAGGTGATCTTGGATGGCGTTGTATCGCAGCTCCTAGGCTCTGGAATAGGGCTTGCAGCTACACAGGACGTGGGGTAGCATCTCGTTGGCATAGCTACACTTCCTGTATCGCTTGTCCCAATTCCCGTGGCGGACGGCTCCGTTCAGCGGGACACAGTTGAGCCGGGGCCTGTGGATGAATCTCCAGTCAGCAAATTGGGTGAAGCTGCACCCAGGGAGGAAGTGGTTGCTGGCATCCCACTTGCACATCACCTCAAAGGCCTTGCTCTGGTCCAGCTTCCGTTTCAGGTTTTTGATGTACTGGCAGCAGATGGTATCCTTCAGCATCCTCTCCAGCATGGTTCTAGCTCTTGGAGTGATGATTGTGTGCTCCGTGTTTTTCACCTCTGGCACTAGGACTCCCAGTCCTGGCGTTCCTCGCACCATGTTCCTCGCACCATGTTCCTCGCACCATGGCAGCTGATACACTTCTCCAATCATCACGTGGCATTGTCGTCTGAGACATGTGGAAGATAGAGGTTGTTCTTTAATTCTATCAGCAAAAGCCCTGAATAGTCTGAGCATGTTCCTATATGATTTTGTTGTCTTGACATAAAAAGAAAGTGCCCCCACTGCATCTAGTGGTTGAAGTTTAGCTGCCCCGGGGGTTGAACAAGGTTTGGGAAAGAAAATTGGGAGGTGATGGATTGACTGATATGGAACTGAGACAACCTCGGGCAGAAACTAGGGGGGTGTGGGGGAGGCCTAAGAGTGACTCTGTCCTTATGAAACAGTTATAAATGGGCTAGGAAGGGTTAGATTTTTATTGATAAACATCAGTAAACATCAAGTTCATTGTACACACACAAATCCATGAAAAAATATTTCCATTGACAGCAATCAAAATTTACAAATAGGCAAGGTAAGAAAAATTCTTCATAAGAACTTCTTAGAGTGAAAATCTAGTGATTTGGATTTCTGAATTAGGCTTATTAAAAATGGACTAGCAAATGAATAGTAAAAGTAGGTATGATTGGTTGATGATTTGATGATTTAAGGATATTTAATTGTGTATTATATATTTTGTATACATTTGCTTTTTATAGGTGATGCTGACCACTTGTGTTTTAACAGTTTATTAAACTTTAAATCTCAACGTCTGTCATTAAATAAATGTCTGACTTCTACCACCATAATTTCCCACAACTGTGAAAATTTAAAAATATATAAAAATCTTAAAAAAGGCTTAAAATAAACATCAATTATATCCACTGAAATTATATTAAAAAAATAATAATTCTGCCAAATCTATTTATAAGGAGGACCTGCCATGAAGGCCTGAATCTCACCTGCCCTTTGAGCTGATGTAATGGCTACCAGAAAGGCAGTCTTCACTGATGGGTGGTACAATGACTAGGGTGCTAAGGGCTCAAAGTGGGGACCCGTCACCCTGAAAATATATCGAGGTCCCAAGCAGGAAGGGACTCCCAAAGTAAGTCAAAAATTTGTACGAGAACCTTAAGGAATCTTGCGACTGTATGCTCCTAGATAGTAGGATGATGCTAGATGGATCCTTATGGAGCTGATGGAAAGCCCAGAATGTTTCAGGGCTAGCAAATAGTCCAATATTGCTGAAACTGGTGATGTCACGGGAGAAAACTGGTGCAGAGATGCCCAAATAGAAAACTTCTTCCATTTAGCTTTGTAAGGAACTCTGGTTGAAGGTTTCCTGCTTTGGAGCAGAATGCTCTGAACCTCTGCTGAACAGCTTCTTTTGGTGGGCATCATCCAGCCCAGATCCAGGCTGTCAGCTGTAATGAAGCTGGGTCCGAGTGTAGGATCTGACTGTTGTTCTGTGCGACTTTGTCAGCTTCAGCCAAAAGGGTGATGGGGGGCTGTATTGCAAGGGTCATCAGATCTGAGTATCCAAACTGCCTAGCTCATGCTGGGGCTATCAGAATCATCAGTCCTGCATTTTGCTTCAGTGTCCTTGTTATCATGAGAGTCAGTGGAAAGGCACACATCAGTCCTGGTGTCCAGGGGATCAGAAAGGCATCTGTTAGGGAGCCTGGACTGGAGCCCCCTCTGGAACAGAGCATCTGATATTTGTTGTTCTGGTCTGCGGCAAACAAATCTATTTCTGTGAATTCCCACTTGTGAAAGACGTTCTGTAGCACTGAGTTGGAGAACGGCATGCTAAACTGATCTGACAAGTTGTTCTGAAGGCTGGGAAGGTGCAGAACCACCAGTGTGAATTGGTTTGGAATGAATCAATTCCACAGCCGCATAGTTTCTAATCCTGACAGAATGGGGATAATATTGCTTCCCCCCTTGCTTGCTGTCATAATGCATAGCTGTGATGTTGTCTGTCAGACTTTTATCTTGTGGATCCCTAAAGTGGAGGTAGGAAAGTTGGCACTCCAGGTGAATGGCTTCAAGTTCTAAGATATTTGTATGGGGGTGAACTTCTTGAGGGGATCATGGGTCCTAAATTTGAAGGTAATCTAAATGAGCCCCCATGCCAGAGTGGAGATGTCTATCACCAAAGTCTGGATAGACAGAGGAACACAGAAAGGTACTTGGTTGCACACCTGCAGTGGTTCTGTCCCAGTTTAATGAAGAGAGGACTTTGTGAGGGACTGTGACCTCCATATCCTTTCAGTGTCTAATGGGCAGTTACACTGATTTCAATCATCTTTGCATGCAGTGTAGATGAAGTCTGGCATGCTGGGTGACATAAGTGCAGGAGGCCATGTGACCTAGAAGTCTGAGACATGTTCTCGCTGATGTTTTTAGGTAAGCTTGAAAATGGTTGATGAGAACTAATCTTGTTTGGAATCGCTCTTGTGGAAGGTAAGCTCTCACTGGCCTGGGGATAGATTCACAAAGGGACTTAGCTACCTAACTGCCACTTTAGGACCTAAATCCAACATTTAGGCACAACTGGCATTCAACTAACCTAATCCTGGAAGTGCCTAAAGTCCCTAAGTGTTAAATTTTCAGCTGTTAAAGTCCCCACGGTGCCTAAATTTCAGCGGCTGAGCATGAGTATGGTTGCCTCAGTCCTGACCAGCAGCTCGGCAACTATCTCATACCTAAGACCCAGCAGGATCCTCAGAGTAGGCATTGCCCTGCCCATTTTGCCTGCAGAGCCCAATTCAGGAGGTGTTCTCAGAGCACATTTAATTCCACACAAAATGTCTGAGGAGGCTGATTACCCTTATAATCTTTAGCCCGGTGGTGAGGGCACTCACCTGGGATGTGGGACACATGAGTTCAATCCCTCTACCTGCCTGATATGGAGCACCTCAGAGTGGGGTCCACAAAAGCTAGCACACTAGGCAGGGAGCTGCCTACATTAGCCCATAGCTGATGCTGACAAAAGGGCTGTGTCTTAAGCCCCACCCCATCAGGGAATTAGGCACTTAACTCCCCGCTGGAAGGAGGCAACTATTTCCACTGGGGACTCTCTCTTCCCAGGTGCCTAAGCTATTTCTTGATAGAACAGTGGCAGTGCCCTCCCAACTCCACACAAAATGGCCATAGGAGGAGGATTCCCCCTCTAGCTCCAGTGGTGAGGGCACTCACCCAGGATGTGGAAGTTTTCAGTTCAGTTCCCCCCTCTACCTGATGAAAAGTCAGGAATTGAATATTGATCTCCCACCTCTGAGGTGAATGCCCTAACCTCCAGACTGTGGAATATTCTCCTGTGGTTCTTACTCATCCTCTCCTGTTAAAGCTGTTCCACTGTGTGTAAAATAATTAAATGTGCATTAGGCCAGGGGTGTGCTTTTTTCACACCCCTGAGCAACATAAGTTTTACCGACAAAAGTGCTAGTGTAGACACAGTGAGCACTGGGAGTGCCTGTCATTAATGGGCATCGAAGCATTAGTTGCAGTGATTCCAACCAAAAAACACAAAATGGGTGTAACAATGTTTGACTAGATGAAAGTAGATCATTATGTTTAAACAAACTCTTATCTTTGAAAAATCCCATTGCAGACTCCTCATTTTATTATAATCATATCTACGCTTTTTGTTTGGGCAACGACAATTTAATCTACGTACCAAGCAACACAGGTCTTTATAGTAACAGCAGCTACAGCCACTGCCTTCAGGTGAAATTCACGTGTGTGCAGAAGGCCAGCACAAGGCCTAGACTGCCTTTAAGTTCCACTTAAGCTCTATTTTTCTGTCTCGTGCCCAACTGATATGTCTCCACTGTATCTTGCTCTTCTAATGTAAAATGAACCCTCCCCACCCATTCCCACTCCTTTTTAAAATTTATTCCTTCTGCGGATATTCAGAAAGGGGGAACGGCAGCCTGTAGCAAAGTTCTTTAAATATGGATATTGTTTATTAGGATATGCTAATTATATGCATGTGAATATTATAATTCTTTTCCAGTCAGCTCAAAGATATATAAAAGTGTGAGGGGTGCGGGGGACAGGGACAGTCCGCCACAGAAATTAAGAGAAGCCTAAAAGTCAACCTTTCTATTTTACAGGGCTCAGCTGAAATCCTGTCAGGCCTGCCTCCAACAATGACTGGAAAAGAGCTTCTCCACAGAATAATGTGACTGAAAGCTTCGCTTCTCCCCAGTGCTTAAATGTAATTCAAAACCGTTTTCCAGCAGCACTGACAAGCTTGAAATCAGTAAAACATACAGAAAAGGAAAAGCAACAGCATTCACCCTTTGGAGGGCGCAGAGCATACCTACTTGCAAATACTGATAGAAAAGTTGTCATTCCCCTGACTTACTATTTTAACTTTTACATGGTAAAATCCCCAACTCCAAATTAGTTTTGCTCATAAGGTCAACATAGCAGCAGCTGGGTGCTACGCAGCAAGAGACACACCAAGAGGGGAAAAATGAAAAAAAAAAAACAGGTTAATTTATCCTGGCACCACAAACACTATGATGCCTTAATCAAAGGCATATCCTTATTGCTGGGTGTCATTACAGGGCAGAAGGTTGTTTGGACGCTTTACCTGTGCATTTCCATACCTTAACACATTTGGCTTCCTTTTAATTGTAACCTTAACTCTAAATTTCCTGAACGTGGTTTTGGGATAATTACAACAACTTTGTAATGGTTTTTACCCTTATGTTGATACAGCCTTAATTCCACCATAACATCCTTTTCCTTCTTGGAATTTAGAGTGGGCTATTAACTGTAGTATCTAGGAGAAAATGAAAGAAAGTTGTAGTGACAAGAAAAAAGAGGGTAGGGCTTTGGGAATGTTAAAAGGAAATAAAGGAATTAGCCAGGGCTTAAGGTGGCCTCCAGAAATGCCAGGTGATCAGAAACTATAGGGATAGACACTAATCTAAGAAGCTAGACAGTCCATGCAATAGAAGTTGATTACTCACAACAAAATTTTAGGGCTTAAATAATTTGCTGAAATGTAAATGCTATCCCAAAAGCAACCAATCTTCTGAGAGCTGACGCAGAGCTCTCCCTCTATTGTCCAGGCCAGGTCTGCAATGCTATGCAACTCCACCCACTGTAACCCTCGGAAATAACTATATGCACATTTGTTCTGTGCTAGCAGCTCTTGCTGCCTTATATTCCAGCTCTTTCATGTAAGACGCTTGGAGACGCAGAGACTCTCAGTCAGAGGCTTCCAGACTGAACAACCCCAGATGCTACTGCAAGACTCGAGCTCTACCTCCTCACACATTCAATGTGACTGCAGAGCAATTCCTTGGACTCCCAACCTATCCAGCTCCCTGGGGAAATGTCCATGCCTCTTCCCAGTCTGACTGTCATATGTGACAATTCGCTCCCTGGGAATATCACCTCCCTGACCTCCCAACAGGAACAGGTGTGGGGTTCTGATGACAGGTGGGGAGAATGCAGGGACAGGGATGAAGCTAGCATGTTGAGGTAAAGAAATCTAGCCTTCCACAATTAGTAGGAAGGGAAGGAAGACCCAACCATCTCAAAACCAAATTAGAGACCTTGCTGCTCTCCTCTTTGCTGGAATAGTAGTAAAGAGTCTGTTGCATCAGCAGATTCCTGTACTATAAGTTAACAAGGAGAGATGACACCAGGATCAGTGGTGTATGGCTGCTCAGTTCTAGGAAGGGATTTTGGGATTGGAGATCTCCTACTTACTGGAGGTGTGATGCAAAAAGAATGGCTAGATAAGTTCATGGCGGATAGGTCCATCAATGGCTATTAGCCAGGATGGGCAGGGATGGTATCCCTTGCCTCTGTTCACCAGAAGCTGAGAATGGGCGACAGGAGATGGTTCACTTGATGATTACCTGTTCTGTTCATTCCATCTGGGGCACCTGGCATTGGCCACTGTTGGAAGACAGGATACTGCACTAGATGGACCTTTGGTCTGACCCAGTATGGCCGTTCTTATGTAATCGTTACAACACATCTCCTCTCAGAGCCATAGATTGATTCCAAGGCCAGAAGGTACCACTGTGATCATCTAGTCTGACCTACTGTGGAACACAGGCCATAGAACTTCCCCAAAATAATTCCCAGAGCAGATCTTTTAGAAAAACATCCAATAATCCATCGTTCCTTGATTTGTGATGAACTGAATCGGGCCTGCTGTATCATCCGCCAGGAATCATTAATGCAAGCTAGATCACCCATCTCGTGCCTGATAAGATCCTGGGTGTTAGAGAGGTCTTTTCTACACATTGAACTCCAAGAGTAGAAGGACAGAGCATCACTAGAAAGTCTCTGCTTGCTTCTGTCGCCAAAGATCCTGGCTGAACACAGTGCAGAGACTCCATTTTAAACGTCCTCCACTTGCAACTGCATTAATTAATTTTCTAACTTCTGGTGCTGTAAACTCACCTTGTGATCTGTGTTCTTTCTGCCTTTTATATCATCACCACCAGTAATAAGATTCTGCAACCAGAGCTTTGCTAATTGTTGATGGTACAGAAGGAGGAACAGAATCCAGTTCATTCTCCCATCGCTTTACTGGCTTTGCAGTGCTAACAATAGATCCATTTTATTTTGGCCATAAGCTAAGTAGAATACTTACACGGTGCAGGTACGCTGCACAAGATGACATTTGTACATACAGAAGGCCAGTGTAAACCAGCATAGCAACTTTTACAACAATTCACACCAGATAAGGATCTGACAACCCTCTCCCCCGCTTTTTTTTTTTTTACACTATAACTACATCTAAAAATTGTCATGGAAGTTCTTACATATTTAAAGTCCTTTTTAAAACATCCACAATTCTGTTGCTTTAAAAAGGCAAACAAAACAAAAATGGTAACATACCAAAACCAGCATGTTTAGCTTTGTATCTAAAAGAGCTGTTTATGTTCCTATTGGCACCAACAAAGTAGATACCGAAAGAGAGACGGAGACAGAGCTCAGCAAATGTAGTCATGTTAACTTCTGCTCTCTCTGACAAATAGGATGGACAAAACCCATGGGAAAAGACATTTTATTTTTCAAACAGCTAAGAGGCATTACAAGCAGCGGAGGTTTTGAAATGAAAACCATAAAACAAAAGTGGTTCACTACTTCCCATGCACGAATGATGAGCTAGTGAAAGAATTATTGTTCAAGTCAAATCAGGTGGAAGATGGTTTCTCATGAATGCAGCATTATAAGAAAATCCCAAGCTCTCCATTTTTGTTATAGCCGTTAGCACCAGTAATTTCCGTTCTCAAGGAGCAATAATGATTCAGTCCTCAAGAATCAACAATTTGTACTCTTAATTATGGAATGGTCAGATAACTTTGATTACAGCTTTTGGGTTTTTTTATGGAGCTGTCTTTTCAAGCAGTGAGAAGACCTAGCAAATATAAGGTTTATAGTATGAGCAATAACACCTAGTATTAATTCCCAAGATAAAGTTCTCTAATATGTGTTATAAGGGAATTGTAGAGACCTCCAGAAACTCCAGCAGACCTATGAACTGTTTTGACGTAATGTCTCACAGAAGGGATTATTTGATTAACAAGAATAATTCTAAAATTTTGTCATCGCCTACCTTTAGGGCTGTTGATTTATGTGAACAGACTGGGACAAATTGGGGTCTGCACAATAGCCAAAATATGTGCAGGTTTTGTCTTGCACCTGGCTGTGGTACTGTAAGCACAGTTCAAAAGTTAGGGTATTTGTATGGCACAATTCAGTGTCTATGCTCTGAAGCAGGGAACTCCAGGTTAAAAAAACAGTGAGTTTTCTCTCTGAATCATGCAGAACAGGTCACAGCACACACTCAAATGTAAGTGATATTTACTGCTTTGCTGTTTCCCTCTTTCAGTCTAATAGTCTTGGTGTACATTATCCTTCATTCTTTATGCTTTGGCGTATTTGGTTTATTTGTTTTTGTGAATTTAGCCTACAGATTGCACTATAGTTACAGGGATGAATCTGATTCCTTATATTTAAATAGCGAGATTTTTTTGATAGATGAATTGTGTTCCTCAGTTATATTTTAAAAATATCGCAGCAATAATTTTAATTTTAATTCCAGCCCCGCATCTGAGACCTGTACTGGGATATGAAAATACAAACTCCACCAGCTTATCACTAAGTACCAAATCCTGCCCCCACGTCTATACATGGAAATGATGCAGTTACACTGCAGAAACTGGGGAGAAGGAATAGGTTTTGGGGGCCTCCTCCCATGATGCTCTGCTCCACGGTGGTCTCTGCCCCCCAGTATGCATGTTTTTTTGAAGAGCAAGACAGGGGAGGGATGGTAGGTCTGTGGCTTTGCAAATACTCTAGGCAAATACAAGCTGCGTGGCTTCTACAGCTCTGAAGCTGCAGTGACATCTTAGAAGAGGCTCTGCTATTGCTCTGAGTCCAGGGGAGTGAGAATTCTTTCCTCCCCAGTCCTGCCCCCCGAGAGTAGCTCATTACAGAGCCTGTCTCTAGGAATTGGCCCTGGAGCAGTAGCAGCTGTGCTGAACTGGAAAGCACTCTTGCATGAATTCCACACTGCTGTCACTGTAATACCAGGACACACTGTTAATATTTACAACAGATGAAAAACCTTAGTGCTAATTGCTGGAAAAATGCCATAATTTATTAACCCCATCAGTAAATCCTATAGCATTATCCAAAATACTTAATTCAGTGTTGAATTTGGATATCCTTAAGGGTAATATATACAAGGGCCATAGCTAATTAATTACTTATATTGTGTTACAAGTAGTTTCAGGTACTACATTTGTCCCTAAGTCCTCCTGCTAATATTTTTGTGGTTTTACGATCATATTTTCCAATTTTTTAAATATTTTTCTCTCCTTTTACTGTGTGGAAGACCCACATAAACAGCAGGGAAAACTAGGATCTTGATCCTGCAATCACCTAAGCACATGGATAACCTTATTCCCATTGGGACTTCTCAGGTGAGTAGAGTTAAACAGGTACACTTAAGTATTTGCAGGATCAGAGCCTTACTGACTGACAAGCACAGTGGAAACCGACTATACACAAAGTGCCATCAAGTACACCAAAGAAAGAAAGAAACAAAATAGGCATTTTTCTCTCAAATCTCCTTCAGTTACAATGATCTCAGGTGCTGCTTATAACAAGAGCTCATTGAAAAAACAAAACAAAACACAGAATATTTTAGTTCCAAAGTTTTGAACAGGAACAACTTTTGTTTATTCAAAATTTTTCATAATTTTTTCAAAATCACAACTTCTGGGTTGCAAGCATTTTTATTTTTGAAAATTTTTGTTTTTCCTTCCCCTCCATCCCCCACCCCTGCATTTTCCCTCTTTATTTCTAGACCCTCTTTTTCCTTTTTCCATTTTGTCACTGAAAAAGGGTGGGTAAAAAGAAGAGGGGGGGAAATAAGAAACCCCCAAATAAAAAAACCAAAACAAACCAAAACAAAACCAAGACCCAATCACCCTAAACCAACCCCCCCATACCCAGTGTCTGAATGTATCCCGGTATTCGCACCCTACACACTATTGTAATAATCTTTGTACAAAATATGCCTCGTACAAGCCGCTGCCTCTAGCCAGGTGTCATCAAAGCTGATTGGCAATGACCGGTTAGGTGGGAATTCTTTGGTAGCAAAGGGTGGCAGGAACAGATCGATATGCATTTTAACAACCAACAGCATGGAACCCCTTTCACCATGAGACTCCATGTCTCCATCCTCACAGCTGGAAGGAACTTTATCAAGGGGTAACCCTCAGGAAAATGCATTTCAAAGGGTGTCTGGACTATAAAAGGGAGGGGCAAAATCCCCCAGGTATTCTCTTTCTTTCTCTCCCTATTTCTCTCACTCTCTTTCACCTAAGACAACAAAGGAATCAGACTTTGGGAGGGGTTCTGAGGTAAGAATTTGGTCAGCCCTATTGCTGGGAACATGTGGTAAGGATTTTACCTTAAACAGAGTCTAGTTTATTAAGTTTTAGTTACTAGAAAGCATTTTCTCTCTATTTTTATTGTAACCATTTCTGACTTTAATACCTTGTACGTGTACTCACGCAAAATCTCTCTTTGTTAAATAAACTTGTTTTATTCTGTAATCAAAACTGATCCAGTGTTTGGGTAACTGCAGTTAAAAAGCAAATGGTTGAATACGGATTGACCCCTTACAAGGGCAATGGACCTCTAACATCTGGACAGAGCAGAACACACATTTTTGGGAAAATTCAGGACTGGGAGTGTGTTGGGGTCACCCTGCAAGTGGTAACCAAGGCTGGTGGAAGCCAGAGTGTGACTGGAGTGTTGCTGGCAGGCTACAGCTATACACAGACACTCAGGGTGTGCTCTGCATGCTGTTTGGATGTTTGTGAGGGGCCCAGGTTGGGAGCTACAGCAGCAAAACATTGTGAAGGACCCACAGTTGAAGGGCAGGTGGTGACACAACCCCTTACTAGTCTCGGATGCTCCCCAGAACGTGACACACCATCCCAAATATATATTAGGGTCAAAAAATCACACAGGAGCTTGATTTTAAGGTGGATGACAACACTTAAATAATCCTTAGCTCAAAACTTGCTCACTGCAAGTCTCCACTTATAAATAAAGGTATATGGAACAGAGCTGGAAGTTTTCTGAGGCTGCTTTTGTCTACTCTTGTGGAGTTTATATTATTCAAATAACTGCTGTTACTTAATATTATAATAGCTAATTAATATTAGGGGTTTTTCTCTTTTGTTTTTTGAGAGGGTTTTTTTTTTTGCCAGCATTGAGACCTCTCATATAAGCAACACTCAATGTCATTGTTACATGAACTGGCTCATGATGAGTAGCCTGTTTTATTTTTGAAAAATGAGATGACAGCATATTTGACATTATGTTTCATCGTCCACATTCAGAAACCAGTCTGTTGCATTATTTTTTCCCCTCTTGGAATCTTCTTGATTCTGGCACAATTCTTTCCATTACACTGAAGCACTTAAAGGCAGATTAGCTTTTGGCAATGGGAAACTGTTTTCCTTTGTAAATGACTGCAGTATTTTGCAACCCGTTCATGGGTGGCCAATTGCAGCATATTTCCACACCCTTAACTGGTGGAAATAAGATACAGAAACCATCTCAGAGAGACAAACCCCTAGTAACCATACAAAGCATGAAAAGCTAATCACAGGATTCACACAGTTTGTTTTAAAATGTCACCTGATTTCAGTGCTTTGGTAAATATAAGAAATGTAGAGCTGTTAGTAAGGGTGCATTCTCATACAAACAGAAATGTCTACAAGACAAATACTGAGTGTACCTGACCCAAACTTCCTTGTACAGTCAGTGACGTGGCTGCTCCGTGTGACAGAGGAAATTATTCACAGTTAGCATTCTGGGTACTGTTTATCAATGCTTCATTTTTACCTGTAACATTGGGCCCCATTGTTTGAAATGCCTATGCCAAGCCTGTTGAACTAGTACATGGGCAAGCATTTCAGCCAATCATCTCTAGATGGTTCTATACTTTTTGGAGTTACCATCACAGAAATATACAGTATAATGTGTGAACATCTGGGGGGCCCCCAGAATGAGGAAATGGGCTAATCGTCAACACACTGTTGACTGTCACTCCTCCTTCTTCCCTCACTCTCAATGCTCCTCCTAAGGCATTATTTAGCTGAGGAAAAAATACCATCTGTATTGAATTTGGACACAATAAACAACCAACACAATTTCCTTTCCCTGCTTGTACTAAACATAGAATCTCTGTATCTCTTGCCTTTAAATCATTGTCCAACTCACCACCAGCAGCTAATTTGTGCCTCACATGGTTGGATGGATAAATTATAATTGTCAGATTAAATTGCCAGAGTTAGTTGATTGCCTTCCCTTTTATTACAGGACAAGCACAATTCAGTCCAGAATAAAAAGAATGGCTCATCAGAGAGGGTGCTTCATAGTTTCATTCTTGGCATGGGAATGTGCTGTTCTAGTACACATTGTTACGCCATATTTCTGGGAGATGCTTCATTAACTTTTTCCTCCAGAGATAATAGAGAAAGGTCTCATAGTGTCAGTCTTCGCAGAAAAGACAGTATGAAAGCACTTCTGGCATCTGTTTTCTGGCTTAGACCAGACAACTTTCCCCATTCTTTGGTAATAAGCTCTTTCCATCTTTCTCTCCCTCCAATACTCAAAAGTTGCTAAATTAGAGTGAAAGTTTTTTTAAAATGTACTGTAGGAGTAATTTCTATGGGTTTAGCCATCATGAGGCTGATCCTGCTGGCTTGACCCAGGCAAAACTCCTACTGACGTCAATAGGAGGTAAGGACAGCAGAATCTGGTCATATATGAAAACAGGTGAAAATAACCACTTTCTTTGACAAGTAAGTTTCTATTATTACCTTTTTACAAATCTGCAGAAGAGGAACTGTTATAGTCTTTATTTGTAACAGACTCAGTTGCCATAGACCAAAGCAGCCTTAACTCATTCTCTAAACTATCCATCTTTTCACATGCTTCAAAACACTAGTTTTTGGATATCCATACCATGAATGTGTTTTACCTGCATAAATCCAAGCACAGGGGCTGCTTTCATAGTAGAACCTACACATCCTGCTTTGCCTTGACACTGAGACTTACATTAGTCACTACTACAATATTAGCAACGACTACATCCCCATGTATTTGCAGCATAAAACAAACAGCATTGCCCCACAGAGAAAGAAAACAAAAAAAATTGACTCTCTTCCTTTTCCTACCCTACCCCTGAAAAAAGTTTAGGAGACAATAGGGACTATCATGATCCCCTCTCACACTTTGCCAAACTCTTAATCTGGATTGTATAAATACACAGATCTGCATTAAAGCTCTCAAGGGGTGATATTTTGTACCACTTTTTATCATCAATCCTCTAAAAAAAGAAATAGAATTATGATTTGTTTGCCTCAGGCAGCAATTCATAGGCAGAGATATACACAACACAACTCTCCAATCCTGCAAACACTTATGCACATGCTTAACTTCAGTCTGTGAATAGTTCAATTGAATTCAATGTCTAAATGACGCTAAGTGCCCATTGTTACACCCAGAGAGGTCAATAGGAGTCTTTCTATTAACTTCTGTGGGCCTTGGAGCTCGCCAAAGATAAATGAAAGACAGCTGGCAGCTGGCACTGACTTTGTAATATTTAATATATAAATAATGTATACACAAGTAATATTTATTTCTTTTTTACCTGAATTTAATTGGGAACTACAAACTATTCCATACACAGATTGAAAGGGGGCCTGATTGCATCAAGTACTTTTGTATCCTTCGTCACAATAATACTACTCAATCACAACAGAGATCCTTCATCTCCCAACTGCAGGTGAAAACTACAGATGATTTCGCCACGCTCCAGAGCTCCAGCCAGGGAGCAGGGTTGAAGGCCGCTCCACGTGGCTCCCGGAAGCAGCAGCATGGCCCCCCTCTGCCTCCTACATGTAGGGGCAGCCAGGGGCCTCCGCTCTGCATGCTGCCACCTCCCCAAGTTCCACCCCCGAAGCTCCCATTGGCCAGGAACCACAGCCAATGGGAGCTGCAGGGGCGGTGCCTGTGGACAGGGCAGCATGCAGAGCTGCCTGGCTGCGCCTCCACATAGGAGCCAGAGAAGAGACATGCCGCTGCTTCCGGGAGACGCTTGAGGTAAGCGCCGCCCAGAGCCTGCACCCCTGAGCCTCTCCCTGCACCCCAATCCCCTGCCCCAGACCTGATCCCCCTTCCGCCTTCCAAAGCCCTCGATTCCAGCCAGGAGCACCCTCCTGCATCCCAAACCTCTCATCCCCAGCCCCACCCCATAGTCTGCATCCCTAGCCGGAGCCCTCACCCCTCCCAACCTCCTGCGCCAGCCCTGATCCCTCTCCCACTCTCTGAACCCCTTGGTCCCAGCCCAGAGCACCCTCCTACACCCCAAACTACTCATCCCCAGCTGAAGCCCTCCTCCTTCCCCCCTGCACCCCACCCTCCCACCCCAGCCCAGAGCCCCCTCCTGCACCCTGAACTCCTCATTTCTGGCCCCACCCCAGAGCCCACACCCCCAACCAGAGCCCTCACCTCCTCCCGCACCCCAGCCCAAGTTTTCTGAGCATTCATGGCCCGCCATACGATGTCTATTCCCAGACGTGGAAGTTTGCCCACCCCTAATCTATAGTCTACCCTAATTCATTCAAGAGAGAACATAACTTTTCTTATGTACATACCGCCTGCTGTAGGCTGCCTCTTGAATCGTTCCTCTTTTGTTTACTGTACTCTACTTCTGTCCTGGAAAAGGCAGGAAAACACAAATTCATAAAAGGCCAGGTTGGTAAATTGCACTCTTTAATATTCTGCAGGGCAACATATAACTAGGTAATGCAACAACACAACACTATAGAATGAGACTGGATTCACCCACTGGAAAGTTCATGCTGGAAAATGAATCCAATGATAGAGAGAGAGAGAGAGTTTCATGTTGCTAAGAGGAAAAATGATTGGGAGCTTTGGATGATTAGCAACAATTAATATGGAACAAGAACAAATAAAATAGGGAGGCTGAAGGTATACAGTAAACTGTATCCAAATAGCACATAGAGCAAAAATGAGTCAATGCCATCCTGGACACTGCAAAGCAAGCAGGAAATCTTATACAGCTATTTATATTATGGTACGCAGCCTAATAGGAAAGAATAAAGACAATGCTCATATTTATGCATTATTTAACTGCTTCTCTGTTTATGGCCAGGTAAACAGAGAAGCAATTAAAAACAAAGATCCACACTGAAAACATACTAAGGGAATACTGTCTAAACCAGTCTTCAGGATCAATGAGAATTGTCACAGTGTCTGGCTGGCTGTCAAAGCAAACTCACCATTAAAGAAAAACTACTGCACAAAAAAATGTGTTCTTTGGTATCTGCCATTAAGTGTGGCCAATAAAATTGAAACACTGTAAAATGTTAACCTAGCCATCTATTTACAAAGGCAAGAGTTTGGCCATACAATTGCCCAGCTACAAGAAACTGGAGTTTAAAAATGAGCTACTCCTCCACACACAATGTATTGTATTATAGAACCTCAGCCTGTTAGCCAACGTAGCCAAATGACTATAGGACTAACTTGTGTTAATGGTAGCAAAATTCTATTTAAAATTCATTTGCAAACAAATTGAAATGATTTAAGAAATGCAGTTCAAGCTCATTTGAGGATAATTCAGCCAAATTAGCCCATTCAAACTCTTTTTTTTTTTAAATTATATACTGCAGACCCAGCAGCAAAACTTTAAAATATTGAGATGGCAAGAGAACACAAGCAGAATAGATGCAGTTTGTCATTTAAATCAAATACATGTTTGCAGATGGTATAATATTCACTGCAACTACTTAAAAGCTTAACACAAACAACTAATATTAACTGATACAACCCCCCCCACCTACAATAGAAAATTCTGATGATATTTTCTAACACATAGTGCTCTGTCAGCTCTCTTAGTCTCACATTTATTATTTTGTCCTTCCATGAAATGTGTAGTGTCTTCTTCGGCTATCTGTGATGGGCAGCCTCCAATAATTTTGTTGTTGTTAGCCACTGTCATCAGCTAAGTCTCTGTTCCATACAGCAGTGGGCTCAGTACAATCACATGGTATAATCTGACCCTTAGGTTGGTGTGGTTTGACCACATGCTGTTCATACTTTCAGACTTGGTGTTTGCTTTTCCTAATCTCGTCTGAATATTTTTATCACAGCCACCATCAAATGTCATCACTCTCCATAGGCAGCAGAACTCTTCTACCTGTTCAATTTCTTTTCCATCCACGTACAACTTTGCAGCTTATGTCCAGTTTCCTACCTTCATAATTTTGGTTTTCTCTGCATTTACTTGGAGTCCAATTTTTACTTCTTGTTCTACCTCTGATGTATGGGCAATCTTTCTGTTCCGTGTCATTCTTAGTAAAAGCAAAGTTAAAAATAGAAGATGGACTGATAACACCCGATGAAATTAGAGCAGCCATCAAAGGCCTCTGTGATGGGGTGTATAAAACCTACACTGGGACAGAAGGGGTTAAGGAGCAGTTCTGCCCCAGGTGACTATGCTCCACTGCACTGCAGAGCTGGTCCTCCTGCAGGAGAAGCTTGAAAGGGAGCCAAGACCACTCAGAAGGGGGCAGACAGGACAGGAGGATAGACCTAACTTGAGAGCTCCTGAGTAAGGGCACAGCAGAAGTCCTTACTGCATGGGAGGGATTTGCAAGTGGCAGCTATCCCAGGCCCTAGAGGAGGGGCCAGGGAAGAGACCCAGGTGAGAGGTAGCTGGGAGCTTTCTCTCTTGGGCTGAGAGACTGAGCCCTGAGCTGGGAGCCTGACTGGAGACAGGGGCCTATCAGGAGCCTGCCCGAAACCCTGGGGAGAGGGATAGCATGACAGCTTTGGGCAGTGGGTGGGAAACCCAGGAACCTGGGCCATTTTGAAGCTGGGGCAAACCTGCAAAGGAGAAGGTTACCAGCTGAGCCCCAAATGGGCAGAAGATTCAGTTGTTTTTGCTATTTTCTGTTGCACTTTAAGGGAAGGACTTTGAGGCCTTGTGGGGAAGCAAGTGGTAGGAAGTGGCCCAGAAAGGCAGCCCCAAAACACTCCAGGGTGTTTGCTATCACTGCCTCTTGTTGGGCCCTGGGCTAGAGCCCAATAGAGTGGGAGGGCCCAGGTTCCCTTACCAACCTCCCTATTGTGGAAGGGGCACAAAACTCTTCCTCCTACATCTCCCCACTGAGGAGGAGAGGATAGAGGCATTGTAAGTCCCGAGTCAAGAGTGTGCCATCCCTCAGGGACTGGAGGGGGCTGAAGACTCTTTCTTTTGTGGGACTGTTGAGCTGTATATATTTTGTTGGGACTCAAAGAAAAGGGGGCTAACTCAACTGGACATCTGGCCAGAGGGCCGAGTTGCTACCTACTGAGAGGTGGACCGCCATAGCATTGGAGTGATTACTGGTGAGGGACTCCGGAGACGGGGAGAGCTGGGACACATTGACCTAACCATTAGGCTGCAACAGTGGGGCTGCAAAAGGCTTCCTGCACTGCTGCAGGGGTGGTGATGCCACATATTTGCAGGCATGAGGTGAGCGGGGGAGGCTGTCGTCCTGGTGGGGCAGAGTAGAGACCCTGGCCAGGACTCTGCTCTGCCCAGCCAGGACTGCAGCCTTTCCTGCACCTTCAGGAATCAGGAGTCACTGGCCCCGCTGTCGGGGCCCCACTCACTCACACACATGACAGTGGGGCTTCAGAGGCCCCCTTCATGGCGGCAGAAGCCATTCAGCACCAAGGTGGCCTCTTCCACAGCTGGGGGCTCCTTCTCCTCACAGTCTTGGAACAGTGATCTCTTCTATTATCCAAACATCCACATTATCCGAATCCCTTCCTCATCCTCCAGCAGGAGATACATGGGAGACAAGGAAGAGAGTCGGATAATATGGAGGGCAGGATAACAGGGTTTCAGATAAACAGGAGTATGCTGTATTTAATCTTTGACAGATCATCAAAAAAGCTACTGTGTGGCAAAAACCCATCTTAATCAACTTTAAGAAAGCATTCAATGGTGTCCACCAAGAGAACCCGGGGACTGCTGCTAGAAGGGATACCAGATGCCAGACAAACTGACCAGCATAAGGAGTTTACATGTTGGAAGTAGATGTGCAGAGACATCGGATACAGGCTGGGTCGGAGGTTTCATACTGTGACTGAAAGTAGACAAGGGGGTGAGTCATCACCAATCCTCTTCACTTTAGCAATAGACTGGGTGATGTGGCGGGCAACACAGTGGATGGTGTAAATGGGTTAGCAGAGAGTTTTGTGACCTTGACTTGCCAACGACAATAAGGAAGCCACAATACCTTTAACACTGCCTCAGTGTGTGTGGCTATTCCAGCTAGTGTCTACTTAGAACATCAGCTCTTCAGCAGGGCAGGGACAGCCTCTACCTAGGAACCTAGCACATTCTGGGCATCAGTGTAAGAACAATGGCACAAGTCAGGATGTTTAGAACAACAACATTATTCCACTTCTCGGAGTATTTTATAGACTGCAATGCTATATACGAATGATGTCCAGGCCAGATTCGCTCCTGTATATACATAGGGTACCATTTTTTACTGTCTTTGTGCCCATTAGGCCAGCTGTGCTGATGCGGGGATTGAGCCCCAGAGGAGACTGGAAGACAATATAACCATCTCCTGCACTCTTGAGAGTTCTGCTACACAAAAGTACAGCTCTCTAGGAGCCGCACCCCTAGAAGAGGCTGCCCAGGGGTGGCACTGAATCCAGTCGTGTATTAGTCTTGGAGAAATATTCTCTTTTGTATTGGACATTCAGACCTCATCCTGCAAGGTATGGGGCCTTTCTACCGAAGCCAGTGGGAATTTAGACTCCTCAGCATCTCGCAGGAACAGGTCCTTTAATCTTATGGGACTCTGAAAGAGCAAAACACGTTGTAAATAAGACTATATTGTTGTGGGTTGGGCTAAATGAGTATTTGACTGTTCTTACAGCAACTTTACTAGGTTAACCACATCCATTTTGTGGGTGTTTTGGCCTCAGACTTTGCTCTTTCTTTTGAGGAGGGCTTGTTACCTTCACTTCTAAATGGAAGTGAGGTTTGCATTATATTGTATTGCATTGCATTGCTAGAACAACTATTGGAAGGTAAAACTTTATCAGCCAAAGAAGCAGTTCCTGCAACTGCCATTTTAATGAAAGGCCGTGCCAGAAAATAAAAACAGGTCACAGTTATAACAGAACTCCAGGCCTGCAGACTCTGAAAGATTGATGCTGGAGCTCTTCTTTTGTGTTCATTACAAACCCTCCCTGCAGCTGCAGTAGCTTGAAACTCACATACATCATGCCCAGTTAGCAGCCTGTTTTAAAAACATTAACAGAGAAAGTGCTTTGATCTAGCTCAGAGGGCATTCTCGTTTGTAGTGTTGGTTAGAAGATTAGCTCCCATTATTTCTGTACTAAACAAGATGTTTAATTTCACATCTGAAGTTACAGTTTTTATCCTACCTGGTGTATTAGGAAGACTGGAAAGAGCTAAGGATCCTTATATATAACCACTGTGTTTTATTTTTTGCATCATAACCATTCAACTTTTAAAAATAAACATATGCAATTTAGAGCCTGATTCTGATCTCACTTACATTACTTCCAATCAGGAGTAACTCGACAAAAGTCAGTATTTCACAGGTGTGTAAAACATGTAAGCAGGATCAAAACCAGGCCATTAAAGGATTCAGAGTGTATTACACCTCACAGATTCTGAGTAGAAAAAAAATGGTTCAGTGTGGGGGTGCTAAAGTTCCTACTCCATTGCCAGTTGTGCTGCCTGTTATAATGCAAATGACTTTTATAGCAGTACAGGAGAGACTATAGTACAGTATTAAATTGTGTAGTTACTTTGATTGGTGATACCACCAGAGACACTATTACATGAATATAGAAGAATGTAATGTAGCTCTAACACTGTCACTATGTCTGAAGTATCTTCAACATGCGCAGTTAATTCCTTCACTTACTAAGTTTCCCTGAACAATGCAGCTTGTCCAGCTGTAATCAATAATTAATTGAGAGAATTATGGGACAGAGACAAGACTGTTCTAAAGGATCCAATAACCCTTCCTTATGGCAACAAAAATTAGTTATTTTAGAGGTTAGTAGTAAAGGACCAGAGTTATTTATGAGAGATCTCTTTATATGGTCAGTGTTTATGAGCAGACTTTTAACAACTGGAAATGACCTGCTTTCCACAAATACATAAAAGCTCACCAAAGCCTGGGACAGATGTTGGACTGGGGGAATAGGGAGAAGTACTAGTCAAATTAGTCAGTACCAATTTCATGGCATTCATACCAATTATTTACCCATGCCCCCTGGCAATATAGCAATATGCTGTTATATTATTTTACTATGTCCCACACTTACTATACCTTCTAGACATTATTTGCCACATTCTGCTATCCTTATTCACGCTATCTTACACCTCAAACAATTCCATTGAAACCACTTGGGAAATTTATGGATTAAGGACCACTCAGCATGTGTAAGGGTGGCAAAATCTGGAACACAGGAATTGTCAAGCTGGATCAGACTCATGGGCCTACCATTCCAGCAGCAGATATTCAAAAGAAAGTACAAGAACCCCTGCAGTAAGCAGATGTGGCATAGTCTGCCTCCCAGGAAACCCCTAAGAAGCCCCAAGCCCCTAAAAGTTCCTTTACCCCTCGGTTCTTGTCTACACTACAAGTGCTTTGCAGGTATTCAGGTATAGCTGTTCCACTCAAGTCCCCTAGTGTAGAGACAGTCTATTCCAACAGAAAAAGTTTTCCTGCTGGTACAGTAGCACCACCTCCACAAATGATATTAGCCATGCCAACAGAAGCTCTCTTCTGTTGGCATAGCTGCATCAACACTGGGGGTTTTGCTGGCATAGCTATGGGGTTTTTTAGCTATGTTTTCCCCCCACATCCTTCACGGACATCGCTATTTTGACAAAACTTTGTAGCGTAGACCTGACCTAATAGTCAGAAATTGCGTAAGCCCTGAAGCATGAGGGTTTATATCCCTTCCTAACCTTTAAAAAATATTTACTATTATAACTATGGTTATTCTTTTCTTAGTCATAAAAATGTCCAATCCCTCTTTGAATCTTGCTAAATTCTTGACCCTTCGGTTGTATTATTGCTTTAAGCTCTGAGACATCACATCTGTTCTGGTACATTATTTCTTGTATTGCTACGCGTAGAAGGTCCTTAAACAAAGGGTTAACTTTTTTCGGATGCTGTCCATGAAACATTCTCCCACACCAAAAAAGGGCATTGCCTTGGAGAAATCCCAAGCCCTGAGGATCCATCAAACATTGAAATACTCCTACTGAAGGGATTGCCTCCATAAAGAAGCTATCACTGAAAAGTTTTACTGGAAAATTGTTTTGCACTTTTGGAGACTAAGCCATGAAGAATGCTTGATACAGCGATATTCTATCACACGTACATTCTTATCCTTTAGGAGGGCTGTCTCCTTCCCCATCCTTGAAGCAATCCTGTTGATGAAGGGGAATATTACCCATCCCAAGGTACCTCTTATTCTTCCTGGGATGGCTAATTTTTCAAATTGATGTTATTAGATCTTATTAGTGTTAGTGCAGGCAAGACTTTACAGGACCTGAGCCTTTGCCCAAAATCTAACCAGCCCAAAGGCAACTGAGCCAATTAAGGGCCAGAAAATATGTTGATTTTTAAAAAAGTTTTAAAATTTGATCACTATTCATTTTTGCCACGTTCTGCACAACCTGATTCCACATTGACCAAAAGCACCAAAATGCTGTAAGAGAAGGCTGCTCTTGTTGGATTCCCAGACCAAATGGTAACAGGATGTATTTGAAAGACAAACTCCAAAACCTCCTTTCATGAGAATTTACGGCTAATTTTGTAGACGTAAGCACTCATCCTGCAAATATTTATGCACATGCTCAACTTTAAGAACAAACTGTCTATTGAATTCAATTTAATCACTCACTTGCTTAAAGTTAAACCATATACAAAAATGTTTGCGGAATGGGAGGCCTAAAAGATTTACATATATGGTTTAGATTAGAATCTGAGTTTCACTGTATAAAAGTATTATTTTTATTATTGTTAATTATATTCTTATTATTTTGGATGCTAAACTGAACCTACAGTCCCTTTTAAGGAGAGTCTATCAGAGAGTAGCAAACACTAGAAGGGTAAAAGATTTAAAAGGAGATATCATGTTACAAATTTGAAGTGCCGCAAATAAGCAGTGCACCACTAGTGTGTACACCAGAATGGGAGGTGGAATCATAGAATCATAGAATATCAGGATTGGAAGGGACCTCAGGAGGTCATCTAGTCCAACCCCCTGCTCAAAGCAGGACCAATCCCCAATTAAATCAGCAGCAACATACCTGGGCTCAGCACAGAAGATGGATCACAGTTTTATCACTATAATGCAGGAACTGGAAGTGGTGACTGGCTGGAAAAAAACTGGGAGATTGCTAGTTCATACGCCTACGTCTTTGTGTGGCAAACTGGTACAGTTACTCAAAAAGGTAACAGCCAGTGCCCTGGCATCAGATACATGTGCAACACACTCTAGTTTTATCACTGGGATCTTCTGAAGATGGTAAAAACAACAAACTGACCTTTACACTCCATAAAATGTAAAAGGTTTTTGCATTACAATCATCAAGTTGTGATGCAGGACAATGTGCTCTCTATTTTACTTTTTAATGCAAAATGTAAAGTTTTCCGCCAAATTACAGGAAAACTTAGACATCAGTCACAGCTTAAGAAAAATTAAGAAAAATTCAAGCAAAACTAAGTATAGTCTAGCACTAGGGCTGTGATAAAATATTATTTAAAGCCAGTAACAGAGGAGCTACACTTTCACACATTTGCTGCTCTTCAGGAAAGACTTAACATCCTTTTAGATCCTGTATTTGGCATTTGCTAGCTCATGGTTCTGCCTATACACTGTCAACTGCTGCTCAAGACACTTGTCTCCAGTAAACGTCTTTGATCTACTTAATCACTGATGTACTGGATATTTTTGATGCTCATAACAGAATCTTTTAGTGGGTCTGCCAGCTGGACTGTAAAATTGTCTGCCTGTGCTTCATATTTGTTATTTTTATTTTGGTAGTCATGGATGAGAAACTATCATTATGGAAGAATCAAATAACCAAGAATGGGCCCAAGCAAGTGTAATACTAATCAGAGTAGGTTTTTAAAAAAATGTCATACAAGTCAAACGAAATGATACAGTATTTTGGGATTCAGCGAACTCCCACTGAAGTCAATGCCAGTCTTTCTATTGACATTAATAGGAGTTGGATCAGGTCCTGAGGGACTAATAAGTACAATATTTGAAACAGAGGTGTGGAAGATATTTCTAAGAAAATGCAAAACTACTGAAAATGTTTTTGTTTTTTAATGAACTCAAAAATGTGTCCAATTTCAGATAAATTTTTGCTAACATACTGAATCTGAAAATGTTGAACAAAATTTTGCCTGTTTCTAAATGAAACAATAGCTCATCTGACCTAAGAGGAAATGAGTTTGCTAAAGTTTTAAATGACAAAAATCATCAATTGGTCAAAAATGTAAAAAAAGACAGAAATTGGAAAGAGCTCAAAGCTATGAAAAATGAAAAAATATTTCATGTGAATTTGGCACTGCTCTAGTTTGGAAACAGCTTGGTTGAGATTATTTAAGGATGTTCACAGTTTATCAGATTGTAGTTCACCATTAACGTACCCAAATAGATTTTAAACGCTTTGAAAAGTAGAAATAACTACTTTGTGCTTCATAACTGACATTTAATGTCCTCCAGTAGATTTTGACATTTTACTTTAACTGTGTATAGTATAATGATGTATAAACTGGTGTCTGGTTTCAGTGTCTCCATTCTCTTGCCTCATTTTAAAAGACTTGACCATCAGTTTTCTACTGAGAGGCAAAAAGTGAAGAAGCTGGTCAGTCTGGTGGCCACATGGGAGACTTAGTTTAGGGCAAAAAGGAGACTCTTTTCCAAACCACTTGAGCTCCAGAGGATTCCAGAAGTAAGGTGCATAGTCTCCTAGGAGAAGCAGAAGGGAAGAGGAGGGGCAGTGAAAGTCCATCTAATGGCAACTGTCTTACAGATGACAGGTTGATGAGGAGACTACAGGGGAAATATTGGTTGGTTGTTTAAAACCCAAGGGTTTTTGAACAAGGAACAGATTGGTCAGGCTAGGTATGACAGGAGGCAGCCCACAGTCAGATGCCAAGAAGCTTCATCACAAAATAATTACTCTACTACTAATACAAAGGTGTCCACACTATGGGACAGAAAGACTAATGGCCAGGAGTTTGGACCCACAACTAATTTGAATATATATATTTACATTTTAGAAAAACTTTATCTTTCTTGGCTTTCCAGATTTGATAGGAAATCATTATTTTCAAATCAAATGTAAATGTTTCCAACCATAAAATGTGGTTGTACTTTTAAAATGTGGTTCCTTACAGAAATTGCTTTGTTGGCTTCACCAGCATTAATACACCTGCAGTGTATCCACTGTGTCTTCACTCTGAAGGGCAGCTGTAGGCTACTTTTTAGGACTCTATTGTGAATAAATTGAGCAACTGTCTTGTCAAGCTTGAATGAAATAGAAGTATTGCAAATGTTAGGCCTCAAAATTTCATATATTTTAAAATGTAAGCCTTGCAAAAACAAAGCTTAAGCTTGTGGTCAGGACGCACTGCAACCAGATAACAATTTATGCTGACTCCTATGTACTTATTAACCCCAAATTATCCACATTCAAAATCTAATTGGCTACCGAAAATAAATAGGCCTTAATTATACGAACAACTAACAATTGGACATAAAGATTAAATACGCATCAATTATACAACTAGGGCAACCACATAAAGAATGTGGCCCACCCTGATTGGTTGGTCTGTTCTAAAACATGGCCATCAGATCAGATAAAAAGAATGAAGGCACGGAACTCTGTGTGTGTGTGTTTTCAGTAAACCTGACCCACACCCCCTGAATCGAAGGGACGTGCACTTCTCAACTGTCTGTACCCGGCCAGTGCGGAAAATGGCCGACTGAAGGGTAACGTATTTTCAGACGAATGAAGGGTAAGTCTATGGAGTAAAGAAGTCTGGTTGCTCAAGCCAAATTGATCATAGTTGTATTGATATTGTAGTATAAAATCAGTAGTAGGTGGCTGCTGCATAATAGCTCTGCATGTATTTGTGCTTCTCTTTTAAGTAGTCTGAGCGGATGCATGTAGTGCTGTCGTTCATCAGCTTTATATTGCCTTTGAAATAGTTTGTCACCAGGAATATAGAGCTGGTGAATAATAGCTTTACTTATGCTTGTCTTTGGGGCTTTTATTATGATCTGCCAGGACCAGCATATGTAGAGTCACTGTGCAGAAATTCGCAAATGGTCCACAATATTACATGTACTTGCACTTGTCTTCAATATAATCTGCCTTTTGTATTAATTCTTATTCAGTGCCGGTCTTTGGTTTTCCTTTTCTTGTTTTGTTTATGCTGTTATTATAGTAAAAAATCATTAAAGGCCTTTCTTGAGGAATAATTAGTAGTTCTTACTTATTTTATACGGACACCACTTAACCTCATTACATCTGTGTTGGGTGGTGGGAAGTAGTGAACACACCGCGATAAAATAGGGCCCCAAGGCGTGCCTCCTTCTTCCTTTATCTCCGCATCTATAACCAATACTTTGGGCACCTGTGCAATAGCAGGCCCTCGTTCCAAAGTAGTCAACAAGACCTGTGAACTCTTCACAAAAATAAGGCATAGAATGAACATAACAATGGACACAATATTATATAAACACATCTTGCTCCTCTCTTGTAGATAAGGCTACTAAAAAACGGATGCCTTATCTTTATTTTCTGACCTACTGTATAATTTTCAAACATTGGCCTTGCCACCCACATATTTGTTAGACACTAGCTTCACTGTTACTTATCTAAGCTGACAAGGACCGGGGGAGAGGGAGATGCTGGCTGTATTTTAAAGAATCCTCATTGAGGTTACAGGGACAAACCATCCCGATGTGTAGAAAGAATAGTAAATATGGCAGGTGACCAGCTTGGCTTAACAGTGAAATCCTTGCTGATCTTAAACACAAAAAAGAAGCTTACAAGAAGTGGAAGATTGGACAAATGACCAGGGAAGAGTATAAAAATATTGCTCGGGCATGCAGGAGTGAAATCAGGAAGGCCGAATCACACCTGGAGGTGCAGCTAGCAAGAGATGTTAAGAGTAACAAGAAGTGTTTCTTCAGGTATGTTAGCAACAAGAAGAAAGTCAAGGAAAGTGTGGGCCCCTTACTGAATGAGGCCGGCAACTTAGTGACAGAGGATGTGGAAAAAGCTAATGTACTCAATGCTTTTTTTGCCTCTGTCTTCACGAACAAGGTCAGCTCCCAGACTGCTGCACTGGGCATCACAGCATGGGGAGGAGGTGACCAGCCCTCTGTGAAGAAAGAAGTGGTTCAGGACTATTTACAAAAGCTGGACAAGCACAGGTCCATGGGGCCGGATGTGCTGCATCTGAGAGTGCTAAAGGAGTTGGCGGATGTGATTGCAGAGCCATTGGCCATTATCTTTGAAAACTCATGGCGATCGGGGGAGGTCCCAGACGACTGGAAAAAGGCCCATCTTTAAAAAAGGGAAGAAGGAGGACCCTGGGAACTACAGGCCAGTCAGCCTTACCTCAGTCCCTGGAAAAATCATGGAGCAGGTCCTCAAGGAATCAATTCTGAAGCACTTAGAGGAGAGGAAAGTGATCAGGAACAGTCAGCATGGATTCACCAAGGGCAAGTCATGCCTGACTAATCTAATTGCCTTCTATGACGAGATAACTGGCTCTGTGGATGAGGGGAAAGCAGCGGACGTGTTGTTCCTTGACTTTAGCAAATCTTTTGACACAGTCTCCCACAGTATTCTTGCCAGTAAGTTAAAGAAGTATGGGCTGGATGACTGGACTATAAGGTGGATAGAAAACTAGCTAGATTGTCGGGCTCAACGGGTAGTGATCAATGGCTCCATGTCTAGTTGGCAGCCGGTATCAAGTGGAGTGCCCCAAGAGTCGGTCCTCGGGCCGGTTTTGTTCAATATCTTCATTAATGATCTGGAGGAGGGTGTGGATTGCAACCTCAGCAAGTTTGCAGATGACACTAAACTGGGAGGAGAGGTAGATATGTTGGAGGGTAGGGATAGGATACAGAGGGCCCTAGACAGATTAGAGGATTGGGCCAAAAGAAATCTCATGAGGTTCAACAAGGACAAGTGCAGAGTCCTGCACTTAGGACGGAAGAATCCCATGCTAGGGACTGAATGGCTAGGCAGCAGTTCTGCAGAAAAGGACCTAGGGGTTACAGTGGACGAGAAGCTGGATATGAGTCAACAGTGTGCCGTTATTGCCAAGAAGGCCAATGGCATTTTGGGATGTTGGGCATTGCCAGCAGATCGAGGGACGTGATCGTTCCCCTCTATTCAACATTGGTGAGGCCTAATATGAAGTACTGTGTCCAGTTTTGAGCCACACACTTCAAGAAGGATGTGGAAAAATTGGAAAGAGTCCAGCGGAGGGCAACAAAAATGATTAGGGGACTGGAACACATGACTTATGAGGAGAGGCTGAGGGAACTTGGATTGTTTAGTCTGCGTAAGAGAAGAACGAGGGGGGATTTGATAGCTGCTTTCAACTACCTGAAAGGGGGGTCCAAAGAGGATGGATCTATACTGTTCTCAGTGGTAGCGGATGACAGAACGAGGAGTAATGGTCTCAAGTTGCAGTGGGGGAGGTTTAGGTTGGATATTAGGAAAAACTTTTTCACTAGGAGGGTGGTGAAACACTGGAATGCGTTACCTAGGGAGGTGGTGGAATCTCCTTCCTTATAAGTTTTTAAGGTCAGGCTTGACAAAGCCCTGGCTGGGATGATTTAGTTGGGGATTGGTCCAGCTTTGAGCAGGGGGTTGGACTAGATGACCTCCTGAGGTCCCTTCCAACCCTGATATTCTATTCTATGAATGCAAATTTGGAAAGCTCTGCTCCTGTGTTCTTCATGAGCAGAATGGCAATATCGAATTAAAGAGTTTTAAGGTGCCCTGTCAACAAAAATGGTTCACAATATGCAAGATTCTTAACATTCTGATAGCATGGGTTTAATATGGAGAATCTCTGGGTTGATGACGTTTTTACAGTTTAGTAAAAGCAATAAGTAGGATTTGTTGTTTTTTGTCATACAGTAATAATGTCATTTCTGTTTATCAGAGCACACTGTAAGGAGAGAAGTAACAAGACAATTCAGAACTGCTGCAGTGGCACTGCCAGAACGCATAATTATATCTGAAAGGTTGAATGTCAATAACACAACCATCATTGTGGTGACATTTCAGAAGTCATACTTCAAACCCTGGGAGGGGTTCTAATTAGGGCTGTCAAGCAATTAAAAAATTAATCACAATTAATCACGTGATTAAAAAAATTAAATTGCAATTAATCGCACAATTAATCGCACTGTTATAACAATAGTAGAATACCATTTATTTAAATATTGTTGGATGTTTTCTACATTTTCAAATATATTGATTTCAATTACAACTCAGAATACAAAGTGTACAGTGCTCACTTCCTATTTATTTTTTAAAACAAATAGTTGCACTGTAAAAAACAAAAGAAATAGTATATTTCAATTCACCTAATAAAAGTACTGTAGTGCAATCTCTTTATCATGAAAGTTGAACTTACAAATGTCGAATTATGTACAAAAAAATAACTGGATTCAAAAATAAAACAATATAAAATTGTAGAGCCAACAAGTCCACTGACTTCAGCCAATTGCTCAGACAAACAAGTTTAGTTACATTTGCAGGAGATAATGGTGCCCACTTCTTGTTTACAATGTCACCTGAAAGTGAGAACAGGTGTTTGCATGGCACTGTTGTAGCTGGTGTCACAAGATATTTACGTGCCAGATGTGCTAAAAATTCATATGTTCCTTCATGCTTCAACCACCATTCCATGCGGATGACGGGTTCTGTTCGATAATCCAAAGCAGAACAGACTGATGCATGTTCATTTTCATCATCTGAGTCAGATGCCACCAGCAGAAGGTTGATTTTGTTTATTATTTTACAGTGCAAATATTTGTAATAAAAAATAATATAAAATGAGCAATGTACACTTTGTATTTTGTATTGTAATAGAAATCAATATATTTGAAAATGTAGAAAAACATCCAAAATATTTAATACATTTCAATAGGTATTCTATTGTTTAACAGTACAATTAATCACAATTAATTTTTTTAATCACAGTTAATTTTTTTGAGTTAATCACGTGAGTTAACTGTGATTAATCAACAGCCCTAGTTCTAATCCCAGTTCTATTGCTGACTTGGAGTGTGACTTTGAGCAAGTCACGTAGCCCCTCTGGACAAAATTCAGTTCCAGAGTAAGTACGCACAATGAGAGTGAAGTCAATTGGAGTTGTGCCAGCTTGCCTGGGGCAGAAATTGGCAGTCTGTGCATCAGTTTCCACATATGTATAATGTGGTGGTATGAGTATCAGTTAACTCTTTCGTTACTGAACAAAATTACATCAGGACTGCCTAAGTTCCAACATCATCAAACCTAATCCCAGTAGATATGCAAACTTGTACAAATTTTCACAACTGAGCACAAAATTGCATAAATATCCGTATATAAAACCAGAAGGGGTGATAGAGCAGGGTAGGGCGACAGAGTGAGATACCGGCATTTAATTGTTCCCTCCTGCATTTTTTTTTTCCAGCACTCACTCACTCACCTGCTCTGGCTTTTCTTTTCTGTTTTCTCTTCAAGCACCACGAGCCCAACAGCCCCTCAAGGAAGTCACACCTCACATGCAGATATCTTTCCCAGGCATTTCATTTTTAGCACAGCCTCCCTCCACAGTGTCTCCATGATGTACGTGTGTGTCTCTCTCTCACACATGTGCACACACACGCTCCCCCAGACATTTATGTTTTACCAGCCCACCTCACTTTTAGAAGTCCAGCCAGAGAGGAGGAGGAAGCAGGAGGATCCTCTCCTTCCCAGGCCAGGGAGGGGGCAGCAGCAATGCAGGATCCTCATCCCTTTTCCAAGTGTCAAAGGTGGGGCAAGAACAGAGTCACAGTCTACACCTAAAACTTAGGTCAACCAAGCCACATTATTCAGGGGTGTGAAATATTCACACGCCTGAAAGACAAGTCAATGGAGCAATTCTTCTGTCGAACTAGCTACTGCTTCTCAAGGGGATGGATTATTACAGTGACAAAAAAAACCCTTTCACTGCTGTAGCAAGTGTCTACACTACAGCGGCGTAGCCATGCTACTGTAGCACTTGTAGTGTAGACATCCCCCGAGAGGTGGACAGAGAATCCTGCAGAACCAGCAGCAGATGCTGCTCCCCAGCCAGCACTGGCTGCACAGGTGTACTCCAGCCCTGTGCTGGAGGGAGGAAGAGAAGGAAGAAGAGGGGGCAGGAGCTCTGCCAACTGCAGCTCTGATTGGCTGCCTTTCCCAGGATTCCAGACAATGGAGATGACAGCCAATCAGTGGGGATTCTTCTGTAGATTGGTGAGTTTTCTCTGTAGACCCAAAGGAAGGTTGGAAAACCCCATCTTTGGAGGAAACCCATAGTTTTGGCAGCCATAATACTGGAGTAAGGGATGTGGTGGAGGAAAGAAGGGATTGGACAGAGCAGGTGGCAGCAGAGAGGTACTTACAGAGGCTCACAGGTGCCCACTGTTAAAACTCCACCACAAAGAAGCATGAGGCTAAGAGCAGAACACCATGCTGCCCTGGTCTCCCACCACTCACAGTGGCTGCTGCCTCCTTCCTATAGCTACCAGCTCCTTCACCTCTACCACTGCTCTCTCTCTGCCAACAAGAATGCTGTAGCCTTTTGTACTAAGAGAGTTCTGTTTATACCATATAAGTGCTCATTGCTGTTGTTATTATGTTTGGCTTTCATCATTGTATCCTGAATAATCAGGATGCAAATATCACAGTGCAATTCCTGAGCGTCACACCAGTTTATTCTGAAGCACTCTGTGCTACCCACAGATGACCAGCTGTTAAGGATTTAGTGCCTTAAATATAAACAGTTTTAAAAAGCAGAGTACATTTTAAAATGAAAAGGAATCTTAACTCATGTGCAAGGTAAAATGTAAGTGTAGAGCACACAGTGGCCAAGGAACCAAGAAGGAAAAAAATTCCAAGGATGAAAATGCATAGAAACCGCGCAACAGTTTATATTTAATTAAGGTGTATGCCATTTACAATTTAATAACTGTGTATAGCCAAAGACAGGTGTCACAAAGAGAGAGAGAGAGAGAGCTCAAAGAGCTCATCCAAACAACAAAGCTAAATGAATATTCATTTCCCATTGCCTGGGAAAATGTCACATGTGTGTTCTTGGTGGGAGACATTTTGGTAGAAGACTTGTTGCAAGCCAAAATACAGCTGATGTGTAGCATGAGAAGATCATTCTACTTACTAACAGGCAGAAATGGAGCAACATATTGTGGAATAATCAGCTGGCTCTTCTCTCCTGCGGAGACAATTAAGTCCCATCGACCTAACTTTCCAGGCAAGACCTAAAAGTATCCTAATTAACTACTTTTCCACCAACCCAGCATGAAATACAGAAAAAGCCTATTCAGGGTTTATGGCCTCACAGCCTGAATATCATGGGAGACTCCCAGATGACCTCAGGTTACCATACAAGACATACCAGAAGAAGGCAAAAGAAAGGCCTTCTGAGAGAGAACAGTTCAGATGTTCTAAATGTGAAGGATATGACATCTGCTCCTCTCTAGTATAAATGACAGGAGATAGACAGGGGGACTAATATTAGAGATTGTATCAGCCACTATTTAAATGGAAACATTCTCTGGTGTGAAAGGCCATTGCTTGAACAAAAGGAACAAGAGCTGGCCAGAGCTGACCTGGACTGAAACGGAAAAGGAGCATTTGGAATTGTCAAAGTTCAGAGTATGTTTCAGTAGAAGTGAAGGCATTAGGGAAGGGGTGAGGGAGAGGTAGGAGAAATGAATCAAGTCCAGCAAAGCAAATATCACCATATGTGTACTTCATATTAAGAGAGAAATGCAAACAGAGCTCTTTCCAAAATAAATACCTGAACAAAATAAACACATCATGTCAATATATTAAACATAAATAATGAGTGAGGTACAGTGGAAAGTCACAAGTTTGAGGTAATTATGCAAAAAGAAATTATTTTTCTTCTCATTCCATTTTCTCTTGAAAGGGCAACCTCAATAAACAATAACACTTTGCACTTTCAGAGTAGTGATCTTCAACCTTTTTTCATTTGCGGACCCCTAAAAAGTTTTGAATGGAGGTGCGGACCCCTTTGGAAATCTTCGCCTGCAGACCACAGGTTGGAAACCACTGTTCTATGCAAGAACCTTTCATAGACCCCTTAGACATAGTCTGTGAACCCCCAGGGGTCCGCGGATCACAGGCTGAAAACCACTGTTTTAAAGGATCTTACAGTGCTTTTAAAAACAACAAATTAATTAATTAAGGTTCACAGCCTCCCTGTGAGGCAGTTAAAGGATATGAGAGGCACTAGTTCAGCCATCGGTAAGATACACAGCCACCTCTTGGGAAGAACATGACAGCTGTTTATGCACCCAATTCTAAGAGGTGCTGAGCACCCACATTTCCCTGGTCCTAATGGCACAGTAACAATACACAATAATTTTAGCACAAGCAGTGAAGTATCCAACTTAAATTGCAAGGTGGATTTAGGTAGAGAAAATAAAAATGTAACCCTTCTGCCCATCAGAGTTGGCAGCAACAAGGGCCGGGTTCAGTATCTAGGGGATCCATTCCAGTAACACAATGCAAAACCGGCTCGAGACCCCACCCAGTGACCTGGGACAAATATATACCACCCCCGCTGGGCGCCTCCAAGAGGCAATACTTCCCCTCTCACAAGCACAGAGTCTGAGTGTAGCAAAAAGCCTTTTAATAACAGAGAGAAACAATGTGGCATTATGTTAGGGAAACACCACCAACAGGATTCATAACACAACCCATGAGCAAAAACCCACCCCAAGCAAATTGGGGCATGCCCTTTCCCTTTGGTTCTTGAGTCCAGCAACCCCATATCACCCAAAGTCCCAAAAGTCCAATGACCCAAAAGTCTCTGTCCCTGGTCAGGGCAGCCCCAGAGTTCGAAAGTTTATCTGCAGAGCTTTACCTCCCAACCTGGGAGGAGATGGGGAGGAGAGAGAGAGAGGTAAGGGGCACCTTACATGATCTGAAGCTGACCACCCCGCAGCTCCATAGGGCTTCGCTCCGCTCCACGAGCCACCCCACGAACTGCTTCACTTGGCTCCGCTCAGCGGCCCACAAGCAGCTCCCGCCGTCCCATGAACTGCTCCACCAGCCGGTCCACAAACTGCTCCGCTCCACGTCCCACAAGCAGCTCCCGCGGTCCCATGAACTGCTCCACCAGCCAGTCCACAAGGCACTCCAGCTGTCCCGCAAACTGCTCCACAATATATCTTCAGGCTCCCCCACTACTTAACACAACACTCAGTGATTTCAGCTCTTAGTCAGTTCAGCTCTTTTGTGAATTCAGCTTGTAGTAGGGGAGCCTCAGTGCTGGTGCACCATTAGCCCAAAGTGAGCTCAGCAGCCTGTAACTAGACTCCTAATGGAATCAAAATTAGCTCTGATATTCCACAGTGGAGAGAGGAGGAAGCGCAATTAGCATGTAAGGCCCTCATCAGGGGGCCCATACCACCAAGTATTAATACCTGTCCCCAGTCTTTCTCAATTCACAGAGTTTTGGAACCCATGACCCTTGCCTAGCGAGTGCTACTTAGTTGATGGCGAGTCCCTCCATCATAACAAAAGGCCAAGTACAGTTCCAAGCACAGTTCCCATAATCAGGGTAATAACAATTTATTCTTCCTGCCCCAATAACAGAGACACTGGGGATCCCACAGCAGCCAAAGTGACCATTTGGGCAGCTATGGCCTCATTCTAGGCGGGGCAAGAAAGGGTCTTGAGCAGTGCAAGACGGTATATTCCTGAGGTACAAGGCTGGGAGCTGGGGGGATTTGGCTGGTGCCTTTCTCTGTGTGATTCATGAGTGGTTCTGGGAGTATTCATGCAATCTAGCTGGGTGGGAGCTCCACACGCGGTTGTACTGAGTGATAACAGCGCCCAGAGGGGTTTGCTGCTTATCACTAGCAAAGCATTGTGAGAGACAGCCCAGGTTGGAGAGTTAAGGGGGCACAGCAGTCCCACAATTCCACGCTGCACCCCAGGGATCCCATCACACTTGGAAGTCTACACAGCAATGAAACACCCCCGCAAGCCCAAGTCAGATGGCATGGGCCAGCCGCAGGTTTTTCTTTGTTGTGTACACATACCCTTGCAGGTCTCCCATTCAGCACAACGCTGTTTAATTTGTGAAAGTTAATGGAATCACAGCATATAGTGGCACGGCAGCAAGCCTAAAGAAATTTGAGTGAAATCACTCTTCCTCTCTTGTTTCCATTTAAATGTGAGATTTAAACTTCCCGGATCCAGAATCCAGCAATCAAAACAAAACAAAATGTTATGCATTCCCAGGTTTAAATCTCATGCATTCCCAAGTAGCAATTTCACTCTCATCGCAACAAGGATATTTGTTAATGCGTTGTATTTCTGTAAACATATCTGGGTGGTAAAGGTTTTCTTATGTACAGCAGACCAACAACTCATTACGAGAGCTGCAAACATGGTTATATCCACTAATCGCTGGCAAAAGTTATATCTGGAAGGAAAGCAGATCTTGTTTGACAACTTTTCTGCAACCTGCCAGAATCTGCCAACATTATTCGGCCCACTCAGATGCATATTTTTAAATGAAGAAGTGAGCAGTGGTAGGACAGCCCCTTTAACAAAGATTACTTCCTCAAAGCAAAGTCTGAGCAAAAGTTCAGAGGCTTTTCTGCTACTTCCTCCATGAGGGGGCTTATAAAAGACACACACATATATTGTCTGACCTCAGGAGCAGCAAGAGCAGCCCCTTTGGAAGCACCTTAGCTGACAGCTTCCATTGTGAGTTGTAGAAGAGTCCTGTGTTCTCATTTACTATTTTTTTCTCCCATGGTGCAATATGGATCCTATTCTGCGGGGTTCTCCCCAAACACAGCAATGATCCAAGCAAGACTCTTTGCCCCTTTGCAAGGTCTTTTTTTAAAAGTACATTTTAAAGAGCATGTCGTGCTGTGCTGGAGATTGCAGGTCTCTGTTCATTCAAAGGGCAGGCACAAATACAGGCAGCAGCACATCCTAGAACAACCTGTCTCAACTCTGACCTGGAGAACTACTTCAGGAATCGGAGTACATCAAGCTCTGTTCCCATTCTCCCCCTAAGAACCTTCTTCACTAGGTTTATGAACCATGAGTCAATATACAATATGCTTGGTCACACAGGTTAGTGAAGCTTGTGTTCAGAAGATACAAGTTTGTAGAATGTGGAGAATTTGCTACAGCAATTCTAAGATGAGGGGACATGTGCCTCAATATTCAAGTTATCACTTTCATGTTAACTTGATTCCATGGCTCAAAGGTCATGCAATGAATGGATATTCCAGATCTATCCATCTCAAGGTTTTGCACAGGGCCCACCAACATGGTATCAAAGCCCCCAGCAGGAAATCCAAGCCTGCAAGCTATATTTTTATGGGCTGCCTTTACCTCCAGTTGTTCTTCTACCATCTCTCTCCACTAGTAAGGGTACCTTTGCAACAAGCAACTTCCATTTGCCTGTTTGCATCATCTGCAAAGGCCATTGGAGATCCTGCTCTACAAACCAGCTAGGGTCCTTGGGACTGTCTCTTCCACTATGTTTGGACAGTCCCCACCATGAGGGCTCAATCTTGACTGAAGCTTTTGTCTGTATTATGGTCACTTTCAATACATTTGACTTGCTCTCTGGTGCGTCAGGTTAGCTAATAAGAGGCAGGATAGTTCAAGTTTTGAGCATGGGTAGGAACTTCTCGTAAGTTAGATACCCAGACAGTTTGTTTTTTGCTTTCCATAAAATTGGCTGAAGAATTAAAACATCATTTACATTTTTTCTGGGGTTGATCTCAGGCTGCAGTGAATAGTTTATGAAGAGACTTATTCTTTGCCTTTAGTGTTTGACAAGATACATGATGATATACAGTATTATAGTCAATTGGATTACTCCTGGGACTACTCAAGGATTTCAGGGTTGGGAGCTGTCCCTGTAAATGGCATTTGGAAAAGCTAACTCCCCATATCTTGTTTGCCAAGTTAGCTGATAAAATGGGTTAGTTTATTAATTCATTTAAAAATAATCGTTCCTACAGCAAATGCCATTAAAAGGAAGAATTGATTTTATCATGATATTAATAAATCACAATAAGTCAGAATATTTTTCTTATTTCCTTATTTTTCATATCACAGTGAACTATTTATACTGTAATCCAATAAGAGAGAGGGTTCCTTTTCATTGCAACCCCTTTAACTCCCTTTTTACTGAGCACACAGAGCCATCAAAATCCTAAGAGTCTGCCCACATGCTCTCTCCTGACACAAGATGGTTAACGATAGTAACTTATGTAACAGAGGCTATATCTTCTCTACTTCCATTCAAAAGCAATTCAAAGTGAAGAATGCTTCTCTCAGATGTGTCCCTCATATCTCTGAGTATATGTACAAGACCAGACCCAGTGCTCATTTCACCAGACAGACTAGCATATAAAGATGGCTTTATCACCATCTTTACAGTTTTCATTTTTGAATATATTGTCTACCTTTGTCCATAAAACAAAATATCATCTACTATTAGTTGAAGTAAATAAATAAAAGAATCTAGAAACACAAAAATAACAGCAGCAGGTGATGTCTAGGTTTGACCACTATGTGTGTCCAATCAGGAGTTTAATTTAGCATCCTCTGATTAAAAATACTACTTAAAGACACAGATGTGTCAATGTGGGACCTCCTGAAATAAACTTCAAACAGGGATTTTTTAAAAGAAGTACAAACACTGAATACATTAGGAGGGATGCCCGGTTTTTATTTTTAAAAAGCCATACTGTACTTTTTGATCTCTGCACACAAAAGTAATCTTTAAAGGGAATGGCTTAATAGTTAGACTGCATTAGAATAAAAATCACATTTATACTCACTGAAATGCAATATTGAAGAAAAATGTATCACTTTTTAAACTCTTTGTAGTAGGTGCTGATCAAAGAGTCTAAGCTGTCACTGTCACCCTTGTTCAGAAGGAGATGTTCTTTGTGACCCTAAGCCAGATAAAGCATTATCATGTTCTCAGGTATGAGGTGAATTTTGCAAAAATGTGATCGAACTCCCCAACATGGTCCATCCCCTTTTTCAATGTTCAGAACAAGGATTTATATACCTGGAAACAAATGCCAAACTATCTTTGCTGAGCTAGACAGATGGCAATGTTGACATTAACATGGCTGAATAAACTTAGTGTAATTAAAAACAACCTTCTCCCTAGTCTACACTGCACACTGCTTGATGTATTATGTAAAACCACTCTAATTAAGGACAGAAAAGTGTAATACAAAAGTATCTTCAACCTTCCTGCAATCAAGCAGGAATGAATTTCTATTTTTGAAATTAATGTTATATAGCATCTGTCTATTCCAAGCACTATTGTCTGTACTGGATCTATAGTAATCAATTCTTCCATGGTTACCATCACTATAGTATCTTGAGCATTTCAGAAATATTAATGAATTTAGCCTCAGTACACTCATATGAGATAAGAAATTATTATTCTACCTGGTGCGTATGCATGGATCCTAGTGTGCCTATTCCAGCCCTTGCAAGAATATTCTGGGAGAGGTAGTTATGGGAGGGATGGATGGAAGATGAAGTCCCAGAAGGGTCATATGATGGTACTAGGACCATATAATGAACAGCCTGGGCTCAAAAGAGAAAGAGACCTGCAGGTAGCGGGAAGTCTGGGGAGACTCTATAGCAGCAGGATTCTGGAGTTTGACTGTGGCAGTCTGGGGAAAGCTCCCAGGTGTTAGGTGGTTTTCTGATGGAGCCTGTGACGTGCTCAACAGAGGATGCCTGAAGAGGATGGAGGAGGAGTCAGGGTGCATAGGCAGTGTTCCAGAGAGGAGCAGAGTAGGTTAAGCGAAAGGGACACATCACAACAGCACTTTAATGTCTCTGGGTTGGAGTCTGAAGTTGAGGGAGGAACCAGGCTCTCCTACACAACAACTGTGCTGGCAGAAGGGTGAGAGGACACCCCTGCCATGCAGGGAAAAGGCTATGGAGCCCAGAGAGGGCAGCAACACACTACTTGTGATTCATACTTCATTTTGTTAATCCCCAAAAGAGGTGGTCTTAAAGTGAGGATTGGCTGGCGGGCTAACTGCTCAAACTCTGAATTGCCCATGCACGGGGGGAAGATGGTGGCCCACCAGCCCAAAGAGGTGGGGATGCTGAGGTACAGTTATGTACCTTGATGGGGAGGTGCAGCAACTCCACAACACACAATTTACAGTTGGGAAACCACGGGACCAAGAGATTAATTGACTGGTGCCCAACATCACACATGAAATCTCTGGCTGAATCAGGAAAAGAACCCAACTCTTGAGTCCTTGTCATCTTTCCTCATATTCACACAGCTTCCAGAAAGATTTTGGAATGAACAGAAAAATATATTCTACAGGACAAATCCTGCCCCTTCCTCATCTGTGGAGGACCTTAGCTGTAGAGCTGCCACAGTGGTTCCACTGTGCATGGGGGGAACAAGACTTGAGAGGGCAGCATAGACTGATACAAAACCATCACCAAGTAGAGTGGGCTCCTCTGAGAAATGAAAAAAGGTGAATAAAATAATGACTGGGACAGAGAAGGCAAATCAAGTGCTCTCCCATAATACATGAACAAGGAAATTGGCAATTAAACTGAAAGGCACAAAAGAAATACTTTTTTTTTTTTTAAGCCCAACGCATATCTAACCTGTGGAACTCACTTTCACAAGATATCACTGAGTCTAAGAGATTAGCAGGACTCAAAGGATTGGACATTTACATATAACTATGAATTTTCTCATTATCCATTAGATAGGACTTAAACAAACACAAAATATAAGCCTTTATGCTTCTGGGCCTAAGCCAACTTCCTATAGTGAAGGATATATTTAATTTATGAGCAGGTTATTCTATAATTGTCCCTTACTAGGACACTGCGGCCTTCTGGAAACATCTGGAAATTGTCAGTGTTGAGGACAGGATCCTGGACTAGATTTATCACTGCTCTGAAGCTGTATTACAATTCCTACATTCCTAATATTGTGCATATATTATACACACTACAGCATCATTGGATAAACAGTGGAAAAAGGATTCCCTGGCACCTGAATTTAAAATCTTTTGCATTTGTGGGTTGTTGTTGCAGCCTTATTGTTATTGTAATGGAGAGTTTCTGCTTTTAATTTCCTTGGGGGTTTTGAACAGTAGTATGATATAATATGGCATCTGTTTACTGGAATAGGAACCAAATGTAAATATTGAGAAATTGAATAAACAATACTTTAAATGTAGAGCTTCACAAAAAGGCATTAGAAACCAAGTCCAAAAACAGTTTACAAAGCTCCTTTAACGAGGCCTGGTGGGCCAAACTCACCCTGACGTAACTCTACAAAAATCACTAAAGTTACATCTGGGATGAATCTGGTCCAAGGATTTTAACAGGGGCAGTGGAGGGAGAAGAACAAAAACTACTTTTGAATCTGAGTTTATATCTTTAATATTCTGCTAAGACAACACAAAACATCCACCTGAACATAAATGAACTGCTGTAGAAGAGTCTTGCACTGTTTTAATTCTTATTGTGCCCTTTGCCCTGATGTGTTTGGGCTGTTTGAGTGTGTGTGACTGTAATGGGATAAAAATGTTGGTGAAAGCTTCTGAATTAGACTTTCCTTAAAGCTGTTTTCCTATCAGCTACCACCTGAACTTAGACGAGAGAGAGAAAAAAAAGAGAATTTAGGGCTTGTCTACATGGGGAAATTTCCTGGCACAGCTACATAATTATTGTGCTATAGCTATATCAGTGTAAGTGCACCAGTGGACACACTTATTCTGGAATCAGAGTGCTTTTTTATGGTTAGCTTATGTCGCTTTGAAAGTGGTATAAAGTAAATTGGAAAAAGGCACTCATTCTGGGATAAGAGTGTCTACAGGGGGATATATACTGGTATTGTTCTTTACGTACAGTTATACTGTTATAGTTAGGCCAGTACATTTTTCCATGTAGACAAGCCTTGTCTCCTTTTGTTCTGCCTACACACAGAGATTAATGGGAGTTCTGTAAGCATATTAAGGGAAGAAGGAGTTTAGGGTCAGGGTGCATTTTGCTACTGTTTTCACAGTGTATATTAATTTTGATACTCATAGCCAAAAGAGCTTTTTTCTAGCTGTTCCTAAAAAGAGATTGAGACCTTTGTTTTTGGATGAGCCTCTCCCCATAGCTATTTATCCTTTTGTCACCTTCAGGGTGGATTACTGCAGTAAACTCTGTCTAGGCTGAATCCCACCCATGGAAACCTCAGCTGGCTCAGGGTGAGGATGCCTACTTTCTTTGTGGTCTTCTCCTCGAGAGTGTGTGTGTGTGTGCAGTTATCTGATTAAAATATGACCATATAGATCATTGTTGCAACCACTGTTATATATCTGCAACAAATCTTGTACAAAATGTGGCATGTAATATGTCTATGGAAAGGTTATGATTTGTTGAATATGATTACGCTATTTGTATGCATATATCATTTTTGTATTTGAAGTTATGAGTATTGGTTCTATACCTGTATTTCAAATGTTTGCTCCTGGGGTAACGCCCACAAGGTATTTAGCCTGCACATCTGGAAGGAACTATTCAAGTAGAATGACCCACTAAAGGACACTTAACTTACAATGGAAGACGCCTATCTACTCTTAATGGATTTTCCTGCTGTAACTGGGCAAAATCATGCCTGGACCTGTGACTTGTCCGTGAGACTCCAAACACCATCTTGTTACTGTAATTTTCCACAGTAAGAACAATGGGATTTCCTCCACATGGCAGAAGATATAAAAAGGCCCTGGAAACACCTCCATCTTGCCTTTTTCCTGTTCAAACCACTGGACTATGGACTTCTACTAAGGGGAGCATTCTAACCAAGGGACTGAGGTCCTTCCAGAAACTTATCAAGCCAGCAGTTTATTCCATCATTGCTACAAGCCTGATCCAAGAACTTTGCAGTTACTCAAGGGCTTCTTTTCCATGGGTCCAGATGATGAAGATGTCATCAATGTAGCGCAAGTAGAGTAAGGGCATTAGGGGACGAGAGCTGAGGAAGCATTGTTCTAAGTCAGCCATAAAAATGTTGGCATACTCTGGGGCCATGCAGGTACCCATAGCAGTGCCGCTGATTTGAAGGTATACATTGTCCCTAAATGTGAAATAGTTATGGGTGAGGAGAAAGTCACAAAGTTCAGCCACCAGGTTTGCCGTGACATTATTGGGGATACTGTTCCTCACGGCTTGTAGTCCATCTTTGTGTGGAATGTTAGTGTAGAGGGCTTCTACATCCATAGTGGCTACGATGGTGTTTTCAGGAAGATCACTGATGGATTGTAGTTTCAACAATTTCCATCCCACCATCAACCTCAGCCTGGACCAGTCCACACAAGAGATCCACTTCCTGGACACTATGGTGCTAATAAGCGGTGGTCACATCAACACTACCCTATACCAGAAACATACTATCCGCTATGCTTACCTACATGCCTCCAGCTTTCATCCAGACCACACCACATGATCCATTGTCTACAGCCAAGCTCTACGATACAACCGCATTTGCTCCAACCCCTCAGACAAAGACAAACACCTACAAGATCTCTATCAAGAGTTCTTACAACTACAATACCCACCTGCTGAAGTGAAGAAACAGATTGACAGAGCCAGAAGAGTACCCAGAAGTTACCTACTACAGGACAGGCCCAACAAAGAAAATAACAGAACGCCACTAGCCATCACCTTCAGCCCCCAACTAAAACCTCTGCAGCACATCATCAAGGATCTACAACCTATCCTGAAGGATGACCCATCACTCTCACAGATCTTGGAAGACAGGCCAGTCCTTGCTTACAGACAGACCCCCAACCTGAAGCAAATACTCACCAGCAACCACACACCACACAACAAAAACACTAA
The DNA here is from genome assembly GCF_015237465.2 of Chelonia mydas. Classification (NCBI taxonomy): domain Eukaryota; kingdom Metazoa; phylum Chordata; order Testudines; family Cheloniidae; genus Chelonia; species Chelonia mydas. Next base: position 36,958,399 of record NC_057850.1, on the reverse strand, counting down.
CCCAGGAACCTATCCTTGCAACAAAGCCCGTTGCCAACTGTGTCCACATATCTATTCAGGGGACACCATCATAGGGCCTAATCACATCAGCCACACTATCAGAGGCTTGTTCACCTGCACATCTACCAATGTGATACATGCCATCATATGCCAGCAATGCCCCTCTGCCATGTACATTGGCCAAACTGGACAGTCTCTACATAAAAGAATAAATGGACACAAATCAGACTACAAGAATTATAACATTCAAAAACCAGTCAAACACTTCAATCTATCTGGTCACTTGATTACAGACCTAAAAGTTGCAATTCTTCAACAAAAAACTTCAGAAACAGACTCCAACAAGAGACTGCTGAATTGGAATTAATTTGCAAACTGGACACCGTTACATTGAATAAAGACTGGGAATGGATGTGTCATTACACAAAGTAATGCATCCGATGCAGTGAGCTGTAGCTCACGAAAGCTTATGCTCAAATAAATTGGTTAGTCTCTAAGGTGCCACAAGTCCTCCTTTTCTCGTTACAGTGTGTATGGTAACACCCATTGTTTCATGTTCTCTGTGTCTTTAAAATCTCCCCACTGTATTTTCCACGGCATGCATCCAATGAAGTGAGCTGTAGCGCACGAAAGCTTATGCTCAAATAAATTTGTTAGTCTCTAAGGTGCCACAAGTACTCCTTTTCTTCTTGCGAATACAGTCTAACATGGCTGCTACTCTGAAATCTGTATGTATTTGATTCCTTTAACCAATTTTAACTCTCACCTTTCTTTCTTTTTATAAATAAACCTTTAGATTTTAGATATTAAAGGATTGGCAACAGTGTGATTTTTGGGTAAGATCTGAGTTGTATTGACCTGGGTGTGTGGCTGGTCCTTTGGGACCAGAAGAACCTTTTATTTGAGGAGATTGGTTTTAAAGAACCACTCATCTCTAAGTCTAGTGTTTTTGGTGGTGATACAAGGACTGGAATGCCTAAGGAAACTGCTTTTATGACTTCTTGTTAGCCAGTGTGGTGAAACAGAAGTTTACTTTTGTTGCTGGTTTGGCATATCTCATGGGACAATAACCTCCAGTTTTGGGGTGTGTCTGCCCTATTTTCAGAAGTTTGTCCTGAATTTGGTACTCTCAGTTGTGACCCACAAAGGCATGGTTACAGACTCAGTATGACACTAAGTTCCAGAGACTGTACTAACTTCCAGTTTGTTGTCAAGTGAAATTCAAGGTACCGGTACTACAGTTCCCTGAGGCTGGGATGCCCAAGTTGGCACATCTCTGACGTGTGCATCTATGGGTGGGTGGTAGTGGGCCCATAGCTCTGGATACAGGCCCTAGAACTCTGGAATTCACTCTCCCTTTGATGCAGCATAGCCCTAGTTTGCTAATTAACGGAGCATAGCCTATGCCAAAGAGGTGTTGCTTTTATTTATGATAACTGGAATTGATTGTAGAAACTTACATTGCAGACAACTGCTGTTGGATGCCCACAAGAGAAAGAAACTCCCTTCTAACCTTGAGGGAGGCCACCAAAGACCTAGATAATGGCTTGGGTACTTAGACACGTGCATTGCTATTACTGATCATGTCTAGCTCTTCTATGGTACCTTTCATTCACAGATCTCAGTTCTCTATAACAAGGGATAATTGTCATTATCCTCATTTTACACACAGGGAAACTGAGGCACCGAGAGATTAAGGATTTGTCTCTAATGGATTTTTTCACTGGTGTAGCCACACTGACGTAGCTGTAGCACTGTAAACTCTTCAGTGGGAAAAATGGTGTGTCCTCATCTTGCGTTAGCTAACAGGAGGTAAAATCCTAGTGACAATTAAGCAGCTTGTGGTTCTCACACATGGTAACAGATCAATGTAAAGATTATGAGAAAGCTCGGCTTTACCTTGCTTGACCTGCTAACACATGTTTTATCTTTACACACTGAAAAACTGCATTGTTTTTACTAGCATTTTACCTCATGTTAGCTAACATGTATGAAGGGGTACCCTTTATGTAGACATGCTGCACTGGGCAGGCTGCTTTTTACACTGATGCAGATGCATTGCAGTCAGCATTTATATAGTATAGTTACACACCTGGAATAGTATGCATCCGATGAAGTGAGCTGTAGCTCACGAAAGCTTATGCTCAAATAAATTGGTTAGTCTCTAAGGTGCCACAAGTACTCCTTTTCTTTTTGCGAATACAGACTAACACGGCTGTTACTCTGACTCCTGGAATAGACAAGCTCACAGGGACTTGTCTAAGGCCACAAAGGGAGTCATGGGCAGAGCAAGGGACTGACCCCCATACAACCTAAGGCCCATTCCAGCTGCTGAACCACAAAACTGCCACTGTTGGAAGACAGGATACTGGGCTAGATGGACCTTTGGGCTGACCCAATATGGCTGATCTTATGTTATTATGAAAAAAAGTTCCACTTTGGGATTTATTGGATGATCCCAGAAGGGCTGAAGAACGGTAGGTGAGTCAGGGGGCAGAAAAGAGGAAGTGATGGGAATTGGGGAAGGGAAAGGGTGTCCCTTACTCATACTTTAAAATGGGTGAGTTTGAATTAGAGATATGGAAGCACAGTCAGGCTGGTTCTTATTTTTCCTAAATGTATTTGTTACTATCTGCCCTACCTAGTGGTCATTGACAAGATGAAACTATTATTCAGCCTAGTGTACTTCAGAAGGGTTCTGCAAGAGCCCAGTATAGAGTGCAAGGTGACACGAGCGGGAGGGTTATAACATTACGGTGTTTCTATTATGAGAGCTGTACATTTCTGTTTTGGATAAACAGGCTTAAAAGTGTTAACATTTAACATGGCCAAGCCAGACTTTGAAGTTAGCACTATATTAACATTAGTGGTGAAAAGTTCACAACTCTCTTCTACTTGGCTGGCTTCACAGCAAACAAGACAGTAGCGCAGTGAGCAGCAATACAAAAGTCACCTTCACAACCAGATTAGTGAGAAACTGTGTTTACAGAGGGCTTGAGAAATTTATCTGACACCTTTAAATTCAAGGACTAAACCCATTAGCTGGCGGAAAGATACCTGTGCTGCTATGCTGAGAGACTCCCATCACTATCAGAGCCTCAGAATCCTAGACATTGTACAATACTGTAGATGCTGTCCCCGCCCCAAACAGCATACAGTTAAGGGCTTGTCTCCATGGGGAACTGACCGGAATGGCTGTTGAGGAACAGCTCCCCATGTAAGCACTGTACTCCAGAATAAAAGTCCACACAGGCAGCTATTCCAGAAAAGTGAAAACAAAATAGCTTTGTCCATTCCATCTATTCTGGTCAGTTTCCCCATGCTTGACAAGCCTTTAAAAACTGAGCAACATACAAAGATGGAGAAGAGATGAACACCCAAATAACAAACACACACTTTTCCCTGCTCCCCTTCACTCCCACACCAAGCCCAGGTGTCCCTTGTTGGCAGACTTCTTTGTCAATATCACTGCTATTCACAAGGCTCCCAGTAGCATGGTTGAATGCTGACTAGTCTCTGCACAGTTTTTATGCTGTTGCAGTTTAGGAAAACTAGAGCAGTGGCAGAGGCAATTAATCTGTGTCCATCTGCAGACTCAGGCAAAAAGTCCTATGTTGGGTCAGGTTTGGAAAGGTCTCTTCTCAGACAAACTGTCTAAGCTTTCATTTAAAAAAACAAAATAAAAAACAAAACAAAACAAACTAGACAGTGCAGTGGTTGATAACAATTGCCAGGGGAAAATTCCTACTGCCCTAGGCAAGCAATTTTTTCAAGTCCTGTGTTTACCTATATACATTTAGGTCCTGCAAAATGTAGATAGTAAATCTTCAAGTAGGGAATGTGTCTCCGCATATGTCTGCACAGCACCCAGCACTATGGGGTCCTTATCCTGACTGGGGTCTTTTGGCACTGCTGCAAAATAAATGTGACATAATAGGACAGCAACTCCACCATGTCCTGCTACGCTATGTGCTTGTCTTTGCTGAACGCTCTCCAGTGTATCAACATCCTTCTTGAATTGTGGGCACCAGCATTGGACACAGTATTCCAGCAGCGGTCCCACCAGTGTCAAATACAGAGGCAAAATAAACTCTGAACTACTCAGGATTCCCTGTTTATGCATCCCAGGATTGCATCAGCTCTTTTGGTCACAGCATCTGTCATAAAAATAAAGGGAAGGGTAAACACCTTTAAAATCCCTCCTGGCCAGAGGAAAAACCCTTTCACCTGTAAAGGGTTAAGAAGCTAGGATAACCTCACTGGCACCTGACCGAAATGACCAATGAGGAGACAAGATACTTTCAAAAGCTGGGGGGAGGGAGGAACAAAACCTCTCTCTCTCTGTGTCTGTGTGATGCTTTTGCAGGGGACAGAACAGGAATGGAGTCTTAGAACTTAGTAAGTAATCTAGCTAGATATGCGTTAGATTCTGTTTTCTTTAAATGGCTGAGAAAATAAGTTGTGCTGAATGGAATGTAGATTCCTGTTTTTGTGTCTTTTTGTAACTTAAGGTTTTGCCTAGAGGGATTCTCTAGGTTTTGAATCTAATTACCGTGTAAGATATTTACCATCCTGATTTTACAGAGGTGATTTTTACTTTTTCTTCTATTAAAATTCCTCTTTTAAGAATCTGATTGATTTTTCATTGTTCTTAAGATCCAAGGGTTTGGGTCTGTGTTCACCTATGCAAATTGGTGAGGATTTTTATCAAATCTTCCCCAGGAAAGGGGGTGTAGGGTTTGGGAGGATTCTGGGGGGAAAGACATTTCCAAACGGGCTCTTTCCCGGTTATATATCTGTTAGATGTTTGGTGGTGGCAGCGATAAAACACAAGGGCAAAAAGTAAAATAGTTTGTACCTTGGGGAAGTTTTAACCTAAGCTGGTAAAAATAAGCTTAGGAGGTTTTCATGCAGGTCCCCACATCTGTACCCTAGAGTTCAGAGTGGGGAAGGAACCTTGACAGCATCACATTGGGAGCTCACATTCAGCTGATTGTGTGCCACAACCCACACTGCTTCCCATGCTAGATTCCCTCATTCTGTAAGTATGGCCTACTTTCTTTGTTCCTACACATTTACATTTAGCTGTATTAAAAAAAAACACACCTATTGTTTGTTTGGCCCAGTTTATCAAGCAATCCAGATCACTCTGAATTAGTGATCTGTCCTCTTCATTATTTACCACTTCCACCACTTTTGGGTCATCTGCAAATTTTATCGGTAGTGACCGTTTTCTTTCAGGTAATTGATAAAAATGTTAAATAGCATACAGCCAAGAACTGATCCTCAGGGACACCTGCTCTATGACATTTCCCCATTTACAATTACATTTTGAGATCGGTCAGTCAGCTGGTTTTGAATCCATTGACACGGCACACATTAAAAGTCAAACACGTTACAAAAGGCTTTTATGTCAATACTCTTACTTTATCAATCAAACTTGTAATCTCATAAAAATTATCAAGTTTGACAGGCTCTATTGTCCACACACCCATGTAGATTTGCATTACTTACATTGTATTAAATTGCCCTCCTTTAATTCTTGATTAATCAAGTTCCATATCAGTCGCTCCATTATCTTGTCTGGGACTGATGTCAGTCTAACAGGCCTATAATTACCCAGACCATCCCATTTACACTTTTTAAATATTGGCTCAACATTAGCTTTCTTCCAGTTTTCTGGAACTTCCCCAGTGCTCCAAGCCTTTTTGAAAAATCAATGTTATCCATCCAGTGAGCTCCTCGGCCAGCTCTTTAAAACTCTTGGATCCAAGTTGTTTGGACCTGCTGATTTTAAACTGTCTAACTTTAGTAGCTTATGTTTAGCATCCTCCAGAGATACTAGTGGAATGGAAAGCGCCATCACCATATGATGAGACTATATCATCTGCTTTTCCCCAAATATAGAACAGAAATATTTATTGAACACTTCTGCCTTTTCTACATTATTACTGATAATTCTACTATGTCTATTTAGTAATGGACCAATACCATTGTCAGGATTCTTTTTGTTCCTAATATATTTTAAAAACTTTTTTTATTGCTGATTTGTATTCATTACTATCAACTTCCCCTTTCTTCCATTTGTTATATTTTTTTTACAACTGTCTTCACTTCCTCACTGAACCGGGTTGTTCTTTTAAAAACCAGCACAGCCTTATTCCTCAATTGTGGCTTTCTGAGAACTTGGTAAGGTGTTCTTAAATTATTCCCAATTATCATTCACATTTTTCTGATTTTTATATATATATAAATATATAAATATATAACTGGTCTGGCCTTTTTTCTACTTCCACTTTATAACTGTGATCAAGTCACGATCACTTGTACCCGTTCATGTAGACAAACCCTATGTCTCCTTTATCATGCCCAGTTTCTCTTCCTTTTGCTTTTTTTCCCCTTTCTCCTGGCCATTTTTTCTTTTCTGTGTATTTGCCTTTCACGTTTGCATTTCTTTTTGGCCCTTTTATATGTTTTTGTTGGCTTTTCCCCTTCTGCCTGTTCTCCCCATATCCCATCTCAGTAGCTCACTGCTCACCAAAGGCTACAGCTTGGGGGTTGTGGGCACTGGTTTCACCCTAAACTAAGCTCGCCACAGGAGCAGAGATGATAAGCTTGGGCTGGTGGACAGCTGACTGCGCTTGCAGCCCTATGCATGTAAGATGCCAGCAACCTCAGGATCCACAATGGGAGCAGTGAGGTGAAGGATAGGGGACTTTCACTTTACCTGAAAATGTGGCAGTGGGGTTTTTGTGTTGGATCGGGGCCCTGCTGGTTCCATGCCCTAGCCCACTCCTTGGTCACAGCACACTGAATTATGGTCTTCTTTCCCATAGAAGTTCATTTGGTGTCATTACAACCACTCCCCTTGTCGTGAGAGGCTTCCCTTTTATATACCATCCCTTTCTTCACTGCAGAGTGTTTATAATGTTTCCCTATTAATCTATTACATCCATCCTCACCCTCTTAATTACCCTTCTGTTACTAAGGCAACAGCCACCTAAGCAGTTGTCTTGCTGTTTTCCTTGCCATTTCTTTTTTGTGTGTCTTTTCTGGCACCTTTCTTCTTTGGATGCTCTCTCTTATTTAAGTCGGTGTAGAGCTATTTTCCAAAACATTTAATTAACAGAAGTGCACAAGACATAAGGGTTGAGATTTAGCCAAACATTATGGCTGGTTCTCATTTCATCAGAACCATTTCTTGCACAAACCCCAAAACAAGCGTTCACCTGCAGTTCCTGGCCATGTCGAGCTACTAATTAGTCACAAAGGCTGGATTAGGCTCTGTAGGCACCTAAAGATGCAAATGTGCCTAATGGGATTTTCAAAAGTGCCTAACTACATTAGGTGTTGATTTTTAAACTTATGGGAGTTAGGTGCCTCAATCCCACTAGATGTCTCTCTCACTTAGCCACATCTTTAGATGCTTAAATATATTTGAAAATCTGGCCATATGGCCCTGCCTAAACTAGGAAAAAGAATGTTGTTTGTTTAAAAAAACATGCCAGCTGTTTTTATTGAAGCTAGGTCTCACTAAAAGGGTAGGTCAACCGAGCTACACCACTATGGCATGTAGCACCCATGAGCTACATAGTTATACTGACCTAACCCCGGTGTAGAAAGTGCTAGGTTACATAAGAACGGCCATACTGCGTCAGACCAAAGGTCCATCTAGCCCAGTATCCTGTCTTCCAACAGTGGCCAGTGCCAGGTGCCCCAGAGGGAATGAACAGAACAGGTAATCAAGTGATCCATCCCCTGTTGCTCATTCCCAGCTTCTGGCAAACAGAGGCTAGGGACACCATCTCTGTCCATCCTGGCTAATAGTCATTGATGGACCTATCCTCCATGAATTTATCTAGTTCTTTTTTGAATCCTGTTATACTCTGATAGAAGAATTCTTCTGTTGACCTAACTTCCGTTGACCTGTAGTGGATTAACTACAGAGATGGGAGAATCCCTCCTGTCACTGCAGTGAGTGGCTACACTGAAGCACTACAGCAGTGCAGCTGCAGCTGTACCACTGTAGCAGTTTAAGTGTAGACATGGCCTTGAGGGGTGTTAGCACCTAGGATACACCTGCCTTTAAAAACATGTAATGGCTACACTTGGGCCTTGCCTTGTTTGTTGTGTTAGTTGACACAATTTTAAATGCCATTTAGAACCTACTATAGACAATCTGGCACCAAAATAACTAAATCTCTGTAATTTTACACCTTTTTGTTATTTTTGGTAAGGAATTGGGGTATATGCTAATCAAAATCAGGCTTGTATTCCAAATGCAGAGTGCCTTCACACCACTGTGCCCTGCAAAAACAGCAGGTGTGAATTACAACTGATTGAGTTATTTTGGTGCAAGTTTGTGTGTAGACAAACAGTCTAACACCTTCAGAATGATGTTAGCTGGCCATGTTGTGGCCTGCTCCTCGTCCTAGGGTTAAACATTAGCTGCTAATATATTTTTAAATAGACCAACAAAGCATATAACCCAAATCTCCTCTGTCACCAGGCCCCTGTGGAGACAACTGAACTATCACCATTATGCAGTGCCTCCCATATGCTCCTAGGAAGTGACAGAATGGACATTTTCCATATACGTAAAAGCATGTGCAATTTGTCTTTCGTCACAGTTGTGAATTGTGTGTCTTCTGCTTCTTGGGCCTGAAACTTGCTGGGTGTGTTCCTTCCTTTGACATCTGAATTCCCTGGAACTTCTGCTGACTGTGAATAAAGGTGGGGAGCATGGTCACAACCAGTCCCATGGAGAAGTTGTCCTTCATTGTCTTCAGTGCTGCCAACTCCCTCATAATAAACATTTGGGGAGGAGCATGGCAGAGCAACTTATCTGGCTGACTGAAGCAAAGAGATGTGAGTGTTCCTTACTGACTCCAGTGCTCTCCATTTGAACCTCATCAGGGGAGGAGAGGGAGTGTCAACCAGAAGTTCAACTTTCATTAAGTGAGTAGTTCTTTCCCCAGAAGGTACTTAGAACAAAGAGAAAATGTGCACTGTTTAAAAAAATCCCCACTGCGGTCAGGACTTTCCATTTTTATCAGAAGCACTAACATTTCAAATAAATGAGATGTTGTCAGGTTTGACACTGTTGTATTGAGTTGTCATTAATTATAGACCTGGTAGTACAATGTAGGTTCTGGAGCAATGACAAATGTTCGATGGAAATCAGACGGTACACTGAAGGCGAAAAATGTGGGGGGAAAAATCCTGATTTTCGTTTGTTTGATCTCTTTAGCACAGTGAGGATTTTTCATCAGCAATGGAGTTTATGCAAATCTGAAGCTAGTTGCGAGCTAAAAGATTTAATCAAAATGAAAAGTAGCATAGTTTTGTCCTAACTCTGGAAAAAGTATCAAATATATGTTTAAATGTCATTCTCAAGCCATGAATTACCTCCCTTCAGAATCAGCATGATAATGAAATGTCACTCATCTAACCCACATCATAACTGCTATGTATCTCATAGGAAAAGAGGTACAAGCAGATACTTAAAGTAGCTTTGTGTAGATTTTAAATAATTACACAAATACATTTTGCTGACATGCCTGCCTGAGTGTTTCCTTTAAAGACTTCCTTGCACATGTGACTAGATAAACAAAATGAGTGAAATGTAGAAGTTAATATTGTTACCCTTTTGACTTGAGCAATTAGCCAAAATTCAGGATCCTGGGGAAGAGAAATTCATGATGGAATCAGGTATTTGTTTACAAAAAATATACTAAACGTTCTGTTTCCCTGAACACAGCTGGAAACAAACAGCAGGAGTTAATTTCTTTGTTCAGAATTCTAAGGCTCTTTCCAGCCATCAATTTACCCAAAAGCCTGGACTCTGACACACAGATGGAAACCCCGCCCTTGGCCTGAATAGCTCAACTCCTACTCCAGCCTTGCATATTGGTCTGTGATTTCAATGGAGCCCCCCGAACCCCCCAGTTGGTCCGGCTTTCTACTCCATAGAAGAGCTGAATCCTGAACGAAGGGTGGTTGTTACACCCGCCAGCTTCAATGAGGTTTCGCCCAACCTATACATAAATCCCCCACACTAAGCTTGTTAGGGTTTACCTCCTTCCTTGGTTAGGAGAGAGCATTTTTGCATAAATATGAAAACAAATCAATTGATTTCCCAGGCCCTTCTCTTTGGAAATGTATACACACTTGGTACTCAGCTATTAACACAAGCTAAGAGGGAGGAATTATTGGAGGGGCCCTTAATTAAAAGAATGGCAGCATATCACTGTTGTGTTTAGTTTCCTAAAAGCAAATGGTTCTGTTCATGGAGATATCCACAAAAGCAGCTACAGTGTCTAGGACAGCTGGCTTATATGGCCAGTTTGGGATTCCCCTCGCACAGAGGAATTCCTGGGATGCATAAAGCCAGCTGTACATCACCCACTCTTGGCCCCCTGGCAAGAGGGTGTCCTGAAGATGTGCCAGGACAGTAAGGAGTATGGCTAGCGCATGCTGAATAATGGCAATATGGGGCCAGCGGAACAGCCCATAGGAAACCATTATTGTCAGTACAAGTTAGAGGGGTTCTGAGGAAGATCTATTTTGGAATGGAGATCAAAACAATCCCAGCTGCCCCCACCACCAGAGGAATGGAAAGGTTGCAAAAAGGTACCTTTATACCCTGTCCTCCAGGGAGGTTCTGGTTTTATGTGTTTAAACTATTCATGGATGGGAGATTAAATTATTGATTGGGTCTTGAGCAGAAAAAAAGATTCCTTTGATCTCAGTGCCTAAAGTATGCATTGAGGCTGATTGGGAACGGAGTAGGACTTCACTGGATACAGGTCTGCATGTACCTATTTGAAAATAAATTAACCTAACACCGAGGAGACAGTCCAGTGAATATTACCCTTCCTTCATGCTCATCTAACTGATTTGCTACACTTCAGAACTGTATCTCTTCTTGGTCTTGAAACAGAGTTTTTAATAAACTCTCAAACAGCTGTGAAATATTAGTTCAAGATCGAGTTAACCTAGTGAATGTGCCTTTGCTATATACATTTCAATCACTGCAGTATAATAAAGGCTTTTTCTGAAGATCAAACCATGCCTTCCCTTAAAAGTTATTTTAAAATATGTCTTTGAGCATTGCAGAGGCTTAGAGAATGCATTCTCCCTTTTGTCAGAAAACTTTGATTCCACCAGTACATTTAGAGAATATTAATGGAAGATAAAAATGCAATTGTTTGCAATGAAATTGCAAGCACCATTCCCAAAGATCACAATAGTTATATTTCTCTCTATATTCCATTAGGCCAGAATTGATGTCATTACATGTATCCCATTTAAGTATTTATGAGTCTTCAAAATTGTATTATATTTTCTAGTCAACTAAATTAGAGCCTTCTGTTCCATGAATGAGATCTGATTCTTACCTGTTGCAAAAAAAGGTGTTTATTAAACAGATGGGTTGGATTTTATTTTCTTGATCTGAGCAAATAGAAGAATTAAATTATTCAAAATACACTACAATTACCAGTCTCAGCAGGTGGACCTGTACTCCCAATTGAGTATAGAGATTACTAAACTGCTGGATAAGCTAAGAGATAACAATAAAATCTATGGGCTAGATCCTTAGCTGATGTGAATCAATGTAGATAAATCCCTTTGAAGTCAATGGAGCTACATGGATTTACACTAGCTTTGGATCTGGCCTTATCTTGTTTTCCAGTACAAGTACCTACACAAAATACAGACCTACCATCACCACATATGACATAATTTAGGTAAAATATCTACCATAAGTATAGGACTCAAAACTCTTTGAAAGTCTGGGGTGCGCGGGAGGAAGAGGAGAAAAATCACTTAGGGCCGCATTATGGATCTGATCCTGCACCAGTTTTATCATTATTTATAATTATTTATAATGGAAGTTTTATCATTGAAATCAATGGGAGCAAGACTTGGGGCCTTGAGAAATGCTGAATGATTAGTAAGACCTGTACAAATACCTTCCCCGTGCTTTCTGCTTCTTAACACCTAGCACAACCCCTCACTTTACAAAATACCATAACTAAACAGCAGAAATCACGAGAGTCTTTCCAAAGGAAAAATCACTCTGAAAATAAAGTATTTAAGGTACTGAAATGATTTGATAAATGTAACAGAATTTCAAAACTATCTAGAACTCCTAGTCAGTACTTATTTGAAAATGTCCTTTCTCCAAGTAAAGAGGTCCACAGATCTGCTACAATAGTACATTATCTTGCTTGCAGGTTAGATACAGAACTAGACTTGTTAGTGGCAGCAGAGAAATATCCTGCCCCCACAAAGTTCCCTCCAGTTGAGATAACTTTCACATCCTAATTAAATTCTACTTTCCAAATTACAGATTGTGTTAAATATATTTTGAGTGGAAAGTACAACAATTTCTCCTAGGACAAAGCATGAGGAATTCCCCATAATGAAAAACTCAAATCTCTGGAGGTCAATTTCCATCTCTCTTGTGGATGTTCCATTTCTCTCCAGCATGGGCCAGATTTATGGACCTTATTATTCAAAGAAATAAATTTGTCAGGAAAACAGATTTTTCCATTTCTTCATTGTGCTACGGTCCACAGGTCTGTTACAATGGGACATTCATAGAGGTGTGCCTCCACAATGGGAAACAGGATCATCCTTGAAATATGGACATACAAAATGAGATATATTATTTATATATATCCTCCTCCTTCCCCTGGGCACTAAGATATGGAGAAAATTTCTTCCCCAAAATGTCATTGCTAATAAGTGGATGACTAATTGGTAGAATTTGATTAATTTATGTATTGATGGTCATGTGGCCACTCAGGAGATCTCATTAAAGGAGACATGACTACTCTTCCCTGAGATTGTCAGTGTTCCTAAAGACTGGACTTTGACACTTAACTGAAGGAAGAATGAGAGTACTTGTGGCACCTTAGAGACTAACAAATTTATCTGAGCATAAGCTTTCGTGAGCTACAGCTCACTTCATCGGATGCATTCAGTGGAAAATACAGTGGGGAGATTTATATACACAGAGAACATGAAACAATGGGTGTTACCATACACACTGTAAAGAGAGTGATCACTTAATAGCTCACCTTAAGCAGCTTGCAAGTTTCACAGAGAGAGGGAGAGAAACAGTACCAAAAACCAAGAGACCTCTTAATTAGTAATACCCTGGAATTTAAACTATGGGGAATCAAACTCATTTGTGATTTTAATACAGAACTTCTTTAATATGATCCAGCATAATCCCCCTTTTGACACTAAGATTTATAATCGTCAGTGTCACTTTCTGTGTAGCCTATTCAAGAGAAGGTACTGTGAGACAATTTGAGTTTGTGATTCCAATTCATCCCACATACATGATCCTAGTGATGTATCTTTACTACAAGGTTCTGGGGCAACAGGCAAGGTGAGGCGAACCCACTTTTGAGGAGTCCATTTGGTACAACCTCTAGTGTCCCAATAGCTTCCCTCCCTCCCCAGCCCACTGGCTCGAGGTCCAGGGTAGCCAGAAGGATCCCATGTGTAATATGGGGAGTAGGCTAACCTTCAATACCTTTGCCTCCAGGGACTGTTGGTATGCAATTTTGACAACAATTTCTCCCAGTAACAAGTCTGGTTTTACAACACTGGAAACATATTGCATCCATTCATATTGATAAGCGTCAAACAATGATCTCTTTCTTTGTTTTAACGAATGCATCAAACCCTTAATATTTCCCAATATGACCCAGAACATTTCGTGTTCCAAAGTAGCTAGGGCAAGTATCTGCATTTCAGTGCATCCCATAGCTATGGCTGTGTAGTTCCCTATTTCTAAATTTTTTCTTATGCATAAGCCATGTGGTAGTATTATGCCATTGCCAAAGATTCCATTGGGCTTTTAGGTTGCCCAGACCAATTTGGACCAAGTCTACATTGGCATGTACTTGTTTTTGTATCAGGCTGTCCTGTAGCTGGGACAGAGAGCATAATTTATTTTTAAGTACCTGCAGGTCTGCAGTATTTTTTTTATTTTTTATTTATTTATTTATTTATTTTAAACACACAACAGTGCTAGCAACAAGACAAGACAACATACAACACAAAACACAATTTCTATTGTGACAGTAGATTCATGGTATTGGGTTGCTCTTCAGCTGGCATCAGCTTTTCCTGATTTTCTGAAAGATAAGAGAACGTGTTTCTACCCCTTTTTGGGCTGGTGGATTATTGCTTAAAATATTTCTTTTACAAATACCCTTGCTGATTGCAGGCAAAACAGAGGAATTACCCCCATATTTTCCCGTTTTTGTTCTATAGGCAGGCCAGGTTTCAATGGCTTCTATCTTTTAAGGGTTATGGGGAAATTATCCCACTGTTTAGTCATTAAATCCCTGAGGTGGGGTACCTCCGTTTTCCTTCTTATACAGCAGACCAAGTTTATAACGTTTTTCCTGCTGTGTTAAGCTTTAAGTTTATTTACAGGTAATAGCTGAGAAGCATCATTACCATATGACCTTAAAGGATTTTTCCAAAAATCATACACACTATACATTGTTACAGGGGTACTTATTATCATTAAATTTATTAAAATTATCTTGTTATCCCATGCCTTTTATTTAGACAATTTGTTTGCTGACCAGGTATGTCCTTTCTCTGCAGTTCCTTTGTGCTGCTAGTTCTTTCCTTCCTTTATCATTTAGGTAATTTGCATTTTCACAGACGCTTCCTGCTTTTGGATTTAAAGCCATCAGCAGCTCAGAGACTCTATCGTAAAAGGGACACAATCAACTTTCACCAGAGTTTTGATTACTTTTTTAACTTCTGCTTCCAAAACACACAGCAATCTGAAAAAGAAAACCCAACCTATTGTGGCTCCCTTTGGAGCCCTAATAGCATTTTAATTAAGTAGCATGGTATGTTTGCATTTTTTTTGCCCCTTCTACAATATACCCTGCACATGTTCTGGGGCAAATGCACATTCCTTCCATAGTTTAACTTCTATAACATTATCCATATCCATTTTTACATAAGGTGTAACTATTTCTTTTTTTTTTGCTTACAGAGTTTTCATGTACCTTTATCAAAGTGACAGTCTGATTATTCAGAGCCATTTTAAGACTCAGTGTTTCTAACATTGCTTCTTTTTGTTTTGTGCACCTCACCCCGGCTGTTGCTTCAGAGGGGCATTGTCTTTTTTAATTTCTTATTTTTTTTTTAACTACAGCTCTCATCTGCTATTTTGTTACAAAAACCAAACAAACAAACAAAAACCAAACAAACAAACAAACAAAAACAATCCAGAAATTTTTTTTCTATTCTCCTGATTTTGACTACCCTGCTACAGCCGCAACTTAAAAACATTTTAAATTTTGTAAAGCATTGAGTTACCTTTTAAGGGTTAAATGCCAAATCCCAAAGCCAAACAACACTAATCACCTGTGTCTAGCAAAAAGGTCTCAGTTTTGCAACTTTGAATTAAAGAGTCAAATGGATTTTTAGTGGCATTATTTCAAACAAAAACAAAACCAATTAGAACTTTACATATTTACACACACACACATAGATACATACACATTTTCTTTTCCTTAACATCCCTTCCACGCTGCTCTGTTTTTTACATCTTACATTCCCTTTATACATTTGAGGTAGTTAACTTCCAATAGAACCCCCTTATGTTCTTTTAGCAAATTTGACTAAATTGACCAGTCAAATGATTTTAATCAGACAGTTTATTTTTGCCTGGCTAATTTACAGACATTCCTTTGGAAAAGGGCCCATTTTCCTTCAGAATGGCTGCAAAGAAACCAAGAATGCTCTTTCGGTAACACTTTTCCTTTTTAACATTTTCACAAAGTTTAGCGCTTAATTCCCTCCAGCCTCTGCAGAGGTAACTTTTTCACTCTCTTTTCTCTTTGTAATTATGCCTGGGCGTGCCGTACATAGGACCTTCTCCCCCTTCACCTGCTGTAATGGCTGCTACCTGTTTAGAGGCAAAGCCCAATTTTTGTCTCAGACTCTTAATTAGTGATTCACGACGACTATGATTTGCAGGTGCTCTGCCCTCCTTCAAGGTTAATTTCTTTACCATACCTTGGAGCACATGATTCTCTCTTTCAATTTTCTCAGAGGCTTTAGCTTGGTCTGCCAGGAATCCTTCTCTCTCTTTGCATTCCTGGAGTGCCTCTTTCACTATTTTCAGCTGACTTTGGGTATTTGTAGCCAGCACCTTCCAATTGTTTGCTCCCTTTTCCGTTTGTGCCTTTTCCTCTTTACATGAAAACAAGCGGAGGTAAGAATCCTTACATGCCTCCCACAACAGCCAAATTGCTGCTGCATCTCTTTTGGCAGCACTAGAAGATTTGTATATGAGGATATACTCAGCCATCTATCCTCTAGGTCCGAAATAGTGCAGACATCAGCTAGGGCTTGTTTAGTCCAAGGACTGTGCCCAAATTTTTGAAGGATTTGTTTAAAAGGTGTAATTTTTTTAACAAAAGGTGAGGTTGGAGTTCCTTCTCACTCCATTCCTCCCTCTGGTACTGGCTTACCCTGTTTTCCTTTAAACATCTTAACACGGATATTTCAATCTCTTTGTCACTCCTGGTATTACTTAGCAAGTGACACAGCCTAGATTCTGAAATCGTAGCTTATCAAATTTCCTCATCACACCTGGCACAGGTCAGCAAGTGACACAGACTAGATTCTCTGATCCTGCTACTCCTTGTTCCAGTGAGCAGCACTGCCTGGCCTTTAGGCCTTCTTGCTGCCCCTGATTCCTCAGTGAACAATAGGACTTAGGTTTAGTAATCGTAGCTTAATCTATACGCTTTCCCCAGCTACCTTCCCGGAGGCCAGCAGGTCTGGTTAACCCAATAGAAATGCCTAGCTCAATAGAGCTGGCGGTGTGCACACCAATATTTACAATAACTGAGGTTTTTTACCAGTATTCCCCCTTTTGCAATTCTCCACCAAAATGTTACACCAATAAAATAGAAACCAGCAGGATCTTATTTAAGGGGAAAAGGCAAAATGCCACATTTATTGTGAATACAGAAAGAATCATAGTAAGCAGTTAGTTATAGCTATACATTCAATTTCATATTTATACACACACACACGTTCTGCAAGGTTGTTACCATAGTTACCAGCCTTAGAGTTGCTCATGCCAAGCCACTGGCCAAGTGGCCTGGACATGAGGAGGGAACAGGGCCTTGTCAGATGCTCATCTGATGCTCCTGGAAGTTGGTTTGCAGAATCAGACCCCAAAGTTCTCACTTTCTAGAGTCCATTTTTATAGGAATTTCTTCCTATGCCATTCTATGGGAATTGCTTCATCATGCTGTTGCTGAATCAATCAGCAGATGGCACATTCCTGACAGCTCCGTGCTGCCAGATGTTATCTTGTTCTTTGGTTCTCCCATTCTTGAGGCTGTTGGGTGGACTCCAGTCTGCCCTCCGGGGGTCCTCTGATTATTTCCACTTGACGCCTTCTTCAGCCGATGGATACTGCATTCTTAGGCTGGCACCTCCCTGATCATTCAGTTATTATCCACACCAAGCATCCATCCACATACATCCTCTATCTCTATTTTACTCACAATTGTTAACAAAGCGAGATGAATACAACAAAAGGGCGGGGAGTCTCTGGGTGCTGTTTCTGTTGTTACAGAGTATTGCTTTGAGTCTCTCTCTGTGTGAGTAGTTGTTATTACAAAGAATTGCTTTGAGAACAGACTCTGTCTTAGAATGTACTAACACAATTAGCAGCTTCCAAGTTTCACACGGAGGGAGAGAAACAGTACCAAAAACCAAGAGACCTCTTAATTAGTAATACCCTGGAATTTAAACTATGGGGAATCAAACTCATTTGTGATTTTAATATAGAACTTCTTTAATATGATCCAACAAGGAGGCTCCGGGCTGGGGCAGGAGGTTGGGGTGAAGGAAGGGGTGCAAGGTGCAGGCTCCGTCTGGGAGGTGCTTACCAAAGATGGCTCCCAGTCGGTGGTACAGTGTGGCTCAAGCAGGCTGCCTGCCTGCCCTGGCCCCACGCCACTCTCAGAAGCGGCTGGCTGCTGGCACATCGCTGCAGCCCATGGAGGAGCCCTGTGCACTGCCCACACCCGCAAGCGCCACCCCCGCAGCTCTCATTGGCCAGTTTCTGGCCAATGGGAGCTGCGGGGATGGTGCTGGGGGCAGAGGAAGCGTGCAGAGCCGCCGCCTCCCCTCTCCTCCCCCAGGGCCCACAGAGATGTGCAGCAGCCAGCCGCTTCTGGGAGCAGCATGGGGCCAGGGAAGGCAGGCAGGCAGCCTGCCTGAGCCCCGTTGCACCGCCGGACTTTTAGTGGCCAGAGATTGCAATTGATTGGCAGAGGCTCCAGGATCAACCAGGCGATTGCAATCGACCAGTTGGTGACCACTGGTGTAAACAGAACCTGTATGAAGAACTTGCTTACAATCACTTAAACCACTAGTCATCTAAACTGCCAATGGACAACCTCAATTTACCAAATAAACTGAGACAGGTGACAATCCTCTCACCTGTAACACAACATGCTAGCATAGCTTGTGTTTATATCATCAGTTCATATACACTGACATTGTTCCTTCTGCAACTGCCTGTTCTGAATGCCTCCTATGTCCTCCAGTGCTGTTCATGCAGTCAAAATAAAGCAACTTAGCTGTGCAAGTGGTGTTCCTTTAGGCAACCTTAGGGCTTATCTACACTAACTGTGCTGCAGTGCCATAGCTGTACCAGTGCAGCTGCACTGCTGTAGCACTTAGTGAAGACACTACCTACACTGACGGGAGAGCTTCTCCCATCAGTGGAGGAACTCCACCTCCACAAGGGGCAGTAGCTGTTTCAACAGGAGAAGCCCTCCCATCGACCTACCGTTGTCCACACTAGGAGTTAGGTTGGTATAACTGTCGTTCAAGGGTGTGGATTTTTCCAGACCCTGAGAGATGTAGTTATACTGACATAATTTTGTAGTGTAGACCAGAGCTCAGGCGCAACCCAAATGAGCTGCTTCATGTCCACTAGCACGCCATTGATGCCTGGAGAATTTGCACAGGTAATTCCCATTAATATCTATGCATGTAAATACCATGTACAACAAGAGAGCTAAACTACGAGATCAATAAAATCACAACAGCTGCTAAGAGCATCTGCTTACGCTGACATTTAAACTTGACCCAAACATATTTTATGGCAAAATTATATGTATATACTATACGAACAAAAATATTTTGTTTTGTTACTTTGTCATTGTTCCAGAAACTGTAAGTATGTAGTATGGCCAAGGAGAAAGAAAAATATACTGTTTCTTGCATTCTATGGCCCTCGGTAATATTCAGTACTCATTAGTAAATCACACTGAAATTGCCACAGTGCAAAAATCAAAAAACCCAAACAAGCAGGTCTTTCTTGCAGACATTATGTAAGAGGAGTCAAAAAGAGTTTGCTTGAGTGAGGCAGAGTAAAAATTGACTAAGGACCTTGGAATTTGGCCCAGAGTGTTTGTTTAATTCATGGGGAAACAGTTCAAAGAAATGAACATTCTTTATTCTGTATACTGCGACATTCTTTATCTTAAAAAGCTGCTTTTGACTTCACTCATTTATTTATGATGGTAATAATGCTCCTGTCTTAATCAGGAATCTAGTTTTGATTATGCTAATATACTAATTATACAGCCATGGAATTTCAAAAGGCTAAATCTTAAGAAAAACTATAAAGGTAGGGCCATATTCCAAAACAAATATATTTTTTTAATCTACAGCTAGGTTTTGTGTGTCAAGTGAGAAAAATGTTGATTGTGATTAAGAAAATTTATTGCTTGCTTTCAGGAAGCAGCCAGCTAGTTTCAAGGATCATTTCAAAATCTCTTAAGTCTTTGTTGTAAGTCACAGGAAGCCAAATAAAACTTCTCCCTAAGTGGCATCTCCGCAGGAACATCACCTTGGAATGGGAATTAAAAATAAGAAAGCTATCAAGCTGGTCGGGGAAAGAGCTGGCTCTCTTCCCTCCGCAACCAGCAATTTAACTATGGATTGATTGTCAATTGGTCCCTTATCCAGTGCTCTGAAAATGAAGACAGTTCCTAGCCACTAAAAACAGAAAAAGAAAAGGAGTACTTGTGGTACCTTAGAGACTAACCAATTTATTTGAGCATAAGCTTTCGTGAGCCACAGCTCACTTCATCGGATGCATCCGATGAAGTGAGCTGTAGCTCACGAAAGCTTATGCTCAAATAAATTGGTTAGTCTCTAAGGTGCCACAAGTACTCCTTTTCTTTTTGCGAATACAGACTAACACGGCTGTTACTCTGAAACCTAAAAACAGAAAAATCACAGAAACAGCACTAAGCAGCAATTTATTTATATTGTAAGCAGCTAGTTTTCTTTCCCCAGTTTACTTATTAAAAAGTAATATCCTACAGACTATAAAAGTTCACTCACAGATCTAGATGGAGATCCTGAATCTTTCCAAGAAATCAGATGGTATCTTGTCACAAGAACCAGTGCAGCAACAGCCACCCTGCAAATGAGATCAGTCAAAAGTGAATATTTAACTTTACAATGGGTAGATTAATGAGACATTAGTAAACATGTGTTAAATACCATGCCATTCTTTTGCAAGCATGAAATAACAAATGTATTGACAGATGAACAGCTTACTGCTAATTATTAGCATATAAACATCACATAGAATGGGTTTTTAAACTGTTCAGACATTCTTTAAAAATGGCTGCTAAGCCATCAGTTTAAGAGCTATGCACAGAATGACACTCATATTTTTGGTCCAAATTTTGATGATACATTAATTTTCCTAAGTGTGAAATTTCATCCAAGAGACATGCACAGGCTCATCAAAATACCAATAAGACTTTTGAACAGAGGATCCAAGTGAAATAGAAAAGATAAAGAAGGACTACTGTAGTTTTCATGAACAGCATTATCCTCTCATTCAGTTGAAGCTCACATGGATCCTTGAATTTTAGGACACAGAGAAAACAAAATTAGTACTTGTCTCAGAGGAAACTGGCTTGATTACCACTTTTTTCCCCCGTTTGTCATCAACTTTCTCCCAGACAGCTACTGGGCCAGCCCGATGGACACTACAGAACAGATCTGGAGGCAAGGTAGGAACCTGCGGCTCAAGAAGGCACATGGGGCCAGATTTTTCAAAGCTATTTAGGCACCTAAAGATGCAGTGAGGCACCCTTTGGATTTTCAAAAGCTCCTAGACACCTAACTCCCAGGCACTTGCATGATTTTGAAAATCCCACTAGGTGCCTCTCCGCATCTTTAGGTGCCTAAATACCTTTTAAAGTTAGTTCCATGGCCTCTATGACAGAGTTGAATTATTTTATGTAATTTTGTTTGTCCCAAGTCTACTGAACCACCAGTAATTGGACCAGTTAGCACACAGGGCACCATACTTTCTATTTCCTCTGAAATTTAGTTTTGCCTGGAAAGTTGACAGGCCCAGGCCTAAAGTCCTGGGAGAAGAAGACCACTTATTCTGGAAAAAGCCAACAGAGTTCAGGTTGATTCATATTGGACAAGAACGCTAGGCCCATTATACAGTTATTAGCCCATGAATAAGAAGCACCCTCAATTTATCACCTCTTTATAACTCTAATTAGTGAAACTGTTTAGGATTTAATGTTTACATGAGACATATGGCGTTGCTGCTCTAAGCAGTAGAGGGATAGGGAAACCAATTTGCAGTTAATAAGAACTAGCCTGAACCTCAGCCACCATATTGAATATTTTTGAAGGATCCAATTGTCTTGGACAGAAACCTAAATATAAGGATAGAATAAAAGAAAAGCAAACTGAAGCAGGAAAGGAGGACAGATAGCAGTGTTAGTGAGCCTGATTCATATTTTTATTTACATGGGTACTTTACCATTGCAACTCCTTTGATTTCCACAGAGCTACTCCTTACTTACGGGATCAGAATCAGGCCCAGTCGGTCTAGCTCAGAAGAATTAGCCAGAATGGTGATTTGTACTCAGGTGGTTTGAAGGGACTGAGCAAGTTCAGGAATGAGTTATTGGGAAAAGGATATAATTGGAGCATTGGATGCAGAAAAGGAGCAGAACAAACTTCAGAGATCTAACTGGATTTGGGTAAGTAACCAAACTTTAGGAGAGCTTTTCCAAAGTTACCCTCAAAATGTTCAGAGGTTAAGTCATCATTATTAAACAAGTCGCTTCTCAGTATAATTGAAAGGTGCTTGAATCTAAGTTCAGAGTTACATAGATACCTCTAAATATTGCTATGGCAATACCATGTTTTAGTAACCACACAGCACCTACTGGTTATCACATTAGGGAGTTCAGACTATTTATGTAACCAACTCTTCAGTGAGGATTGAAAATTTGCATTACAGTATCTCCTAGAGGCCCCAATGAGGGATCAGGGTCCCAATATAAAGACACTGTACAATCACATAGTAAAACAGCCCTACCTGAGAGAGCTTACAGTCTTAGTGACAAGATACAACAAACAGGTTGAGAGAAAAGGACACGGTAACAGAAATAGAAGCATATTTTGCAGACACTAGCTGTGGATACAAATATAACTTGTTACCTGCCTAGGCATTATCAATAAGCAGAAATGGAACTGCCAAAGGTGCCATGTAGTTGGCAGGATTTGATCCTGATCAAGGATAGCCCAATGGATTCCTAGTCTATGCCTTCACCATTTGGCCTACAGTACCTGTTTAGCTTAAACAATTCCTTGTTTGTATCTCAAGCTTCTTGTTGTGTGACTGTTCTGTTAATCTGCATAGTGCTAAATTGGGAGAAAGGAAAAATAAAAAACCAAACAAAAATACTACTTAAGATCTTACAAAAACCCAAGAAACTTACCACTGTTTTATTTTAAAGCATTTTGAGTAGTTTTGTGCAGAAACGGCAACAATGTCAGTGGTGTTTCTAGCTAATCAAGATTTGTGGTCTAGGATATTCTCCCCCCACGCCACACTCCAATATTAGTTTATCTTCTTCCTTCCCCTCTTAAATCAGAGATTCAGCCAGTGCTTCCCCATTGCTCAATCAGCTGCTTTGGTTTAATTTTACACTGAAAAATTCAAACAAGAGCTAATAGCTTCTGACTGACTATTTCCTTTCTAATAGAAACTGAACAGCTGATCCAGAGGAAAGAAGTAGGAAGGAGAGAGATGGGGTGTCTGCTGGTAGAGAACAGGGGTGGAGGTGTTAAAAAGTACTAATAATAAAAATCTTGTTTTCATTTTTCATTGTGGCCTAGAGACTTTTGATTTTCATGGCTATTCTTTCTGAGTCTGCTTTGAAACTTGCGTGATGATTTATAGCTCAAAGCAAACGATCAACACAAACCTGTCCATGTTCTCTGTGAGCCCAGAGCAGGGATTTTTATCTTGCACTGTACATCTTTTCTGGCAAATTAGCTCAGTGATTCCAGAGTCAGTACAGATCCCTAACAGACTAGAGAGGGAAGACAAAGATAACAGCTTTGGCTGTTTTTTAAATTAAGTACATTGGTCCTGAAATTAAATTTTCATTGCTGCTGTTCTGATGATTATCTCTGGGGTGCTGGCCACCAAGAGAATGAGGACCAAGAGAATAGCAACAACGATGAGTGAGAAAATCAGCTATATGCACTATTCAGTGGCACCCAGGATCGCACTAGCATTCTATCCCTGCCTCCTCTTCCTCCCCCACTAAACTATTAAAAGACTAAGACAAGCTGTTGCAGAGATAGCAAGTGCTAAAGAGCTTGTAGTCTTAAAAGGTTGGGGGAAAGTGAGAGCAGTAGCTCTGGCTCAGGAACCGAGCCTGTTATGAAAGAGGATTACTATTATTAGTGTGAATTTATTACTCCCTCACTGTTTGAGAAACATTGCAGGCAATATCCCCTCAGCAAACCAGAAGGGGACTAAACGCAAGAGTTGGCCAGAGGAAGCTTGGTGGGTACTTAGTTGTGTGGAGTATTTCAGGCGAGCCTGATCTCTGATTCATTGACTTTTGTGCCAAAATATCAGGTACTGTTACCATAGCCCCAGCCATTCCTTCCTTCAGTTCTGTCTGCATCTGTGCACAATTCCAACCTTGTGTACGTGGGGAGCAGGATCACACGGAAATATCCCAGCCCAACTCAGGAGTGATATAAATGGTGGGGTAAGTTAAACCGTAGGCCCAACTCAGCTCTCAGCTGTACCAGCATGAGGGAACAAGTGCAGAACCAGGCCCCTGAAATTATTCAAATGTGTTCAATATATTGCTGGGGTAACATCATTCTTCACCATAGCCTTTCCCAGAAAAAAGTAAGAGTTCAAAAATGTTACTGCATTTTGGGTCCCCACCCCAGCCTCCATTTTTCTTTTGCTGTAGACTATATTTAGAGATATCTGACACTGTCTTAAAAATGATTCATTTTAAAAAACAGTGTTGTGTTATTTAAATGCAATTTTTACATTGGCTTGTATTGAGTTCTCTTACCCTAATACAGATGACAGCCTCTAACATAAATGGGGACAAACCTAAAAACAGAATAGGAATATATGTAATATAGACATCAATATAGTCACACTATCCTAAGTACTGGTTTACTTTACAAGATGCCAAAAAAAATCTAGGTTCAAGTTGTATTGCCCTCAAACTAGGAAAGATTAAAATAACAAATCTATTTTTTAAAGCATACCAACAAGGAAGTTGAATGTCCTCAGTTACAGGATGAAACATTTAAAGATTTGTTTTGTGACTTATTTCACAATCAAGCAGAATGTGTATAGGCCAGAGCACTAAGAGAGACTATTCTATTGTCAGTCATAGCACCAGACAAAATCCCTGTACATGTACATCAATGTGCATTAATATTTTAGACCAAACCATACATCCTGTGTTGTCTTTATAAATTCTATTGTCTCAAGAACTGTTTCTTTATATATCCTTGTTATATTTTTAGACTAAAACATCCAGAATGAAATGCCTCTAAATGCAGTCAGTACTTCAATGGTTACTGAATTTGAATTTAAAGAATGGTTTTATAGCATGCCAGCCAAAGCCAACAGTTAAATTATCAATACTTTTATACATTCTACTATTCTAACATTGTTCAAAAGTTATTTTTCTATACATGTGACAGAAGGTGATACTTAGGTCTCAGCAAAACATAATTGTAACATTACATCTAATAGATAGCAAAATTACAAAAATGAAGGGCCTTTGTAGTCTTTGGTTTTTTAAGCTTTCCTTTCATCCTGTTTTTATTTTTCTTTGAGCTGCTTTTAAGGACTATCAAACTTTCTGAAGCCATACAGGTGTGCTTCTCGCTGTATAGTCACATAAGTAATTGTCCTGCCCAGAGAAGCTAACAGTCTTGGGCCCAGTCTACACACACAGTTGTATAGATTTAACTAAAATCAGTTTTTAAATAGATTTAGTTAAACTGATGTAAACTTATGTGTGGAATCTCTTCTATAGATTTAAATCTGGCTTACATTGATCTACTTTATGAATCCATTCACATTTTGTGCAAAGACAAGCTCTAATGCCCCAGTCCTGATCACTTGACTCAAGTCAAGTCAGTGGGATGACTAGTGAGAACAGGATGAGCAAGAGTTGACTCTAAATTAAGGATAAATCAAGATGAACAAGGAAGAAAAATGTGTGATTGTTTGTGTTTGTCATGAATCTTGTTAGCTGGGATTTTTTTCTTTTTAAATGCAAGGTATTTTAGGAGTAGTGCATTAGGTCATACATGACAGCATAGGCATATAATACAGGAGAGGAGCTTAGCAGATAGATGGTCTTGTGGTTAAGACACAGACTTCCTGTATGGCTTTGGGTGAATCACATAAACCTGTCTGTGCCACAGTTCCCCATCTGTAAAATGGGACTATAATACTCCCCTACCTCACAGGCATGTTGTGAGGACAGATTTAATATGCATGAGGTGCTCAAATACGATGGAGACAAGCTGTGTAGAACAGTTTGTAAATAAAATAGATGACCAACCTATATGGCAGATGGGTGCTCAGCTTGGGCCTTCCTGTCAGTAGAACAGCAAGATGATGGGTGTTATAAGTGGTCTTGGGGTAGATGTAAAATTATAAATTAATATTCCAATTTCAATTTAACATATTAAAAGTCCTATTACAAGCAAGTAACACATTTTTTAAAGTTTTAGAAACAAACATTTAAGACTAGTAATGTGTTCTTAAACAATATTTTTATTGTGTTCTATGCTTTGTTATTTTAGTAAGATTTCATATGCACTAAAACATGTAGGTTTTGGGCAGATAACGTTCTTGAGGAAACATTTTTAATTACTTCTCATAGTTAGAAGGGCCAGTTCATCTTTGCTCATCCTTTTCTGCTATGGACAATTTACCCTGACATTAGCACTAGTACAGATGTCCCCCTCTGTAGCAGCTTTTTGTAGTCACTTTTTATTTCAAAAATAAAACATATTTGGGACATGTTTGGTTTCTGAGATTTTAAGTTTTTTAAAATAAATGTGAAAACTGTCAAAACAGTATGTCTTCTGAGTTCCAGCAGCACCAGGACCCAACACAACATGGGAGGTTAAGGAAGCCTGTTAAGCATGGGAGGAGGAATATGTGTTGTGGCTGTAAACAGCCAAAAATATGCAAGGACTTTGAGCCAAGGATGCTGGTGGCACAGCAGACCAGACGAGTCAGGGGAAAAGTCAAACTGATGCTCAATGCCAAAAAGAAAAAAAAATAGGGAACTACAAAGCAGCTTGCGGGAAGGGACTGCATGGGGATCTCTTTTATGCCTCATATTTATTATTATTATTAATATTACTGAAGTTCCTAGGAGTCAGTCATGGGCCAAGACCCATCGTGCTAGGTGATGTACAAACACAGAACAAAAAGATGGTGCCTGCTCCAAAAAGCTTATAATTTATGAATAAGACAAGAGACAACAGATGGATAGAGAGAGACCAGAGAACAAGCAAACAATGAGACAATATTGGTCAGCATGATAGGCTGGGTATCAGCATGCCAGCAACCTAGCTGTTGTCAAATGTTTTGTATGACTCATGGCAAAGGAGAGTTTTAACAAGAATTTTGATGGAGAATAATATGCGGGTTTTGTGGATGTTTCCGAGGAGCTCCTCCCACGTGTGACAAATAGCTTGGTAGAAAGCACCAAGGTGCCTGTTTAAAACTTTAACAAATGGGTGATGGAGGCTGGCGTCATGGGCTGATCTGAGACAAGAGTCGACTTCTCAGTAGTGAACAAGCAATAATGTAGGGTGGAGATAGGCTGTGAAGAGTCATGAAAGTGAAGACAAGAAGCTTATGTTTGATGTAATAGAGAAGAAGGAGCCAGTGAAAGGATGCAAAGATGGGAATTGCATAGTCAAAGCAAAGGACTAGGAAAATTATCTTTGCAGCAGCATTCGGATATGAGCAAGAAATAAAGGATATTGCAGTAATCAAGATGTGAGATGATGAGAGCCTGAATGAGAGTTTTAGCTATGTGGATGTATAAGAAAGGCCATAGCATAGAGATGTCATGCAGAAAGAATTAGTAAGATTTAGACATGGATCTCTCTCCAGGTCCTCATATCCAGCCTGAGTCAAAAATGACATCTAGGTTACAAGCCTGAGTGACAGGACAATGGTGGTGTTGTTCACAGTGAGTAAGAAGGTAGCAGAAAGGTTTGGAGGGAATGATTAAGAGCTCTGAGTTAGGTATGTTGAGCTTGAGCTGACAGCTAGACAGCCATGAGATGTCAGACAGATTAAAATTTTAGTTTGGACAAAAGAAGATAGATCTGGAGTAAAGAAGTATGTCCATGAGTCATCAGCATAGTAATGGGAGTTGAATTTGTGTTCGCAGATGAGATTACCCAGAGATCAGGTGTGTAGAGGGATAAGAGAAGGGGATCAAGGCCAGATCTCTGTGGAATCCCCCACAGAAAAAACAGAGGGAGGATGAGGCAGATCCCACAAAGGATATGCTGAAAGAGCAATTAGAGAGGTAGAAGAACCAGGACAGTTACAGAAGCCATGAGCGGACAAGATTACAAGAAGACCATGGTCAACGCCATCAAAGGCAGCTGTTGATTAAGCAGGATAGGGATGGAGTACTGGTTCTGGGTAGGAAGAGGTCAATAGAGACTTGTCAAGGGTAGTTTCAGTGGAGTGAACAGAGTAGAAGCTAGACTGGAGAAAGTCTAGGATGAAATTGGAGGAGAGGAATTCCAGACAGCCATTGTAGCCAGTGCATTCCATGAGCTTAGAGATGAAAGAGAGATGGGGCAGTCATCGGAGAGGCAAGTGGGGTTCAAGGCTGGGTTTTTAAGATGAGAGAGACTATAGCATGCTTCTATTATGAAAGGAAGAGCCAGAAGAGAGTGAAAGGTTAAAGAAAAGAGTAAGGGAGGGGATCAGAGTCGGAACATCGGAGATCAGGAGATGGGATAGAATGGGGTCTCTTGGGGCAAATGGAGGGATTAGAGGAGAGGAGCAGATGAGAAACTTCTGCATCTGTGAGATGGGAAGGAGGAGAGAGTCTTGTAGGAGGGGAAAAGACAATGAGCCAAGGGGAGGGGGAAGATCACATCGTATTTGGTCAATTTTCTCTTGAAAGAAATCTGAGAGATCCTGTACAGAGAGAGAAGCAGTGGCAGGAGGAAAGGAGGGTTTGAGGAGTGAGTCAAGATAGCAAAATGGTGGCTGGGATTGGGAAAATGGGATTCACTTAAACTGGAAAGGTAGAGTTGTTTATCTAGTAAGACTGCAGAAATGAAGGAGAGAACAAGGTTCTAATGGAGGAAGTCAGCCTGGTCATGGGATTTCTGCCAGAGATGGTCCTCACCTGGAGAACCAGAGTGGAGAAAGTGGATGTTGATGGTGAGCCAGGGATAGAGGTTAGCAGAGCCAACCCAGCGATGAGAGAGGGGCAAAGAGTCAAGGGTGGAGGAGAGAAGTGCGGAGAGAATCAACAATCATATCAATGGAAGAGACAGTGGGAAGAAGAGGGCTGAGAGCAGACAAGAAGTCTGTCTGGAAGGTGCAGAAAGGCAGGGTGACATGGCATTTGTGGAGGGTGACAATGGAGGATGCTGAGAGGCATTAGGTGATGGCTGGAGAGGGGTAACTCAGTAACAGAGAGATGAAACACAGCAGTGCTTGGTGAAGACCAAGTCAAGGGAACAGCCTTTTGGTGAGTGGGAGAGTTGAACCAGGGCGGCAGGTTGAATAAAGAGATGAGTGAGGAAACATGCAACTAAAAGTGGGCCATCAACATGGAAGCCGAGGTTACTGAGGGTGAGTGCAGAAGACTGAAAAGAGAGGAAGAGGGAAAGGCTGATGGGTAGACTGTAGATGACAACATGGGGGAGGGAGGAAGAGGAGAGAAAGAGTCGGGTGCAGTGCTGTTCAAAAGAGAAAGGGTAAGAAGGAAAGAGTTGAAAACGGCAAGAACAGGAGAGAAGCCCATCCCTGCCACCAAAGGTCTGGGAATGAGAGAGAGAAGGAGTGGTCTCTGAAAGAGAGCAGAAGCAATGTCAGATGAAGGGATCCAGGCCTCAGAGAGCCAGAAGTATTACCTCAACTCCCTCCACAGGATATTCTATCTACATTTCTCCTAGCCCTTGTGCTGGAGTAATCTCTTCCATACCCTTTGGTTTAAGAGGCACCCAGCTAAGTGACTGTTTAATTTGAAAGAAAATTTTATTTGGAGTAGGGGGGCTTTCAGCCTAATTCCACAGAGAAGGCAGCTTTGGGAGCTCCTTCTTCAAACAGCTGATGGGGTTGAGGGCTCATCTGCGCATTATTTCTGTGGGAGGCTCTCCCCTTAGTCTTCAGAACCATTTGATGGTGTTAGGAAATAGTCACCCCATGGACCTCTTTGTTATCCATGGTGGAGCCCCATTTCCAAAAGAAACCCAGAGAATCTTTCTACATGGACCTTATGGCTCCATGAAATTTATTCCTAGGACAGACTGAGTCAACCAAGGAAAAAATCTTGCCCCCCCCCCCATCCACACAGTAAGCGATGTCCCTCCGCATTAGAGTTTATGATTCTGCTCTTGGGAAGGGAATCAATTTGAGCCATTCATGCCAAGTGTAGGGATTACATGAGCACTAACAAGCGGGAAGTACTTTTTCTAAATATGAGGATGGCTCAACGAATGGGTACACAGGAAAGGCCTCATATTTATAGCCAGATCCTGTGCCCTTCTTTCCCCAAAGCAGCAGCAGAATTCGTATGGTTGTGCTATATAGGTAGGGGCAAGATGCAGACAACCCACCCAAAGGAAAAGCCTAGCCCCTGTAGGCAATGAAACTGTGATCCACAGGGCTCCATCAGCAACAAGCATTTTGAGGTCAGAACAGGGACAGACCCACAGAAAGGGTTCAATGTATGTGGATCCTCACACCTCAGTCTGGTTGGACGGAAAGGACTCCGTACAGCCGGTCTCCAGAAGTCTGACACACAGCTCATTTATTCACATTGTGTGCAGGGATCAGAATCTGGCCCCAACTTCAATGCATGAAGACTATGATACAAACTGTACGTTAAATATCAGGTTAGTTATTATCTGTATGGTTACCATGCATTATTACAGGTTGCATTGGTGGTATGGAAGAGCAACTGGAGTTGTTCACAGCAAATACTATGCACTTCTAGATGTTCTTCCTGTCATGGATCCCAAGGCACTTTAGAAAAATTAACTCATTAAGCCTAACAACCCTGCAATGTTATCAAGATTCCCTAAGACCTACTTTTAGTGCAGATCACATGAGAAAACCACAAGATTAAAGAGTTTTGGCAAGAAAACAGAATAGGACTCTTTACACTGTGATTGGCGCAATCTGTCATTTATTATTTGCATTCCAGTAGTTCCTACAATATGCCTTCCTCACACACTGGCAGACACTTTACCCTCTGTCAATCTCCAGGCTAAGATTTTCCTCACTGAATTGAATAACACTCTGATGGAGAAATACCCCTGGGAGTAGTTAGAGTGGCCAGGAAACCGCAAAGTGAACCTCACTGAATTTCATTCAGATTGTCCTGTCCGGGGAGGAGTGTGGGTACAGTCAGTAGGAGAGACCTCTCAACCCTGTTTAATCTATGATCTGCAAAGAAGGAAATTCCAGTCCTGAGGAAGGAGGGGCCTTTCCCTCACACTGCTCCTTGGGCCTCCCTTTCCTCCCAAAGTCATGTCATTGGTTTAGCAATTCCCTACTCCACTCCATGAGGAGGGTACAAGCACAGAGGCTGGGGGAACCAGTATCACGAGAAGAGACATTCTCCCCAAACACACATGTGCCCAGCCTGACCCAAAAAATCTAAGTCCATTCATGAATACCAAGGAGATAATATGGCCTTTGAATTGATAAATAGCCTAAACCAGTTTTAGATATGAACAAGGCATAGTAAGTCTGATATAGGTAACAAAGCCCTGGTCTACACTAGGAGTTGAGGTCGAATTTAGCAGTGTTAAATCGATTTAACCCTGCACCCGTCCACACGATGAAGCCCCTTTTTTCAACTTTAAGGGCACCTAAAATCGATTTCCTTACTCCACCCCCGACAAGGGGATTAGCGCTGAAATCGGCCTTGCTGGGTCGAATTTGGGGTACTGTGGACGCAATTAGACAGTATTGGCCTCTGGGAGCTATCCCAGAGTGCTCCATTGTGACCGCTCTGAACAGGACTCTCAACTCAGATGCACTGGCCAGGTAGACAGGAAAAGGCCCGCGAACTTTTGAATTTCATTTCCTGTTTGGCCAGCGTGGCAAGCTACAGGTGAGTGCAGAGTTCATCAGCAGAGGTGACCATGATGGAGTCCCAGAATCGCAAAAGAGCTCCAGCATGGACTGAACGGGAGGTACGGGATCTGATCGCTGTATGGGGAGAGGAATCCGTGCTATCAGAACTCTGTTCCAGTTTTCGAAATGTCAAAACATTTGTCAAAATCTCCCAGGCCATGAAGGACAGAGGCCATAACAGGGACCTGAAGCAGTGCCACGTGAAACTTAAGGGGCTGAGGCAAGCCGATCAGAAAACCAGAGAGGCAGACGGCCGCTCCGGGTCAGAGCCCCAAACATGCTGCTTCTATGATGAGCTGCATGCCATTTTAGGGGGTTCAGCCACCACTACCCCAACCATGTTGTTTGACTCCTTTAATGGAGATAGAGGCAACATGGAAGCAGGTTTTGGGGACGAGGAAGATGATGATGATGAGGTGGTAGATAGCTCACAGCAAGCAAGTGGAGAAACCGGTTTTCCCGACAGCCAGGAACTGTTTCTCACCCTGGACCTGGAGCCAGTACCCCCCGAACCCACCCAAGGCTGCCTCCCAGACCCGCCAGGCAGAGAAGAGACCTCTGGTGAGTGTATCTTTTAAAATACTATAGATGGTTTAAAAGCAAGCGTGTTTAATGATTAATTTGCCTTGGCATTCGCGGCTTTCCTGGATGTACTCCCAAAGCCTTTGCAAAAGGTTTCTGGGGAAGGCAGCCTTATTCCATCTACCATGGTGGGACACTTTACCACTCCAGGCCAGTAGCACGTAGTCGGGAATCATTGTCCCTTGTGATCCACCAGTGGCTGTAGCACTATTGAAAAGTACCCCTTGCGGTTTATGTACTCGCCGGCTTGGTGCTCCGGTGCCAAGACAGGGATATGGATTCTGTCTATGGCCCCACTACAGTTAGGGAATCCCATTGCAACAAAGCCATCCACTATGACCTGCATATTTCCCAGGGTCACTACCCTTGATATCAGCAGATCTTTGATTGCATTGGCTACTTGCATCACAGCAGCCCCCACAGTACATTTGCCCACTCCAAATTGATTCCCAACTGACCGGTAGCTGTCTGGCGTTGCAAGCTTCCACTGGGGTATTGCCACTCATTTCTCACCTGTGAGGACTGCTCTCATCTTGGTATTCTTGCGCCTCAGGGCAGGGGAAAGCAAGTCACAAAGTTCCATGAAAGTGCCCTTACGCATGCGAAAGTTTCGCAGCCACTGGGAATCGTCCCAGACCTGCAACACTATGTGGTCCCACCAGTCTGTGCTTGTTTCCCGAGCCCAGAATCACTGCATGAACCTGCCCCATTAGCACCATGATGCCCACGTTGCCAGGGCCCGTGCTTTGAGAGAAGTCTGTGTCCATGTCCTCATCACTCTCGTCACTGCACTGACATTGCCTACTCACCCGGTTTTGCTTTGCCAGGTTCTGGTGCTGCATATACTGCTGGATAATGCGTGTGGTGTTTAATGTGCTCATAACTGCCAAAGTGATCTGAGCAGGCTCCATGCTTGCCGTGGTATGGCATCTGCATGGAAAAAAGGCGCGGAATGATTGTCTGCCATTGTTCTGACGGAGGGAGGGGCGACTGATGACATGGCTTACAGGGTTGGCTTACAGGGAATTAAAATCAACAAAGGGGGTGGCTTTACATCAAGGAGAAAGAAAAACAACTGTCACACAGAATGGCCCCCTCAAGGATTGAACCCACTGAGCTATCCCTCCCCCCGGTATTTCAGGCAGGACTGAATCTCCATTAAACTTTTCAAGATGCCCCTGACAGACCTCACCAAAATGACTGTTGGCCGTTGATTTCACGGAGGGAGGGATGGGGGAAGTAAATGAATACAAAATAAATCTGGTCTATTTCTTGTTTTGATCCACTCCATCTATCTTTTACATCTTTGGCTGGCAGCAGCCAGTGCAGTAGGACTGCTAGCCATCCACATCTCCTCGCTGCTCGGCAGCAGACGGTGCAGTAGGACTGCTAGCCATCCACATCTCCTGGCTGCTCAGCAGAAGATGGTGCAATAGGACTACTAGCCATCCTCATCTCCTGCCTGCTCGCTATAAGATGGTACAATAGGACTGCCGGCAGGACTAAAGAGTATGACCTGGTCGAGTCACTCCTAATTTAGTTCTTGCGCCCATGTCTGCTCAGGCGCCCCTGACCGACCTTACCGAGGCGGCCAGGAGCATCTTGGACACTATGACGATAGTTTTCAGGCCTATTGCACCATCTGCTGCCACAAGGCAATGGGTTGCTGCTGCTGTGTAGCAATGCAGTACCGCATCTGCCAGTACCCAGGAGACATAGGGTGACAGTGAGCTGAGCGGGCTCCAGGCTTGCCGTGGTATGGCGTCTGCACAGGTAACTCAGGAAAAAAGGCGCAAAACGATTGTCTGCCGTTGCTTTCACGGAAGGAGTGCGGGAGGGATGGCCTGACGACATATACCCAGAACCACCCGCGACAATGTTTTTTGCCCCATCAGGCATTGGGATCTCAACCCAGAATTCCAATGGGCGGCAGAGACTGCGGGAACTGTGGGATAGCTACCCACAGTGCAACACTCCGGAAGTCGATGCTAGCCTTGGTACTGTGGAAGCACTCTGCTGAGTTAATGCACTTAATGCACTTAGAGCATTTTGTGTGGGGACGCACACAATCGACTATATAAAAACAATTTCTAAAAAAACGACTTCTATAAATTTGACCTAATTTCGTAGTGTAGACATACCCAAAGTCAATCCTCTTTGTGTCACCTGCTTTAAAATACATATAAAAAATTGCATTCCTCCATATTATTCGCATCTATACACACATTTTACTCGTTTCCTAAAATAAACTTTCCTATGTGATTATTTATATTTTGAAGGAGAAAAATAATATGTGCTATAAACAGGTACAGAGTACCGTACACGTAGAACACATGCAAAAAAAAAGCAGGAAGCCTTAAATCACTGACGTGGCAGGAGCAACACAGGCAATGCAATGAATATGAGGTTACTTTTATATACCTTAACTTAATCATATCTGTGAAGAGCCAAATCCAGCTTCTTCTCACAGATAGTCTCCTTCAAGTCAATGGGAGTTAGGATTCAGGCCAAAAGAAAGATATGAACCTATTACACAAACCTTTTAAAGAAAAACCTCTTTAAAAAAAAACAAACACAAAAAAACCGTTCTGAAAAACGTAGATTCCAAAAGTTTTGCTAGGCAAAGTATACAGCATCTACATGACAGCTGCCTGATATGATATTCCAACTTTATTCCAATTTTAATTACATTTGGATGTGGTGAGTTGATCTTTCCTAAAACACCACAACATGTAGTAAGATATACAGATACAAGAAAATTTAATTACAAGAATAAAATGCACTAAAATTCCAACTGATGTTTATCTGGTCTTCTACTGAGACAAAATGTACAGCAGTCCATTTCACACTCCTTTAATGAAATGCATGTCTGGGCATTTCAGTATTTATCATCTGCTCATCCTTAGCCTGGGCAGCTTGGTAAGTGAGCATGATATGTAGAGAAAACTTGTAGAAATTCATTAATGCCAAACGGTGACAGTTGTCTGCACAGGAATGCTGTACTGGAGAAACTGTCATAACAAATGTTTGGTATAGTACTGACAGTACCATATATTTCTGAGATTGTTTCCTGAATGAATACTGTATTTCAAAGAATTCAGTATTCTCACCTTATTCCTGTCAAGCAGGCTTGACAATTTATCGCTGGGGGGAAAAATCAAAGTGATAATGGAGAACCCCCTGCAGAAGTACAGAAGATACAGGTTTGGAAAAAAAACAACTTTTTATTGCATCTTTTCCAGGCCAGTCACTTCCATTATCTGCACTTTACAAACTTTGCCAGTTACATCTATTCTACACCTTTAATGTTCTTTACCAAACTAAACTATTCTTCCCCTAGTCTCTGGGTTTATTTTGAAAGATGCTCACTTGCAAAGTCCAGTATTTTATCAGCAGGGCTGTAGGCTTGGCTCAGTAAATTTGAGGAAGTGTCATGGTGACTATGTCACAACTCACTCAAGTCATTACAAAAATTATTCATATTATTCAGTAAAAACTCTTCACATAATTATTCCAGCCTGGAAGTTCACACCCTATTTCCCTTTTTCCAGCACTCAGAGGCATTGTTAGTTTCCAGCATATCAAACTGTTATCCACATTGTGAAACGTGCTTGTATCTACGTTTTTATATTTATATTTATTATGGAGGGCTGCAAGTCCATAATTAGGTTGAGTTTTCAACTTAAAGTAGGCATTTAACTCTTTGTTATGCATTAGTAGTAAAACATATCCTCTCCTAATGTACAGAATGAATATACAGAATATGTGTACACACACGTACACACTTTATACAGATGCATCTTCCAAGGATGCTGCTGGATTTACCTTCCTTTTGAGAAGTTACATTTTTGGATTTTGCAAAGAGGTTGATGCTTTCGTTTTAAGACATACAATATTTGTTTTCATTGACATTTAACTCATTAAAACCTCAAGAACATTTAAACATTTTGTACAAGTTTAAGTAGCTGTAATTGAAAAGACTTTGGCAGGATGTACCTACATTAACAGGGTTTTCTTTACTTTAATTTCTGAGACACTGAAAAATCCAAAGAGTCAACTTCATCCCTAATGCAACTCTATTCATTTCATTGGAGTTTCATAAGGGGTGAATTTGGCCCCATATTTTTTAGACAATAAACTTATTGAATACCTGCAAAAAATTCAAGTTGAAATGTTTTGATTACACAAAATATTAAGCATATAATCCAAAACTCATTGAAATCAATGGAAACATTCCCATGGGCTCTGGATCAGGTCCAAAGAGTTGAGGAACAAATCTGGTGAACAGGGTGAATGTGAGGCTTAGAGGATAGCAAAGAACAAGTATGTGCCCATCAAAATCCATTTTTGTTGATAGAACATTGGAGTACAATGGCGTAAGATACAAATCTGAAAATTCTAATGGCCATGACCACATCTTACTTACATTTAAACAAAACTATTGTATATTGCAGCTCAGTTTCACCCAAACCAATACTCCTTCAGTTTCTGTCTTCTTCTGCTACTCTGACAGGGAAAGACTTCCAGCCATGTTCAAGCAATAGTGGGAGGCAAAAAATAAGAGGGCTGAAGAATGGATTCAAAATTGTCAGGCAGTTTTTTTCTTAAACCTGAGCCTTTCATGACAGGAAAGTGGTAAAACAAAGGGAGAAAGACTGACTCTTGCCATTGTACAGAAAACTAATAATGTAAGCTAAGGTCCATCACACAAAAGCACTTGGGGTGAAATCTGCCCAGTCCCCACTTCACTGGAGTCAATGAAATCTTTGCTATACACTTCAAGGGGGGCCAAGATTTCACCCCTGATCTCCAGAGGCAGGTGGTGAAAGTCATCCTATCATATTGGCAAAGGTAATGCTCTTTAGCTGGCACTCAAAAGAAAGTGTAGCATAGTGGATGGCACACTGGCCTAGGGAGCAGAACTGAGTTCCATTCCTGGTTTTGCCACCAGACTGCTAGGGCCATGACTACACTACAAAATTATGTAAACTTAATTTATGCCAGCATACAGCTGCCGCAGTAATTAAACCATTTTTGCACATCCACACTATGCTCCTTGTGTGGACAGTGCACGTCCTCACTAGCAGCACTTCCATTGATGGAGAGAGCAGTGCACCGTGGGTAGCTATCCCACGGTGCAACTCTCCACTAACTAGCACAGGGTGTTTTGGGAATGTTTTGCAATGCCTGATGGGGCTGAAACAAGTCACGCTGGGGTGACTGGGAACATGAATTCAATGTCCCATAATGCAGTGTTCTTCATCCAATAATTTCATCTTTTCAAAATTCTCCACAAACCCACGTGTCCTTCTCACTGTCTGCCACCTGTGTTAGAAGCCTGGATCCTGCACAGCTCTGCACTACTGTGATGAGCAATGTGTGCACAGGGGGCCTGATGCTGCAGTGTTTGCAGAATTGCCAGAGGAGCCGCAGGGAAAATGATGATTCTTGGAAGCTAGATTGCTGTGGGACATGGAAAGAAATAACTCAAAGTTGTTGGCGGCATTTGCAGAGCAGTTGCAGATGGTGGAGCACCAGTTCTGGGCCCAAGAAACAAGTAATTTTATAGTCACGCAGGTTTGAGATGACAAGCAGTGGCAGCAGAACTTTCAGATGCACAAGGCCACGTTTCTGGATTTGTGTGCAGAGCTCATCCCAGCTCTCCAGCGCAGTGACATCAAAGTGAGATCTGCACTGACAGTGGAGAAGCGAGTGGTGATTGCTTTGTGGAAATTTACAACACCCGATGGCTACCGATCAGTCAGGAATTAATTTGAAGTTGGGAAAACCACTGTGGAGGTTGTTCTGATGCAAATGTCCAGGGCCATTAATCGCCTCCTGCTATGAAGAACTGGACATAGTGGATGGTTTTGCAGCAATGGGATTACTAAACTGCGGTCGGATGATAGACAGCATGCATATCCCCATTTTGGCACCAGACCACCTTGCCACAGAGTACATCAACAGAAAGGGCTATTTTCTATGGTATTGCAAGTGCTGGTGGATCACCGGGGACACTTTACAAACATCAGTGTGGACTGGTCAGGGAAGATGCATGATGCATGCATCTTTAAGAACACAGGGCTGTTCAGAAAGCTTCAAGCAGGGACTTTCTTTCCAGACTGGTGGATTACAATTCGGGGATGTTGAAATGCCAGTAGTGATTCTGGGAGACCCAGCCTACCCCTTACTCCTGCTGCTCATGAAGCCATACATCAGCCACATTGACAGCACCGAGGAGCACTTCAGCAACAGGCTAAACAGCTGTAGAATGACAGTCGAATGGACCTTTGGTCGTTTAAAAGATCACTGGTACTGTCTATTCATGAGATTGGACTCAGTGAAAAAAATATGCCAATTGGCTATAGCTGCCTGCTGTGTCCTGCATAATATCTGTGAAGCAAAAGAGCAAAAGTTTCCACCAGGTGGAGGTAGAATGGCTGTCTGCTGATTTTGAGCAGCTGGATACCAGAGCTATAAGAAGAGCTCAACACAGAGCTATTCGGCTCAGGAAGGCTTTGAAAGACCATTTGAAATTGAGCCACAGTAATGTGTATTGCTGTGGTATGCTCTACCTGGTATTGCTCTTTTCCACCCCGGTATGAACCTTGTAATGAGTGTTGTGTGTGTAGTAATATAAAATTGCAAATTCACCTATTACTATTATCTGTGAATGATGTCAGCCCCAGTCAGCATATGTTGTAAACTAATAAAGATGAATTAAGTTTCCAAAAATAGACTGATTCCATACCCAGGCAAACAGCCACATTTATAAATGAATAAAACTTAAATAAAGGGGAAAGAATTTTTGAAGGGGAAACAGTCATTTCCATTTCACAAACACATACAGCAACTGTGTCTTTCACAGGTCAGTGTATGTGCATCTGTGATTGTCTGTACTCTCCTCCAGGGTGGAGGGGTAGAGACAGTGCAGCAGCCCTGAACACCATGTAGAATGCAGGGAGGGGTGTTGGGGTGGGGGAGAGGAGTCCAGTTCTCTAGGGGCTGCAGAGGGAGGCGAGCACAGAACTGTTGAACCTGGTCAACAAGAGTCTGCAGCATATCTGTTTGCTGCTTGAGAAGCGCTAGCATCTCCAGCTGCACGTCCCTCTCCTTTTCCTGTGCACTTCTTGTCTCCATTCTGCTCTATCCCTGGCCATGCTGTCTGCAAGTGTCATCCTCTAATCACTGTCCTCAGTATCCAAAGCAGTAGAGGAATGCCAGATTTCTTCAAACATATAATCTCATGTCCTCTTCCTCCTCCTCCTTATCTGGCTGAGCCATTCCACTGGTGTGCCAGCTGCAAAAGATACAATACACAGAGGTACTATTGAGAGTGTATTCACAAGGTAAATGGAAACTTGGTATATTAAACTCACGCCCCTTGATCCACACAAGTGGCAAGTGCTACATTCTCACTTCTCCTAGGGATTCATAGAGCACAGTGAGAGTCCCAGCCATGGTGAGTGCAGCCCAGGGGATTGGGGGGGCAAGTTGGAAAAATAAGGTGGGGCTAGCTCACAGGCATGAGCATATGTGTATAGGGCAATTTAACTGAATACTGGCCATTTTCCACAGGTGGTGGTAATTTTAGCTGATCTCTCACTCCTAAGGGTAACAGAGGCTGAAATGGAACAGCTCCTGCAGGTGTCCAACTGAAGACCAGTGCCATATGCTGCTAGCCTGTGTGTTGCAATGGTGTCCACTAAAGTAAATCACTCAGTGGCATGGGAAAGTGTCCTACCGTGGCAGAAGTAGTAAGGCAGCCTTCCCCAGAAACCTTTGGTAGAGGATTTTAAACTGCCTCCAGGAAAGTTTCCTCAGGACCTCTACGGAGGATTCATGGGACATCTTGGTGCACCTAAACAAACTGTTCTGTGCCTAACTCTAGAGGGGAATGAAAAGCAGATAGCAACTCTACCTCTGTTGGTAGTTTCACTACCTCTTCTAGCATAAGTAAAAAAAATTAGATCAACAAATGTGTCCTGCTACTTTGAAGGTTCCATCCCTACAATTTCAAAGCAAACTGCATACTTACCAGAGGTTCTTTCTACTGTATCAGGCTCACCCGTGCAGGACTACCTGGACTGCCCAGGACTCAAAAACAGGTCCTAGCTAGCTGCACCACTGGATACCCTGGTTGCCTGTCCCCCATACTCCTCCTCTTCCACCTCCTGCTCCACACTGTTCATGGTGGGGGCCTGTGACTTGTGCTCCCCTGAAGTATCCACAGAGCTCTTGGGAGGGGACCGGTCTCCGCTGAGGAAGGCATGCAGTTCTTTTTAAGAGCGGCAGGTCTGTGTCTTCCACCAGAGCGATTGTTAGACTTCTTTGCCTTCTGATATGCCTGCTGCAGCTCCTTGGCCTTCAAGTGGCACTGCTGCTGGTGCCTCTTGTGGCCCTTCTCCATGCCCCAAGTAATCTGCTCATAGATGTTGATGTTTCTACAGCTGGATTGGAGCTGTACCTGCACACAGACCCAGGAGATCCATCACCTCCTGTATGCTCCAGGCAGGAGAGCATCTGCAGCATGTAGCCGGCATGGTCAACTGGGCAGTTACTAGGTGTGCTCAAGAGTTGCTGGGTGAGCTCTCCAAGCCAGGCAACCGGGAAATGGAATGTCAAAAATTCACAGGGCTTTAAATGGGAAGAGTGTGTACCTGTATACCTGGCTGCTTGGCAGTGGAATTCAAAATGGTGACCAGAGAGCAGTCAAGGTGCAGCACTGTGGGACACCTCCTGGAGGCCACTAAAATCAAAGTAAGTAATTAACTACATTAACTTAAACTCTATGCCTTTCATGGAGGTGGAGTTATTAATTCGGCATAGCGGGTGAGTTATGTTCATGGGAGCAAAATTTTAGTGTCGATGTAAGCTGCATTGTGTGGACCTAACTCTGTAGCATAGACTAGGCCTAAGTGACTTTACGCAAGTCACTTATCTCTGTATGTCTTAATTTCCCCATTTCTAAAATAGGGATACTGATACTGCCATCCTTCGTAAAGGGCTTTGAGATCTGATGAAAAAGTGCTATACAAGACCTAGTTATTACTATTATTCATAAAAATAACAAAATTCATACACTACTACATACAATACAATGTTTTGAAAGAATACAAAATTTAATGCAGTTTTTTAAGAATCTCTAGGAGATAATTATTGGCTTAATCTTAATGGCATGATATCTAGTTACAGCATGCCAAGTTTCTCTAGATAAATAGGCTGAAACCATTGTAATGGACAACAGCTAGGCTCCTGGTGTGCTAAGACCACTGCCTATCATTGACCAGCATTGTCTCGTTAGAACATACAAATGGCCATACTGTCTGACAGCAGTGGTCCATCTAGCCCAGTATCCTGTCTTTCAACAGCTGCCGGTGCCAGATGATTCAGAGGGAATAGACAGAACAGGGCAATTTATCAGGTGATCCATCCCGTCATCCGGTCCCAACTTCTGGCAACTGGAAGTTCAGGGACCCAGAGCATGCTGTGCATCCTTTATCATCTTGGGCAATAGCCATTGATGGACCTATCCTTTATGAACTTTGTTCATTTTTGAACCCAGTTATACTTTTGGCCTTGACAGCATCCCATGACAACCAGTGACACAACTGTGTGTTGTGTGAAGTAGTATTTCCTTCTGTTTGTTCTTAACCTGCTGCCTATTAACACAAGATCCAGGGGTCACACAATGAAATTATGTGAAGAGGTAAATAACACTTCCCTATTTACTTTCTCAACACCATTCATGATTTTATAGATTTTTATCATAACTCCCCTTTGTTATCTCTTTTCTAAACTGATAAGTCCCAACATTTGTAATTTCTCCTCCTATGGAAGCTGTTCCATACACTTCATCTTTTTTGTTGCCCTTCTCTGTACTTTTTCCAATTCTAATATATCTTATCTTTTTTTTTTTTAAGATGGGGTGACCAGAAATGTATGCCATATTCAAGGTGTGGGCATGACATTTGTTTAGAGGCATTATGGTATTTTCTGTTTTATTAACTATCCTTTTCCTAATGGTTACTAACCTTCTGTTAGTTTTTTTGACTGCTGCTGCACATTGAATGGAGTTTTTCAGAGAACCATCCACAATGACTCCAAAATCTCTTTCTTGAGTGAAACAGCTAATTTAGACCCATTGTTTTTCCATGTATAGTTGGGATTTCTTTTTCCCCCGCAACATGCATTACTCTGCCCT
Source organism: Chelonia mydas (assembly GCF_015237465.2). Taxonomy (NCBI): domain Eukaryota; kingdom Metazoa; phylum Chordata; order Testudines; family Cheloniidae; genus Chelonia; species Chelonia mydas. The sequence goes on along the minus strand of NC_057850.1, from coordinate 36,915,815 downwards.
TATCAGCACTGAATTTCATCTGACATTTTCTTGCCCAGTAACCAAGTTGTTAGGGGGCTTATTCCTTCACCCACTTACTTCCCTGGTCCTTCTCGCATGAACAGAGAGCAACAATACCCGAAGTCCAAAAGGTGCAAACAATTCAATGTTTATTGGGGTGAACTTCCAGCAAGCATGATTTCAGTTTCCTTCCTTAGTGTCCCCCTTCCTAGCTCTGACACCACAGAGGCTTACCTGTGTCCCTGTTCCCATTTCCCCCTTTAGCTAAACATGATTCCAATTTCCCCACTCCCATTCCCTGTTCCCATTTCCCCCACACACACGCACCCACACACTTCCTGATTGACTGCAGACTATATAGTAAAACTTGAGTTCTGCTTAGCTATACCTTAACCAATCATTTTCCTGAAATTTAACTAACCAATCCTAACATATTGTAACATGATTATGTAACCAATTATATCCCACCACCTTAATTAGTTTACACCCAGCAAAATTAATTATACAGCAGACAGGAACAATCACAGAACCAGACAGAGATTATATCGACAAACAATAGCAAAGTGGGAACTATAATGACAAAACAATACAGAAGTGAGGATTTCACATCCCAGCTATTGATACGTGAGTTCTTGCCAGACAGGATGCTATCAAACTAAGTTTCCTTTTACATCTTCTAGGCACTTCCCTTTCTCTGGAGGTGATAGGAATACAATCCTGTCCTGATAATGCCTAACAGCCCAATAGCACCTTATTTCAATGTGACTAGTTTGGAATGTGAGGATGTGACCGTTCGCTTCCCAGCTTATGGCTGCCTCTGTTGCTTAGCCAAAGGCCTTAGCCTAAGCACAGGGCCTCAGACTGTCACAGTAAGAGATGGACCTTACATTGGCAGACAGTGATTTTGATTCTCTCTTTTATACCTCTAGAACTAGCTAAGTGATAAGAATACACCTAAATTCTTAGCGTATAGGCCTTTACAGACAGGCCTGAATAACTATGTCCTAACACCAACTTTGTGAGATCCCTTTGTAACTCTTTGCAGTTAGCTTTGGACTTAACTATCTTGAGTATTTTGTATCATTTGCAAATTTTGCCACCCCACTGCTCACCCCTTTTTTCGTATCATTTAACATCCCTCTTGAATTGTGGGCACCAGAACTGGACTCAGTGGACACCAGCAGTCACACCTGTGCCAAATACAGAGGCAAAATAACCCCGTCTACTCAAGAGTCTCTATTTATGTATCCCAGGATCATATTAGCTGTTTTGGCCACAGTGCCACACTGGGAGCTTATGCTCAGTTGATTATACACCACAACGCCTAAATTTCTTTCAGACTCACTGCTTTCCAGGATAGAGTCCCCCATCCTGTAAGCATGGCCTACATTATTTGTTTTGAGGGGTAAACATTTACATTTAGCCTTATTAAAATGCACATTGTTTGCTTGCACACAGTTTGCCAAGTGATCCAGATCACTCTGAATCAGTGACCTGTCCTTTTCATTATTTACCACCCCCACCCCCCACCTCCCATCTGCAAACTTTCAGTGACGACTGTTTTCTTCCAGGTCATTGATACGTATGTTAACTAGCATAAGGCCAAGAATGGATCCCTGTGGGACCACCCTGGAAACACACCCACTTAATGACAATTCCCTATTTACAATTACATCAGTTATCTAGTTTTTAATCCATTTGTGTGCCATGTTAACTTTAGAAAACTACAACACTATCATCAAAATGTTGTTACAGAAGTCTAAGTATTTTACATCAACACTATTACCTTTATCAACTAAACTTGTAATTTCAACAAAAGAGATATCCAGTTAGTTTGACAGGCTCTATTTTTTAGAAACCCGTGTTTGGCATTAATTACATTACCCTCTTTTAATTTGTTATTAACTGAGTCCCCTATCAGCCCTTCCAGTATCTTGTCTGGGATTGTTGTCAGGCCGACAGGCCTACAATTACCTAGGTCATCCCATTTTGCCTTTTTAAAAACTGGCACAACATTAGCCTTCTCGATATTTTCTGACAGTGGAGTAATAGGGAGACAAATTTTCTATTCCATTCCATGCTCTAGAGGGGAGTGCTCTTGTGGGCGAAGACTCTTCAAGCTTGACCCCTTTGGAGCAGTCCCCTCCAACCTGTCCCAGTCCTGTGTCTTCCCCACCCCGGCTCCTTGTCCCGTCCCATTCTCCTGGTCTAACCCAGTCTCTGTTCTCCATGCCTGTTATGTTGCACCCCATAATGCTTTATGGAAATATGCTTATGAAAGTAAATATGACATAACTGGAATATGTTTTATGCTAGATATACTATGTAACATATCTCTGCAAAGGTTATGATATACTGAATATATTCATCCTATTTGGTATGAATGTATCATTTTTGTACTTTAAGTTATGAATATTGACTGTGTACTTGTTTGATTTTAAGTAGCCTTAGTAAGGCATTTGGTCAGCTTCTTTAGAAAGGAATTTGCAAGTTAAATGCCCAATCAAGAAACACTCAACAGACAATGGATCTTGAAAGACTCCAGTCCACATAAGAAGTCTACCTGGGGACGTTCAAGGTAGCATGTAAACAATGGCTGCCACTTGTAAGGAACTCAGTCATGCATGGACATGTGACTTGCCCATGTGACCCCAAAACTCCATCTTGTAGCTGGAATTCTACACAGCGGGAGGGAGGGGTGTCCACCCACAAGAGAGTCTATTTAAGCCCCTGGAAATCCCTCCATTTTGTCTTCAGCTGGCTCAAGAGATATCCTTTGGGGGTGGAGAGGCTACCTGAAAGAAACTGGAACAAAGGACAGTAACCACAGGGGTGTGTATGTTTGCTGGATCCAGACTAGAAGAAGCCTAGTCTGTAAAAGAACCTTATTGGAACATCTCTGAGTCTGAGATTTCATCTAGAACCACTTTTTGTATTAGGCATAGACTTGCATGTTTTATTTTATTTTGCTTGGTAATTCACTTTGTTCTATCTGTTATTACTTCAAACCACTTAAATCCTACTTTTTATTTATTAATTAACCCAGAGTATATATTAATATCTGGGGGGGCAGGACACACAGCTGTGCATATCTCTCGGTGTTATAGAGGGTGAATAATTTATGAGTTTACCCTGTATAAGCTTTATGCAAGGTAAAACAGATTTATTTGGGGTTTGGACCCCATTGGGAGTTGGGCATCTGAGTGTTGGAGACAGGAACACTTCTTAAGTTGTTTTCAGTTAAGCCTGCAGCTGTTAGGGGACGTGGTTCAGACCTGGGTCTGGGTTTGCAGCAAACTAGCGGGTCTGGCTCAAACCAGGCAGGGCACTGAAGTCCCAAGCTGCCAAAGGAAACAGGCTCAGGAGTAGTCGCAGAACATCAGTTGGAAGTTCCCAACGGGGGTTTCTGTGATCCAACCAGTCACAATGCCAGTCCCAGGGTCCTTGCTCAGCCATCTAGTCTTTCCTTCTCTCATATAATCCCCTTGTTCAGTTCTCTACTCACATCCCCCACTAGACTCCTTGCCCCAAGTTTCCTTGCCCAGACAGTCCCAGTTCCCTCCTCCTGGCTCCTCCCTGATCCAATCTTTCTCCCCCATCTCTTATATATCTGATGTATGGTTAAATAGATGATTTCAGTCTCCAGGTCTGTCAAGCCACAACAACTGAAGTATATTCACTTTAAACAAATGGAAAATAGTCAATTTTCCCTGGATATTTTTTCATTGGGCCAGATTCTGTCATATATACACCTTCACACAGGTTGAGTAATCCCTTAGTCTGTGACTCATATCATGGCTCCAGTGGGACTATTTGTAGAGTAAATGGTTCTAAAATGAGCAGGTAGGCCCTCAAGTTCTACTTGTGCCATGCTACTGGAGTCTATGGGTGAGATTCTCTATGTTCCTTATTCTTCTGACGGTATATCTGACTGACTAAATTCCCGTCCCCCCCATCCCCCGTTCCCCCAGAGTGAAGGAACTGTCAACTAGTGCAGAAGCAGCATAGCTGGCCCATCCACCATTATTCACTCAGCTGTAGTTAGGAACGATATTGTAGGCATGTGGCTGTGCCCTGGTCATGCTCAGCTGGCATAAATTAGACCAGCTCTTAGACAGAACTACCTGTGCCAGGGCACACAGCTTGTGCCAGGGCACACAGTGCTGCATCCCCACCCTGAAAACCAGGAAACTAATCAGTTCCCTGATGGCCCCTCCATCTGAAGAGTGGAAAATCAACACAGTAGAAAAACCTCCGTCCAAATTCAAAGACAACAACTCTTACCAGAATTAGGAGAATAAAACAAATTGGGTGCTTGCAGTCCAAGCTGTTCTGGAGATCTAACAAGCCCAAAAAACAATAAGGGAAATTTTCCAAAAGTGAAACCCAGCTCATTCTTTCAAGCTTCATATCTTCCAACCAACTTGTCCAATTTGAGCCAAAAGCTCCAGAAAAGTTTACCTTGTGCTCATGTGAAATTTCAGGTGGATTGGTCTGTTTTTGGTGAAGTTACAGTTGAAGGGGAAAAGCCTTTCAAAATTAATTTTATAATGGGAAACTAATTTCAGCCTTAACAAAAGCATATATTAAAATGCCTGCTGTACAAAGTTATAGTGATCTAGGAATTCACTCTTGTTACTGGGTTGGTGAAATCTAATTATAAAACAACCAGTTTGGGGTGTGGGCCCTGCTTCTTGACAGTCTGCCCTGAGCTTTTTGATAAAGGTATTATGAGGTTCACACTGGAGATTAAAATATGTGTTAATGACACCAAATGTTGCCCTCTAAGACTACCATCGTGCTCCATGAAAAACAGCACTATCATAAAAAAAATACATTGTAGCTAGATACTCTGACTGAGAAAAAATACAGTCTACAGCTGTTCCTTGGCTTTAAACCTCCAACACTTAAGCATAACTCTGGGTTATTCTGAAAATAGAGACAAATCAAATTCATTGGCAGTGTAACTCCACTGAAGTAGGATAAATTGGCCCAACTTCTTTTAGTAAGAGCACAACAGAATTTTTCAAGTATTCACTTGAGAGAGAGAGAGAGAGAGAGAGAGAGAGAGAGAGAGAGAGAGAGAATGAACATCAAGTTCTGGATACAGATTTGAATTTCATGCTTAGTATGGAAACAAAAAATGCAAATACAAAGCACAATAGTGCACTGGTCTTGAGTATATAAAAGGACTTGTCAAGTCTTGAGAAGTAGCAAGACAAACTTAATGAAAACTCCTATGTAAACACCATATGCATAACTGGGTTTGTGAAATCTTGGGGACAGCTCTCTCAATAAAAAGTGCCAGGTCAACAGATAATCCAAAACCAGAATCTGACAAGCCTGAGTAATAGACAAAGGATGCCACAGCTGTTCCTACAGCAATACATCACACAACACAGAACAAACTGCAAGGAACTTCACTGATCAGCTGATGAAGCCAAAATGCAGACAAAAGATTAACTGAGCCCTAAAAAATAGCACATTGTGGACAGCAGATTTTCTATGCCCTAAAGAGTAACACATTTTCTATGCCCTAAGGAGTAACCAATCTTATTGATAAATGACAAACAGGGACCCCAAAAATAAACTAGACAACAGAATTTGCTAACCTTTTGATGATAACTCTAAAATAGAATATTTCAAAATGTAAACACCCAAAAGAGTATTTAAATACACATAAAGTGGGCATATATTGTACTGATCTGAATGCATCTACTTGCACACTAAACAAAGATACCGCAGCAGCACCCCCACCCCTTGTCCATGTCAGCTTTAGAGACTCCTAGGATTCACTAGGAGAGTGTTAAATAACTGCAGAAGTCAAATCCCTATAACAGCTTTTCCATACCTAAAAGTGTCACAGCTTAACTCCAGTATCTCCTGGTCTTGTAGGGCTAGAAATGGTAGCTTTATACTACTGGGCAGGGATAATTCCAAGCTTCCCAGTGAACCTAGCATTCACTTCACTTATAGCCTTATAGGAAGGGCCGAAGGAAGTGGACTTTTGTGATTTCTAGGTACAAACAAAAGCTATTTTAGGTCATGTTTAGAGATTTTTATGACTCCTTTTTATGACTTCCAGTTGATCTCATGATGACTAGGACAATTGTATTACACAGAGGATAAGAAAAATAGTCTCAATAAATTGTTTTAAAACTCTACAGGCTTCTGAAAATAGTCTTGTGTACTGTATGATGCAGACATAGAGTCCATGAAAGGGTGGTGTGGAATAGAGGCACATTGGTAGAACCTGCATAATTTATTCATGGCTTCAGAGTTTATAAACTCCTTTTTAATATTTGAGATAATTCTGAGCTTTGAGTCTACAAAAGCTTATAAATCATTACTGGCTCCTGAGCTGTCATACGATGAACCTTTTGACTGAAAGACTGAGCAAGGCTTTGGTCTTTTCAGATGCTCCACAACCAAAATGCTATTTTTCAAAAATGTGAGCTCCAAAAATTGAGAAGAATTCACTTTGTTTATGGATTCTGAAACATGCTTTATCCCAACATTGGAAGCGTTCCTTATTTTAAAGATCTGGGTCTGAAAAATCACTTACTGAATTAAAATCCTCAATCATGTTCTTTCAGGCAGGGTTAAATTTAACTTCAAAGATTATTGCTGCAGTTGAGCCCATCAAATTGGCTGTGAAAACCTTATGCTGCCATCATTCCATCCTTTTAACTGCTGATGGTTACAGTGAATAAAATAATTCAAGGTCCCTCTCCAAAGGTTCTTAGGCAAAGTGAGCTGTCATGGGATAAGAGGAGTCCTCTCGTGGATTCATAACTGGTTAAAAGATAGGAAACAAAGGGTAGGAATAAATGGTCAGTTTTCAGAGTGGAGAGAGATAAATAGTGGTGTTCCCCAGGGTTTTGTACTGGGACCAGTCCTAGGCAACATATTCATAAATGATCTGGAAAAAGGGGTAAACAGTGAGGTGGCAAAATTTGTAGACGACACAAAACTACTCAAGATAGTTAAGTCCCAGGCAGACTGCAAAGAGCTACAAAAGGATCTCACAAAACTGGGTGACTGGGCAACAAAATGGCAGATGAAATTCAATGTTGACAAATGCCAAGTAATGCACAATGGAAAACATAAACCCAAATATGCATATAAAATGATGGGTCTAAATTAGCTGTTGTCACTCAAGAAAGATCTTGGAGTCATTGTGGATAGCGGCAATCAAAAAAGTGAACAGAATGTTAGGAATCATTAAGAAAGGGATAGATAAGACAGAACATATCATATTGCCTCTATATAAATCCATGGTATGCCCATATCTTGAATACTGCATGCAGATCTGGTCACCCCCTCTCAAAAAAAGACATATTGGAATTGGAAAAGGTTCAAAAAAGAGCAACAAAATTAGAGGTATGGAACGGCTTCCATATGAGGAGAGATTAATAAGACTGGGACTTTTCAGCTTGGAAAAGAGACAACTAAGAAGGGAAGATGATAGAGGTCTATAAAATGGACTGGTGTGGAGAAAGTAAATAAGGACTAGTAAGTAATAGTAAGTAAATAAGTACTATTTACTCCTTCTCATAACACAAGAACTAGGGGTCACCAAATGAAATTAATAGGCAACAGGTTTAGGAAGTGTTTCTTCACACAATGCACAGTCAACCTGTGGAACTCTTTGCCAGAGGATGTTGTGAAGGCCAAGACTATAACAGGGTTCAAAAAAGAACTAGATAAGTTCATGGACGATAGGTCTATCAATGGCTATTAGCCAGGATGGGCAGGGATAGTGTCCCTAGCTTCTGTTTGCCAGAAGCTGGGAATGAGTGACAGGGAATGGATCACTTGATTACCTGTTCAGTTCAGTCCCTCTGGGGCTCCTGGCATTGGCCACTGTCAGAAGGATACTGGGCTAGATGGACCTTTGGTCTGACCCAGTATGGCCATTCTTATGTTCTTAATTAGGCCAGCAACTGGCAAAATCCATGATTTATCATATTAAGCAATTAATCTGCAGTGGACTGATTGGGGTGGAGCTCTGAAGAATCAGTATAATGAAGCATCATCATTTGACATGTGGAAAAGATAATTCCATTCCCAACTATACATACAAAATGATGGGATCTAAACTAGCTGTTACCACTCAAGAAAGATCTTGAGTCATCATGGCTGGTTCTCTGAAAACATCTGCTCAAGGTGCAGCAGCAGTCAAAAAAAGCTAACAATGTCAAGAACCATTAGGATAGGGATAATATGGCTAATACCATAATGCTGCTATATAAATCGATGGGTGACCAGAACTGCATGCAGTATTCAAGGTGTGGACATACCATCTCAAAAAAGATATATTAGAATTGGAAAAGATACAGAGAAGGGCAACAAAAATGATTAAAGGTAAGATGATAAATTTACAGATAAGAAAAATTGTCCTGTTCTCATCACACAGGGAATCCATCTGTTCAGACAGAAGACTTCCGGGAATTAGCAAGCAATAAAGAAATGAAGAAGGGAGTGAAATTAGTAAGATAGATCAAGGAAGGATGGCAGAATGCAGAATCTAATAACCTAAAGAGGCATCTGCTGATAATGAGTGAGACACTTTCTTGGGGTGCCCAGGACTGAGTCACCATATTACCTCCCTGCCTCAGTGAGAAAGATAGACGTGCTGGTGCTAAATTAGATGTCAGCTCTGTGACACCTGCCAGTCTAACAGACAAACTCCTCAGGGCTCTGACAACCCTTACTTTGCCTTGCAGGTTAATACTTGGTGTATCCCAGTCCATGAGCTCCTCTGAAGAGTCTGGCCTGTCACTGGACACTCACTGTAACTACCACATTCTCTCTTCCCAAGGGAACAGTATACACACAATTTGACTGGTACAACTCAGGATCAGGTCCTTTATAATAATCACAGCACTGAGATAAATTTAGGATTGTTTCCACTATAAATATATTATCAAAGGCTCAGATTTAAGATAATGAATTAGGATAATGGAAACAAATGGTTACACATAAAACAAAAGTATAACATGCTTCTTAGAGTTAACAGGTTAAAAGTTTTCTTTAAACCAGTTTCTCACCTAAAGCTTTCCGGCAGTGTTTCCAGCCCACATGGCTGGTGTCAAGGTTCCTCCCCCACTCTGAACTCTAGGGTACAGATGTGGGGACCTGCATGAAAACCTCCTAAGCTTACTCTCACCAGCTTAGGTTAAAACTTCCCCAAGGTACAAATTAATTTTATCCTTTGACCCTGGATCTCCACTGCCACCACCAAACTCTAACTGGGTTTACTGGGAAACGTAGTTTGGACACGTCTTTCCCCCCAAAATCCTCCCAACCCTTGCACCCCACTTCCTGGGAAAGGTTTGGTAAAAAGCCTCACCAATTTGCATAGGTGACCACAGTCCCAAACCCTTGGATCTGAGAACAATGAAAAAGCATTCAGTTTTCTTACAAGACTTTTAATAGAAGTAAAGGAATCACCTCTGTAAAATCAGGATGGTAGATACCTTACAGGGTAATTCGATTCAAAACATAGAGAATCCCTCTAGGCAAAACCTTAAGTTACAAAAAAGACACACAGACAGGAATAGTCATTCTATTCAGCACAGTTCTTTTCTCAGCCATTTAAAGAAATCATAATCTAACACATACTTAGCTAGATTACTTACTAAAAGTTCTAAGAATCCATTCCTGTTTTATCCCCGGCAAAAGCAGCGTACAGACAGACACAGACCCTTTGTTTCTCTCCCTCCTCCCAGCTTTTGAAAGTATCTTGTCTCCTCATTGGTCATTTTGGTCAGGTGCCAGCGAGGTTACCTTTAGCTTCTTAACTCTTTACAGGTGAGAGGATTTTTCCTCTGGCCATGAGGGATTTTAAAGGGGTTTACGCTTCCCTTTATATTTATGACAGCTGGGATCACTATTCATGGATACAAAAATCGCTGACCTTTTTACTCCCGCAGTGATGAACAGGGTGCTGTCCCTGGTCCACCAGTTAAAGTCTAATAAACCTTTGAAGTGCACCTCTAGACCAAGCTAGTCTCCCCCTGTTCTTCTCTTCCTGGTGGCTTGTATATTAATGGGGCTTCCATTGTTTTTGTCTTATAATGTGTAATCTACATATAAGAGAGAAACACAGCTTATCTCCTGTCTGGAAAAAACTTGTTTGTCAGCTCTGCCTGGGACACAGTTTCTAACATATTTAAGGAGTTGTGTGTATGTACTGAAAATATCAGCTGTACATGCATCTCAAAATGATTACAAAGATCAGCATGATAAGCTTTTTAGATACCTTAATAAGATATTCTTTAGCCCTAAAGAATATGAAAGTGGTGTGCGAGGGGTAGTGAGTTTGTCAGGCCTGTTAGGAGTTGCTGACTGAGTAATGAAGCCTTTGCCAGCGAGCATCAGTGGGTCTCTGCATCACAGGGATCCAATCCAAACTGTCTTGTTAAGGACTGGATAGATGTCTGGGTCATTGCTTTGCAGATTTCCTCATACAACACTGATTTTTCTCTGCACAAAATAAAATTTGATATTGCTGAGTGAGCTTTTTCCCTGAAGGAGGAGTTTTGCCTGATCCCTCATCTGCTTAACATTTTGAATAGCTGCTTGAACCCACCTGGATATGGTGGCCTTAAGAAGTTCAGATATATTTTTCCAGCATACATGACAAATAAGGTATTGGTTGTTCTGAGTGGCTTTGTTCTGACGAAATAATATTTTGTCGCTCATCTCATGTAAAAGGCAATACATATTGACTTCCCTTATGGTGAGATGGTTTTGCACGTAACAATGGTAAAAAGTTGCCTTGACTAATATCAAATGAGATCTCTTTAGAGAAAAATTCTAAGCAATCCAAGTTACCATTTTAGAAGAAAAACTTGTACAAATGATCCTGTATTAGACAACACATTAAGTTCAATTACTCTTCTAGACAATGCAATTGCCAAAGAGGCCACCTTTATATATAATGAAGACAATGAAATGTTAGACATCGGCTCAAAATGGTAGCTTCATTATATGACCCAGTACCAAGACCGAATCCCAGCTTGAAAATAGGACTTTAATCAATCAATGTAGTTTGGCCACTGTTTTAGTGAACCTCAATGTGGAAGAGTGATACCTTCCCGTTAGAAAGCCTAAGACCCCCAAGGGAGCAAAAACACTGGGCCTGTTATACAAATTTCTTCATTCTGAGAGTCAGAGCGGGGCGGCGGGGGGAATCAGCAAAAGTTTCCAGCATAGCTACCTACCTCCATAACTGCTGGTAGGCATATTACCCGCAAAGACTCCTCTCTAAACTGACAAATTCTATTTGTGAGAACAAGCCACTGACTTCTACACCACTGAGACTGCAGAGCACAGAAAGATAGCAAAAAAGCAATAGTAAGTCCTGCCACCCCCAATGCACAAACACTTTACTCAACAAAATATAGCAATAACTCAGACATTGTCAACCTGCAACTTTTTAAGTTCTTTATTTCTATGTCTTATACTGAATTTTGTTTAAACAAATAGTTTTTAAAAATTAATTTTTTGCAGTGTACACTGTTATTTCACTCCACTTAGATGTTGGTCAGTTTTGCTTTCTGGTTCCCAGGCACTAGCATAATGCTGTTTGGGCTTTGCAAAACTACAAGGGGAACATTTAAATAAACTAGTTTTGACTGGAGTTTAAATATTTAAAAATCTTTCAATTTCTATTATGTATAGAAAAGTCTTTAAAAATGAAGAATCTTAGTATTTGAACTGTAATTAGTGGACAATGGCCAAGATTTTCAAAAGCAACTACTGTAGTTATTTTGTGTATCCAACTTGAGACACCTGATTTTCCGAAGTGCTGAGCAACATCTGACAAGTAGATCTCATTAAGGTATCGCAGGTTGGGCACCCACTGTCACTAGTCACTTCTGAAAATCTTGGCCAGTATTCCTGAAATTGCTCATTAGAAAGGAAGAGGATCACCTGTGCTTTGCAAGCTGCTAATATAGACCTACAATACTTCTATTATACATATTAGGTGGAATCAAAAGGGGCTTTCGGTGCAGTTAGCAGCTTGTGACTGTGCTGAAAACAAGAGATGAGTTATTGGGTTGTTTCCTTCACTCATTTTATCAGAGATCACCAGACTCAGACATTCAAGAGCTGATGAAGGACTGACTCCATGTAAATAAAGGAAAGATAACAGAAAAGCTTAAGTCACTGAACTGGTATAAAATATAAATTAAAAAGCAATATTTTACAGTGCCTTTCCCCCTCCCCTTGAGGTGTTTTAGTTTTCTGTGATAATTTCACAGATAAAAATCTTGCTGCTTAATTTAGTCAAGGTCTAATTCTCTCTTTTTATCTCTGCTATTATCTTGTTTTCAATAGCATTGGTTATGTAACTGACAAGAATGGTTAAAGTACCCAAGGTGAAAACATAAAAAAGTCAGTCTAATGACTGAAGCAGATGGGAGGCACTCCCCATAAAAATCCACATAGCTAATATATTACCTTTCATCAAATTCCTCCTTGAAACTCATGCCAGTGAGAATGATTACAGAACAGTCAACAATATCTAGACAGACCATGTGCCACAGCTGCAACTTGTTGCACCAAATACAATTATTTTTGTACTATATCCTTCCCTCCCCGCTTTTTGTCTGACTGGTCCACTGTTCTGCGGTTAAGAGTGCCTATGGTTCCCAGCACAGTAAGTCCCTGATATATGATGTTTGCACCTCAAACAGTAACGAAGTGCAGGTGATCCTGAAATCACAGGATGGCAGAATTGCTCGGGGACTGCATTACCTTTTGCTATCCAGTGTTTAGCTAATACACATTTTTACATGCTAATTTCTCTCTCTCCAGGCATCAACTCATAACTTACACCATCTTTCATGTCATGCATCCCCATTTATTAACAGAAAAGACATGGAACAAACAAAAACGTTTGCCCAAATATCTTAGCTGGTCTTATCTTAGGATGACCTGGTCGTTGTTATCCATTTGTCACCCACTTGAGTTCAATGTATGCCTCTATCCAGGTTCTCCTCCAGGGCTTCTCTCCATTCCGGTCTCTGCCCCTGGTGTCAGGCCTCTTGTCTCTACCAAAGGTCCTTCTCAGGAGTCAGGGTTCCATGGAGGTCCATCCACTGTGACTCTTCTCCAGGGACAGCAGATGATCCTTGCCCGGCCAGCCTTCCAGCCAGTGTCTGGGAGACCACTGGGCTGAGCCCAGGCTCTCTTAGATGCCTGCCAACTGCAGCACTATCTAAGTGCTCCTAGAGAGGGAGCTTCTTCTTACATGCTCCCCATTTTGTGGAATTCCCTGGAGAGCTCATCCTTTAGACTCCCTGCTCAGTCCTCTCCAGGAATTTCTCTTCATAAGAGCTTCTGGTCTCCTTTGGGCTTTATCCACTAGCTGAGCTTGGATAATAAAGTTAGTTACTTAACTTACAGTAACTGGCAGTTTTGACATGTGTAGTCCCTATCTGTATTCCACCGTGGATACACATGCACTCCATGTGCCCAGACTGAGAATTCTTGAAAGCAGGGTCTGCTGGTCCATGCATGAGTCCTCGCTCTCCTCCTGCCTCCAACCAAGGAAATAAAGCATGGACCAGACTGACTGCCTCTTCAGTTCCTTCTCTACTGTGAGCCCAACAATGATCCAAAGCAGAAGGGAAGGGTCGGGGTAGTAAAATACAGACAAGGGACCACATATCTCAAAAGAACCTCCAGTTATTATAAAGGTAAGCAACTTTCTTCTTTGAGTGCTGGTCCCCGTGCATATTCCACGGTGGATGACTGACAAGCAGTACACAAGGAGGATGTGAGACTGCAGACAGCAGAGCCACTTGAAGGAGTGCTGTCCCAAAGGATGAGTCAACGGAGGAGCCCTGTACTAGAGCATAATGCCTCTCAAACATGTGGATGGAACTCCATGTAGCAGCTTTGCAAGTGTGAAGTAGAGGTTGAAACAGTGCCACTGACATCACTTGTGGTCATAACGTGTGAGGGAGAGGAATGTGTGACAGCTGATTAAGATAAAATAATAAGAAACTTAACTACAGAAAGAGATAGACTTTAAGTGATTACAAGTGATGATGCATAAATGTCAAGACTGATTACAAAATAAAAAAAACAGTAATATGCAAGCTAATACCCAACTTAAGCAAAGTGAACTTAAAAAACAAAGGTTTTGTCTCACCATACGCTGCAGTAAATCTTGCAGCCTGAGTCTCCTTTCAGCCTGGAACCACTCCCCCTTAGTTCAGTTTTTTGAGAGTCGATGTCATGAGCAGAGAGTTGGGAGGAGGAGAAGTCAAGTGATTTCCTCCCTCTTTATAATTCAATTTATTGTGCTAGAAACATCCTTGCTGAGTCATGTCCACAATGGACTGCATGTCACCATAAGGTTTGGCTCGTCCCTGATTAAATGTACATTTAATGTTTACACCTTCCCCCCCTGCCGGAGGATGGCCGCTTAAGAACGCGTTGGCCCTTTAACATCTGTCTGGGGTACCAGTGTGTCTCTCTGAAAACTGGTTTGTGGGTGTTACTCAGATTTACAATGCATTTCAGCAACAATCATACAGTAGAATCTTATCTTTGCATATAGTGTTACCACACATTTTAATAGGATAATGATATGTAGCAGATTCTGACTTGTTAAATGATACCTCACAAGCCAGACTTTGTATAAAAATTATCAGTCTTGTTAAAGTGGTGAGCATAATAGTACAGACTGTCACACCATCCATACTTGATGGGGATTCTTCCACCACAGTAGAGATGTTACAGTGATAGGGACTTATTATGGCATTCATGGACTGTTTGGTGAGTACACTGTTTGAAGCCATGCCTGCAGGCAACAAAGATGGAGTCTGGTGAACAGTGTACCATAAGTGCATGAAGCCATATGCCCCAGGAGAAAGACACAAATTCTAATTGATGCTTGAGGGTGGTTCATGACCTGATCCATAAGGTCATTCATCACTTGGAACCTGGCCATTGGCAGATAAACCCTTGCCATGATTGAATTTAGGGATGCTATGATGAAGTCTAGAGTCCATGTTGAAGTGAGGACAGAGACTTTTGAGTTTACAGTGACCCTCAGGGAACAGGAGCTGAAGCACTGACAAAGTTGACTCATAGGCTTCTTGATGTGTCTTGTCAATGAGAAGCTAGTCATTGAGCTAGGGGAAGATGGTGAAACCAAAATGCCTGATATGGACTGTTACTACCACTGAGAAGACCTAGAGGATGGCAGCAAGGCTGAATGGGAGCACTATCGAAAATGGTCAGGACCCACTATGAACCTGAGAAAACACCTGTGAGCAGGGTGCATGTCCATGTGAGAGTACATGTCCTTCATATTGAGAGCTGTAAACCACATGCCCTTTTCCAGAGATGGGATTATAGGTGCCCAGGTGACATTTCAGTTTGTAAATAAAGCAGTTGAGATGGCGAAGATCAAGGCTGGGCCTCAAGCCATACTTCTTCTTGGGTACTAGGAAGTATGTTGAGTAAAAATCCTTTCTGTGGAGCTGATGAGATACCATTCTATTGCTCCTCACTGTAGGAGGGATTCTACTTCTTGTTTGAGTATCTCCACATGAGAATGGCTGCTGAAAAAGAGGCAGGGGTGGAGGTTTGGGAGTGGACAAGGAGATAAATTCAATTGCATAGCCAGAATGGATGATGCATAACACACATTTGTCCATTTTTACTGCACTCCAGGTGTGGAAATAGAATGCTAGATGACACACACACACGGATGTCTGGGAATTGGCAGATGTTGGCATCATTGGTTTGCAGCTCTAACTTCCATCAAAGATATTGTTTTGACAAGGGCTGGGATGATATTGCCATGGATGGTGCAGGGAAACAGACCTTCTGAATGCTTTACCTCTTACAGGGAGGCACATAAGGCTGCTGGTGGTAAAATTAAGCCATCATATAGATTTATATGATTGCATGTGGAATTCTCTTCAGGGCAGGTGTATATATTCCCAGGGTGGGAGGGTGGCCCTGGGCCCTCATCTATCGTTTGGTTAAAAAGATGAGTTTCACCGAAGGGCAGGTCCTCCCTGGTGTTCTGGCCTCCCGGAGAAACCTCGAAGTGTAAGGCCATGATTCATGGTGCATCACAAAGGCAGTTACCATTGATCTTGCAAATGCAACTGCTGCATCTGCCACTGACTGAAGACTGGTTCTAGCAACCTTGAACTTGCCCTCCCCCATGAGAGCCTGAAATTGAGCTGTATCTGGTTGCAGAAGCTCGTCAAGGAAGTCCATGAATTTGGAATAATTCAGGTAATCATACTTAGCCAAGAGTGCTTAGTAACTGGCTGTTCTGTATTGAAAGCTAGTCGAAGTGAAGACCTTCCTTCTCCATAAGTCTAACATTTACCCTCTATCAACCAGAGTAAATCTAGAATGTTACTGTTTAGATTGCTCCATGGCAGCCTGAACAACCAAAGAGTATGAGAAAGAACTCTGCCTTTTGGCCGGAACAAACCAGCATTTTTCTGCCTTCTTAGGGATGGGGGCATAAGTGGCTGGCGTATGCTAGATTGTCTTAGCTGGTTCCAGAATGGCTTCATTAACAGTAAGCACCATCCAGCTGGATCCAAAGGATTGTAGGATGTCCAGGAGTTTGTTGGAGGATCATGAACTTCCTCACAGGAAATCTGTAGCTCTTCTGCAACCCTATGTAACAGTTCCTGGAACTGCTTATGATCACTAGGGGGGTGGGGGCAGGGGAGGGAAATTGAGATATTGGAGTGACTGCTTCATCTGAAGAGGACAGTCTCGTTGGTACCAGCCGAACCACCAAATCAGGTTTGTAATCTTCCTCTTCCATGGGGTCAGGAGGAATTCTGTGTCTTCTCACAGGGGAGGTGTACTGACTCCCTCGTAGATTGTGTTGACTCTGTGGGGTGGTAGGGGTTACAGAGTCCCCCCGCTCCTCCCAAAGAACTAGATAAATTCATGGAGGATAGGTCCATCAATGGCTATTAGTCAGGATGGGCAGGCACGGTGTCCCTAGCCTCTGTTTGCCAGAAGCTGGGAATGGGCGACGGGATGGATCACTTGATTACCTGTTCTGTTCATTCTCTCTGGGGCACCTGGCATTGGCCACTGTCGGAAGACCAGATACTGGGCTAGATGGACCTTTGATCTGACCCAGTAGGGCCATTCTTATGTTCAGTATGGTCATTAAGACAGGTCAAAAGGTGGTTGTGGAGGTTGCCATGGCATAGGATGCCAACAGTTCCAAGATAGGTGCTGAGGTGGAAGTTGATTCAGGACAAGTCCAGGTCCCTTGTCCAGGAAGGTATACCTCTGAGGAGAACATATCAGTTCCTAGGGTGGTCCAGAGTCTCCTTAAAAAAAAAAAGCTGATTCTGGGGGCTTGACTCCTCCCATATGTTGCATCTCTTGGTGGAGCCAGGACCTGCCTTGTGAGGGAAGGACTTGATGACAATGGGAGTTCATGAAGAGCAACAATGTTGGCATGTGTAGTGTAAGACTCTGCTCTCCCTGGAGTGTGGGGGGGCCTGTCCACCCAAATTGACAGAGCTGGAGTAGTTACAGTCATCATAGTAAGGAGAGTACTGTTGGTGGTGGAAGTGCCCAATATTTGCTTTTTGTCAGTGCTGTCAGTTCCCATGGTTTAAGCTTAATTGGGACCAGAGGTACTGCTGCCGCCAGAGCACGGTCTGCTGCTGATAGAGACCTGGATTTGTGGGCTCTCTTGTCACATCTCCAGTCCTCCTGGGTTGGGCAGGAAGACTCACTCAACTTAGGCAGAGTTGCATCAGACTTCTTTGAAGTGGACTTAGAGTCAGACCTCAGAGCAGGAGGCACACTCCTTGCTGAGTCAGGCCAATGTACGGGGGTGTTCCCCAGCCTTGGTTCAACTGCAGCCTCACAACTTTCTCCATTAAAGTGCTTTTTATGGAAAGTTCCTGTCTCCCATGTGAGCAATACAGGCATGTTGATGGTCACAGATGACCAAGAAGCAGCATGGGAAAGAAGCACAGATTTTGAAGCCTAGAGTGATGGCATAGTCCAGTACCTGTAATAGGTATGGGGGAGAGGGAAGGGAATTCCCCAGGATGGAGAATCTAACTATGAAATTTCACTAAAAAGCTATGGAGTAAAATCTGTAAATAGTTTAGAGTTGAAGAACAAAGGAAGAAAAGCTCCAGCCACTGGAGGTTCTGACCTAGGCCATGTCTAGTAAGATCTGGAGACAGTCAGTCCATTCCAGCCTTTATCTCTTTGGTTGCAGGCATGAGGACAGTGAGTGTGCATACGTGGACCAATGGACACTGCTTTCAAGAATTCTCCAACTCCAGGCACATGGAGCACATGTGTACCCACAGTGGAATATACACAGGGACCTTTACTGGGTCCAAGTTCTCGTTTACTAATCAGTCACTTACCCCCAGGTGGGGTCTTCATACCGCAGTCCAGGCAGACTAAGCCCTAACTTCTGGAAAAAGGGCAGCTGCCCCATAACAGTAATCAATCAGAAGCTTGAAGACTTCAATTTACTTTTGTTGGTTTCCCACTCCATGCCACAGTGAAAAAGCGGTGTCCATGCTAAGTTTAAGCTTTCAAATTTGAACATTTTTGATGGAGCAATGTTCAAAAGAAGAATGGCAAATTTTTGGAGAGGAGGAAACGGGTAATTCTGAAACACATCCTCAGTTTAAAAGTGGTCAAAAGGCTTCCTGAAAAAAAGTCTGCTTTGGCAAAGATCAAGCATGCTGCAGATATTTATTCCAGAGGATGACTATTTCGTAAAGTTGGAAATTTAGTGTTGGTGAATTTGGCAGTAAGTAGAAGTTGAAGATGCACAGCACCTCATAAGAATCAGTCAACACCTTGTATGATCTTGCCCTAGAAGATTTACAAATGAGATCCTCTTTGGAAAGATTTGATCTAATGTTATCACTTCCACCTCATTCATCTACTACATCCTAGAACGCATTCTGGAGCTCTGCTAGAATGACAATTTTATTTTATTCAGTAACTTCCCTTTCCTCTACATGTCTCACCACAGCAGGCAAACCTACTATGGCTCAGACTAGGTCAGCTCCACGCTCTTTTACAAATTGAAGTAAGGATCAAAACAAACATTTGGGTATGAAGATCACCCCTTTAACTTCTCCCCCTTTTGGCTTGAAGTAGGATACTCCCCACCCTGTTATTACACATGCATACAGATAAGAGAAGTCTAAAATGGCAAGTTTGATGCGATTAGATTTAGAAAGGTTCTCCTTAGAAAAGTGGTATTACAAATAGCATTCTGAAGTTCTCTGTGTACTGTCTCAAGGATTCCATCGCAAATGCATTCAGTTTGAAAGGCATACTTTTTTTTTTTCTAATTGCCACCCCCGAAAGTTCAACCTGGAATTGAAAGTCAAGCTGGGCTCTTTCCTTCTTGTGCATTACCACCAGCAATCAGGGTTTGGCAGGCCAAATTAAGCCCTCAGTTACACATCTCTCCAACTTCATAGTCTTATATGGGTGACACTTTACCATTGAATTGTCCCCACATTTCAAAGGATGTCATTCATTTTAGACCAAAACTTCCCTTCATTGCACACAAATTTGGTGTCCTCACTTTTATTGTGGAAAATTATTGACATCAGAAATAAGGAATCATGAGCCTGAGGTTACAGGAAGTATTATTTACATGAAAGGAAGAAGTCCCAGAGCATTTTAAATTTCTTGCATGAATTATTTTGTTTGCAGTTCATTTTGACACTGTCACACGTGGTGTTCCATAGAATGTCCCTTCGCAGGTTGAAAGGTGTGGGTTTCACAGAGCTCTACCACTAAAACTGATGAGCTAACAATTTTGTTGCTAATGCATGAGAATGTCAGTTTTGATGCAGAGATGTTTGGAAGAAAAAGCAGTATGCACTAGTGAATATATACATTAGCTAAAAGACACTTTCCTCTGTGATTTTTTTAAAAGCAATGTGTAATGAACTAGTTAGTTAACACTTTAAACATTGTTGCTACTCTTTACCCAAGTGATTAGCCAGTATTCAGGGCCTTGCTGAGTTGTTTCTGTTAGGAGCAGAAATTGATGATAGGAGTCAGGTATTTCTTTGGTACAATCCTGGTTATTTACCAAAGGAAAAAAAAAGAAAAAAATCTACACAGAGTCCAGTTTCCATGAACACAGTAGAAACAAACAGCAGGAGACTTTTTTTTTTTTTTAAAGAAATCCAGGTCATTTCCAGTTAGTACTGTGCCCAAAAGAAGCTCTTCTGTCTTTTGGCTTCTACCCAGGGCTATGCTCACCACTGCTTCTCCTGACTTTTTGCCTCACACATAGCTACTACTAATTAATCCCTTGACCCCTGCATTAGCAGTCAGTCCTTAAGGAAACCCCTCCACCCACATGGCTTAACTTCTGATGGGCCTGGCCATATAGCACTTTGCCTTGGATAGTGGCTTACTATTATTTCAGCTATCACTAATAAAGGGCATTTCATTGCTCCTTCCATTTAGCTTAAATGTAAAGTGTGTAGAACACCCCTCAATTTTTACCAGCTCTGATTGATCTATAGCTCAAATACACTTGATAGCAACCATTAACACCTTCCAGGATAACAATATGGTACCATTTACAGGGAGAAGCTCAAACCATACATATAAAACTTTAAATGGATTCTATTCTGAAAAGTAACTATGTAAGAATTGACCAGGTAGGTACGGGAATATCTGATTGGAGCAACTTCTGTTGGTGAAAGACATGTTTTTGACTTACACAGAGCTCTTCTTCAGATAAGAATACATCTGCTCCGTGTGTATTCAGAATCAGAACTACGAAACTTTAATGACTAAAAAAATATTACTTTTTATTCCGCTTAGCTGAATTTGCTATGCAATACTATGGAAGAGTGAGGTGAATAGTGTTTTTATTTTGGTTGTTTAACAGTCAGAGGCAAATTGGAACTTTCAGACAAACTAAGTCTAATAACCTAAACATTTCTGTCATTAAAAACCATTGCTGTTTTAACTGGATACAGAATTCATCAATTCCTGACAATAACCATGAGATAGTGTAAAACAACTGCCATGCTTCACCCCAGAAGTGACTGCATTTCACTGGTGGGTGAAGTGACTTCCTTAGAAACTGCTTGGGATTTTCCTAAATGAAAGTGGAAGATTTATACAGGTTTGAGTATCCATTATTCTTCACCTGAAAGGAAAGCTAAACACATTTACCTTCTAAATAGCTAACATTTTAATATCTGTATGTAAAAAATGTATAGAACAAAAATAAAGCAGAAGAGAAGGAGCTTTAGACATAGTCTGGGAAGAGGACACTGCCTGTGAACAAAATGAATTATGGAATGTGACTACAAACAAAGAAATCATAACTGTTTAAAGAAAAATAGGCTATCAGAAAAATGATTTCAAGATGCCTGGTAAAAAGAAACCATAATGTTTTTACAGATGAGAAGTTTATAATGAGAGGTTTATAATTTAAGTATTGTCATGATTACAGAGTTAGCTGCACCTCTGACCACTTTTCTGGTCTTTCAGTGTACTCTCCTCATGTCTCAGATTTTAGGCCTTCAGCTTTCTCAGTGTGGAATCCTGAAATTTTCCTACTCAGACTGGACTGAGGGCCAGGGCCAGGGCCAGGGCCAAGGCCATCCTTAGGCATATGCAACATAGGCAGCTGCATAGGGCACCTGAAAATTTCAGGCACCACTGGGTCTTAGTCTCCACCCTCCTGGCTTTCCTCTACCTGTTCTGACCCTTCCTGCAGGGTCCCACAGCTGGCTGCTGCAGCCTGGTGAGTCTTCCTTGGGAGGAGATCTAGTAGTTAAAAGGGAAAAAGCCTTCCAGACCTATTTGCACAACATTAAAACTGTTAAAGAGCAGGTTTCAGAGTAGCAGCCGTATTAGTCTGTATTCGCAAAAAGAAAAGGAGTACTTGTGGCACCTTAGAGACTAACCAAGTCTCTAAGGTGCCACTAGTACTCCTTTTCTTTTTGTTAAAGAGCAATTCAAGGAATAATGAAGCCATTTAACAGGCATTTGCCAAACCCGGGGTATATACTGTCAGTTTCTGAATTTACTGACAAAACCAGTTGTGTATTACTGTAATATTTACTCAGAACATGTCAGTCTACAGGACCTTAGTTTAAAATTTGCTTTAAAAATATTTCATTAGTGTTGGTGAAGATTATAAAAATCACATCTCTAAAAAATCCTTGCACAGATTTTTAGATGCAATCATCTTTAGCCTTAAATGCTTGGATCTTCAGACATAGTTTTTTAAATAAATCCTTCAAAAGACCACCCTTATCTAAAATACACATTTTAATTACTATAGTAAAAAAATTGCTTCCAAAGTCTTCCTGTCCTTTCTGTCCATCCCTTTCTCCCTTCATCCCCCCTCCCCCCACTGAAGAGAGCCTTAAAGGGACAAACACCCCTTTCCTTCCAGATAGCTGGACAAAGAGTTTCCCTTTCTTTACTTCTGAATATCTGATGAACTAGTTTTAAGAGAACCCTCCAGCAAAATCAGTATCTTAGTAAGATATAAAATCCTTTGTTATGCCTAAAATCTTTGGAAACATATTTTTAAAGTTGGTGAAATTTCATAAACATGTCTGTTGTTATGGAGATCACACAAAGTAAATTAGTGTTCCCTTTTTCTAAAAGCAATGAACATTGTTATGAACACACTAAACCTCTGTGACTGATTAATTTAAAATAATGTCTTTGTTTCAGTGAGTTAAATATGTAGTAATCTGGAATGATTACTTTACGAAGGCTTAAGAGTACATTTAAAATAGAAAATCAGCTTAGAAATACTGATTAAGAAAATGTAAAACAGAAGAGCTGCATCATATATTCCATAATATTTAATGTTGTATTCAGCAAGACAGCTGACTCACCCTTACTACAAAGTTTTTGCAAATAAATGTCTGACAAACTTCAGGGCATATCAAATAACCTATGACTGACATTTTTTATTCCCAAGTTGAGTGCTTTTAATTAGGTACCTTCTGAATGTCCACTCTGAGTGAGGGAGAGGGTATGGGGGGGTCTCTGCAGGGAACTGTGACTCTCTGCCACCGTGAGATGGGCCAGGTGACTTGTTATCCTTTGCTGCCTTGTCCCTCCCCCGCGCTGGGCTGCAAGCTCGGGCTGCTGTCGGGCATAGGCCCCATAAATCTTAAGGACGGCCCTGCCCAGGACTACAGCACCCTGTGTACCAACCCTGCTTACCCAGTAGGTCCAACTGGACCCCATACCTGACCAAACCAGCCTTCTTGAACCAAAATATTGTTCCAGTAGGAACAAAGCATGGCATAAGAGAAAAAGGATCTTAAAAACAGATGGTCTACATGCACGTCTTACCCAAAGCCCTACCACCCTGTAATGGGCACTTAGGAAGGTCTAGCTTCTTCAGACATCCCAGTCTGTTTCCCCTAAACAGCTCCCTGACAACAGCATCTCCCTGCTGCTTGAGGAAATCCTTAAAAATTGCCATAATCTTTGTTCTCAGCTTCCCAGGCTTACACCCTCTGCCAAAGATGAGTTTGGTGAGCTCCATGGGAGGTTGAGCCAAACCCCTCTGAGCCAGCTGTTCTCCTATTGTCTCATTACAACCCCCTACAAGGGTTTGCTCAACTTGAGTCACGGTCTCATTTCCAACAAGCTGCTACTAAACTAAACCACTGTAAACATACACTAACTCCCCCAGTAACAGTGGCATTTACAGCATTCATACATTATTAAGAGCAGGTCCACAGCCTTCACAGCCTGGATAGGGATTATGGAAGGTTTAAAATACCGTGGCACAGCAGTTAAATGAAAAATGGCTTTGTTAGTGTTATGACCTCCAGCTGCTATACACCATTGTTTTTAATGGGCAGTTTGCAGTAAACACACACAGATGCTACCCTAGCCTTGAGGCAGAAACAATTAGCACAGTAAGATCTGTAAGGTAGAATCTGGTGAACATGCCCAGCTAAATTCCACTCTGTTATATCAGTCCAAATCCAGAGTAACTGCGTTCATTTCAACACTGCGGTCCTCTCCATTGATTTCAATAGTGTTACTAGGCCTACAATGGGGTTTAACACTGCACAGTTTGGGGTTTGCAGTTTTTCCCACTACTACAGTGGAAAGTGAGGAGAGATTGCTGGGAAGCAGGGTTTTTTATTTGCTATTGGCCATATTGTACCATAAATTTTTAACTGGAAGCCCCAGTGAAACTAATTAAGAGTTCTGCCTAACAGTTAATAGCACAATGTGATCCTCCAGTAGCACCAAGTAACTTATTAGATAATCTGTCTAAGCAATGACTTTTTAGCCCCACATTGGAAATAGTGTTTCCAATCCCAACCAATTAAAGCAATCAAGTGAGTCTATGCTCATGGTACTATTTCACTAGCACCAAAGTTTGCTATTTTTAATTCCACTCTGCTTTCTTTAGAGCAGACTACATTCCTTCACAGACTCCTAATTTATTTCATGTCTTAAAATTTGTTATGGAACATCAAGTGGTTTTCAAGGAACATAAAATGCGCAATGTACTTTCTCCCCAATTAAATCTGACTATCAAACTGTAACAAATGCAGTTCAGCAAAGATATAATGATGTGATAAACAAAACAATGCATTTCAAAATACAAAAGACTGATTTATCCAGAGGATTTAGCAAACTGTAAAAGAAAGAAGAGAAGGGAAAAGAGCAAAGTGATGCAAGTTATGTTAAATTAGAAGCGTTTTCCCCATGTAACAGCAGAAAAATAGTGAAAGAAAATATTCTTTCAGAACAATGGAAGGAAATGGATTAAAAACGTAACACTAAATACTATCAGTTTACAAAAATACACACAAACCCTAAGGATGGAGGTCATCTAAAATCAGGAATCAGATTACCACAAATACCAGATGACCAAAGACCATCATAAAACAATTACTGAAAACTAAACACTATGTTTTGATAATATACAGGTTCACTGAAGGCTGCTGAGGATTTCACTGCTACAGGTAATGTTCTGTAACAAAGGAATGATTTCCTGCAGCAATAGGCAGCATCACAGTCTTCTTTGTATGTGCAACTGTGTAAAAATAAGTTGAAGGGGAAACATGAATGGAAATGTGTTACAAAAGAGTTACAGAGAGTCCTCAGATTATATAACTGTTTGGTTTAAAGCAAAATAAAAAAAGGCATAATGAACAAGAGACAGGTCAAGGAGGTGATGATCTGATCTGGATTAGGTTTAGGGAAGGAATCAAGATATAGGTTTAAGGTTGACTCAGGGCTAGGGTTTAGATTCAGCTGCACTGAAATATCACAAGATTTCAACTCAAAATAGCAGAAGCCTCAAACTGTTCCTACAAGATTTCCTCCATCTTTCATGGAAGGAATTGTGCAAGCTTAACTGCTAAGCACTTTTCATCTGTAGGATTTAAAGTACTTTACAAAAGCACAATTTCCCCAATTTTATCTATGGGGATATTGAGGCACAGAGCAGTGACATCACATAGAAAATAAGTGGCAGGATAGGGAATAATCCATGTCCCTGATGCATGCGCCTATCTGCTAGGAGCACACAAGTTTTTTGATGTCTTGGGCCAAATCTCACAAGATTAGTTATTTTTATGAAGTTTTGGCTCCATCTAAAGCAAAACCAGAAAGTCAGTCCTTTCTAATTCCCAATTCAACATGGAATCAAAACTACAGCGCAGCATCAGAGCTGAGGATTGAAATCAGCCCCTTAAGAAAAGAAAAAAAAAAATCAGAAGGTATACAGATTCTGTGTTCCTGTTTTGGGTAATTTCTAGAATAAAAAAGAATAAGTCAGTGAGGTCTGGTGTAGGACTAATCGGTTATTTTAAAGGATAAGAAGCAGCACGGCTCGGACACAGCCATCACAGATCCAGGAAGGAAGGTTCAGACTGGATAATTTACTGGAACTCTACAATAGAATTGCTGCCATGTTAGACAAAAAGAATGTAGTCACATTATAAACAGCGCTAACATTTTCAAAATCAGTTGACAGAAGTTCACTACATAATTTGCATTCCAAAGTCAAAAGAATAGCAGGAAATTGTTTTCAAATCTAGATTTGAAAACAAGGAGATATCATTTATGATAAATTAGTTAAGCAGGAAGGTACCCTTGAGAGCCCCATGGATTCAATATTGTTATCTGAGGGTGCAGCTTGCTCTGATTTGTGTAGGTGATTTTGATTATACAATATTGAAGAAGAAAATTCTTTATTTCTGCATATATTCTAAACTGAGATTAAAAAAAACAAATGCAATGCAACTGCATGGATAACTCTAGCATAATTATTTTTTAAAAAATTCTTCATTAAGTATTAACATTTATCATATCAAGTGAGGGATCCTGGTGATAGAATATTGTGACATTTGCCTAGCAAATTGAAGGGATATTGTCACAAAAATTGACCTAGCTTAAACAATTTTATTATGTGTGGGGAAATTTCTCTAGGTTCTAAATATATTTAAAAAACAAAAACAAACACCATGCATCCACCAGTCTGTCATCTAGAATTTAAATAGGTAATAGCCCTTACTTGCTATATAGAACCTATATAATACTTTGTGTTCTTCTGTATCCTCTGAAACATCAATTAACTAACAAGCCCTGTACTTAGAACATGAAGGAACTGAAGAATACAGGTAGGAACTGAAGAGAAACAGTCAAATGAAGAGTCCCCATTTAATTACATCACATAATGGCAGGCAGCTAAAAAGTGACAAATTTGATAAGTGCTTGTATACAGATGCTAAAAGTCCAAATACTAAGATGGGTGAACCTGAGTGTCTGGTATTAAAATAGGATATTGATATAGTAGCCATTATAGAAAGTTGGTGGAATGATGGTAATCAATGGGACACGGTAATGCCAGGGTACAAAATATACAGGAATGCAAAGCTGATGGGGGAAGGGCACTCTATGTGAAAGAAAGCAGAGTCAAATATAGTAAACATCTTAAATGAATCTAACTGTACCATAGAAACTCTACGGAAGAAATTCTGTGCTTGAATAATAAGAATATATCAGTCGGAATTTATTACCAACCACCTCACCAGGATGGCGATTGTGAAATGCTGTGGGAGATTAGAGAGGCTATAAAAACCAGAAGACTCAATAATAATGGGAGATTTCAACTATCCCCGTATTGATTGGGTACATGTCACCTCAGGATGAGATACAGAGATGATGTTTCTAGACACAATAAATGACTGCTTCTTGAAGCAGCTATTCCTGGAACCCAGAAGTGAAGAGGCAGTTTTTGATTTAGGCTTAAGTGGAACACAGGATCTGGTCCAAATGGTGAATATAGCTGAACCACTTGATAATAGCGACCATAAATATAATTAAATTTAAACATCTTTGGGAGAGAGGGGGAAAAACCAAAGAAGTCCACTACAGAGGCATTTAACTTCAGAAAGGGGAACTACACAAAAATTAGGAAGCTAATTAAACGAAAATTAAAAGGCATAGTCAGAAAAGTGAAATGCCTGCAAGCTGCATGCAAGCTTTTAAAAATACCATAAAAAGACTCAAATTAAATGAAGACCCCCCACATTAAAAAACACAGTAGGAGGACCAAACAAGTGTCACCATGGCTAAACAAAGTAAAAGAAGCAGTTAGAGGCAAAATGGCATCCTTTAAAAATTGGAAGTCAAATCCTACCGAGGAACATAGAAAGGAGCATATACTCTTACACTTGACTTGCCAGGCAGCGACACATCAAACTGAGTTACCTGAATGATCTCCCAGCCACTCCTGGACCATCAATAGAGAGGCTCCCCAGCTCCAGCCTTGCACCCCAGAACTGCACCATCTTACACAGCTCATGGCTCCTTTGGGTAGTGCAAGTTCATTAAGCAGTTCACCACTCCCTCAGTGTGGAATGGACACACACTAGCCTTCGTAATCTGAGCTGAGATTTCCCAAGCACTTCAACCAAAACACTCTGTTTTAGGTAAAATATAAAACAGATGTATTAACTATAGAAAGATAGATTTGAAGTGATTATAAGTAGCAGGCACAGAGATCAAAGTTGGTTACCTAAGAAACAAAATTAAATTCAGTCTAAATTCTAACTTAAACAGACTAAGCAGGATTTGAATCAACAGTGTCTCAGCCTAACATATGATACAAGCATCTTACAGTTCCCCAATACATAGCCTGGAACCAAACTCCCTCAGTTCAAAGTCTTTTTTTTCCAGATGTTGAGATGGTGGGGGAAGAAAGAGAAAGGCCAAGTGATGTCACTGTTCCTCTTTTATAGTTTCTTCCAGCTTTCTGGAAAGATCCTTTCTGTGACATGGGTTAGTCCACACTCATGGCGTACATCCCTTCTCCAAGAAGTCTCTGGGTTAGTGGATTGGGTGTTGATGAGCTATTAACGCCTGGCTGGCAGGTGATGGCTATTACTTTGTTGCAACTGAAAGGCTGTCCATGGTCATTCCCAACCTCACAACATATTTCAGTAACACATATAGCAATACTTCATAACTTCACATACAATGAGAGTACATACAGTCCAACAGAATATTAATATTCAACAGATCAAGACTTAAAATGACACTTCACAAGACATGCATTTGTACCAAACATATCATAATCATATGGGGGTTCCCAGGATGCTGCTTTGAGGTACAGATTGTCATACCCTTCTGGGCTAAATTCCCTCTGGAACTGGGTCAGCAGGGTTCCCTCTAAATTCCTGCCACTTATCATGGCCAGCAATCGGCTTGGGCTCTAGTCAAGGAAGCACCCCCTTCTCTGGCTCCAGCCAGGAACTGACTTGCTGACATAAGGTAACTCCTTTTATTTCAGCCTGCTGGACCTTGATTGTCTGTTGCTGGTCCCCAGCTCTTCTAGCTGCTGGAAGACCAGAGCTCTCTGGTTTCCAAAATAGCTGCTACCAGGATGCCTTTCTAGGCAGCTTGGGAGGTCTAATATTCACCATTCTTTTCTTATCAAAGAATGGTGGCAGGGTACTGGCAGTGGGGCCTCCAGGAGGGGGCCATGAAGGTACATACCATGAATCTTACTACAGAAAATCCATTGCTTGAAGAAGGCAGCTATAAGCAAATACAGTCTTGTATGGTCCTGGTTTGTCATGTCTTTTGCTGAAAACTTATTAAAAAGTATTGAAAAAAATCTCTCTACCAGTCTAGGTTTTATAAAGTACCCATCACCATGATATCTGAGCAACTGTTACTGTGCACTGTAAAAACAGTACCTCACATGTAATATTCCCTTTGTAAAGTTTTTGCCCCCCGCAAGTATATACTGCCTTCACTATGGAAATATACCAGGTTTGCTAATGCATGTCAGCCACATTTCCAAGTGGCCACTCCCTCAACTGGTGGTGAGCAAGGTCGACTCATTGATGTGGACAGGTTCAACCAAGTTCTATACCACAACAGCAAAGCAAGGTGAGCGTTTACCATATTTTCCTGCCATGGGTTTTGACTTCCACTGACTCCATTCACACCAGTGAGACAATTATACTCCCACTGTAGGAATACTGATGGGGGAACTTTATTGGAAAGCCATTAGCAAGACATGGTAAGTGAGGTAATATCTTTTATTGGACAAACGTCGGTTGGTAAAAGACAAGCTTTCATGCTACACAAGCTCTTCTTCATATCACTTAAGATCCGATCTCTTAATATCCTCGGATCAAAATGGCTACAACACTGCAACTGAGAGCAATTGTCAAACACAGCTTATTTTCAAAGTGCACACAACACCTACAGGAGGCCAGCAGCCAACTTCTGCTTTCTTTTAAAGAAACTGACAAAAGAAACCAAAATCTTCTTTCCCCTTTAGAGAGACCAGCAGCAGACTTCCTTTTAGCACCTCTTCTGTGATTCAGAGTCTGGGAACCATTCCATGGATTCACAGAATGCTACTGGGCTATCACTGGGAATATGGCCATTACCATGTATAACATGACTTGTGAGCTCTTTGGAAAAAGTTAGACTGCTTTAATGAAACATGGTTTACTGGACAGAGTAGGGGATTGGAAGTCAAGACTCCTGATTTATTTTCCTGGATCAAACAAAACAAAACACAACACCTCCCATACTTGCTCTCCACTTGAAAGTTAATTAAAAATAAATAAACAAACAAATACCTAAATCACACGTGAGAGTTCAGAGAGAAGGAATAAAATTCACTGGACAAACATTTCCAATTTTGAAATAGATTAACCAGGACTGGGTTCTTTCATGACAAGAATTGATATACAGATGGAAGAGGAATTTTGTGTTTTAAAATGCTTTGTTTATTTTTAATATTATACTTTTATTACCTTTGTAGCTCTTCTAAACAGTTTTCCAAAAAGCTAACTACACTTGTTTTTCAATAGGGCTACTGTAAGTCAAAAATGACTGAAGTTTGAATACTGAAACTTGGCATGTTCTTAATGAGTTGTGTCTTTGCTAGTTTTAAAATAGTTATTAGGCCCCTTTCAAGACTGCATAATGAGCACTCACGGAACACAATTTCACGGATGTGGGCATTATGGGAGAGGTGTATTTGGCAGGGAAGTGCCCACCTTTAATGCTAGGTGTGGAGAGGTGGGAAATATTTGTTTTTTATAACAGTCATATACTGTACCCCTCAGTGTATCTGTGTGATATTATCCTGCCTGAATGCAGAGTTAGATCAAAAAGGCTTGCCAGAAGAAATCAGGCAGGAATGGCCTAGATAAAGTGCAGTTCCTTAAACAATAGCCAGGTTTATAACTGTGAAGAAGGATTCCTCAGCCTTAACACTGGAAACAGGGCCATTGGGCCAAAGCTAAAAAAACAGGTCAAAAGACACTGGTCTGTTAAATTGTGCCCCAGCAGAAATGGAGCCCTAGCCACATGGCTCCCAATGGTCCCTCATTACAAGGGATGCCCCTCATTTTTTCCCTCTCTGTACAACAAAAATCGGGAGTGGTTGAGTGCTGCAAAAAGGAGCAAGAAATACCCCTGGTGAAGGTAGGTAAGTACTGCTTATTATTCATGATAATAAATGGAAGGAGAAAGAGGAGGGATGGGGTGGGGGTGTTAGGAAAACAGTACCTTATTTTTGAAATACAATGTTGGCAACCCTACATGCAGCACACACTCACACAGAATGGTTGGGAGTCTGGGACTTTCAGCAGGCAAGTTGTAACTTGATGCCCAGGGAGAATGGGGACACCCAGGCTAAGTCATGTTAGCAACAAGAAGAAAGTCAAGGAAAGTGTGGGCCCCTTACTGAATGAGGGAGTCAACCTAGTGACAGAGGATGTGGAAAAAGCTAATGTACTCAATGCTTTTTTTGCCTCTGTCTTCACGAACAAGGTCAGCTCCCGGACTACTGCACTGGGCAGCACAGCATGGGGAGGAGGTGACCAGCCCTCTGTGGAGAAAGAAGTGGTTCAGGACTATTTAGAAAAGCTGGACAAGCACAAGTCCATGGGGCCGGATGTGCTGCATCCGAGAGTGCTAAAGGAGTTGGCGGATGTGATTGCAGAGCCATTAGCCATTATCTTTGAAAACTCATGGCCATCGGGGGAAGTCCCGGACGACTAGAAAAAGACTAATGTAGTGCCCATCTTTAAAAAAGGGAAGAAGGAGGATCCTGGGAACTACAGGCCAGTCAGCCTCACCTCAGTCCCTGGAAAAATCATGGAGCAGGTCCTCAAGGAATCAATTCTGAAGCACTTAGAGGAGAGGAAAGTGATCAGGAACAGTCAGCATGGATTCACCAAGGGCAAGTCATGCCTGACTAATCTAATTGCCTTCTATGACGAGATAACTGGCTCTGTAGATGAAGGGAAAGCAGTGGACGTGTTGTTCCTTGACTTTAGCAAAGCTTTTGACATGGTCTCCCACAGTACTCTTGCCAGCAAGTTAAGGAAGTATGGACTGGATGAATGGACTATAAGGTGGATAGAAAGTTGGCTAGATTGTTGGGCTCAACGGGTAGTGATCAATGGCTCCATGTCTAGTTGGCAGCCGGTATCAAGTGGAGTGCCCCAAGGGTCAGTCCTCGGGCCGGTTTTGTTCAATATCTTCATAAATGATCTGGAGGATGGTGTGGATTGCACCCTCAGCAAGTTTGCAGATGACACTAAACTGGGAGGAGAGGTAGATACGCTGGAGGGGAGGGATAGGATACAGAGGGCCCTAGACAAATTAGAGGATTGGGCCAAAAGAAATCTCATGAGGTTCAACAAGGACAAGTGCAGAGTCCTGCACTTAGGACGGAAGAATCCCATGCACCGCTACAGACTAGGGACCGAATGGCTCGGCAGCAGTTCTGCAGAAAAGGACCTAGGGGTTACAGTGGACGAGAAGCTGGATATGAGTCAACAGTGTGCCCTTGTTGCCAAGAAGGCCAATAGCATTTTGGGATGTATAAGTAGGGGCATTGCCAGCAGATTGAGGGGCGTGATCGTTCCCCTCTATTCGACATTGGTGAGGACTCATCTGGAGTACTGTGTCCAGTTTTGGGCCCCACACTACAAGTTGGATGTGGAAAAGTTGGAAAGAGTCCAGCGGAGGGCAACAAAAATGATTAGGGGTCTGGAACACATGACTTATGAGGAGAGGCTGAGGGAACTGGGATTGTTTAGTCTGCAGAAGAGAAGAATGAGAGGGGATTTGATAGCTGCTTTCAACTACCTGAAAGAGGGTTCCAAAGAGGATGGATCTAGACTGTTCTCAGTGGTAGCAGATGACAGAACAAGGAGGAATGGTCTCAAGTTGCAGTGGGGGAGGTTTAGGTTGGATATTAGGAAAAACTTTTTCACTAGGAGGGTGGTGAAACACTGGAATGCGTGACCTAGGGAGGTGGTGGAATCTCCTTCCTTAGATATTTTTAAGGTCAGGCCTGACAAAGTCCTGGCTGGGATGATTTAGTTGGGGATTGGTCCTGCTTTGAGCAGGGGGTTGGACTAGATGACCTCCTGAGGTCCCTTCCAACCCTGATATTCTATGATTCTATGTCGCCCTAGCCCGCACCGCTTCCCGCAGCTCCCATTGGCTGGGAACGGTGAACCACAGCCACTGGGAGCTGCTCGGGGCCGTGCCTGCGGACAGTCAATGTAAACAAAGTGTTTCACGGCCCACCAGTGGATTACCAAAGGTTGCTGACCCCTGCCCTAGGGGCTCAAGAGGAATGCTCATCTCATTATCATCTGTGCCACTGCATACTCTTACTGACCTAAGCAGACCGCTCATCCAGTATTAAACCAGACAGTCCTGTTTTTCTAGGGTTTGTCCCCTATCCAGTACTCAGACAAAACCAGACATGGTTGTGTCTGACGTTGGATGGGGGATACTATGTTTAAGAATACGCAGCTCCATTCCCACCGGCGTGGCCTCACACGCAAGGTCACACCAGCAGGGTTGGAAAGTGGCACCACCTGTGTGGCATGACCTCACACATAAGATGTATGCAAGGTCACGCTGCATGGGAGGCATCATTTTGAAGAGCATTCCACCCCCATGCAGCCTGACCTTGCACGCACCATGTGCCTGAGGTCACACTCGCAGGGGCAAGGTGCTGGTGTTCCCAGATGTACCAGAGTGTCCAGCGTTCTGGAAACATGTAAGTGGCCATCCTCTGCTGATCACAGGCTCCTGGAGGGAAATGCTTGCAGGTGCCAAGTCTATCAGGCTTGTTAAGCAGTGTGACTGCACACGATAGGGGGGGGTGTAGCCCAATCAGAATGGTTGGGCCATGAGGCCCCATCCCCAGAAGTAGTAGAGGCAAGAACTCTGGAGTTTAGAAAAAGGGTGGGTCTTAGCCAACCCAGGGACTGTGAAAACCAGGACCAAGACAGCAGTTCAGCTGGACTAACAGGATTTTAAAAGATTGTCCTTAGGTGCTTTTCAAAATAACTTCAGTGGGAGTTAGGGGCCTAGGCTCTTTTGAAGATCCAACTAGGCACCTATTTGCATGTTTAGAGTCCTACATACTTTAAAAATCTGGCTCTGTCAAACAGATTCATACACAGGAACTCCATTTTTACTTTCTATGAACCAGTGAGTGAAAAGTGAAATATCTGGTCATTTGCCCTTGGTTTGTAATTCTTCTAACCCAACAAAAGCTGAATGCAGTCTCATGACAACCTAATCTTTACCACCACATGAGATCATAGGAAAGTATACATTTAAGCATCTTATATGAAAGTACAGGAATATTTCAGGCTTGCAAAACTGATAATTCTATAATTTGTATTGCAGTAGCGCCCAGCACCCTCATCAGGATTGGGGCTCCATTGCACTAGGAGGCTGTAGTGCCTGCCCCAAAGACTTTTACAGTTGTCTTGTATGGTTTCTGTGTGCTGCACAATTAAGCAGGTATCTTATATACAAATTACCCTCTCTATTTCTGCCTGTATTTCAGCAAGGGCTTGATCCTGCTCCCATTGAAACCAATGTCAGAACTCCTACTGGCTTCAGTGGAGGAGGATCAAACCCAAAGACATTCAAACAGACATCCATTTTGCCAATGCTGGAAAACAATGTGATAGCGCTTTCTATGTTTACCCCCGAGCCTCTCCTTCCTCATTGAGGGATCCATTGCATTCATCTACTGAAAGCTTCAGTTTCCTTTCTGATTCATTTAGTTTATCTCTGATAAGACACTGATTTCAGGGTCACAGGTGCAGAACAGTGGAAAATATTCACATACAATCCAAGACAATATTAAAGGCTGAAGCAGGGAAGCTACACTCATCATCCATTTTGCTTATTCCAGTGCGCATGGACAGCAGTATACAGCAGCCCAGTAAGGAATATGGGTTGTAAGCCTGCAGAATT
Organism: Chelonia mydas; assembly: GCF_015237465.2. Classification (NCBI taxonomy): domain Eukaryota; kingdom Metazoa; phylum Chordata; order Testudines; family Cheloniidae; genus Chelonia; species Chelonia mydas. The sequence continues at coordinate 36,880,979 of NC_057850.1, read as the reverse complement.
TTAACATTTAATTTACCTTACCTTGATTTCTGCATTTCTCATCCCAGTTCTCTGTATATCCTCATTATTGAATGGTCAACAGAAGTAAGCCTATATATAAGGTTGGCAAAGTTCTATTTTTTAAATAATTTTGATGGATAATATCCATGTTTATTTAAGCAATTTTTAAAATTTATATCTATTTAAATTTTAACAGCTGTGCAAAATTATGGGCAGGTGTCAGAGAACTGTTTAATGACAGTAGATGTTGAGATTCAAAAAGTTAGAGCTTTATAACAGTTAAAACACAAATTGGCAACATCACGTCAAAACGTACAAAGTAAATATCATTAAATCAAACTAAGCTTCAGTGTGTACAGTGAAATCAAGGTTAACCAACATTTACGGATAAGTCTAATCCTTCCAAGCCTACCTATATGCACAACATATACTTATCTAATTTCCTGTACCTGGAACGGCCTTAGTAGGGGTTCAGAAAATTATTTTTAGAGCCCCTTTCCAAAGTCTCTTGAAGGTCATGCTGATTATTACCTACCATGTAAGCAAGGCACCATGTAATTATTGCAAATGTCACCTGGAGAAAAATCACTTCTTGTCAATCATCTCACCCAGAAGTCAACGGCTCTGCAGCAAGTTAAACAAAAGGGATGAGGGGGCTAGAGCCTTTCCCTTCAGTACTGCACTTTCTTCCAACATTATAATCTGATTCCCAGCCTGTTACATTAAATTACAAAGAGGCTTGTCCCAAGTTACTCTATTTATACTGTATTTGCATATTGCTGTGTAATGCAGTATATTAGTCCCACTCTGTTTAATCTTCATATTGGGCAAATAATTTTTTAAGTCAAAGTACTTTAATATCAGTCACAGGGATTAGCAGCACTGTGGTCTATACTCCACCTATTGATTGTAATAAGTGCCAAAAAATAGCAAAATACAGTTCCTCCAGACAACCACAGAACAGGCACCTCAGTGAGGATATACAGAATTAACTTCTGATGCGAGGGTAAATAGCAGAAATATCTTGAAATAGCTCTTGTACTACACTAACCCTTCTGTTGCCATGGAAATATAATTGCACATCCTATACAGCAGTGATCCCCAAACTTTTTACCTCATGCCCCCTCTTACCCCTGTCCATGTCCTCCCTGGAGCTGGGGTCCTGGGCGTGGGGCCAGCAGCTGGGAGCAGAGCTGGATGGCATTCCCCATCCCCATGGGGGTTGGCCTAAGCCCCAGCCATGCCCCCGAATGTTCCTCATGCCCCACAGTTTGGGGACCTCTGCTATACAGGATCATGATGATATTCATATATGGCTATGCTTTGTACTTTGTGGCTATGCTGGATACATTTTGGTGTATCCAAACTTGCTAAAGACTTGGGTTGTTACTCTCAGTAGAAGTCCATGGAGTTACAATGATGTACAACCAAATACGAATTCAGATTCTGTCTATAACAAATGGAGCTGACCAGCGGAGTTTGAAATGCAAAGACTCATGGACCCTGCATGCAGAGCTTACTTGTAGTTATCATAAATCCCAATGATCAGAAAGTTTCTGGTGTCCCCAATGAAACACCCAAAATGTATGTGAAGCACCTATAAACATAAAGTAGCACTAAAGACTGCTTATTGTTGAGGTTGAAAAATTGTTTCCATTGTAAAACTCTGTTTTCATTCATTCATAACTGACAAACTTGCACCCTTTTGAGCTGAAATTTTCCACATCTGCTCAGTGCCTGAAGGTGAATTTTTTATTAATAAAGCATTAAACAAAAATGGCTCAGCCACTTGTCACAGATATGACAGTTCCCTGCAATATCCTTGGAGGACCTTATTACATTAAGATTATGTATTATTGTGGGCCAGGATTGTATATAAACTCTCTAGGGGCAAGATGAAATAGATGAGAGACCTGGGAGTTCAAAAGATTATACTGAAAATGTGCCAGGAAAGTATGTTTTTTTGGGACAATAAGTGTTAAGTGGATTTCCTGGAGAATTCCTAGGGAGAGGTTAATGCAAATTCCCCACCTCTGGTTATGCAAAAACTCAGTCTTTTGAAGCTATGCTCTGAGGAGAAGGTTTCTGTCTGCTGATTTTCTGTTACAGACGGCCAAGATCAAAGGCCTAAGCTGTATAAAGAAACATCTGACCTGCCCAGTCTCTGTTCTGGATGTAAGATGGATGAACTGGTAACCACAGGGAAAACCCATTTGTGGGTTCTGGAATAGTAAAACCTACCAGAGCCCTAGGCTGGAGTTGGGGGTGACCTACCTTTTTATCATTGTAAAAAGTTCTGTGATGCTTTCACCTGAATAATAAATGTGTTTGTTTGGAAGGAGCTGTGTGGTAACTTTTAACTGCAGGCAATACATTGGTCATAGTCCTTGGAGAGAAAGCAAAGTGCACATGTGGGCCTTTTAGGCAGTCTGGCTTGCTGCGAAGATCACAGTTTATGGCAGGGTACTGTAGAGACTTAAAATCCAAAGTCATGAGATGAGGATCATAAGAACAGCCTTAGTAGGTCAGACCAAAGGTCCATCTAGCCCAGTATCCTATCTTCCAACAGTGGCCAATGCCAGATGCTTCAGAGGGAATTATCAGAACAGGTAGTCATCAAGTGATCCATCCCCTTTCACCCATTCCCAGCTTGGCACACAAGAAGTGATGGCTGGAAGCCGAAATCTTTAAGTGGGTGTCCTTGAGGGACCACAGAGGAGGAAATACCATTATCTTGAAACTTGACACCACTTTTGACTGTAGTTGACATGGGGAGGAAGTGGGAAGAGCCCTCATACTCTTTTCCCATTATACAAATTTTCTGGTGACCTGTTTTGATCAGCCCCATAACATAAGCTGCTGGAGGGTAAGCATTAAAAGAGACCTTGTTGAGAAGCAGTGCCTAGTAATCAGATACTGTGGAGATGGGCACTAATACAAGAACCTGGTTAGGCAGATAACCTATTTCTTCAAGAACAAGGCTTTGATTTGACCAGTATATGGGGTTATGAAATATCAGGTTTTGTACATGTTTTCTCCCCGCCCCTGCACTGCAGATGTTCATGGGAGCTAACTTAGTTGGTCACAAATGTCTAGTCAAAAAAATATTACTGCAAATTGATTGGAGGCTCTTGGCTGGAGAAAAGGGTTCTTGCTAACCTTTTAAGGAGTGAAAGGCTGAGGAAAGCCTCTTGCAGCTTTTGAAAGGTGTATAGGGGATCAGCCAAGGGGCTAAAAACATTTGAGAAGCAGTATGCAGCCACATAAATAAAGGCTGTATGCCTCCGAGTGCAGATGGATTATGAAGAGTTAAGACTGCAAATACAACCTTAACTTTGGCATTCCATGATGTGTGATTTCTTATTTGTGCACTGTTCACGTATTTTGTCCTGTGGAACAATACTAAAGCCCCATCTGACAATGCTCGGAGTGAAGCTGACACAAGAAAGCAACATCCCTATAGAGTAAGAGGGGAAAATATATTTCTTTAACAGGTTTTCCCTCAGTAAATTTACACAATACTGTAGGTGAGACTATTGAAAGTGTCACAGCAAAATATTCAAAGATATTGGGAAAATACATTCCCCAAAAATCAAACTCACAGCACCACAACACCAGAATAAATACTAACGCACATGTAATTCACAGGCAGAATGATGCTATTTGTAATTATATAAACCTATATAATTTTTACAGCGATTCACAAACAGCATTATGCTTGTTAAATGAGAAAAGTCACTCACAAGACGTTTGGATGGCCATGGAAATCTCTTTGCAAGAGCATAACAATATATAATGAGAATCAATTGAAGTACTTCATATACAGAAAAAATTAGAGCTTCCAGATCAGTTGCTGTGAAGTTACAGTATGCAATAGGATTTAATTATATCCATTTGTTACCTGTTTTCCTGATAAAACAGCATTTAACATGACCCTAGCAATCCCAGCAGATCTTTTATAAACTGTTATGACAGTGAACAGGAATTGCTAAGGAAGTTTTGACATTTCCTGTGTTGCAAAGATAAAATCAGTAGATCAGGCTTTCAATACACTGTTAGATCTAGACAATCCTACAGTTCTCTTTTTCCACTCAAACAGATCAATGTTTACATTGCATGCCAAATGCCAACAGGTTTCTCATGCTGGGTTTCTAACTGCAAGACGCTGAACTAACATAGTAGGAGACCTTGCTCCAACACCGTATTAGGCACACATGAAGAGTATTTTTAATGTGTGTCATTGGCAATTCACATCCCATTTTATAGAGCATAAGAATAAAAAGAAAGCTTCCTCTATGAACCCTGTGACCTGCTGAGAGTGTTTATACAGGGAAAATGAGTTCGCAGTCTTGTTTAGACCCTATATACTACAGTGATGGTGCTTTAGAAATTCCCAAGACAGTCTTTCTGATTCAGGGTCATCATGGTCCGCAGTTGTTCACATCAGAAAAACACCACACATTCTCTGCTTCTGTTCCATCATCAGGCCTGTTTTGAGGAATTACAATTAGCTGTGCAAACCCTGAGGGACTGCAATATGCCCAAGGACCCAAAGGAATTTGGAGAACTGGTTTAGTTCATTTATGACCCAAACCACATTTGAACTGAGGTCTCCAAGTTCTCCCCATGGGACAGAACCTATGTCACAAGATCCTCTTCACTCCTCTGCTGTTTGCTCGGAAATGCTGGGCAAGGGAGTGTTTTAAATCAACGTGATGGGCATAGGTGCAGACTCCATGGGCGTTCCAGGGCTGGAGCACCCACGGGGAAAAAATGGTGGGAGCTGAGCACCCACCAGCAGCCCCCTATCAGCTCCCCTCCAACCTCTAGCATCTCCCACCCGCCAGTGAGGCCCATGGATCAAAGCCTCCCCCTCCCTCCCAGTGCCTCCCACCCGCTGCAAACAGCTATTTCGTGGCATGCAGGAGGCTGGGAGGGACGGTGGAGGAGCAAGGATGTGGTGCACTCAAGGGAGGGGGCGGAACGGGGCAGAAAGAGGCAGGGCAGGGGCAGGGCCTTGGGGGAAGGGGTGGAGTGGGGACAGGCCTGGGACAGAGCTGAAAGTCAAGCACCCCCTGGCGCTTTGGAAAGTCAGTGCCTGTGATGATAAGGGAAGGTGTTTTGTACTGATCAGTAAGCACTTGCGTAGGAAAGTGAAGAAATTTCTTCTAATATGTAGCCCTGACTACACTAGCCCAATCAAACTGTGTTAAAACTCCATCACACTTCAATAAACCTGTGTCAAAGAGGCCATAGAATTGAAGGTTCTTACTTTGACACCACTACCATACTCTGTATGTTTTATACCTTATAAACTACCATGTTCTAAATGGTTTAGTGTAACAAATCCCCTTGAAGAGTTCAGCTTTTTGCTGGGGAAAAAAACACATATTTGGGTTGCCATAAGACCAAGGCAAGGGAATTTTACCATATCTCAGTGCACCTAGGGTATATGTCCCAGGCCCACTTATGCTTAAGGCAGCACTTTGTATTTAATCAGACCAACCACCTATATTTACAAATCTCTTCTTAAAGTGAAGCGTATGTTGTTTGCTTTCCTTTAGAACACAGTTTTTTTTCAAAATGAGTTTCTGAGACAGATCTTTCTTTTATATTTTAGATTACTTCTCTGAGCAATAATGTAAATTTGGTTTCAATCAGGTAGAATTTCATCTGTGCCTGTTAATTTGATTGTTATGTACTATTTAAAATAAAAATTCCATTAAAGGCCATAGATGTAAAATCTCAGCGGATCTACTGTACATTGTATTCTGGCAGATGCATTAATCTCTCTTATGTGCTTCAGAGTTCTAAAATACTTTACAGATGGCCACTGGCCAGATACCAGCTTCTACTGCACACAGTCTCTTCTCTCATTAAAGGGATAAATCCTAGTGTAAAGGTTTAGGGCCTGATTTTCAGCCCAGCTTTTATCAGGCCTCCTCTTCTGCTCACAAATGACTGCACCTGCAAGTTTTAAAAATCTGGCCCTAGATTTATTTTGCTTGGTATATTGCTCAGTGACCATTTTTCCCCAGTACATTTCCAATTTAGTTTAAGTTCAGCAACTTATTCTTGGATTACAGGTATAAAATTACTTCACTTCCTTGGTTGGTAGCCAATTAGTCAATGACAACAATATTCTGCTTTTTCAGTGTCTATGTGCAAAGACCAGTAATCAGCCAGTAAGCCGCATAGAGAAGGTACTGACCACAGGCAAGTTCATGGACAAGGAAAACAAAAGGCCACCTTTCCTTTCCTTTTATTTATACAGCATATCATAGGTTAAACTGTTTTTACATTTGTCTTGAAAGTTTTTGTATACTAGTATTGGTGGGGGGGAAGAGAAAAAACAATTCCCCTCCTCCCTTTGCTGTTAGGGAGCTAACTTGGGCTGATCTCTCTCTACAGACCAGAAAGGGGCAAAGCTGAATTCTGAAATAGTGGTTAAGTAATATTAAAAAAAAAAATCTTACTGACATTTGTCTCTTATCCTTTTCCACCCCAGTTTAAAGAGGTCCTTTCCAAGTATGGAAGATCTCAACTATCTAGCCATATCTTGCTTTTAATTGTTTTTGGAAAGAAAACTGCAATGTATGAGATCATCCGGACCATCATTGCTCCCTGAAGTACTTTTTTTAATGCTTTGCCTAGTTAAGTAAGTCCCAAGCTATGGGACTTGCATCCTGGGACACTATTCCACACCTGTCTCTTCACCAGTGGGAAGGTAAGAATTATGTAATATGCACGACAGGGTTGAGAGAAAGACTCAGTTGTGTCACAGATAAGTTTTAGGGTCCATCTGTTAGTGGTGGAATGGATCCAGGACCGGAGGAAAAATTGCAGCCTTCTGGTAAAATTTGCTGGGGCCTAGTGAGAGGCCCTGTGATTTGTTGGTACTGCTGTAGACAGACAGGATGGTTTAGTTTTAGACTTCTCAGAGGTAATTGTAGTAGTCCTTGGCCTTTAAAGGTGCAGTAGGAATAAAAAGGGATTCCACAGCTTTGACTAGAGGTCTCCCTAGATGTCCTGAACTAGGGAATCAGTGGCAGAAGAATTTTTCTTCAGTTGTTAATGGTTGCTTCCTTACAGGCTGTGTAAAAGGTCTACCTAAAGCAGTGGTTCTCAAGCCATGGGGCAGACCTCCCAAGAAAGGCGCAGGAATAGGTCAAGGGAGGTGCAAGCTGCTTGGTTTTTTGTTTTTGTTAATTAAGAGCTCTGTCAGCCCCAGGTAGAGTGACCAGATGTCCCGATTTTATAGGGACAGTCCCAATATTTGGGGCTTTTTCTTATATAGGCTCCTGTTACCCCCCACCCTCTGTCCCAATTTTTCACACTTGCTGCCTGGTCACCCTAGCCCCAGGTGGGTGGGGCTTATGCATAAGGGCCATGCGTATCCAGAAGACAGGAATAAAGCGGACAGCTGGAGACCCGCCACCCTGGGGCTGACAGCCCAAGCCCCTCCACCTGGGCTCGGGCTCTCCCCCTACCCCAATCCCTCAGGGGGAAGCAGCCTGGCTCTCCTTCTCTCCAACCAAATCCCTCACCTGGAGGCTGTGGGGTTCTGGCTGTCAGCCCTGGGGTGGCAGCAGCAGCACAGAAGTAAGGGTGGCAATGGGCTGCTAAGCCTGGGGAGAAAAGTGATATTGACAAATTTTCACATTGCCACCCTTACTTCTGTGCTGCTGCTGGTGCGGCACTGCCTTCAGAGCTGGGTGCCCAACCAGCAGCTGCTGCTCTCTGCTCTGCCTTCACAGCTGGGTGGCGGTATATGTATGGGGGGGGGGGACTGTAAATGACTACAGACACAAATAAGTGTTTGTTGCTGTTAAAAGCAGCATAAATAAAAAATACTTTGCATCTCATGGCTGTAGCCAGATGCTGCATCTCTCCATCATGGAGCAAAATAATGAGTCTCCTCAGTCTCTCCTCTATCCCCTCTAATATGTTAACCTCTGGCATACATTATTTATCACAGGCTAAGGGCAGGGGGAGAACATCTTTGTGAGACCCCCTGTTAAAATACAACACTGCCTTTGTTTAGCTATGATGATGATGGCTGGACTGACTGGAAGATAGGCAGCCTAGTTTTCCTGCCTGGCAAACTCCTCCACATGTTTTGGGTGTACCCCAAAGCTAGAGGACACAAGGTTGATGGCAGGCCTGTAGGGAAGCTGCTGAAAGAGGGGCCTGATGGAATTTGAAGTGAGCTCTGAGCCTGGGCCATAGAGGAATGCCTACCAACTGTGGACGACAGCTAGTTGGAGGCAAGAGAATGGAGAAGAGACTGGGAGCTCAAAGGACTGCTCAAGGGACAACTGCAGTCGTATTTACCATTCTGCTTTGGGACTGCAGCCTTCCCCCCCCCCCCTTTTCTTTTAACCACTCTAAGGAGGTGGTTGTAGAGCAGTACACCAATCCAACCACAGGCACTCAGTTGGTTAGGTATTTAGTTTGGGAATTTAGTGCCCGAGAACCCAAACGTGAAATTTTATAGAAATTGATTAAAAATAAAAGCATATCTGAAAAGCATATCATATTTCAGAATCCAAATTGTAAGAAATGCAACACAAACAAATAGCAAAAATAGTAGGAAAAACACATTTGGAAGATGATCTCAGTGTTAACAATCTATAGGTGCTGTGAAGTAACAGGTAAGGAACACAAGGTCCCCGTCTCCCCCCGCCCCCACGTTCTTGTTTGGGACAGCCAGAACCGGTCCTTCCCATTCCCTTGTTGTTCCCTGAGCTACTGCCTACCTCTGTAGTCTTTTCCTGCTTCCCCTTCTTTGGTGGGCTGGTTTGTTTGGTAACTTCTCACCAGCCTGCTGGAAAAGTCCTTTCTCCACAATCCCTCTGACAGCCAACCATCCACCTCTTTACAGCCCTTTTATCCTCACAGCTGCTGTGGGGCTGCCAGTCAGCTCTGGCTGAGCAGGCAGGCAGTTGCTTTGTTAACCCTTTGGCTGCTAAACAAAAGGGTTAACAAAGCAAAATATATAAACCCCATAATATTATCCTTATAATTAGGGAAACTTTCTAATAACTAACCTAAATGTCCATTGCCTATTACTTCTTGTCCTCTTTATAACAGCCCTTAACATATTTTAAGACATTTATCAGGTCCCCCCAGAGTCTTCGTTTCCCAACACTAAACATGCCCAGTTTCTTAACCTTTCCTCATATGTCAGGTTTTCTAAACCTTTTATCATTTTTTGTTGCTCTCCTCTGGACTCTCTCCAATTTGACTACATCGTTCCTAAAGTGAGGTGCCCAGAATTGGGCAGGGTACTCCAGCTAGGCCTCACAAGGGCCGAGTAGAGCAGCACAATTATCTCCTATGTCCTGCATACAACATTCTTGTTAATACACCCCAGATTGATATTAGCCTTTTTTGCAACTGCATCACTGTGATGTACTGGACCTCAAGGTAGCACCTTGTAATCCTCAAAATTATCATTTGTATATGGCTGAGATATCTCATATGAAAGGTCATGATTGGCTGAGACACATTGTTCTGTCAAAATATGTACATCATTAGTTTGCATGAAGTCATGAGATTTTGCTATATGGTTGTTATTCAAATATGTTGTGAGTTTGGGAGATGCCCACAGCTAGCTCTCCAGTGGCAACAAAAGAGGTGGCCCACAACCATTGTTCACTTACATTCAATTTGTGATCCAGGATAATTGCCACATCCTTTTCAGCAATACCACTGCCTAGCCAGTTACTTCCCATTTTGTAATTGCGAATTTGATTTTTCCTTCCCAAGTGAAGTACTCTGCACTTCAGTGACTGTCATCTTGTTGAATTCATACCAATTCTCCAATTTGTCAAGGTCCCTTTGAATTCTAATTCTGTCCTCCAAATCTAATCCTCACCTCACTTGATATTATTTGCAAAATTTATCAGCATATTTTCCACCCCATTATCCAAGTCATTAATGAAAATATTGGCTAGTAGCAGAACCAGGACTGACCCCTGGGAAACCCCACAAGATATGCCCTTCCAGTTTGACACTGAACCATTGATAACTACTCTGAGTACAGTCTTTCAACCAGTTTTACACCCACCTTACAGTAATTTAATCTAGACCACATTTTCCTAGTTTGCTTATGAGAATGTCATGTGGGACTAAGTCGAATGCCTTACTAAAAATCAATATCTATCATGTCCGCTGTTTCCCCCTTATTCACTAGGCGAGTAACTCTGTCAAAGAGCAAAATTAGGTTGGTTTGGCATGATTTGTTCTTGACAAATCCATGCTGGCTAGTCCTTATAATCCTATTATCCTCTAGATGCTTAGAAAATGATTTGTAATAAGTTGTTCCAGTATCTTTCCAGATATCAAAGTTAGGCTGACTGGTTTATAATTCCCCACATAGGTGCCAACTCCAGGGCTGGAGCACCCACGGAAAAAAAATAGTGGGTGCTCAGCACCCACCAGCAGCCCTGCAGATCAGCTCCTCCCCCTCCCCAGCTCTCCTGCCCACTGGCAGACCCTGCCGATCAGCTCCTCCCCCACCCACCCCCCACCACGATCAGCTGTTCAGTGGCATGCAGGAGGTGCTGGGGGGAGGGGGAGGAGCGGGGGCAGAAGGTGCTTGGGGGGAGAGGGCAGAATGGGGCAGGAAGAAGCAGGGCAGGAGCAAGGGCTTGGGGGAAGGGTGGAGTGGGGGTGGGGCCTGGGGTGGAGAGGGGTGGACAGGAGAGGTCAAGCACCCCCCGGGAACTTGGTAAGTCGGCACCTCTGATTCTCCGGGTCCTCTGTGTTTCCCTTTTGAAAAATTGGTACTAAGTTTTCCCTTCTTGGGTCCTCTGGGACTTCACCTGTCCTCATGAAGACAGTTGTTAATGGTTCCAAGATTGCTTCAGCTAGCGATTAATTTCATCAGGCCCTGCAGACTTGAATACATCTAAATATTCTTTAACCTTTTCTTTCCTTATTTTGGCTTGTGTTCCTTCCTTCTTGTTATTAATTGCATTGAGTATCATTACCTTTCATGAAGACTGCTGCAATTTTAATACATCACAGCAGATCCTGGGGCCCAGCCTAAGTGCAGCCAGTGTAGATTGTAGGTCAGTGGTCATGGTGGGGGCAGAGGGGAGTTTGCCTTTGCATTGCTGATCTTTGGGCTGCTGTGTGCAGCCTGAGGGGCTGGTCCCCTGAGCAAAGGGTACAGCAGTGGTATCTGATGGTAGAAGTTGTTGGAGCCACAGCTGGGGAGCACCAGAATGCAGAGGATGTCCTCAGGAACACCAGTGTGCCATTATCAGGGAGAGAGAGTGGCATGGAGTCTCTACGGCAGATCTGTGTCACTAGAGGATCCTTCTTGCACTGCGATGCTCATGAGACTAGATGCTCCAGCTCTATGAATGAGTCTGCTGGCAGTGCACCACAAAGTGGCAGGATTGCACCAGAAAAATCTGCAGCGTATCTTTTAAGAAAAAAACATAAGAGGTGTTGACCAAAATATTAATAAGGCACTGTGATGGGATGGGACTCACCATGCTAGCACCTCCTGCTGGTCATCTTGTGGATCAGCTTCACAGACAATATGTCTCAGTACGCCAACTCTCGGGGATGTCTCACCCACTGTCACTTCTGCTCCTCGTGTCACTCCAAGGACCACTACATGCTTTTCAGGGCACAGCCCTCTGGCTGTGCCATACTCTGTGCTCCCCCTTCCAGGGGACAGTCTGCAATTCAATGGTCTAGCCACTTCCTCAGTGGTGGTGGTGGAACCTGGGCCCACCTACTATGCCGGGTCCTGGCCCAGGGACCCTGTGGATGGCAGTCACTTGCTGCGTCCCCTCCAACCTCTCAGTCTACTTCCCTGGGCCACTTCCCCGCAGCCCCAGCACCTTCTCTGCTCTTATCTCAGGGCCTCAGCATGCCAGTCTTTGTCAGCCAGAAGCTCATTCTCACCCCCCGGGATCCTGCCCAGCACTCCTCTGTCCAAGGTGCTAGCTTTCTTCCTCCTGCAAGGCAGCCAGCAATCCCTTCTCAAGTGCCAGGAAGTAACTGAAGCTGCTTCTTATATGGGCCTGCCTGGTCCTGACTGGCTGCTCTTTGTAGCCCCTCTCTAATTGGCTGTCTATTTTGCAGCCTCCCGAGGGCCCCTCTCTAATTGGCTGCCTCCTGCACAGCCTCCCTAGGGCTCTATTACCCCTTATAAGCCAGTGTGGGGCAGATGCTCCATCACAGACACGACAAATTCAGCATACGAACAGGAATAGAAACAAGTTAGAAGAGTGCAAGCAATTCAATAAAGAGAAAATTTAAAGTAACATATTTTTCTGGATCCTAGCCCGGCTTTCTTCAGCAATATGTGCTTTCCAGCAGGATTTACAGGAACAAAGTTATCTCTTCTTCCCCCACTCCCACTGCATATCTTACTTTAAAATATATTATTCTGGAGGATGTTGCAAATGATATTCTGTATAAGAAAGCCTGGTACCACTTCTTGGCTTTTAAATCCTCCCCCACCCACCACCACCAAATCCAGTATTTCTTGATTTCATTTTTCACCTCTTAATTGTAGAAGTAGATACAGGGAGCTCCCATTCCTTACTGGACAGAAGGGGTACAGCATCTCTCCACTTTCAGTAATACAATAATTCAATAAATTAGTTATGTATGAATGAGCCGAGCTCCTTATAGTGCTGAATATAAAACTGAGAAGTGATCAAGAAGAAACAAATAGAAAGGCAAGAATGGAAATAACATGCACAGTGTTGAGAATGAGCCCCAGGGCATTCTAATTATCTGTCTTTCTGGCACCAATGACCGATTTTTCCTACTGGATTTAACAAAGCGTTGAACATTCTTCTACCGAATAGATGATATACTGTAGCAGAAACTAGAAAGGGAGCAATAAATAGCTCATTCAAAGCTGTGATATGGCCACTTGGAGAAACAAGATCATGAAGTCACTTTCTGAACACTTTAACACTGAACACTGAACACTTTTTGCAGCATTCATTGTAGCAGTCAGTTCATTTGCTATACTCTATAGCTGGGCTCACTTCGGTGATAACAATCAACCAAATGCTCTGGTCAGTTTTCTGTTTCCTCACTGGACAAGTACACATAAATTGTAAACTGAAGTCTTCCAAAAGTTGACAAAAATGTCTGTGCTTCCAGGTGCTAATTTGTGTTGAGCAGAAATAGCGTATCTACATCTTGACTATGGATAGTGGAACTATGGATAGTGATGTGGTCACGGAAAATAGTTAATGTAGCTTAATTGTAAACCACTACGCATGCTGGCATATTTTCCACTATTGCTCAATACTGTTATATTTCATCCACAGTATATTGTCCAGGCGCTGTTTACTCTATACTTCTCAAACACATCTCTTTCATGGACTCTATCTAGCACAGAAGGAGTAGAACACAGCACTGCTATATCTTATTGCACATGTTATCTAAGCATACTATACTTTTTTCTAAATATGAGCAGCATGATCATCTAGTTAATCAGTGTCATAATGCATATCTGAGGAAAAGTGAAGATTGCAGTGTGTTACTGGATTTCAGTGCTTAACCATACCACCATAACGTTACGTGAATGTAGTTATTGGATTTATTTCTATAGCACCAACAGCATACAGGTAAATAGGAAGACAAGGTCCTGATGTGAAGAGCTTAAAGGCTATATTGTGGCTTTTTGCCACTGACCTGTCCTATGAACAGTGCTGGGCCACACTGCCCAAGCAGGAATACCAGAAGGGACTGTACCTAGGCAGCACATATCGGGTGAACAGTCTGGAAGGTACCTTCTGCTTCCTTCTATGAGAGAGTACAGCAAATTCTCCCTTGTACCAGCCATCACTTATCCCAGCTGACGTGAAGGAGGCAGGTGTGGGAGGGGACACTGTACTCACCTGCCAGGATGTATATGGTTCCATGCCTGACAAGGATATAATGTGCACTGAAACAGGTGAGGAAGAGAAAGTAGTGACACCAGCAGCTTTATAGCACCATGTACGGAAGCATAAACAAATTCTAGATGAAATGGGGAAAGATTGAGATTAAAAAAGGATTGAATACAAGAGAACAGGGAAAACCAAGTCACTACAGCACAGCATATTTGAGAACAAACAGCGATTTACTGGGAAAACAATTTAATGCCTAGAAATTCAACAGGTTATTGCACTGAGTGCTACTTGCAACATTAGGCATGCCAACATTTAAAAGTCCAGGAGCATCTGGGGCAGGGAGCAGTTTTCATTTTATAAGAAACTGTAAAGGGGAGTCTTCCCAGGAAGTGGCCACCCCTGGCTGTGAGTCTCAAAGCCTGGGTCAACAGATTTGGGCTGGTGGGCCTTGCGCTACATCATTAAAAATAGCTTTGTAGACATTTGGGCTCAGGCTCTGAAGCCTAGGGAGGAAGTTGGCTTCAGACCACAAGCTTCAGCCCAACACAGCTACACAGCTGTTTTTAGGGCCATGGTGCAAGGTCTGCAAGCCCAAGTCTGTAGACCCAGGCTCTGAGACTTGCTGCTGTGGACTGCTGCTTGCTGTGTAGACATAATCAAAGACATTAAAAGGTAAGGTGCCATCTTCTTTTGGCCAGAAAGCATGAGGTGACACAATCTACTCCTGTGATTCAGATAGCTATATCATATGTGTCCTAGAGCAAATTAATCCTAATACAGTTTAAACTAAAATAACCCTATAGCCATTATAATAGATGCTAAACTGGTTAAGTTAACTGCACAAGTCAACAACTTAGATACAACTAGGTAGGAACTGACATAAAAAATGGAATGGAGATAAAATCTGATACCCTAACCTATTCAATGCAAGAGGGAACCAAATAATGGGATACTGCACGGGAATATCAGAAAGCCAATGATGTGGTTGTAAAACACCAATCAATATTCCAGATGGAATAATATTTGGAGACCTGATAGGTTCCTGAGTAACTGAATACCAGTGACCCTGCAGCTGGACTTGGAAGACTACCACATCTCCACTGAAAGGGCCTTGAGGATCCCAGCCAGAAACACTGGTAAAAGCTCTGCTGATATAAGCATAAAAAACCCTTTGCTCTTCATGCCTGAGAGATCAGGAACTGTATGTTAGCTTCTACCAGAAAAGAAACACTTTTTTTTCCTCCACAAAGGAACTACTAGATTTTATTCTTACCAGACATATACCTTAAAACTAAAGCCAAGAGAAGGATCCCCTCTTTATCAAAAGAGACTTGAAGTAGAAACCAACTTTGAAGTAGAAACAGTCAATCTACACCCAGCCAAACTTTAGATCAGGCAAGTTTGCAAAGAAAGCTCCTTTGAGACACTGCATCTTCAAAAGTAACTGTTAATCAAGATGAGTGCTGCTTCCACAATGAACCAATGTTGGGTCAGACTGAATA
The DNA here is from genome assembly GCF_015237465.2 of Chelonia mydas. Classification (NCBI taxonomy): domain Eukaryota; kingdom Metazoa; phylum Chordata; order Testudines; family Cheloniidae; genus Chelonia; species Chelonia mydas. Next base: position 36,865,594 of record NC_057850.1, on the reverse strand, counting down.
GTCAACAAGCTATATCTATTGTTTTACGTTACTGTTCTTTCAAACTAAGGGCCCAGTTTTGCAATCTTCACACATGGTGAGGTGCACCACACTTTGCAAGTGGTCCTACTGAAATGTATGGGATAAGTCACAAAATAAAGGTGGCAGTCTTAAATGGTTAGTGAAACATGCTTTTGTGGAAACCTTTCCATGTTATATTAAATACTTGGATTGTCATTGAATTTCTGTTACCAATATTGTGTGACCAGAGTTCCATGTCATTTAGGAATGTAATCAGTTGCATATTATCAACAGGTTTCATTCCTCTCTTTGAGATATGAAACTAATTAAAATAATCTTGAAATTGCTGGCCTCTAAGAGAATGCCAAGCTAAGTCCCTAGGAGGAACTGGTTGTGTGTATATATATATATATATATATATATATATATATACACATACATGTATGTATACACACGTGTATATACACACACACACACACACACACAGTTCAGTAATTCACACAAAAAACTACATTAAAAGAACATTTAGGTTGCAAAAAAAACCAAGCACTCAAAAGTTAGAGAAATGTTAAAATTAAGGTTGCCTGTGCAACTTTAATTCAGTCCTCTTGTGTATGCACATTATGGTACAGTAAAGTCTTTAATTACATAATCACATACTATTTTGGGGGGAATCCCTGCATTATTCAGTGCACGGGATGGATACTGCTCATTTTGTGAGCAGCTATTCAATATTTGTTTTATCCTCATAGTTCTATGTTTGACCCCGGCCTTATTTACTGCACACTGGCTCTGAAGACAAAATTATTAATTTCCTCATGGTCTTTTCTATGGCTAAAAAATCTACAGTATCCGAGTGCTTCACAAACATCAATTCATTTATCTTTACAATACCCTGGTGACATGAGAAGATGGTATATCCCAGTTTTACAGATGGGGAACTGATGCACAGAGAAATTAAGTAAAAATATGTGCTAATTTTGGGTGCCCAATTTGAGATAACTAGAACCTGGTTTTTCAGAGTACTTAGCATTATGTAACACTTATGTTCAAAGCACAGCTCCCATTCACTTCAGCTGCAGATGTGAGTGCTCAGCATTTTCACCAATCAGACCCCATGATATCAAGCTGGGCACCCAGAAAATGAGAAACACACAACTAATGACCACCTCTGAAAAGTCTGGTTTAAGAGGCTTGACTAGTATCAAGCAGGTTCTCTGGGGCAGAGGCAGGGATAGAATCCAACTCTCCAGGATAGTGTTCAATTGCCTTAACCATTAGATCATTCTTTCTCTCCCTGCAATCCACTGCCTCCTTCACTGTACTTCTTCCAGCTTCTGCAACAAACAAAGCAGGGACCCTGCAGACAAACTCCTTCACAATACAACATTGATTGATTCCCAGAGCACCACCTATCCTATGCACCGAATGAGTCTTGAGTCTGTGGAAAAAATAGTAGGTGATCATGTAATTACAGACTGTTTCATCGTGCACATGCACAAGAGGGCCAAATTAAGACTGCACAGACAACCTTGTTTGTGGCATTTCATAATTTTTCAGTGCTTGACTCTTTAACATGGGCAAAACAATTTATTTTCTCTATCCTCGTTCTTGGAAATAGATGAGCCACTTTGACTGAAATTCTCCAAAATAATTCAGTCTGAGGCTGACACTCAGACTAGCAAATTTTAGCCCAAATGATTGTTTGGCAACTTAAAACAGGATCTTAAAATGGGAGGTGTTGTGCATCCTTAATAATAGGCAGTGCGACCAGCCCCATCTATAATTTATTTTGGTAGTGATTTTACATTCCTCCAAGTGAGCTATTTACCATTTATTTGTGCTCCTAAATGTCACCTTGATAAACCTGTTAGTTTTGCCTTACATAGGTAACTCATTTATTCATGTATTTGCAGTATTCCTTAAAGTTCTCTGGATACAATAAGAATATCCAGAACACTACAGTTACTGAGATAACTAATAACTAAGTTATTTTCTGTCAATGTTTTTGTCTTGTTAAGTATAGTTTGCCCTTTGACCCATGTTTTGTGCTTCCTGACAACTCTATACATAAAACCTGAATAGTTACTTAAAATGTGGCTTGAACAACACATCTACACTCCTGTAAATTATGACTGGTCTAATGCGGGACTTCCATGTAATATTCTCATTGGGGAAAAAATGCTTTCATAGAGCCGAAGTGGCAATATAGGCAATACAGAAATATATGCGTTTACCTAAATGCTTCAAGCACTGTGGTTACCAGGATCACTTGCAATGGTTCTGGAAGACTTAATGGGACAGATCCTCATCTGGTGTAAATGAAGGTACCAATGAAGGTACACCTGTATAAAACCAGTATGAAATCAGAAGCAGGCCCCACATCCTTTCATTCATCATTACAAACTTCTAAAGCAGGGAAGCACTTGGTATAGTTATTATTTATACTCTACAAACCACACTGCACAACATGCAAAGTAAGGAACCTTTAGTAACAAAGGGGTTTTGTTCTGTATCCAATAGGCATTCCAGCTTTTACTGTGTATGCAAGCCTGGTAAGATAAAACCTCCCCTAAATAGAGATTTCAGAGGACAAAATGCAAACAAATCCTTTACTGCAGTATGAAGGAATATTAGTATCCAGTCACTGCCAATATTTCTTTTCCTACATAAGAATTGATGGACTGATAATATCTGGAAAGGAAATACAGTGAGCTGATACAAGTTAAGCCTTGCAGGAAACCTACCATCATATCTACTTGCTGTCTAGACTGAGCATAATTTTTTAACCATTTAAGGTCCTGGTGATAAGTGGTGAAAGGGTCATAACTTAATATGGAAAATACTACATTATACCATTTGTTACTATTGTTGCTGGCTTATAAAATATGCACTCACCAAAAACATTGAGTACACTTACAATTTTAAAATATCAAAACCAAAATTGACACCTCCACTGATCTCTCACTCCCAACCAAAGTGATAGGTTCTTCTACATCTATTAGGCCCTCTGCCCCAGAAGATGGGGTGGTGAGCCTGAACCTAAGGGTTCGACCCTTAGAGAGGAAGGTTGGTCTTCCGGTTGACACACTTGGTTAGGACTCAGGACACCTGTATTCAACTCCCAGCTCTACCACAGACTGTGTGTAACCCTGGGCAAGTCATTTAATATCTGTGTTTCCATTCCCCATCTGTAAAATGGAGATGACACCATATTTACTATTTTCCCCTTTTTGTGTCTGTCTTTAGACTGTAAGTTCTTCAGGGCAGGACTGCTCTTACTATATGTATAGCACAATGAGGACCTGATCTTGGTTGGGGCCTCTAGGTTCTATCACAGGGATCGGCAACCTTTGGCATGCGGCCCATCAGGAAATGCGCTGGCGGGCCGGGGCAGTTTGTTTACCTGCAGCGCCCACAGGTTCGGCCAATCGCAGCTCCCACTGGCCACGGTTCGCCGTTCCAGGCCAATGGGGGCTGCAGGAAGTGGCATGGGCCGACGGATGTGCTGGCCGCCTCTTCCCACAGCCTCCATTGGCCTGGAACGGCGAACCATGGCCAGTGGGCGCTGTGATCGGCCTAACCTGCGGACGCTGCAGGTAAACAAACTGCCCCGGCCCGCCAGCGCATTTCTCTGATGGGCCATGTGCCAAAGGTTGCCGATCCCTGTTCTATCATAACACAAACAATAATCCTACTAGGTGCTGAGACCCCTCAGGTCCATTTACCTTCAATAGGAGATGAAGGGACTCATCACTTTGCATGATCAGATCCTAAAAGGAGGAAACAAGAGGATGGGTCTCAAAGAGACCTCCCACCCTGCATGAAAACCCTCCTGCCTAATTAAATGGCACTAATGGAGATATTCTACTGATGCCCTAGCAATACTCATTCTTGCATTCACAAATTAGGATGCTAGACCAAGTGGTCCAGAAAAGAGTATGCCCCGATCTTACACAGACTTACACCTATAAGCATTCCTACCACAGTCAGTGTCATTCCTGAGGTGTTGTCATGGGGTGGCACCCATCTCTCATGAGTGCCCCCTTGGCCAAGTGATGTGTCTTCACACTCTAATTGTAGTCGGTCTTCCGTGACTCAGCCCTCCAGCCAAGTCACACACAGTCTGAATGTGACATACAACCCCCTTCCAGGGTAAATAGTCCAAAAGGGGCCTATCCCAGTACTCCTTAGTTGGCCTCTTCCTGTAGCCCTCCCTGGGCTCAGGCTTTAAGAAGTCCCAGTCTTTAAACATCCCAGCCCTGGTATCAAGTCAGGGCTCTCTCCCTGTAGGCAAGGTCTTCGCCCACTCTGGGTCTTTCAGGTCCAGCTCTCCACCTAGGCCACTAAACAGTTCAGGTCCCCACCCAGAGGTGTATCAGAGTTCACTATTCAGGCCACTTCCCCAGTGGCTAATGGGGGGGAGGAGGAATCCGGGCCCACCCACTACTCTAGGTCCCAGACCTTACAAATAGCAGCTGCCTGCTGTATTCCTTTAACTAAACTGTGTGACTGCTATGATTCCCTGGGCCATTTCCCCATGGCCTCAGCACCTTCATGAACACTTCACCCTTACCGTAAGGCTGAAGTCTTTAACCTTCTCTACTCTCCTGGCCCCTGCCAGCAAGCTCCAGGCAACAACTACTCTGTTCTGCGCTGCAGCTCCTTTTATATGGGCCTGTTGGGTCAGGACTGGCTGCTCCATGCAACCTCTCTCATTGGCTGCATCCCACGCAGCCTCTCTAGGCTGCTTGGAGGACTCACCTCCAACTGCTCCATTTGGGAATGGGGTGTGGAAGGATCACAAACGGGGGGCCTCAGGGCCTGGTACACTGTGTCACAGGTGTATAAAGTTAAGCACATGTGAAATCTTTGTAGAACTGAGAATTAAATTTGTACCATGAAGTTAGGGCATGGAGATGGCAGGAGCTCAGGTTATCACAAGTGGCTGTTTTTAGGTTGCCTTTTTTTTAAATTGATTTTATTTTACTTGCATTCAACATGGCACAGTAGGAAGTGAAAGAGATGTGGCTTTTCATAGCTGGATAAGATTAAGGTGAAGCAGGTAAAGTATCACATCAAGTATGTGTCACAGAGAGAGAGATTAACATAGCCTTGGAGACAGATCCAACAGCAGTGCAAAATAATATAGGGAGTGTACATTTTCAAAAATTTAATGCATTTAGCTTCATGACAGCTTAAGTAAAGAAGTCATGCACAAGAAACCTAAGTTCTGGTATTTCCAAACTTTTGAATACTTAAGTTTAGTACCTTAACATAATTACACACAATAAAACTATGTATGGTGATTGGACGAAGCTCTCAAAAGACAGGCCTTAAATTCTGAAATCTACCCTCCCAGGGTAGGTGCTGTGGGGGTATAGTAGTATGTGTAGGTGTGACCCAAGAACCCCAACTGGCAAGGGGCTTACAGGAACGTATTGTCTCTGGTAGGTACATGCTAGTTCACCAAAGAATGTCACATGAAGTCATAAATGAAAGCCAGGATCGCACTGGTCATTAATGTCATTGTGAAATGAATGTACAAATATTATGTAAGGAGTCATGTACGTAAACTCAAAATGTTTTAATGTCTGTATTAAGGCAGTTGACAAACCGATTTTCTTTCAGAAAAGGGGATCTTATTCATCTGTCTCTTTATCAAAATGTATTAAGTATTGTCTCATTTACAATGGGTCTCCCATCACCCATTTAAGCTGAATGCAGATGAAGGATGGCAAGAATTTCAGAAAGGAACTAACAGATATAGAAATGCAACAGGGGAAAGAGAACTTTCTCTTGAGATGTACCTCAAAGGTTTGCTGGACTATATTTGGTGAACAAAGAAGACACCCGGTCTTCCTGCACCTAGGAAGTAAATGGGCAGTGCATTTACATTCATGAAAATGAGATCACAATCAGACGTGTCTGCAGATGCTGCAAAAGGCATTGGGTGAAATAAACTTCTTTAGACAGGAGGGTTGCCTGTTAAGTTTAATCATGACAAAGCATGTTATGATTTTGTTTTATATGTAATCTTGTGTTTCCATTATCCTTGCTCACTATCTCTTGATTTCAATGTGAATTAAGTGCCTAAATACCTTTGAGACTCTGGGTCTTTGTGCATCTCCTGTTCTGGGTTTAGCAGGACTACTTCTTAAGCCTCCAGTGAAGGTTAGAGCAGCCTCAGGAGCAGCCCGCCCTTGTGTTCAGTTGTCTATGTTCCTATTCCCCAAGGAACGCACCTGATATGCCCCCTATGCTGCTACAGCCATTATGCCAGCTCTATGCTACCCAGGAGCTCCTCAACAGCAAAAAGTGGATGCAGTGCAATGATAAATTTGGCCCTTATTCTTCAGTCTCCACCCCAAACTGCTACTCCCACAAAAGGTAGCACAGTGCCGGAATCCAAGAGCAGAATTGTGTCAATGGAAGCAGGAGAATGAGGAGGGGGTGAATATCTGTATGTTAGTCTTGCAAAACTTGACAAAAGTAAAATATTTTGGCAAAATTTCACACCTATAAGCACTTACATGCGAAACTTTGAGGATCAGATCATACAGTCCTGGTAGGCTTCGGCTCACAGTAAATAGTCACATTTTAAAACAAAAGCTCTGGAGTTCCCCATGCTTACAATGCAACTCTCTCTAAGTAAGTCTTCACTTTGTAAAAGCTGCTTTCAGAAGTCATGATCAGCCAGTGGCACGTCCGATAGCAGCCTTCCAAAGAAGGCTCAGCACACGTGGGAGTTGGGCTGCATTGCCCTACTGAACATTTATCAACAGTACCGCACTTTCACTAATCAATTACTAGTTCAGGATCACAAACAGTAACCAACTTTGTAACCTCCAACCTATGTAAAGGAAAATTTGTACTCAACCTTAAGAAACTGATTACACTGTTACTGTCACTTAGTAGTAACAGATCTCACTAGTTGCAGCAAGTATTATTATGCAATAAAATGTCCATTACTTGGATCCATGGCATTACAAATAGCAGGATGACATTGCATTCCTATACTTAAAGTATTTGGCTCAGTGTGATAGAGCCCTGGAGAATGCAATTTTCCGTTTCTTTACTGTTTCTATCCATAAGTAATAGTGTGCTCGGGAAATCTTTTAAATTCAGGTGAGTACCTCTCTAGGGCTTACCAGTTAGCAGTGTAAGGAAGCAGACAGTTTTGAATGGCAGTTTGATAAACGCTTCCAAGCAAGTGTGTGGATTGAGATTTCTAGCAAGATACAACCACACACAGTGTAACAAAATGATAGTTGGATTGACCTGTCGATGCTTAAACTGAACTGAGAGTGATCACAGAAGGGCCAATTACCTTCAGACCACCAGTTTTCTGGACAAAATAATATGACTGCCCTATATTACAAGACAATGAATCAGTGTATTGATTCTTCTTGTTAAGTAATATCTAAGCATGTCAGATGCTGGAAATTGCAATAGAATATTTTATTTCAAATCTCTTTTAATCCATCTGGACAGAATTAATCATTTATTGTTAAATCTACAACAATTTAACTCAATCTATTGCTTTTGCAAGATTTTTGGCAAACGGATTAACAGAAGCTATAGACAAGTTTATCTTCATCACAGTCTAAAACGGCTTTTTGTAACCTATAGCTCCACTGGATTAAACACAAACAAATGTTATATCTTAAATTCAGTTACAATTATCTACAGTCTTTGAAAATTTATAATATTTAACATTTTACTTAAGTGAACAAAACATACCTTTATCACCAAACAAACAAACAAAACCACTGAGATGTTCCATCAGTAATTTGAAATTAGGCAGGCCATTCATCCTGTTTTAAGCCGGACAGTCCTCTTTTTCTATGGTTTTGACCCATCTGGTATTGAGACAAAAATCGGGTGTGCATTTGTCCAGTATCATGGATGAGGGACATCATTTTGAAGAGCATGCTTCTCCACTCCCGCCGGCATGATCTTGCATGCACCCTGCATGTGAGGTCACACCAGCAGGGGCAGGATGGCACGCTCTTCAAAATGCCAACCTCCTTGCAGCATGACCTTGGAAGTACTGGAATGTCCTTTATTCTGAGGATGTGGCAGTGGCCATCCTATCTGAACTAAATCTTCTCTTTCAATATTATTTTCATTAAAAACAGACTCAAACCAAAACCATGGATCTGAGAAACTGCAAACATTTATTTATTTATTTATTTATTTATTTATCTATTTTGGCAGGGAAGGTGTTTTGAAATCTACACCCAGATTTGAATTTCCTAATTTGAGGTCATCTCTAGTTATGACATATTGGTTTCCAGTGATCATGTACTGTGAGTTGCAAAGCATGGTTAATGCCACTTCTTCTGTCTGGAACTGCCATAGACCTGAATAAGAGCTCTGACTGGATACTGAGCTAGATGGACCATTCGTCTGACTGAATAGGGCCATTCTGATGTTCTTATATACTGGAAGGGGATTCTTTATGTAAAGTGAATCAGTTAAATTTGGGTTGAATGCCAAATCATCATTTGGCTAATGCTCCCCCAAATTCCCAACTGGCCATGTGTATAGTGCTGTGACCACTGGGGAGGGGAGTCAGCTATATTTGGAGGGGGGAAGGCACCAAGAAATTGTTGGCAATGCTGCTTTAAAGTAGACACCTTTATAAAATCAGTACACAGTACATCTGGAAGGGAACAAAATTAAAGAAGATATGCAAAAAAAAAAAAAGAAGAAGAAGAAGAAAAAGAAACAGTCTTATCTCCTAACAGGTCTTTGACTTGGCCAACCAGCATGGGCAATGGATAATTCCACTTCTCTGATGAGAGTCAGGCAAGAAAAGAATGACCATACCCCTCCCTCCAAACCCCATTTCTTTAAGGCACTCTAGGCCAGATCCTTGCCCCCCTGCCCCGGCCTGAAGTTTTCTTTGTTCTACCAACACACAACAAGCTTAAAATTGACTACTGTCATCTGATGAGGATTCCTTTGGCCCAGAGGAATCTCCAGTGTCATAGAGCCAGCTTAGCTGGCCCTTCACGATATCCCTTTCCAACCCATGCATTGGAGTGCACTAGGCTTGTGGCTGGGAAAAGGTAAATAGCCAGAGCACTGCTGTGCTCCTGCATTCCCCAGTTGCTAGCACAGCCTTCTGAGGAATACTGCAGCTCGGTGCAGATTAGAGAAGCCCTATAGCTGCTCTAAATTACACTAATGCCTAACCAACACTCAGCCAGCCCCAGGATTATGGGAACATAACATAAGTGATGGTCACGTTAACACCACACTATACCAAAAACCCACCTACCGCTATGCCTACCTTCATGCCTCCAGCTTCCATCCCGGACACACAACACGATCCATTGTCTACAGCCAAGTGCTGAGGTACAACTGCATTTGCTCCAACCCCTCAGACAGAGACCAACACCTACAAGATCTTCATCAAGCATTCTCAAGACTACGATACTCACACGAGGAAATAAGGAAACAGATCAACAGAGCCAGAAGTGTACCGAGAAGCCTCCTGCTGTGAGACAAGCCCAAAAAAGAAACCAACAGAACTCCACTGGCCATCACATACAGTCCTCAGCTAAAATCTCTCCCACGCATCATTAGTGATCTACAACCCATCCTGGACAACGATCCCTCACTTTCACAGGCCTTGCGAGGCAGGCCAGTCCTCGCCCACAGACAACATACCAACCTGAAGCATATTCTGACTAGCAGCTACACACCGCACCAAAGCAACTCTAACTCAGGAACCAATCCATGCAACAAACCTCGATGCCAACTCTGCCCACATATCTACACCAGCGACACCATCACAGGACCTAACCAGATCAGCCACACAATCACTAGTTCATTCACCTGCATGTCCACCAATATAATATACACCATCATGTGCCAGCAATGCCCCTCCGCTATGTGCATCGGCCAAACTGGACAGTCCCTACGTAAAAGGATAAATGGACACAAATCAGATATTAGGAATGGCAATATACAAAAACCTGTAGGAGAACACTTGAACCTCCCTGGACATACACTAGCAGATTTAAAGGTAGCCATCCTGCAGCAAAAAAACTTCAGGACCAGACTTCAAAGAGGAACTGCTGAGCTTCAGTTCATTTGCAAATTTGACACCATCAGCTCAGGATTAAACAAAGACTGTGAATGGCTAGCCAGCTACAAAAGCAGTTTCTCCTCCCTTGGTGTTCACACCTCAACTGCTAGAAGAGGGCCTCATCTTCCCTGATTGAACTAACCTCATTATCCCTAGCCTGATTCTTGCTTGCATATTTATACCTGCCTCTGGAAATTTCCACTACATGTATCTGAAGAAGTGGGTATTCACCCACGAAAGCTTATGAGAAATACGTCTGTTAGTCTATAAGGTGCCACAGGACTCTTTGCCATTTTTGGCCATGTGTTTCAGAGAATTTCGCAGTGCACTGTGCCATACTATTCCACCACTGACTATAATCATTCCGACAAGTCCTCTTGACTGCTCACTCAAGATGTTTCTTTTCATGTGTTGTCCATTTCTTTCTCTCTTCACTGACTCGATTCTGACTTTCCAGTGTATCTATTCTAGAGTGCACCATTTTTTTCTCCAGGAAAGCATGTTGGGGGACTCTGTGGCAGGGTATATTATTGCACAGTTTTTGTTCCCAGGTCTCCTGCTTCCTTAACCACAAGCCCATTCTTCCTTATAAGTGCTACACCTGAGTAACAATAATAAATGTGTGGGTACATTCATATTGTGTGTACATAACAACTAAGGTATAGAAAGCCATTTGCATTTTGGGAAGCCTACCTCCATTAAAGCATAATCTACGCAAAGTTGTACTGGTTTAACTAGAAGTGTGATGTTAAAGTGATTTCGTTAAAGCAGCACAGCTTTGTATGTAGACACTCTTGCATTTTCTTTTTTAATCTGTCTTATAAAAAGTGTTCATACACAAAGTTGTCCTGGTTTAACTAAAATCACTTTAACATCACACTTGAATTCAACTAGTGTAATTTCTGTATTTAAACACATAATGTCAACTGCTGAGACTCCAGGAGTAGCATTAATGTGAGCAACCGCAGTTTGTATTGACTTTGCCACTCCTGTAAAGTATTGAAATTCACTGCACATCTCACATCAATGAGAAAAGAAAACAATTTTGCATCTCTATGGTAACCTGCAATGAACAGCATATTAACTGTCTCTGACGAGATATGCAATTGCATTATTCTTGCATTACACTGATTGACAGTAATATCAACTTACAGAGTGCCTTTTGCTTACAATTTGGAGCACTGGAGCTCAAAGCCAGTGAACTTAAAACCAAATATTTGATGTAGTAAACATTAGTTTTTTATTCTATAATCCTTATTTGCATCATACTTACTGTAACCCCACTGCTTGCCATCACCAACATTTCTGCACACAGTTCCTACTGAATAGCACAAAATCAATGTCCCCTCAAAATTCTAAGGATTTTTGATGAAAGCATGAGAACAAAGCCAGTTGCTTCTCCTTCCTTTCCCTTATCCCAGGGGTCGGCAACCTATGGCATGCATGCCAAAGACAGCACATGAGCCAATTTTTAATGGCACACTGCTGCCTGCCGGGTCCTGGCCGCTGGCCCCGCTCAGCCCACTACCAAACCCAGGCCGGGACCCCAGCAGGCAGCAGCGTGCCATTAAAAATCCTGCCCACCCCGGCCCTCTCTTCTCCGCCCCCCCGCGGGGGCAGGGTGAAGAAGCTTGGTCCTGCCGGCTGCTGCTGCAGGGCAGGCAAGCTCCCCTCTCCCCCACCTCTTCCCCCAGTGTACGGGATTCCTGGCCCTCCTCCTCTCCCGCCCTGCTGCCCATCAGCTGATGGCCCTTGCGAGGGAGCGTGCTCGCTGCTCCGGGGAGGAGGCAGAGAAGAGGTGGGGATGGGGCCTTGGGGAAGGGAGGTGGAATCAGGACATATCTCCTCCAGCCATGAACTGCTCTGGGCAGGGGGCTGGGAGCAACCCCAGGACCCTAACCCACACCCCCAGCCCTCTGCCCTTACCCCTGCAACCCCCCCACACACACTCCCAGCCTCCTGCACTGACCCCTCCACCCCCCACGACCCCAGCCCTGACTCCAGCACCCCCCACACATGCCCCCAGCCCTCTGCCCTGACTCCTGCACCCTCCTCACACACCCCCAGCCCCCCAGTGCACTCCCACCCTCAGCTCAGTGCAGAGAGAGAGGAAGAGAATGGGCTAGAACCAGGGAGAAGGTAGGTACCCACTCTATGTGGGCAGGGCCGGGATCCCAGACCGGCAGCGGGGCCGGAAATTGGGACTCTGGCAGGAACCCCAAACCGGCAACGGGCTGAGTGGCAGCGGGATGAGACTGCTGCCGGCCTAGGTGAACGGAAACCCAGGCTTGCAGCGGGCTGAGCGGAGCCGGCAGCGTAAGATCAGCATTTTAATTTAATTTTAAATGAAGCTTCTTAAACATTTTGAAAACCTTGTTTACTTTACATACGACAATAGTTTAGTTATATAATATATAGACTTATAGATGGAGACCTTCTAAAAAACGTTAAAATGTATTACTGGCACATGAAACCTTAAATTAAAGTGAATAAATGAAGACTTGGCACACCACTTTTGAAAGGTTGCCGACCCCTGCCTTACCCCCTTGATCTTTGGTCTGCTAAATGGCTCACCTCTCCTGCATTGTGACAACACCGAAATATCGCATCGGATGTTCCTATTCCTTCCCCTGAATTTAGATCATCAGAAAAAGAGAGATGTAGATTTATAAGCATACAAGTTTACATACTGAACTGAAAATCATAGACTACTGAAATAAATTTTGTGGTGGGTGGACGAGCTGAGAAGATCAAGTGTGGAAAAAAGACTGCTTTGTCTAAAAAAACATAGCATGCATGTGAAAGAAAGCATTGATAAATCAGAAAATAATACCATAGAAAAAGAGAGACAGGTTTACACAGCAACAGAAATCAGAAGAGATTCCAAAAGTTTCTGAAGTTTCACTGTACACCACCAGTGAAGAATTGGTTTGTTGATTAGAAATAACACTTTTCAAGATACTTGGAATCCTTGGCTTGATACAATGCTATAAAACAGAGTACTCCTTTTATTGTGCTCTGTATATGTTTGTAAAATCTCAGCCCAGTGAGATATAGTAAGATATCTCTGAGGTTCCCTGTATACCCAATTCAATAAACCTTCATGATTTTAGGGCATAAATCAGCCTCTAGTGGTGATTATATAGAAACATTCTCTGTGAGCAAGTTATTCCATAAATGCCTATCACATGGTTTGTGCACCTTCCTCAAAAGCTTGTGGTAATGGCCACTGTTAAAGACAGGATACTGGACAAGATGGAACGCTGGTCCAAATATATGGCCATTCCTATCTTCTTAAAGAAATGCTTTTTTAAAAGAGGTATGATTTGAGGGTAGTGTATTTGAAAAGTCTATTGTGATGAACTATCTTCATTTGTGACCTATCAAAGACATTCCACACACATGAGAAGAAACCTCTCATTTTCCATGAATGTAATCTCCTGCATCTACAGCCATCTTGTATTCACTGATAATAAGGACATGGTCAGGAACTATTGCCAGTAGTATGTTTTCAGCTATGTTTCACAGAGTTGGAGAACAGCAGCAGCTGAGAAGTGATCCTTGTGGGTTTCACCATTTTATTTAAATTGGTAGAAGCATTTTTAAAATTTTCCTTTTTAAATCTATATTTGAGACCATATGTTGGAACTCCCCCTTCCCCATCCTCCCTGTTTGTCTTCAGGAATAGTAAGTGTTCTCCGGCTCTGTTTAGAATGAATAATTGATGTAGAATGCCTTTCTGCATATTTAAAACACAACCCGCTATATTTTCTGTTTAGTTCCAGCAAAAAATTTATGGACTAAGTCAAAAAATGGCCACACTAAAAAACCCTATCACGCTTGTACATTAGGCAATGATGAAAAAACCTTAACACACAATATAATTATGTGCCTTCAAACTAGAATCAACGATACTTCCTCTACAATCGCTTTCAGTTAGATTATTATGTTAATCAGCCACTTAGAGACTGCACCCAGTAAACGGAGCTATACATAGCTCATAGCAAACCAGCACTTTAACAGCACCACTTCAGTACAAATTAATGGAAAACCAATTCATTTTTAAATCCAATAAGACTTCTGCTCTAAAGCAATTTGATTTGATAGTCAATTTAACTTGCTTAATTTATATTCATCTATTGCTCAATGGCTGAATTTCATAGTCTGTACACTCAGAATAGCAGACGACCTACTTTGAAATATTATTGTTATTACTGGTTAAGGCAGAATGCTTCACAGGTGGATGTGTGGGCGGGGGGAAGGACTGATAGTATGCTTGTATAACATATACATTTGGTACTTTACTGGTGACAGAATTAGCGAGGAAACAAATAATTTTCAGTATGATGATGGAGGACTAAAATATTTTAAATCTGGTAACTTCAATTCCAAACAAACAATTAAATTTGCTTATCACACACTGGACTTCGATAGAGTCATCACAGGAAACAAAAAATAAAAGCAGCCTCAGGTCCCCTTGCTCCCCAAAGCCAAGGACTTTTGGGTGCACTGAAGGTCCTTGTTGTGGCCATTTCCCGCAGGTGCAGACCCAGCTGTGATCCAGGCCCTTACCACCTCATGCCTAGATCATTGCGGCATGCACATGTGAGGTTATATTTTAAATGAACATAGAAAAATAAATGGGTGTAGAATGCAGCAGCCTGTTTATTAAGCAATGATTCTTGGTTTCCAAGTAGAGTTTGAGGTGTTGGTTTTGCTTTGGTTTGGGAAGTTCTTACCTGAGAGACCAGCACTGGCCCCATGCCATGCTGTCAGAGACAGAGATCGCTGAGGTGGGTCAGGGGCACTGGGGAGAGGAGGAAATATCAGAGGTACATGTGGAAGTAGTGCACATGGGATGATCAAGGGATCAGAGGCACATGGAAGGATTTGTAGGTTAGATACACATGGGGCATTAGAGGCATATAGGGGCGCTGGAAGGGTCAGAGGTATATGTGGGGGGATGATCAGGGTTGGGTGGTCCCGCAGCAGCAGTCTGCTGGGAGGCGTGTTGAAGACTCTGGGGACCTGTTTGTGATGGCATGTGTGCACAGAATGAATGGGTAGAAAATGAATGGGTGTATGGAGTGGGCATGGGTGCATATAGAATGAATGGGCATGGAGTCTGAGGATGAGTGTACAAAATGAGTGCACTCAGTGTGTTTGTCGACTGCATGAGTGGTGAGGTGAATGAGGAATGAATGGGATAGGTACTGGATTAAGCTGTGTCTAGGAAGTACATGCATAATGAGGCTGTGGTAAAACAGGTTGAAGTGAAAGTGGACATGGAATGAAAGCTAGTTGAAATGAATGCATAGAATGGGTGTAAATAGGACAAATAGGCAACATGTCTGCAAACATTTGCAAAGTAGAAAGAATGATTTCTTACCTTTCAGTAACTGGGATTTTCCAAGATGGTCTGTGCATGTGGATCCCACTCATGGTGCACTTGTACCCCGCACAAGACTATGTAAAAATTTTCTAAAAGCATCCACTAGGGGTCGTGCAGACACCCTGCATGCTCTCATTCTTCCCTCTTCTGACAGCATGAGGGTCTGGGAGACCCCAACCACCAATCAGTTCCTTTGCCTCACGGATAAGACTTGGATCTGTGGCGAAGGAAACTAAGTCATGGGATCCACAAGTAACCCTTCTTTCTTCAAGCTCCTGTGCTTGTGGATCTCACTGATGACGACTAACAAGCAGTTTGACTCTTCAGGTGGTGGAAGCTAGGATTTTAGCTGAACAAAGAATGAAGGACCACTCTCCTGACTTGAGCATCTATCCTCCAGGAATAATGTCTAGTAAATGTGTGAACTGATGACCATGTAGCTATTCCACATACGTCTATCAATGGGAACCTGCTGAAACATGCCATTGAGGAAGCCAATTCAATTGATATTCTTGGATGAAGATTAGCCGGGCTCCCCAGTTTAGTCCCTTGCATAATGACAGGTTTCAGAGTAACAGCCGTGTTAGTCTGTATTCGTAAAAAGAAAAGGAGTACTTGTGGCACCTTAGAGACTAACCAGTTTATTTGAGCATGAGCTTTCGTGAGCTACAGCTCACTTCATCGGATGCATAGCATATCGTGGAAACTGCAGAAGACATTATATACACACAGAGACCATGAAACAAAACTTCCTCCCACCCCACTCCCCCGCTGGCAACAGCTTATCTAAAGTGATCATCAAGTAGAGCCATTTCCAGCACAAATCCAGGTTTTCTCACCCTTCCCCCCCCACACACACACATAAGCTGTTTGAGTTTGACTTCCACCTTGACTGTAGTAATTTCTACTTCCATATCCTTGTTGCCATTAGCCACCCTGCCACTACCCCTAAGCTCTTCATTAGTCTTATTAAAAACTGAGGCAAAGTATTTGTTTAGGTGTTGGGCCATGCCTAGATTATCTTTAAACTCCATCCCATCCTCAGTGTTTAGTGGTCCCACTTCTTCTTTCCTTGTTTTCTTTTTACTTATATGGCTATATAACCTTTTACTATACACTTGTATTTAGATTTTCAGAAAGCCTTTGACCAGGTCCCTCACCAAAGGCTCTTAAGCAAAATAAGTCATGGGATAAGAGGGAAGGTTCTCTCATGGATTGGTATCTGGTTAAAAGATAGGAAACAAAGGGTAGGAATAAATGGTCAGTTTTCAGAATGGAGAGAGGTAAATAGTGGTGTCCCCCAGGGATCTGTACTGGGCCCAGTCCTATTTAACATATTCATAAACGATCTCGAAAAAGGCGTAAACAGTGAGGTGGCAAAATTTGCAGATGATACAAAACTACTCAAGATAGTTAAGTCCCAGGCAGAATGCGAAGAGCTACAAAAGGATCTCATAAAACTGGGTGACTGGGCAACAAAATGCTAGATGAAATTTAATGTTGATAAATGCAAAGTAATGCACATTGGAAAACAAAATCCTAATTATACATATATAATGATGGGGTCTAAATTAGCTGTTACCACTCAAGAAAGAGATCTTGGAGTCATTGTGGCTAGTTCTCTGAAATCATCCACTCAATGTGCAGCAGCAGTCAAAAAAGCAAACAGAATGTTGGGAATCATCAAGAAAGGGATAGCTAATAAGACAGAAAATATCATATTGCCTCTAAATAAATCCATGGTATGCCCACTCCTTGAATACTGTATGCAGATGTGGTTGCCCCATTTCAAAAAAGATATATTAGAATTGGAAAAGGTTCAGAAAACGACAACAAAAATTATTAGGGGTATAGAACGGCTTCCGTAAGAGGAGAGATTACTAAGACTGGGACTTTTCAGCTTGGAAAAGAGTAGACTAAGGGGGGATATGATAGAGGTCTATAAAATCATGAGTGGTATAGAGAAAGTAAATAAGGAAGTGTTATTTAGTCCTTCTCATAATACAAGAACAAAGGGCCACCAAATGAAATTAATAGGTAGCAGGTTTAAAACAAACACAATAAAGTATTTTTTCACGCAACGCACTGTCAACCTCTGGAACTCCTTGCCAGAGGGTGTTGTGAAGGCCAATACTATAATAGGGTTCAAAAGGGAGCTAGATAGATTCATGGAAGATAGGTCCATCAATAGATATTAGCCAGGATGGGCAGGAATGCTGTCCATAGCCTCTGTTTGCCAGAAGCTGGGATTGGGTGACAGGGCATGGATCACTTTATGATAACCTGTCTGTTCATTCCCTTTGGGGCACCTGCCATTGCCACTGTCAGAGGACAGGATTCTGGGCTTGATGAGCTTTGGTCTGACTCAGTATGGCCGTTCTTATGTTCTTAAGTGCTTGTTTTCTAACCTCCAAGAGGTAGCCTTCCTTGCTGATCCATCCCACCTTCTATTCCTTGTAGGCTTTCTGTTGTCTCTTAATTGCCCGCTTGAGATGCTTGTTCATCCAGCTTGGTCTGAAACCAAATTTTCATCCCTTGCTTGGGATGCAGGCTTCAGATAGTTTCTGCAACTTTGACTTAAAGTAATTCCAAGCCTCCTTCACATTCAGATCCTTGCATTCTTCAGTCCAGTACATTTCCCTAATTCCCTTAAATCTGCCCTTTTGAAATCAAGGACCCTAGATGCAGATCACTTGATTTCACACTACAAGGTCACCTCCAGTTCACCTCGCCATAAAATGGGCACCTGATCCATAGGGTTGAGAAGCCCCTTCACACCCTAGTGTCACATCAGCTATGGAAACTGGCACGCCAACTGCATCAATCTGATGAGCCATCTATGCCTCAGGGTAAACTTTGACTATTATTCTTCAGGTGCTTACAAACTGATTGTTTAAAATCTCTCCTGAGGAAGAAAATCTCTTGCTGTTTTGGAGTCCAGAACAACTCCAGTGAATTCAATTGACTGGGATGGAAATGAATTTGATTTTTTTTTAAAGTTGAAAATTAGACCCAGCTTCAAGAAAATAATTAACTCTAACTTGATTTGCCTAAGTCCCTGAATTAACCAGTTATAGAGATAAACATGTATGCCCTAACAATGAAGATGGCAGCAATGAAAGATAGACGCTTTTTTAGAACTTAAGGTGTGGTTGATATACCGAACAAGAGAACTTTGAACGGATGATGTTTGTCTAGTGCCACAAAAAGAAACTTTCTGGATGCTCAGTGAATCTGTAATTGAAAAGTAAGCATCTTCTAAGTCAAGGGTACTGAACCCAGTCTATGTGATCTAGAGAGGGCATAACAGAAGTGACAGTTACTGTGCACAATTTCATATGACACATATAAGAATTGAGTAGCCTGAGGTCCAGAATTGGCCTCCAATCCCCTTTCTTTTACAGAATCATGAAGTATGGAGAATAAAATCCTCTCCATACAAATTCAGGAGAAACTACCTCTATCACACCTTGTTGCATCAGAGTCTTTCTCTTGCTTCATGAGAGCCTCTTCTCCCTGAAAAGGAAATGGGAGGGAGGGAGGGAGGGAGAGAGGGTGAGGAGGAGGAATGGTCTAGAATTCTATGTTGTAACCTTTGTGAATGACCCAAAGGACCCATTGGTCCATAGTTATTCCAGACAAGCCTCCTTGAAAAAAGAGAGGCAGGAACCAAAAAGGGTGGGGAGGAAGGGTATAGATCTATGAACACTGAACCCGTATCCTTGACCATGGTTTCAAAATTGCTTCTTTTGAGCATGGCCAGACTGAGCTGAGATATTGGAAGAATTGGACAATTTCCTCTTCTAGAATCTAGGCCTCTGTCTACTCTGATCAAAAGGTCTCTGATGAAAAAAATAGTTAGAAGTAGAAGGTTTAGACCTCTGGAAGCTACCTGAGGTCTATACGTTTTTCGAGAAAGAGCAGTAGTGTAGAGACCCAACAATCTTCACATGACTCTTGAATCCTTTAGAGAAGGCAATGTGTCACCTGTCTTGGCACTAAAAAGATCCTGAACATTATAAAGGTGAGTTCTGTACTGCAGTCTGGACCCCTCCAGGCAGGTCCAATGCAGAAAGTCAAGAATATCTTCAAATGACAATAACAGTTGCCAGTGAGCATGCTCCTGCATCCACTGAGTCTAATGCTGCTTTCAGAGATATTTTTGAAGCTAGCATACCTTTAGAAGTGATGGACATAAATTTTTCTCTTAATTCTGCAGGAGTTTATCTTGAAAACAGCAACTTCAAAATGAGCACATTGGAAATATCAAGTCCCCCCAAGGGTTCTGAGTATCCACTTTGTCCTGTTGTATGTAGTTATACTGAGCAAGCATTGCTTGATAGTTAGAAATTCTAACCTGAAGGAAAGCAAAGGATTCCAAAAAAATACAATTGTTTGTGGTTCTCTCTCTTTCTCTCAGGGCAGATCTCAAAGCCTGCTTAGATTTTCCATTAACAGCAGTGACTACTAGCAATGAAGGAGCTAGGACAGTATAAAAATACTCAAAGCCCTTGGGGGAACTTGATATTTCCAATCTGCTCATTTTGAAGTTGCTGTTATATAAGCTAGTGTTGCCCACAATTCGTTAGCTGACTTGAGAACATCCTCATTAATGGGTAGGGCAATCGTATTTTGAGTATAAGGCTGCAGAATATCAAACAGTTTAGTATACTTTTCCTGCACCAGTTCCTGAGGAATTTCTAATGTCTCTGCCATCCTCTTTAAAAGATCCTGAAAAGCATTAAAATCATTGTGACCCTAAGAACTCCTCAGTGCCAACTGGCAAAAGGTTCAGTGTTTTGTAACAGCAACTCCTATCAGGCCTGACAAACTTGCAACATCTAGCATACTGCTTTTATAGTATTAATTCAGAAAGGGTCGGGTGGGGTGTCTAATGAAAGCTTATGTCATACTGATCCTCATAATCATTGTGAGATGTATGTAGCAAATATATTTTAGTGTCTGTGTCTAGGCAGGATTGACAAACAGGTTTTGCCAGACAAAAGGATGTCTGCCTCGGTTCATGTGTAGATTACGCATTGTAAATCAAGACAGTGGAAGCCCCTTTTTGCATATGGAGTCAACACAAGAACATAAATACAACTTGGAGCCAGCTCACCAGGAAAGGAACCTCTGGGGGGTGGAGTCATCCTGACTCTGTGGACAAAACAATGACATTTGGGAATATAAGAAGATGGTAACAGGACACATCTTTACCCGTCTCTAAGGGAGTAAAGAGGACAGCGCTTTTGGCATTCATGAAAGATGGGATTCCAATCATGTTGGCTGGTGATGCTGGGAAATTGCTTTAGGGTGAGTAGCTACTTAGACAAGGATTTTAGCCTGTTAAAGTTGAGTTTAGACTCTAAGAAGCATGTTATACTTTTTGTGTTATATGTAACTATTTCTGTTTCCATTATCCTTATTCACTAATCTCTTAAATCTGAGCCTTTGATAATAATTGTATTGTTTTCACAATAAATGGATCTCACTGCTGTGATGTTACAAAGGACCTGTACCCGTCAAGCTGTGTGTATACTGTTCCCTTGGAAACAGCAAACCTGGTAATTTCTGTGAGTGTCCAGTGACAGAAGCTGGATATTACAGAGAGATACTTCAGAAGGGCTCAGGGGCTGGGGTACACTTACTGTTAACCTGCAAGGCACAGAAAGCCTGGTAGAGGCTTGAGGAGATTGTTTGGGTGACTAACAGATTGGTGGTATCAGGGAACTGACATCCAATTAAGCACAAACAAATTTTCCTCTCACTGGAGGTGAGGATAACAAGGAGACTCACAGTCCTGGGCACCCCAGGAAGCACCATACCCCCCTACTGTCCGAGGAGCAGAAGACACTATGATTTCTTCAGGAGGAGAAGAAAACTTGCTGTAGAAGGCTCATCCCGGGTCTGCTCTATCTCCTCCTCAGACAGAGGTTGCTGTGTTTCCACAACTGTAGATTTTGGGGAAGAATGGGCAAGTAGAGGGAAATCTTGCCATGGGAATCTGGCTCCTGAAGTGCAGAGAGGAGGAAATTGTTGACTTGGATTGTACCAAGGAGGCCAATAGGGCCACAACTGACATCTGTATGGGCAAGCCATAGAATTCCAAGGTACTGGCATCCACAGAAGTAAGTGAGTATCACTTGGTGGACTCCTAACTGGACTAAACCATGAAGAAAGGTTTTAGTGATGTTTAGTTCTATTGGTAGGGATTGGTGAAGGTTTTTACCAGACTCAGCTGATTAAGAAGATGAAGAAAAGTTCTCTAGTGCAGAGGCTGGTCCAGGAGGTGCAATAACCTGTTTTGGAATGGAAAGTTCCTCAACCTCCGTAGCAGCAGATCGTAAAACTATTTTCATGACTGGTACCAGAGGTTCTTGCTGCAAAGAAGATCTTGGAGAAACTGAGGCAGGAGAGGCCTGTAATACAGAAGATTCTGGCTCTGAACTAACCCTAATCTCCTCCGGGGTTATAAAGTATGATCCAGTTGGTACTGTCGGTACCAAGGTAGAATCCAAAGTGTTCAGAGGTGACCTCTTGGGCACTGAATCCCCCGATCCAGAGCACTTTGATGAGAGAGGGTGTTTCTGATGCTCTGATACAAAGGCGGACAGGGCCAATTACGAGCCACTCAAAGTTGCTTGTGTCGATGGCAAGGATGTGCTGTGCACTGGTACTGACACCAAAGCTGATGTCACTGAATGTGATTTCTGTGCACATCAGCTTTGGTATCAGTGCCATCACAGATTCCTTTGGCACCAGTTTTTGTCTTTTTCTTCATAGATGGCAGGTGAACAAGATGGTGGAGGAGGCTTTCCCACAGCCCCTCCCCCTCTGCCCAAGGCCCTGCCCATCCCCTTCCATGCCCCCTCTCCCGCCAGACCCCACAGCACCCCACTCCCCCGCGCATCCGCAGCCCCAGTCCCAGAGTGCTGGGCAGGCAGCGCAGCAGGAGCGCCCCCAGCCCTGGAGGGCCCCCAACCCCAATGCCAGGCAGGCGGCATGGCATGGCCCCAACCCCATAGCCCCTGAACCCCTGGCCTTGTGAGCACTGGCCCCAGCCTGCCTGCCCCAGCATCTCGGCCTTACAGTGCCAGGGATTCAGGTCAGTAGCCATGATCCTTTCTTCTGAGGGCAGCAGGGGTTTCTGACTGCTCCAGCAGCATGCTTGCCTGCTGTGGCAAGCTATTATTAGATTTGTGAAGTTTCTCTTGAACCTCTATGGCTCAGTGTGATTTCTCAGCTCTGGCGAATTCGAGGTGTGACCAGATCAGAAGTGGGCTGCTTTCCCATGGCCTTTCAAAGTCTCTGATTCAGCAGCAACTGCCATGGATTTCTCCATTACGAAAATCTTGAGCCTTGACTCACTAGACTTCTGTGTGTGTTTCTTGAATGCCTTACAAATCGCACACTTAGAAGTTATGTGGCCTTCCCCAAGGCACTGTAAGTATAAGTTGTGTCAGTCTTCCAGAGGAATCACTCTTCTGCATGATGGACAAGATTTAAAACCCAGTGAGCATGGCTGAGGCTTAACGGCAGCAGTCTGGCATCAGCAACTAACTAATTACCAAAAAAAAAAAAAAAAAACTACCAACAGCCAATTGTTTTTTAAGTCAATGGGCATAAAATAAAAGGCCTATAAAAATGATCTGACCAAGAAGGAGGGATACAGAGCAGTTCTAATTCTCTATCAGAGCAGTCAGAAGGAGCTGGCTAGCAGTTGGGACTGCCCTGCCCTTTATGCTCTAAGGAGAGAGAACAAGAGAGCATGAGAAATGCATCTACAACCCCTGGTGGACACTGCTGGAGATGTATTCTGAACTGTGCAGGGCACAAGTGCACCATGAATGGGATCCATATGCACAGGAGCTTGAGGACGAATCTCCTATTTGTGTTTGCAAATGTTGGCAGGTATATAGTTTCACTGAATCTTCTAGCTAAATTAGAAAAACCTCCATTTCTTCCAACCCAAGTGGGATTCCAAACCATAACAATGGCTCCACAAGCCTCTGATGAAAGAGGTTGGGTTAAACTTTATTGAAGCTGATGGGTGCATCACTCACCCTTCATTTTAGATAAATGTAAGTAGTTAAGCTTCTTTTTAGAGTAAGCTAGCTGAAACCACTACTCTGAGCCACTGCTCAAAACACAGGCCATGTCCAAGGCTGGTCAGAGATCAAGCTATTTGGGCAGAGGCATTTTGCTTGATGGAGTTGTCTGTCTGGGAGCAGAAGCAGCCAGAGAACAGGCAAAGAGAAGCAGCCAAAAAAACAAGCGGACAGCAAGAGAAGGACTAGGAAACGTGGCCAGGAGAGAAAAAGTTCTGGCTGGAAAGAGGCTTGGAACTGTGAGCAAAGAAACTGTCTCCTGTTTTATTCCTACTGTGTTTGGGGAAACAAGAATTTATGTACATTCTTTGTAAATAAACAGGATTGCCTCAAAGATTGCACCTGATTGTCACAATTTCGCCTCCTAATGAAACAAACCACAAGGCCCCAAATACTGGTAATTACTTGGGCCAAAAGCCATCCTTCACTCTCTTGAGGCATCAAGATATAATCTCTTGATGCAGGGGAGGGAACTACTAGCCTGGAACCCCTAAACAAAAAGGCAAGGGCCGATCTCAGGCCTCAAACCCACACTGCTTCTTTTGACCCAGACAGCTTCCTTTGCCCATTTCCTAGCACAAGTCCAAACCTACACCCTATGGTGCTGGTCTTTTCACAAATGTACAACTTATTCCACTCCATGGTCCATATTCTCCTGCATGCCTCTATGCCTTTCCCTCTGTCCATTCTCAAGATCCTTTCCACAGCTCCTCCCAGGATGCACTCTGCAGAGGAGCACACCCTCCAGAACTTTTGTCCTTTTGTGAAAGAAGGGAGCTTATTGATGCCCCTCACCCTATGCTAGTATGTATTGCTGCCCAGCCTACAACTCCCGTGGTCCCGCTGGAACTACAACCCCAGAATTCCTCACAGCTTGAGAAGGTTTGTGTCAAGCTGTAACCCTGCTTTCAAGGGCTTAGCATTCCCTGTTACAATAGCTGCTCGTTTCAGCCAACTTTTTTTGTAATTTGTATCAGATGCACTTAGAGTGCTAGATAGGTATTTTTGCATACTTTTATAAACAAGAATAATAAATTATAATAACAACAGCTGCTGAAAATCAGTCTGCTTAATTTGGTGCCTAAATATGGATTTAAGCACCTAACTTTAGGCACACTAGTTTGAAATGCTGGCCTTAACTTTTTTGATTCTGCTAGAGGAAAGGATTGAAGAAGTGACTGGGCAAGAGCTGGGAATTAGGAATTTCTAAATCTAATCCTTGCGTGTCATCAGCTCCCTCTCAGGCCTCAGACAAGTCAGTTAGCTCCCAATCCTGTAAAGCAATAAGCATGTTCTTTAAGCACACGGATAGTCCACTGGTGACTCAGTTTCTCAATGAGTAAAATGTGGATGATAATAATATTAACTGCCTCTCAAGCTTGTTGTGAAAGTTCTTTGATCAGGGCAAGTGCTAATTACTATTACCAGAAAGATGTGCATGCATTCTGTAGCTGGGAGAGGAAGCAGTTTTTTGCATAAGTTTATTTAATGTTTGTATCAGTTATTTCAGCTATCTGTAGAAGAAGTCAAATGAAATTCTTGCTGAAGTGCTGTGAGAGAGAATGCCTCTGGCAGGAAAAAGGCTAAATGTCCATTAGTCTGCCTGTCATTCACCAAGCAGGTGGAAAGCCCATCATTCCATACTGCTGGGTATGATGAGCAGAAGTAGGGTCGGGGGAAGGGAGAGAGGATGTGAGGAGGTCTGTGTTTTACTGTTCAACTAAATTTCACAATAATCAGACCCAAGACACCAGGGTTGAATATAGTCCAATGTCACTAGTAATTTACAATCCATTTACACAGAATCCCACAAGAGAGACAACTGCTGCTGACTGATTAGAATTATCCTTGCTTAACCTCAAACAGTAGTTTCTTAAAATTATAACCACCTCTGTAAAATTAAAGAGACAGAACGACAGATATGGCACACTTGACATACAAAGAAAATGACAACAACATCTCATGTGGGGGGAGCAAAAGTGGATGGGAATCTGGGAGGCAGTGACCATGAGTTGGTTGAGTTCAGGATCCTGACGCAGGGAAGAAAGGTAAGCAGCAGGATACGGACCCTGGACTTCAGGAAAGCAGACTTCGACTCCCTCAGGGAACAGATGGCCAGGATCCCCTGGGGGACTAACATGAAGGGGAAGGGAGTCCAGGAGAGCTGGCTGTATTTCAAGGAATCCCTGTTGAGGTTACAGGGACAAACCATCCCGATGAGTCGAAAGAATAGTAAATACGGCAGGCGACCAGCTTGGCTTAATGGTGAAATCGTAGCGGATCTTAAACATAAAAAAGAAGCTTACAAGAAGTGGAAGGTTGGACGTATGACCAGGGAAGAGTATAAAAATATTGCTCGGGCATGTAGGAAAGATATCAGGAGGGCCAAATCGCACCTGGAGCTGCAGCTAGCAAGAGATGTCAAGAGTAACAAGAAGGGTTTCTTCAGGTATGTTGGCAACAAGAAGAAAGCCAAGGAAAGTGTGGGCCCCTTACTGAATGAGGGAGGCAACCTAGTGACAGAGGATGTGGAAAAAGCTAATGTACTCAATGCTTTTTTTGCCTCTGTTTTCACTAACAAGGTCAGCTCCCAGACTGCTGCGCTGGGCATCACAAAATGGGGAAGAGATGGCCAGCCCTCTGTGGAGATAGAGGTGGTTAGGGACTATTTAGAAAAGCTGGACGTGCACAAGTCCATGGGGCCGGACGAGTTGCATCCGAGAGTGCTGAAGGAATTGGCGGCTGTGATTGCAGAGCCCTTGGCCATTATCTTTGAAAACTCGTGGCGAACGGGGGAAGTCCCGGATGACTGGAAAAAGGCTAATGTAGTGCCAATCTTTAAAAAAGGGAAGAAGGAGGATCCTGGGAACTACAGGCCAGTCAGCCTTACCTCAGTGCCTGGAAAAATCATGGAGCAGGTCCTCAAAGAATCAATCCTGAAGCACTTACATGAGAGGAAAGTGATCAGGAACAGTCAGCATGGATTCACCAAGGGAAGGTCATGCCTGACTAATCTAATCGCCTTTTATGATGAGATTACTGGTTCTGTGGATGAAGCGAAAGCAGTGGATGTATTGTTTCTTGACTTTAGCAAAGCTTTTGACACGGTCTCCCACAGTATTCTTGTCAGCAAGTTAAGGAAGTATGGGCTGGATGAATGCACTATAAGGTGGGTAGAAAGCTGGCTACATTGTCGGGCTCAACGGGTAGTGATCAATGGCTCCATGTCTAGTTGGCAGCCGGTGTCAAGTGGAGTGCCCCAGGGGTCGGTCCTGGGGCCGGTTTTGTTCAATATCTTCATAAATGATCTGGAGGATGGTGTGGATTGCACTCTCAGCAAATTTGCGGATGATACTAAACTGGGAGGAGTGGTAGATACGCTGGAGGGGAGGGATAGGATACAGAAGGACCTAGACAAATTGGAGGATTGGGCCAAAAGAAATCTGATGAGGTTCAATAAGGATAAGTGCAGGGTCCTGCACTTAGGACGGAAGAATCCAATGCACCGCTACAGACTAGGGACCGAATGGCTAGGCAGCAGTTCTGCGGAAAAGGACCTAGGGGTGACAGTGGACGAGAAGCTGGATATGAGTCAGCAGTGTGCCCTTGTTGCCAAGAAGGCCAATGGCATTTTGGGATGTATAAGTAGGGGCATAGCGAGCAGATCGAGGGACGTGATCGTTCCCCTCTATTCGACACTGGTGAGGCCTCATCTGGAGTACTGTGTCCAGTTTTGGGCCCCACACTACAAGAAGGATGTGGATAAATTGGAGAGAGTCCAGCGAAGGGCAACAAAAATGATTAGGGGTCTAGAGCACATGACTTATGAGGAGAGGCTGAGGGAGCTGGGATTGTTTAGTCTGCAGAAGAGAAGAATGAGGGGGGATTTGATAGCTGCTTTCAACTACCTGAAAGGGGGTTCCAAAGAGGATGGCTCTAGACTGTTCTCAATGGTAGCAGATGACAGAACGAGGAGTAATGGTCTCAAGTTGCAATGGGGGAGGTTTAGATTGGATATTAGGAAAAACTTTTTCACTAAGAGGGTGGTGAAACACTGGAATGCGTTACCTAGGGAGGTGGTAGAATCTCCTTCCTTAGAGGTTTTTAAGGTCAGGCTTGACAAAGCCCTGGCTGGGATGATTTAACTGGGAATTGGTCCTGCTTCGAGCAGGGGGTTGGACTAGATGACCTTCTGGGGTCCCTTCCAACCCTGATATTCTATGATTCTATGATTCTATGTACCTCCCCATAAACATGTTATCAAGAGTCAGTTTCAAGCCTAAATTTAGTGGAGGGCCTTCTGAGTCCATAATACAGTGCATTTTGCAGGCGAACTACACCTTAAGAAAAGAGAGGATGACATTTTAAATAGAGCTCTAATTACAAGGAAGCCATTTGGCTTGAGTTTTGTAAAGGCATAAGAAGGGATGTTTGTTATTTATCATCCTGCAGTGAACTCATGTCTGTTGCTAGGAACTGCAATAAAAGACTGAGAAGAATTAGATTTCAGAGTAGCAGCCGTGTTAGTCTGTATTCACAAAAAGAAAAGGAGGACTTGTGGCACCTTAGAGACTAACAAATTTATTTGAGCATCAGCTTTCGTGAGCTCCAGCTCACTTCATCGGATGCATTAGATTAACATCAAAGAAGCAGAGCCGCACCATACAAGTCTTCATCAAAGAAAGAAAGCAGACCTGTAACTGTATGTTCAAAATGAGTTTGGCATCTGGTACTCACTCACAATCCTGCCGTGAATAGATCAGGAGCTCTAATGCACCAAGCATAATATGAACTGAACTAAAGGTTTCTTGGCAAAAGCCATTCTTATTTCCATATTTCAGAAAAGACCCTTCTAATGTCTGCACAATCATTTGCTCCCTGCCTTCCTCACTGTTCCTTGTCAGTAGAAGTCATTAACTTGAATGATTAGCTTGAATGCTGAAAGGCCCCATGTGCCTATAAAGGGACAACACTATGTCTCTTAGCATACAGCAACTCATTAACTAACATGAATTTTTGATACAGTGTGGAATCAAACAGCATATGGTCTTGCCATGCAGTTTTCCCCAACAGATAGCAAAATCCAATAATATTCGCTCTGATTATTTTCTGTCTACAATTTTGATTAGAGTGGTTAAAAAAATTAACAAAGTGCATATTGTGCATCTGCCTTTCATGTATTAAAGAGAAAATTCAATCACTTCAGTGTAATTGTTTTTTTTACATCAGATTAACTAAAAAAAGGTTACCTTTTTCAACAGAGTAAGAAATTATGCAATTCACAGCAGGAGACTAATCAGCAGTGAAAATTAATATTTTAGTGAAGAGGCTGGAAACTGGTGAGTGCCTCTGGGACAGGCAGGAAGCCAAATATTAAAATAATCTTGAACAATTCCATTTAAAATGTAAACCTGACAACAGTGGTTATCATGAAGTAATATTTTATTCATTCTCCCCTTCCATATATCAACCTTTCAGATGAATAAAGGCCAGGTGATCAGCCTCTGTTCTCAGACCAAACAGTGGAAATAGAATTTCTTTTCCTCTGAATCAGCACTTGACACATCACAGAGATATCTTGTGGATGTGCTTCTGCTCAGTGTTTAAAGCACCAAAATTTCTGAATGAGCTTGACAGGAATGAACTCAAATGTCAACCATATCTGCTATAAATGTAATATTATATGACAAGGGGTTGACTGGACACCACATAATGTCATTTCTTCTAATTAAGCTGCTCACAAGGAAAGAATAGCTATAACAGTACTGTCAGAACCGTAATAAAGAAAAACAATTAGCTGTCAATTCAATAATTCTTTTCGGTATTGCTTGCAGACTGAGCACTGGGGACTTATCAGACTTTTCAAATGAGCTTAAAAACAGTTGCCAAAAAGACAGGTGTCTTACCAGTAACTGCAATTCTTCAAGTGTATTGCCTGAATCTTCTAGAAAACCCATGACCACTGGAACCACATGAGTGCCCCCTGATGGCATGGAACATTCAGAGCTGCATTCACAAGAGGCTGTGCTGTCCTCAGCAGCCTCAATTCTTCCTATTATACCCCAGAGTTATTCACAGTAAAACCTGCAGGAGGGACGGAAAGTGGACAGTTAGTGTGAATATGCAGAGGCAAAATTATGAACCACACCTACTAGTGACTAAACTTACTTTCTTCTTCAAGGTGGCTTTTGTATATTCCCTATGAAGTTGGGCTCAGGAGTTCTAGTTCAACAAGGATTGTAGAATTGCCCTCCCAAAGTGAGCATAAGAACAAATACCAATTCATGGAAGTAGTGCTGTCTAAATGTGTACACAGAACTCCAGGGACCAGTTCTACAATTTTTTAATGATGTAAATATTACTGAGGCAAACTACCAATGCTGCCTTAGCCATAGAAGAGTAAGCACTAAGACTTGGATCTATGGAGAAGTTTCTTCTTTCTCTTCTGCAATGGTACCAAGTCTCCACAACAGGTGACGGTCTCTGAGCTCTTTCCTCTTAACTTTAACATGGGCAAAGAAGCATAACACCATATCCTCCAAAAATGTTGGGCTTGTCTGAGACCCTGGTTTCAATGAAGTTAACTACTACTGCCCACTTATTGATTGAGCTAGTGTGCTAAAAATAGAATGTAGCCCCAGAGGCACGAACAGCAGGAGGAGCTAGCTACCCTGAGTACATAACCATCCATGATGCTAGGCAGGTACTTGGGGCAGCTAGCCCCTTCCAGCACTCAGGACCTGCAGCTCCAGTCTATTTCTAGCATGCTATGCTAGCTTGATGAGACAAGTGCAAGTACGTCTGCTTGAGCTGGGAATTACATCCCCAGCTCAAAAGAGTAGATAATACCCTAAGAGTCCTCCTCAATGCCAAACAGGTGCCAGCAGTGAGGAAATTGTGACAGCTTTAATGGCTGGCACCAGTCTAGAGGAAGCACCACTGAAGTCTCCAGCACCAAGAATACGCTAGTACCAACACTTAGACAATAGTGCAAGTCTCACTGAAGCTGAAGCAGCCCTGGAAACAAATGCCAGAGTTGCACGGAACTTGGAGCAAGATGAAAGTTCTGGTCTTGTACTCCCACTTTAGAGGGCTTCAGAGTTGATGCAGGCCTACACAAGAACCAGGCCCTGGGCAAAGGATGGATCGAAAGTCTAGTTTGTAGGGCTTTCTTTATGAGTAAGGCCTGGAGCAAAATATCTTTATAAAGGCCCAGTACAACAAACAACTCAGGAGATGGCCTTCCCCCTAGCACTTCTGACAGCTTGTATGTGCATTCGACTCAAGGAACATGGAGGCATACAGACTACTCCTTGGAAAGTTGGTCTTTTTTCCTCATTTTTAGGTTCTGGATCAGATATAATGCCTCAGAATAGAGCCACACACAGAAAATGAAACTGTATAATGGCCCAGAAACTACTTTAAATTACCAGTCTAAAACCTTTTTAATAATCACAGAATCATACAAGTGTAGGACTGGAACGGGCCTCAATAGGTCATCTAATCCAGTCCCCTGCACTCAAGGACTGCGTAATAACTAGGCCTTTCCTGACATGTGTTTATCTAACCTGTTCTTAAAAACCTACAATGACAGAGATTCCACAACCTCGCTAGGCAACTTGTTTCAGTGCTTAACCACCCTGACAGCAAGTTTTTCCTAATGTCCAACCTAATCCTCCTTTGCTGCAGTTTAAGCCCATTGGTTCATGTCCTATCCTCAGAGGTTAACAAGAATAATTTTTCATCTTTCTCCTTGTAACCACCTTTTTATGTACTTGAAAACTGTTATGACCCCCCTTTTCTTCTCCAGTCAACAAACCCAATCTTTTCAATTTTTCTTCATGTTTTCTAGACCTCTAATCATTTTGCAGCTCTCCTCTGGGCTTTCTCCAATTTGTTCACATCTTTCCTGAAACATGGAGCTCAGAACTGGACACAATACTCCAGCTGAGGCCTTATCAGCACCTCTGTATCTGAAATACAAGAGCAAGAAATTCCTTGTGACGAAGACAAGGAAAAAAATTCTCTATACCTGCAGCATTTTCCTCAGGGGCTAGTAGCTGCATTTTGCCATCTGGGATCGCTAGCTGCTTCACTGTTGAGGTGGCTGAGGGGAATGTGCTGAATTTCTGCAGTACTGGGACCCTCCACTAGTCTTCATATGACCTTGGCCTGTGCTGGCAGAAGCTGACAGACTCTGGGGAAAAGCTTGCTCACTCTATTTTCAAATAGGCAGAACTGGCTGTAGCATGTTGGGATGTGCCTTTGTGCCTCTTCTCCCGCCCCTCACCAAAAAATAAACCAGATCATGTCTAACATGATCACAACCCAATGAACAAGGCCAGTCGCAGAACTTTGGGGGAGGAGACAGTAAGATGATTGTCCAGGCTACAAGCAATCTTCTCTGCTGGAGCACAAGGGGAGTCCAGGTGGGTTGGCTTTGTGCCTAATTGCCAACATTTGAAAGTGTTTTTCAAAGGAAAATTCTTCAAATAAGTTAGTGATCTGGAGTCATGATGCCCCCACTATGTGTGTTTTTCCCTCTTCCTCTAATTAGCCAGCCACAGATCCCAGAGTAGCCAGCAATAATGTTAAGTTCAACATGAGTTCAAAATAGCCGAACTATCTTGTTCCTGAAAACATACGGGGCATGTGCCAGAGAAGTACAGTAAAATTAGAGAAAATAAATTACATTACATTCATTAACCTAGACATTGCATGTCTTTTATTGCCATTTTTATTCTCCTGTTTCTCTATCATCTTTCTCTCCTTCCACGTCCAACCCATTCTTTCCTCTCTTCTTTCTTTGAAAGGTATCTTCTCCTTTTCTCTCCTACTTCCTGTTTCATATTCCCTGCATCTTGTTGGCTATTCTTTGTCCTCTCAGATGTAAAGCTGTTGCTTTCCTCTGGCTCACCTTTCTCTGCTCTACCTGTCTCTCGCCTCTATTCCAGTACACCTCCACAGCCCTTTCTGTCTCTCATTATTATATATAGCACTTTACTAATATTAATAACCATCAGAATGCACACATGAAGGTCCAAAAGTAAGTGTTTTCATCACAATGTTACACCTGGGGGACACTAAGGCAGAAAGGTTCAGTGACTGACTAAGGCCACAGAGGTCATGGCTGAGATTAGAATATAGGAGTGAGTGCCTGACCTCAATTCCAAACTTAATCCACTAGACCACACTGCCTCATGTGCTACTGAGCTGTTGTGTCACCATCTCCATGATCACAGGCCATAATGGGTGTTCACCAAATGAGCCAGCTCATCAGCAGACAGTCAGGAACAGCCAGGGAACTTGTGGTGGCTCCAACATCATTAGCAGCAGCCAGCTGGCAAATCTCCTCCTCAATAGCTGCCGATTGGTCTGACTTTTACCACCCCTCCAAAATCAGGGACACACGGTGTGGGTTTCACAAGCTCCAGAGACAGCCTGCTGGCTGTAAGAGGAACTGTGAATAACTCCTAATTTTTAGCAAAAGTCACTCTGACAGCCAGCCCTAGTGACTGGTTGACATTTTCAAGGCTATCTTTCCCATGAAAATGGCTACGAAATTGCTTGTTTTAAAATGAAATCTGAGATTACCCTTAACAATTACAGATTCACCCAAAACAGAGAGGAATTGCAGGATTCATAGGCCTCTAAATGCTGGCTATGACTGAGGAGCAGAAATTGGCTCTACAGGTGCAGAATATGTTTAATTAAATAAACAAGATAGTCTAAGATCTTAAAAGACATAGCTACAATTCAGGAGACCTGACTTCTATGCCTAGCTATGCCACAGACCTGTTCTACACCCTTTAGGCAAGTCACTTGCAATGGATCCAAGAAGGTATTTAGTTCCCTAATCCCCAGATTTAAGCATTTATGTCTTGGGTTCAGAGGCCTAAATCCCAGTTTTGGCTCCACTGTGATCCACAAAACTCCTGCTGAATCCTATAGGTGCCTAAACTCAATCTGTGCCTAAGTTTTCAGAGTAAAAGTTCCCTAGGTGCCTATGTCTCTCCCTCAGGTCTCTGCACTGCTGCTCCACTCCAGGCAGCCAGACACCTAAGCTCCAGAGCAATTCATGAACCAATGAAAGACAGGCATTTGGCCACCTAAGCCACATGTGGGGCCTGATCCAAACAGGATGCTCAGAGGCTGCCATCAGGATCAGATCCCATTCAAAATCTGCCATCGCTGGCTGCAAATCATCCACAGTGGAATCAGTCATTTGGGGGTTGTGAGCCAGGGGGAGAAGGAGGAGAGAGAATGCTAGAGAATGACTCTGTAGTCCTGTGGTTCAGGTATCCACAGGGGAGGTAGGAGACCCAGGGTCCACTCCCCCTGCCCCAATTGCTCTGTCATTATTTTTCCACAGTGGAAAAGCTTTAACAGGAGAGACTGAGGGAGCCCCACATCAGAATATCCCATAGCTCAGTGATTAGAGCACTCTCCTGCGAGGTGGGAGACCCCTCTTCAAATCCTTTCTCCTCTGGCAGAAAGTAGGGCACTGAACCTGGGTTTCTGACATCCCAGGTCAGTGCTCTAACCACTAGGCTGAAAGTTATAAGGTGGGTGATAGTGACAGCAGCACCACCTCCTCTCCTGCCCATTCTGTGTGGAGCAAGGCAGCACTCATGGCTTAGGCATCTAGGCCATGTGACTCTAGGCAGCTGGTTCCTATTCATGGACCGCTAAGTAGAAAGACTTCTCCCTGCAGCCTGGATTTAGAAGCCTATCTCTGAGAGAGGGGCAGGTTTAGCAGACACCCCTCTGGTTGGCATCTCCCATTGGCTAGCTTAGTTGTGGAGCTACCTAGCATGCTGGCTTTTGTGGATATTATCCTTAGGTGCCTATCTCTCCCCATTCATTGTATAAGAGCCTAGGCACCTAACTCAGACTTTGTGAATTGCAATGTGTTCCTGTGATTCTCTGGGTGCCTAAAAGTTAAGTGCTGTGACACTCAGCACAGCATCCCCTAAGTCTCTCCATGGATTCCATCTCTGCCTCATTTCCCCATCTTTAAAATGGGAATAGCAATGCATACCTAAGATAATTCAGAAAGGCACCGAGACACCCTTAGATAGAAGGTTCTATAATAGTGACCAATATAATGAGAAAGTGTAATTTGTACTTCCAAAACTACCTAAATGGCTTTGGAAATGCTTTAACCAAAAGGCTTTGCAGAGACTCAGGGATAGCATCAATAATGAAAATGCTAGCGGTACATTGTACGTTTTTGCTATTCTACTGTACTTTGACACTTGCCATGTTATGTGTTCAATTTGTTTTACTCTCAGGCAAAATAAGCTAATCACTGCAGCTGCAGGGGAAAAAAGCTTTGCTAATTGAAAGATAAGCACACTCCAGAGGAGACTCCTCCACAAAGCAGCTGACAACACAAAAAATAGCTGGTGAGAAGTCACACAGTGCTTAGCTAATAAAGATAAATTATTTTGTTAACAATTTAAAAACTCAAACTGAGCTACACACATTTTAAAAATTATTATATTTACTGTCTTATTATCTATCCCTTTCCTCATGGTTCCTAACATTGTTAGCTTTTTTGACTGCCATTGTATATTGAGCAGATGTTTTCAGAGGACTTCCCACCCTGACTCCAAGATCTCTTTCTTGAGTGGTAACAGCTAATTTAGACCCCATCATTTTGTATGTATAGTTGGGAATAAGTTTTTCCAATGTGCAGTACTTTGCAGTTATAAACACTGACTTTCATCAGCCATCCGTTGCCCAGTCACGCAGTTATGTGAGATCCCCTTGTAACTCTTCACAGTCCATTTTATACTATCTTGAGTAATTTTGTATCATCTGCAAACTTTGCCACCTCACTGTTTACCCCTTTTTCAAGAACATTTATGAATATGTTGAACAGCACTGGTCTCACTACAGGTTCCTACGAGACACCATTATTTACCTCTCACCACTGTGAAAACGGATCATTTATTCCCACCCTTTGTTTCCTGTCTTTTACCCAGTTACTGATCCATGAAAGGACCTTTCCTCTTATTCCACGACTGCCTACTTTGCAAAAGAGCCTTTAGTAAGGGACCTTGTCAAAGGCTGTCTGAAAGTCCAAGTACACTATATCCACTGGATCACCCTTGTCCACATGCTGACACCCTCAAAGAATTCTAAGAGATTGGTCAGGAATGATTTCCCTTTACAAAAGGGGTTTGGATTCTTCCACCAGCAAATCGTGTTTATATATATGTCTGATAATTCTGTTTCTTACTATAGTTTCAACCAATTTCCCTGGTACTGAAGTTAGGCTTCCCAGCCTGTAGTTGTCAGGACTGCCTCTGGAACCCTTTTTAAACATTGGCATCACATTACCTATCCTCAAGCCATCTGGTACAGAAGCTGATTTAAGTGATAGATTACATACCATAGTTAGTAGTTCTGAAATTTCGTATTTGAATTCCTCCAGAATTCTTGGATGAATACCATCAGGTCCTGGTGACTTATTACTATTTAATTTATCAATTTGTTTGAAAACCTCCTCTACTGACTCCTCAATCTGAGACAGTTCTTTGGATTTGTCATCTAAAAAGAATGGCTCAGGTATGGGCATCTTCCTCCCATCCTCTGCAGTGAAGACCAATGCAAACAATTCATTTAGCTTCTCTGCAATGGCCTTGTCTTCCTTGAGTGCTCCTTTAGCACCTTGATCATTAAGTGGCCCCACTGATAGTTTGTCAGGCTTCCAGATTTTGGTGTATTTACAATTTTTTTTGCTGTTGGTTTGAGTCTTTTGCTAGCTGCTCTTCAAATACTTTTTTGGACTGCCTGACTATACTTTTACACTTTACTTGTTTATACAGCTTTATATTTTCCTCAGTAGGATTAGCCTGCCAATTTTTAAAGCATGCCTTTTTGCCTCTAACAGCTTCTTTTATTCTGTTTAGCCAGGGTTGCAATTTTTTTTTTTGTCCTCTTACTTTTTTGTTTAATATGGGCTATTCATTTAATTTGAGCCTCTATAGTGATGTTTTTAAAAAGTTTACATGCAGCCTGCAGGTATTTCATTCTTATATCCCCACATACAATGAGTTCACAGGCAAAATATATAACAAATGTGTGTTTAGTGTGTGTGTGTAGTTTTGTCAGTGTGTGTAATATTATATAATTACATACACACGCGCGCGGGCACACACACACACACACATACTGTCACAGTTTCAGGTTAACTGCATCTATAT
Source organism: Chelonia mydas (assembly GCF_015237465.2). Lineage (NCBI taxonomy): Eukaryota > Metazoa > Chordata > Testudines > Cheloniidae > Chelonia > Chelonia mydas. Next base: position 36,828,778 of record NC_057850.1, on the reverse strand, counting down.
CCTTCCCACCACCGAACCCCCACGGGTCCATTCCAGGAGTGCCCAATCAGGTGTTAGGTCTCCAGCCATCACTACCTCTGGGTAGGGACCCTTGTCCTACTCCCTTCTGACCAAGGGGGTTTTAAGGCTGCACATTACAATGTAAGGCAGAGAGCTATCCCCAGAAACCCAGTCTACCTAAAGGCTGGCACCTGTGCTTTGCTTTCTCTCTGAGGGCTATAAGCAGTGAAGTTGTGTGCCAAGTTACCACACAGCTCTTTCTTAGCAAAAACCTATATCCTTAAGGTAAAAGCATTACAGAGATAATATATAAAAAAAAATAATAAAGGTTCCTATACACATGCTAAAAGCTTACCAGAGGTCACCCATCAGTTTTATGGGGCCCTGGTAGCTCATAGTCCTTCCAATCTTTCTGCAAGCATTGCTCCAGCCCCCTGGACAGAAGGTCCTGTCCATCTGCTCAGTCACAAAGAAGGCTTTGAGTTGGTTCAAGCTCATACTTTTATACCAAAAGCCCTTTCTTTGTCCCTAGTCTCTGGAAAACCTAGCTTGAATCAGTACATTTAAACCACTCCAGTGGGTGATAACTCTCCACTGCTTTATTTATATTGCCTGTTGGCTGTCAGCCCCACACGAGGCTGTCAGCTGGAGCCACACACCTGCTTCCCTGGCACTGACAGCCCAAGCTGTCAGCCCAGCGCTGGGCTCACAGCAGGGTCCCCACCCTGCCCTGGGGCTGACAGACAAAGTTGTGAGCCCAGCACAGGGCTCAATTTTGCAGCAGAGAGCTGACAGCGGTGAAATTGACATTCTTGTAAGTTTCATGGCTGCTATTATTTCACATTTCCTCTCTGACTGCAGTAGGGGGAGGGGCTCCAGTTGTGAGCCCCACAAAGCTGTCAGTGCCCCACAATGCCTCACTTCAGTCGGTCAAGCGCTCCTTGTCAGGACCCAGACAACCAGCAGAAAGAAGGTAGTGTGGACACCAACAGCTGATTTAATTACTGCGGTGGCTATAGGTCGACCTAACTTAAGTTGACTTAATTTTGTAGCATAGACAAGCCTTTAACCCCTCCCACTGGTTTTAGTTCCTGTAGAGTTGTGGTAACCCTCCCCATGGAGAAGAATACAATCATCCAGAAACCATTCTCAAATTTAATACAGTATTGCATGTAACTGCAATATCTGTCTGATCTCCCCCATAAAGAAGTGGGGGTAACTAGAGTGCTCAACTATCAATGTAGAAGAACCCTCTGGTTTATACCCTGTGTGACAGGACAGCCAATACCTTTTATCATTTCAAATCACAACAAGTTACATAATAAACATTCTTCCCCATAGCCCAGTTCCTTTCTCTGTCCCACCTCCTTGAAGGTCGGGGCTTGAGGATCATTGTGGCGTAACCTCAGGTTCTCTGCGGGGAGATGGAAGAGTATTGAATCCCACCCCCACACACACCTACACTGGGTTTGCCTTTTGTTCCCCACACACTGAGTCAAGATGAGCAGCAGTTCCTCCCCCACCCAGCTCAGAATTCTTTACATTTTCACAGACCATCAGATAGAGGGGTAAGTGGGGCTGGGTGGGGGAGTTCCCCCTCCTTTCTGGATGTCTCTGGTATTAGTTTTTTGTTACCTGCAGGGAGGATCCTACCTCCCTTCTCCCTGACTGCTGTTCTATTTGCATTTCTGACTGGCTGACACCTCCCTCTGCATGTTTGCAGTCAACTGAGGAAGTTCGATTCACCTTCTCTCCTTTTCCAGAGGAAAAAGTTGGATTTGGTTTTAAAGCCCCAGTTTTATTTCCCAAAATAACGTATCACAAGACAGTCTCCCATATTCCAACAGAGATATCCAGAACCTTCTTTGGTTTCCATACTGACTCCGGCCACAGGCAGAGAGCTGAGGTTCATTACACCCATCACCTATATGCCTGTCAGCCCCTGATTTGATACACTCTCATGTCTTTCCTCCTGGGTTGCATGAGCATGACTTGACCCTCTTCTCCTGTTCAAGTCAGCAGAGTTTGTCCTAGTCAGCAGCAGGCTTCTGTCACTCTAGCTTGCCTCCAGCAAATCATTGCCCTGCAACCCACTGGTGTGCCTGTATATACCAGGACTGCTGAACATCTGCCAGCTCCCCTGCTGAGGCTGTCTGGTGTGCAGGAAAGATGGGGCCATGGCCCCATCCAGATGTCACCTCTAATTCTGCTCCTGTATGGTTTGGCTAGTGACAAGAGGTTCCTCACACCTTCTCCTCCTATCCAGCTCCTCCATAAAGAACAAGCCATAATTTAGCCTTTAGTTTATGTTTTTCAGACAGTGAAGATACAGGTTCCTGGCTAACAGTACATATGCCCACACCCTTTGTAATACAGTGCCCAAACCAATGTATTCATGTGTTTATTTTTATGAGCTGGGAGATGTTTTCATATTTATATGGCAAAATAATGAAAAATATAAGAACAGCCATACTGGGTCAGACCAAAGGTCCATCTAGGCCAGTATCCTGTCTTTCGACAGTGGCCAATGCCAGGTGCCCCAGAGGAAATGAACAGAACAGGTAACCATCAAGTGATCCATCCCATCGCCCATTCCCAGTGTTCGGCAAACAGAGGTTAGGGGCACCATCCCTGCCCATCCTGGCTAACAGCCATTGATGAACCTATCCCCCATGAATTTATCTAGTTCTTTTTTGAACCCTGTCGAACCCTGTCTTGCCATGTTGAGCATACCAAGGCAGATTTATGGATATCAAATATCTTAAGTGGTATCTTTATTTATGTACCCTTGAACCTTCATTCTGAGTAGTTTTACAAAATATTCAGTCTACAGGCACAAAGATCTCTTGCTATTTGTTAGAGCTAACTAAATGTCAGAATTTCCATCCCACTGGAAATTCCAGCAGTTCAACATTTGTTTTCATCCTGCACTGGAACAAAAAGTTGAAATATTGACTTTTTTTTTACGGAATGAAAAGTTCAGAAAAATTTCAATTCATAAATATTGAGACATTTAGTTTTGAGGCAGTTCAGCATTAAACTATATCGGTCTCTGATGCCATAATGCCTCATGGGAGTTGTCATTTGAGTGCCTCATACCCTCTTTCCTACCTGTGGGCTGAGCTCCTGGGTCAGACTACCCCCATATGACTAAGAATAATCAGACATTTTTCATATGATATCCTCCAACATACTAAAGCCAAATATCCTAGGACTTACTTTCAAAGAATTCTATTAGAGTATCTCCTGGCAGAGACATTCCTATTTAATCTAGCAGTTGAAGCTACATTTTAAAAAATACCTGGGTAATATCATTGCTTTAGTAGCTGAGATATAAAGTTATATACCCATCAAAGGGCTCCGATGGCATCAAACTGTATTTCATAACAGCAGCCCTGAAATGTCACTGTTTTCCTATTCAAATTTTTTTCAATCATTCCGTTATCTCTATATATTGGTTAATTACTATATCATCCTTTGTTTTCCTTATTTCTCTGTCATGCGCTGGATACTTCTGCTACCCTCTTGTTCATTTGAAAAAACAAAATCAGTAAAAAAGAATTTACAAGTAGCTATGTTTGCTTGGCAAACCAGTCTTGCTTTGGGGAATAACAATTTTAACTTTTAAGTTTTGTGGTGAATAGACTACCTCCAGAATACTGTTGATAAACAAGTTGGATACAGTTCTACAGAATACTTAAAACATTTCCTTTTCCACAAAAGACTTAAAAGCTGAATAAAAGTGTTGCAAACAAAGAAAAATGGAAGAATTATGAGGTTCTCATTTCTAGGAATCAACCATGACTGCAAAGGATACACGATTTGACCTAAAACCCATTTATATAATTGGGAGTCTCTCCATTGACTTCAGTGGGCCTCGGGTGAGTCCCAAATTCCGATTATTAGGTTAATCTCAGATATAACAATACTAGAAGGCACCAAAGTTTATCTGAACTAAAGATGCACACCACAGTGATCACTGCAACTCTGTGATACTTTGTTCCTCTGTCAAGAGCAGGCACTAGAAACATATTATGGACCAAATCCTGCTTCCACTGAAGTCAGTAGTAAAATGTTCTCTAACAATTAGGAGGATCCTATGCTGTGCTGTACAAACCACGAGGGGAGCACATACTGTGCTGCACAGAGGCAATATGCAGAGAAATGAAGAGATGGGAGAACCATACTCTGGGGTACAAAATCATTCGTGTTCACAAAACAAAAATAAAAGTTAGTTACAAGTTGTTATTACTACAAGGTGTCCTTAAGTGAGAAATAAATAGTGTGTTTTATGACTAAATAGACACTTCACTTTTTGGCATGAGTAAATTTTTTAAAAAGGTAAATATTCAGACTCACAGACCCATCTATTAGTGTATTCCCATACACTGTCAGTTTTCAAACCCACAGGGGACTCATTTTTCCACTATTAAATCCAGGCAACATCTCTCTCTGCTATGATCTTTATTTGTATCACAGTATGGGCTATTATAAATGTTGTTTTGATTTGACTATTTTGATGGGAAAAGTTTGACACCCATTTAGCCATTCTTTTCTGTGGAACACTTGGCAAACATCCAGGAATGACTAAATGGTCTGTATGTCACGGGAGATGCCTATGTTCTTACCGTAAGTGAAATGCAAGCATCAGAGAGAGAAGTTGCACTCTCATCTTTTACTCCCCCCTCCTCTCTCATGCTTTGTGTGTGTGTCTTGTTTCTTCTTAAGGATCACAGAGATTAAAGCCAGAATGGACCATCAGATCATCTAGTGTGACCTCCTGTATATCATAGGCCATAAACACCACCTAGCACCCACACACTAAACCCAACAACTGAAATTAGACCAAAGTATTACAGCCCTCAGGAGACTAAGTGATTGCATGCCATAGGCAGAGAATAGGAGGTACTGAGGTGCACCAATGCCTGAGGCCCCTGCAGTGGGAGGGAACAGATGGTGATATATACCTAGATGATCCTGGCAAATGACTCGTGCCCCACACTGCAAAGGAAGGGTTAAAAACCCAAGGTCACTACCAATCTGACTGGGGAGGAGGGGGGAAATCCTTACTGACCACCCCTCTATATGGCAAACAGTTAGACTCTGAGCATGCGCGCAAGAACCAGCCAGCCAAGCGCCTGAGAGAGAGAATTCTTAGTACCAGCTCAGAGCACTGGCTCACCCCATCCAGTGTCCCAAATCCAGTCATGGACATCCCTGAAGCTTCAGAGGAAAGAGACAAAAATGAAAAATAAAAGCAGAATAAAAGCAGGGGGGTGGGGAGAATGGGGTTCCTCCCTGAGCCTTGAAGGTGACCATCTGAAGCCCTAAAGCATGAGATTTTAGGAACATTAGACACATACTGGAAGGGACCCCTAGATCTGCCAAGCGCTGCCTCCCACTATCACGAGCAACCCCACCATACAATCTCACTCTTAAATCCATCCCACTCTCTCTTCAAATTAATTAAGTTGCTTGCCCCCACAACTCCTACTGGGCGGTTGTTCCAAAACCCCACTCCTCTGAGAGTTAGAAACCTTCTTCAAATTTCATGGACAGTGAATACCCATTTGTTCTTATGCCAACATGGTCTTTTATCTTAAATAGCTCTTCACCCTCTCTGGTGTTTACCTCCCTGATGTATTTAGACAGAAGAAACAAAGCCAGACTTTGACAATAGAGTTTAAGAGCTACCACCTAAACTGACAGTCCCTTCCCCCACACCAGAAGGGCATTTGATGCTATTTGAGAAATGATCCAGCAAATATTTTTCTCTTTAAAAGGCTCAATACAAATAATGGGATGGGGGAGAGGAGTGGGTTTGTTAAAGTGAAGATTTACTTTATTTTTTCTGTTTAAAATGATTTGTTTAAAATTATTTTGTCTTCCTAGGTGTTTATTAAAATAAATTCTTGTTTGATGAAATACAAGTGAAACCAAGTCCCTAACAACAAAAACCCAATCCCAAATTATCAGTGATGTTCTGGCAGTAAGAAAATTAACAGTATAACAAGAAAACTATAACACCCTAAAAACCCTAGCCAATTTTCAGAGTGAAACAAAAGTAAGGTGTAGAACTTGCTTGAATTTATGGTCTGTACTAGTCCACTAAGACTTACGTGAGGTACATTTTATGAGAGGAAATAAGATATACAGTATTGGTAAAATTCTTCAGTCCTCTAGATTCCCAAAGTAATGCCCAGTTCTATTCTATGCTATACAGGAGAGTAAGGGAAAGAGTGTACTATGCTGACACACACACGTATCACTACTTTCCACAGAAACAGATAAAAATTTGTCTAGCATTATAGGTGACACATTTGTTTAAATGTTAGAGTAAAATAACACATGCCTCTCATTGTGTACAGCTGTATAAGGAAGCACAGATCTGGATACAAGTTAATTAAAATTGTATATCATTTTTAAGGAAACGTTTGGTGCCACAATGCCTACAATGTCAATTCAATTTAACCATTATAGTCTACAATAATAATTACTGGGAACTCCAGGAAACCACACAACACTAAGTCTGCTTGCAAAAAGACTTACAAGAATATAAATTACACTTTTTTTCCTGCAACAAGGAACAAATAACCCTTACCAAGGATTATTCATTCCCTATCACAAGAACACTCGGATTGCTAAAATAAAATAGACCAAAAAACTGAACAATGGAAACTAAGAAAGAATAAGTTACAAGAACATGTCACAAGCCTTTCCAAGGGTGTTTTTATCCAACCTTGTGGTTGGTTCTATTATGTGTGCTAGGTCAAGAGCAACTAAGCTTGACAATTATTTCAGCTCAGACATCTGCAAAGGTTCCGTGTTGCCAGAAAATCTGATGTTCTACAAGTAAAACTTGTAACATTAAAACTTTGGGCCTGTCAGGTTGTGTGGAATGAAAGCCGTGTGTAAACATTGTATATGCTGAGACAAACACAGACAATCAAACGCAGAGATGAAAGAAGACTTCCTTGGCAATTTACAGTACTGTAACGGCATTTTGAAACAGCACAGGCCAAACAATGTATTTTAATAAAACTCATTTGTTCCCCCATACAAAAACCATGGACATCGGTCACACAATTAACATTAATCACACTTTTCTTCTAAACATTTATGAGAGATACTTACCATGGTATCTATAGCACAACCTCAGAAAAAAATATTAAACTGCCAATTATTTCAACCAAACATAAAATAGTTATGCAACCATGTTTGGTATCCCTATCCAAGACTAACTACTAGACTGAATCAGTGTACTATACAGGAACAAGACATTTTGTGAGGACTATTAATACCAAATCTTTCAGGAAAAAGTGGAGTATTTTGGCAGAGTAAACGCATTTCCAAGCAAGAATAGTCCAAAAGGAAGTAAGGGATCCGGATGCCAAATACAAATAAAGGAACACTTGTAAACAGCCAGTACATATTTCCATTCTTTGGAGGGTGTACCTGGATTCTTTAAAGAGTGTGTGTGTGTGTGTGTGTGTGTGCATGCGTGTGTGCGTGCGTGTGTGTGTACCTATGGTGGCAGTCCATTCAAAACTTTAAACAAATGTAATGTAACTGTTTTGAAAAAGTTCCTCACTTAACAATAGACTAGGCTCAATGACTGCCTTCCTGCTTACTGCTCCATTTGTTTCCTGGTTCCTGCTCCCCAAATTCAGTGTTCCAGTTTGTGTGTGTGTGTGTGTGTGCGTACATACACATAGCACGGGTGCATGCAGTTACTCAGGACTTGCTGCTACATACCTGCCCTTTGGACTATAATTATATTTTATTCAGACTGTTGCTAACTTAACTGGTGATTTCATGTTTTGATTGGTGTACCTACCTGCATGTCTTGCTTCAATTTCCTTGTGTTTTAGGATTGCTACTCTGGGGAACATCAGAGCGTAACACAAGGAGTTAAATGTTTTTACAAACAAAATGAGTCAGTCTGTAATCATCCACAAGCACAGAAGCCTGTCCTGCTCCCAAGGAAGAGAGAGTGGGAGTTTAGTCATTGACTTAAATGGAAGCAGGATTATGCCCCCTTATTTTGTTGCACTAATAGAGTTCTTGCTCCACACACAGAAGGATGATATCAGCATATCAGCTCAGATAGCTAGTACAGTGCTCTATGCCTCAAATAGGACAACTCAATAACAAACATGAGGAAAGGGTTTTCCATAAAGAGTATGGATAGGATGGTGTACTGGGAAAAAAAATCTTTCATTTCAGATAGACCCATCTTCAGTAGTTGAAGACACACCTGGAAAAAATTTGAAAACATTTTAAAGGCACTAAAATCTTTAAACCACTTTTTGCCTTTAAGGGAACATTGACACTGCAATAAAAGACCTGCAGCATGGCCGCCACTAGCCTAGGTCAGCTGACTCATGTTTGCAAGGCTAAAAACTGCAGTGTAGACATTTGGGTTCAAGTTGGAGCCTGGGCTCTGGAACCCCGCAAGGCGGTTGGACCTCACAGCCCATGCTCCAACCCTGAGCCCAAATGTCTACACGTATGGTTGCCATACTTCAGGTTCTCAAAGAAAGGACATTGATGGAAAGGAGACCTGTGGGGCTCTGGAGGGTTGTGTACTGGGAGCAGTACCTGAGGGGTGCTGGAGAGGTATTTGGGGGGCGCTGGGGTACTGCAGCGGGAGGTGAGGGGCAGTATCGCTCCCTGTGACGGTGGTAGGGTGGCTGGCGCAAGCCCAGAATGCAGCAACAGCTGTCCATCAGCGCTTCCCTACTGGACCCCTTCCCCAGGGCTGGAAGCCAGGGCCTGGTTGGGCAGGATCTGGCAGCTGTGGCTGCAGGGGAATGGACCAATCGGCTGCGGATGCAGGGAGGGACCAATTGGGAAGCGGACCAATCGGGGCTCTTTCTGAACTGCAACATCTGCTCTGCAAAAATCCTGGACATTGCCTGTTATTTGTAAAATCCACCCAGACAGAAAACGGAGAATCAAAAGAGAGGCAATGTCCAGGAAAACCCAGACGTATGATAACCCTATCTACACTGCAATTTTCAGCCACACAAGCCTGGATCAGCTGACTCAGGCTGTGAGATTCAGTGCATGGATTTTCTATTGCAGTGTAGATGTAACAGTAGTTTTCAGAGCTGGCTGTTATCTGTCTAAATCTGAGCTGAATATATTGTGTCTCTGTATTCACTGCTGACAACAATGGGTGGTGCAGCCTTGCAAAATTCTACTTATTCACCTCACCTGGAGTATATAATTTTTTTTATGGGGAAGTAAAATATCATTCTTCTCTTTTACGATCATGGTAAACATAGCAGGCAGTAGACTGTGTTCCTGAATGTCATGACAATTGCGCAAGGCTGTAGTAGTGTCAGCATGCATTACTGTCTATACTCCCTGTGCACTGGATGATTGTATAGGGTATGGGAGATACAGCATTTGAAATTTGGTGCACTGATTACCCAAAGAAAGGAAGAGAGTTTTTGTTGTTTTTAAAAAGAAGCACGATTTCCTTTTCCTACAACATCACTAATAGTTAAATCACATATCCTTATCACAAAATAAAAAAGGAAAAAATAACTTCATGCAGTTGTTTGAAACTTTTGCATATTTTGAATATACATCCTTTCACTTTAAAAGTGAGGGGCGCCCTTAGCGCAAGCAACCTTCACTCAAAATGACAGAAATGATGACAGATGCTAGCATGCTAGCTATACCATTTTAAAATTGATGAGGTAAGTATGCAAAGGGAGAGATGTTATGATTCTGTTTTCTGCCTACTGAATCTTTAAATTCTCATGTTATGCTCTTTGTGTATGGAAAACATAACAAGTGCCTCTTTTCTTTTAATGAGCTATGATACTGTAATACAGTCACGATCTCATGCTGAAGTTCATACACATTCTAGTTTCCTCACCAAATAGAAATATAACATGACTAACAATAACCCGTGGTAATAAGCCTTTTATGCTTGTGAATTTGCATGAACATTTATACCAGTGGTGGGCAACCTGCAGTCCGCGGGCTACATGCAGCCCATCAGTGTAATCCGCTGGCAGGCAGCGAGACAGTTTGTTTACATTGACTGTCCGCAGGCACGGCCGCCCGCAGCTCCCAGTGGCCGCGGTTTGCCATTCCCAGCCAATGGGAGCTGCGGATGGTCGTGCCTGCAGACAGTCAATGTAAACAAACCGTCTTGCTGCCTACCAGTGGATTACCCTGACGGGCCACAGGTTGCCCACCACTGATTTATACTGTCTCCAGGCTGCAACCAATATGGGGTGACATGGTCACACATAGTGAACAGCTCTGCCATTCTGTCCAATATGAGCTATTGTGTAGAATCACATTGTAAAAGGACAAGTAGCTACACAAACATACCATATTACATAGAGAGTATGCACTAGTTCTTATAAAGGACATATTTCTAAAACAGTAGCAGCAAGTCCATCAGTTGGTACACATTCCTAATGCTGATTCTTGTATTTTAAATTTGGCCTCTGTTCAAACAGGATTCTCCCACACACACATGTCCCACTCCCACCCCCTAAAATCACTTATTGAGGACCTTCTGATGCCACCATTTTAAAAAGAGTTGGGTCGACAGGTCACACAGAAGCTAGGCATAGGCCATACCTGTCAAGTGATGGCATTGCACAGTGCACAAATAGATCTCACCAGTACACGTTCTTATTTTATTTTTGTGCAGCACAAAAGGGAGCCACAGTCCTCACCTTGGTCTCTGGATCCTACTGTAATGACATTATTAATAATGTATCACAAACTACAGCAACTGCAAAGGAAAAAAGCACACAGTACAAGGTATTTGTATATTCGTGTAATGAGGGAAGTTGTGGGAGTTTCCATTTAGCAACTAAAACCGAGAGCTGGTGTTCTGGGTTCTCAGTATGGGTCCCTGTCTGCAGGCTCCAATGAGGGAGATTACATAGAAGAAAACCTTACCAAGAAGAGAACAAGATCATAAGAGAGAAAGTTGGCTACAAACACTTGTGTGGCTGCTTCTGCTCCGTGTTAAGTTCATCTCATGAAACTGAACATCTCTATGGAACACCAAGGAACACACTAGAGACTTATGAAATAACACCACACACATTGACACAGCCTGTAAAAAGTGATAGAATTTCTGTGTCATTTCTCCACTGCCTCTGCCACTCTGGGGCAAAGGGGAGACCTCAGATTTTCTTTCAGAACCCCAAGTGTCAGTGTTTCCACCACCACCCTTTCCCAGTAACCATTTCAGGCAGAATACCACCACCAGGGGCTAGCACCACTACCCCAGCTTATACCAGTGCAGACCCCTGGAGTGAATCTGGACCCATCACCAGAAGAGATCATCAGAGAGCAATGTAGGGCACATCCCCCATTCTAAACAAGAGAGTCAAACTAGAGTAAATCTTCTGCAAGATTCACAGTTCAAACTATAGACAGTGTTGACCTTTTCATATTGAGGACTGGGTAACCCAAGCCAGGCAAACTCAATGAGCCTCCCTGTCAGTGGAAGTTACAATGGCAGACATATGGTAGGAAAGACTGATGGTGGAAGACTGAAGGCAGGCTGTGGCCACCTGCAGCAAAGATGGCCAATTGCTACCTGCTCACGTGCCAGAGTATTCTCTCAGCATAAAGCCAGTGCTGGCTTTGTAACAAACCAAAGGATCCTGCTTACCAGAGGTAATGTTGAGCACACCACTTTAGTACCTTTGGTGTTCTACTGATATACTGTATAGCATATATCCATGATTCTACACATATAGCATACACCCAAGACACTACAGATAGAGAATGAGCAGAAATCCACAAATACATACACCCTATCACCAGACAGATAGAGAATGAGCAGAAATCCACAAATATATACACCCTATCACCAGCACATTTCATAGCAGTTCTAATGAACAAGTGGAATTTCCTGCTGATAGAACTGTAAACCATTGTTTCCAGCCCACTAGCACCTGTAGGCTTTGAAACATGAACATTCTTAAGTCCTTGCTGTATTTACCAAGTGCTTCTCATTAGGTGACTATCTCTTTATCAAACAGAAACTCTACTCATATGATACACAATCATAATATTTAGTGAGATAAAAGAATGGAAATAGTTACGAACAAAGCTTCATTCATAAGAGACTGTACAATCAAATTGTTTAATTAGTTCTGAAAGTCAGATTCATAGTGTTAAAGCTCATTCTTTACAGTGTTAAAGCTCAGGATTTATATAACAGCACTAACTAGAACTCCCTCTTCCTAATTACACTATGTGTTATTTGTACTGTAAATTATACAGTGTTGCTGTAAAAATGTGACAGTGTTTGAAAATCATCTCTGTGTCAGAGCCATGTTAAAGCCAATAATCTCCAAATACCATTCCAACCTTTCCTTAAGCCTTATTGAGTTTGGATGTTGCCTGTGTATACACAAGCATCACATGCATTTTACAGCGCTTTACAGTCTATGTGTGTGTGTATTTTATACACGCACACACACACACACACAGAGCAGGAGTGTATATATGTACTCTGAATGCGGACAGCCTCCATCTCTTCAGCCTCCAGGGGCAGGCACATCCAGAAAGAGCAGCTGAGTTCAGCCACTCCCTCTCACGACATCACCATTTGATACTTGTTAAAATTCTGTTTATGTTGTCATAGTAATCGCAACCTACAGCTCGAACACTCACTGCCCAGCCACCCTCCCACAGCCCTGACTCACCAGCCGATCCAGTTCATTGCCACCTGCCGTTCCTCCCTGGCTCTGACTCTCACCAACCGATCCAGCTCTCTGCCACGCAGCCACTCCCCCATGGCTCTGACTCTCATTAGCCAATCCAGCTCATTGCCACCTACCGCTCCTCCATGGCTCTGACTCTCACCAACCTATCCAGCTCATTGCCACCCGGCCACTCCCCCGTGGCTCTGACTCTCACCAGGCGATCCAGCTCTCTGCCACTTGACTGCTGTCTTTCCCAATTCCTCTCATTTTCCCTTTTTCTTCTACCACGAGCTCCACCTCCTTTCTCCCTCTCCCCATTCTGACCCAACAAACCTAGCCCCGCTCCAGATCTTCTTTTGCCATTTCCTTGCATCTGGTGACATTTCCCACAACCCTGGACCTCCATCTGTCCTCACCCTCTTCACTCCTCATCGCCTTCACACAGTGGACCCTGTCTCTCAACCCTGTTGGGTTGGCTGGGTGGACCTAGTGATAGGAGAGAGCAAAGGAGCTGAGGGTGTTGAGTGGGAAGAGATTCAGCAAATGAGTTGATGGAGGAGAGGGAAGAGAGGGCTGGGTGGAGGGCAGGAAATGGGATATTTCAAATCAGCTGCAGCACAGTATTATCACCTACAAAATCCACTAATCAAAAAGATGCTGGCAAGCTGCCACTATTGCTAACTCGTGTGGTATTAAACTAAGGCCTATACTGAAGGGTCAGTATCAACTCACAACTCAATGGTAAAACTGTGTTGGAGGGAAAGTAAAATGAGTGAAAACTTGCAATAGTAATATTCCTATATGAGTAAAACAAAAATAGGAATTACCTTCCCATACTCTCTCCACCACCCCTTCTCCTTCTCCATCAATAATTCCACCATCCTTCCCTTTACCCAGGCTCATTACCTCATTGTCTGCCCCTTTGACTCAATATCCAACACCCATCCAGTGCATAGTTTTCACATTGCCACTTAGGTCACATCGGAATCTGGCTATAGAGTGTAGATTTAGGGTCAGACGACCCAGGCAACCACCTGGGGTGCCGGACTTAGAAAGCGCAGGGCTCAGGGTGTTGGCTTTGTTGTTAGCCATGAAAGGGAAAATAGAATGTTTGGTTTGGTAGAGCTCCTTGGGAAATACGATAATGTCATGAGTGAGCACCTACATCGAGTAGTTCATAAAGAAGCTATGGACCATTACTGCAGCAAAACAATTCAAAACAAAGTGACTGACCTTATGACAAGGAAGATGCTTGATAACATACTGATTGGCTCAGCAAAGTGAAATATTATGCTGTAATAATGGACAGCACTCCCAACATTAGTCACACTGAAAAGATATCACTTACAGTAAGATTTGTTGACAACGAGGATGACTGTTTCCAAGTACAGGAACACTTGATCTGTTTCCAGTCTGTGGACGACTACTGAAAAAGGCCCAACAGAATTGTTTTTGAGTGTTTTGAATGAGAATAAAATAAAGCTTCAGGACTGCCTTGGCCAAGGCTACGGCAATCGTGCAAAAATGAAGGGAAGAAACAGTGGTGTCCAACATGGGCAACGGGTGAACCCCCCCTTCAGAGAAGCTAGCCCATGGCCTCGTCCCTTCTGCCTGAGGCCCTATTTCCTATCCACTGGAGCCCATGCCCCCCACCGCCAGAGTCATGAGCCTCCCCGCAGCCAAGGGAGCCCTGGCCAGCCCACCCCAGCTGCGCTAGCTTAGCCCAAGCATCAGCCCAACCCTGGAGCTGGCCTGAGCTGCCCTGGACTGCCGGCCCAACCCCCTGGGCTGGCCCAAGCCACCAGCCTGACCCCCAGGCTGGCCCGAGCCACCCCAGGCTGCCCAAGTTCTTGGCCACTGGTCCAAGCCCCAAGCTCCAGGCCAACGGCTAGAGCTGAGTGCCTACTGGCTTCAGGGGAGAGGGGGAGTGAGGGTGTGGCCTCAAGGTGGAGTGTGGGTGAGGCCACGGCCTGCATTAGAGGGGGCTTAGCCTCCCCTGGCTTTTGATACCCACTGCCTATGGCGTCTAGGCAAGGATACTTGCACTGAATCCAAGAGCTTTCTCCATGCCTTGTGGCTGCCATTCCCTCAACCTGGTTGTGTCAGATGCAGTGGCATCTTCTTTAGATTCATTATCTCTCTTTGGAATACTGCAAAGGATATACGTCCTGTTTTCAGCATCAACTATCATGTGGAAGATCCTCAAGGACAATGTTACAAATCTGACCACGAAGCCACGAAGTGACACTCGCTGGGAGAGCCACATTGACAGTGTAAGGCCAGTGCGATACCAAGTGACTGAGGTTTATGATGCCCTGATGGAATTGGCTCAGTCAAGTAAAGCCGAGGCCAGAATCCGACACGAGGCACAAAGCCTGGCAAACCAGATCACTAACTTCAAATGATTGATCTCAATTGTGGTTTGGCACCATATCCTGTTCCAAGCAAACATTGTAAGCAAGGCATTACAAACTCAGTCAATGGACATCTTGACTGCTACTACTTTGATGAGAAGCTGCCTTGATTTTTTTGTAGCCTACAGAGACAATGGATTTAAAGATGACATCATGGCTGTGAAAGAAATGGCAGAAAACTTAGGAGTTGAGCCTCTCTTCAAGGTAACACGTAGTCATCAGAAGAAGAGACAGTTTGGTTAAGAGGGCATAGATGAGGCGATGGGAAGCTCGAAAGAAAAATTCAAGAGGGAGGTTTTTTGCTTGCTCATTGACACTACCTGAATGTCCACTGAAGAAAAGTTTGGACAAATGAAGCACCATGAAAAGACCTGGGAGGTTTGTATGACCTTAGTAAGCTGCCCGCAGACAGGAAAATGATCTTGAACAATTGTACACACCTTCACTGGATGCTGACACATGGGGAATGTTCAGATATCAATGATAAAGACCTCCATGTCAAATTGGACAACATACATCAAATTTTGCCACACGGGAAGCATTCTCCACTCCAAGTTCTCCAGTTCATTCATGATGCAGAGCTGAAGGATACTTTTCCTAATGTGTGGATAGCTTTGAGGATTCTGCTCATGTTGCCAATCAAAGTCGCGAGTGGTGAGCACAACTTTTTGAAGCTCTATAAAACATATCTTCAATTGATGATGACTGATGACTGACTGACATCGCTTGCTATTTTATCGCTTGAAAATGTCATTGGCCAGCCTTTGGATCTCTCTGACACTGTGCTTCAGTTTGTGAGAGCAAAGGCGAGAAAAGCAACTTTTTGAACTAAAGGATTAGGGTTCTCACTTACTGTAACACTATTTAATACTTGTTCACCTCATGTTGGTGCATAGCTCAATTTCTTGATGTGAGTACATTTCAGTTATTAAAATTAAAAGGTTTCTAAAAGATTAGTGGAAAAGAATTTTTATTTGCTTATATATGGCATGAATAAATACAGATTTACAGATCCTAGAGTGCAAATTTATCATCTTATATGACAGGGATGAATCATGCATGCAAACTGTGCATCGAAGTCATGAAATGGGCTAAAAATGTGATAAAAAATAAGGTATTCAAAAGTTTTTAACAAATGGAGCATGGACATCAAAGATGCTCCTTGCGTGAGGTGTCATTTGGTCTAGGGCCAGCCCTTGGTGTCATACACTGCACTATGTTTAATGAAGCCTAATGGTTTTTGGTTGGGAGCCATGTTTTCCTTGAGGAGGTATGTGCAGCACAAGACATACTGATGGCACTCAATAAACAGGAAAATTAATTCCCTTTACTAAGCTATTGACACCATTCAATGCAAATTCTGAACAGTAAATGTTTGATTACTGAAAGCCTCTTCCCAAGAGTCCATTTTGATTCTATTCAAAAACATTACCACCAAGTTTCTTTCAAAACATATGAAGTTTATTCTTATAAACCACTCAAAATAATGTAAGCAGACACAGAAAGGACACTTGCTCTTCACTCTAGGAATTGTTATTTGACTGAGGTAGGTTCTCTCCTTTTTGCTTCCATGAAGACTCAGGAAGAGGACACCTTCTGAGTCTCAAACATAATTTTTCTCTTGATTTTAGTAGCTCTTAGAACCAAGCCTTTAACTCTGAAATAAGGGACTCTGGAAGTCAATAGGCTGAAGCCACTTATTGTGTGTGTGTGTTGGGGGTGGGAGGAACGATGGAGAGGTGTAGTTTCCTTTTTAATGAAATCTGGCAGCATCTCTCAATGGAGGGTGTATCTTCAAAATCTCCCACCACTGAAAATCTAGACTAATGTATATTATCAAGCCAGCAGGGTATATGATCATGTCTTAGAAGCACAGCAATTGACAGCACAGGAACTGCTATAGACTTGTCAGACCAAGGATCTACCTAGTCTAGTGCCCAGTACCAGATGCTCAGAGGAAGATGCAAGAATCCCCAGTTACGGAAAAACCCACCAACAGGAGAAGTTTCTTTCTAACGCCAGGCATTGAGTGGTTATATCTCAGACATTCATATCCTATTCAGTGGAGCTGTTGATGTTCTGATTATTCATATAAATGTTTAAGATTTCTATTTAATTCTGCTAAGCTCTTGGTCTCAGTCACACCTTTTCAGTGAGTTCTACAGGTAAATTAATCCAAAATCCTTTTATGCGACTTCGAAGTCTGCTTCTTGGTGGGAGAGCACAGCCAGGCCAAGTCCCCAGAGTAATGACTCAGAGATGAGCTCCATATTGGAGAAGTGACATCCTGTAGGGGCCATACATAAGGGCCAAGTAACATCCATTTACCCATCTAAAAGTAACTATACTACAATCCTAATACTTTTAGCATTTTTCCTCTACTGTCTCCAATAGGTATTCCAACAAGAAATGATACATTACAGCACCTACTGGGAATATTTTTAAAAAATCTATGATCGCTACCTTGTGGCTTTGCAGCCCTTAACCCCCATACTACTGCACTTTTTATTGTGGTCTCTAGACTAATTCACCAAGTCAAAAGCTATCTTACCCTCAGCTGATGAAAGAGAGTCAGCATAAAGGCACTGATATTCAATGTACAGCTTCCATCAACTCTTTCAGCCAAGTGAAAAGGAGTTCTGCACTCACATATTATCATTTATTATGTATTACTATTTTCCTGAATTGTCTGTGTGTGTTTGAACAAAAAAGACTAATGCATTGACGTGCGTCATGCAATTACACAAGGCTTTTTAAAAGAGATATCCACTTAACAATTTCAAATTCTGGCAAGAGGTTTTTGTGCACAACTAATACCCAAATCAGGCACATCCCCATTCTCCACAAGCAAGGCATTGGGGAGGCAAGGGCCCAGTTGTAAAACTGGCATATTGCTTGCAGTCACTTTAGTCACCATGCCTCAGTGGGTCACAACTGAGAATATCAGATTCAGGACAAACTGCTAAGAAATAGGGCAAACACACCCCAAAATTGGTGGTTATTTTCCCATAAAATATACCAAACCAGCAACATCTCACCACACTGACTGACAAGAAGTCAGAAATGCAGTCTCCTTAGGTATCTCAGTCCTTGTTTCAACACCCAGACACAAGACTTAATGATGAGTGGTTATTTAAAACCAACTTCATCAAACAAAGGGTTCCACTGATCCCAAAGGACCAGCCACATACCCAAGACAATATATAACTCAGATCTTACCCAATAATCATGCTGTTGCCAATCCTTCAGCATCTAATATCTAAAGGTTTATTTATAAGCGAAAAGAAAGAGGTGAGAGTTAAAATGGTCAAAGGAATCAAATACATACAATAATTGCAAAGTTCTTGGATCAGGTTTTTAGCAGTGATGGAATAAACTGCTGGCTTGTTAAGTCTCTGGCTGCTTCCAAAAGACTGGAAGGTCCTCAGTCCCTTGGTTAGAATGTTCCCATTAGTATAAGTCCATAGTCCAGAGATCAGAGCAGGAAAGAGGCAAAATGGAGATGTTTCCAGGGCCTTTTATATTTCTGCCATATGGTGGGTCTGCTCTCAGTACAGTCAGTGTAAAAGTACAGGCACAAGATGGAGTCCAGCGTCACATGAGCTGGTCACATGCCCTTGCATGTTTCAATGAATCATAGCAGGGGCCATTATGCATATTCTGGCTAAAACGTCCACAGGAAAGTCCATCAGGTGGGGATAAGCTTCTGCCATGGCCCATTGTGTTTGTTGATGGGCCATCAACTTTAATAGTCCATTCACAATGTTCTGGCTAGACTAGATGTAAACTACCTTGTGGGTGTTACCACAGGAGCAAACACATTTGAAATACTGGTACATAATCAATATTCATAACTTCAGACACAAAAATGAGAGATGCATACAAACACAATAATCATAGCAAATCAAAACTTTTCCATTGACTCCTTACATGACATACTTTGCATCAGATTTGTTGCAGCTGTGTAACAGTGATAGCAACAATGATATACGTAGTCATATTTTAATCAGATAACATCACAATTTGTTCTTTGCACCGTCTGCAAAGAAGAAAAAATGAGGCCATATTTCACCAACCTCTCTCTACCTCTCAGAGCAGGGTATTCTGGCTAACCTTCACCTTTGACTGTGTAGGAGAAATTAGTGGTTAAGAAAAGGGATCTTTTAATCCTTCCTCACAGATCAATCCCTCCAGCTGCCTAATCTTTTAGTTGCTGGTCCTGGATCTCCCTCCCGTTTCTCTACATCTTTCTAGGATTGGGGTATCCAGAACTAAATAGAGGTTCCACTGCAGACTTACGCAGCCATGCAGGCGGGTTCGTTAACTCTCTCCTCCAGTATATGATACCTCTGCAAGCAGCCAAACATCATATGGACTTTTTTATTGACATGTTGTCTTGTATGCTCATGTACAGTTTGGTGTTCTCTTTCATCCCTATGGTAGCCTCTTAAGCATGACTCATTTTCATGTTTCCCCGCTGTAGCAGAGCAGTCTGTCCCTTTAAGGGCCTGCAGAATCATGGAACAGCAAACTGGCCTCAGGAGAAGCCTAACAGGCAGGAGTTCAGAATCAGCTGATCCAGCTAAGCAGCAGCTAATGATTGGCTGATTCCCAGCTGGAACATATAAGTAAAGACCCAGCTTTCAAAGGGAGGGAGGGTCAGGAGAGGGACACTTTCCTGAGCAGCAGTTTTATTATTTGGCATATGCAATCCGGTCAAGCCAAGCCACAGTGTTCGTAATGATGTTCCAGGCCCAAAGACCTCCAGGAAGTTGAGTCATTTTGGAGTCCTCAACAAATGTGTGTCATGGTTTGTGACTGTCCACACTGACTGTCTCTAAAATGCCACTCAAATTCCACTGCAGCACAAATTCCATCTCCGGTACAAAACCTTTTCAGAAGGCACCATTGCCTTTGCAGTAAATCAAATCCAGGTTGATGCTGAGTGGAGTCTGAACAAGATAATTATTTGGCACTTTCTCTGTGGACCATGAAGCCCACAACATGTCTTTTACCGTAAATCCCTTATCCGGTAAACTTATCCACAATGGCCAACATGAGGGCAGACAACCATGTGGTGGATTAAACAAGATCCTAAGAGTGACAGAGTTGTAGTTGACCTGTCAATTTAAAGTGTCTTTCAGAGCAGATCCCAGGGTAACCTCTGGGGATCTTCTGCCTCAGTTTAGAGTCTCCGGCCCAGTCAGAGTTCAAACAGCAAAGAGAGAGATGGAAATTTTTCCTTTGACTTTATTTCCTTCATTCAGCTTCCAAGTCCACATGACAAGCTTCCTTGCAGGTAGCATTTTCAAGGTGAGATAGGGCCATTAACCAATCCTTTGTGTTTTGATGCTCCTTGATGGCCCATCTGATTTTGATCATCTTTCTGGATGGATGGGTGGTGGGAAGGATGATTCCTGTGCCTGAGTTCACTACTTCAGAGGAAACATTTTCAAAGTTATAAACCAAAACTTACATATTTTCTTAAGCCTGGAACACAGACATTACAAGTGAGATTAATGCATACAGCCACTCACAAGCATTTCATAGAGTCTAAACAATAAATATGTTCTTATGGGACTCATACCTATTTTGAGCAAAACTAACATACAGGTGAACTAGTCTGGTCTCTAACTATGACTTTGTCCGTCCTTAGCTAACGCCTGCAGTCTTGGCAAGAGCCAGTGTCACAGCTATTTCATTTTGTCTGCCATATTTCTAACCTCTGTTGGCCTATTTCGTTATTTCTCCTAGTCACTTAGCATCATTTGCAAAATTTACTTCACACACTTTTAAACTCCTCTTCCAGATCATTAATAAAGTTGTAAAATAACATCAGTCTCTTTGGCACCTCACTAGACACCTCCTTCCAGCTTGATTCATTGTAGTAAATCACTATACTTGTTTACAATCCCCCAGCCAATTTTCAGTCCACATGAAACTTCTCATATGAAAGCCAGTTTGAATGACTTCTGCAAGCAGGATTTCCTGAGATCCCATGCCAAATTCATCCCTAATGAAACTCAGCTGGCTTCAATGGATTTATACAAGGGATGAATTCGACCCAATGTGACAAATACTTTACTACAATCCAGATACTCTGAATCACAAAATAAACACCATCAATTAATTCTTGTTGTAGACAAAGGCTTGGAAAAATCCATCAGAATTAACAGACAACTCATATTTGCCACGACGATGACCCATTGCTGAGCTTTGGCAGTGCAAGCACAGATGCAGGCAGCTGTTCATGGTACCTGTTGCTAGTTAGCAGGCTGGCAGTGCCACCACATTTCTCACACTGGAGACTTCTTTCTGCCTAGCAATAAGCTGCTAGTTTGACCATTGCTTGCACTGACTGCTAAACAGTGTGAATAAGAAACCAGGCCCCAGGGCCTCCAGGACGCACCCTCAAAGGTTAGGAGGAGAGGGGGACTGTTAGGAATTAGGGCCTGCAGCTGGGCCTGGGATGACCGAGCTAACTGCAGTTGAAGCTCCTAATTGACCAGATCACCTCACTGGCTGAGCAGCGTTGCCAGGACTGCTCTTAAGTCCAGAATTAGCATTTGGCCTGTCACTGGTCAATGCACTCACCTATGGCTGGAATCTCTCCTGTGTCTGCCTTGCTCCCAGCCCTACTCCAACCCTTGCCCTAGCCTTGTCCTCAGCGATGCTCTTGTGGGGGCACCATTGGAGCACATTGCTATTGATGTTCGTGGGCCCTTGCCTGGGACCTAGACTCGCAATCAATACTTGGAGAAAGCTACTAGGGGAGAGGCTGTTCTAGATTTGATTTTGACAAATAGGGAGGAACTGGCTGAAAATTTGAAACTGGAAGGCAGCTTGGGTGAAAGTGATCATGAAATGATAGAGTTCATGATTCTAAGAAATGGTAGGAGGGAGAACAGCAAAATAAAGACAATGGATTTCAAGAAGGCAGACTTTAGCAAACTCAGGGATTTGGTAGGTAAGATCCCATGGGAAGCAAGTCTAAGGGGAAAAACAATTGAAGACAGTTGGCAGTTTTTCAAAGAGACATTATTAAGGGCACAAGAGCAAACTATCCCGCTGCGTAAGAAAGATAGGAAGTATGGCAAGAGACCACCTTGGCTTAACAAGGAGATTGTCAATGATCTAAAAATCAAAAAAGAGTCCTACAAAAAGTGGAGAAACTAGGTCAAATTACAAAGGATGAATATAAACAAATAACACAATATGTAGGGACAAAATTAGAAAGGTGAAGGCATAAAACAAGATCAAACTAGCTAGAGACATAAAAGGTAACAAGAAAACATTCTACAAATACATTAAAAGCAAGAGGAAAACCAAGGACAGAGTCCAGAGAAGAGCAACAAAAATGATTAAAGGTCTAGAAAATATGACCTATGAGGAGGCAAGATTGAAAAAATTGGGTTCCTTTAGTCTGGAAAAGAGAAGACTGAGAGGGGACACGTTAACAGTGTTCAAGTATGTAAAAGGTTGTTACAAGGAGGAGGAAGAAAAATTGTTTTTCTTAGCCTCTGAGGATAGGACAAGAAGCACTGGGCTTAAATTGCTGCAAGGGAGGTTTAGGCTGGACATTAGGAAAAACTTCCTAATTGTCAGGGTGCTTAAGCACTGGAATAAATTGCCCAGGGAGATTGTGGCATCTCCATCACTGGAGATTTTTAAGAGCAGGTGGGACAAATACCTGTCGGGGATGTTCTAGATAATACTTAGTCCTGCCATGAGTGCAGGGAACAGGACTAGATGACCTCTCAAGGTCCCTTCTAGTCCTATGATTCTGTGATAGCTATGGACTACTTCACAAAATGACCTGAGTCTTATCCAATCAGAAATCTAGAGGCAGTGACTGTAGCAAGGGTCCTTATGAATGAATTTTTCACTACATTTGGAGCCCCAGGTGAGTTACACAAGATCAAGGGAGAAACTTTGAATCCAAAGTGTTTCAACAAATTTTAGACACTATGCTGCAGAGGTTCACAGATGTGGGGTGAATAAGATTGTGTATGTACACACATACACACACAGCATGTATTTGCAGAGGTACATATTATACCCACATTAGCAATCTAAAATCTCCATTCTGAATGAAGTCAAAACCAGGTACATTCACTGAAACTATAATTAAATGATATTGGTATATTTGCAAATGTAAAAATGCTTTAAAATTATATACTGCACCTCTTTAAATACAACATGCTTCTTAATATACCTCACTGTGCCTACACGGTAACTTAAACTACATTTTTTTTGCTTAACTATTTTCACTTGAGGAGGTTTGTTGGGTGAATTGTATTAGAGCCCAACCCTATAATATTAGTGAAAACAAAGCCTCTGAATCATATCCACCTGTTCCCTATCCTCCTAAACAAAATATTAGTATTACTGTAGTTTATGGCAAAATAAATCTTTAGACATTTCCTTGGCACTAAAACCATTTTTTCTACTCTTTCTTATCTCCCCTCATTTCTCTGCCCTTCTAATGATTATTGCTCTGTCTTCACAGCTCTGCCATGCCTTTTCTAAAGCTTCTCCCTATATCTCTCTGCTTTTCATGAAAGCAATTATTTCTGACAGCATCTTGTCTCAAAGACAGCAACTTTCATTAAATCTGGTGTACTGAGTAGCAAAGAAGAAGCTGGACAGAAAGCAGCAAGACAGAAATGGAAAGATTCTTTAACTACCAGTACTTCACTTTTGCTATACACACAGCTATGCCTGATATAACACACACTTAAAATTTGGGGCTGAGTGGATCTTTGGCTTACAAATGTATCACACACTTGTGTGTGCACAAATCCCATATCTGAATGTGCATGCACAAACCCAATTAGCTCACACTTGTTTGAGGGAGAGGTTGCCCCTCTGCCATAAGCTGGGTGTTCACTCACACCTCTCTTCAAAAATATGAACTCTATTGCATCTCTTATGCTGCTTTTTGTGCATGTTATATCTTGGGTTGCCAACCCACCAGGATTGTCCTGGAGTATCCAGGAATTAAAGATTAATCTTTAATTAAAGATTGTCATGTGAGGAAACTGCCAGGAATATGTCCAACCAAAATTGGCAACCCTAGTTATATCCAGTTGTTCTTTAGATTTCACAGGAATACCCATTTAAAAACAAGGCACAGGATTGTGTTGGAGGCAGGGTGTTGCAATGACTTAGCTACATAGGAAACATAGTCTGGTCAAGGAGTTCAGCCAATAGGAGAAGATGGGGGCATGAACTACAACTCCCATCAGGCACTGTGGTACCATAGGTAGATGCAGTTTAATGACAAACTGAATTGAAACATTCCTTTTTTGGTTCAGTTAACAAACCAGGGTGTTTTGATTCAGGTCAAACCCACCCAGAATGAAATATTTCATTTTGATTTTCCCAACAGAAAGTCTTTTTTTGACAAAAATCAAAGTTTGCCTGCAGAAAATTTTAATTTTGCAAAAAATTAATTTTCTGTCAAAAATCATTTCAACAGAAGATTCCCAACCAGCTGGCAACATTACCCTTAAATACTGTTGTACCACTGGACTGGATGCAAAGTGTGTGTGTGTCTGTGTGTGTGTACTTATATGGGAAGCTAGTTTCCACCTTAACAATCGTGTGTATGTGTGTGTGTGTATGGACTTATATGGGAAGCTAGTTTCCGCCTTAACAACTGGGTGACTACTCTCACTGTTACATAATTATTTGATTTACAGATATTTGCATTTCCAGTAATTCGCTGCACATTTCACAAAAAATTCAACACACTGTAAGTAATATTTTCCAAATATGAAAAGGTCAAGGCAGACAAAAATCTTTTCTTTTAACATGGTTGGCAACATTATCCCCAATACAGTATTTTTTTTTAGAGTAAAAAGCAAAACAAAAAATTATTCCTTAGTTGCCTTGACATGTTGATGACAGACAACTATAAATACATTATATAATGTAACAGAAGACCGTTTATTCATGACTGCTTAAGTGATGAAACCACATACATCAGAGGTTCTCAACCTTTTTCTTTCTGAGGCACCCCCAACGTGCTATAAAAACTCCACTGCTCACCTGTGTCACAACAACTATTTTTCTGCATATAAAGCCAGGGCCAACATTAGGGGGTAGCAACCAGGGCAATTGCCTGGGGCCCAATGCCACAGAGACCCCATGAAGCTACATTGCTCAGGCTTTGGCTTCAGCCCCGGGTGGCAGGGCTCAGGGCCCCAGGCTTCAGCCCCAAGCAGTGGAGCTTTGGCTTTTTGCCCTGGGCCCCAGAGAGTCTAATGCTGGCCATGCTTGGCAGACCCCCTGAAATCTGCTCGCAGCCCCGCAGCAGGCCCCGGGCCCCTGGTTGAGAACCACTGACATACATCATGATATTTATTTGGTTCCTTAGCTGTAGGAGTAGTTTAAGACACCAGCTGAATGATTCCAATCCGGACTACATACCTACATATATTTCACTATGATATAAAAGCTTTCAGGCAAATCTAGGGTGAGATTCTGAGTGCTTTTAGAGCTGCCATATGTGCAAAGGACTAGATATATCCCTATATAGTCACGTATGTGTCCAGCTGGAAAATTTGCACACTCACCTCCAGGAGCGCATGCAAAGTGCAAACCCATGCTTCACTAAAAATCAGACTCATGTTGAAAAATTTGCTGTTGTAGAGGTTTATAACCCACAACAGTATTTCCTTAACAGCATTTAACAAAATCCAAGTGCATTTCATCTTATGTGAGAAATCTGGAAGTAACTGAATCCATTCTTCACTGCATAGCAAGAATTATATGAGACTTTAATGCTAAATAAACAAACTGAGCATTGCCTATCTGTGATTCGGGACAAGTTTCCTTTTATAACGTAATTCTATCCCAATTTAGTCATATTGGTCCTTATCTTGTACCTACATTTTATGGACAACAAAAATTCATTCAAGAATATAATAATTTCAGTTCGGTCTTCATTCCAGTTATACCTTCATCTAAAGTTATATATTCTGTCCACCAGTGAATGTGTGTATAACACTATTTTTTTAAATAAATTATTTAAAAAAATAGTAAGGCCACAACAGAGATCAGGACCCCACTGTGCTACTGGGAATCAGCCGATACCGCTACTGCAGATAGAGCTGTAGAACTGGTGCTTTTCTTAGAACTTGAGTATATCACCAGAAAAACTGTTCTATCTGAACCTTTCTTTAAGAATCACCTTCTTAGGTGCAATTGCTGCCTACAGGTTATACTTATGCAGGGGACATTACAAAGTGCCAAAATATTTCAGTTTGGCATTCTGTAAGGACATGAATGAGATCAACAGGAGACTTAGATCTTCAGTGACTTAACTTAAAAATGAACTTGGAAGGGATTTCTGCAATATTTTTATAATGAAGGACCTCCATTTATATAAAATCATCCATTCTGAAAGATCCCAGTGCTCTACAGATTGAATGTAGAGAAGCCATTCCAACAACCATCAACAATATTCTTAGAAAGCAATGGTCTGTAGTGCCGAATGTCCATGACCACGTTGTACGGCAGTATTTCAGGTATCTAAAAGCTCCACACAGTTATTACTGACCTGTTGCAGCCAGGTTAATCATGTATGACCATGTGGCAGCCACCAGTCCATGGCAGGCAATGTCCCCTCCTGACCTCAAGTCTGCTGTTTGGGAACTTTATCTCCACAGTGAGCTATACGACCAAAGAATGCCAGCCAACAGTGACCAATGACGACTTCAGTCCTCCCAAGGCCAGTTCTAAATAATACATCTCTATTACTGATAAAATTAAACCCTCTTATGCCCAATAGTTGCTACAGGCAACACACATTAAATGCCTCCAGCCTCCTCATGTCTTTTTAAAGCAACTTCCATGTTTCAGATCCATAAAGAAGGGTCAGAAGTACACAGATTTGATCAATCCATATCTTTCTATATAATTTCACCTTTTTTTGGCTCCAGACCCTATGCAGGTCCTTCATGTCTAAGGCTGCTAAACCAATTCTCCTTAGGATGGATGGCTGTGCCCATTTGATGACAATTTACTGCTTAGATAGATGAAATCATCCACTACTTCAATGGTTTGTCCGGCAGCACAGATGTCTTGTAGCACAACTTTTGTGCCAACACTCTGGATTTTTGTTTTTGCCCAAGAAACTTTAAGCCACTCTCCCTGACTACTGAAATGCAGCCACCTCAGAGTCAGTAACACTACACAACAGTGTGGTTTATTTTGTAGGGGCAGAAGTGGAAACTAACTAACTAGAGAAACAATTTAAACAGAAGATAAGAGGTTCCTATGGAACACTGTCTTTTATTCACCGAAAGTTCATTGAACAAGAAATGTTTCTGCAAAACATTTCAGGTTCTGTGAGTTGGCACTTTGTCATAAAAATTATGAACATCTCTAGTAGCAAGGCCCCATTTATCAGAAGCACTAGAGGCCAAGAAGTCACTTTCATCAGGAAATTGCTGTGGAATTCCCAGTGCAACAGCAGTGTTAAGTGTTGCTTTGTAGAATATTTTGTAAGAGCTACACAGAAACAAGCTAGTAATTCCACTGAAAACAGTGTTGTTAATAATACAATAGCTCACAGTAACTGTACCATATTATCTTGTGATAATCTTAAATAAAGATTAAATAGCTTGTATCACCTCTGTCCATCTAACTACCTTGTCTTACAAGGCACAAGTGAGAGTTACTGAAGCAAAGATTTTTGACACTTGGCTTGAGTCAGGGCTAAAAGCTTCTGTTTGACAGCGAAACTTCACTACATTTAGCACAGCACAATTTTCTTAACCCCTTAACAGGACCATCTCTAACACTTAAGTTACAGGAAGTACACTCAGCAAAAGCTCTCCAACAGACCTGACACTATTAAGCTTAATATTTGTTCCTGAAGTCTCTTGAATACGTTATGCAGTCATTATTTACACTGAGGGGGTCTCCGAAAGCTTTTAGAAAGCCATCAGTAAAATGGTTTATTTTCAACTCCAAAAACATTCACACTGTTCAATAAATGGCAGAGCTCTCATACACATTTATACAAATATGTGTACTTTACATTAGCAATTACATACAAAAAAGTATGCATAAATGATAAAGGTTGCAAAGTCAAGCAAGCAAAAATGAGGAAATGCCAGAATTAAGACTGCCTGTGCAACATTAATTCAGCCACCCTTCATAGAATCATAGAATATCAGGATTGGAAAGGATCTCAGAAGGTCATTTACTCAAACCCCCTGCTCAAAGCAGAACCAACCCCAACTAAATCATCCCAGAGAGGGCTTTGTCAAGCCTGACCTTAAAAAACCCCTAAGGAAGGAGATTCCACCACCTCTCTAGGTAGCCCACTCCAGTGCTTCACCACTCTCCTAGCGAAAACGTTTTTCCTAAGATCCAACCTAAACCTCCCCCACTGCAACTTGAGACTATTAGTCCTTGTTCTGTCAGACGCATTCTGATACTGCCTAATTACATGATCACATACTATTTTTTCCATGGGACCCCCTGCTCTGTTAAGAGCATAGAATGGATAGCTCTCAGGAATAAATCAGGGATGTGTAGTGAAGGAGGCTGTTGTCTGCAGGAGCCCTGCAGAAATTGTAAGATGTGTAATGAATGAGGCAAGACTTGCAGGAAGAGAAAACGTGGTCGCCAGAATAAGGCAATTGAATGTTGCCTTGAAGTATTGGGTTCTATCCCTGCCTCTGCCACAAAGTTTGCACTTAACTTAAGCCAAACTCTTAACAGGTGGCCACTAATTGTACATTCCTCATTTTCTAGGTGTCCAACTTGAAACACCTAGGGCATGATTTGCAGACGTTCTGAGCGCACACAACTGCAACTAGAGTAGGTGAAAGCTGTGCCTTGAAATAAAAATGCTAAGTACTCAGAAAAATCTGGCCACAGGGGCTATAATTGGGCACTCAATATTAGGGGACAATGACAATTTTGGTCTTAATGTCTGTGCCTCATCCCATTTTACAGATGTGGTACAAATACTATTTTACCTCACAAAATCTTTGTTTAGATAAATTCATTAATGTCCATGAAGCATTCATACACTACAGTTATGATTGCCCGTTATGATGGGGTGTTATGAAGGGAAGGGGTTAAGATGGCTTAGAAGGGGCTAATTAACCTGGCAGGATGACTCTGGGGGCAGAAGTAGGGCTTGTCAGTCAAGCCTAGTTGAAGATGAAGCCCACCAGGGTCAGGGTAGCCTGGGCTTATATAAAACCAGGAAGTGAGAGCTGAAGGGGCAGAAGTGTGGAGGTCTGCTTGGACTACTCTACTCTAGTGAGGTGAGTAGGGGAAACCCAGGAGAAGAAGCCCTGTCATCCTGACCCTGAGGAAAGGGTTTACCCAAAAGGGTGATGAAGAAAGCCTGCAGCGGGCAGAGTAAGAAGAAGCCCAGGGAAATGGCAGCAAAGGTTGAGATAGTGCAAATGCTGGCTGCTGATTATAGGGTCCCAGGGCTGGAACTCAGAGTAACTGGTGGGACCAGGTTCCCATTCTAGCCGCTCGGAAAGTGGCACAGTCTGGATTGGGAAGACTACCTGGAATGGCACCCAGACACTGGGTCTGGGGAAAACTGTATCACGGCTTGGCTGGAGGACCAAGCCACGAACAGGAAGCACTGTGACTCCTAGAGAGCAAGAGGGGCCACAGCATGAGCTGAGAGAAGGAAGGGGGTGTCAGATGAGGCAGAGCTAATCCCCAGATGTAGCCAGGAGGAGATGCCCCAGTGGGGAGTGTACCCTGTGACATCCATGATGAGAGAAGCCCAGAAGAAAATTAATTCCATATTCAGTGCAATGTTTGGATGGTGTGCAGTTAAAGGAAAGAGGGCACACCTGGAATGATGACAATACTGAATAGCTTCCCATTTAATGAGCACTTGACAGCCTTTGCATTTTTAAGTTTTTGTAAGTAATTTTTTAAAAGTTTTTTTTAAAAAGGAAACTGAAAAAAACCAGAAATTTTAACACGTGGAATCATGCTGACCCTTACGTGGGTCATCAGCAGACATAGAACCTTTAGAATGACTGCACAGACCTCTACCACGTGAGCTAGTAGGGTAATTGGTAGCAGTAGAAGATAGTTATCCTCTATGCAGACCAGTCAACAGCGGCAGATGAAACATGCTCTGGCAATGTTTTTCACAGCTATTTACTGACAACAGAGGAATGTTGGGAATATTCCAGGTTCTGGAAGGGAATGTACTGTAGAGTTATAGATCCTTCTGCTCCCTCTCTCCAAATTTGTCCCACAACATTTTTTTTTAATGAATAAACTAAAGCATTTGTATTTTTCTTAAATAAATATTGTTACTATAAGACCATTATACTCAGGAATGTCCACAAAGAGAACAATATTTCTAATCCATAGCTAACTTTGGATGCCATAAATATGCATTTTGTGCTCTGTGCCATAATCTGATTAGGATTCAAAAAGTTATTTATGAGCTTTTCTAGCTAGCTGAGCACAGTTACCTGCACACAGATGAAAATGCATTACAGGAAGTTCAAACTTCAGTTCTTACATCTTTTTTTTTTTTTTAAGAATAAAATATGTAGGTGTTTGCCTTTAAAGTTGTCAACCAGCTCACCCTGAACAACTTCTCTTTCCTCTCCTCTACCAAGATGATGATGGTTTTTTATCCTACATAAAGAATAGGTAAAATACAATATTATCCAATTCTCCAAATGTGCTCTGTTCTTTAAAGTTAGCCTCAGAGCACTGATTCAAATTGTCAGTTTTCCTGCTCCATTAGAATTATGTCACTTCTGATTTGATTTTTTCTTTATTCACTTTATATTGCACATCTACA
This sequence comes from Chelonia mydas, assembly GCF_015237465.2. Taxonomy (NCBI): domain Eukaryota; kingdom Metazoa; phylum Chordata; order Testudines; family Cheloniidae; genus Chelonia; species Chelonia mydas. The sequence continues at coordinate 36,797,837 of NC_057850.1, read as the reverse complement.
GATTTTTTTTAACTGAAGGCCCACAGAAACCCTGCCCCTCAACACACACTAGATCTGTGCATGCAAAGGGTTGTATGAGTTGAAAAGGGCAGGCCCATTATTTTCCCTATTTCTCTTTGCAGCCCTCTTTGTGCTCCCTTGCAGGACATATACTGAGGAACTAGAGGCAATAAAAGAACTGAAAAATGATAAAGCCATTAGCAGCACCAGAGATTATAGAAATCAGTTACATACAAATGATAGTTAACCAGTAAATAAAATTAGATAGACTCTTAATATTGCAGTAATAACAGCCCAGTGCCTCAAATGCAAAGAAATTCAAAGTTAAGTATTAGGGGTGAGACCCTGGCCCTACTGAAATCAATGGGAGTTTTGCCACTGACTTCAGTGGGGCTAGGATTTCACCCTAGATATCCAATATCAGCATCTAGATAGCAAAGAGCTCACCGTAAGTAACTCACATGGTAGTTTTATCACTGATTTCAATGGGAGTAGGAGCAGGAACAGGCTTTAAGAAAATTTAAAGCTTTGCAATCAGTGCATGTTATTTGTGAGATTGCATTTTTGTTACAACTATCCAAAATGTATTATTTTAGTCCATTGTCATTGGACTGTCATGATTCCTCTCACAACAGTATTTACTGTAATTATATCAAACTACTTCTTATTATATATTGAGGGTCAGCAATGTGCTTGGGGCCATATAGGGAGATGTGATCCACGAGCAGTTTACAACCTAGAATAGACACAGACAAAACAGTTCAGATACTGGCACAAAATATGCTCTGCAGTGTGTAACAGATTGAGTTGGTGTCAGAATCTTGCAGATGTCATTATCCAAACTTTGCAGAAGAAATTTATCTGGAGGAGGTATCTAAGGGATGAGTGAGACATTTTTAGGCACACAAGAAGAAGGTAACAGAGAAGGAATTAAGATCAGAGTGGGAGAGGGAAACAAAAGAGAGGTTAAAAAGACTAAGCAGGGTAGATTTGATTTAAATCAAAACAATTTAAATCAGTGATTTAAGTCACCAAGAGGAAAGCCTCAATTTAAATCAATTTTAATCAACTTTTCTATTTGCACTTCAGAATTTTCTAAAGAAAGGTGCATTCTTGTTGGTTGATATAACCATTAAAACATGTTGATTTACAACTAAATAGAGCCTGTACACTACATTTGGTACATCTTTTGCTATCTAGGAGAGTTCACGATAACTATATACATTTATTTAATCAATTAAACATAGCTTAATATTTTTGGATTCTTATTAATTAGCAGAAAATGGTCAATGATATACTGCTTATTTTCTTGATAATTAACTTTTTGTTCATGATTTGTGTCAAGCTGTACTAGGATGGTAACTGGAGTTCAATTAAACATACAAAACAGCATATAAAATTTATTTTTATTAAACAAAACAAGCACTTGATAGAGTACATGACCTACTGTTCCATATTTATAAAGCTTGCTCTCAAAAGTTAGAATCTAGGGAGGGGAATATATTTATATAGAAAAAGCAGCTTTTAACTCAAAGTTTTTGATAGAGGACCATGGATTCAACATATTAATTTTTTTATTTAAATATTTTGAAGATAATAATAAGTTTAAGCCTTAACATATTGTGTGCAAACTTCAGATTTTATTTTTAGGTTTATTTTTTAAAAAACTGTTAATGTAAACAAAATTTTAAAAAATCCAACTTAAATAAAAACAATTTAAATTAAAAGAATCCAATTTTGTATTGTTTTTTCCAAAAAAATCATCAATTTTATCCATCCTGAGACTAAGAAGAATGAGATCAGAAATATAAGCAGTTCAAGACTTTGAAGGTGAAGATAAGAATCTTTAACTTGATGCCGAAGACAAGGGGAAGCAAACAAAGGGATTCTCAGAAGAGAGTGACATGATCAGAGCAGAAGGAGAAAAAGATGTTTACAGCAGCAGCTTTTTTGAGGGAGAAGGGGAACAAGAGGATAGGCCACAAAGGAAGTGGTCTTGGTAAACAGGACAAGCGATGGCCAAGATGTAGGCAAGGGTTCTGGCTGTAGAGATAGAGTAGAAAGGATTTTATTTAATATATTGTTTGATACATGTATAAGGCATCTATGTACAGTGACTTAGCACCTTACAATTAAATCAGTACAAAATACTGAATTTAGAAATAAACATTAAGAAGCCAGAACAGACCATCAACCAGCACTGTAAGGTGTGACACAAGCACAAGCCCACTAGCCCTCAGGCAAACCAGTTCGCCAAACAAAAGGATACGAGTCCCATTTCAGAGCCGCTGTTCAGCAGAGGTTGTCAATTTTTTTCATAGGATGTTCTACAGTTTAACAGAGAGACTGCACCCTGAACAACCTCCTCTCCCATTCATGGTGGCACAAATCAATACCCCTCCCACCTGATCACATAATACCAGCTACATCTACAACAATTGCTTTTGTGAGAAAGTAACATTCAGAAAGTATTTAATATATTTTAGCTGTTATTTATCACAATTTAGCAGAGGGGTTCTCAAACTGGGGTCGTGACCCCCCAGGGCGTCGTGAGGTTATTATGTGGGGTTCGCAAGCTTTCCACCTCCAAGCCCAAAGCCCACTTCACCTCCAGCATTTATAATAGTGTTAAATATTTAAAAAGTGTTTTTCATGTGTAAGGGGGGGGTCGCACTCAGAGGCTTGCTGTGTGAAAGGGGTCACCAATACCAAAGTTCGAGAATCACTGAGCAGCTGAAAGCAAGCAGGACAGCCAAGTAGATGGTCACAAGCTCTTCCAGTCAAGGCTAGCCATAAACATTTGCAGGGCATTTAGCCCTGGTATAAGCAGACACTGCCCCTATTGACTTCAGTGGGAGATGCACCCTCTTACATCAGCCTTGAATTTGGTACATTTAAAAAAAAATCCTTTAAAAACACCTTTCATTTCAGAGAGGCCATTTTGGAATCCTAGTTCTGGCTGAGTTTTACAGACCCAGTTGGAGTCTTCAGAATTCTTGCAAGGAGTGCCTAACTTTTAAAGTGCATAGGAAAGATAAATAGCCTTCATCTGACTAGAGCAAAGGATATAAAGTCCCTGCAAAGACCAGCACACACATCTTGTGGTTGCTCTTTTAAATTCCCTCCATCTGTAGAGGCAGTAAGAGCCTCAGGCATTTTCTTCTCAGACAGAAAATGTGCCATGACAAAGCTCTTGAGCAAAGTGACAGCACAAATATTGCCCAAAGACTTCACAAACTACATGGTAATGGGTGTATACAATGAGGATACTGAAGTGCTTGCCAAGCACTGCCCTTACCTATGGACACGTTATGGATTTTTTTGGGAAAGGATTGGCACACATGTTAAGGAAGATGCTCACAGCAATGACTGACAAAAAGCTAAAAGAAAAGGAGTATTTGTGGCACCTTAGAGACTAACCAATTTATTTGAGCATAAGCTTTCGTGAGCTACAGCTCACTTCATCAGATGCATACTGTGGAAAATACAGAAGATGTTTTTATACACACAAACCATGAAAAAATGGGTGTTTATCACTACATTTGGTTTTCTCTCCCCCCACCCCACTCTCCTGCTGGTAATAGCTTATCTAAAGTGATCACTCTCCTTACAATGTGTATGATAATCAAGGTGGGCCATTTCCAGCACAAATCCAGGTTTTCTCCCCACCCTCCCCAACAAACCCACTCTCCTGTTGGTAATAGCTTATCTAAAGTGATCACTCTCCTTACAATGTGTGTGATAATCAAGGTGGGCCATTTCCAGCACAAATCCAGGGTCTAACGAGTACGTCTGAGGAATGGGGGTGGAGTGGGGGTAGGAAAAAATAAGGGGAAATAGGTTACCTTGCATAATGACTTAGCCACTCCCAGTCTCTATTCAAACCTAAGTTAATTGTATCCAATTTGCAAATTAATTCCAATTCAGCAGTCTTTCGCTGGAGTCTGATTTTGAAGTTTTTCTGTTGTAATATCGCAACTTTCATGTCTGTAATCGCATGACCAGAGAGATTGAAGTGTTCTCCGACTGGTTTATGAATGTTATAATTCTTGACGTCTGATTTGTGTCCATTTATTCTTTTACGTAGAGACTGTCCAGTTTGACCAATGTACATGGCAGAGTGGCATTGCTGGCACATGATGGCATATATCACATTGGTAGATGTGCAGGTGAACGAGCCTCTGATAGTGTGGCTGATGTTATTAGGCCCTGTGATGGTGTCCCCTGAATAGATATGTGGGCACAGTTGGCAACAGGCTCTGTTGCAAGGATAGGTTCCTGGGTTAGTAGTTCTGTTGTGTGGTGTGTGGTTGCTGGTGAGTATTCGCTTCAGGTTGGGGGGCTGTCTGTAGGCAAGGACTGGCCTGTCTCCCAAGATTTGTGAGAGTATTGGGTCATCCTTCAGGATAGGTTGTAGATCCTTGATAATGATTTGGAGGGGTTTTAGTTGGGGGCTGAAGGTGACGGCTAGTGGCGTTCTGTTATTTTCTTTGTTAGGCCTGTCCTGTAGTAGGTGACTTCTGGGTACTCTTCTGGCTCTATCAATCTGTTTCTTCACTTCCGCAGGTGAGTACTGTAGTTGTAAGAATGCTTGATAGAGATCTTGTAGGTGTTTGTCTCTGTCTGAGGGGTTGGAGCAAATGCGGTTATATCGCAGAGCTTGGCTGTAGACAATGGATCGTGTGGTGTGGTCAGGGTGAAAGCTGGAGGCATGTAGGTAGGAATAGCGGTCAGTAGGTTTCCAGTATAGGGTGGTGTTTATGTGACCATCATTTATTAGCACTGTAGTGTCCAGGAAGTGGATCTCTTGTGTGGACTGGACCAGGCTGAGGTTGATGGTGGGATGGAAATTGTTGAAATCACAGTGGAATTCCTCAAGGGCTTCTTTTCCATGGGTCCAGATGATGAAGATGTCATCAATATAGCGCAAGTAGAGTAGGGGCGTTAGGGGACGAGAGCTGAGAAAGCGTTGTTCTAAGTCAGCCATAAAAATGTTGGCATACTGTGGGGCCATGCGGGTAGCGCACCTGGCACGGCCCAGCATGCATTTCCCAATTAAATGAACAGGGGGCTTGAGAGTGAACTTGCTGCAGCTTCACCAGACCCTGCTGTTTTCCAGCTGTCAGCACTGTACCCAGAGATGGTCTGATCATGCAAGCTTTGTTCCTGGGTTACACCCTTTACCACAAGGCTCCTCTTTTTAAATAAAACATTGTCTGTTCTGGGAATTCAAACATTTTGCTTTAGCAGCTTCTTGCAGACAAAGACCTCCCCAATTCCCAGCCTACTCTTGCTGCCGCAGCACACCCACAGCGCACACTATCCTCTACAGTAGCCCACTCTGTGTGCATCCTACTCTTAAAGGGGAAGCTCCCAGTTCTCTTATTACATTATTTATACCAATATGAACAAAAATATATATGTAATGGTTCTCAGGGCACCCAGGACTGAGAGTCACCTTGTTATCCCTTGCCTACAGCGAGAAGGTGTCTTGTTTGTGGGAGCTGAGTGTAAAATTTCTGACACTGCCATCCCTTCAGCGACTCAGCCACTCTCCTTTGGGCTTATGCCAGCCCTTTCTTCACCTTGCAGGTTAACAATAGGTCACCCCAATCCCTGAATCCCTTTAAATTGTACCAGCCCCTGACCCTGACCCCTGATATCCAGACCCTGACACTGGCTACTCACAGCAAATCTAGATTCTTTGCACCCAAAGGTACAGTATACCCCAGTTTACCTGTTGTACTTACACAACCAGTCCTGAAAACCACACAGCACGTGTAATAAAACAAAATCAGGTTTATTTAAGAAAGAATAAAGATTTATCTAGAAATAAGAGAGGGGTGGAAACAAGTGTTTACAATACAAAACAAAATCATAAATGCAAACTTGGGCCTACATGTATTAATAGTTCCCTTTCCTATCTAATGCAGTAGATTTCCCTCCCAAAGTTCAGTCTGTTGCAGAGCTGGCTGGTTTCTCAAGAACCAGGATTCAAACGTTTGTGGAAGCACACCCCTCCTCCACCCGGGGTTTCCTCAGTGAACAGATACAGAGTGTTTCTCCCTCCTCTGTGTTGCACTGAAAACAGCCTTTTGTTTCTATTCACAATGAAGGCCGGCCTTCTTGTAAAGTTTCTTTTCTACCTTTAAGTGGATTTGATTGTTTGTCATTGTCTCTGATGGTTTTCCATTGACTGTTCTGGGATGTGGCCAAGATAGACAATAGAACTGTGCATTAACTCACCAGCTGATTAGGGAGGGGTGACAACTCCCTCTTGCTTGAATGGGTCATCAAGACACATTACCACCTAGTGACTAATTTCTACTCCAAGTCCATAAAGCATACTTTCAATATTAATACATTATTCCTGAAATATTACCCATGCATACATCTTACAGTGATTATAAGCTTGACACATTATGAACTTTCTATAAACACTTTACATGTTATTCTTTATGGATAAATATCCTGTAAGACATGTTAGGTGTAGTGTGTTTGTCCAGTCTCAGATGAGAAGTGTTTGCCAAGAATTGTACACACTTTGCCAAGGGGTCTCTGTGTCACAATATACAATAATAAACAAATATTCAAAATGACTTAATAAAAACAATATTAATCGATTTCTAAAGCATCCATTCCATGACCTCATACATACAAAGTGTCCTTAGTCATATGCATAGCCCTGTTCACAACAACAGGATAAGTCACAACCCAGAACAGCGGGAGCCTGATTCATGGGTGCCCCTTGCTACCCAGTACAAATAATAACCACCATGAGAAAATGTATATATGTTTTATAACTTCTGACTGCATCCCCTGACTCTGGGAGCCAGGGCTATATGCGGGTGTCTATTGTACCTAGGGCTTAATCTGGCTCTGTCCATGGTGTATCTAAACCACATGGAGGAGAAGCCAACAGTGGAGAAGCCAGCAGAGCTCACAGGAACATATTCTGAGCACCTGCACAATCTGCTGCAAGTGGCATCTCAAGTGAGTAGAACCTGGGAAAGTATCACCTCCACCTCTCCCCAACAATTTGAGCCCTGGCTGATTTATAGAACTGCATAGGGCTGCCATATCTCTTAGTATCCTTAAGCCAGGGGCACCATAAGATGGAAAGGACATAAATGTGATCACACATAAGAGTGTCTGTAAATAAAATGCTTATGACATAGTTTATAAAAGATCGGCTTCAACAACAGGAGTGGAGTCACTTAGCCGAACCCTTACTGAATGCAGGACTCTTACATTACTAAGAATCCCTGTCTTTCACCAAAGAATAAGAAGCCCACCAGAATATAGTTTTCATAGATTTGTATTAGTTTAATGGGAGTAAATAATATTTTGGTGATAATCTCAGGAAAATGAGCTGAGTGATGAGACAATGTGAATGGGGGTTAACTAAATAGTCAGCAAAACAGCATACACAATAAACCACATTGTGTGAGAGTCTGCTATTCATTCCCTTTGTGCCATCACACCTTTTTTCAATTCTGCACAATTGCTACACAGAAGATAGTGTTCTTGAGCAAAATCTGATGGTTTCATATCCTCTATCAAATTGTTCTTTCAATACAGCAAGTGAAACTGTCAGCCACTGGGCAGGCACCACGCTTGGATATGAATGAAGGGAAATCAACTCAGATCTTTTTCTTCTGTGTCACAGGGAAAGGCAAGAGACTGCACATTTCACCTCTAGATGAAGAAAGTCAGACCCCTGCCTACTCTGACGGTCAGATAAGCTGCACTGGTATTTCTAGGAGCATTTTCTTCATATTTCCTCACAGCTGGAAGAAACACCATAAGAATAAGCCATTACCGAAATAAACTCTTACCACCCCTATAGTATTCAGCAGTAAAAGCCATTTAGATAGCAGCATACCCTGCAATTCTATTCTAGGCCCATATTCTCCTCTCACTTTAACCAGCTATTCACCCTGGTGAATCTCTTCAATGGAGCTACTCCTGATTTGCACTATTTTAAATAAGAAAAGACTCTTTATTGTTAGGATATAGATATTCAGGCCTGTCTGTAAAGGCCTATACGCTAAGAATTTAGGTGTATTCTTATCACTTGGCTAGTTATAGAGGTATAAAAGAAAGAATCAAAATCACTGTCTGCCGGTGTAAGGGCCTTCTCTTACTGTGACAGTCTGAGGCCGTGTTCTTAGGCCAAGGCCTTTGGCTAAGCAGCAGAGGCAGCCATAAGCCGGGAAGCGAACGGTCACATCCTCACATTCCAAACTAGTCACACTGAAATAAGGTGCCATTCGGCTGTTAGGAATACGATCCTGTCCTGATAGCGCCTATCACCTCCAGAGAAAGGGAAGTGCCTAGAAAATGTAAAAGAAAACTTAGTTTGATAGCATCCTGTCTGGCAAGAACTCACTTATCAATAGCTGGGATGTGAAATCCTCACTTCTGTATTGTTTTGTCATTATAGTTCCCGCTTTGCTGTTGTTTGTCTGTATAATCTCTGTCTGGTTCTGTGATTGTTTCTGTCTGCTGTATAATTAATTTTGCTGGGTGTAAACTAATTAAGGTGGTGGGATATAATTGGGTACATAATCATGTTACAATATGTTAGGATTGGTTAGTTAAATTTCAGGAACATGATCGGTTAAGGTATAGCAAAGCAGAACTCAAGTTTTACTATATAGTCTGCAGTCAATCAGGAAGTAGGGGGGTGGGAGTGGGGGTGGGCGTGGGCATGGGCATGGGCATGCGGGTGAGGGAAATGGGAACAGGGAATGGGGGTAAGGAAATTGGAATCATGTTTTGCTAAAAGGGGAAATGGGAACAGGGAATGGGGCTGGGGAAATTGGAATCATGTTTGGCTAAGGGCAGGAATGGGAACAGGGACACAGGTGTAAGGCTCTGTGGTGTCAGAGCTGGGAAGGAGGACACTAAGGAAGGAAACTGGAATCATGCTTGCTGGAAGTTCACCCCAATAAGTTCACCACAGAAGGGATCGCGGGTAGGACCAAGAAGCCATGCGCCTAAATTTCCCCTAAGACCATGGATGCATCTCTGCATGAACTCCATACAGCTGGAGCTCCATGGGATGGTAAGAGATGTCAGGATGGGAGTTAAACTAGTAGCACACATTCCACAAGGACGCTCCCCTGGTAACCCAGTGGTATTGCTGCCGGAAAAATCAGCAGAAGTCAATTATGCAGGAACAGCAGTATTTCCTACTCTGCACCTTATATTCTCCTCAGCAAGAGAATGGGAAAGCATAGTGTCCGTAGGTGCAAAGATCTCAGATGCCACAGTGATGGGTGCAGTACAGATACCTAGATAAAGCGAGGTATGAATAGTGCCAGCCAATGGCACTATAGTTCATGAGGTACCCTGTTGTCAGTGGCACGCAGAGGTAGGGTAGAGAGGTGCAGTGTTAGGATATAGATATTCAGGCCTGTCTGTAAAGGCCTATACTCTAAGAATTTAGATGTATTCTTATCACTTGGCTAGTTATAGAGATATAAAAGAAAGAATCAAAATCACTGTCTGCCGGTGTAAAGGCCTTCTCTTACTGTGACAGTCTGAGGCCCTGTTCTTAGGCTAAGGCCTTTGGCTAAGCTACAGAGGCAGCCATAAGCTGGGAAGCGAACGGTCACATCCTCACATTCCAAACTAGTCACACTGAAAGAAGGTGCTATTGGGCTGTTAGGAATACAATCCTGTCCTGATAGTGCCTATCACCTCCAGAGAAAGGGAAGTGCCTAGAAAATGTAAAAGGAAACTTAGTTTAATAGCTGGCAAAAACCTGTCTGGCAAAAACTCATGTATCAATACTGGGATGTGAAATCCTCACTTCTGTATTGTTTTGTCATTATAGTTCCCACTTTGCTATTGTTTGTCTGTATAATCTCTGTCTGGTTCTGTGATCGTTCCTATCTGCTGTATAAATCATTTTGCTGGGTGTAAACTAATTAAGGTGGTGGGATATAATTGGTTACATAATTATGTTACAATATGTTAGGATTGGTTAGTTGAATTTCAGGAACATGATTGGTTAAGCTATAGCTAAGCTGAACTCAAGTTTTACTATATAGTCTGCAGTCAATCAGGAAGTGAGTGGGTATGGGTGTCGGGGTGGGAAATGGGAACAGGGAATGGGGGTGCGGAAATTGGAATCATGTTTGGCTAAGGGCAGGAATGGGAACAGGGACACAGGTGTAAGGCTCTGTGGTGTCAGAGCTGGGAAGGGGCACACTAAGGAAGGAAACTGGAATCATGCTTGCTGGAAGTTCACCCCGATAAACATTGAATTGTTTGCACCTTTGGACTTCAGGTATTGTTGCTCTCTGTTCATGTGAGAAGGACCAGGGAAGTAAGTGGGTGAAGGAATAAGCCCCCTAACATGCAGGACACTGGGATCCAGGGAGTTGGATTTTGCCTTCCACACAATTTTTTGGGCTACTTTTGGGTCTGGAGGTTCTGCCCCATCAACAAGGCTGCAAACTGAGAGGAGTGAGTCTCTCTCTCACTCACAGGTTTTATCACAGATCTCCTTTTTTAAAATCCCTGGATACAATTGTCAATACCACATCTCTGATTTTGAATTATTCATAAACTGTTAAGTGAAAGAACCTGAAGATTTAACTATAGAAGCTTGGAAGGAAAAATAATTCCTTATTTAAGTAGTTTAAAAAAATCAATTTGTCATTGATATACATGAAATATTTGAAACCTTCTCATCGTGGAATAAAAATACATGACCAACCTTTTTAGAAAAAGGAAAATTAGACAATTGGCTGTTCCACAAACCAATACATAGATAATTCAAAAAGCAAATGAACTTTGAAACACAGTGCTTATTTTGGAGTGCAGTTGCCATCAAGTCTGAAAAAAACTGGCAGAATAATAAAATTATATGTGATTGGAGAAACCACTTCTGAGCATGGACAGTAGGCATCTGAAATTTTTAGCAGCACCTAATGAAGTCTCTCCTTTGTGACTTCACATTGCACATTCTCTTTACTCAGCTTTAAAGGCACAGAGGTTGCAGCTGTCAGGTTGATGCTAAAATAACTTGCTTGAGGGAAATTATAAATATTTCATTAAAACACACATACACAGAACACAATTCTTCAAAAATGCCCAATCTTACTACCTTCAGGAACAGAAGAAAGCTGTGGTTGTTACAAAAATAACAACCAATGATTTCACAATTGTAGTATACCTCGACAATTTCTGCTTAGGATCATCAGTTTTGCCACACTGAATATAATGGTGGTCCATCTAATCCCTTATCCTTTCTCCAACAGTAGCCCAGTACTAGATACTTAAGAGAAAAGTGTAAGAATCTCCATTTGTTCATTATGGAATAATCTGCCCATAAGGGAAGTTTCTGTCTAACCACAAGGAGTTAATGGTTTGCTTATGTGCTGAAGCATGAGTACATATTTGATTGATTGATAGATAGAAACTGTGAATGCTAATTACCAATACAAGGCTCCAGCCCGACAACTGACTCGACTCTTAGGCAGACCCTTAAGCCCACACAGAGTCCAGTGAAGTCAAAGGGGCCTTGTAAGGCCACAGGAATACACCCAGGAAGAGTCAATTGCAGGATTGGTGCCTAAACACTTAATCCTTTTTAAAATCCTGCTAAGTTCTTGAACTCAGTTTGTCTGCATGCCTCATTGTTAGTGAACTTGGCACCTAACCGCCTTTCACCCTATCTAAAGGCCAAGGCTAGCACGTGGTTGCCTTCTTAGAACAGGTAAACTGCTTTTTGTTTGCAAAGCAGAAAGGAAGCCTGTAGTGGGGTGGTCACTCGCTCCCTGGTCTGGAAAGAGTTACAGCGAGCCCTGGGCAAGGGCTGGAGCTGTGGGCTAAAAGCTATGCTGATTGGGACAGCAGCCACAGCTGGGCCACGCCCCAATCGGACCTCAGCTGGCCCTGATAAAAGGGCTATGAGCCAGGAGCTAGACACTCTTCCTCTAGTTTCTGAGGGAGAAGGATCTAGCTACCTGGGAGCTCAGGGTGCAGGCAACCAAACAGGGAACTCCCTGTGGGAACTCCCGCGTGGCAACTCGGCCTTGTCAAAGGCCAAACCAGGTACTGGTGTTGCAGAGATTACAGCCCAGAGGGTAGGCAAAGGCAGAAGGTCCAAACCCCCCTTTGCCAATGATGAATGGCTTGTACACTGCAGTCTGCCCCAATGAGCGGGGGCTAAATGGTGACTGGCAGTAGCCATAGACTGAGGTGAGGTGGGGACAGACGGTTGGGGGTTCCCCTGAGTGGGGAGACCCAGAGAGAGGGTGTACTGGCAGGGGGTAGCACCCAAGATAAAGGGGCACTGGGGTCTGGGAGGGACACAGGGGCCAGCGACAAGTGGGACACCAGCCTGCAGAGTGCGTTCTGGAGAGCTAATTCCCAGGATGACCAGTGGAAGGCGCTGCACTGGTGAGTCTCGGCCTTGCTACAAAGCCCTAATGATGTTTGTGTAACCAGTGTGGTTGGTCCTCCTTCCTTCCACTTTTCTGTGCAATAGGACATCCCAAAATGCAGTGACCCATCTCCTCATCTAGGGCAGAGTATGGTCTACCCACTGTCCCAACTTCTGAACACAAAAAAACAGTACACTTGATAGAAAGCAAATAGCTGAGACTTGCCACCTTCAGGATAAAATGCAAGTCTCATGTCTGGCGCAGGCATTTTCCTAACTAGACATCCAAATGAAACAGCACCTCCTGGCTCTGATGCTATTTAAGAAAGAGATGATGACAAAGAAGGAGAGGAGAATTTATGTTCCCCTTAGAAATATTTCTGGATTCTAAGTTACCTGGAATCAACTTACTGCAGAATTCTGTAAAGGGTGCTAAGATAATACAGTGATCGCACCTCAAAAACATTGGAAATAATAAATAACAAACTAGATGCACAACTGATTACACAGAGGCTTTTAAATCAACTGTTGACTGCAAAAGTAGCTAATTCATACCAGTCTTTTTACTGTGATTGTCTGCACAGGTATTCATATATAAAATAAACACCTTTTTGAGCCAGAGGACTTTTCATTTTGAAAGATGGGCATAGACTCTTCAAGTTAGGAACTTTGAAATGGGGGCACTTTCAAGGTAGTTCATTTCTTAGGCCTAATTACCCCCCAAAATGTCTTTAATAACACAGAGGATACATTCTGATAAACTTATTTTACACTACACTTCATAACCACTTGGATCAAACAGCATTTTTTTCTCTTGTTTATTTAAGTCTATATATAATATCAAAATCTAAAATATACCAAAAACATTTTATGTTTTTCCTTTTATCAGATTTTAGGAAGCAAAAAGTCACAATTACACCCTGCTATGTAAAATGCAATGTATCTGTTTGGGCAAGCCTAATTCAGATCATCCAAATTTACAGGCTTTGCATGGGTCTCCACATAACATTTCCAGATATTGTTCATGTCATCAAATGCATATAACTGTAATTGTCATGGGTCTGAACCTGTCCCATGAAAATCAGTGGGAGTTTGGCTGCTTATTTCAGAAAGAGAAAGACTGAGCTTCTAGTTTGAATACTTCTGAAAGTAAACTCCATTTTGCTTTGAGCTCAGCTGCTCTATGGAACTCATGCTGAGAAAAGCTTTTTCACCTTTACAGGGATGTCAGCCAAAGGTAGGAATCCTAACAGTGTTTCACCTCCCTTCTGAGACCAAGGAGGGAGATTTGAAGCCATCAAGGTACAATTACATCTTGAATTTTTTATGTTCAAATCGGCTGAAGAGAGTTTGAGTATTAGGACTACTGTACTGTCAACAATCCACATTAAATTAGCTCCAGTCAGAGCTTTTACATTATAATACTACAAAACCTATTGCAGCAGGTGTTTAAAATGAGAATTCTTAGTTTCATGAAATTTTGTATTCATATTGCAAACCCTATTATGGAGTAAAAATACCTCATCAATGATGCAGAACTCTGTGTGGGAATTGCTCTACTGCACTTAAAAAAAAAAAAAAAAAAAAAATCATTCAGCAAGGGCCCATTCCTGTAAGGGGAAGAATGCCTTCAAATCTGATTAAAGCTGTGGTAGTTGAGGGTGCCCAGTATGACTCAGGAGAACTCAATATACCATATAGCATAGAAATACAGGTTAAATTTCATTAAAATCAATTCAGCGGGAGAGATACTGTAGAAAAGAACATAACAGGAGATCAGTCAAGGACTTAATTAAATAACAAAGGGAATGGATAACAACAAATCAGGTTTGGCAGGTATTCAAACTACTATTACTATTTGTTTTACTTGGAACTACCAGATTTTAATGTCAATATCAAGTAACAGCTGATAACTCCTTGTTTGTTATTACTAGTAAGTAAACCAAAAAACATTCTGCTTTTCTAGGAGAATGCCAATTTAGGAAGTATGCCAAATTGGAAAGAGTCAAGATTTGCGTGCACACACACATACAGTAACATTAGCCAGTAATATACTCCATTGTTTTTTACATGGACATTCAATAACAGCACATTCGAAGATTTAATAGTCAGTATTTTGCCAACAGTGCTGTTCAATCAGTCTTCCTTTGTCTTCACACACCTATTTGGAGCCTAGATTACAAAAAAACACTGGGATCACTGACACTTCAGATTAGCAAGAGCCAACCATAGGCCTGCAAGGAAGACAGGGAATCCTGCAATAGTCCTGAGATCTGCAATCCAGTCCATCACCATGTTGCAACCTCCTTCTTCCTTATCTTTACTTTCAAAGATAACATGGAGTCCAGCAGTGTTGACTATGTACCAGCACAGATATATGTGAGAAAACATTTTATTTTGAAAATAAGGAAGGGAGCATGAGGAGGTGCTGAAAATGAAAGCAGGGGGAGGGAAGCGGGGTGTCACTGTGTAGGGGAAGAGACTGAAAGACCAAATTATAGTACGAGACGAGGGAAAACTCCTACTGAGGGGGCAGCTCTGGCTACAGACACGCTCAACCCAATCACTCCATAGCCCAGATCATTTCAGGTCTCCATTACAACAACCACACTGAGCACTTACCAGCTACTAAATATTTTTACACACCCCTAGTGGCATGCTCCTCCTTGTCCAACGCCATTCCTACAGGCCTACAACCCCCCCTTAATTAAAATCACACCTTACTGGCACCTCTAAACTTTTCTTATAGGTAACATAAAACTTCTACCTTAATGTAGATATATCTCTGAAGTGAAAGTTTTAAGGAAAGCCTTTATGCTGAGGGTTCTATGAAGGTAAAGTTTTATCTTAAAGTGTGGTTATGTTCTTAAAACCTTACTATGAAAACACAGCAGCATCTTAATCAATTTTACAAGGTTTGTTTGTTTAAATATAAATTTTACTTTTCTTTATACATACTGGGCCAAATTCTATGCTGGCTCACGCACATCATGCATTCACACTGAATGCACAGGGTATAAATCAGCACAGAATTTGGCCTAGTAAATGCAGCTGAGGTGGAAGATAACGATGATACTTTTGTTTGCTAAATATGTATTAAAGTATATTTACTGGTAAGCAAACACTCCTGGAATAGAATAAACACCAGTTCAAATCACTGATTTCCTAAGGCTTAGGCAGAAAATTCTTTTATGGATTGGTGTCATGGAGACCTACTCACCACTCCGCAGTGCCTCCTCCTGGACACTTTAGGGATTAGCTCTTTCAGCCTGACGCCCTCTTTTTGAAGTTCCTTGCCTTGTCATTTCGCTTTCTCAGTCTGCGGGCCTTCTCTTGCTCCACAGGAGCTTCAGCATCTTATCTTGGTGGCCTAGCCCTCCAGCCAATTTACAAGAGTCCTCCCCTTCTGAGGTAATATCAACGTCTTCCTTGCCATTCAAGGCAGTCCTTAGGTCCACTGCCCTGGCTGGGCCACTCCCTCAGTGGCTAGAACACAGGGACCCAGACAACTTTGAAGTTCACTGCCCAGATTGTGCCACTCACTCATTGGCCAGTAGGAAAACCCAGGATCACCCTTTACTCTGAGTTGTAGTCCAGGGCCTTATCTTCAGCAGCAAAGGTCTGGGTAACCACAAACCTTCCTGCCACTCCCCTGAGCTACTTATTACCTTGCCTATCCCAGGCTTGCATTCTCCATCCTTCTAACCAAACACCTTTCCTCTGGGTCTGCCTGACAAGTCCCTCCTCTTGGCTCCAAATCCCTATCTCTCTCCCTTGGCCCAAGGAACACAGAATCATAGAATATCAGGGTTGGAAGGGACCTCAGGAGGTCATCTAGTCCAACCCCCTGCTCAAATCTAATGACTAATCCCCAGTTTTTGCCCCAGATCCCTAAATGGCCCCCTCAAGGATTGAACTTGCAACCCTGGGTTTAGCAGGCCAATTTTCAAACCACTGAGCTATCCCTCCCCCACATGTTCCCTTAATTAGGGCTTTCCTCTCATCCTAAATCTCCCGTGGTTTGCAGCCTCATAGATTAACTGGCCCATCTGGCCTGTGTAACCCTTTCGAGGTAAGCGGGTGGAGTACACCCCATCACAATTGGTTATTTCATAATTGTCTATTATAGGTGTTCATCTTCCTCTCTGACATCTGGTGCTAGCCATTCACAGTCAGCATTCAAAAGTGCATAGACCACTGGTATGATCTGGTACAGCATATGATATATTTCTTTGTTTACTCCTGGGAGAATTCTGTGCCAAAAAAATAAATTCTATGCGTATTTTAAATATCTGCAAAATTCTACATATTTTATTTGTCAAAATAACACAATACAGTCATGCCAGTTTCAATTATTTTTATAATTTATTTCAAATACCTGTCAGCAAATATGTCTGTAACAATACAGACAAAAAAAAAGGATTCAGAACATGTTTTTTTGACGAATAGATTGGAATTTGTTATGCTAGTGTGGAAGAAGAGAAAAGAGAGAATGCACACAAAGTGTGAGAAACAGAACAGAGGAAAGGAAAGAGGACACTAAGAGACAGGATGAATATTAATTCAATTGAGAAGGGTAAGGACAAAGAGGAGGAAAGAATAAGCAAATGGAAGAGGAGGCCAATGACCACACAAATTGTCAGTGAGAAAGATAACACAGTTAAGAGAGAATTAGTAGGGAAGTTGGAGTCAATGATCAGAGAAAGGAATGAGTGTGTGAGGTGCAAAGAGTAACTAGACTGAATGAAGTAACTGAGGGCCAGAACAATATGGAAAGCTAGTGCCCTGCTTATAATAATAAGCAAGCAACTCTACCACTGCCCAGGCAAGCATTCATGTACAGATCACCTCCAAGGGAAAAAAACATATCAGGAAAAGCAGATGCATGTCAATCTAATTAATCTGTAAGTGTTCCATCTGGCTGCTTAGCAGGCTCAAGGACCATTCTCAAAGAAGTCCATAGTGTAGTGGGGAAGTGAGGAATAACTTACATTTATATGACTATAAAGATACATAATGCAAACATGACTGTATACAATCACTTAACAAACAAGTACACATCAGTGTTTAAAAAACATCATCCTGGATGCTAAAGACAAAAGAATGGTTACTTACCCTACAGTAACTGTGGCCTTCAAGCTCTTGTAGTCAGTGTGTATCCCGCTGTAGGTAAGCATATGCCTCATGTGGATGAGATTGGATTCTTTTCAACAGCAGTGTCTCGTGGGGCCACACATGCACCCTATGTCTCCTTGTATTCCCATGTGAGGTCATAAAAGGCAGAGCAGCCATGACAGTGTCTCAGTTCCCTCGCCATTTGAAGCCCATGATAGCTGGGGATTCCAAAAAGTAGGGATGGAGGGCAGGTCATGGGATCCATAGTGACAACATCCTGAAGAACCCCAGTTACTAGAAGGTAAGTAATCGTTCGTTCTTCAAGTATATGTCAGTGAGGATCCCACTGGAGGGTTCTGGCAAGCAGTATTCCCTCTGGACAGTTGGATGAGGCAATTCAACTGCATCAGTCAAACAGAGATTGCAGAGCTCTCCTAAACTTGCCATCTGACCTGGTGGCTAAGTCCAAGGCATGTTTGACAAAGGTCAGTGGCTTATTCCACGTTGCCACTTTAGAGATTTCTGAAGCAAGCAGATGCTGCTTGTTTTCTTGTGGGGTAAGATACAGGCATAAATATACTGGCACGTGAAGAGAAGGGAGTTACTTTAAAAGTGGAGAACCAGTGATATGTGCCAGCAATGACCCTCTGCCATGTACATTGGCCAAACTGGACAGTCTCTACGTAAAAGAATAAATGGACACAAATCAGACATCAGGAATGGTAACATACAAAAGCCAGTAGGAGAACACTTCAATCTCCCTGGACATTCAATAACAGACTTAAAAGTAGCCATACTACAACAAAAAAACCTTCAAAAACAGACTTCAAAGAGAAACTGCAGAACTACAATTCATTTGCAAACTTAACACCATTAATTGGGGCTTGAACAGGGACTGGGAGTGGCTGGCTCACTACAAGAGCAATTTTCCCTCTCTTGGTATTGACACCTCCTCACCAGTTATTGGGAATGGACCACACCCACCCTGACTGAATTGGCCTTGTCAACACTGGTTCTCCACTTGTAAAGTAACTCCCTTCTCCATGTGACAGTATATTTATGCCTGTATCTATAATTTTCACTCCATGCGTCTGAAGTGGGGTTTATTACCCACTAAAGCTTATGCCCAAATAAATCTGTTAATCTTTAAGGAGCCACTGGACTTCTAGTTGTTTTTGTGACACCTTAAGCAGCTCTGAGATTACAGAATCAGGACCCAAGGATCTTTTATACAATTTCATGTCTTCTTTGACAAGTTTGGAGCTCCTCTGGGAACAAAAGGTAATTAGGATGACTTTGAAGGAGGTCCATCACTAGTACTTAACTATACGAATTAACATAAGGTAATTTGCTTGTTCCTCCACCATTCACAGATCTGCTATACATTTCAAAAACAGATGAATACAGAGATATCCCATGTTTACAATTCATATAAATGCTATGATGTTCTTTTGGTATTTGAATTAACATAATACAACATAGACAGGGACTGATTACATTGTTGACTCTACTCCTATATGTAAATACATAAAAACACAAACATTATCTCCCCACATGTCTTTTGAGGGTTATTTATTTTGCAGGATGTTTAACCCTTTCTGGCCATGCGTCACAACATCCAAAGAGGTCCAACTTAGGCTCTTTACCCTTAAGCATGCCCTTTGTGGACCTGCTACTTTTCTGCTCTGCTGAAACAACCAGAGACTCTGGGTTTGGGTGGGCACAGAAGTGCTCAAAGCCCTTTGGGGGCACCTGGTATCTCTTTTCCATTCATTTTGAGGTGGGCGGGAGAGTGGCCAGAGTTTGTTGAAGTCCTTTGGCTGGCTCTAGGCTCCCCTCACTGATGGGGAGGGTTATCCTGGCCAGAGTCAAGAGCTTAATATACCAAAAGGGTTGTAGGACTACTCCTGTATGAATGTAGTTTCAATGGCCAGGGTCTCTGCAATACGGGACACGAGGTCCTGGAATGCCTTGAAGTCATCAGTTGCCAGTGTGGGGGTTGGTTCCAAGGCCTCATCTGCCAATCAGGATGACTCCTTGAGTGGCGAAGTGGGTCATTGCTGTTCCTCCATCTCCTCTCAAGGGGACCAACATCTGGCCTCAAGTGGGTGGCGTGGCTAACGACACCACTGGGGAATAGGATCTCCTCCTCCTCCTTCTGGATCAGTGAAAGGGGGATCTGCTCCTGGATACACCTGACAATGGTCCACAGTAAGGTCAATACAGCCAAGGCAACATGACACAGTTGAGGGTCCAGCCTAGTTGAGGCTGGCCAGCCCAGTGCCACTCACTCCTCATCTGAGGCAGAGCCCTAAATGATGCCCTCCCTGGGGTGGCTCTCTGAAGGTAAAGGGAAAAGAAGTACCTCAATGATG
Organism: Chelonia mydas; assembly: GCF_015237465.2. NCBI lineage: Eukaryota > Metazoa > Chordata > Testudines > Cheloniidae > Chelonia > Chelonia mydas. The sequence goes on along the minus strand of NC_057850.1, from coordinate 36,777,944 downwards.
ACTAAGAGGAGTAAATTTCTTCTTCAAATAGCAATGCCTTTTCATAGAATCATAGAATATCAGGGTTAGAAGGGACCTCAGGAGGTCATCTAGTCCAATCCCCTGCTCAAAGCAGGACCAATCCCCAACTAAATCGTCCCAGCCAGGGCTCTGTCAAGCCTGACCTTAAAAACCTCAAAGGAAGGAGATTCCACCACCTCCCTAGGTAACGCATTCCAGTGCTTCACCACCTTCCTAGTGAAAATTTTTTTCCTAATATCCAACCTAAACCTCCCTTACTGCAATTTGAGACCATTACTCAATGGTAGCAGATGACAGAACAAGGAGAACAGTCTAGATCCATCCTCTTTGGAACCCCCTTTCAGGTAGTTGAAAGCAGCTATCAAATCCCGCCTCATTCTTCTCTTCTGAAGACTAAATAATCCCAGTTCCCTCAGCCTCTCCTCACAAGTCATGTGTTCCAGTCCCCTAATCATTTTTGTGGCCCTCTGCTGGACGCTTTCCAATTTTTCCACATCCTTCTTGCAGTGTGGGGCCCAAAACTGGACACAATACTCCAGATGAGGCCTCACCAATGTTGAATAGAGGGGAATGATCATGTCCTTCCATCTGCTGGCAATGCCCCTACTTATACAGCCCAAAATGCCACTGGCTTTCTTGGCAACAAGGGCAAACTGACTCATATCCAGCTTCTCATCGACTGTAACCCCTAGGTCCTTTTCTGCAGAACTGCTGCCTAGCCATTCGGTCCCTGGTCTGTAGCGGTGCATGGGCTTCTTCTGGACTCTGCATTTGTCCTTGTTGAACCTCATCAGATTTCTTTTGGCCCAATCCTATAATTTGTCTAGGTCCCTCTGTATCCTATCCCTACTTTCCACCGTATCTACCTCTCCTCCCAGTTTAGTGTCGTCTGCAAACTTGCTGAGGGTGCAGTCCACGCCATCCTCCAGATCATTAATGAAGATATTGAACAAAACTGGCCCCAGGACCGACCCTTGGGGCACTCTGCTTGATACCGGCTGCCAACTAGACATGGAGCCATTGATCACCACCTACTGAGCCCGATGATCTAGCCAGCTTTCTATCTACGTTATAGTCCATTCATCCAGCCCATACTTCTTTAACTTGCTGGCAATAATACTTTGGGAGACCGTGCCAAAAGCTTTGCTAAAGTCAAGGAATAACACGTCCACTGCTTTCCCCTCATCCACAGAACCAGTTTTCTCATCATAGAAGGCCATTAGATTAGTCAGGCATGACTTGCCCTTGGTGTATCCATGCTGATTGTTGCTGATCACTTTCCTCTCCTCTAAGTGCTTCAGAATTGATTCCTTGAGGACCTGCTCCAACTTTTGTAATTCTGCTGCCAGCTCCAGTCATTGTCTGGGCTCAGAGAATGGCTCCAGAAGAGACACTTTGGAGAAATTGATGTATTTCAGGCCATTACCAGGCTCAATCATGGGTACTGGTACTAGGGGTACCCTATCAGGTCTCTTTTTTCCCCATATATCAGTGCAGTTTTGGGGAAGAAGTTAGAGGCTCTGTCCTTGGAGGATTGGTGTTTTATGTCCTCTTTCCAGGACTTTCCCTTCTGCTTGCAACTATTCTTGAGCTCCTTTTGGCTCTGAGTTTTGGCATCACCACTCTGTAGGGGCATAGTCGCCAGCTTTATAGCCTGGGATGCTAGCACTGGGGCTGCCAGTGCCAAAACTACCAGTGCCAAGGCTGTCAGTGCCAGTGTCCTTGGTGTTGAGTTTGTCAGCATCAAAGTCACCAAATGCCTGGCACCTTCTTTTCATTATCTGATCCTAGGATATTATGTGTGCTCAAGGAAGCACTGGTCAATGCTGGCTTTTCCAGCCTCACTCTAGTAGTTACAATCACCTCATGGAGTGCCCTAGCAAACATAACTTGAGCCGAGCATCCCAGGATTTGCAAGTTCTCGAAGAAAATACACAGAGCATTTATTTGGAATGTGGCTCACCTCTAGGTAGACAAGGTGTTGACTATGTCCATCTTTGAGGATCAGTCCGTCCTATGACAGACAGGGTTTGAACCCTGAAGGTTTACAGTCTGTCATGAGGTGTGGCAGTTAGTGCAAAGCACCTCACCCTGCTGTAAAGTTTTCTGCATTGACATCTCTAAGAAGAGTAGTGGGCTGAATGCTCACTAGGTTCCATCTCAATGGGTGCTACCATGGGTGATAAGAGGGAACTAATGGAGGGTCACAGTTGCGCCACCCTTCATGCTCTTGCATGGGAGCATTAGGAGGCACAGGGTACATGAGCGGCTCTGATAGATACAGCTCTCTCACACATGAGTTCTATGTGCACCTACAGTGGGGCCCTGTGAGGGGTTTACAGTCCTCCTTCTTCCCTTTTTTTAAAGACTTCCCCAGATCACCATGAGTTTTCAAAGATAATGGCCAATGGCTCTGCAATCACATCCGCCAACTCCTTTAGCACTCTCGGATGCAGCACATCCGGCCCCATGGACTTGTGCTCATCCAGCTTTTCTAAATAGTCCCGAACCAGCCCTCTGCAGAGAAAGAAGTGGTCACCTCATCCCCATGCTGTGCTGCCCAGTGCAGTAGTCTGGGAGCTGACCTTGTTCGTGAAGACAGAGGCAAAAAAAGCATTGAGTACATTAGCTTTTTCCACATCCTCTGTCAGTAGGTTGACTCCCTCATTCAGTAAGGGGCCCACATTTTCCTTGACTTTCTTCTTGTTGCTTACATACCTGAAGAAACCCTTCTTGTTACTCTTAACATCTCCTGCTAGCTGCAACTCCAGGTGGGATTTGGCCTTCCTGATTACACTCCTGCATCCCCGAGCAATATTTTTATACTTCTCCCTGGTCATTTGTCCAATCTTCCACTTCTTGTAAGCTTCTTCTTTTTTGTGTTTAAGATCAGCAAGGATTTCACCGTTAAGCGAAGCTGGTCGCCTGCCATATTTACTATTCTTTCTACACATCAGGATGGTTTGTCCCTGTAATCTCAATAAGGATTCTTTAAAATACAGCCAGCTCTCCTGGACTCCTTTCCCCCTCATGTTGTTCTCCCAGGGGATCCTGCCCATCAGTTCCCTGAGGGAGTCAGTCTGCTTTTCTGAAGTCCAGGGTCCGTATTCTGCTGCTCTCCTTTCTTCCCTGTGTCAGGATCCTGAACTCGACCATCTCATGGTCACTGCCTCCCAGGTTCCCATCCACTTTAGCTTCCCCTACTAATTCTTCCCGGTTTGTGAGCAACAGGTCAAAAAGAGCTCTGCCCCTCGTTGGTTCCTCCAGCACTTGCACCTGGACATTGTCCCCTACCCTTTCCAAAAACTTCCTGGATTGTCTGTGCACCGCTGTATTGCTCTCCCAGCAGATATCAGGGTGATGAAGTCTCCCATGAGAACCAGAGCCTGCAATCTAGTAACTTCTGTGAGTTGCCAGAAGAAAGCCTCGTCCACCTCATCCCCCTGGTCCGGTGGTCTATAGCAGACTCCCACCACGACATCACCATTGTTGCTCACGCTTCTAAACTTAATCCAGAGACACTCAGGTTTTTCTGCAGTTTCATACTTGAGCTCTGAGCAGTCATACTGCTCCCTTACATACAGGGCAACTCCCCCACCTTTTCTGCCCTGCCTGTCCTTCCTGAACAGTTTATATCCATCCACGACAGTACTCCAGTCATGTGAGTTATCCCACCAAGTCTCTGTTACTCTAATCACATCATAACCAACTCATGAACCAACAACAGAGAGGCTCCAGCCAATTCCCACCATTTCCCCAGCCGAGGAGGTGTACCGTCTTGCCCTGATGGTATAGTTCCTTAATTCACAAGCTGGGATTCTCCTTTCCAGCCTTGGCCCACATCCACAGTTCAGTCTTTGTTCTGCAGACCCATTTCCAGGTGTTGAGTTGTGGGGAGAGAGAGACCAAGTGATGATGATGTTTCCCCTCTTTTATAGCTTCTTCCAGCTTGCTGGAAAAATCCTTTGTTAGGCTGCGAGTCAAGCAGTGTCCATTGTCTGCGTGCTATCTCTGAGAAGTCTCCATCGTATACAGTTCCTGGGATAGACGGGTTGGTAGTTTGGATTTCCCCTTAATGGACAATCAATGCTGTCTGGCTTCTCCATTGTTGTACCTGAAAGGCTGATTGTGGGTGTTTCCAACTTCACAACATATTTCAGTAACACACACATAGCATAACTTCACATACAATCCAACAGGATACTAATGTTCAACAGATCAAGACTTCTAGAATGATACTTCACAAGGCACACTTTGTACAAAACATATCATAATTATATCACCATGGTAAATATGGGGGTGCCAGGGTGTTGCTTTGGGGTACAGAGTGTCACAGTGACTATGCCTACTCCAGAAGCAATGATCCAGATGCACTCCCTCTGGAGGTGGGAACCCATGAGAGGCCCTGAAAAGCAGGATGTTATCATCCCAGACAGACTAAATTGCTGCTACTACTAAGACTGTGACCACACCCCAAAGGGAGGAGCTCCAGCCCAGAAGGAAGAGACCTGGGGAGAGTGAAACTTGTGGTGGACCAGTGGGTGGTCTGTTTGGGACACTGCAACACTCCTTTAGGACCCTGAGTCACGATCTGGTGGAGTGGGAGGACCCAGGTCCCCTACCTTGCTCCCCCTCTTCCCTCTGTCACGACAAAGCCCCAAACGGAGAAGATGGAATACACAGGACTGGCTGAGGGCTGCTATATATGACCCAGCAGGGCCCCCTCCAGAACAGAGAGACTGATAAAGACTGGGGAGCCACGGCCTGACTACTAGGCCAGCTGGCTTTCAGCTTGACACACTACAAACATTGGTGGAGAATGTGGGCAACGCACTTGGACCTGAAGGCAGCCTGAAAAAAAGTGGGGTAGAGAGAATGAAGAGGGCCATGGAGATGACAAGTTGCTAAAATGGGTAGTGGAAAATGGACAACAGCAAAAACAGCAACAGACCCACTTGCTGCAGCAGCCAGGGACACAACCAGCAGCAACAGGCTCTGCAACAAGAGCTGCAGCAGCAGCAGTTTATTAGGGAGTTGGCCACGCAACACAGGGAGCAGCAGTAACAGCTGGTGCAACAGGTGGTGACGCCTCTGCAACCCCCAAACATGCCATCTAATCCACCAGTAAGAGCAGTTGCCCCCAACTCTGCTCCAATCCTCCCTTTGAAACGACAAGCCCAAAGCATTTCTAGTGACCTTCCAGAGGAAAGGAATGGACATGAGCAAGCACTCAAAGGAAAAAAGGTTACTAACTTTTTGTAACTGTTTTCTTCAAGATGTGTTGCTCATGTCCATTCTATGACCTGCCCTCCTTCCCCTCTGTCAGAGTTCTGGAGAGAAGGAACTGAGGGAGGGGGGAGCCGGCAGCGCCCCTTATATCGGTGCATATGCGCACCACTCCAGAGGGCACCGGATTCCCCTTCGGATACCACTGAGGGAAAAACTTCTGGCACCAGTGCATGTGGTGAACGCACACACACCCTACAATGGAATGGACATGACCAAGCACTTGAAGAACCTGGCTATCCAACCAAGGACTGGGGTGGCCAACTAAGCAGAGACCACACTCAGGACTTTACTCTCAGGGTGAGTTGCAACAGGAGGAAGTTTCCAGCCCAGCAAGAGGCTCCTCTGCAGCCACAATGTCAAATGTGGGAGCACAAACAGCCAAGGCCCCTCCACTGCCCAGAAACTGCTTCACATGCAGGCAACCAAGCCACTTCCAATTACATTGCCCATACATGGACTATAATTACTGGTGGGTCTAGGTGGTAGAAGCCAGAGCCCACAAGTTGGGACCAAAGAAATTGGTGGTTCCAGTGCAGGTTAATGGTCTCAGGATCTAAACCTTAATAGACATGGGGTATAATCAAATAGTGGTCAGAGAATGTTTGGCCAGGGTTGACAGAGAGCCCCTCAGTTATTATATTTCTACAGTGCATACACAGGGATGTGCACCTCTTTCCCATGAAATGGATGCACTTAATAATACAGAACCTGCAGGAATAATAATATTATAATAAAACGTCCCACAGGAAGGTAGCCATAAACGTGGCCTACCCCACAGCAACTGGATGGGACTGGAAGTTCTTTCAGGAATTTCTAGAGACAGAGAGAGGGACGTCCCCAGAGAAAGAAAGAGGGAACGCTGTGGACAGGATGATAGGAGAACCCTAGGGAATAGCTGGGAGGGGGGACAATGAGCCAGGGAAAGGGATGTTCGCATCCCCAGTTAAAGGCCCCCCACCCCTACTGATGAACTATGCCCCATGGGGACTCAAGCCAATGACACATATATCACACTCCCTGACACCGACCTGTTCTTGAGCCAAGTTGATTTAATCAAAGAACAACAAAACAATTTGAGGCTGAACCGAGCCTATGTGCAGTCAGTGATGAAGTAAAGGAACAGTGGCTTGTAAAGCAATAGCCACACTTTGTATTGCAAGGAGAAAAAAATATACTGAGCAGTGAAGGATGCTCAGATTGGGGAGGTCAGGATGCAACTCCTTGTCCCCAAGTGGTCCTGAAGGGAGCTGATAAGCTAGCCTACGTGATACTTCTTGGAGGGCAACTCAAGCAGGAGAAAATGCTTGAAAGGGTGAACCTGGCATCCACAAGAATGTGCAGGACTATTGTGCTTCATGCCCTGAATGTCAGTGGACAAGCCCAAGAAAGGTCCCTAAGGGTCTTCTGTCTCTCTCCATGGTGAGGTCCCCATTCAAATGAGTAGGAATGGACTTCACAGGTCCACTGGAAAAGAGTGCAGTGGGAAGGAGCGGGCACCAATATATTTTGGTGATCATGGACTATGCCACATGCTACTCTGAGGTGATCTCCTCCAATGCACAAAGGCAGCAATCATGGCCATAGAGCTTATGAAAGCATTTGCCTGAGTTGGAATCCCTACAGAAATAATCACCAACCCAGGGTCCAATTTTATGTCACAGTTAATGAGGGAGATGTGCAGCTTACTAAAGGCAAGAGCAAGGCATAGATCTCATAGTGGAGGGACAGTTTAAAGGAACATTGGCAGCCCAAGGGGAAGGGGACTCAGGCTGAAGCTTGGGCTCTGAGGCACAGAGAGGGGGTGGGCTTCAGAGCCTGAGGTCCAGCCCATCCCAGAATGCCGACACGTGACATGAGTCCCATGAGCTCCATGGCATGAGCCTTGTGAGCGCAGAACTGTAGACCCAGGCTCTGAGACTCACTACCATGAGAGGGTTTTTTTTTTGCCATGTACACATACCCATTGACACTGGAAGCACAGAGACCAAAGGGGGCACAAATATGTTACTAAATAATATTATCTCTCAATTTATAGCACCTAGTGCACATGCCAAAAAGAGAGACTGGCTCAACGTGAACTTTTTTGAAACTGAAGACTTAAAAGCTTATTTTTTTCTTTAACCTTTGAAGTCCTAACAATGAGCCAAAATCTTGCTTCCTTCATGCAACAAACTGGTCCATCAGTTTTCAGTTAGCTTACAATGTTGCTATGTAGTGATCAGCAACTGCCTCTCCGGGTGGTGGAGTGCCTATGCTGTTGGAAGAAGTTCTCCTGCCAGTGTACTGATGTCTTCACTAAGAGCTACAGCGGTGCATTTTCAGCTGTAAGTGCAGACAAGCCTTCCCTGTGTAAGGAAAAATCCCTGAGACCCTGTGCTCCCACCGATCCTAGTTTAACACAGATGCTGACTTCAGTTGAGTGACCCCTGATTTTACACGTGAGACCAAACGCAGGCCCTCAATAAGGCCCTCCATTTGGCCCATAACTAAATAAACCCTCATTGCATATTACTGGCGGGTAGGGAGAAGGGGTGTGTGTGTGTGTGTATTAAACCCTGACAGAAAATTTGAACACGCAATCTTACGGCTGCACCGCACACCGCCGTTACGCCTCCCGCTCCCCCGGCGCCCATCTCAGCACAACCGCCAGGGATACGGTTCCTCTCAGCGGCTCAGGCCGCCCCGCCCCGCCCCCTCGGCGGGCCGGCGCCCGAGTTCCAGCGCGAGCCAAACCCGCTCCTTCCCGCCTCCTGGAGCACGCACGCGGGGCCGCCGTCCGGGGGGCGGGGGTGTAGGGAGTGGGGACAGGCGGGTTTGGCCCGGGGGGGTGCGGGGCTGAAGGCACCATGCAAAGCGGCCACGCAGCAAAGCAGCCGCCCATGCGGGGCTCTGAGTCCCTGCAGCTGGGAATGGGGTGGCTGGAGACGCTCGCAGGGCTCTGGCTACCAGGCCAGCTGGTTCCGCCCGGGCGGCGCTGCAGGGGCACCGCTAGAGAGCACAAAGCAGCGGGCATGGCGTTGCCGTGCTTCCCGCCCGGGTCTGTGAGGGCAGCGCCCCGGCAGGGAGAGCGGCGGCATCCGCGACGCAGCGGCCGCCTCAAGGAGGGAGCGAGGCGGAGTCGCGCTCGCCGGGCCTGCCGCCTGGGGCGGGGCCGCGGGAGGCGGCGGCGGGTCTCTGGGCTGCTGGTGTAGGGTAACAAAGTCTCTCCGGAGTAATGTGCTCATTAGGGTGTGGTGAGCCTGCTCAATTCATCTGCTGAAGCCACTGCCCTTCACCCTGCCCTTATTAGCCGTAAGCTTCTGCGGACTGCTTTTGACAGGGGTTAAAAAGGGGCAAAGGCGGCGAATCGGAGCAGGGGGCGGAAATTGACTGGTCGGGGGGGTCAAGCAGCTGGAGGCAGGATAAGGAGAGGGGCTAAAGGGCAAAATCAGGGCTGGGGGGGAGGAGCAGGAGTTCAGCTCGGGGTGAGGTGCTGGCAGAGGGTGTCAGAGGGCAAAACCCGGCACAGGGCGTAACAGTTACCCCACTGGGATTGAGACACCGGTGTTTGCCAAAATGGTGGGGGCAAAGGGGCTTTTTTTTATTTCCCCTCTCAGACGGTATGTCTACACTACGAAATTAGGTCAAATTTATAGAAGTCAGTTTTGTAGACAGCTTTTTTATACAGTTGATTGTGTGTGTCCCCACACAAATGCTCTAAGTGCATGTAGTCGGCGGAGTGTGTTTACAGTACTGAGGCAACCGTCGACTTCCGGAGCGTTGCATTGTGGGTGGCTATCCCACAGTTCCAGCAGTCTCCGCCGCCCATTTGAATTCTGGGTACAAATCCCAGTGCCTGATGGGCTAAAACATTGTCGCGGGTGGTTTTGGGTACATGTTATCAGGCCCCCGTTCCCTCCCTCCCTCCGTGAAAGCAAGGGCAAACAATCGTTTTGCACCTTTTTTCTTGAGTTACCTGTGCAGACGCCATACCACGGCATGCATGGAGCCCGCTTGTTTGCCCAGGCGCCCGGTTAAAAGAGCTGGTAGCCTGGGTGCTCTTTTAACCGGGTGCCTGGGCAAACATGGGAGTGACTCAGCCAGGTCATTTCCCTTGTTTCGTCTCGTGGCGATTGAGTCTTACCGGCAGTGCACTGTCTTTTAACCTGCAGCTAGCAGAAGATGATGTTGTCAAGCACCGTCTTCTGCTGAGCACCCAGGTGTTGATGATGGCTAGCGGTCGTACTGCACAGTCTGCTGCCAGCAAGATGTATAAAGATAGATGAAGTGGCTCAAAACAAGAAATAGACCAGATTTGTTTTGTATTCATTTTCTCCTCCCTCTGTGAAATCAACGGCCTGCTAAACCCAGTTTTGAGTTCTATACTTGAGGGGACCATTCAGTTTCTCGCAAAGCCACCCCCTTTGTTGATTTTAATTCCCTGTAAGCCAACCCTATAAGCCATGTCATCAGTCAGGTCATGTCAGGGCAACGGCAGACAATCGTTCCGCGCCTTTTTTCCGTGCAGACGCCATACCACGGCAAGCATGGAGCCCGCTCAGATCACTTTGGCAATTAGGAGCACATTAAACACCACACACATTATCCAGCAGTATATGCAGCACCAGAACCTGGCAAAGCGATACCGGGCGAGTAGGCGACGTCAGCGCGGTGACATGAGTGATAAGGACATGGACACAGACTTCTCTCAAAGCACGGGCCCTGGCAATGTGGGCATCATGGTGCTAATGGGGCAGATTCATGCGGTGGAACGCTGATTCTGGGCTCAGGAAACAAGCACAGACTGGTGGGACCACACAGTGTTGCAGGTCTGGGACGATTCCCAGTGGTTGCGAAACTTTCGCATGCATAAGGGTACTTTCATGGAACTTTGTAACTTGCTTTCCCCTGCCCTGAGGCACAAGAATACCAAGATGAGAGCAGCCCTCACAGTTGAGAAGCGAGTGGCAATAGCCCTGTGGAAGCTTGCAACGCCAGACAGCTACCGGTCAGTCGGGAATCAGTTTGGAGTGGGCAAATGTACTGTGGGGGCTGCTGTGATGCAAGTAACCAACGCAATCAAAGATCTGCTGATATCAAGGGTAGTGACCCTGGGAAATGTGCAGGTCATAGTGGATGGCTTTGCTGCAATGGGATTCCCTAACTATGGTGGGGCCATAGACGGAACCCATATCCCTATCTTGGCACCGGAGCACCAAGCCAGCGAGTACATAAACCGCAAGGGGTACTTTTCAATAGTGCTGCAAGCACTGGTGGATCACAAGGGACGTTTCACCAACATCAACGTGGGATGGCCGGGAAAGGTACATGATGCTCGCATCTTCAGGAACTCTGGTCTGTTTCAAAAGCTGCAGGAAGGGACTTTATTCCCAGACCAGAAAATAACCGTTGGGGATGTTGAAATACCTATAGTTATCCTTGGGGACCCAGCCTACCCCTTAATGCCATGGCTCATGAAGCCATACACAGGCAGCCTGGACAGTAGTCAGGAGCTCTTCAACTACAGGCTGAGCAAGTGCAGAAAGGTGGTAGAATGTGCATTTGGACGTTTAAAAGCGCGCTGGTGCAGTTTACTGACTCGGTTAGACCTCAGCAAAACCAATATTCCCACTGTTATTACTGCTTGCTGTGCGCTCCACAATATCTGTGAGAGTAAGGGGGAGACGTTTATGGCGGGGTGGGAGGTTGAGGCAAATCGCCTGGCTGCTGGTTACGCAAGCCAGACACCAGGGCAGTTAGAAGAGCAGAGGAGGGCGCGGTGCGCATCAGAGAAGCTTTGAAAACCAGTTTCATGACTGGACAGGCTACTGTGTGAAAGTTCTGTTTGTTTCTCCTTGATGAAACCCCCCGCCCCTTGGTTCACTCTACTTACCTCTGAATGTCCCCTTAAGAAAAGCAGGTGACCATGGATGATATCACTCTCCCGAGGATAACACAGAGAGATTAAGAACGGATGTTGTTTGAATGCCAGCAAACATACACTGCAATGCTTTGTTCTACAATGATTCCCGACTACGTGCTACTGGCCTGGAGTGGTAAAGTGTCCTACCATGGTGGACAGAATAAGGCTGCCCTCCCCAGAAACATTTTGCAAAGGCTTTGGGAGTACATCCAGGAGAGCCGCAAATGCCAGGGCAAATTAATCATTAAACATGCTTGTTTTAAACCATATATAGTATTTTAAAAGGTACACTCACCACAGGTCCCTTCTCCGCCTGGCGAGTCCGGGAGGCAGCCTTGGGTGGGTTTGGGGGGTACTGGCTCCAGGTCCAGGGTGAGAAACAGTTCCTGGCTGTCGGGAAAACCGGTTTCTCAGCTTGCTTGTTGTGAGCTATCTACAACCTCCTCATCATCATCTTCCTCGTCCCCAAAACCTGCTTCTGTGTTGCCTCCATCTCCATTGAAGGAGCCAAACAACACGGCTGGGGTAGTGGTGACTGAACCCCCTAAAATGGCATGCAGCTCATCATAGAAGCGGCATGTTTGGGGCTCTGACCCGGAGCGGCCGTTTGCCTCTCTGGTTTTCTGGTAGGCTTGCCTCAGCTCCTTAAGTTTCACACGGCATTGCTTCGGGTCCCTGTTATGGCCTCTGTCCTTCATGCCCTGGGAGATTTTGACAAAGGTTTTGGCATTTCGAAAACTGGAACGGAGTTCTGATAGCACGGATTCCTCTCCCCATACAGCGATCAGATCCCGTACCTCCTGTTCGGTCCACGCTGGAGCTCTTTTGTGATTCTGGGACTCCATCATGGTCACCTCTGCTGATGAGCTCTGCATGGTCACCTCTGCTGATGAGCTCTGGCCAGTGTGGCAAGCTGCAGGTGACCATGCAAACAGGAAATTGAAATTCAAAAGTTTGCAGGCCTTTTCCTGTCTACCTGGCCAGTGCATTTGAGTTGAGAGTGCTGTCCAGAGCGGTCACAATAGAGCACTCTGGGATAGCTCCCGGAGGCCAATACCATCTAATTGCGTCCACAGTACCCCAAATTCGACCCGGCAAGGCTGATTTAAGCGCTAATTCCCCTTGTCGGGGGTGGAATAAGGAAATCGATTTTAAGAGCCCTTTAAAAAAAAAAGGGCTTCGTCGTGTGGACGGGTGCAGGGTTAAATCAATTTAACGCTGCTAAATTCGACCACGACTCCCAGTGTAGACCAGGGCTCACAGACAGCACCTCTCTGCATCGGCTTCCCAGGGCTGGGTTCTTAAAGGCACAAGCACAGGGCTGCGTTCTTAAAGGCACAGGCATCCCAATGCCTAGTCAATGCAACTCCTCTTTGTCTGATCTAACCTACTGAGGCTATGTCTACATTACAAAGTTAAAAGCACTGCCGAGGGTGCCAGTGCTCCTGGTAATCCACCTCGATGAGGGGATTAGCTCCGAGCACTGGGAGCCGAGCCTGTCCACACTAGCGCTTTAAATAAGATGGGTGCAAAACTAGTTGGAAAAGAATTCCGACAGTAGTTATCAGTGATTCACAGGCTGAAAGGCCTGAGTCAGGCTGAAAGGGCATAATGAGTGGGGTTCTGCAGGGATCAGTTCTGGATAAGTTTCTATTCAAAATCTTAATCAATGATTGAGATAATGGCATAGAGAGTACATTTATAAAGTTTGTGAATGATAACAAGCTGCACGCATACAAAATGGGAAATGACTTCCTAGGAAGGAGAACTGAGGAAAGGGATCTGGGGGGGTGGGGGGGGTCATAGTAGACCACAAGCTGGCAGTATTGTGTCCAGGTGTCCAGTTCTGGGTGCCACATTTCAGGAAAGATGTGGACAAATTGGATAGAGTCCAGAGAAGAGGGGGAAAAAATTAAGGTCTAGAAAATGTGACCTATGAGGGAAGTAGCATCTTTTTACAAAAGCTGTTTCTTACAATCCATACGTATAAATAACTGCTGCAGATAGTACATTACTATATGTAGCAATTTCACATATACTATAGTACAAGAAACTGCTACCTGTAGGCATTTGCTACATCAGGTAGCCATTTACTACAATAGCAGTTTCTTACAATCCGTTACGTATCAGTAACTGCTACCAGTAGCACACTCTTATGCGGAGCAGTTTAATACCTGGCCGGGCCAGGTGCTGGCAGCGCAGCTGATGCCAGGCAGCACAGGGCTGCACATCCCGCTCCCACAGTGGCAGAGGATAGGGCCGGGGTTCCCACAGCGTGCTCGTCCCCACCCCCAGAGCGCCCGCAGCTGGGCCCCTCTCCCGCCACCCCCAGGAGCTGGGACACTAGACCTGGGACTCCTCTGGGGATCCCGCCAACCCAGCAGTCTCAGCACACCCTGTGATGGGGCCCACTTGAAGGGCTCCGTGACAACCTGCACACAACTGTGGACCCATGGGGGGCGGCTGAGCCCCAGGGAGTTTCAGGGGAGCTTCAGTAGGCAGAGAAAATTTTGACTAACAGTTTTATTGAAAAAAGAGAAATAAGAAAAATTCCGACCAGTTCTAGCCTTTATCCCATATTCAGAGGGTCCCCACAGCCCCTCAGTGGGTCTCCAGAGGTTTCAGTCGCTTGAGCCTGGTCTACACATTATAACTATTTCCTGGGGGTGGGGGTCGGGGGTGTTTTAAGGGCATGTCTACACTTGCCATTTAAGGTGGGAAAAGTCCCTTTTTTGCGCAAAAACCATGGGAGTGTCTACACTTGCTAGTGACTTTGAGGTGAAACTCAGAAGTTTCACCGCAAAAAGAAAACCACCCCCACGAGAGGCGTACAGCTCTTACTGGTGATGCTTTTGTGGTGATGTGCAAGTGAAGACACATTCTTCCTGTTTACACAGCTTTTGGCCTCCAGGAGATATCCCACAGTGACCACTCTGACCTAGTTTCAGAGTGGTAGCCGTGTTAGTCTGTATCAGCAAAAACAACGAGCAGTCCTTCTGGCACCTTAGAGACTAACAAATTTATTTGGACATAAGCTTTCATGGGCTAAAACCCACTTCATCAGATGCATGGAGTGGAAAATACAGGAGCAGGTATAAATACATGAAAAGATGGGAGTTGTCTTCCCAAGTGTGAGGTCAGTCTAACGAGACAATTCAATTAACAGTAGGATACCAAGGGAGGAAAAATAACTTTTGTAGTGGTAATGAGAGTGGCCCGTTTCAAACAGTTGACAAGAAGGTGTGAGTAACAGGAGGGGGAAATTAGTATGAGGGAAATTAACCACTAGCCGTCACCTACAGCCCCCAACTCAAACCTCTCCAGCGCATCATCAAGGATCTACAACCTATCCTGAAGGACGATCCCTCACTCTCACAGACTTTGGGAGACAGGCCAGTCCTCGCTTACAGACAGCCCCCCAACCTGAAGCAAATACTCACCACCACCAACACACCACACAATAAAAACACCAACCCAGGAACCAAACCCTGCAACAAATCCTGATGCCAACTCTGTCCACATATCTATTCCAGGGACACTATCATAGGACCTAACCACATCAGCCACACCATCAGGGGCTCATTCACCTGCATATCTACCAATGTGATATATGCCATCATGTGCCAGCAATGCCCCTCTGACATATACATTGGCCAAACCAGACAGTCTCTACGCAAAAGAATAAAATGACACAAATTGATCCTCTGCTTGGAGCAATGCTGAGCTACTGGAGCTGATCAGTGTTTGGGGAGAGGAGGCTCTGCAGGGATCACACACACACCCCTTCCCACAAGACCTATTGTCAAAATGGAGAGAGCTGCACTGTGGGATAGCTGCGCTCAGTGCACTGCTCTCATCGGCAATGGAAGTGCTGCAAATGTAAACACTCTCTGACGACTGTAGAAGTAAGTGAGAACACAAACCAGCACTTTTCTTTCACCGGTTCACTATCACTGGTGAAACTGACAGCGCAAAAACTCTGCAAGTGTAGACACAGCCTTGTGCTGCCTCCACGCTAGGGGTACGTCTCTACAGCAAAAGCTGTGCATGGACACTTGAATCTAGCTAGTTGGCTTTCAGGCTTGGTCTATACTTAAAAGTTAAGTTGCTATAGCAGTTAAGTTGATATAGCCACAGCACCTGCTGTAGTTAAGCCAACCTAACCCTTCAGTGTAGACCTGACTGTCAATGGCAGAATTATTTCATTGACCTAGCTACCACCACTTGGGGAGTTGGATTACCTACATGGATGGGGAAAAAAATCCTTTCTATTGCTACAGAAATGTCTATAGAATGAAGCTTCAGCAGTAGAGCTGCAGCAGTGTCTCTGTGGTGTCAGTAGTGTAGACAAGGCCTTATAAAATGAATACTGTACATTTAGTGATTGGGTGTCAAAGGAATGCAGAAATCAGTTCTCCCAGTGAAGTCAATGAGTCAGGCACAGGGCTTCTGGATTTCTTACTGGGACAGCACATCCCTATATCGTTATTAGCATGGAGCCACAATCTTGCCCCAATGTGAGAATCTTTCCTATATTTTATTTTCATGTACTGTATGAGCAAAAACAAAAAACAAAAAAAAAAACGTTCTTTTGAACCCTGGTCAGATTATTAACCTTTCAACCATTAAACCAAACTTTTTATAAGGCCATTTTTGTCACTTTAACTAATGCTTCCTTTCACCTTTACTATTGAAACCTGCACCATTATACTTTTCTGCAGCATTCCAATTACATTTTTGCAACAGGGATTGGTTACTCGGAGATCCTGCAGTATTCAGTGCTTCAAGTGACCCTTTTATTTTCAGTGTGTAATATGCCTGCTAGTCTCCTTTACAGTTACCTACTTTCCATGTTCAGCAAATTTAGCAACATTTGTATGTGATACTAAGCTTCCATAAATTTGCCACTTGCTTCTTAGACAGTATTCCACTGAAAATATTTAATGGAAAATGTTCTTGTAAATATTTTAAGACTGGGGGGAAATCCTGTCTATGCAATTGGTGATTTGGGGCAATAAAGTCCCTCTTTGCTGAAATAATGCAGTTAGAATTATTTTGCAAGTACACAAACAATAACATTACTGGCTAGTATTGTATGGAAAGATCTTTATTCAACAGTTTTGGATTTACATTTCCAAGCTCCGCCCTATCTTCTGTTTTGTTCCAACACTCAAATTGTACAAGCTAAAGGAAAAAACACGAGAGCACAATGGAGAAGTCATTAACCTTTATTATGGTAGCTTTTGAGTAGTTGCCACCAGGAGAAAAGAGACAAATACAAAATCTGGAATTAATTTGTTCTTCAACATCCCACCCACTAGAAAACTATTTTAGGAGTGTTATGATAACTTTCACATCCCCAGAATGCATATTAAATTCACCTTCAGGTCATTAATCAATTAAGTCTAATATTTCTCCACAACTTCTATTACAGCCAGATACTTCAATATTTTTCAGTATTATTTGTTACCTGTGTGCTTAGAGCTGCCCCTGCTCTGATGGGTATTCAAATCTAAATAGATAACAAAGCACATTGGGAGAGCCAGGGGAAGTGTCTATTTTGCAATTTGTTCACATGGTGGAAAATGACCAGCATAGCTAAGCTAGAATAACTATTTTAGGGCTGGTCTTACACTACATCGTTAGATCACCATTCCCCGCATTGGGTCGAATTTATAATGTGCTTGTCTACACTACAGAGCCCTTCTCACTGACCTAAAGGGCTTTTAAAATCGAGGACTGTACTCCACCTCAACGAGTGGAGTAGCACTAGATTCGACCTTCCCAGGTCGAACTAAGGGTAGTGTAGACACAGCACAGTGTATTTCAACTTGTTTGGCCTCCTGGAGGTGTCCCAGAGTGCTCTACTGTGTCCACTCTGGACAGCACTTTCAACTCCACTGCACTTCAGCCAGGTAAACAGGAGAAAAACCGGGAACTTTTGAATTTCATTTCCTGTTTGATCAGCGTGCAGAGCTCACCACTACAGCTGACCATGGCTGCCCAGGTACACAAACATGCTCCAGTGTGGAGCATACAGGAGACACTGGATCTGATTGTTGTGTGGGGAGAAGAGTCTGTGCAGGCAGAGCTCCAAACCAGCAGAAGAAATGCTGACATCTATGCCAAAATTGCACAGGGCATGGGGGAAAAAGGCTACACCAGGGACACACAGCAATGCCATGTGAAATAAAGTTGCTCAGACAAGTGTACCAGAAGATAAGGGAGGAGAATAGTCGCTCTGGTGCTGAGTCACAGACATGCCGCTTTTATGAGCAGCTGCATGCGATTCTAGGTGGGGACCCCACCAGTACCCCAACACTCTCCATGGAAACCTCCCAGGGGACCCAGACAGCCACAGGCAACAATGAGGAGGACATTGTTGAGGAGGAGGAGGAGAATGCACAGCAGGCAAGCAGAGGATCCATTCTTCCCAACAGTCAGGAGCTTTTCCTAACTCTGGAGCCAGTCCCCTCTCAGGATCCACTGGTGCGGGACTGTGATGGTGGGAAAGGCACCTCTGGTGAGTGCACACTTGTAATAACACTACAGGGGTTAAATGCAATTGTGATTACTGTTTAATTTGAAGTAAACAGTTGGGATATGGTGGTGGGCAGTACAGCCATGCAAAGGGTGCTCCTGGAAAAGCCTGTTTATGTACCAAGAGTTTCCACAGTAAAAAATTTCCCTGGGTGTGCCCAGGGTCGTCCCTAGCTATTCTGGGGCCCTACACAGTCCCCCCCGTGGGGTAGGGGGGTGGGGCCCCAGGCTTCTGGGGGGAGGAGCAGGGGGGCTGGCCCCAGGCTTCGGGGGGGGGCAGGGGGGAACCACCCCCCAGCACTCACGGCTGGGGCCGAATCGCTGCATTTCCCACCACCGGTGAGTGCAGCCCCGGCCCTGCTGCAGAACTCAGGGGAGTGGGAGTGGGGCTGGGGTGGAGCAGGGACAGAAAAGAGGCGGGGCAGGGTGGAGCAGGGGCAGGGGCCTGGGGAAGAGCCAGAGCAGGGGCTGGAGCAGCACCCGGCTGCACAGAGCACCAGGAAATTTGGTGCCCCAAATTTCCTGGTGCCCTACACAGCTGCGTACTTTGCGTATGGGTAAGAACGGCCCTGGGTGTGCCCTCACACCGCCTACCCTTTCGTGTGTGCTTAGCATGCCTGCCTGCAATCCGAAATCTACTGCCCAGCGCTCTGCCATATGTTGTACCTTACTAGCAGGCTCTTCTTTTAAAACACAAAATTTGGCCGAGTACCTCAGGGAATGTATTTACTGCTGTGAATTGTTTCATTCATTGCAACAGTTAACCTTTTGTTTTCAACAATGTATGCTTTTCTTTGCAGCTGCAATATGTTTTCTGGGTGCTTCCTCCACTCCAGCACAAAGGCTATCCCAGATTAGAAGGTGAAAAAAGCGGAGAAGGGGAAGACATGTTCTGTGATTTAATGCATTCCTCCGAGGCTGACAGGGCCCAGCTCCATGCATGGAGGCTCACACTCTCAGAGAGCATGTGCATCAACCAAGAGGGCAGGAAAGCAAGCAGGGAACGAGAGCTAACATGAGATTTTGGAGGATGATTTTGCGGCTTATGCGGGAGCAAACAGACATGTTGAGATGTCTGGCTGAGGTGTAGGAAAGGCAGCTAGACCTTAGAGTCCCGCTGCACCCAATGATGAACCAGCTGCCTTCCTCACCAAGTTCTATATCCTCCTCTCCCAGACTTCCTAGAATGTGGTGGGGGCGGGGGAAGGAAGAGAGAGTTCCATTTTCCCTTGAACTCAACTCCTGGGGATGGTTCATGGAGCAGAAAGCTCTCATTCCCACAGCTTTGATTGCTAGACAGTGCAATTCTAATAAGCTATGTGTCCTTGCCCCACCCTTCCTGTGTTACCAGGCTCTTATCTGGTTATCATTTCTATTCATTACTATCTGTTCAGTGTTTGTTAGCATAATAAAAATGCATGAATTGAGTTCAAGAGGCTCTTTACTCACTGTGCACACTGTAGTTGATGGGAGTTTAGTTTACATGGCAGTACATGCGAAAAAGGGGGCAGATTGGTAAGGAACAACACACAGAACTGTCACATCAGTGTTGGATCATTCATGAAACTGGTTTTCAAAGCCTCTTGGAGACACAGTGAGCTTCGATGTGCTCTTCTTATTGCCCTGGTGTCTGGCTGCTCATAACTGGTATCAAGGCAATCTGCCTCAACCCCCCACCCCACCAGAAACTTTCCCCCCTTACTTTCACAGATATTATGTAGAACATAGCAAACAGCAACAACAGTAGGAATATTGCTTTCGCTGAGGTCTAACCTAGTGAGTAAACTGCGCCAGCACCCCTTTAGACATCCAAAGGCACATCTACCACCATTCTGCACTTGCTCAGCCTATGGTTGAACTGCTCCTTACTGCTCCTAGCGGATCTTAAACATAAAAAAGAAGCTTACAAGAAGTGGAAGGTTGGACATATGACCAGGGAAGAGTATAAAAATATTGCTCGGGCATGTAGGAAAGATATCAGGAGGGCCAAATCGCACCTGGAGCTGCAGCTAGCAAGAGATGTCAAGAGTAACAAGAAGGGTTTCTTCAGGTATGTTGGCAACAAGAAGAAAGCCAAAGAAAGTGTGGGCCCCTTACTGAATGAGGGAGGCAACCTAGTGACAGAGGATGTGGAAAAAGCTAATGTACTCAATGCTTTTTTTGCCTCTGTTTTCACTACCAAGGTCAGCTCCCAGACTGCTGCGCTGGGCATCACAAAATGGGGAAGAGATGGCCAGCCCTCTGTGGAGATAGAGGTGGTTAGGGACTATTTAGAAAAGCTGGACGTGCACAAGTCCATGGGGCCGGACGAGTTGCATCCGAGAGTGCTGAAGGAATTGGCGGCTGTGATTGCAGAGCCCTTGGCCATTATCTTTGAAAACTCGTGGCAAACGGGGGAAGTCCCGGATGACTGGAAAAAGGCTAATGTAGTGCCAATCTTTAAAAAAGGGAAGAAGGAGGATCCTGGGAACTACAGGCCAGTCAGCCTCACCTCAGTACCTGGAAAAATCATGGAGCAGGTCCTCAAAGAATCAATCCTGAAGCACTTACATGAGAGGAAAGTGATCAGGAACAGTCAGCATGGATTCACCAAGGGAAGGTCATGCCTGACTAATCTAATCGCCTTTTATGATGAGATTACTGGTTCTGTGGATGAAGGGAAAGCAGTGGATGTATTGTTTCTTGACTTTAGCAAAGCTTTTGACACGGTCTCCCACAGTATTCTTGTCAGCAAGTTAAGGAAGTATGGGCTGGATGAATGCACTATAAGGTGGGTAGAAAGCTGGCTACATTGTCGGGCTCAACGGGTAGTGATCAATGGCTCCATGTGTAGTTGGCGGCCGGTGTCAAGTGGAGTGCCCCAGGGGTCGGTCCTGGGGCCGGTTTTGTTCAATATCTTCATAAATGATCTGGAGGATGGTGTGGATTGCACTCTCAGCAAATTTGCGGATGATACTAAACTGGGAGGAGTGGTAGATACGCTGGAGGGGAGGGATAGGATACAGAAGGACCTAGACAAATTGGAGGATTGGGCCAAAAGAAATCTGATGAGATTCAATAAGGATAAGTGCAGGGTCCTGCACTTAGGATGGAAGAATCCAATGCACCGCTACAGACTAGGGACCGAATGGCTAGGCAGCAGTTCTGCGGAAAAGGACCTAGGGGTGACAGTGGACGAGAAGCTGGATATGAGTCAGCGGTGTGCCCTTGTTGCCAAGAAGGCCAATGGCATTTTGGGATATATAAGTAGGGGCATAGCGAGCAGATCGAGGGACGTGATCGTTCCCCTCTATTCGACACTGGTGAGGCCTCATCTGGAGTACTGTGTCCAGTTTTGGGCCCCACACTACAGGAAGGATGTGGATAAATTGGAGAGAGTCCAGCGAAGGGCAACAAAAATGATTAGGGGTCTAGAGCACATGACTTATGAGGAGAGGCTGAGGGAGCTGGGATTGTTTAGTCTGCAGAAGAGAAGAATGAGGGGGGATTTTATAGCTGCTTTCAACTACCTGAAAGGGGGTTCCAAAGAGGATGGCTCTAGACTGTTCTCAATGGTAGCAGATGACAGAACGAGGAGTAATGGTCTCAAGTTGCAATGGGGGAGGTTTAGATTGGATATTAGGAAAAACTTTTTCACTAAGAGGGTGGTGAAACACTGGAATGCGTTACCTCGGGAGGTGGTAGAATCTCCTTCCTTAGAGGTTTTTAAGGTCAGGCTTGACAAAGCCCTGGCTGGGATGATTTAACTGGGAATTGGTCCTGCTTCGAGCAGGGGGTTGGACTAGATGACCTTCTGGGGTCCCTTCCAACCCTGATATTCTATGATTCTATGCTGTCCAGGCTGCCTGTGTACGGCTTCATGAGCCACGGGAGCAAGGGGTAGGCTGGGTCTTCAAGGATAACTATTGGCATTTCAACATCACCAATGGTAATTTTCTGGTCTGGGAAGAAAGTTCCTTCTTGCAGCTTTCTCAAGAGACTGGAGTTCCTACAGATGCGCGCGTCATGTACCTTTCCCAGCCATCCCACACTGATGTTGGTGAAACAGCCCCTGTGATCCACTAGCACTTGCAACACCATTGAGAAGTAGCTCTTCTGGTTTATGTACTCTTTGGCAAGGTGGTCTGGTGCCAAGACAGGGATGTGCACTCGATCTATCGCCCCACCATAGTTAGGGAACCCCATCGCGGCAAAGCCATCCACTATGTCCTGCATGTTTCCCAGAGTCACTACCCTCCTTAGCAGAAGTGAATTGATTGCCCTGGCTACTTGGATCATAGCAGCCCCCATGGTAGATTTACCCATTCCAAACTGATTCCCAACTGACCGGTAGCAATCTGGCATTGCAAGCTTCCACAGGGCTATCACCACTCGCTTCTCAACTGTCAGAGCAGGTCTCATTTTTGGTATTTCTGTGCATCAGGGCTGGGGAAAGCAATTTGCAAAGTTCCATGGAAGTGGCCTTAGGCATTCGAAAGTTATGCAGCCACTGCTCCTCATCCCATACCTGCATCACGATGCGGTCCCACCAGTCTGTGCTTGTTTCCCTGGCCCAGAAGCAGCGCTCCACTGTGTCAACAAGCCCGGCTGCCACTGCCAGTATGTGCAAATCGCTCCATTCCATGGCTTCCAGCACAGCTATTTGCGTGGCATCACATTCTTCCGCACAGCTGCTCCTGGCTGTGTTCTGCAAATACTGCAGGTCGATGCGTGAGGGGTTTGTGACGCTCACAACAACAGCGTACAGCTGAGCGCAGTCCATGCTTGCTGTGCACAAGTAACTCAGGCTTAGGCACAAAAATTATTGTTTGCCATTGCTTTCAGGGAGGGAGGGAGGAAGGGAGGAGCCTAGTGCATCACAGGAGGCTGACGATATGTACCCAAAACACCTCACAAAATGTTTTTGTCCCATCAGGCATTGGGAGCCTAACCCAGAATTCCAATCGGGAGCAGGAACTGTGGGATAGCTGTGTGGGATAGCACATGAGTCAATGCTACCCATGGTAGTGGGGATGCGCTCCGCTGATGGAATGTACATAGTGGAGACATACACCATTGATTTTGTAAAACTAGAGGCTACAGGTTGACTTTAATAAGTTCAAACTAATTTTGTAGCGTAGACAATCCCATAGTATATTTTAGCTATTCCAGGATAACTTTATGACCAGATCATTTATTCTAGCATAAAGTCACTTTTATTCTGGAACAGAGTGTCCACACTGGGAAGCTTCTGGAAAAGTTATTCTGGAATAATTATGCCACTCAATCTCCCTGTGTAGACAAGCCCTTAGTTCAGGGGTGGCCAGCCTGAGCCTGAGAAAGAGCCAGAATCTACCAGTGTACAAAGAGCCACAGTAATACATCATCAGCTTCTCCCCTCCCCCACTCCCAGCGCCTCCTGCCCACCAGCAGCCCCGCCAATCAGCACCTACCCCTCCCTCCCTGCACCTCCCGATCTGGTGTGCAGAAGGCTTGGGGGGTGGGGGGAGAAGGAGCTAGGGCATGGCAGGCTTGGGGGGGGGGCGGGAAGGGGTGGAGTGGGGGCAGGGCCTGTGGCAGAGCCAGGGGTTGAGCAGTGAGCACCCTCCGGCACATTGGAAAATGGGCACCTGCAGCTCCAGCCCTGGAGTTGGTGCCTATACAAAGAGCCGCATATTAACTTCTTAATAGCTGTATGTGGTTCCAGAGCCACAGGTTGTCCACCCCTGTCTTAGTTGTTGTTAGTAATTGTTTGTTCGCTTTTGTGATTGGAGGGTGACAGCATTTTACTGGCATAGGTAAACTTGTTAGAGCAGGGAACAAGACTGGAAATTACAATGTAAGTTCTAAAGCTCTTCAGATAGAAAGTGACATACATGTACTAATTATTAATCTTATTGTACAAAATATTCAGACTCAAATAACGACAGTAAATTTAAAATACAATGATGAGTTTAAAGAATGAAAATAGTATAAAGATTTTAAAATTGCAGCTCCTTATTACATGACAGTTCAAAGATTATTTTTTTTTTTTTAGTGATTAAGACTTCCATTTGTCATTTAACATTATGTAATCATACTGATACACCCTTGTGGGCTGTAATGTAAAGATACATATCATCATTTTTACAATGCTGATAGAATAAATCTGAAAGTGTGTAGGAAGAAGTGCTGTAGAAAGTGTTTCACATCATCTCACTGAACAAGCAGTAGGGTAGCATGGGGGTGTAAAACTAGGTTAACATTAACAACACAGAGTTGCATGTAATCCTAAAAGTGCTCATGAAATAGCTTGTAATTTCCTGCAGTTCAATGATGAAAATGGCACTTTTTTGTTAATGTCTGAGGTCTGCTTTTAATAGCTGCCCTTTCAGTTTGGTTATATTTATCAAGCTCGGAAGCTGAAGGGAAAGTAAATTGCAACTAATTTGCATCAAGGCAGAAGTTATGAGAAAACTTTCACCTACCAGGCAGTATTATGTAAGATTTGTTTTTCTTCAGATCACATGCCAGCTGCAGAAAACAAATACTATTTCAAAAGGTCCTAGGTTATTTCTTTATTGGCTGTTACCCTCACTGAACACATTTTCTACAATTATTCTTTGCTTTTTCCTGGCCTGGGAATTAACTTCCACGCTGATTAAAAATATATGCACTTGGCTCGTGCTGGTTAGAAGTGTAGGGTCCTGTAGGCTGTACCCAACCCCACCCTCTCAGGGCCCAGCTGTTGTGGGTGCAAAAGGAGGGGGAGAGAACAAGGAATCCTCCCTGCCCACTGTACAGCAGCTGGACACTATTGCAGTCCCTGCAATCCCTGGTGTACAGGACTGCTCACTCCATCCAGTGGAGTGGACTGCATATGCACCTCCTAAGACAAAAGACCCCCCCCCCCCAAAAGGAGTGGGAAGGCAAGGAGATAGGTCAATGGCCCACTCACTTCATGAACTCACAGCAGAGCTGGCTGGCTACAGAGGAGGGTGTATGCTGCACCCCCAAACAATTGTCATAGAAAATGTTCTCCCCTCACCCACTGGAAAGAATTCCCGAAGAAACTGTTCCTCCCAAAGACCTCCCAGCTATCCACTGTCCCCACTGCAGTCCAGAGGCTAAATAGCACTACTGTGCCCAGAAACACAAGCAGTCCCAGAATCATGCAGAGTAAGGGCTGTAGGATCACAGGCATCAAAGTTTGTTAATTTGTTTCTCCTGTTTCACATGCTTCCTACCTTCTCCTGCCCCCTTTGCACTATTTGCTATCACAGTGCTTTCAGGTCCATCAGGAAATGGCTTTCATCAGCATTAGTGTTATTAAAATACAGCTGTGCTCTCTGAATTGGCCAGATGAAGCCAGATGGTGGCTGGCCTTTGCATGGGTGCACAAGAATGGTGCAAAGACATCACCGTTCTTTGGAACCCCTCCCTGCTGTGCAGGGACTGGCCACAGTTGCAGTCTTTGCACTCCCTTGAGTACAATGACTGCTCCTAAGGTACAGCAGTGCCCCAACAGGGACAGTAAGGAGGCACTTCTCTGTAACTGCCACGTGGGCTTTCCAACTGCAGAGAGGAGTGTGCATGGCCCTCTCAGTAAAGGTGATGAGGCATATTTAGCATGCAAGCTCAAGCCTGCTAGTGTGAGTCTGTCTGCCCAGACTGGGAGGCTCGTTCCCAGCCGCAGTGTAGACATACCTCAGGAGACATTGTGGCTCCCTAAGCAATGGCTTTAGAGCTCATGCTGAGACCCAGTGCCACAATTTAACCTGTGTTTTACACTAATTTGTAAACACTTTTACACTACTGTACCTTTGCTCCATAGAAAACATGTGACCTCCAGAAGAAGAAGGGGGAATGTCCGGGTTTCAGCAACGCGGACACAGGTAACTAACCGCTTTCATGTTCTCTCCACAGGTACTAATGCGGAGAGTGGACCAGATGATACGTCTGAGGGAGGGGAGCAGAAGGAGACTCCGCTGGTTGGAAGGCATGAGATGCACTGTCCTGAGATGGGGGGTTCCACGACCACCACTCCCAAGAGAAGGAGGCGGGTGGTGGTGGTCGGGGACTCTCTCCTCCAGGGGACTGAGTCATCTATCTGCCGCCCTGACTGGGAAAACCGAGAAGTCTGCTGCTTGCCAGGGGCTAAGATTCGCGATGTGACGGAGAGACTGCCGAGACTCATCAAGCCCTCGGATCACTACCCCTTCCTGCTTCTCCACGTGGGCACCAATGATACTGCCAAGAATGACCTTGAGCGGATCACTGCGGACTACGTGGCTCTGGGAAGAAGGATAAAGGAGTTTGAGGCGCAAGTGGTGTTCTCGTCCATCCTCCCCGTGGAAGGAAAAGGCCAGGGCAGGGACCGTCGAATCGTGGAAGTCAACAAATGGCTACGCAGGTGGTGTCGGAGAGAAGGCTTTGGATTCTTTGACCATGGGATGGTGTTCCATGAAGGAGGAGTGCTGGGCAGAGACGGGCTCCATCTTACGAAGAGAGGGAAGAGCATCTTTGCGAGCAGGCTGGCTAACCTAGCGAGGAGGGCTTTAAACTAGGTTCACCGGAGGAAGGAGACCAAAGCCCTGAGGTAAGTGGGAAAACGGGATACCGGGAGGAAGCACAGGCAGGAACGTCTGTGAGGGGAGGGCTCCTGCCTCATACTGAGAATGAGGAGCGATCAGCAGGTTATCTCAAGTGCTTATATACGAATGCACAAAGCCTTGGAAACAAGCAGGGAGAACTGGAGGTCCTGGTGATGTCAAGGAATTATGACGTGATTGGAATAACAGAGACTTGGTGGGATAACTCACATGACTGGAGTACTGTCATGGATGGTTATAAACTGTTCAGGAAGGACAGGCAGGGCAGAAAAGGTGGGGGAGTAGCACTGTATGTAAGGGAGCAGTATGACTGCTCAGAGCTCCGGTACGAAACTGCAGAAAAACCTGAGTGTCTCTGGATTAAGTTTAGAAGTGTGAGCAACAAGAGTGATGGTGGTGGTGGGAGTCTGCTACAGACCACCGGACCAGGGGGATGAGGTGGATGAGGCTTTCTTCCGGCAACTCGCAGAAGCTACTAGATCGCACGCCCTGGTTCTCATGGGTGACTTTAATTTTCCTGATATTTGCTGGGAGAGCAATACAGCAGTGCATAGACAATCCAGGAAGTTTTTGGAAAGCGTAGGGGACAATTTCCTGGTGCAAGTGCTAGACGAGCCAACTAGGGGGGGAGCTTTTCTTGACCTGCTGCTCACAAACAGGGAAGAATTAGTGGGGGAAGCAAAAGTGGACGGAAATCTGGGAGGCAGTGACCATGAGTTGGTTGAGTTCAGGATCCTGACACAGGGAAGAAAGGTAAGCAGCAGGATACGGACCCTGGACTTCAGGAAAGCAGACTTCGACTCCCTCAGGGAGCAGATGGGTAGGATCCCCTGGGGGACTAACATGAAGGGGAAAGGAGTCCAGGAGAGCTGGCTGTATTTCAAGGAATCCCTGTTGAGGTTACAGGGACAAACCATCCCGATGAGTCGAAAGAATAGTAAATATGGCAGGCGACCAGCTTGGCTTAACGGTGAAATCCTAGTGGATCTTAAACATAAAAAAGAAGCTTACAAGAAGTGGAAGGTTGGACATATGACCAGGGAAGAGTATAAAAATATTGCTCGGGCATGTAGGAATGAAATCAGGAGGGCCAAATCGCACCTGGAGCTGCAGCTAGCAAGAGATGTCAAGAGTAACAAGAAGGGTTTCTTCCAGTGTGTTGGCAACAAGAAGAAAGCCAAGGAAAGTGTGGGCCCCTTACTGAATGAGGGAGGCAACCTAGTGACAGAGGATGTGGAAAAAGCTAATGTGCTCAATGCTTTTTTTGCCTCTGTCTTCACTAACAAGGACAGCTCCCAGACTGCTGCGCTGGGCATCACAACATGGGGAGTAGATGGCCAGCCCTCTGTGGAGAAAGAGGTGGTTAGGGACTATTTAGAAAAGCTGGATGTGCACAAGTCCATGGGGCCGGACGAGTTGCATCCGAGAGTGCTGAAGGAATTGGCGGATGTGATTGCAGAGCCATTGGCCATTATCTTTGAAAACTCGTGGCGAACGGGGGAAGTCCCAAATGACTGGAAAAAGGCTAATGTAGTGCCAATCTTTAAAAAAGGGAAGAAGGAGGATCCTGGGAACTACAGGCCTGTCAGCCTCACCTCAGTACCTGGAAAAATCATGGAGCAGGTCCTCAAGGAATCAATCCTGAAGCACTTACACGAGAGGAAAGTGATCAGGAACAGTCAGCATCATGGATTCACCAAGGGTAGGTCATGCCTGACTAATCTAATCGCCTTCTATGATGAGATTACTGGTTCTGTGGATGAAGGGAAAGCAGTGGATGTATTGTTTCTTGACTTTAGCAAAGCTTTTGACACGGTCTCCCACAGTATTCTTGTCAGCAAGTTAAAGAAGTATGGGCTGGATGAATGCACTATAAGGTGGGTAGAAAGTTGGCTAGATTGTCGGGCTCAACGGGTAGTGATCAATGGCTCCATGTCTAGTTGGCAGCCGGTGTCAAGTGGAGTGCCCCAGGGGTTGGTCCTGGGGCCAGTTTTGTTCAATATCTTCATAAATGATCTGGAGGATGGTGTGGATTGCACTCTCAGCAAATTTGCGGATGATACTAAACTGGGAGGAGTGGTAGATACGCTGGAGGGGAGGGATAGGATACAGAGGGACCTAGACAAATTGGAGGATTGGGCCAAAAGAAATCTGATGAGATTCAATAAGGATAAGTGCAGGGTCCTGCACTTAGGACGGAAGAACCCAATGCACAGCTACAGACTAGGGACCGAATGGCTAGGCAGCAGTTCTGCGGAAAAGGACCTAGGGGTTACAGTGGACGAGAAGCTGGATATGAGTCAGCAGTGTGCCCTTGTTGCCAAGAAGGCCAATGGCATTTTGGGATGTATAAGTAGGGGCATAGCGAGCAGATCGAGGGACGTGATCGTTCCCCTCTATTCAACATTGGTGAGGCCTCATCTGGAGTACTGCGTCCAGTTTTGGGCCCCACACTACAGGAAGGATGTGGATAAATTGGAGAGAGTCCAGCGAAGGGCAACAAAAATGATTAGGCGTCTGGAACACATGACTTATGAGGAGAGGCTGAGGGAACTGGGATTGTTTAGTCTGCAGAAGAGAAGAATGAGGGGGGATTTGATAGCTGCTTTCAACTACCTGAGAGGTGGTTCCAGAGAGGATGGTTCTAGACTATTCTCAGTGGTAGAAGAGGACAGGACAAGGAGTAATGGTCTCAAGTTGCAGTGGGGGAGGTTTAGGTTGGATATTAGGAAAAACTTTTTCACTAGGAGGGTGGTGAAACACTGGAATGCGTTACCTAGGGAGGTGGTAGAATCTCCTTCCTTAGAAGTTTTTAAGGTCAGACTTGACAAAGCCCTGGCTGGGATGATTTGATTGGGGATTGGTCCTGCTTTGAGCAGGGGGTTGAACTAGATGACCTCCTGAGGTCCCTTCCAACCCTGATATTCTATGATTCTAAAACAGCTCAGTTCACAGTACTAATTGCTGTGGTTATTGTATCAAACCTACTTCTTACTGCAACTCATACCAAATACCACTGGGGCAAATTCATCCAAGATGTAATCCCACAGAAGTCAGTTTGCAATTCCTCAAAGGTTATTGCATAAAGTGTAAAATGCTCATTTCCCCTGTTAAATTAGTATTTCTACCTCTTCTGGAAAAAATAAAATGAATTGTGTCACCTATACTAGGAGGAAATGGATTCCAGTGGTTAAAGGAAGGGACTATGAGTGAGATTTTCCAAATGCTCAGTATTGGCCTAGTTCTGTTCCCACTGAATACAATTGTGTGGACTTCAGTGCAAGCAGAGATGAGCACTTGACTTCAGTGGAAGCAGAGTCAGACCAGAACTGAGTGTGTTTGCAAATCCCACCCCAAAATTCAGAGCTCGGGGCTCTGGCTCCAACTCTACCTCAGACTTGCTGTGTCTCAGTTTGCCCATTTGTAATATGGCATTACATTTGCCTTTCCCAGTGGTGCTCATAGGGCTTTAAAATCACCAAGATCCTCAAATACAAAGTAAAAATAAAATGCAAAGTATTGTTTTATTATTACTGAATCACGATTAAAAAATCAGTCATTTTATAAATGTTATTTGATGCTGTTTATTATTTCTAAAGCCATCTACAGTAATTTATGAGCTACCCTATATTTACATATGTAGGTATAAATGGATTGCTAAGTAGCAACAGCTATTACACTCAGTATGTGCATTATAAATTGTCACTGTAAAGATAAACAGCTCTAATGTTAATTAAATATCAGTAAAAAGACACTCAGATTTTCAAGGTCACATAGGAAGGTGATGGTATTATGTCATTCTTCTTGCCTACATTATAAGTACATGTTTTCATCCCCACCGACTTCTTTTAACCTTTACTCTCTGCTAACATAGATAGGTCTCTCATTCTATGCTAAAAGCTATGGCATAAGGTTTTGTGAGTTGTTACAGCTTAATGGAAAAATTATTTTTGCATTCTGCTAAAGGTCAAGGCCCTAATACAGATGTAAGTCAACAACAGCCTCATACATGTGGTTTCCATACATAGTTATACTTAGTCATTCTCTCAGCAAGATACTTTTTGTTTCCTGTTTCTCCTATTCTGCATCTGAGCTGGTATTTTAGACTCTAGAAACAAATGAGTTGCTCACCTTTAAATTGTTACACACATCAAACTATTCCGTGTCATTAGCTGACTGATTAAAGTCATGTTATGAGTCAGTTAGTTTCAGTCTTGGTCATCAACAGTAACATTCACCAAATTTGAAACTTTAGAGATCAGTAGCTAAAGTCAATGGTAGCTTCATTTGCTCAGCACCTCAGAAAATGAGGTCACTTAGTTAGGTGGCTAAATATGGATTTAGGTAACCAACATTAGACATCTGGTTTTGAATATTTTTGGCCTAACTTCATTGACATAATGATCCAGCATATTTTTACTGACAATATTTTCAATAATTGGTTTCATCTCTCTATGGTAATGGTATATATTCTGCTGCTGTTAAGGTGATCCATCCTCCCTGTGAGAGGCTGTGGGTTCCAAAAGGCTTTCTCTCAAGGCGTAGCACTGCATTCACATATTTGGGCATGTGGTCTTTTAATATCAGTGTTAATTTGTTTAGTGCTGAGTTGATTGGTGCCGAAGACTAACTTACCTTTCTTAAGGTGAAGAGTCTTTCAGTTGTGTAGAAATTTGAAGAAGGAAAAAAAGAGAATGTAAGTTGTGGTAAGGGGAAATAGAACATTTCCCAAATACAGGCTCTGGGCAGCAGTATTACAAGGTTAATAGTCTCTCTGGGAGGTGGTTGCACTAGACTAGAGGATCTGAACAGCAGAGATTCCTGACTTTGGGGGCAGGGGTCACTCTCACAGCAGGGTTCTCAGCTCCTGTCTTAGAATGAGAGAATCTGGTATGAGGATAAGGTGTTGTCTCTAGACCACGGGTGAAGGATAATATGCAAGACCTTTTCTTGTAACTGGAGAGGAGACTGGCTGAGGGTTGAATCTGTTCCAGAGGTGGTGGGGCACTGTCTGTAGAATGTGGCTGTCTATGGATCATACTAGTGAGTAAATTGGATAGAGTGGTATCAATTTAATTCTGTGATAACTCTGGACAGCTCATTGTACCTTTTGTCTAGTTTGGCTATTGCAGCACACTGCTAAAGATAACCTTCATGTCTGTAAAAAATCATCCAGACTAGGGGAACAATTCTGCAGGGTGCTGAGCGCCTCTTGGGAGGTGCTGAGTGCCTTGTAGAGGGAGCACAGCACACTGCAGGATCCAGCCATGTATGAGTCTCTGCATTAGCTATCTAGCAGGTTCCAGAGATGTCACCCAAACAAAATGGGAGCACCATGGCCTTCAGGTTAGAGGTTAAGAAGTTGTGTTGTTCGGTCTTATCTTTTTGTGTGGCTTTTATAAAAATATCTGTTTTGATCCCTGGGCTGTTATGGATTTCTGGGGAGCTTTCATCTGCTATAGCCATTGTAAACAGTTTACTTTCTAGCCTAATTATCCATAATGACACTTCCATGTCTGTCTCCCTTGTGCTAGCTATGCCTCCAAATCCATTCCTCTAATACATTTAAGACAGCATTTGAAGTTTGCAAGTAGAGAGAGGGAAAACTATTAAACTGTGCATGTGAGCATGTACAGCATTATTTTATGCTGACTGATATATGTGTAACACTCATACATGCATATACACATGCACAGAGTATATCGGGGGAAGAGGATGATTATGGAGAATGATCTTCAAAGGTAAAAAATGAACTTACTGGTTTTGTGTAAAACCATTTAGCGTCAGTGATTATTCAGTAACAGAACTGCAGACTCCACACTAATGATAATGTAATAGAAAATACATAAAAGCATGGGGTAAATAACTAATATGCAAAAAGACATCTGGCCCTTTATGATATCCTACCTCACATTGTCTTTAATCATTACCCAGCAGGCATGTCATGCAGTGTTCGACTTCTTCAACTTCATTTAGGATTTACATGACAAAGTCTTGTCAAAATAGAACCCTACAGGCTGGAAAACAAACTCTTAATTAAAGCACAGTGTTTCTAATTACGTACACCAGGACAAACTCATTACAATGAATGTCATTTTCAATAGTGTCCTGAGAAATGACAAAACAAAGTCATTGTCAAATGCACACCCATCAAATTTATGCCATGCGTGCTCACAGAATTGATAGCGGTTTCCATTAGAGACACCAGCACAGGCTGCGAGTAGGCCTAATTTAGTGTTGAATGGTACAGTGGTATATCTCTGCACAGCGCTCCCTCCATAGTGTGGTGGCAATTGTAACATGCATTATTGTACAAGAAAAGCAGGTTCAAGCGGTAGGGTGGGAGAGGGACAAAAACTAATCTGGGGTTGGAATCTAGCTTCAACTGAAGTCAATGGAGATGTCTTTCCATTGCCTTCAATGGGAGCTGAATCAAAGCCTTGGCTGGTGGAAATCAGGTGCATTTTAACAGGAGCGGCTGTCCACCAATATTCAGGTTACAGAAATGTTTCTATCTAATCCCGTTTTCAGCAACTTAGAACTTTTAGAAACTTTCAAGTTCTGCACTGAAATTTTCCAGGCATGGTCTCTGCACAAAGGGTTGCTCAAAGGTGGTTCAATAACTTGAATCTGAAGAGGGTGTAAAAATGCTTCACCATTGCGTAAAATAATCACAACTTTTTTTGAATACCTCTACAGCCAAATTGGTTTGGGGAGAAGTTGGAAATTATGATTATTTATTAAGTGCCCGAAGTTTGCTGGGGATGCTGAAGTAGAAGTTCTAACTCACTATAGAGCAGTGGCCTCCAACCTTTTTACACCCCGCCCCTTCCCCAAAGCCCTGCCCTGCTCAGTCCATCCTCCATCCCCCGTCGCTCACTCTCCCCCACCCTCACTCACTTTCACCAGGCTGGGGTAGGGGGTTGGGGTTCAGGAGGGGGTGCAGGAGGGGTTTGCAGTGTGGGAGAGGGCTCTGGGCTGACACTGGGGCAGAGGATTAGGGTGCAGGAGAGGATGAGGAGTGCAAGCTCTGGGAGGGCATTTCGGTACAGGAGGGGGTTTTGGGCTGGGGCAGAGTGTTGATGTGAAGAAGGGGGTACAGGATGCTGACTCTGGGAGGGGAGTCAGGGCTGGGGTGCAGGAGGGGGTATGGGGTACTGGCTCTGGGAGGGGGGCTCAGGGCAGCACTTACCTCTGGTGGCTCCCAGTTGGTGATGCAGTGTGGCTGCCACTAAAGCAGGCTCCCTGCCTACCCTGGCCCCACACCACTCCCGGAAGGGGCCAAAGCGCCCCTGCGGCCCCTGTTGGGGGGAGGGCAGGAGATATGTGGCTCCGCATGTTGACCCTCTCTGCAAGCACCACCCCCACAGCTCCCGTCGGTCACAGCTCCACATTCCCGGCCAATGGGAGCTGCAGAGGCAGTGCTTGCAGGCAGGAGCGGCACACAGAGGCAGACCCTTGCCCCCTGGGCCACGCTGGCTGCCTCCAGGAGTGACGTAGGGCCGGAGCAGGCAAGGAGCCTGCCTTAGCAGCAGCCCTGCTGCACCGCCAGAAATTGCGATCAACTGGGAGATGAGAAGATGAGAGATGGAGGAATCTGTTTCCCTGTGTAAACAAAATGGCTCATACAAAACACTCAGTGAACAAACTTGTGTTACGTGTACTCAGCTGGAAACATTTATGCTGTGTTCCTGAAAAATATACTGAGTTTTGACTCCGAGAAGTGATCTGCTTAGGGAAAGTGAGCTGGATGGAGACCTTGTACTGGGAGGCTGCCCCAGGAAGAGTTTTGGAAAATACCCGACGTGGTGCAGCTTCAAAGATAAAATATTTCTCTGCTCAGAACAATTCCTATGAGATCCAGGGATAGGATTCATCTCTGAACTGGGTGACTCAGTAGTGTCCAGAGGGGGTGAACCCCCTCAAAAATCACCCCAATCCATTCTTCAATTTGTTGGTGGGATTTTAGCAGAGGGCTTTGGAAGCCTCTCTCCTCTTAGCGCATCACAGCTTTGGGGGTGGGGAAACCAACCCAAGCTGCAAGGTGCTCTCTGTCTCTTAGGAATAGGCCCAAAGTCAGGGTCATGGTGAGTTATACAAAAAACCCTCTTTTTGTGTGTGTGTGTCCTCCCCCAGTTTAATTTTCTACTTTTCTTGCTGGTTCTCAGAACAAGTCACACCCACTCCCCCCTACCAAGGTTGCTTATTATACCATTAGTAATGGGAGGCTGCACCAAAAGTCTCACCAGCCACTAGGGCTAAAAGTGAATGCTGGCTAGCACTGGAAAGCTGGCATTTCTAGCTTGGTCAGGTCTTGGGATGTTGACAACGTACTAGGCAGCTGAGAATGGGGACTCTGGAATGGCTGTAACCGAGGAACCTCTTGGTGCCAACTGGCAGAGGGCACAGGGGGTGCACATAGTTTTAAAGGGATCTCCTGGGTTGGATATATGCATAATAAGTCACTAAGAGGTGGCATGAGAGGTCTCTCTAGTAAGACCCAGTAGCCCACTGGTCATCATAATCATTGCAGAATGTATGTACGGATAATATCTAAGGAGTTATGTGCCTATACTGAAAATTATGTTCTTAAGGAAGGTAACCCGGAGGTGAAAAGTCTTGGAGAGGTTCCTTTCAGGCAGGGGGTAGCAGACAATATCTCCCTGTCTGGTCACTCTGTATTGTGTCCCCAGGTGTATATCTATTTGCATACTGAGCCAGATGCTGATCAAGCAATTGTGAAATCTACAAGAAAGAGATATACAGGAAAAAAAATGCAGGGGGTGGGGAGCGGGTGTGTGTGCACTGCTTATGAATAATGCCAGTGGATTGTTCTGATATGTCTGGGGGTGCAGACACTCAGGATTTTCCACCGAGGAGGCAAGCTGACAGCATGACTTGTCTCATGAATGGAAGGTCACAACCAAGCCTGGCTGTAAAATGCTGGAAGGACTTTGGGTGAACATTGCTGTATAAGACAAGAAAATATCAAGTTAAATAAGTCTAGGTTCTAGAAGATAGCTTATGATGTTATATGTAACAATTTGCTTCCAATACTTCTAGTTGCTATTACTTGAATCTCTATACTTTGTTAAATGAACTTTTACTTGTTTTCACTATAAACATATCTAAGTGCTGTGTGTTAAGCAGCATGGTGATCCGTGATGGAAATGGTAAACTGGGGTATAGTGCTTCTTTGGAACTGACAAATCTGTGAATACAGCATGTGTCCAGTGGAACAGGGGCTGCACACTCCAGGGAGACACTTGGAGATCTGAAGGGTTGGTGTATGCCTATCACTAACCAACAGAGAGACAACAGGGCCTGTGAGGTCTACAGGGGCATTGCTTGTGTTGCCTGTGGAGTTGGGGAGCTGACCCCCGGCAGGCACAGACAACGCTTCTTCATGCTATGGGCAGGTGGTAGCAAGGGTACTCCCTGGGAAGTGTCACAATGGCACCATATATACTATTGATTTCTAGCCTTGTGGCTTGTCATCTATTGGACCTTAATATAGTCACTGGTCCCATTAATGCATGATCAGTTTTCCCCTGTATCTCCTGATCCGCGGATCACTTTTCACTTTAAGCTTAAGAATTCTGCAACACGGCATTCGTGCTGCGTAAAGATCGAGTGGCATGGTGGCCACTTACCTGCCAGGATGTCAGTGATACTTGAGGGTACTGCACTGATTTACGCCTTATTTACTTATCCTCACACCTGCTTATTTTGCAGGTCTCTTGGGGCCAAATTCTCAAAAGGTCTCAGTCTTATGCATGCAAAGACCTCCATTTATACATGCCAATAGGTATTCCCATGTGCAAATTGTAAGTTAGATGCAAAACAGATAATTATGTATGTGTAGATACCAATTTGCACTCTCAAATGGATGCATGGGCACAAAACAGAGGCCATTTAAAATGTTGCCATCGATGAATAAGAACCCTCCTACTGTTAAAACTAGAAGATGACAGCATAAAGCAACATAACTTGGGGGAAATGATTTTACTCTTCTGAATGACATGAACACCTGAAAAATATGTTAATATGAGCTAGAGACAACCGACTTACAAAGCATGAACAGTATGAAAATTGAATTAATTTTCCTTTAAGAAAAGATTATTTTCCCTCATTTTCATTTTGTTTTTCTGCCTATTTTCCTGACATGACACACACACAAACTCAAATGCTACCATATTCCTTGTTTGTAAACTCCATAGGTCAGTTTCTGATCTTAGTCACAACAATATAAATCTAGAGTAACTCCACTGACTTTACACCAACGTTACTGTGATCAGAATCTGGTCCATCTTCTTATTTCTGTCTTTTCTATTTCTTAATTCTCTTTTTTCTTCTTCTTTCCTCTTAGATTATTTTCTCATTCTCACTGCTTTTCCTTTTACTTCCTGTTTGATTCATGCGGTAGAAATTAATTTGTGTTTTTAAATTACTCTGACTCCTCACACTTCCCTTTCTGTTCCCTTATGAAAAGGCAACAGCAAGGTTTCTGTAGCAATTCCTTGAAAAGCTGGTTCCATCTGCTAGAGTTATTAGGTATAAAGTGCCAATTCATCCTTGGGGTAAGAAGGTTCAATTTGCATTGAGGGTGTGTGAATTTGGTTCATGGATACCAGGAGGTGAAAAGGTAAATACCTATCTATAGGAGATGCCTGTGTTGCAACCTGACTATCAGATACCATCAGGGGCTCTTCTCTTAAAAGAATCCGTGCTGGATGGAACAGGCTTGGTAGTCTATCAAAGTACTGTATGCCTGAGTTCGGTATTTCATAGCTGTGCTTTGGAAAGGATACTCTTCAAGATCAAAACTCTCACATCTTTGAGGAACCTGCTTTAGGTGTTAGGAACTTTAGTTCTGTGAATTCAGGTTATTCTCTTCATACTTATGGGTATTAAAGTTGTACAATATGTGTTAGGAGCAAAACTGCTGAAATACGTCATTCTTGCCCACCAAAAATAAACATGCAAGAGAACTGTGCTATTTTGAAAAATTTTAATAATCTGTTCATATTTTCTCCTTTGTTTCACAACATGCAGCTATAATTCAGTGGCACTGGCATTTAAAGTTCTAACTTGTTGACAGGCATTTTGATATGTACAGTAGCATATCAGAGCTAGATTTCTTACAGCTGTTGCATATGACCTTTATTTGGCTACTGCAGAACTGCCTGTTATTCAACCTTTTATAATGTTTTTTGTGAAAGTCACTTAAATGTTCTAGTTCTACGTGCTCTGAAAGAGGAAGTTATTTACCTTGTGCAGTAATGATGGTTCTTTGAGATGTGTCCCCCTATGGTGTTACCCCAAAATTTGGACCCAAGAAACCCCAATAGTGGCCTGCCTGTAACTGTAAACCAATTGTCAATTTGGCCCACTTCAATGGGTAACAAGCAAGGGTGCAAGTAGATTTTAACTCTTACCGGTATGGTACCGACCCCACTCCTCCTCAAAAAATGTTCCGAGACTAGAGCCCTGTGTGGATACAAACTTATACCTGTGGATGTGGATATCCGCGGATAGAAATCAGTGTCCCCTGAGCTGCAGGACTCTCCAAGGAACCGCAGCGGTGAAAAGAGCAGAAAGTGGGATCGCCACTCCCAGGAGCCAGCGCCCCATACCGGCAGCTTCTCCAGCGCCGCTGTACCACCCCAGCCCGTACACACAGCTGTGTATCCTGTCTGGGGTCTGTACAGCCCCGCCGGATGACAGAGCTGGGGGCAACACTCAGGTTGTGGTCAGCAGTTTCACTGCTTTCTGCTGTGCTTTGATTAGCCTTGTTAGCGGTGGTGGTGTATAACTTGAACCTCATGTTGTCAACAACAGCCTAAATGAATTGTGATGGCTTAATTGTGGGACTTTTCCCAGTGCCTGTCAACCTTGTGTTCTTGAACTTCATAGCCTCTTTGGGTCGCTGTGCCTGTTCAGTGTGCAGTCCAGGGATTCTATGTAGGCTCTCGATTCTCTGCAAATAAGTTTTCATCAGGTTGTCTGCTTTTGGGATCATCAGGTCTCGGTCTTGTAAGAGTTCAGACAAATTCATGAGCTCAGCCAGGACATCTAACATATTTTTTATAAAGTTGACCGAACACAGTCTCGAAGGAGACCTTGGAGTTTTGTTCATTCCCTTCTATCTCTTGACTGGTTTTGTGAGGCTCTCTCAAAATGTTTAGCTAATACTGGGTAAGTCTGCCAGCCTGCATTGACAGCTCTCCAAGTTGAATCTACCCATCATACACTGAAACCTCTGCCGATTTTTTTAAGTATGTTATGCAGTTTGTTGGCATGTGCACTGAGCTCACAGGCATTTTTTGGTGACTGACTGTAAAGCGAGTATAAGCTGTCTAAAAATTCCCTGAAATCGTTTGTACCCCCAGTAATATTGGTGCTTGATCAACGGCCAGTTCAAGTCTATGGTTAAGGCAAAGCTACAGTATGAGATTTGGGAAGTCTTTTTGTAGGAGTTTGCTCACCCCAGCTTTGACTCCTAGCATGACATTTGCACCATCACTTCAAAAACTGACAAAGACCTTGGTTGGTAATTCCATAGTGAATCCATAGCGTAGTAAACATTTGATTATGTCTCACTTTATGTTCTCAGCCAATGCGTTGTCTAACTTAATCAAATCCAAAGGAAATGCTACTGAATTCATAACACCATCAAAACACTGGCTTTTAAAAAAATTATAAGTTGATTTTCGAGCAAGAGTAGTAGATTTGTCAACTGGTATAGTGATCTTGGATTTGATCTTGATTATCTGCGAGACAATTTTTTTCTCCATTTCTGCAGAGAGACATGTTCTATGATATCACCGCAGACAGTTCTGCTTTGAAGCAATTCCCCATCTCCACCCCATTCACTTGTTGCAGGTCAATCAAGCTCTCGTGGTCAGTATATGGCCGATTTATTTTCTCAATGTAGTAAGCTGTCCTGAACACATGAGCAGTGGTTTCAAATGCTGCTTCTTCACTTTTTGCACTGATGTTGACCAGAATGCCTTTCGTAGCTGTTTCTAGAATTTTTGTCACCTCAGTGTGAGCAGCTGACTTTTTGTGTTCATTAGTTTTTTTTCAAAGTGATGTGAGCGCTGTTTCTTTACTTTTCCCAAAAGATGAAATCTGACATTCAGTCCATTGTGAAGCGATATTCACACATCGACCTGAGAAAAAGCTTTAAATTGGAAACGTCTCTACATGTTCTACACCCTAGCGTTCCACTGGAAACAAACAGCCAATAGTTTTTCCTTTGGAATTTGTCAAATTGAACCCTCAACCACACAGCTGGGTATTGCTTTTCATCAGTAGGCCTACCCCTTGATTCAGCAGACCTCTCACCCTCCTCAGGCTGCAGATTTGGCCTTTCTGCAGATTTGGTGGTTTCATGCGGTGTCAGTGACTCATTCATGGTTGTTTTTTTTTTGTTTTTTTTTTAAGAGGCCCTACTTTCTCCACATTCATCCTCTGCTTTATGCTTGAACATTTTTATTAACATTTGTTGCACTGACATTGTGATTGACCCTTATTAACTACTTAAAAAAACCTGAACTAGCTAGCTAAATTTGGTTTCTCAATTTGACCATCTACAATTTCACTCACTGCCCAGATTTTTTATTTTTGCGCCATGCAACAGTGGCGTAGATGCCTTACCATGACCATTCGGATTCTAAATCAAGTGTAACTTACACACACAGAGATGACACAGACAATGCAGGCTGTCTCTCGCTTGCTCCTTACAAAGGCACACACGACACACCTAAATAATGGATCTGATTTGATAAACTGTATATCTGGGCAGAACGTGTCGGCACTGTAGCCGTCTACTCTCTCAGTCACCTTAAGTCCCAACTCCAAAACTAAACTTAAACTGTGGCTGCAGCCTCCGCCTCACACCTAAATATTCTAACCCCACGTGGTAAGCACTGACCCAACCCCCAAGTCATTTACCACCTATCCCCATAGCAACTTGCCCTAACTGACATCAACGCAACCCAATACACAACACCACAACACATACAAGGGACATATTCTAGCAATTAGCTACATATGCCAGCGTACTCTTCCAATACCCTTATGAGGATAACAAGAGGAACTAGGCCGCAGACTAGTCTTGCACAGCTGCCCTAAAACACTGCACGAAGTGTGTACTGGGACAGCTACGATACCTAGCACATTACACAAAAAATAGTCTATGACAATAGAGCCCTGCGCAGATACAAATTTCTATTGGTGGATGCAGATATCTGTGGATAGAAATGAGTATCTGCTGAACCGCAAGGCTTTCCTGGGAACCACAACGGCAAAAGAAGCAGAACATGGGGCCATCGCTCCCAGGAGCCAGCGCCCCATGCCGGTAGTACAGCTGCGCCAGAGGAGCTGCCCCCAGCCCTGTCCTCTGGCAGAGCCATACAGACCCCAGACAGGGGAGACAGCCCTGTGGTTCAGCAGATACCAATTTCTATCAGCAAATATAAATTTGTATCCGTGAAGGGCTCTACAATTCATTCTTGAAAATGTGTCTTGCCGGTATGGCATACCGGCAATAAATGTCTTAATGGTACGGCGTCCCTGACCATACCGGCTTACTTGCATCACTGGTAACAAGGGGTGGCCCACCCTAGAGGAATTGCTGGGGTTTTACCAGGGTATTTGTCTCTGACTCTCAGAGGACTCCCTAGAACAGATCGGTTCTGTTAACCCATCAGAGGACATGGATACAGCCTTCCGCTCAAAGGATTGACACTCAACCAGCAATTCTTTGAAAACACAGTAACATTTATTCAAAGAAAATAATTAGTTATAATACTCTTAATAATCAAGAAAGAATACACTGTAATACATGACACAGTTTAACGCAATGGCATAGCATTTAGAAACCATGTACTAAGGCAGGGGTCTCAAACACGCGGCCCGTGGAGCGCATGCGGCCTGCGGGGTTATTTTCTGTGGCCCACCAGCTCCCCGCAGCCCCCCGCCTCCCAGCATTTACCTAGAGCAACTCCGGCCCGGTGCGCACCGGGGCAGGGCAGGCTCCCTCCCTGCCTGCCTGCCCTGCCACCGCGCCGCTCCAGAAAGAGGCCAGGACCTGGGGGAGGGGAGGCACAGGAGTCTAAGTGTTGCCCTGGCCACTCCTCCAGGTACCTCCCCCGAAGCTCCCATTGGCCAGGAATGGGGAATCTCAGCCAATAGGAGGTACCTGAAGGCACGGCCAGGGCAACACACAGACCCATGTTCCCCCCTCCCCCAGGTCCTGGCCGCTTTCTGGAGTGGCGCGGGGGCAGGGCGGGCAGGCAGGCAGGCAGGCAAGCAGCCTGCCCCGCCCCCCAGTGCACGCCAGGCCAGACCCACCCTCCGAACCCCTCCTGCAGCCAAACCCCCTGCCCTGAGCTGCCTGCTGCACTCCACACCCCTCCTGCACCCCGACCCCCTGCCCTAAGCCCCCTGCTGCACCCTCCTGCACCCCGACCCCCTGCCCTAAGCCCCCTGCTGCACCCCTCCTGCACCCCGACCCCCTGCCACACCCTGACCCCCTGCCCTGAGCCCCCTGCCACACCCCTCCTGCACCCCAACCCCCTGCCCTGAGCCATCTGCTGCACCCTGCACCCCTGCCCCACCCTGCACCCCGACGCCCTGCCCTAAGCCCCCTGATGCACCCCGCACCTCTCCTGCACCCTCTGTCTGAGCTAACAGACAGTCCCAATTTCTTGAGAGCCACCAGATAGTCTAGGATTACAAACAGAGTGGCTGCATCCGGGGTGAGACCTTTGGGCTGGCACCAGATCTGAAATCTAGTCCACTTTTGTAGGTAGGTATGACGGAGAGCCACCTTTCTACTAAGTAATAACACTTTCTGTACCTCTTCAGAGCAAGATGTTTCTATGTGCTGGAATCATGAAGGAGCCAGGCTTTGAGCTGCAGTATCAGCACGTTGGGATGGAGAGTGTGCCTTTCGTAAGGTAAGGAGTGATTGGAAGAGTCATTGGACAAAGCGCCACTTGTGACCGGTAAGGATACCGTGTCTTTCTGGCCAGGTGGGAACGATCAGTATGATGTTTGCTTTTTCTCTTTTTATTTTCAAGAGGACTTTCAGTACTAGAGGGGATGTCAGAAAGTCACAAAGAAGGCCCTTGTCCCATGACAGGAGAAGAATGTTCTCCATGGAATGTTGTCCAATCCCCACTCTGGAGTAGTACTGTGGACATTTCTTGTTCTGATAAGTGGCAAACAGGTCTGTTGTCAGTGTCCCCCATTGCCAGAATATGTCGTGGAGTATCACTGAATCTATCTCCCATTCATGGTTTTGGGGGAATTTGCTGAGATTGTCTGCTGTCATGTTGTGCACTCCCAGTAGGCAGGCAGCTGATATTGTGGGAAATGTGACCAGTTCCATAGTTTTAATGCTTCCATGCACAGGGAGGATGAGTTGGTGCCTCCTGGTCGGTTTATAGAATACACGCAGGCCATGTTGTCCATCATGACTTGGGCGTGTGTGCCTCCGATCAGAAGGAGGAAGTGAACACATGCATTCCTGACCACTCGGAGTTCGAGCAGGTTGATGTGAAGGGATATCCCAGATGGAGACCATTGCCACAGCATTGTGAAATCATTGTGATGTGTGCCCCATCCTATGAGGGATGTGTCAGTGGTCAGGAGTAGCGATTGGGGAGGTTGAACAAACGGGATTCCTGTGCAGATATTAATTGGGTCTTTCCACCAATTCGATTGTTTGATCTTGGTGGGCATCGGTAGTAGTTTATTTATGTTGTCTCTGTTTGGTCCGTAAACCAAAACGAATCATGCTTGCAGGCATCTCATGCGCAGTCCTGCATGAGCTATAACCGATGTGCCTTCGGCCATATGGCCCAGAAGCTGGAGACAGTGTCCGGCTGAAATTTTGGGGCTGGACTACACTCTCTCTAAAAGTGTGGAGAAGCTGAGGAATCTGTGATGTGAGAGAAGTGCCCTCACCCAGGAGATGACCTCGACTCCATCTATGAATTCTAACCTCTGTACCAGCGTTAATGTCAATTTTTGTGCATTGATTTGTAGGCCCAGATTCTGAATAGATCCAGTGTGGTAATTCCATTTGTGGACTGAATTGTATCATTGAATTACCTCTCTTCTTTCTCATCAGCCACAAGTCTGTGTTGTGACCACATGAGGTCTTACAAGCAAAACGGGGTCTGGCCAAGTCAGTGCTAGGATGGAAAACAATGAAGATCATTTATTGTGCTGCAGATACTGGTGTTGGTGATTCAGAGCTTGTCTCCCTGGAGAAATGATACTGTTATAAGCTAAGGTGAATTTAAATTGATACAGTTACATTGGTATACGGACACACTTCTTCTGGAATAAGAATGCCTTTTCCAGTTTAAGTTAGTCACTATGGAAGGGATTTAAGTTAAACTGAAAGCAGCCACTCTTATTCCAGACTAAGAATGTCCACACAGGGAATTATACTGGTATAATTATACCAGTATAACTAGTAAAACTTTCCTGTATAGACCAACTCCTCAGTTGTGGCATTCCATCCTTTGAATCAATACTGAATCAGCTTCTTCAGCATGGTATTGGGAGCCACAGTAATACTGGCGTTGCCATCTTTTGATTATATGGCATTGTTAACATGGCATTTTCCATGAAAATCTATGTAAGAGCAGTAGATAGATTGGGTTTAACCTGTCGTGACCAAGATCCAATTTGGATAATCTTGCCTATTTAGCCTCTCCTGGAAGTTTCAAATGTAAAGTTGAGTAGTTTCTGTGCACTTGTTAATGAGTTGCCACATTTCACCTAAACCACTGTGTTTCAGTGGATGCAGTTATGCCTATAAAGAGTATTTATATCAGTTTGTAAAATACATCAGGATCCTTTTGGGATGAAAGGAAGAACATAAATGAGCATTCGCATCAGCCTAAATGAAGAGAGTGGCATTTTATTCTTGTGCAAGTAAGTGAATAGTCTATGATTCCTCGGGGTCTATTGCTATACTTTATTAATTAATACTCTGTATTCCCTGTGTTTTGTGTGGGGAGTGTTTTTATATTACATCTCACAAAGACAGATAGTGTGGAAGATGAAGCACAGTGACTTGAGATTAGTTTCACAGGAATATGGAAATTATTTGAAGTCTGACCAGAAATGAAATTATGTATCACTAATGCAATTCTGTCTTCTAATACAGTACATGCAGTTCTGTAAAATTTAATAAAATACAGATATTGAACTTAAAAAAAAGATGTTATTTATTAAGGGCCAGATTGAAACATTGCTTCTAGCCAATAGAAGCTGTGCTGCCCCAGGAGCAGTCCAGGGAAGGAATTGTGTCTCTGAGACAACTAAAAAACCCAAAGGTTAAGGGCCTGATTTTCATTTACACTAAGCCCCCTTTACACTGGTCTGGTAATATAAAGAAGCCTTAAAATGAGACTAAATTACATGACACCCACTCTAAGGCCACCCCCTCGATAGGCTGCGAGAGCAGTATAAAGGGACCTAACCATGAATGAGAATCAGGCCCTTAATCCGGAAGTGATCAGTTAA
The DNA here is from genome assembly GCF_015237465.2 of Chelonia mydas. Lineage (NCBI taxonomy): Eukaryota > Metazoa > Chordata > Testudines > Cheloniidae > Chelonia > Chelonia mydas. The sequence continues at coordinate 36,733,067 of NC_057850.1, read as the reverse complement.
AGGATTCAACTAGTTCCCCACTACTATAAATTCCTGCATCACTCACCATCATCCCACCCACCTTATACTACCCATCTAACATTTGCCACCTACAATTAAAAAAATTAAATGCAAAGATCAAAACAACAAATTACTAAAGGATTATAAAAATCTTATTTTCTATTCAAGGAATCCATTTCTAGTAATCTCCTTGTGAAATGGCATTTTGAACAGTTATTCCATATCGAATCTTTTATATGCAGCAATGCAAGATAAGGGATTTTACTTTTTTTTTTTTTTGCGTGCTTGAAAAGCATTCTTGACTTCGTGTGAAAGATAACCTGTCTCATTAGCAATTATCTGTTGCCTATGCATAGCCGGGACATATGTAACCCTTCTGCCCGTCAGAGTTGGCAGCAACAAGGGCCGGGTTCAATATCTAGGGGTTCCATTCCAATAACACAATGCAAACTGGCTCGAGCCCCCACCCAGTGACCTGGGACAAATATATACCACCCCCGCTGGGCGCCTCCAAGAGGCAATACTTCCCCTCTCGCAAGCACCTAGTCTGAGTGTAGCAAAAAGCCTTTTAATAACAGAGAGAAACAATGTGGCATTATGTTGGGGAAACACCACCAACAGGATTCATAACACAACCCATGAGCAAAAAACCCACCCCAAGCAAATTGGGGCATGCCCTTTCCCTTTGGTTCTTGAGTTCAGCAACCCCAAATCACCCAAAGTCCCAAAAGTCCAATGACCCAAAAGTCTCTGTCCCTGGTCAGGGCAGCCCCAAAGTTGGAAAGTTTATCTGCAGAGCTTTACCTCCCAACCTGGGTGGAGATGGGGGCTGGGGTAAAAGGCACCTTACATGATCTGAAGCTGACCGCCCCACAGCTCCATAGGCCTCCGCTCCGCTCCACCAGCCACCCCACGAACTGCTTTGCTCAGCTCTGCGGCCCACAAGCAGCTCCCGCCGTCCCACAAACTGCTCCGCGTCCCACCAGCAGCTCCTGCCGTCCTATGAACCTGCTCCACCAGCCTGTCCACAAGGCACTCCAGCCGTCCCGCAAACTTCTCCACAATATAGCTTCAGGCTCCCCCACTACTTAACACAACGCTCAGTGATTTCAGCTCTTAGTCAGTTCAGCTCTTTTGTGATTTCAGCTTGTAGTAGGGGAGCCTCAGTGCTGGTGCACCATTAGCCCAAAGTGAGCTCAGCAGCCTGTAACTAGACTTCTAATGAAATCAAAATTAGCTCTGGTTTCAGAGTAACAGCCATGTTAGTCTGTATCCGCAAAAAGAAAAGGAGTACTTGTGGGACCTTAGAGACTAAGCAATTTATTTGAGCATAAACTTTCGTGAGCTACAGCTCACTTCATCAGATGCATACTGTGGAAAGTGTAGAAGATCTTTTTATATACACACAAAGCATGAAAAAAATACCTCCTTCCACCCCACTCTCCTGCTGGTAATAGCTTATCTAAAGTGATCACTCTCCTTACAATGTGTATGATAATCCAGTTGGGCCCAAAAAGATCTTCTACACTTTCCACAGTATGCATCCGATGAAGTGAGCTGTAGCTCACAAAAGCTTATGCTCAAATAAATTGGTTAGTCTCTAAGGTGCCACAAGTACTCCTTTTCTTTTTGAAAATTAGCTCTGATATTCCACAGTGGAGAGAGGAGGCAGTGCAATTAGCATGAAAGGCCCTCACCAAGGGGCCCATGCCACCAAGTATTAATACTTTTCCCCAACCTCTCTCAATTCACAGAGTTTTGGAACCCATGACCCTTGCTTAGCGAGTGCTACTTAGTTGATGGTGAGTCCCTCCATCATAACGAAAGGCCAAGTACAGTTCCAAGCACAGTTCCCATAATCAGGGTAATAACAATGTATTCTTCCTGCCCCAATAACAGAGACACTGGGGATCCCACAGCAGCCAAAGTGACCATTTGGGCAGCTATGGCCTCATTTTAGGCGGGGTGGGTGTGCCTATGCAAATGAGCTCGGCCCCTGAAGTTCTTTTCCACAACTTGCCACACCTCACCACCAGATGTCAGGGTGCTTACACACTGCTTACACATATATAGCCAACAATTATTCCCTCTAGGTACAATCCACTGGCAGTTATTAGAGTGCATTCAGGACCATGCATCTTTTAAAGTTGATTTCCTGTTGGGGAGTTGTCACTCAGTTTCTGAGAGCTTAGTGGAGGCATCCTTGAAAACAGGGGTCGCCAACCTGTGGCTCCGGAGCCAAATGTGGCTCTTCAGAAGTTAATATGCGACTCCTTGTATAGGCACCGACTCCGGGGCTGGAGCTACAGGCGTCAACTTTCCAATGGGCCGGGGGTGCTCACTGCTCAACGCCGGCTCTGCCACAGGCCCTGCCCCCACTCCACCCCTTCCCACCGCCTCCACTGAGCCTGCAGTGCCCTCGCTCCTCTCTCCTTCCCCTCAGAGCCTCCTGCAAACCACAAAACAGCTGATCGGGAGGTGCAGGGAGGGAAGGGGAGGCATTGATTGGCAGGGCTGCCAGTGGGTGGAAGGCGCTGGGAGCGGGGGGCTTTGATGGCGGGGCTGCTGACGTATTACTGTGGCTCTTTGGCAATGTACATTGGTAAATTCTGGCTCCTCCTCAGCCTCAGGTTGCCCACCCCTGCTTGACAACATCATTGTGAGCTTCTTTCTGTTTATGAAAGTTTCTATTAATAGATTCATACATTTTAAAGCCAGAAAGGACCACTGTGTTCATCAAGTCTGACCTCCTACATAAACCCAGGCCACAGAATTCCATCCAATAGTTCCCACATCGTGTCCAATAACCTGTGGTTAAACTACGGGATTTTTTTTTAGAAAGGCATCCAGCCTTGATTTAAAGACCTGAAATGACAAGACATGCCTTAGTATGCTGTTCCAGTGGGTAATTACTCTCACTTCAAAAATTCCACTTATTTCCCAGTTGAGTTTGTTTGTCTCATTTCAACTTCCAACTCTTGGATCTCATTATGCCTTTTCCTGCTTGATTAAAGAGCTCTCTAGTGTCAGATATCTTTTCCCTCTGAAGATACTTATAGACCATGATCAATTCACCTCTTGACCTTCTTTTCAATAATCAAAATCTATCCTGGTATGTAGGACTAGCAGTTATTTGCGTCCATATTGCCTAAAGGTAGGTGTTGCTGAAACCTAGATTTGTTTATTACTGTAGGAGCAGAGAGAAGTAACCAAGTAACCAAGGCAAAGAGTTCTGATTCTGGTAGCTCTGACTTGATCCCTGTGGAGAAGCTGTGTCTGTTGGACACTGTATTTAATATCCACAGCTCTCACAGAACTATTTACTTGAGAAAATCTGTGGAACGTCTACAAAGGTTCCTATCTATCTACCCTCTTTTGCCATTTTTATGAATGGTGAGAAAGCTTTGCCACCTGACTCTCTTTAAAATGAGATCCCTATGGAATAGTCACCAGCTTAAGCATTTCCAAAACACAATACTGAAAAAAAACTCTTCATGTTTAAACAGTGAACAACACAGGCATGCTGGCAAATCCATGAGATTTACAGGTTCAGAGTTAACTCTATATCTGTAGAGTAAAGTCCTGGCTTCAGACAGCCTTTCAGAGGGCTCCACTGACATATGTATCCAAAGCTGGAATATGGCCCTTATTCCTTCCTGGGTTTCACAGAGATGCAGGAATAAGTTTAGAGATGAGTCTGGGTGAATCTAAGGGAGGCTAACTTGATGTAATTTAACCTTCTGGCTTTCTCAGTTTACACATTACACTAAATTGATTGGTCACGGTGTAATTTACACCAGGAGCCTATACTAATGTTGCTGAGAATTTGGAAGAGAGGTGTAGCAGGAAAAGCAATGAATAGGAGAGAACAGAAAGGTGTAAATTAGAGTAATCATAAAGTGGCCAATTTTAATTTAAAGAGACAAAGTGGGTGAGGTAGTATCACTCATTGGACCAACTTCTGTTGGTGAGACAGACAAGCTTTAGAGCTTACACAGGTCAGAAAAAAGAGCTCTTTGTAGCTCAAGAAGTTGGTCCAATAAAAGATATCACCTCACCCATCTTGTTTCTCTAATGTCCTGAAACCAACACAGCTAAAACACTAGTGCATACAAAGACAAACAAAGCAATGATTTTGTAAAAGGTCTATAACTGGATCTGAAGCAGAGAACCTTATTAAAGAGCTGGAGGGGAGAGACACACAGACTCATTTTTTCCCGGTTTCAGAATACAACTTAATTGTATTGTCCTCATAAAGCAGGAGGAGTTGATAGATATTAATTCCACTCCTGAGCAGCTAGATGTAGCCCTCCAGCATGGAGGTATCCAGGTCTACTTAACAGCAATGTGAAAACATGAATGAGTCACTGATATGAGATTCACAATATATATTGGAGCTTCCAATCAAGCAAACAGGCTGCTGTTTATCAACTGTTTTATAGAAAATTTGTATCCCCAAATAGGAAATCCTAAGAGTCACCCTTCCCGCTCCCTGCTACACAATATTTAAATAAAAAGCTAATAAGTAATATACATTGGTCCCAACAGATCAGGTCATAGCACAGAATATATCTCCCTTAAATATTCCTAGCCCAGACTGTATCCTAATGTTTATTACAGAAGTCTCACTGATGGCCCTGCATTTTCCTGAGGCAATACTCCCCTTTCATTAACACCAGCCCTAGAAATATGCCAAACTAATGGAGTAATGAAACCAATCGGGTAACATCACAGGCACTTTCCCATTTGAACTACTTCTGTCTATTTATAGTTCAGCACAAACAATCACATTCATTTAGTGACTAGTCCATTAATTACTTGCATAGTCCTAGGTCATCATGCATCTAACTACAGAGAAAAACCATGGGTGATGTGGGCAATTTTCAGGAGGAAATGTATGTTTGTGCTTCACAGCATTGCCTGGTCCTCTGGAAAGCCAATCAACAGAGGTGGATAGAAAACTGGCTAGATCATCGGGCTTCAGTAGGTGGTGATCAATGGCTCCATGTCTAGTTGGCAGCCGGTATCAAGGAGAGTGCCCCAAGGGTCGGTCCTGGGGCCAGTTTTGTTCAATATCTTCATTAATGATCTGGAGGATGGCGTGGACTGCACCCTCAGCAAGTTTGCAGATGACACTAAACTGGGAGGAGTGGTAGATACGCTGGAGGGTGGGGATAGGATACAGAGGGACCTAGACAAATTAGAAGATTGGGCCAAAAGAAATCTGATGAGGTTCAACAGGAACAAGTGCAGAGTCCTGTACTTAGGACGGAAGAATCCCATGCACTGCTACAGATTAGGGACCGAATGGCTCGGCAGCAGTTCTGCAGAAAAGGACCTAGGGGTTACAGTGGACGAGAAGCTGGATATGAGTCAACAGTGTGCCCTTGTTGACTCACAAGTAGGGGCACTGCCAGCAGATGGAGGGACGTGATCATTCCCTTCTATTCGACACTGGTGAGGCCTCATCTGGAGTACTGTTTCCAGTTTGGGGCCCCATACTACAAGAAGGATGTGGAAAAATTGGAAAGAGTCTAGCGGAGGGCAACAAAAATGATTAGGGGACTGGAACACATGACTTATGAGGAGAGGCTGAGGGAACTGGGATTGTTTAGTCTGCGGAAGAGAAGAATGAGGGAGGATTTGACAACTGCTTTCAACTACCTGAAAGGGGGTTCCAAAGAGGATGGATCTAGACTGTTCTCAATGGTAGCAGATGACAGAACAAGGAGTAATGGTCTCAAGTTGCAGTGGGGGAGGTTTAGGTTGGATATTAGGAAAAACGTTTTCACTAGGAGGGTGGTAAAGCACTGGAATGGGTTACCTAGGGAGGTGGTGGAATCTCCTTCATTAGAGGTTTTAAAGGTAAAGCTTGACAAAGCCCTGGCTGGGATGATTTAGTTGGGGATTGGCCTTGCTTTGAGCAGTGGGTTGGACTAGATGACCTCCTGAGGTCCCTTCCAACCCTGATATTCTATGATTCAAGAAAACCCTCCCAACATGGTAATTTGCTTGCAAGTTGTTACCCTGCCATGGAAATACCCCCTTGGAAGTGAGGAGGCAGCCCACTAACTCCATGAGGCTCACCTCATGATTCTCTATCAAATTTTCCCCTCAAGAGGGACCAGGGGAGCTGTGGAAAAGGCTAAGGTACAGCTGCTCCATTGTGTGGATCCCCAAAATTTAGGGAACAGCACTTCCAATCCATGAAGGGCCAAGCTTTTCTGTGAAACAGCTCTGGTTCTTCGTTTCCTTCTCTGCTGCATAGTAGCAGCTGCAGACTGTATCCATTGGAATAGTGATGGAGCCAACAGAGGATAATGCCAGGCATAATACCCCTTTTCTGCTCCCAAAATTCCATTGCACCCACTCCTGCTATTATGTTTCAAAGGAAAAGGATGCTATGGAGTCATGGCTCCCCTACATTGCAACCCCCAACCTAGGGTCCCCTGGAGAACACTCCCAATCCACTGACAGCAGCGCAGGCTTTAGGCTTTAGACCTGGTTGCCCAAAATGGGATTCTGATGCCTTACTGTGCATGAGTAGGATATTTGTCTCACCATCAGATAGTGTCATGGGTATGACAGATGTTCACATACCTGTTATTTACATGGGATCAGCGGGAAAGGGATCTCTGTGCCCTTTTCTATTATTAAAGATTTTACATGTATCTGACTAGATGATCTCTTGAGGTCTCTTCCAACCCTACATTTCTATGATTGTGTGTATAATTTAATTATATCATCACTGGTGTGGATACCGTGTGCATGCTGAATATGAGGAGCGATGCCACGTAAGAGTCTTCAGGAAACATACGCAGCTACCCAAAACTTCTGTCCCATATGTCTTTGAAAGAAAGAGTGGAGCTATTCAAAAACATTCCGTATATCCCTTCCAGCACCTGCAAACCTGCTATCACCACCTCAGTCAGGAGTAACACTACTGAAATCACTAGAATACACCACCATACAATTGTAGTAAGTCAGAGAAGAATCAAATCCCTTGACTTCAACAGAAATCGTACAAAGTTGGGCCATGTGTTTCTCTATCATTGTGATATAGGCACCAGAGTTTGTATACACTAACCCCTGAATCTGAGTAGTCAAATTATATAGTGTAACCCTTCTGCCCATCAGAGTTTGCAGCAACAAGGGCCGGGTTCAGTATCTAGGGGTTCCATTCCAATAACACAATGAAAAACCGTCTCGAGCCCCCACCCAGTGACCTGGGACAAATATATACCACCCCGCTGGACGCCTCCAAGAGGCAATACTTCCCCTCTCACAAGCACAGAGTCTGAGCGTAGCAAAGCCTTTTAATAACAGAGAGAAACAATGTGGCATTATGTTGGAGAAATACCACCAACAGGATTCCTAACACAACCCATGAGCAAAAAACCTACCCCAAGCAAATTGGGGGATGTCCTTTCCCTTTAGTTCTTGAGTCCAGCAACCCAAAATCACCCAAAGTCCCAAAAGTCCAACACCCCAAAAATCTATGTCCCTGGTCAGTGCAGCCCCAGAATTCGAAAGTTTATCTGCAGAGTTTTACTTCCCAACCTGGGTGGAGATGGGGGGGGGTGTTAAGGGGCACCTTACGTGGCCCAAAGCTGATTGCCCCGCCTCTCCATAGGGCTCCGTTCCACTCCGCTCCACCAGCTGTCCCACGAATCGCTCCGCTCTGCCAGCCGCCCCCATAAGCTGCTCCAGGCATCCCAAAACCTGCTCCGCTCCACCAGCCGCTCAGCTCTGCCAGCCGTCCCACAAACTGCTCCGCAATATATTTTCAGGCTCCCCCACTATTTAACACAACACTCAGTGATTTCAGCTCTTTGTAAGTTTAGCTCTTTTGTGATTTCAGCTTGTAGTAGGGGAGCCTCAGTGCTGGTGCACCATTGGCCCAAAGTGAATTCAGCTCAGCAGCCTGTAACTAGATTCCTAATAGAATCAAAATTAGCTCTGATATTCCACAGTGGAGAGAGGAGGAAGTGCAATTAGCATGTAAGGCCCTCACCATAGGGCCCATACCTCCAGGTATTAATACCTATCCCCAGCCTCTCTCCATTCACTGGGTTTTGGAACCCATGACCCTTGCTTAGCGAGTGCTCCTCAGTTGATGGTGAGTCCCTCCATCATAACAAAAGGCCAAGTACAGTTCCACTGTACTTGATTCACATAATCAGGATAACAACAGTTTATTCCTGCCCCAATAACAGAGAAACTGGGGCTCCTACAGCAGCCAAAGTGACCACCTAGGCAGGGTGGGTGTGCCTATGCAAATGAGATCAGCCCCTGAAGTTCTCTTCCACAACCCACTATGACTCGCCACCAGATGTCAGGGTAGTGCTCATCCTGACTCTGCTTACATCCAGGGGAAAACAAAGAGGAAAAAAGACTTATCCCAAGAAGCTGTAGGAGAAGAGGTGGATCTCTACTCCCCCGCACTCCAAAGTTACCATTTGTACCCTTTCCCGCTGTCCTCCAGCCAGGGTTTTCCCTGGGTAGATTTAGGCAAAAAGGATTGGCAGCAGCTGATGTGGCACCTTGTTTTGATATGACAATTTGAGATTAGTGTGCCACCAGGGGCGCTAGCTACCACTGAATTTGATTATGGCATTGTGTGTGCTCGACTCTTGCGTTTTGTTTTTGTTATAGAATTAACAGCTGAGCTGGCTGGCTGCCACAGCTCCAGCTATGGTCTCCAGAATGACCACAGAAATAACTGAATCCATTTGACCAATTTTATGGAAATCTTTGCTAGCACTAGCCCTCCCACTCCTTTGGTTCCATAGCCTGCACTCTCACGGGCAAGCTCTGGGGCATACACCTGATCAGAGAAGACAACAGCTTCCCTGTTCTGCTTTAAGAAATAGCATCACACACTTTCACCTTAGTTTGCAGCAACACTTTACATTTCATATTGATTTCACTCTGCAAATAGAGGACATCTTAACAGTCCTTGGTTTTATAAACAACTGGCAGGCACATACATTCTACTGCACTTTAACATACCGCTGGGTGCTCTGGTTTGGTTGCAACACTTCTAACATAGTGGAAATTATGCCTAGTCCTAAAATTCCGCTCAACATCTACTTCACCCCAGAGGGGGCAAGGGCAAGTCCTAGGGGAGAGAGGACATGAAAAGTGAAAAGGATGGTACATGGCTGGGCTATGGGAGTTCACCACAACACCTCTGCTCTTCCCGACTCTTGTTGCAACATGCCAGTAATGGATGGCCCATATCCATAATGTAAATCAATGCTTGACTGAATTCTGTGGTGCCCACCAATCAGCTGAGGATCTGAGCTGTAGTGTGTGATATTTCATTCCATCTGAAAGAATATGGAAAGTGCATCGCCCGTAGGCCAAAGACATTGTACTGTACAACAGTTTAGAGATGGTAGGGTGACCTCTTGATGTCCCTTCCAGCCCTACATTTCCATGAGGCTGATTTATTGTACATGTCTATTCAAAAAAGCATTGCTGAAACACATACAACTGCAGTAACCTAACAATCTTTCCAGTTTATTACCTCGAGTGGTAAATGATCTGAAAAGATATTCTCTCCTTTTTCTAGGCAAAAATTAGCCTATTTTTTGTTGGCTTGAGACTGCCTAGATCCCCTTAATTCAGAGCTACGCTTAGCAACAGCACCAATAAAGGAAGAGATTAACAGCTGTGACACAAAGAAAATAAAAGTGGCAACAACTGTTTTCTGCTTGGCAGTTGCTCCTGCTTTGTGTGGTATCGTTTGGATTTTGTAATCCAGCCAGCATGTGTTAATGTTTCCACTTACAGAGAACAGATGCAGGAGAGAAAGATGATATATTGCTAAGTACAGTGGCATTGAGGACATGTTCGTAAGTACTATCAATAGCCAAAGAGCGGGTTTGGAAGAGCTTGGAAAAACCTACCTGTCATGAAGTTCAGTTTCTTAAAGGCTTGCCAGTCTAATGGGCTGGAGGAGAATGAAATCAGCCAATAGAAGAAATGCAAGTGGAGAGATTAAGGACAGGATGACAAAAAAAATATATTTATTTCATAATTATGCAGATGGATCTCTGCCTAATGGATTCCTCCTGAAAAGAGAGACAGCAATTAGCCAAATTTCTAACATGACATCTTCTACAATAGCTCAGCAACTGTGCACTAAATTTCCCCTATGTATTGTGACTGAGTTTTGTGTTGGACTAGTAGCCTGTGGCAGTGAGTTAGGGAAATGACACCATGATGAGATACAGGATACAGTAAAACAAGCATTAAAGCAAACCCAGTGACTGATGACATCAGTGATGATTATTTTATCATCATATATTTCCTAAGGGCTGTATGTTGCTCTCCAGCATACAATGGCACAGAAGGCTGGTTGACACACACACAGTTATGATGAGAAAAGGAAACTAAACAAGGTGCCCCAGCCTGCCCTCAAAAAAAATGTAGTTAGATGAAGCAGAGGGTGTAACTGTAAAAAAGCAGTGGAAGAAGAAATGAGGAGAAAATACAGTGCACAACCACTGTGTACAAGGAAACACGAGAGAGTAGCTTTTCTTCCACATTACCTTGGCCTCCTTTTTTAAACCTTGCCATATGTTCCCTTAGTGCATTGATCTTGTCCTTAGGAATCCAAGCTTCCTGTGTCAGTGTCCAGTTCAATATGTAAATAAGCAATAGTGGTCCCATCCTTGTGGAACAGTGAGCCTGTCCACGAGACTAAGAAATGGCCCAGCAATGCCTCACAATGCCCACGTCCTTGGGGGCCCATGAAAAGGAAATCACCCAACTAATATGCCAGGAACATTAAGTGCCACCTCTTGCCCCCCACTCCAGGAACATGTTAAACGCTGCAAATGTGAGAACAGCTCACAGGCAACATTCTATCAAAATTCATCTGGGGTTTCCTCAAGGACTATGCTCAGCAAGGAAACTCACAGTGGAGAAACGGGGAGGGATGTAAAAGACCTGCTGTCTTACCAGCTCCCTCATGGTTTTTCTTCCAACCATCTTAGGAAGAATAATGGGCTTGCTGTCCATATAAAAGCTCTTAGTCACAATGAGCCTCTGGCCATTCTGCAAGGATAATTGCAGAGGAGACTCTGGCAGGCTAATGGGTGGGGCCTCTTTTCCTCTAAAAGCTCTGGGCTCTTCCATCAAGGACTCACCTTGTTAACTGCCTTTCTTCCCTCCTCCTGGGTCCCCACCCTTCCAGCAGTTGATATTTCTGTGCTGACCCTACTCTTGGATCAAAGAGGACACAGGGAATTATAGACCGGTCAGCCTAACTTTGTTATTTGGAAAAATACTGGAACACATTATTAAACAATCAATTTGTAAGCACCCACCGGATAATAGAGTTATTAGGAATAGCCAGCATGGATTTGTCAAGAACAAATCATGCCAAACCAGCCTAATTTCCTTCTTTGACAAAGTTACTGGCCTAATGGATGGGGGTGGAGAAAGCAATAGACATGATATATCTTGATTGTAGTAAGGCTTTTGATAGTGTCTCACATGACATTCTCATAAACAAACTAGGGAAATGTGGTCTAGATGCAACTATGTAAGGTCCATGCACTGCTGGCTGAAAAACAGTACTCAAAGAGTAGTCATCAGTGGCTTGTAGTCAAACTGGGAGGTTGCATCTAGTGGGTTTCCATGGGGGCGTATCTAGTGGGGTTCCACAGTCCTGGGTTCAGTACTATTCAATATTTTCATATTTGATTTGGATAATGGAGTGGAAAGTATGCTTATAAAATATGTAGATGATACCAAGCTGGAGGAGTTGCAAGCACTTTGGAGGACAAGACTGGATTTCAAAGGGACCTTAGCAAATGGGAGAATTGGTCTGAAATCAACGTGATGAAATTTAATAAAGATAAGTGCAAAGGAAGGAAACAAATCAAATGCACAACTACAAAATGGGGAATAACTGGGTAGGTGGTAGTACTATTGAAAAAGGATCTGAGAGTTACAGTGGATCACAAATTGAATATGAGTCAAGGTGATTCAGTTGTAACAATGGCTAATATTCTGGGGAATATTAACTGAAGTGTCCTATGTAAGACATGGGAGGCAACTGCCCCGCTCTACCCGGCGCTGGTGAGTCCTCAGCTGGAGTACTGCATCCAATTCTGGGTACCACACTCCAGGAAAGATGTGGACAAACTGGAGAGAGTCCAGAGAAGAGCAACAGAAATAATAAAAGGTTTATAAAACCTGACCTTTGAGGAAAAGTTTTAAAACCTGGGCATGTTGAGTCTTAAGAAAACTCGGCGGGACCCAAGAACAGTCTTCAAACATGTTAAGGGCTCTTACAAACAGAATGAATCATAGAATCATAGAATATCAGGGTTGGAAGGGACCTCAGGAGGTCATTTAGTCCAACTCCCTGATCAAAGCAGGACCAATCCCCAACTAAATCATCCATGAGGACCAGTTGTTCTCCGTGTCCGCTGACAGTAGGACAAGAAGTAATGCGTTTAATCTGCAGCAAGGCATTTTAGGTTAGATATTACGAAAAGCTTTCTAACTATAAGCATAATTAAGCTCTGGAATAGGCATCTAAGGGAGGTTGTGGAATCCCCATCACTGGAAGTTTTTAAGAACAGGCTGGAAAAAACCTGTCCTACCTCAAAGCAAGGACTTGATGACTTCTTGCGGTCCCTCCCAGCCCTACATTTTATGATTCTATGCCAGACCTTCAGTGTGGTTTTGCACACACTCCCCCCTGGCATGCTCAGTAGCACTGTTTATCCTCCTCAACAGACTCTGGCAATGAAAAGCTGTTAGTGTCCTGCAGGGGAACCAGCCAAAACAGGGTCAACGCACAGTAGAACCTAGAGCATCCCTGCATTTTGTCAACATCACAGCCAACCTGCACTGTAAGGGCTCATCATGGCAAGCCGCATCTTTGGCCCAAAGGCTTCTGTGCACCCAGAAGGCCAAAGCCAGTTAAAGATGGGGCAAGACATAGAAGGCTTCTTTGTTGCCTCCACAAAATATATATTGTGTATGAGACTTGGGAGGACAGATTTTTAGATATGAGAATGAGGTAGGGTTGAAAGGGTGAAGTAGATTGCACCAGAGTAAAGGTCAGCCATGGAAACGTAGCTGGAGGAAGGGGGTTTCAAGGACACCAAGTCACCTAGAAATGAATTAGGAAAGGTCTCCTCCAGAGTGTTTAGCTGAAAATGTGACCTATACATTAATAAAAATTTCTAATACATGTTAAAGACAAACTCCTTACAAACAATTCCATTAACATATTGAGTGATGAGTAAACATGGGAAACACCACCATTATAATGAGTGAAACAAATTAAGGAGGGGTTATACAAATAAAAATATCCTCTGCTTCAGGAAGACAATTACACATAATATGAATGAGGGTTGGAACGGCTCAGTGAGCACATTCAAGACTATAGGCAGCCTATTAAGCTATTGTTTAACTCTTTACCTCTTAAGTGCTCATAGAATCAATAAATGATGAGTAAGTCTCTCATCAAATGGCAGGAATATTTCCTATTATAGTGCAGAAACATCACCACCTTTTATAACCTGTTCTATTTAAGATGTCTTGAATGGGTTGAAGTTCATTTCTGTAATATGCCTCTTATTTCTAATTCATTATTTCAGTTCAGCCTCTAATAAAGAACGCAGAGCTCAGAATGCTTCATAGCATTTATATTCCTCTCCAAAGGCATTTGTTTCACATAATGGGAATAGTTTTATATTGGATCTGACCCTGCAAGCCTTGAGGTTGTTGGTAGCTACTTGTAGACTTCCAAGTTCCCTGCTGGACTTCGGGATTCCCTGAAGACTTCCTTTTGCTGTCCTAGTCCTGGGAAATGAGGGGGCTTGACACACAGTGATAGTCTCAGTCTATCTGTAAATTAACATTTTGTAACGGTCTATTAATCAAACACAGGCTGCACCACTATTTTAAATTCAGTTTAGCTAATCAGTAGCTCTCTTTTTCCCCCCTTTGTCCAATTTGCAACCAAGGATTGAACATCTTTACCAAACTGCTGTTAGAATAAATTAACTCCTCCACTCACTAACATATATCAGATTAATTCAAGCCAACTCACAGCCACAGCTAACTAACTGTACTGAAGAAAATTCCTTACCCGAGACACGTCTCAAAGAAAATTCCCTTTTGTTTCCTAACTTTCCCTCTCCAGGAAGCCCACAGAAGGCTCATCTTCTCATCATGCTTTCCCAACCCAAGTTTCTTTTTATCTTAGCCCAGAACTCAAAGGAGAAATTCTCTCCAAACCCCTGCTTTCCTGGCAGCCTGCTGCCCTAACAGAAGGAAGAGACACTCCCACTCTGAACTCGATATATGAGACTCTCCTCTTGCTTGGGATGAATCAGAAATCGCTCCACTGGAATTAAAAGAGATGCACTGGCTTAGAATTACTATACGAATGAGGAGAATCAGGCCCAATGGCTGGATTCTCCCATCTGCTAAATCCTACAGTGCAAAATGGATTTAAAATGGCTAGAGATGAGCCGGGAAGAATTTCCCCTGTGGATGGCCTGCTCTGGTCAATGTTCAGCCCCGGCTCGGGGCTCTGTGCCACTATACCAGGGGAACCCAGGCGTGTCTGCTAAACCAAGTTCCAGCTCTGGGACCCTATCACCAGCAATCCAGGTCTGCTCAATCCCCGTCCCTATTGCTGTTTCCCTGAGCTCCTTCCTACACAGCTTTCTGTTATCACTTGTCTATTTCTGGGTTTACCATGGGAGCCTACTCTACTCCCCATGGTTACTTCACCCCCTCCTAGCCTCTTGCTAGACTCCATACCCCCAGGCAGGATCTCAGGACTTACTCTCACCCTGGACTTCCTCCTTGTCCCTGATGACTTCCCTCATCACAAGGAGCGACTGCAGCTTTCTTTTGTTTTCAGCCTCCTGGCTTTACAGTGCTGTCCCAGCTGGGCTTCTCTCTTAATTAACTCTGGCCTTCCCTCTTGCAGGTGACTCCAGATAACCCAATTGGCCTTCTCAGGCCCTCGTTAACTCCATCAGGGCTAGTGTGGAGTGCACACCCTATCACACACCCTTATGGAAAACTTAATTTAACAGGCACTAAACCAATATAGTTCTATAGAGCTGTAATGAGGTTCTATAAAAACTACTCTAAAACCTAGAGTGGCGTAGAGAATAATATTATTTTTAGAGGTTTTTAATCTAATAGAAGGGATTTAATTCTGTAAATTCTACAGCATAGTTAAAAAGACATAGAAAACAGTTATCATTTCCTACATAATTCTATAGACCATCCCATATGGACAGACAGACAGAAAACTGAATCCATCCCAACCTAATGAGCCTCAGTAAAACCCTTCGCGGCAACACTGAGTCTGACAGACTCTTAGTGCCAGTTGTTTTTGTATGCAGCTCAAGCCTCCTCTTTTTAAGAATGTGGCCCTTCCTGTCATACCATAGAAACAACTAGTGTTCTTGTACCAGAGGATGAGACTACAGGTCTGCTAAACAAGCCTGCCTACTTTCTCCCACAGCTTTCCAGCTGGAGCAACAGAATTTCAATCGTTCAGGAAGACAATTAACCCTAAGACCATTCGAACCATGGAGTTCTCACATAGAATAATTTATCTATAACTTTAGCCAAAAGAAATGGCTGCCTAGTTATGGCACCTATAATTCACACTGTGTCAGTGGAGAGACCTTGCCACAGCCCCTACTATCCAAAAGCACAAGGTTGAGAGGGGCGGGAGGGAATAGAAGTGGTGAAAATAGCAGTTGAAGATGCTGAGGGCAAACAAAAATATGTCCTCAGTTCAAGCTTTGGAAGGGTTAGAAAACTCCAGTTATCTTTTAAAGCGAGCACTCCTGAGTCCTTAGCAAAAGGGACCAAATAATCTACCCATTACTACAACCATGAGACTCAAATGGAGAGAGCAGGGGGAAGTATAACAACATTTCCTGATTGTATCAGGTGCTCGTATAATATAAAACTTCAGATCTGCTGTGAATAAAACTAATTACCTGTCATGTAACTGGGGAGATAGAAATGCTCATTTATATTATATATATATATAAATAAATCTCTCTGACTGACAGATGAGAGAATACAATGGGAATAAAACAATCAAAATAACCAACAAAGGGAAACCAACAAAGCCCTTTGAACGTATGACATTTGAACATATTTCAGATGGACCTTATAACATCCTGGAAGACCGTATGGTGTGGGTGTGTCACTGCTCTCTACTGGATGGAATCTGAACTGATCAACCGAGTAGCAGAGCTTCAGCCCTCATAGTACCAGAGGTAAAGGATTCTCCTGTAGCTGAAGTTGTAGGTGCTGCTCCACTGGAGTAGAACCATCTCTGGGCAATCCTTGTTGTTGCTACGAAGTTCTGTGTGGCCACACTGTGCAATACAGCAAAGTCCTAGGAAGTCAGAAATCTATTGCAGCTGGTTGATCTGTATGTCTGTGAACCCCAGATAAGCTTTGCTTAAGTGTGGGGAAAATGTAAAATATTGGCTCGTGTGTATGTGTATCACTGCCCTCTCCTGGATGGAATTAAATCTGAACATGTGGGTTATAAGTCTTAATATTACTCCAGTTAAAGGAGCATTATCTCAAGTGCTAAGGGTTGTGCTTTTAAAGCAGAGGAATCTGAGTTCTAACCCCACTATCACTGTAAAATTTTGGGTGGCCAGTAGGTGCACTTTAGTAATAACTATGTCATCTTATGAGAGCACAGATTTTTTAGACCCCACATCCCTAGTGGATGCTGGCCTGTGCTGCAGTATTCCTTTCTCGGCCTAAACTCTGCTCAGGAGTGGGTGGCACCGCTGATTTCCCAGAAGTCCCACAACTGCAGTGACGCCATTTGCAATGGAGTGGATGGCAGCCTCCCATAATTATTTAATATTTATACTGTAGTAGCACCCAAAACCTTCTCTCAAGACCCCATTATGCTGGGCACCATACACAGTCCAAAAGGGAGTCCCTGCACCAAGGAATTTGCAATCTAAATAAATGAGACAAAGAAGGGATGCCCAGTGGCCAAAGTGACTGGCAAACAGCATTTTGGTTCCATAAAGAGACAGTTTATACACCCTCAGTGAATGGCAGCATTAACTCGGCCACTATGATGCGTGTCACCAGTGGATCATAGTAAACTAAACTTCTGACTTACATAAAAGGAAATGGGGACCTGACCTACATTTACGTACACCCCAGTCAGTGTGCACACAAAGACACGCAAGAACTCTGGCTTCACGTCATGAAAAACAGGCCATAAACAACGATGCCGAGCAACCAAAACCAGGACCAAGCAACTGAAGCATGATTAACATAGAACTAAAGGAAATTAAACCAAAGCAAAGACCAGTGAAACATTCTCCTAACATGCTATAAACTCAAGCAACAAGGGAGCTGGCCTAGTGCACGAGAACCAGGAATGGTATTTAGCTAGAAACAAACATGATACTGACCTGTTCGGTTTGATTGCAACTCACTCAGCTTGGTCAAAGAGTAAATAAACATAAAGAAAGAATGATTTTAAAAAGTTTTAGGTTCAATAATCTAAGGTGTCACTAGAAACAGAGTAAGAATATTTTTCTATATTGTATGTGATGGTTTTCTCAGATTATAAAGCTAGACGGGACCACTGCAATCATCTAGTCCAGAGGTTTTCTAACTGTGGGGTGCACCTCCCTAACATTCAGGAGCATGAGCAGCGAGGCTTGAGTAGGGAGCGCAACCTCCATCCCTCTGACTCACCTCAGCGGGCCACGCAGCCTGTGGGTCAGCGTCAACATCTGCACACCAATTTCTGTGCCTGGCGGCCTCCGCGCCCAGTGCTGGCTCCGCCCCCACAGACCGTTGCACACGCCTTCCCCAACCCTGAAAACCCGGGGGGGAAGGTGCAGATATTGGGGGGATTCAACCAAAAATTGTAACTCAAAGTGAGGGGGCGGGCTCAGCTCAAAAAGTTTGAAAACTGCTGATCTAGTCTGGCCTCCTGTATAACACAGGCCATAGGACTTTCCTGGATTAATTCCTATTTGAACTAAGGCACATCTTTTAGAAAACTAGCCAATATTTATTTTAAAATTGCCAGTGATGGATAATCCAGCACAGCCCTCAGTAAATTACTCCAATGGTTAATTACCCTGTCTGTCAAAAACCTACAGCTTATTTCAAGTCTGAATTTGTCCAGCTTTAACTTCCAGCCATTGAATCTTGTTATACTTTAGTCTGCTAGCCTGAAGAGCCATTATCTAATTTTTGTTCCCCATGTAGGTGCTTACAGACTGATCAAACCATCCTTACCCTTCTCTTTATAAGCTAAATAGATTGAGCTCCCTGAGCCTATCACATAAGGCATGTTTTCCAATCCTTTAATCATTCTTGTGGTTCTTTTCTGAACCCTCTGCAAGTTGGTTGGTGGTTTCATTCTCTGGGTTCACAAGGAGCTAATCTGAGTTTTTCTGTAGGAAATCTTGTTGCTCATTCTAGAAATAGATTTAACTAAGGATCTGATCTGCACATCCTGATCTACATAGGGAAATGTTTTAAGATTTAAAGGAGGTCACAGAGCAAGAGGAACTTGCAGTCAAGACTCCTAAATTCAATTCCCAACTGTCTCACTGTGTAGTGTTAGGAAAGTCCCCTTATTGTTGTCCTACAGCCTAGTCATCTAGACACCAATCCACTGCAGCACTTTAAAATCAATGGGTCTTAATCCCATGCTTACAGTTGAGCATGTATTCAGGTACAGAACTTCTTCATTCTAATCATAGTGCTGATACTAAGGAACTCACAGGAATCTGCAAGTCACTACACTACTTTTCTGACATAGTGTTCCTCTGTCAGCAAACCAGTATGAGGGCAGTCTTGTTTAGTGGTCAGAGCAGGTGTCAGGCCCCAAGGATGAGGATCAGCGCCGAGTCAGTAGTCAGAAGCTGGAGCCAAAGGTCAAGCCAGAGTCTGGAGTCATGGACCAAAGTCAATGGTCAAACCAGAAGGCAGGAACTGCAGCAAGCAGGGTGGAAGACAGAGGCATAGACGGTGAGCTCTAGGGCCCGTGGTGCCTGGGCACCAGGAATATTCCTCGGCCCCACCTTCCACCCCGGGTGCTCCTCCCCCCTCTCTTCTCCTGGGCGAAATGGCCCAGGGCCCCCACCCACCACCGGCAGCACAGCGGAGCTGAGCGGCTTCCTGCCTGCTTGCTCCACGTGGCTGCCAGCCTCTCCCTGCGGCCCCTAGGCAGGGTGTGTCTGTGTCTACACGTGCTGCTCCTGCCCCAAGTGCCCCTGCGGCCAATAGGAAGCTAGCCTGGGGGTAGCAGTGCACGGAGGCCATCCCAGCCCACCGTGCCCAGGAGCCCCAGGTAAGCACCGCACCCTCCCACCTCATCCCAGAGCCTGCACCCCCACCCCTTTCCCACACACCCCCTCCTGCCCCCAAACTCCCTCCCAGAGCCTGCATCCCATCCCCGCACACCCCCTCCTGGCCCCAAACTCCCTCCCAGAGCCTGCACCCCCTCCCTCCGCACCACCTCCCATCCCCAAACTCTCTCCAGACCCTGCACCCCCAACCCCAGCCCAGAGCCTTCACCCAAACTCTTTCCCAGAGCCTGCACCCCCACCCCTTGCCCCAGCCCAGAGCCTGCACCCAAACTCCATCCCAGAGCCAGCATCCCTCACCCCCTCCTGCACCCCCACCCTCTGCCCCAGCCTGCACCCAGCACACAAATCCCATCCCAGAGCCTGCACCCCAAATCCCCTCCCCCACCCAAACTCCCTCCCAGAGCCCAACCTCTCACCCCTTCTGCACCCAAACTCCCTCCCAGAGCCTGTACCCCTCGTGCACCCCAATCCCCTGCCCCAGCCCAGGGCCTGCACCCCAGACCTCCGCCCCCCACCCAAACTCCCTCCCAGAGCCTTAGGCAGGTGTGGGGCAGAGTTTTGAGGGGGTGGGCTCTGGACGTTCTGGGCACCACCAAAATTTCTTCAAACCTGCCGCCCCTGGGCAGGGGTAGGACAAAGCCAATACTGGGTGGAAGGCAGAAGCAGGAGGAACAAGGTAACAAAGGAGCAGGCACAGTGGTCGGCATGAGCGTTGAGAAGCCAACGACCTACTGCTGTTGCTGGCTTAAGATCCAGCCTGCTGGCCCCAATCAGGCAGCCTGCTGCAGGCCAGCTGTACTGCAGAGGCTGCCTGGAGATTAGCTCTGCTGCAGGCCCCGATTCCTGACACCGCCTCTGTAAAATAGGAATATTTATTTATCTCACAGTGGCGTTAGGGGGTTGAGAACTGATAAATTAGTATTTGCAGCGTGATTGGAGATTCTCTAATTATGGGCTCTATATAACAGTATGATATGATCATTCGCAGGTAACATTTGGCAAGAACTACAGCACTTAGCATCTTGTGCTTCAGTTGCAAACAACCACAACAGAGAGAGAGAGTCTTTGCTTTTGCCAGAAAGAAAATAGATGCTGAAGTTTTTCCTGTGTTGACAATAACTAAATTATTTAGAACAAAAGACAAACTGGTAGGAACTGGAGAAAAATTTGTCAATGCAAATATACCAGCAGCAATATTGTAGCCAATTAAACTGCATATGGTACCTGCCGAGAAACAGTAGTCCGTAAGGGACAAAGACTACACTGACGTACATTAAACTACTAAAGTGGATTCAAGATAAATAAGGATCATCAGACCTTTGCAGACTGAGCTTTGCAGACTGACTTGATATTTGCTCTTGGTTTCTCTACTACAGCATTCTCCATCACCCTAATTCTATTACCAGTGCTCCTAGTGTCTGCTTTATTTCACTTGAAAGGGCAAAATACGGTATTCCTGACTCTGTCGTCATGGTGTCTGAAACTAACTTTTGCAGACTGAACTTGTCATCTATATTTACTCTTTGTTACACCATGAGAGTGTATGGTAAAGTAGATGGAGCTGACAGAATAGCTTCTCCATTTACACATTAGTAGGCTGAACAGTGACTTTTCTCTCTCCCAACCAAACTGAAAATGGTGTTACTCTTCCTAGCAGCAAACACACACTGCATATGATACAATTTTACCCCCATCCTGGAGTTCACCTTTATTCTAAACTGAAACAAACTTAGGTTAAGATTCTTCCCTTACCTTGGCTATTCCTAGGGTTTCTCCCTGCAGGATTCCTATCTCCAGCTCCTAATTCCTCTGCCTCAGACACTAAACTCCTTTTATACTTGTTGGTCAAAAAATAATATAATGATCTGGCTGGGTGATTCAGCCAAATAGCTCTGCATCTCTGCCCAGGTTCTAGCACTTGACACAAATGTGGCAGGAATAAGCTTCAGTGCTGAAATTTTCATGTATATAAAAATTTCACCCCCGCAGTTGTCATGGCATGTAACTCCAAAGCATAAGGACTTCATCACTGGAATTACCACCTGTTGATTGTTGGCACTGCACTGGGTCTCCTGCATGAGGAATGGGCAGTGGGCAACTTGAGTGGGACCAGGTTCTCTCTGGGCATGGAAGGAGTAAAGATAGACATACAGTAGATGGGACATTGAATTTAATTTTACATGGAATACTTTAAATTAGGAATGGTGGGTGGTTTGGTTTATGGCTAGCATATACAATAAGTCTGATCTGAATCTTTCCTGTGCTCTCAGATGTTACTTAGAGAATGAACAAGGCTTCACCATTCCTCTACATCATGCTGTTTCCCAAAATGGCAACTTTGTTGTGTTTCTATAACTTAACTGGTTTATGAGGACAGTTTGTTGGCCTACTGCTCAACCCTCAACCTGGAAGACCCATGGTCTTTTCATCTGGTGTTTACCCTTTGACCTCTGTGTGGGTGGTCCTACCAGGAGTTAGAACTCCCACTGGCACAGCCCTCAGTTTCACTGGCGCACGCACACACCCACACCGCCCTCACCTTCCCACTGTGTCAAGATGCAGAACACAAGGAAGGATACTATGATAGGTTGGGTCACAGAAACCCCCTTGGGACTGCCACCGGACGTGCTGGGACTACCTCTGACCCCGTTTTCCCTGGCAGCTTGGGACCTCAGTACCTTGCCTGGTTATACCAGACACACTAGCCAGCTACAAACACAGACCCAGGTCTGAACCATGTTCCCCAAAAGCTGCAAGCTTGACTGAAAACACCTTAAGAAGTGCTCCTGTCTCCAACACCCAGATACCCAGTTCCCAATGGGATCCAAACCCCAAATAAATCTGTTTTACTATACCTCCCTACTGTATGTTCCACTCCATGCATCTGATGAAGTGGGTTTTAGCCCACGAAAGCTTATGCCCAAATAAATTTGTTAGTCTCTAAAGTGCCACAAGGACTCCTCATTGTTTTTGCTGATACAGACTAACACGGCTACCACTCTGAAACGTGTCATAAATTGTTTGCCCTCTATAACACTGATAGAGAGATATGCACAGCTGTTTGCTCCCCCAGGAATTAATACTTGCTCTTGGTTAATTAATAAGTAAAAAGTGATAAATAAATAAAATAAAAGTAGGATTTAAGTGGTTCCAAATAATGACAGACAGAACAAAGTGAATTACCAAGCAAAATAAAATAAAACATGCAAGTCTAAGCCTAATACAGTAAGAAAGTAAATGCAGGTAAATCTCACCCTCAGAGATGTTCCAATAAGCTTATTTTACAGACTAGACTTCATCCTAGTCTGAGTCCAGCGATCACTCACACCTCTGTAGTTACTGTCCTTTGTTCCATTTTCTTTCAGGCATCGCTTTGGGGTGGAGAGGCTATCTCTTGAACCAGCTGAAGACAAGATGGAGGGGTTTCCCCAGGCCTTATATAGTCCCTCGTGTGGGTGGAAACCCCTTGTGTTTTCCTATGCAGCATCACAGCTACAAGATAGAGTTTTAGAGTGACATGGGCAAGTCACATGTCCATGCATGACTCAGTTCTTTACAGGCCGACGCCATTGCTTACATGTTAGTTTGAACGTTCCCAGGAAAGCTCAGATGTGGAGTGGTGTCTCTCAAAGTCCATTGTCAGCTTAACTGTTTCTTGATTGGGCACTTACTGAGAATAGTCTTTTCTCAAGAAGCTGACCAAATGCTTCACTGAGGCTACTTAAAATCAAACAAGTACATAGCCAATATTCATAACTTCGAATACAAAAATGACACACACCTACAGACAGCGTAACTATAACCAGCAAATTACAACCTTTCCATAGACACTCCACTTGGCCTCCTCTATACGAGACCAGGTGTAACACTGATCCATACCAGAGGTGCGCAAACTACAACCCGCGAGCCACATCCAGCCCACGGGACTCTCCTGCCCGGCCCTTGAGCTCCTGGCTGGGGAGGGTAGCCCCCGGCCCCTCCCCTGCTGTCCCCTCTCCCCTGCAGCCTCAGCTCACTGTGCTGCCAGCACTCTGGGCAGCAGGGCTGCAAGCTCGTCAGGCAGCACAGCTGCAAGAGCCACCGGCCTGCCCCCGTGCTCTAGACTGCGTGGCAGCGTGGTTGGCTCCGGCCGGGCGGCACAGCTGCCAGTCCTGGTGCTCTGAGCAGCATGGTAAGGGGGCGGGGAGCAGGGGGGTTGGATAAGGGGCAGGGGGCCCCAGGGGGCAGTCAGGGGATGGGGAACGGGGGGGGGGGTTGGATAGGTGTGGGAGTCCCAGGGGGCCTGTAAGGGGGCGGGGGTGTGGATAGGGGTTGGGGCAGTCAGGAGACAGAGGGGTTGGATGGGGGTGGGGTCCTGGGGGGGCAGTAAGTGGGGGGGGGCAGATAGAGGGCGGAGATCAGGCTGTTTGGGGAGGCACAGCCTTCCTTATCCAGCCCTCCATACAGTTTCGGAACCCCGGTGTGGCCCTCAGGCCAAAACGTTTGCCCACCCCGCTCTGTATGGTCACAGTTCCTGTCAATAACATCACAGATACAATTAACGTAATTTGTATCTTTTGGTTGATAGGGTGATTTGTTTCCCAGGCATTGGACTTGCGCTTTGACATCTTGAGTTTAATTACTCACATATTACTAGCACTGCAGAACATGTGATGTAAGTAGAAAATTCTTTGATTGTTCAATAGCCATTTCATGTAAAGCAATATGATTGGCGACAAAGCTTCAGTAACACACACTGTTGTGACCTACAGCTGTTAATCATAAAATAGCATTTCTTAATACCAAAAGGTTTATGTGCCGTGTTGATTAGTACTGACTTCTTGATTTGTTTCATGACTTTTGAAGAAGGGCCAGGAAGAACGTTGTTAGCATCTAGTGGAAGCTGGGGAGCAGTTGTCAAGGATGCCAGACAGGTACTCTAATAACCTGCAAAAGCAGGAAAATCTGATAGCATGACACAAGGAAACTGGAGTGTTTTGTCAGGAATTCCTGTCACGCTGCATCCACAGAGGATACAGCATACCTTAGAATTGCAGCTGTATATACTTAAAATCCTGATTCTCAGTTAAAACTTTAAAACAAATAAAGACAACACAGCGTGGCGACATAAACTGGGTTGGGAACCATGTTCCTGTTGTGTGCATAAGACACAGTACAATGGAGCCATGACACTGGATTAGGGCCAGTGGGCACCACTATGATACACATAATGGATATAAACTGGCCATCGGGAAGTTTAGACTTGAAGTTAGACGAAGGTTTCTAACTACCAGAGGAGTGAAGTTCTGGAATAGCCTTCCAAAGGAAGCACTGGGGGCAAAAGACCTATCTGGCTTTAAGATTAGACTCGATAAGTTTAAGGAGGAGATGGTATGATGGGATAACATGATTTTGGCAATTAATTGATCTTTAAATACTCATGGTAAATAGGCCCAATGGCCTGTGATGGGATGTTAGATGGGGTGGGATCTGAGTTACTACAGAGAATTCTTTCCTGGGTATCTGGCTGGTGAGTCTTGCCCATATGCTCAGGGTTCAGCTGATCGCCATATTTGGGGTTGGGAAGGAATTTTCCTCCAGGGCAGATTGGAAGAGGCCCTGGGGATTTTTCACCTTCCTCTGTAGCATGGGTCACTTGCTGGAGGATTGTCTGCATCTTGAAGTCTTTAAACCATGATTTGAGGACTTCAATAGCTCAGACATAGGTGAGAGGTTTATCGCAGGAGTGGGTGGGTGAGATTCTGTGGCCTGCGTTGTGCAGGACGTCAGACTAGATGATCATGATGGTTCCTTCTGACCTTACTATCTATGAATCTAGAATGATAAATTTACTGCTTGATCTTACAAATAACTGGGGAAGGTTAATCTATAAAATGGTGGCAAGTGGAGGGAACTAGATACATTGCTCTGTATCACCTCCCTTTAACTAAAATAACCTCCTGTGCTCTTTCAGTTATATTAAAAATGCTGTTGTGTCAAATAGTTTTAAATGGTCACTGATACAAACACACTTGAAAACCAATTCAATCCCTCTGTGGAACAGGATGTCATTAACCCCTTAGCTCCTCCTGTCCGTGATAATTTATTTGGCTTAATGTGTCACTTCTGGGTCATTAGTTCATATTGTAAAATATAATGCAACAGTAACTAAGGGGCCTGCTGCACAGTATGGAAAGACAGTGTGCAGAAAGACTGTGCTCCATGCATTTAACATACAGCAGAGGACAGCAGCCCAGGTAATGGCAGAATGGCAGGGATAGACTGTTGTGCTGCAATGTGTTGATTGTGTGTGGGGGGCTGTGCTAGGTTTAGGCACTGCTTCATTCTGCTGTCACCCACACCTGCTGCAAGGGAACTTGCATCAGAGCAAAAGTGGCTGAATGAGCTATCTAGGCGCCATATTGATTCATCACTGCTGTATCCAAGTCTGCGGCCTTCCCTTCCAGGGCTTTCTACACACAAAAAAGGACAACAGAGCCCTGCACCTTCACAAATTCTCTCTGTTATTGCATACAGGGACATTAAAAAAATTATCTTCCATTATGACTGATCAAATGACTATACCGGCCTAAATTTAACCTCTTGTCCCTTTCCTCCTTATCAGGCACAGACCTAGAAATTAATCACAAGGGCAAAGAATAATGACAGGTTTCAGAGTAGCAGCTGTGCTAGTTTGTATCCGCAAAAAGAAAAGGAGTACCTGTGGCACCTTAGAGACTAACAAATTTATTTGAGCATAAGCTTTCGTGAAGTGAGCTGTAGCCACAGGTACTCCTTTTCTTTTTAAGGGCAAAGATGTGTACATTAGCGAGATAAACGGAACCAGGGAATAGCCACAGATACCAGGAGAATTACTGCCTTCAGGTCAGCAGTCTATAACATCTTGCTGTCTTGGGAGTGTTCTTTTGGTTGACAACACGAAGAGATCCTGCTGGAACCTGGAATGGCTCTGATGGGCCAAATGCTCCTAGATCTTTAAAGCCAATAATACGCTCTCCATGGACAGCGCAGCAGACTATCACACACACTAGAAGAACTTATTGTCCAACTCCTTTTTAGCTTTCAAATTTAGAAGGGTTGGGAAAAAGTGAACATTTCTTTGAAAAGTGAGAGGATTTGGGCACATACAAGGCAAAAACCTTGTTTTCAGTTTTAGAAGCTTTCAAAGTGTCTCAAAAAAAATCCATAACTGACTCACTGGCAAGCAGAGGTTTACGCACTGCAATGCAGTAGAACTAGGCTCTGCAGTAATCTTGCTTCCTACACAAACAGAAAACTGAATGCATCGTAAGTGCCACAGGGACTTATGGGACCAGGACTAATAAGTGATCTTGGGATCCAGTCTCCTCTCCATGCACTCAGTTTTCAATAATATTAAACAGGTTTTATGTACATGTATATACAGAATTGGGAGAACATGTTTCATTATGTTAAAGGCCAATTCCCAGAGACACATAAGGGACAGGTTACTGAGGGCAGGGGATTTGTTCAATAGCTATCAATGGTTGCAGGGAGAACAAAATATGAAAAGGAATGTGGCCTACAGGAAACTAGTGCAGACTTATCAGCTCTGGAGCCCTTAAGACTCAGCCACAGAGACTGTGTCAAATACTCCCAGTAGGGAGCAAACAGTGAGTAACATTACCACAATCCACTAGGTAGTAATGAGGGTAACACACTGTGCCCAAGAAGCCAAGACACTCATATAGATGCTGGGGGAGCAGTGGCTCTACTGCATTCTCTCCCTGACCGGAAACACCACAGAGACCAGTGGGGTGAGGTTCTTTCTCTAGGGGGCTGAGGGAGAAGCCACTCTATCTTACATGTTTCCCTCAGCTCTTGGTAGATTTCCAAGAATCCTCACGCCTGGCAGTGGGTATCCAAAGCTCTGCACAGCTTTTCAGACATCCATAAGTTTAAGGGATGAAACCCCTTGCTAGATGCACAAAGAGCAAACCCTGCCCTGCACAACAGCATGATTCTGAGAAAATGCGGAGAGTGCATATTCTGTTTCCTATCATGAGCCAAGGTATGGAGACCAAGCTTACGCCTACAAAATAAAACGAGAGCTCCAAAGACACTAGATTATATTGTTCAGACATAATTTAAATCATTTCAGGCTTTGCAATAACACAAGGAACTAGCAAGCCATAGACATTTCCCCATCCATTTCTTTAGGAAGTCTGGGATGGCCAGGACCATCTTTTGAACTGTGTTACTGAAACTATAAAAATATTTCACACATGACTTGAATAAAGATTGTAACAGGACTTTGGTATCTTATGCTTATGTAGAGGACCTGAGCAAATCTATATACAAAACAGTGAATATCCTGGACTAAAAATCAAGTATCTTAATTTAAATTATAACACTGGATAAATGCTTAAAAAAAATTCTCCTCATACCACCAAGCTGATAATGATACAAGTAGAAAAGAGGTTGCCTTTCCCCAAACAGCTGACATTCAGGTTGTAACATTTTCTCCTTCCATGTGAACGTCCTGCTCATGAAATATGCTGAATTGAGAGCTCCAGAATTTGTAGTTCTCTATTTAATCAAAGAACAGGTACAGCCACAGGTGCAAGCTTTCCCTCAATGCCCCACGAATGTGTCTCCCTCCAGACTGGACAGGGCACCTCTACGAGAAAGAGTAGTTCTACTTCCATGTCTGCTAAATCCTTCACCTCTTTGCTCAGACTCTGAACAAGGGGTTACTGAACTATTATTCTGATAGTTTTTGTGATGTGGACACCTGTCCACCAGGAACTAGACTGACATGACTGACTTACTTCACATAGTTCAGATGGTAACTACAGTAGAACCCCGTTTATCTGACCCTCCATTATCTGGCATTCCTATTAACTGAACAACCAGCCCACACCAGTCCAGAAGCAGGAGATCTCTCATGTGGCCACTAGATGGCGCTGCAGCCTCGTACTTTTCCATTCTCTGGATTATCCAAATTTTCCAATCTGGCCAGAGGTCCCAATTAAATCAGATAAATGGGGTTCTGCTGTACTTTGTCACTGCCAATCGGGGCTGGATTGTTACTGTTATTCCTTCTACACCAAATCACACTATGTCAAAGCCATCCCTTCAATTTGTGCCTATACTGTAGCAGTTACCTGTGATATAAACAACTAAAATACACACACACGCTAGGTTGTACTACAGATCACACATCACCATTTATACAGCACTCACTAGTTAGGGGTTGATAGTCACAGTATACTACAGTGTTGATAGAATAATTTAAAAACACTGTAGTATATTCTGACTATGGTCTGATAATTCCATTGTAATGGTGTGATGTTGCACATTGAGCATGCTATTCTACAGATGACCATCACCATAGTATCTGGGTTCTCAATGGTATAAGGCTCAAGTAAAAAAAAATATACCTCAAGGGGGAAGAAAACAGTACAATACACCATCTTACATTACAAATATACTGGTGAAACTCAGAAGGATGGGAGAGTATAGAATATCCAGCAGAATGGATAAAATAAAGAAGATGTGTAGAAATTGATATTTCAGTGTCAGATGCTGATCACAACCCCAGTGGAACAAGGGGTTAAAGATGGTGTAAGTCTGCTTACTGTTAAGGCACTTATATGTAAGTAGCAGCAATTAGGTAGGTTGAGATTTGACCACCACCAAAGACTTTTTCCTTCCCTGTCTCGTTACAGGCTCAAGTTTTAAATACAGATCCACCTGATTTATAATATTACAAATCAAATCTTATATGAAGGATATTTTCCTTTGAACGCTTGCTGCTATTACTGATAGGCCAGGTATGGTATGCGTCATGAAAGCTGCTTGACCTAGATCACATGTTAACAGGGAAATCCAAGCAAATTGTATCACTTGATCTGATAAGATCATACCATAATCATATCGGATACCCCACTAAACACACACCACTCCTTCCTCTACCAATGTTTTTGAAGCAGTGGAGAAGTGTACTATATCATAGGGACAAAGTGGAAGCACTGTTCTAGATTCACGAATTTACATTTTAAAAGTTGTCAGAAAAGTTTATAGGAACGTATTTACATGCAGTGTTACCTCATCTGGGTTCAAGATTAAAATACTGCAAAGTGAGGCACAGATACAAATTAAGAAATAATTAACTTAACTATAGCACAGTAAAACACTTATTGCAGCTGTTATAAATATAAAGGGAAGGGTAAACCCCTTTAAAATCCCTCCTGGCCAGAGGAAAACTCCTCTCACCTGTAAAGGGTTAAGAAGCTAAAGGTAACCTCACTGGCACCTGACCAAAATGACCAATGAGGAGACAAGATACTTTCAAAAGCTGGGAGGAGGGAGAGAAACAAAGGGTCTGTGTGTCTGTCTTTATGCTGTTTTTGCCGGGGGGCGGGGGGGAGACCAGGAATGGAGACTTAGAACTTTTAGTAAGTAATCTAGCTAGGTACGTGTTAGATTATGATTTCTTTAAATGGCTGAGAAAAGAAATGTGCTGAATAGAATAACTATTTCTGTCTGTGTATCTTTTTTGTAACTTAAGTTTTTGCCTAGAGGGATTCTCTGTGTTTTGAATCTAATTACCCTGTAAGGTATCTACTATCCTGATTTTACAGAGAGGATTTCTTTACTTCTATTTACTCCTATTTCTATTAAAAGTCTTCTCGTAAGAAAACTGAATGCTTTTTCATTGTTCTCAGATCCAAGGGTTTGGGTCTGTGGTCACCTATGCAAATTGGTGAGGCTTTTTATCCAACATTTCCCAGGAAAGGGGGGGGGTGCAAGTGTTGAGAGGATTGTTCATTGTTCTTAAGATCCAAGGGTCTGGGTCTGTAGTCACCTAGGCAAATTGGTGAGGCTTTTTTACCAAACCTTGTCCAGGAAGTGGGGTGCAAGGTTTTGGGAAGTATTTGGGGGGAAAGACGTTTCCAAACAGCTCTTCCCCAGTAACCAGTATTTGTTTGGTGGTGGTAGCAGCCAATCCAAGGACAAAGGGTGGAATATTTTGTACCTTGGGGAACTTTTTGACCTAAGCTGGTAAAGATAAGCTTAGGAGGTTTTCATGCAGGTCCCCACATCTGTACCCTAGCGTTCAGAGTGGGGGGGGGGAACCTTGACAGCAGCCATTTAAAAAAAAAGTCACCAGTCCAGTTTCATCCAATGGTCACAACAACATGACTCAAACAAGCTCTTTATAGTATATCCCTTTAAGAAGCCGCATGAATTTCTGAGAGGACATTTTTACATGGTGCAAAGCAAAAAAATATATACACTATAGATTACAACCTACATATTGTACAGCTAAATTATAGACTATTCAAGTGTAAATTTATAACTTCACACAAAGTAGGAAGTCAGAAAAAAAAAAAAAAAACTTAGTAGACTCCAGAAGAAATACAGAAAAACTTCCCAACAAAAAGTGAGATGGGGGAGGGGGAAAGTCAAGATGCTCTCTGAAGAGAGATTAGAAATCTGCATCCAGAGTGAAAACATTGTCCGTTGTTTCTGCCATAACTGCAAAGCGCTGATACTCTGAAACCCGCTTCTCAAAGAAATTTGTTTTTCCTTCCAGTGAAATATTCTCCATGAAATCAAAAGGGTTTTCTGCTTGAAAGACCTGAGAAAAGTAAACTTTATTAAATTGGAGTTCCTGAAATGACAACATGATGCTCCTATAAATCCTCATATGCATAATCCACAAAATGATGTTACTTACCTGTAACTGGGGGTTCTTCAAGATTTGTGGTCCCCATGTGTATTCCACACATGGGTGCGTGTGTGCTCCATGTGCCTGAAACTGGAGATCTGTAGCAAGTAGTGTCCTTTGGTCCATGCATGAATTGCTCTCCTTGTGCTCCAAACCGAGGGCAGAAAGGGTGGCATGGACAGACACCTTTCCAGTTCCTTCTCTTACCATGAATTAGATCCACATCCAAAGCAAAGGGGAAGGAGGGCGGGTAGTGGAATGCAGATAGGGACCACACATCTCAAAGAACCTCCAGTTAAAGGTAAGTAACTTCCATTTCTTCTTCAAGTGCTGGTCCCTATATATATTCCACATGAGTGACTGGTAAGCAATATTCAAAGAGGAGGAAAGTGCGAGGATACAGTTGGTATGGATATTATAACACTACTGTGCCCACTGCTGCATCTACCAAGGAAGCCCAGCCTAGGGCAAAATGCTTTATAAAAGGTGTGGCTGGAGGCCCAGATAGCAGCTTTACAAACATCCAGCATTGATACAGCTCAAAGAGATGCCACTGAGGTTGCTTGTGCTCTCATAAAGTGGGCCCTCATACCCATCTGGGCGAGTTACACATGCCAACTGATGAGACAGAATAATGCATCCAGAGATCCACTTAATGAGTCACCGGGTCAGTAACGTTTGTCCTTGTGAGCGCTCTGTTATGGCGACAAATATTTTTGGTGTTTTCCCATTCAGTTTCGTTCTTTGTAGATAAACAGGCCTTGGTCTTTTGACACTGAGGGAGTGTAGTCTTTTTTTTTTGCTGGACACATGAGGTTTTGGGAATAATATTGGTAAGTGAGTAAGCTGGTTCATGTGAAACTCTGAAGAGAGACTTTCTCTGTGATATATGATATATGGCAGGTCAGCCATGAGTGCACCCCATTCATTCACCCATCTGGCTGACTTGATTGCAAATAAGAAGGCAACCTTCATGGAAAGGTGTTACGTGGAACATGTGACCATCATTTTGAAAGTAAGAGCTGAGAGTACCAAGCTGAGGTCCTATGTAGCATGGGTACTTGTCACTGGTGGGAAAGTCTTAATGAGTCCTTTGAGGAATCAAATTGTGGCAGGGTGAGTAAAGATAATGTGGCTTTTCACTGGATGAGGGAAAGCACTGACTGCTGCCAGGTGGACTTTCAGCTAGCCAATGGAAAAACCTGACATCTTGAGGGACTGGAGATAGTCTAAAATGGCAGTGATACCCGCCAATTCTGGTGAACACTGTTTACATTGTGACTAGATAGAGAAAGGCCTCCATTTAGCTAGAGAGCATTTTCTAGTGGAGATTCTTCTGCTGTGATTAAGAATATTTCAGATAGCCTCTGAATATGAATGTTTCAGGTCTGATGACCATCCAAATACCAGGCCATGAGACGAAGAGAGTCTGGGTTGCAATCTCTGATCCTGCCCTTCTCCTGATCCAGAAAAGACTGTATATAGGTAGGAGGATGGGATGACATTCATAGGAGGCCCACAAGCAAAAACGTCTAGGCCAATTGGATACAATGAGGATAACCTTGGCCCTGTTGTGGCAAATTTTCTATAGGACCTGAGGTAGCGGGGGATGGGAGGAAAGACGTACCTTAGATGGTCAGTCCAGGATAACAGAAGGGCATCACCCCTGCAGCCTCAGCCTAACGTTGCTCTGCAACTGAAGAGATTGAATTTCTTGTTTGTCTGGGAGGGGAACAGGTCCCAAGGGTGTTTCCCACTGGGTGAAGATTTCAGTCAAGACAGAATTGTGTATTTCTCACTCATGGCCTGCTGAGATTTTCTGCCAATCTTCTGCACACTAGGTAAGTATGTCACCAACAGCAAGATATTCTCCTTGATGCACCAGTCTCATGAATTCAGTACCTCTATACACAAAGGAAGCGATCTCGCTCCAGCCTGTTTGTTTACACAAAAGACAGTCAATCATGTTGTTTGACATTAGCTGGATATGACAGAACCATATGAGGGGGAGGAATGCATTACAGGCAAGGTGAACTGCCCTCCTCTCCAGTAGATTTATATGCATTCTGGTCTCACATGGGAACCATGTGCCTTGTGCAGTGTGACTGTCCATATGGGCTCCCCATCTTAGGGATGCATCTATGATTATGGTTGCATCGGGTAGGGGTGGAAGAAAGGGGACTCCCGCTCACATCTGGTCTGATTTTGTCCACCATACAAGAAAGGCTCTGATCTTTTACAATATTGTTACCCTGGTATTCATGTTGTCCTTGTCCGGTGAATAAACAGACCAAAACCAGGCCTGCAGGCAACAGAGATGGAGTCTGATAAATGGTGTTAAATACACACACGCAGCCATGCGGATTAGTAGGGAAAGACACACTCCTCAATGTAGTGTGAGGTCTGAGGGTGATTGGTCATGGCCTCAAATCTGTTTATAGGGAGACAGCCTTTACTGAGGACGAGTCTAAGGCTGGTCCTATCAAATCTATAGTGTTGGTGGGGGGAGTGGAATTTTCTTTCTTTATACAGACTCCCAATGACGTCAGAAATGGCGTAAGGACAAGGTCACTGACTGGGCTTCCTGACTTGTTCAGCATGTTAGTAGCCAGACAGTGTAGCTGTTATGCCTCATCTGGGCTGCCACCACTGAGAAGACTTTTGGGAAGACCTTGGGTTCTCACCATCCCATATGGGAGAACTCTGAACTGGTAGTGTCTTGTCCTACCATGAATCTTAGAAACTTTCTGTGGTACCGATGAATATCCACATGAAAGTAAAGATCTTTCATGTTGAGGGTTGCAAACAATGTGTTCTTCTCCAGAGAGGAAATTATTAATGCCAGTGTTACCATGTGAATTCTGATTTGTGAATAAAGACAGACATTTAGCTGGCATAGATCAAGAATTGGTCTCCATCCTCCATATTTCTTGGGAACTATGAAATATGGGGAGTAGACCCTCTTTCCTTGATGTTGGGATGGCACCTGTTCTATGGTGCCTCTCTGAAGGACAAAGTTCACCTCCCGACGAAAGATCTTCTCACGAGAGTGGTCCCTGAGAAGATGATTTGTGATAGGGAGGTGAGACAAACTATGTTGCGTAACCTGCGTGGATGATCTCTAATACCCACTTGTATGTTGTTACTGCCCTCCAGTTGTGTTTGAAGTGGGCATCAGCCACCAAAGATCTGCAGGGCAGTACAGCATGGCATCAATATCAGCATGCAATTCTCAATGAAACCCTTGGATAATGGGTGAGGGCAGACAGTGGTTGCAGAGTTGGAGGAAGCTGCATACCTGGATGTTTGAACTCTCCGTCATTTGCGAGGTGATTTGTGAGGGCACTGGTGATAAAGTGGCGGAGAGCTGGGGGGTGTGGGGGAGAGGCTTGGGGCTATAAGTTTGCTTGTGGAGCTCTCTCTTCAGAGCCAGGGTATAAATCTCCAGGAAGCAGAGTTGTTCTAGAGTCCTTAAGAGAGCATAGTGTAGCCATACGGCTGAAGCTGCTGACTCATTGCTCTTCTTACTGAAGAGATTATACTCAAAAGGCAAATCCTCAGTGGTATTATGGACCTCTGTGGAGAACTAAGAAGTAAAAATATGTTCCAGAGAGGTAAAGGTTTCAGTTCTTCCTGGAGTTCCAGGAGTCCCTGAGGTGGGGACCGATGGATCTGGGGCCGAGCCTCCAATGCTCTTGAACTCAGAGTGTGCCAGAATCACTAACTCCCAGGTGTACAGTGTAAAGCTCCCGGACAGGGACAATCTGTCCTGTGGGAAGGAGTGGGAATCAGAACTGTTAGAGTCTTCTTCCTTTGCACCTTTCCTTCTTGGACAGAAGGTTTGTGCAAACCTAATTCCTAAGGACCAGCGAATGAGGACTTACCTAACTTAGACCAAGATGGAAGGAATCCTTTTTCATAGAGGCAAATCTGGATGGAGCTCTCTCTTTATGCCTATACTTATGTTCCCTACTTTTATGAGAAGGTTTCTTACGCTTAATTGTTTTGACCCCTAGTCCAGAGCTTTTACTCAGCAGGGGCACAACTCACAACAAGGCAACTATACCGAGGTTCTCCCCAGCCTGCATCTGACTGAGATCTCAGGGCCAGCTCCATGAGGTGCTTCCACAGACGGAGCTCTCATTCCTCACAGGTTTGAGGAGAGAAACTGTGGCCGATGTTGCACCCCAAGTCAGTAAAGGAAGTGCTAGTGTTCATTGCTGAAGCAGAAGGAACCAGGGCGGGAGATACAGTTCTTGAACTCTGGGACTCTTGGCATAGTCCTTTTCCACAGGGAGAAGCTCCCAAGAACTAAACTAACTAGACTAGCTATGAAAATACTAACACACTTAAACACTAGGTCTAAACTTACTAAAAACTATTTACAATATATAATTACAGACATTGTAAGCAGAGGAAGATCAAAGTGGACACAAAGAATTCAAACTAGGCAGTGGTAAGAAGGAACTGGAGAGGCATTGGTCCGTGCCACCCTTTATGCCCTCAGTTTGAAGCATGAGGAGAGCAACTGCAAATGTGAGGACCAACAGACGCTACTTACTACAAATCTCCGGTCTCAGGCACTGGAAGCACATGCGTGCCCATGTGTGGAATACACATAGGGACCAGCACTCGAAGCAGCAGCACCCACTTACTGGTAACTTCCCTTGGTAAAAATAAAACAGGAATTCTCCAGCTTCTCATAGATAATATCTAGACTGGTTCTCCCCTCCTCAAACCACCAACCCTGGCAACCAGCAAGGAAGCATGAAATATCTCAGGAAACAAGATATTAGAATAGACTTGGCTCTCATTCCACTAAAGCAGTGCAATATAAATGTTTACTTTTCACACCCCTGAGAGCGCCGCTCTACCCTGTATATTGATTAATGTTTTTTTACTTGGGGTTTGTACCAATGAATGCATCCAGCACAAAAAACTCTGTGCAACCCTTAACTTATTTCTCAGAGGTTCACTTCTTTCTGTGTGTAATTAAAGGATTTATCCTCAGAAAGTTCTCCTGTCAGCATTATTAACAGATCTGTTTTCCTCAGAGTAACAGTATTTTTTAAAGGTCACTTTCTTCCACCTAAGCAAATTCAGCGTTTTACTGACCACCCAAGAGATGGGCATGCTAATCTGTTAACCTTGTGCAATAAATATAAGCGGTTCTACTTCATTATAGCTTCGTAGAACCAGAGCACCTGAATGCAACACACACTTCCAATTTAAATCCAAGTAGTAATTACAGGGCAACTCTGGCCAGAGAAACAATGGTTTCATCTGTTCCAAATAATGAAATCTGTATATTGACATTGTTCTCTGTGTGAGATACAGCAGAACGCACAAGTGCGATACCCACACCTGTGGTAAATTAGTGCAGCACACAGACAACTTTGCTTGGCCATTTTAACAGGCCAGTATTTCTTGGAAGGGTCATCTCTCTCAACTTTCTTACCTTAGGGAACCCAAGTTCTGTAAGTAACCGGTCTGCCACAAATTCAATGTACCGTTTCATCAAAGTGCAATTTATTCCAATCAGCCCTACTGGTAAAGCCTCTGTTAAAAACTCCTGGAGTAAAACACAACAGTGACATTTAAAGAAGGGACAGTGCAACTTAAGGGAAACAAATGGTATCTACTTGGTGTATCATTTGTGATGTTTTTATGAAATCAGACTCAGCAGTTGTTTACTACTTCAATAACTTGTATCACAAAAAACAGCAAATGTCTCCTGTTTTGATCAGCTCTTTGCAACTTTCTATATTTTAGTATTTATTTTGTGAAAGAGTCAGTGAGAACTTTCACGGGTGTTTTTACTATGTGACAGATCCAATTCTCACTAACGATCAATGGAAGTTTTGCCATTGAATTCAATGGGAGCTGGATCAGATCCTATGTGTAGCAACAAAAGAGTCTTACCTCTAGGTAAATGTGACTGAACATGAAAGAAAACCCACCTGTGCTGGCTTTAGCTTGTTCTAATCACTTGGCTAGTACTGTCAAAAAATCATCTCTGCCTTCTATTCTCTGTGACAATCAAGAGTACCAAGAGACTGATTGTAGGTGGTGTGTTGGAATTTTGCAGTGGTTTACATGTGTGGACTAGTAATTTATTAGGAATTCCAGAAATTCTACTAGAGCATCACCTTCTTTACACATGAAAATCCTCTTGTGCCATCAGTGACACTGTACTGATCAGTCTTGTCTGCTCACCTGCTCAATTTCAACTGCATTAACAATAATCTCCTTGACCCTCTCTTCTGAAGGCTTGTTCACTAAATAATTAAATATTAGACAAGCAAAGTCACAGTGCAGACCCTGAAATACAAAAGAATGAAAGAAGTTTAGTTTCTCCTGCCCCTCATGATTTGTTATTTAAAAACTTGTACTGATAATTGTCTCTCTGAGAGGAATAAGCTTCCTAACTTCCTGCTTCATGACAATCAGGGTGGATAAAAATCAATGATTAAAAAAAAATCAGTTTTTATTTAAATTGGATTTTTTTGATAAGTTTTTTCCTCAAAAAGCATTTTATCTAAAGATAAAGATACATTATAGCTCAAAGATATCTCATCATAGAATAGGGATTATAAATTCTGATTCTATAGTATGAGACAATATATTCATGTAATGTTTAAGAAAAGTTTTGTAAATGGTTCCAATAGTTCATGGATTAGGGACCCAATCTTATGGGATTCCAGGGGTTTCTGTATAGATTATTTAGGTTAATCTTTCTATCTACCCAATGGGACTCAGTGCTCAGTCTAGAAGATACCATCAGAGATGCTTAGTTTTGCAGTTCTCAAACTGTGGATTTGTGTCTCCAGAGATAACATGCTTGTTAACAGCAAAAATGTTTTTAAATAAATAATATACAGAGGTGAGAACAACAGACCTCAACCCTATTGTCCCTCTGCAAATCTGTGTACACAGAGTCAATCCCTTACCTCTCTCTGAAAGTGCAAAGTTTCAAAAAGTTCAATGAATAGAAGATTGTTGGGGGAGGAATAGATCTGAACAAGGGGAAGAAGCCTGGAGATAAACGTGAGAAGGGAGGGACAGGCAGTAGAAAGAGAAGTGAAACTGTTTGTGCAGCATATTTCAGAAGTCTTGAGGTCTTTCTGAGTGTAGCCTTCATT
The DNA here is from genome assembly GCF_015237465.2 of Chelonia mydas. NCBI lineage: Eukaryota > Metazoa > Chordata > Testudines > Cheloniidae > Chelonia > Chelonia mydas. The sequence goes on along the minus strand of NC_057850.1, from coordinate 36,694,839 downwards.
GATTTGAGATCCACCATACCATTCTCTCACGAGAAGGGAAAACCTATAATGGCAACAGGCCGTAAAAGAGACCCAGTTTGGGAATATTTTAATGAAGCTCCTCTACCTGTGGGTAAGACAGGCATGCATGCAAAATGCAAACAGTGTAACAAAGAAATGCAAGGCTTGGTTGCCCGAATGAAACATCATGAGAAGTGTTCCTTCTCAGGGGGAAGCTGCATTGAAGATGATGAAAGGAACATGTTTGAACATGCAGGATCTTCAGGTTGGTAGACTTCTTTATTTCATACTTCTTTCTTAAGGATTGCCTGTCTTCCTTCTGGACTATTCTTGAATTCTCATGTTTGAGCAATAAATATACTTGTTATTCTATGGTACTATCATTTTAGATGCAGTTGTGATAAAAAAATAAATAACTTAAATAGGCAGATCTTCCTTTTACAATTTCACCTTTAAAGTAGTACTGAGTGTCAGTGACTGTAATGAGTAATACTAAATGAGCAGTATGGTAATAATAATTAAATAACTGCATAGACTTATTTTGTTTAGGAGAATCCATCCTCAACATACAGGATTCTGAAGATACCATTCAAGATCACCATCATTTTCTACAGTTTCAGAGTTATCTGCCAATGATAACGTTTCAGTCACATCATGTATGTCACATAGCCACAGTATATCATCTGCAGCAAAAAGAAAAAAAATCTCCATCATTCAGAAACAACCATAGATAAGTTTGTGATAAGAACAAGCAGATTACAAAATGAGGTAATTGATGAAAAAACTGCCCTGTTTGTTTATGCAACAAACTTGCCTTTCCGTATGATTGAGAACCCACATTTCATTAACATGGTTCAGTCATTAAGACCAGGATACAGTCCACCCAACAGACAGATGTCGCAGGCAAATTGCTGGATTAAATGTATGAAAGAGAAATTGAGCAATGTGCAAAAGGTCTAGAGGATAAAATTGTTAACCTGAGTCTTGATGGGTGGAGCAATGTCCACAATGAGCCTGTTGTATGTGCTTGCGTGACAACAGAAGAAGGGAATGTCTTCCTTACAGAAACAATTGATACACTAGGAAATGCACACACAGCAGAATACTTACAAGAAGTAGTAAAAGCTCTAACAAACTGTTAAAAAAAATTCAAATGTCTAGTATGCAGCCTGGTCACAGACAATGCTGCAAATGAATCCAAGATGAGAAGAAATTTAGAAGAGAGTCCCAAGCTAATAACATACGGTTGCAGTGTTCATTTGATGCACCTCCTAGCCAAAGACTTCAGTATTCCAGAAATAAAGGCTAATGTTGCTGAAATTACAAAATACTTCCGTAACAACCAGTTTGCAGCAGCTGCTCTGAAAAAAGTGGGAGGAACCAAGCTAACTCTCCCACAAGACATGCGATGGAACTCAGTAGTGGACGGTTTTGAGCACTATATCAAGAACTGGCCTAATCTGATGACAGTTTGTGAACAAAATCGTGAAAAAATTGATGGCACTGTCAACATGTTCTCAACATTGGGCTTAAGAGAAATGTTGAACACATGCTGAGTACCCTGAAGCCTATTTCTGTAGCCTTGAACAAAATGCAGGGAAATCGCTGTTTTATTGCTGACACCGTTGAAATTTGGAAGGAACTGAGTGAGATCTTAAAAAGAGAAATATGCAATGACAGAGTTAAATTACAAGCATTAAAAAAACAAATGGGACAAGCACTATCTCCAGCTCATTTTCTTGCAAATACTCTCAGTACTCAGTACCAGGGTCAAAACTTAACTGCTGAAGAAGAGGAGTTGGCTATGACATGGACATCCAGCAATCATCCCTCCATAATGTCAACTATAATAAACTTCAGAGCTAAGGGTGAGCCATTCAAGAAATATGTCTGCTGACGATGTTTTAAAGAAAATCACACCAGTGAACTGGTAGAAGTCACTTAAGCACTTGGATTCAGAGACTGTTGAAGTGATAATCTCACTTTTAACAGCAGTAGCTTCTTCTGCCGGTGCAGAAAGAACATTTTCTTCCTTTGGACTACTTCATTCCAAATTGAGAAATCGTTTTGGCCCTGAAAAAGCAGGAAAGCTTGTTTTTCTTTTCCAGATTATGAACAAACAGGAAAATGAAGGTGAAGACGACTGAGATAGCTGCAGAAGCCAATATTTTAAGTTTCTCATGTTGACCTGGCTGACCGTCTATTTAATTTTTGTTTTTTAAAATATTTAACTAATTTAGTTAAAAACAATTTTAACAAAAACAAACCTGATTTTAAAAAAAATGAATGTTTAAATTCTAAAATTCATATGCTTGTTTTGTTAAAATATTACATGTTTGCTGTTGAAGAAAAAAAATCCAGAATAACGTCGTTGTTTTAGTTAAATAAAACAATTTAAATGTCTGTCTGGTGATGTTCTCCTCCTAATACAGCATGGCAAGAAAATCTTCCAAATGTTGATCATTAACCTGTTGAATTGGAGACAGTTCACCTCCCAATGACTTCATAAATATCTGCTTCAATTACCTTTGGTAAATTAAATAACCGAACAATCATTCATTTTCTGATATAGCTGTAAAACTAATCTGAAAAGTTTTCAAAATAAATCACTTTAAAAATGTATAGTGTGTACCTTCTAAAAAACTAAACCTACATCTATCTCTGAGTTGTGAAGACTATGTATTAAGGTTATGACAACCAACAAGAATGCACTTTTATCTAGAAATCCATGATTTAATTGAGTCTTCCTGACTAGATTAAATCAAATCCACCCTGATGGCAATGTTGTTGTAACTGTATTTCTCAAACCTTAAAAGGGCACTCATCTATACTGGGCAGAAATATAATTATTTAAAATCTACAAATCGTTATGTTGAAAAACAGAAGACAGGAAAAAGCAGCTGACTTTCTTCGATTTGCTGATATTAAGCATTTCTGAACAATCCTTTAATACAAATGGTATTTATGTGGAACCAAATTTAGTACTATCCTCCTGTTATGGATCATACTTTGTAATCATGTTATAGCACCAGACATTAGAAGTAGATTTGTGAACGCTCATGGTTTCAAGATATTTTAATTATCTTTATTAAGATTTTTTCCTCCTCTCACGTGCCCTCCGAGCTCTTGCAGAAAGGAGGAGGGTTAATTTAACAAAACAAGTTCTATTACTGGGATCAAATCTAACACTGAAAAATACATTTTCATGCAACATGCAGTTAGTGTGTAGGCTTCGTTGCCACAAGATTTCATCAAGGACATTAAGAATAAAAATAAAAGAGAACTGGATAGAATATGGACAATAAAAAAAAACAGAGCGACAACAGTGAAGATTAAAACAAATCAGCCAACCAAGAGTTTTGGAAGGGTTATAGGTTTCAGATAAGCCAACCGTGAATGGGCATTAGAAATAAAATTCCCAGAGGAAAATTTCTCTCTTAACTGCCTGTTGCAGGATTTCTTGCACATTCCTTCAGTTCAACAGTTGCTGCCCACTGTCAAAGAGATAATACTGCACTAAATGGACTACTAGCATGAGCCAGTCTGGCACTTTCATTATGTTACCTGATATTTTAATGGATTTTGGCAAATTTTTAAGATCTGTGGCTCTCCCGCTTAAAAGAAAATGACTGCTTGTGCATTCCCCAAATAACCGTGCATTACGTGGTGCCCACAATCTATCTAACCAGTTCATCAAAACAATTCACATTTTCTTTCCTTTACAGGATTTTTATTGCTATTTTATCATTTTAGTTTTGTACTGATCCTCTCCCAATACAGATGCCTTGTGCACTTGTACTTCTATTGCAATAACTATCTATTTAATTACAATTATGCCATTGGAAATTGAACTGGAAAACTATGGGTTTTTTTGGTGCTGAATGACATGCCACAAATGGGCAGTTGGACTTATTGTATTTAGCATCCTACATCACATTAACCTGAAAGTGAGTTTTACAGAAAACTTCTGCTGAAAACCACACACATATTGATTGCATGAAAAAGGTTACAATGACTTCTAGGAATAAAAAATGAAACTGGATCTTATTAGTGGACATGAAGTAGAATTTATTTTCCAAAGCATTAAAGTTGCCTCAGGCTTGAGCCATACCTTGCTTTATTTTCCAGTCCTATCATGTACTTCAATAATTCTTTCATCATAATATAGCTTCCTTCTAAATTAGAGTAAATGAGAGCTACTGGCTATTTTCCTTGAGATGGAATCCTTTACCATTTTAAGCCAATGCCAGTAGATTCAACCATTGCTATGTTGATCTTGCAAATTAATCTGTTCTTCAGCTTCTACAGTGCTCCACATTTTAAACATGATGTATTTTTCCAACAGCACCTTAACTGTGCAAGGCCCCGCCCATGAGGAGCCGTCACTACAAGATGGGGTGAGGAGGGAGTAGGAGGATACATGTTACTACAGTGATTGGCATATGCAATATCAGAAAGATACTGGCAGGTGCAGCCTTACAAATATATTACAAGCCACCATACTTTTTAATCTCTTAAAAAATATTTGAAGTTAAAAAGTGTTCCCCACTAACAGTGCCAGTAAGATAGAACAGCAGTTGTTCCACTCCACAAGATATATTTACAGCATGTTACTAGAGGAACAAGAAGGGGAGCAAGGTCAGCTACTTCTGTAGAAATACCCCCTACACTGGACCAAGCACTGCAGAAGGCCCTGTGCAAGTACTGTGTTCTGTAACTTGAGAGAGCTACAGAAGCGGACAAGGCAACCTGTACCATCCACCACCTGAGTGCTGTGGTAGAAGCCAGTGCAAAGCCAATTGCATTCATAGACACACTCGGACCCTAGGGTGAGCAGGCTGCACCTCCATTGTAAAACTAGAGGACACAGGCTGCACTGTAGAATCGCATGTATGTGACTACCCCTGGCTGGCAGTGCAGTCCAGTACACGTGCACACCTGCTGCTCTCTGCTGTCTATTTGACTTCTGCTGCCCTCAGTGCTGGAAGCTGAACACTGTGCTGGCTCAAGTCTGCTCTCTCCCATTATTCGCCATCGCTTTGTTTCTTGTGCCATGTGTCTCCAGTTCCTTCCTTACTCACATTGTGAGTTAGGATTTTTTTTTCATCTTATTTCTTTTCCTTTTAAGATGATTTAGGTGAATAGTTTTATTCAGGATGTTGATTATTCTTGCCTGGGAACATGGTGGTATTTAAGCTCTCCTACATTCATTCAACATCTGCCCAGTGGTAATTTATTTCTCAATCTTGTTCCTACCCCTTCTCCCTTTAAACGTGTTCTAAAAATAGCCTACTCCCTCACAGGATTTCAGTGCTCCTGCAGTTCCCAGTAATGTCAAAGTTTGCAGACTCAGGGCTACATGCTGCACTGTGTGGAAGAGTGACCACCAGCAGAGAGGGTGGGTCTTCCTGATGCTGCCACCATCCACTGCCTCTGTCACTGCCTCAGCCGAGCTATGGCTGAACGGGTGAGAGGATACTGTGGGCGTGGCTTAAAGTTAATGGACAGGTCAACCAGTTCCTTCACCCAGTCAAGATGCTGCACCTGTCCATGTAACAAGCTCTGGCAGAATCCTACTATGCATGTCAGGGTAGGCTGGGTTTCAGAGAGCTGACTCAGGCCTTTGCCCTCTTCCAGCCTCAACAGCAGTAACATGTCAAAACAGCTCCATCTTGCCAGCAACTCACCTTCTCTGCCCTGCTGGATTTCCCCTTCCTTCACTGGTGTTTGCGCCCCCCAACCTTCTGCATCCACTTACCTGCTTTCTCCCTTTTCCCCCGTGAAACCCCACCTCTCCAGCACCTGATGCAATTCTTCCTTTCCTCTCCCACAGCTGCTGACAGAGGTGGATGAAGCATTGCCCTTATTGGCATGGCTATTAAGCTCTGCTCAAAGTGTGTGTGGGCAGCAGCTCTAGGGTGAAGAGGGGAACATGCAAAAAAAATGGTGCCTCTCCCCTCTGGCCCGGGGATTCACTGAGAGCCCAGCCACGCGCTGCTCTCAGCTAGAGGAGCATCCCCCCCCCCAGCCAAATGTAACGTTCCACATATTACCTCATCTCGGCTAATGAGCTCATTGGAGAATGTCAGTCCAGGCATCAGACCCCTCTTCTTCAGCCAAAATATAGCAGCAAAAGAACCTGAGAAGAAGATCCCTTCCACGGCAGCAAAGGCAACCACTCTCTCCCCTGTTTAATACAATACACTGGCAATTAAGACTCAGAAAAATCAAATTTGCTTCTAGTTTGTCAGTCGTGCAGCTTACATTAGACACACACTGATACTGAACAGCATGAAATCATCATCCACTTAGGTACCATATTTTATATTCCATCACATAGGATCCCACAACATGCATGTACGTGCATACATCATCATTTACCCACCAATGAAATGCAGCCACTTTTGGGGTGAAACAGGACAGCTATTAAAAGTGTTCAACACACAGCAGTTTAGACCAGGAAGAGAGGAAAAATAGCACATCCAATTGAAAGTAAAGGGAGAATTTCAGAAGGAAGAATTTAATTGCTCAAACTGAAATCTGGCCAGGACATCAGGCCTCATCTGGCCAGGACATCAGGCCTAATACCCCTGTTCCTCTTAGCAGAAGGTGGCTGTGACTAACTGACAAGATTGGGAAACAGACTTCCTATGGGAGCCTAATCTGTCTGGGTCTCAGGTTCCTACACAAAGGGAAAAGTATTCTCCTACCTGACAGAGGCAAGACAATTCATTAAGATTTGTGAAGTACTCTGCTTCTTATAGCTTCTTCCATCTGGGAAGTTAGAGCATTATTATTTTGACTCTTGCAAAAATAGCTGAAACTCTTTAATGACCACAAATGATCTGAATCTGTTTTATGCCTTAGCCTAATGACAGCACCACCCACTGCCCAGTAGCCACTGATTCCACAAAGGCTATTGATGTTAACTGCAGAGAACAGTGCCACCTACTGAATCCCCAGCACCACTTCCTGCATCATCAGGAGTGCTTCTTGGAGATCTCTCATCCAGGTAATGACTAGCCTAAGCCTGTTCAGCCTCTGAGATTTAACAAGTTCAAAGCCCAAGGAGTTATAGCTGTGCATGTAAACCCATACACTGAGAGGCTTAAAGGCATTTACCCAGAAAAAAATCTACACACGTGCAGGAGATTTAGTATAATCTCAAGAGCAAATACAGAAATACTTAATGATTTGTTATGTTCAAAATTCACCAGAATACTTTAATCTTAAAAAGGCCTAATCAGAGCTGAATTAATGGTGAAATCCTATAAGGCACTGTACTTTGACATCCATATTATCAGCAGATGTATTCACAGTTAGAGTTGTTACAACTAATGCTAAAGGAATTTATAATCACTGGGTTGAGATTTTTGAAGTCTAACAGAAAAATTCTTAATACATAACTTGGATGCAGAAAAATTTGTTTTCCTTGTCTAACCTTTTAAGAGGTGCTCATTTATAAATGCTCCATTTTAGGAAATACATTTGCATATGGTACAATGGAAGTCCAAATATTCCTTTTCTATTACTTAATGCTTATGATAGCCGAACAGGCTAATCTCTTCAGCGGCCATTAATCTGAAATGGTTCCACTGCCTTTTTCGCACATAGGTTTAGTTTGCTGTGCAAGAAGAGTTATTCTTCTATCTGGTCAATTCCTTTCAACCGTTTTCTCTTTCCAACAGTGGCAGTGAAGGAACCAGAAAGACAAACAATGGAAGTGACTTGGGGAGATCCACCAAGGCCCCTGCAAGGGGAATGCAGAGAAGGGTGATTACGGACTCGTGAGAAAAGCTCATGATAAGGACAACCTGCACAACTCTAGTAATCAAGCTGCCTTGCAAACCAATCAGTGGAGCGTACGGGGGGTAAAAGGCACAACAGAGGTGGAATATTTTTCGTAATGGAGACATCACCCTGCAGCGAGCAATGGGGGAACGGCTAAAGGAAGAGGGTCTACGACGAGTCTTGAACCGCTACTCTATTTGCAATACCCCTTTAAATCACAATAAAGTATTTGTAACACATTCTGTGCATTAGCTGGGTGGCACAATGACTCAACTTGTCTTCCACATAGGATAGACCCAAACTTTCCTCCTCACATTCCCTTCCAGCCAAAAATATACATCATAATATTCTTCACGGCATTGCTCTCCTAAGATTTAATCATAAAAGTCTTAGCAAGTTCTCTGGGAAGTGTCCCACGGCAGGGCTCTTTCACTGGAGATCAAATAGCAGCTTGTCTAAATAAGCAAAATAATCTGTGTATCTCCACTATTAAGATCAGTAACATCAGGGTAGAAACCTCAGCTGAGGAGGGCCAACTAGACCATACTGTATCATACACAGGAAAGCGGAGCTGAGCCCTCAGTCTGGGGTTATCGATTATTATCTTGTGAGACCTATTAATTCATCTAGCCCCATCCTCCGCCACTGTGAAATTCCTTGCACTACCTATTCTAGTGCTTCAGCCAGCCTTGTTTTAAGTAAGTCCCAATTATGGAGCTTCCTCTACTTAAAGAATGCAGTCAGGAGACTGAGTCCTACAGCGTACCTTCCAGACAGCCAAGCAGAAAGCACTTACCATTAGCCTAGGTACTAGTGGCCTTCCTGAAGGGTGTGTACTGGAAGTTAGAAAGATATACGCTACAATACATCAATATCAGGGTATGGAATCTGCACCTGCCCCTCAACATCAGAGCTATTGTGGTGCAGGCTAGTGAAGTTGTGATTTCTATGGCTGGAGGCACCCTGGATGTGCTGGGATGCCAGGCGGCAGCCAGGCTGCTGGGCATGCAGGGATGTTGGGTGCGCAGGGATGCCAGGCAGCAGCAGAGTCCCGGGCGCGCGGGGCAGCAACCGGGAGGGACCACGGGCAAAGTTTAATCATTAACAGAAACCGATAAGCATCAAGCTTGTTGGTTAACCGGTTAACTCTTACATCTTTAATTCAAGATAATAAATTTATGAACAGGACTATATGACAGAGTTGTCTGCGATAGCAGGGGAGGGGATCCTATGATCCAAGAGATCCTTTCCAGTTCTAGGTCTCCAAATTCGCTCCTACTGCCTCCTATTTCTGCTGCCATCTCTTCTTCACCCTACCTTGGGCCATCGCATACTCTGCCTCTCTTCCTCCCACTCTACACCCCAGTGCCTTCAAGCCCATGTACTCCTCCCCATCAAAGCCCTGTTTCCATAGAAATGCATATTGTATTTTAAAGCATCCTGATGATGTATATAGATAAATATCCTGGCCTCCAGAGGTACACGGTCTGGGCCTTAAACTCTGGCATCTTTGCCCCCTGTGCCATGCACAGATCATTTTAAGAAAAGGACATTTATTTTTCTACTCCAATGAATGGAATGCAGGTGCCATCTGCTGGTTTATTTAGGGAAAGGTCATATGGAGAAAAGAATTAAAAGACAAATAGCATATTTACTGTATTACTGTAGCTCACACAGAAGAAATATAATTGACAACTCTAAAAACATACCAGACAATCCTAAAAAATAAGTGTCCATAAAGCTAACGATCAAATGCAATACCTGATATTAAAACCCATATAGCAAAATTTCTTGCTGAATGCCTACTGGCTGGCTCTTGCATACTGAAATATGTAACAAAGTTTTTAATATGCTCATTGGAAATCTCAAATCAGGAGTGTCTATTTCTGAATGCTCCTGAAAAAAAACATAATGAAGTTGGGCTAATGGGTTCTTTTCACCCCCCTAGCAATCACTTTGCATGAAGAAGAAACAGGGTCCTGCTGTACTTTAGAATGAACATACTGAGCAGTCAGCTGACAAAGTCAGAGCTAGTGAAACATCTATGCAACAAACATCTGGCAATGTGTCTGGTAAAAAGTGAAAAAAAAGTACAGAAAATACAAGTTGCCAGAACCACTAATAGGAAAATAAGGTATAAATACCTATGTTACATCTGGCCAAGGCAGCTCTACCAGCAGATTGCAGGAAAGGAAATGGTTCCCCCCACAACTGACATTTGGAACTTGACTAACAGTTCTCAATAGTCTCACTGAAATATTTTCAGGAAAGCCACCAATAATCACTACGTGGTCTAAATTTTACCAAAGAAAAACCTTACTTGGGATGATCCCTCTTTCCCCCCCCAATACACAACGTAACCTGCACCTCATTTCTTCCCACCCAAAACAAGAGCGTCTACGCTAGTGAATCAAACAAGTTCTCACAGTAACATGATTTCATTTTTAGTGGGGGGGAGGGGTGCTTGGACATGCTGACACACCCAGAGTATTAGTTGAACCCATGTTAAAGTCATAATTGCCTTTTTATCCCTTATTCATAACACAAGAAGCCCCCAGCACTTTTACACCTATGATCCCCACTGGGCCTTGACATTGGCACACGTCATTAGCTCAGGATTAAGATCTACGCACTGATCTGATTTTTTCTTTTTTTAGACATCATGGCTGGACTTGAAACTCAAGATACACGTAACCCTTAAACACAGGAGAAATTCTGCTCTGGAAGGTTGCAGCTCAGACCCAGAAAACTCCATTATATATACCTCAGATTAACAAAGGGTAATCACCTAATTAAAAAGCTACATACCAAAAGTTGAGTCTCTGTCTGCTATCCACCTCAGGGCCCAATCTGCTTTCTTCTTGACACAAGGCATTGTTTCAATTGCATTAAATAAAAATTCTCTATAAAATGAAACAAAGGTAATATTACATACACTAATAATTTATTTGTATTATATTAGTAGCTAGAGACCCCAGCTGAGATTGGGATCCCACTGTGCTTGACACTATACAAACACAGAGTAAGAGACAGTCTTTGCCCCAAAGTTTTTACAATCTAACAGACAAAAGCTACAAGGGCAAACAGACAGAGAGAGGGAAAGTCACTTATCCAAGCTCACACAGCAGGTACATGGCAGAGCCAATAATAGAACCCAGGTTTCTCAACTACCAAATCAGTGTCCTATCCACTAGAGTATGGTGCATCTCACACTACAAGCCAGATAGTAGCCAGTTCCTCCTCAGGGAGACTCCCCGTCCCGGCTCCCCTTGCAGGCCCCACACAGGAGCTGGGTACAGTTTCAGCCCCTGTGGAATACAACTGCTGATTCTGGCTAGCAAAGCTAACTGTGTTCAGTACCCCCAAAGGTTGTAGAGACATAAGCTTACAAGATGACATAGCAGCCATCTCCCTACCACCCATGTACCTTGGGAGTTCCAGGAGATATTAAGCTTCTCCAGCGGAGGATGCTGCCCTGGAAATGCAGCTCTGCGTGACCCTCACTACAGGACCATGGTATCTCCACACATCTGTAGCCACAGACTAACTTTTTGCTATTGTTATTACTGTTAATATTTACATTAGAGAGACTCTCTTGTTGACATATAGGGCAAAACTGATAGTCAAAGGTCACGACATTTCAATTTATGAATAACTGGCTAGGGTAGTTTTAAAGGAAGGTTTTGAAAAATATTAGCAACAAACAAGTTGTATGCAAGTAAAGTGACAGATAGCATTATTACCAAACCCAGATCAGTAAACAGCATTAAATTCCTAGAACGATCCATAACCGAACTGTTTCAATCTATCAATTATATTGCACTGTACAAATATTAACTAACCCTGATAACACTCCTGTGTAGTAGGTATTATTATTACTCCATTTTATAGATGGGGAATACAGAGCAGGAAATGTTAAATGATTTTCCTAAGGCCACCCAGCGAGTCAGTATGGAAAAGAAGGCAGGTGATACTGGCATGTGCTACATGACTAGCCCTCTAGACTGCACAGCCAGTACTGAGGTAATATGTTCAATGACTTTGTGACAACTTTGAGAATTACCGTTTCTTGGGATTTTTGATGTATGTGTCTATTAGCAAACTGTACATCTCCGAGTGAACATTCTCAATTAGAATCTGAAATCCATAGAAACAGCGAGCCTCTGGGATTTGCACTTCCTGGCTGAATCGCTCCACCTACAAAAAAAAGTGCCAGTTAGGGTATTAGCACTACCTGAAAGAATATTTTCAAGCCCTGAGATGAACAAAAGCAAAAGCAATTTGCCATGGAGAAAGGATGGGGGCAGTTGGATTGAAACATTTCACAAACATGCATGCAAATAGCTAGCAGATTGTGGAATTATTCTTTGAGAAAGTGAAATAAAGCTGCTGTATATGTAGCTTATAAAACTGTAATCAAGAGGTATGATGTATAAGTACTGAAAGTATAAAGCAGAATACTGCAACACTGAAAACTTCACATTACACAAACACTCAGGATTTTGGTTTGATATTAAATAAAATGAACCAGTACTTCACAAAATCTCTATGTCATAGAGAATGTGTGTCTCTTTCTCCAACCTCACCCCATACTATAATGTATTCCCTGGATGTGCGCCCAGAAGTTATATATGCACAAGGTCCAGGATGGGCCATTTTCAGGCCTACACCATGAACGGTTTAAGGTCAGATATCTTGCAGCCACAGCGTGACTACAAATGGAAAATCCATATAATCAGAAAGGGGAGATCCATCACTTCCTTGTAGACCTGGTAGATTCAGAGATATCCCCAACAAGTCACCTTCGTAAACACAAGTCCTTAGAATAAGTTTTACTGAGATAAGGAACACTGGCCAGGACATGGTAGTATCCCCTATGGTTTTTTAAAAGTGTTATGTTAGGGAGAGAGAGTATGATTTTAACCAACTCAAAGAGAAACACTGATGACACCACTGGAGAAGTTCAATCCCATCTTCCATTCCTAAAGAGCCAAAAATGAACACAGTCCCCTGGAAGGGAGGACTTAAAGATTGTTTCCAGGAACGGAGTGGTTGGAATCCTTCAGACTATACTGGTGTGAGCCTTATGACGTTTCACTCCATATTCTTTATGAAAATATGCTTATGATATGAATATAACACAACTCAGATATACTTTATGCAAAATGGGTCTTGTAAGATAACATTGGAAAGGTTATAATTTACTGAATGTGATTAACCAATTTGTACGCCTGTATCATTTCTGTATCTGAAGTTAGGAATATTGTCTATGTATCTGTATTTCACCTATGCTATTTTGGGTGATGCCCACTTCTAATACTTCAGGTACAACAATGGAAAAGCCAGACAGGGCCGATGGCCCATGAGCGAGGACAATGGACTGTGAAAAGGCTTGGCCTTCCTGCGGACCCTTGATACTGCCACTGCCTCATGTACGCTGTGATACTACAGACTCAGGTGGTCTTATCACCTGATAATAAACATTACCTGGGACTTCTTGTAACTTTCCACTGGAAGGGAAGAGGGGTCAAGTTTGGGAAACAAAGGATTCCCGACTTATGTAAATCCTATTTAAGGGTAGGGAGGAAGGCAAATGGGACTCCTCCTCTCCATAACTTGTCTGCTCAAGAAGAAAGACTGCTAAAGCCAGCTGAAGGGAAGGCGGGGGAGGCGTGGGGGGTGTCCAGACTGAGACAGGGTTCCAGTCTGAAAAGGAATATAACTGGAACTCTGAACCACAGAAACTTTGCAACCTGCCTAAAATAACATTTAGGGTGAGAATTTACATTTCTTAACCTGTTTCTTCAGTATATTGAGCTTAGCTTGCCCATTTTGCTTTATTTGGTCAGTAATCTGCTTTGTTCTGTCTGTCATCTCTTACATTCACCTAAAATTCACCTTTTGTAGTTAATAAACTTATTTCTTGTTTGTAATATAACCCAGTTTAGGTAATTTCTAACTGAGAGGGCAAGAAGTTGTGCATATCTCCCTCCACATTGAGGAAGGGGGCAAATTTCATAAAACCTTTGTGTTTGTACCCCTTAAAAGGAGTGGGCACCAGAGCTTTGGAGCAAGCCCCTAAGGCTGAATCTTTCCAGAACAGATCTCTGTGCAGCTCGGTGTGGCCCTCCCTGCCTGTGTGCTTGGCTGGAAGAGGCTTGTGAGCCTAACCCAGCAAGGTCAGGTAAAGGGGACCAGGCTGGCAGAATAGGCTGACTCAGTGGCATGCGAGCACATCAGGTGACATCCCAAAGGGCCCAAACCCGTCACAGGCCTAATTTGTCTTAAATATTGGCCCAGGGAGAACAGGTTGCTCAGATGTCTAAGCAAAACTGAAATTATGTGGAAGAGAGAAAATTCAACCAGTAAACAATAAAGAGTCACTTGATTATATTAAGTCAAAATTGAAATGAAGAGTTTTTGCTAGCCAGATGAATGGTAACTCGTGAGAAATGGGCTCATTGTAAAGATGCCTTACCAAATTTTCATTTACAATTCCATCGCTGGCTGCAAAAAAAGCCAGGACATGAGAGATGAAGTATTTTTCTTCTGATTTCAGCTTGTTCCAGTGAGGAAAGTCCTTTGATAAATCAACCTTATGGTAAAAAAAGAAAGAAAAATACAATATTATTGTCCTTTCATGTTAATAACTCATGAAGAAAAAAAGAAGCTTAAGCAAATCAGTGATGCTGGGAGTTATTTGAGATGAAACTTGAAAATGTTTAGAGAATTTTATTACATTTGTAATTGAATTCAAAATCAAACACAGTGAAAGCAATGAAGTACGGTAGTGTATCTGCCACCATAACATAATTTAATTGCTTTGCAGCTTATAAATGACCCCTTCCCCTCCGTGCCCCCACACACACACAAATACAGATCTTTGGAAACTCAGAGAATATGCACACCATTTAGAGTCACTAGAATGAGCACTAGATGTCTTATACTATAGTGTGTCTGCAAAGATATTTCTAATGGCAGAGTAGAACAATTTACTTTTACATAGAGCCCTTCATCAGTCTGTGAAGCACTTTAGGATGAAAGACACTACAGAAATGGAAAACTACTTTAGATATTGAACCATACAACACTGAAAGTGAAAAAACATTTCCTCACTGTAAAGCAGCAGGATTTCAAAACCTCAATATGTGTCAAACAAAAGAGATCCTTTCCAATGTGTCTTTAATGATACTTGCAATTAAAGACCGCATTTTGCAACGAGCCTTTAAAATGACAAGGATTTTCTTTATGTGACATCTAATTTCTCCCACAAGGCTACTGTTGGGACAATAAGAAAGCATTACATGTTTGCTCTTCTATAAGACAGTGAATTCTGGCTGGGGTAGAAACCACAGCTTCCTTAGCAGGGGTTGTATTTTTTTTTTTAAAACCACGGAAGCAGTTAGGTAGGGCCAGATGTGAAAACCAATGAGACACCAAAAACTTTATTCTTACAGTTAGATTCCCAATTCAGTCAAGCAGGGCACTGGTGCTAAAATGACAGTGAGTGGGAGGAACTGGCAGGATAGTTAAGTCTAAAGCAGACTGCAAAGCATTACAAAGGGACCTCACAAAACTGAGTGATTGGGCAACAAAATGGCAGGTTAAATTCAATCTTCATAAATGCAAAGTAATACACATTGGAAAACATGATCCCAACTATACATTATAAAATGATCTGGTCTAAATTATGTTACCACTCAAGAAAGAAATTTTTGAAGTCATGGATAGTTCTCTGAAAACATCCACTCAATGTGCAGTGGCAGTCAAAAAAGCAAACAGAATGTTAGGAATCGTTAGGAAAGGGATAGATAAGACAGAAAATACCAGATTGTCTCTATAAATCCATGGGATGCCCACACCTTGAAAACTACGTGCAGATCTGGTCGGCCCATCTCAAAAAAGATATACTGGAGTTGGAAAAGTTACAGAGAAGGGCAACAAAAATTATTAAGGATATGTAACAGCTTCCATATGAGGAGAGATTAATAAGACTGGGACTTTTCAGCTTGGAAAAGAGACGACTAAGGGAGGATATGATAGAGGTCTATAAAATCATGACTGGTGTGGAGAAAGTGTGTTAACTTAGAGCTATGGAGTGTCATTAGGTAGGAAGGAGTATTTAATCAATTCAACTTGGAGTAAACTACATGTATATTTAACAGCTGTCACCGTTTACAATCATCTGCCCAAAAAAAAAATACATAAATAATAGTGGCTAGCACTTCAATAGAGCATTTTCATCCATATATCTCAAAGCATTTTACAAGTGAGGAAACTGAAGCACAGAGAGTGTAAGTGTCCCATCAAAGGCCACATGCAGCAAGTCAACTGCACAGCCTGCAATAAAAGTCAGGTCTCCTGACTACTAAATCATGGGCCTTGTCCACTGGACCATAGTACTCAGTGTGTCCCTAAGACACCACACTGCAACGCATATCAGGCCTGACACACTCACTAACCCCAACACACTTATCATAATATGTATCTAAAAGGTGTCTTGTAAGGTATAATATTTAAACTGATCATATGCCAGTCCTGAAAATCATTGTGTGATGTATGTATGGGTTGTGTACAAAGAGTTACATGTGTGTACTAGAAATACATTCTTAAAAAGCGTTTGGAAGGCAGTGCACAAACCCTGCCTGCCCTAGATAAAGAAATGTGTATTTACGGGTCTGACCTGCTTGATTACAGGCAGGGGACAATAAGAGCACATTTACACATAATGTAAGTAAAGCTATCAAGCTAACAACCATGGAGGAGAGAGTTTAGTGAACAAGCCAGGGGAAAGTCTCTGCATCCCAGGAAGACTTCCTGGCTCTTGAGGCAGAGACAATGGACTTTGGGAAATAGAAGGGTAACAAAAAGCCATTAATCCATCACATAGAGGACAAGAGACCAGAGCTCTTGGAATCTGTGAAAGGTGGATCCTTCAACCATTTGGGCTGAAGTCTCTGGAACCTGACAATAGATGAGAAATTGCCTCAGACCAAGATTGTAATCTCTTAAACTTTAGACACCAGAAAGCACGTTTTATTTTTGTTTTGTCTGCAATCATACCTGTCTTTTTCTCTTGCTCAGTATCACAGAATCATAGGGTTAGAAGGGACCACAAGGGTCATCTAGTCTAACCCCCGGCCAAGATGCATGATTAGTTGTGTCTAAACCATCCAAGACAGATAGCTATCCAGCCTGCTTTTGAAAACCTCCAGTGAAGAAGCTTCTGCAACCTCCTGAGGCAGTCTGTTCCATTGCCCTACTGTTCTTATGCTTAGGAATTTTTTCCTGAGATTCAATCTAAATCTGCTATGTAGTTTGAACCCATTGCCTGTTGTCCTGCCCTCTTTGGCAAAAGAGAACAACTTTTCTCCATCTTTTTTGTGGCAGCTTTTCATGTATCTGAAGACCACTCTCATATCCCTCCCTTAATCTCCTCTTTTCCAAACTAAACATACCTATGTCCCTTCAGCCTTTGCTCGTATGGCTTGCATTCCTTTGAACATCCCTTTGATCATCATTGTTGCTGGCCTCTGGATCCTTTCCAGTTTCTCTACATCCTTTCTAAACATTCATGACCAAAACTGGACACAGTACTCCAGCTGAGGCCTAACCAGTGCTGAGTAAAGCGGAACTATCACCTCTCATGACTTGCATGCTATGCCTCTGTTAATGCAACCTAAAACTGCATTTGCTTTTTTTGCAACAGCATCTCATTTCTGACTCATGTTGAGGCTGTGATCCACCACAACTTCCAGATCCTTCTCAGCAGTGCTGCTGCCAAGCCAGTTTTCCCCCATTCTGTATTTATGCATTTGTTTTTTCTCCCCCAAGTGCAGCACCTTAGATTTGCCTTTGTTGAATTTCATTTTGTTGTTTATAGCCCAGTTCTCCGATTTATCAAGATACTTCTGAATGTTAGCTCTATCCTCCAAAGTATTGGCAACCCCCCTTCCACCCCATCAAACTTTGTCTCATCTGCAAACTTGATCAGTATGCTCTCTCTACCTATATCCAAGTCATTAATAAATATGTTCAACAATATTGGACCCAGAACAGACCCCTGTGAACCCCACTTGTATCACTTAAATCTCTGTTCTTTATTAATAAACTCATTCTTGTTTTATTTACAAAATAATATCAGTGGTATACTCTAAAGTGAAGTGTGAGTCTGCAGCTAACCTAACAGGCTGGCGTGTACACTCTCTTTGGAAGCAGTGAACTTAATTTCTGTGAGCATCACAGTGAGACGTCTCTGGGGTTCACTAGCTGTTAATTGCATGGGCAAGGTGTAAACCAGCAGAGTGTCAAGGACAGACTGGAGTGACAGGCAGTTGAAAATCTCATCTCCAACAAGGCTGAGACTTGCTGAGACAGAGAGATCACACTGTGGCTTACAATTCTGAGTGTCCCGAACAGAACATCACACTCACCTCTTCTGCTGTCCAGAAGGAAGCTTGTGCCTTTTTATACATGTTCCATATATCCGGGTATTGGAGTGGGAAGATGACAAATCTACGAGGATTTTTTCTGAGAAGAGGCTCTTCATTTGGTTTAAAATCATTTTCGATAGCATCTGAAGGGAAACCCTAAAGAAAAAGCAGTGTCATTTCAGAGGATTATTTCCCCGTTATTATTCCACCACTTACTTTCTTTTTAAAATAATTCATCTGAGGAAAGATAAAAAATTCCTCTGAATTAAACCACTGAGATATGCACATGCCTAAACCAAGTAACTGGAGGATCTTCTGCTGTAACCCTTGCTCTTCTGTCCGCCATCCCTACTATTTGTTACCATAGCTTATTGCTTTGTCTTTCTGCCTGGCTCTACCTAGAACAATTTTGAGTGTTGTAAATTAATAAGTAACATCCCTAGAAGTTTGCCTTGTACTAGGTGCAGCAATGTCAGGAAATGTCTGATTTTACACTGCAAAAAAGTCTCTGTGCAGTACAATGGAGAAACCCAACTTTTATTGCCAAGATTCATGGAGCAAACAACGTTGAACTGAATGCACATGCAAGGTCACATAACCCCACTACCAGTTTGTGTCTAGCACAGCTACTCAGGGCTTGTCCATGCAGGGATGTTACATCTGATTAGCTCTGGTTTGCTCCCATTAAAGTCCTTGTGTCCACACATACTGTTTTTAAGTACATTATTTGGTGTCTCAGGTTGCAGTAATTAACCCTGTTTGGAACAGGAAAAACTTTACAGTCAGGTTCCCCTCCCCCCACCACTTTAGAGTTTGTGTGGATGCCTTCCTAACTACTCCAAGTCTGGCAGTCCTCCCACGGCTACCAGACTGCAATGCTTCATACCTGCATCAACCTGCCTGTGTATCTGTGTGCCTTCGACTGCTCGGATTTCATGTTCACTGGATATCATCCTATTTAAATGCTGATGGGCAGCCTGGTGTGCCCCTGTTCGAAACCAGGAAGTAGTGAGTTCACACTCCCAGGCTCATATTCCCATTATATCAGTCATGCACCTTGGTGCTTCTGTGTGGACCCCTGCAGAGCTCCTGGACTTGACTGCCCTCTTTGGAGAGTTGCACATCCAGTTATGTCTGCATAAGAGTCACCAGAATGCAAACATTCTCAAGCCATTGTCATAGCAAATGACTGCAAGGGACACTCCCAGACTTGGTTCCAGTGCCATATCAAAGCAAAGGAGCTCTGGCAAAAGTACCTGAAGACAAGGGACAAGAACAGGACCACTGATAATGCTCCTACCACCTTGTCCATACTAAGAGCCACTGGACAGCATTTTTGCAAACAATGCCACCTGACCCAGAGGATTTGGATATTACACAAGAACCCCATATGGACAGCCACCCTGAAACTGCTGTGATGTAGAACTCTACCAGGAAGTATTACATGGTGTAATAGAATAAAACTGTACAAGGGGATTTAAACAACATTTTCTTGTAGTGGCTGTCCTCTACAATGTTGAATGGAGCTGGGAGCCCCTCTCAGCCTGCACAGCCTTTAAACACTGCCCTGCCCCACTAAAAATGGTACCCACAACAGAGACTTAAAGCTATAAAGTTTTATTTCTCTGAAGTATAAAATCCCACAACCATCATTAATCATTCTCACCCCGTAAATTCCTTGGGAATTTTGAAAGTCCCCTTCCTGCTTGCTCGGTGACGCGTGCAATGGTCTCAGCGCATCTTTCCAGATGGCCAGGCCTGCTGCACACACCAGGCAATCCCCGGCTTGGAGCAATGCCGAGCTGCTGGACCTCACTTGGGAAGAGGAGGCTGTCCAGTCCCAGCTGTGGTAAAGCCGAAGGAATTATACCACCTACGGACAGATTTCACGATGCATGACAGAAAGGGGCCATGACCGGGACACACTACAGTGCAGGGTCAAAGTGAAGGAACTGCGGAACGCCTACCACAAGGCACGGGAGGCAAACCGCTGCTCCAGTGCTGCGCCCATGAGCTGCCGGTTCTACAAAGAGCTGCACATGATACTCGGTGGCGACACCACCTCCACTGCGAAGTCCACTGTGGATACTTCAGTGGCTCGCGTGCCAGTCAGGAGTGGACCAAACCAGGAGGATGAAATCTTGGATGAGGATGTGGAGAGGGCGGGGGACCCAGAGAAAGAGGATGACTCGGAGACCTGAGATGCATGCAGCCAGGAGCTTTTCTCTACCGCGAAGAAGGCAAGCCAGTCACAGCTGTCGGAGCTTGGCGAAGCGTAAACAGGAGAGAAGACCCCTGGAAGTGGCTTTGATTTTGGGAATCACTGAAGCGAGTTATTGGGGGCAGAAGGGTTGCAGAAAGCAGGCTTGTGTCTGTGATGCGCATACCACCACGTGCCTAGTCCGAATGGTGGAACAGGCTGTTAATTCCCATAAAGCGAGGGAGTCAATCTGCCTCAGAGATCTCCAGGAAACTCTCATGGAGATACTGGGCAATCTGCTGCCGCAGGTTCTTTGGCAGAGCTGCTTTGTTTCTTAACCCCATTAAGTGTAACTTCCCCACACCACATTGCCATCACTTGTGCAGGGGGTGGGGGGGGAGCACACAGGCAAGGGGGAGCACACATTGCTGCACACAGGCAAGCTGCACAAGGGCCAGGGTGGAAGCCGCAGTCTTGGAGAAGACCCTCCCTTGATTCCCTGCTCACCCTCAGCAGTGAGATATCTTCCATAAGGAACACAGCCTGTGGAAAATGTGGGGCCCCAAGACCCATGCGCCCAGTGTACAGTAGGGTCCAGGAACACTGATTTCCCCTGCGGCTACTCACCATTTTGGGGGTCTTGTGGCTCATGTGTGCTGCCTGGGGTCAACCAGTTAGTGACAGGTATGTGAATAGTGGCTGTGTTTTAAATCACTGAATCAGTGGTCTGTGTGTTGCAAACAATACTGCTTCTGTAAAATGTTGCATTTTTGCTTCACAGATATGACCTTGGGAGCCTAGTCTCCATCTTGGTAAATTACCATCAGCTGATAATTACAGCCCCACCACGCTGAGGCTGAAGCAGAAAATGTTTCAGAAGTCACAGAATCTGTGACATAATCTTAGCTTTACTAATGAGATAAGGGGAAGTTTCTAAAAAGAAGGCCTCTGACCCACAGGGGTGACTGGAGATGATTTTAAATAAAACAAAAAAATCTGTTTTCAAATGAGCCAACATGGCCCATCCCAACCTGTACACCTGTGTTAAAATCTATGTGAATTTAAGTGCAGTGAAAAAACTATTGAGCAGCAAGGAGGAGAAGAGGAAAGGCCTTGGGAAGAAAGTCGGTTGTAAAACTTATCTGGGTTAAGACTAGAAATAAGGATGAACTGTCTCAAATGGGCTTTCAGCTGAAGTCAGTAATTGGCAATGATATCACTTGTTTGTTAAAGGGCATAAGAAAGAAAACTCTTAGAGGGTTTAATGCTAATACCTGCATGACCGCAGTGGAGCCAACCAATATTGGTCTAATAACTAAGGCTACGATTATGTCACAGAACCTGTGACTTCCAGAGACCCCTCTGACATTTTCTGCCCCGGCCCGCAGCAGCTCCTATCTGCTGGGCAGCAGGGGGACCCCAGAGCTCCCTGTGGGTCCCCCAGAGCTCCCACTCACCGCAGATGGCTGAGATCCCTGCAGCTGCCCAGCCGCAGCTGTTGGCAGGAGCCTCCCAACCCCACCTCAGCAGCCCAGCAGCAGCAGGGGGGGACCCCGCAGTAGCCCAGCCGCCAGGGTGGGGATTGGAGCCTCCTCATTTTGTCAAGGATATTTTTAGTAAAAATCATGGACAGGTCACGGGCTTCTGTGAATTTTTATTTATTGCCCATGACCTGTCCGTGATTTTTACTAAAAATATCCGTGACAAAATCTGAGCCTTACTAATAACCCCTGGGTTTAGCCTGTTTGTAAGTAACTTGATCAAATGCTTATGAATGTTTTGTTACTGTTTAGGTGTAGTAAACTGCTTACTATTTAGGCATTTTAGCCACGTTTAGAGCAACTGTATTGGCCTTTGGATTTAATAAAGGTATCAAAGCCATGCTAACTCATCCATACTGCACTACGCAGACCTTTTGAATTGGATCTGCAGTTTGACTTGTGTCCACACTGCAAAATGACAAGGCTTGGATCTGAGCTATAGCAGAACTCAGGCTCTGACTCCCCCAAGACCAGAGTGCTTGCTGACCCAAGTTAGACTGAGTTGTCGTGGACAGAAGGGGGGCTTGGGCTCAAACCTGATCAGAGCCTGGACTCAACGTGCCACGTAGATATACCTTAAGTCTTTGTACAGTACCTAGCACAACGGGATCCTGATCTTGGTTGGGGCCTCTAGGCACTACTCGAATATAAATAACCAACAAATTGTGCTGGGATCCCTGCATAGCTATCAATATCTAAACAGGGGGGAACAGACAAATCACCAAACATACTTGGCCTCCAACTTCTGGAGGATTTTGTTCAGATTCTAGTGAATTTCAGCACTTACAGAGTGCATTACAAGCAAATTAATTATCACAACGCTCCCAAGAGAAGATAGTATTTACCTGTCTTTTTAAGTCAAACCCCTTAACATCACTTTAAGGAGAGGGCTTAACCAAATTTCCTTATTTAAATTTAGAAAAGAAAAAATACACGTAAACACTTAAAATTTATTTGACATTTCCCTAGAATTTAGCAACTACTATATGATAGAGTTCAAAAGCTCCCCAAGGACCTATGTGTTCCTGGTGTAGCCGGAACTCCCATTGAAATCAAGGAGTGCATGCTCAGACTCAGATCAACAAAGATATCCCATATTTTAAAAGCAAAATGTTTTATTATGAACTTTGCCAAACTAAGGAGACCAAATCAAAGGATGTTTGGCAGCGCTGGTGTCCATTTTTTGAGACTTTTTTCTATGCAAAAATGTACTTCATTACACAGATGCAGTCAGCTTAAAAAACAAAACACACTTTTGTTTGAATAATTTTACCAGTTATTGTTAGTAGTAACACCCTAAGTCACTAGGTCCAAGGAGAGAATGCTTCAATGCTTCACAATGATACTGAAACAATAGAGGACAGCACTGTGTCACCACACCTGTTGTCCCTGGGAGTCATTCACACAACAGAGAACTACATTAAAACACACACACAAATCCAGGAAGATATGGCTGTAAAAAAGCAAAAAGTCATGACTGAGGCTTGGTCTACATTAGCAACAATATGTTGGTATAACTATGGTGGAAAATCTACACCCCTGGGCGACGCAGTTATGCCGACCTAACCCCTGGTGTAGACAGTGCTATGTCAACAGGAGGGCTTCTCCTGGCTCCCACCTCTCAGGGAGGCGGAGTACCCCTCCCGTCAGCAGGTATTGTCTTCACTGAAGCGCTACGGCTGCCCTGCTGTGGCATTTTAAGCGTGGACAAGCCCTGAGATCAGGAGTGCCCATTGGATACTATGAGCATAGCGCTGCCAGCCCCAAGCACTCAGACACCACAAGTCCCCGTTCACCCCCAAAAGCCATGAGAGCGTTTTTAAGCCAGTGAGATTTTGTATAGCCTTAGGGCCCGGGTTCTTCATAGCTGCCTTCTGGGGCACATTTTCCAGCTTCTCTTCACCATCACAGCTCGAGGCTGAGCGGGAAGGGAGCCATGCGAGTCTAGCGAGGCTCAGGGCTCCAGGAACTGGGGGCTTCAGAAGAACACGCCCGAAGCCAGGGGAGCCGGTAGCCCCGACTCACTCCCCCCTCGCCAACCTCCGAAGAGCCGCACTTGAGACGGCCGCTGACCCGTCGTCAGCCCCAGCGGCCGGGTGAATAACGAACCGGCGCTGGGCGGGGATCCCGGCTCGCCGAGCACCTGCCGCACCGCGCTGCCCACCCGCGGTAGGCCCGGCCCCGCCGCTCAGGGGCCATGGCGGAGCCCGAGCCCCCCCGAAACAGGCTGCTAGGGGCCGGCCGCGGCGCGCTCCCTGCCCCGAGGGCAGCGCGAGCCAGCCTGGCGCGTGACCCGTCACAGGGCCAGGCGCCCCGTCAGCGCTTACCCGCTCCGGCCCTACGGCCTCCTGCCGCGGAGCGCGGCCCCGACGCTCGCCCATGGCGCGCGGCGGCCGAGCGGGGCTGCGCCACTGGCCGGAGGGACACGCTTGACCAGCGCTGCGCAGCCGCTGGAACGTTACAAACGGCGCGGCTGCTCGGTTGGGACGGCGCGTGCGCGTTCCGACCGAGCATGCTCAGCGCGCTCGGCTGAAGCCGCTGCCCTCCCTCGGGCGGGGAGTCTGTGCCCGGCTGCGCACGGGGGGGCGCAGAGGCGCGAAGGGGCCTGAGGGGGCGGGAGAGTCGGTGAAATGTTTTAGACCCACCCCCCCCAGAAGTGACAAGGGCCTGCCCGGGTTTGCTGTTCCCAGGAGCCCCCGGCCCGGCCCATGGCTGCAGGCGGCCTCCGGCAGCGGGCAGGCTGGGCGCTGCGTGGGCTGCCCTGGGCCTGTCACACCTGCAAAGGGAGAGGCCCGCCTCGAAGTTACGTCTCTCTTAAACTGTCATTGCTCCCAGCACCGCAGCGTTGCCCTGCGTTAGCTGCACGCAGCCCGCTGTTTAGCTGAGCTTTTCCTCGCACCCGGTCCCTGACTGTCTTACAGGCTGCCAGGAGCTTCAGCCATCAGCCCTCGCCCTGGCTCTAGTCGAGCACCTGCTGGTTGCGGCCTGAGATTTTAAGTCTTAAATTTTTGTTCTTTCTCCTACATGTTTGTTCCTTGGGATCATGTGACCTCGTGGCAGAATGATTTCCTGAGTTGGTGTCAAACTTCTCCAGCTTCCTTTGATCCACACATGGGGATTGCCTGCAGCAGCAGCTGTCATTGTGCCTCTTTCTCCAGCTGTCTAGTGCTTTTTCACATGGCACCATGTCTGTGTAGAATCTGCATCCCACAGGTTCACCACAGGCCAGGTTTTTAAAGGGGGAAAGTACCTAGTTGATGCTTTTGAAAATTAGTTGCCTAAATAGCTTTAAAAATCTGGCCCTATACTATCATAGAATCATAGAATATCAGGGTTGGAAGGGACCTCAGGAGGTCATCGAGTCCAACCCCCTGCTCAAAGCAGGACCAATCCCCAACTAAATCGTCACAGCCAGGGCTTTGTCAATCCTGACCTTAAAAACTCAAATGAAATCCTTCTACAAGGCATAGTTATACAACCTACAATATAGTTATACAACCATGAGATAGAGTGACAACCACAAGTATTCAAAAATCATGAGTTATACACTCAAAAGTTACGAAATTGAAATACATACATGTGGGTTACTCTTACTTTGCCATTCTGTTTCTGAGCCTTTAGGGCAGGGGTGGGCAAACTACGGCCACAAGCTCCCACTGGGGAGTAGGGTCTAGGGCTTGTCCCACTTTGGCGCTCCAGCTGGGGCGCAGGCCGTGACACGCAACTCCCAGAAGCCACAGAATGACCCCGCTCCGGCTCCTACACGCTCCAATGGGAGCTGCAGGGGTGTTGCCTGCAGAAGGGGTAGTGTGCACAGCTATCTGGCCAAGCCTCCACATAGGAGCTGGAGAAGGGACATGTTGCTGCTTCTGGGAGCCACTTGAGTTAAGCACCGCTCAGAGCCTGCACCCCGGACCCTCTCCCCATGCCCCAACCCCCTGCCCCAGCTCTGATCCGTCCTCCAAACTCCTCAATCGCAACTCAGAGCACCCTCCTGCACCCCAAACCTCTCATCCCCAGCCCCACCCCAGAGCCTACAACCCCAGCCAGAGCCTGCACCCCTAACCCCTGCCCCAGCCCAGAGCCTCCTGCACCCTGAATTCCTCATTTCTGGCCACACACCCTCCCATACCCCAACCCCAATTTTGTGAACATTCATGGCTCACCCTACAATTTCTATTCCCAGATGTGGCCCTCAGGCCAAAAAGTTTGCCCACCCTTGCTTTAGGGTACACTAGCTTCATATTTTTGCTGTCTTCTTTCCCAAAGAATCCATATATCAAAAACAGGTCTACATTTCTATAACATTCAATACCATTTTGGACTTGCACTAACATGCAATTCCCCCCTCCTTTTATAATTGAAAACTTATTAAAAATCCTTATGGCTATAAGTAATTCCCCATCCTGCATACACTAAAGTACACACTTTACTCCATTTGTTGCGTACATAAAACTTGATCTTTCTGCTGAAGTGTGTATCCTTCTAATTACATATTTTAATTTTGTTGCCTTTGTGTGCTATATATTTGTTATGATATATTTCAGTGATGTTTTTCATTCTGACAAGTGTATTGTTCCGTCTTTCCAAAATCAAGGATTTTCTAAGATAAATTATCCTGTTACTCCTTTGCATTGGTTGCCTTTTGGAGAAACTAAGGTGCCTTTTCTCCACTATAAGAAAAGGAGTACGTGTGGCACCTTAGAGACTAACAAATTTATTTGAGCATAAGCTTTCGTGAGCTACAGCTCACTTCATCGGATGCATTCAGTGGAAAATACAGTTTTTACAGGGAGATAGCTAATGCATTAGTTATCCCCTGGTAAGAATACACAGTTCTCCACCCTGAGGGGACAGACTATAATGCTGACTCAGATGTTAGATTAACCATTATGCATAGCTTGACAACTCTGATACTGATTGTGTGAATTAATTAATAGGCTTGAATAGAGACTGGGAGTGGCTAAGTCATTATGCAAGGTAACCTATTTCCCCTTGTTTTTTCCTACCCCCCCCCCCCCCCCCCCCCAGACGTTCTTGTTAAACCCTGGATTTGTGCTGGAAATGGCCCACCTTGATTATCATATACATTGTAAGGAGAGTGATCACTTTAGATAAGCTATTACCAGCAGGAGAGTGGGGTGGGGGGAGAGAAAACCTTTTGTAGTGGTGAACACCCATTTTTTCATGCTTTGTGTGTATAAAAAGATCTTCTATACTTTCCACAGTATGCATCCGATGAAGTGAGCTGTAGCTCACGAAAGCTTATGCTCAAATAAATTGGTTAGCCTCTAAGGTGCCACAAGTACTCCTTTTCTTTTTATGGAAGATTTCATGAGTCCTTCCGCAAAACACTATTAATCAGCAGACCTTTGACCTGCCTTGAACATTTTTTAAAGTTTGTGTATATTCCACATCCATCATACCTTGCTACCCATGGACCAGAGGACGAGGAAGTTGAGAGGCAGCAAATTGTGAACGTCAGAATTTGCTATCTCTGGACCAGAGGCTGGGGTAAGGCAGGGGCATTAAATTATGACAGGACAGCAAAAAAGAATACCGAGATGTCAGTAACTGTGACCGATAGCAAATTGTAACATTACAGCCTGTGTGTGTGTAATTCTGCTTAGCTTGCACATGCAACGACAATCAGTCTGTGTGCAAGAGGCAGGTGTGGTCTGAGACTGGGGAATGGTCTGTCCCCATTAAAGTAAAACTGAAAACTACCTCTGGAAAGAGCAAATGTTCCTTGAAAAGCCTTTATTTGAACACCACCACTTTGGGGAAGTTTATCTGGAAATTGTAATAAATGTTCAAAAATATTTTGATCCTGTCACTAAGTGTGCACCAATAACATCTGCTGCTCCTATTAATCTGCCAAACCCCAGTTTACACTGAAAAAAAACAGGACCCCCCTGCAACTAAAAAAAGGGAAAAGAAAATAGAAAAATCATGTGCCAGACCCAGAGAACACTTATCTCTTCCTACACACAAGAGCAGTCAGACCTGGACTTGCAAGCGTTTATGGGGAGCAGCAGCCTTGTTACGTACAGAAACCAGAAAAAGCTACCAGTGTCCAAACTTCATGTAAAACCTAAATAGGTTTTTGGATTAAACAATAAAAGAGTTCTGAAAGGGCAAAATACTGAACACTTTACTCCACTGTTCTCTCTGGCACCTGGACCTATAACCTTGGTGTTATTTGACTCATTTACCTTTTTCTCACTTCTGTATTCAGGCTGTTGCCAAATCCTGCCATTTCTTCCTGGCCCATCCACACAAGTTCAAACTGTGCACTTGCTAACCAACTGTGACATTCATGTGACCCATTTACAGCATGTACAGCTGAGTTGTGTCATAAGAGAACAAAGAGGGGTCAAGGACCGTGCCCACCTATGTGTCTGTACAGCATCTAGCACAATATGGGTACTACTGCACCTCCACACCTACCACAGTGTTTTGCTGTTTGTGTTGGTGCATTCTGGGAAGATTTAGGCAGTTACCTGTAACACCTCAGCAATGGGCAGATTGACTGGAGGACATGCACATAGAGCAGTACCACCAGTACCTGGGTAATGCACATGGGGATGTCCTACCACACAGGCAGCTAGAAGGGAGGAGGAGCAGCCAAACTGGTTGCAGAGGCAGGATAGCTAGGGGTGTTCCTGTCCAACCTGCAGAACAGGAGGTGTTACTAAGGGCACGTCTACACGTACAGCGCTGCAGCAGCGCAATTGTACCAATGCAGCTGTGCCACTGCAATGCGTCTGGTGAAGACGCTCTCTGCTGACGAGAGAGCGCTCTCCCATCAGCATAATAAAACCACTTCTGTGAATGGCAGAACCTATGTCGGCAGGAGAAGCTCTCCCACTGATGTAGCGCTGTGCACACAAATGCTTATGTTGGTGTAACTTGTCACTTGGGGGGGGTGGTTTTCACACCCCTCAGCAACACAACTTATGCCAACATAAGCTGTAGTGTAGACATAGCCTAAGTGGTTCCAGAAAATCCACCTAGTCGTCTGGAATGAGTGAACCACTTGACCGCCAGGTTTAGAGAGTATTAATCATGTATGTGAGCACAAACCACAGACAGAGCAAACAATCCCACTAATTGCGAAAAGGATGCAAACTGGTCAACTGCAATTCTCCCCTCCCCCTTTCTTGCTCTCCTCCATCTATCCAAAATCCTTCCAAAAATATGCCCATTTGACTCCCTTCACTGGTTTCTTGTCATCCTTTGCACTGAGTGCAGGTTTCTCATCCTCACTTGCAAGGCCCTGCACTATTCTGCTCCTGCCTCTCAGTTCTTTAACTGCACTCAAGCCACTCACAGGGCATGGGATTGGAACCCAGGAGATCTGGGTTCAGTTTCCAGCTCTGGCACAGAATCCCTGTTTGACATCACTTTGTCTCTTTTGGGTCTCAGTTCCCAAGCTGTAAAGAGAAGACTAACACTTTTTAGGTTTTTTCTACCCTGGCAAGCGAAAGACAAAAAACTTTTGTCGTTCAGAGGTGTTTTTTTTTTAAACACATACACACACACACCCCCACGAAAGACAAAAGTTTTGTTGACGACAAGCGCTGGTGTGAACAGCACTTTGTTGGCAGGAGAGCGCTCCTGCCAACAAAGCTGCTGCTGCTTGTGGGGGATGGAAGGTTCGTTGGTTTTTTTAAATCGGCAGGAGACCTCTCTCCTGCCAACAAACAGCAGCTACACTGCATGCCTTTTAGTGGCACAGCTGTGTTGCTAAAAGCTGCGTAGTGTAGACATAGCCTCAGAGGCGTCGGAATTTCCTGGCTGGAACAGGCTGGCAGTCCATCTAGCATAACATCCTGTCTCCAACAGTAGCCAGAATCAGATGCTTCTGTAATAGGCGACGTGGAACTTCCATTCTCCTACCCTTAGTCTTGCTATTTGGATTGTAATTTACTTGGGGCAGGGACTGACCCATGTATCCTTAGCACAATGGGGTCCACGAGATGCAAATGTATTTCAAACAACTAATTTCTCCCTTTGTACTCTTCTCCTGTTCTTGACTTCTACACTATCCTCTGCAACTGAAACAACTTCCCTATCCAGTAAGTGCTCTCCTTAAAATACATCTCTAAAGCCCTTCCACAGCCAATTGAATTGTACTGAAAAAAAAAAAAAAAGACTGCTTTGAAAATGCCCTATATTCCTGGCCCTTTAGGGTATTAGGTCTGATCTTGTTTATTTGTCCAGTCCAGACTGTAAACTCCTTGGGTCAGGGACAGTATTTCCATCTGTTTTGAATAGCACTGAACTCCCTGTCAGCACTCAGTAACTGTCTATCTTGAACCTTGCATCAAAACAAGACAAAAAAACCTCTGAAAAAGAGTCAAGTGTTCTCCATCTGCATCAGATCACCAGGCAGATGGGAGGCAGCTGCTTAGCCACAGAGATAACTACATTGTAGTCTGCAAGGAACTCAAGCCCAGAAAGTAATCAACCAACAGAGTTTATTTTTTAAAAAAGGTGGGGAGCAGCAATTTGGCCCATCAGAAGCCATAACAAAGAGGTACTAATTCTACTGCCAGGAAAGACAAGACACATCATCTCAGCAGAAGAGAACCAGAATACTTAAATATTGTTGCCAGGGGTTTGATACCAGGCCATTATAATCCAATTGCATTTTCCCTCCCAAGTCAAAAACAACATTCTTTGCACCTGAGAACAAAAAAAACCCACCCATCAGCTAACACAGCAAGCAAAGTGTGGAGATAGGCACAGTCTAGGGAAAGTGTGCTTACAGAGGGTACGTGACACAAATGAGAGAGATTTAGGATCATTTTGTCTGGAATAGAGGATTACGGCAGAGCTGAGTGAGTGATTCTAAATTATGATCAATTCCTTCCTTATCATCTTTTCCTGTAGTACGAGAACAAGAGATAATTCGATTCACTGATCACCACCACTTTGTCTAAAAGTGTAAAAGGAAATATTACACAAATATCAAGTTAGGCTGTGGAATTCACTGCCATTGGGAACCAAATCAAACACTATGGCCAGAAAGGTTGGTGGGCTTGATAATTTTATTAATACCATTTGTAGTTATATATGTGAACATAATGGAAATCAGAAGGATGTGTCTACTCTGTTTTTGAATACCACTAAAATCCCTAGGTAGTTGTTCCCCTGACTGAGATCTGCATTGATTTTTGCCTCTCCAGAAATTTAGGAGAGCCCCAGACTCTTCCTTCCAATCATCCTCCATTAGCTCCATGTGGTTTGTCCATTCAGCTGCTTCATTATGAATAGTTACTAAAGCATGTGTCTCTGAAACAGGCTTGAACATATTCTGTTGATATCACAGCAATAAGTAGCTGAAGGTGTCCCTCAGTTTCAAAGCTAGTCTCTGCTTTGACAGAGGAATGGGTGATGGTCCATGTAGGAAAACCAGAAAGTTTGTCCTTCCTGAGCCAACACAGCCATAAAAATTCTCTTCAGATGTTTGCACAGGAGGAAAACATTTGTCTTAATCAGCTGTTACATTTTTTCCTGCCTCTTCACTCAAGGCTTGTTTACATGGGTTTTTCACAATGGAGTAGCTGAACTGATGCAAACCCCTCATATGGATATGTAGCACTGATGTACTGGCAGATGTACTGCACTGGTGTAAAAATTATTTGTACTAGCAGAGCTTACCCCAGTTTCAGTAAACAGCTCTGATGCAAGTCACTTTTTACACTAGTGCAGTACATCTGCCCTATGGGTTTGCATCAGCCCCAGGCCCTAACCCCAGTGTAGACAAGCCCTGAGGTCATATTAAGAGTGAGGTACTGGGAAGCATTTCCAGCTAGCAGAAGTGGCCATTCAGCAGGCAGATCAAAAGACCTTGAGAGCATGTACTATGGCCCAGACGGCTGAAAAAAGTTTAAACAAAGTTAGGCCTCAGCACTAGGGGGAAACCAAACAGCAATGATACTTTAAGGCGTACAAACATTGCAGGGGGTTGACTTACCAAACACAGACAGAACTAGGACTACGATGACCTTTAAAGGTACAGAGAGGAGCCGGGGTGGGGGAAGAATTGTAAATATGACCTTTCAGAATTTCTACTTATTTTCCAGAAATTTAACCTTCGTTTAGAATTTCTTGGCTCTCCGGGGTGTGTATTTTTTTAATAACAATATCCTAGAAGGAGTGTTGTAGCAGACATACAATAACTGATAAGTCTTCACAGTCCCAGCTGTATCACAGCGAAATTCTTAGTCTAGGGATTCTGGCCTTTTCTTTGAGCTCCATATATCCACTGGATTCTTACCCATGCTTGCCATACATGCAGTCTCTCTGTCTGTGAAAGGCTCATAAGAGGGCATCCAGGCTATCCTCAGTGGTTGATAAGTAGAAGAGATGGGAAGACATGTCTGTGCAGCATCCAAGAACACATTTGTTCTAGATGTAGAACAATTTTCCTCTGCTTAAGTGAAATTTTTGTTTGATGAGAACAATAACTAGCCTATAGACTTCAGTACTTCACAGACTGCATTAGGGATTTACAACACAGGCATCTATTAAGGAAGCAAGTCTGGTGTTCTCTAGCTGAAAACAGGTGGATAACGGCACATATAAGGTTCTCTTTATATCTTCGCTATTTTGGCCAGCTGGTGAAGATACTTCTATTAGCCAGTACTGCTCCTACAAATAAGTGACTTAGTCTTAGGACAATGGTTCTCCCAACTACTTCACTTCATAACACAACTTTCAGTGGAGCACTTCCCTTCCCAAAGCCCTCCTTTCTCACTGATTGGTTTGCTAAAGGTTTCATTTTGTGGACCAAGAAAAATGGAGTCTACAGCCAGTTTGAGAACCACTGAAGAACCAAGGCAAGACCCAGTGGCCCAGTAGAAACCCTGTCAATTAACTACATGCTCGCTCACTGTCCAGAGCATATTGGTCACTTAATGGTACAGTTTTCCTCCTTAAAACACCCTACATTTTTTTCATTTAAATCTGCACTCTTAAATTGAGTTAACATATATCAGCTTGTTGTTGGGCCCCTACCCCTAAGCACGGCCTACTTGTCTGTTTGTTCTTTGACTGAAAGCTCCTCAAAGCAGAGACCATCACTGAGAGTTTAGGAAGTGCCTATTGCCCAGCAAATAGTGGGTGCTACTATAAATGAATCATGAACACATTTAACAATTCAAAATGTATTTTGGACTTTTTTAAAAAGAGGAATACATTGAACTAAACTTCCCTTCTACAAGTGTAACAGTAATCATCTGGCAATACAGCACCTACTGGTATCTCATACTATGGTGAGCATTGCAATTTCTCTCTGAATAAGTGTACCCTCAGAGAGAAACGTGTTAATGAAGTCTGGAGCTTTTCTCCATAGGTAATGCTAACCATATTTGTTAGAGTATATAAGCTTATACCATGGGAGTATGGAAAAGAATGTGTAGGATTATAAAACAAGTCATTTATACTTTTGACTTTATACAATCCAACTATTTCAGTAAGCCCACTCAAATGAATACAACATTCAAAAGTACCTGGCATATCTGGTCATATTGACCATATTGTAGGTGTAGAGTGACAAGGTGGGTGAGGTAATATCTCTTACTGAACCAACTTGTATTTGTGAGAGAAACTTTCAAGCTTACATGGAGCTCTTAAACTCAAAAGCTTGTCTCACTCACCATCAGAAATTGGTCCAATAAAAGATATTACCTCCCCCTTGTCTCTCTAATGTCCTGGGAGTGACACAGCTACAACAACATGCATACATATTGCTGGTTTGTCATTCAGCATGAAAGAGGCTGAGGTATAAATCTCTGAAAAAAATTGAAAATCTTGATACACTAGTGGTAGCTACCACAAGAGAGAACACAGATTACTTTGACAGTCCTTATAATGCACTACAATTCACATCATATAATCGAGCTAATCACAGGGCATATTACTTAGTTCTATGGGTCATTAACAAGGCTACGATTTAGTCATGGGTATTTTTAGTAAAAGTCATGGACAGGTCATGGGCAATTAAAAATTCATGGGCTGTGACCTGTCCATGACTTCTTATAAATACCCCTGACTAAATCTTGGGGGGCCGCTGCTGAGGGGGAGCCAGGGCCAGCGGCACCAGCTGCCAGAGGCTGCCGCAGGCACCCCAGGGACCACTGCTCAGGTGGTCCCTGGTGCCAGCCGCACTGGCTGCTGCTCAGGCAGTCCTGAGGCAGCTGGACCCAGGGGACACCTGAGTAGCTGGCCCTGGAGCAGGCTACTTGGGTGGCCCTGGGGTCAGCCACACTGGCTGCTGCAGAAGTCATGGAGGTCACAGAAAGCCACTGAATCTGTGACCTCTGTGACAAACATGGAGCCCTAATCATTACTACTGAACAAAATAAAATGTGTGGCTATGAATGGTTACCACATATGAAAATACTTTACAGTTCTACAGCACCTTCTATCAGCTCTCAAAGGGCTTTGTTATGGAATTAAATATCATAACATAGAATCGTAGGACTGGAAGTGACCTGGATAGGTCATCTAATCCAGTCCCCAGCACACATGGCAGGACTAAATATTATTCTAGACCATTCCTAGTAGGTGTTTGCCTAACCTGCTCTTAAAAATCTCCAATGATGGAGATTCCACAACCTCTCTAGGCAATTTATTCCAGTGCTTAACCACCCTGACAGTTAGGAAGCTTTTCCTAATGTCCAACCTAAACCTCCCTTGCTGAAATTTAAGCCCATTGCTTCTTGTCCTATCCTCACAGGTTAAGAACAGTATTTTTTCTCCCTCCTCCTTGTAACAACCTTTTACGTACTTGAAAAGGTATGTCCCCTCTCAGTCTTCTCTTTTCCAGACTAAACAAATGCAATTTCTCTCATAGATCATGTTTTCTAGACTTTTAATAATTTTTGTTGCTCTTCTCTGGACTTTCTCCAGTTTGTCCACATCCTTCCTGAAATGTGGCACCAAGAACTGGACACAATACTCCAGTTAAGGCCTAATCAGCGCAGAGCAGAGCAACCGAATTACTTCTCATGTCTTGCTTCAACACTCCGGCTAATACATCCCAGAAGGATGTTTGGTTTTTTTGCAACAGTGTTACACTGTTCACTCATATTTAGCTTGTGGTCCACTATGACCCCCAGATCCCTTTCCGCAGTACTCCTTCCTAGGCAGTCATTTCCCATTTCCTTTGCGAGGTAAGGAAGTATTCTCAATTCTACAGATAAGAACTGAGACAGATATGTGTAGAATGTTACAAAGAAAGTCCACAGTGGAATTGGGAATAAAATCCAGGTTGCTCTTGGATTCCTGTTCTATACTTTAGCCACACAAGCATCTTCCCTCCAAAATCAACCTTGAGGGATTTCCCCCAACCCCACACATAACAATTCTCAATTACTCCCTTCAAGTATTTCACAGAAAACCTTCCAAAATCAAAAGCTGAAAATCCATGGAAAGTAACTTTTCAGTTATCTAACACAATGTTTCTCAACGACCAGTCTGTGGACTGGCACTGGTCCCTGAGATCTCCCTGACACAGTTTAGAAAGGCAGTAAGATGGTCCTGGTATCAAGAAGGTTGAGAAACACTGATCGAACACATAAGGAATTCAGCAAATCTGAGTCATTTGTTCAGTGACAAAATTTGCAAGACAGTTTCAACACAAAACAATAGGAAATTTAAACTAGGATTCTAAGTTAACAACACTGTGGAAAATATGACGCACCCAATGAGAGAATCAGTGTTAAAAGATGTCTACTGTAGGGAATAGTTTGTAATGTAACTGGCGGCAACAAAAAAGGCTGCCACAGTTTTGGGGTGCAGAGATATTTCACAAATCAGGAATGTACTGTCTTCTCTACACAGCTTTGGTGCAGGTGCTCAGGAACATGATTCCCTTTCAATTATCCAAAGGTCTTGGAGGGCCCTCTAAAAACTTCATATGATCAGTTTAAGATAAACAAATTTCAGTTTTAACATTTGGATTTGGGACAAATGTCAGAAACTGAAATTTGGATAACTGGGGATTTGACTATAACCAGTCCTGGGCAAACCACTAGTAGAAAGACAAACTGGAGGGAGTACAGAGAAAAGCAGCAACAATTTTAAGACGGCTGGAAGGACTGACGAATGAGGAAAAAATTAAAAGTTAAATATACTGAACGTGGTCAAGAGTCAAAGGGAGGGAGAAAGAAAAATCTAAAGAGTGTAAACACAGAATAGAAAGGAGCTATTAAGGATAGTGGAAGGTGTATAATTATGATATATACTACATATTGGTTATGACAGGATGACATTACAAAAGGAAATTTTAGGTAGAATAGCAGGGAAAGCTTCCTGACTCAGGGATATATTAGACTGTGGAATGATATTCCAAGGGCTCTTACAAAAGACCCCATCAATAGATACCTAGAAGATGTACCTACCATAGATAACAGTACAGCAACTACAGGGAGAGGGACTGGATGACCTGCATCATTCCCCCCGCCCGCCATTTGAATGATAGAATTAAAGATGAAGGGCATTTTAACATTTTCTGCCCTGGCTCATCCTTGGATGGGTGAATTTTAAGTAAATCAGAATACCGCATTAGTTTTGTATATAGTCCATGCTTTTACAATTAAAAAAACCCCACACTTATTTTTGGAAGGGAAGAGTAAAGTCCAGTTTCTCATGCGTTTGAAATAACTAAAATTCTGCAAGAAATACATTTGCTTTTGCTTGCAAATTTTCTAGTCTATTACTCTTCTCTCCACTTTTAGATTTCATCAACAGAAATCTCACTTGCAATAGCAAAAAACAGTTGTCATTTCAAAGCCAAACTGGGAAATTATACCAGCTAAGTATGAGAAAAAAAAAACAGATCATTTTTTAAAATCTAGAATCCCAGAACAGGGTTGCAACATGGAATTTAACTTAGGTGAAGTGTATGATTATTTGAACAGTGACTACCATTAAAATCCAGAATTCGCCAGGTTATCATGATGTGGTATATCATTACAATAGGAACCAACTATTGATCTGTTGGCAAATGTTGACATTTTATTGGAGGCTGCTGTACTACTTAGAGAATTATGAACACTTGAGGAATTAGGCCATAAAACTGAAATATTGCAAACTTTTCTCCTTTTTTTCCTTTTATTTATCTACCGCATCTTAAAAATAAACTAACAGAAGGGCTTAAGTCAAAGGGAAACAAGGTGTATGATTTTAATAAACATTTTTCTTATTAAAAACCTTGATATTGCTTAAATATACCATACAGAGAAAAGCTATTTTATAAAGCAACATACACATTTCAAGTCAATGATGGCAACATAAATTATTCTGGTTTATCCCTCTGCTTATGTCATCAGAGTGCCTTGGTTGTGTATATATGGTGAACTACTGTATAAGACTAGTTACCTGTGTAGTTTCTGCCTAGCTATACAGTACAGGTTTTAAAAAATGTTTATGCTATATACAGAAATATATATACATATAACATATATTTATATGTTATACATACACATACATTTTTATACATATACACACAATACATATATACACAATACTTTACACTTACATACGGCCTTTGATCAGAGGATCTTGGATGAGTTTTACACCATTAAGCCTCACAAAGCTTTTGAGAGGGAGGCAGCTTCTTTATTTTATGGACTGTGAATCTGAGGCCTGATCTACAGTTTTTGTACCAATATGAACTATTTCAGTTAGGGCTGTGATTTTTTTTTACTGAAGTATTTATACTGGTACAACCCCTAGCGTGGACAGTTATACTGGTATAAAGGTGCCTTATACCTGTATAGTGTATTCCCTTCCCATGCAGGAATAGCTATACTGGTATAAAGGTACTTTATACCAGTATATAACTGCACCCACATCAGGGAGGTTGTACTGCTTTAACTATACACCACTCTAGTAAAAGCAGTACAGCATGTGTTTAAGTCTTTGAGCTGAGGGTTTGTCTAAAATAACTTGCTGAAAGTCAGTGGCAGATACAGGAACGGAATCCAAAATACCAGACTCCCAGTCCCCATTACCTAACCACTTGAAACCTCCCCCGTGCCTATGAGGGCTGTTCTTGGGAATGCTATTATTATTTCATTAATACCTGTGGAAATATTTCTCCTGGTTTACTTGGTGCACCTGCAGTTTAACTAAGCAAGTCTAGAAGAGTTAGTCTTATAAAACAATCTTCAGAGTCAAAGTGGCACACATGGTGATCAGAGTTATGGTCCCAAGCCCTCCTCCATGCATGCAAGATTTAGAGGTGCTACAGAAGCAGGATGCTGCATTTTTAGGTAGGGTGGAAAAAGGAAGGAGCTTAGGTCACTTTTGGCCATCCACCTCCGCTTGGCACTCAAAGTGGCATTAACCAATTTTGGTGGAAAACCAGTTTAGCACCCCTCAGCAAGGAAAGGTCATTGCAATATGGAGTCTCAGAGTGCAGGGAAAAGTAGAACAATAAAGTCTCATCAAAACCCATCATCATCAGTCTACTCTATTAAGTCTTAGTAAGCATCACAATTTGATAACAAGGGCAGCCAAAGGTGCTCCTTTCTTTACTAATGGCCTTCCAACATTTATAATGGAAATCATTAAAGCACTAAGAATTTAATGACAAAAGTACTAGGCTACTATATGTTCAAAGACTACCCTTGTAAAACCAATAATCACTTTATTAAAAAAGAGTGGAAATACAGTAGGTCCCACTACAATGAATCTGCAGATTTATTCCATCATAATCCATTTTGATTATTAGGGAGAAACTTTCCCTTAAATTCTGCATTTTTGTGAAGAGAAGGGATTGCCTGGCTTGCTCCATTCAGGATTCTCTGCTAACTGTAAAATGTGGGCTGAACTGCTTCCATTATTTATTTATTTATTGTTTATTATATAGTGCAGATGCAGATCAATTTTTCAGTTAAGAAATTGAGATTTTTAATGGACAACTGTGTCTGGTGTAGGCTGTTAAACTAAAATATTCAGAGTTACATAAATAAAAACTATTGTGTCTTCAATATGACTTGGTATTTTGTCTATAATTTCTTTATTAAAAAACTGTAACAAGATACTTAAAAAAGGCTAGATACAAAAGTAGTTAAGCTGCTCACGAACATTAAAATTTTCCAAAATGTATCTTCAATAATCATGATCTTATAAACATTTTACAGTTACCAGAAAGTGCCCAGGCTGAGTTTACACAGTTGAGATACCGCAGTTCAAGTGTCTGGTTATAACTGGAAGTGGAACAATCTCCTGACTGTCTGCTTACTGAAACAGGGATACAAAAATGTTGATTGTGAACTATGAAATAATGTGCATTGGCCTCATCATATGTACAAAAAAACCTCACTAAAGGTACAGATTACATGCAAAATATTAGTGATGGGATCTAATGTGCCAGAGTTCAATGCAATCAGAACAGAAATTGCAATGAAAGTGGTTTCATAAGTAAAAGTGAATGATTCCAACTCTTGGATCTGAAGAACTTTTTACAAGTTCTGTGAAGAACTTTTTACAAGTTCAATATACATGATACACAACTGCAGCCAACCACAAATTAAACACCATAAAAAAAGTTAAAATAAAACACAGAACATACTTAATTTTTTATTTTGAAATTCCCTACTCCCTCTATACAAGAACCTTTGCTGAAACACTTTTCACAAAGGCAGCAGTGAATTTTCTGAACATTTTACATATTTTCCCTCAGCAAAAAGATAAATCACAGTGTAAATTATATTGTTCTGCTGTCATCTTTGGCTGGGGTTAGGCCAAGAAGTTATTGACTAGCGAACTGTTACAGTCAAACGTTGCTAGTTCTCCTTAGGCCTGTAGGTTACAAACTTAGTACAGGAATGTTTGCATTTAATCAATAAAGTACCACCAGGGGTATGACAGCATTAACTTTCATAAACTTTTATAGACAAATGGAAAAATCTACAAAACTTAGCTAGTAATATTACACAGCAATACACACTTTTTATACTCTACACAAAACCAAAATTCTTGGTCTTAATGGCGAGTAACAATTTCTGTTTCAGAATCTGTTTAGAGGAATAGAGTGGGACATAAAGGCGAGAAATGCAAGTGTTTGCTGTAGGAAGATGTTGGTCATCTGGTGGTCTTATTGTGATGGATGGCATGGGCTGGAATCCCTCCTCACTGGCAGGCAATGATGGGCTTGATGTCCAAAAGTAAACCTAAAAGAACAGAAAAGTAGGCTGTAACTTTTGCTGGTCTAGAAATATTTAAACTGACTCCATGGTATAAACATTGGTATCACATACTGATCATTATTTTGACATGAGTAAAATGGGAAAGTCATAGGGCAGTCATGGTGCTTGAACATAAAACATTCCTTGTAGTGTAGAGACTCAGTGGTTACACTCTGTACTATTATGATAATGTTAAACTCCCAGTCATTTCCTC
Source organism: Chelonia mydas (assembly GCF_015237465.2). Lineage (NCBI taxonomy): Eukaryota > Metazoa > Chordata > Testudines > Cheloniidae > Chelonia > Chelonia mydas. The sequence continues at coordinate 36,654,448 of NC_057850.1, read as the reverse complement.
TCTTCTTTCAACTACAAATGTATAATACCACATTTATCAAAGCAACTTATCAAAAGAAGCAACACTCTCCAAATGATATTAACCACATCTTGGTGCAGGAAGTTGGGATTTCCCGTCCTTTTGGGAAGAGGATAATGTCTGTGTATCAGAAACTTTTATATATAATCGAATTAGCCACTTTATGATCAATCAAATTACTATAAAATACAGCACTGATACCAAATGCATTAATAGCTAGCAATTGCAGTACCAAGAGTTTACTTGAAAAGTATTAGAAGTGTGAAATATCCTCTTGCAGAGCAAAGTGAATACTGCATTGCACCCTGAGTTCTCTTTGCCTAAACCAATCTGCTCTAGATTTTCCTCTTTTTACACCAGTCCTTGTTTTCTTTTTTGCAGTTCATTCAAAAATGAGAAGGTTCACATCTCTGAGGTGATCAAAAGAGAACATTTTTAAAAAGTGGGTGAATACACTACACAACAAGCACACTTTTCCAATCCTCCATAAATGCAATTCAAACCTGATGCTCTGACCACCTGTTAGTGTGAAACCTCTCAAACATGGACTGCATATATGTTTGAGAGTTCTGAGATATGGACAAAGAAAGATACACCAATATTAATTTTCTTGTGAACAAAGCTAGGTTTCATATTCAGTCTCCAGAGTTGAAAGCCTAGTGCACTAACTCCCTAGTACTTACTTTGCCACTCTACCAGTGTAGAAAACCTTTCCGTTAAAACAAACAAAAAAATACTAAAAAGCAATACTGATTGTTGAAAAACAGTCTTAAGCAACCTTTTACAGGGGAAGGACAACTTACTAGATCTTGTCTTTCTGTCATACTCATCTTCTCAACTATGGACCAAAACCAACGCTTGAACTGCAAAAGCTTCTCAGCATTTTCTCCTGTTTGAAACAGAATAATTAAATTAAATGTATTTGACAATGAACATTTAGAGCACGTTTTATATACACCAGCAAGTAAAATACTTAGGGTCACTACCCCTCCCCACAAAACCGGCACACCAGGAACAAGGACAATTCTATGTCAAACACACATTCAAAAGTGTTTACATTAAAGGACTAGACTGAAGAACACTGGTGTAAACAACTAATAAAATTAAGACACCGTATGATTTATTAACTAGTTGTATCTAAGTTCGTAACAGGTCAATGAAATATTGCTTTAAAAATATTACACTATATCAATCATAACTCTAAATATATGGTCAGGCCAGGATTTGGCAGGAAAAAAATAGCAAAACCCATAATTTGCTCTCCTTGCATTCTGATGGATTATTTATATAGTGATACCCTGGAAAGAGTTGTGTATTGTTCTCTTCCATTTTGAGTGAAGATGCTTAAAAGTGGCAAATAATAGGGTCCGGCACACTGAAAATCCTTTTAAAATATTATATTTAGAGCCATTCATTAAGGTCAATGAACAGAGCTGGTTTTAAGCTTAGAAAAAGTTGAAAAAAAATTATCTTTGCTATCCATCTCTATATAAAGGACAGACAGGTGAATAATGCTAAATTTCTGGCTGTACAGCTCATTTCCTAAACAGACTACGTATTTCATACCTGACTCATCATTGAAAGAGGTAAAGCTGATCAGCATTTGGACGTTTACTTCACCACAGCCATTTACCAAAAGCCTGAAATCTTCTGCTGTCAAGTCTTCTAATGAATTCTTTGGAAGCACATCCAGCAGACCTTTCCTCATTGCCTGAAAGAAAGAGTCACACGATTCACTTTACACTGATCACTTTTGCTACTGTTTAAGTGAATCTCTGAGAAGTTACATACAAGGAAGTTCACAGCTCACAAATATCAGTTGATTTTCCTCTTGGCCGTTCACCTCTTCCATGTTCAATCTCAAATGGTAAAAATGTTTTTTTGAATGGAAGCTATATGGGCCCATGGTCTAGAACTTGCAGTATTCAGGCCTAGACCAGCAACAAACATTGCTAGACTAAGGGAACCAGTGACAATTATTTTTAAGGTTGGCACCTTGCAAACCACTGGTAGTACAAACAAGTGCTCTCTCTCTCACTGGAATTTGAACTTTTCAATATAGCTGTTTTTTCTATGTCCTACTCAGTTACAATATATCCACAATTCTTTTTATTACCTTGCTGCCCTCTATCTGAAATTCCCACTTCCTTGAATTATAAGACTGCTTTAAAAATCTGCCACTTTGAGAACCACTAGACTTAAAAACTAATGCTGTAGCTGTATCTCATTAGAAAGCCACTAAAATGAGAAGGGGTATGGACAGCTTCCACGTGAGAAGAGATTAAAAAGACGGGGACTGTTCATCTTAGAAAAGAGACAACTAAGGGGGGAATATGATAGAGGTCTATAATATCATGAATGGCGTGGACAAAGTCAATAGAGAAGTGTTATTTACCCTCTTCACATAACACATGAATCAGAGGTCACTTCATGAAATTAATAGGCAGCCAATTTTAAAACAACATATGGAAGTACTTCTTCACATAATGCAGTCAACCCATAGCACTCGTTGCCAGGAGATTTTGAAGGTCAAAAGTATAACTGGGTTCAAAAAGAATTAAATAATTTTACAGAGAACAGGTCCATCAACGACTGTTAGCCAAGACAGTCAGGGGCACAACCCCATGCTCTGGGTGTCCCTAAACTTCTGACTGCTAGAAGCCAGGACTGGACAACAGGGGATGGATCACTCAATCCCTCTGAAGCATCTGGCACCAGACACTGTTGGATAAGAGGATACTGGGCTAGATGAACCCTTGGTCTGACCTATTATGGCCATTATTATGTTCTTGAAATGAATATTCAGGAGATACTAACTGATAAATCATGTCAGAACTGCAATTTGGGGCACGGGAAGGTGGGGAGGGCAAATGACAATAAGGACAATATAATTTCAAAGTCTAATATCCCATGGCCTACAATGGTTGGAAACAGTTTAGCAGCCCAGTAAATTGCCCTAAACACTGGTCTCTGAATCAGTGATCACAAAGCAAATATTTTTATATCTAATCTTTTATTTCAAAACAAGCTTCTAAAAACAAGAGCAAGTTTTACTTTTAATATAATTTGAGACAGATTCTGGTCATTTTTCTTGTTAAAAAAAATCAACAATGGTAAGAACAAAAATTCTGCTGTCACTAGCCACACTGATCCTGCACAGAGCAGGCATAAGGAGGCCAGAAGCTCCAGTGACTTTATGCTGTCAAAGTTTGGCTTGTTATATCTCTGAGCTAAGAGGTTAAATAAATCTAGGCTGACAAAGAAATATAGAAAAATGGAAGATTTTACAGAATCCATATGTCTTTGAAGATAAGCATTTCCCCAGTATACATGTTATGTAAATTCAAGATATTAATTTTTTAATCTATATGTAAATGCTGAAGTTTAACTAGTCATTGAGCTAACTTTAATTTTTCCTTTGAATTTATATCCTTCTTTCTATTCAAACGAGCTTTTAGGGTAATCGAGGTCTCCACATAAGTAAGTTAGCAACTGTGTAACAAGAAACAAAGATTAATACCCTTCAGAAGTTGGACAACTTGGAATGGAACGCGGCATATGCAGAAATAGACAGAATCATTCCAAAACACTATAAAGCACTTACATGTAGAGGTTGTTCTGCTACTACCAACATTCTGTGTTCTGCATATTTCCGGACATATTCATAAACATTCTGAGGGGTGACTGGTATATTTACACCATTGGAGATAAGTTCAACCTATGATGAAATAGCAAAAGGGGAGAGGATTTAAAAACATACTTTAAAAGCAGAAAAAAGAAACAGTTAAAACAAGAGTATCATTTCTATTACTGTATGCAGTAAATATACTGTGGTGTTATACAGCTTTTTCACTCTTAAAACAAGTTTTCAGTGGGTTATTGGTTCGGACTATTACCATGAACAGAAGTTTTACATTTAAAACCAGTCCTCGTGATGAGACCAATAATACTGGTACTGCTGATTTCTCATTTAGATTCTATTAAACAGCCCATAAATACTAGGGGTGGGATATTCAAAAACACTTAAGTGATTCAGGAACACAAATCCCACAGACTTTCAATGGGTCTTGGGCTCCTGAACACTTATGCAGTTTAGAAAATCTCACCTTAAATCTACAGTCTGGGGTTTGACAGGCTATGAACAAGTAACATTAAACTGTAAAGTCAAGTTCAGCTTGCACCTACCTGCCCTCCACCCTCCTCCTTGCACAGGTCTATTGCAAATGCTAAATCCATTGCTGCAAAAACAGCATCAGCATCCGTGCTCTGGGAGGCTAGGATAAGTTGCCGCAAGCTCTCATACATAACCGGATCAAAAAAAGCAAAGTCATGCCAGTTCACCTAAAATAAGGTAGATGTTTGATATGTAGCATTGTTTTTATAAATATATTCAACATAATTAGATCTAGAACTGATACAATATGTACACTAGCATAAGGCACCTAAATAGCCATGTAATGAGGCATTTACTCAAACACTTGGAAAGAATGGCAATCAATCAATCAATCAATCAATAAATGTCATTTCCATTCTCATCCTGATTTTGAGGTGCAGGAACATAACACCAGATTGAAGTGCATTGGCAAAGCACAGAGAAGGTTGTAAAGCATTTGCCCACACTAAGAATGACTATAGATCTAGGCAACTGAACTCTTGGAACGTATCCTTTCCATAAATCAGCTTGGGTCAGAACAGACCTTGGTGGATTTTCAAGAGGATTTGAAAATGGGGTCACATGTGTCACCACTCCTTTCCTCACCTCCACACTCCCTAAAACTCTAGAAGGAAAATTCACCTGCACCTTCACAGAAAGAAAGCTTCTTCCCAGCAGCTGTAAACTCCTTTAGGTGGACGTTTTTTGTGCCCAGTAGTTGCTCTCCTCACCCTCAACAAGCAGATCTTTTGAGCAGATCCTTTCCTTTTTTGCCCCATTTTGGGGGCCTTTGCTCCATCGATTATCTGTCTTTCCATCTTTGTGGTGCCCCTAAACTCAACTACAGGGAATTTTGGTGCTTCTCATTTTTCCCATGTTGCCCACTCCTCTGCTGTCGTCATGAGGGAACCCTAGGAGGCTTTTACTCAGATGGTAGAGCAAGGAGATCGTCCTTCTGTTTTGGAAAGGGATTGGGGTGTTCTTGTGCATCCATACCCGCTTGCTCCTTTGTCACCATTCCCCTGCCCCATTTGTTAAAATCATATCCATTTTAGCCATCAGAGCCAGTCATTGTCTTTTTTTTTTTTTTTTTTAAATAAACACCAAAATGAAGGCCAGGGATAATGGAAAACTTTGTTTAGTTTGTTGCATCAGGCACCATATTGAGAGGTATATTGCCAAAAGATAATAAAAATGTGATCTTGACCTAAAACAGTTAAAACATAGGCAATTGCTGGACTGCATTTAAACTTTATGTCTACACCTGAAGCAGAATTTGAAATCTGATTAAAGAATTCTCTCAATTGTTAAACAAAATGCCTTTTTGAAAATATTAACATAGAAAGAGCAAGAGAGAACTAATGCTACAGCACTGGTTCTTCAACTTCACGAGCAAAAAAAGAGAAGGGAGATCAACCCTGTCCCATTTTAAATATGTAATTAATAGAGACAGATAGATATAGACGTATATATATAGAGAGAGAGCGCGCACATTATGTCATTGGAAACCCGCCTCAGTCAATTCCTTGGCATCCACTTGGCAAACTCAGTTTAATTGTAAGACAACAAAAAAATCAAAACTGCTTTAATTAAATCTAGTATTGCCAAACAAGCACAGTGTTAACATCAAAACATATACTTTGTAAAAAAAAATTTAAGAACTAAATCTTATGTACTTAAAAGCAATTCAGATGTCTGATCAACTTACTTTTCTCCCCAGAAGAACTTTGATAACGTGTCTGTTTAACGTGATGGGACATAGTTCATTCTGCAGTAAGCACAATCCTAGAATTCTGAGAACAAAAAGAGTACTATTAGAAAATCACAAAAGGAAATTGTTTAAAAAAGTGGGATTCAAAAGAGTTTCCTGAATATTTCAACAAGAAAAAAATAAAATAATTAACTCTGGAATTCAGGTTGAAGCTAGCTTCCAATTATAAAACCTCATATTTAAGATTTCCCAATGCCAACATCCCCCAAAATAAATCACTGTTTCTGAAATGGTGCATACAGTACCTCATCCCATGGGGAGAGTTTTTCTAGGAAGCTTGGTTAAAAAATAAATAATCTGCTATTTTTCCTGAAAGAACAGTCATGGGTAAAGAAGGATCACTTCCTCAAAAATACCTGCTGCAACAGAACTCCACTCCTGGAGACTAAAAATCTCCACAGATATTTCTATGAAAGAAAATATCCAAAAATAACCAAGAATATAAAAAGTTAGTGGAAAGAAAACAATTAACCTATTTTATGTGAGTCTCAGCAAAAATAGGGATAAAATAGGAGGGTTCCCAAAAATTTAAAAAACAAAACAAAACAAAAAAAAAACCACACAGACAGGACAACTTAGGCAAAAACTGTTTCTGCAAAAAGGCTGCTAAAATGAATTTTGACGGCTGCCTTCTGGCTGATCAATTACACTTCATAAAGGTGTGAAAAGAACTCTACATACCTGCCCTATAAATCTGTTTGGAAAATTATGAGTCTGGCTGTGTAAGTAAATATTAAAAGACTGAATGAGCTTTGAAGCTATGGGTTCAGTTGTTACAATAAAGAACGCAGTCAGACAAAACACAGACATGGTTCTTCTGGAATTAGGAGAATCTGCTGTACTGGAGTGAAAACAATCAAGAAGTGAGTGGATTTTTAAGGGTGTCATTCTTCTCCAGCCATAAGCCTATGGACTTCCACAAATTCGCTCTAAAAAGCGCCTCTGCAGAGCAATCCCACATGTTTTTCCTCATGATCACCTACTTCAAAGTCAGGTGCATTGAGTCCATTAGTGCCAATGGGGTGCAAAAACATTCACTCACTTATTCAAGAGAGCAAACACTAGTCACAAGCCTCGTTCTGAAGCACATGATCCCACAAAGGAACAATGACAGATGTCAGAAGCAACCTTCTGTCACGTACATTTTCAGTGGAGATGAAGCAACGTGGTAGGGAGACAACACCAGGCCCCACAATATATTCAGAACTGAAAAGTTACCTTTACTGTATGAAATAGTGTAATTAGAGGACTTCATCCTATCCTACAATAGGTTCTTATTCTGCCCTCATCGACACAGTAGTGAGAACCTTCAAGCAGTGTTAGGCAATACAACTAAATTCTGTCATATGTCATTTAGTCTCCTTCTCTCATCACTCCCCAGGGAGAGAAGTTGTGCAGTGTAGTGTTTTGTTTAACACACACACACTACTATGCGTTTATTTCAGAGAAGACAAGGTGAAAGAAGAGCACCTTGAATTTGGAGTGGAACGTGGTGAGGTTTGTGACAGCCCTTAATTTGCGACATAGTTAATTCCACAGTCAGACTAGTCACTGAGAAAGCTTAGGCTCCTCCACAGACAAGCTTTATCCCTGTGGTAGAAAGTTCCACTGTGCCACAGAAGTAGAGTTCTTGACCATGGTCCTCATCCTGGAGCTTTAAGCAGTCTCTTTAAACATTTTGGGCCCATGCCACTAAGCTCCTTGAAGGTAAGGACTGAGATCTTGAACTTTACTCAATAGTCTCTGGAAAGCCAACATATAGAGCAGAGGCCAGGTCTGATGGGCTCAAAGTAGCCAGTGTTGCTGAGGAATGCAGCGTAGGGTTCTGTACTAGTTGGAGTTTCTCCAAGGACTGGTGTCTTCATACCCAAGTACACTGCACTGCTATTATACAGACACAAGGTGATGAAGGCATATATAAGAACACTTGAACAAGCATTGAGAAGTCTAGAAAAGTGAAATGTCTTTGGAGCGAGTTCTACTTGATACACACCTTGTTTTCTTGGGAAGAGAAGCCTTTTTTTTCCCCCTTCCCTCTCAAGTCAGTGCCCAACAACATGAGCAAGGTCCTGGAGTCCATCTATACCAGAGCTAGCAGGTTGTTTGTGGAAACACAGCTTGAGCACCTATTTTGTAAGAGCTTTACCAATGTGGGAAATATTGATAGTCATGATGTCCAGCAAGGATGCTCAACTGTTTATTTGAGGACTGTTTGCCTATGAAAACTGTGTGTGTGTGAGAGTGAGAGAGAGCGTGCGAGCAGGGGTGTGAAGACAGAGAGAAGGAGAACCAGGAATGATTTCAGGGAAACTCACTTTTGAACTTCAGAGCCCATGTTGACATCTGGACACAGATATCAAAGCCAAGACAGTTATTGTCTGTTCTGCTGGCTGTGCATGTGCAACTTAGACATAATGTGGATGGTACTGGGGCACTTTAAGGTCCTGCTTCTCTGACATACTTGCAAAATAAAAAGGAGGCAGGGAAAGCAAAAGCACAAAGATACAAATTTTAGCTTAAGAAATCAGCAAAATAGTTGCCTTTTACAGAAAGTTTATGTCCTCAGAGACCAGGGAGTCATGGGACCTGAAATGCCAATGGTGCAATAAATCTGATGCTACTAACATTTTATTTTCTCTCTCTCTCTCTCTCACACACATACACACACACGTGTACGTATGTTGAGGGGTATTACTGCAAAAATTGAAGATTTCTCTCAAGATTTAACAGACTGAGTTGTTCAGGTTCCCCCACATGATTTCAAACCCAAGATGAGAACTCTATTACAGCTTTTATCTTTGGAGAAACATAAGCTACCGAAATATCTGAAATGCCAAGAGAACACAAGACTAGCAAACTAGCTTAATATTGTACCTGCCAATGTTTCTGAAACAGTTCAATCTTGCCTCTGTGTTTTTGCCAGGCCTTGGCGTATAAAAACCTCGTTTCCCAGGTTGGTAGAATAGTGGCGCATTATCATCACCATCATCTGTATCATCTAATTCCATGTCCACCACACTGCGACTGGAGCCATGTCGCTTTCTATTTTCCTAGTACAAAAGATTAAGAAGCTAATTTAGAATTTCAGTTAAAAAAAAAAATCAAACGTCTATCCTATTTTCGCTACCCATTGAATACTGAAACCTGCTCACTGTTGGACCAAAAGATTTTTGAGTCTCTCCATTTCAAAAGTCTGGTAATATTTGGCAATGGTGGATTTTTAAATAATTGAGCAGTTACTTCATTATTCTGAAAAACAACAAATTAAAGAAGCAGATCCTTTCAGAGAAGACTAGGTAAAAAAAACACTCTTCACTTTATTAGGGCTTTCGATTAATCACAGTTAACTCACGTGATTAACTCAGAAAAATTAATGGCGATTAATTGCACTGTTAAACAATAGAATACCAATTGAAATGTATTAAATATTTTTTAGTGTTTTTCTACATTTTCAAATATATTGATTTCTATTACAACACAGAATACAAAGTGTCTAGCGTTCACTTTATATTTTTATTACAAATATTTGCACTTTTAAAATGATAAATAAAAAATAGTATTTTTCAGTTCACCTCATACAAGTACTGTGGTGCAATCTCTTTATTGTGAAAGTGTAACTTACAAGTGTAGATATTTTGTGTTACATAACTGCACTCAAAAACAAAACAATGTAAAACTTTAGAGCCTACAAGTCCACTCAGTCCTACTACTTATTCAGCCAATCGCTAAGACAAACAAGTTTGTTTACATTTACGGGAGATACTGCTGCCCACTTCTTATTTACAATGTCACCCGAAAGAGAGAACAGGTGTTCACGTGACACTTCTGTAACCGGCATTGCAAGATATTTACCTGCCAGATATGCTAAACATTCGAATGCTCCTTCATGCTTCGGCCACCATTCCAGAGGACGTGCTTCCATGCTGATGATGTGCATTAAAAAAATAATGCGTTAATTAAATTTGTGACTGAACTCCTTGGGGAAGAACTGTATGTCTCCTGTTCTGTTTTACCTGCATTCTGCCATAGATTTCATGTTATAGCAGTCTCGGATGATGACCCAGCACACGTTCGTTTTAAAAACACTTCCACAGCAGATTGGTACCACCTTTGAGTTTTGTCAAATGTGAGATTTCTAAAAATAGCTACAGCATTCGACTTAAGGTTTAAGAATCTGAAGTGCCATCCAAAATCTGAGCGGGACGAGGTGGGGAGCATGCTTTCAGAAGTTTTAAAAGAGCAACACTCCAATGCAGAAACTACAGAACCCGAACCACCAAAAAAGAAAATCAGCCTTCTCCTGGTGGCATCTGACTCAGATGATGAAAATGAACATGCGTCGGTCTGCTCTGCTGTGGATCGTTATTGAGCATAACTAGTCATCAGCACGGACGCATGTCCTCTGGAATGGTGGTTGAAGCATGAATGGACATATGAATCTTTAGTGGATCTGGCACGTAAATATCTTGTGACACTGGCTACAACAGTGCTATGCAAACACCTGTTCTCACTTTCAGGTGACATTGTAAACAAGTGGGCAGCATTATCTCCTGCAAACTGTAACCAAACTTGTTTGTCTGAGTGACTGGCTGAAGTTGAGTGGACTTGTAGGTTTTACATTGTTTTATTTTTGAATGCAATTATATTTTGTACATAATTTTACATTTGTAAGTTCAACTTTCATGATAAAGATTGCACTATAGTACTTGTATTAGGTGAATTGAAAAATACTATTTCTTTCATTTTTTACAGTGCAAATATTTGTAATCAAAATACATATAAAGTGAGCACTATACACTTTATATTCTGTGTTGTAGTTGAAATCAATACATTTGAAAATGTAGAAATCATCCAAAAATATTTAAATAAATGGTATTCTATTATTATTTAATCACGCGAGTAATCTTTGTAATTGTGCGAGTAATTGCGATTAATTTTTTTAATCGCTTGATAGCCCTACATTTTATGTGACAAGAGGAGACAACTGAGGCAAAATGGCAGGTCACTTACAGGTTGTTACATTTATTTTAAAAAAAACCATACATCTTTTTATGGCAAGCCAATATAACTAGATCCTAAATTTCCTTCATTTCACCCAATGCAAAACAGATCTCTTACCTGTACCTTATCTGAGGAGTCTAGCAACCCAAGATCCAGGATACTGTCAGCTCCATTTTCCCTGGGGAGAGGGGAGGAGAAGAGGCAAGCCAAGATTTAATTTACCATTATCAATTAAATAGTCACATTCTGAGCTGAAACTAGAAAAGTTTATTTTTTAATGAAAAGTCAAAATAATAAAACTAGATATGATTCTGAAAACAGAATTTAGTAAAGAAAAATTTGAAAGGAACTAGACTGCGAATTCTTTATTATGCATGTATACAGATGAGTTTCCTCAACCAATCTCTACAGCTGGACAGGAGGAATACTAAGCCATTATAACCAGGTTCTGAAAACAAACTGTGCAAAGTGAAGTTTCTCGCCACTTTGGTTTTAAGGCAAAAACACAAAAAAGAATACCATATTATTTATATAACAATGGGACCTAGATACCTAACCAAGATAATGGTCTCTTTGTGCTAGGCACTGTACATACACAATGTAAGAAGCAGCCCTTGCCTCAAAGAGTTTACAATCTAAACAGACAACGTAGAAGTTGTGGGGAAGAGAAAGTACTTTCTTATTTTCCAGATGGAAAACTGAGGGTACTAATATCAGGTGACTTGCCCAAGGCAAACAGGACATCTGTGACAGAACAGGGAACTGAACCCAGATCTGCTGGATCCTAGATCATTGTCTTAACCACAAGACCAGCCTTCCTTTTTTTAATCCTTTACCTTCCATGTGCAATAATGAGTTCCATAGCCTCATCAACTCTTGCTCTAAGGGAATCTTCGCTTGCTAGTAACAGAAGCAGCTGAGCAGGAGACAACTCCAGTAGCATACCTGTGATTTTGCTTGCAAATGCCTGGAAATAAGAATTCAAGATCTTACTGTTCCATCATTCCTTCAGTGCACTCACTTTCAAATATGGTTTTCTGAAAACCTTCATATCTTAACACACCCAAGACTTAAAACAAATTTGTGAGTCAAATGACAAGTTGCAGAAATACAAACTAGAGAAAGTCACAAAAGAGAAAAAAAATACCCTTATAGAATTCAACTATTTTAATAAGTCATGAATTTCACAAGCAAAGGATAAAGAAAAGAAATCTTAAGTGAAAGATACCCATAGCAACAACAACAGACTTAAGTGTACTGCGCAGATTGGTCTTACTGGTTGCATTGCTTGTACACGAGGGTAAAGCCTTTCTCCAAGGGCCTGTCGATGTGCTGGAAGAGGATCAGGATCATCACTAGGATTCCCTTCTGAGGCTGGTCTAAAGGGCCTTGTGTCAATGGAAAGTTGTCTTCTAAAGTCCCTTTAAAAATGACAGTTTACATCCCTCTTGGTTTATATTTTGTGAAACTTGATAAGACTATGTTAGTTGCAAAGGAAACGTACAAATCTCTTGGATAATATTATTTATGTACAGATAAAATAGTATGGACCAGTTTGTGCAATTGTAATATTCCATGTAGTTAGTTGTATATAAAGGTTTGGGAAGGGAACAGAGTTGAATTCTGTCAATCTTTTGGAGAAACAAGGTGGACAACCCACCAAGTAACAATGGTGGTGTTTGTAATGCATTTCTTGTCTTGGCTACTGCAATGACAGGAGTGATTTTTGAGATGGGGTTGAACAACGGTCTAGTGATGCTGAAATGGGCGTATTCATTAGATCACGTATTTATATTAAAAAAATGAATATGGAAAGTTATTCAATATAAGTGCTCTATCTTGAAAGAGAGAAGCGTAGTATCCTCTCAGTTTGAAGAAAGGAGAGTCCAAATTTTAGAACAGACATTCATCTATTTCAGTGGTTCTCAAACCTATTTGATTAGGCCCCCCCAAATACATAAACCACCACCACAGCTGGGCTCCGGCTGTCCCCTTTATCTCTGCCTTCTGGGTGTGCACGGCATTTCTGAATGAGACCCAGCCACCCAGGGCTGAAAGCCAGAGCTCTTTAAAAAAAAAAGAACACACACACACACACACAAGAAAACCCACACAGCTTGCGCCTCCCTTGACACATTCCCACACCTCCCTTGGGAGACCCACCCCATAGTTTGAGAATTGCTGATCTATTTCATAAAATACTTGTGACCAGGACATAAATTACAGATAAATCATGTACCTATCCCTGTCTCTTCGAGAACCAGCTCGTAAGCCACTACTCCTCCTCATTTCTCTTTCACGCTCCCTCTCCCGATCTCTCTCCCCTCTATTTCGCAATCTCTGCATCAGACCTGAAAAAAAGAAAAAAATGTTTCAAACTTCTCATACTTATACAATGCAATGTACTTCAAGCTCTTTATTGCATAGCTTGTGCAGGAAAAGAGCACAATTTTAGTGGGCTAGATGGCTTAGCAGATCACAATGGGATTCAAAACTGAAATCTAGTTAAAAGTTTATTTTTCAGCTTTTGAAATCTTACGGCAGGTATATGCTTTCAAATACTAAGGATGTGTTTTCTATGTCACAGACTCGGTGATTAAGCTGTTTCAAATGGTTGCTGCCTGTTAAAGGGTTAATCACTATTATATGTACTCCAAGGCCTAGTCTACACTACAGCATTAGGTCAGCGTAAGATGCCTTACGTTGACCTAATTATGTTAGGTACACACTACAGCCTTGCTCCCACCCGTGTAAGTGCCCTGCTACACTGACGTAACAACTCCACCTCCACGAGAGGCGTAGGGCTTATGTTGGTGTAGTTAAGGCGACGCAGTGTCCCTGTAGACTCTGTGTTACTTACATCTATTGGCTGTCATTCTTGTAAATTTACAAGAAAGCTGGCTCCACAGCTGGGCTGCTGCCTCGTCTCTGCTCCAAGGTGGGCTGCCGCCCAGGCACTCTGTTCCCGGCGGGGAGCCGAGGGGAACAGGGCAGCTGGGCTTCCTGCAGGAAGCTGGACACGGAGCTGAGAGCCCTGGCTCTCAGTCCCCCACTCTGCCACTCTTAAGTAAGGGGAAGCACTCAGAAGAACATCAGTGTGGACACGAACCACCCGCAATAATTACTACAGTGGCTGTAAATTGACTTAACATAGGTTGATTTAAGTTTATAGTGTAGATATGCCCTGAGAGACTTTAAAAATATTGGGGTTAGGCAGAAACAGCAGTTATGGAGATAGAAGAGGTGATATTTCATTCAGACTTTGTACACAAATCCAGAGCAGCTGGATGTTTCTGCTAAAGCGATCAATGAATTTTTGACATGGACTTTAAGATGCTATTTGGAATCAGCTAACACATAACTAAGATAAACAGAAAAAGTTCATACATTCAGATCAAATGTAGAACTCTACACAAATTCCAACTAAAAGGATCTGAGCAGAGGTTCTAAGAGGAACTGTGGGGAAACAGAGCCATTCTTACCATAGAATCATAGGACTGGAAGGGACCTCAAGAGGTCATCTAGTTCAGTCCCCTGCACTCATGGCAGGACTAAGTATTCTTCTATTATCCTGGCCCCCCAAATAGTGTGTTGGTGAGGAACAGCTGTAGAGTGACTCCAATGCCACTACTCTTAAGTCCACAGACTTCAGTAGTAGAGGATTAGAGTTTGAATCTCACAGTGATGTTCTCCATTCTTCTGCACTGCTCCAGCCACACCAAACTGTCCAAGTACAGTTGCCATGTGACCGGCTCCCACCACAGCAAACCCACAGCCGCTCCATTACATTTAGGATCTTTTACCTCAGCTATGACAGTATGCATGCAGCTCGTAGAGTTATTTTAGTATTCCTGAAGTGCACCGGCACACGTTCAGAATCTCTAGGAAATTGCAAGAACTAGATATTCCCCTCCCCGCCATGAAAAATTTAGTTTCTGCAGAAACTGAACTTAAATTTCTACAAGAGACGTGCTGGTATAGCATACCACTTCACTCATATCTCAGGGACAAAGTGGGACTGGATCGGATGGTCATGGGCTATAGAGCCTTTCACATTTCAGTAGTCTGTTCATGACCATATTGGCAATGTCCAAATATAGTAGATACTCATGGCTAATTTATATTCTAAGTGAAGTAAGTTGATGGCTTTGATCTGATTCTAAGTGGACAAGTATCTAGCTCTCAAAAAATACTAAATCAGTATCCCTTTTTGGCAATTTTGACCAAGAGGCAAAGAATTGAATGGATGTATCCTTTCAGCCTGGAGGAAGTTCCTTCAGGTCAAGGCTGATTCACATTTTCAGGGAATCAAGGGGAGAAGTTATTTAGCCATCTTTCTGGTTTTCCTAATGTATATTGAATTTTTAGCTCCCTGATGGCATAACAGAGTTAATATTCCAAAGTGAAAAGCGTGTCCAAAGTTATGATTAATGGTAGACACGGAATACCTTCTCTATGGTACTTACTTGTATGGGTACCCTTGTTGGCATTCTGGATGCAGTCTAAGTTTGGCAGTTTCTCATTTGATAGAAAAGCCTGTGCGATGGCAGTATAAAAACTTCGTGCCACACCACTGCCTTCTCCTGGCTCATCCTTAAACGTAACTTTTACTCTGTGAACAGCCATTGGAGTTGTAGCACATCTGCGACCAAAATGATTGTTGAGCTGCCTCATCGTCTGCTGAATTAGAAGATCTCTATCTCGATCAACCTAGCAAATACATAGGCTAAATTAAGTGTTTACCCTTCTGTAATGATTGCCATAGCAAAAGATCAAATATTAATTTCAGCTTTAAATGTTATTTCAAGAGGATTTTTAGTATTTCAGAATAAAAGTTCCCATGAAATACTATGATTGGAAGGAGCCACCAGAAGGAGGAATCCATAACACTACACAGTAACTGCAACACAGCACTATTCAGTGCACCGGAGTCCCCTCCTTGAAAAGTGTTCCAAAATGTTTGCCTACAGAATTTGAAACATAACTTCCTATATCAAATTACTAAAACACAGATAGCTGTAGTGTGTGTTAAACCTTTAACAGAATATAAAATTATATTATGATGTTTTCATTGCATTCAACTTTTAATTAAGTTATAAATCAGGAAAATAAAACTAATTTTTTACCTCCAATGTTAAATCCCTGGATTGCTGGTTTCTAAGTTTTTCCATTTCTCTGCGGAATTTTGATTCTTTTACTTCAAAGCCACCTAATTCAGTCAAGATCTTTAAAAAACAAAATAATAAATTAGCTGTAGAATTTAATTACACAAAATGCGGTCTATTTTCCACACAGAAAATACATACCGATCCAGGCTCTGCTCCAACATCTTCCATGAACACTCTGCCAAACAGTTCTAAAGAAAGGCGCCAGCGTCCTAGCAACATATCATGAGAAATAACCATTCCCATGAAACTACACTGGGGCCTGGTAGAACAGGGACAAAAAACAAACTTGTAATACTTAAAAAATGCAAACACTAAGTTAAACCTCTGATAGTACTCAGTTGTATATTTTTACTTTTGTTTAAATCACTGCATTCGGAATAATTCCCTGATTTTCTAGCACCTAGAAATAGGAGCTTCAGGGCGGCTCATGTTCTGGTTTGAACTGAAAGTTCAAATGCAGAGGCTGAGATACCAAACATGAAATCATTTGTTGTTGAGTTCTGGACAAAATTTAAACTTTAAGTGGCATTGTAAATTATTGAGGACAGTCATCACCTATAAAAAAAAGTTTTAAGTGATAATAAAACTGAAAGCTACAATAAGGGATATGATTTTGTTGGAAGAGCTCCTGAAAAATACAGCTCAGAAATCAGCTCACATGCAACTTATGGCATTTCTCTGAGTTAAGTAATACATAGGAGATGGAGTAGATCGCACAAAGCTGGCGAGAAACATTTCAAAGCTTGCCCAATTAAATAAATCTGTGCCAACCAAGTTGGTAATTTCCATTTATTTATTTTTTAAAATAATGGAGGAGTAAGCAGCTGTCCATTTTATGCCTAATTTTCAAATCCTTCCAAACTTCTCCAAAGAGACACCACTCTTCCTGAAATTCTGCATGCTGCATCTCATCTCAGGATATGCTTTTTCAGGAAGTTGTGTAAAAGTCAGAGTTTTAAAGTTACGCTGTTACAAAAGTTTAGCTTTGTTTACTTCTCCAACGTTATTCTAATGCTTTTTCCCATTCATCATCTCTTCAGATGGGGTGCCTTGAAACTCTAGATTTGTTTTGCTCATCTAACTGAGAATTGCCTTTTAGAATTTTTTTTTTTTTTTTTTTGAGGGCATATATGTGAGATGAGTCGGGAGTGTTAGAAACTGAATTTAAGTGTAAAAAGAGCATCGTTTAAAAAAAAACAAAAACAAAAAAAACACTTACAGATATATAAAAATGACCACCTGACTCCAGCTGCTGAGATGAGCCAGAAACAAGAGTGTGGCAGTGGAGAGGGGGCATATGGAGGGGTGACATGGAAACACAATTTCAGATTTAGGAATGGAGGTTTTGGGAGAGAGAGAGTCGACAGAAGGGGTCATATGTAGAGGAGAGAAAGTGGTGCGTCATGGGAAAATGAAAGGGATAGCAGAACCACAGAGAAGAACAACACATAAGATGACATAGAAGTGGGTGCAGGAAAATAGGAATGTTACAGGATGCATGTTCAGGGAATCTGTCTTACTTGCCAACCCAACCTAACCATATGGCACCCAAAACAACTATACAAACAATTCATTAACAAAAACGTAACTATTTCCTAATCGAGGCTAAGGTGTGCATCAGTGGAGTCTTATCACTTAGAAAATGTATTCTGTCTTCCAAGTAATTCTTCTACTTCAAAAACCCCTCAAAAATAGGAAAGTCTTGAGGTGAACCATGCCTCCTCATGCCATATAGTTCTTTACGTTCCATCTTACCATGCAAGTAACTTCTCCCTACCCAGTCTCAGGATTGCCTCCTTTGCATATATACATAAAGTTAAAATTACTAGGGAACTGGAAAATTCCTTTTCTTTACGAAGGAATCTGTTTCCAAGGTACTTTAAAATACGGTTTATTATTACTATTACTCATTATAAACAGTAAACATACCAATTAGCCATGTCTATATATATTTAAAAAACATATATTGACTATATTTCATAATTCCAAGGAAAATGTTTACCTGTGCATTGATAAAAATATTACTCAAACATAAAATGTATGGAGCTCTGATCTATGCTAATGAATCCTGTGAATTTCATGGTTATGAAATATTCAGCTCTAAGTTTCATATTATATCTTATATATGTGTATACACACACAGATATATTATTTCAGAACACAGCAAAGGGGCACGATTTAGGTTCAATAGGGTGTTGTATCTTGCATGGTGTGATAGAAGAAAAAGAGTATGAGCAAAGCTGCTGGATCCCTTAGCTGTTCATTTCCAAATGTATTTATTTAATTTAAATAAATTTAATTTAAATAAATTTAAAATTTTATTTTATTTTGTTAAAAAAACCCAAACAAAAACACCACCACGTAAGTTGAGGAATTATTCTACGGAAAGTATAACATTTTTAGGTGTTAAGCAGACTCCACTGCTACACATTTCAACATTAACCATTTCCTAACAATGTGGGTTTTGTGGATTTTTTTTTTCAAGGATGCTTTTAGTGCTTATAAAAGGTGCTGGATCATTACTTTAGAGACCAAAGTCCCATATAGAAGAGGTAGCAAAACAAACAGTGAGAGCACCAGCTTGTCCACTCTTCCTACGTACCTCAATCTTCTCTTCTGGAGGGGACTAATAATGAAGGCAGTTCAATCTCTAAACCCATCAAATGATCTTTGGTACCCAGCTGAGATTCCCAGTACAGACGGTAATAGTGCCAATTCCTGCATGGAACTTGGCTACCTAGAAAGTCAATTAATCCTCCTCTGGATACAAACTATGTAAGAAGTAAAAGGCTTCCACTCCAGTTCACTCATCTTCCTATCCACCTCTACTCAACTGTCGGCACTACTTTGCATCCAACCAACTTTGAAACTGTTTCAGAAGTGTCCTGAATATTTTTCAGTCTCTTAAGTACTTCCAAAAGTTTCTTACTAAAGGTTTGAAACGCCGCAAGATTATAGGCTAATTTAGCATTATTTTATAGAACAATTTGATTTTACTCCTTGAGTACCTGAATGATGTAAGAGGTGGCCCTTCACTCTCTGTCAGTCCTATCTCTGCCAGCAAGCTGCTTTTCAACTGTGCTGCAAGATCATGAGCTGAAGGCCCTGGTTTTGAAGTCTCAGATTCTTCTGTTGGCACATTTTGTTCCTCTCCTTCCTTCTTTTGCCGATTTTGCATGCTCATAACATTTTTTAAATTGGCTGCATAAGACATTTTGGTTGGAAGAACCTAAACAAAGAGATGTCATTTAATTACATTTTAAAAGCAGACCATGAACCTTTTCGAATTAGACATCCTGAAGAAAATAAAAAAAACTGAACACTGTCCTTCATGAGTAGATGAATATGCTTCTACCACAATTCCAGTGTGTAAAATTTTAGAAGACCTTTTGTACATAATTTTCTTGTTGATTTTTATTTATTTATTTATACAGGACAGTACTGCACTTAATGTATGACTTAGCTTGTCCCCAGACCACACATTGCAGAATTTCAAGCACAAAAGCACTTCAAGATGGCAGCAGTTCAGGCTCTGGGTGATCTAAATAGGACATTCTACAGGTGGGAATTTTTTATTCCCTTTTTCTCTCAAATAGTCTTGATTTATTAGCATTTCAAGTAAATCCCCCAAAATTACTGTAGCCTTGAAAAAATAATCAGAGCATGCATTTGATTATTAAAGGTATCTGTTTAAAATAAGTTGTTTTTTCAAACAAATAAAAATATATTTTGAACATACTTTTGTAAGTTTTAAAATTTTACCAGGCTATTTTAGACCCACCACTATTTTAAAAGTTATCTTCATTCTTCCCCTATGGTAAAGCATTTACAACAATGGTCTTATTTGTTTTAAAAGGGATTACACAGTATTAGCTTTCATAAGCCACACTTTGAAATAAAACAAAATTCCTATAACTGTACCTCAAGGCAGTTTCTATCCACTGTCACTTCCATTAAGCACTTCCCACTGTTGGCAGAGGATGAATATAAACCCTGACTTGGACGGCCAAATAAATCTTCTTTTCTAGCATTTGGCTGAAAATTAACAGAAGCATGCTGAGTAAATAACATACTTTAGTTAGAAATGAAAAACAAACGACAAATAAGTATCTTCAAGCATACTGTCTCTGGTGTCACCTGTAGAAGATGTGGCTGGTCTGCCAGGGGGATGGCTTCTGCCAGAGGAACTTCAAATGGATTGGGTGGAATACAACCGAGGAACGTCATGGAGTCCGACCGTCGGAAGAATGGATGGTTTTGGCCAGTTTCTGCTGGGAGGGAGTCATCATCCTTGTCGTTAAGTGTAGCACCTAAATATCAGAAAAGTTTTTACTCTTAAAAAACCTTAGGAAAGGTTACACAAAATTTACTATAAGAGTACAAGAAGGATGAGAAGTGAAGGATTTAAAAGCCAAGAAATGCCAAAGTTGAAATTAAATATACTAGAGGATCACACATTTCGTAGCTTATGTAAGCTGAACTGGCAGTTGGTGGGAGGGACAAGAACACAGTCTCTAATCCTAAACCTGTAGTAATTTTACAGGATACTGACAGTAAACCTAAATTTTATTAAGTCCTCTGAGCTGCTCCTCTTTGTTGTTCCCCTTGACAGTGCCATTTGGTGCTGCAGGCAGAAGAGTCTGAGCAGTAGCACTGTTACATCAGAGGTAGCACAACCAGTCACTCCTTTCATTCCCTCCAGTTACCCTAAACCTAACCTTGCAGGGCTGCTTTGGTCACCTCTCCCTTTGACTGTGCCCATTTGGTGCTGCCAGTGTTTAGATGAATTAGAACAGTTTTGACTGGGCAAAGATACATGATCTTACCTGAGCCGGGAATAGTGTGGAGGAGCTACAGTGCAAATCCTGAGCCTCACTCCTACTGAGCTAATATAGCTCCTCATCTGAAGCGGCCCCTGATCTTCCAGTCCTGAACCCCTGGGTATCCCCAATTCTGTCAAAGCACTTCAGTCCTGACCTGCAGTTTCATTTGCTAACTAGTTTCAACCAATGGGACTGAAGTATGCAAATGAGCTGGCATGAATCAGTGAGAAACATACACACATATTACTTTAAAATAAATTCTGACAGACAATTCCTCCTTTATACTCTTGCCAAAACTCAAGACTGCATATTTCCCCTGGAGGAGCTGATAAGTATCAACAGTGCATTCTTCTGCATTCCCCAAAATGTTCTTTGGTGCATATGTCAACTCCTGCAGTGGAAACAGAACCCAAAACTAGCTGAGGGCCATATTCTGATTTTGGCGAAGAAGTTCTACTGATGTCAGTAGAGTTCAATTTACAGAAGTAGATTATACCCCCAAATTGTAATTTTTATAAAAAACAAAAGCCAAGAAAAACATCTTGGACTTTCACTTGAGTACATCTATCAAAGCCTCTTAAATTCCATCACTTGAAAGTCACACACACAGGTTGGGATCACCAGAAGACGCTTAGCATATCAGACTTCCTGATCTTTTTACAAATTGAATACAACAGGCAGAGAAAAGTGAAGCAACTTCCCCTATGGTCACAAGTCAGTTGCAGGGCTGGAAATACAGCGCAGATCTCCTATCTCCCCAGTCTGGAGTCATGTCAGTTGAACCATGCAATATCTAACTTGTATTTAAATGGCACCACACAGTATCTGAGCACGGGTATTTTAAATTGGGTGCAGAACAACACGCCTCCACATTCTCTCCCCACACTCATTCACTTGGGAAAATAATCAAAACAGTCACTCAGTTTATGGACTCTGTGCTCTTGAACAATGATACTTTCCCAGCTGTGCTAGCAACAGTTTGTACCAACTTGGAATCATGAGTCCTGATCAAGTTCAAACTTTTGTTGCCGTTGTAAAAACGTTGCTGTGTAGAAATATAGAAATAATTAATCTGCAATCATCTCTCTCTACTGTGAGGGGCACATCAACTAGGAAGAGACACACACACACACACCTAGAAGACGGACGTAGGGAGAAGACGGAGGACGAAGGATAAAAGAAAGGGAAAAGAAATTTTGTAAAGTGATACCTGTAAGTGGATCATTACTAAAAACAAAGAGTTTTACTCCAAATTTGTGTTCCTTCATGCCATTTACATAGTATATTGGAGTAGCAAAATTCCCACCCAGAAAAAAAAGTGTAGTTAAAGCTTTATTAAGTAGAGCCCTGCGCAGATACAAAATCTGTACCTGCATCCAATCCGCAAAAATGGTCTGCGGATAGTCACATACGCAGATATCAGTGAATATAAAGTGGATAGCCACAGATTTGCAGGGCTCCACTATTTAGCCAAAGGGGGAAAAGCATAGAGGATGTCCCATCTTGGTATATGGCAGAAATTTTCTCTCATACTAACTTTGATTTGTGTCATCATCATTTTCATGTTCTGAATCTTCGTTGTCAAGACCCAATTCCAAGAGCTCCCGAGTCCTGTAAGAGAATAATCAGTTAGTCCTCTTCAAGAAATCATTTTGAAAATATAACACTAATATCATGCAATAAAAGTGATAGAATAATTAAAGGGTGGTTAGCCTACCATACGTGTAGTTTTCTGAAGAAGGTGCCCTCCTAACGTCAGCCTAACTGGCCTCCACTGTGTTACACTGGGAGTTGACTCACAAAGTTTGACGGTATTTCTTGACTACTTTTCAACAGCCCCTGTCCCACCCTCCACTGATGCACTCCTTCTGATTAATACCTGAACTGAGCTGTAGTTTCAAAAATTCAGCTTGGGGGGAGCTGGGAGAAAGAGGAGAGATTCAATGGTTTCGAATAAAGAGAAAAGGAATTATCACTTGAGTTAGGTTACAGAAGGGTTGCACAGTGGATACCACTGTCAGAATTATGACAGGTCAGATACCTTTTGGAGAAAGGTAAGCTCTATAAATCCTCTCTCTGGGACATTGTAGTATTAAAAAATTGCATCTATAGGACACAGTTAAAAATTACTCAAAATGTACTCTTTTGGCATGTAACTTTAAAAGTATGTCAATCAGTGGCAAATAGTTAACCTGTTCTTGTTAATCGACAGTCATCCTACCAATAACTTTCCAAATAAATTTCAGTATGCAGTATGCCAAAGAAGTGGAGCTAAAATGGGGGAAAGTGTGAAATGTTATAGCGTCTACCCTCTTTTTTAAATTTGATGGAGAATTGAGAGTTCATTAGATTGTACTGGATGAGAGACTTGGAAGAAGTGCAATAACGAAAACTAAGAGCAGAATGGTACACTACAAGGACAGAGATTTTTTTTTGTATCTCCATATATCTGGCAACCATAAGCAAGCGTCAGCGCCACAAAACTCAAAAGGGAAAGGGAATTGATGGGTGAAGGCTGTCATGTATACTCCCTCTAGGATGATGAACTGTGCCTTTAAATGGGAGATTTCTTTAAAAAAAAAAAACAAAACAAAAAAAAACAAACCCACTATTCGATTTGAAAGCCAACTCTTTATTCCACACTGGAGTCCACATGACCCAAGTAGGGAGAGGTCAATAGAGAATACACACCTTTGGAAAGTATTTAACTATTATCAAACGCCAACATTTCTAACTAATTACTATTCTTTTGTCAAGCAAAGAGACTGAACAGCCACTAAAGAAAGCCACACAAAAGCTGCATCTGGAAGGCAGAGATCTCTAATTTAATTACAGCATTTCCTACTACCAACATTTCCTACTAGCCATATGCTTATATTGGCTGTTTTTTGCTCCAGTTCCTACAAACCATTTTGTATCAATACCTTGTACTATCTTGTGCTTCTCTGATATGCCTTATGTCTGAGGAGCTTTAGGTGCCTACACCAAATGGAATTAACTGCTGTGCAAATTGTGTCAGTGTCACATGGGTCTATCGCATGCCACAAACCATTCTTAAAGTTCAGGTAGATTATTCAGTATCTCTTAGCAAATTAAAGCTAGCAGAATATTAAAGCAGCTTGGAAAAGTTCTATTTGACCAGGGTATTATTTTTGAAAGTAAAATATTTTTTCATCACCACCATCATGAGAAAAATGTGGAGTAGACTGCATGTGTGGGCTGGTAAGTTTTCAAGCCAACTTTATAAGGGTGCTTTAAGGATGCTTCAAGGTTTTGAATATTTGCTTCAGTGACACGGTGCAGTGGTGAGCATGATGATTGCCAAACATTGCTACCTATCACAAAAGAACAAATCTTTTGAATTTTCAGGCTCACAGCACATTAGATTTCTGCCTCTCTAGTAAGGATTTGTTTTTGCTAGAGTTGGCTTAAATACCTTTTCCGTTCCAGCTGAGGAGTGTCCAATGTTGTCTGTTGGTTCATTGCTTTAATCCAATAAATAAGGGCCTGAAAAACATATGCTACGTGCTTCAGTGAGCAGACATCCAGAACAGGAAGAACATCTGAGTGCTCATCATTGTGAGAACGCATCAGAGAGAGAGCATAGTTTAGAAAGTCTCCACGTGCCGACATCATTCCTTGACGGGCACTGAGCAAAGTAGCACGCCTGTTAGGGAAAAAAATTGATATATAAATGATGCTTAGATAGTACAGTGGTAAGGTGCCTTAGAAATTCATATATTAGTTATGTAAAGTATATGAATGTATATCCTCTAATACCTGTAATTCAAAGATACTGCAATTCTACCAGTATTGGGAAATGAAGTACAATAATTAAAACATAAAACCTTAAGTTTAATACGTATAAATAGCCAAATGATTACATTTGTGACTCATAATTAAGAAAGAGTATGAATTTTAGGGTTATGACAAAAATCAGTTTAGTTATCAGAAAGGAAAGCATCTCATTTACCAAAATATATATTCATATTGAAGATAGTAATAGTAATTAAGGAAGCCTCCTGTTACATTACAAAAATAGTTACACATTTATGCTTGAGGTCCAGGTTCCCAAAATGTCACAGTGAGTAAAGAGGTTAAACTACAAAATGAATAAATGCATATAATTGAAACATGAAATGAAATTTCACACCTTCTACCCTCAAGTGTTCTTAAACTAGCCTCCTCACGTGCTGTCATCCTCTCTCTTCTCGTTGAGTTCTGAGAAGCATGCAGGGGATGGTTTGGATGCCCAGGGTCACCAGCAGATGCTAGTGCAGAACCATAACGCAGTTGAGCTTCAGTGGAGTCCATGATGCTAACCATCCAATTCCAAGTGGGAATAAGCTTTTCCTCTACATAGTTCTGAACAAAGATGAGACATAATGAGTTAGCAGCATCACAAGCAAAAACAGAAAGAAAGGCAATTAAAGTCTGAGGTATTGACAAGACATCTCTAAGTCACTCGGAATTACTTTAAATACTTAAATCTCTCTACCATCTGCCATCTCTCCTCATGAGGCCTCCCATTCCTGAAAGCCAACAGAAAGATCCACTCTGCTGTTAGCTGCTTCCCATAAACATCACTACTCTAAAGAAGCCTGGAGCTCCCACCATGCAACACCTCCTTATTCACCACCTCAGAATCTCTCAAGGTAATCTTTGCCAAACATTCTGACCTCAATCTTGGAGATCCCCTTCTTGTGTCATTCGATGCTGATCACACACAACCCACCTCCCAGATGCATATTTTCAGTGTTCCACCCAAACTCTGATATTTCTGTTGCTTTGTAAGAGCCATCTGCCCCCTCCAGTCTCCCTCTCTTCCATTGACTCCACAATCTTTATCTTCAACTCCAATTTACCACTGTGCACTTGAGTCCTTGACTCTATCCTACAACTCTGTGCTGTCATTTTCTAACCCCTCAATCTGTTCCCTTGATCCCACCTCACCTAATGTCTCATTCTCTTACTCACTGCCCCCCTCTTCTTCAAGCTCTCTCCCTCCCTGCAGACTTCAAACATGTTATTGTATCTGTTATGCTAATAGGATCCTCCCCTTGACCCCATTTGTGTATCCAAACAACAGCTCAACTCAAAAACTCCTCAAGTCTGGTCTAAATGCCTGCTTGGTCATTTCTACATCACTTTGAAATGGTGGTGGGCCATTCAACTCAATATTCAAAACTGTAACCTTCCCAAAACATCTCAGTTCACTGTAAACAACTTCACCATCCTACTGAGTTTCATCATATTAGTGTAATATTCAACTCCTCTCTCGCCTCCACCCTCCCAAGCTGTTATCAGGTCCTCTCTGTTCTTCCAATCCATTTAAAAAGGCACCAATCACCAAAGTACCGAAGCATTGTTTCTCCTCCACAACTAAGACAGTCAGCTTTCTCCTCTCGTGTCCCACTACAGAAACTCCTTTCCACACTCTGAGCATCTTTTGTCTCAATTTCTGAAGCACGCTCATCTCGGTAGTCTCCAAATCCCACCACACTGCACTGTGGCCTAAAGAAAATAGCATAGCTAAAAATCATCTTACTCTCCAGCTACTTATACAGTGTCACTCCTCTCTGTGACTTCCTCTCACCTTTGTATCAAGTTCCTCATCTTCATCTCCGAATTACTGCTCCCTATTCCCACTGCCTATGTTCCTCAAGCCTTCCTCCTGAAAGCCCCATGTCTATTTTCCAAACATTCTTTAAGTCTTCTTCCATGGTGCCTCTTAGATTTTGAGCTCCCTTTCTCCCCACGTCCCAGCTGTCATCCTTCTACCCTTTCAAATTCTTCCTTATAGCTCACTTCTTCTGTGAGTACCACTAAAAACTGATGTGCAGCACTCCAGGGCCTAAATTAAACCTGCAACATCAGGGAGACCTGAGGAGTAGAACACTGAATGGCTCTCTCAGAGTGAAGACCTAAGTGGATGGCTGAGGGAGGATAAGGGGTTGGTCCTGAAGAGATGTTCCCTGAACAGGGGCAGGACTCACAAGCAGGGAGGCCTGGGGAATGGAACACTGTGGGGAGTTCTCTTACAGGACACCTGACTTGGGGGCCGAGGCAAGAGTCAGGAGACTCGCCTGGAGAGTGGGGCCCCAGCGCAGAGGCTAAAGGAACTGGGAACACAATGCTGCTATTGACTCTTGAGCTGGTGACCTGGGGTGTTCTCCTTGAAGAGGGGAATGGAAAAAAACTCTTGTTTCTACATATGTTTATCGTGGGTTTGTTCCTGCATAGGTTGACTGAGTTTGTTGAGAATGATTTTACTGCAAGGTGTTTTGCTTGGGGCCAGGGAAGGGGAACTACTGTGCTGGTGTACATAAATTATGCCCAGAGATGAGTTTTGCAAGCCAAAATACATTATTTCAAAGCATTCAAACATGGACAGAAGGAGCTACAAAAATGCCACGAAGCAATAATGCAAAGTTTGTGGGCACAATTTCAACTCTAAGATCTGAAAATTTTACACTACATGGTTTTACAGAGAGACTAGATTACTCTGTGTGAAATATGGATAATTCAACTGTTAAAAACATTTAAAGTTCTACAGCAATTAACTGGAATGCAAATACAAGTATTTTATTTTTAAAAAATGTTAGCACTGAAACCAGCATTAATGTCTAGAATGTTCTAGCTGCACCATACCTGCAAGTTTACTGCATCCTGATAAGTCAGTTTCACTGCAGCGGGGATCTGGGAGTATACCAGATGATTGTATTTGGGAATCAAACCCATCAAATCAGATATCTGTCGGATCACAATACTGTATGCCCTCGCTAAGCTGCTTGCAGATGTTAAATAGCTGCTTGCATTGCTAGCTTCTAAAGCTGCTGCCGCCGCTGCAGCACTTGTGCTGATGGTGCCACTTCGACGTAAGTTTGATGGATCAATATAAATCAAACCTGCTGAACTTGCTGAAGATAAGAGAAAGTATGACACCATTAATGATTTTATATACCCTTTACTAATTCTTGTGTTTGACAACAGAAAAAGTTATTAAAATAAACTAAACTTGTAAGTGATTAAACATGAATAATGTACCTGTACTGGCCCTGCAGCTCTAACTAATAAAACTTAATACTAATATCTTCTTGGAGCAGGAGTAAATACTGTATTTTACTAATTTCTTAACTAAAGCTTAAAGAGGCAAAGCACTTTAAGACTATACATGTTCCTCTTAAGCTACACCAAAAAGATATGTGGTTAAGAAAACATACTTAACACTTAATCCTATGGGCTAGTCTACACTAATGCTGGAAGCTGACCTATGTTACGCTACTTCAGTTATGTAAGCTACGTAACTGAAGTCCACATAACTTAGGGTCAACTTACAGCAATGTCTGTACCATGCTATGTTGACTGGAGAAGCTCTCCCGCCAACTTACATTCTGCCTCTCGGGGAGGTGGAGTACAGACATCAATGGGAGAGCGCTCTGCCATCGACTTAGCTTGTCTTCACCAAACCTGTTAAATCGACACCAGTGCATAGATTGCAGCACTGTCGATTTAGCAGGAAGCATAGACAAGTCTTACTAAACAGCAAAACCAAAACCATTTATAAATGTACGTGCATTCCCTTTGCTGAGACTTGCCTGCTGGGGCAGATGTACTTGATGGAGCCGTGCTAGTTGTTCTCTGATTCTGGGTGTTGCGTACAGCCCACTGCATTGAACGGGGAGCTTGGGCAGCACCATTGGCATGAGAGCTATTTGTGGTTCGCTCTAGAGGCTCATCAAGCATGAACGTCTCCTGCTCTATGTCATCACTCTGGCTACTGCTGCTGTCTGAATCACTGGAGTCATTTGACTGAGAATCATCCTCAGAAAAAAATGCTGGAACACTGCTAGCACCTATGTAGGAAAACAGTGTTTACTGTAATTTACTTACAAGCAGTGATGCACAGTCAGACTATTGTACATATATAATAAGTGTCTGAAAACTTCTTCCTGAAAAAGAACTACACTTGTAACATTCAAGTACCATGCTTACAGAACATCCAGAAACGCATTCTAACAAATTGTCCTTAAAATACGATTGCTAACTTTCCATGACAGTTTTATAGAAAGGCAATCAAATTAGTTTTACTTATGTTCTGAAAGACAGTTAAATGATTAAGGAACATTTTATTTAAAACCACAGTCCTTTTCACTAACAGGTAATAGAGCAGAAAGTCAATGTAGGAGTTTGACCTTCAGATGACTTCAACTCGGATTTAGAAGGATCCAGCTCCCAAACAAGAAGACAGAACAGTTGCTCTCAAAAATACTTAAAAGTGGTGTTCAAGTTACATAGGGAAAAGAAACATTAAAACATTTAAAGCTGACTTTTACAACACTCCCAGGTATTTTCACACTGATGCTAACAGCTGCACAGCAACAGAACATAGGCAGAAAGCCATGCTACAAGAGCCCATTTCTCTTAAGGGGGCTGCACACTGCTGTCTCACTGTAGACACACATAAGACATTAAGTGAGAAAAACAGAGGAGAAGGAAGCTTCAGAGACACGATTACAGGAGGAAAAGTCTAATTTAAGTGCTAAGGGTCTCCCCTACAAATTGGGGGTAGAACTAACTATTTCCCCACATTTCCCCTGCCCTTTACTGCCTTTGGCACTAGGCAGCATGTGACCCTTCAAAGATTTTGTACTAGAAGCCGACAAGTAAAGTCTCTCCCAACCTGTATTTAATCAGTTAGATACTTTCCTTTATCACATATGCCTAAATCCTGGCTTCCAAGTTTAAATGAAGACCAATGCAAGAGAGGATGAAATGGTGTACCTGCTTCTGATCCCGCAGTAGCTGCAGTGACAACACTTCTACGCCCACTAGCATTATCCTGGTTGCTGTGGTTACTCTCACTGTCACTTTCTGTTTCAGCTGCTGCTAGTAGATCCAGCTCCATGTCACTGCCTGCAAAAATGAAAAAATACAATATTAACATCTAATGCTTACAGGAAAATAATTTAATATAAAAAGAATTTGTGCAGTCCTGCATATTTACAACACCTCATGCTTATAACAGAGCACTAACCATCTTAAAACCATCTCACTTCTACACTTTTATTTCTTCTAAGTTTTGAGAATTAAGAACTCATTAAGAACTCAAGCCACAAGATTCTACATTTAAAGTGGCACTTCCAGCCTTATTAATTCTGCCTGTGCATATGTACTACATAGTCTTTAATTACAGGATCATGTTCTGTTTCAAGAAATAAAATGTACATATAAACGGAGTATCTTGGAAGCAGCTGAAGCCTTCAGGTAATCAGAGTTTGATAGTTTCTAGTCACATTTCAGTTTTGGACAAACCCAAATCCGGATAATCAGGATTACCTGCAAATAAAATGGTTCAAAAGGAAAATCAAGGGCAATCCTTTAGAAACACAGAA
Source organism: Chelonia mydas (assembly GCF_015237465.2). Classification (NCBI taxonomy): domain Eukaryota; kingdom Metazoa; phylum Chordata; order Testudines; family Cheloniidae; genus Chelonia; species Chelonia mydas. The sequence continues at coordinate 36,624,119 of NC_057850.1, read as the reverse complement.
AATGCCATATTTCATCAGACGTTTGATCCATCCTGGCCGGCATACTGTCTCTGACAATGGCTGACACCAGACAATTCAGACAAAAGTGCAACAGTTCCCATAATAGACAATTAGGAAGAAACCTTTCCTAACCTAACACAGTTTGTGCTGGTCTTAAGGCCTCAAACATAAAAGGTTTATATCCGTCTTATTTTTCTATCTGATATAAATGTATGTTAGCAGTTCAAATTATTCTTTCCAACCTGTATTACTTAGCATTTGGCAATACTGTATTTTGTTTGACATCATGCTATCCATTTGCCTCTCTTTATGATGTCTCCCCAGTCGTCCTATCTTCTCTAGTCTTGAAGAATCTAAATAACTGTCATCTAAAATGTTTGCCTTCTTTCTATTCACTCCACTTATTACATCATTAATATTTGTACTGAATAAAAACCAGTCCTTTTATGAATCCTTGGGGCACCCCACCTGATCTTTTCTCATATTTAATACTGACTATTTTGACTCATTTTTTAATCTATGCCAGTTTCTAGCCCGTAACTCTTGTGAGGGACTTTGTTCAAATGCTTTTTGAAATTTCAAATAAATTATATACATCAGGTTTTTTTTCTACTATTTTGCCGATAGGCTAAAAAGATTTGGTTTTGCTGTTTAATAAGGCTTGTCTATGCTTCCTGCTAAATTGGCAGTGCTGCGATCTATGCAGTGGTGTCGATTTAGCAGGTTTGGTGAAGACAAGCTAAGTCGATGGCAGAGCGCTCTCCCATTGACGTCTGTACTCCACCTCCCTGAGAGGCGGAATGTAAGTTGGTGGGAGAGCATCTCCAGTCAACATAGCATGGTATAGACACTGCTGTAAGTTGACCCTAAGTTCCTTCAGAACTCTTGGATCATCATCATCAGGGCCTAGAGCAATTTGTTAGTCTTTAACTGTCAATTTGTTCCATCACTTTGAAACCTCAATCTGTTAGTGTCCCATTTATTAGCTGAAAAGTGAAACTATGAAGTCTGTATTGCCTCAAAATTCTCTGTGGTGAAGACCATTGCTAAGAAGCCGTTAGCTTCTTTGCAATACCTTAGCCTCCTTAATTGCTCCCTTTATTCCTTGGTAGTTCAGCAAACTCATCTATTCTTTCACAGGCCTCCTGGCTCTGATGTATTCAAATTTCAATTTATTACTTTCTTTATGCTGTATTATTGCTAACTGTACTATTGTTAACTAGTTTGTCCAGAATCTTGTCTTTTAAAGGGGTGGGAGAGGGCGGAAGAGGAAGGAGAGATGCTCCTTTTGCATTATGAATGAAAAGTATATACCATCTTCATCATGCTCATCATGTTGTCCTTCTGCTTCAGCATTTTCTTCTCCATGTTCTTCTTGTTCATCATGGTGGTCTTCTTCTCCAGCTACTCCCTCAACCACTTCAACCTGGAAAATGCTTTTTATTTTTATGCTGTAACATGTATATTTATCTTCGTTCTATTCAAGTACAAGCTGTCTGCTTTCTCCTGAATTTTGTTCTGTGAATCATACTGCAAAGTGACAATTCTGTTTCCTGCAGCAATACTAGTATAAAATGGGCATACAATTCTGGCAGAGGTGAGGAGGAGGAAGGCATTTATTTGCACTGGTTTGTGTGGCAGCTCATTTGACAGTTCACAAATGGAATGTTATGGAACAGACAAGACATCCAAAAATAAAAGTTGCCTTGGACATCAGAATCTAATATTGAAAGGGAAATGTTGGCCACAAACACCAGGATTAACTAATCCTTTGAGTTTGTAGTTTTTTTGTTTTTTTTTTAAATCATCCACCTAGAAAACTACCAAGGATCTTATCTAAAGGACATCTCCTCTTGGTGGACCTATGCTCTGAAATCTACATATGTTAACAGATTGTTACAACAAAATATCACCCAACACACTTGAACATGCAGCATGTAAAGGACTGAGTGTTACTTTAACAGTGTTCTGAATCATGTTCTAGTTTTGCAAAATTCAAACGTTTAAGAACGTGTCTACACCACCATTCAGTCCAACCCCATTTCCGTAGCAAGACTGAACCATGTTCTAATCATGTCAGGCACTACTGTCTTGTAACGCAGACCTTCACCACACTTTTTTCCAGTGTACAGCAGACCTTACTTGCAGTATTCCTGGAGGCCACTGCAGTCTCTATACCATGTATATGCTCAAATACTGAATTCATGACTTTCTAGCTCAGAGGTGAGTGCCATTGATTATGCACTGATATTTAAACATCAAAATGCACATTATGTACCAAATTGCGAAAAATTAAGAAAATAACCTCTTCCACATCTGCTGATACAATATCATCTTGCTCTTCATCTCTGCCACGAACTGGCTGTGACTGGCTGATCCGTCTCTGCTGAGGATTCCTTATAATGTAGGAGGACTGAGACTGACTGGAACTACACCAAAATAGAAACATAAGTAAACTATGGCAACAGAAAAAATTACACTGTAAATATTTTTAACAAAGTAGTAGTTATTCACTTCCCTTCTCACAACAGAGCTAATCTAAAAATCTCGTGGAAGTGTGAGGATGGAAGAACAAAAGGGCTTCCTCAGATTTACTATCAAATTAGGAGGACCAGCCCTTTCCTTTCCTTTCTTCCAGATAAAGAAAACACTTTCAAATTAGACTAAAATGAACAGTTAGATTATCACTTACTCAGCACATGTTCACCTTTCTGCAAACATACCCAAACAGCAGGAATTAATCAGTGTGTTCATGTACGTGAGAGGGGATGACAGCACTAGTCAGTGAAGAAAGGAAAGTACCATGGGCACTGGCAAAGTGCTGCTCTTACCCAGCTATTAGTACTTCTCCAGTACTGCTGGACACCAGCATTTTTTCTGCTTATCTTCTGTCTAAAGTTACTTGATCTAGAGTGTGTCTCCCTGTGATTGAGCTTCAATATCATTACCCCTTACTGCACTTGGGCTGGAATCAGACTGTCTTCATCTCTCTGTGTTCACAATACAGTCAGAGATTTGCTCTCATGCTCACTGGGGGTCTCCAGCAGCAGTTGCATTTCTCTGGACTCAGCCAAAACAACACCAGATTACCCTCAGAACAACTGACTAGATTTTTTCCTGCCTCCCATGCATTGTAAAAAGCATCCTGTATTCACACCCTTACAGGTCCAGATGCAAAGTACACAGGCCAGTTATTCTTTTATGATGTTCCGGTGGATGCTGCCACACAATTTTTTGTGATTTATATACTCATGGCCAAGTATTCTGGAAACATTTTACTTGTAATATGGAGCCTCTACATTCTGCTACTAAATACATCAAATGATTCTTTAAAGAACATTCCAAAACCATATTGTAGCAAGCACATAACGAGATGAATAGAATAAGTAGTTAACTTTACCTGCTAGATTGATCAGATGATGGTCTTGGTGGTAGAGGCTCCACAGAGAATAGCTCTTCACTGCCTTGCATGGCATCTATACTAGTGCTAGCAAGAGTAAATGGTGCAGTAGGACGCGCAATACCCATCCTGACTGGAATAATTAGGGATTCCGCTACATTACACAACTCCTCCACAGCATAGGGTAGCAGTGCTTGGAATACTCGTTTACATTTTCCAATTGGTTGTGGAATAAAGTTGCTAGAAAAAAATGGTGGAAAGAAGAATCAAATAGGTCATCTTTTGAAAAAAGTGTTTATAAGCTATATATGGGTAAAAATTATTAACCAAAGACAGAATATGAGGCAATATGTGTAATGCATTCTCAAAACAAAAAGCAAAACACTCAGTCACACTGCAAGTGAAGCAAGTGAAGATACAGAAATTGCAATAATTTATGATGATGCTGGTCAAAAGAGGGTTAGAATTAGAGCTACTGGGGGAACCGTCTTCCCATCCTGCAAAGTTTTCAGAGAGATTTCCTAACTTTTCCTGTTCTGCACCAGTACAAAACAAACACAAAAAACAAAAACAAAAAACAACAGACTCTCACCCCTCTCCCAGAACAGCCAACCTAGGGATTAGGGCATTAACATGGGATGAGAGATGCCCAGGTTCAAATCCCTGTTCTGCCAGTCTCCTACATTCCAAGTCAGCGTCCTAACCATCGCCAATAGTTATTCTGAGGTGTGGGGTCTCAGTTTTTTCTGTTGGAATAGTTCCACTTGGAAGACATTTCCATTAGAGCAGGTACTTGAAACTAAGTCTCATCCCAGATGAGCAGCCAACCACTGAATATTCTGGGGTGGGTGAGCCTCCCTCCCTCTCTCCCTCCCCCAGCAAAAAGTTTGCTTTAGCTTTTATTAGCATTTATTGAAAAATTCTCAACTAATTCCAGTTTGACTACTTCTTGTTAATACCTCAAAAATGAGGGAGCACATATAAGTGTACTGTTGACAGAACAAAGTTGGTCAAGGCAGTACATTTTGTATAAAAAACAGAACCCTTTCAACATTAAAATTTAAGGTTCCTTTTATATCTTAACTAGAGTAAGGTCAGCACACAATTTATAAAAGCTCAGGTCCAATGCAGCACTGTGTAGAGCCATGTGTGATGTAAACTTCACAGTTCCACCAACACCCCTCATCTTTGACCTGTGACACCTGACACTAAGTCTGGAGACACTACTACAAACTGCCAATTGTGCTGAACTGTGTGACTATGTTATGCATGCTGTTGTAGCTGTGTTGGTCCCAGGATATTAGAGAGACAAAGTGGGTGAGGTAATATCTAGCTTTTGAGCTACACAGAGCTCTTGTTCAGGTCTCTGTAGCGTGAAAGCTTGAAAGAGAAGTTGGTCCAATAAAAGATTATTACCTCACCCACCTTATATCTCTAATTATGCTATGGGAAAATAGAGACTAAAGTAAGAGTCAAACCATTCCTTTTTATATGAAACTTAAATATCATATGAATCCAGATCCCCAGAGGTAAAAGGCTAGTTTCAGAAGCCTTATGGATCACCTATCCCCACAGGACCATTTTAGTGTTTTCCTTATTAATGACTAAACACCAGTTCATACACATCTATTTATGTAATGAGTAAAACACAATCCTTACTTTTTCTTTTTGGATGAAGCCATTTCCACACTAAGAATAACAAAAACTCTTGCCACAGAACGCAGAAATCTCATTGTAACGGCAATAGCTTCTTCTCTACGCCCTGGAGTGTATTTATTTTGTAGCTCCTTTACAAGGGTACCCAGCAAAGTATCTAAAAGCTATGGAAACAACATTATAATGCATTATTTATGTGGTAAGAAATCATACTAGAAATGCTTAACGCATTTTGTTTCAAGTGTCTAAATTAAAGATTCACAGAAAACTGGTATCTAAAAATGTGCTCGTTCCCTTAATGTAAAAAAGGCATATCAGTAGATCACATAAGAGCAGAATTGGATGGAAAACCCCACACCCTTTGAAACTGAATTAAAAACCAACTCTTAAACGTATCAATATCTAATGGATATTGCAGGATGTACAAAATTAATTTAAAACACAGCTAAGAGTGCTTACCAAAATGTCTGCTGTGCACTTGACAATAAGGCAATGTGTAAAACAGTCCAACCGAATTGTACCACTTTGCTGATTAAGGTAAACTTGTTCTTCAGGCAAAAGATGACCTATTCTACTGCTTGCACTAAGACTTGGAAAAAACAAAGCAAAATGAAAAAAAATTTATATAAGTTGACAGATCTCAAAAACAAGAGTTTAAAAAAAATTAATTGAAACAATATTTGCAAATACACACGGGTCTTTATTCTCCTGGGAGCCAAACATGATCATAGATTTCAACGCATTCCAGTCTTGTAAAACACGTTCCAAAGCAAGCTGAGCAAATCGTGGAGGTTCTAAATCGTGATCAGGCATATCAGAATCTAAAGAGAAAACGAGGCAAGAGTGGTATGTGAGAAAGGGAGTGAAACGCAGAGACCTACATATTTTTCTTTTTATTGAAAAAAGGCTCACCTTCAGGATTTGCAGTTTTACGATTACGATCTTCCCTAATTCTAGGTGGTCTGTACTGGCAGTGTTCCACAGTTTGCCTGGCAACTGTCTGTACTAAAAATAATAGAAGATGTTCCCCTCTGTAATGCAGAATACATTAGTAAGAAAAATATTTAAAAACAAACCTGTCACATATTTTATTCCTTCTACTCCCTCACCCCAAGTCACTACAAATAGAAACTTGCCTGCTATTTGGCATTGTGACCAGATTTGTAGTGGTAAGCAGTCTGTAAAGTAGGTCAAGACGAGCAGACTTCTGACCTGCAATTAGTGTTTTACACTTGCATTTTTCCCAGCAATCACAGTAGGCTGTTGGGGATGTTCGCTTGAGCCTGAAACAAATAAAAATCTTTAACATCACTCTTCAGAAATTCATTTTTAAAATATTTACTGAAGACAGCTTTTGGGTTTTTGTTTTTTTAAATAAATTTCATTTTCTACTATAAACTTTTTGAAACAGTAAACACACTCATTTTAGAGAAAAAAATTACAATTCCTAAATAACTCAACTTTAGTTTATTGGTGTTCTGTTCTACTACTGATTTAGCATGACAGTTTCACTACACAGCTTTTCACATTTCAGATTACCTTTTTTTTTAAAAAGTAAAAGGGATCTCCAAAGCATCAAAAAGTTAAACTGAAAATCCTTTTTTCTACTGAAGAAAAATCAAAGATTCTTAAAAATGACAAGCACATCTTTGTGGGTATGAGCTGATAACTTGTTAGTTTATATATGTTTGATATTAATGAAGCTGGGCTTAAGCGGTTTAATGAAGTTACCTGGACTGTAGCTTCAAATTTGTAGCAATCAAATATTTTGGATGTATATTTGGTTTCTAGCTCATTTATCCCTTGCTCAGGGCTACTTGTTAGGGGGAACATACATTAAATTTGTTTTGATGCTTCATAGCTTTGGTTCATATTTTATTCCTATATAAGCAAACTTCGGAGGTTGTGGTTGAATATGCTAACCATTTACTCTGTATGCCACTGCCTCCAGTTAAATAGCAGAAAGACTAAAAACATTTATGGATATAAAAAAAAATGTATGGATATAGACTGGTTCATATTAAGTTAATTTTTAATAGTTTATTAATGTGCAAGTATTTTGTAGCATAAACTAATGAATTTGAAACAACAACTAATCAGAAGAGAAAGCAGCTAGTGAATGGAACCAATTAAGACATCAGTTTGTCTAACTCAGTGTGTACTTACTTGCAATCATGACCTTTGTGACAAACCCTTGCACATTCTGTGCAACAACAAAGAGATTCCAGTAAGCCACATGTTCGGCATTCAAAAATATCCTAGAATGAAAAAAATCACCATTTTATAAACTTGAAGTTATATGCATAATTTCCCGCTCACGATGGATATCTAGTATCAATATTCACTTCAATATCAAAAATGTAGGGCTGGAAGAGACCTCAAAAGTTCATCCGGTCCACCTCCATCTTCTACAATAATACAGGATTAAGTATACTACAGTGTACTTAAATACAGTAAAAGCCATTTCATCTGGCATGTTAGGGGGATGGGGGGTGCCAGTAAGTGAAAAATGCTGGTTAAGGAAGAGGGAGGGAGTTTGGGTGCAGGAGGGGGCACAGGGAAGTGGGTTGGAGCACCGGGGGGTGGGACGACGACGATGGGACAGAGGCTCACCTTGGGCGGCTCCCGCGCCCCAACCTGCTGCCCCAAGTCCCCTCCTTCACCCAAATGCCCTCCCAGAGCCCACGCTCCACACCCCCTCTGCCAGACTACAAACCTCCTGCCAGATTATAAACCGGAATGTCAATGAAGATCAGAAATGCCAGTTTATAGAGCTTTCTGGTTGGTGAAGTGCCAGATAAAACAGCTTTTACTATATGTTGCTTTCCTTTGGTATTCTTTCAGTAAAAGTGAAGCTATTAAAACTGAATGTCAAACTAAGGCAAGACTGAGCAACAGGACAGTTCTGGGGGAATAAAAGCAAGCTGAAAGGAAGACAACCTCCATTTTTAGAGCTGCATTAAGGCTTAAAGGGTGGCTGTAGTGGCCCTAGGGTAAAAATGGACTTTAAAAGTTGCTGAGTAGGTGCATTTTTGTTGGTTAATCAAAGACTGCAATGCCTCTAAAACCTTGCTTTTTAAAATATTCCTTTAACGCACACAATAGAACTACTGTGAAACATTTCTGCTAGTTAATCCTTCAGACTATAGAATACTCTGCTCACTTACAAATCTATGTCCAAGCTGTTCAGGGAAACAGCCCTAGAACTCTACTAGCAACAAGGTTTTGACCAAAAACAGCTACCGATTTATGTTTTCTATTTTGAGAAGTGGAACTAGATAAAGACGACTATAGCACAACTCCAAACTGTTAAAATGAATTAATAGATGAAGTTCATCTATACAAGAATAGGGCGACTGGTGTTCAGTAACACTAACTCTAAAGTACAGACAATGCATAGTTTTAAACACTTTTTAATAAGTTAAATGGGAATGTGTTTCCTTACCTGATTAATGTGCTCTGCTCCAGTCCACGTAAAGCTGCAGGTATCATTACAACACAAAACATATAAAGGAGAATCATCTGGGTTTGTGCCAGATGGGCAAACCATTCCCATGAACACATCTTCCTCTTTTTCACTAGAAGTTGCCTCAGCTAGAAAAATTCAAGCATAAGTCTTTTAAAACAAAGTTTTTCATGGTAAAATCCATTTTAAAAGAGTTAGAAATATGAACGATAAAATGCTCCCAATAATATTTAGAAGACTTCTTCCCCAACACACTATAGGTCTTCCCTACAAAGAACACCTGCAGATAACTATGATACGAAGTTAAGCAGGTGCCTAAGTCTTTGCAGGAAGGGAACCTAAATGTGTACAGTTGCATCAGATATTGTATTCCAAACCAGAAAGAATAAACTTAAGTAGTGGATCAAGTGATCCCTTTATATTACAGGAGTACTGTGAAGTTTAATCATTTAGCACTTTGAGAATACTATCTTAATTCATTAATGTTTGTAAAGCAACAAGATCCTTGAATGAAAGGCCTTGTTAGAGCAAAGTAGTAGTATTAACAAAACTCCATAGCTATTATTAATACACATATTAGTACATGTTCTCAAATAGCAAATTATCCATGACACAGGCACCATATTTTGGGAGGGGTAAATTTTGAACACCAGCATTTACCCGAACATATGAAATTTTACGTAAAAGAATGTATGTTAGTTATGCATCAATTACTGTTTTTGTATGTACGCCAAAACTAAAATTAAAAAAAGGAAACAGCTCGGTATGCATAAAACATATTTGAAACTCATTTACCTTTGGCAATTTTCTGTGCAGTTTCCAGAATGGTAATTGCAGCAGGGTACGCTCTGCCACTAACAGCAGACATAAATGGTGTCATACCTCTTGCATCTCTAGTAAACAAATTTGTAAAGTTATTACCAAATAAGTCGAAAAATGCTGAACTTGTAGATACACTAGAAAGCTATGAAATAGGCCAACTTAAACCTATATAAACAGGAATTAGCCTGGATAAATGAGGCTGCTGAATATTAGTACATATAAAGTAATAACCAAAAAGAATGAATTTTTTTGTGTAACAGAACAAAACTGGAAAGATTAAAAAATAAAGTTAGTATAGCGCAGACACTAAGGAAAAACAGGGAGTTGGTAAATTTACCATATATTTAAAACTTTGTCATGTTGATTAAAGGGAGAAACTCAATTAATTAAGAGTGTCTTTTTTTTACTGTAATAATCTAAATAGTCTTTCATGAGAAAAGAATTCAAATGTTGCTTTAGTCCTCTTTGGCATCTCATAGCAAACTTTTATTGCACAATGGGCAATATGTCTGTCAAAGTTCCAGAGTTTCCTGACACTTAAGTAGTGTCCCTTTGTTTCTTAATTAGTATGAATTCTCCCTACTCTGAATAGTTTATCAATTTTATCAGTCTTGTCAATTGTGAAAATAGTTAATTTCAAAGCCTTGTCTTATCCAAAGATATTAAGTTGGATTCCATTTCATCTTTCTTCACAAAGAATCTCTAGACCTGGTGTCGGTTTCTTATGATACACCCTTCTCCAATACAGCAGTATCACAGTGTTAAGTGCCTAGATTAAATATCCTCAAAGGGATTACTTGAGAAGTAAAGTACTTTGTAATCCATGTATCTGTGTGCACACACACTCTTGCAGACATTCTGCAGTAATACTAGTTTAATATACCGTTTCATATTTAAAATTTGTCTACAGATTGAAGACATTTTAACCAAGATGTTCATGAGTAAGTTTCAGCTCATGTACCATCTTCAGGGGATATTTGTTTTAAACAATGGCAGCACTTTTCATTTGAAAACCCTTACTTGGCTGATAGTAGTTCTCGAAGATAAGGTTGTAAAACGACACTATCACATAACAATTTCAGTATAAAATGAGCATTTGCCTTCCGATCCTTTGATTCTACTACAGACGGTTCGGTAGAAGGACCTGTAATTAGAAAAAATACTTCTGTGGAAACAATCCCTAAAGTGGATCCCTCTTACAGGGGGTCATTTAATAAAAATAATTTCATCAAAAAGACATAGTTGTATTAAGGTTATCATCAATCATCACCTTGACTATGATAGTCTTGGCAGTTTCAGCAACACATTATGCATTTCACTGTATATAAAGGACATAAGATTTGCGAATGTGAAATGTTATGAGCTGAAACAGATAGCACAATTTCATGTTACTATTGACAGTTTTCACATGCACAAAATTTACAGGTAAATAAAAGTTTATGTGATGTTCTATTGAGCTGTGCTTTACATAAAAATAAGTTTAAGAATAGTGGTAAAATGCTGCTTCAAGCCAAAACTATCTGTATTTACAAAGAAGGAGCAGTTGGGATACACAAAACCTATCAAAAGGTAGCTTTTCTGATTCCCCCTTCCCCCTTTCTAAAGCATATCCAGATAAAGAGCAGGTTCTCACCTGGTATGGTGGAGGTGCTAGGTCCTGGGCCAGTGCCAGTCGCTGCTGTGGTAAGAGATCCCACAGCGGGGGCCAGGATAAAATCAATGTCACCATCTTTCAGTAAACAGAACAGCAGGATGTACATCAATATATAAAAAACATCCCTAACAACAAGCTTTTTCTGCAGTATCTAGCTACACTATACATCTGTTCTTTATATTTAACTGACAATTTGCTTTTAGCAAAAAGTCATGTCATTAGGCTGACATCAATGTAGCCAACATTATAGCAAAGTCTGGTTGTTAAAAAAAGTTTGGCAACAGCATTTTAAACAAATTTTGTTTATTGTACCAGTTTGAATAAATGCTTTTAAATTCTAAATCACTGCTTCCATACAAAAAGTACATCTGACTAGTCCATTACTAACATTACTTACTCTTCAGGACATTTTTTAAAATCTATACATTTCAGTCTCATACACTAAATTTTAAATTCACCTTTAAAGTCATTAGTTTCTTGTTGTTTTTTTTAAAACATGTTTAGTTTTACACTCAATTGATACATTAGCAATCTTACCAGGATCCATTGCAGGAGGATCAGGAACCCAGCTGGGAGGAGCTATTGGTGGAGAAACTGGGTCCTGGTGATCACTAGATGAAGCTCCAGCTTCATGTCTACCCAATCCAGCTGCTCGCAAAGATCTTCTCATCATCTCCCTTAATCTCAAACTGAATACAAACCAAACAGAACAAATTCACTTCCACATTAAGTATATTACCTAATTATAAATCAAAGAAAAACTTTTTTAGTTAAAGGCAAACCAAACTTGTGGGGGGGAAGTACTTAATGAAATTAGAGGTCCTGAAGACAGCAAATAAATAGGGACACCTTGTGAGTTTATCAATGACTTAGACCAACATAGGTACCATACCCTCTCACCCCCACCAATCCCTCAACAGCAATGATTAGTTGGGGGAGAAAGGGGAATAAGAGTTGAAAGAATCCAAGCAGCTTGCAGAATGGATCACTATAAAAGATATTAGGAGTATCTATTACAATATTACTCATTTATTTTGCCATCACAGAAATTACACTCTAATATATACAGACCACACACACTGAAATCATAAGCCTATCCTAGAAGTTTTAAGATGTAAATATAAGTAGCAATTTTCAAACACTTCTATAACACTTTTATTCCTAGACTCTCAAAGCACATTATAAACAGCAATTAGTTAAAGCCTCAAAATCTCCAGGTTGTAGATAAGTACTAATACACAGTTGAAGAAGCTGAAGGCCAGAGTAGTTGAGACACACCCACAAGTCTATGCTAGAGCTAGAAACAGAACCATGCCTGTCTGGCCCTCACTCCTGCACTTTAATCACTACATCCCCATTTTCTTCTCCTTAATCTGACAACAGCACCTCATGCTTGACCACAGCTAAAAGGCAAAAAAAACAAACATCCCCCCGCCCAAACCTCCCCCCCACCCCTTCGAGGATAGGCTTATGATTGCCGTTTGTGTGGTCTGTGTACATTAGAGTGCAATTTCTGTGATGGCAAAGTAAATGAGAATATTGAAATTGCTATTCCTAATATCACCTTTTATAGTTTCATTAATATACAAGGGGTACTCAAAGTACAAAACAAGCTTGTTAAAACCAGTTTATACCTTCTGCTGCTTGATGATCCTGCCCGATTTCCTGGACCATTGCTTGATACTACTGAGATTGCATTTGCAATAGCCTCAACCGCAGAAAGCCTTTCAGCAAACGTATTCCTTTCAGAGCGCTCTGCTTCTGAAACATTAAGAAAAACATTTGGTGCCAAATTTTAAATAAAGTATCATTATAAAGAAAGGAGTTAAAACAAGGAACTTTATTACATCATAAAGACTTTCCTGCAAACTCTTTAATTTTTGTTTGTTTTAAATTCAAATTAGTCTTCCAGTTGCAAATTCCCTGGCTCTAGGAGGAAAGTAGCTGTTGATGGGAAATGATTGCACAGAATATGCTTTATGATCTGCAAAAACACAGATCCTATGTTTTTCATTTTGCAAGTAGTATCCAGATATTACTGCTGTGTGCCTTATACATGTGTGTAATAATTATTGGAATAAGACTCTGGATTCAATGAATAAGGTGTAGAACTATTAGTATCTCTATATACAACAACCCAAAGAGTCTTAAATCTCCTCTAATGGCTGTACAAACATACAAAGGTCCTGAGTGCCAAAGGGAACCAGCATTTGAAAAGTCACTGCAAAAGAAACAATTGCACAGAGCTCCCCTCTGAAATTTCTCTGAGGTGTCAACCCAATAAAGTTCATCCAGATACTGACGACAAAACTATATCGTGCAGGCAATCATGACAAAAATCTATGGTACAGCAAATAGGATCAGCAAGACATTTTCATTGGTTTGTGTATTAGAAAAAAAGTTTTACAAAAAAGTTGTAAAATTTGCATCTGATGAAGTGAGTGGTAGCTCACGAAAGCTTATGCTCAAATAAATTTGTTAGTCTAAGGTGCTACAGGTACTCCTTTTCTTTTTGCGGATACAGACTAACACAGCTGCTACACTGAAAAAAGAATTGTACAATTTAGTATAAACAGTTTCTCTCAGAGAGAACCGTTTTGTCTGGGTTACAACATTTCTGTGAAACAGAAAGCCACATAAACACTACAGCACTGTGGTAACTAAAAATCCAGAAATTACTAAGGGCATGTCTTCACTACGTGGTAGTTGCAGCACCAGAGCTGGGAGAGAGTTCTACCTGTGCTATAAGAAAAAAAACACCTCCAGAATACCTGCTCCCAGCGCTGGTGCACTGTCTACATTGGCACTTTACAGCCAGTGCTCGGGGGGGGGGGGGGGGGGGGGGGGGGGGGTGTTCTTTCACACCCCTGAGCAAGAAAGTTGCAGCGCTGTAAAGTGCCAATGGAGACAAGCCCTAAGTCATTTACTTTTAGTGCTTCTGTCTGGGTAATGAAAAATTATATCGACTATATTCTTCTATAATCCTTTACTTACTTCCCTATGAAATATTCTAGTTCAGAATCTCAGAAAATAGGCATCAATAAAAGTCATAAGAAATACTGTTCAGCAACATACAAGCTAAAAACAAAACATTTCAAGTTAAGTAGTTAATGCAGTTTACAAGGTCATTTTCTGAGTTTATTTTATTCAGGCAGATAATGTGAAACTGTAAAAAACCACCACACTGGATTTATATTCTAAGTTAAAAAATTTCACAAGCATTTCTGTACCAGCATTTAACTAGAATTGGGTAAGGTTTCTACTTTAATATGATCAAAGTTCCAAGGTTACAGTATTGGTACTGTCTGTATAATAAAAGCATACGTAGCATAATAAGTGGTACCGGTATTAGCATATATATTTAACATTGCCTGACATTTTCCATTATAAGACCCTATTTCAGTTGCTTATAACTTTGCCAAACTTGAATCATTTGGACTGAAACTTCATGCTTACTGTTTTAGGTTTATGTCTTTTTCAAAAAGTTTAAGCCAAATTGGTTCAGCTGTTTCTCAGAAAGATGAACAGTTTAGTCCATGTTAAAAATTTTATAACTGTTTCATTGAGAAGCTCAAGCACACCCTCTTCAGAACCTGGAATTAAACCCATTATTCCTGAGTCAACATTCCTTTGCTGCCATCCCTGTCTAGTGGCAGGTCAACAGAAGATAACCTTCTACCACTACTGCTACTGTTAGTTCAAGTAGGGAGGTCTATGCATGGGAACTGAAGAGCCCAACCCTACTTACGAGGAGGGGAGTAGTCAATATTACTCCACATGATGGAATTTTTATCTTTTTGGATTTTAAGTTTTCAGGAAACCTGGTAAATTATATAGTATATAAATTATAAAAAAAAACTGTCAAAAGAATGTTACGGTTGCACAGTCAAGTATTCGAAATTAGGAAGAGAGAGAATATTAAGGTTGCCAGCCAATGCAACCTTATTTCAGCCCTCTTGTGGATATGCATTTAATACAGTCTTTAATTACATGATCACATAGTATTTTTTCCCACAGGACCACTGCCTCAATCAGTGCACATGATGGACGGTGCTCTGGGAATAAGTGTTGTGTAGTGAATGAGGCGGTTGTCTGTAGGACCCCTGCCTCATTTCTGTCACAGAAATTGGAAGGTGTGTAATGAATGAGACAGGGAATTGCAGGAAGAAAAAGGATGGTCTTGCAGTTAAGGCAGCTGTATGCCACTCTAGAGAGTTGGATTCTGTTTCTGCCTCCCCCAGTACCATATAGAAACTCTGTGGCAAAGTCACTAACCAAAATTTTCACTGGTGACCACTATGTGCTCGTTGGGTAACCCATCAGAGACACGTGGGGTTTGACTTGTGAGTGATCCACACTTCTACAACTGAGATTAATGAGAGTTGTGCTCTGAATGTAGAGAGTGTTTTAAATTGCTAAATACTCCGAAAAAAAATCAGGCCCACAGCTTCTCAAACTGGGCTCCCAAAATTAGTTGGCACTTCTGGATTTAATCTCTCTGCCTCAGCTCCTCATGCGTGAAATAGTGATACCACCACCCAGTCACCACAGTGGCCTCATGAAGATAAGTTCATTAATGTCTGTAAACAACCAAGATACTACTATGAGAGCACCACAGTAAAGCCCATGAGGAAGTTAAATCTTTATTCAGTGCAGGGTTTGGATGGTGTACAATAAATAAGGAATGGGGCCACACATTGAATGATGAGGATAAAAGAAATATTGAATAGCTACCCATTTGGTGAGCACTGTCCATCTTGTGCACTGAATGAAGTAGCCCTGTGGAAACAATAGTATGTGATCATGTAATTAAAGACTATCATAACGCATATGCAGAAGGGGGCTGAATTAAAATGGCAAGAGTAGTCTTAATTCTGGCATTTCCTATCTTTTGAGCATTTGACTTTGCAAACTTATGTTCTTTTCATGTGTTTTTTTTTTTTGATGCAATAGTATTTTAAAAGCTATAAAAAATGTCAGTCCCTTACATCAACAGAAAGCCCTTTGTTCATATTTTCCAATACAGATTTCTCAATGGAAGAAATACCAAAGACACCACTAAACATTAGACTAGTTATTTGATAATCCTGGAAAGAAAACAAACAACTGTGTGCGTACGTGCGTGCGTGACCCCAAGCTAATAGTGATATAAAGGGACAATCTAAAATTTTCAGATCTGGGTACTCTAAGTTTGTCCTAAAACCATAGTTAGGCACCTATATAAAGTAGTGCTGAGCTCCCATAAACCCCAATGAAGTAAGTGGGAGCTGCATATGCACCACACCTTTGAAAAGTGAGGCCATTTATTTTAGGTGCCACATTTTATGCACTTGTTTTGAAAATTTTGGCTCTCCTCCAAATATTCTTGAAACTGTATTAAAAAAAGGTAGTTTCAAAAAGACACTCATGATACATTGCTCACCCTCTTCCTCTTTAGTTTCTTTGTTACTGGTTGGGAAGCATACAGATACGCAAGCATGTAGAATATTACGATTTCCATCACATCTGTGGCTAAGGAAAGTCTGCAGCATCTGTAGATTCTGATCCAAGACAACAGCTTGTTCAAGATTCATCAGGTATTGTCTGCAGGCCTCATAGTCACATCGGAGAATATGCTGCATTAAAGTCTGTTTCTGTGCTCAGAAAAAGGAAGAAAGACTTTAATAAAATGAAACAAAAAATTTAGACAGAAACAATTCTAGATACTTCTGGCTTCGCATTGAAAAATGAACATGCAAAACTTAAGTCTAAGATGTTCACTAGTAACACAGGAAATGTTGAATACAAATATACCAGAAGAACTTTTTTTTTTAAATGTTATCTCAACATCATCTCATATCGAGTCTGACTGTCATTTCTACTATAACCAAATAATAAAAGGAAATTAAAGAAAAAGGACATGCTGAAATACCAAGCATCTGTCAAACCTTCAAAAGCTTGGCTCTTGGCATCATACCTGGTTATATCAATTCAAAAGATAAAGGATTTCTATGATTCATGACTATGTAATAGAGCAAAATGGTAGGACTCAAGGAACACAGCAAGTGGTCTGTATAAACTGGCTTTTATAGGGTTTTCTCTTAATGATTGGTAGAACTGGGATGGAAAGGTTGAAATTGTCTGGGTGACCCCTTTTCCTCCTACAGATGTGGAGTACCCCAATGCGAGACTCAATATAGGTCTAGTACAGGGGTCAGCAACCTTTCAGAAGTGGTGTGCTGAGTCTTCATTTATTCACTTTAATTTAACGTTTCGCGTGCCAGTAATGCATTTTAACGTTTTTAGAAGGTCTCTCACTATAAGTCTATATATTATATAACTAAACTATTGTTATATACAAAGTAAACGAGGTTTTCAAAATGTTTAAGAAGCTTCCTTTAAAATTAAATTAAAATGCTGATCTTACGCCGCCGGCCAGATCAGGCCGCTGCCAGCCTGGGGTTCCGTTCACCTAGGCTGGCAGCAGGCTGAGCGGGGCCGGCGGCCAGGACCCCAGACCAGCAGTGGGCTGAGCGGCTCAGCCCGCTGCCGGTTTGGGGTTCCGTCCGCCAGCTCCTGCCAGCCAGGGTCCCGACTGCTGGCTCCACTCAGCCTGCTGCTGGTCTGGGATCCCGGCCCTGCCCACACAGAGTGGGTACCTACCTTCTCCCTGGTTCTAGCCCATTCTCCTCCTCTCTCTCTGCACTGAGCTGAGGGTGGGAGTGCACTGAGCACAGGGCTGTACGGTCTGGCCAGGAGCTAGAATGAGGGAGGGGACTCAGGGTTGGGGCAAGAGGTTTGGGTGTGGAGTGCTTATCTGGGAAGCTCCCATTTGGTGCGAGGGGTGCAGGTGGGAATGTGTGTGTGGGAGGTGGGATGGTGCAGAAGCTCCCGTTTGGTGCTCAGGGTGGGGGTGGGAATGTGGGTGGTACCAGAGTCAGGGCATGGGGTGTGGGGGGGGCTGGGAGCGTGTGAGGAGGGTGCAGGAGGTCAGGGCAGAGGGCTGGGAGCATATGTGGAGGGTGCTGGAGTCAGGGCTTGGGTCGTGGGGGGTGCAGGGGTCAGGGCAGGAGGCTGGGGTGTGACGGCGGTGCAGGGGTCAGGGCAGAGGGCTGGGAGTGTGCGTGGGGGGATGCAGGGGTCAGGGCAGGGGGTGTGGGCTAGGGTCCTGGGGTTGCTCCCAGCTCCCTGCCCAGAGCGGCTCACGGAAGGGGGCTGGAGGGGATATGCCCTGATTCCACCTCCTTTCCCCAAGGTCCCATCCCCACCTCTTCTCCGCTTCCTCCCCGGAGCAGCAAGCACGCTCCCTCGCAAGGGCCATCAGCTGATCAGTGGCAGGGAGGGAGAGGAGGAGGGGCAGGAATCCCGCAGGCTGGGGGAAGAGGGAGCTTGCGTGCCCTGCAGCAGCCGGTAGGACCAAGTTTCTTCACCCTGCCCCCGCGGGGCAGCGGAGAAGAACGGGTTGGGGCAGGCGGGATTTTTAATGGCATGCTGCTGCCTGCCAGGGTCCCGGCCTGGGTTTGGCAACGGGCTGAGCGGGGCCGGTGGCCGGGACCCCGGCAGGCAGCAGTGTGCCATTAAAAATCGGCTCGTGTGCCGTCTTTGGCACGCGTACCACAGGTTGCCAACCCCTGGTCTAGAATGATGTGCAGCAGTACAGCACACATGATAAATCCATTCTTTAGGAAATCTGCTAATATACCACACCAACCATTTAAGAGGAAGTAGTGGAGGTTCTTCCAGCATGTTTGGCATTTTGCATAAACTAGTGTACAATATATTGTATAATTATTTATACGGTGCTGTAGGCGTATATGGCACTCTACAGAGGATTCAAGCAAGAGGTCCTTCCCCAGAGATTTTATACGTCACAACAGTGGAGATTCACAAGAAATCACTCCTACAATTTCTCCTTTAACATTTCCTGCACTAGTTCAAATTACAGGCAAACTGTAGTGCCTTTACAGTAAGTGGCAAACTTCTGATCACTTGAGAAAACACATACATTCATAATAGAATAATACAATATTATGCAAGACACACTAGTCAATATTTTAAACTTTAGAAGTATAATCCCTAATAATTCTAACAATTATAAAAGAATAATTTAAAAATCTCATACTGGAGTTGTGTCAAAGACCTTTTGGTTTACTAAATAGTTGTGTTTGGTTTTCATGTTTATAAAAGATTACTTAATTTAAAATGACACCTAAGAGTAGAAATGCAATGGTAATTTAAAGAGTTAAATATCAAGATGCTTTAATTTACTGTTTTTAAAAAGCAGTTATTAAGATTACCACATAGTAATGAAGTAAGCAAAACACAGAACATTACCTCAACAGCCATGATGATGATAGCAGCTTTCTTTTTGATGGTTGAATTAGCAGGAAGATTTGTTAAGGAATGAACACCCATTCCAAGACTACTAATAGGTGGAAGATCAAGCCAGTCGGGATCCCTTATTCCACCCATGCAATCTTTTGCCATTGGATAGATAGTTCCATTTCCATCTCTAAGAATAACAGGAGATTCCTACATAAAAATAAATTAACACCAGATCACCATTTTGCAAAATCATAATATGTATTTCTACATTTAAATCCCTCCTAAAGACTCACTTCTGTTATGCTGCCTACAGGAAATCTAGTTGATTTGAAATTCATAACCTCTTCTTAGATTGAGCTCCTTGGGACAAGAACCACCCCTTCTTGAATGACTGGGAAGGGCCTAGCACAAGTAAGTGTCAATTTACTTTAAAAATGAAACCTCAATTAAAATGAAATATGTATCAATCCTAACAATACCTGGATCTTTGACACCATAATTTATTGAAAAATACTTACAAACCTGAATGGAAATTTCAGGTTTCCATTTCAGGTTTCTGAATTCTATAAATTTTCAATGCCTTTGACAATAAATTTTCTTACATATCTTTACTAAAGATGTGGATTATACAAAAGCTTGCAGAAATCACTGAATATTATTTTTTCTGTTTCTTCTTCTAAACACCTATGTATGCCTGCAGATCCATTATTCACTTAAGTCACCTAAGCAAGTCATGGACTGCCTACACTACATAGAAAAAATATCAATATTGCTGTGTGTGATATATTTTCTCTATAGCCTTTATATAATAATCTGCATTAAGAAATAATCGATATGCAGTTAAAGATGGCCCCCTTACATATTCATTACAATACTGAGTTAAGTCTGTTATTCAACCTTAAATTTGGGATTACCTGACTTGTGTATTTAGCCAGGCAAATTCTACACTGATTTAACATACTTTTGACCCGTAGTTTCTATTATTTTAAAAGGGGGAGGGGAATGACAAACTTAAAAGAAGCAGATTAACATCACAGGATTTAGAAACTCTGATTTGCAAAATATTGCAAACAAAGCATGCAAGTCCACAGCCAGCCCTATTTGTCTTTACACCAACATTGGAACCTGATCAACCTTGATGCCACAGGAACCCAAAGAGGAGGCTCCATTTAATAAGACTGTGGGTCTGAGAAACATTCAAGAAGTTTCAGTCTTCTGGAAGTGCTTCCAGGAGACTTAGTAGTTCAGAATGCTCCTAAGAGAGGATGTGCTGCACAGCCATGTGTCAGTGATCACGTGTTCATTAAGCTCCTTATAGACACATGCACTTCACATCCTATTAGACAGATGCTTAACAAGCTTAACACACTGAGCATGAAATAGTTTTTGCTATTTTCAAATGTTCAGAAATGGGTCAGATGAAAATCTACTTTCCTCCTGAACAAAGCCATATCTGCTGTTCACTGAAGTCTTCACTGAAGCAGTGGCTACTTCCTCTGTAATAAAAATACTTTGCGCCTTCCATCCAAGGATTTAAAAGTTCTGATATGTGATTTTCAGACATGCTTAAAAGTGTTTAAGTGCCTAACTTTCAATGAAAGTCAAGGGAGTTGGATGCCTAGCTCCCTTAAACCATTTAAAAATCCCAGCTCTTCCAAACCTTAAACGAGTTTTAGAAAAGTAAGCAGCATTTCCATTTTACAGGTTAGGAAAACTAAAGCACTTTAAACGACTAAATTCTAACAGGGAAATTAACAAGAGAACCCAAACAAACCTGTCCAGCTGTAAAAATGGCAACGCTTCTCTCATTCTGACCCAGGAAAGCAATGCTGCTAGTGGGGAAGTTATTTTCTTGCTCAGCTTTCCCTGTAGCAAGGTCAAATATGCAGTATCGAACCCAGTTCCCAGTCTTCAGGACAGCATGCACTCCTTCATGGGTACATGAACAAGAAAGAAAAAAATTAAACATCTCTTGTTGATGGCGTTCTGTAATACAACAGAACACACATACAAACCATTGCATCTCTAATAATTTGTTAATCAACGCAGACAAGCATGCACCTTAATTTGACAGTTGAAATGTTTTCCACAAAGGGGAAAAAACACTTCTAAGAAGTGCAGCAGGGTAGTTTACAGAAAACACTTACCTTTTGAATCTACATTCACAGCTAGAATCTCTGTTTTTTCAGGAATACACAGCTTTTTAGGAGTCCTTTGGAAGCAGTCTGGAACTTTTGGAGTCCCGCCAGTTTTGACTACCTAAAAAACAAGAGCAAGATTTCAGTATGCAAACAGCATGAGGAAATTTCAAATTCCTGTTTTTTAATTTCTCCATCCAACATACCTGGAGTTCATCTATTCTGAGCAGCCTACAATCTTGGAGAAGGGAAGAAGGATCGGGATCTGAACCAGAGCTGCTCTGACAGTTTGCATTACTGGATGTGCCTGGAAATTTCACAGCAACATACGCACCGTCCACTTTTAGTACCTACAAGCAGAACATATTAAATATAATTGATGTATTACTAAAAACTTTGCGATAAAGCTGTAAAGTAGTTTTATGTACCCTGAACCTTTTTGTCAGAGCATAGAAGTTTGGTCTGAGACAGTAAGTCTTAACTCGGAAGCCCCTAGTTATTAGGGGCATTATTCTTCTGCAGTTACTGGGTTCCTGTGCACCTATTTGTTTAGATGGATTTCTTCATGCCTATCTCTAATCCAGTATTTGGAATGACTACGAAAAGGAGCCGCATGACAGTAACCGGTGAACAGAGTGGTCTTACTTATCTGCCCCAATCCAATCTCAAAAATAGTTTACTATTAAAACTCGAGTCTAAGAATGCAGCCACACGTACCCAGGAACATTTACACTACATGCATCTTTCCCCTTACAAAAGCAGTCGAAAGCCTCAGACACTTCTTCTGAAATTCTAAGTGGTACTTGCCCTTGAAGAGCTGCTCATTATATATGCATGACTGGTATGCTTGCCAAACAAGTTCCTCAGTTTAGCATTGCATTCATGAATCACCAAACTGCAAAGCCATCATGTCCCTTGGTCATTCCAGCTGCAGTCACCAGTCTCTCAAAAGTACAAGAGAAAAATAAGCAGAAAAAGTGTAACGTTCCTTTAACTTTTGAGGCTTCTAGGACGAATCAAGGTCCAATAACACTTTCACCTTTTGGCCAAACCAGGTGATGAGACCTGCCTTCAGATTTACTAAGGCCTTCACCTCAAGGAATAATGGTAACTCTGAAGCTTTTGCTAGCCTCTCAATTAAGTGAGATTGGTGCAGGTACCCTGCCTGCAAGGAAAGAAAAGAAGTATTTTGTTCACTAGTCAACTGCTGCACCCTCCTCTACTCTGATGGAGTTGTAAGGAGTAGGAGAGCTTCCCTCTAAATCTTCAGGGTAACAGAGACTCCTATGGACTCCCAATCTTTCCCCCAACCAGTTTCAGGCCACCAAGTGCTTTGATGGAAAAAGAATGCTTTAACACCCTGTATCAAGAGAGATGGCACCAACGATGGTGACAACGTAACCAGCAGTATTACAGGCACTGGTGCCAAAGCATAAGGCACACTCACCCAGAGATGGGAGTGAGCTTGATGCCCTATTCCGCGTCAATTAATACAGAGCGTATAGGATTGACAAGTTGTAAGAACGTGGTGTAAAGCCACAAACCTGGCCCTATCAAGAGAGAACATGTTCTAGACCAGAGTTTAGCTAGCAGGAACGGTAATAAAAGAATGATGTTGCATGGAGGACTCAAGCAGTTTGATCCAGGCATTCCAGGGAAAACTAGGCATAGGAAGTGTCGGTAAATAATCTACACTTGAAGGGAGGCTTCAGTGCCAGTTTCTCCAGCGATCTGTGCTGTAGATTGAGTGTTTGAGACCACAGTGAAGCCTTGGCATAACCACTGCTCTAACGTATGGGAGCTCACAAATGACTGTTTAAGTGTTGCTATGGAAGACTTCACTTGTGCCTCTTCTAAAAACAGATGGCTCTGTACAGTCTTAACTTCTATCAGGAGCACGGAGAGCTATGAGGCCATCTTCCATGTTTCCTTCTTTCCCATCTTCAAGACTTACATAACCTGCTACAGGGGAAAAAGTTGGCATTCTCCCCAGCATCTAACAGATCAACACATCTTCCTAAAACAAATCTGCTCTAGACTTCTTTTGATCACACTTCAGTCACCATTGAAAGCAACTGAGCTGCTTTTTATATAGTCAGTAAAAAAGAAATATTGACAGAATAAGAAAAATGCAGTGACCCTAAAAGGAAACGGTTTTTTAAAGGAGAAGCACCAAAACTGAAAATCTTTATTTAGAAAGAAACTAATGGTCATTCAGAGTTGATTTAGGAAAACCAGGGAAAACCTTCATTCAAGAAGATTTGGGAGAGAAGGGATTAGAAGCGAGCTCCTGAAAAAAAGACCACTATGGTAGCTCCTTCATTGACAAATGCTACAGTAGTTATTGGCTTTTATGTGTGTCAGACTAGTCAGGATAGACCACCCACTGACGAATCAAGCAGTCAACTGCGAAGTAAAAACTAGATGCTCTGATCCCAGTTATACAGAGAACACAGACTCAAGAGTTTGGATCTATTATATACTTGCCTTTAGAAAAAGATTAGTTGACCAGTAAACAACAGCAAAATTTTTCTTAAAACTAGTCAAGTAGCTCAGACTCATTTTTATTCCCAGTTTATTTTAGTCTCAGTTCAATGAAAGAAGCTCACTACTAAGCCCTGGTATTTTATTCTTTTTAATAAAAATACCTGACTTAGAAATCTCTTTCAGAAACAGAATTGTTTGCTAGACATTCCACACTGCTAGTGCAGCTTCTCACAATTTGTGCAAATTCCATCAAAAATACAATATTCACTTTACAATTTTAGTAACAGAATATATGCATATATTGTACACAGTCGTACATTCAGTAAGAGTTAGCCTCTAGGAGTTGTCATTAAATAGACAAAACTTATTTAGAACAAAAAGACAAGCAGATATGGGGGGGGGAAAATGGGAAAGAATAGGATTGAGTCCATTCCAAAACTGGGCAGGTCATCTTGTCTTTTTGACATCTGATAACTGTTTGCAATTTGGAAGTCTGTATGCATCTAAAAATTAGGGATACATGCAATTTATAAACCTAAAATAGGAGGACCCAAATCCTCTTTCCATTCACTAAAGAGTTAAAAAAGGTTAAACAATTACCAAGACTACTGTTGCAAGATGAACAAGCCTGACTATTGTGGAGGCTTGCAAGACAGAAGCATAATGAACAGTATTTTTCAAGTGGATATTAACAGTGTCCCCAACTTGTTCTACGCAACTTCATGGGCAGAAAGACGCTAAGCAATCTGAATCAGTAAGGTTGCAACATGTATTTCTCTGCCCTCTTTCACTGGACATTACAAGTGCATGTCTATTTTTGCATGCTGGGTTCTGGAAGCTACTGTTTATCTAAATCTTTATTTTGTTATCTATTTTTATACTACTGCTTGCAACTTAAAATTGGCTGACATTTACATTGTATTGTACATTTTACAGTGCTATATAAATATACAGGTAGTAATGTTTCCCTACCTTAAAGAATTTACAATCTAAGAGATATAAATGGCTATTAAAACAGTACCATAAATGAGTATTGTGCGTAAAACACATTCCTGGCCATCAAGAGTTCACATTCTAAAATAAGTCAACTCGATATCTCACGATTAGAAAAACGAGGGCAAAAGGATGGACATGAATAACAGCAGTACAACTGTGTGATTGTTTTGTTTGGTAATACAAGAATTGGAGACAGAATTATTTTTTCCAAACTGTTCATTCATGCCTGATACCATTTCTTGGAAGAGAGGAATAGGTTTTGTAGGCTTCATTTCTGTTCAGACAAAGGAGAGTCTGCAGAGATTACTGGAGAAGGAGGGAAGCATTCTTGAAAGCAGTGGGATTGGTGGGTTGGGTAAAGATCAGCTGGACTTGTCCCTTTCTTTTTCATAGCTTGAACATTTTAGTTTTACTTTTAAAAACATTGTTTGCATTATTATGGTGCCATCTAGCCTTCTATATTTAAAAAAAATCAGCAAAGGTGACTGAGTTGTCTGATGGATGGGCCTCCTTACTAGCAATTGTGGACATGTGTAAGTTGTAAAAATTTACAGGCAGAAAGATTGCTATATTTGCACATCACAAAAACAGTGTGCACAAAACAAATTCAACCTCATTTATTTTATTTGTATTACAGTGGCATCTAGAGGTCTCACCCCAGATTTAGCACTATTGTGCCAGGTACTGTACACAGACACAGTGAGAAACCGTCCCTGCCCTGAAGAGCTTACAATCTAAACGGAAGAGACGGACAAAAGGCAAAGAGATTAAATGGCTTTTGCAAAGTCACAGACCACATCAGTAGCAGAAATAGTAACAGAATCCAAGTATCCTGATTCCCAGTCCAGTGCCCTATCCACTAGAACACACAGTCTCCCCAAGAGACACCTGAAAATGCTTTCGGGTGTTCTTACACAAATAACTCAATCCTCCCGTATGCAGCAATAATCCATACGAGAAAGTGGAAATTCATCATGGGATCTTCCCCTTTCAGAAAGGGAAACAGTGAAAGTTTCTGCAGTTCACTACAAATTGTGCCGGCTTTTCCGCAAGTTTAGAGAATACAGCGGAAAAATGCCCAACTGACCTCATCCCTCCTAACTAATTTCACAAAGCCAGAACCAAAGGAGTGTTGGAAACAAAGGGCAGTGCAGTGTAGAGACAGTACCTCCCTCTTCGGCACTCCTGATCCTGCGCAAGATCTCTGAAGGCAGGTTCACCTTCACATGTGGGTACAGACAGGAGCTTGGGGTCCTGAGATATATAGGACCAGACAAACTGCTGTTCTTAAATAAAGTAAAATGTCCTGCTGGCACCATTTAGTAAAAAATGAAATAAGATTATTCCCCAGTTTCCAGTAAACATGTCAGTTTATTTCTACTCTGAATCTTGTTCTTGTTTGTTTTCCGGGGTCCCATTTTATCAACAGATTTGTTCAAGCAAATTTTCAGGTGATGTGGTCTCAAAAATATAGTTTATTTGACCCACCAGGATTTTGCTGGACAGACCAGGGGGCTAAATTCCTTCCATTATAAGAACTTTTGAGCAAGGCCAAATCTTTGTGCTTTTCTTGCAATGCTAGGCTTGAATCAAGTCCAGAGAAAAATCAAAGATTACTTCTTTCACAGTCAGTGTCTTGGACTCAGAGTGTGTTTGCAGTTGATGAGCATCATTGATTGTGTTAAGAACAAATGTTAAAATATGACAAAAGTTGTGCTGGGAAGAAGCACAGCAAACAATACTCCCATCTGTCCCCAGAACTGGGTCACTTTACAGCCAAAGTAAAACCAACTGAACAGTCAGCCAATCGAAAGGAAAGGTTGTTTCACAACAATTAAAAGGAAAGCAATCAGAATTCATTTTAAACAAACCTTGCCAACAGGAACATTCTTAACATCTTCTACAAACACGACTTCCCGAAGAGACCACTGCTCTTCATTCACTTTCTCTTCTTCTTTCGGCGCAGGAGTAGACCGTCGTCGTTCTTAAACGACAACAAAATAATAAGTACCAAAAAACCTGCAACTTGAAATATTTCATCTAAATATAGCAGAGATCTTACTTTATGCCTAACACACACACTTTGCAGAAGTGTACCTTTACTCAAACCAAAATTTAAATCAGAAGTAAAATTTAGTTTGATTCTAACACTGAAGTCAGGGTAGCATGACAGAATTTCTCAATGTCACTTAAATGTTTTGCCAATAAATCTGTACCAAACAGTAAAGCTGTTCCATATCAACAAAAAGAAACTAAAAAAAAGTCTATTAAAGCTATGACTTCCTTAGTCATGTTAATTCATTCCTAGCCATGTTTGTTTATTCCATATGTTAAAGATTCAGAGTATTAAAGTACCAAATGTTCTTGTAATGTTACGGTAATTACGATAAAGGACCTAAAAAGCTGAAGTTGTCTGAATTAAGGATCTTATGCTATGTTAAATATGCTGCATTAATTATGACATCCTTGCAAAACTCTGCCAACTAGCCCAGGGCAATATTTGACAGATGAATAAAACAGTATTACTGTGGTAAAGGTCATAGAACACATTTTGGACCTGGGTTGCAATGTATTCATGGCAGTCTTATAACTTTGTTTTAAAGATAAACATCTGAAGAGCAATGTTAAGATGCACATTTGTATTCTTGTTAATAGGGTAACATGGCTGAGTTAACATTAGTATGAGGCCCTTTGCTTCCTTACTTGTAAGAGTTCATATTAACCAACAATACATGAACATATGATTTCATATGTTTTTAAATAAAGAAACAGGAAAGGTTCATAAACTCCACACATTTATAGCCCTGCACTTACAGATTTAAAATTCCACACAAATGTATAAGCACAGGGCTGAAAACATGGGGTCTTTTAATAGCTGGAACATAACTATGTAAACACAAAGATTTTAGTGCTTAAACTTTTCTATGAAGAAAGATTAAACAGACAGCTATTTTAAGTCAAAAAAACAGTTGCTGCATTCAAAACTGATCTATAAAAGTTTTCTATTTTGAAAGCTTTCTATTTAGATATTGGCTATAACAAAATTAGTATTGTACGTCAGAACCTAAAGTTCTCTAATCTAGGTAATTATGTGACCCTTCAGTACACTCTATGTGCATAACTGGAGGGACGGGGTCAAAATGAGAAAGTTGTTGAAATTATAGTATCACACTAAGAAACCATTATGGCTATACTGATTAAAAGTCACAAAGGTGGTAAGGTAGGGACAAGCGCTTTTGAGTTTTTAATGTGGTATATTTGGTATTCTGAGAACTGTTGATGCAAGTAGAAAACAGTTTTATAGCATATGTGCAATACTGAACTTCTAAATTTTTAAAACTGTTACTTTGGGTATGTGCAATAAGAGTGGAAGAAGGTCCTCAGTGGAAGACTATCCAATTGGAAGCTTGCTCTAGTTAAGCTGCCTGAGCAAAATACATAGAAATGTTTTAAAATAATCTGGAAGTGCATAAGGTATATTTCTGCTACCCTTGCACACTTCAAAAACTGAAGAATGGATTTTGCTCAATTTTTCAAAACCAGTTCAATTCTAGATTGAAACCAAGCACGGAGAATTTAATTCCAGGAAGTTCTAAACATACAAAAATAGTTATACAGGGACTTCCGTTATAACCAACTACAGTGTTTCTACCAATGAGCATCATATATTTATTGACTTTTGTATAAATCTACAAGCTCCATGACTGAAATTTTTCTATATTTACTTTAAGATACCCAGCACTAAACTCCCACTGTTATTCTAATAAATTCTACATTAGAAGAACACTGGCAAATCTGAACTTTCAGCATCCATGGATTAAAGACTACTGTGACTTTTTTTTTAAATTAAAGTGAACTGCAGTTAGGGTAGAAGAGCCGGAATGCATTTTGCCAGTCAGAAAGTTACATTTTCAAAGATTTCTGTTAACTACACTATTCATAAGACATCTCCCATTTACTGATTTTAAATTACTTGTAAAGTGCACTCTTCAGTGCTAGAGATAAATTAAAACAAACACATTGCGATTGACTTAGTGTAACCGTGATATATTACAGTTATATAGACAGGTTTCAGAGTAGCAGCCGTGTTAGTCTGTATTCACAAAAAGAAAAGGAGTACTTGTGGCACCTTAGAGACTAACCAATTTATTTGAGCATAAGCTTTTGTGAGCTATGCATCCGATGAAGTGAGCTGTAGCTCACGAAAGCTTATGCTCAAATAAATTTGTTAGTCTCTAAGGTGCCACAAGTACTCCTTTTCTTTTTAGTTATATAGACAGTACACTATTAAAGTAAAACTTACTGTATGGCATTGATGCGCTGCTTGCGATTGAAGATGCATCACTACACGTAGAAGCTGGGGATGGCGGTGGACCCATTTCAGTTTTCACTGGTTCCTGTTTGCTTTCAGGCCTAGGATTTAAGAATTATATTTATGAAAAAAACATTACCAGAATGAAAAGTCTATTTCAAGGTTTGGACAAACAGTTTCTTGGGCTTGTTTTGCTGAACAAAAAGCTAATCTAGCCAAGCATTTCACACTGTAATTTGTGTAAGAGATAAAAATACTTTTCTTTTTGCAAACACTTAAACAGATTTCTTAATTTAGAATGAAACAGTAAAAATCCTAATATAAATCTATATTTCTATGCTTTTAAACATATCCCATTATAGAGCTACTAGGATAAAGTTATGTCTAGATGATGCTATGTTCCTTACTCAAGGTCTGGCTGAATAATTGTTCTCAATGGAGAGTTGAAATCCCACATTTGGAATGTTAAAACATGCCCAAATGTGAACTAACTTGGTAGGATAGGGTGGGAAGACGAGAAAGGTGTTTATTTATTAAAGTGACCTATAACTCAAAATAAGTTGTAAGAAAAGTGACAAACTAACACAGGGGTCTCAAACATGCGGCCCGCGGGCCGCATGCCAGCTCCCCGTGGCACCCCCGCCTCCCCCGAGAGCGGCTCCAGGCCGGCACGCATCACAGGTAGGGCAGGCTCCCTCCCTGCCTGCCCTGCCCCCGTGCCGCTCTGGAAAGTGGCCGGGACCTGGGGGTGGGGAGGTGGGAGGAGACAGGGGTCTGTGTGTTGCCCTGGCCGCTCCTCCAGGTACCTCCCTCGAAGCTCCCATTGGCCGGGAACAGGGAACCGCGGCCAGTGGGAGCTTCAGGGGAGGTGCCTGGAGGAGCGGCCCGGGCAACACACAGACTGAGGTCCCGGCAGCTTCCCTGAGCGGCGCGGGGGCAGGGCAGGCAGGGAGGGAGCCTGCCCTGCCCCCGGTGCGTGCCGGGCTGGACCCACCCCCAGAACCCTTCCTGCAGCAGAAAACCCTGCACGCCGACCCCCTGCCACACCCTGCACCCCCTGCCACACCCCACACCCACCCTGCACCCCAACCCCCTGCCCTGAGCCCCCTGACGCACCCTGCGCACCTCCTGAACCCCCTGGAGGCAGGGAGGGGGCGGAGTTAGGGTGGGAATGGGGACAGGGAAGGGGTGGGAAGAGGCGGGGCAAGGCCAGGACCTCACAGAAGGGGTGGAGTGGGGGCAGGGCAGCAGAGGGGGTGGTCAGTGATGCAGCCCTTGGGCCAATGTACTATTCCTCATGTGGCCCTCGTGGTCATTTGCGTTTGAGACCCCTGAACTAACAGAAACAGTTTGCTCTTAAGAGTACGTGAAAATTTTCAGGCCAAATCAATTTTTTTCAAATCAGAGTTATCAGTGGGCTAACAGGACTTTTTAATGGAAGCTGGATGCAACCCTAACTTTGGAGAGAGTACCTAACACAGCTTTTCACAATATAATGAGTACCAAGACTGAAGCAATTTCCAGCTTACTAAAATACATAATTGTTCAAGTAAAGTTTTACTACCACTATGAAACAACACAGCAGACAAAAAAGAGTCTCAGTCTTCACATAACACTCCTGTTGTTTAAATGTCCATAGTTTCAAACACTTGTGGTGACATCTTGATTGCAATTAAAACGTCTGCACATTTAGGTAATTTGAAAATGCAGGCTTTACCAGTAAATCCGAGTCTCATTCTGAGCTGGAATAATAAAAAAAAAAAAAACACACTCCAGATTTCGCTCAACCCCATACTCCTTATCTAAGGTCTGACCACTTCCAAATGTTTTCCTTTATATTTTGGCATCACCAATTCAAAGCTCTCTCAAGTAAAATATTCAACAACTTATTTAGCTGATAAAGTAACTGAATCACCCCTTTTGGATTGTTTTTTTCTTCCCCCCCAATTGTGTGATGTCAAGTTATAACAAGATGTCATAAGCTAGCAACCATGTTCTGTTAAAAAATATCAATAGTTTACCTAATTAAAAATCTCCTGCTATAATATACAGTACATAAGAGCATCATTTATTGCTCTAGCCAAACAATAATACCAGCTGGAAATGACATTCAGCCAAAAGCAAATAAAAGCTAAAGCAATAAATATGGTCACATGTATTAAACAATCTCATATAATACATCAGTAATTCAGTAACACAAACCAAAAGCAATACAGTCAAGTCAGCTACCACCTCTCAAAACAGGGTATCAGCAAGACATTTTTCTTTCAAATTGTGTTAACTTGCTATTTGCTATCCAAAATTATAGAATAAGTACTGAAGATCTACGTACTTTTAATTGCAACAGATGTGGTGCAATTTCAGTCCCTCACCAATAATAATTAAAAGCTATTATTCCAATTTGGGAAAGTAAATATATTCTAAAAAAATATTTTTTTTTTTCTCTAAAACATAAAAAAAAGTGGACTAATGCCCTCTGGAAACTATGAGGACTTTACCTTGAATGTTCTTGCTTATTTTACTGCTGTGATTTTCAACCTTTTGTCATTTGCAAACCGCTAAAAAAGAAGTTTCAAATGGAGAAGTGAACCCCTTTGGAAATCTTAGACAGTCTGCGAACCCTCAGGGGTCTGCAGGCCACAGGTTGAAAACCACTATTTTACTGAATTTCCCTAGAGATTACCTTCACTCTTTACATCTGAGCTATACTAGCGACCACTCTGAGGAGGAAATGACAGTCAAAAGCAGGAGGAGGACATGGGAAAGAGGAATGGTAGTGGAAACATCTGACCCAGTATTAGGACAAAGGAAAAGGTAGTGTCCAATGCTGTGAGGAGTGGCCAGGGCACCAGTGACATCTGGCAGGTTATCAATTGATCTATCCAGGAGGAAGTAATGGCTGAGCTGGCCATTTGGTAGGTACCATAGGGAAGGAGAAAAGTGGCCTTAAATTTTTACTTGAAAGAAGTTATTTAGACAAAGCTGGATTTCTGATTGTTAGTGGACATTAGGGTAAATACATATTAGATGTCAACTTTCCAGAAAAGGGTCTGATTAAGAACCAAGGAAACACGCAAACATTTTAGCAACTCCAAACTTCTACAGCAAATGCACCAAGGCAAGCTCAAAACCTTATAAAAATGATACGTCCCTTAATTTTTGGAAATTTTCAAATAAGCACTATGAAGTTAAAAAATATATTAACATATTGATTTTCAAGTTGAGCAGGGTAAAGAGAAGAGACAAGCACAGTCAAATGACCCAACAGGTAAATAGGGCACTCTCTTCCACTCACGAATTCCAGAACAAAATTTACTGGCTGAACTAGACTGAAGCATAAATATGGTGCTCAGTAACCCTGTGGACTTTTAGTCAGGCTGCCTGATATTAACAACTCAGTTATCCCAATAGTCTGTTTTCCCCTCTCACATCAAGCAATCCTACTAATACCAGAGAACACTGGAATCACCAATAACTGCCCTATAAAAATCTCTTTTAGTGACCAATAGAGCTTTTTAATGGTTTAGTAGTTTCACCAAGTGACACTGTCATGCCTCTGTTTGCTTGCCTGCCTACCCTGATCCCCATCACTGATAATTCCTCCTTCAGATTCAGTTATCCTGAGATTCTTCACAAGACAGTCCTCTTTTTCATATGTCGCTCTGTTTCTAAACCCCATCAATTTAATGTTAAAGAGTACAGTAAAACCTGAGAGTTACAAACACCAGAGTTATGAACTGACCACCTAATTTGGAACCAGAAGTACACAATCAGGCAGCAGCAGACACACACACACACACGCAAATACAGTACAGTACTGTGTTAAACGTAAACTACTAAAAAATTGAAGGGAAAGCAGGCTTTTTCTTCTGCATAGTAAAGTTTCAAAGCTGTATTAAGTCCATGTTCAGTTGTAAACTTTTGAAAGAATCATAAAGTTTATTTAGAGTTAGGAACATTTCAGAGTTACAAACAACCTTCATTCCCAAGGTGTTCATAACGCAGAGGTTCTACTATATAAGTGGTTTGTGTCACTCACTCATTACCCCTAAAATAATCCATTTTACTGAGTAGTTATTTGCCAGGTAATCTCCATCAGTGATATCACGAAAGAGCTCACAGCAGCACGCTGCAGAATCTATGGGGTTTCTGTTTAATTTCATTAGAGTCTGCTAGAAACTTCATGTAAGCTTGATGCAAACTCGTGATTGCCAGTTTCAATTAATCGGTATCTCAATTAATATAGATATGAATGTTTAATTAATATTTTGCCAAACTAGTAAACTTTCACTCCAAAAATATATACAGATTCTTTTTAGTGCACTTACTTTGCCTCAGTAGTTTTGCTAGCTTTCTCCATGTTTTTCAAGCTCTCTGGTGATCGAAGCTGGAACCTACAGCTATCGTTCATATTCCAAACCGATTCCATTAAGACACCCACTTTAGGAATTCCAGCGCTAATTGAAAAAGCCACGGCTCCAGCATGATAAAGGGGATTATTTCTCAGGCATACCTACAGACAAGAGTTAGAAACAGCTGAATATTTCTATGTAAGATCGGACAAAAAATAATATTAATTCAGATAAGAGCACAAGAAAACATTGAATATACACATATCTCTGTGAAAATGTCTCATTTCCTCAGCAATTAGAAAGGGAAAACTTTAGGGGAGGATTCAGAGTAGCAGCCATGTTAGTCTATATTCGCAAAAAGAAAAGGAGTACTTGTGGCACCTTAGAGACTAACCAATTTATTTGAGCATAAGCTTTCGTGAGCTACAGCTCACTTCTGAGCTGTAGCTCACGAAAGCTTATGCTCAAATAAATTGGTTAGTCTCTAAGGTGCCACAAGTACTCCTTTTCTTTTTAGGGGAGGACACAATAGGTACAGATGCAACCAGCAGCTGCCAGTTGCAAAATGGCCATTTCAAATATGACTTTATCAAGCAACTACAACCTTAAAGGGCCAGGCTCAGAAAAGAATGCTAGGTAAAAATGTTCCTAGAAAAGTGCCACCCTCCCCTGGGGAGTCAATAAGGACAAGCAGCAGCTCCTTGGAAAGAGGCTGTTCTGGCAGTGTGACTAGAACCATTATTATAATCCCATGGCATGTGATGCTGAGCCTCTTAGGTTGTTTTCAGACCTTTTCAGGACCCAATCTGGCAAATGCTTATATGAGTAACCTAAGCATTTGCCAGATCAGAGCCTAATACTCGAATGACTTATAAAGCAGTATTCTCAATAGAGTACATCAAGTGTTTAGTCCTACAGCGCATAATACATTCTTTACTACTTTTTAAAGCAATTCAAACTGAATTATGGACAAATAACTACCCCTTGGGCAAAGCTCATGTACACAGATTTTAAGGAGATAAAACAGTTGTAGATTAAACTACCTCATCTGTATTTTTGTTCTATATTTCTAATGAATGTGTAGAGTGCAATTAGTTCAAATAATTTAAAAAAACAAAAAAAGTTACCTACCGTTCATAACTGTTCTTCAAGATGTGTTGCTCATGTCCATTCCATTCTCGGTGTGCGCACACCTACGTGCAGTTAGAGACTTCTGCCTTATTGGTATCCGTAGCCCTTAAGTGCCGCGCTCATGCGCCAGTATATTAGGTGCTGACGACCCTATACCCTCTCAGTTCCTTCTTGCCAGCAACTCTGACAGAGGGGCAGGTAACGGAATGGACATGAGCAACACATCTCCAAGAACAACAGTTATGAAAAGTAGGAAATCATTTTTCTTCAAGTGCTTGCTTATGTCAATTCCATTCTAGAGGACACACAAGCAGAATCCTCCGAGGTGGGCTTGGAGTTCACGGACTTGTGGCTTGCAACATTGCTCCACCGAAACCAGCATTGTTCCGGGCCAGCTGCATAAGCGTGTAATGAAATGTTAACATGTGTATGGACGACCAGGTGGCCGCCTTACAGATGTCCTGGATAGGCACTTGGGCTAAGAAAGCTGCCAAAGAGGCTTGCGCTCTGGTTGAATGGGAGGTCATGATCACCGGAGATGGCATCCTTGTATGATCGTAGCAGCAGCGAATGCAGGCAGTAATCCAAAAAGAAATTCTTTGAGCGGACACTGGACAACCTTTCATCCTGTCTGCCACCATGATGAACAATTGCACCAACTTGCGGAATGGCTTAGTCCTTTCAATGTAGAAGGCTAGCGCCCTCCCGACGTCTAGGGAATGCAACCTATGCTCCTCCTCCGACCTATGCGGATTTGGGAAAAAACAGGTAAGTAAATGTCCTGGCTCATATGAAACAGACCACCTTAGGCAGGAAAGCCGGGTGCGGCTGCAGCTGGACCTTGTCTTTGTAAAAGACCGTATAGGGTGGTTCTAAGGTAAGAGCCCTAATCTCAGAGACCGGGCAGGCAGATGTTATTGCAACCAAGAATGCAACTTTCCATGAAATGGAAAGGAAAAGGAGACAGCAGGAAGCCAGAGGCTCGAAGGTGGGTCCCGTGAGCCGCAACAGCACAAGATTCAGGTCCCACGGAGGGACGGGGTCCCTGATGTGCGGGTAGAGGTGCTCGAGGCCTTTGACGAACGTGGTAGTCATGTCCTGGATGAAAACTGACCTACCTTAGAGCGGCGGATGGAAGGCTGAGAGAGTGGCCAAGTGGACCTTCATAGTTGAAAGGGACAGGCCGTGGAGCTTGAGATGCAAAAGGTAGTCCAAGACCAACTGCAGAGAGGCCCGCTTGTGCCGGATGCCTTTATCTAAGGTCCAACAAGCGAACTACTTTCATTTGGCCAGGTAGCTCGCTCTGGTGGAGGGCTTTCTGCTGCCCAACAGGACCTGCTGGACACCAGCCGAGCACTTCTGCTCCTCCGCATTTAACCATGCAGCAGTCAAGCCATAAGGTGCAGCGCTGCCAGGTTTGGATGCAGAAGACTGTCGTGGTTTTGTGACAGCACATCCAACTGGAGCGGTAGCCATAACAGAGCAGCCACCAAGAAGTCCAGCAGCATGCCAAACCAGTGTTGGCGCGATGAGGATTATCTTCACCCTGTCCTGCTTGATTTTCATGAGGACTCTGTGGATCAATGGAACTAGGGGGAAGGCGTACATTAGAGCACCCCAATTACAGGCACAGGAAAGCGTCCGACAGGAAGCCCCTGTCGAACCCCCGAAAGGAGCAGAAAACCTGGCATTTCCTGTTGTGCCTGGACGCAAACAGATCTACCTGGTGAGTACTCCACCTCTGGAAGATGCTGCTGACCGCTTCTAGAAGGAGAGACCGCTTCAGCAGGACCTTCTAGTCTCGCCATGGGTGATCTGCCAAGGCGATCCTGGCCCCAGCGAGGTGTGCAGCTATGAGATGGATGTTGTGTTGTACACAGAAGTCCCATAGCCTAAGGGATTCTTGGCAAAGGGTAGACGACCTGGCTCCATCTTGCTTATTGATATAGAACATAGCTGCTGTACTGTCCATCAGGACCTGGACCACCCTGCTCTTTAGCTGAGGTAGGAAGGCAGGCAGGCCAAGTGGACTGCTCTGAGCTCCCTGACATTGATGTGTAGGGAATGATCAAGACAGAACCAATGACTGTGCATGCTGAGATTGCCCAGGTGGGCTCCCCATCTCAGGTCTGAAGCAGCAGAGACTAGGGTAACCAACGGAGGGAGGGCCGCGAACGGAACTCCCTCCAACGCCAATGCAGCATTTTTCCACCATGCAAGTGACAACAGGATGTGGTCTGGGACCTTCACCACATGGTCTGTGCTGTGTCTGCTGGGGACATAGACTGACACCAGCCACGCCTGCAGCAGCCTGAGGTGGAGCCGTGCATGGCAGACCATGTAAGTACAGGCTGCCATGTGGCTCAACAACAGCAGGCACATATAAGCGCTGGTAAGAAGGTGGGCTTGCACACACAAGATCAGGTCTGCCATGGCCTGGGACTGGGTCTCAGGGAGGAAGGTCCTGGCCCGCGTAGAGTCAAGGACTGCTCCAATGAACTCTAAGTTGTGTGCTGGAACTAAGGTTGACTTTTTCTCATTTATTAACCGCTGCAGGTCGCGATTGGTGGAGCAAACTAGGTTGAGAGGACACTGCACCTGATCCCGGAATCAGCCCTTTATTAATTAACCAGTTTTCGAGATACAGATAAATTTGCACACCTCGGCGCCTCAGGTAAGGAGCCACTGACGCTATTCACTTTGTAAACGCTCTTGGAGCTGACAAGAGACCGAAGGGCAGTGCGTGATTGAAAATGGCAGTGGCCCAACACAAAACAGAGGGAATGCCTGTGCCCTGGGAAAATGAAAATATGAAAATACACATCCTTTAAGTCAAAGGCAGCATACCAGTCTCCAGGATCCTCAAAATGCCTGCTTCCAGCTTCCTTGGCCTCTGGAAGAACCAGGCTGGGCAGAGGAATAGGAAGACGAAGGGTACCGCCACTTAAACCCTTTGTCTCTGTCCTTCCTGTAGGAGCTGGACTGGGGGACACCTCAGGACCTAGACACAGGAGGCGGGAGATAGAATGGCTTTCTAACCTACTCAGGGGTTTGCAGGCCTAAGGAACAGAGGGTAGCACAGGAGTCTTTAAAGCTGTGGAGCTGTGCATCTGTCAGCTCCGAGAAGATCCCTGCTCCCTCAAATGGGAGGTCCTGAAGGGTAGTCTGCATTTCCTGCGACAGGCTGGAGGACTGCAACCAGGAGCTGCAGCTCATGACCACCACAGAGGCAACTACCCTGGCCGCCAACTCCATAGCATCCCAGACCATCTGGAGAGCGTCTCTCACCACTACCAAGGTGACACACTCCTGTGGAAGGCTCTCCTTGAACTTGCTGATGGAGTCCCACAGTTTGACACTGTACCTGCCTAGCAGGGCCTGAGTGTTAGACACCCAAAATTCCAGGCTGGCAATTGAAAAAATTTTGCTGCCAAACAAGTCCAGCGTCCTGGCATCTTTATTTTTCCGTGTGCCGCTCGCCTGGCCCTTTTGTTGATGGCAGACACGACCAGGGACCCTGCTGGAAGGTGGGCATACAGGTATTCAAATCCCTTTGCCGGGACATAGTACTTCTTTTCCGCCTTCTTGGAGGAAGGTGAAACAGAAGAGGGGGTCTCCAAAGCCTTAGGAATTTTCAGGACCCCTGGGTGGACGGGCAACGGGAGCCGGGCCAGGGTGGAGGAGAGTATGACATTAAAGAGGTCATCAGACTCCTACGCTAGGGGGAACAGTGCTGGGCAGATTCCGGTGCTGGCAGTGCGTTGCATGCCAATGCTGAAGTGCCGGGCATGGAGTCCGATCGAGCGGTCTCTGAGGCAGGACGAAGCGCAGCCTCCTTGAGGAGGACCCTCAAGTGGATATCCCGCTCTTTTTGAGTTTGAGGGCAAAAGTTTTTGCAGATCCTTCACTTATCCTTTCTGTGGGACTCCCTCAAACACCTCTTGTGGGGGTTGCTAATGGGCATTGGCCGGCTGCACGATGAGCATGGCTTAAAGCCTGGGGAATGGGGCATGCCCCACTCCGAGGTGAAGACCCCAAACGGGAATCTAACTCCTAAACTACTACTCTACCACTCAACTTAACGGTCTAACTATGTACCTATCAACTAAATACAAAGGAGACAGAACAATGGACTGTAAGAACCGCTAACATTCTTGCCATGCAAGACAAGGCACTCCAACCAAACATCATGGGCGGTAAGAAGGAACAGAGAGGGTGTAGGGTCAGCAGTGCCTCATATACAGATGCATGAACATGGCACTCAAGGGGGCGCCACAGCTAACCCTATGGATACCACTAAGGCAAAAGTCTCCGATGACTGTACACATGGGTGTGCACACACTTAGAATGGAATAGACAGGAGCAAGCACTCGAAGAACTGCTGTTCAGAGCTGGGTAGCAATGACTCCAATACACTATTACAGAGTTGTACACAGCTGTTAAGAAATGCAGGTAATCCCAACACCTGCCTACTCGGGTTTCAGAGAACAGTATAAAGGGGACCTTAGGCTTGGTCTACAAAGTTTTTGGATTGACTTAATTATTTTGGTTTAAAAAAAACCAAACAGTTTCCGAGGTCAGAAGGGATCACTGTGATCATCTAGGCTGATCTCCTGTATGACACAGGTCATAAAACTTCCCCCAAAATAATTTTTGAACTACAGCATATCTTTTTTAAAAATCCAATCTTGATTTAAAAATCACCAGTGTTCGAGATTCCACTACAACACTTGATAAATTGTTTCAGAGGCTAATTACCCTCACTTTAAAAAGTATGACTTATTTCCAGTCTGAATCTGTCTCGCTTCAACATCCCGCCATTATTATACCTTTGTGTGCTAGAAAGAAGAGTCCATTATCAAATGTTTGTTCCCCATGTAGGTATTTATAGGCTGTGATCAAGTCACCCCTTAGCATTCCTTCTGTTGAGGTAAATGGTAGGGCTGTCCAGCATTAAAAAAATTAATTTCAATTCATTGTGCTGTTAAACAATAATAGAACACTATATAAATATTTTTGGATGTTTTT
Source organism: Chelonia mydas (assembly GCF_015237465.2). Taxonomy (NCBI): domain Eukaryota; kingdom Metazoa; phylum Chordata; order Testudines; family Cheloniidae; genus Chelonia; species Chelonia mydas. The sequence continues at coordinate 36,584,373 of NC_057850.1, read as the reverse complement.
CACATTTTCAAATACATTGATTTCAATTACAATACAGAATACAAAATATACAGTGCTCGTTTTATTTTTTATTATAAATATTTGCACTGTAAAAATAAAAGTATTTTTCAATTCACTTAATACAAGTACTGTAGTGCAATCTCTTCAACTTTCATGATACTTACAAATATAGATTTATGTATAAAAAATAACTGTATTCAAAAATAAAACAATGCAAAACTTTAGAGCCTGCAAGTCCACTCAGTCCTACTTCTTTGTTCAGTCAATCACTCAGACAAACAAGTTTGTTTACATTTGCAGGAGATAATGCTGCCCACTTCTTGTTTACAACGTCACCTCAAAGTGAGAGCAGGAGTTTGCATGACACTGTTGTAGCTGATGTTGCAAGATATTTACATGCCAGATGCACTAAAGATTCATATGTCCCTTCATGCTTCAACCACCATTCCAGAATACATGCTTCCATGCCGATGACGTGTTCTGTTCAGTAACAATCCAAAGCAGCGTAAACCGACGCATGTTCATTTTCATCGTCTGAGTCAGATGCACCAGGAGAAGGTTGATTCTCTTTTTTGGTGGTTCAGGTTTTGAAGTTTCCACATCGGAGTACTGCTCTTTTAAAATTTCTGAAAACATGCTCTAGATCCCATCCCAATCAGATTTTGGAAGGCACTTCAGATTCTTAAACCTTGGGTCGAGTGCTGTAGCTATCTTTAGAAATCTCACATTGGTACTTTCTTCGCATTTTTTCAAATCTGTAGTGAAAGTGTCATCCTCCGAGATTGCTATAACATGAAATATATGGCAGAATACGGGTAAAACACAGAGCAGGAGACATACAATTCTCCCCCAAGGAGTTCAGTCACAAATTTAATTAACGCCTTATTTTTTTAACGAGCGTCATCAGCATGGAAGCATGTCTTCTGGAGTGATGGCCAAAGCATGAAGGGGCATACAAATGTTTAGCATATCTGGCATGTAAGTACCTTGCAATGCTGGCTACAAAAGTGTCATGCGAACATCTCTTCTCACTCTCAGGTGACACTGTAAATAAGAAATGGCCAGAATTATCTCCCCTAAATGTAAACAAACTTATTTGTCTTAGCGAGTGGCTGAACAAGAAGTAGCACTGAGTGGACTTGTAGGGCTCTGAAGTTTTACATTGTTTTGTTTTTGAATGCATTTATGTAACAAAAAAACAAAAAAAAAAAATCTACATTCGTAACTTGTGCTTTCACAATAAAGAGCTTGCACTACGGTATTTGTATGAGGTGAACTGAAAAATACTATTTCCTTTATTGTTTTTACAGTGTAAATATTTAATACAAATATAAAGTGATCACTGTACACTTTGTATTCTGTATTGTAATTGAAATCAATATTTGAAAATGTAGAAAAATATCCAAAATATTTAAGAAATTTCAATTGATATTCTATTTTTTAACAGTGCAACTGAAACGGCCATTAATCGCAATTAATTTTTTTTGAGTTAATCGCGTGAGTTCACTGCGATTAATCACCAGCCCTAGTAAATAGATTGAGTTCCTTGAGCCTATCACTATAAGACAGGTTTTCTAATCCTTTAATATCATTCACATGACTTTTCTCTGAACCCTCTCCCATTTATCAACATCCTTCTTGAATTATGGACATCAAAACTAGACACTGAATTCCAGCAGTGGCTGCAACACTAACAAACACAAAGGCATAATAACCTCTTTAATCCTACTCGAGAATCTCCAGTTTACACATCCAAGGATCATATTTTCCCCTGTGGCCACAGAATTGCATTGAGAGATCATGTTTAGTTCATTACCCACCATGATCCCCAAATCTTTTTCAGAACCACTACTTCCCAGGATAGAGTCCCCGATTCTGTAAGTATGGCTTACATTCTTTGTTCCTAGATGTATACGGTTACATTTAGCCGCATTAAAACACATTACTTGTGCTCTGCTTACCAAATAATCCACGCCTTTCTCTACCAATGACCCGTCCACTCCCCCTATTTGTGTGTTGTCTGCAAACTCTATCAGTAATGATTTTATGTTTTCTTCCAGATCATTGATAAAAATGTTAAATAGCATAGGGCCAAGAACTGATCCCTGTAGGACCCCCGCAGAAACAGACATTCAATGATGATTCCCTATTTACAATTACATCTCAAGACCCAGAGTTCGCCAGTTTTTAAATCTATTCAATGTGTATGCCATGTTAATTTTGTACCCTTCTACTTTTTTAATCCACCTTTCTATCCAAACAAAGTAGTAAAAGCTATACAACCCCTTCACTGGATGTAGTTATACCGGTATAAAGGTGCCTTACACTGGTATAGCTTATGTGACACATGCGATGCTTTAGAAACACTGAATATTCAAAGCCTACTGCTAGGGGCCTACCAAATTCATGGCTGTGAAAAACGTGTCAGGGACTGTGAAATCTGGTCTCTTCTGAGAAATGTGGCTATTGTAGGGGGCTCACAATATTGCCATCCTTACTTCTGCGCTGCCACCAGAGCTCAGTGGCTGCTGGCCGGATGCCCAGCTCTGAAGGCAGTGCCGCCGCCAGCAGCAGTGCAGAACTAAGGATGGCAATACTGCAACCCCACCCCCAACAATGGCCTTGCAAGCCCCTCACAGCCTCCTTTTGGGTCGGGACCCCCACCGTTACAACACCGGAAACTTGCAGATTTAAATATGTGAAACCACAAAATTTAAGATTTTTTAAAATCCTATGACCGTGAAATTTATCAAAACAGATAATGAATTTGGTAGGGTCCTACCTATTGCATTGAGATGTGACAGATGTTATGGGCACATGGAATATTCAAAAACAGCTGCATCTATTTTAAATGTTATTTGTATTCCTGGCTCAGAAGATGAACTAAAGGGTTTTCTGCAAGAACTGAAGTCACTGAGGGATAACTGATGCTAATCCTCACCGGTGAAACAAGACAAGTAACAAATCTGTGGAAGTTTCGCCCCCACCTCCCTCAAGGCAAATAGCATATACTGGTTTGACCTGGTAAGAGGCCTGGGAGACAAAGAACTTGAAACGGTATAAAATACCAGCCACGAACAGAGGAGTCACTCACACTCAAACCAAGAACAAACACGAGACTGAACAAGAGAGGCAGGCCCTGTGGAGAAGGCCTAAAGTACGTTAGTCCTATTAGGGTCCCTATGTGGGAGATTAACTGACCAGGCGGTCACCAGGCATGCATATAAGATGTTTTCTTTGTAATGTTTTTATTCTGAACAAACAGAGAGCTGACTGATCACCAGTTAACCCTGTCATTGTCCCTGAAACAGGACTGCAGGTGCTGAACTAAAGTCAGACCTACTGAGATAATTACAATAAATTGCAGAAACCTGCAGCCTAAGTCCCCAGTCTGGGAAGAAAGGATCATGGGATCCCATCCTGAGACAGGTCTCAGGCCTCTATCCGTCACCTAAGTGGCGTGCCCTCAGGGATACCAGGAGGCGGTCAGAGGTGCAGTTAGCTGTGACTGTGACCGCTTATTCCTCTGAATTTACAGGAATAAGCTATACCAGCATAGCTGCATTGACACGTAGGGGGTTGCAGCACTTTAACTACAGTAAAAGTGATACAACTTTTGTGCACAGACAAGGCCTTAGTGTAAATGGAGAATAGAGCCTGATATATTTTTGACAACCAGTATCCCCCTCCCAAAACACTTAAGACAGCTCACAATACAGTGGTTGTACTTACTTGCGTGCCAACTGTGATATTTGGCATTGAAGAGATGCCAGCACTAGACTTGGGCTTTTTATTTTTTGCTCTGGCCTTTTCTAGCATCTTCTTCCTTTGGCTAAAAGGAACTACTCCCCTAAGGAAAGAAAACAAATTATTAAACCAAGAACTACAAAAGAAGTGTCTGTTCATAGTCTTGAGCTTCTCAAGACTACAACTTCGGGCCTGTCTATACTGGCAAGTTTTGTTGCCAAAAACTGCCTTTTGGCGACAAAACAGCAAGAACGTACACACTACAATGGGACTTTTGTCGCGAAAAACACCCAGTTTTGGTAACAAAAAAATTCCACTGCTACGAGAGACTTGTTTTTTCCCCTCCCTTTTTTGTTCATAAAGAGGCTTCTGCCAGTATCCCACAATGCCTGCCCTGATTGCTCTGCTCAGTGTTTTGATCTCTGCTGCCCTGCAAGCATGCGCCCCTCCCCTTTCAAAGCTCCGGGAAGTATCTGTGTGCTGCTCCATTTGGGAAACAAAGAGTAAATAACTGGAATGCTCCTGTTCTGCCCGGCACTAGGAACACAGCAGCAGGCAGACTGCTGTTGCAGAGGGAGGGGGACAGACTGCTGTGCTGCTTTGCCATTCCTCCGCACTGAGAGCTCACAGAGCTGCTCATGATGCTGCTCTCCGCAGCTGGAGGGGGCTGTGGCAGAACTTGGAGAGGATCCCAAGATGCGTGGCGATCAGCTCTTCCTTCCCACAACACTGCACTGTGGGATACATACCCACGGTGCATTGCTCACCCTGTCGATGATGGTGTCCCCAATGTGGACATGATCTGTTGACAGAGGGAGCAAGTATGAACACCCTTTGGCGATTTTTGGGTGTTGAGATAAGTTTTGTCAACAAAACTTGGTAGTGTAGACAAGCTCTTAAATGGAAGACATGGTAAAACACCACTCTGCCAAAAGACCTCAGCAAAAGTGACATCTTGCTGTCCCATATTCACTCCACCTCACTCTCAAATGCTCTTATATCAAAATGCTCACTTTACAAATCATTTTTTTAAAACTGCCTGTACTGAAAACTCAACATGCTATTTAAAAACCTAAAACTTTTTGTCCTGCTTTCTATACCACAACAGAGAATCTAGAATCAAACTCACTTTGCAATTCTGCTAAAGAAACAAGGAAAAAACACCACTTGCAGCATTTCCAATGTTAAATGCAGATATAATTTGCACTATACAGAGATGCATTCAGGAAAAAGGGGTCAATTTCAAGTCATCTGATCATAATGGCATTTTGAATCTAGCTCAACAAAGAACAAGGTAATGCTATTTAAATATAATTTAAAATACTACATTGTCACACCAGCCTGACAACGCAGCAGATGGAAGATGTGCTGCCATTCAAGAGATTGAGGATGAGAAGCAATTACAATATTCTCCCCACTATGCCCACTGGAACTCTATGTAAACACCACAAGAGCTTTTTGTATATGGGTTCTTACTGCTCTACTCTGTACTGAGTGCCAGGATCAGTTCTGGATAGCAGCAAGGATACATGCACCAAGGGCAAAACAGGTAACAAGTACAACTTGAAACAATTTTCTTGAAATGCAAAAGCAATTAACTAGCAAATACCAACTCTTTGGCAATCAGCCCCTAAACATATTGAGGCTGTCCTCACCATGACTGGCAACAATTCCCAAAGCCCACCGGCCTTTTCCTTACTGGAGAAAAGAGTGGTGTTGGGAGGTTGTACGTTTTTTAAAGCACTGGTTAAAAACACTTTGTCCTGGTGTGGCCATGACCTAAGTGAGATTTCCAAGTCATCATATTTTTTCCTCATCTAGATACTTTCTCCCCCCAGTTGAGTTAGATTGATCCAGCTACAACTCAAATGAAAACCCTAACACCCTTACCTTGATTTTAGCAAGTCAAGTTATAACCTCAGACTATACAGCTAGAGGTGGTAAACTGTGCGTACACGGATACAAAAAGAGTTAAGCCAATTTTATTTAGATAATATGGATTTACATAGAAGACACCTTTTTACCATAGCCTAGCCACAGTATAAACAGCATGGGATGCTCTCTCTACCATGCCTGTCAGCAATTTAGATTTTTTTTGGGAAAAGAATTATCATGATTAATAGACGCTTATGTCTCCATAATCTGATGACAAATACATGATCATCAGTGTTGAAGTTAAGCATACCTAACTAGTGAAGGGCCCTGCAGGATAATTCAATTTGTAGTTAATTTTTAAATAGCATAACAAACAAACCTCTTAAATACAATGGGCTGATTATTCAAAAAAGGTAAGAAGGCATGCAAAAGTTTCCAGTATTACCGTCCCCACAAAGTTGTGGTTTACTGGTTGCTATGCTGAGTGATGCTCTAGAATGAACTGTGTTCACAATGACATTGGTTTTACAGTCAGGAGAAAAAAAAAAATCAGAAAGTTGTGATTTCTACTACCGCTCTGCCCCAAATTTCAAAATTAGGAGTAAAATACAGCTTCCTCATATATCTGGCTGTGATTTTGTTTGGCTTCTAGTTAATATTTAGCAAACACCCCAAACAGAAAGATATTTAGTATCTCAAATTTTCAGTGCTTGCAAGTAACTGGTCAGCGAGTATTTAATCCCACTATAACAAAAGCTACTGGAGATCCCTGCCACTGTAAGCAAGGCTTGTTTAGATTTAGCATAACTCTTAAGTGAAGCACAGGTAAAAACAAGGTCGGCACTGAAAATGGCACGGATATGCATGTCAACTCATTGTAACTAGAAATGTATTTTCATTTTTTTACATGCTTGGAAAAATCATCATCAACTTCTACCTTTTTATGTCCAGAAAACTTGACATTTTAAAAATTCCGTGAAGTTTTACAAATAGAAATGTTTTAACAATTTATGGGAGGTTATTTCATCCAATTTTTCAGCATGCATTTAAGCCAACAATATAGTTTATGAATCAGACTGCCTAACATTCTAGCCACAGAGCCCTATGGGAGAAAAAGGACAGTGTACACAGGTAAGTTTGTTTTCTATATTATTTGTAAAGGCCTGAAAGATACAAAATATATTAAAACTACTTTGTGAAACTATGTAACACCGGGGGAGAACACTCAGCCAACCAGCATTTATTTTCCCAATAAGAACAACTCAATTATCTGGATCTGCAGATGACAACCCAACTTGACAAGACAATTTTTTTCATTATCTATATTGCACAGTCTCAGTCTAATGTCCTAAATTTCGTAGCTCTTAGCAAGGCTTTCATACTCTATGCAGTCAGACATCAGAATCCAACGATGAAAGTACATCTTTACAGGCATGTCTGGACCCTTGACATCTGAGTCAGTGGCATCTCATTGTATTATATAGCTGCTCCTCAGCTACAATACAATAATGGTATCAGTTTTACAACGTTCACTATGTTTCACAGCACAATTAGCAAAAACAGCCTTCTCTAGAATAATTTCTTTACCAACTTTTCTATCACTATCCTATCTGAGTACTGATGAATTTAATTTCACAAAGTATCACAATATCCCATTTTACAAAAAACAAACAATCAAAAAAAAAAAAAACCCCAATAATTTCAATTACTTCCTTAAGGTCACACAGGAAGCTTGTGGCAGAGCCAGGAATAAAACCCAGATCTCTTGATTCCCGCCAGGTCCAATGCTTTAGGCACAATATCTTTCCTCTTTTGTAATCATAGCGTGCAAAAATACAAATACTTCCCTCAAGGATAGTATAAAGTCATGAAAGCAGAGTTACAGAACTTCATCACTAGAACTATAACATGTGCACTGCAAGGAAGCTTCGTCATTATAATGAGTTTGCAGATACTTTTGGACAAATATATTCAATACCATATATACTTACCACCAGTACAAGTTGTTCTCTAGCTGAGCACAGGTATAAAGAGCACAGCAATGTAGTGAAACTATCCGTTCTCCCTGCAGCTCTGAGTATGTCTGTGCAGTGTGTTCCAATTTAGAAGCTACAGAGCTTAAAGTTTCATCCACCCAGGTAGCAACCTAAAAGGAAGGGGAGGTAAAAAAAAACAACACTGCATCATAAACAAACTCTTTACATTTTTCAGGATGAATCAGTTTGGGAAAAGTATCATCAGCCCAACCTTCACTTCAGTTTTAGAACTGGCCCTTTAAAGTTTTGATCAATCTGGTAAATTTTCCCTTCCAGTTCTGGTCCCAGCCAGAAAATGAAAGTACCAAAAAACTGGAAGGGTACTCCTGGTCAAAGCATTTCAGCAAATTTGGATATTTAACCAAACCGCATTTTAACTCTAAACCTTCTGAGATTCATCTATTATTGGTCAAAAACTTACTGTTTGTATAATCTGTTTTACTGTACTTGGAGCTCAAAAAATCTTTAAATCCTTAATATTTTTTGCTACAACTCCATTCCAGAATTAGGCCTCTCTAACCTTAGATTTCAGTGCAGCAGTAAAAAATTAACAGTTTTTGGAAATTTGATAAGATGGACAGGCTTTCATTGCTTAAGAGTCCCTGGAGGCTGGGACCACCTTTTAATCTTTGCTCACAGAAAGACCTCAGAACTGCCTTTGATTTAAATTGCTATAGTACAAAAGAAGACAATTACGAAAGCTGAACCCGTCAACAAAAATTATTCACTATGATCTTTATAATGAAATTAATTTGTACTACTGACCTATAGCTGCAGACTTTGGTTTACTTATTCTTCATAGAGAAAAGCAGTGGCTGAAAAACCCCCAAAAGTTTTATCATGAACTCAACAAAGAAAAGGATCTCATACCTTGTTATTTTCTGTGGCTACAGTTGCTCTGATACTATTTGCAGAAAGGAGCACTATCTTTTCGTTGGTTAACCCCAAAAACATTGCTCGTGGATGATGTAATGAAGGATTCTTTGAAAGCATAAAAGAGGTTATTATTTTATAAATTCATACATACCAAATTATTTTAAAGATAGATTTAAGGATGTACAGTACCTGTGCATTTCTATAAGGCTCTGATTCACTCCATTTCCACTGATAAAGTTCCCCTTTACTGCTAACTGCCACAAGCTCAGAATACAGAGCTCCAATAGAAATAAACTTTGTTCCATCCTACAAATGAAAAAGATGAAGTCTAAAATGGCAGTGCTATATACTAAAACTTTTTGAGTAACAGCAGATTTTAACAAACAAAAAATGTCAAGTGTGCAAAACAGCTTACAATGGTTACTGAAATTTTAATCAAGTCATCTGTACTATTAGAGTTCCACTGAATTTAAAATTCAGTAGTAAAAAAGAAGTTATCTAATGTGTTGCCTGAAGCTGATCATACTTTCGGAAACAAATAACGAAATATTCAAGATCTTTTATTCAGGAAGTTATTTTCCTTCAGTTCAGTAATATCACAATTTGCCAATCACATTAAAAAAAATTCAATTCACAGCCACAAAATATTTATGACAGTGTGGTTTTTAGTTTAAAGATACAAAAGGAAGGATATTTAAATGTTACAGATAAGTGTCCTATTAGGGGCAGAATTTATCAGTTTGGAAAAGTCCCATTTCCATGTGGAAATTTTTGCACCCATTACCGTTATCAGTGACTACTAAAAATACCATAACCACAAGATTTGAGAAAAATATATTTGAAATCTTTTACATTATACATTTGACAGCACCTTTGTGTACAGTCAATTACATTTTTGGTGATTGAACATGTCTTTCTTCACACCCTGCTGGAGTATGGTGAGGAGTAATGGGAAGAGAGCTGAACTGACAACAAGTAGCAGGCAGATGTGCGCACACAGAAAAGGGGAACTGGAAACAAGGCTAGGCATGAGCATTTTTGTTATTGCTCTTATTGCCTCTGAGCCTCTCACCCTTCTACACGTTTCTCTAAATCTGTATTTACTTTGAAAGTTGTTTTTGTAATTCAAAATACATCATTTAAAGGGTGATCAAGAATTTTTTTAAGATAATAAATTAACACACACCCAAGTTGTCAGTGTTCCCTTAATTTTAAATTCTGTTAGTGTCTCAGTACCACAACCCAGCATGTGCACCTTTATACGCTATTACTTAAAGGTGACATTCTTATTCGGTTTAGCCCCATTTTCTTTAGTTTGTCAAGACTCCCATTTATTGGGACTGAAATTTGCACATTCTGTATCATCCCTGAGAATTTTTATTTGTATTTTAATTTTAAGTTTCAGCAAAATTTGTTTGACTATTTTTAAATTATACAAGCATGGCTGGGGAGAGAGGGAAAGGGGACAAGATACACTATCTTATCTGAATTTTTTTGTTAAAAGTCAAAATATTTTAAGCAAGAAATTATCACACTTGACTTTTACATAGCTCAAGATTAAGGCTCAAGACATTAGAAGAAAGACGTTCAGCAGTTTTAAAGTAATAGACATTTTAGGACTCAGAACTCGCAGTCAAAGCCATATGGGTGGACTTCTGTGTCCACATTGATCCCCAGTGTCTTGAAAGGGAACTCCATGCAGGTAAAGAAAACCTGCCTATGCAGATCTGACTACAGGATCAGGGCCTTAATTTGTCAATTTCATGCACAGGGTGATAGAATTTAAAAAACAGTGGGATTTAAGACCTTCTCAGTTCAGGATAATCTTCCAACTTTAAAATTAAGATTAATTTTCTTTGAATTTAGCTTGTTTTGCAAAACTAAGGTTTTAAAAATCAAACTGGTTTTGGTTTGGGGTTTTTTGGGAGAGAGGGGAGGCATTTTGGGGACAGGTTGATTTTGTTATTAAATTGGTTCTGATAGTTTAAAGTTACAAAAGCTTTAAAATCAGTTCCTCAACTGGAAAATCAGTTCTTCCAAAAATTTTCAAGATAGCTCCATTAAGAAATGGCTCCATTTTAGCAGGCAAACTGAGTAGCTCAGATTTCTCTCTCTTTCTCAAAAGCATTTCCCCCCCCCCCCCCCCAAAGAGCAAACACAACAATAAGGATGAGGGAGTCAGAGGTTAAGGCTGGACATTAAAGCCATCACACTCCCCCTTTTTCCATATGCTTTAAAAATTGTGTCTTTATAGTATTATATATATTTATAAATACATAAATACAAATAAAAAAAGTGCATTTCACATGAGGTATACCATATGTATAGTAATATACTACTACGTAACACAGATTCAGCACATAATCTGATCTCCCCCGTTATATGAAAAACCAAAAATTCTTCCAAAAGATCAGGTCGTTTCTTTCATTGGATACTGATTGCAAATCAACTGCCATGTTGTGAGTTCCTATATCCATTTAGATTCTAGTAGTTTAAAAAGACTAGTTCTTTTTTTTTGCCCCCAGAACAGTCAAGCACATTAAATTGCCAGAGGAATTGTTTATAAACACACAAGTGTATAAAATGAGCACTGATCAACAATACACTCTTATTTTCATAACTCCTCAGTAATTTTGTGCATTGTTTCTCAAATGAATGTTTTAAAATCCTTAGGGAAGAAATGTCTAAAACATGTTTTGTGATGTGCCCTATACACACAGGAAACCATACATAACATGGTATAATTATGTCATTTGTAAAACGTAGATGAAACATTTATAAATATTCCAAGGTTTAGAGACCTTCAAGGTAGGGGTGTGTACACACACACACACACACACTCTGGATTTACACACTCATACTGTGGCTAGAGGGGCCATCATATTATGTAGGTTAGACCCAGAATCAGACAAGAATAGCACTTTTAAATGTACCCATATTGCTGACAGTATCTGTTTTTTTAATTCAGGCTTCCCAAAATGTTTATGGATAGTCTTCATTCACGTGAAACAAAAAATTTCAAGAGCTATTTATCTGATATCATTACAAAAATTGCTTTAAAAAAAGATGCCATTTCATAGTTACATTTATAAACAGAGGCCCAAATATTCACTCCAAGATGACTCTGAATTAATGAACTATTAATGCTATGTTGACTTAAGGTAAGCTTCCTCAAAAATTGTAAAAAAAAGTTTCATCTTTGTGATAATTGTATTAAAAACAAGACATTTACAATAGTTGAGTGTGAAGTATTCACTAGAATATGCATATGAAGTGTGAACAGTAAATTTTTATTACTAGTTAAAAGGTTCATTTTACAAATGCATCTTATATAATACCAAAATACATTAAGATATTATTCAGTAACAAATTTAACTAGGAAGTATACACATACAGCATTGTATGAGAGGATATAATATGAATTAGAGTATTCTTTATACAGAAAACAGCACCCCAAGAACAGCTAAGTAGATGGCGAGTCGCTATCACAGCTACTGAATAGCTACCAGAGTGCTGCAGAGAAAAATAATTCCATTTACTAGAGGATTTGGGTATTCTGAAAGTTGCTTTCTCTCTGGTTTGGAATGAAAACAGAGAACTTTGAAATTCTCTGCAAAATGGAAAGCCCTGGGGTCCCCAGCCCAGGGACAATCTGATCAGCTGGCTGCCCGGGAGCTGTGGACTCTCGACACCTGGGAGCCTGGGCTGCCAAGGAGCCATACCACTCAGGACTTCCAGGCTCCCTGTCAGCCAACCTCTGAGCTCTAGAGGAGCAAGAAGCCTGGAAGACTTGCTTCATGGCAGCCCAACAGATGAGATGTAAATGAGCCCTGGTTTCTCATCAGTCAGACTGTCAAGGAGCCACGTGGGTAACCTGGCAGGAAAACAGATAGGATTCCATTGGAATCCTGCTTGCTTCTTGTAAAAAATGAATAGTCTCTAATGTAGATGAATTAGCATTTTCTAACTGAAAAACATTCCACTGGGAAATTTCCAACAACCTCTGACAGCTATGAATTGGGTACACCTTATATTTATTACCCAGTCACCTTCACTCCCTATACCCCAGCCTATACCTTCACTCCCTATACCTCCGCCTGCTTGTTTGTCTCATCCATCTGTCATGTCCTGTCTTTTATACTGCAAGCTCCATGAAGGAGGGACTCAAGTTTATTAAAAGATTGAACAGCTAAATAAAATGGAACACCAACCCGTTGTGGCCTTCAGGTGCTACTGCAATCTAAATGTATAGTAATAAAACAATAAATATAAAGTCTGTACGGAATCTCAGTGATTTTATATAATTTGCTAAATATTTTGTCTACATGACTTTCTTCATCCTACTGTTAAGACAAGTCAGAGGGCCAAAAGCACTGATTTAACAATTCAGAGTTACATGTTTAGGTTGTACTTCAGAATTCCAGACATGGGTTGAAATGCACTTATTCAAAAATGAACAGTTTTTCCAAGTATCCACACTGTTCAGCCTGAGTACCAGGATGGAGGAAGTGGTAGTCAAGGTCAGCAGATAGACACGGAAAGTGACAAACCTCTGCAAGCTTTTTACCGCTAGCCTGGCAAGAGGGCAAATAAACCAGAGAAGTGGGAAGCCCAAAAATAGAACATCAAAAGAGCTGCTAAGCAAGGAAGACAGGAGAGAATGGGTAAAGGAAGAAGACAGACTGATATTGCAGACTGACACAGAGCCGTTGAATTGCCTGGAAGCGGTCGGTCGGCAGCAACACTCTCAACCTCGTGGAATCTAACAGGGCCTCAATGAACTCAATTTTTTGAGTGGGAGCCAAGGTTGACTTTGCGATGTTTAAAATGAGTCCCAGAGAGTCGAGCAAACGCAACATGGTGTCGACGTGGGTGAAAAGCTCCTCTCTGGAGCCACCTTCAGCAACCACTTGTAAAATGTCCACCAGTTTGTGCGCGTTCTCTTGGAGGAATTCCGCTTGGATGCCCTTGGGTGCACCTACGTGGCATAAAACATCCCAGTGCAAACAACAGTAGGGAAGCGCTCTAATACTTTGATGTCAAAGGTGGTGAGAGCCGCTATGGGAGCACTTGTGGCACCAAATGCAGCAGGGACGAAGTCCCCCACACGATTCTGGTGCTGTCTCCATCCCCACCATGGGGAGGGAAGAGTCTGGATGCAGTGCTGACCAACATGAACGTTCAGCGGCTCACTCCATTAGAGGGGTTATAGGTGAGGCAGCCTGGGGAAAGTCCTGGACCAACAGAGGAGGTCTGCAGCTGTCATAAGTGTACAAAGCATCAATACATTCGGTACTGGTATCTCCTCACTGGTACTGAACTCAACGGATACCCAGAGGCCAGAACCAGGGTCAACGGTATGGGGTTTCTGCCCTTCCCACTCAGTAACAGGGAAGCGTCAGAAGTACCCCAGCCATTCTGGTGGCAGATACAATTCCATGCTGGTCCACGTTTTTCCTGGGGGAGGTGGAGGAGTTGCCCTGCGACCTGGAACAGTCCCGAATGGTCTTATGAGACCTCTTCCTTGGTGCCGATGACAGAGAACAGCTTCTCCACCTCTCTCGCAAGGCGCCTACCCAAGAAGGAGGGGCAAGAGTGCTCTCCGAGCCCAAGGCTGATCTTTGGCCTAACAGGGCCTTGGTACCAAATCAGGCTGCATGGCCTGTTCGAGTAGGGGCTTCTTGAGGCAAAGGTCCTGTGCCACCTGAGTCCTCTTTTTAAATGATTTACAAATCTAACAGTGCTCTTTAAGGGGCACTTCACCGAGACCAAGTCGGAGTCACTGTGGGGATCACACCTACACACGAAGAACAGTGTTTAACCCCAGTAACAGCTTCACCAGGGACACTATCAACTAACACTAACTACTGACTACTAGCTAACTTACTATATATAGTAAACTAGGCTAAGACTAAATAAGAGGTTGTGAGACTACAACACCACAAAGCTCTGGCTCCAGCCATGGGCTCTGAGAAGAAACCGAGGGGGGTCAGGACAGCACTGCCTCATTTTGCCAGGGGAGGGGTCAGCCACGAGCACCGCCCGTCTAGAGGTACAGCTAAGAAACAGACTCCAGCTCCAGTGTGCTGGACACGCACACACCTAGGTGGAATGCACACTCTGCATCTACTCGAATACCTGAAATTTTAGCCTGGGCTCCCATGGAGATGGAATATGGGGTGTAAGTGGGTCCAGCTACCAAGGCCAGATGGATACTTAATTACTATTTGTGCAGCTCTTGATCTTCACTTATTTAAATAACCAAGCATGACAAAACAGGATAAATGTAAACAGAACTGAAAAAACTGAACTAATCAAAATACAAGCCTCTTTTAAAGGAGCTGGACATAAATATGACCATTCACTCCAATGCATAAGTGCAACTCAACAGGAAACGGGAAATTGTTTAATGGAAGAGAGAGCTTAAGTTCTTTGAGATTTCTCTGGTTGTTGCCCGCATGCGTGGCAGCCACAGAGATGAAATAGATCAGAACAGAAGTGGCAACTGAACCTCAGTTGTAAGGGCATGAATAGCAATAATATAAACAAAACTAAAGAAGCACATTAGGAATCATTTTACTTCAATATCACACTTACAAAAAAATCAAGATTTTTCCAGGGAAAATCAGAAGTACAGACATTTCTATGGAAAAATAAGATCAGTTGCATGCAATGTACTAAGCATATAAAGGAGCCAAAAAAATTCTCAGTACCTTATCTGGCCACCATTGCAAGTCTTCCCCTAACGAGACTGGGCTTTGAACAGGTGTATTCTTCTTATCCAGGTTTGGCTCCCCTTCCTTGCTTGTAGAGCCCCTTTCATTATCAAATGAGGCTCCATCAAGCCACCTTCGTTCACGCAAACGTAAAACGGACTCACGTTCACGCAACAGCTCAGAGTCTCTCTCTAAGGGAAGAAGGAGAACTGGTATGCAATTGGGTCACACCAGTGGGATAAAAGTAAGCCACTCTCTAGTAAAGACCCTTCAGGATGCAACTAACAGCAGTTAAATCTATTCACAAAAATTTAAAATACTGATATATAAAAAAATCCTGACATGCAACATTCAATACATTAACCCTTTCAAGCATATGTACTTATTACTACCATATATAACATATGAATGAAACTAAAAATAAAGTTATTTCTAGAAATAAGAAAATCAGGTAGTTTGTGCACTACTGAAAGCATAATGCTTCATTTTTTACTCAGAGTGGTAAAAAGCCAAAATGTATTTAACACGGTAATTTAAGGTTTTATAGTACGATATGCCCTGAAGTTTTACCCTATGATGGTTTATCTAATAACAAAATCATCTAATTAATCTATGACGTCTGTTAGATACATTTAAGCAAGCCAAAAAAGAGTATTTATTAGAGAGTCTCATAACAAGTTTCCCAAAAATAAGAACTTGAAAAGGTTAAAGACAAAGCAATCTTTTTAAAAGGCTCTTGTAAAAATTTGATAATCCAACCCCTTTTGTTTAAAGCAACGTTTTACAGGACTGGATTGAATACATTAAAGCATATCTGGTGGTGGTTTTTTTAGTTGTTGTTTTCTGTTTTGTTTTTTTAAGTATTCAAATGAAAACTTTTCAAGAGTCAGACAAGTTTTAAAAAGGATCCTTGTAGGAAAGTGTTCCTTACCAAAATGCTTCCCCTCCAATTGGCCTACAAACTGTCTAAAGCCAGTACTCTGCAGTTCGCTCATGCAGATAAATTTTTTAAATCAGGTAATCAAACTAACTTTCCAAGAGTCAACTATGCATGGAAAATAAGGATTATAAAATTCGTGGTAACGTCTTACATAGAATAACCTTAGGAAAGGAAAAAAAAAAGGAGGGATTTAGAAGGAGTTATGTCAAATGTTGAATATTTGTACATGCACATAATGCATTTAACCCATTAAGTACCTCATTTATGTTCATAAGATTCAATTGGAATTACATGTATGAAATGGTCCCACTACTGTATCATCCTTTCAATAAATTCCTCAAAATCTTGGGTCTTTTGCTACACTAGACAAACAGGAACAAGTTTTTACATAAGCCAAACATGACACCTTGCCCTGTAGGTAAAGTTCACATAACATTGAACCTGCTCATTCGGAAACATACTGACCCTCGACTGATAATTTGTATCAAGCAATTATATGCTCACCAGTTAATATACTAATGAAGAAAACAGAATTATGAAACAGGTTAGAGCTGTACTAAATGAGCAATCATGGCAGAGGTTGGATTAACAGTTTGTAAAATGCTCTGGGAATCTATTGAGTAGAATTATCTTCAAGAAGCTATGAAGAAAAAGCTACAGATTTTGTGCCATAAATATTAAGATTTAATACACTTTTCTAAGCATTTGTAATGACTTCCTACTATTCAAGGTGTTCATTAACCTTAGACTGTTACAAGCCCATTTCCAAAAATGCTTCAAAAAGAGCACAGTCCACCTCTCATTTCCCTCCCCTGAATTTAAAATTGCCTTCACTCATTTATTATTAAGTTAACTAGTTAAGAAAATCAGAAGAGCACTGCTTACTGAGCAACCTAAACCAAAGAAACTAGCTTTCAGAATGCTGCATGTCATATCAAATTTGAGTATTACTTTTAGATCAGAATTAACATTCTCAATTAGATACATGAAGATAATTAGTAGGCATTTGTGGTTTCAAAAATAATTAGTAGGTATTTGTGATTTTAAAAATTTCATGCAAAATTTCTAACACAAAATGATTAACGTCAGACAAACTTCAAAGTCGCTCTTGTGATTTTTGCAGAACTTACCTGTTCATATTCAAAAATTTTACTATTGATATTATCAAAACTATTAGAGACTTAATGTTTATCAATTAATCAATTTGTGCACACAAATCAAAGACTAACTAGTGTGTACTATCACTAGCTTTTTGTACAGCAAACTACTTATTACAAAGAAAAAAAAAAGATGCAAAATTACCTCGGGATGAGCCTAGCCTGGAAAGTGATGAACGCCGAAAGGATGGATAACCAAAGTAACTAATATCTTCTGAAAACATAGCATCAGCATCAATAATGACACTTGGGTGAGCAGAATGTATGTCAGCATCCAGAAGAGACATAAGATCCTCTATAAGAGGAGACAAGGGTCTTAAGTGAATAATCAGCTACTTAAAACATCAACTAGAGAGACCATCACCAAATAAATATCAAAACAAAAAATGTCCTACTTATAAGTTGAATTTCTGCTCTTCAGATTCACCAGTGCAAACCGATGTGCCTCCTATGCACCCACATTTACAATCAAGCACAGTGGTCCAATGTATGCAGCCAATTTTCCCTACAGGAACTTCTCTGTCACTTGTCTAACCAAGTTTTCTGGACAAATCTTACCCCAAAACAAAAAATTTCCACACCCCAGAAATTCAAACCTTAGTCACACACTTGGGAAGAGCAAAGCATCAATTAAAATAAACAGCCAAACTCCATAAATTAGTTACCTAGAATTAGAAAAGACTAGTGTTGCTATTAGGTAAAAGCTGTCCCTCCAAAGATCCTACAGCCTTTCCCCTCTGGTGCCAAGCAAAAAGACTACACACATTTCCGAGTGGCTGCCCAGCAAGTTTGCTTCAGAGATTAAGAAATTTCTTCACTCCTGGAAACAGTCGCTGTGCCTTCATAGAATAAGCTTTGAGGTCAGGCTTCACTATCTATATTAAAATGAATAAAAGGATGTCTACAAAAAATAGTCACTATTTCAAATCTATACAATAAAAATTAAGAGCTAATTTGAAATACTATGAGTCTAATCCCAATCACTACTCAAAAAAATCTTAGGACCCTAAATACACAGACATTCACAGTGTTTCCTCTACAAGTGCCTATTATCAAATGAGTCTAATATAAGGTAGGAACACCAAATTCCATAATAAAAAAAATACACAGAGCCAACACGTCAAACTTAATCATATAATACAATACACCCAGCTTCTTCAGCCATGACCTCTCCTATTATGAAATTTGTAAAGCCTCTAAATTATCATACACCCAAAAAAATGCAGCAACAGTCTAGATTTAGTGGAATTAATTTTAGAGTTAAATAATAAAAGCTCTGAACCCTGGCAGGCAGATAGAAATTTCTACTTGGACTTTTGGAATTAAGAAGGGTTTCATTTCTTGACCGTGAAAAGGTCAGTCAGTGAACCTCCATCCCTCAAGACCAGAAGGGCCACATTAACATTTTCTGAAGCCAGACAAATAGTCCAGCATCCAACAACAGCTACTTGCTTTCTCAGCAGTCGTAAGACATTTCATATAAAGAGACATTCACTGATGACAATCATAAGAACATAAAAACGGCTGTACTGGGGGAATAAACAGAACAGGGCAACTATCGAGTGATCCATCCCATCATCCAGTCCCAGCTTCTAGCAGTCAAAAGGGTTAGGAACACCTGAAGAATGGAGTTGCGTCCCTGACCACCTTGGCTAATAGACATTGATGGACCTATCCTCCAGGAATTTATCTAAATTATTTTTTGAACCCACTTATACTTTTGGTCTTCACAGCATTCTCTGGCAGAATTCCACAGGTAGACTGTGCATTGTGTGAAGAAGTACTTCCTTCTGTTTGTTTTAAACTGGCTGTCTATTAATTTCACTGGGTGACCCCTGGTTCTTGTTTTATGTGAAAGGGTAAATAACACTTCCCTATTCACTTTCTCCACACCATTCATGATTTTATAGACCTCTATCATATTCCCTTCCCCTCCCCCCATTTAATAGTCTCTTTTCTAAAATGACTATTTCCAGATTTTTTTAATCTCACCTCATATGGGAGTTATTCCATACCTCTAATCTGTAACTTTTCCTTTTTTTTTTTTTGTTTAAAAAAAAAAAAAAGAAGATGAAGAAACCAGACCTGCCTATATTGTCAGACCATCCGAGTACAAACAATGGTGTAGGAAAAAGCAATGACTTTGCTGTCCAAATGTCTACCAGATCCTTCCATACACACACCAGAGCAGCCTAACCTCATTGTACCTTGTGGCAGCTCTCTACAAAGGAACAAGGTGGTCTAAATCCACGACCAGTCTGTCCCTGTCCATCCAAATGGCTGCAGCGCACATCATCCCAGCCCTTTTCAATAGAATTAAGCTATAGGGAGCATCTCTGGGAGAAAGCTCTCAAGCATTCATTCAAGTTGAATAACCTGCTTCCTCATCTCAGCTCTTCTATCAGAGATGGAAATTTCCTATACAGGACAGCTAGAATTTAACAGGCATCCCTCCAGCCATCTTGTTCATCCGCAGGTGGGAAATCTTTTTCAGCAGATAAGTTACAAGTCAGCACAACTCCTCCAAAAATTTGAACAAATATTTTAACAACTCGAACATACATACATTTTTGGCTCCTGAGTCATTAAGAAAAAACAGGAGAAGGGCACAATAGCAAACATTTATCTTTCTTCTTGTAAGACCAGTTCCACTTCAAAAGATAAAATTTCATAAGATGACATTTTAAAAACTAAAGGAGTCCCTTCTTTCTTCCATTCTCTACACCATCAAATATATGTATTACATAAAATTTTGGATTGAGGAGCCAAATCCTCAGTATCCTTCTAAGAGCCTTCAGGTATTTTCTTTGAATTCTGTGGAGATACAAATAGATTCAGCAAGACTAAAACTTAACCTAAGAAGTTTGGGTGAGAGAACACAATATTCCATTACTTATTCACGAAATTCTGCCACATGATTTTATGCTCCACTGTTCTCAAGAATCCTATCCAATTTGGTCACTCATGTTTCCAGCAATGTTAACTCATAATCATATATTTCTCATTGTTGAGCAAGATATTATGATCCTGATAGCTCTGTCCAGCTAAGAAGGGATTTATACCTACTTCATCTGAATGAGCTACCAGTGAAAACTGTGGTAAAGAGAAAACTAATTTTGACCACGCCCAAATAGTTCAAAAAGTGCACCAACAGCAATCTATAACTTTAGAAAACTCATCATCACCGCACACATTTGTCGGTATTGTGTCTGGATATTGTCCATCTTGGAGATCATTTTAAGAAAAAAATGGTTATTCTTCAAGTTGGAAAATTTCTAGGGACCCCACTTTTCATCTTTTTCTTATGTTCAGCTCAGGGAGCTAACTCATACTCACTATGATGTAATACAAATACACCAGACAGTGCTGCACCTCTAAATCTTCCACATTTCTTCCTTCTGAACAATCAGAACTTTAAGGAACACATTATTTTATGTTCCACTATCCAAAGCAATAAGTAATGTCACTGCAATTATGTTTCACAAGTTTCTCTAGAATCGACATCCAACACATCTCAGGAGCTTCTAACAAAGTGGCTGATGCACTCTCCCATGAAAGTTTCCCAGAATCAACTGGTTAAAATCGTCCTTGAGATGTGGAAAATATTGTTAGTCTTTACGTACTTGGTAGTATATTTAGAGGTGCATGTGTCTTATTAACTCTGTTTTTCCTAGAGCTCCAGGAAGAAATCCCAGCCAGCGTTTCACCCTAGCTGTGATTTGGGGGGAGTGTCATAAATATAAAGGGAAGGGTAATCACCTTTAAAATCCCTCCAGAGGAAAAATCCTTTCACCTGTAAAGGGTTAAGAAGCTAAAGGTAACCTCGCTGGCACCTGACCAAAATGACCAATGAGGAGACAAGATACTTTCAAAAGCTGGGAGGAGGGAGAAAAACAAAGTGTCTGTGTCTGTCTGGGTGATGCTTTTGCCGGGGACAGAACAGGAATGGAGTCTTAGAACTTAGTAAGTAATCTAGCTAGGTATGTGTTAGATTAGGATTTCTTTAAATGGCTGAGAAAATAGCTGTGTTGAATAGAATGAATATTCCTGTCTGTGTGTCTTTTTTGTAACTTAAGGTTTGGCTAGAGGGATTCTCTATGTTTTGAATCTAATTACCCTGTAAGGTATTTACCATCCTGATTTTACAGAGGTGATTCTTTTTACTGTTTCTTCTATTAAAATATGTTTCTTTTCAAGAATTGAATTTTTTTTCATTGTTCTAAGATCCAAGGGTTTGGGTCTGTGGTCACCTATGCAAATTGGTGAGGATTTTTACCAAACCTTCCCCAGGAAGTGGGGTGCAAGGGTTGGGAGGATTTTGGGGGGAAAGACGTTTCCAAACAACGCTTTCCTAATAAAAATAAACCCAGATAAAGTTTGGTGGTGGCAGTGGAAGTCCAAGGGCAAAGGGTAAAATAGTTTGTACCTTGGGGAAGTTTTAACCTAAGCTGGTAAAAGTAAGCTAGGAGGTTTTCATGCAGGTCCCCACATCTGTACCCTAGAGTTCAGAGTGGGGAAGGAACCTTGACAAATGTATTCTTCACGCTGAAAATGAGAACCAGGTATAAGTGTTTCACATAAATTGCTAGGGAGGAACAAAATAAAAACCTAATTAACTAGGCTCCCAGGATCTTTTTTACGTTCTGGAGAATCACCGCATTTTATTAGAACACAAAGCCCCAGGCAAGATTACAAGCTGGCTCACTTGCCGTGAGTTGCCAGCTAAGAGCTGAACCAGGACACCTGATCATGCCTCTGCCAAATGGTACTCTTTTTTCCATAGTCTCATTTACATTGCTTTGTTTTATTTATTAGTAATGTATTCAATGGAGTCTCCGTATTTTGCCACCAAACAAGACTAGATTTTTTTAAACTAGGTCATGAAAGCAAGCATGCATACATAAGAAAAGCAAAAGCATTAATTAAAGGTGACCTGAAAAGGAAAAACAAACTGGGCTTATACCCCTTTTTTGCTTTTTTTTGATGATGTTTAAAAAAAATGACAGAAAGTACTGCCAAGTGTTTTCTGCTCCCCCTTTTTTAACATTAAAAATTCAAGTCAAATCTTTTATTTCCTAAAAAACTATGGCGATTAAAGTACTAGTGAAATTATGGCAAATAATATACAAGAAGCTGCAAATTGCATAATTGAGGGGGAAGGGATTTTCTACTCAGATTTTAAAATTATTTTGTTTTTTAAACACTTATTTAACTCTAATGAACACTTTAAAAAAAAAAAAAAAAAAAAAGGCACTTCCATGCTTCGCAGATGCGGAGCAATAACCGGCTATAGTGGATCATGGAGCACCAGGTGCCCATGAGGGAGAAAGGAGCAATATGTGGAGATTTCAATACCATATCCTTATAATTAAGGGGCCAGAGTTTATTTTAAATACTTCTGAAGAACTCAATAAGCCCTCCAGCCTTGACATTCCTGCTTTTCCAAGGTTTAAAATTAAGCAGAAAACCACAACTTTCAAGCATTCATTCTACATCATCAAAAACTAAAAGGCAAACTTTTAAAGAACAACTATTCAGGATCACCTTTAAAAAAAAAGTTACTTGGAGTTATCACTTGAGAGACTGGATCATAAATGTTGGTTTTATTGTAATTTTTTTCCTCTTCAAGTCTATAGCACTGTAACTTCCAAAGAATATCCAAAGGCAAAAGGAGAGGAACAATTTCAGAAAATAAAGAAGGTTCAGAAGACTTAGGGCAAGGTTATGCTTGGTGTGAATGAGAAATCATATAATCAAAAATTCAATTTTGTATCTGTTATGGAGCTCCTGAAGGAGAGTGTCACTATTTTTTCCACAAGAGATGCGGGAAGGTATTTTGGTCCACCATTTTTCCTGGAGCCTATACTTTATCCTAATCCTAACAATTAACTTGACTCTGCAGAGCTAGAAGAACTGCTAAATTTGTAAGCAAAATTCAGTATACAAAAGAATAGAGTCACAGGCATATAGTCATCATATTTTTAAGTTGGCCTCCTGGCACGTCCAGATCTTGACTACAGTTAAACACTCTTTGAAGGGTGACAATTCTTAGTTATCTACTTTAGTTTTTAAAAAACTAATGTAGTTTATGAAAGACAAGGGAAAGCATATTCTGAGGACTGGGAATTGTGGATTAACTTTGCCCAGACTGGAGCTGAAGGGTGTCAAAAGTGCCATTTCTGTTGTCATCTCCAACCCCTTTCCCCACAAAAAATTTGAAAATAAATCCATTTTCTCAAGGGTGGTAGAGGGTAAGATGAGGAGAAAGATTACAATTTTAATGTCAGGAAGTTTCAGTCTTATCTGGAAAGGTTTGGTCTTTCCAAAGGGAGGATCATAAAAAAAGTTAGCTAAGGAAGGAACAGTTTTCTAGGCATTTACTGAAAGCTTACACTTTGTGCTCATGACTAATTATCTTACATTGATTCAAGACAGTCTAGAGTCATCAGCTGAAGTCACAGTACTCGCAAACAGAAACGCGTTACAAGTCATAGATTGTCAGATGGTCCCTGCAAGCTTGCCGCTATAATCTGAAGTAGTACTAAATCAAGAGAATCATGAACTCAGCACAGGATTGGGTTGGAAAGAAACTCTGGTCTAAAGAGTGACCAAGGGTGCTTACCTCCAAAGCTGAAGGCAATTTCAGGATTGATGCATCCTTGTTTTCTCAGGAGTAAGAATATTTACTTTGAATAAATTTGGGAAGAGAGTAAAATGAACTTATTTCCTCAACTACATCTCTGGCAGATAGATTGTGCAACTAATTACTAACGAGAAAGATGGAACAAAAGTGCCTTAATTTGCTTTCTCTGTGTCTACAGGTTCAACCAAAGGACTCTTGATTCTAAAGCAAAATAAAGAAGTTTATCAGATGCAAATGCAGGAAAACACACTTTGTCCAATCACATGGTAGATAAGATAGAGATGAAGGAAGCCCATGAGCTTCTTGGTGAACCAGATGAGCAGAAAAACCCATTAGAAAAATAAAGTAAAATGTCATTCTATCATACAAAAAGAAAAGCTACTATGCACGCAGAGTTTAGACATTTGATTTTCATACTATGCACCTAACCAGAAAAAACAAACATTAGAGCTGGCTACTACATACTTTCAAGCATGTTTACTCAGTAAGAAAAGTCCAATTACGGAAATATTAGTCAATGCAAGAAAAGGCTGAAGGACTTTTAAAAGCAATTACACAGAAAAGACACTATTTCGAAAAAGGCTCAACCAGCATGACAGCAACGCTCCAGCTCTGCTATAAGATTTAGTTATGAGAATATTTTGAGGCTAAAGAACAGAAGTCCTCAATAAAACTGTCAAAGACTATTAAGCTAGACCTTATTCAACTCTTACACAAAATAATATCTTAATAGAAAGCTGAACACATTTTTCTCTAAACAATGCATCTCAAAAGTTCACATTACCATATAAAGACTAAAATTCAATAATCTGAAGAATTAATTTCTTCATTAGAATTAGCATCTATGGCAAACTGCATGGCAATCATCTCACTGAACAGTAGCATAGTTTGTAATGCTGATGATATGAAGCCCAGCATCCAAAACTCACTTGTGTTACCCACAAATTAGTAAAGACAATAGTTAGTTTTTTTAAAACATCAAAGCTGTTCCCTTCTCCGGGCTTCCCAGTGCAACCTGTTATCCATGTCTTAGACTGAAATCTCCTGGATGCAAGGACTATCTTCATTGTGTACCTTGCACAGCACAGAGCATATTGTTGATGTTCAAATAGAGAGAACTGAGAACTTGTTTGCATTTTCAGATAACCCTTTTGAGACAGGAGAGCTCAACAGTATTTGAAAGATGGAAAAAAGGTAAGTATCATGATATACAAACCTCCAGGTAGATATGATTCACTTGCTGTGTCATCTCCATCATCTCCATCTTCATCATCACGGCTCAGCAAATTATTTACAGCAAGATTTACGTCAAGATTTGTCCGCTGGAGTTCTCGTATAATGACACTTCTGGACTTTCCTTGTAAAACAACTTGTGCCTGTAAAATGCAGAACACTTATTTGTCATTCCCAATTCACCAACCACCACTCGAGTGATTTCTCTCTACAAGAGCAAAATTTCCTGAAGTAACGAAAAGTTGGAGCATGACTGCTGATTTCTCAAAAAGGCAAGCATAGTGTATGAAGGCCAATGGTCAACATTTTGGTTCACCAGTACATGGAAATCAAGTCTCCAAATGAAAAGCAAGATTTTGATTTTTGTAAGTCCCCAAAAGCCACATGTGATAGTTTGCATATGGTAATGAAGAACGCCAAGGTGAAGAAGCTAATGAACAAAAGTAATACAGCTGAAAGATAAACTAGTTTTATGGGAGCGAAGACTGCATTTTCATTCCTTTCCCCCCACATTTCCTTTAAAAAAAACCCAACTGCCTTTTTACCTCTCACAATATCACCTTCCGAAGTGATACTGTGAGAGGTGAAAAGTTATATACAGCTGTTATGCATTATTGCTGCTTGATTTCATTCTATATTCCCAGATAAAAAACAGATTAAGATGGAGTTAAGGTTGAAAGTACACAGTAATTTAAATTTTAGAGTATTATCTATTTTACTCTAAAAATTACCATGTGTACTTTCAACCTTAACTCCGTCTTAATGTGGTTTTTATCTGGGAATATAGAAAAAAAATGGGAATGTAGTAATTATCACACAACCAAGAGTGCTAAACCCAGGACATTCATAATTAAACATAAAAAAAAAAACACAAATGGGTTAAGGTATGGAAGTGTGCAGTTGGGGCACAGGAACAACCTTAACACTGCCTTATAACACCATGTAATAACAGAATTATGATTAAAACATTTTAAAACTTGTGCTCCCAGATTGGATTCAACCAATTTTTAAAGAAAGATCCCCCTGCCCCCCATTTCTTCCCTTCAGGATGCAAGGGGGACAGCATTAAGGTTGTCTGGGTGCCCTCACTATGCATTCACATATACCTTAACAGGATTAATTTCTTTTAAGTTTAAACTTTGGAAACTCAGGAAAACAAAAGTAAAATGTTTGGTTTGGTGATAATTCATTTCTTATAATATAGCTTTACCCTAAATTATTGATCTGTATGTTCAACCATAATCCTGTTTTAAGACGTTTGTGTCTAGGAATATTTTGGTGGGTCTTTCTTTAATTGAAAATTTTCATATATTAAAAACTAAACAAGAAACCTAAGTGTGCCCATGTGATATTTCTGTGATTTGAAGATAAAAAGTAACAACCTTAAATCATTACTTTTTTTTAAATTAACTTTTATGGCCAAAAATAGCCACTATGCTCTGGCTGCTTTATGCCACTCAGGTGCAGCACAAAGCAGCCAGAGCATACTGACTGGCTGAGAGAGAGTTTACAGGTGCTTTCTTGCATCAGAGTAGTGTAAAGCAGCTAGGGTATACATCTAGTTCCTCCTCCCTTCTGCACCCACTGCATTCCCCTAAGCACATACGTACACTTCTCTCCTTTCCCCTGCATACTCCCACACCCTGCTATCTTCTCTGTTGAACAGATCTGGTACAACAGCTTTTGGAAGGGAATATTTAGGATTAATGGGTTTTGGGTGAATATTTTTCATAACCCAAAAGTTTTTATGTAAGAAGAGGGCGGTACATAAAGCCTTCTCTTTCAGAGACCCTCAAGAAAAAAAACCCATTGGTTCAAAAGTCAAAATGCTCTCGGGTAAGAGTGTACACCCTATGCTGTCATGAGACTTAGAGAACCACCCGAACCACTGAGAACAAAGGGAGATGGTGATCATTATGGCGAGGCCAGGTTCTTCATAGAATTCTCTGTAGCAGATTATTCTTCAGCAGAGTCTGAAGAAACTCAGTTATGAAGAACAGAAAAAAAAATACCAACCATAAAAAAGTTTTTCAAATGCAGCCTATATACCCAGATTTCAGTGACTTTTAGCTATTTAGGAAGTCTGAGGAGTCTATTATTCTGTTGTTAAAATCATTATGGAGAACAAAAGTGCTGGCCACTGGGTGCTAGATTTCTTAAAGGACACATTTTAAATTTCATTTTTAAATTACTGAACTACTTAACGGATTTACTCGTAAATTCTCAAAAAATTCATTTTATACTCA